>NC_088109.1:0-2614997 GCF_036370855.1 Dromaius novaehollandiae
TGTGATGCAGCGGCCTCCGAGTGCCTTTTCTTGTGGTTCACTGTTCTCCGGGTGCCTGTTTTTGTGGTGCAGGGGCCTCCGAGTGCCTTTGTTTGAGGTGCACTGCTGTCTGAGTGCCTTTTTTTTGCAGTGAAGGGGCATCTAAGTGCCTTTTTTTCCGGCCTAGCGGCCTCCAAGCGCCTATTTTTGCGATGCAGGCTCCCAAAGTGCCTTTTTTTCCAGTATAGTGTCCTCCATGTGCATATTTTTGCAGTGCATCGCCTCCTAGTGCCCTTTTTTCCCAGTGCTCGTGCCTCCAAGTGCCTTTTTTTCTGTTATGGTCCTTCAACGTTCTGTGATATCACTTTACCCTCTGCCTGAAATGATATTGTCAGGTCCACCACTGACTGGATGAGATAGTCATGTCACTTCTGCCTCATGGCCTGGTAGGCCAGTCAGGCCCATCAGTCCTTGTTCTGCTTGTGAGGTGGCTTCTGCCTCTGTGCTTGATAGGCCAGTGGCAGGGCCATGCCTCCTGACTGGGCTTGTGAGGATACTTGTGTCTCCATGCCAAAAAGGGCAGTGGCAGGCCCATGGTTGCTGGTTGTGTCTTATGATGTCACTTTGACCTGCATGCCATTGCATGCATGGCATGCAGGGGCATGCACAGCCACGCCCATGGCTGCTGGTCTGCTTGGGTGTTCCCTTCTTTCTCCGTGCTTGATGCGCCATGGCAGGCCCTTCACTGCTGGCTGTGCTTGTGAGGTCACAGCAGCCTCAGTGCCCTGTAGGGCAGTGGCAGGCCCCTGTCCGCTTGGCTGTGCTTGTGAGGTCACAGCAACGTCAGGACCTGATAGGCCAGTGGGAGGCCAATGGCTGCTGGCTGTGCTTGTGAGGTCACAGCAGCCTCCGTGCCTCATAGGCCAGTGGCAGACCCACAGCTGCTGGCTGTGCTTGTCAGGTCAGAGAAGCCTCAGTGTCTTACAGGGCAGTGGCAGGCCCCTGGCTGCTGGCTGCGTTTTGAGGTCACCTTTGTCTCTGTGCCTCATTGGCCAGTGGGATGCCCATGGCTGCTGGCTGTACTTGTCATGTCACGGAATTACCAGTGCCTGATAGGCCAGTGACAGCTCCATGCCTGCTGGCTGCATTATGAGGTCATGTTTGTCTCGGGGCCTCATAGGGCAGTTGGATGCCCATGCCTGCTGGCCGTGCTTGTGAGGTCACAGCAGTCCTGTTGCCTCATAGGCCAGTTCGAGGCCAATGACTGCTGGGTGGGCTTGTGAGGTCAGAGAAGCCTCAGTGCCCTATAGGGCAGTGGCAGGCCCATAGCTGCTCGCTGGGCTTCTGAGGTCACAGCAGCCTCCATGCCCATTAGGGCAGTGGCAGGGCCCTGACTATTTCCTGTGCTTCTGAGTTGACAGCAGCGTCAGCACCTGACCAGGCAGTGGAAGGCCCATAGCTGCTGTCTGTGCTTGTCAGGTCAAAGCAGTCCTATTGCCTGATAGGCCAGTGGCAGGCCCATAGCTGCTGTCTGTGCTTGTCAGGTCAAAGCAGTCTTATTGCCTGACAGGCCAGTGGCAGGCCCTTGGCTGCTGGCTGTGCTTGTGAGGTCAGAGCTGCCTGATAGGCCAGTGGCAGGCCCATAGCTGCTGTCTGTGCTTGTCAGGTCAAAGCAGTCTTATTGCCTGACAGGCCAGTGGCAGGCCCTTGGCTGCTGGCTGTGCTTGTGAGGTCAGAGCTGCCTCAGTGCCTCATAGGCCAGTGGCAGACCCACAGCTGCTGGCTTTGCTTGTGAGGTCACAGCAGCCTCAGTGTCTTATAGGGCAGTGGCAGGCCCCTGGCTGCTGGCCGCATTTTCAGGTCACATTTGTCTCTGTACCTCATAGGGCAGTGGCAGGCCCCGGCTGCTGGCTGTCCTTTTGAGGTCACAGCAGTCTGAGTGACTGATAGGCCAGTGGCAGGCCTCTTGGTGCTGGCTGTTTTTGTGAGGTGACCACAGCCTCAGTGCGTCATAGGCCAGTGGGATGCCCTGGCTGCTGGCTGCTGGCTGTGCTTGTGAGGTCACAGCAGTCCTCTTGCCTGATAGGCCAGTGGCAGGCCCCTGGCTGCTGGCTGTGCTTGTCAGGTCACAGCAGTCCTATTTCCTGATAGGCCCGTGGAAGGCCCCTGTCTGCTGGCTGTGCTTGTGAGGTCACATTTGTCTCTCTCTACCTTATAGGGCAGTGGCAGGCCCTTGGTTGCTGGCGGTGCTTGTGAGGTCACAGCAGCCTCAGTGCCTCATAGGCCAGTGGAGGCCCGTAACTGCTGGCTGTGCTTGTAAGGTCACAGCAGTCCTGTGGCCTGATAGGCCAGTGGGATGCCCATAGCTGCTGGCTGTGTTTGTCAGGTCATAACACGCCTACAGCCTGATAGGCCAGCAGCAGGCCCATAGCTGCTGGCTTTGCTTGTGAGGTCACAGCAGCCTCAGTGCCTCCCAGGCCAGTGGCAGGCTCCTGGCTGCTGGCTGTGCTTGTGAGGTCACAGCAGCTCCAGGGCATCATAGGTTTGTGGAAAGCGCACCTGCTGGCTGTCCTTCTGAGGTCACCGCAGCCTCAATGCCTCATAGGCCAGTGGCAGGCTCATGGCTGGGGGCTGTGCTTGTGAGATCACAGCAGCCCCAGTGCCGCATAGGCAAGTGGCCGGCTCCTGGCTGCTGGCTGTGCTTGTGAGGTCACTGCAGCCCCAGTGCCTCCGAGGCCAGTGGCAGGTTCACGGCTGCTGGCTGTGCTTGTGAGGTCACAGCAGCCTCAGTGCCTCTTTTGCCATGGGCAGGCTCCTGGCTGCTGCCTGTGCTTGTGAAGTAACAGCAGCCTCAGTGCCTCATAGCTTAGTGGTAAGCGCCCCTGCTGGCCTTGCTTGTGAGGTCACAGCAGCCTCAGTGCCTCATAGGCCTGTGGCAGGCTCCTGGCTGCTGACTGTGCTTCTGAGGTCACAGCAGCCTCAGTGCCTCCTACGTAATTCTACAGCACTCCCTGCTGGCTGTGCTTCTGAAGTCACAGCAGCCTCAGTGCCTCCTAGGCCAGTGGCAGGCTCCTAGCTGCTTGATGTGCTTGGGAGGTCACAGCAGCCTGAATGTCTCCTAGGCCAGTTGCACACTCATGGCTGTTGCCTGTGCTTGTGAGGTCACAGCAGCCTCAGTGCCTCTGTGGCCAGTGGTAGGCTCATGGCTGTTGGCTGTGCTTGTGAGGTCACAGCAGCCTGAATGCCTCCTAGGCCAGTTGCAGACTCATGGCTGTTGGCTGTGCTTGTGAGGTCACAGCAGCCTCAGTGCCTCCCAGGCCAGTGGCAGGCTCCTGGCTGCTGGCTGTGCTTGGGAGGTCACAGCAGCCTCAGTGCCTCATAGGTAACTCTACAGCGCCCCCTGCTGGCTGTGCTTGGGAGGTCACAGCAGCCTCAGTGCCTCCTAGGCCAGGGGCAGAATCCTGGCTGCTAGCTGTGCTTGGGAGGTCACAGCAGCCTCAGTGCCTCCTAGGTCAGTGGCCGGCGAATGGCTGCTGGCTGTGCTTGTGAGGTGTCAGCAACCTCAGTGCCTCCGAGGCCAGTGGCAGGCTCATGGCTCCTGGCTGAGCTTGTGAGGTCGCAGCAGCCTCAGTGCCTCCGAGGTCAGTTGCATGCTCATGCCTGCTGGCTGTGCTTGGGAGGTCACAGCAGCCTCAGTGCCTACTAGGCCAGTGGCAGGCTCCTGGATGCTGGCTGTGCTTGTGAGGTCACTGCAGCCTCAGTGCCTGCTCGGCTGGAGGAAAGTTCATACCTGCTGGCTGTGCTTCTGAGGTAACAGCAGCCTCAGTGCCTCCGAGGCCAGTGGCAGGCTCCTGCATGCTGGCTGTGCTTCTGAGGTCACAGCAGCCTGAATGCCTAGTAGGCCAGTGGCTCGTTCATGGCTGCTGGCTGAGCTTGTGAGGTCACAGCAGCCCCAGGGAATCATAGCTTAGTGGCAAGCGCACCTGCTGGCTGTCCTTCTGAGGTCACAGCAGCCTCAATGCCTCCTACGCCAGTGGCAGGCTCATGGCTGCTGCCTGTGCTTGTGAGATCACAGCAGCCTCCATGCCTCCTAGCTCAGTGGCTCATTCATGGCTGGGGGCTGTGCTTGTGAGGTCATAGCAGCCTCAGTGCCTCCCAGGCCAGTGGCAGGCTCCTGGCTGCTGGCTGTGCTTGTGAGGTCACATTTGTCTCTCTCTACCTTATAGGGCAGTGGCAGGCCCTTGGCTGCTGGCTGTGCTTGTGAGGTCACAAGACTCCTACAGCCTGATAGGCCAGTGGCAGACCCACAGCTGCTGGCTTTGCTTGTGACGTCACAGCAGCCTCAGTGTCTTATTGGGCAGTGGCAGGCCCCTGGCTGCTGGCTGTGCTTTTCAGGTCACCTTTGTCTCTGTACCTCATAGGGCAGCAGCAGGCCCTGGCAGCTGGCTGTGCTTGTGAGGTCACAGCAGTCCTATTGCCTGATAGGCCAGTGCGAGGCCATTGGCTGCTGGCTGTCCTTTTGAGGTCACGGCAGTCCTATTGCCTGATAGGCCAGTGGCAGGCCTCTGCGTGCTGGCTGCATTTTGAGGTCACCTTTGTCTCAGTGCCTCATCAGGCAGTGGGATGCCCATGGCTGCTGACTCTGCTTGTGAGCTCACAGAAGTACCAGTGCCTGACAGGCCACTGGCAGGCCCCTGGCGGCTTCCTGTCCTTGTGAGGTCACAGGAGCCTCTGTGTCTGATAGGGCAGTGGAAGGTGTTGTAGAGGCCTCCGAGTGCCCTTTTTTTGCAATGTAGGGGCTTCCGAGTGCCTTTTTTTGTGGTGCTGGGGCCTCCAAGTGCCTTTATTTCCAGTGGACAGGCCTGCAAGTGCCTCTTTTCCCAGTGCAGAGGCCGCCAAGTGCCTTTATTTCCAGTGGACAGGCCTGCAAGTGCCTCTTTTCCCAGTGCAGGGGCCTCCGAGTGCCTTTTTGGTGGTGCTGGGCCCTCCGAGTGCCTTGTTTCACATTGTAGCAGCCCCCGAGTGCCTTTTATTTTGCTGTAGGAGCCACCGAGTGCCTTTCCTTGTGGTTCAGGGGCCTCCGAGTGCTGTTATTTTCGGGTGTGTGGTCCTCCATGTATCTTTTTTTTGCCATGTAGTGGCCCCGAGTGCCTTTTCTTGTGGTTCAGGGGCCTCCGAGTGCCTTGTTTTGTGGTGCAGGGCCCTCCAAGTGCCTTTGTTTCTGGTGCAGGGGCCTCAGGGTGCCTTTTTTTGCATTGTAGCAGCCTCCAAGTGCCTTTTTCTGTGGTGCAGGGGCCTCCAAGTGCCTTTTTCTGTGGTGCAGGGGCCTCCAAGTGCCTTTTTTTGCGGTGCAGGGGCCTCAGGGTGCATTTTATTGCAGTGTAGTAACCTCCAAGTGCCTTTTTTTGCAATGTAGGGGCTTCCGAGTGCCTTTATTTCCAGTGGACAGGCCTGCAAGTGCCTCTTTTCCCAGTGCAGGAGCCTCCGAGTGCCTTTTTTGGTGGTGCAGGGCCCTCCGAGTGCCTTGTTTCACATTGTAGCAGCCCCCGAGTGCCTTTTATTTTGCTGTATAGGCCACCGAATGCCTTTCCTTGTGGTTCAGGGGCCGCCGAGTGCTGTTATTTTGGGGGGTGTGGTCCTCCATGTACCTTTTTTTTGCGGTGTAGTGGCCCCGAGTGCCTTTTCTTGTGGTGCAGGGGCTTCCGAGTTCCTTCCTTTCTGGTGCAGGGGCCTCCGAGTGCCTTTTTTTGCATTGTAGCAGCCCCCAAGTGTCTTTTTTTTGTGCTGTAGGGGCCTCCGAGTGCCTTTTTTTGTGGTGTAGGGGCAGCCGAGTGCCTTTTTTTGTGGTGTGGTGCTCCGAGTGCCTTTCTTTTGTGCTGTAGGGGCCTCTGAGTGCATTTTTTTTGCGGTGCACTGGCCTCCAAGTGCCCTGTTTTTCAGTGCACTGGCCTCCGAATGCCTTTTTTTGCGGTGCAGGGGCTACTGAGTGCCTTTTTTTGCAGTGTAGTAGCCTCCAAGTGCCTTTCTTTGCAATGTGGGGGCCACCGAGCGCCTTTCTTGGTGGTGTAGGGGCCTCTGAGTACCTTCTTTTGTGGTGCAGGAGCCTCCGAGTGCTTTTTGTGGTGGTGCTGGGCCCTCAGAGTGCCTTGTTTCACGTTGTAGCAGCCCCCGAGTGCCTTTTTTTGTGCTGTAGGAGCCACCGAGTGCCTTTCCTTGTGGTTCAGGGGCCACCGAGTGCTGTTATTTTCGGGTGTGTGGTCCTCCATGTACCTTTTTTTTGCGGTGCAGTGGCCCCGAGAGCCTTTTCTTGTGGTGCAGGGGCCTCCGAGTGCCTTTTTTTGCACTGTAGCAGCCCCCAAGTGCCTTCTTTTGTTCTGTAGGGGCCTCCGAGTGCCTTTTTTCCCAGTGTAGGGGCAGCCGAGTGCCGTTTTTTGTGGTGTAGGGGCCTCCGAGTGCCTTTTTTTGTGGTGTAGGGGCAGCCGAGTGCCTTTCTCTGCGGTGTAGCGGCCTCCAAATGCCTTTTTTTCCGGTGTACAGGCCTGCAAGTGCCTCTTTTTCCAGTGCAGGAGCCTCTGAGTGCTTCTTTTGGTGGTGCCGGGCCCTCCGAGTGCCTTGTTTCACCTTGTAGCAGCCCCCAAGTGCCTTTTTTTGCAGTGTAGGGGCCACTGAGTGCCTTTTTCTGGGGTGTAGAGGCCTCCGAGTGCCTGTTTTTCCAGTGTAAGGGCAGCTGAGTGCCTTTTTTTGTGCTGCAGGGCCCTCTGAGTGCCTTTCTTTCTGGTGTAGGTAAGGGCAGCTGAGTGCCTTTTTTTGTGCTGCAGGGCCCTCTGAGTGCCTTTCTTTCTGGTGTAGGGGCATGGGAGTGCCTGTTTTCGCAGTGTAGCAGCCCCTGAGTGCCTTTTTTTGTGGTGTCGGGGCCACCGAGTGCCTTTTTTTGCCGTGCATGGTCCTCCGAGTGCCTTTTTTGCAGTGTATTAGCCTCCAAGTGCCTTTTTTTGTGATGCAGCGGCCTCCGAGTGCCTTTTCTTGTGGTTCACTGTTCTCCGGGTGCCTGTTTTTGTGGTGCAGGGGCCTCCGAGTGCCTTTGTTTGAGGTGCACTGCTGTCTGAGTGCCTTTTTTTTGCAGTGAAGGGGCATCTAAGTGCCTTTTTTTCCGGCCTAGCGGCCTCCAAGCGCCTATTTTTGCGATGCAGGCTCCCAAAGTGCCTTTTTTTCCAGTATAGTGTCCTCCATGTGCATATTTTTGCAGTGCATCGCCTCCTAGTGCCCTTTTTTCCCAGTGCTCGTGCCTCCAAGTGCCTTTTTTTCTGTTATGGTCCTTCAACGTTCTGTGATATCACTTTACCCTCTGCCTGAAATGATATTGTCAGGTCCACCACTGACTGGATGAGATAGTCATGTCACTTCTGCCTCATGGCCTGGTAGGCCAGTCAGGCCCATCAGTCCTTGTTCTGCTTGTGAGGTGGCTTCTGCCTCTGTGCTTGATAGGCCAGTGGCAGGGCCATGCCTCCTGACTGGGCTTGTGAGGATACTTGTGTCTCCATGCCAAAAAGGGCAGTGGCAGGCCCATGGTTGCTGGTTGTGTCTTATGATGTCACTTTGACCTGCATGCCATTGCATGCATGGCATGCAGGGGCATGCACAGCCACGCCCATGGCTGCTGGTCTGCTTGGGTGTTCCCTTCTTTCTCCGTGCTTGATGCGCCATGGCAGGCCCTTCACTGCTGGCTGTGCTTGTGAGGTCACAGCAGCCTCAGTGCCCTGTAGGGCAGTGGCAGGCCCCTGTCCGCTTGGCTGTGCTTGTGAGGTCACAGCAGCGTCAGGACCTGATAGGCCAGTGGGAGGCCAATGGCTGCTGGCTGTGCTTGTGAGGTCACAGCAGCCTCCGTGCCTCATAGGCCAGTGGCAGACCCACAGCTGCTGGCTGTGCTTGTCAGGTCAGAGAAGCCTCAGTGTCTTACAGGGCAGTGGCAGGCCCCTGGCTGCTGGCTGCGTTTTGAGGTCACCTTTGTCTCTGTGCCTCATTGGCCAGTGGGATGCCCATGGCTGCTGGCTGTACTTGTCATGTCACGGAATTACCAGTGCCTGATAGGCCAGTGACAGCTCCATGCCTGCTGGCTGCATTATGAGGTCATGTTTGTCTCGGGGCCTCATAGGGCAGTTGGATGCCCATGCCTGCTGGCCGTGCTTGTGAGGTCACAGCAGTCCTGTTGCCTCATAGGCCAGTTCGAGGCCAATGACTGCTGGGTGGGCTTGTGAGGTCAGAGAAGCCTCAGTGCCCTATAGGGCAGTGGCAGGCCCATAGCTGCTCGCTGGGCTTCTGAGGTCACAGCAGCCTCCATGCCCATTAGGGCAGTGGCAGGGCCCTGACTATTTCCTGTGCTTCTGAGCTGACAGCAGCGTCAGCACCTGACCAGGCAGTGGAAGGCCCATAGCTGCTGTCTGTGCTTGTCAGGTCAAAGCAGTCCTATTGCCTGATAGGCCAGTGGCAGGCCCATAGCTGCTGTCTGTGCTTGTCAGGTCAAAGCAGTCTTATTGCCTGACAGGCCAGTGGCAGGCCCTTGGCTGCTGGCTGTGCTTGTGAGGTCAGAGCTGCCTCAGTGCCTCATAGGCCAGTGGCAGACCCACAGCTGCTGGCTTTGCTTGTGAGGTCACAGCAGCCTCAGTGTCTTATAGGGCAGTGGCAGGCCCCTGGCTGCTGGCCGCATTTTCAGGTCACATTTGTCTCTGTACCTCATAGGGCAGTGGCAGGCCCCGGCTGCTGGCTGTCCTTTTGAGGTCACAGCAGTCTGAGTGACTGATAGGCCAGTGGCAGGCCTCTTGGTGCTGGCTGTTTTTGTGAGGTGACCACAGCCTCAGTGCGTCATAGGCCAGTGGGATGCCCTGGCTGCTGGCTGCTGGCTGTGCTTGTGAGGTCACAGCAGTCCTCTTGCCTGATAGGCCAGTGGCAGGCCCCTGGCTGCTGGCTGTGCTTGTCAGGTCACAGCAGTCCTATTTCCTGATAGGCCCGTGGAAGGCCCCTGTCTGCTGGCTGTGCTTGTGAGGTCACATTTGTCTCTCTCTACCTTATAGGGCAGTGGCAGGCCCTTGGCTGCTGGCTGTGCTTGTGAGGTCACAAGACTCCTACAGCCTGATAGGCCAGTGGCAGACCCACAGCTGCTGGCTTTGCTTGTGACGTCACAGCAGCCTCAGTGTCTTATAGGGCAGTGGCAGGCCCCTGGCTGCTGGCTGTGCTTTTCAGGTCACCTTTGTCTCTGTACCTCATAGGGCAGCAGCAGGCCCTGGCAGCTGGCTGTGCTTGTGAGGTCACAGCAGTCCTATTGCCTGATAGGCCAGTGTGAGGCCACTGGCTGCTGGCTGTCCTTTTGAGGTCACGGCAGTCCTATTGCCTGATAGGCCAGTGCGAGGCCATTGGCTGCTGGCTGTCCTTTTGAGGTCACGGCAGTCCTATTGCCTGATAGGCCAGTGGCAGGCCTCTGCGTGCTGGCTGCATTTTGAGGTCACCTTTGTCTCAGTGCCTCATCAGGCAGTGGGATGCCCATGGCTGCTGACTCTGCTTGTGAGCTCACAGAAGTACCAGTGCCTGACAGGCCACTGGCAGGCCCCTGGCGGCTTCCTGTCCTTGTGAGGTCACAGGAGCCTCTGTGTCTGATAGGGCAGTGGAAGGTGTTGTAGAGGCCTCCGAGTGCCCTTTTTTTGCAATGTAGGGGCTTCCGAGTGCCTTTTTTTGTGGTGCTGGGGCCTCCAAGTGCCTTTATTTCCAGTGGACAGGCCTGCAAGTGCCTCTTTTCCCAGTGCAGAGGCCGCCAAGTGCCTTTATTTCCAGTGGACAGGCCTGCAAGTGCCTCTTTTCCCAGTGCAGGGGCCTCCGAGTGCCTTTTTGGTGGTGCTGGGCCCTCCGAGTGCCTTGTTTCACATTGTAGCAGCCCCCGAGTGCCTTTTATTTTGCTGTAGGAGCCACCGAGTGCCTTTCCTTGTGGTTCAGGGGCCTCCGAGTGCTGTTATTTTCGGGTGTGTGGTCCTCCATGTATCTTTTTTTTGCCATGTAGTGGCCCCGAGTGCCTTTTCTTGTGGTTCAGGGGCCTCCGAGTGCCTTGTTTTGTGGTGCAGGGCCCTCCAAGTGCCTTTGTTTCTGGTGCAGGGGCCTCAGGGTGCCTTTTTTTGCATTGTAGCAGCCTCCAAGTGCCTTTTTCTGTGGTGCAGGGGCCTCCAAGTGCCTTTTTCTGTGGTGCAGGGGCCTCCAAGTGCCTTTTTTTGCGGTGCAGGGGCCTCAGGGTGCATTTTATTGCAGTGTAGTAACCTCCAAGTGCCTTTTTTTGCAATGTAGGGGCTTCCGAGTGCCTTTATTTCCAGTGGACAGGCCTGCAAGTGCCTCTTTTCCCAGTGCAGGAGCCTCCGAGTGCCTTTTTTGGTGGTGCAGGGCCCTCCGAGTGCCTTGTTTCACATTGTAGCAGCCCCCGAGTGCCTTTTATTTTGCTGTATAGGCCACCGAATGCCTTTCCTTGTGGTTCAGGGGCCGCCGAGTGCTGTTATTTTGGGGGGTGTGGTCCTCCATGTACCTTTTTTTTGCGGTGTAGTGGCCCCGAGTGCCTTTTCTTGTGGTGCAGGGGCTTCCGAGTTCCTTCCTTTCTGGTGCAGGGGCCTCCGAGTGCCTTTTTTTGCATTGTAGTAGCCCCCAAGTGTCTTTTTTTTGTGCTGTAGGGGCCTCCGAGTGCCTTTTTTTGTGGTGTAGGGGCAGCCGAGTGCCTTTTTTTGTGGTGTGGTGCTCCGAGTGCCTTTCTTTTGTGCTGTAGGGGCCTCTGAGTGCATTTTTTTTGCGGTGCACTGGCCTCCAAGTGCCCTGTTTTTCAGTGCACTGGCCTCCGAGTGCCTTTTTTTGCGGTGCAGGGGCTACTGAGTGCCTTTTTTTGCAGTGTAGTAGCCTCCAAGTGCCTTTCTTTGCAATGTGGGGGCCACCGAGTGCCTTTTTTTGAGGTGCAGGGCCCTCCGAGTGCCTTTTTTTGCAGTGTAGGGGCCTCCAAGTGCCTTCTTTTGTGGTGCAGGGGCCTCCAAGTGCCTTTATTTCCGGTGAACAGGCCTGCAAGTGCCTGTTTTTGTGGTGCAGGAGCCTCCGAGTGCTTTTTTTTGTGGTGCAGGGCCCTCTGAGTGCCTTTTTTCGCGTTGTAGCAGCCTCCGAGTGCCTTTTTTTGCATTTTAGCAGCCACCAAGTGCCTTTTTTTGTGCTATAGGGGCCACTGAGTGGCTTATCTTGTGGTGTAGGGGCCTCCGAGTGCCTTTTTTTGTGGTGTAGGGGCAGCCGAGTGCCTTTTCTTGTGGTGTGGTCCTCCGAGTGCCTTTCTTTTGTGGTGTCGAGGCCTCTGGGTGCATTTTTCTTTTGCAGTGTGGAGGCCTCCGAGTGCCTTTTTTTGCGGTGTGGAGGCCTCCGAGTGCCTTTCTTTTGTGCTGTAGGGGCCTCTGAGTGCATTTTTTTTGCGGTGCACTGGCCTCCAAGTGCCCTGTTTTTCAGTGCACTGGCCTCCGAGTGCCTTTTTTTGCGGTGCAGGGGCTACTGAGTGCCTTTTTTTGCAATGCAGGGGCTACTGAGTGCCTTTTTTGCTGTGCATGCGCCTCAGGGTGCCTTTATTTCCAGTGTAGTAGCCTCCAAGTGCCTTTTTTTGCAATGTGGGGGCCACCGAATGCCTTTCTTGGTGGTGTAGGGGCCTCTGAGTGCCTTCTTTTTTGGTGCAGGAGCCTCCGAGTGCTTTTTGTGGTGGTGCTGGGCCCTCAGAGTGCCTTGTTTCACGTTGTAGCAGTCCCCGAGTGCCTTTTATTGTGCTGTAGGGTCCACCAAGTGCCTTTTCTTGTGGTTCAGGGGCCTCTGAGTGCCTTTTTTCACATTGTAGCAGCCCCCGAGTGCCTTTTTTTGTGCTGTAGGAGCCACCGAGTGCCTTTCCTTGTGGTTCAGGGGCCACCGAGTGCTGTTATTTTCGGGTGTGTGGTCCTCCATGTACCTTTTTTTTTGCTGTGCATTGGCCCCGAGAGCCTTTTCTTGTGGTTCAGGGGCCTCCGAGTGCCTTTTTTTGCATTGTAGCAGCCCCCAAGTGCCTTTTTTTGTGCTGTAGGGGCCTCCGAGTGCCTTTTTTTGTGGTGCAGGATCCTCCGAGTGCCTTTTTTTGTGGTGTGGTGCTCCGAGTGCCTTTCTTTTGTGCTGTAGGGGCCTCTGAGTGCATTTTTTTTGCGGTGCACTGGCCTCCAAGTGCCCTGTTTTTCAGTGCACTGGCCTCCGAGTGCCTTTTTTTGCGGTGCAGGGGCTACTGAGTGCCTTTTTTTGCAATGCAGGGGCTACTGAGTGCCTTTTTTGCTGTGCATGCGCCTCAGGGTGCCTTTATTTCCAGTGTAGTAGCCTCCAAGTGCCTTTTTTTGCAATGTGGGGGCCACCGAGTGCCTTTCTTGGTGGTGTAGGGGCCTCTGAGTGCCTTCTTTTTTGGTGCAGGAGCCTCCGAGTACTTTTTGTGGTGGTGCTGGGCCCTCAGAGTGCCTTGTTTCACGTTGTAGCAGCCCCCGAGTGCCTTTTATTGTGCTGTAGGAGCCACCGAGTGCCTTTCCTTGTGGTTCAGGGGCCTCCGAGTGCTGTTATTTTCGGGTGTGTGGTCCTCCATGTATCTTTTTTTTGCCATGTAGTGGCCCCGAGAGCCTTTTCTTGTGGTTCAGGGGCCTCCGAGTGCCTTGTTTTGTGGTGCAGGGCCCTCCAAGTGCCTTTGTTTCTGGTGCAGGGGCCTCAGGGTGCCTTTTTTTGCATTGTAGCAGCCTCCAAGTGCCTTTTTCTGTGGTGCAGGGGCCTCCAAGTGCCTTTTTCTGTGGTGCAGGGGCCCCCAAGTGCCTTTTTTTGCGGTGCAGGGGCCTCAGGGTGCATTTTATTGCAGTGTAGTAACCTCCAAGTGCCTTTTTTTGCAATGTAGGGGCTTCCGAGTGCCTTTATTTCCAGTGGACAGGCCTGCAAGTGCCTCTTTTCCCAGTGCAGGAGCCTCCGAGTGCCTTTTTTGGTGGTGCAGGGCCCTCCGAGTGCCTTGTTTCACATTGTAGCAGCCCCCGAGTGCCTTTTATTTTGCTGTATAGGCCACCGAATGCCTTTCCTTGTGGTTCAGGGGCCGCCGAGTGCTGTTATTTTGGGGGGTGTGGTCCTCCATGTACCTTTTTTTTGCGGTGTAGTGGCCCCGAGTGCCTTTTCTTGTGGTGCAGGGGCTTCCGAGTTCCTTCCTTTCTGGTGCAGGGGCCTCCGAGTGCCTTTTTTTGCATTGTAGTAGCCCCCAAGTGTCTTTTTTTTGTGCTGTAGGGGCCTCCGAGTGCCTTTTTTTGTGGTGTAGGGGCAGCCGAGTGCCTTTTTTTGTGGTGTGGTGCTCCGAGTGCCTTTCTTTTGTGCTGTAGGGGCCTCTGAGTGCATTTTTTTTGCGGTGCACTGGCCTCCAAGTGCCCTGTTTTTCAGTGCACTGGCCTCCGAGTGCCTTTTTTTGCGGTGCAGGGGCTACTGAGTGCCTTTTTTTGCAGTGTAGTAGCCTCCAAGTGCCTTTCTTTGCAATGTGGGGGCCACCGAGCGCCTTTCTTGGTGGTGTAGGGGCCTCTGAGTACCTTCTTTTGTGGTGCAGGAGCCTCCGAGTGCTTTTTGTGGTGGTGCTGGGCCCTCAGAGTGCCTTGTTTCACGTTGTAGCAGCCCCCGAGTGCCTTTTTTTGTGCTGTAGGAGCCACCGAGTGCCTTTCCTTGTGGTTCAGGGGCCACCGAGTGCTGTTATTTTCGGGTGTGTGGTCCTCCATGTACCTTTTTTTTGTGGTGCAGTGGCCCCGAGAGCCTTTTCTTGTGGTGCAGGGGCCTCCGAGTGCCTTTTTTTGCACTGTAGCAGCCCCCAAGTGCCTTCTTTTGTTCTGTAGGGGCCTCCGAGTGCCTTTTTTCCCAGTGTAGGGGCAGCCGAGTGCCGTTTTTTGTGGTGTAGGGGCCTCCGAGTGCCTTTTTTTGTGGTGTAGGGGCAGCCGAGTGCCTTTCTCTGCGGTGTAGCGGCCTCCAAATGCCTTTTTTTCCGGTGTACAGGCCTGCAAGTGCCTCTTTTTCCAGTGCAGGAGCCTCTGAGTGCTTCTTTTGGTGGTGCCGGGCCCTCCGAGTGCCTTGTTTCACCTTGTAGCAGCCCCCAAGTGCCTTTTTTTGCAGTGTAGGGGCCACTGAGTGCCTTTTTCTGGGGTGTAGAGGCCTCCGAGTGCCTGTTTTTCCAGTGTAAGGGCAGCTGAGTGCCTTTTTTTGTGCTGCAGGGCCCTCTGAGTGCCTTTCTTTCTGGTGTAGGGGCATGGGAGTGCCTGTTTTCGCAGTGTAGCAGCCCCTGAGTGCCTTTTTTTGTGGTGTCGGGGCCACCGAGTGCCTTTTTTTGCCGTGCATGGTCCTCCGAGTGCCTTTTTTGCAGTGTATTAGCCTCCAAGTGCCTTTTTTTGTGATGCAGCGGCCTCCGAGTGCCTTTTCTTGTGGTTCACTGTTCTCCGGGTGCCTGTTTTTGTGGTGCAGGGGCCTCCGAGTGCCTTTGTTTGAGGTGCACTGCTGTCTGAGTGCCTTTTTTTTGCAGTGAAGGGGCATCTAAGTGCCTTTTTTTCCGGCCTAGCGGCCTCCAAGCGCCTATTTTTGCGATGCAGGCTCCCAAAGTGCCTTTTTTTCCAGTATAGTGTCCTCCATGTGCATATTTTTGCAGTGCATCGCCTCCTAGTGCCCTTTTTTCCCAGTGCTCGTGCCTCCAAGTGCCTTTTTTCTGTTATGGTCCTTCAACGTTCTGTGATATCACTTTACCCTCTGCCTGAAATGATATTGTCAGGTCCACCACTGACTGGATGAGATAGTCATGTCACTTCTGCCTCATGGCCTGGTAGGCCAGTCAGGCCCATCAGTCCTTGTTCTGCTTGTGAGGTGGCTTCTGCCTCTGTGCTTGATAGGCCAGTGGCAGGGCCATGCCTCCTGACTGGGCTTGTGAGGATACTTGTGTCTCCATGCCAAAAAGGGCAGTGGCAGGCCCATGGTTGCTGGTTGTGTCTTATGATGTCACTTTGACCTGCATGCCATTGCATGCATGGCATGCAGGGGCATGCACAGCCACGCCCATGGCTGCTGGTCTGCTTGGGTGTTCCCTTCTTTCTCCGTGCTTGATGCGCCATGGCAGGCCCTTCACTGCTGGCTGTGCTTGTGAGGTCACAGCAGCCTCAGTGCCCTGTAGGGCAGTGGCAGGCCCCTGTCTGCTTGGCTGTGCTTGTGAGGTCACAGCAGCGTCAGGACCTGATAGGCCAGTGGGAGGCCAATGGCTGCTGGCTGTGCTTGTGAGGTCACAGCAGCCTCCGTGCCTCATAGGCCAGTGGCAGACCCACAGCTGCTGGCTGTGCTTGTCAGGTCAGAGAAGCCTCAGTGTCTTACAGGGCAGTGGCAGGCCCCTGGCTGCTGGCTGCGTTTTGAGGTCACCTTTGTCTCTGTGCCTCATTGGCCAGTGGGATGCCCATGGCTGCTGGCTGTACTTGTCATGTCACGGAATTACCAGTGCCTGATAGGCCAGTGACAGCTCCATGCCTGCTGGCTGCATTATGAGGTCATGTTTGTCTCGGGGCCTCATAGGGCAGTTGGATGCCCATGCCTGCTGGCCGTGCTTGTGAGGTCACAGCAGTCCTGTTGCCTCATAGGCCAGTTCGAGGCCAATGACTGCTGGGTGGGCTTGTGAGGTCAGAGAAGCCTCAGTGCCCTATAGGGCAGTGGCAGGCCCATAGCTGCTCGCTGGGCTTCTGAGGTCACAGCAGCCTCCATGCCCATTAGGGCAGTGGCAGGGCCCTGACTATTTCCTGTGCTTCTGAGCTGACAGCAGCGTCAGCACCTGACCAGGCAGTGGAAGGCCCATAGCTGCTGTCTGTGCTTGTCAGGTCAAAGCAGTCCTATTGCCTGATAGGCCAGTGGCAGGCCCATAGCTGCTGTCTGTGCTTGTCAGGTCAAAGCAGTCTTATTGCCTGACAGGCCAGTGGCAGGCCCTTGGCTGCTGGCTGTGCTTGTGAGGTCAGAGCTGCCTCAGTGCCTCATAGGCCAGTGGCAGACCCACAGCTGCTGGCTTTGCTTGTGAGGTCACAGCAGCCTCAGTGTCTTATAGGGCAGTGGCAGGCCCCTGGCTGCTGGCCGCATTTTCAGGTCACATTTGTCTCTGTACCTCATAGGGCAGTGGCAGGCCCCGGCTGCTGGCTGTCCTTTTGAGGTCACAGCAGTCTGAGTGACTGATAGGCCAGTGGCAGGCCTCTTGGTGCTGGCTGTTTTTGTGAGGTGACCACAGCCTCAGTGCGTCATAGGCCAGTGGGATGCCCTGGCTGCTGGCTGCTGGCTGTGCTTGTGAGGTCACAGCAGTCCTCTTGCCTGATAGGCCAGTGGCAGGCCCCTGGCTGCTGGCTGTGCTTGTCAGGTCACAGCAGTCCTATTTCCTGATAGGCCCGTGGAAGGCCCCTGTCTGCTGGCTGTGCTTGTGAGGTCACATTTGTCTCTCTCTACCTTATAGGGCAGTGGCAGGCCCTTGGCTGCTGGCTGTGCTTGTGAGGTCACAAGACTCCTACAGCCTGATAGGCCAGTGGCAGACCCACAGCTGCTGGCTTTGCTTGTGACGTCACAGCAGCCTCAGTGTCTTATTGGGCAGTGGCAGGCCCCTGGCTGCTGGCTGTGCTTTTCAGGTCACCTTTGTCTCTGTACCTCATAGGGCAGCAGCAGGCCCTGGCAGCTGGCTGTCCTTTTGAGGTCACGGCAGTCCTATTGCCTGATAGGCCAGTGCGAGGCCATTGGCTGCTGGCTGTCCTTTTGAGGTCACGGCAGTCCTATTGCCTGATAGGCCAGTGGCAGGCCTCTGCGTGCTGGCTGCATTTTGAGGTCACCTTTGTCTCAGTGCCTCATCAGGCAGTGGGATGCCCATGGCTGCTGACTCTGCTTGTGAGCTCACAGAAGTACCAGTGCCTGACAGGCCACTGGCAGGCCCCTGGCGGCTTCCTGTCCTTGTGAGGTCACAGGAGCCTCTGTGTCTGATAGGGCAGTGGAAGGTGTTGTAGAGGCCTCCGAGTGCCCTTTTTTTGCAATGTAGGGGCTTCCGAGTGCCTTTTTTTGTGGTGCTGGGGCCTCCAAGTGCCTTTATTTCCAGTGGACAGGCCTGCAAGTGCCTCTTTTCCCAGTGCAGAGGCCGCCAAGTGCCTTTATTTCCAGTGGACAGGCCTGCAAGTGCCTCTTTTCCCAGTGCAGGGGCCTCCGAGTGCCTTTTTGGTGGTGCTGGGCCCTCCGAGTGCCTTGTTTCACATTGTAGCAGCCCCCGAGTGCCTTTTATTTTGCTGTAGGAGCCACCGAGTGCCTTTCCTTGTGGTTCAGGGGCCTCCGAGTGCTGTTATTTTCGGGTGTGTGGTCCTCCATGTATCTTTTTTTTGCCATGTAGTGGCCCCGAGTGCCTTTTCTTGTGGTTCAGGGGCCTCCGAGTGCCTTGTTTTGTGGTGCAGGGCCCTCCAAGTGCCTTTGTTTCTGGTGCAGGGGCCTCAGGGTGCCTTTTTTTGCATTGTAGCAGCCTCCAAGTGCCTTTTTTTGCGGTGCAGGGGCCTCCAAGTGCCTTTTTTTGCGGTGCAGGGGCCTCCAAGTGCCTTTTTTTGCGGTGCAGGGGCCTCAGGGTGCATTTTATTGCAGTGTAGTAACCTCCAAGTGCCTTTTTTTGCAATGTAGGGGCTTCCGAGTGCCTTTATTTCCAGTGGACAGGCCTGCAAGTGCCTCTTTTCCCAGTGCAGGAGCCTCCGAGTGCCTTTTTTGGTGGTGCAGGGCCCTCCGAGTGCCTTGTTTCACATTGTAGCAGCCCCCGAGTGCCTTTTATTTTGCTGTATAGGCCACCGAATGCCTTTCCTTGTGGTTCAGGGGCCGCCGAGTGCTGTTATTTTGGGGGGTGTGGTCCTCCATGTACCTTTTTTTTGCGGTGTAGTGGCCCCGAGTGCCTTTTCTTGTGGTGCAGGGGCTTCCGAGTTCCTTCCTTTCTGGTGCAGGGGCCTCCGAGTGCCTTTTTTTGCATTGTAGCAGCCCCCAAGTGTCTTTTTTTTGTGCTGTAGGGGCCTCCGAGTGCCTTTTTTTGTGGTGTAGGGGCAGCCGAGTGCCTTTTTTTGTGGTGTGGTGCTCCGAGTGCCTTTCTTTTGTGCTGTAGGGGCCTCTGAGTGCATTTTTTTTGCGGTGCACTGGCCTCCAAGTGCCCTGTTTTTCAGTGCACTGGCCTCCGAGTGCCTTTTTTTGCGGTGCAGGGGCTACTGAGTGCCTTTTTTTGCAGTGTAGTAGCCTCCAAGTGCCTTTCTTTGCAATGTGGGGGCCACCGAGCGCCTTTCTTGGTGGTGTAGGGGCCTCTGAGTACCTTCTTTTGTGGTGCAGGAGCCTCCGAGTGCTTTTTGTGGTGGTGCTGGGCCCTCAGAGTGCCTTGTTTCACGTTGTAGCAGCCCCCGAGTGCCTTTTTTTGTGCTGTAGGAGCCACCGAGTGCCTTTCCTTGTGGTTCAGGGGCCACCGAGTGCTGTTATTTTTGGGTGTGTGGTCCTCCATGTACCTTTTTTTTGCGGTGCAGTGGCCCCGAGAGCCTTTTCTTGTGGTGCAGGGGCCTCCGAGTGCCTTTTTTTGCACTGTAGCAGCCCCCAAGTGCCTTCTTTTGTTCTGTAGGGGCCTCCGAGTGCCTTTTTTCCCAGTGTAGGGGCAGCCGAGTGCCGTTTTTTGTGGTGTAGGGGCCTCCGAGTGCCTTTTTTTGTGGTGTAGGGGCAGCCGAGTGCCTTTCTCTGCGGTGTAGCGGCCTCCAAATGCCTTTTTTTCCGGTGTACAGGCCTGCAAGTGCCTCTTTTTCCAGTGCAGGAGCCTCTGAGTGCTTCTTTTGGTGGTGCCGGGCCCTCCGAGTGCCTTGTTTCACCTTGTAGCAGCCCCCAAGTGCCTTTTTTTGCAGTGTAGGGGCCACTGAGTGCCTTTTTCTGGGGTGTAGAGGCCTCCGAGTGCCTGTTTTTCCAGTGTAAGGGCAGCTGAGTGCCTTTTTTTGTGCTGCAGGGCCCTCTGAGTGCCTTTCTTTCTGGTGTAGGGGCATGGGAGTGCCTGTTTTCGCAGTGTAGCAGCCCCTGAGTGCCTTTTTTTGTGGTGTCGGGGCCACCGAGTGCCTTTTTTTGCCGTGCATGGTCCTCCGAGTGCCTTTTTTGCAGTGTATTAGCCTCCAAGTGCCTTTTTTTGTGATGCAGCGGCCTCCGAGTGCCTTTTCTTGTGGTTCACTGTTCTCCGGGTGCCTGTTTTTGTGGTGCAGGGGCCTCCGAGTGCCTTTGTTTGAGGTGCACTGCTGTCTGAGTGCCTTTTTTTTGCAGTGAAGGGGCATCTAAGTGCCTTTTTTTCCGGCCTAGCGGCCTCCAAGCGCCTATTTTTGCGATGCAGGCTCCCAAAGTGCCTTTTTTTCCAGTATAGTGTCCTCCATGTGCATATTTTTGCAGTGCATCGCCTCCTAGTGCCCTTTTTTCCCAGTGCTCGTGCCTCCAAGTGCCTTTTTTTCTGTTATGGTCCTTCAACGTTCTGTGATATCACTTTACCCTCTGCCTGAAATGATATTGTCAGGTCCACCACTGACTGGATGAGATAGTCATGTCACTTCTGCCTCATGGCCTGGTAGGCCAGTCAGGCCCATCAGTCCTTGTTCTGCTTGTGAGGTGGCTTCTGCCTCTGTGCTTGATAGGCCAGTGGCAGGGCCATGCCTCCTGACTGGGCTTGTGAGGATACTTGTGTCTCCATGCCAAAAAGGGCAGTGGCAGGCCCATGGTTGCTGGTTGTGTCTTATGATGTCACTTTGACCTGCATGCCATTGCATGCATGGCATGCAGGGGCATGCACAGCCACGCCCATGGCTGCTGGTCTGCTTGGGTGTTCCCTTCTTTCTCCGTGCTTGATGCGCCATGGCAGGCCCTTCACTGCTGGCTGTGCTTGTGAGGTCACAGCAGCCTCAGTGCCCTGTAGGGCAGTGGCAGGCCCCTGTCCGCTTGGCTGTGCTTGTGAGGTCACAGCAGCGTCAGGACCTGATAGGCCAGTGGGAGGCCAATGGCTGCTGGCTGTGCTTGTGAGGTCACAGCAGCCTCCGTGCCTCATAGGCCAGTGGCAGACCCACAGCTGCTGGCTGTGCTTGTCAGGTCAGAGAAGCCTCAGTGTCTTACAGGGCAGTGGCAGGCCCCTGGCTGCTGGCTGCGTTTTGAGGTCACCTTTGTCTCTGTGCCTCATTGGCCAGTGGGATGCCCATGGCTGCTGGCTGTACTTGTCATGTCACGGAATTACCAGTGCCTGATAGGCCAGTGACAGCTCCATGCCTGCTGGCTGCATTATGAGGTCATGTTTGTCTCGGGGCCTCATAGGGCAGTTGGATGCCCATGCCTGCTGGCCGTGCTTGTGAGGTCACAGCAGTCCTGTTGCCTCATAGGCCAGTTCGAGGCCAATGACTGCTGGGTGGGCTTGTGAGGTCAGAGAAGCCTCAGTGCCCTATAGGGCAGTGGCAGGCCCATAGCTGCTCGCTGGGCTTCTGAGGTCACAGCAGCCTCCATGCCCATTAGGGCAGTGGCAGGGCCCTGACTATTTCCTGTGCTTCTGAGTTGACAGCAGCGTCAGCACCTGACCAGGCAGTGGAAGGCCCATAGCTGCTGTCTGTGCTTGTCAGGTCAAAGCAGTCTTATTGCCTGACAGGCCAGTGGCAGGCCCTTGGCTGCTGGCTGTGCTTGTGAGGTCAGAGCTGCCTCAGTGCCTCATAGGCCAGTGGCAGACCCACAGCTGCTGGCTTTGCTTGTGAGGTCACAGCAGCCTCAGTGTCTTATAGGGCAGTGGCAGGCCCCTGGCTGCTGGCCGCATTTTCAGGTCACATTTGTCTCTGTACCTCATAGGGCAGTGGCAGGCCCCGGCTGCTGGCTGTCCTTTTGAG
The DNA here is from genome assembly GCF_036370855.1 of Dromaius novaehollandiae. Classification (NCBI taxonomy): domain Eukaryota; kingdom Metazoa; phylum Chordata; class Aves; order Casuariiformes; family Dromaiidae; genus Dromaius; species Dromaius novaehollandiae. Next base: position 20,916 of record NC_088109.1, read on the forward strand.
GTCACAGCAGTCTGAGTGACTGATAGGCCAGTGGCAGGCCTCTTGGTGCTGGCTGTTTTTGTGAGGTGACCACAGCCTCAGTGCGTCATAGGCCAGTGGGATGCCCTGGCTGCTGGCTGCTGGCTGTGCTTGTGAGGTCACAGCAGTCCTCTTGCCTGATAGGCCAGTGGCAGGCCCCTGGCTGCTGGCTGTGCTTGTCAGGTCACAGCAGTCCTATTTCCTGATAGGCCCGTGGAAGGCCCCTGTCTGCTGGCTGTGCTTGTGAGGTCACATTTGTCTCTCTCTACCTTATAGGGCAGTGGCAGGCCCTTGGCTGCTGGCTGTGCTTGTGAGGTCACAAGACTCCTACAGCCTGATAGGCCAGTGGCAGACCCACAGCTGCTGGCTTTGCTTGTGACGTCACAGCAGCCTCAGTGTCTTATTGGGCAGTGGCAGGCCCCTGGCTGCTGGCTGTGCTTTTCAGGTCACCTTTGTCTCTGTACCTCATAGGGCAGCAGCAGGCCCTGGCAGCTGGCTGTCCTTTTGAGGTCACAGCAGTCCTATTGCCTGATAGGCCAGTGTGAGGCCACTGGCTGCTGGCTGTCCTTTTGAGGTCACGGCAGTCCTATTGCCTGATAGGCCAGTGCGAGGCCATTGGCTGCTGGCTGTCCTTTTGAGGTCACGGCAGTCCTATTGCCTGATAGGCCAGTGGCAGGCCTCTGTGTGCTGGCTGCATTTTGAGGTCACCTTTGTCTCAGTGCCTCATCAGGCAGTGGGATGCCCATGGCTGCTGACTCTGCTTGTGAGCTCACAGAAGTACCAGTGCCTGACAGGCCACTGGCAGGCCCCTGGCGGCTTCCTGTCCTTGTGAGGTCACAGGAGCCTCTGTGTCTGATAGGGCAGTGGAAGGTGTTGTAGAGGCCTCCGAGTGCCCTTTTTTTGCAATGTAGGGGCTTCCGAGTGCCTTTTTTTGTGGTGCTGGGGCCTCCAAGTGCCTTTATTTCCAGTGGACAGGCCTGCAAGTGCCTCTTTTCCCAGTGCAGAGGCCGCCAAGTGCCTTTATTTCCAGTGGACAGGCCTGCAAGTGCCTCTTTTCCCAGTGCAGGGGCCTCCGAGTGCCTTTTTGGTGGTGCTGGGCCCTCCGAGTGCCTTGTTTCACATTGTAGCAGCCCCCGAGTGCCTTTTATTTTGCTGTAGGAGCCACCGAGTGCCTTTCCTTGTGGTTCAGGGGCCTCCGAGTGCTGTTATTTTCGGGTGTGTGGTCCTCCATGTATCTTTTTTTTGCCATGTAGTGGCCCCGAGTGCCTTTTCTTGTGGTTCAGGGGCCTCCGAGTGCCTTGTTTTGTGGTGCAGGGCCCTCCAAGTGCCTTTGTTTCTGGTGCAGGGGCCTCAGGGTGCCTTTTTTTGCATTGTAGCAGCCTCCAAGTGCCTTTTTCTGTGGTGCAGGGGCCTCCAAGTGCCTTTTTCTGTGGTGCAGGGGCCTCCAAGTGCCTTTTTTTGCGGTGCAGGGGCCTCAGGGTGCATTTTATTGCAGTGTAGTAACCTCCAAGTGCCTTTTTTTGCAATGTAGGGGCTTCCAAGTGCCTTTATTTCCAGTGGACAGGCCTGCAAGTGCCTCTTTTCCCAGTGCAGGAGCCTCCGAGTGCCTTTTTTGGTGGTGCAGGGCCCTCCGAGTGCCTTGTTTCACATTGTAGCAGCCCCCGAGTGCCTTTTATTTTGCTGTATAGGCCACCGAATGCCTTTCCTTGTGGTTCAGGGGCCGCCGAGTGCTGTTATTTTGGGGGGTGTGGTCCTCCATGTACCTTTTTTTTGCGGTGTAGTGGCCCCGAGTGCCTTTTCTTGTGGTGCAGGGGCTTCCGAGTTCCTTCCTTTCTGGTGCAGGGGCCTCCGAGTGCCTTTTTTTGCATTGTAGTAGCCCCCAAGTGTCTTTTTTTTGTGCTGTAGGGGCCTCCGAGTGCCTTTTTTTGTGGTGTAGGGGCAGCCGAGTGCCTTTTTTTGTGGTGTGGTGCTCCGAGTGCCTTTCTTTTGTGCTGTAGGGGCCTCTGAGTGCATTTTTTTTGCGGTGCACTGGCCTCCAAGTGCCCTGTTTTTCAGTGCACTGGCCTCCGAGTGCCTTTTTTTGCGGTGCAGGGGCTACTGAGTGCCTTTTTTTGCAGTGTAGTAGCCTCCAAGTGCCTTTCTTTGCAATGTGGGGGCCACCGAGTGCCTTTTTTTGAGGTGCAGGGCCCTCCGAGTGCCTTTTTTTGCAGTGTAGGGGCCTCCAAGTGCCTTCTTTTGTGGTGCAGGGGCCTCCAAGTGCCTTTATTTCCGGTGAACAGGCCTGCAAGTGCCTGTTTTTGTGGTGCAGGAGCCTCCGAGTGCTTTTTTTTGTGGTGCAGGGCCCTCTGAGTGCCTTTTTTCGCGTTGTAGCAGCCTCCGAGTGCCTTTTTTTGCATTTTAGCAGCCACCAAGTGCCTTTTTTTGTGCTATAGGGGCCACTGAGTGGCTTATCTTGTGGTGTAGGGGCCTCCGAGTGCCTTTTTTTGTGGTGTAGGGGCAGCCGAGTGCCTTTTCTTGTGGTGTGGTCCTCCGAGTGCCTTTCTTTTGTGGTGTCGAGGCCTCTGGGTGCATTTTTCTTTTGCAGTGTGGAGGCCTCCGAGTGCCTTTTTTTGCGGTGTGGAGGCCTCCGAGTGCCTTTCTTTTGTGCTGTAGGGGCCTCTGAGTGCATTTTTTTTGCGGTGCACTGGCCTCCAAGTGCCCTGTTTTTCAGTGCACTGGCCTCCGAGTGCCTTTTTTTGCGGTGCAGGGGCTACTGAGTGCCTTTTTTTGCAATGCAGGGGCTACTGAGTGCCTTTTTTGCTGTGCATGCGCCTCAGGGTGCCTTTATTTCCAGTGTAGTAGCCTCCAAGTGCCTTTTTTTGCAATGTGGGGGCCACCGAATGCCTTTCTTGGTGGTGTAGGGGCCTCTGAGTGCCTTCTTTTTTGGTGCAGGAGCCTCCGAGTGCTTTTTGTGGTGGTGCTGGGCCCTCAGAGTGCCTTGTTTCACGTTGTAGCAGTCCCCGAGTGCCTTTTATTGTGCTGTAGGGTCCACCAAGTGCCTTTTCTTGTGGTTCAGAGGCCACCAAGTGCCTTTTCTTGTGGTTCAGGGGCCTCTGAGTGCCTTTTTTCACATTGTAGCAGCCCCCGAGTGCCTTTTTTTGTGCTGTAGGAGCCACCGAGTGCCTTTCCTTGTGGTTCAGGGGCCACCGAGTGCTGTTATTTTCGGGTGTGTGGTCCTCCATGTACCTTTTTTTTTGCTGTGCATTGGCCCCGAGAGCCTTTTCTTGTGGTTCAGGGGCCTCCGAGTGCCTTTTTTTGCATTGTAGCAGCCCCCAAGTGCCTTTTTTTGTGCTGTAGGGGCCTCCGAGTGCCTTTTTTTGTGGTGCAGGATCCTCCGAGTGCCTTTTTTTGTGGTGTGGTGCTCCGAGTGCCTTTCTTTTGTGCTGTAGGGGCCTCTGAGTGCATTTTTTTTGCGGTGCACTGGCCTCCAAGTGCCCTGTTTTTCAGTGCACTGGCCTCCGAGTGCCTTTTTTTGCGGTGCAGGGGCTACTGAGTGCCTTTTTTTGCAATGCAGGGGCTACTGAGTGCCTTTTTTGCTGTGCATGCGCCTCAGGGTGCCTTTATTTCCAGTGTAGTAGCCTCCAAGTGCCTTTTTTTGCAATGTGGGGGCCACCGAGTGCCTTTCTTGGTGGTGTAGGGGCCTCTGAGTGCCTTCTTTTTTGGTGCAGGAGCCTCCGAGTACTTTTTGTGGTGGTGCTGGGCCCTCAGAGTGCCTTGTTTCACGTTGTAGCAGCCCCCGAGTGCCTTTTATTGTGCTGTAGGAGCCACCGAGTGCCTTTCCTTGTGGTTCAGGGGCCTCCGAGTGCTGTTATTTTCGGGTGTGTGGTCCTCCATGTATCTTTTTTTTGCCATGTAGTGGCCCCGAGTGCCTTTTCTTGTGGTTCAGGGGCCTCCGAGTGCCTTGTTTTGTGGTGCAGGGCCCTCCAAGTGCCTTTGTTTCTGGTGCAGGGGCCTCAGGGTGCCTTTTTTTGCATTGTAGCAGCCTCCAAGTGCCTTTTTCTGTGGTGCAGGGGCCTCCAAGTGCCTTTTTCTGTGGTGCAGGGGCCTCCAAGTGCCTTTTTTTGCGGTGCAGGGGCCTCAGGGTGCATTTTATTGCAGTGTAGTAACCTCCAAGTGCCTTTTTTTGCAATGTAGGGGCTTCCGAGTGCCTTTATTTCCAGTGGACAGGCCTGCAAGTGCCTCTTTTCCCAGTGCAGGAGCCTCCGAGTGCCTTTTTTGGTGGTGCAGGGCCCTCCGAGTGCCTTGTTTCACATTGTAGCAGCCCCCGAGTGCCTTTTATTTTGCTGTATAGGCCACCGAATGCCTTTCCTTGTGGTTCAGGGGCCGCCGAGTGCTGTTATTTTGGGGGGTGTGGTCCTCCATGTACCTTTTTTTTGCGGTGTAGTGGCCCCGAGTGCCTTTTCTTGTGGTGCAGGGGCTTCCGAGTTCCTTCCTTTCTGGTGCAGGGGCCTCCGAGTGCCTTTTTTTGCATTGTAGTAGCCCCCAAGTGTCTTTTTTTTGTGCTGTAGGGGCCTCCGAGTGCCTTTTTTTGTGGTGTAGGGGCAGCCGAGTGCCTTTTTTTGTGGTGTGGTGCTCCGAGTGCCTTTCTTTTGTGCTGTAGGGGCCTCTGAGTGCATTTTTTTTGCGGTGCACTGGCCTCCAAGTGCCCTGTTTTTCAGTGCACTGGCCTCCGAGTGCCTTTTTTTGCGGTGCAGGGGCTACTGAGTGCCTTTTTTTGCAGTGTAGTAGCCTCCAAGTGCCTTTCTTTGCAATGTGGGGGCCACCGAGCGCCTTTCTTGGTGGTGTAGGGGCCTCTGAGTACCTTCTTTTGTGGTGCAGGAGCCTCCGAGTGCTTTTTGTGGTGGTGCTGGGCCCTCAGAGTGCCTTGTTTCACGTTGTAGCAGCCCCCGAGTGCCTTTTTTTGTGCTGTAGGAGCCACCGAGTGCCTTTCCTTGTGGTTCAGGGGCCACCGAGTGCTGTTATTTTCGGGTGTGTGGTCCTCCATGTACCTTTTTTTTGCGGTGCAGTGGCCCCGAGAGCCTTTTCTTGTGGTGCAGGGGCCTCCGAGTGCCTTTTTTTGCACTGTAGCAGCCCCCAAGTGCCTTCTTTTGTTCTGTAGGGGCCTCCGAGTGCCTTTTTTCCCAGTGTAGGGGCAGCCGAGTGCCGTTTTTTGTGGTGTAGGGGCCTCCGAGTGCCTTTTTTTGTGGTGTAGGGGCAGCCGAGTGCCTTTCTCTGCGGTGTAGCGGCCTCCAAATGCCTTTTTTTCCGGTGTACAGGCCTGCAAGTGCCTCTTTTTCCAGTGCAGGAGCCTCTGAGTGCTTCTTTTGGTGGTGCCGGGCCCTCCGAGTGCCTTGTTTCACCTTGTAGCAGCCCCCAAGTGCCTTTTTTTGCAGTGTAGGGGCCACTGAGTGCCTTTTTCTGGGGTGTAGAGGCCTCCGAGTGCCTGTTTTTCCAGTGTAAGGGCAGCTGAGTGCCTTTTTTTGTGCTGCAGGGCCCTCTGAGTGCCTTTCTTTCTGGTGTAGGGGCATGGGAGTGCCTGTTTTCGCAGTGTAGCAGCCCCTGAGTGCCTTTTTTTGTGGTGTCGGGGCCACCGAGTGCCTTTTTTTGCCGTGCATGGTCCTCCGAGTGCCTTTTTTGCAGTGTATTAGCCTCCAAGTGCCTTTTTTTGTGATGCAGCGGCCTCCGAGTGCCTTTTCTTGTGGTTCACTGTTCTCCGGGTGCCTGTTTTTGTGGTGCAGGGGCCTCCGAGTGCCTTTGTTTGAGGTGCACTGCTGTCTGAGTGCCTTTTTTTTGCAGTGAAGGGGCATCTAAGTGCCTTTTTTTCCGGCCTAGCGGCCTCCAAGCGCCTATTTTTGCGATGCAGGCTCCCAAAGTGCCTTTTTTTCCAGTATAGTGTCCTCCATGTGCATATTTTTGCAGTGCATCGCCTCCTAGTGCCCTTTTTTCCCAGTGCTCGTGCCTCCAAGTGCCTTTTTTTCTGTTATGGTCCTTCAACGTTCTGTGATATCACTTTACCCTCTGCCTGAAATGATATTGTCAGGTCCACCACTGACTGGATGAGATAGTCATGTCACTTCTGCCTCATGGCCTGGTAGGCCAGTCAGGCCCATCAGTCCTTGTTCTGCTTGTGAGGTGGCTTCTGCCTCTGTGCTTGATAGGCCAGTGGCAGGGCCATGCCTCCTGACTGGGCTTGTGAGGATACTTGTGTCTCCATGCCAAAAAGGGCAGTGGCAGGCCCATGGTTGCTGGTTGTGTCTTATGATGTCACTTTGACCTGCATGCCATTGCATGCATGGCATGCAGGGGCATGCACAGCCACGCCCATGGCTGCTGGTCTGCTTGGGTGTTCCCTTCTTTCTCCGTGCTTGATGCGCCATGGCAGGCCCTTCACTGCTGGCTGTGCTTGTGAGGTCACAGCAGCCTCAGTGCCCTGTAGGGCAGTGGCAGGCCCCTGTCCGCTTGGCTGTGCTTGTGAGGTCACAGCAGCGTCAGGACCTGATAGGCCAGTGGGAGGCCAATGGCTGCTGGCTGTGCTTGTGAGGTCACAGCAGCCTCCGTGCCTCATAGGCCAGTGGCAGACCCACAGCTGCTGGCTGTGCTTGTCAGGTCAGAGAAGCCTCAGTGTCTTACAGGGCAGTGGCAGGCCCCTGGCTGCTGGCTGCGTTTTGAGGTCACCTTTGTCTCTGTGCCTCATTGGCCAGTGGGATGCCCATGGCTGCTGGCTGTACTTGTCATGTCACGGAATTACCAGTGCCTGATAGGCCAGTGACAGCTCCATGCCTGCTGGCTGCATTATGAGGTCATGTTTGTCTCGGGGCCTCATAGGGCAGTTGGATGCCCATGCCTGCTGGCCGTGCTTGTGAGGTCACAGCAGTCCTGTTGCCTCATAGGCCAGTTCGAGGCCAATGACTGCTGGGTGGCCTTGTGAGGTCAGAGAAGCCTCAGTGCCCTATAGGGCAGTGGCAGGCCCATAGCTGCTCGCTGGGCTTCTGAGGTCACAGCAGCCTCCATGCCCATTAGGGCAGTGGCAGGGCCCTGACTATTTCCTGTGCTTCTGAGCTGACAGCAGCGTCAGCACCTGACCAGGCAGTGGAAGGCCCATAGCTGCTGTCTGTACTTGTCAGGTCAAAGCAGTCCTATTGCCTGATAGGCCAGTGGCAGGCCCATAGCTGCTGTCTGTGCTTGTCAGGTCAAAGCAGTCCTATTGCCTGATAGGCCAGTGGCAGGCCCATAGCTGCTGTCTGTGCTTGTCAGGTCAAAGCAGTCTTATTGCCTGACAGGCCAGTGGCAGGCCCTTGGCTGCTGGCTGTGCTTGTGAGGTCAGAGCTGCCTCAGTGCCTCATAGGCCAGTGGCAGACCCACAGCTGCTGGCTTTGCTTGTGAGGTCACAGCAGCCTCAGTGTCTTATAGGGCAGTGGCAGGCCCCTGGCTGCTGGCCGCATTTTCAGGTCACATTTGTCTCTGTACCTCATAGGGCAGTGGCAGGCCCCGGCTGCTGGCTGTCCTTTTGAGGTCACAGCAGTCTGAGTGACTGATAGGCCAGTGGCAGGCCTCTTGGTGCTGGCTGTTTTTGTGAGGTGACCACAGCCTCAGTGCGTCATAGGCCAGTGGGATGCCCTGGCTGCTGGCTGCTGGCTGTGCTTGTGAGGTCACAGCAGTCCTCTTGCCTGATAGGCCAGTGGCAGGCCCCTGGCTGCTGGCTGTGCTTGTCAGGTCACAGCAGTCCTATTTCCTGATAGGCCCGTGGAAGGCCCCTGTCTGCTGGCTGTGCTTGTGAGGTCACATTTGTCTCTCTCTACCTTATAGGGCAGTGGCAGGCCCTTGGCTGCTGGCTGTGCTTGTGAGGTCACAAGACTCCTACAGCCTGATAGGCCAGTGGCAGACCCACAGCTGCTGGCTTTGCTTGTGACGTCACAGCAGCCTCAGTGTCTTATTGGGCAGTGGCAGGCCCCTGGCTGCTGGCTGTGCTTTTCAGGTCACCTTTGTCTCTGTACCTCATAGGGCAGCAGCAGGCCCTGGCAGCTGGCTGTCCTTTTGAGGTCACAGCAGTCCTATTGCCTGATAGGCCAGTGTGAGGCCATTGGCTGCTGGCTGTCCTTTTGAGGTCACGGCAGTCCTATTGCCTGATAGGCCAGTGGCAGGCCTCTGCGTGCTGGCTGCATTTTGAGGTCACCTTTGTCTCAGTGCCTCATCAGGCAGTGGGATGCCCATGGCTGCTGACTCTGCTTGTGAGCTCACAGAAGTACCAGTGCCTGACAGGCCACTGGCAGGCCCCTGGCGGCTTCCTGTCCTTGTGAGGTCACAGGAGCCTCTGTGTCTGATAGGGCAGTGGAAGGTGTTGTAGAGGCCTCCGAGTGCCCTTTTTTTGCAATGTAGGGGCTTCCGAGTGCCTTTTTTTGTGGTGCTGGGGCCTCCAAGTGCCTTTATTTCCAGTGGACAGGCCTGCAAGTGCCTCTTTTCCCAGTGCAGAGGCCGCCAAGTGCCTTTATTTCCAGTGGACAGGCCTGCAAGTGCCTCTTTTCCCAGTGCAGGGGCCTCCGAGTGCCTTTTTGGTGGTGCTGGGCCCTCCGAGTGCCTTGTTTCACATTGTAGCAGCCCCCGAGTGCCTTTTATTTTGCTGTAGGAGCCACCGAGTGCCTTTCCTTGTGGTTCAGGGGCCTCCGAGTGCTGTTATTTTCGGGTGTGTGGTCCTCCATGTATCTTTTTTTTGCCATGTAGTGGCCCCGAGTGCCTTTTCTTGTGGTTCAGGGGCCTCCGAGTGCCTTGTTTTGTGGTGCAGGGCCCTCCAAGTGCCTTTGTTTCTGGTGCAGGGGCCTCAGGGTGCCTTTTTTTGCATTGTAGCAGCCTCCAAGTGCCTTTTTCTGTGGTGCAGGGGCCTCCAAGTGCCTTTTTCTGTGGTGCAGGGGCCTCCAAGTGCCTTTTTTTGCGGTGCAGGGGCCTCAGGGTGCATTTTATTGCAGTGTAGTAACCTCCAAGTGCCTTTTTTTGCAATGTAGGGGCTTCCGAGTGCCTTTATTTCCAGTGGACAGGCCTGCAAGTGCCTCTTTTCCCAGTGCAGGAGCCTCCGAGTGCCTTTTTTGGTGGTGCAGGGCCCTCCGAGTGCCTTGTTTCACATTGTAGCAGCCCCCGAGTGCCTTTTATTTTGCTGTATAGGCCACCGAATGCCTTTCCTTGTGGTTCAGGGGCCGCCGAGTGCTGTTATTTTGGGGGGTGTGGTCCTCCATGTACCTTTTTTTTGCGGTGTAGTGGCCCCGAGTGCCTTTTCTTGTGGTGCAGGGGCTTCCGAGTTCCTTCCTTTCTGGTGCAGGGGCCTCCGAGTGCCTTTTTTTGCATTGTAGTAGCCCCCAAGTGTCTTTTTTTTGTGCTGTAGGGGCCTCCGAGTGCCTTTTTTTGTGGTGTAGGGGCAGCCGAGTGCCTTTTTTTGTGGTGTGGTGCTCCGAGTGCCTTTCTTTTGTGCTGTAGGGGCCTCTGAGTGCATTTTTTTTGCGGTGCACTGGCCTCCAAGTGCCCTGTTTTTCAGTGCACTGGCCTCCGAGTGCCTTTTTTTGCGGTGCAGGGGCTACTGAGTGCCTTTTTTTGCAGTGTAGTAGCCTCCAAGTGCCTTTCTTTGCAATGTGGGGGCCACCGAGTGCCTTTTTTTGAGGTGCAGGGCCCTCCGAGTGCCTTTTTTTGCAGTGTAGGGGCCTCCAAGTGCCTTCTTTTGTGGTGCAGGGGCCTCCAAGTGCCTTTATTTCCGGTGAACAGGCCTGCAAGTGCCTGTTTTTGTGGTGCAGGAGCCTCCGAGTGCTTTTTTTTGTGGTGCAGGGCCCTCTGAGTGCCTTTTTTCGCGTTGTAGCAGCCTCCGAGTGCCTTTTTTTGCATTTTAGCAGCCACCAAGTGCCTTTTTTTGTGCTATAGGGGCCACTGAGTGGCTTATCTTGTGGTGTAGGGGCCTCCGAGTGCCTTTTTTTGTGGTGTAGGGGCAGCCGAGTGCCTTTTCTTGTGGTGTGGTCCTCCGAGTGCCTTTCTTTTGTGGTGTCGAGGCCTCTGGGTGCATTTTTCTTTTGCAGTGTGGAGGCCTCCGAGTGCCTTTTTTTGCGGTGTGGAGGCCTCCGAGTGCCTTTCTTTTGTGCTGTAGGGGCCTCTGAGTGCATTTTTTTTGCGGTGCACTGGCCTCCAAGTGCCCTGTTTTTCAGTGCACTGGCCTCCGAGTGCCTTTTTTTGCGGTGCAGGGGCTACTGAGTGCCTTTTTTTGCAATGCAGGGGCTACTGAGTGCCTTTTTTGCTGTGCATGCGCCTCAGGGTGCCTTTATTTCCAGTGTAGTAGCCTCCAAGTGCCTTTTTTTGCAATGTGGGGGCCACCGAATGCCTTTCTTGGTGGTGTAGGGGCCTCTGAGTGCCTTCTTTTTTGGTGCAGGAGCCTCCGAGTGCTTTTTGTGGTGGTGCTGGGCCCTCAGAGTGCCTTGTTTCACGTTGTAGCAGTCCCCGAGTGCCTTTTATTGTGCTGTAGGGTCCACCAAGTGCCTTTTCTTGTGGTTCAGGGGCCTCTGAGTGCCTTTTTTCACATTGTAGCAGCCCCCGAGTGCCTTTTTTTGTGCTGTAGGAGCCACCGAGTGCCTTTCCTTGTGGTTCAGGGGCCACCGAGTGCTGTTATTTTCGGGTGTGTGGTCCTCCATGTACCTTTTTTTTTGCTGTGCATTGGCCCCGAGAGCCTTTTCTTGTGGTTCAGGGGCCTCCGAGTGCCTTTTTTTGCATTGTAGCAGCCCCCAAGTGCCTTTTTTTGTGCTGTAGGGGCCTCCGAGTGCCTTTTTTTGTGGTGCAGGATCCTCCGAGTGCCTTTTTTTGTGGTGTGGTGCTCCGAGTGCCTTTCTTTTGTGCTGTAGGGGCCTCTGAGTGCATTTTTTTTGCGGTGCACTGGCCTCCAAGTGCCCTGTTTTTCAGTGCACTGGCCTCCGAGTGCCTTTTTTTGCGGTGCAGGGGCTACTGAGTGCCTTTTTTTGCAATGCAGGGGCTACTGAGTGCCTTTTTTGCTGTGCATGCGCCTCAGGGTGCCTTTATTTCCAGTGTAGTAGCCTCCAAGTGCCTTTTTTTGCAATGTGGGGGCCACCGAGTGCCTTTCTTGGTGGTGTAGGGGCCTCTGAGTGCCTTCTTTTTTGGTGCAGGAGCCTCCGAGTACTTTTTGTGGTGGTGCTGGGCCCTCAGAGTGCCTTGTTTCACGTTGTAGCAGCCCCCGAGTGCCTTTTATTGTGCTGTAGGAGCCACCGAGTGCCTTTCCTTGTGGTTCAGGGGCCTCCGAGTGCTGTTATTTTCGGGTGTGTGGTCCTCCATGTATCTTTTTTTTGCCATGTAGTGGCCCCGAGAGCCTTTTCTTGTGGTTCAGGGGCCTCCGAGTGCCTTGTTTTGTGGTGCAGGGCCCTCCAAGTGCCTTTGTTTCTGGTGCAGGGGCCTCAGGGTGCCTTTTTTTGCATTGTAGCAGCCTCCAAGTGCCTTTTTCTGTGGTGCAGGGGCCTCCAAGTGCCTTTTTCTGTGGTGCAGGGGCCTCCAAGTGCCTTTTTTTGCGGTGCAGGGGCCTCAGGGTGCATTTTATTGCAGTGTAGTAACCTCCAAGTGCCTTTTTTTGCAATGTAGGGGCTTCCGAGTGCCTTTATTTCCAGTGGACAGGCCTGCAAGTGCCTCTTTTCCCAGTGCAGGAGCCTCCGAGTGCCTTTTTTGGTGGTGCAGGGCCCTCCGAGTGCCTTGTTTCACATTGTAGCAGCCCCCGAGTGCCTTTTATTTTGCTGTATAGGCCACCGAATGCCTTTCCTTGTGGTTCAGGGGCCGCCGAGTGCTGTTATTTTGGGGGGTGTGGTCCTCCATGTACCTTTTTTTTGCGGTGTAGTGGCCCCGAGTGCCTTTTCTTGTGGTGCAGGGGCTTCCGAGTTCCTTCCTTTCTGGTGCAGGGGCCTCCGAGTGCCTTTTTTTGCATTGTAGTAGCCCCCAAGTGTCTTTTTTTTGTGCTGTAGGGGCCTCCGAGTGCCTTTTTTTGTGGTGTAGGGGCAGCCGAGTGCCTTTTTTTGTGGTGTGGTGCTCCGAGTGCCTTTCTTTTGTGCTGTAGGGGCCTCTGAGTGCATTTTTTTTGCGGTGCACTGGCCTCCAAGTGCCCTGTTTTTCAGTGCACTGGCCTCCGAGTGCCTTTTTTTGCGGTGCAGGGGCTACTGAGTGCCTTTTTTTGCAGTGTAGTAGCCTCCAAGTGCCTTTCTTTGCAATGTGGGGGCCACCGAGCGCCTTTCTTGGTGGTGTAGGGGCCTCTGAGTACCTTCTTTTGTGGTGCAGGAGCCTCCGAGTGCTTTTTGTGGTGGTGCTGGGCCCTCAGAGTGCCTTGTTTCACGTTGTAGCAGCCCCCGAGTGCCTTTTTTTGTGCTGTAGGAGCCACCGAGTGCCTTTCCTTGTGGTTCAGGGGCCACCGAGTGCTGTTATTTTCGGGTGTGTGGTCCTCCATGTACCTTTTTTTTGCGGTGCAGTGGCCCCGAGAGCCTTTTCTTGTGGTGCAGGGGCCTCCGAGTGCCTTTTTTTGCACTGTAGCAGCCCCCAAGTGCCTTCTTTTGTTCTGTAGGGGCCTCCGAGTGCCTTTTTTCCCAGTGTAGGGGCAGCCGAGTGCCGTTTTTTGTGGTGTAGGGGCCTCCGAGTGCCTTTTTTTGTGGTGTAGGGGCAGCCGAGTGCCTTTCTCTGCGGTGTAGCGGCCTCCAAATGCCTTTTTTTCCGGTGTACAGGCCTGCAAGTGCCTCTTTTTCCAGTGCAGGAGCCTCTGAGTGCTTCTTTTGGTGGTGCCGGGCCCTCCGAGTGCCTTGTTTCACCTTGTAGCAGCCCCCAAGTGCCTTTTTTTGCAGTGTAGGGGCCACTGAGTGCCTTTTTCTGGGGTGTAGAGGCCTCCGAGTGCCTGTTTTTCCAGTGTAAGGGCAGCTGAGTGCCTTTTTTTGTGCTGCAGGGCCCTCTGAGTGCCTTTCTTTCTGGTGTAGGGGCATGGGAGTGCCTGTTTTCGCAGTGTAGCAGCCCCTGAGTGCCTTTTTTTGTGGTGTCGGGGCCACCGAGTGCCTTTTTTTGCCGTGCATGGTCCTCCGAGTGCCTTTTTTGCAGTGTATTAGCCTCCAAGTGCCTTTTTTTGTGATGCAGCGGCCTCCGAGTGCCTTTTCTTGTGGTTCACTGTTCTCCGGGTGCCTGTTTTTGTGGTGCAGGGGCCTCCGAGTGCCTTTGTTTGAGGTGCACTGCTGTCTGAGTGCCTTTTTTTTGCAGTGAAGGGGCATCTAAGTGCCTTTTTTTCCGGCCTAGCGGCCTCCAAGCGCCTATTTTTGCGATGCAGGCTCCCAAAGTGCCTTTTTTTCCAGTATAGTGTCCTCCATGTGCATATTTTTGCAGTGCATCGCCTCCTAGTGCCCTTTTTTCCCAGTGCTCGTGCCTCCAAGTGCCTTTTTTCTGTTATGGTCCTTCAACGTTCTGTGATATCACTTTACCCTCTGCCTGAAATGATATTGTCAGGTCCACCACTGACTGGATGAGATAGTCATGTCACTTCTGCCTCATGGCCTGGTAGGCCAGTCAGGCCCATCAGTCCTTGTTCTGCTTGTGAGGTGGCTTCTGCCTCTGTGCTTGATAGGCCAGTGGCATGGCCATGCCTCCTGACTGGGCTTGTGAGGATACTTGTGTCTCCATGCCAAAAAGGGCAGTGGCAGGCCCATGGTTGCTGGTTGTGTCTTATGATGTCACTTTGACCTGCATGCCATTGCATGCATGGCATGCAGGGGCATGCACAGCCACGCCCATGGCTGCTGGTCTGCTTGGGTGTTCCCTTCTTTCTCCGTGCTTGATGCGCCATGGCAGGCCCTTCACTGCTGGCTGTGCTTGTGAGGTCACAGCAGCCTCAGTGCCCTGTAGGGCAGTGGCAGGCCCCTGTCTGCTTGGCTGTGCTTGTGAGGTCACAGCAGCGTCAGGACCTGATAGGCCAGTGGGAGGCCAATGGCTGCTGGCTGTGCTTGTGAGGTCACAGCAGCCTCCGTGCCTCATAGGCCAGTGGCAGACCCACAGCTGCTGGCTGTGCTTGTCAGGTCAGAGAAGCCTCAGTGTCTTACAGGGCAGTGGCAGGCCCCTGGCTGCTGGCTGCGTTTTGAGGTCACCTTTGTCTCTGTGCCTCATTGGCCAGTGGGATGCCCATGGCTGCTGGCTGTACTTGTCATGTCACGGAATTACCAGTGCCTGATAGGCCAGTGACAGCTCCATGCCTGCTGGCTGCATTATGAGGTCATGTTTGTCTCGGGGCCTCATAGGGCAGTTGGATGCCCATGCCTGCTGGCCGTGCTTGTGAGGTCACAGCAGTCCTGTTGCCTCATAGGCCAGTTCGAGGCCAATGACTGCTGGGTGGGCTTGTGAGGTCAGAGAAGCCTCAGTGCCCTATAGGGCAGTGGCAGGCCCATAGCTGCTCGCTGGGCTTCTGAGGTCACAGCAGCCTCCATGCCCATTAGGGCAGTGGCAGGGCCCTGACTATTTCCTGTGCTTCTGAGCTGACAGCAGCGTCAGCACCTGACCAGGCAGTGGAAGGCCCATAGCTGCTGTCTGTGCTTGTCAGGTCAAAGCAGTCCTATTGCCTGATAGGCCAGTGGCAGGCCCATAGCTGCTGTCTGTGCTTGTCAGGTCAAAGCAGTCTTATTGCCTGACAGGCCAGTGGCAGGCCCTTGGCTGCTGGCTGTGCTTGTGAGGTCAGAGCTGCCTCAGTGCCTCATAGGCCAGTGGCAGACCCACAGCTGCTGGCTTTGCTTGTGAGGTCACAGCAGCCTCAGTGTCTTATAGGGCAGTGGCAGGCCCCTGGCTGCTGGCCGCATTTTCAGGTCACATTTGTCTCTGTACCTCATAGGGCAGTGGCAGGCCCCGGCTGCTGGCTGTCCTTTTGAGGTCACAGCAGTCTGAGTGACTGATAGGCCAGTGGCAGGCCTCTTGGTGCTGGCTGTTTTTGTGAGGTGACCACAGCCTCAGTGCGTCATAGGCCAGTGGGATGCCCTGGCTGCTGGCTGCTGGCTGTGCTTGTGAGGTCACAGCAGTCCTCTTGCCTGATAGGCCAGTGGCAGGCCCCTGGCTGCTGGCTGTGCTTGTCAGGTCACAGCAGTCCTATTTCCTGATAGGCCCGTGGAAGGCCCCTGTCTGCTGGCTGTGCTTGTGAGGTCACATTTGTCTCTCTCTACCTTATAGGGCAGTGGCAGGCCCTTGGCTGCTGGCTGTGCTTGTGAGGTCACAAGACTCCTACAGCCTGATAGGCCAGTGGCAGACCCACAGCTGCTGGCTTTGCTTGTGACGTCACAGCAGCCTCAGTGTCTTATTGGGCAGTGGCAGGCCCCTGGCTGCTGGCTGTGCTTTTCAGGTCACCTTTGTCTCTGTACCTCATAGGGCAGCAGCAGGCCCTGGCAGCTGGCTGTCCTTTTGAGGTCACAGCAGTCCTATTGCCTGATAGGCCAGTGTGAGGCCACTGGCTGCTGGCTGTCCTTTTGAGGTCACGGCAGTCCTATTGCCTGATAGGCCAGTGCGAGGCCATTGGCTGCTGGCTGTCCTTTTGAGGTCACGGCAGTCCTATTGCCTGATAGGCCAGTGGCAGGCCTCTGCGTGCTGGCTGCATTTTGAGGTCACCTTTGTCTCAGTGCCTCATCAGGCAGTGGGATGCCCATGGCTGCTGACTCTGCTTGTGAGCTCACAGAAGTACCAGTGCCTGACAGGCCACTGGCAGGCCCCTGGCGGCTTCCTGTCCTTGTGAGGTCACAGGAGCCTCTGTGTCTGATAGGGCAGTGGAAGGTGTTGTAGAGGCCTCCGAGTGCCCTTTTTTTGCAATGTAGGGGCTTCCGAGTGCCTTTTTTTGTGGTGCTGGGGCCTCCAAGTGCCTTTATTTCCAGTGGACAGGCCTGCAAGTGCCTCTTTTCCCAGTGCAGAGGCCGCCAAGTGCCTTTATTTCCAGTGGACAGGCCTGCAAGTGCCTCTTTTCCCAGTGCAGGGGCCTCCGAGTGCCTTTTTGGTGGTGCTGGGCCCTCCGAGTGCCTTGTTTCACATTGTAGCAGCCCCCGAGTGCCTTTTATTGTGCTGTAGGAGCCACCGAGTGCCTTTCCTTGTGGTTCAGGGGCCTCCGAGTGCTGTTATTTTCGGGTGTGTGGTCCTCCATGTATCTTTTTTTTGCCATGTAGTGGCCCCGAGTGCCTTTTCTTGTGGTTCAGGGGCCTCCGAGTGCCTTGTTTTGTGGTGCAGGGCCCTCCAAGTGCCTTTGTTTCTGGTGCAGGGGCCTCAGGGTGCCTTTTTTTGCATTGTAGCAGCCTCCAAGTGCCTTTTTTTGCGGTGCAGGGGCCTCCAAGTGCCTTTTTTTGCGGTGCAGGGGCCTCAGGGTGCATTTTATTGCAGTGTAGTAACCTCCAAGTGCCTTTTTTTGCAATGTAGGGGCTTCCGAGTGCCTTTATTTCCAGTGGACAGGCCTGCAAGTGCCTCTTTTCCCAGTGCAGGAGCCTCCGAGTGCCTTTTTTGGTGGTGCAGGGCCCTCCGAGTGCCTTGTTTCACATTGTAGCAGCCCCCGAGTGCCTTTTATTTTGCTGTATAGGCCACCGAATGCCTTTCCTTGTGGTTCAGGGGCCGCCGAGTGCTGTTATTTTGGGGGGTGTGGTCCTCCATGTACCTTTTTTTTGCGGTGTAGTGGCCCCGAGTGCCTTTTCTTGTGGTGCAGGGGCTTCCGAGTTCCTTCCTTTCTGGTGCAGGGGCCTCCGAGTGCCTTTTTTTGCATTGTAGCAGCCCCCAAGTGTCTTTTTTTTGTGCTGTAGGGGCCTCCGAGTGCCTTTTTTTGTGGTGTAGGGGCAGCCGAGTGCCTTTTTTTGTGGTGTGGTGCTCCGAGTGCCTTTCTTTTGTGCTGTAGGGGCCTCTGAGTGCATTTTTTTTGCGGTGCACTGGCCTCCAAGTGCCCTGTTTTTCAGTGCACTGGCCTCCGAGTGCCTTTTTTTGCGGTGCAGGGGCTACTGAGTGCCTTTTTTTGCAGTGTAGTAGCCTCCAAGTGCCTTTCTTTGCAATGTGGGGGCCACCGAGCGCCTTTCTTGGTGGTGTAGGGGCCTCTGAGTACCTTCTTTTGTGGTGCAGGAGCCTCCGAGTGCTTTTTGTGGTGGTGCTGGGCCCTCAGAGTGCCTTGTTTCACGTTGTAGCAGCCCCCGAGTGCCTTTTTTTGTGCTGTAGGAGCCACCGAGTGCCTTTCCTTGTGGTTCAGGGGCCACCGAGTGCTGTTATTTTTGGGTGTGTGGTCCTCCATGTACCTTTTTTTTGCGGTGCAGTGGCCCCGAGAGCCTTTTCTTGTGGTGCAGGGGCCTCCGAGTGCCTTTTTTTGCACTGTAGCAGCCCCCAAGTGCCTTCTTTTGTTCTGTAGGGGCCTCCGAGTGCCTTTTTTCCCAGTGTAGGGGCAGCCGAGTGCCGTTTTTTGTGGTGTAGGGGCCTCCGAGTGCCTTTTTTTGTGGTGTAGGGGCAGCCGAGTGCCTTTCTCTGCGGTGTAGCGGCCTCCAAATGCCTTTTTTTCCGGTGTACAGGCCTGCAAGTGCCTCTTTTTCCAGTGCAGGAGCCTCTGAGTGCTTCTTTTGGTGGTGCCGGGCCCTCCGAGTGCCTTGTTTCACCTTGTAGCAGCCCCCAAGTGCCTTTTTTTGCAGTGTAGGGGCCACTGAGTGCCTTTTTCTGGGGTGTAGAGGCCTCCGAGTGCCTGTTTTTCCAGTGTAAGGGCAGCTGAGTGCCTTTTTTTGTGCTGCAGGGCCCTCTGAGTGCCTTTCTTTCTGGTGTAGGGGCATGGGAGTGCCTGTTTTCGCAGTGTAGCAGCCCCTGAGTGCCTTTTTTTGTGGTGTCGGGGCCACCGAGTGCCTTTTTTTGCCGTGCATGGTCCTCCGAGTGCCTTTTTTGCAGTGTATTAGCCTCCAAGTGCCTTTTTTTGTGATGCAGCGGCCTCCGAGTGCCTTTTCTTGTGGTTCACTGTTCTCCGGGTGCCTGTTTTTGTGGTGCAGGGGCCTCCGAGTGCCTTTGTTTGAGGTGCACTGCTGTCTGAGTGCCTTTTTTTTGCAGTGAAGGGGCATCTAAGTGCCTTTTTTTCCGGCCTAGCGGCCTCCAAGCGCCTATTTTTGCGATGCAGGCTCCCAAAGTGCCTTTTTTTCCAGTATAGTGTCCTCCATGTGCATATTTTTGCAGTGCATCGCCTCCTAGTGCCCTTTTTTCCCAGTGCTCGTGCCTCCAAGTGCCTTTTTTTCTGTTATGGTCCTTCAACGTTCTGTGATATCACTTTACCCTCTGCCTGAAATGATATTGTCAGGTCCACCACTGACTGGATGAGATAGTCATGTCACTTCTGCCTCATGGCCTGGTAGGCCAGTCAGGCCCATCAGTCCTTGTTCTGCTTGTGAGGTGGCTTCTGCCTCTGTGCTTGATAGGCCAGTGGCAGGGCCATGCCTCCTGACTGGGCTTGTGAGGATACTTGTGTCTCCATGCCAAAAAGGGCAGTGGCAGGCCCATGGTTGCTGGTTGTGTCTTATGATGTCACTTTGACCTGCATGCCATTGCATGCATGGCATGCAGGGGCATGCACAGCCACGCCCATGGCTGCTGGTCTGCTTGGGTGTTCCCTTCTTTCTCCGTGCTTGATGCGCCATGGCAGGCCCTTCACTGCTGGCTGTGCTTGTGAGGTCACAGCAGCCTCAGTGCCCTGTAGGGCAGTGGCAGGCCCCTGTCCGCTTGGCTGTGCTTGTGAGGTCACAGCAGCGTCAGGACCTGATAGGCCAGTGGGAGGCCAATGGCTGCTGGCTGTGCTTGTGAGGTCACAGCAGCCTCCGTGCCTCATAGGCCAGTGGCAGACCCACAGCTGCTGGCTGTGCTTGTCAGGTCAGAGAAGCCTCAGTGTCTTACAGGGCAGTGGCAGGCCCCTGGCTGCTGGCTGCGTTTTGAGGTCACCTTTGTCTCTGTGCCTCATTGGCCAGTGGGATGCCCATGGCTGCTGGCTGTACTTGTCATGTCACGGAATTACCAGTGCCTGATAGGCCAGTGACAGCTCCATGCCTGCTGGCTGCATTATGAGGTCATGTTTGTCTCGGGGCCTCATAGGGCAGTTGGATGCCCATGCCTGCTGGCCGTGCTTGTGAGGTCACAGCAGTCCTGTTGCCTCATAGGCCAGTTCGAGGCCAATGACTGCTGGGTGGGCTTGTGAGGTCAGAGAAGCCTCAGTGCCCTATAGGGCAGTGGCAGGCCCATAGCTGCTCGCTGGGCTTCTGAGGTCACAGCAGCCTCCATGCCCATTAGGGCAGTGGCAGGGCCCTGACTATTTCCTGTGCTTCTGAGTTGACAGCAGCGTCAGCACCTGACCAGGCAGTGGAAGGCCCATAGCTGCTGTCTGTGCTTGTCAGGTCAAAGCAGTCTTATTGCCTGACAGGCCAGTGGCAGGCCCTTGGCTGCTGGCTGTGCTTGTGAGGTCAGAGCTGCCTCAGTGCCTCATAGGCCAGTGGCAGACCCACAGCTGCTGGCTTTGCTTGTGAGGTCACAGCAGCCTCAGTGTCTTATAGGGCAGTGGCAGGCCCCTGGCTGCTGGCCGCATTTTCAGGTCACATTTGTCTCTGTACCTCATAGGGCAGTGGCAGGCCCCGGCTGCTGGCTGTCCTTTTGAGGTCACAGCAGTCTGAGTGACTGATAGGCCAGTGGCAGGCCTCTTGGTGCTGGCTGTTTTTGTGAGGTGACCACAGCCTCAGTGCGTCATAGGCCAGTGGGATGCCCTGGCTGCTGGCTGCTGGCTGTGCTTGTGAGGTCACAGCAGTCCTCTTGCCTGATAGGCCAGTGGCAGGCCCCTGGCTGCTGGCTGTGCTTGTCAGGTCACAGCAGTCCTATTTCCTGATAGGCCCGTGGAAGGCCCCTGTCTGCTGGCTGTGCTTGTGAGGTCACATTTGTCTCTCTCTACCTTATAGGGCAGTGGCAGGCCCTTGGCTGCTGGCTGTGCTTGTGAGGTCACAAGACTCCTACAGCCTGATAGGCCAGTGGCAGACCCACAGCTGCTGGCTTTGCTTGTGACGTCACAGCAGCCTCAGTGTCTTATTGGGCAGTGGCAGGCCCCTGGCTGCTGGCTGTGCTTTTCAGGTCACCTTTGTCTCTGTACCTCATAGGGCAGCAGCAGGCCCTGGCAGCTGGCTGTCCTTTTGAGGTCACAGCAGTCCTATTGCCTGATAGGCCAGTGTGAGGCCACTGGCTGCTGGCTGTCCTTTTGAGGTCACGGCAGTCCTATTGCCTGATAGGCCAGTGCGAGGCCATTGGCTGCTGGCTGTCCTTTTGAGGTCACGGCAGTCCTATTGCCTGATAGGCCAGTGGCAGGCCTCTGCGTGCTGGCTGCATTTTGAGGTCACCTTTGTCTCAGTGCCTCATCAGGCAGTGGGATGCCCATGGCTGCTGACTCTGCTTGTGAGCTCACAGAAGTACCAGTGCCTGACAGGCCACTGGCAGGCCCCTGGCGGCTTCCTGTCCTTGTGAGGTCACAGGAGCCTCTGTGTCTGATAGGGCAGTGGAAGGTGTTGTAGAGGCCTCCGAGTGCCCTTTTTTTGCAATGTAGGGGCTTCCGAGTGCCTTTTTTTGTGGTGCTGGGGCCTCCAAGTGCCTTTATTTCCAGTGGACAGGCCTGCAAGTGCCTCTTTTCCCAGTGCAGAGGCCGCCAAGTGCCTTTATTTCCAGTGGACAGGCCTGCAAGTGCCTCTTTTCCCAGTGCAGGGGCCTCCGAGTGCCTTTTTGGTGGTGCTGGGCCCTCCGAGTGCCTTGTTTCACATTGTAGCAGCCCCCGAGTGCCTTTTATTTTGCTGTAGGAGCCACCGAGTGCCTTTCCTTGTGGTTCAGGGGCCTCCGAGTGCTGTTATTTTCGGGTGTGTGGTCCTCCATGTATCTTTTTTTTGCCATGTAGTGGCCCCGAGTGCCTTTTCTTGTGGTTCAGGGGCCTCCGAGTGCCTTGTTTTGTGGTGCAGGGCCCTCCAAGTGCCTTTGTTTCTGGTGCAGGGGCCTCAGGGTGCCTTTTTTTGCATTGTAGCAGCCTCCAAGTGCCTTTTTCTGTGGTGCAGGGGCCTCCAAGTGCCTTTTTCTGTGGTGCAGGGGCCTCCAAGTGCCTTTTTTTGCGGTGCAGGGGCCTCAGGGTGCATTTTATTGCAGTGTAGTAACCTCCAAGTGCCTTTTTTTGCAATGTAGGGGCTTCCGAGTGCCTTTATTTCCAGTGGACAGGCCTGCAAGTGCCTCTTTTCCCAGTGCAGGAGCCTCCGAGTGCCTTTTTTGGTGGTGCAGGGCCCTCCGAGTGCCTTGTTTCACATTGTAGCAGCCCCCGAGTGCCTTTTATTTTGCTGTATAGGCCACCGAATGCCTTTCCTTGTGGTTCAGGGGCCGCCGAGTGCTGTTATTTTGGGGGGTGTGGTCCTCCATGTACCTTTTTTTTGCGGTGTAGTGGCCCCGAGTGCCTTTTCTTGTGGTGCAGGGGCTTCCGAGTTCCTTCCTTTCTGGTGCAGGGGCCTCCGAGTGCCTTTTTTTGCATTGTAGTAGCCCCCAAGTGTCTTTTTTTTGTGCTGTAGGGGCCTCCGAGTGCCTTTTTTTGTGGTGTAGGGGCAGCCGAGTGCCTTTTTTTGTGGTGTGGTGCTCCGAGTGCCTTTCTTTTGTGCTGTAGGGGCCTCTGAGTGCATTTTTTTTGCGGTGCACTGGCCTCCAAGTGCCCTGTTTTTCAGTGCACTGGCCTCCGAGTGCCTTTTTTTGCGGTGCAGGGGCTACTGAGTGCCTTTTTTTGCAGTGTAGTAGCCTCCAAGTGCCTTTCTTTGCAATGTGGGGGCCACCGAGCGCCTTTCTTGGTGGTGTAGGGGCCTCTGAGTACCTTCTTTTGTGGTGCAGGAGCCTCCGAGTGCTTTTTGTGGTGGTGCTGGGCCCTCTGAGTGCCTTGTTTCACGTTGTAGCAGCCCCCGAGTGCCTTTTTTTGTGCTGTAGGAGCCACCGAGTGCCTTTCCTTGTGGTTCAGGGGCCACCGAGTGCTGTTATTTTCGGGTGTGTGGTCCTCCATGTACCTTTTTTTTGTGGTGCAGTGGCCCCGAGAGCCTTTTCTTGTGGTGCAGGGGCCTCCGAGTGCCTTTTTTTGCACTGTAGCAGCCCCCAAGTGCCTTCTTTTGTTCTGTAGGGGCCTCCGAGTGCCTTTTTTCCCAGTGTAGGGGCAGCCGAGTGCCGTTTTTTGTGGTGTAGGGGCCTCCGAGTGCCTTTTTTTGTGGTGTAGGGGCAGCCGAGTGCCTTTCTCTGCGGTGTAGCGGCCTCCAAATGCCTTTTTTTCCGGTGTACAGGCCTGCAAGTGCCTCTTTTTCCAGTGCAGGAGCCTCTGAGTGCTTCTTTTGGTGGTGCCGGGCCCTCCGAGTGCCTTGTTTCACCTTGTAGCAGCCCCCAAGTGCCTTTTTTTGCAGTGTAGGGGCCACTGAGTGCCTTTTTCTGGGGTGTAGAGGCCTCCGAGTGCCTGTTTTTCCAGTGTAAGGGCAGCTGAGTGCCTTTTTTTGTGCTGCAGGGCCCTCTGAGTGCCTTTCTTTCTGGTGTAGGGGCATGGGAGTGCCTGTTTTCGCAGTGTAGCAGCCCCTGAGTGCCTTTTTTTGTGGTGTCGGGGCCACCGAGTGCCTTTTTTTGCCGTGCATGGTCCTCCGAGTGCCTTTTTTGCAGTGTATTAGCCTCCAAGTGCCTTTTTTTGTGATGCAGCGGCCTCCGAGTGCCTTTTCTTGTGGTTCACTGTTCTCCGGGTGCCTGTTTTTGTGGTGCAGGGGCCTCCGAGTGCCTTTGTTTGAGGTGCACTGCTGTCTGAGTGCCTTTTTTTTGCAGTGAAGGGGCATCTAAGTGCCTTTTTTTCCGGCCTAGCGGCCTCCAAGCGCCTATTTTTGCGATGCAGGCTCCCAAAGTGCCTTTTTTTCCAGTATAGTGTCCTCCATGTGCATATTTTTGCAGTGCATCGCCTCCTAGTGCCCTTTTTTCCCAGTGCTCGTGCCTCCAAGTGCCTTTTTTTCTGTTATGGTCCTTCAACGTTCTGTGATATCACTTTACCCTCTGCCTGAAATGATATTGTCAGGTCCACCACTGACTGGATGAGATAGTCATGTCACTTCTGCCTCATGGCCTGGTAGGCCAGTCAGGCCCATCAGTCCTTGTTCTGCTTGTGAGGTGGCTTCTGCCTCTGTGCTTGATAGGCCAGTGGCAGGGCCATGCCTCCTGACTGGGCTTGTGAGGATACTTGTGTCTCCATGCCAAAAAGGGCAGTGGCAGGCCCATGGTTGCTGGTTGTGTCTTATGATGTCACTTTGACCTGCATGCCATTGCATGCATGGCATGCAGGGGCATGCACAGCCACGCCCATGGCTGCTGGTCTGCTTGGGTGTTCCCTTCTTTCTCCGTGCTTGATGCGCCATGGCAGGCCCTTCACTGCTGGCTGTGCTTGTGAGGTCACAGCAGCCTCAGTGCCCTGTAGGGCAGTGGCAGGCCCCTGTCCGCTTGGCTGTGCTTGTGAGGTCACAGCAGCGTCAGGACCTGATAGGCCAGTGGGAGGCCAATGGCTGCTGGCTGTGCTTGTGAGGTCACAGCAGCCTCCGTGCCTCATAGGCCAGTGGCAGACCCACAGCTGCTGGCTGTGCTTGTCAGGTCAGAGAAGCCTCAGTGTCTTACAGGGCAGTGGCAGGCCCCTGGCTGCTGGCTGCGTTTTGAGGTCACCTTTGTCTCTGTGCCTCATTGGCCAGTGGGATGCCCATGGCTGCTGGCTGTACTTGTCATGTCACGGAATTACCAGTGCCTGATAGGCCAGTGACAGCTCCATGCCTGCTGGCTGCATTATGAGGTCATGTTTGTCTCGGGGCCTCATAGGGCAGTTGGATGCCCATGCCTGCTGGCCGTGCTTGTGAGGTCACAGCAGTCCTGTTGCCTCATAGGCCAGTTCGAGGCCAATGACTGCTGGGTGGCCTTGTGAGGTCAGAGAAGCCTCAGTGCCCTATAGGGCAGTGGCAGGCCCATAGCTGCTCGCTGGGCTTCTGAGGTCACAGCAGCCTCCATGCCCATTAGGGCAGTGGCAGGGCCCTGACTATTTCCTGTGCTTCTGAGCTGACAGCAGCGTCAGCACCTGACCAGGCAGTGGAAGGCCCATAGCTGCTGTCTGTACTTGTCAGGTCAAAGCAGTCCTATTGCCTGATAGGCCAGTGGCAGGCCCATAGCTGCTGTCTGTGCTTGTCAGGTCAAAGCAGTCCTATTGCCTGATAGGCCAGTGGCAGGCCCATAGCTGCTGTCTGTGCTTGTCAGGTCAAAGCAGTCTTATTGCCTGACAGGCCAGTGGCAGGCCCTTGGCTGCTGGCTGTGCTTGTGAGGTCAGAGCTGCCTCAGTGCCTCATAGGCCAGTGGCAGACCCACAGCTGCTGGCTTTGCTTGTGAGGTCACAGCAGCCTCAGTGTCTTATAGGGCAGTGGCAGGCCCCTGGCTGCTGGCCGCATTTTCAGGTCACATTTGTCTCTGTACCTCATAGGGCAGTGGCAGGCCCCGGCTGCTGGCTGTCCTTTTGAGGTCACAGCAGTCTGAGTGACTGATAGGCCAGTGGCAGGCCTCTTGGTGCTGGCTGTTTTTGTGAGGTGACCACAGCCTCAGTGCGTCATAGGCCAGTGGGATGCCCTGGCTGCTGGCTGCTGGCTGTGCTTGTGAGGTCACAGCAGTCCTCTTGCCTGATAGGCCAGTGGCAGGCCCCTGGCTGCTGGCTGTGCTTGTCAGGTCACAGCAGTCCTATTTCCTGATAGGCCCGTGGAAGGCCCCTGTCTGCTGGCTGTGCTTGTGAGGTCACATTTGTCTCTCTCTACCTTATAGGGCAGTGGCAGGCCCTTGGCTGCTGGCTGTGCTTGTGAGGTCACAAGACTCCTACAGCCTGATAGGCCAGTGGCAGACCCACAGCTGCTGGCTTTGCTTGTGACGTCACAGCAGCCTCAGTGTCTTATTGGGCAGTGGCAGGCCCCTGGCTGCTGGCTGTGCTTTTCAGGTCACCTTTGTCTCTGTACCTCATAGGGCAGCAGCAGGCCCTGGCAGCTGGCTGTGCTTGTGAGGTCACAGCAGTCCTATTGCCTGATAGGCCAGTGCGAGGCCATTGGCTGCTGGCTGTCCTTTTGAGGTCACGGCAGTCCTATTGCCTGATAGGCCAGTGGCAGGCCTCTGCGTGCTGGCTGCATTTTGAGGTCACCTTTGTCTCAGTGCCTCATCAGGCAGTGGGATGCCCATGGCTGCTGACTCTGCTTGTGAGCTCACAGAAGTACCAGTGCCTGACAGGCCACTGGCAGGCCCCTGGCGGCTTCCTGTCCTTGTGAGGTCACAGGAGCCTCTGTGTCTGATAGGGCAGTGGAAGGTGTTGTAGAGGCCTCCGAGTGCCCTTTTTTTGCAATGTAGGGGCTTCCGAGTGCCTTTTTTTGTGGTGCTGGGGCCTCCAAGTGCCTTTATTTCCAGTGGACAGGCCTGCAAGTGCCTCTTTTCCCAGTGCAGAGGCCGCCAAGTGCCTTTATTTCCAGTGGACAGGCCTGCAAGTGCCTCTTTTCCCAGTGCAGGGGCCTCCGAGTGCCTTTTTGGTGGTGCTGGGCCCTCCGAGTGCCTTGTTTCACATTGTAGCAGCCCCCGAGTGCCTTTTATTTTGCTGTAGGAGCCACCGAGTGCCTTTCCTTGTGGTTCAGGGGCCTCCGAGTGCTGTTATTTTCGGGTGTGTGGTCCTCCATGTATCTTTTTTTTGCCATGTAGTGGCCCCGAGTGCCTTTTCTTGTGGTTCAGGGGCCTCCGAGTGCCTTGTTTTGTGGTGCAGGGCCCTCCAAGTGCCTTTGTTTCTGGTGCAGGGGCCTCAGGGTGCCTTTTTTTGCATTGTAGCAGCCTCCAAGTGCCTTTTTCTGTGGTGCAGGGGCCTCCAAGTGCCTTTTTCTGTGGTGCAGGGGCCTCCAAGTGCCTTTTTCTGTGGTGCAGGGGCCTCCAAGTGCCTTTTTCTGTGGTGCAGGGGCCTCCAAGTGCCTTTTTTTGCGGTGCAGGGGCCTCAGGGTGCATTTTATTGCAGTGTAGTAACCTCCAAGTGCCTTTTTTTGCAATGTAGGGGCTTCCGAGTGCCTTTATTTCCAGTGGACAGGCCTGCAAGTGCCTCTTTTCCCAGTGCAGGAGCCTCCGAGTGCCTTTTTTGGTGGTGCAGGGCCCTCCGAGTGCCTTGTTTCACATTGTAGCAGCCCCCGAGTGCCTTTTATTTTGCTGTATAGGCCACCGAATGCCTTTCCTTGTGGTTCAGGGGCCGCCGAGTGCTGTTATTTTGGGGGGTGTGGTCCTCCATGTACCTTTTTTTTGCGGTGTAGTGGCCCCGAGTGCCTTTTCTTGTGGTGCAGGGGCTTCCGAGTTCCTTCCTTTCTGGTGCAGGGGCCTCCGAGTGCCTTTTTTTGCATTGTAGTAGCCCCCAAGTGTCTTTTTTTTGTGCTGTAGGGGCCTCCGAGTGCCTTTTTTTGTGGTGCAGGGGCAGCCGAGTGCCTTTTTTTGTGGTGTGGTGCTCCGAGTGCCTTTCTTTTGTGCTGTAGGGGCCTCTGAGTGCATTTTTTTTGCGGTGCACTGGCCTCCAAGTGCCCTGTTTTTCAGTGCACTGGCCTCCGAGTGCCTTTTTTTGCGGTGCAGGGGCTACTGAGTGCCTTTTTTTGCAGTGTAGTAGCCTCCAAGTGCCTTTCTTTGCAATGTGGGGGCCACTGAGTGCCTTTTTTTGAGGTGCAGGGCCCTCCGAGTGCCTTTTTTTGCAGTGTAGGGGCCTCCAAGTGCCTTCTTTTGTGGTGCAGGGGCCTCCAAGTGCCTTTATTTCCGGTGAACAGGCCTGCAAGTGCCTGTTTTTGTGGTGCAGGAGCCTCCGAGTGCTTTTTGTGGTGGTGCAGGGCCCTCTGAGTGCCTTTTTTCGCGTTGTAGCAGCCTCCGAGTGCCTTTTTTTGCATTTTAGCAGCCACCAAGTGCCTTTTTTTGTGCTATAGGGGCCACTGAGTGGCTTATCTTGTGGTGTAGGGGCCTCCGAGTGCCTTTTTTTGTGGTGTAGGGGCAGCCGAGTGCCTTTTCTTGTGGTGTGGTCCTCCGAGTGCCTTTCTTTTGTGGTGTCGAGGCCTCTGGGTGCATTTTTCTTTTGCAGTGTGGAGGCCTCCGAGTGCCTTTTTTTGCGGTGTGGAGGCCTCCGAGTGCCTTTCTTTTGTGCTGTAGGGGCCTCTGAGTGCATTTTTTTTGCGGTGCACTGGCCTCCAAGTGCCCTGTTTTTCAGTGCACTGGCCTCCGAGTGCCTTTTTTTGCGGTGCAGGGGCTACTGAGTGCCTTTTTTTGCAATGCAGGGGCTATTGAGTGCCTTTTTTGCTGTGCATGCGCCTCAGGGTGCCTTTATTTCCAGTGTAGTAGCCTCCAAGTGCCTTTTTTTGCAATGTGGGGGCCACCGAATGCCTTTCTTGGTGGTGTAGGGGCCTCTGAGTGCCTTCTTTTTTGGTGCAGGAGCCTCCGAGTGCTTTTTGTGGTGGTGCTGGGCCCTCAGAGTGCCTTGTTTCACGTTGTAGCAGTCCCCGAGTGCCTTTTATTGTGCTGTAGGGTCCACCAAGTGCCTTTTCTTGTGGTTCAGAGGCCACCAAGTGCCTTTTCTTGTGGTTCAGGGGCCTCTGAGTGCCTTTTTTCACATTGTAGCAGCCCCCGAGTGCCTTTTTTTGTGCTGTAGGAGCCACCGAGTGCCTTTCCTTGTGGTTCAGGGGCCACCGAGTGCTGTTATTTTCGGGTGTGTGGTCCTCCATGTACCTTTTTTTTTGCTGTGCATTGGCCCCGAGAGCCTTTTCTTGTGGTTCAGGGGCCTCCGAGTGCCTTTTTTTGCATTGTAGCAGCCCCCAAGTGCCTTTTTTTGTGCTGTAGGGGCCTCCGAGTGCCTTTTTTTGTGGTGCAGGAGCCTCCGAGTGCCTTTTTTTGTGGTGTGGTGCTCCGAGTGCCTTTCTTTTGTGCTGTAGGGGCCTCTGAGTGCATTTTTTTTGCGGTGCACTGGCCTCCAAGTGCCCTGTTTTTCAGTGCACTGGCCTCCGAGTGCCTTTTTTTGCGGTGCAGGGGCTACTGAGTGCCTTTTTTTGCAGTGTAGTAGCCTCCAAGTGCCTTTCTTTGCAATGTGGGGGCCACAGAGCGCCTTTCTTGGTGGTGTAGGGGCCTCTGAGTACCTTCTTTTGTGGTGCAGGAGCCTCCGAGTGCTTTTTGTGGTGGTGCTGGGCCCTCAGAGTGCCTTGTTTCACGTTGTAGCAGCCCCCGAGTGCCTTTTTTTGTGCTGTAGGAGCCACCGAGTGCCTTTCCTTGTGGTTCAGGGGCCACCGAGTGCTGTTATTTTCGGGTGTGTGGTCCTCCATGTACCTTTTTTTTGCGGTGCAGTGGCCCCGAGAGCCTTTTCTTGTGGTGCAGGGGCCTCCGAGTGCCTTTTTTTGCACTGTAGCAGCCCCCAAGTGCCTTCTTTTGTTCTGTAGGGGCCTCCGAGTGCCTCTTTTCCCAGTGTAGGGGCAGCCGAGTGCCGTTTTTTGTGGTGTAGGGGCCTCCGAGTGCCTTTTTTTGTGGTGTAGGGGCAGCCGAGTGCCTTTCTCTGCGGTGTAGCGGCCTCCAAATGCCTTTTTTTCCGGTGTACAGGCCTGCAAGTGCCTCTTTTTCCAGTGCAGGAGCCTCTGAGTGCTTCTTTTGGTGGTGCCGGGCCCTCCGAGTGCCTTGTTTCACCTTGTAGCAGCCCCCAAGTGCCTTTTTTTGCAGTGTAGGGGCCACTGAGTGCCTTTTTCTGGGGTGTAGAGGCCTCCGAGTGCCTGTTTTTCCAGTGTAAGGGCAGCTGAGTGCCTTTTTTTGTGCTGCAGGGCCCTCTGAGTGCCTTTCTTTCTGGTGTAGGGGCATGGGAGTGCCTGTTTTCGCAGTGTAGCAGCCCCTGAGTGCCTTTTTTTGTGGTGTCGGGGCCACCGAGTGCCTTTTTTTGCCGTGCATGGTCCTCCGAGTGCCTTTTTTGCAGTGTATTAGCCTCCAAGTGCCTTTTTTTGTGATGCAGCGGCCTCCGAGTGCCTTTTCTTGTGGTTCACTGTTCTCCGGGTGCCTGTTTTTGTGGTGCAGGGGCCTCCGAGTGCCTTTGTTTGAGGTGCACTGCTGTCTGAGTGCCTTTTTTTTGCAGTGAAGGGGCATCTAAGTGCCTTTTTTTCCGGCCTAGCGGCCTCCAAGCGCCTATTTTTGCGATGCAGGCTCCCAAAGTGCCTTTTTTTCCAGTATAGTGTCCTCCATGTGCATATTTTTGCAGTGCATCGCCTCCTAGTGCCCTTTTTTCCCAGTGCTCGTGCCTCCAAGTGCCTTTTTTCTGTTATGGTCCTTCAACGTTCTGTGATATCACTTTACCCTCTGCCTGAAATGATATTGTCAGGTCCACCACTGACTGGATGAGATAGTCATGTCACTTCTGCCTCATGGCCTGGTAGGCCAGTCAGGCCCATCAGTCCTTGTTCTGCTTGTGAGGTGGCTTCTGCCTCTGTGCTTGATAGGCCAGTGGCAGGGCCATGCCTCCTGACTGGGCTTGTGAGGATACTTGTGTCTCCATGCCAAAAAGGGCAGTGGCAGGCCCATGGTTGCTGGTTGTGTCTTATGATGTCACTTTGACCTGCATGCCATTGCATGCATGGCATGCAGGGGCATGCACAGCCACGCCCATGGCTGCTGGTCTGCTTGGGTGTTCCCTTCTTTTTCCGTGCTTGATGCGCCATGGCAGGCCCTTCACTGCTGGCTGTGCTTGTGAGGTCACAGCAGCCTCAGTGCCCTGTAGGGCAGTGGCAGGCCCCTGTCTGCTTGGCTGTGCTTGTGAGGTCACAGCAGCGTCAGGACCTGATAGGCCAGTGGGAGGCCAATGGCTGCTGGCTGTGCTTGTGAGGTCACAGCAGCCTCCGTGCCTCATAGGCCAGTGGCAGACCCACAGCTGCTGGCTGTGCTTGTCAGGTCAGAGAAGCCTCAGTGTCTTACAGGGCAGTGGCAGGCCCCTGGCTGCTGGCTGCGTTTTGAGGTCACCTTTGTCTCTGTGCCTCATTGGCCAGTGGGATGCCCATGGCTGCTGGCTGTACTTGTCATGTCACGGAATTACCAGTGCCTGATAGGCCAGTGACAGCTCCATGCCTGCTGGCTGCATTATGAGGTCATGTTTGTCTCGGGGCCTCATAGGGCAGTTGGATGCCCATGCCTGCTGGCCGTGCTTGTGAGGTCACAGCAGTCCTGTTGCCTCATAGGCCAGTTCGAGGCCAATGACTGCTGGGTGGGCTTGTGAGGTCAGAGAAGCCTCAGTGCCCTATAGGGCAGTGGCAGGCCCATAGCTGCTCGCTGGGCTTCTGAGGTCACAGCAGCCTCCATGCCCATTAGGGCAGTGGCAGGGCCCTGACTATTTCCTGTGCTTCTGAGCTGACAGCAGCGTCAGCACCTGACCAGGCAGTGGAAGGCCCATAGCTGCTGTCTGTGCTTGTCAGGTCAAAGCAGTCCTATTGCCTGATAGGCCAGTGGCAGGCCCATAGCTGCTGTCTGTGCTTGTCAGGTCAAAGCAGTCTTATTGCCTGACAGGCCAGTGGCAGGCCCTTGGCTGCTGGCTGTGCTTGTGAGGTCAGAGCTGCCTCAGTGCCTCATAGGCCAGTGGCAGACCCACAGCTGCTGGCTTTGCTTGTGAGGTCACAGCAGCCTCAGTGTCTTATAGGGCAGTGGCAGGCCCCTGGCTGCTGGCCGCATTTTCAGGTCACATTTGTCTCTGTACCTCATAGGGCAGTGGCAGGCCCCGGCTGCTGGCTGTCCTTTTGAGGTCACAGCAGTCTGAGTGACTGATAGGCCAGTGGCAGGCCTCTTGGTGCTGGCTGTTTTTGTGAGGTGACCACAGCCTCAGTGCGTCATAGGCCAGTGGGATGCCCTGGCTGCTGGCTGCTGGCTGTGCTTGTGAGGTCACAGCAGTCCTCTTGCCTGATAGGCCAGTGGCAGGCCCCTGGCTGCTGGCTGTGCTTGTCAGGTCACAGCAGTCCTATTTCCTGATAGGCCCGTGGAAGGCCCCTGTCTGCTGGCTGTGCTTGTGAGGTCACATTTGTCTCTCTCTACCTTATAGGGCAGTGGCAGGCCCTTGGCTGCTGGCTGTGCTTGTGAGGTCACAAGACTCCTACAGCCTGATAGGCCAGTGGCAGACCCACAGCTGCTGGCTTTGCTTGTGACGTCACAGCAGCCTCAGTGTCTTATTGGGCAGTGGCAGGCCCCTGGCTGCTGGCTGTGCTTTTCAGGTCACCTTTGTCTCTGTACCTCATAGGGCAGCAGCAGGCCCTGGCAGCTGGCTGTCCTTTTGAGGTCACAGCAGTCCTATTGCCTGATAGGCCAGTGTGAGGCCACTGGCTGCTGGCTGTCCTTTTGAGGTCACGGCAGTCCTATTGCCTGATAGGCCAGTGCGAGGCCATTGGCTGCTGGCTGTCCTTTTGAGGTCACGGCAGTCCTATTGCCTGATAGGCCAGTGGCAGGCCTCTGCGTGCTGGCTGCATTTTGAGGTCACCTTTGTCTCAGTGCCTCATCAGGCAGTGGGATGCCCATGGCTGCTGACTCTGCTTGTGAGCTCACAGAAGTACCAGTGCCTGACAGGCCACTGGCAGGCCCCTGGCGGCTTCCTGTCCTTGTGAGGTCACAGGAGCCTCTGTGTCTGATAGGGCAGTGGAAGGTGTTGTAGAGGCCTCCGAGTGCCCTTTTTTTGCAATGTAGGGGCTTCCGAGTGCCTTTTTTTGTGGTGCTGGGGCCTCCAAGTGCCTTTATTTCCAGTGGACAGGCCTGCAAGTGCCTCTTTTCCCAGTGCAGAGGCCGCCAAGTGCCTTTATTTCCAGTGGACAGGCCTGCAAGTGCCTCTTTTCCCAGTGCAGGGGCCTCCGAGTGCCTTTTTGGTGGTGCTGGGCCCTCCGAGTGCCTTGTTTCACATTGTAGCAGCCCCCGAGTGCCTTTTATTTTGCTGTAGGAGCCACCGAGTGCCTTTCCTTGTGGTTCAGGGGCCTCCGAGTGCTGTTATTTTCGGGTGTGTGGTCCTCCATGTATCTTTTTTTTGCCATGTAGTGGCCCCGAGTGCCTTTTCTTGTGGTTCAGGGGCCTCCGAGTGCCTTGTTTTGTGGTGCAGGGCCCTCCAAGTGCCTTTGTTTCTGGTGCAGGGGCCTCAGGGTGCCTTTTTTTGCATTGTAGCAGCCTCCAAGTGCCTTTTTCTGTGGTGCAGGGGCCTCCAAGTGCCTTTTTCTGTGGTGCAGGGGCCTCCAAGTGCCTTTTTTTGCGGTGCAGGGGCCTCAGGGTGCATTTTATTGCAGTGTAGTAACCTCCAAGTGCCTTTTTTTGCAATGTAGGGGCTTCCGAGTGCCTTTATTTCCAGTGGACAGGCCTGCAAGTGCCTCTTTTCCCAGTGCAGGAGCCTCCGAGTGCCTTTTTTGGTGGTGCAGGGCCCTCCGAGTGCCTTGTTTCACCTTGTAGCAGCCCCCAAGTGCCTTTTTTTGCAGTGTAGGGGCCACTGAGTGCCTTTTTCTGGGGTGTAGAGGCCTCCGAGTGCCTGTTTTTCCAGTGTAAGGGCAGCTGAGTGCCTTTTTTTGTGCTGCAGGGCCCTCTGAGTGCCTTTCTTTCTGGTGTAGGGGCATGGGAGTGCCTGTTTTCGCAGTGTAGCAGCCCCTGAGTGCCTTTTTTTGTGGTGTCGGGGCCACCGAGTGCCTTTTTTTGCCGTGCATGGTCCTCCGAGTGCCTTTTTTGCAGTGTATTAGCCTCCAAGTGCCTTTTTTTGTGATGCAGCGGCCTCCGAGTGCCTTTTCTTGTGGTTCACTGTTCTCCGGGTGCCTGTTTTTGTGGTGCAGGGGCCTCCGAGTGCCTTTGTTTGAGGTGCACTGCTGTCTGAGTGCCTTTTTTTTGCAGTGAAGGGGCATCTAAGTGCCTTTTTTTCCGGCCTAGCGGCCTCCAAGCGCCTATTTTTGCGATGCAGGCTCCCAAAGTGCCTTTTTTTCCAGTATAGTGTCCTCCATGTGCATATTTTTGCAGTGCATCGCCTCCTAGTGCCCTTTTTTCCCAGTGCTCGTGCCTCCAAGTGCCTTTTTTCTGTTATGGTCCTTCAACGTTCTGTGATATCACTTTACCCTCTGCCTGAAATGATATTGTCAGGTCCACCACTGACTGGATGAGATAGTCATGTCACTTCTGCCTCATGGCCTGGTAGGCCAGTCAGGCCCATCAGTCCTTGTTCTGCTTGTGAGGTGGCTTCTGCCTCTGTGCTTGATAGGCCAGTGGCATGGCCATGCCTCCTGACTGGGCTTGTGAGGATACTTGTGTCTCCATGCCAAAAAGGGCAGTGGCAGGCCCATGGTTGCTGGTTGTGTCTTATGATGTCACTTTGACCTGCATGCCATTGCATGCATGGCATGCAGGGGCATGCACAGCCACGCCCATGGCTGCTGGTCTGCTTGGGTGTTCCCTTCTTTCTCCGTGCTTGATGCGCCATGGCAGGCCCTTCACTGCTGGCTGTGCTTGTGAGGTCACAGCAGCCTCAGTGCCCTGTAGGGCAGTGGCAGGCCCCTGTCTGCTTGGCTGTGCTTGTGAGGTCACAGCAGCGTCAGGACCTGATAGGCCAGTGGGAGGCCAATGGCTGCTGGCTGTGCTTGTGAGGTCACAGCAGCCTCCGTGCCTCATAGGCCAGTGGCAGACCCACAGCTGCTGGCTGTGCTTGTCAGGTCAGAGAAGCCTCAGTGTCTTACAGGGCAGTGGCAGGCCCCTGGCTGCTGGCTGCGTTTTGAGGTCACCTTTGTCTCTGTGCCTCATTGGCCAGTGGGATGCCCATGGCTGCTGGCTGTACTTGTCATGTCACGGAATTACCAGTGCCTGATAGGCCAGTGACAGCTCCATGCCTGCTGGCTGCATTATGAGGTCATGTTTGTCTCGGGGCCTCATAGGGCAGTTGGATGCCCATGCCTGCTGGCCGTGCTTGTGAGGTCACAGCAGTCCTGTTGCCTCATAGGCCAGTTCGAGGCCAATGACTGCTGGGTGGGCTTGTGAGGTCAGAGAAGCCTCAGTGCCCTATAGGGCAGTGGCAGGCCCATAGCTGCTCGCTGGGCTTCTGAGGTCACAGCAGCCTCCATGCCCATTAGGGCAGTGGCAGGGCCCTGACTATTTCCTGTGCTTCTGAGCTGACAGCAGCGTCAGCACCTGACCAGGCAGTGGAAGGCCCATAGCTGCTGTCTGTGCTTGTCAGGTCAAAGCAGTCCTATTGCCTGATAGGCCAGT
Organism: Dromaius novaehollandiae; assembly: GCF_036370855.1. Lineage (NCBI taxonomy): Eukaryota > Metazoa > Chordata > Aves > Casuariiformes > Dromaiidae > Dromaius > Dromaius novaehollandiae. The sequence goes on from NC_088109.1 coordinate 55,230, forward strand.
GGCAGGCCCATAGCTGCTGTCTGTGCTTGTCAGGTCAAAGCAGTCTTATTGCCTGACAGGCCAGTGGCAGGCCCTTGGCTGCTGGCTGTGCTTGTGAGGTCAGAGCTGCCTCAGTGCCTCATAGGCCAGTGGCAGACCCACAGCTGCTGGCTTTGCTTGTGAGGTCACAGCAGCCTCAGTGTCTTATAGGGCAGTGGCAGGCCCCTGGCTGCTGGCTGTGCTTGTCAGGTCACAGCAGTCCTATTTCCTGATAGGCCCGTGGAAGGCCCCTGTCTGCTGGCTGTGCTTGTGAGGTCACATTTGTCTCTCTCTACCTTATAGGGCAGTGGCAGGCCCTTGGCTGCTGGCTGTGCTTGTGAGGTCACAAGACTCCTACAGCCTGATAGGCCAGTGGCAGACCCACAGCTGCTGGCTTTGCTTGTGACGTCACAGCAGCCTCAGTGTCTTATTGGGCAGTGGCAGGCCCCTGGCTGCTGGCTGTGCTTTTCAGGTCACCTTTGTCTCTGTACCTCATAGGGCAGCAGCAGGCCCTGGCAGCTGGCTGTCCTTTTGAGGTCACAGCAGTCCTATTGCCTGATAGGCCAGTGTGAGGCCACTGGCTGCTGGCTGTCCTTTTGAGGTCACGGCAGTCCTATTGCCTGATAGGCCAGTGCGAGGCCATTGGCTGCTGGCTGTCCTTTTGAGGTCACGGCAGTCCTATTGCCTGATAGGCCAGTGGCAGGCCTCTGTGTGCTGGCTGCATTTTGAGGTCACCTTTGTCTCAGTGCCTCATCAGGCAGTGGGATGCCCATGGCTGCTGACTCTGCTGGTGAGCTCACAGAAGTACCAGTGCCTGACAGGCCACTGGCAGGCCCCTGGCGGCTTCCTGTCCTTGTGAGGTCACAGGAGCCTCTGTGTCTGATAGGGCAGTGGAAGGTGTTGTAGAGGCCTCCGAGTGCCCTTTTTTTGCAATGTAGGGGCTTCCGAGTGCCTTTTTTTGTGGTGCTGGGGCCTCCAAGTGCCTTTATTTCCAGTGGACAGGCCTGCAAGTGCCTCTTTTCCCAGTGCAGAGGCCGCCAAGTGCCTTTATTTCCAGTGGACAGGCCTGCAAGTGCCTCTTTTCCCAGTGCAGGGGCCTCCGAGTGCCTTTTTGGTGGTGCTGGGCCCTCCGAGTGCCTTGTTTCACATTGTAGCAGCCCCCGAGTGCCTTTTATTTTGCTGTAGGAGCCACCGAGTGCCTTTCCTTGTGGTTCAGGGGCCTCCGAGTGCTGTTATTTTCGGGTGTGTGGTCCTCCATGTATCTTTTTTTTGCCATGTAGTGGCCCCGAGTGCCTTTTCTTGTGGTTCAGGGGCCTCCGAGTGCCTTGTTTTGTGGTGCAGGGCCCTCCAAGTGCCTTTGTTTCTGGTGCAGGGGCCTCAGGGTGCCTTTTTTTGCATTGTAGCAGCCTCCAAGTGCCTTTTTCTGTGGTGCAGGGGCCTCCAAGTGCCTTTTTCTGTGGTGCAGGGGCCTCCAAGTGCCTTTTTTTGCGGTGCAGGGGCCTCAGGGTGCATTTTATTGCAGTGTAGTAACCTCCAAGTGCCTTTTTTTGCAATGTAGGGGCTTCCGAGTGCCTTTATTTCCAGTGGACAGGCCTGCAAGTGCCTCTTTTCCCAGTGCAGGAGCCTCCGAGTGCCTTTTTTGGTGGTGCAGGGCCCTCCGAGTGCCTTGTTTCACATTGTAGCAGCCCCCGAGTGCCTTTTATTTTGCTGTATAGGCCACCGAATGCCTTTCCTTGTGGTTCAGGGGCCGCCGAGTGCTGTTATTTTGGGGGGTGTGGTCCTCCATGTACCTTTTTTTTGCGGTGTAGTGGCCCCGAGTGCCTTTTCTTGTGGTGCAGGGGCTTCCGAGTTCCTTCCTTTCTGGTGCAGGGGCCTCCGAGTGCCTTTTTTTGCATTGTAGTAGCCCCCAAGTGTCTTTTTTTTGTGCTGTAGGGGCCTCCGAGTGCCTTTTTTTGTGGTGTAGGGGCAGCCGAGTGCCTTTTTTTGTGGTGTGGTGCTCCGAGTGCCTTTCTTTTGTGCTGTAGGGGCCTCTGAGTGCATTTTTTTTGCGGTGCACTGGCCTCCAAGTGCCCTGTTTTTCAGTGCACTGGCCTCCGAGTGCCTTTTTTTGCGGTGCAGGGGCTACTGAGTGCCTTTTTTTGCAGTGTAGTAGCCTCCAAGTGCCTTTCTTTGCAATGTGGGGGCCACCGAGTGCCTTTTTTTGAGGTGCAGGGCCCTCCGAGTGCCTTTTTTTGCAGTGTAGGGGCCTCCAAGTGCCTTCTTTTGTGGTGCAGGGGCCTCCAAGTGCCTTTATTTCCGGTGAACAGGCCTGCAAGTGCCTGTTTTTGTGGTGCAGGAGCCTCCGAGTGCTTTTTGTGGTGGTGCAGGGCCCTCTGAGTGCCTTTTTTCGCGTTGTAGCGGCCTCCGAGTGCCTTTTTTTGCATTTTAGCAGCCACCAAGTGCCTTTTTTTGTGCTATAGGGGCCACTGAGTGGCTTATCTTGTGGTGTAGGGGCCTCCGAGTGCCTTTTTTTGTGGTGTAGGGGCAGCCGAGTGCCTTTTTTTGTGGTGTGGTCCTCCGAGTGCCTTTCTTTTGTGGTGTCGAGGCCTCTGGGTGCATTTTTCTTTTGCAGTGTGGAGGCCTCCGAGTGCCCTGTTTTTCAGTGCACTGGCCTCCGAGTGCCTTTTTTTGCGGTGCAGGGGCTACTGAGTGCCTTTTTTTGCAATGCAGGGGCTACTGAGTGCCTTTTTTGCTGTGCATGCGCCTCAGGGTGCCTTTATTTCCAGTGTAGTAGCCTCCAAGTGCCTTTTTTTGCAATGTGGGGGCCACCGAGTGCCTTTCTTGGTGGTGTAGGGGCCTCTGAGTGCCTTCTTTTTTGGTGCAGGAGCCTCCGAGTGCTTTTTGTGGTGGTGCTGGGCCCTCAGAGTGCCTTGTTTCACGTTGTAGCAGTCCCCGAGTGCCTTTTATTGTGCTGTAGGGTCCACCAAGTGCCTTTTCTTGTGGTTCAGAGGCCACCAAGTGCCTTTTCTTGTGGTTCAGGGGCCTCTGAGTGCCTTTTTTCACATTGTAGCAGCCCCCGAGTGCCTTTTTTTGTGCTGTAGGAGCCACCGAGTGCCTTTCCTTGTGGTTCAGGGGCCACCGAGTGCTGTTATTTTCGGGTGTGTGGTCCTCCATGTACCTTTTTTTTTGCTGTGCATTGGCCCCGAGAGCCTTTTCTTGTGGTTCAGGGGCCTCCGAGTGCCTTTTTTTGCATTGTAGCAGCCCCCAAGTGCCTTTTTTTGTGCTGTAGGGGCCTCCGAGTGCCTTTTTTTGTGGTGTAGGGGCAGCCGAGTGCCTTTTTTTGTGGTGTGGTGCTCCGAGTGCCTTTCTTTTGTGCTGTAGGGGCCTCTGAGTGCATTTTTTTTGCGGTGCACTGGCCTCCAAGTGCCCTGTTTTTCAGTGCACTGGCCTCCGAGTGCCTTTTTTTGCGGTGCAGGGGCTACTGAGTGCCTTTTTTTGCAGTGTAGTAGCCTCCAAGTGCCTTTCTTTGCAATGTGGGGGCCACCGAGTGCCTTTTTTTGAGGTGCAGGGCCCTCCGAGTGCCTTTTTTTGCAGTGTAGGGGCCTCCAAGTGCCTTCTTTTGTGGTGCAGGGGCCTCCAAGTGCCTTTATTTCCGGTGAACAGGCCTGCAAGTGCCTGTTTTTGTGGTGCAGGAGCCTCCGAGTGCTTTTTGTGGTGGTGCAGGGCCCTCTGAGTGCCTTTTTTCGCGTTGTAGCGGCCTCCGAGTGCCTTTTTTTGCATTTTAGCAGCCACCAAGTGCCTTTTTTTGTGCTATAGGGGCCACTGAGTGGCTTATCTTGTGGTGTAGGGGCCTCCGAGTGCCTTTTTTTGTGGTGTAGGGGCAGCCGAGTGCCTTTTTTTGTGGTGTGGTCCTCCGAGTGCCTTTCTTTTGTGGTGTCGAGGCCTCTGGGTGCATTTTTCTTTTGCAGTGTGGAGGCCTCCGAGTGCCTTTCTTTTGTGCTGTAGGGGCCTCTGAGTGCATTTTTTTTGCGGTGCACTGGCCTCCAAGTGCCCTGTTTTTCAGTGCACTGGCCTCCGAGTGCCTTTTTTTGCGGTGCAGGGGCTACTGAGTGCCTTTTTTTGCAATGCAGGGGCTACTGAGTGCCTTTTTTGCTGTGCATGCGCCTCAGGGTGCCTTTATTTCCAGTATAGTAGCCTCCAAGTGCCTTTTTTTGCAATGTGGGGGCCACCGAGTGCCTTTCTTGGTGGTGTAGGGGCCTCTGAGTGCCTTCTTTTTTGGTGCAGGAGCCTCCGAGTGCTTTTTGTGGTGGTGCTGGGCCCTCAGAGTGCCTTGTTTCACGTAGCAGTCCCCGAGTGCCTTTTATTGTGCTGTAGGGTCCACCAAGTGCCTTTTCTTGTGGTTCAGAGGCCACCAAGTGCCTTTTCTTGTGGTTCAGGGGCCTCTGAGTGCCTTTTTTCACATTGTAGCAGCCCCCGAGTGCCTTTTTTTGTGCTGTAGGAGCCACCGAGTGCCTTTCCTTGTGGTTCAGGGGCCACCGAGTGCTGTTATTTTCGGGTGTGTGGTCCTCCATGTACCTTTTTTTTTGCTGTGCATTGGCCCCGAGAGCCTTTTCTTGTGGTTCAGGGGCCTCCGAGTGCCTTTTTTTGCATTGTAGCAGCCCCCAAGTGCCTTTTTTTGTGCTGTAGGGGCCTCCGAGTGCCTTTTTTTGTGGTGCAGGAGCCTCCGAGTGCCTTTTTTTGTGGTGTGGTGCTCCGAGTGCCTTTCTTTTGTGCTGTAGGGGCCTCTGAGTGCATTTTTTTTGCGGTGCACTGGCCTCCAAGTGCCCTGTTTTTCAGTGCACTGGCCTCCGAGTGCCTTTTTTTGCGGTGCAGGGGCTACTGAGTGCCTTTTTTTGCAGTGTAGTAGCCTCCAAGTGCCTTTCTTTGCAATGTGGGGGCCACCGAGCGCCTTTCTTGGTGGTGTAGGGGCCTCTGAGTACCTTCTTTTGTGGTGCAGGAGCCTCCGAGTGCTTTTTGTGGTGGTGCTGGGCCCTCAGAGTGCCTTGTTTCATGTTGTAGCAGCCACCGAGTGCCTTTTATTGTGCTGTAGGAGCCACCGAGTGCCTTTCCTTGTGGTTCAGGGGCCACCGAGTGCTGTTATTTTTGGGTGTGTGGTCCTCCATGTACCTTTTTTTTGCGGTGCAGTGGCCCCGAGAGCCTTTTCTTGTGGTGCAGGGGCCTCCGAGTGCCTTTTTTTGCACTGTAGCAGCCCCCAAGTGCCTTCTTTTGTTCTGTAGGGGCCTCCGAGTGCCTTTTTTCCCAGTGTAGGGGCAGCCAAGTGCCGTTTTTTGTGGTGTAGGGGCCTCCGAGTGCCTTTTTTTGAGGTGCAGGGGCCTCCGAGTGCCTTTTTGGTGGTGCTGGGCCCTCCGAGTGCCTTGTTTCACATTGTAGCAGCCCCCGAGTGCCTTTTATTTTGCTGTAGGAGCCACCGAGTGCCTTTCCTTGTGGTTCAGGGGCCTCCGAGTGCTGTTATTTTCGGGTGTGTGGTCCTCCATGTATCTTTTTTTTGCCATGTAGTGGCCCCGAGTGCCTTTTCTTGTGGTTCAGGGGCCTCCGAGTGCCTTGTTTTGTGGTGCAGGGCCCTCCAAGTGCCTTTGTTTCTGGTGCAGGGGCCTCAGGGTGCCTTTTTTTGCATTGTAGCAGCCTCCAAGTGCCTTTTTCTGTGGTGCAGGGGCCTCCAAGTGCCTTTTTCTGTGGTGCAGGGGCCTCCAAGTGCCTTTTTTTGCGGTGCAGGGGCCTCAGGGTGCATTTTATTGCAGTGTAGTAACCTCCAAGTGCCTTTTTTTGCAATGTAGGGGCTTCCGAGTGCCTTTATTTCCAGTGGACAGGCCTGCAAGTGCCTCTTTTCCCAGTGCAGGAGCCTCCGAGTGCCTTTTTTGGTGGTGCAGGGCCCTCCGAGTGCCTTGTTTCACATTGTAGCAGCCCCCGAGTGCCTTTTATTTTGCTGTATAGGCCACCGAATGCCTTTCCTTGTGGTTCAGGGGCCGCCGAGTGCTGTTATTTTGGGGGGTGTGGTCCTCCATGTACCTTTTTTTTGCGGTGTAGTGGCCCCGAGTGCCTTTTCTTGTGGTGCAGGGGCTTCCGAGTTCCTTCCTTTCTGGTGCAGGGGCCTCCGAGTGCCTTTTTTTGCATTGTAGTAGCCCCCAAGTGTCTTTTTTTTGTGCTGTAGGGGCCTCCGAGTGCCTTTTTTGTGGTGTAGGGGCAGCCGAGTGCCTTTTTTTGTGGTGTGGTGCTCCGAGTGCCTTTCTTTTGTGCTGTAGGGGCCTCTGAGTGCATTTTTTTTGCGGTGCACTGGCCTCCAAGTGCCCTGTTTTTCAGTGCACTGGCCTCCGAGTGCCTTTTTTTGCGGTGCAGGGGCTACTGAGTGCCTTTTTTTGCAGTGTAGTAGCCTCCAAGTGCCTTTCTTTGCAATATGGGGGCCACCGAGTGCCTTTTTTTGAGGTGCAGGGCCCTCCGAGTGCCTTTTTTTGCAGTGTAGGGGCCTCCAAGTGCCTTCTTTTGTGGTGCAGGGGCCTCCAAGTGCCTTTATTTCCGGTGAACAGGCCTGCAAGTGCCTGTTTTTGTGGTGCAGGAGCCTCCGAGTGCTTTTTGTGGTGGTGCAGGGCCCTCTGAGTGCCTTTTTTCGCGTTGTAGCGGCCTCCGAGTGCCTTTTTTTGCATTTTAGCAGCCACCAAGTGCCTTTTTTTGTGCTATAGGGGCCACTGAGTGGCTTATCTTGTGGTGTAGGGGCCTCCGAGTGCCTTTTTTTGTGGTGTAGGGGCAGCCGAGTGCCTTTTTTTGTGGTGTGGTCCTCCGAGTGCCTTTCTTTTGTGGTGTCGAGGCCTCTGGGTGCATTTTTCTTTTGCAGTGTGGAGGCCTCCGAGTGCCCTGTTTTTCAGTGCACTGGCCTCCGAGTGCCTTTTTTTGCGGTGCAGGGGCTACTGAGTGCCTTTTTTTGCAATGCAGGGGCTACTGAGTGCCTTTTTTGCTGTGCATGCGCCTCAGGGTGCCTTTATTTCCAGTGTAGTAGCCTCCAAGTGCCTTTTTTTGCAATGTGGGGGCCACCGAGTGCCTTTCTTGGTGGTGTAGGGGCCTCTGAGTGCCTTCTTTTTTGGTGCAGGAGCCTCCGAGTGCTTTTTGTGGTGGTGCTGGGCCCTCAGAGTGCCTTGTTTCACGTAGCAGTCCCCGAGTGCCTTTTATTGTGCTGTAGGGTCCACCAAGTGCCTTTTCTTGTGGTTCAGAGGCCACCAAGTGCCTTTTCTTGTGGTTCAGGGGCCTCTGAGTGCCTTTTTTCACATTGTAGCAGCCCCCGAGTGCCTTTTTTTGTGCTGTAGGAGCCACCGAGTGCCTTTCCTTGTGGTTCAGGGGCCACCGAGTGCTGTTATTTTCGGGTGTGTGGTCCTCCATGTACCTTTTTTTTTGCTGTGCATTGGCCCCGAGAGCCTTTTCTTGTGGTTCAGGGGCCTCCGAGTGCCTTTTTTTGCATTGTAGCAGCCCCCAAGTGCCTTTTTTTGTGCTGTAGGGGCCTCCGAGTGCCTTTTTTTGTGGTGCAGGAGCCTCCGAGTGCCTTTTTTTGTGGTGTGGTGCTCCGAGTGCCTTTCTTTTGTGCTGTAGGGGCCTCTGAGTGCATTTTTTTTGCGGTGCACTGGCCTCCAAGTGCCCTGTTTTTCAGTGCACTGGCCTCCGAGTGCCTTTTTTTGCGGTGCAGGGGCTACTGAGTGCCTTTTTTTGCAGTGTAGTAGCCTCCAAGTGCCTTTCTTTGCAATGTGGGGGCCACCGAGCGCCTTTCTTGGTGGTGTAGGGGCCTCTGAGTACCTTCTTTTGTGGTGCAGGAGCCTCTGAGTGCTTTTTGTGGTGGTGCTGGGCCCTCTGAGTGCCTTGTTTCACATTGTAGCAGCCCCCGAGTGCCTTTTTTTGTGCTGTAGGAGCCACCGAGTGCCTTTCCTTGTGGTTCAGGGGCCACCGAGTGCTGTTATTTTTGGGTGTGTGGTCCTCCATGTACCTTTTTTTTGCGGTGCAGTGGCCCCGAGAGCCTTTTCTTGTGGTGCAGGGGCCTCCGAGTGCCTTTTTTTGCACTGTAGCAGCCCCCAAGTGCCTTCTTTTGTTCTGTAGGGGCCTCCGAGTGCCTTTTTTCCCAGTGTAGGGGCAGCCGAGTGCCGTTTTTTGTGGTGTAGGGGCCTCCGAGTGCCTTTTTTTGTGGTGCAGGGGCCTCCGAGTGCCTTTGTTTGAGGTGCACTGCTGTCTGAGTGCCTTTTTTTTGCAGTGAAGGGGCATCTAAGTGCCTTTTTTTCCGGCCTAGCGGCCTCCAAGCGCCTATTTTTGCGATGCAGGCTCCCAAAGTGCCTTTTTTTCCAGTATAGTGTCCTCCATGTGCATATTTTTGCAGTGCATCGCCTCCTAGTGCCCTTTTTTCCCAGTGCTCGTGCCTCCAAGTGCCTTTTTTTCTGTTATGGTCCTTCAACGTTCTGTGATATCACTTTACCCTCTGCCTGAAATGATATTGTCAGGTCCACCACTGACTGGATGAGATAGTCATGTCACTTCTGCCTCATGGCCTGGTAGGCCAGTCAGGCCCATCAGTCCTTGTTCTGCTTGTGAGGTGGCTTCTGCCTCTGTGCTTGATAGGCCAGTGGCATGGCCATGCCTCCTGACTGGGCTTGTGAGGATACTTGTGTCTCCATGCCAAAAAGGGCAGTGGCAGGCCCATGGTTGCTGGTTGTGTCTTATGATGTCACTTTGACCTGCATGCCATTGCATGCATGGCATGCAGGGGCATGCACAGCCACGCCCATGGCTGCTGGTCTGCTTGGGTGTTCCCTTCTTTCTCCATGCTTGATGCGCCATGGCAGGCCCTTCACTGCTGGCTGTGCTTGTGAGGTCACAGCAGCCTCAGTGCCCTGTAGGGCAGTGGCAGGCCCCTGTCCGCTTGGCTGTGCTTGTGAGGTCACAGCAGCGTCAGGACCTGATAGGCCAGTGGGAGGCCAATGGCTGCTGGCTGTGCTTGTGAAGTCACAGCAGCCTCCGTGCCTCATAGGCCAGTGGCAGACCCACAGCTGCTGGCTGTGCTTGTCAGGTCAGAGAAGCCTCAGTGTCTTACAGGGCAGTGGCAGGCCCCTGGCTGCTGGCTGCGTTTTGAGGTCACCTTTGTCTCTGTGCCTCATTGGCCAGTGGGATGCCCATGGCTGCTGGCTGTACTTGTCATGTCACGGAATTACCAGTGCCTGATAGGCCAGTGACAGCTCCATGCCTGCTGGCTGCATTATGAGGTCATGTTTGTCTCGGGGCCTCATAGGGCAGTTGGATGCCCATGCCTGCTGGCCGTGCTTGTGAGGTCACAGCAGTCCTGTTGCCTCATAGGCCAGTTCGAGGCCAATGACTGCTGGGTGGGCTTGTGAGGTCAGAGAAGCCTCAGTGCCCTATAGGGCAGTGGCAGGCCCATAGCTGCTCGCTGGGCTTCTGAGGTCACAGCAGCCTCCATGCCCATTAGGGCAGTGGCAGGGCCCTGACTATTTCCTGTGCTTCTGAGTTGACAGCAGCGTCAGCACCTGACCAGGCAGTGGAAGGCCCATAGCTGCTGTCTGTGCTTGTCAGGTCAAAGCAGTCCTATTGCCTGATAGGCCAGTGGCAGGCCCATAGCTGCTGTCTGTGCTTGTCAGGTCAAAGCAGTCTTATTGCCTGACAGGCCAGTGGCAGGCCCTTGGCTGCTGGCTGTGCTTGTGAGGTCAGAGCTGCCTCAGTGCCTCATAGGCCAGTGGCAGACCCACAGCTGCTGGCTTTGCTTGTGAGGTCACAGCAGCCTCAGTGTCTTATAGGGCAGTGGCAGGCCCCTGGCTGCTGGCCGCATTTTCAGGTCACATTTGTCTCTGTACCTCATAGGGCAGTGGCAGGCCCCGGCTGCTGGCTGTCCTTTTGAGGTCACAGCAGTCTGAGTGACTGATAGGCCAGTGGCAGGCCTCTTGGTGCTGGCTGTTTTTGTGAGGTGACCACAGCCTCAGTGCGTCATAGGCCAGTGGGATGCCCTGGCTGCTGGCTGCTGGCTGTGCTTGTGAGGTCACAGCAGTCCTCTTGCCTGATAGGCCAGTGGCAGGCCCCTGGCTGCTGGCTGTGCTTGTCAGGTCACAGCAGTCCTATTTCCTGATAGGCCCGTGGAAGGCCCCTGTCTGCTGGCTGTGCTTGTGAGGTCACATTTGTCTCTCTCTACCTTATAGGGCAGTGGCAGGCCCTTGGCTGCTGGCTGTGCTTGTGAGGTCACAAGACTCCTACAGCCTGATAGGCCAGTGGCAGACCCACAGCTGCTGGCTTTGCTTGTGACGTCACAGCAGCCTCAGTGTCTTATTGGGCAGTGGCAGGCCCCTGGCTGCTGGCTGTGCTTTTCAGGTCACCTTTGTCTCTGTACCTCATAGGGCAGCAGCAGGCCCTGGCAGCTGGCTGTGCTTGTGAGGTCACAGCAGTCCTATTGCCTGATAGGCCAGTGCGAGGCCATTGGCTGCTGGCTGTCCTTTTGAGGTCACGGCAGTCCTATTGCCTGATAGGCCAGTGGCAGGCCTCTGCGTGCTGGCTGCATTTTGAGGTCACCTTTGTCTCAGTGCCTCATCAGGCAGTGGGATGCCCATGGCTGCTGACTCTGCTTGTGAGCTCACAGAAGTACCAGTGCCTGACAGGCCACTGGCAGGCCCCTGGCGGCTTCCTGTCCTTGTGAGGTCACAGGAGCCTCTGTGTCTGATAGGGCAGTGGAAGGTGTTGTAGAGGCCTCCGAGTGCCCTTTTTTTGCAATGTAGGGGCTTCCGAGTGCCTTTTTTTGTGGTGCTGGGGCCTCCAAGTGCCTTTATTTCCAGTGGACAGGCCTGCAAGTGCCTCTTTTCCCAGTGCAGAGGCCGCCAAGTGCCTTTATTTCCAGTGGACAGGCCTGCAAGTGCCTCTTTTCCCAGTGCAGGGGCCTCCGAGTGCCTTTTTGGTGGTGCTGGGCCCTCCGAGTGCCTTGTTTCACATTGTAGCAGCCCCCGAGTGCCTTTTATTTTGCTGTAGGAGCCACCGAGTGCCTTTCCTTGTGGTTCAGGGGCCTCCGAGTGCTGTTATTTTCGGGTGTGTGGTCCTCCATGTATCTTTTTTTTGCCATGTAGTGGCCCCGAGTGCCTTTTCTTGTGGTTCAGGGGCCTCCGAGTGCCTTGTTTTGTGGTGCAGGGCCCTCCAAGTGCCTTTGTTTCTGGTGCAGGGGCCTCAGGGTGCCTTTTTTTGCATTGTAGCAGCCTCCAAGTGCCTTTTTCTGTGGTGCAGGGGCCTCCAAGTGCCTTTTTCTGTGGTGCAGGGGCCTCCAAGTGCCTTTTTTTGCGGTGCAGGGGCCTCAGGGTGCATTTTATTGCAGTGTAGTAACCTCCAAGTGCCTTTTTTTGCAATGTAGGGGCTTCCGAGTGCCTTTATTTCCAGTGGACAGGCCTGCAAGTGCCTCTTTTCCCAGTGCAGGAGCCTCCGAGTGCCTTTTTTGGTGGTGCAGGGCCCTCCGAGTGCCTTGTTTCACATTGTAGCAGCCCCCGAGTGCCTTTTATTTTGCTGTATAGGCCACCGAATGCCTTTCCTTGTGGTTCAGGGGCCGCCGAGTGCTGTTATTTTGGGGGGTGTGGTCCTCCATGTACCTTTTTTTTGCGGTGTAGTGGCCCCGAGTGCCTTTTCTTGTGGTGCAGGGGCTTCCGAGTTCCTTCCTTTCTGGTGCAGGGGCCTCCGAGTGCCTTTTTTTGCATTGTAGTAGCCCCCAAGTGTCTTTTTTTTGTGCTGTAGGGGCCTCCGAGTGCCTTTTTTTGTGGTGTGGTGCTCCGAGTGCCTTTCTTTTGTGCTGTAGGGGCCTCTGAGTGCATTTTTTTTGCGGTGCACTGGCCTCCAAGTGCCCTGTTTTTCAGTGCACTGGCCTCCGAGTGCCTTTTTTTGCGGTGCAGGGGCTACTGAGTGCCTTTATTTGCAGTGTAGTAGCCTCCAAGTGCCTTTCTTTGCAATGTGGGGGCCACCGAGTGCCTTTTTTTGAGGTGCAGGGCCCTCCGAGTGCCTTTTTTTGCAGTGTAGTAGCCTCCAAGTGCCTTCTTTTGTGGTGCAGGGGCCTCCAAGTGCCTTTATTTCCGGTGAACAGGCCTGCAAGTGCCTGTTTTTGTGGTGCAGGAGCCTCCGAGTGCTTTTTTTTGTGGTGCAGGGCCCTCTGAGTGCCTTTTTTCGCGTTGTAGCGGCCTCCGAGTGCCTTTTTTTGCATTTTAGCAGCCACCAAGTGCCTTTTTTTGTGCTATAGGGGCCACTGAGTGGCTTATCTTGTGGTGTAGGGGCCTCCGAGTGCCTTTTTTTGTGGTGTAGGGGCAGCCGAGTGCCTTTTCTTGTGGTGTGGTCCTCCGAGTGCCTTTCTTTTGTGGTGTCGAGGCCTCTGGGTGCATTTTTCTTTTGCAGTGTGGAGGCCTCCGAGTGCCTTTCTTTTGTGCTGTAGGGGCCTCTGAGTGCATTTTTTTTGCGGTGCACTGGCCTCCAAGTGCCCTGTTTTTCAGTGCACTGGCCTCCGAGTGCCTTTTTTTGCGGTGCAGGGGCTACTGAGTGCCTTTTTTTGCAATGCAGGGGCTACTGAGTGCCTTTTTTGCTGTGCATGCGCCTCAGGGTGCCTTTATTTCCAGTGTAGTAGCCTCCAAGTGCCTTTTTTTGCAATGTGGGGGCCACCGAGTGCCTTTCTTGGTGGTGTAGGGGCCTCTGAGTGCCTTCTTTTTTGGTGCAGGAGCCTCCGAGTGCTTTTTGTGGTGGTGCTGGGCCCTCAGAGTGCCTTGTTTCACGTTGTAGCAGTCCCCGAGTGCCTTTTATTGTGCTGTAGGGTCCACCAAGTGCCTTTTCTTGTGGTTCAGAGGCCACCAAGTGCCTTTTCTTGTGGTTCAGGGGCCTCTGAGTGCCTTTTTTCACATTGTAGCAGCCCCCGAGTGCCTTTTTTTGTGCTGTAGGAGCCACCGAGTGCCTTTCCTTGTGGTTCAGGGGCCACCGAGTGCTGTTATTTTCGGGTGTGTGGTCCTCCATGTACCTTTTTTTTTGCTGTGCATTGGCCCCGAGAGCCTTTTCTTGTGGTTCAGGGGCCTCCGAGTGCCTTTTTTTGCATTGTAGCAGCCCCCAAGTGCCTTTTTTTGTGCTGTAGGGGCCTCCGAGTGCCTTTTTTTGTGGTGCAGGAGCCTCCGAGTGCCTTTTTTTGTGGTGTGGTGCTCCGAGTGCCTTTCTTTTGTGCTGTAGGGGCCTCTGAGTGCATTTTTTTTGCGGTGCACTGGCCTCCAAGTGCCCTGTTTTTCAGTGCACTGGCCTCCGAGTGCCTTTTTTTGCGGTGCAGGGGCTACTGAGTGCCTTTTTTTGCAGTGTAGTAGCCTCCAAGTGCCTTTCTTTGCAATGTGGGGGCCACCGAGCGCCTTTCTTGGTGGTGTAGGGGCCTCTGAGTACCTTCTTTTGTGGTGCAGGAGCCTCCGAGTGCTTTTTGTGGTGGTGCTGGGCCCTCAGAGTGCCTTGTTTCACGTTGTAGCAGCCCCCGAGTGCCTTTTTTTGTGCTGTAGGAGCCACCGAGTGCCTTTCCTTGTGGTTCAGGGGCCACCGAGTGCTGTTATTTTTGGGTGTGTGGTCCTCCATGTACCTTTTTTTTGCGGTGCAGTGGCCCCGAGAGCCTTTTCTTGTGGTGCAGGGGCCTCCGAGTGCCTTTTTTTGCACTGTAGCAGCCCCCAAGTGCCTTCTTTTGTTCTGTAGGGGCCTCCGAGTGCCTTTTTTCCCAGTGTAGGGGCAGCCGAGTGCCGTTTTTTGTGGTGTAGGGGCCTCCGAGTGCCTTTTTTTGTGGTGTAGGGGCAGCCGAGTGCCTTTCTCTGCGGTGTAGCGGCCTCCAAATGCCTTTTTTTCCGGTGTACAGGCCTGCAAGTGCCTCTTTTTCCAGTGCAGGAGCCTCTGAGTGCTTCTTTTGGTGGTGCCGGGCCCTCCGAGTGCCTTGTTTCACCTTGTAGCAGCCCCCAAGTGCCTTTTTTTGCAGTGTAGGGGCCACTGAGTGCCTTTTTCTGGGGTGTAGAGGCCTCCGAGTGCCTGTTTTTCCAGTGTAAGGGCAGCTGAGTGCCTTTTTTTGTGCTGCAGGGCCCTCTGAGTGCCTTTCTTTCTGGTGTAGGGGCATGGGAGTGCCTGTTTTCGCAGTGTAGCAGCCCCTGAGTGCCTTTTTTTGTGGTGTCGGGGCCACCGAGTGCCTTTTTTTGCCGTGCATGGTCCTCCGAGTGCCTTTTTTGCAGTGTATTAGCCTCCAAGTGCCTTTTTTTGTGATGCAGCGGCCTCCGAGTGCCTTTTCTTGTGGTTCACTGTTCTCCGGGTGCCTGTTTTTGTGGTGCAGGGGCCTCCGAGTGCCTTTGTTTGAGGTGCACTGCTGTCTGAGTGCCTTTTTTTTGCAGTGAAGGGGCATCTAAGTGCCTTTTTTTCCGGCCTAGCGGCCTCCAAGCGCCTATTTTTGCGATGCAGGCTCCCAAAGTGCCTTTTTTTCCAGTATAGTGTCCTCCATGTGCATATTTTTGCAGTGCATCGCCTCCTAGTGCCCTTTTTTCCCAGTGCTCGTGCCTCCAAGTGCCTTTTTTTCTGTTATGGTCCTTCAACGTTCTGTGATATCACTTTACCCTCTGCCTGAAATGATATTGTCAGGTCCACCACTGACTGGATGAGATAGTCATGTCACTTCTGCCTCATGGCCTGGTAGGCCAGTCAGGCCCATCAGTCCTTGTTCTGCTTGTGAGGTGGCTTCTGCCTCTGTGCTTGATAGGCCAGTGGCAGGGCCATGCCTCCTGACTGGGCTTGTGAGGATACTTGTGTCTCCATGCCAAAAAGGGCAGTGGCAGGCCCATGGTTGCTGGTTGTGTCTTATGATGTCACTTTGACCTGCATGCCATTGCATGCATGGCATGCAGGGGCATGCACAGCCACGCCCATGGCTGCTGGTCTGCTTGGGTGTTCCCTTCTTTCTCCGTGCTTGATGCGCCATGGCAGGCCCTTCACTGCTGGCTGTGCTTGTGAGGTCACAGCAGCCTCAGTGCCCTGTAGGGCAGTGGCAGGCCCCTGTCTGCTTGGCTGTGCTTGTGAGGTCACAGCAGCGTCAGGACCTGATAGGCCAGTGGGAGGCCAATGGCTGCTGGCTGTGCCTGTGAGGTCACAGCAGCCTCCGTGCCTCATAGGCCAGTGGCAGACCCACAGCTGCTGGCTGTGCTTGTCAGGTCAGAGAAGCCTCAGTGTCTTACAGGGCAGTGGCAGGCCCCTGGCTGCTGGCTGCGTTTTGAGGTCACCTTTGTCTCTGTGCCTCATTGGCCAGTGGGATGCCCATGGCTGCTGGCTGTACTTGTCATGTCACGGAATTACCAGTGCCTGATAGGCCAGTGACAGCTCCATGCCTGCTGGCTGCATTATGAGGTCATGTTTGTCTCGGGGCCTCATAGGGCAGTTGGATGCCCATGCCTGCTGGCCGTGCTTGTGAGGTCACAGCAGTCCTGTTGCCTCATAGGCCAGTTCGAGGCCAATGACTGCTGGGTGGGCTTGTGAGGTCAGAGAAGCCTCAGTGCCCTATAGGGCAGTGGCAGGCCCATAGCTGCTCGCTGGGCTTCTGAGGTCACAGCAGCCTCCATGCCCATTAGGGCAGTGGCAGGGCCCTGACTATTTCCTGTGCTTCTGAGCTGACAGCAGCGTCAGCACCTGACCAGGCAGTGGAAGGCCCATAGCTGCTGTCTGTGCTTGTCAGGTCAAAGCAGTCCTATTGCCTGATAGGCCAGTGGCAGGCCCATAGCTGCTGTCTGTGCTTGTCAGGTCAAAGCAGTCCTATTGCCTGATAGGCCAGTGGCAGGCCCATAGCTGCTGTCTGTGCTTGTCAGGTCAAAGCAGTCTTATTGCCTGACAGGCCAGTGGCAGGCCCTTGGCTGCTGGCTGTGCTTGTGAGGTCAGAGCTGCCTCAGTGCCTCATAGGCCAGTGGCAGACCCACAGCTGCTGGCTTTGCTTGTGAGGTCACAGCAGCCTCAGTGTCTTATAGGGCAGTGGCAGGCCCCTGGCTGCTGGCCGCATTTTCAGGTCACATTTGTCTCTGTACCTCATAGGGCAGTGGCAGGCCCCGGCTGCTGGCTGTCCTTTTGAGGTCACAGCAGTCTGAGTGACTGATAGGCCAGTGGCAGGCCTCTTGGTGCTGGCTGTTTTTGTGAGGTGACCACAGCCTCAGTGCGTCATAGGCCAGTGGGATGCCCTGGCTGCTGGCTGCTGGCTGTGCTTGTGAGGTCACAGCAGTCCTCTTGCCTGATAGGCCAGTGGCAGGCCCCTGGCTGCTGGCTGTGCTTGTCAGGTCACAGCAGTCCTATTTCCTGATAGGCCCGTGGAAGGCCCCTGTCTGCTGGCTGTGCTTGTGAGGTCACATTTGTCTCTCTCTACCTTATAGGGCAGTGGCAGGCCCTTGGCTGCTGGCTGTGCTTGTGAGGTCACAAGACTCCTACAGCCTGATAGGCCAGTGGCAGACCCACAGCTGCTGGCTTTGCTTGTGACGTCACAGCAGCCTCAGTGTCTTATAGGGCAGTGGCAGGCCCCTGGCTGCTGGCTGTGCTTTTCAGGTCACCTTTGTCTCTGTACCTCATAGGGCAGCAGCAGGCCCTGGCAGCTGGCTGTGCTTGTGAGGTCACAGCAGTCCTATTGCCTGATAGGCCAGTGTGAGGCCATTGGCTGCTGGCTGTCCTTTTGAGGTCACAGCAGTCCTATTGCCTGATAGGCCAGTGCGAGGCCATTGGCTGCTGGCTGTCCTTTTGAGGTCATGGCAGTCCTATTGCCTGATAGGCCAGTGGCAGGCCTCTGCGTGCTGGCTGCATTTTGAGGTCACCTTTGTCTCAGTGCCTCATCAGGCAGTGGGATGCCCATGGCTGCTGACTCTGCTTGTGAGCTCACAGAAGTACCAGTGCCTGACAGGCCACTGGCAGGCCCCTGGCGGCTTCCTGTCCTTGTGAGGTCACAGGAGCCTCTGTGTCTGATAGGGCAGTGGAAGGTGTTGTAGAGGCCTCCGAGTGCCCTTTTTTTGCAATGTAGGGGCTTCCGAGTGCCTTTTTTTGTGGTGCTGGGGCCTCCAAGTGCCTTTATTTCCAGTGGACAGGCCTGCAAGTGCCTCTTTTCCCAGTGCAGAGGCCGCCAAGTGCCTTTATTTCCAGTGGACAGGCCTGCAAGTGCCTCTTTTCCCAGTGCAGGGGCCTCCGAGTGCCTTTTTGGTGGTGCTGGGCCCTCCGAGTGCCTTGTTTCACATTGTAGCAGCCCCCGAGTGCCTTTTATTTTGCTGTAGGAGCCACCGAGTGCCTTTCCTTGTGGTTCAGGGGCCTCCGAGTGCTGTTATTTTCGGGTGTGTGGTCCTCCATGTATCTTTTTTTTGCCATGTAGTGGCCCCGAGTGCCTTTTCTTGTGGTTCAGGGGCCTCCGAGTGCCTTGTTTTGTGGTGCAGGGCCCTCCAAGTGCCTTTGTTTCTGGTGCAGGGGCCTCAGGGTGCCTTTTTTTGCATTGTAGCAGCCTCCAAGTGCCTTTTTCTGTGGTGCAGGGGCCTCCAAGTGCCTTTTTCTGTGGTGCAGGGGCCTCCAAGTGCCTTTTTTTGCGGTGCAGGGGCCTCAGGGTGCATTTTATTGCAGTGTAGTAACCTCCAAGTGCCTTTTTTTGCAATGTAGGGGCTTCCGAGTGCCTTTATTTCCAGTGGACAGGCCTGCAAGTGCCTCTTTTCCCAGTGCAGGAGCCTCCGAGTGCCTTTTTTGGTGGTGCAGGGCCCTCCGAGTGCCTTGTTTCACATTGTAGCAGCCCCCGAGTGCCTTTTATTTTGCTGTATAGGCCACCGAATGCCTTTCCTTGTGGTTCAGGGGCCGCCGAGTGCTGTTATTTTGGGGGGTGTGGTCCTCCATGTACCTTTTTTTTGCGGTGTAGTGGCCCCGAGTGCCTTTTCTTGTGGTGCAGGGGCTTCCGAGTTCCTTCCTTTCTGGTGCAGGGGCCTCCGAGTGCCTTTTTTTGCATTGTAGTAGCCCCCAAGTGTCTTTTTTTTGTGCTGTAGGGGCCTCCGAGTGCCTTTTTTTGTGGTGCAGGGGCAGCCGAGTGCCTTTTTTTGTGGTGTGGTGCTCCGAGTGCCTTTCTTTTGTGCTGTAGGGGCCTCTGAGTGCATTTTTTTTGCGGTGCACTGGCCTCCAAGTGCCCTGTTTTTCAGTGCACTGGCCTCCGAGTGCCTTTTTTTGCGGTGCAGGGGCTACTGAGTGCCTTTTTTTGCAGTGTAGTAGCCTCCAAGTGCCTTTCTTTGCAATGTGGGGGCCACCGAGTGCCTTTTTTTGAGGTGCAGGGCCCTCCGAGTGCCTTTTTTTGCAGTGTAGGGGCCTCCAAGTGCCTTCTTTTGTGGTGCAGGGGCCTCCAAGTGCCCTTATTTCCGGTGAACAGGCCTGCAAGTGCCTGTTTTTGTGGTGCAGGAGCCTCCGAGTGCTTTTTTTTGTGGTGCAGGGCCCTCTGAGTGCCTTTTTTCGCGTTGTAGCAGCCTCCGAGTGCCTTTTTTTGCATTTTAGCAGCCACCAAGTGCCTTTTTTTGTGCTATAGGGGCCACTGAGTGGCTTATCTTGTGGTGTAGGGGCCTCCGAGTGCCTTTTTTTGTGGTGTAGGGGCAGCCGAGTGCCTTTTTTTGTGGTGTGGTCCTCCGAGTGCCTTTCTTTTGTGGTGTCGAGGCCTCTGGGTGCATTTTTCTTTTGCAGTGTGGAGGCCTCCGAGTGCCTTTTTTTGCGGTGTGGAGGCCTCCGAGTGCCTTTCTTTTGTGCTGTAGGGGCCTCTGAGTGCATTTTTTTTGCGGTGCACTGGCCTCCAAGTGCCCTGTTTTTCAGTGCACTGGCCTCCGAGTGCCTTTTTTTGCGGTGCAGGGGCTACTGAGTGCCTTTTTTTGCAATGCAGGGGCTACTGAGTGCCTTTTTGCTGTGCATGCGCCTCAGGGTGCCTTTATTTCCAGTGTAGTAGCCTCCAAGTGCCTTTTTTTGCAATGTGGGGGCCACCGAGTGCCTTTCTTGGTGGTGTAGGGGCCTCTGAGTGCCTTCTTTTTTGGTGCAGGAGCCTCCGAGTGCTTTTTGTGGTGGTGCTGGGCCCTCAGAGTGCCTTGTTTCACGTTGTAGCAGTCCCCGAGTGCCTTTTATTGTGCTGTAGGGTCCACCAAGTGCCTTTTCTTGTGGTTCAGAGGCCACCAAATGCCTTTTCTTGTGGTTCAGGGGCCTCTGAGTGCCTTTTTTCACATTGTAGCAGCCCCCGAGTGCCTTTTTTTGTGCTGTAGGAGCCACCGAGTGCCTTTCCTTGTGGTTCAGGGGCCACCGAGTGCTGTTATTTTCGGGTGTGTGGTCCTCCATGTACCTTTTTTTTTGCTGTGCATTGGCCCCGAGAGCCTTTTCTTGTGGTTCAGGGGCCTCCGAGTGCCTTTTTTTGCATTGTAGCAGCCCCCAAGTGCCTTTTTTTGTGCTGTAGGGGCCTCCGAGTGCCTTTTTTTGTGGTGCAGGAGCCTCCGAGTGCCTTTTTTTGTGGTGTGGTGCTCCAAGTGCCTTTCTTTTGTGCTGTAGGGGCCTCTGAGTGCATTTTTTTTGCGGTGCACTGGCCTCCAAGTGCCCTGTTTTTCAGTGTACTGGCCTCCGAGTGCCTTTTTTTGCGGTGCAGGGGCTACTGAGTGCCTTTTTTTGCAGTGTAGTAGCCTCCAAGTGCCTTTCTTTGCAATGTGGGGGCCACCGAGCGCCTTTCTTGGTGGTGTAGGGGCCTCTGAGTACCTTCTTTTGTGGTGCAGGAGCCTCCGAGTGCTTTTTGTGGTGGTGCTGGGCCCTCAGAGTGCCTTGTTTCACGTTGTAGCAGCCCCCGAGTGCCTTTTTTTGTGCTGTAGGAGCCACCGAGTGCCTTTCCTTGTGGTTCAGGGGCCACCGAGTGCTGTTATTTTCGGGTGTGTGGTCCTCCATGTACCTTTTTTTTGCGGTGCAGTGGCCCCGAGAGCCTTTTCTTGTGGTGCAGGGGCCTCCGAGTGCCTTTTTTTGCACTGTAGCAGCCCCCAAGTGCCTTCTTTTGTTCTGTAGGGGCCTCCGAGTGCCTTTTTTCCCAGTGTAGGGGCAGCCGAGTGCCGTTTTTTGTGGTGTAGGGGCCTCCGAGTGCCTTTTTTTGTGGTGTAGGGGCAGCCGAGTGCCTTTCTCTGCGGTGTAGCGGCCTCCAAATGCCTTTTTTTCCGGTGTACAGGCCTGCAAGTGCCTCTTTTTCCAGTGCAGGAGCCTCTGAGTGCTTCTTTTGGTGGTGCCGGGCCCTCCGAGTGCCTTGTTTCACCTTGTAGCAGCCTCCAAGTGCCTTTTTTTGCAGTGTAGGGGCCACTGAGTGCCTTTTTCTGGGGTGTCGGGGCCACCGAGTGCCTTTTTTTGCCGTGCATGGTCCTCCGAGTGCCTTTTTTGCAGTGTATTAGCCTCCAAGTGCCTTTTTTTGTGATGCAGCGGCCTCCGAGTGCCTTTTCTTGTGGTTCACTGTTCTCCGGGTGCCTGTTTTTGTGGTGCAGGGGCCTCCGAGTGCCTTTGTTTGAGGTGCACTGCTGTCTGAGTGCCTTTTTTTTGCAGTGAAGGGGCATCTAAGTGCCTTTTTTTCCGGCCTAGCGGCCTCCAAGCGCCTATTTTTGCGATGCAGGCTCCCAAAGTGCCTTTTTTTCCAGTATAGTGTCCTCCATGTGCATATTTTTGCAGTGCATCGCCTCCTAGTGCCCTTTTTTCCCAGTGCTCGTGCCTCCAAGTGCCTTTTTTCTGTTATGGTCCTTCAACGTTCTGTGATATCACTTTACCCTCTGCCTGAAATGATATTGTCAGGTCCACCACTGACTGGATGAGATAGTCATGTCACTTCTGCCTCATGGCCTGGTAGGCCAGTCAGGTCCATCAGTCCTTGTTCTGCTTGTGAGGTGGCTTCTGCCTCTGTGCTTGATAGGCCAGTGGCAGGGCCATGCCTCCTGACTGGGCTTGTGAGGATACTTGTGTCTCCATGCCAAAAAGGGCAGTGGCAGGCCCATGGTTGCTGGTTGTGTCTTATGATGTCACTTTGACCTGCATGCCATTGCATGCATGGCATGCAGGGGCATGCACAGCCACGCCCATGGCTGCTGGTCTGCTTGGGTGTTCCCTTCTTTCTCCGTGCTTGATGCGCCATGGCAGGCCCTTCACTGCTGGCTGTGCTTGTGAGGTCACAGCAGCCTCAGTGCCCTGTAGGGCAGTGGCAGGCCCCTGTCTGCTTGGCTGTGCTTGTGAGGTCACAGCAGCGTCAGGACCTGATAGGCCAGTGGGAGGCCAATGGCTGCTGGCTGTGCTTGTGAGGTCACAGCAGCCTCCGTGCCTCATAGGCCAGTGGCAGACCCACAGCTGCTGGCTGTGCTTGTCAGGTCAGAGAAGCCTCAGTGTCTTACAGGGCAGTGGCAGGCCCCTGGCTGCTGGCTGCGTTTTGAGGTCACCTTTGTCTCTGTGCCTCATTGGCCAGTGGGATGCCCATGGCTGCTGGCTGTACTTGTCATGTCACGGAATTACCAGTGCCTGATAGGCCAGTGACAGCTCCATGCCTGCTGGCTGCATTATGAGGTCATGTTTGTCTCGGGGCCTCATAGGGCAGTTGGATGCCCATGCCTGCTGGCCGTGCTTGTGAGGTCACAGCAGTCCTGTTGCCTCATAGGCCAGTTCGAGGCCAATGACTGCTGGGTGGGCTTGTGAGGTCAGAGAAGCCTCAGTGCCCTATAGGGCAGTGGCAGGCCCATAGCTGCTCGCTGGGCTTCTGAGGTCACAGCAGCCTCCATGCCCATTAGGGCAGTGGCAGGGCCCTGACTATTTCCTGTGCTTCTGAGTTGACAGCAGCGTCAGCACCTGACCAGGCAGTGGAAGGCCCATAGCTGCTGTCTGTGCTTGTCAGGTCAAAGCAGTCCTATTGCCTGATAGGCCAGTGGCAGGCCCATAGCTGCTGTCTGTGCTTGTCAGGTCAAAGCAGTCTTATTGCCTGACAGGCCAGTGGCAGGCCCTTGGCTGCTGGCTGTGCTTGTGAGGTCAGAGCTGCCTGATAGGCCAGTGGCAGGCCCATAGCTGCTGTCTGTGCTTGTCAGGTCAAAGCAGTCTTATTGCCTGACAGGCCAGTGGCAGGCCCTTGGCTGCTGGCTGTGCTTGTGAGGTCAGAGCTGCCTCAGTGCCTCATAGGCCAGTGGCAGACCCACAGCTGCTGGCTTTGCTTGTGAGGTCACAGCAGCCTCAGTGTCTTATAGGGCAGTGGCAGGCCCCTGGCTGCTGGCCGCATTTTCAGGTCACATTTGTCTCTGTACCTCATAGGGCAGTGGCAGGCCCCGGCTGCTGGCTGTCCTTTTGAGGTCACAGCAGTCTGAGTGACTGATAGGCCAGTGGCAGGCCTCTTGGTGCTGGCTGTTTTTGTGAGGTGACCACAGCCTCAGTGCGTCATAGGCCAGTGGGATGCCCTGGCTGCTGGCTGCTGGCTGTGCTTGTGAGGTCACAGCAGTCCTCTTGCCTGATAGGCCAGTGGCAGGCCCCTGGCTGCTGGCTGTGCTTGTCAGGTCACAGCAGTCCTATTTCCTGATAGGCCCGTGGAAGGCCCCTGTCTGCTGGCTGTGCTTGTGAGGTCACATTTGTCTCTCTCTACCTTATAGGGCAGTGGCAGGCCCTTGGTTGCTGGCTGTTCTTGTGAGGTCACAGCAGCCTCAGTGCCTCATAGGCCAGTGGAGGCCCGTAACTGCTGGCTGTGCTTGTAAGGTCACAGCAGTCCTGTGGCCTGATAGGCCAGTGGGATGCCCATAGCTGCTGGCTGTGCTTGTCAGGTCATAACACGCCTACAGCCTGATAGGCCAGCAGCAGGCCCATAGCTGCTGGCTTTGCTTGTGAGGTCACAGCAGCCTCAGTGCCTCTGAGGCCAGTGGCAGGCTCCTGGCTGCTGGCTGTGCTTGTGAGGTCACAGCAGCTCCAGGGCATCATAGGTTTGTGGAAAGCGCACCTGCTGGCTGTCCTTCTGAGGTCACCGCAGCCTCAATGCCTCATAGGCCAGTGGCAGGCTCATGGCTGGGGGCTGTGCTTGTGAGATCACAGCAGCCCCAGTGCCGCATAGGCAAGTGGCCGGCTCCTGGCTGCTGGCTGTGCTTGTGAGGTCACTGCAGCCCCAGTGCCTCCGAGGCCAGTGGCAGGCCCTTGGCTGCTGGCTGTGCTTGTGAGGTCAGAGCTGCCTCAGTGCCTCATAGGCCAGTGGCAGACCCACAGCTGCTGGCTTTGCTTGTGAGGTCACAGCAGCCTCAGTGTCTTATAGGGCAGTGGCAGGCCCCTGGCTGCTGGCCGCATTTTCAGGTCACATTTGTCTCTGTACCTCATAGGGCAGTGGCAGGCCCCGGCTGCTGGCTGTCCTTTTGAGGTCACAGCAGTCTGAGTGACTGATAGGCCAGTGGCAGGCCTCTTGGTGCTGGCTGTTTTTGTGAGGTGACCACAGCCTCAGTGCGTCATAGGCCAGTGGGATGCCCTGGCTGCTGGCTGCTGGCTGTGCTTGTGAGGTCACAGCAGTCCTCTTGCCTGATAGGCCAGTGGCAGGCCCCTGGCTGCTGGCTGTGCTTGTCAGGTCACAGCAGTCCTATTTCCTGATAGGCCCGTGGAAGGCCCCTGTCTGCTGGCTGTGCTTGTGAGGTCACATTTGTCTCTCTCTACCTTATAGGGCAGTGGCAGGCCCTTGGCTGCTGGCTGTGCTTGTGAGGTCACAAGACTCCTACAGCCTGATAGGCCAGTGGCAGACCCACAGCTGCTGGCTTTGCTTGTGACGTCACAGCAGCCTCAGTGTCTTATTGGGCAGTGGCAGGCCCCTGGCTGCTGGCTGTGCTTTTCAGGTCACCTTTGTCTCTGTACCTCATAGGGCAGCAGCAGGCCCTGGCAGCTGGCTGTGCTTGTGAGGTCACAGCAGTCCTATTGCCTGATAGGCCAGTGCGAGGCCATTGGCTGCTGGCTGTCCTTTTGAGGTCACGGCAGTCCTATTGCCTGATAGGCCAGTGGCAGGCCTCTGCGTGCTGGCTGCATTTTGAGGTCACCTTTGTCTCAGTGCCTCATCAGGCAGTGGGATGCCCATGGCTGCTGACTCTGCTTGTGAGCTCACAGAAGTACCAGTGCCTGACAGGCCACTGGCAGGCCCCTGGCAGCTTCCTGTCCTTGTGAGGTCACAGGAGCCTCTGTGTCTGATAGGGCAGTGGAAGGTGGTGTAGAGGCCTCCGAGTGCCCTTTTTTTGCAATGTAGGGGCTTCCGAGTGCCTTTTTTTGTGGTGCTGGGGCCTCCAAGTGCCTTTATTTCCAGTGGACAGGCCTGCAAGTGCCTCTTTTCCCAGTGCAGAGGCCGCCAAGTGCCTTTATTTCCAGTGGACAGGCCTGCAAGTGCCTCTTTTCCCAGTGCAGGGGCCTCCGAGTGCCTTTTTGGTGGTGCTGGGCCCTCCGAGTGCCTTGTTTCACATTGTAGCAGCCCCCGAGTGCCTTTTATTTTGCTGTAGGAGCCACCGAGTGCCTTTCCTTGTGGTTCAGGGGCCTCCGAGTGCTGTTATTTTCGGGTGTGTGGTCCTCCATGTATCTTTTTTTTGCCATGTAGTGGCCCCGAGTGCCTTTTCTTGTGGTTCAGGGGCCTCCGAGTGCCTTGTTTTGTGGTGCAGGGCCCTCCAAGTGCCTTTGTTTCTGGTGCAGGGGCCTCAGGGTGCCTTTTTTTGCATTGTAGCAGCCTCCAAGTGCCTTTTTCTGTGGTGCAGGGGCCTCCAAGTGCCTTTTTCTGTGGTGCAGGGGCCTCCAAGTGCCTTTTTTTGCGGTGCAGGGGCCTCAGGGTGCATTTTATTGCAGTGTAGTAACCTCCAAGTGCCTTTTTTTGCAATGTAGGGGCTTCCGAGTGCCTTTATTTCCAGTGGACAGGCCTGCAAGTGCCTCTTTTCCCAGTGCAGGAGCCTCCGAGTGCCTTTTTTGGTGGTGCAGGGCCCTCCGAGTGCCTTGTTTCACATTGTAGCAGCCCCCGAGTGCCTTTTATTTTGCTGTATAGGCCACCGAATGCCTTTCCTTGTGGTTCAGGGGCCGCCGAGTGCTGTTATTTTGGGGGGTGTGGTCCTCCATGTACCTTTTTTTTGCGGTGTAGTGGCCCCGAGTGCCTTTTCTTGTGGTGCAGGGGCTTCCGAGTTCCTTCCTTTCTGGTGCAGGGGCCTCCGAGTGCCTTTTTTTGCATTGTAGTAGCCCCCAAGTGTCTTTTTTTTGTGCTGTAGGGGCCTCCGAGTGCCTTTTTTTGTGGTGTAGGGGCAGCCGAGTGCCTTTTTTTGTGGTGTGGTGCTCCGAGTGCCTTTCTTTTGTGCTGTAGGGGCCTCTGAGTGCATTTTTTTTGCGGTGCACTGGCCTCCAAGTGCCCTGTTTTTCAGTGCACTGGCCTCCGAGTGCCTTTTTTTGCGGTGCAGGGGCTACTGAGTGCCTTTTTTTGCAGTGTAGTAGCCTCCAAGTGCCTTTCTTTGCAATGTGGGGGCCACCGAGTGCCTTTTTTTGAGGTGGAGGGCCCTCCAAGTGCCTTTTTTTGCAGTGTAGGGGCCTCCAAGTGCCTTCTTTTGTGGTGCAGGGGCCTCCAAGTGCCTTTATTTCTGGTGAACAGGCCTGCAAGTGCCTGTTTTTGTGGTGCAGGAGCCTCCGAGTGCTTTTTGTGGTGGTGCAGGGCCCTCTGAGTGCCTTTTTTCGCGTTGTAGCAGCCTCCGAGTGCCTTTTTTTGCATTTTAGCAGCCACCAAGTGCCTTTTTTTGTGCTATAGGGGCCACTGAGTGGCTTATCTTGTGGTGTAGGGGCCTCCGAGTGCCTTTTTTTGTGGTGTAGGGGCAGCCGAGTGCCTTTTTTTGTGGTGTGGTCCTCCGAGTGCCTTTCTTTTGTGGTGTCGAGGCCTCTGGGTGCATTTTTCTTTTGCAGTGTGGAGGCCTCCGAGTGCCTTTTTTTGTGGTGTGGAGGCCTCCGAGTGCCTTTCTTTTGTGCTGTAGGGGCCTCTGAGTGCATTTTTTTTGTGGTGCACTGGCCTCCAAGTGCCCTGTTTTTCAGTGCACTGGCCTCCGAGTGCCTTTTTTTGCGGTGCAGGGGCTACTGAGTGCCTTTTTTTGCAATGCAGGGGCTACTGAGTGCCTTTTTTGCTGTGCATGCGCCTCAGGGTGCCTTTATTTCCAGTGTAGTAGCCTCCAAGTGCCTTTTTTTGCAATGTGGGGGCCACCGAGTGCCTTTCTTGGTGGTGTAGGGGCCTCTGAGTGCCTTCTTTTTTGGTGCAGGAGCCTCCGAGTGCTTTTTGTGGTGGTGCTGGGCCCTCAGAGTGCCTTGTTTCACGTAGCAGCCCCCGAGTGCCTTTTATTGTGCTGTAGGGTCCACCAAGTGCCTTTTCTTGTGGTTCAGAGGCCACCAAGTGCCTTTTCTTGTGGTTCAGGGGCCTCTGAGTGCCTTTTTTCACATTGTAGCAGCCCCCGAGTGCCTTTTTTTGTGCTGTAGGAGCCACCGAGTGCCTTTCCTTGTGGTTCAGGGGCCACCGAGTGCTGTTATTTTCGGGTGTGTGGTCCTCCATGTACCTTTTTTTTTGCTGTGCATTGGCCCCGAGAGCCTTTTCTTGTGGTTCAGGGGCCTCCGAGTGCCTTTTTTTGCATTGTAGCAGCCCCCAAGTGCCTTTTTTTGTGCTGTAGGGGCCTCCGAGTGCCTTTTTTTGTGGTGCAGGAGCCTCCGAGTGCCTTTTTTTGTGGTGTGGTGCTCCGAGTGCCTTTCTTTTGTGCTGTAGGGGCCTCTGAGTGCATTTTTTTTGCGGTGCACTGGCCTCCAAGTGCCCTGTTTTTCAGTGCACTGGCCTCCGAGTGCCTTTTTTTGCGGTGCAGGGGCTACTGAGTGCCTTTTTTTGCAGTGTAGTAGCCTCCAAGTGCCTTTCTTTGCAATGTGGGGGCCACCGAGCGCCTTTCTTGGTGGTGTAGGGGCCTCTGAGTACCTTCTTTTGTGGTGCAGGAGCCTCCGAGTGCTTTTTGTGGTGGTGCTGGGCCCTCAGAGTGCCTTGTTTCACGTTGTAGCAGCCCCCGAGTGCCTTTTTTTGTGCTGTAGGAGCCACCGAGTGCCTTTCCTTGTGGTTCAGGGGCCACCGAGTGCTGTTATTTTTGGGTGTGTGGTCCTCCATGTACCTTTTTTTTGCGGTGCAGTGGCCCCGAGAGCCTTTTCTTGTGGTGCAGGGGCCTCCGAGTGCCTTTTTTTGCACTGCAGCAGCCCCCAAGTGCCTTCTTTTGTTCTGTAGGGGCCTCCGAGTGCCTCTTTTCCCAGTGTAGGGGCAGCCAAGTGCCGTTTTTTGTGGTGTAGGGCCCTCCGAGTGCCTTTTTTTGAGGTGCAGGGGCCTCCGAGTGCCTTTTTGGTGGTGCTGGGCCCTCCGAGTGCCTTGTTTCACATTGTAGCAGCCCCCGAGTGCCTTTTATTTTGCTGTAGGAGCCACCGAGTGCCTTTCCTTGTGGTTCAGGGGCCTCCGAGTGCTGTTATTTTCGGGTGTGTGGTCCTCCATGTATCTTTTTTTTGCCATGTAGTGGCCCCGAGTGCCTTTTCTTGTGGTTCAGGGGCCTCCAAGTGCCTTGTTTTGTGGTGCAGGGCCCTCCAAGTGTCTTTGTTTCTGGTGCAGGGGCCTCAGGGTGCCTTTTTTTGCATTGTAGCAGCCTCCAAGTGCCTTTTTCTGTGGTGCAGGGGCCTCCAAGTGCCTTTTTCTGTGGTGCAGGGGCCTCCAAGTGCCTTTTTTTGCGGTGCAGGGGCCTCAGGGTGCATTTTATTGCAGTGTAGTAACCTCCAAGTGCCTTTTTTTGCAATGTAGGGGCTTCCGAGTGCCTTTATTTCCAGTGGACAGGCCTGCAAGTGCCTCTTTTCCCAGTGCAGGAGCCTCCGAGTGCCTTTTTTGGTGGTGCAGGGCCCTCCGAGTGCCTTGTTTCACATTGTAGCAGCCCCCGAGTGCCTTTTATTTTGCTGTATAGGCCACCGAATGCCTTTCCTTGTGGTTCAGGGGCCGCCGAGTGCTGTTATTTTGGGGGGTGTGGTCCTCCATGTACCTTTTTTTTGCGGTGTAGTGGCCCCGAGTGCCTTTTCTTGTGGTGCAGGGGCTTCCGAGTTCCTTCCTTTCTGGTGCAGGGGCCTCCGAGTGCCTTTTTTTGCATTGTAGTAGCCCCCAAGTGTCTTTTTTTTGTGCTGTAGGGGCCTCCGAGTGCCTTTTTTTGTGGTGTAGGGGCAGCCGAGTGCCTTTTTTTGTGGTGTGGTGCTCCGAGTGCCTTTCTTTTGTGCTGTAGGGGCCTCTGAGTGCATTTTTTTTGCGGTGCACTGGCCTCCAAGTGCCCTGTTTTTCAGTGCACTGGCCTCCGAGTGCCTTTTTTTGCGGTGCAGGGGCTACTGAGTGCCTTTTTTTGCAGTGTAGTAGCCTCCAAGTGCCTTTCTTTGCAATGTGGGGGCCACCGAGTGCCTTTTTTTGAGGTGCAGGGCCCTCCGAGTGCCTTTTTTTGCAGTGTAGGGGCCTCCAAGTGCCTTCTTTTGTGGTGCAGGGGCCTCCAAGTGCCTTTATTTCCGGTGAACAGGCCTGCAAGTGCCTGTTTTTGTGGTGCAGGAGCCTCCGAGTGCTTTTTTTTGTGGTGCAGGGCCCTCTGAGTGCCTTTTTTCGCGTTGTAGCGGCCTCCGAGTGCCTTTTTTTGCATTTTAGCAGCCACCAAGTGCCTTTTTTTGTGCTATAGGGGCCACTGAGTGGCTTATCTTGTGGTGTAGGGGCCTCCGAGTGCCTTTTTTTGTGGTGTAGGGGCAGCCGAGTGCCTTTTTTTGTGGTGTGGTCCTCCGAGTGCCTTTCTTTTGTGGTGTCGAGGCCTCTGGGTGCATTTTTCTTTTGCAGTGTGGAGGCCTCCGAGTGCCTTTCTTTTGTGCTGTAGGGGCCTCTGAGTGCATTTTTTTTGCGGTGCACTGGCCTCCAAGTGCCCTGTTTTTCAGTGCACTGGCCTCCGAGTGCCTTTTTTTGCGGTGCAGGGGCTACTGAGTGCCTTTTTTTGCAATGCAGGGGCTACTGAGTGCCTTTTTTGCTGTGCATGCGCCTCAGGGTGCCTTTATTTCCAGTGTAGTAGCCTCCAAGTGCCTTTTTTTGCAATGTGGGGGCCACCGAGTGCCTTTCTTGGTGGTGTAGGGGCCTCTGAGTGCCTTCTTTTTTGGTGCAGGAGCCTCCGAGTGCTTTTTGTGGTGGTGCTGGGCCCTCAGAGTGCCTTGTTTCACGTTGTAGCAGTCCCCGAGTGCCTTTTATTGTGCTGTAGGGTCCACCAAGTGCCTTTTCTTGTGGTTCAGAGGCCACCAAGTGCCTTTTCTTGTGGTTCAGGGGCCTCTGAGTGCCTTTTTTCACATTGTAGCAGCCCCCGAGTGCCTTTTTTTGTGCTGTAGGAGCCACCGAGTGCCTTTCCTTGTGGTTCAGGGGCCACCGAGTGCTGTTATTTTCGGGTGTGTGGTCCTCCATGTACCTTTTTTTTTGCTGTGCATTGGCCCCGAGAGCCTTTTCTTGTGGTTCAGGGGCCTCCGAGTGCCTTTTTTTGCATTGTAGCAGCCCCCAAGTGCCTTTTTTTGTGCTGTAGGGGCCTCCGAGTGCCTTTTTTTGTGGTGCAGGAGCCTCCGAGTGCCTTTTTTTGTGGTGTGGTGCTCCGAGTGCCTTTCTTTTGTGCTGTAGGGGCCTCTGAGTGCATTTTTTTTGCGGTGCACTGGCCTCCAAGTGCCCTGTTTTTCAGTGCACTGGCCTCCGAGTGCCTTTTTTTGCGGTGCAGGGGCTACTGAGTGCCTTTTTTTGCAGTGTAGTAGCCTCCAAGTGCCTTTCTTTGCAATGTGGGGGCCACCGAGCGCCTTTCTTGGTGGTGTAGGGGCCTCTGAGTACCTTCTTTTGTGGTGCAGGAGCCTCCGAGTGCTTTTTGTGGTGGTGCTGGGCCCTCAGAGTGCCTTGTTTCACGTTGTAGCAGCCCCCGAGTGCCTTTTTTTGTGCTGTAGGAGCCACCGAGTGCCTTTCCTTGTGGTTCAGGGGCCACCGAGTGCTGTTATTTTTGGGTGTGTGGTCCTCCATGTACCTTTTTTTTGCGGTGCAGTGGCCCCGAGAGCCTTTTCTTGTGGTGCAGGGGCCTCCGAGTGCCTTTTTTTGCACTGTAGCAGCCCCCAAGTGCCTTCTTTTGTTCTGTAGGGGCCTCCGAGTGCCTCTTTTCCCAGTGTAGGGGCAGCCGAGTGCCGTTTTTTGTGGTGTAGGGGCCTCCGAGTGCCTTTTTTTGTGGTGCAGGGGCCTCCGAGTGCCTTTGTTTGAGGTGCACTGCTGTCTGAGTGCCTTTTTTTTGCAGTGAAGGGGCATCTAAGTGCCTTTTTTTCCGGCCTAGCGGCCTCCAAGCGCCTATTTTTGCGATGCAGGCTCCCAAAGTGCCTTTTTTTCCAGTATAGTGTCCTCCATGTGCATATTTTTGCAGTGCATCGCCTCCTAGTGCCCTTTTTTCCCAGTGCTCGTGCCTCCAAGTGCCTTTTTTTCTGTTATGGTCCTTCAACGTTCTGTGATATCACTTTACCCTCTGCCTGAAATGATATTGTCAGGTCCACCACTGACTGGATGAGATAGTCATGTCACTTCTGCCTCATGGCCTGGTAGGCCAGTCAGGCCCATCAGTCCTTGTTCTGCTTGTGAGGTGGCTTCTGCCTCTGTGCTTGATAGGCCAGTGGCAGGGCCATGCCTCCTGACTGGGCTTGTGAGGATACTTGTGTCTCCATGCCAAAAAGGGCAGTGGCAGGCCCATGGTTGCTGGTTGTGTCTTATGATGTCACTTTGACCTGCATGCCATTGCATGCATGGCATGCAGGGGCATGCACAGCCACGCCCATGGCTGCTGGTCTGCTTGGGTGTTCCCTTCTTTCTCCGTGCTTGATGCGCCATGGCAGGCCCTTCACTGCTGGCTGTGCTTGTGAGGTCACAGCAGCCTCAGTGCCCTGTAGGGCAGTGGCAGGCCCCTGTCTGCTTGGCTGTGCTTGTGAGGTCACAGCAGCGTCAGGACCTGATAGGCCAGTGGGAGGCCAATGGCTGCTGGCTGTGCCTGTGAGGTCACAGCAGCCTCCGTGCCTCATAGGCCAGTGGCAGACCCACAGCTGCTGGCTGTGCTTGTCAGGTCAGAGAAGCCTCAGTGTCTTACAGGGCAGTGGCAGGCCCCTGGCTGCTGGCTGCGTTTTGAGGTCACCTTTGTCTCTGTGCCTCATTGGCCAGTGGGATGCCCATGGCTGCTGGCTGTACTTGTCATGTCACGGAATTACCAGTGCCTGATAGGCCAGTGACAGCTCCATGCCTGCTGGCTGCATTATGAGGTCATGTTTGTCTCGGGGCCTCATAGGGCAGTTGGATGCCCATGCCTGCTGGCCGTGCTTGTGAGGTCACAGCAGTCCTGTTGCCTCATAGGCCAGTTCGAGGCCAATGACTGCTGGGTGGGCTTGTGAGGTCAGAGAAGCCTCAGTGCCCTATAGGGCAGTGGCAGGCCCATAGCTGCTCGCTGGGCTTCTGAGGTCACAGCAGCCTCCATGCCCATTAGGGCAGTGGCAGGGCCCTGACTATTTCCTGTGCTTCTGAGCTGACAGCAGCGTCAGCACCTGACCAGGCAGTGGAAGGCCCATAGCTGCTGTCTGTGCTTGTCAGGTCAAAGCAGTCCTATTGCCTGATAGGCCAGTGGCAGGCCCATAGCTGCTGTCTGTGCTTGTCAGGTCAAAGCAGTCCTATTGCCTGATAGGCCAGTGGCAGGCCCATAGCTGCTGTCTGTGCTTGTCAGGTCAAAGCAGTCTTATTGCCTGACAGGCCAGTGGCAGGCCCTTGGCTGCTGGCTGTGCTTGTGAGGTCAGAGCTGCCTCAGTGCCTCATAGGCCAGTGGCAGACCCACAGCTGCTGGCTTTGCTTGTGAGGTCACAGCAGCCTCAGTGTCTTATAGGGCAGTGGCAGGCCCCTGGCTGCTGGCCGCATTTTCAGGTCACATTTGTCTCTGTACCTCATAGGGCAGTGGCAGGCCCCGGCTGCTGGCTGTCCTTTTGAGGTCACAGCAGTCTGAGTGACTGATAGGCCAGTGGCAGGCCTCTTGGTGCTGGCTGTTTTTGTGAGGTGACCACAGCCTCAGTGCGTCATAGGCCAGTGGGATGCCCTGGCTGCTGGCTGCTGGCTGTGCTTGTGAGGTCACAGCAGTCCTCTTGCCTGATAGGCCAGTGGCAGGCCCCTGGCTGCTGGCTGTGCTTGTCAGGTCACAGCAGTCCTATTTCCTGATAGGCCCGTGGAAGGCCCCTGTCTGCTGGCTGTGCTTGTGAGGTCACATTTGTCTCTCTCTACCTTATAGGGCAGTGGCAGGCCCTTGGCTGCTGGCTGTGCTTGTGAGGTCACAAGACTCCTACAGCCTGATAGGCCAGTGGCAGACCCACAGCTGCTGGCTTTGCTTGTGACGTCACAGCAGCCTCAGTGTCTTATTGGGCAGTGGCAGGCCCCTGGCTGCTGGCTGTGCTTTTCAGGTCACCTTTGTCTCAGTGCCTCATCAGGCAGTGGGATGCCCATGGCTGCTGACTCTGCTTGTGAGCTCACAGAAGTACCAGTGCCTGACAGGCCACTGGCAGGCCCCTGGCGGCTTCCTGTCCTTGTGAGGTCACAGGAGCCTCTGTGTCTGATAGGGCAGTGGAAGGTGTTGTAGAGGCCTCCGAGTGCCCTTTTTTTGCAATGTAGGGGCTTCCGAGTGCCTTTTTTTGTGGTGCTGGGGCCTCCAAGTGCCTTTATTTCCAGTGGACAGGCCTGCAAGTGCCTCTTTTCCCAGTGCAGAGGCCGCCAAGTGCCTTTATTTCCAGTGGACAGGCCTGCAAGTGCCTCTTTTCCCAGTGCAGGGGCCTCCGAGTGCCTTTTTGGTGGTGCTGGGCCCTCCGAGTGCCTTGTTTCACATTGTAGCAGCCCCCGAGTGCCTTTTATTTTGCTGTAGGAGCCACCGAGTGCCTTTCCTTGTGGTTCAGGGGCCTCCGAGTGCTGTTATTTTCGGGTGTGTGGTCCTCCATGTATCTTTTTTTTGCCATGTAGTGGCCCCGAGTGCCTTTTCTTGTGGTTCAGGGGCCTCCGAGTGCCTTGTTTTGTGGTGCAGGGCCCTCCAAGTGCCTTTGTTTCTGGTGCAGGGGCCTCAGGGTGCCTTTTTTTGCATTGTAGCAGCCTCCAAGTGCCTTTTTCTGTGGTGCAGGGGCCTCCAAGTGCCTTTTTCTGTGGTGCAGGGGCCTCCAAGTGCCTTTTTTTGCGGTGCAGGGGCCTCAGGGTGCATTTTATTGCAGTGTAGTAACCTCCAAGTGCCTTTTTTTGCAATGTAGGGGCTTCCGAGTGCCTTTATTTCCAGTGGACAGGCCTGCAAGTGCCTCTTTTCCCAGTGCAGGAGCCTCCGAGTGCCTTTTTTGGTGGTGCAGGGCCCTCCGAGTGCCTTGTTTCACATTGTAGCAGCCCCCGAGTGCCTTTTATTTTGCTGTATAGGCCACCGAATGCCTTTCCTTGTGGTTCAGGGGCCGCCGAGTGCTGTTATTTTGGGGGGTGTGGTCCTCCATGTACCTTTTTTTTGCGGTGTAGTGGCCCCGAGTGCCTTTTCTTGTGGTGCAGGGGCTTCCGAGTTCCTTCCTTTCTGGTGCAGGGGCCTCCGAGTGCCTTTTTTTGCATTGTAGTAGCCCCCAAGTGTCTTTTTTTTGTGCTGTAGGGGCCTCCGAGTGCCTTTTTTTGTGGTGTAGGGGCAGCCGAGTGCCTTTTTTTGTGGTGTGGTGCTCCGAGTGCCTTTCTTTTGTGCTGTAGGGGCCTCTGAGTGCATTTTTTTTGCGGTGCACTGGCCTCCAAGTGCCCTGTTTTTCAGTGCACTGGCCTCCGAGTGCCTTTTTTTGCGGTGCAGGGGCTACTGAGTGCCTTTTTTTGCAGTGTAGTAGCCTCCAAGTGCCTTTCTTTGCAATGTGGGGGCCACCGAGTGCCTTTTTTTGAGGTGCAGGGCCCTCCAAGTGCCTTTTTTTGCAGTGTAGGGGCCTCCAAGTGCCTTCTTTTGTGGTGCAGGGGCCTCCAAGTGCCTTTATTTCCGGTGAACAGGCCTGCAAGTGCCTGTTTTTGTGGTGCAGGAGCCTCCGAGTGCTTTTTGTGGTGGTGCAGGGCCCTCTGAGTGCCTTTTTTCGCGTTGTAGCGGCCTCCGAGTGCCTTTTTTTGCATTTTAGCAGCCACCAAGTGCCTTTTTTTGTGCTATAGGGGCCACTGAGTGGCTTATCTTGTGGTGTAGGGGCCTCCGAGTGCCTTTTTTTGTGGTGTAGGGGCAGCCGAGTGCCTTTTTTTGTGGTGTGGTCCTCCGAGTGCCTTTCTTTTGTGGTGTCGAGGCCTCTGGGTGCATTTTTCTTTTGCAGTGTGGAGGCCTCCGAGTGCCTTTCTTTTGTGCTGTAGGGGCCTCTGAGTGCATTTTTTTTGCGGTGCACTGGCCTCCAAGTGCCCTGTTTTTCAGTGCACTGGCCTCCGAGTGCCTTTTTTTGCGGTGCAGGGGCTACTGAGTGCCTTTTTTTGCAATGCAGGGGCTACTGAGTGCCTTTTTTGCTGTGCATGCGCCTCAGGGTGCCTTTATTTCCAGTGTAGTAGCCTCCAAGTGCCTTTTTTTGCAATGTGGGGGCCACCGAGTGCCTTTCTTGGTGGTGTAGGGGCCTCTGAGTGCCTTCTTTTTTGGTGCAGGAGCCTCCGAGTGCTTTTTGTGGTGGTGCTGGGCCCTCAGAGTGCCTTGTTTCACGTTGTAGCAGTCCCCGAGTGCCTTTTATTGTGCTGTAGGGTCCACCAAGTGCCTTTTCTTGTGGTTCAGAGGCCACCAAGTGCCTTTTCTTGTGGTTCAGGGGCCTCTGAGTGCCTTTTTTCACATTGTAGCAGCCCCCGAGTGCCTTTTTTTGTGCTGTAGGAGCCACCGAGTGCCTTTCCTTGTGGTTCAGGGGCCACCGAGTGCTGTTATTTTCGGGTGTGTGGTCCTCCATGTACCTTTTTTTTTGCTGTGCATTGGCCCCGAGAGCCTTTTCTTGTGGTTCAGGGGCCTCCGAGTGCCTTTTTTTGCATTGTAGCAGCCCCCAAGTGCCTTTTTTTGTGCTGTAGGGGCCTCCGAGTGCCTTTTTTTGTGGTGCAGGAGCCTCCGAGTGCCTTTTTTTGTGGTGTGGTGCTCCGAGTGCCTTTCTTTTGTGCTGTAGGGGCCTCTGAGTGCATTTTTTTTGCGGTGCACTGGCCTCCAAGTGCCCTGTTTTTCAGTGCACTGGCCTCCGAGTGCCTTTTTTTGCGGTGCAGGGGCTACTGAGTGCCTTTTTTTGCAGTGTAGTAGCCTCCAAGTGCCTTTCTTTGCAATGTGGGGGCCACCGAGCGCCTTTCTTGGTGGTGTAGGGGCCTCTGAGTACCTTCTTTTGTGGTGCAGGAGCCTCCGAGTGCTTTTTGTGGTGGTGCTGGGCCCTCTGAGTGCCTTGTTTCACGTTGTAGCAGCCCCTGAGTGCCTTTTTTTGTGCTGTAGGAGCCACCGAGTGCCTTTCCTTGTGGTTCAGGGGCCACCGAGTGCTGTTATTTTTGGGTGTGTGGTCCTCCATGTACCTTTTTTTTGCGGTGCAGTGGCCCCGAGAGCCTTTTCTTGTGGTGCAGGGGCCTCCGAGTGCCTTTTTTTGCACTGTAGCAGCCCCCAAGTGCCTTCTTTTGTTCTGTAGGGGCCTCCGAGTGCCTTTTTTCCCAGTGTAGGGGCAGCCGAGTGCCGTTTTTTGTGGTGTAGGGGCCTCCGAGTGCCTTTTTTTGTGGTGTAGGGGCAGCCGAGTGCCTTTCTCTGCGGTGTAGCGGCCTCCAAATGCCTTTTTTTCCGGTGTACAGGCCTGCAAGTGCCTCTTTTTCCAGTGCAGGAGCCTCTGAGTGCTTCTTTTGGTGGTGCCGGGCCCTCCGAGTGCCTTGTTTCACCTTGTAGCAGCCCCCAAGTGCCTTTTTTTGCAGTGTAGGGGCCACTGAGTGCCTTTTTCTGGGGTGTAGAGGCCTCCGAGTGCCTGTTTTTCCAGTGTAAGGGCAGCTGAGTGCCTTTTTTTGTGCTGCAGGGCCCTCTGAGTGCCTTTCTTTCTGGTGTAGGGGCATGGGAGTGCCTGTTTTCGCAGTGTAGCAGCCCCTGAGTGCCTTTTTTTGTGGTGTCGGGGCCACCGAGTGCCTTTTTTTGCCGTGCATGGTCCTCCGAGTGCCTTTTTTGCAGTGTATTAGCCTCCAAGTGCCTTTTTTTGTGATGCAGCGGCCTCCGAGTGCCTTTTCTTGTGGTTCACTGTTCTCCGGGTGCCTGTTTTTGTGGTGCAGGGGCCTCCGAGTGCCTTTGTTTGAGGTGCACTGCTGTCTGAGTGCCTTTTTTTTGCAGTGAAGGGGCATCTAAGTGCCTTTTTTTCCGGCCTAGCGGCCTCCAAGCGCCTATTTTTGCGATGCAGGCTCCCAAAGTGCCTTTTTTTCCAGTATAGTGTCCTCCATGTGCATATTTTTGCAGTGCATCGCCTCCTAGTGCCCTTTTTTCCCAGTGCTCGTGCCTCCAAGTGCCTTTTTTTCTGTTATGGTCCTTCAACGTTCTGTGATATCACTTTACCCTCTGCCTGAAATGATATTGTCAGGTCCACCACTGACTGGATGAGATAGTCATGTCACTTCTGCCTCATGGCCTGGTAGGCCAGTCAGGCCCATCAGTCCTTGTTCTGCTTGTGAGGTGGCTTCTGCCTCTGTGCTTGATAGGCCAGTGGCAGGGCCATGCCTCCTGACTGGGCTTGTGAGGATACTTGTGTCTCCATGCCAAAAAGGGCAGTGGCAGGCCCATGGTTGCTGGTTGTGTCTTATGATGTCACTTTGACCTGCATGCCATTGCATGCATGGCATGCAGGGGCATGCACAGCCACGCCCATGGCTGCTGGTCTGCTTGGGTGTTCCCTTCTTTCTCCGTGCTTGATGCGCCATGGCAGGCCCTTCACTGCTGGCTGTGCTTGTGAGGTCACAGCAGCCTCAGTGCCCTGTAGGGCAGTGGCAGGCCCCTGTCTGCTTGGCTGTGCTTGTGAGGTCACAGCAGCGTCAGGACCTGATAGGCCAGTGGGAGGCCAATGGCTGCTGGCTGTGCCTGTGAGGTCACAGCAGCCTCCGTGCCTCATAGGCCAGTGGCAGACCCACAGCTGCTGGCTGTGCTTGTCAGGTCAGAGAAGCCTCAGTGTCTTACAGGGCAGTGGCAGGCCCCTGGCTGCTGGCTGCGTTTTGAGGTCACCTTTGTCTCTGTGCCTCATTGGCCAGTGGGATGCCCATGGCTGCTGGCTGTACTTGTCATGTCACGGAATTACCAGTGCCTGATAGGCCAGTGACAGCTCCATGCCTGCTGGCTGCATTATGAGGTCATGTTTGTCTCGGGGCCTCATAGGGCAGTTGGATGCCCATGCCTGCTGGCCGTGCTTGTGAGGTCACAGCAGTCCTGTTGCCTCATAGGCCAGTTCGAGGCCAATGACTGCTGGGTGGGCTTGTGAGGTCAGAGAAGCCTCAGTGCCCTATAGGGCAGTGGCAGGCCCATAGCTGCTCGCTGGGCTTCTGAGGTCACAGCAGCCTCCATGCCCATTAGGGCAGTGGCAGGGCCCTGACTATTTCCTGTGCTTCTGAGCTGACAGCAGCGTCAGCACCTGACCAGGCAGTGGAAGGCCCATAGCTGCTGTCTGTGCTTGTCAGGTCAAAGCAGTCCTATTGCCTGATAGGCCAGTGGCAGGCCCATAGCTGCTGTCTGTGCTTGTCAGGTCAAAGCAGTCCTATTGCCTGATAGGCCAGTGGCAGGCCCATAGCTGCTGTCTGTGCTTGTCAGGTCAAAGCAGTCTTATTGCCTGACAGGCCAGTGGCAGGCCCTTGGCTGCTGGCTGTGCTTGTGAGGTCAGAGCTGCCTCAGTGCCTCATAGGCCAGTGGCAGACCCACAGCTGCTGGCTTTGCTTGTGAGGTCACAGCAGCCTCAGTGTCTTATAGGGCAGTGGCAGGCCCCTGGCTGCTGGCCGCATTTTCAGGTCACATTTGTCTCTGTACCTCATAGGGCAGTGGCAGGCCCCGGCTGCTGGCTGTCCTTTTGAGGTCACAGCAGTCTGAGTGACTGATAGGCCAGTGGCAGGCCTCTTGGTGCTGGCTGTTTTTGTGAGGTGACCACAGCCTCAGTGCGTCATAGGCCAGTGGGATGCCCTGGCTGCTGGCTGCTGGCTGTGCTTGTGAGGTCACAGCAGTCCTCTTGCCTGATAGGCCAGTGGCAGGCCCCTGGCTGCTGGCTGTGCTTGTCAGGTCACAGCAGTCCTATTTCCTGATAGGCCCGTGGAAGGCCCCTGTCTGCTGGCTGTGCTTGTGAGGTCACATTTGTCTCTCTCTACCTTATAGGGCAGTGGCAGGCCCTTGGCTGCTGGCTGTGCTTGTGAGGTCACAAGACTCCTACAGCCTGATAGGCCAGTGGCAGACCCACAGCTGCTGGCTTTGCTTGTGACGTCACAGCAGCCTCAGTGTCTTATTGGGCAGTGGCAGGCCCCTGGCTGCTGGCTGTGCTTTTCAGGTCACCTTTGTCTCTGTACCTCATAGGGCAGCAGCAGGCCCTGGCAGCTGGCTGTCCTTTTGAGGTCACAGCAGTCCTATTGCCTGATAGGCCAGTGTGAGGCCATTGGCTGCTGGCTGTCCTTTTGAGGTCACAGCAGTCCTATTGCCTGATAGGCCAGTGCGAGGCCATTGGCTGCTGGCTGTCCTTTTGAGGTCATGGCAGTCCTATTGCCTGATAGGCCAGTGGCAGGCCTCTGCGTGCTGGCTGCATTTTGAGGTCACCTTTGTCTCAGTGCCTCATCAGGCAGTGGGATGCCCATGGCTGCTGACTCTGCTTGTGAGCTCACAGAAGTACCAGTGCCTGACAGGCCACTGGCAGGCCCCTGGCGGCTTCCTGTCCTTGTGAGGTCACAGGAGCCTCTGTGTCTGATAGGGCAGTGGAAGGTGTTGTAGAGGCCTCCGAGTGCCCTTTTTTTGCAATGTAGGGGCTTCCGAGTGCCTTTTTTGTGGTGCTGGGGCCTCCAAGTGCCTTTATTTCCAGTGGACAGGCCTGCAAGTGCCTCTTTTCCCAGTGCAGAGGCCGCCAAGTGCCTTTATTTCCAGTGGACAGGCCTGCAAGTGCCTCTTTTCCCAGTGCAGGGGCCTCCGAGTGCCTTTTTGGTGGTGCTGGGCCCTCCGAGTGCCTTGTTTCACATTGTAGCAGCCCCCGAGTGCCTTTTATTTTGCTGTAGGAGCCACCGAGTGCCTTTCCTTGTGGTTCAGGGGCCTCCGAGTGCTGTTATTTTCGGGTGTGTGGTCCTCCATGTATCTTTTTTTTGCCATGTAGTGGCCCCGAGTGCCTTTTCTTGTGGTTCAGGGGCCTCCGAGTGCCTTGTTTTGTGGTGCAGGGCCCTCCAAGTGCCTTTGTTTCTGGTGCAGGGGCCTCAGGGTGCCTTTTTTTGCATTGTAGCAGCCTCCAAGTGCCTTTTTCTGTGGTGCAGGGGCCTCCAGGTGCCTTTTTCTGTGGTGCAGGGGCCTCCAAGTGCCTTTTTTTGCGGTGCAGGGGCCTCAGGGTGCATTTTATTGCAGTGTAGTAACCTCCAAGTGCCTTTTTTTGCAATGTAGGGGCTTCCGAGTGCCTTTATTTCCAGTGGACAGGCCTGCAAGTGCCTCTTTTCCCAGTGCAGGAGCCTCCGAGTGCCTTTTTTGGTGGTGCAGGGCCCTCCGAGTGCCTTGTTTCACATTGTAGCAGCCCCCGAGTGCCTTTTATTTTGCTGTATAGGCCACCGAATGCCTTTCCTTGTGGTTCAGGGGCCGCCGAGTGCTGTTATTTTGGGGGGTGTGGTCCTCCATGTACCTTTTTTTTGCGGTGTAGTGGCCCCGAGTGCCTTTTCTTGTGGTGCAGGGGCTTCCGAGTTCCTTCCTTTCTGGTGCAGGGGCCTCCGAGTGCCTTTTTTTGCATTGTAGTAGCCCCCAAGTGCCTTTTTTTTGTGCTGTAGGGGCCTCCGAGTGCCTTTTTTTGTGGTGTAGGGGCAGCCGAGTGCCTTTTTTTGTGGTGTGGTGCTCCGAGTGCCTTTCTTTTGTGCTGTAGGGGCCTCTGAGTGCATTTTTTTTGCGGTGCACTGGCCTCCAAGTGCCCTGTTTTTCAGTGCACTGGCCTCCGAGTGCCTTTTTTTGCGGTGCAGGGGCTACTGAGTGCCTTTTTTTGCAGTGTAGTAGCCTCCAAGTGCCTTTCTTTGCAATGTGGGGGCCACCGAGTGCCTTTTTTTGAGGTGGAGGGCCCTCCGAGTGCCTTTTTTTGCAGTGTAGGGGCCTCCAAGTGCCTTCTTTTGTGGTGCAGGGGCCTCCAAGTGCCTTTATTTCTGGTGAACAGGCCTGCAAGTGCCTGTTTTTGTGGTGCAGGAGCCTCCGAGTGCTTTTTGTGGTGGTGCAGGGCCCTCTGAGTGCCTTTTTTCGCGTTGTAGCAGCCTCCGAGTGCCTTTTTTTGCATTTTAGCAGCCACCAAGTGCCTTTTTTTGTGCTATAGGGGCCACTGAGTGGCTTATCTTGTGGTGTAGGGGCCTCCGAGTGCCTTTTTTTGTGGTGTAGGGGCAGCCGAGTGCCTTTTTTTGTGGTGTGGTCCTCCGAGTGCCTTTCTTTTGTGGTGTCGAGGCCTCTGGGTGCATTTTTCTTTTGCAGTGTGGAGGCCTCCGAGTGCCTTTTTTTGCGGTGTGGAGGCTCCGAGTGCCTTTCTTTTGTGCTGTAGGGGCCTCTGAGTGCATTTTTTTTGTGGTGCACTGGCCTCCAAGTGCCCTGTTTTTCAGTGCACTGGCCTCCGAGTGCCTTTTTTTGCGGTGCAGGGGCTACTGAGTGCCTTTTTTTGCAATGCAGGGGCTACTGAGTGCCTTTTTTGCTGTGCATGCGCCTCAGGGTGCCTTTATTTCCAGTGTAGTAGCCTCCAAGTGCCTTTTTTTGCAATGTGGGGGCCACCGAGTGCCTTTCTTGGTGGTGTAGGGGCCTCTGAGTGCCTTCTTTTTTGGTGCAGGAGCCTCCGAGTGCTTTTTGTGGTGGTGCTGGGCCCTCAGAGTGCCTTGTTTCACGTTGTAGCAGTCCCCGAGTGCCTTTTATTGTGCTGTAGGGTCCACCAAGTGCCTTTTCTTGTGGTTCAGAGGCCACCAAGTGCCTTTTCTTGTGGTTCAGGGGCCTCTGAGTGCCTTTTTTCACATTGTAGCAGCCCCCGAGTGCCTTTTTTTGTGCTGTAGGAGCCACCGAGTGCCTTTCCTTGTGGTTCAGGGGCCACCGAGTGCTGTTATTTTCGGGTGTGTGGTCCTCCATGTACCTTTTTTTTTGCTGTGCATTGGCCCCGAGAGCCTTTTCTTGTGGTTCAGGGGCCTCCGAGTGCCTTTTTTTGCATTGTAGCAGCCCCCAAGTGCCTTTTTTTGTGCTGTAGGGGCCTCCGAGTGCCTTTTTTTGTGGTGTAGGAGCCTCCGAGTGCCTTTTTTTGTGGTGTGGTGCTCCGAGTGCCTTTCTTTTGTGCTGTAGGGGCCTCTGAGTGCATTTTTTTTGCGGTGCACTGGCCTCCAAGTGCCCTGTTTTTCAGTGTACTGGCCTCCGAGTGCCTTTTTTTGCGGTGCAGGGGCTACTGAGTGCCTTTTTTTGCAGTGTAGTAGCCTCCAAGTGCCTTTCTTTGCAATGTGGGGGCCACCGAGCGCCTTTCTTGGTGGTGTAGGGGCCTCTGAGTACCTTCTTTTGTGGTGCAGGAGCCTCCGAGTGCTTTTTGTGGTGGTGCTGGGCCCTCAGAGTGCCTTGTTTCACGTTGTAGCAGCCCCCGAGTGCCTTTTTTTGTGCTGTAGGAGCCACCGAGTGCCTTTCCTTGTGGTTCAGGGGCCACCGAGTGCTGTTATTTTTGGGTGTGTGGTCCTCCATGTACCTTTTTTTTGCGGTGCAGTGGCCCCGAGAGCCTTTTCTTGTGGTGCAGGGGCCTCCGAGTGCCTTTTTTTGCACTGTAGCAGCCCCCAAGTGCCTTCTTTTGTTCTGTAGGGGCCTCCGAGTGCCTTTTTTCCCAGTGTAGGGGCAGCTGAGTGCCGTTTTTTGTGGTGTAGGGGCCTCCGAGTGCCTTTTTTTGTGGTGTAGGGGCAGCCGAGTGCCTTTCTCTGCGGTGTAGCGGCCTCCAAATGCCTTTTTTTCCGGTGTACAGGCCTGCAAGTGCCTCTTTTTCCAGTGCAGGAGCCTCTGAGTGCTTCTTTTGGTGGTGCCGGGCCCTCCGAGTGCCTTGTTTCACCTTGTAGCAGCCTCCAAGTGCCTTTTTTTGCAGTGTAGGGGCCACTGAGTGCCTTTTTCTGGGGTGTCGGGGCCACCGAGTGCCTTTTTTTGCCGTGCATGGTCCTCCGAGTGCCTTTTTTGCAGTGTATTAGCCTCCAAGTGCCTTTTTTTGTGATGCAGCGGCCTCCGAGTGCCTTTTCTTGTGGTTCACTGTTCTCCGGGTGCCTGTTTTTGTGGTGCAGGGGCCTCCGAGTGCCTTTGTTTGAGGTGCACTGCTGTCTGAGTGCCTTTTTTTTGCAGTGAAGGGGCATCTAAGTGCCTTTTTTTCCGGCCTAGCGGC
The DNA here is from genome assembly GCF_036370855.1 of Dromaius novaehollandiae. Taxonomy (NCBI): domain Eukaryota; kingdom Metazoa; phylum Chordata; class Aves; order Casuariiformes; family Dromaiidae; genus Dromaius; species Dromaius novaehollandiae. The sequence goes on from NC_088109.1 coordinate 97,866, forward strand.
CTCCAAGCGCCTATTTTTGCGATGCAGGCTCCCAAAGTGCCTTTTTTTCCAGTATAGTGTCCTCCATGTGCATATTTTTGCAGTGCATCGCCTCCTAGTGCCCTTTTTTCCCAGTGCTCGTGCCTCCAAGTGCCTTTTTTTCTGTTATGGTCCTTCAACGTTCTGTGATATCACTTTACCCTCTGCCTGAAATGATATTGTCAGGTCCACCACTGACTGGATGAGATAGTCATGTCACTTCTGCCTCATGGCCTGGTAGGCCAGTCAGGCCCATCAGTCCTTGTTCTGCTTGTGAGGTGGCTTCTGCCTCTGTGCTTGATAGGCCAGTGGCAGGGCCATGCCTCCTGACTGGGCTTGTGAGGATACTTGTGTCTCCATGCCAAAAAGGGCAGTGGCAGGCCCATGGTTGCTGGTTGTGTCTTATGATGTCACTTTGACCTGCATGCCATTGCATGCATGGCATGCAGGGGCATGCACAGCCACGCCCATGGCTGCTGGTCTGCTTGGGTGTTCCCTTCTTTCTCCGTGCTTGATGCGCCATGGCAGGCCCTTCACTGCTGGCTGTGCTTGTGAGGTCACAGCAGCCTCAGTGCCCTGTAGGGCAGTGGCAGGCCCCTGTCTGCTTGGCTGTGCTTGTGAGGTCACAGCAGCGTCAGGACCTGATAGGCCAGTGGGAGGCCAATGGCTGCTGGCTGTGCTTGTGAGGTCACAGCAGCCTCCGTGCCTCATAGGCCAGTGGCAGACCCACAGCTGCTGGCTGTGCTTGTCAGGTCAGAGAAGCCTCAGTGTCTTACAGGGCAGTGGCAGGCCCCTGGCTGCTGGCTGCGTTTTGAGGTCACCTTTGTCTCTGTGCCTCATTGGCCAGTGGGATGCCCATGGCTGCTGGCTGTACTTGTCATGTCACGGAATTACCAGTGCCTGATAGGCCAGTGACAGCTCCATGCCTGCTGGCTGCATTATGAGGTCATGTTTGTCTCGGGGCCTCATAGGGCAGTTGGATGCCCATGCCTGCTGGCCGTGCTTGTGAGGTCACAGCAGTCCTGTTGCCTCATAGGCCAGTTCGAGGCCAATGACTGCTGGGTGGGCTTGTGAGGTCAGAGAAGCCTCAGTGCCCTATAGGGCAGTGGCAGGCCCATAGCTGCTCGCTGGGCTTCTGAGGTCACAGCAGCCTCCATGCCCATTAGGGCAGTGGCAGGGCCCTGACTATTTCCTGTGCTTCTGAGTTGACAGCAGCGTCAGCACCTGACCAGGCAGTGGAAGGCCCATAGCTGCTGTCTGTGCTTGTCAGGTCAAAGCAGTCCTATTGCCTGATAGGCCAGTGGCAGGCCCATAGCTGCTGTCTGTGCTTGTCAGGTCAAAGCAGTCTTATTGCCTGACAGGCCAGTGGCAGGCCCTTGGCTGCTGGCTGTGCTTGTGAGGTCAGAGCTGCCTGATAGGCCAGTGGCAGGCCCATAGCTGCTGTCTGTGCTTGTCAGGTCAAAGCAGTCTTATTGCCTGACAGGCCAGTGGCAGGCCCTTGGCTGCTGGCTGTGCTTGTGAGGTCAGAGCTGCCTCAGTGCCTCATAGGCCAGTGGCAGACCCACAGCTGCTGGCTTTGCTTGTGAGGTCACAGCAGCCTCAGTGTCTTATAGGGCAGTGGCAGGCCCCTGGCTGCTGGCCGCATTTTCAGGTCACATTTGTCTCTGTACCTCATAGGGCAGTGGCAGGCCCCGGCTGCTGGCTGTCCTTTTGAGGTCACAGCAGTCTGAGTGACTGATAGGCCAGTGGCAGGCCTCTTGGTGCTGGCTGTTTTTGTGAGGTGACCACAGCCTCAGTGCGTCATAGGCCAGTGGGATGCCCTGGCTGCTGGCTGCTGGCTGTGCTTGTGAGGTCACAGCAGTCCTCTTGCCTGATAGGCCAGTGGCAGGCCCCTGGCTGCTGGCTGTGCTTGTCAGGTCACAGCAGTCCTATTTCCTGATAGGCCCGTGGAAGGCCCCTGTCTGCTGGCTGTGCTTGTGAGGTCACATTTGTCTCTCTCTACCTTATAGGGCAGTGGCAGGCCCTTGGTTGCTGGCTGTTCTTGTGAGGTCACAGCAGCCTCAGTGCCTCATAGGCCAGTGGAGGCCCGTAACTGCTGGCTGTGCTTGTAAGGTCACAGCAGTCCTGTGGCCTGATAGGCCAGTGGGATGCCCATAGCTGCTGGCTGTGCTTGTCAGGTCATAACACGCCTACAGCCTGATAGGCCAGCAGCAGGCCCATAGCTGCTGGCTTTGCTTGTGAGGTCACAGCAGCCTCAGTGCCTCTGAGGCCAGTGGCAGGCTCCTGGCTGCTGGCTGTGCTTGTGAGGTCACAGCAGCTCCAGGGCATCATAGGTTTGTGGAAAGCGCACCTGCTGGCTGTCCTTCTGAGGTCACCGCAGCCTCAATGCCTCATAGGCCAGTGGCAGGCTCATGGCTGGGGGCTGTGCTTGTGAGATCACAGCAGCCCCAGTGCCGCATAGGCAAGTGGCCGGCTCCTGGCTGCTGGCTGTGCTTGTGAGGTCACTGCAGCCCCAGTGCCTCCGAGGCCAGTGGCAGGTTCACGGCTGCTGGCTGTGCTTGTGAGGTCACAGCAGCCTCAGTGCCTCTTTTGCCAGGGGCAGGCTCCTGGCTGCTGCCTGTGCTTGTGAAGTAACAGCAGCCTCAGTGCCTCATAGCTTAGTGGTAAGCGCCCCTGCTGGCCTTGCTTGTGAGGTCACAGCAGCCTCAGTGCCTCATAGGCCTGTGGCAGGCTCCTGGCTGCTGACTGTGCTTCTGAGGTCACAGCAGCCTCAGTGCCTCCTACGTAATTCTACAGCACTCCCTGCTGGCTGTGCTTCTGAAGTCACAGCAGCCTCAGTGCCTCCTAGGCCAGTGGCAGGCTCCTAGCTGCTTGATGTGCTTGGGAGGTCACAGCAGCCTGAATGTCTCCTAGGCCAGTTGCACACTCATGGCTGTTGCCTGTGCTTGTGAGGTCACAGCAGCCTCAGTGCCTCTGTGGCCAGTGGTAGGCTCATGGCTGTTGGCTGTGCTTGTGAGGTCACAGCAGCCTGAATGCCTCCTAGGCCAGTTGCAGACTCATGGCTGTTGGCTGTGCTTGTGAGGTCACAGCAGCCTCAGTGCCTCCCAGGCCAGTGGCAGGCTCCTGGCTGCTGGCTGTGCTTGGGAGGTCACAGCAGCCTCAGTGCCTCATAGGTAACTCTACAGCGCCCCCTGCTGGCTGTGCTTGGGAGGTCACAGCAGCCTCAGTGCCTCCTAGGCCAGGGGCAGAATCCTGGCTGCTAGCTGTGCTTGGGAGGTCACAGCAGCCTCAGTGCCTCCTAGGTCAGTGGCCGGCGAATGGCTGCTGGCTGTGCTTGTGAGGTGTCAGCAACCTCAGTGCCTCCGAGGCCAGTGGCAGGCTCATGGCTCCTGGCTGAGCTTGTGAGGTCGCAGCAGCCTCAGTGCCTCCGAGGTCAGTTGCATGCTCATGCCTGCTGGCTGTGCTTGGGAGGTCACAGCAGCCTCAGTGCCTACTAGGCCAGTGGCAGGCTCCTGGATGCTGGCTGTGCTTGTGAGGTCACTGCAGCCTCAGTGCCTGCTCGGCTGGAGGAAAGTTCATACCTGCTGGCTGTACTTCTGAGGTAACAGCAGCCTCAGTGCCTCCGAGGCCAGTGGCAGGCTCCTGCATGCTGGCTGTGCTTCTGAGGTCACAGCAGCCTGAATGCCTAGTAGGCCAGTGGCTCGTTCATGGCTGCTGGCTGAGCTTGTGAGGTCACAGCAGCCCCAGGGAATCATAGCTTAGTGGCAAGCGCACCTGCTGGCTGTCCTTCTGAGGTCACAGCAGCCTCAATGCCTCCTACGCCAGTGGCAGGCTCATGGCTGCTGCCTGTGCTTGTGAGATCACAGCAGCCTCCATGCCTCCTAGCTCAGTGGCTCATTCATGGCTGGGGGCTGTGCTTGTGAGGTCATAGCAGCCTCAGTGCCTCCCAGGCCAGTGGCAGGCTCCTGGCTGCTGGCTGTGCTTGTGAGGTCACAGCTGCCTCAGTGCCTCATAGCTTAGTGTTTAGCGCCCCCTGCTGGCTGTGCTTGTGAGGTCGCAGCAGCCTCAGTGCCTCCTAGGCCTGTGGCAGGCTCATGGCTGCTGGCTGTGCTTGTGAGGTGACAGCAACCTCAGTGCCTCCTAGGCCAGGGGCAGGTTCACGGCTGCTGGCTGTGCTTGTGAGGTCACAGCAACCTCAGTGCCTCCTAGGCCAGGGGCAGGCTCCTGGTTGCTGGCTGTGCTTGTGAGGTCACTGCAAACCCAGTGCCTCTGAGGTCAGTGGCATGCTCACAGCTGCTGGCTGTGCTTGTGAGATAACAGCAGCCTCAGTGCCTCTGAGGCCAGTGGCAGGCTCCTGGCTGCTTGCTGTGCTTGTGAGGTCACAGCAGCCTCAGTGCCTCCTGGGTAACTCTGCAGCGCTCCCTGCTGGCTGTGCTTGTGAGGTCACAGTAGCCTCAGTGCCTCCTAGGCCAGTGGCAGGCGCATGGCTGCTGGCTGTGCTTGGGAGGTCACAGCAGCCTAAGTACCTCCTAGGCCACTGGCAAGCTTCTGCCTGCTGGCTGTGCTTGGGAGGTCACAGCAGCCTCAGTGCCTCATAGGTTAGCGGCAAGTGCCCCTGCTGGCCTTGCTTGTGAGGTCGCAGCAGCCTCAGTGCCTCCGACGCCAGTGGCAGGCTCCTGGCTGCTGGCTGTGCTTGTGAGGTCACAGCAGCCTGAATGCCTCCTAGGCCAGTGGCTCATTCATGGCTGCTGGCTGTCCTTGGGAGGTCACAGCAGCCCCAGGGCATCATAGGTTAGTGGCAAGCGCACCTGCTGGCTGCCCTTGTGAGGTCACAGCAGCCTCAGTGCATCCTAGGCCAGTGGCAGGCTCCTGGATACTGGCTATGCTTGTGAGGTCACAGCTGCCTCAGTGCCTCATAGCTTAGTGTTTAGCGCCCCCTCCTGGCTGTGCTTGTGAGATAACAGCAGCCTCAGTGCCTCCTAGGCCTGTGGCAGGCTCATGGCTGCTGGCTGTGCTTGTGAGGTCACAGCAGCCTGAATGACTCCTAGGCCAGTTGCAGACTCATGGCTGTTGGCTGTGCTTGTGAGGTCACAGCAGCCTCAGTGCCTCCCAGGCCAGGGGCAGGTTCACGGCTGCTGGCTGTGCTTGTGAGGTCACAGCAACCTCAGTGCCTCCTAGGCCAGGGGCAGGCTCCTGGTTGCTGGCTGTGCTTGTGAGGTCACAGCAGCCTGAATGCCTCCCAGGCCACTGGCAGGTTCACGGCTGCTGGCTGTGCTTGTGAGGTCACAGCAACCTCAGTGCCTCCTAGGCCAGTGGCAGGATCCTAGCTGCTTGATGTGCTTGTGAGGTCACAGCAGCCTGAATGTCTCCTAGGCCAGTTGCACACTCATGGCTGTTGGCTGTGCTTGTGAGGTCACAGCAGCCTCAGTGCCTCCCAGGCCAGTGGCAGGCTCCTGGCTGCTGGCTGTGCTTGGGAGGTCACAGCAGTCTCAGTGCCTCATAGGTAACTCTACAGCGCCCCCTGCTGGCTGTGCTTGGGAGGTCACAGCAGCCTCAGTGCCTCCTAGGCCAGTGGCAGAATCCTGGCTGCTAGCTGTGCTTGGGAGGTCACAGCAGCCTCAGTGCCTCCTAGGTCAGTGGCCGGCGAATGGCTGCTGGCTGTGCTTGTGAGGTGTCAGCAACCTCAGTGCCTCCGAGGCCAGTGGCAGGCTCATGGCTCCTGGCTGAGCTTGTGAGGTCGCAGCAGCCTCAGTGCCTCCGAGGTCAGTTGCATGCTCATGCCTGCTGGCTGTGCTTGGGAGGTCACAGCAGCCTCAGTGCCTACTAGACCAGTGGCAGGCTCCTGGATGCTGGCTGTGCTTGTGAGGTCACTGCAGCCTCAGTGCCTGCTCGGCTGGAGGAAAGTTCATACCTGCTGGCTGTGCTTGGGAGGTCACAGCAACCTCAGTGCCTCCGAGGCCAGTGGCAGGCTCCTGCATGCTGGCTGTGCTTCTGAGGTCACAGCAGCCTGAGTGCCTAGTAGGCCAGTGGCTCGTTCATGGCTGCTGGCTGAGCTTGTGAGGTCACAGCAGCCCCAGGGCATCATAGGTTAGTGGCAAGCGCACCTGCTGGCTGTCCTTCTGAGGTCACAGCAGCCTCAATGCCTCCTATGCCAGAGGCAGGCTCATGGCTGCTGCCTGTGCTTGTGAGATCACAGCAGCCTCCATGCCTCCTAGGTCAGTGGCTCATTCATGGCTGCTGGCTGAGCTTGTGAGGTCACAGCAGCTCCAGGGCAGCATAGGTTTGTGGAAAGCGCACCTGCTGGCTGTCCTTCTGAGGTCACCGCAGCCTCAATGCCTCATAGGGCCAGTGGCAGGCTCATGGCTGGGGGCTGTGCTTGTGAGATCACAGCAGCCTCCATGCCTCCTAGGCCAGTGGCCGGCTCCTCGCTGCTGGTTATGCTTGTGAGGTCACTGCAGCCCCAGTGCCTCTGAGGCCAGTGGCAGGTTCACGGCTGCTGGCTGTGCTTGTGAGGTCACAGCAGCCTCAGTGCCTCTTTTGCCAGGGGCAGGCTCCTGGCTGCTGCCTGTGCTTGTGAGGTCACAGCAGCCTCAGTGACTCCTACGTTAGTCTACAGCGCCCACTGCTGCCTGTGCTTGTGAGGTCACAGCAGCATCAGTGCCTCCGAGGTCAGTTGCATGCTCATGGCTGCTGGCTGTGCTTCGGAGGTCACAGCAGCCTCAGTGCCTTCTAAGCCTGGGGCAGCCTCATGGCTGCTGGCTGTGCTTGTCAGGTCACAGCAGCCTCAGTGCCTCATAGGTTAGTGGCAAGCGCCCCACCTGCCTGTCCTTGTGAGGTCACAGGAGCCTGAGTGCCTCCTAGGGTCAGTGGCAGGCTCATGCTTGCTGCCTTTGGTTGTGAGGTCACAGCAGCCTCTGTGCCTCGGAGGCCAGTGACAGGCTCCTGGCTGGTGGCTGTGCTTGGGAGGTCACAGCAGCCTGAGATCATCTCCGGCCAGTGGCATGCTCATGGCTGCCGGCTGTGCTTGTGAGGTCACAGCAGCCTCAGTGCCTCATAGGCAAGTGTCTAGCTTCCCCTGCTGGCTGTGCTTGTGAGGTCACAGCAGCCTGAGTGCCTCCCAGGTAACTCTACAGCGCCCCCTGCTCGTTGTCCTTGTGAGGTCACAGCAGCCAAAGCGCCTTCCAGGCCAGTGGCAGGCTCCTGGCTGCTAGCTGTGCTTGGGAGGTCACAGCAACATCACTGCCTCCTAGGTCAGGGGCAGGCTCCTGGCTGCTGGCTGTGCTTGTGAGGTCACAGCAGCCTCAGAGCCTCTGAGGCCAGTGGCAGGCTCCTGGCTGCTGGCTGTGCTTGTGAGGTCACAGCAGCCTCAGTGCCTCCTAGGCCACTGGCAAGCTTCTGCCTGCCTGCTGTGCCTCGGAGGTCACAGCAGCCTCAGTGCCTCCTAGGCCAGTGGCAGACTCCTGGCTGCTGGCTGTGCCTGTGAGGTCACAGCAGCCTCAGTGCCTCTTTTGCCAGTGGCAGGCTCCTGGCTGCTGGCTGTGCTTGTGAGGTCACAGCAGCCTCAGTGCCTCCCAGGCCAGTGGCAGGCTCCTGGCTGCTGGCTGTGCTTGGGAGGTCACAGCAGACTCAGTGACTCCTACGTTAGTCTACAGCGCCCACTGCTGGCTGTGCTTGTGAGGTCACAGCAGCCTCAGTGCTTCATAGGTTAGTGACAGGCTCCTGGCTGCTGGCTGTGCTTGTGAGGTCACAGCTGCCTCAGTGCCTCATAGCTTAGTGTTTAGCGCCCCCTCCTGGCTGTGCTTGTGAGATAACAGCAGCCTCAGTGCCTCCTAGGCCTGTGGCAGGCTCAAGGCTGCTGGCTGTGCTTGTGAGGTCACAGCAGCCTGAATGACTCCTAGGCCAGTTGCAGACTCATGGCTGTTGGCTGTGCTTGTGAGGTCACAGCAGCCTCAGTGCCTCCCAGGCCAGTGGCAGGTTCACGGCTGCTGGCTGTGCTTGTGAGGTCACAGCAACCTCAGTGCCTCCTAGGCCAGGGGCAGGCTCCTGGTTGCTGGCTGTGCTTGTGAGGTCACTGCAAACCCAGTGCCTCCGAGGTCAGTGGCATGCTCATGGCTGCTGGCTCTGCTTGTGAGGTCACAGCAGCCTCAGTGCCTCTGAGGCCAGTGGCAGGCTCCTGGCTGCTTGCTGTGCTTGTGAGGTCACAGTAGCCTCAGTGCCTCCTAGGCCAGTGGCAGGCGCATGGCCGCTGGCTGTGCTTGGGAGGTCACAGCAGCCTAAGTACCTCCTAGGCCACTGGCAAGCTTCTGCCTGCTGGCTGTGCTTGGGAGGTCACAGCAGCCTCAGTGCCTCATAGGTTAGCGGCAAGCGCCCCTGCTGGCCTTGCTTGTGAGGTCGCAGCAGCCTCAGTGCCTCCGACGCCAGTGGCGGGCTCCTGGCTGCTGGCTGTGCTTGTGAGGCCACAGCAGCCTGAATGCCTCCTAGGCCAGTGGCTCATTCATAGCTGCTGGCTGTCCTTGGGAGGTCACAGCAGCCCCAGGGCATCATAGGTTAGTGGCAAGCGCACCTGCTGGCTGCCCTTGTGAGGTCACAGCAGCCTCAGTGCCTCCTAGGCCAGTGGCAGGCTCCTGGATGCTGGCTGTGCTTGTGACGTCACAGCAGCCTCCATGCCTCCAAGGTCAGTGGCTCAATCATGGCTGCTGGCTGTGCTTGTGAGATAACAGCAGCCTCAGTGCCTCCTAGGCCAGTGGTAGGCTCATCGCTGCTGGCTGTGCTTGTGAGGTCACAGCAGCCTCAGTGCCTCCGAGGCCAGTTGCAGACTCATGGCTGTTGGCTGTTCTTCTGAGGTCACAGCAGCCTCAGTGCCTCCCAGGCCAGTGGCAGGCTCCTGGCTGCTGGATGTGCTTGGAAGGTCACAGAAGACTCACTGACTCCTACCTTAGTCTACAGCGCCCACTGCTGGCTGTGCTTGTGAGGTCACAGCAGCCTCAGTGCCTCCTAGGCCAGTGGCAGGCTCATGGCTGCCGGCTGTGCTTGTGAGGTCACAGCAGTCTCAGTGCCTCATAGGTAAGTGTCTACCGCCCACTGCTGGCTGTGCTTGTGAGGTCACAGCAGCCTGAGTGCCTCCTAGGTAAATCTACAGTGCCCCCTGCTGGCTGTGTTTGGGAGGTCACAGCAGCCACAGTGCCTCCTAGGCCAGTGGCAGGCTCCTGGCTGCTAGCTGTGCTTGGGAGGTCACAGCAGCCTCAGTGCCTCCTAGGCCAGTGTCAGACTCATGGCTGCTGGCTGTGCTTGTGAGGTCACAGCAGCCTCAGTGCCTCTAAAGCCAGTGGCAGGCTCATGGCTGCTGGCTGAGCTTGTGAGGTCACAGCAGCCTCAGTGCCTCCTAGGTCAGTGGCCGGCGAAAGGCTGCTGGCTGTGCTTGTGAAGTGTCAGCAACCTCAGTGCCTCCGAGACCAGTGGCAGGCTCATGGCTCCTGGCTGAGCTTGTCAGCTCGCAGCAGCCTCAGTGCCCCCGAGGTCAGTTGCATGCTCATGCGTGCTTGCTGTGCTTGGGAGGTCACAGCAGCCTCAGTGCCTCCTAGGCCAGTGGCAGGCTCCTGGATGCTGGCTGAGCTTGGGAGGTCACAGCAGCCTAAGTGCCTCCTAGGCCAGTGGCAGGCTCCTGGCTGCTGGCTGTGCTTGGGAGGTCACAGCAGCCTCAGTGCCTCCTACATTAGTCTACAGCGCCCACTGCTGCATGTGCTTCTGAGGTCACAGCAGCCTCAGTGCCTCCTAGGCCAGTGGCAGGCTCCTGGCTGCTGACTGTGCTTGTGAGGTCACAGCAGCCTCAGTGCCTCATAGGTTAGTGGCAATCGCCCCACCTGGCTGTCCTTGTGATGTCACAGCAGCCTGAGTGCGTCCTAGGGTCAGTGGCAGGCTCATGGTTGCTGCCTTTGGTTGTGAGGTCATAGCAGCCTCTGTGCCTCGGAGGCCAGTGACAGGCTCCTGGCTGCTGGCTGTGCTTGTGAGGTCACAGCAGCCTGAGATCATCTCCTGCCAGTGGCAGGCTCATGGCTGCCGGCTGTGCTTGTGAGGTCACAGCAGCCTCAGTGCCTCATAGGCAAGTGTCTAGCTTCCCCTGCTGGCTGTGCTTGTGAGGTCACAGCAGCCTGAGTGCCTCCAAGGTAACTCTACAGCACCCCCTGCTGGCTGTGCTTGTGAGGTCACAGCAGCCTCAGTGCCTCTAAGGCCAGTGGCAGGCTCCTGGATGCTGGCTGTGCTTTGGAGGTCACAGCAGCCTCAGTGCCTCCGAGGTCAGTGGCAGGCTCCTGCATGCTGGCTGTGCTTCTGAGGTCACAGCAGCCGGAATGCCTAGTAGGCCAGTGGCTCGTTCATGGCTGCTGGCTGTGCTTGTGAGGTCACAGCAGCTCCAGGGCATCATAGGTTTGTGGAAAGCGCACCTGCTGGCTGTCCTTCTGAGGTCACCGCAGCCTCAATGCCTCATAGGCCAGTGGCAGGCTCATGGCTGGGGGCTGTGCTTGTGAGATCACAGCAGCCTCCATGCCTCCTAGGCCAGTGGCCGGCTCCTGGCTGCTGGCTGTGCTTGTGAAGTCACTGCAGCCCCAGTGCCTCTGAGGCCAGTGGCAGGTTCACGGCTGCTGGCTGTGCTTGTGAGGTCACAGCAGCCTCAGTGCCTCCTAGGCCAGTGGCAGGCTCCTGGCTGCTGCCTGTGCTTGGGAGGTCACAGCAGCCTCAGTGACTCCTACGTTAGTCTACAGCGCCCACTGCTGCCTGTGCTTGTGAGGTCACAGCAGCATCAGTGCCTCCGAGGTCAGTTGCATGCTCATGGCTGCTGGCTGTGCTTCGGAGGTCACAGCAGCCTCAGTGCCTCCTAAGCCTGGGGCAGCCTCATGGCTGCTGGCTGTGCTTGTCAGGTCACAGCAGCCTCAGTGCCTCATAGGTTAGTGGCAAGCGCCCCACCTGCCTGTCCTTGTGAGGTCACAGGAGCCTGAGTGCCTCCTAGGGTCAGTGGCAGGCTCATGCTTGCTGCCTTTGGTTGTGAGGTCACAGCAGCCTCTGTGCCTCGGAGGCCAGTGGCAGGCTCATGGCTGCCGGCTGTGCTTGTGAGGTCACAGCAGCCTCAGTGCCTCATAGGCAAGTGTCTAGCGCCCCCTGCTGGCTGTGCTTGTGAGGTCACAGCAGCCTGACTGCCTCCCAGGTAACTCTACAGCGCCCCCTGCTCGTTGTCCTTGTGAGGTCACAGCAGCCAAAGTGCCTTCCAGGCCAGTGGCAGGCTCCTGGCTGCTAGCTGTGCTTGGGAGGTCACAGCAACATCACTGCCTCCTAGGTCAGGGGCAGGCTCCTGGCTGCTGGCTGTGCTTGGGAGGTCACAGCAGCCTCAGTGCCTCCCAGGCCAGTGGCAGGCTCCTGGCTGCTGGCTGTGCTTGTGAGGTCACAGCAGCCTCAGTGCCTCCTAGGTCAGTGGCCGGAGAATGGCTGCTGGCTGTGCTTGTGAGGTCACAGCAGCCTCAGTGCCTCCTAGGCCAGGGGCAGGCTCCTGGCTGCTGGCTGTGCTTGTGAGGTCACAGCAGCCTCAGTGCCTCTTTTGCCAGTGGCAGGCTCCTGGCTGCTGGCTGTGCTTGTGAGGTCACAGCAGCCTCAGTGCCTCCCAGGCCAGTGGCAGGCTCCTGGCTGCTGGCTGTGCTTGGGAGGTCACAGCAGACTCAGTGACTCCTACGTTAGTCTACAGCGCCCCCTCCTGGCTGTGCTTGTGAGGTCACAGCAGCCTCAGTGCGTCATAGGTTAGTGGCAGGCGCATGGCTGCTGGCTGTGCTTGGGAGGTCACAGCAGCCTAAGTACCTCCTGGGCCACTGGCAAGCTTCTGCCTGCTGGCTGTGCTTGGGAGGTCACGGCAGCCTAAGTGCCTCATAGGTTAGCGGCAAGCACCCCTGCTGGCCTTGCTTGTGAGGTCGCAGCAGCCTCAGTGCCTCCGACGCCAGTGGCGGGCTCCTGGCTGCTGGCTGTGCTTGTGAGGTCACAGCAGCCTGAATGCCTCCGAGGCCAGTGGCTCATTCATGGCTGTTGGCTGTGCTTGTGAGGTCACAGCAGCCTCAGTGCCTCCCAGGCCAGTGGCAGGCTCATGGCTGCTGGATGTGCTTGGAAGGTCACAGAAGACTCAGTGACTCCTACCTTAGTCTACAGCGCCCACTGCTGGCTGTGCTTGTGAGGTCACAGCAGCCTCAGTGCCTCCTAGGCCACTGGCAGGCTCATGGCTGCCGGCTGTGCTTGTGAGGTCACAGCAGTCTCAGTGCCTCATAGGTAAGTGTCTACCGCCCACTGCTGGCTGTGCTTGTGAGGTCACAGCAGCCTCAGTGCCTCCTAGGTAAATCTACAGTGCCCCCTGCTGGCTGTGTTTGGGAGGTCACAGCAGCCTCAGTGCCTCCTAGGCCAGTAGCAGGCTCCTGGCTGCTAGCTGTGCTTGCGAGGTCACAGCAGCCTGGGTGCCTCCTAGGCCAGTGTCAGACTCATGGCTGCTGGCTGTGCTTGTGAGGTCACAGCAGCCTCAGTGCCTCTAAAGCCAGTGGCAGGCTCATGGCTGCTGGCTGAGCTTGTGAGGTCACAGCAGCCTCTGTGCCTCCTAGGTCAGTGGCCGGCGAAAGGCTGCTGGCTGTGCTTGTGAAGTGTCAGCAACCTCAGTGCCTCCGAGGCCAGTGGCAGGCTCATGGCTCCTGGCTGAGCTTGTCAGCTCGCAGCAGCCTCAGTGCCCCCGAGGTCAGTTGCATGCTCATGCGTGCATGCTGTGCTTGGGAGGTCATAGCAGCCTCAGTGCCTTCCAGGCCAGTGGCAGGCTCCTGGCTGCTGGCTGTGCTTGGGAGGTCACAGCAGCCTCAGTGCCTCCTACATTAGTCTACAGCGCACACTGCTGGCTGTGCTTGTGAGGTCACAGCAGCCTCAGTGCCTCTTTTGCCAGGGGCAGGCTCCTGGCTGCTGCCTGTGCTTGGGAGGTCACAGCAGCCTCAGTGACTCCTACGTTAGTCTACAGCGCCCACTGCTGCCTGTGCTTGTGAGGTCACAGCAGCATCAGTGCCTCCGAGGTCAGTTGCATGCTCATGGCTGCTGGCTGTGCTTCGGAGGTCACAGCAGCCTCAGTGCCTCCTAAGCCTGGGGCAGCCTCATGGCTGCTGGCTGTGCTTGTCAGGTCACAGCAGCCTCACTGCCTCTTTTGCCAGTGGCAGGCTCCTGGCTGCTGGCTGTGCTTGTGAGGTCACAGCAGCCTCAGTGCCTCTTTTGCCAGGGGCAGGCTCCTGGCTGCTGCCTGTGCTTGGGAGGTCACAGCAGCCTCAGTGACTCCTACGTTAGTCTACAGCGCCCACTGCTGCCTGTGCTTGTGAGGTCACAGCAGCATCAGTGCCTCCGAGGTCAGTTGCATGCTCATGGCTGCTGGCTGTGCTTCGGAGGTCACAGCAGCCTCAGTGCCTCCTAAGCCTGGGGCAGCCTCATGGCTGCTGGCTGTGCTTGTCAGGTCACAGCAGCCTCAGTGCCTCATAGGTTAGTGGCAAGCGCCCCACCTGCCTGTCCTTGTGAGGTCACAGGAGCCTGAGTGCCTCCTAGGGTCAGTGGCAGGCTCATGCTTGCTGCCTTTGGTTGTGAGGTCACAGCAGCCTCTGTGCCTCGGAGGCCAGTGACAGGCTCCTGGCTGGTGGCTGTGCTTGGGAGGTCACAGCAGCCTGAGATCATCTCCGGCCAGTGGCAGGCTCATGGCTGCCGGCTGTGCTTGTGAGGTCACAGCAGCCTCGGTGCCTCATAGGCAAGTGTCTAGCTTCCCCTGCTGGCTGTGTTTGGGAGGTCACAGCAGCCTGACTGCCTCCCAGGTAACTCTACAGCGCCCCCTGCTCGTTGTCCTTGTGAGGTCACAGCAGCCAAAGCGCCTTCCAGGCCAGTGGCAGGCTCCTGCCTGCTAGCTGTGCTTGGGAGGTCACAGCAACATCACTGCCTCCTAGGTCAGGGGCAGGCTCCTGGCTGCTGCCTGTGCTTGTGAGGTCACAGCAGCCTCAGAGCCTCTGAGGCCAGTGGCAGGCTCCTGGCTGCTGGCTGTGCTTGTGAGGTCACAGCAGCCTCAGTGCCTCCTAGGTCAGTGGCCGGAGAATGGCTGTTGGCTGTGCTTGTGAGGTCACAGCAGCCTCAGAGCCTCTGAGGCCAGTGGCAGGCTCCTGGCTGCTGGCTGTGCTTGTGAGGTCACAGCAGCCTCAGTGCCTCCTAGGTCAGTGGCCGGAGAATGGCTGCTGGCTGTGCTTGGGAGGTCACAGCAGCCTCAGTGCCTCCTAGGCCAGTGGCAGGCTCCTGGCTGCTGGCTGTGCTTGGGAGGTCATAGCAGCCTCAGTGCCTTCCAGGCCAGTGGCAGGCTCCTGGCTGCTGGCTGTGCTTGGGAGGTCACAGCAGCCTCAGTGCCTCCTACATTAGTCTACAGCGCCCACTGCTGCCTGTGCTTCTGAGGTCACAGCAGCCTCAGTGCCTCCTAGGCCAGTGGCAGGCTCCTGGCTGCTGACTGTGCTTGTGAGGTCACAGCAGCCTCAGTGCCTCATAGGTTAGTGGCAAGCGCCCCACCTGGCTGTCCTTGTGAAGTCACAGCAGCCTGAGTGCCTCCTAGGGTCAGTGGCAGGCTCATGCTTGCTGCCTTTGGTTGTGAGGTCATAGCAGCCTCTGTGCCTCGGAGGCCAGTGACAGGCTCCTGGCTGGTGGCTGTGCTTGGGAGGTCACAGCAGCTTGAGATCATCTCCTGCCAGTGGCAGGCTCATGGCTGCCGGCTGTGCTTGTGAGGTCACAGCAGCCTCAGTGCCTCATAGGCAAGTGTCTAGCTTCCCCTGCTGGCTGTGCTTGTGAGGTCACAGCAGCCTGAGTGCCTCCAAGGTAACTCTACAGCACCCCCTGCTGGCTGTGCTTGTGAGGTCACAGCAGCCTCAGTGCCTCTAAGGCCAGTGGCAGGCTCCTGGATGCTGGCTGTGCTTTGGAGATCACAGCAGCCTCAGTGCCTCCGAGGCCAGTGGCAGGCTCCTGCATGCTGGCTGTGCTTCTGAGGTCACAGCAGCCGGAATGCCTAGTAGGCCAGTGACTTGTTCATGGCTGCTGGCTGTGCTTGTGAGGTCACAGCAGCCCCACGGCAGCATAGGTTTGTGGAAAGCGCACCTGCTGGCTGTCCTTCTGAGGTCACCGCAGCTTCAATGCCTCATAGGCCAGTGGCAGGCTCATGGCTGCTGGCTCTGCTTGTGAGATAACAGCAGCCTCAGTGCCTCTGAGGTCAGTGGCAGGCTCCTGGCTGCTTGCTGTGCTTGTGAGGTCACAGCAGCCTCAGTGCCTCCTGGGTAACTCTGCAGCGCTCCCTGCTGGCTGTGCTTGTGAGGTCACAGTAGCCTCAGTGCCTCCTAGGCCAGTGGCAGGCGCATGGCTGCTGGCTGTGCTTGGGAGGTCACAGCAGCCTCAGTGCCTCTGTGGCCAGTGGTAGGCTCCTGGCTGCTGGCTGTGCTTGTGAGGTCACAGCAGCCTCAGTGCCTCATAGGTTAGCGGCAAGCGCCCCTGCTGGCCTTGCTTGTGAGGTCGCAGCAGCCTCAGTGCCTCCGACGCCAGTGGCGGGCTCCTGGCTGCTGGCTGTGCTTGTGAGGTCACAGCAGCCTGAATGCCTCCGAGGCCAGTGGCTCATTCATGGCTGCTGGCTGTCCTTGGGAGGTCACAGCAGCCCCAGGGCATCATAGGTTAGTGGCAAGCACACCTGCTGGCTGCCCTTGTGAGGTCACAGCAGCCTCAGTGCCTCCTAGGCCAGTTGCAGACTCATGGCTGTTGGCTGTGCTTCTGAGGTCACAGCAGCCTCAGTGCCTCCCAGGCCAGTGGCAGGCTCCTGGCTGCTGGATGTGCTTGGAAGGTCACAGAAGACTCACTGACTCCTACCTTAGTCTACAGCGCCCACTGCTGGCTGTGCTTGTGAGGTCACAGCAGCCTCAGTGCCTCCTAGGCCACTGGCAGGCTCATGGCTGCTGGCTGTGCTTGTGAGGTCACAGCAGTCTCAGTGCCTCATAGGTAAGTGTCTACCGCCCACTGCTGGCTGTGCTTGGGAGGTCACAGCAGCCTGAGTGCCTCCTAGGAAAATCTACAGTGCCCCCTGCTGGCTGTGTTTGTGAGGTCAGAGCAGCCTCAGTGCCTCCTAGGCCAGTGGCAGGCTCCTGGCTGCTAGCTGTGCTTGGGAGGTCACAGCAGCCTGGGTGCCTCCTAGGCCAGTGTCAGACTCATGGCTGCCGGCTGTGCTTGTGAGGTCACAGCAGCCCCAGTGCCTCTAAAGCCAATGGCAGGCTCATGGCTGCTGGCTGAGCTTGTGAGGTCACAGCAGCCTCTGTGCCTCCTAGGTCAGTGGCCGGCGAAAGGCTGCTGGCTGTGCTTGTGAAGTGTCAGCAACCTCAGTGCCTCCGAGACCAGTGGCAGGCTCATGGCTCCTGGCTGAGCTTGTCAGCTCACAGCAGCCTTAGTGCCTCCGAGGTCAGTAGCATGCTCATGCGTGCTTGCTGTGCTTGTGAGGTCACAGCAGCCTCAGTGCCTCCTAGGCCAGTGGCAGGCTCCTGGATGCTGGCTGTGCTTGGGAGGTCACAGCAGCCTCAGTGCCTCCTCGGCTGGAGGAAAGTTCATACCTGCTGGCTGTGCTTGTGAGGTCACAGCAGCCTCAGTGCCTCCTAGGCCAGTGGCAGGCTCCTGGCTGCTGGCTGTGCTTGGGAGGTCACAGCAGCCTCAGTGCCTCCTACATTAGTCTACAGCGCCCCCTGCTGGCTGTGCTTGTGAGGTCACAGCAGCCTCAGTGCCTCCTAGGCCAGTGGCAGGCTCCTGGCTACTGACTGTGCTTGTGAGGTCACAGCAGCCTCAGTGCCTCATAGGTTAGTGGCAATCGCCCCACCTAGCTGTCCTTGTGAAGTCACAGCAGCCTGAGTGCCTCCTAGGGTCAGTGGCAGGCTCATGGTTGCTGCCTTTGGTTGTGAGGTCATAGCAGCCTCTGTGCCTCGGAGGCCAGTGACAGGCTCCTGGCTGGTGGCTGTGCTTGGGAGGTCACAGCAGCCTGAGATCATCTCCTGCCAGTGGCAGGCTCATGGCTGCCGGCTGTGCTTGTGAGGTCACAGCAGCCTCAGTGCCTCATAGGCAAGTGTCTAGCTTCCCCTGCTGGCTGTGCTTGTGAGGTCACAGCAGCCTCAGTGCCTCCTGGGTAACTCTACAGCACCCCCTGCTGACTGTGCTTGTGAGGTCACAGCAGCCTCAGTGCCTCATAGGCCAGTGGCAGGCTCCTGGCTGCTGGCTTTGGTTGTGAGGTCACAGCAGCCTCAGTGCCACCTAGGCCACTGGCAAGCTCCTGCCTCCTGGCTGTGCTTGTGAGGTCACAGCAGCCTCAGTGCCTCATAGCTCAGTGGTAAGCGCCCCTGCTGGCCTTGCTTGTGAGGTCACAGCAGCCTCAGTGCCTCATAGGCCTGTGGCAGGCTCCTGGATGCTGGCTGTGCTTCTGAGGTCACAGCAGACTCAGTGCCTCCTACGTAATTCTACAGCACTCCCTGCTGGCTGTGCTTCTGAGGTCACAGCAGCCTGAATGCCTCCTAGGCCAGTTGCACACTCATGGCTGTTGGCTGTGCTTGTGAGGTCACAGCAGCCTCAGTGCCTCTGTGGCCAGTGGTAGGCTCATGGCTGCTGGCTGTGCTTGTGAGGTCACAGCAGCCTGAATGCCTTCTAGGCCAGTTGCAGACTCATGGCTGTTGGCTGTGCTTGTGAGGTCACAGCAGCCTCAGTGCCTCCCAGGCCAGTGGCAGGCTCCTGGCTGCTGGCTGTGCTTGTGAGGTCACAGCAGCCTCAGTGCCTCATAGGTAACTCTACAGCGCCCCCTGCTGGCTGTGCTTGGGAGGTCACAGCAGCCTCAGTGCCTCATAGGTAACTCTACAGCGCCCCCTGCTGGCTGTGCTTGGGAGGTCACAGCAGCCTCAGTGCCTCCGACGCCAGTGGCAGAATCCTGGCTGCTAGCTGTGCTTGGGAGGTCACAGCAGCCTCAGTGCCTCCTAGGTCAGTGGCCGGCAAATGGCTGCTGGCTGTGCTTGTGAGGTGTCAGCAACCTCAGTGCCTCCGAGGCCACTGGCAGGCTCATGGCTCCTGGCTGAGCTTGTGAGGTCACAGCAGCCTCAGTGCCTCCGAGGTCAGTTGCATGCTCATGCCTGCTGGCTGTGCTTGGGAGGTCACAGCAGCCTCAGTGCCTCCTAGGCCAGTGGCAGGCTCCTGGCTGCTAGCTGTGCTTGGGAGGTCACAGCAGCCTGGGTGCCTCCTAGGCCAGTGTCAGACTCATGGCTGCTGGCTGTGCTTGTGAGGTCACAGCAGCCTCAGTGCCTCTAAAGCCAGTGGCAGGCTCATGGCTGCTGGCTGAGCTTGTGAGGTCACAGCAACCTCAGTGCCTCCGAGACCAGTGGCAGGCTCATGGCTCCTGGCTGAGCTTGTCAGCTCACAGCAGCCTCAGTGCCTCCTACATTAGTCTACAGCGCACACTGCTGCCTGTGCTTGTGAGGTCACAGCAGCCTCAGTGACTCCTACGTTAGTCTACAGCGCCCACTGCTGCCTGTGCTTGTGAGGTCACAGCAGCATCAGTGCCTCCGAGGTCAGTTGCATGCTCATGGCTGCTGGCTGTGCTTCGGAGGTCACATCAGCCTCAGTGCCTCCTAAGCCTGGGGCAGCCTCATGGCTGCTGGCTGTGCTTGTCAGGTCACAGCAGCCTCAGTGCCTCATAGGTTAGTGGCAAGCGCCCCACCTGCCTGTCCTTGTGAGGTCACAGGAGCCTGAGTGCCTCCTAGGGTCAGTGGCAGGCTCATGCTTGCTGCCTTTGGTTGTGAGGTCACAGCAGCCTCTGTGCCTCGGAGGCCAGTGACAGGCTCCTGGCTGGTGGCTGTGCTTGGGAGGTCACAGCAGCCTGAGATCATCTCCGGCCACTGGCAGGCTCATGGCTGCCGGCTGTGCTTGTGAGGTCACAGCAGCCTCAGAGCCTCTGAGGCCAGTGGCAGGCTCCTGGCTGCTGGCTGTGCTTGTGAGGTCACAGCAGCCTCAGTGCCTCTTTTGCCAGTGGCAGGCTCCTGGCTGCTGGCTGTGCTTGTGAGGTCACAGCAGCCTCAGTGCCTCCCAGGCCAGTGGCAGGCTCCTGGCTGCTGGCTGTGCTTGGGAGGTCACAGCAGACTCAGTGACTCCTACGTTAGTCTACAGCGCCCACTGCTGCCTGTGCTTGTGAGGTCACAGCAGCCTCAGTGCGTCATAGGTTAGTGGCAGGCTCCTGGCTGCTGGCTGTGCTTGTGAGGTCACAGCTGCCTCAGTGCCTCATAGCTTAGTGTTTAGCGCCCCCTCCTGGCTGTGCTTGTGAGATAACAGCAGCCTCAGTGCCTCCTAGGCCTGTGGCAGGCTCAAGGCTGCTGGCTGTGCTTGTGAGGTCACAGCAGCCTGAATGACTCCTAGGCCAGTTGCAGACTCATGGCTGTTGGCTGTGCTTGTGAGGTCACAGCAGCCTCAGTGCCTCCCAGGCCAGTGGCAGGTTCACGGCTGCTGGCTGTGCTTGTGAGGTCACAGCAACCTCAGTGCCTCCTAGGCCAGGGGCAGGCTCCTGGTTGCTGGCTGTGCTTGTGAGGTCACTGCAAACCCAGTGCCTCCGAGGTCAGTGGCATGCTCATGGCTGCTGGCTCTGCTTGTGAGATAACAGCAGCCTCAGTGCCTCTGAGGCCAGTGGCAGGCTCCTGGCTGCTTGCTGTGCTTGTGAGGTCACAGCAGCCTCAGTGCCTCCTGGGTAACTCTGCAGCGCTCCCTGCTGGCTGTGCTTGTGAGGTCACAGTAGCCTCAGTGCCTCCTAGGCCAGGGGCAGGCGCATGGCCGCTGGCTGTGCTTGGGAGGTCACAGCAGCCTAAGTACCTCCTAGGCCACTGGCAAGCTTCTGCCTGCTGGCTGTGCTTGGGAGGTCACAGCAGCCTCAGTGCCTCATAGGCCAGTGGCAGGCTCCTGGCTGCTGGCTTTGGTTGTGAGGTCAGAACAGACTCAGTGCCACCTAGGCCACTGGCAAGCTCCTGCCTCCTGGCTGTGCTTGTGAGGTCACAGCAGCCTCAGTGCGTCATAGCTCAGTGGTAAGCGCCCCTGCTGGCCTTGCTTGTGAGGTCACAGCAGCCTCAGTGCCTCATAGGCCTGTGGCAGGCTCCTGGATGCTTGCTGTGCTTGTGAGGTCACAGCAGCCTCAGTGCCTCCTGGGTAACTCTGCAGCGCTCCCTGCTGGCTGTGCTTGTGAGGTCACAGTAGCCTCAGTGCCTCCTAGGTCAGTGGCAGGCGCATGGCTGCTGGCTGTGCTTGGGAGGTCACAGCAGCCTAAGTACCTCCTAGGCCACTGGCAAGCTTCTGCCTGCTGGCTGTGCTTGGGAGGTCACAGCAGCCTCAGTGCCTCATAGGTTAGCGGCAAGCGCCCCTGCTGGCCTTGCTTGTGAGGTCGCAGCAGCCTCAGTGCCTCCGACGCCAGTGGCGGGCTCCTGGCTGCTGGCTGTGCTTGTGAGGTCACAGCAGCCTGAATGCCTCCTAGGCCAGTGGCTCATTCATAGCTGCTGGCTGTCCTTGGGAGGTCACAGCAGCCCCAGGGCATCATAGGTTAGTGGCAAGCGCACCTGCTGGCTGTGCTTGGGAGGTCACAGCAGCCTCAGTGCCTCCTAGGCCAGTGGCAGGCTCCTGGATGCTGGCTGTGCTTGTGACGTCACAGCAGCCTCCATGCCTCCAAGGTCAGTGGCTCAATCATGGCTGCTGGCTGTGCTTGTGAGATAACAGCAGCCTCAGTGCCTCTGTGGCCAGTGGTAGGCTCATCGCTGCTGGCTGTGCTTGTGAGGTCACAGCAGCCTCAGTGCCTCCTAGGCCAGTTGCAGACTCATGGCTGTTGGCTGTGCTTCTGAGGTCACAGCAGCCTCAGTGCCTCCCAGGCCAGTGGCAGGCTCCTGGCTGCTGGATGTGCTTGGAAGGTCACAGAAGACTCACTGACTCCTACCTTAGTCTACAGCGCCCACTGCTGGCTGTGCTTGTGAGGTCACAGCAGCCTCAGTGCCTCCTAGGCCACTGGCAGGCTCATGGCTGCTGGCTGTGCTTGTGAGGTCACAGCAGCCTCAGTGCCTCATAGGTAAGTGTCTACCGCCCACTGCTGGCTGTGCTTGTGAGGTCAGAGCAGCCTGAGGGCCTCCTAGGTAAATCTACAGTGCCCCCTGCTGGCTGTGTTTGGGAGGTCACAGCAGCCTCAGTGCCTCCTAGGCCAGTAGCAGGCCCCTGGCTGCTAGCTGTGCTTGGGAGGTCACAGCAGCCTCAGTGCCTCTAAAGCCAGTGGCAGGCTCATGGCTGCTGGCTGAGCTTGGGAGGTCACAGCAGCCTCAGTGCCTCCTAGGTCAGTGGCCGGCGAAAGGCTGCTGGCTGTGCTTGTGAAGTGTCAGCAACCTCAGTGCCTCCGAGACCAGTGGCAGGCTCATGGCTCCTGGCTGAGCTTGTCAGCTCACAGCAGCCTCAGTGCCTCCGAGGTCAGTGGCATGCTCATGCGTGCTTGCTGTGCTTGTGAGGTCACAGCAGCCTCAGTGCCTGCTAGGCCAGTGGCAGGCTCCTGGATGCTGGCTGTGCTTGGGAGGTCACAGCAGCCTAAGTGCCTCCTCGGCTGGAGGAAAGTTCATACCTGCTGGCTGTGCTTGTGAGGTCACAGCAGCCTCAGTGCCTCCTAGGCCAGTGGCAGGCTCCTGGCTGCTGGCTGTGCTTGGGAGGTCACAGCAGCATCAGTGCCTTCCAGGCCAGTGGCAGGCTCCTGGCTGCTGGCTGTGCTTGGGAGGTCACAGCAGCCTCAGTGCCTCCTACATTAGTCTACAGCGCCCACTGCTGCCTGTGCTTCTGAGGTCACAGCAGCCTCAGTGCCTCCTAGGCCAGTGGCAGGCTCCTGGCTGCTGACTGTGCTTGTGAGGTCACAGCAGCCTCAGTGCCTCATAGGTTAGTGGCAATCGCCCCACCTGGCTGTCCTTGTGAAGTCACAGCAGCCTGAGTGCCTCCTAGGGTCAGTGGCAGGCTCATGGTTGCTGCCTTTGGTTGTGAGGTCATAGCAGCCTCTGTGCCTCGGAGGCCAGTGACAGGCTCCTGGCTGGTGGCTGTGCTTGGGAGGTCACAGCAGCCTGAGATCATCTCCTGCCAGTGGCAGGCTCATGGCTGCCGGCTGTGCTTGTGAGGTCACAGCAGCCTCAGTGCCTCATAGGCAAGTGTCTAGCTTCCCCTGCTGGCTGTGCTTGTGAGGTCACAGCAGCCTGAGTGCCTCCCAGGTAACTCTACAGCACCCCCTGCTGGCTGTGCTTGTGAGGTCACAGCAGCCTCAGTGCCTCCTAGGCCAGTGGCAGGCTCCTGGCTGCTGGCTTTGGTTGTGAGGTCACAGCAGCCTCAGTGCCACGTAGGCCACTGGCAAGCTCCTGCCTCCTGGCTGTGCTTGTGAGGTCACAGCAGCCTCAGTGCCTCATAGGCCTGTGGCAGGCTCCTGGATGCTGGCTGTGCTTCTGAGGTCACAGCAGACTCAGTGCCTCCTACGTAATTCTACAGCACTCCCTGCTGGCTGTGCTTCTGAGGTCACAGCAACCTCAGTGCCTCCTAGGCCAGTGGCAGGCTCCTAGCTGCTTGATGTGCTTGGGAGGTCACAGCAGCCTGAATGCCTCCTAGGCCAGTTGCACACTCATGGCTGTTGGCTGTGCTTGTGAGGTCACAGCAGCCTCAGTGCCTCTGTGGCCAGTGGTAGGCTCATGGCTGCTGGCTGTGCTTGTGAGGTCACAGCAGCCTGAATGCCTCCTAGGCCAGTTGCAGACTCATGGCTGTTGGCTGTGCTTGTGAGGTCACAGCAGCCTCAGTGCCTCCCAGGCCAGTGGCAGGCTCCTGGCTGCTGGCTGTGCTTGGGAGGTCACAGCAGCCTCAGTGCCTCATACGTAAGTGTCTATCGCCCCCTGCTGGCTGTGCTTGTGAGGTCACAGCAGCCTCAGTGCCTCATAGGTAACTCTACAGCGCCCCCTGCTGGCTGTGCTTGGGAGGTCACAGCAGCCTCAGTGCCTCCTAGGCCAGTGGCAGAATCCTGGCTGCTAGCTGTGCTTGGGAGGTCACAGCAGCCTCAGTGCCTCCTAGGTCAGTGGCCGGCAAATGGCTGCTGGCTGTGCTTGTGAGATGTCAGCAACCTCAGTGCCTCCGAGGCCAGTGGCAGGCTCATGGCTCCTGGCTGAGCTTGTGAGGTCACAGCAGCCTCAGTGCCTCCGAGGTCAGTTGCATGCTCATGCCTGCTGGCTGTGCTTGGGAGGTCACAGCAGCCTCAGTGCCTCCTAGGCCAGTGGCAGGCTCCTGGATGCTGGCTGTGCTTGTGAGGTCAGAGCAGCCTAAGTGCCTGCTCGGCTGGAGGAAAGTTCATACCTGCTGGCTGTGCTTCTGAGGTAACAGCAGCCTCAGTGCCTCTGAGGCCAGTGGCAGGCTCCTGGATGCTGGCTGTGCTTGTGAGGTCACAGCAGCCTCAGTGCCTCTTTTGCCAGGGGCAGGCTCCTGGCTGCTGCCTGTGCTTGGGAGGTCACAGCAGCCTCAGTGACTCCTACGTTAGTCTACAGCGCCCACTGCTGCCTGTGCTTGTGAGGTCACAGCAGCATCAGTGCCTCCGAGGTCAGTTGCATGCTCATGGCTGCTGGCTGTGCTTCGGAGGTCACAGCAGCCTCAGTGCCTCCTAAGCCTGGGGCAGCCTCATGGCTGCTGGCTGTGCTTGTCAGGTCACAGCAGCCTCAGTGCCTCATAGGTTAGTGGCAAGCGCCCCACCTGCCTGTCCTTGTGAGGTCACAGGAGCCTGAGTGCCTCCTAGGGTCAGTGGCAGGCTCATGCTTGCTGCCTTTGGTTGTGAGGTCACAGCAGCCTCTGTGCCTCGGAGGCCAGTGACAGGCTCCTGGCTGGTGGCTGTGCTTGGGAGGTCACAGCAGCCTGAGATCATCTCCGGCCACTGGCAGGCTCATGGCTGCCGGCTGTGCTTGTGAGGTCACAGCAGCCTCAGTGCCTCATAGGCAAGTGTCTAGCTTCCCCTGCTGGCTGTGTTTGGGAGGTCACAGCAGCCTGACTGCCTCCTGGGTAACTCTACAGCACCCCCTGCTCGTTGTCCTTGTGAGGTCACAGCAGCCAAAGCGCCTTCCAGGCCAGTGGCAGGCTCCTGGCTGCTAGCTGTGCTTGGGAGGTCACAGCAACATCACTGCCTCCTAGGTCAGGGGCAGGCTCCTGGCTGCTGGCTGTGCTTGTGAGGTCACAGCAGCCTCAGAGCCTCTGAGGCCAGTGGCAGGCTCCTGGCTGCTGGCTGTGCTTGTGAGGTCACAGCAGCCTCAGTGCCTCCTAGGCCAGTGGCAGGCTCATGGCTGCTGGCTGTGCTTTTGAGGTCCCAGCAGCCTCAGTACCTCCTAGGCCACTGGCAAGCTTCTGCCTGCCTGCTGTGCCTCGGAGGTCCTAGCAGCCTCAGTGCCTCCTAGGCCAGGGGCAGGCTCCTGGCTGCTGGTTGTGCTTGTGAGGTCACAGCAGCCTCAGTGCCTCTTTTGCCAGTGGCAGGCTCCTGGCTGCTGGCTGTGCTTGTGAGGTCACAGCTGCCTCAGTGCCTCATAGCTTAGTGTTTAGCGCCCCCTCCTGGCTGTGCTTGTGAGATAACAGCAGCCTCAGTGCCTCCTAGGCCTGTGGCAGGCTCAAGGCTGCTGGCTGTGCTTGTGAGGTCACAGCAGCCTGAATGACTCCTAGGCCAGTTGCAGACTCATGGCTGCTGGCTGTGCTTGTGAGGTCACAGCAGCCTCAGTGCCTCCCAGGCCAGTGGCAGGTTCACGGCTGCTGGCTGTGCTTGTGAGGTCACAGCAACCTCAGTGCCTCCTAGGCCAGGGGCAGGCTCCTGGTTGCTGGCTGTGCTTGTGAGGTCACTGCAAACCCAGTGCCTCCGAGGTCAGTGGCATGCTCATGGCTGCTGGCTCTGCTTGTGAGATAACAGCAGCCTCAGTGCCTCTGAGGCCAGTGGCAGGCTCCTGGCTGCTTGCTGTGCTTGTGAGGTCACAGTAGCCTCAGTGCCTCCTAGGCCAGTGGCAGGCGCATGGCTGCTGGCTGTGCTTGGGAGGTCACAGCAGCCTAAGTACCTCCTAGGCCACTGGCAAGCTTCTGCCTGCTGGCTGTGCTTGGGAGGTCACAGCAGCCTCAGTGCCTCATAGGTTAGCGGCAAGCGCCCCTGCTGGCCTTGCTTGTGAGGTCGCAGCAGCCTCAGTGCCTCCGACGCCAGTGGCGGGCTCCTGGCTGCTGGCTGTGCTTGTGAGGTCACAGCAGCCTGAATGCCTCCTAGGCCAGTGGCTCATTCATAGCTGCTGGCTGTCCTTGGGAGGTCACAGCAGCCCCAGGGCATCATAGGTTAGTGGTAAGCGCACCTGCTGGCTGTGCTTGGGAGGTCACAGCAGCCTCAGTGCCTCCTAGGCCAGTGGCAGGCTCCTGGCTGCTGGCTGTGCTTGGGAGGTCATAGCAGCCTCAGTGCCTTCCAGGCCAGTGGCAGGCTCCTGGCTGCTGGCTGTGCTTGGGAGGTCACAGCAGCCTCAGTGCCTCCTACATTAGTCTACAGCGCCCACTGCTGCCTGTGCTTCTGAGGTCACAGCAGCCTCAGTGCCTCCTAGGTTAGTGGCAATCGCCCCACCTGGCTGTGCTTGTGAAGTCACAGCAGCCTGAGTGCCTCCTAGGGTCAGGGGCAGGCTCATGGTTGCTGCCTTTGGTTGTGAGGTCATAGCAGCCTCTGTGCCTCGGATGCCAGTGTCTAGATTCCCCTGCTGGCTGTGCTTGTGAGGTCACAGCAGCCTGAGTGCCTCCAAGGTAAGTCTACAGCGCCCCCTGCTGGCTGTGCTTGTGAGGTCACAGCAGCCTCAGTGCCTCCTAGGCCAGTGGCAGGCTCCTGGCTGCTGGCTTTGGTTGTGAGGTCACAGCAGCCTGAGTGCCACCTAGGCCACTGGCAAGCTCCTGTTTCCTGGCTGTGCTTGTGAGGTCACAGCAGCCTCAGTGCCTCATAGCTCAGTGGTAAGCGCCCCTGCTGGCCTTGCTTGTGAGGTCACAGCAGCCTCAGTGCCTCATAGGCCTGTGGCAGGCTCCTGGATGCTTGCTGTGCTTGTGAGGTCACAGCAGCCTCAGTGCCTCCTGGGTAACTCTCCAGCGCTCCCTGCTGGCTGTGCTTGTGAGGTCACAGTAGCCTCAGTGCCTCCTAGGCCAGTGGCAGGCGCATGGCTGCTGGCTGTGCTTGGGAGGTCACAGCAGCCTAAGTACCTCCTAGGCCACTGGCAAGCTTCTGCCTGCTGGCTGTGCTTGTGAGGTCACAGCAGCCTCAGTGCGTCATAGGTTAGTGGCAGGCTCCTGGCTGCTGGCTGTGCTTGTGAGGTCACAGCTGCCTCAGTGCCTCATAGCTTAGTGTTTAGCGCCCCCTCCTGGCTGTGCTTGTGAGGTCACAGCAGCCTCAGTGCCTCCTAGGCCTGTGGCAGGCTCATGGCTGCTGGCTGTGCTTGTGAGGTCACAGCAGCCTGAATGACTCCTAGGCCAGTTGCAGACTCATGGCTGTTGGCTGTGCTTGTGAGGTCACAGCAGCCTCAGTGCCTCCCAGGCCAGTGGCAGGTTCACGGCTGCTGGCTGTGCTTGTGAGGTCACAGCAACCTCAGTGCCTCCTAGGCCAGGGGCAGGCTCCTGGTTGCTGGCTGTGCTTGTGAGGTCACTGCAAACCCAGTGCCTCCGAGGTCAGTGGCATGCTCATGGCTGCTGGCTCTGCTTGTGAGATAACAGCAGCCTCAGTGCCTCTGAGGCCAGTGGCAGGCTCCTGGCTGCTTGCTGTGCTTGTGAGGTCACAGTAGCCTCAGTGCCTCCTAGGCCAGTGGCAGGCGCATGGCCGCTGGCTGTGCTTGGGAGGTCACAGCAGCCTAAGTACCTCCTAGGCCACTGGCAAGCTTCTGCCTGCTGGCTGTGCTTGGGAGGTCACAGCAGCCTCAGTGCCTCATAGGTTAGCGGCAAGCGCCCCTGCTGGCCTTGCTTGTGAGGTCGCAGCAGCCTCAGTGCCTCCGACGCCAGTGGCGGGCTCCTGGCTGCTGGCTGTGCTTGTGAGGTCACAGCAGCCTGAATGCCTCCTAGGCCAGTGGCTCATTCATAGCTGCTGGCTGTCCTTGGGAGGTCACAGCAGCCCCAGGGCATCATAGGTTAGTGGAAAGCGCACCTGCTGGCTGTGCTTGGGAGGTCACAGCAGCCTCAGTGCCTCCTAGGCCAGTGGCAGGCTCCTGGCTGCTGGCTGTGCTTGGGAGGTCACAGCAGCCTCAGTGCCTTCCAGGCCAGTGGCAGGCTCCTGGCTGCTGGCTGTGCTTGGGAGGTCACAGCAGCCTCAGTGCCTCCTACATTAGTCTACAGCGCCCACTGCTGCCTGTGCTTCTGAGGTCACAGCAGCCTCAGTGCCTCATAGGTTAGTGGCAATCGCCCCACCTGGCTGTGCTTGTGAAGTCACAGCAGCCTGAGTGCCTCCTAGGGTCAGGGGCAGGCTCATGGTTGCTGCCTTTGGTTGTGAGGTCATAGCAGCCTCTGTGCCTCGGATGCCAGTGTCTAGATTCCCCTGCTGGCTGTGCTTGTGAGGTCACAGCAGCCTCAGTGCCTCCTAGGCCAGTGGCAGGCTCCTGGCTGCTGGCTTTGGTTGTGAGGTCACAGCAGCCTGAGTGCCACCTAGGCCACTGGCAAGCTCCTGCCTCCTGGCTGTGCTTGTGAGGTCACAGCAGCCTCAGTGCCTCATAGCTCAGTGGTAAGCGCCCCTGCTGGCCTTGCTTGTGAGGTCACAGCAGCCTCAGTGCCTCATAGGCCTGTGGCAGGCTCCTGGATGCTTGCTGTGCTTGTGAGGTCACAGCAGCCTCAGTGCCTCCTGGGTAACTCTGCAGCGCTCCCTGCTGGCTGTGCTTGTGAGGTCACAGTAGCCTCAGTGCCTCCTAGGCCAGTGGCAGGCGCATGGCTGCTGGCTGTGCTTGGGAGGTCACAGCAGCCTAAGTACCTCCTAGGCCACTGGCAAGCTTCTGCCTGCTGGCTGTGCTTGGGAGGTCACAGCAGCCTCAGTGCCTCATAGGTTAGCGGCAAGCGCCCCTGCTGGCCTTGCTTATGAGGTCGCAGCAGCCTCAGTGCCTCCGACGCCAGTGGTGGGCTCCTGGCTGCTGGCTGTGCTTGTGAGGTCACAGCAGCCTGAATGCCTCCTAGGCCAGTGGCTCATTCATAGCTGCTGGCTGTCCTTGGGAGGTCACAGCAGCCCCAGGGCATCATAGGTTAGTGGCAAGCGCACCTGCTGGCTTTCCTTGTGAGGTCACAGCAGCCTCAGTGCCTCCTAGGCCAGTGGCAGGCTCCTGGATGCTGGCTGTGCTTGTGACGTCACAGCAGCCTCCATGCCTCCAAGGTCAGTGGCACAATCATGGCTGCTGGCTGTGCTTGTGAGATAACAGCAGCCTCAGTGCCTCTGTGGCCAGTGGTAGGCTCATCGCTGCTGGCTGTGCTTGTGAGGTCACAGCAGCCTCAGTGCCTCCTAGGCCAGTGGCAGGCTCCTGGCTGCTGGATGTGCTTGGAAGGTCACAGAAGACTCACTGACTCCTACCTTAGTCTACAGCGCCCACTGCTGGCTGTGCTTGTGAGGTCACAGCAGCCTCAGTGCCTCCTAGGCCACTGGCAGGCTCATGGCTGCTGGCTGTGCTTGTGAGGTCACAGCAGTCTCAGTGCCTCATAGGTAAGTGTCTACCGCCCACTGCTGGCTGTGCTTGTGAGGTCAGAGCAGCCTGAGGGCCTCCTAGGTAAATCTACAGTGCCCCCTGCTGGCTGTGTTTGGGAGGTCACAGCAGCCTCAGTGCCTCCTAGGCCAGTGGCAGGCTCCTGGCTGCTAGCTGTGCTTGGGAGGTCACAGCAGCCTGGGTGCCTCCTAGGCCAGTGTCAGACTCATGGCTGCCGGCTGTGCTTGTGAGGTCACAGCAGCCTCAGTGCCTCCCAGGCCAGTGGCAGGCTCATGGCTGCTGGCTGAGCTTGGGAGGTCACAGCAGCCTCAGTGCCTCATAGGTCAGTGGCCGGCGAAAGGCTGCTGGCTGTGCTTGTAAAGTTTCAGCAACCTCAGTGCCTCCGAGACCAGTGGCAGGCTCATGGCTCCTGGCTGAGCTTGTCAGCTCACAGCAGCCTCAGTGCCTCCGAGGTCAGTTGCATGCTCATGCGTGCTTGCTGTGCTTGTGAGGTCACAGCAGCCTCAGTGCCTCCTAGGGCAGTGGCAGGCTCCTGGCTGCTGGCTGTGCTTGGGAGGTCACAGCAGCCTCAGTGCCTTCCAGGCCAGTGGCAGGCTCCTGGCTGCTGGCTGTGCTTGTGAGGTCACAGCAGCCTCAGTGCCTCCTACATTAGTCTACAGCGCCCACTGCTGCCTGTGCTTCTGAGGTCACAGCAGCCTCAGTGCCTCCTAGGCCAGTGGCAGGCTCCTGGCTGCTGACTGTGCTTGTGAGGTCACAGCAGCCTCAGTGCCTCATAGGTTAGTGGCAATCGCCCCACCTGGCTGTCCTTGTGAAGTCACAGCAGCCTGAGTGCCTCCTAGGGTCAGTGGCAGGCTCATGGTTGCTGCCTTTGGTTGTGAGGTCATAGCAGCCTCTGTGCCTCGGAGGCCAGTGACAGGCTCCTGGCTGGTGGCTGTGCTTGGGAGGTCACAGCAGCCTGAGATCATCTCCTGCCAGTGGCAGGCTCATGGCTGCCGGCTGTGCTTGTGAGGTCACAGCAGCCTCAGTGCCTCATAGGCAAGTGTCTAGCTTCCCCTGCTGGCTGTGCTTGTGAGGTCACAGCAGCCTGAGTGCCTCCAAGGTAACTCTACAGCACCCCCTGCTGGCTGTGCTTGTGAGGTCACAGCAGCCTCAGTGCCTCCTAGGCCAGTGGCAGGCTCCTGGCTGCTGGCTTTGGTTGTGAGGTCACAGCAGCCTCAGTGCCACCTAGGCCACTGGCAAGCTCCTGCCTCCTGGCTGTGCTTGGGAGGTCACAGCAGCCTCAGTGCCTCATAGCTTAGTGGTAAGCGCCCCTGCTGGCCTTGCTTGTGAGGTCACAGCAGCCTCAGTGCCTCATAGGCCTGTGGCAGGCTCCTGGCTGCTGGCTGTGCTTGGGAGGTCACAGCAGCCTCAGTGCCTCCTACATTAGTCTACAGCGCCCACTGCTGCCTGTGCTTCTGAGGTCACAGCAGCCTCAGTGCCTCCCAGGCCAGTGGCAGGCTCCTGGCTGCTGGCTGTGCTTGGGAGGTCACAGCAGCCTCAGTGCCTCATACGTAAGTGTCTATCTCCCCCTGCTGGCTGTGCTTGGGAGGTCACAGCAGCCTCAGTGCCTCATAGGTAACTCTACAGCTTCCCCTGCTGGCTGTGCTTGGGAGGTCACAGCAGCCTCAGTGCCTCCTAGGCCAGTGGCAGAATCCTGGCTGCTAGCTGTGCTTGGGAGGTCACAGCAGCCTCAGTGCCTCCTAGGTCAGTGGCCGGCAAATGGCTGCTAGCTGTGCTTGTGAGGTGTCAGCAACCTCAGTGCCTCCGAGGCCAGTGGCAGGCTCATGGCTCCTGGCTGAGCTTGTGAGGTCGCAGCAGCCTCAGTGCCTCCGAGGTCAGTTGCATGCTCATGCCTGCTGGCTGTGCTTGGGAGGTCACAGCAGCCTCAGTGCCTCCTAGGCCAGTAGCAGGCTCCTGGATGCTGGCTGAGCTTGGGAGGTCACAGCAGCCTAAGTGCCTCCTCGGCTGGAGGAAAGTTCATACCTGCTGGCAGTGCTTGGGAGGTCAGAGAAGCCTCAGTGCCTCCTAGGCCAGTGGCAGAATCCTGGCTGCTAGCTGTGCTTGGGAGGTCACAGCAGCCTCAGTGCCTCCTAGGTCAGTGGCCGGCAAATGGCTGCTGGCTGTGCTTGTGAGGTGTCAGCAAACTCAGTGCCTCCGAGGCCAGTGGCAGGCTCCTGGCTCCTGGCTGAGCTTGTCAGCTCACAGCAGCCTCAGTGCCTCCGAGGTCAGTTGCATGCTCATGCCTGCTGGCTGTGCTTGGGAGGTCACAGCAGCCTCAGTGCCTCCTAGGCCAGTGGCAGGCTCCTGGATGCTGGCTGTGCTTGTGAGGTCAGAGCAGCCTAAGTGCCTGCTCGGCTGGAGGAAAGTTCATACCTGCTGGCTGTGCTTCTGAGGTAACAGCAGCCTCAGTGCCTCTGAGGCCAGTGGCAGGCTCCTGGATGCTGGCTGTGCTTGTGAGGTCACAGCAGCCTGAATGCCTCCTAGGCCAGTGGCTCGTTCATGGCTGCTGGCTGAGCTTGTGAGGTCACAGCAGCCCCAGGGCATCACAGGTCAGTGGCAAGCGCACCTGCTGGCTGTCCTTCTGAGGTCACAGCAGCCTCAATGCCTCCTACGCCAGTGGCAGGCTCATGGCTGGGGGCTGTGATTGTGAGGTCACAGCAGCCTCCATGCCTCCTAGGTCAGTGGCTCATTCATGGCTGGGGGCTGTGCTTGTGAGGTCATAGCAGCCTCAGTGCCTCCCAGGCCACTGGCAGGCTCCTGGCTGCTGGCTGTGCTTCTGAGGTCACAGCAGCCTCAGTGCCTCCTAGGCCAGTTGCAGACTCATGGCTGTTGGCTGTGCTTCTGAGGTCACAGCAGCCTCAGTGCCTCCCAGGCCAGTGGCAGGCTCCTGGCTGCTGGATGTGCTTGGAAGGTCACAGAAGACTCACTGACTCCTACCTTAGTCTACAGCGCCCACTGCTGGCTGTGCTTGTGAGGTCACAGCAGCCTCAGTGCCTCCTAGGCCACTGGCAGGCTCATGGCTGCCGGCTGTGCTTGTGAGGTCACAGCAGTCTCAGTGCCTCATAGGTAAGTGTCTACCGCCCACTGCTGGCTGTGCTTGTGAGGTCACAGCAGCCTCAGTGCCTCCTAGGAAAATCTACAGTGCCCCCTGCTGGCTGTGCTTGGGAGGTCACAGCAGCCTCAGTGCCTCCTAGGCCAGTGGCAGGCTCCTGGCTGCTAGCTGTGCTTGGGAGTTCACAGCAGCCTGGGTGCCTCCTAGGCCAGTGTCAGACTCATGGCTGCTGGTAGTGCTTGTGAGGTCACAGCAGCCTCAGTGCCTCTAAAGCCAGTGGCAGGCTCATGGCTGCTGGCTGAGCTTGTGAGGTCACAGCAGCCTCAGTGCCTCCTAGGTCAGTGGCCGGCGAAAGGCTGCTGGCTGTGCTTGTGAAGTGTCAGCAACCTCAGTGCCTCCGAGACCAGTGGCAGGCTCATGGCTCCTGGCTGAGCTTGTCAGCTCGCAGCAGCCTCAGTGCCCCCGAGGTCAGTTGCATGCTCATGCGTGCTTGCTGTGCTTCTGAGGTCATAGCAGCCTCAGTGCCTTCCAGGCCAGTGGCAGGCTCCTGGCTGCTGGCTGTGCTTGGGAGGTCACAGCAGCCTCAGTGCCTCCTACATTAGTCTACAGCGCACACTGCTGCCTGTGCTTCTGAGGTCACAGCAGCCTCAGTGCCTCTTTTGCCAGGGGCAGGCTCCTGGCTGCTGCCTGTGCTTGTGAGGTCACAGCAGCCTCAGTGACTCCTACGTTAGTCTACAGCGCCCACTGCTGCCTGTGCTTGTGAGGTCACAGCAGCATCAGTGCCTCATAGGTTAGTGGCAATCGCCCCACCTGGCTGTCCTTGTGAAGTCACAGCAGCCTGAGTGCCTCCTAGGGTCAGGGGCAGGCTCATGGTTGCTGCCTTTGGTTGTGAGGTCATAGCAGCCTCTGTGCCTCGGAGGCCAGTGTCTAGCTTCCCCTGCAGGCTGTGCTTGTGAGGTCACAGCAGCCTGAGTGCCTCCAAGGTAACTCTACAGCGCCCCCTGCTGGCTGTGCTTGTGAGGTCACAGCAGCCTCAGTGCCTCCTAGGCCAGTGGCAGGCTCCTGGCTGCTGGCTGTGCTTGTGAGGTCACAGCTGCCTCAGTGCCTCATAGCTCAGTGTTTAGCGCCCCCTCCTGGCTGTGCTTGTGAGGTCACAGCAGCCTCAGTGCCTCCTAGGCCTGTGGCAGGCTCAAGGCTGCTGGCTGTGCTTGTGAGGTCACAGCAGCCTGAATGACTCCTAGGCCAGTTGCAGACTCATGGCTGTTGGCTGTGCTTGTGAGGTCACAGCAGCCTCAGTGCCTCCCAGGCCAGTGGCAGGTTCACGGCTGCTGGCTGTGCTTGTGAGGTCACAGCAACCTCAGTGCCTCCTAGGCCAGTGGCAGGCTCCTGGTTGCTGGCTGTGCTTGTGAGGTCACTGCAAACCCAGTGCCTCCGAGGTCAGTGGCATGCTCATGGCTGCTGGCTGTGCTTGTGAGGTCACAGCAGCCTCAGTGCCTC
Source organism: Dromaius novaehollandiae (assembly GCF_036370855.1). Classification (NCBI taxonomy): domain Eukaryota; kingdom Metazoa; phylum Chordata; class Aves; order Casuariiformes; family Dromaiidae; genus Dromaius; species Dromaius novaehollandiae. The sequence continues at coordinate 131,259 of NC_088109.1, forward strand.
TGAGGCCAGTGGCAGGCTCCTGGCTGCTGGCTGTGCTTGGGAGGTCACAGCAGCCTAAGTACCTCCTAGGCCACTGGCAAGCTTCTGCCTGCTGGCTGTGCTTGGGAGGTCACAGCAGCCTCAGTGCCTCATAGGTTAGCGGCAAGCGCCCCTGCTGGCCTTGCTTGTGAGGTCGCAGCAGCCTCAGTGCCTCCGACGCCAGTGGCGGGCTCCTGGCTGCTGGCTCTGCTTGTGAGGTCACAGCAGCCTGAATGCCTCCTAGGCCAGTGGCTCATTCATAGCTGCTGGCTGTCCTTGGGAGGTCACAGCAGCCCCAGGGCATCATAGGTTAGTGGTAAGCGCACCTGCTGGCTGTGCTTGGGAGGTCACAGCAGCCTCAGTGCCTCCTAGGCCAGTGGCAGGCTCCTGGCTGCTGGCTGTGCTTGGGAGGTCATAGCAGCCTCAGTGCCTTCCAGGCCAGTGGCAGGCTCCTGGCTGCTGGCTGTGCTTGGGAGGTCACAGCAGCCTCAGTGCCTCCTACATTAGTCTACAGCGCCCACTGCTGCCTGTGCTTCTGAGGTCACAGCAGCCTCAGTGCCTCCTAGGCCAGTGGCAGGCTCCTGGCTGCTGACTGTGCTTGTGAGGTCACAGCAGCCTCAGTGCCTCATAGGTTAGTGGCAATCACCCCACCTGGCTGTCCTTGTGAAGTCACAGCAGCCTGAGTGCCTCCTAGGGTCAGGGGCAGGCTCATGGTTGCTGCCTTTGGTTGTGAGGTCATAGCAGCCTCTGTGCCTCGGAGGCCAGTGTCTAGCTTCCCCTGCTGGCTGTGCTTGTGAGGTCACAGCAGCCTGAGTGCCTCCAAGGTAACTCTACAGCGCCCCCTGCTGGCTGTGCTTGTGAGGTCACAGCAGCCTCAGTGCCTCCTAGGCTAGTGGCAGGCTCCTGGCTGCTGGCTTTGGTTGTGAGGTCACAGCAGCCTCAGTGCCACCTAGGCCACTGGCAAGCTCCTGCCTCCTGGCTGTGCTTGTGAGGTCACAGCAGCCTCAGTGCCTCATAGCTCAGTGGTAAGCGCCCCTGCTGGCCTTGCTTGTGAGGTCACAGCAGCCTCAGTGCCTCATAGGCCTGTGGCAGGCTCCTGGATGCTTGCTGTGCTTGTGAGGTCACAGCAGCCTCAGTGCCTCCTGGGTAACTCTGCAGCGCTCCCTGCTGGCTGTGCTTGTGAGGTCACAGTAGCCTCAGTGCCTCCTAGGCCAGTGGCAGGCGCATGGCTGCTGGCTGTGCTTGGGAGGTCACAGCAGCCTAAGTACCTCCTAGGCCACTGGCAAGCTTCTGCCTGCTGGCTGTGCTTGTGAGGTCACAGCAGCCTCAGTGCCTCATAGGTTAGCGGCAAGCGCCCCTGCTGGCCTTGCTTGTGAGGTCGCAGCAGCCTCAGTGCCTCCGACGCCAGTGGCGGGCTCCTGGCTGCTGGCTGTGCTTGTGAGGTCACAGCAGCCTGAATGCCTCCTAGGCCAGTGGCTCATTCATAGCTGCTGGCTGTCCTTGGGAGGTCACAGCAGCTCCAGGGCATCATAGGTTAGTGGCAAGTGCACCTGCTGGCTGTGCTTCTGAGGTCACAGCAGACTCAGTGCGTCATAGGTTAGTGGCAGGCTCCTGGATGCGGGCTGTGCTTGTGACGTCACAGCAGCCTCCATGCCTCCAAGGTCAGTGGCTCAATCATGGCTGCTGGCTGTGCTTGTGAGGTCACAGCAGCCTCAGTGCCTCCTAGGCCAGTTGCAGACTCATGGCTGTTGGCTGTGCTTCTGAGGTCACAGCAGCCTCAGTGCCTCCCAGGCCAGTGGCAGGCTCCTGGCTGCTGGATGTGCTTGGAAGGTCACAGAAGACTCACTGACTCCTACCTTAGTCTACAGCGCCCACTGCTGGCTGTGCTTGTGAGGTCACAGCAGCCTCAGTGCCTCCTAGGCCACTGGCAGGCTCATGGCTGCTGGCTGTGCTTGTGAGGTCACAGCAGTCTCAGTGCCTCATAGGTAAGTGTCTACCGCCCACTGCTGGCTGTGCTTGTGAGGTCAGAGCAGCCTGAGTGCCTCCTAGGTAAATCTACAGTGCCCCCTGCTGGCTGTGTTTGGGAGGTCACAGGAGCCTGAGTGCCTCCTAGGCCAGTGGCAGGCTCCTGGCTGCTAGCTGTGCTTGGGAGGTCACAGCAGCCTAAGTACCTCCTAGGCCAGTGTCAGACTCATGGCTGCCGGCTGTGCTTGTGAGGTCACAGCAGCCTCAGTGCCTCTAAAGCCAGTGGCAGGCTCATGGCTGCTGGCTGAGCTTGTGAGGTCACAGCAGCCTCAGTGCCTCCTAGGTCAGTGGCCGGCGAAAGGCTGCTGGCTGTGCTTGTGAAGTGTCAGCAACCTCAGTGCCTCCGAGACCAGTGGCAGGCTCATGGCTCCTGGCTGAGCTTGTCAGCTCACAGCAGCCTCAGTGCCTCCGAGGTCAGTTGCATGCTCATGCGTGCTTGCTGTGCTTGTGAGGTCACAGCAGCCTCAGTGCCTCCTAGGCCAGTGGCAGGCTCCTGGCTGCTGGCTGTGCTTGGGAGGTCACAGCAGCCTCAGTGCCTTCCAGGCCAGTGGCAGGCTCCTGGCTGCTGGCTGTGCTTGTGAGGTCACAGTAGCCTCAGTGCCTCCTACATTAGTCTACAGCGCCCACTGCTGCCTGTGCTTCTGAGGTCACAGCAGCCTCAGTGCCTCCTAGGCCAGTGGCAGGCTCCTGGCTGCTGACTGTGCTTGTGAGGTCACAGCAGCCTCAGTGCCTCATAGGTTAGTGGCAATCGCCCCACCTGGCTGTCCTTGTGAAGTCACAGCAGCCTGAGTGCCTCCTAGGGTCAGGGGCAGGCTCATGGTTGCTGCCTTTGGTTGTGAGGTCATAGCAGCCTCTGTGCCTCGGAGGCCAGTGACAGGCTCCTGGCTGGTGGCTGTGCTTGGGAGGTCACAGCAGCCTGAGATCATCTCCTGCCAGTGGCAGGCTCATGGCTGCCGGCTGTGCTTGTGAGGTCACAGCAGCCTCAGTGCCTCATAGGCAAGTGTCTAGCTTCCCCTGCTGGCTGTGCTTGTGAGGTCACAGCAGCCTGAGTGCCTCCAAGGTAACTCTACAGCGCCCCCTGCTGGCTGTGCTTGTGAGGTCACAGCAGCCTCAGTGCCTCCTAGGCCAGTGGCAGGCTCCTGGCTGCTGGCTTTGGTTGTGAGGTCACAGCAGCCTCAGTGCCACCTAGGCCACTGGCAAGCTCCTGCCTCCTGGCTGTGCTTGTGAGGTCACAGCAGCCTCAGTGCCTCATAGCTTAGTGGTAAGCGCCCCTGCTGGCCTTGCTTGTGAGGTCACAGCAGCCTCAGTGCCTCATAGGCCTGTGGCAGGCTCCTGGATGCTGGCTATGCTTCTGAGGTCACAGCAGACTCAGTGCCTCCTACGTAATTCTACAGCACTCCCTGCTGGCTGTGCTTCTGAGGTCACAGCAGCCTCAGTGCCTCCCAGGCCAGTGGCAGGCTCCTGGCTGCTGGCTGTGCTTGGGAGGTCACAGCAGCCTCAGTGCCTCATAAGTAAGTGTCTATCGCCCCCTGCTGGCTGTGCTTGGGAGGTCACAGCAGCCTCAGTGCCTCATAGGTAACTCTACAGCGCCCCCAGCTGGCTGTGCTTGGGAGGTCACAGCAGCCTCAGTGCCTCCTAGGCCAGTGGCAGAATCCTGGCTTCTAGCTGTGCTTGGGAGGTAACAGCAGCCTCAGTGCCTCCTAGGCCAGTGGCAGGCTCCTGGCTGCTGGCTGTGCTTGGGAGGTCATAGCAGCCTCAGTGCCTTCCAGGCCAGTGGCAGGCTCCTGGCTGCTGGCTGTGCTTGGGAGGTCACAGCAGCCTCAGTGCCTCCTACATTAGTCTACAGCGCCCACTGCTGCCTGTGCTTCTGAGGTCACAGCAGCCTCAGTGCCTCCTAGGCCAGTGGCAGGCTCCTGGCTGCTGACTGTGCTTGTGAGGTCACAGCAGCCTCAGTGCCTCATAGGTTAGTGGCAATCGCCCCACCTGGCTGTCCTTGTGAAGTCACAGCAGCCTGAGTGCCTCCTAGGGTCAGGGGCAGGCTCATGGTTGCTGCCTTTGGTTGTGAGGTCATAGCAGCCTCTGTGCCTCGGAGGCCAGTGTCTAGCTTCCCCTGCTGGCTGTGCTTGTGAGGTCACAGCAGCCTGAGTGCCTCCAAGGTAACTCTACAGCGCCCCCTGCTGGCTGTGCTTGTGAGGTCACAGCAGCCTCAGTGCCTCCCAGGCCAGTGGCAGGCTCCTGGCTGCTGGCTGTGCTTGTGAGGTCACAGCTGCCTCAGTGCCTCATAGCTTAGTGTTTAGCGCCCCCTCCTGGCTGTGCTTGTGAGGTCACAGCAGCCTCAGTGCCTCCTAGGCCTGTGGCAGGCTCAAGGCTGCTGGCTGTGCTTGTGAGGTCACAGCAGCCTGAATGACTCCTAGGCCAGTTGCAGACTCATGGCTGTTGGCTGTGCTTGTGAGGTCACAGCAGCCTCAGTGCCTCCCAGGCCAGTGGCAGGTTCACGGCTGCTGGCTGTGCTTGTGAGGTCACAGCAACCTCAGTGCCTCCTAGGCCAGGGGCAGGCTCCTGGTTGCTGGCTGTGCTTGTGAGGTCACTGCAAACCCAGTGCCTCCGAGGTCAGTGGCATGCTCATGGCTGCTGGCTGTGCTTGTGAGATAACAGCAGCCTCAGTGCCTCTGAGGCCAGTGGCAGGCTCCTGGCTGCTTGCTGTGCCTGTGAGGTCACAGCAGCCTCAGTGCCTCCTGGGTAACTCTGCAGCGCTCCCTGCTGGCTGTGGTTGTGAGGTCACAGTAGCCTCAGTGCCTCCTAGGCCAGTGGCAGGCGCATGGCCGCTGGCTGTGCTTGGGAGGTCACAGCAGCCTAAGTACCTCCTAGGCCACTGGCAAGCTTCTGCCTGCTGGCTGTGCTTGTGAGGTCACAGCAGCCTCAGTGCCTCATAGGTTAGCGGCAAGCGCCCCTGCTGGCCTTGCTTGTGAGGTCGCAGCAGCCTCAGTGCCTCCGACGCCAGTGGCGGGCTCCTGGCTGCTGGCTGTGCTTGTGAGGTCACAGCAGCCTCAGTGCCTCCTAGGCCAGTCGCTCATTCATAGATGCTGGCTGTGCTTGGGAGGTCACAGCAGCCTCAGTGCCTCCTAGGCCAGTGGCAGGCTCCTGGCTGCTGGCTGTGCTTGGGAGGTCATAGCAGCCTCAGTGCCTTCCAGGCCAGTGGCAGGCTCCTGGCTGCTGGCTGTGCTTGGGAGGTCACAGCAGCCTCAGTGCCTCCTACATTAGTCTACAGCGCCCACTGCTGCCTGTGCTTGTGAGGTCACAGCAGCCTCAGTGCCTCCTAGGCCAGTGGCAGGCTCCTGGCTGCTGACTGTGCTTGTGAGGTCACAGCAGCCTCAGTGCCTCATAGGTTAGTGGCAATCGCCCCACCTGGCTGTCCTTGTGAAGTCACAGCAGCCTGAGTGCCTCCTAGGGTCAGGGGCAGGTTCATGGTTGCTGCCTTTGGTTGTGAGGTCATAGCAGCCTCTGTGCCTCGGAGGCCAGTGTCTAGCTTCCCCTGCTGGCTGTGCTTGTGAGGTCACAGCAGCCTGAGTGCCTCCAAGGTAACTCTACAGCGCCCCCTGCTGGCTGTGCTTGTGAGGTCACAGCAGCCTCAGTGCCTCCTAGGCCAGTGGCAGGCTCCTGGCTGCTGGCTTTGGTTGTGAGGTCACAGCAGCCTCAGTGCCACCTAGGCCACTGGCAAGCTCCTGCCTCCTGGCTGTGCTTGTGAGGTCACAGCAGCATCAGTGCCTCATAGCTCAGTGGTAAGCGCCCCTGCTGGCCTTGCTTGTGAGGTCACAGCAGCCTCAGTGCCTCATAGGCCTGTGGCAGGCTCCTGGATGCTTGCTGTGCTTGGGAGGTCACAGCAGCCTCAGTGCCTCCTGGGTAACTCTGCAGCGCTCCCTGCTGGCTGTGCTTGTGAGGTCACAGCAGCCTCAGTGCCTCCTAGGCCAGTGGCAGGCGCATGGCTGCTGGCTGTGCTTGGGAGGTCACAGCAGCCTAAGTACCTCCTAGGCCACTGGCAAGCTTCTGCCTGCTGGCTGTGCTTGGGAGGTCACAGCAGCCTCAGTGCCTCATAGGTTAGCGGCAAGCGCCCCTGCTGGCCTTGCTTGTGAGGTCGCAGCAGCCTCAGTGCCTCCGACGCCAGTGGCGGGCTCCTGGCTGCTGGCTCTGCTTGTGAGGTCACAGCAGCCTGAATGCCTCCTAGGCCAGTGGCTCATTCATAGCTGCTGGCTGTCCTTGGGAGGTCACAGCAGCCCCAGGGCATCATAGGTTAGTGGCAAGCGCACCTGCTGGCTGTGCTTGTGAGGTCACAGCAGCCTCAGTGTGTCATAGGTTAGTGGCAGGCTCCTGGACGCGGGCTGTGCTTGTGACGTCACAGCAGCCTCCATGCCTCCAAGGTCAGTGGCTCAATCATGGCTGCTGGCTGTGCTTGTGAGATAACAGCAGCCTCAGTGCCTCTGTGGCCAGTGGTAGGCTCATCGCTGCTGGCTGTGCTTGTGAGGTCACAGCAGCCTCAGTGCCTCCTAGGCCAGTTGCAGACTCATGGCTGTTGGCTGTGCTTCTGAGGTCACAGCAGCCTCAGTGCCTCCCAGGCCAGTGGCAGGCTCCTGGCTGCTGGATGTGCTTGGAAGGTCACAGAAGACTCACTGACTCCTACCTTAGTCTACAGCGCCCACTGCTGGCTGTGCTTGTGAGGTCACAGCAGCCTCAGTGCCTCCTAGGCCACTGGCAGGCTCATGGCTGCTGGCTGTGCTTGTGAGGTCACAGCAGTCTCAGTGCCTCATAGGTAAGTGTCTACCGCCCACTGCTGGCTGTGCTTGTGAGGTCAGAGCAGCCTGAGGGCCTCCTAGGTAAATCTACAGTGCCCCCTGCTGGCTGTGTTTGGGAGGTCACAGCAGCCTCAGTGCCTCCTAGGCCAGTGGCAGGCTCCTGGCTGCTAGCTGTGCTTGGGAGGTCACAGCAGCCTGGGTGCCTCCTAGGCCAGTGTCAGACTCATGGCTGCCGGCTGTGCTTGTGAGGTCACAGCAGCCTCAGTGCCTCTAAAGCCAGTGGCAGGCTCATGGCTGCTGGCTGAGCTTGTGAGGTCACAGCAGCCTCAGTGCCTCCTAGGTCAGTGGCCGGCGAAAGGCTGCTGGCTGTGCTTGTGAAGTGTCAGCAACCTCAGTGCCTCCGAGACCAGTGGCAAGTTCATGGCTCCTGGCTGAGCTTGTCAGCTCACAGCAGCCTCAGTGCCTCCGAGGTCAGTTGCATGCTCATGCGTGCTTGCTGTGCTTGTGAGGTCACAGCAGCCTCAGTGCCTCCTAGGCCAGTGGCAGGCTCCTGGCTGCTGGCTGTGCTTGGGAGGTCACAGCAGCCTCAGTGCCTTCCAGGCCAGTGGCAGGCTCCTGGCTGCTGGCTGTGCTTGTGAGGTCACAGCAGCCTCAGTGCCTCCTACATTAGTCTACAGCGCCCACTGCTGCCTGTGCTTCTGAGGTCACAGCAGCCTCAGTGCCTCCTAGGCCAGTGGCAGGCTCCTGGCTGCTGACTGTGCTTGTGAGGTCACAGCAGCCTCAGTGCCTCATAGGTTAGTGGCAATCGCCCCACCTGGCTGTCCTTGTGAAGTCACAGCAGCCTGAGTGCCTCCTAGGGTCAGTGGCAGGCTCATGGTTGCTGCCTTTGGTTGTGAGGTCATAGCAGCCTCTGTGCCTCGGAGGCCAGTGACAGGCTCCTGGCTGGTGGCTGTGCTTGGGAGGTCACAGCAGCCTGAGATCATCTCCTGCCAGTGGCAGGCTCATGGCTGCCGGCTGTGCTTGTGAGGTCACAGCAGCCTCAGTGCCTCATAGGCAAGTGTCTAGCTTCCCCTGCTGGCTGTGCTTGTGAGGTCACAGCAGCCTGAGTGCCTCCAAGGTAACTCTACAGCGCCCCCTGCTGGCTGTGCTTGTGAGGTCACAGCAGCCTCAGTGCCTCTAAGGCCAGTGGCAGGCTCCTGGCTGCTGGCTTTGGTTGTGAGGTCACAGCAGCCTCAGTGCCACCTAGGCCACTGGCAAGCTCCTGCCTCCTGGCTGTGCTTGTGAGGTCACAGCAGCCTCAGTGCCTCATAGCTTAGTGGTAAGCGCCCCTGCTGGCCTTGCTTGTGAGGTCACAGCAGCTTCAGTGCCTCATAGGCCTGTGGCAGGCTCCTGGATGCTGGCTGTGCTTCTGAGGTCACAGCAGACTCAGTGCCTCCTACGTAATTCTACAGCACTCCCTGCTGGCTGTGCTTCTGAGGTCACAGCAGCCTCAGTGCCTCCCAGGCCAGTGGCAGGCTCCTGGCTGCTGGCTGTGCTTGGGAGGTCACAGCAGCCTCAGTGCCTCATAAGTAAGTGTCTACCGCCCCCTGCTGGCTGTGCTTGTGAGGTCACAGCAGCCTCAGTGCCTCATAGGTAACTCTACAGCGCCCCCTGCTGGCTGTGCTTGGGAGGTCACAGCAGCCTCAGTGCCTCCTAGGTCAGTGGCCGGCGAATGGCTGCTGGCTGTGCTTGTGAGGTGTCAGCAACCTCAGTGCCTCCGAGGCCAGTGGCAGGCTCATGGCTCCTGGCTGAGCTTGTGAGGTCGCAGCAGCCTCAGTGCCTCCGAGGTCAGTTGCATGCTCATGCCTGCTGGCTGTGCTTGGGAGGTCACAGCAGCCTCAGTGCCTCCTAGGCCAGTGGCAGGCTCCTGGCTGCTAGCTGTGCTTGGGAGGTCACAGCAGCCTGGGTGCCTCCTAGGCCAGTGTCAGACTCATGGCTGCCGGCTGTGCTTGTGAGGTCACAGCAGCCTCAGTGCCTCTAAAGCCAGTGGCAGGCTCATGGCTGCTGGCTGAGCTTGGGAGGTCACAGCAGCCTCAGTGCCTCCTAGGTCAGTGGCCGGCGAAAGGCTGCTGGCTGTGCTTGTGAAGTGTCAGCAACCTCAGTGCCTCCGAGACCAGTGGCAAGCTCATGGCTCCTGGCTGAGCTTGTCAGCTCACAGCAGCCTCAGTGCCTCCGAGGTCAGTTGCATGCTCATGCGTGCTTGCTGTGCTTGTGAGGTCACAGCAGCCTCAGTGCCTCCTAGGCCAGTGGCAGGCTCCTGGCTGCTGGCTGTGCTTGGGAGGTCACAGCAGCCTCAGTGCCTTCCAGGCCAGTGGCAGGCTCCTGGCTGCTGGCTGTGCTTGTGAGGTCACAGCAGCCTCAGTGCCTCCTACATTAGTCTACAGCGCCCACTGCTGCCTGTGCTTCTGAGGTCACAGCAGCCTCAGTGCCTCCTAGGCCAGTGGCAGGCTCCTGGCTGCTGACTGTGCTTGTGAGGTCACAGCAGCCTCAGTGCCTCATAGGTTAGTGGCAATCGCCCCACCTGGCTGTCCTTGTGAAGTCACAGCAGCCTGAGTGCCTCCTAGGGTCAGTGGCAGGCTCATGGTTGCTGCCTTTGGTTGTGAGGTCATAGCAGCCTCTGTGCCTCGGAGGCCAGTGACAGGCTCCTGGCTGGTGGCTGTGCTTGGGAGGTCACAGCAGCCTGAGATCATCTCCTGCCAGTGGCAGGCTCATGGCTGCCGGCTGTGCTTGTGAGGTCACAGCAGCCTCAGTGCCTCATAGGCAAGTGTCTAGCTTCCCCTGCTGGCTGTGCTTGTGAGGTCACAGCAGCCTGAGTGCCTCCAAGGTAACTCTACAGCACCCCCTGCTGGCTGTGCTTGTGAGGTCACAGCAGCCTCAGTGCCTCTAAGGCCAGTGGCAGGCTCCTGGCTGCTGGCTTTGGTTGTGAGGTCACAGCAGCCTCAGTGCCACCTAGGCCACTGGCAAGCTCCTGCCTCCTGGCTGTGCTTGTGAGGTCACAGCAGCCTCAGTGCCTCATAGCTTAGTGGTAAGCGCCCCTGCTGGCCTTGCTTGTGAGGTCACAGCAGCTTCAGTGCCTCATAGGCCTGTGGCAGGCTCCTGGCTGCTGGCTGTGCTTCTGAGGTCACAGCAGACTCAGTGCCTCCTACGTAATTCTACAGCACTCCCTGCTGGCTGTGCTTCTGAGGTCACAGCAGCCTCAGTGCCTCCCAGGCCAGTGGCAGGCTCCTGGCTGCTGGCTGTGCTTGGGAGGTCACAGCAGCCTCAGTGCCTCATAAGTAAGTGTCTACCGCCCCCTGCTGGCTGTGCTTGTGAGGTCACAGCAGCCTCAGTGCCTCATAGGTAACTCTACAGCGCCCCCTGCTGGCTGTGCTTGGGAGGTCACAGCAGCCTCAGTGCCTCCTAGGTCAGTGGCCGGCGAATGGCTGCTGGCTGTGCTTGTGAGGTGTCAGCAACCTCAGTGCCTCCGAGGCCAGTGGCAGGCTCATGGCTCCTGGCTGAGCTTGTGAGGTCGCAGCAGCCTCAGTGCCTCCGAGGTCAGTTGCATGCTCATGCCTGCTGGCTGTGCTTGGGAGGTCACAGCAGCCTCAGTGCCTCCTAGGCCAGTGGCAGGCTCCTGGATGCTGGCTGTGCTTGTGAGGTCAGAGCAGCCTAAGTGCCTGCTCGGCTGGAGGAAAGTTCATACCTGCTGGCTGTGCTTGGGAGGTCACAGCAGCCTCAGTGCCTCTGAGGCCAGTGGCAGGCTCCTGGATGCTGGCTGTGCTTGTGAGGTCACAGCAGCCTGAATGCCTCCTAGGCCAGTGGCTCGTTCATGGCTGCTGGCTGAGCTTGTGAGGTCACAGCAGCCCCAGGGCATCATAGGTCAGTGGCAAGCGCACCTGCTGGCTGTCCTTCTGAGGTCACAGCAGCCTCAATGCCTCCTACGCCAGTGGCAGGCTCCTGGCTGCTGGCTGTGCTTGTGAGGTCACAGCAGCCTCAGTGCCTCATAGGTTAGCGGCAAGCGCCCCTGCTGGCCTTGCTTGTGAGGTCGCAGCAGCCTCAGTGCCTCCGACACCAGTGGCGGGCTCCTGGCTGCTGGTTGTGCTTGTGAGGTCACAGCAGCCTGAATGCCTCCTAGGCCAGTGGCTCATTCATGGCTGCTGGCTGCCCTTGTGAGGTCACAGCAGCCTCAGTGCCTCCTAGGCCAGTGGCAGGCTCCTGGATGCTGGCTGTGCTTGTGACGTCACAGCAGCCTCCATGCCTCCAAGGTCAGTGGCTCAATCATGGCTGCTGGCTGTGCTTGTGAGATAACAGCAGCCTCAGTGCCTCCTAGGCCAGTGGTAGGCTCATCGCTGCTGGCTGTGCTTGTGAGGTCACAGCAGCCTCAGTGCCTCCTAGGCCAGTTGCAGACTCATGGCTGTTGGCTGTGCTTCTGAGGTCACAGCAGCCTCAGTGCCTCCCAGGCCAGTGGCAGGCTCCTGGCTGCTGGATGTGCTTGGAAGGTCACAGAAGACTCACTGACTCCTACCTTAGTCTACAGCGCCCACTGCTGGCTGTGCTTGTGAGGTCACAGCAGCCTCAGTGCCTCCTAGGCCACTGGCAGGCTCATGGCTGCCGGCTGTGCTTGTGAGGTCACAGCAGTCTCAGTGCCTCCTAGGTAAATCTACAGTGCCCCCTGCTGGCTGTGCTTGTGAGGTCACAGCAGCCTCAGTGCCTCCTAAGCCAGTGGCAGGCTCCTGGCTGCTAGCTGTGCTTGGGAGGTCACAGCAGCCTGGGTGCCTCCTAGGCCAGTGTCAGACTCATGGCTGCTGGCTGTGCTTGTGAGGTCACAGCAGCCTCAGAGCCTCTAAAGCCAGTGGCAGGCTCATGGCTGCTGGCTGAGCTTGTGAGGTCACAGCAGCCTCTGTGCCTCCTAGGTCAGTGGCCGGCGAAAGGCTGCTGGCTGTGCTTGTGAAGTGTCAGCAACCTCAGTGCCTCCGAGACCAGTGGCAGGCTCATGGCTCCTGGCTGAGCTTGTCAGCTCGCAGCAGCCTCAGTGCCCCCGAGGTCAGTTGCATGCTCATGCGTGCTTGCTGTGCTTGGGAGGTCATAGCAGCCTCAGTGCCTTCCAGGCCAGTGGCCGGCTCCTGGCTGCTGGCTGTGCTTGGGAGGTCACAGCAGCCTCAGTGCCTCCTACATTAGTCTACAACGCACACTGCTGCCTGTGCTTCTGAGGTCACAGCAGCCTCAGTGCCTCTTTTGCCAGGGGCAGGCTCCTGGATGCTGCCTGTGCTTGTGAGGTCACAGCAGCCTCAGTGACTCCTACGTTAGTCTACAGCGCCCACTGCTGGCTGTGCTTGTGAGGTCACAGCAGCATCAGTGCCTCCGAGGTCAGTTGCATGCTCATGGCTGCTGGCTGTGCTTCGGAGGTCACAGCAGCCTCAGTGCCTCCTAAGCCTGGGGCAGCCTCATGGCTGCTGGCTGTGCTTGTCAGGTCACAGCAGCCTCAGTGCCTCATAGGTTAGTGGCAAGCGCCCCAGCTGGCTGTCCTTGTGAGGTCACAGGAGCCTGAGTGCCTCCTAGGGTCAGTGGCAGGCTCATGCTTGCTGCCTTTGGTTGTGAGGTCACAGCAGCCTCTGTGCCTCGGAGGCCAGTGACAGGCTCCTGGCTGGTGGCTGTGCTTGGGAGGTCACAGCAGCCTGAGATCATCTCCGGCCAGTGGCAGGCTCATGGCTGCCGGCTGTGCTTGTGAGGTCACAGCAGCCTCAGTGCCTCATAGGCAAGTGTCTAGCTTCCCCTGCTGGCTGTGCTTGGGAGGTCACAGCAGACTCAGTGACTCCTACGTTAGTCTACAGCGCCCACTGCTGGCTGTGCTTGTGAGGTCACAGCAGCCTCAGTGCGTCATAGGTTAGTGGCAGGCTCCTGGCTGCTGGCTGTGCTTGTGAGGTCACAGCTGCCTCAGTGCCTCATAGCTTAGTGTTTAGCGCCCCCTCCTGGCTGTGCTTGTGAGATAACAGCAGCCTCAGTGCCTCCTAGGCCTGTGGCAGGCTCAAGGCTGCTGGCTGTGCTTGTGAGGTCACAGCAGCCTGAATGACTCCTAGGCCAGTTGCAGACTCATGGCTGTTGGCTGTGCTTGTGAGGTCACAGCAGCCTCAGTGCCTCCCAGGCCAGTGGCAGGTTCACGGCTGCTGGCTGTGCTTGTGAGGTCACAGCAACCTCAGTGCCTCCTAGGCCAGGGGCAGGCTCCTGGTTGCTGGCTGTGCTTGTGAGGTCACTGCAAACCCAGTGCCTCCGAGGTCAGTGGCATGCTCATGGCTGCTGGCTGTGCTTGTGAGATAACAGCAGCCTCAGTGCCTCTGAGGCCAGTGGCAGGCTCCTGGCTGCTTGCTGTGCTTGTGAGGTCACAGCAGCCTCAGTGCCTCCTGGGTAACTCTGCAGCGCTCCCTGCTGGCTGTGGTTGTGAGGTCACAGTAGCCTCAGTGCCTCCTAGGCCAGTGGCAGGCGCATGGCTGCTGGCTGTGCTTGGGAGGTCACAGCAGCCTAAGTGCCTCCTCGGCTGGAGGAAAGCTCATACCTGCTGGCTGTGCTTGGGAGGTCACAGCAGCCTCAGTGCCTCCTAGGCCAGTGGCAGGCTCCTGGCTGCTGGCTGTGCTTGGGAGGTCACAGCAGCCTCAGTGCCTCATAGGTAACTCTACAGCGCCCCCTGCTGGCTGTGCTTGTGAGGTCACAGCAGCCTCAGTGCCTCCTAGGTCAGTGGCCGGCAAATGGCTGCCGGCTGTGCTTGTGAGGTGTCAGCAACCTCAGTGCCTCCGAGGCCAGTGGCAGGCTCATGGCTGCTGGCTGTGCTTGTGAGGTCACAGCAGCCTCAGTGCCTCCTAGGCCAGTGGCAGGCTCCTGGCTGCTGGCTGTGCTTTTGAGGTCCCAGCAGCCTCAGTACCTCCTAGGCCACTGGCAAGCTTCTGCCTGCCTGCTGTGCCTCGGAGGTCACAGCAGCCTCAGTGCCTCCTAGGCCAGTGGCAGGCTCCTGGCTGCTGGTTGTGCTTGTGAGGTCACAGCAGCCTCAGTGCCTCTTTTGCCAGTGGCAGGCTCCTGGCTGCTGGCTGTGCTTGTGAGGTCACAGCAGCCTCAGTGCCTCCCAGGCCAGTGGCAGGCTCCTGGCTGCTGGCTGTGCTTGGGAGGTCACAGCAGACTCAGTGACTCCTACGTTAGTCTACAGCGCCCACTGCTGGCTGTGCTTGTGAGGTCACAGCAGCCTCAGTGCGTCATAGGTTAGTGGCAGGCTCCTGGCTGCTGGCTGTGCTTGTGAGGTCACAGCTGCCTCAGTGCCTCATAGCTTAGTGTTTAGCGCCCCCTCCTGGCTGTGCTTGTGAGATAACAGCAGCCTCAGTGCCTCCTAGGCCTGTGGCAGGCTCAAGGCTGCTGGCTGTGCTTGTGAGGTCACAGCAGCCTGAATGACTCCTAGGCCAGTTGCAGACTCATGGCTGTTGGCTGTGCTTGTGAGGTCACAGCAGCCTCAGTGCCTCCCAGGCCAGTGGCAGGTTCACGGCTGCTGGCTGTGCTTGTGAGGTCACAGCAACCTCAGTGCCTCCTAGGCCAGGGGCAGGCTCCTGGTTGCTGGCTGTGCTTGTGAGGTCACTGCAAACCCAGTGCCTCCGAGGTCAGTGGCATGCTCATGGCTGCTGGCTCTGCTTGTGAGATAACAGCAGCCTCAGTGCCTCCTAGGCCAGTGGCAGGCTCCTGGCTGCTTGCTGTGCTTGTGAGCTCACAGCAGCCTCAGTGCCTCCTGGGTAACTCTGCAGCGCTCCCTGCTGGCTGTGCTTGTGAGGTCACAGCAGCCTCAGTGCCTCATAGGCCAGTGGCAGGCGCATGGCCGCTGGCTGTGCTTGGGAGGTCACAGCAGCCTAAGTACCTCCTAGGCCACTGGCAAGCTTCTGAATGCTGGCTGTGCTTGGGAGGTCACAGCAACCTCAGTGCCTCATAGGCCAGTGGCAGGCTCCTGGCTGCTGGCTTTGGTTGTGAGGTCACAGCAGCCTGAGTGCCACCTAGGCCACTGGCAAGCTCCTGCCTCCTGGCTGTGCTTGTGAGGTCACAGCAGCCTCAGTGCGTCATAGCTCAGTGGTAAGCGCCCCTGCTGGCCTTGCTTGTGAGGTCACAGCAGCCTCAGTGCCTCATAGGCCTGTGGCAGGCTCCTGGATGCTTGCTGTGCTTGTGAGGTCACAGCAGCTGGAATGCCTCCTGGGTAACTCTGCAGCGCTCCCTGCTGGCTGTGCTTGTGAGGTCACAGTAGCCTCAGTGCCTCCTAGGTCAGTGGCAGGCGCATGGCTGCTGGCTGTGCTTGGGAGGTCACAGCAGCCTAAGTACCTCCTAGGCCACTGGCAAGCTTCTGCCTGCTGGCTGTGCTTGGGAGGTCACAGCAGCCTCAGTGCCTCATAGGCCAGTGGCAGGCTCCTGGCTGCTGGCTTTGGTTGTGAGGTCACAGCAGCCTGAGTGCCACCTAGGCCACTGGCAAGCTCCTGCCTCCTGGCTGTGCTTGTGAGGTCACAGCAGCCTCAGTGCGTCATAGCTCAGTGGTAAGCGCCCCTGCTGGCCTTGCTTGTGAGGTCACAGCAGCCTCAGTGCCTCATAGGCCTGTGGCAGGCTCCTGGATGCTTGCTGTGCTTGTGAGGTCACAGCAGCCTGAGTGCCTCCTGGGTAACTCTGCAGCGCTCCCTGCTGGCTGTGCTTGTGAGGTCACAGTAGCCTCAGTGCCTCCTAGGTCAGTGGCAGGCGCATGGCCGCTGGCTGTGCTTGGGAGGTCACAGCAGCCTAAGTACCTCCTAGGCCACTGGCAAGCTTCTGCCTGCTGGCTGTGCTTGGGAGGTCACAGCAGCCTCAGTGCCTCATAGGCCAGTGGCAGGCTCCTGGCTGCTGGCTTTGGTTGTGAGGTCACAGCAGCCTGAGTGCCACCTAGGCCACTGGCAAGCTCCTGCCTCCTGGCTGTGCTTGTGAGGTCACAGCAGCCTCAGTGCGTCATAGCTCAGTGGTAAGCGCCCCTGCTGGCCTTGCTTGTGAGGTCACAGCAGCCTCAGTGCCTCATAGGCCTGTGGCAGGCTCCTGGATGCTTGCTGTGCTTGTGAGGTCACAGCAGCCTCAGTGCCTCCTGGGTAACTCTGCAGCGCTCCCTGCTGGCTGTGCTTTTGAGGTCACAGTAGCCTCAGTGCCTCCTGGTCAGTGGCAGGCGAATGGCTGCTGGCTGTGCTTGGGAGGTCACAGCAGCCTAAGTACCTCCTAGGCCACTGGCAAGCTCCTGCCTGCTGGCTGTGCTTGGGAGGTCACAGCAGCCTCAGTGCCTCATAGGTAACTCTACAGCGCCCCCTGCTGGCTGTGCTTGGGAGGTCACAGCAGCCTCAGTGCCTCCTAGGTCAGTGGCCGGCAAATGGCTGCTGGCTGTGCTTGTGAGGTGTCAGCAACCTCAGTGCCTCCGAGGCCAGTGGCAGGCTCATGGCTCCTGGCTGAGCTTGTGAGGTCGCAGCAGCCTCAGTGCCTCCGAGGTCAGTTGCATGCTCATGCCTGCTGGCTGTGCTTGGGAGGTCACAGCAGCCTCAGTGCCTCCTAGGCCAGTAGCAGGCTCCTGGATGCTGGCTGAGCTTGGGAGGTCACAGCAGCCTAAGTGCCTCCTCGGCTGGAGGAAAGTTCATACCTGCTGGCAGTGCTTGGGAGGTCACAGCAGCCTCAGTGCCTCCTAGGCCAGTGGCAGAATCCTGTCTGCTAGCTGTGCTTGGGAGGTCACAGCAGCCTCAGTGCCTCCTAGGTCAGTGGCCGGCAAATGGCTGCTGGCTGTGCTTGTGAGGTGTCAGCAACCTCAGTGCCTCCGAGGCCAGTGGCAGGCTCATGGCTCCTGGCTGAGCTTGTCAGCTCACAGCAGCCTCAGTGCCTCCGAGGTCAGTTGCATGCTCATGCGTGCTTGCTGTGCTTGGGAGGTCACAGCAGCCTCAGTGCCTCCTAGGCCAGTGGCAGGCTCCTGGATGCTGGCTGTGCTTGTGAGGTCAGAGCAGCCTAAGTGCCTGCTCGGCTGGAGGAAAGTTCATACCTGCTGGCTGTGCTTCTGAGGTAACAGCAGCCTCAGTGCCTCTGAGGCCAGTGGCAGGCTCCTGGATGCTGGCTGTGCTTGTGAGGTCACAGCAGCCTGAATGCCTCCTAGGCCAGTGGCTCGTTCATGGCTGCTGGCTGAGCTTGTGAGGTCACAGCAGCCCCAGGGCATCATAGGTCAGTGGCAAGCGCACCTGCTGGCTGTCCTTCTGAGGTCACAGCAGCCTCAATGCCGCCTACGCCAGTGGCAGGCTCATGGCTGCTGCCTGTGCTTGTGAGATCACAGCAGCCTCCATGCCTCCTAGGTCAGTGGCTCATTCATGGCTGGGGGCTGTGCTTGTGAGGTCATAGCAGCCTCAGTGCCTCCCAGGCCACTGGCAGGCTCCTGGCTGCTGGCTGTGCTTGTGAGGTCACAGCAGCCTCAGTGCCTCATAGGTTAGCGGCAAGCGCCCCTGCTGGCCTTGCTTGTGAGGTCGCAGCAGCCTCAGTGCCTCCGACGCCAGTGGCGGGCTCCTGGCTGCTGGCTGTGCTTGTGAGGTCACAGCAGCCTGAATGCCTCCTAGGCCAGTGGCTCATTCATGGCTGCTGGCTGTCCTTGGGAGGTCACAGCAGCCCCAGGGCATCATAGGTTAGTGGCAAGCGCACCTGCTGGCTGCCCTTGTGAGGTCACAGCAGCCTCAGTGCCTCCTAGGCCAGTGGCAGGCTCCTGGATGCTGGCTGTGCTTGTGACGTCACAGCAGCCTCCATGCCTCCAAGGTCAGTGGCTCAATCATGGCTGCTGGCTGTGCTTGTGAGATAACAGCAGCCTCAGTGCCTCCTAGGCCAGTGGTAGGCTCATCGCTGCTGGCTGTGCTTGTGAGGTCACAGCAGCCTCAGTGCCTCCTAGGCCAGTTGCAGACTCATGGCTGTTGGCTGTGCTTCTGAGGTCACAGCAGCCTCAGTGCCTCCCAGGCCAGTGGCAGGCTCCTGGCTGCTGGATGTGCTTGGAAGGTCACAGAAGACTCACTGACTCCTACCTTAGTCTACAGCGCCCACTGCTGGCTGTGCTTGTGAGGTCACAGCAGCCTCAGTGCCTCCTAGCCCACTGGCAGGCTCATGGCTGCCGGCTGTGCTTGTGAGGTCACAGCAGTCTCAGTGCCTCATAGGTAAGTGTCTACCGCCCACTGCTGGCTGTGCTTGTGAGGTCACAGCAGCCTGAGGGCCTCCTAGGAAAATCTACAGTGCCCCCTGCTGGCTGTGCTTGGGAGGTCACAGCAGCCTCAGTGCCTCCTAGGCCAGTGGCAGGCTCCTGGCTGCTAGCTGTGCTTGGGAGGTCACAGCAGCCTGGGTGCCTCCTAGGCCAGTGTCAGACTCATGACTGCTGGCTGTGCTTGTGAGGTCACAGCAGCCTCAGTGCCTCTAAAGCCAGTGGCAGGCTCATGGCTGCTGGCTGAGCTTGTGAGGTCACAGCAGCCTCTGTGCCTCCGAGGTCAGTGGCCGGCGAAAGGCTGCTGGCTGTGCTTGTGAAGTGTCAGCAACCTCAGTGCCTCCGAGACCAGTGGCAGGCTCATGGCTCCTGGCTGAGCTTGTCAGCTCGCAGCAGCCTCAGTGCCCCCAAGGTCAGTTGCATGCTCATGCGTGCTTGCTGTGCTTGGGAGGTCATAGCAGCCTCAGTGCCTTCCTAGGCCAGTGGCAGGCTCCTGGCTGCTGGCTGTGCTTGGGAGGTCACAGCCGCCTCAGTGCCTCCTACATTAGTCTACAGCGCACACTGCTGCCTGTGCTTCTGAGGTCACAGCAGCCTCAGTGCCTCTTTTGCCAGGGGCAGGCTCCTGGCTGCTGCCTGTGCTTGGGAGGTCACAGCAGCCTCAGTGACTCCTACGTTAGTCTACAGCGCCCACTGCTGGCTGTGCTTGTGAGGTCACAGCAGCATCAGTGCCTCCGAGGTCAGTTGCATGCTCATGGCTGCTGGCTGTGCTTCGGAGGTCACAGCAGCCTCAGTGCCTCCTAAGCCTGGGGCAGCCTCATGGCTGCTGGCTGTGCTTGTCAGGTCACAGCAGCCTCAGTGCCTCATAGGTTAGTGGCAAGCGCCCCAGCTGGCTGTCCTTGTGAGGTCACAGGAGCCTGAGTGCCTCCTAGGGTCAGTGGCAGGCTCATGCTTGCTGCCTTTGGTTGTGAGGTCACAGCAGCCTCTGTGCCTCGGAGGCCAGTGACAGGCTCCTGGCTGGTGGCTGTGCTTGGGTGGTCACAGCAGCCTGAGATCATCTCCGGCCACTGGCAGGCTCATGGCTGCCGGCTGTGCTTGTGAGGTCACAGCAGCCTCAGTGCCTCATAGGCAAGTGTCTAGCTTCCCCTGCTGGCTGTGTTTGGGAGGTCACAGCAGCCTGACTGCCTCCCAGGTAACTCTACAGCGCCCCCTGCTCGTTGTCCTTGTGAGGTCACAGCAGCCAAAGCGCCTTCCAGGCCAGTGGCAGGCTCCTGGCTGCTAGCTGTGCTTGGGAGGTCACAGCAACATCACTGCCTCCTAGGTCAGGGGCAGGCTCCTGGCTGCTGGCTGTGCTTGTGAGGTCACAGCAGCCTCAGAGCCTCTGAGGCCAGTGGCAGGCTCCTGGCTGCTGGCTGTGCTTGTGAGGTCACAGCAGCCTCAGTGCCTCCTAGGCCAGTGGCAGGCTCATGGCTGCTGGCTGTGCTTTTGAGGTCCCAGCAGCCTGAGTGCCTCCTAGGCCACTGGCAAGCTTCTGCCTGCCTGCTGTGCCTCGGAGGTCACAGCAGCCTCAGTGCCTCCGACGCCAGGGGCAGGCTCCTGGCTGCTGGCTGTGCTTGTGAGGTCACTGCAAACCCAGTGCCTCCGAGGTCAGTGGCATGCTCATGGCTGCTGGCTGTGCTTGTGAGATAACAGCAGCCTCAGTGCCTCTGAGGCCAGTGGCAGGCTCCTGGCTGCTTGCTGTGCTTGTGAGGTCACAGCAGCCTCAGTGCCTCCTGGGTAACTCTGCAGCGCTCCCTGCTGGCTGTGCTTGTGAGGTCACAGCAGCCTCAGTGCCTCCTAGGCCAGTGGCAGGCGCATGGCCGCTGGCTGTGCTTGGGAGGTCACAGCAGCCTAAGTACCTCCTAGGCCACTGGCAAGCTTCTGCCTGCTGGCTGTGCTTGGGAGGTCACAGCAGCCTCAGTGCCTCATAGGTTAGCGGCAAGCGCCCCTGCTGGCCTTGCTTGTGAGGTCGCAGCAGCCTCAGTGCCTCCGAAGCCAGTGGCGGGCTCCTGGCTGCTGGCTCTGCTTGTGAGGTCACAGCAGCCTGAATGCCTCCTAGGCCAGTGGCTCATTCATAGCTGCTGGCTGTCCTTGGGAGGTCACAGCAGCCCCAGGGCATCATAGGTTAGTGGTAAGCGCACCTGCTGGCTGTGCTTGGGAGGTCACAGCAGCCTCAGTGCCTCCTAGGCCAGTGGCAGGCTCCTGGATGCTGGCTGTGCTTGGGAGGTCATAGCAGCCTCAGTGCCTTCCAGGCCAGTGGCAGGCTCCTGGCTGCTGGCTGTGCTTGGGAGGTCACAGCAGCCTCAGTGCCTCCTACATTAGTCTACAGCGCCCACTGCTGCCTGTGCTTCTGAGGTCACAGCAGCCTCAGTGCCTCCTAGGCCAGTGGCAGGCTCCTGGCTGCTGACTGTGCTTGTGAGGTCACAGCAGCCTCAGTGCCTCATAGGTTAGTGGCAATCGCCCCACCTGGCTGTCCTTGTGAAGTCACAGCAGCCTGAGTGCCTCCTAGGGTCAGTGGCAGGCTCATGGTTGCTGCCTTTGGTTGTGAGGTCATAGCAGCCTCTGTGCCTCGGAGGCCAGTGTCTAGCTTCCCCTGCTGGCTGTGCTTGTGAGGTCACAGCAGCCTGAGTGCCTCCAAGGTAACTCTACAGCGCCCCCTGCTGGCTGTGCTTGTGAGGTCACAGCAGCCTCAGTGCCTCCTAGGCCAGTGGCAGGCTCCTGGCTGCTGGCTGTGCTTGTGAGGTCACAGCTGCCTCAGTGCCTCATAGCTTAGTGTTTAGCGCCCCCTCCTGGCTGTGCTTGTGAGATAACAGCAGCCTCAGTGCCTCCTAGGCCTGTGGCAGGCTCAAGGCTGCTGCCTGTGCTTGTGAGGTCACAGCAGCCTGAATGACTCCTAGGCCAGTTGCAGACTCATGGCTGTTGGCTGTGCTTGTGAGGTCACAGCAGCCTCAGTGCCTCCCAGGCCAGTGGCAGGTTCACGGCTGCTGGCTGTGCTTGTGAGGTCACAGCAACCTCAGTGCCTCCTAGGCCAGGGGCAGGCTCCTGGTTGCTGGCTGTGCTTGTGAGGTCACTGCAAACCCAGTGCCTCCGAGGTCAGTGGCATGCTCATGGCTGCTGGCTGTGCTTGTGAGATAACAGCAGCCTCAGTGCCTCTGAGGCCAGTGGCAGGCTCCTGGCTGCTTGCTGTGCTTGTGAGGTCACAGCAGCCTCAGTGCCTCCTGGGTAACTCTGCAGCGCTCCCTGCTGGCTGTGCTTGTGAGGTCACAGTAGCCTCAGTGCCTCCTAGACCAGTGGCAGGCGCATGGCCGCTGGCTGTGCTTGGGAGGTCACAGCAGCCTAAGTACCTCCTAGGCCACTGGCAAGCTTCTGCCTGCTGGCTGTGCTTGGGAGGTCACAGCAGCCTCAGTGCCTCATAGGTTAGCGGCAAGCGCCCCTGCTGGCCTTTCTTGTGAGGTCGCAGCAGCCTCAGTGCCTCCGACGCCAGTGGCGGGCTCCTGGCTGCTGGCTGTGCTTGTGAGGTCACAGCAGCCTGAATGCCTCCTAGGCCAGTGGCTCATTCATAGCTGCTGGCTGTCCTTGGGAGGTCACAGCAGCCCCAGGGCATCATAGGTTAGTGGTAAGCGCACCTGCTGGCTGTGCTTGGGAGGTCACAGCAGCCTCAGTGCCTCCTAGGCCAGTGGCAGGCTCCTGGCTGCTGGCTGTGCTTGGGAGGTCATAGCAGCCTCAGTGCCTTCCAGGCCAGTGGCAGGCTCCTGGCTGCTGGCTGTGCTAGGGAGGTCACAGCAGCCTCAGTGCCTCCTACATTA
Organism: Dromaius novaehollandiae; assembly: GCF_036370855.1. Taxonomy (NCBI): domain Eukaryota; kingdom Metazoa; phylum Chordata; class Aves; order Casuariiformes; family Dromaiidae; genus Dromaius; species Dromaius novaehollandiae. Next base: position 153,179 of record NC_088109.1, read on the forward strand.
GTCTACAGCGCCCACTGCTGCCTGTGCTTCTGAGGTCACAGCAGCCTCAGTGCCTCCTAGGCCAGTGGCAGGCTCCTGGCTGCTGACTGTGCTTGTGAGGTCACAGCAGCCTCAGTGCCTCATAGGTTAGTGGCAATCGCCCCACCTGGCTGTCCTTGTGAAGTCACAGCAGCCTGAGTGCCTCCTAGGGTCAGGGGCAGGCTCATGGTTGCTGCCTTTGGTTGTGAGGTCATAGCAGCCTCTGTGCCTCGGAGGCCAGTGTCTAGCTTCCCCTGCTGGCTGTGCTTGTGAGGTCACAGCAGCCTGAGTGTCTCCAAGGTAACTCTACAGCGTCCCCTGCTGGCTGTGCTTGTGAGGTCACAGCAGCCTCAGTGCCTCCTAGGCCAGTGGCAGGCTCCTGGCTGCTGGCTTTGGTTGTGAGGTCACAGCAGCCTCAGTGCCACCTAGGCCACTGGCAAGCTCCTGCCTCCTGGCTGTGCTTGTGAGGTCACAGCAGCCTCAGTGCCTCATAGCTCCGTGGTAAGCGCCCCTGCTGGCCTTGCTTGTGAGGTCACAGCAGCCTCAGTGCGTCATAGGTTAGTGGCAGGCTCCTGGATGCTGGCTGTGCTTGTGAGGTCACAGCAGCCTCAGTGCCTCCTGGGTAACTCTGCAGCGCTCCCTGCTGGCTGTGCTTGTGAGGTCACAGTAGCCTCAGTGCCTCCTAGGCCAGTGGCAGGCGCATGGCTGCTGGCTGTGCTTGGGAGGTCACAGCAGCCTAAGTACCTCCTAGGCCACTGGCAAGCTTCTGCCTGCTGGCTGTGCTTGGGAGGTCACAGCAGCCTCAGTGCCTCATAGGTTAGCGGCAAGCGCCCCTGCTGGCCTTGCTTGTGAGGTCGCAGCAGCCTCAGTGCCTCCGACGCCAGTGGCGGGCTCCTGGCTGCTGCCTGTGCTTGGGAGGTCACAGCAGCCTGAATGCCTCCTAGGCCAGTGGCTCATTCATAGCTGCTGGCTGTCCTTGGGAGGTCACAGCAGCCCCAGGGCATCATAGGTTAGTGGCAAGCGCACCTGCTGGCTGTGCTTGTGAGGTCACAGCAGCCTCAGTGCGTCATAGGTTAGTGGCAGGCTCCTGGATGCGGGCTGTGCTTGTGACGTCACAGCAGCCTCCATGCCTCCAAGGTCAGTGGCTCAATCATGGCTGCTGGCTGTGCTTGTGAGATAACAGCAGCCTCAGTGCCTCTGTGGCCAGTGGTAGGCTCATCGCTGCTGGCTGTGCTTGTGAGGTCACAGCAGCCTCAGTGCCTCCTAGGCCAGTTGCAGACTCATGGCTGTTGGCTGTGCTTCTGAGGTCACAGCAGCCTCAGTGCCTCCCAGGCCAGTGGCAGGCTCCTGGCTGCTGGATGTGCTTGGAAGGTCACAGAAGACTCACTGACTCCTACCTTAGTCTACAGCGCCCACTGCTGGCTGTGCTTGTGAGGTCACAGCAGCCTCAGTGCCTCCTAGGCCACTGGCAGGCTCATGGCTGCTGGCTGTGCTTGTGAGGTCACAGCAGTCTCAGTGCCTCATAGGTAAGTGTCTACTGCCCACTGCTGGCTGTGCTTGTGAGGTCAGAGCAGCCTGAGGGCCTCCTAGGTAAATCTACAGTGCCCCCTGCTGGCTGTGTTTGGGAGGTCACAGCAGCCTCAGTGCCTCCTAGGCCAGTGGCAGGCTCCTGGCTGCTAGCTGTGCTTGGGAGGTCACAGCAGCCTGGGTGCCTCCTAGGCCAGTGTCAGACTCATGGCTGCCGGCTGTGCTTGTGAGGTCACAGCAGCCTGAGTGCCTCTAAAGCCAGTGGCAGGCTCATGGCTGCTGGCTGAGCTTGTGAGGTCACAGCAGCCTCAGTGCCTCCTAGGTCAGTGGCCGGCGAAAGGCTGCTGGCTGTGCTTGTGAAGTGTCAGCAACCTCAGTGCCTCCGAGACCAGTGGCAGGCTCATGGCTCCTGGCTGAGCTTGTCAGCTCACAGCAGCCTCAGTGCCTCCGAGGTCAGTTGCATGCTCATGCGTGCTTGCTGTGCTTGTGAGGTCACAGCAGCCTCAGTGCCTCCTAGGCCAGTGGCAGGCTCCTGGCTGCTGGCTGTGCTTGGGAGGTCACAGCAGCCTCAGTGCCTTCCAGGCCAGTGGCAGGCTCCTGGCTGCTGGCTGTGCTTGGGAGGTCACAGCAGCCTCAGTGCCTCCTACATTAGTCTACAGCGCCCACTGCTGCCTGTGCTTGTGAGGTCACAGCAGCCTCAGTGCCTCCTAGGCCAGTGGCAGGCTCCTGGCTGCTGACTGTGCTTGTGAGGTCACAGCAGCCTGAGTGCCTCATAGGTTAGTGGCAATCGCCCCACCTGGCTGTCCTTGTGAAGTCACAGCAGCCTGAGTGCCTCCTAGGGTCAGTGGCAGGCTCATGGTTGCTGCCTTTGGTTGTGAGGTCATAGCAGCCTCTGTGCCTCGGAGGCCAGTGACAGGCTCCTGGCTGGTGGCTGTGCTTGGGAGGTCACAGCAGCCTGAGATCATCTCCTGCCAGTGGCAGGCTCATGGCTGCCGGCTGTGCTTGTGAGGTCACAGCAGCCTCAGTGCCTCATAGGCAAGTGTCTAGCTTCCCCTGCTGGCTGTGCTTGTGAGGTCACAGCAGCCTGAGTGCCTCCAAGGTAACTCTACAGCGCCCCCTGCTGGCTGTGCTTGTGAGGTCACAGCAGCCTCAGTGCCTCTAAGGCCAGTGGCAGGCTCCTGGCTGCTGGCTTTGGTTGTGAGGTCACAGCAGCCTCAGTGCCACCTAGGCCACTGGCAAGCTCCTGCCTCCTGGCTGTGCTTGTGAGGTCACAGCAGCCTCAGTGCCTCATAGCTTAGTGGTAAGCGCCCCTGCTGGCCTTGCTTGTGAGGTCACAGCAGCCTCAGTGCCTCATAGGCCTGTGGCAGGCTCCTGGATGCTGGCTGTGCTTCTGAGGTCACAGCAGACTCAGTGCCTCCTACGTAATTCTACAGCACTCCATGCTGGCTGTGCTTCTGAGGTCACAGCAGCCTCAGTGCCTCCCAGACCAGTGGCAGGCTCCTGGCTGCTGGCTGTGCTTGGGAGGTCACAGCAGCCTCAGTGCCTCATAAGTAAGTGTCTATCGCCCCCTGCTGGCTGTGCTTGGGAGGTCACAGCAGCCTCAGTGCCTCATAGGTAACTCTACAGCGCCCCCTGCTGGCTGTGCTTGGGAGGTCACAGCAGCCTCAGTGCCTCCTAGGCCAGTGGCAGAATCCTGGCTGCTAGCTGTGCTTGGGAGGTCACAGCAGCCTCAGTGCCTCCTAGGTCAGTGGCCGGCGAATGGCTGCTGGCTGTGCTTGTGAGGTGTCAGCAACCTCAGTGCCTCCGAGGCCAGTGGCAGGCTCATGGCTCCTGGCTGAGCTTGTGAGGTCGTAGCAGCCTCAGTGCCTCCGAGGTCAGTTGCATGCTCATGCCTGCTGGCTGTGCTTGTGAGGTCACAGCAGCCTCAGTGCCTCCTAGGCCAGTGGCAGGCTCCTGGATGCTGGCTGTGCTTGTGAGGTCACAGCAGCCTAAGTGCCTGCTCGGCTGGAGGAAAGTTCATACCTGCTGGCTGTGCTTGGGAGGTCACAGCAGCCTCAGTGCCTCTGAGGCCAGTGGCAGGCTCCTGGATGCTGGCTGTGCTTGTGAGGTCACAGCAGCCTGAATGCCTCCTAGGCCAGTGGCTCGTTCATGGCTGCTGGCTGAGCTTGTGAGGTCACAGCAGCCCCAGGGCATCATAGGTCAGTGGCAAGCGCACCTGCTGGCTGTCCTTCTGAGGTCACAGCAGCCTCAATGCCTCCTACGCCAGTGGCAGGCTCATGGCTGGGGGCTGTGCTTGTGAGATCACAGCAGCCTCCATGCCTCCTAGGTCAGTGGCTCATTCATGGCTGGGGGCTGTGCTTGTGAGGTCATAGCAGCCTCAGTGCCTCCCAGGCCACTGGCAGGCTCCTGGCTGCTGGCTGTGCTTGTGAGGTCACAGCAGCCTCAGTGCCTCATAGGTTAGCGGCAAGCGCCCCTGCTGGCCTTGCTTGTGAGGTCGCAGCAGCCTCAGTGCCTCCGACGCCAGTGGCGGGCTCCTGGCTGCTGGCTGTGCTTGTGAGGTCACAGCAGCCTGAATGCCTCCTAGGCCAGTGGCTCATTCTTGGCTGCTGGCTGCCCTTGTGAGGTCACAGCAGCCTCAGTGCCTCCTAGGCCAGTGGCAGGCTCCTGGATGCTGGCTGTGCTTGTGACGTCACAGCAGCCTCCATGCCTCCAAGGTCAGTGGCTCAATCATGGCTGCTGGCTGTGCTTGTGAGATAACAGCAGCCTCAGTGTCTCTGTGGCCAGTGGTAGGCTCATCGCTGCTGGCTGTGCTTGTGAGGTCACAGCAGCCTCAGTGCCTCCTAGGCCAGTTGCAGACTCATGGCTGTTGGCTGTGCTTCTGAGGTCACAGCAGCCTCAGTGCCTCCCAGGCCAGTGGCAGGCTCCTGGCTGCTGGATGTGCTTGGAAGGTCACAGAAGACTCACTGACTCCTACCTTAGTCTACAGCGCCCACTGCTGGCTGTGCTTGTGAGGTCACAGCAGCCTCAGTGCCTCCTAGGCCACTGGCAGGCTCATGGCTGCTGGCTGTGCTTGTGAGGTCACAGCAGTCTCAGTGCCTCATAGGTAAGTGTCTACCACCCACTGCTGGCTGTGCTTGTGAGGTCAGAGCAGCCTGAGGGCCTCCTAGGTAAATCTACAGTGCCCCCTGCTGGCTGTGTTTGGGAGGTCACAGCAGCCTCAGTGCCTCCTAGGCCAGTGGCAGGCTCCTGGCTGCTAGCTGTGCTTGGGAGGTCACAGCAGCCTGGGTGCCTCCTAGGCCAGTGTCAGACTCATGGCTGCCGGCTGTCCTTGTGAGGTCACAGCAGCCTCAGTGCCTCTAAAGCCAGTGGCAGGCTCATGGCTGCTGGCTGAGCTTGTGAGGTCACAGCAGCCTCAGTGCCTCCGAGGTCAGTGGCCGGCGAAAGGCTGCTGGCTGTGCTTGTGAAGTGTCAGCAACCTCAGTGCCTCCGAGACCAGTGGCAGGCTCATGGCTCCTGGCTGAGCTTGTCAGCTCACAGCAGCCTCAGTGCCTCCGAGGTCAGTTGCATGCTCATGCGTGCTTGCTGTGCTTGTGAGGTCACAGCAGCCTCAGTGCCTCCTAGGCCAGTGGCAGGCTCATGGCTGCTGGCTGTGCTTGGGAGGTCATAGCAGCCTCAGTGCCTTCCAGGCCAGTGGCAGGCTCCTGGCTGCTGGCTGTGCTTGTGAGGTCACAGCAGCCTCAGTGCCTCCTACATTAGTCTACAGCGCCCACTGCTGCCTGTGCTTCTGAGGTCACAGCAGCCTCAGTGCCTCCTAGGCCAGTGGCAGGCTCCTGGCTGCTGACTGTGCTTGTGAGGTCACAGCAGCCTCAGTGCCTCATAGGTTAGTGGCAATCGCCCCACCTGGCTGTCCTTGTGAAGTCACAGCAGCCTGAGTGCCTCCTAGGGTCAGGGGCAGGCTCATGGTTGCTGCCTTTGGTTGTGAGGTCATAGCAGCCTCTGTGCCTCGGAGGCCAGTGACAGGCTCCTGGCTGGTGGCTGTGCTTGGGAGGTCACAGCAGCCTGAGATCATCTCCTGCCAGTGGCAGGCTCATGGCTGCCGGCTGTGCTTGTGAGGTCACAGCAGCCTCAGTGCCTCATAGGCAAGTGTCTAGCTTCCCCTGCTGGCTGTGCTTGTGAGGTCACAGCAGCCTGAGTGCCTCCAAGGTAACTCTACAGCGCCCCCTGCTGGCTGTGCTTGTGAGGTCACAGCAGCCTCAGTGCCTCCGACGCCAGTGGCAGGCTCCTGGCTGCTGGCTTTGGTTGTGAGTTCACAGCAGCCTCAGTGCCACCTAGGCCACTGGCAAGCTCCTGCCTCCTGGCTGTGCTTGTGAGGTCACAGCAGCCTCAGTGCCTCATAGCTTAGTGGTAAGCGCGCCTGCTGGCCTTGCTTGTGAGGTCATAGCAGCCTCAGTGCCTTCCAGGCCAGTGGCAGGCTCCTGGCTGCTGGCTGTGCTTGGGAGGTCACAGCAGCCTCAGTGCCTCCTACATTAGTCTACAGCGCCCACTGCTGCCTGTGCTTCTGAGGTCACAGCAGCCTCAGTGCCTCTTTTGCCAGGGGCAGGCTCCTGGATGCTGCCTGTGCTTGTGAGGTCACAGCAGCCTCAGTGACTCCTACGTTAGTCTACAGCGCCCACTGCTGCCTGTGTTTGTGAGGTCACAGCAGCATCAGTGCCTCCGAGGTCAGTTGCATGCTCATGGCTGCTGGCTGTGCTTCGGAGGTCACAGCAGCCTCAGTGCCTCCTAAGCCTGGGGCAGCCTCATGGCTGCTGGCTGTGCTTGTCAGGTCACAGCAGCCTCAGTGCCTCATAGGTTAGTGGCAAGCGCCCCACCTGGCTGTCCTTGTGAGGTCACAGGAGCCTGAGTGCCTCCTAGGGTCAGTGGCAGGCTCATGGTTGCTGCCTTTGGTTGTGAGGTCACAGCAGCCTCTGTGCCTCGGAGGCCAGTGACAGGCTCCTGGCTGGTGGCTGTGCTTGGGAGGTCACAGCAGCCTGAGATCATCTCCGGCCACTGGCAGGCTCATGGCTGCCGGCTGTGCTTGTGAGGTCACAGCAGCCTCAGTGCCTCATAGGCAAGTGTCTAGCTTCCCCTGCTGGCTGTGTTTGGGAGGTCACAGCAGCCTGACTGCCTCCCAGGAAACTCTACAGCGCCCCCTGCTCGTTGTCCTTGTGAGGTCACAGCAGCCAAAGCGCCTTCCAGGCCAGTGGCAGGCTCCTGGCTGCTAGCTGTGCTTGGGAGGTCACAGCAACATCACTGCCTCCTAGGTCAGGGGCAGGCTCCTGGCTGCTGGCTGTGCTTGTGAGGTCACAGCAGCCTCAGAGCCTCTGAGGCCAGTGGCAGGCTCCTGGCTGCTGGCTGTGCTTGTGAGGTCACAGCAGCCTCAGTGCCTCCTAGGCCAGTGGCAGGCTCATGGCTGCTGGCTGTGCTTTTGAGGTCCCAGCAGCCTCAGTACCTCCTAGGCCACTGGCAAGCTTCTGCCTGCCTGCTGTGCCTCGGAGGTCACAGCAGCCTCAGTGCCTCCTAGGCCAGGGGCAGGCTCCTGGCTGCTGGTTGTGCTTGTGAGGTCACAGCAGCCTCAGTGCCTCTTTTGCCAGTGGCAGGCTCCTGGCTGCTGGCTGTGCTTGTGAGGTCACAGCAGCCTCAGTGCCTTCCAGGCCAGTGGCAGGCTCCTGGCTGCTGGCTGTGCTTGGGAGGTCAGAGCAGACTCAGTGACTCCTACGTTAGTCTACAGCGCCCACTGCTGCCTGTGCTTGTGAGGTCACAGCAGCCTCAGTGCGTCATAGGTTAGTGGCAGGCTCCTGGCTGCTGGCTGTGCTTGTGAGGTCACAGCTGCCTCAGTGCCTCATAGCTTAGTGTTTAGCGCCCCCTCCTGGCTGTGCTTGTGAGATAACAGCAGCCTCAGTGCCTCCTAGGCCTGTGGCAGGCTCAAGGCTGCTGCCTGTGCTTGTGAGGTCACAGCAGCCTGAATGACTCCTAGGCCAGTTGCAGACTCATGGCTGTTGGCTGTGCTTGTGAGGTCACAGCAGCCTCAGTGCCTCCCAGGCCAGTGGCAGGTTCACGGCTGCTGGCTGTGCTTGTGAGGTCACAGCAACCTCAGTGCCTCCTAGGCCAGGGGCAGGCTCCTGGTTGCTGGCTGTGCTTGTGAGGTCACTGCAAACCCAATGCCTCCGAGGTCAGTGGCATGCTCATGGCTGCTGGCTGTGCTTGTGAGATAACAGCAGCCTCAGTGCCTCTGAGGCCAGTGGCAGGCTCCTGGCTGCTTGCTGTGCTTGTGAGGTCACAGCAGCCTCAGTGCCTCCTGGGTAACTCTGCAGCGCTCCCTGCTGGCTGTGCTTGTGAGGTCACAGTAGCCTCAGTGCCTCCTAGGCCAGTGGCAGGCGCATGGCTGCTGGCTGTGCTTGGGAGGTCACAGCAGCCTAAGTGCCTCCTCGGCTGGAGGAAAGTTCATACCTGCTGGCTGTGCTTGGGAGGTCACAGCAGCCTCAGTGCCTCCTAGGCCAGTGGCAGGCTCCTGGCTGCTGGCTGTGCTTGGGAGGTCATAGCAGCCTCAGTGCCTTCCAGGCCAGTGGCAGGCTCCTGGCTGCTGGCTGTGCTTGGGAGGTCACAGCAGCCTCAGTGCCTCCTACATTAGTCTACAGCGCCCACTGCTGCCTGTGCTTCTGAGGTCACAGCAGCCTCAGTGCCTCCTAGGCCAGTGGCAGGCTCCTGGCTGCTGACTGTGCTTGTGAGGTCACAGCAGCCTCAGTGCCTCATAGGTTAGTGGCAATCGCCCCACCTGGCTGTGCTTGTGAAGTCACAGCAGCCTGAGTGCCTCCTAGGGTCAGGGGCAGGCTCATGGTTGCTGCCTTTGGTTGTGAGGTCATAGCAGCCTCTGTGCCTCGGAGGCCAGTGTCTAGCTTCCCCTGCTGGCTGTGCTTGTGAGGTCACAGCAGCCTGAGTGCCTCCAAGGTAAGTCTACAGCGCCCCGTGCTGGCTGTGCTTCTGAGGTCACAGCAGCCTCAGTGCCTCCTAGGCCAGTGGCAGGCTCCTGGCTGCTGGCTTTGGTTGTGAGGTCACAGCAGCCTCAGTGCCTCCTAGGCCACTGGCAAGCTCCTGCCTCCTGGCTGTGCTTGTGAGGTCACAGCAGCCTCAGTGCCTCATAGCTCAGTGGTAAGCGCCCCTGCTGGCCTTGCTTGTGAGGTCACAGCAGCCTCAGTGCGTCATAGGTTAGTGGCAGGCTCCTGGATGCTGGCTGTGCTTGTGAGGTCACAGCAGCCTCAGTGCCTCCTGGGTAACTCTGCAGCGCTCCCTGCTGGCTGTGCTTGTGAGGTCACAGTAGCCTCAGTGCCTCCTAGGCCAGTGGCAGGCGCACGGCTGCTGGCTGTGCTTGGGAGGTCACAGCAGCCTAAGTACCTCCTAGGCCACTGGCAAGCTTCTGCCTGCTGGCTGTGCTTGGGAGGTCACAGCAGCCTCAGTGCCTCATAGGTTAGCGGCAAGCGCCCCTGCTGGCCTTGCTTGTGAGGTCGCAGCAGCCTCAGTGCCTCCGACGCCAGTGGCGGGCTCCTGGCTGCTGGCTGTGCTTGTGAGGTCACAGCAGCCTGAATGCCTCCTAGGCCAGTGGCTCATTCATAGCTGCTGGCTGTCCTTGGGAGGTCACAGCAGCCCCAGGGCATCATAGGTTAGTGGCAAGCGCACCTGCTGGCTGCCCTTGTGAGGTCACAGCAGCCTCAGTGCCTCCTAGGCCAGTGGCAGGCTCCTGGATGCTGGCTGTGCTTGTGACGTCACAGCAGCCTCCATGCCTCCAAGGTCAGTGGCTCAATCATGGCTGCTGGCTGTGCTTGTGAGATAACAGCAGCCTCAGTGCCTCTGTGGCCAGTGGTAGGCTCATCGCTGCTGGCTGTGCTTGTGAGGTCACAGCAGCCTCAGTGCCTCCTAGGCCAGTTGCAGACTCATGGCTGTTGGCTGTGCTTCTGAGGTCACAGCAGCCTCAGTGCCTCCCAGGCCAGTGGCAGGCTCCTGGCTGCTGGATGTGCTTGGAAGGTCACAGAAGACTCACTGACTCCTACCTTAGTCTACAGCGCCCACTGCTGGCTGTGCTTGTGAGGTCACAGCAGCCTCAGTGCCTCCTAGGCCACTGGCAGGCTCATGGCTGCTGGCTGTGCTTGTGAGGTCACAGCAGTCTCAGTGCCTCATAGGTAAGTGTCTACCGCCCACTGCTGGCTGTGCTTGTGAGGTCAGAGCAGCCTGAGGGCCTCCTAGGTAAATCTACAGTGCCCCCTGCTGGCTGTGTTTGGGAGGTCACAGCAGCCTCAGTGCCTCCTAGGCCAGTGGCAGGCTCCTGGCTGCTAGCTGTGCTTGGGAGGTCACAGCAGCCTGGGTGCCTCCTAGGCCAGTGTCAGACTCATGGCTGCTGGCTGTGCTTGTGAGGTCACAGCAGCCTCAGTGCCTCTAAACCCAGTGGCAGGCTCATGGCTGCTGGCTGAGCTTGTGAGGTCACAGCAGCCTCAGTGCCTCCTAGGTCAGTGGCCGGCGAAAGGCTGCTGGCTGTGCTTGTGAAGTGTCAGCAACCTCAGTGCCTCCGAGACCAGTGGCAGGCTCATGGCTCCTGGCTGAGCTTGTCAGCTCACAGCAGCCTCAGTGCCTCCGAGGTCAGTTGCATGCTCATGCGTGCTTGCTGTGCTTGGGAGGTCACAGCAGCCTCAGTGCCTCCTAGGCCAGTGGCAGGCTCCTGGATGCTGGCTGTGCTTGGGAGGTCACAGCAGCCTAAGTGCCTCCTCGGCTGGAGGAAAGTTCATACCTGCTGGCTGTCCTTGGGAGGTAACAGCAGCCTCAGTGCCTCTGAGGCCAGTGGCAGGCTCCTGGCTGCTGGCTGTGCTTGGGAGGTCATAGCAGCCTCAGTGCCTTCCAGGCCAGTGGCAGGCTCCTGGCTGCTGCCTGTGCTTGGGAGGTCACAGCAGCCTCAGTGCCTCCTACATTAGTCTACAGCGCCCACTGCTGCCTGTGCTTCTGAGGTCACAGCAGCCTCAGTGCCTCCTAGGCCAGTGGCAGGCTCCTGGCTGCTGACTGTGCTTGTGAGGTCACAGCAGCCTCAGTGCCTCATAGGTTAGTGGCAATCGCCCCACCTGGCTGTCCTTGTGAAGTCACAGCAGCCTGAGTGCCTCCTAGGGTCAGTGGCAGGCTCATGGTTGCTGCCTTTGGTTGTGAGGTCATAGCAGCCTCTGTGCCTCGGAGGCCAGTGACAGGCTCCTGGCTGGTGGCTGTGCTTGGGAGGTCACAGCAGCCTCAGTGCCTCATAGGCAAGTGTCTAGCTTCCCCTGCTGGCTGTGCTTGAGAGGTCACAGCAGCCTGAGTGCCTCCAAGGTAACTCTACAGCACCCCCTGCTGGCTGTGCTTGTGAGGTCACAGCAGCCTCAGTGCCTCCTAGGCCAGTGGCAGGCTCCTGGCTGCTGGCTTTGGTTGTGAGGTCACAGCAGCCTCAGTGCCACCTAGGCCACTAGCAAGCTCCTGCCTCCTGGCTGTGCTTGTGAGGTCACAGCAGCCTCAGTGCCTCATAGCTTAGTGGTAAGCGCCCCTGCTGGCCTTGCTTGTGAGGTCACAGCAGCCTCAGTGCCTCCTAGGCCAGTTGCAGACTCATGGCTGTTGGCTGTGCTTCTGAGGTCACAGCAGCCTCAGTGCCTCCCAGGCCAGTGGCAGGCTCCTGGCTGCTGGATGTGCTTGGAAGGTCACAGAAGACTCACTGACTCCTACCTTAGTCTACAGCGCCCACTGCTGGCTGTGCTTGTGAGGTCACAGCAGCCTCAGTGCCTCCTAGGCCACTGGCAGGCTCATGGCTGCTGGCTGTGCTTGTGAGGTCACAGCAGTCTCAGTGCCTCATAGGTAAGTGTCTACCGCCCACTGCTGGCTGTGCTTGTGAGGTCAGAGCAGCCTGAGGGCCTCCTAGGTAAATCTACAGTGCCCCCTGCTGGCTGTGTTTGGGAGGTCACAGCAGCCTCAGTGCCTCCTAGGCCAGTGGCAGGCTCCTGGCTGCTAGCTGTGCTTGGGAGGTCACAGCAGCCTGGGTGCCTCCTAGGCCAGTGTCAGACTCATGGCTGCTGGCTGTGCTTGTGAGGTCACAGCAGCCTCAGTGCCTCTAAACCCAGTCGCAGGCTCATGGCTGCTGGCTGAGCTTGTGAGGTCACAGCAGCCTCAGTGCCTCCTAGGTCAGTGGCCGGCGAAAGGCTGCTGGCTGTGCTTGTGAAGTGTCAGCAACCTCAGTGCCTCCGAGACCAGTGGCAGGCTCATGGCTCCTGGCTGAGCTTGTCAGCTCACAGCAGCCTCAGTGCCTCCGAGGTCAGTTGCATGCTCATGCGTGCTTGCTGTGCTTGGGAGGTCACAGCAGCCTCAGTGCCTCCTAGGCCAGTGGCAGGCTCCTGGATGCTGGCTGTGCTTGGGAGGTCACAGCAGCCTAAGTGCCTCCTCGGCTGGAGGAAAGTTCATACCTGCTGGCTGTCCTTGGGAGGTCACAGCAGCCTCAGTGCCTCCTAGGCCAGTGGCAGGCTCCTGGCTGCTGGCTGTGCTTGGGAGGTCATAGCAGCCTCAGTGCCTTCCAGGCCAGTGGCAGGCTCCTGGCTGCTGGCTGTGCTTGGGAGGTCACAGCAGCCTCAGTGCCTCCTACATTAGTCTACAGCGCCCACTGCTGCCTGTGCTTCTGAGGTCACAGCAGCCTCAGTGCCTCCTAGGCCAGTGGCAGGCTCCTGGCTGCTGACTGTGCTTGTGAGGTCACAGCAGCCTCAGTGCCTCATAGGTTAGTGGCAATCGCCCCACCTGGCTGTCCTTGTGAAGTGACAGGAGCCTGAGTGCCTCCTAGGGTCAGTGGCAGGCTCATGGTTGCTGCCTTTGGTTGTGAGGTCATAGCAGCCTCTGTGCCTCGGAGGCCAGTGACAGGCTCCTGGCTGGTGGCTGTGCTTGGGAGGTCACAGCAGCCTCAGTGCCTCATAGGCAAGTGTCTAGCTTCCCCTGCTGGCTGTGCTTGTGAGGTCACAGCAGCCTGAGTGCCTCCAAGGTAACTCTACAGCACCCCCTGCTGGCTGTGCTTGTGAGGTCACAGCAGCCTCAGTGCCTCCTAGGCCAGTGGCAGGCTCCTGGCTGCTGGCTTTGGTTGTGAGGTCACAGCAGCCTCAGTGCCACCTAGGCCACTAGCAAGCTCCTGCCTCCTGGCTGTGCTTGTGAGGTCACAGCAGCCTCAGTGCCTCATAGCTTAGTGGTAAGCGCCCCTGCTGGCCTTGCTTGTGAGGTCACAGCAGCCTCAGTGCCTCATAGGCCTGTGGCAGGCTCCTGGATGCTGGCTGTGCTTCTGAGGTCACAGCAGACTCAGTGCCTCCTACGTAATTCTACAGCACTCCCTGCTGGCTGTGCTTCTGAGGACACAGCAGCCTCAGTGCCTCCTAGGCCAGTGGCAGGCTCCTAGCTGCTTGATGTGTTTGGGAGGTCACAGCAGCCTGAATGCCTCCTAGGCCAGTTGCACACTCATGGCTGTTGGCTGTGCTTGTGAGATAACAGCAGCCTCAGTGCCTCTGTGGCCAGTGGTAGGCTCATGGCTGCTGGCTGTGCTTGTGAGGTCACAGCAGCCTGAATGCCTCCTAGGCCAGTTGCAGACTCATGGCTGTTGGCTGTGCTTGTGAGGTCACAGCAGCCTCAGTGCCTCCCAGGCCAGTGGCAGGCTCCTGGCTGCTGGCTGTGCTTGGGAGGTCACAGCAGCCTCAGTGCCTCATACGTAAGTGTCTATCGCCCCCTGCTGGCTGTGCTTGGGAGGTTACAGCAGCCTCAGGGCATCATAGGTCAGTGGCAAGCGCACCTGCTGGTTGTCCTTCTGAGGTCACAGCAGCCTCAATGCCTCCTACGCCAGTGGCAGGCTCATGGCTGCTGGCTGTGCTTGTGACGTCACAGCAGCCTCCATGCCTCCAAGGTCAGTGGCTCAATCATGGCTGCTGGCTGTGCTTGTGAGATAACAGCAGCCTCAGTGCCTCTGTGGCCAGTGGTAGGCTCATCGCTGCTGGCTGTGCTTGTGAGGTCACAGCAGCCTCAGTGCCTCCTAGGCCAGTTGCAGACTCATGGCTGTTGGCTGTGCTTCTGAGGTCACAGCAGCCTCAGTGCCTCCCAGGCCAGTGGCAGGCTCCTGGCTGCTGGATGTGCTTGGAAGGTCACAGAAGACTCACTGACTCCTACCTTAGTCTACAGCGCCCACTGCTGGCTGTGCTTGTGAGGTCACAGCAGCCTCAGTGCCTCCTAGGCCACTGGCAGGCTCATGGCTGCCGGCTGTGCTTGTGAGGTCACAGCAGTCTCAGTGCCTCATAGGTAAGTGTCTACCGCCCACTGCTGGCTGTGCTTGTGAGGTCACAGCAGCCTGAGTGCCTCCTAGGTAAATCTACAGTGCCCCCTGCTGGCTGTGCTTGGGAGGTCACAGCAGCCTCAGTGCCTCCTAGGCCAGTGGCAGGCTCCTGGCTGCTAGCTGTGCTTGGGAGGTCACAGCAGCCTGGGTGCCTCCTAGGCCAGTGTCAGACTCATGGCTGCTGGCTGTGCTTGTGAGGTCACAGCAGCCTCAGTGCCTCTAAAGCCAGTGGCAGGCTCATGGCTGCTGGCTGAGCTTGTGAGGTCACAGCAGCCTCTGTGCCTCCTAGGTCAGTGGCCGGCGAAAGGCTGCTGGCTGTGCTTGTGAAGTGTCAGCAACCTCAGTGCCTCCGAGACCAGTGGCAGGCTCATGGCTCCTGGCTGAGCTTGTCAGCTCGCAGCAGCCTCAGTGCCCCCGAGGTCAGTTGCATGCTCATGCGTGCTTGCTGTGCTTGGGAGGTCATAGCAGCCTCAGTGCCTTCCAGGCCAGTGGCAGGCTCCTGGCTGCTGGCTGTGCTTGGGAGGTCACAGCAGCCTCAGTGCCTCATACATTAGTCTACAGCGCCCACTGCTGCCTCTGCTTCTGAGGTCACAGCAGCCTCAGTGCCTCCTAGGCCAGTGGTAGACTCCTGGTTGCTGGCTGTGCTTGTGTGGTCACAGCAGCCTCAGTGACTCCTACGTTAGTCTACAGCGCCCACTGCTGGCTGTGCTTGTGAGGTCACAGCAGCATCAGTGCCTCCGAGGTCAGTTGCATGCTCATGGCTGCTGGCTGTGCTTCGGAGGTCACAGCAGCCTCAGTGCCTCCTAAGCCTGGGGCAGCCTCATGGCTGCTGGCTGTGCTTGTCAGGTCACAGCAGCCTCAGTGCCTCATAGGTTAGTGGCAAGCGCCCCACCTGGCTGTCCTTGTGAGGTCACAGGAGCCTGAGTGCCTCCTAGGGTCAGTGGCAGGCTCATGCTTGCTGCCTTTGGTTGTGAGGTCATAGCAGCCTCTGTGCCTCGGAGGCCAGTGACAGGCTCCTGGCTGGTGGCTGTGCTTGGGAGGTCACAGCAGCGTGAGATCATCTCCTGCCAGTGGCAGGCTCATGGCTGCCGGCTGTGCTTGTGAGGTCACAGCAGCCTCAGTGCCTCATAGGCAAGTGTCTAGTTTCCCCTGCTGGCTGTGCTTGTGAGGTCACAGCAGCCTCAGTGCCTCCAAGGTAACTCTACAGCACCCCCTGCTGGCTGTGCTTGTGAGGTCACAGCAGCCTCAGTGCATCATAGGCAAGTGTCTAGCGCCCCCTGCTGGCTGTGCTTGTGAGGTCACAGCAGCCTGAGTGCCTCCAAGGTAATTCTACAGCGCCCCCTGCTCGTTGTCCTTGTGAGGTCACAGCAGCCAAAGCGCCTTCCAGGCCAGTGGCAGGCTCCTGGCTGCTAGCTGTGCTTGGGAGGTCACAGCAACATCACTGCCTCCTAGGTCAGGGGCAGGCTCCTGGCTGCTGCCTGTACTTGTGAGGTCACAGCAGCCTCAGAGCCTCTGAGGCCAGTGGCAGGCTCCTGGCTGCTGGCTGTGCTTGGGAGGTCACAGCAGCCTCAGTGCCTCCTAGGTCAGTGGCCGGAGAATGGCTACTGGCTGTGCTTGTGAGGTCACAGCAGCCTCAGTGCCTCTTTTGCCAGTGGCAGGCTCATGGCTCCTGGCTGAGCTTGTGAGGTCGCAGCAGCCTCAATGCCTCCTACGCCAGTGGCAGGCTCATGGCTGCTGCCTGTGCTTGTGAGATCACAGCAGCCTCCATGCCTCCTAGGTCAGTGGCTCATTCATGGCTGGGGCTGTGCTTGTGAGG
The DNA here is from genome assembly GCF_036370855.1 of Dromaius novaehollandiae. Classification (NCBI taxonomy): domain Eukaryota; kingdom Metazoa; phylum Chordata; class Aves; order Casuariiformes; family Dromaiidae; genus Dromaius; species Dromaius novaehollandiae. The sequence goes on from NC_088109.1 coordinate 168,922, forward strand.
TCATAGCAGCCTCAGTGCCTCCCAGGCCACTGGCAGGCTCCTGGCTGCTGGCTGTGCTTGTGAGGTCACAGCAGCCTCAGTGCCTCATAGGTTAGCGGCAAGCGCCCCTGCTGGCTGTGCTTGTGAGGTCACAGCAGCCTGAATGCCTCCGAGGCCAGTGGCTCATTCCTGGCTGCTGGCTGTCCTTGGGAGGTCACAGCAGCCCCAGGGCATCATAGGTTAGTGGCAAGCGCACCTGCTGGCTGCCCTTGTGAGGTCACAGCAGCCTCAGTGCCTCCTAGGCCAGTGGCAGGCTCCTGGCTGCTGGCTGTGCTTGTGACGTCACAGCAGCCTCCATGCCTCCAAGGTCAGTGGCTCAATCATGGCTGCTGGCTGTGCTTGTGAGATAACAGCAGCCTCAGTGCCTCTGTGGCCAGTGGTAGGCTCATCGCTGCTGGCTGTGCTTGTGAGGTCACAGCAGCCTCAGTGCCTCCTAGGCCAGTTGCAGACTCATGGCTGTTGGCTGTGCTTCTGAGGTCACAGCAGCCTCAGTGCCTCCCAGGCCAGTGGCAGGCTCCTGGCTGCTGGATGTGCTTGGAAGGTCACAGAAGACTCACTGACTCCTACCTTAGTCTACAGCGCCCACTGCTGGCTGTGCTTGTGAGGTCACAGCAGCCTCAGTGCCTCCTAGGCCACTGGCAGGCTCATGGCTGCTGGCTGTGCTTGTGAGGTCACAGCAGTCTCAGTGCCTCATAGGTAAGTGTCTACCGCCCACTGCTGGCTGTGCTTGTGAGGTCAGAGCAGCCTGAGGGCCTCCTAGGTAAATCTACAGTGCCCCCTGCTGGCTGTGTTTGGGAGGTCACAGCAGCCTCAGTGCCTCCTAGGCCAGTGGCAGGCTCCTGGCTGCTAGCTGTGCTTGGGAGGTCACAGCAGCCTGGGTGCCTCCTAGGCCAGTGTCAGACTCATGGCTGCTGGCTGTGCTTGTGAGGTCACAGCAGCCTCAGTGCCTCTAAAGCCAGTGGCAGGCTCATGGCTGCTGGCTGAGCTTGTGAGGTCACAGCAGCCTCAGTGCCTCCTAGGTCAGTGGCCGGCGAAAGGCTGCTGGCTGTGCTTGTGAAGTGTCAGCAACCTCAGTGCCTCCAAGACCAGTGGCAGGCTCATGGCTCCTGGCTGAGCTTGTCAGCTCACAGCAGCCTCAGTGCCTCCGAGGTCAGTTGCATGCTCATGCGTGCTTGCTGTGCTTGGGAGGTCACAGCAGCCTCAGTGCCTCCTAGGCCAGTGGCAGGCTCCTGGATGCTGGCTGTGCTTGGGAGGTCACAGCAGCCTAAGTGCCTCCTCGGCTGGAGGAAAGTTCATACCTGCTGGCTGTCCTTGGGAGGTCACAGCAGCCTCAGTGCCTCCTAGGCCAGTGGCAGGCTCCTGGCTGCTGGCTGTGCTTGGGAGGTCATAGCAGCCTCAGTGCCTTCCAGGCCAGTGGCAGGCTCCTGGCTGCTGGCTGTGCTTGGGAGGTCACAGCAGCCTCAGTGCCTCCTACATTAGTCTACAGCGCCCACTGCTGCCTGTGCTTCTGAGGTCACAGCAGCCTCAGTGCCTCCTAGGCCAGTGGCAGGCTCCTGGCTGCTGACTGTGCTTGTGAGGTCACAGCAGCCTCAGTGCCTCATAGGTTAGTGGCAATCGCCCCACCTGGCTGTCCTTGTGAAGTCACAGCAGCCTGAGTGCCTCCTAGGGTCAGTGGCAGGCTCATGGTTGCTGCCTTTGGTTGTGAGGTCATAGCAGCCTCTGTGCCTCGGAGGCCAGTGACAGGCTCCTGGCTGGTGGCTGTGCTTGGGAGGTCACAGCAGCCTCAGTGCCTCATAGGCAAGTGTCTAGCTTCCCCTGCTGGCTGTGCTTGTGAGGTCACAGCAGCCTGAGTGCCTCCCAGGTAACTCTACAGCACCCCCTGCTGGCTGTGCTTGTGAGGTCACAGCAGCCTCAGTGCCTCCTAGGCCAGTGGCAGGCTCCTGGCTGCTGGCTTTGGTTGTGAGGTCACAGCAGCCTCAGTGCCACCTAGGCCACTAGCAAGCTCCTGCCTCCTGGCTGTGCTTGTGAGGTCACAGCAGCCTCAGTGCCTCATAGCTTAGTGGTAAGCGCCCCTGCTGGCCTTGCTTGTGAGGTCACAGCAGCCTCAGTGCCTCATAGGCCTGTGGCAGGCTCCTGGATGCTGGCTGTGCTTCTGAGGTCACAGCAGACTCAGTGCCTCCTACGTAATTCTACAGCACTCCCTGCTGGCTGTGCTTCTGAGGACACAGCAGCCTCAGTGCCTCCTAGGCCAGTGGCAGGCTCCTAGCTGCTTGATGTGCTTGGGAGGTCACAGCAGCCTGAATGCCTCCTAGGCCAGTTGCACACTCATGGCTGTTGGCTGTGCTTGTGAGGTCACAGCAGCCTCAGTGCCTCTGTGGCCAGTGGTAGGCTCATGGCTGCTGGCTGTGCTTGTGAGGTCACAGCAGCCTGAATGCCTCCTAGGCCAGTTGCAGACTCATGGCTGTTGGATGTGCTTGTGAGGTCACAGCAGCCTCAGTGCCTCCCAGGCCAGTGGCAGGCTCCTGGCTGCTGGCTGTGCTTGGGAGGTCACAGCAGCCTCAGTGCCTCATACGTAAGTGTCTATCGCCCCCTGCTGGCTGTGCTTGGGAGGTTACAGCAGCCTCAGTGCCTCATAGGTAACTCTACAGCGCGCCCTGCTGGCTGTGCTTGTGAGGTCACAGCAGCCTCAGTGCCTCCTAGGCCAGTGGCAAAATCCTGGCTGCTAGCTGTGCTTGGGAGGTCACAGCAGCCTCAGTGCCTCCTAGGTCAGTGGCCGGCGAATGGCTGCTGGCTGTGCTTGTGAGGTGTCAGCAACCTCAGTGCCTCCGAGGCCAGTGGCAGGCTCATGGCTCCTGGCTGAGCTTGTGAGGTCGCAGCAGCCTCAGTGCCTCCGAGGTCAGTTGCATGCTCATGCCTGCTGGCTGTGCTTGGGAGGTCACAGCAGCCTCAGTGCTTCCTAGGCCAGTGGCAGGCTCCTGGATGCTGGCTGTGCTTGTGAGGTCAGAGCAGCCTAAGTGCCTCCTCGGCTGGAGGAAAGTTCATACCTGCTGGCTGTGCTTCTGAGGTAACAGCAGCCTCAGTGCCTCTGAGGCCAGTGGCAGGCTCCTGGATGCTGGCTGTGCTTGTGAGGTCACAGCAGCCTGAATGCCTAGTAGGCCAGTGGCTCGTTCATGGCTGCTGGCTGAGCTTGTGAGGTCACAGCAGCCCCAGGGCATCATAGGTCAGTGGCAAGCGCACCTGCTGGTTGTCCTTCTGAGGTCACAGCAGCCTCAATGCCTCCTACGCCAGTGGCAGGCTCATGGCTGCTGCCTGTGCTTGTGAGATCACAGCAGCCTCCATGCCTCCTAGGTCAGTGGCTCATTCATGGCTGGGGCTGTGCTTGTGAGGTCATAGCAGCCTCAGTGCCTCCCAGGCCACTGGCAGGCTCCTGGCTGCTGGCTGTGCTTGTGAGGTCACAGCAGCCTCAGTGCCTCATAGGTTAGCGGCAAGCGCCCCTGCTGGCTGTGCTTGTGAGGTCGCAGCAGCCTCAGTGCCTCCGACGCCAGTGGCGGGCTCCTGGCTGCTGGCTGTGCTTGTGAGGTCAGAGCAGCCTGAATGCCTCCGAGGCCAGTGGCTCATTCCTGGCTGCTGGCTGTCCTTGGGAGGTCACAGCAGCCCCAGGGCATCATAGGTTAGTGGCAAGCGCACCTGCTGGCTGCCCTTGTGAGGTCACAGCAGCCTCAGTGCCTCCTAGGCCAGTGGCAGGCTCCTGGATGCTGGCTGTGCTTGTGACGTCACAGCAGCCTCCATGCCTCCAAGGTCAGTGGCTCAATCATGGCTGCTGGCTGTGCTTGTGAGATAACAGCAGCTTCAGTGCCTCTGTGGCCAGTGGTAGGCTCATCGCTGCTGGCTGTGCTTGTGAGGTCACAGCAGCCTCAGTGCCTCCTAGGCCAGTTGCAGACTCATGGCTGTTGGCTGTGCTTCTGAGGTCACAGCAGCCTCAGTGCCTCCCAGGCCAGTGGCAGGCTCCTGGCTGCTGCCTGTGCTTGGAAGGTCACAGAAGACTCACTGACTCCTACCTTAGTCTACAGCGCCCACTGCTGGCTATGCTTGTGAGGTCACAGCAGCCTCAGTGCCTCCTAGGCCACTGGCAGGCTCATGGCTGCCGGCTGTGCTTGTGAGGTCACAGCAGTCTCAGTGCCTCATAGGTAAGTGTCTACCGCCCACTGCTGGCTGTGCTTGTGAGGTCACAGCAGCCTGAGTGCCTCCTAGGTAAATCTACAGTGCCCCCTGCTGGCTGTGCTTGGGAGGTCACAGCAGCCTCAGTGCCTCCTAGGCCAGTGGCAGGCTCCTGGCTGCTAGCTGTGCTTGGGAGGTCACAGCAGCCTGGGTGCCTCCTAGGCCAGTGTCGGACTCATGGCTGCTGGCTGTGCTTGTGAGGTCACAGCAGCCTCAGTGCCTCTAAAGCCAGTGGCAGGCTCATGGCTGCTGGCTGAGCTTGTGAGGTCACAGCAGCCTCTGTGCCTCCTAGGTCAGTGGACGGCGAAAGGCTGCTGGCTGTGCTTGTGAAGTGTCAGCAACCTCAGTGCCTCCGAGACCAGTGGCAGGCTCATGGCTCCTGGCTGAGCTTGTCAGCTCGCAGCAGCCTCAGTGCCCCCGAGGTCAGTTGCATGCTCATGCGTGCTTGCTGTGCTTGGGAGGTCATAGCAGCCTCAGTGCCTTCCAGGCCAGTGGCCGGCTCCTGGCTGCTGGCTGTGCTTGGGAGGTCACAGCAGCCTCAGTGCCTCCTACATTAGTCTACAGCGCCCACTGCTGCCTCTGCTTCTGAGGTCACAGCAGCCTAAGTGCCTCTTTTGCCAGGGGAAGGCTCCTGGCTGCTGCCTGTGCTTGTGAGGTCACAGCAGCCTCAGTGACTCCTACGTTAGTCTACAGCGCCCACTGCTGCCTGTGCTTGTGAGGTCACAGCAGCATCAGTGCCTCCGAGGTCAGTTGCATGCTCATGGCTGCTGGCTGTGCTTCGGAGGTCACAGCAGCCTCAGTGCCTCCTAAGCCTGGGGCAGCCTCATGGCTGCTGGCTGTGCTTGTCAGGTCACAGCAGCCTCAGTGCCTCATAGGCAAGTGTCTAGTTTCCCCTGCTGGCTGTGCTTGTGAGGTCACAGCAGCCTCAGTGCCTCCAAGGTAACTCTACAGCACCCCCTGCTGGCTGTGCTTGTGAGGTCACAGCAGCCTCAGTGCCTCATAGGCAAGTGTCTAGCGCCCCCTGCTGGCTGTGTTTGGGAGGTCACAGCAGCCTGACTGCCTCCAAGGTAATTCTACAGCGCCCCCTGCTCGTTGTCCTTGTGAGGTCACAGCAGCCAAAGCGCCTTCCAGGCCAGTGGCAGGCTCCTGGCTGCTAGCTGTGCTTGGGAGGTCACAGCAACATCACTGCCTCCTAGGTCAGGGGCAGGCTCCTGGCTGCTGCCTGTGCTTGTGAGGTCACAGCAGCCTCAGAGCCTCTGAGGCCAGTGGCAGGCTCCTGGCTGCTGGCTGTGCTTGTGAGGTCACAGCAGCCTAAGTGCCTCCTAGGTCAGTGGCCGGAGAATGGCTACTGGCTGTGCTTGTGAGGTCACAGCAGCCTCAGTGCCTCTTTTGCCAGTGGCAGGCTCCTGGCTGCTGGCTGTGCTTGTGAGGTCACAGCAGCCTCAGTGCCTCCCAGGCCAGTGGCAGGCTCCTGGCTGCTGGCTGTGCTTGGGAGGTCACAGCAGACTCAGTGACTCCTACGTTAGTCTACAGCGCCCACTGCTGGCTGTGCTTGTGAGGTCACATCAGCCTCAGTGCGTCATAGGTTAGTGGCAGGCTCCTGGCTGCTGGCTGTGCTTGTGAGGTCACAGCTGCCTCAGTGCCTCATAGCTTAGTGTTTAGCGCCCCCTCCTGGCTGTGCTTGTGAGATAACAGCAGCCTCAGTGCCTCCTAGGCCTGTGGCAGGCTCATGGCTGCTGGCTGTGCTTGTGAGGTCACAGCAGCCTGAATGACTCCTAGGCCAGTTGCAGACTCATGGCTGTTGGCTGTGCTTGTGAGGTCACAGCAGCCTCAGTGCCTCCCAGGCCAGTGGCAGGTTCACGGCTGCTGGCTGTGCTTGTGAGGTCACAGCAACCTCAGTGCCTCCTAGGCCAGGGGCAGGCTCCTGGTTGCTGGCTGTGCTTGTGAGGTCACTGCAAACCCAGTGCCTCCGAGGTCAGTGGCATGCTCATGGCTGCTGGCTCTGCTTGTGAGATAACAGCAGCCTCAGTGCCTCTGAGGCCAGTGGCAGGCTCCTGGCTGCTTGCTGTGCTTGTGAGGTCACAGCAGCCTCAGTGCCTCCTGGGTAACTCTGCAGCGCTGCCTGCTGGCTGTGCTTGTGAGGTCACAGTAGCCTCAGTGCCTCCTAGGACAGTGGCAGGCGCATGGCTGCTGGCTGTGCTTGGGAGGTCACAGCAGCCTAAGTACCACCTAGGCCACTGGCAAGCTTCTGCCTGCTGGCTGTGCTTGTGAGGTCACAGCAGCCTCAGTGCCTCATAGGTTAGCGGCAAGCGCCCCTGCTGGCCTTGCTTGTGAGGTCACATCAGTCTCAGTGCCTCCGACGCCAGTGGCGGGCTCCTGGCTGCTGGCTGTGCTTGGGAGGTCACAGCAGCCTGGGTGCCTCCTAGGCCAGTGTCAGACTCATGGCTGCTGGCTGTGCTTGTGAGGTCACAGCAGCCTCAGTGCCTCTAAAGCCAGTGGCAGGCTCATGGCTGCTGGCTGAGCTTGTGAGGTCACAGCAGCCTCTGTGCCTCCTAGGTCAGTGGCCGGCGAAAGGCTGCTGGCTGTGCTTGTGAAGTGTCAGCAACCTCAGTGCCTCCGAGACCAGTGGCAGGCTCATGGCTCCTGGCTGAGCTTGTGAGGTCGCAGCAGCCTCAGTGCCTCTAAGGCCAGTGGCAGGCTCCTGGATGCTGGCTGTGCTTTGGAGGTCACAGCAGCCGGAATGCCTAGTAGGCCAGTGGCTCGTTCATGGCTGCTGGCTGTGCTTGTGAGGTCACAGCAGCTCCAGGGCATCATAGGTTTGTGGAAAGCGCACCTGCTGGCTGTCCTTCTGAGGTCACCGCAGCCTCAATGCCTCATAGGCCAGTGGCAGGCTCATGGCTGGGGGCTGTGCTTGTGAGATCACAGCAGCCTCCATGCCTCCTAGGCCAGTGGCCGGCTCCTGGCCACTGGCTGTGCTTGGGAGGTCACTGCAGCCCCAGTGCCTCTGAGGCCAGTGGCAGGTTCACGGCTGCTGGCTGTGCTTGTGAGGTCACAGCAGCCTCAGTGCCTCTTTTGCCAGGGGCAGGCTCCTGGCTGCTGCCTGTGCTTGGGAGGTCACAGCAGCCTCAGTGACTCCTACGTTAGTCTACAGCGCCCACTGCTGCCTGTGCTTGTGAGGTCACAGCAGCATCAGTGCCTCCGAGGTCAGTTGCATGCTCATGGCTGCTGGCTGTGCTTCGGAGGTCACAGCAGCCTCAGTGCCTCCTAAGCCTGGGGCAGCCTCATGGCTGCTGGCTGTGCTTGTCAGGTCACAGCAGCCTCAGTGCCTCATAGGTTAGTGGCAAGCGCCCCAGCTGGCTGTCCTTGTGAGGTCACAGGAGCCTGAGTGCCTCCTAGGGTCAGTGGCAGGCTCATGCTTGCTGCCTTTGGTTGTGAGGTCACAGCAGCCTCTGTGCCTCGGAGGCCAGTGACAGGCTCCTGGCTGGTGGCTGTGCTTGGGAGGTCACAGCAGCCTGAGATCATCTCCTGCCAGTGGCAGGCTCATGGCTGCCGGCTGTGCTTGTGAGGTCACAGCAGCCTCAGTGCCTCATAGGCAAGTGTCTAGCGCCCCCTGCTGGCTGTGCTTGTGAGGTCACAGCAGCCTGAGTGCCTCCCAGGTAACTCTACAGCGCCCCCTGCTCGTTGTCCTTGTGAGGTCACAGCAGCCAAAGCGCCTTCCAGGCCAGTGGCAGGCTCCTGGCTGCTAGCTGTGCTTGGGAGGTCACAGCAACATCACTGCCTCCTAGGTCAGGGGCAGGCTCCTGGCTGCTGCCTGTGCTTGTGAGGTCACAGCAGCCTCAGAACCTCTGAGGCCAGTGGCATGCTCCTGGCTGCTGGCTGTGCTTGTGAGGTCACAGCAGCCTCAGTGCCTCCTAGGTCAGTGGCCGGAGAATGGCTGCTGGCTGTGCTTGTGAGGTCACAGCAGCCTCAGTGCCTCTTTTGCCAGTGGCAGGCTCCTGGCTGCTGGCTGTGCTTTTGAGGTCCCAGCAGCCTCAGTACCTCCTAGGCCGCTGGCAAGCTTCTGCCTGCCTGCTGTGCCTCGGAGGTCACAGCAGCCTCAGTGCCTCCTAGGCCAGGGGCAGGCTCCTGGCTGCTGGTTGTGCTTGTGAGGTCACAGCAGCCTCAGTGCCTCTTTTGCCAGTGGCAGGCTCCTGGCTGCTGGCTGTGCTTGTGAGGTCACAGCAGCCTCAGTGCCTCCCAGGCCAGTGGCAGGCTCCTGGCTGCTGGCTGTGCTTGGGAGGTCACAGCAGACTCAGTGACTCCTACGTTAGTCTACAGCGCCCACTGCTGGCTGTGCTTGTGAGGTCACAGCAGCCTCAGTGCGTCATAGGTTAGTGGCAGGCTCCTGGCTGCTGGCTGTGCTTGTGAGGTCACAGCTGCCTCAGTGCCTCATAGCTTAGTGTTTAGCGCCCCCTCCTGGCTGTGCTTGTGAGATAACAGCAGCCTCAGTGCCTCCTAGGCCTGTGGCAGGCTCATGGCTGCTGGCTGTGCTTGTGAGGTCACAGCAGCCTGAATGACTCCTAGGCCAGTTGCAGACTCATGGCTGTTGGCTCTGCTTGTGAGGTCACAGCAGCCTCAGTGCCTCCCAGGCCAGTGGCAGGTTCATGGCTGCTGGCTGTGCTTGTGAGGTCACAGCAACCTCAGTGCCTCCTAGGCCTGTGGCAGGCTCCTGGTTGCTGGCTGTGCTTGTGAGGTCACTGCAAACCCAGTGCCTCCGAGGTCAGTGGCATGCTCATGGCTGCTGGCTGTGCTTGTGAGATAACAGCAGCCTCAGTGCCTCTGAGGCCAGTGGCAGGCTCCTGGCTGCTTGCTGTGCTTGTGAGGTCACAGCAGCCTCAGTGCCTCCTGGGTAACTCTGCAGCGCTCCCTGCTGGCTGTGCTGGTGAGGTCACAGTAGCCTCAGTGCCTCCTGGGCCAGTGGCAGGCGCATGGCTGCTGGCTGTGCTTGGGAGGTCACAGCAGCCTAAGTACCTCCTAGGCCACTGGCAAGCTTCTGCCTGCTGGCTGTGCTTGGGAGGTCACAGCAGCCTCAGTGCCTCATAGGTTAGCGGCAAGCGCCCCTGCTGGCCTTGCTTGTGAGGTCGCAGCAGCCTCAGTGCCTCCGACGCCAGTGGCGGGCTCCTGGCTGCTGGCTGTGCTTGTGAGGTCACAGCAGCCTGAATGCCTCCTAGGCCAGTGGCTCATTCATAGCTGCTGGCTGTGCTTGGGAGGTCACAGCAGCCCCAGGGCATCATAGGTTAGTGGCAAGCGCACCTGCTGGCTGTGCTTGGGAGGTCACAGCAGCCTCAGTGCCTCCTAGGCCACTGGCAGGCTCATGGCTGCCGGCTGTGCTTGGGAGGTCACAGCAGTCTCAGTGCCTCCTACATTAGTCTACAGTGCCCACTGCTGCCTGTGCTTGTGAGGTCACAGCAGCCTCAGTGCCTCCTAGGCCAGTGGCAGGCTCCTGGCTGCTGACTGTGCTTGTGAGGTCACAGCAGCCTCAGTGCCTCATAGGTTAGTGGCAATCGCCCCACCTGGCTGTCCTTGTGAAGTCACAGCAGCCTGAGTGCCTCCTAGGGTCAGTGGCAGGCTCATGCTTGCTGCCTTTGGTTGTGAGGTCATAGCAGCCTCTGTGCCTCGGAGGCCAGTGACAGGCTCCTGGCTGGTGGCTGTGCTTGGGAGGTCACAGCAGCCTGAGATCATCTCCTGCCAGTGGCAGGCTCATGGCTGCCGGCTGTGCTTGTGAGGTCACAGCAGCCTCAGTGCCTCTGAGGCAAGTGTCTAGCTTCCCCTGCTGGCTGTGCTTGTGAGGTCACAGCAGCCTCAGTGCCTCCAAGGTAACTCTACAGCACCCCCTGCTGGCTGTGCTTGTGAGGTCACAGCAGCCTCAGTGCCTCCTAGGCCAGTGGCAGGCTCCTGGCTGCTGGCTTTGGTTGTGAGGTCACAGCAGCCTCAGTGCCACCTAGGCCACTGGCAAGCTCCTGCCTCCTGGCTGTGCTTGTGAGGTCACAGCAGCCTCAGTGCCTCATAGCTTAGTGGTAAGCGCCCCTGCTGGCCTTGCTTGTGAGGTCACAGCAGCCTCAGTGCCTCATAGGCCTGTGGCAGGCTCCTGGATGCTGGCTGTGCTTGTGAGGTCACAGCAGACTCAGTGCCTCCTACGTAATTCTACAGCACTCCCTGCTGGCTGTGCTTCTGAGGTCACAGCAGCCTCAGTGCCTCCCAGGCCAGTGGCGGGCTCCTAGCTGCTTGATGTGCTTGGGAGGTCACAGCAGCCTGAATGCCTCCTAGGCCAGTTGCACACTCATGGCTGTTGGCTGTGCTTGTGAGGTCACAGCAGCCTCAGTGCCTCTGTGGCCAGTGGTAGGCTCATGGCTGCTGGCTGTGCTTGTGGGGTCACAGCAGCCTGAATGCCTCCTAGGCCAGTTGCAGACTCATGGCTGTTGGCTGTGCTTGTGAGGTCACAGCAGCCTCAGTGCCTCCCAGGCCAGTGGCAGGCTCCTGGCTGCTGGCTGTGCTTGGGAGGTCACAGCAGCCTCAGTGCCTCATACGTAAGTGTCTATCGCCCCCTGCTGGCTGTGCTTGGGAGGTCACAGCAGCCTCAGTGCCTCATAGGTAACTCTACAGCGCCCCCTGCTGGCTGTGCTTGGGAGGTCACAGCAGCCTCAGTGCCTCCTAGGCCAGTGGCAAAATCCTGGCTGCTAGCTGTGCTTGGGAGGTCACAGCAGCCTCAGTGCCTCCTAGGTCAGTGGCCGGCAAATGGCTGCTGGCTGTGCTTGTGAGGTGTCAGCAACCTCAGTGCCTCCGAGGCCAGTGGCAGGCTCATGGCTCCTGGCTGAGCTTGTCAGGTCGCAGCAGCCTCAGTGCCTCCGAGGTCAGTTGCATGCTCATGCCTGCTGGCTGTGCTTGGGAGGTCACAGCAGCCTCAGTGCCTACTAGGCCAGTGGCAGTCTCCTGGATGCTGGCTGTGCTTGTGAGGTCAGAGCAGCCTAAGTGCCTGCTTGGCTGGAGGAAAGTTCATACCTGCTGGCTGTGCTTCTGAGGTAACAGCAGCCTCAGTGCCTCTGAGGCCAGTGGAAGGTTCCTGGATGCTGGCTGAGCTTGTGAGGTCACAGCAGCCCCAGGGCATCATAGTTTAGTGGAAAGCGCACCTGCTGGCTGTCCTTCTGAGGTCACAGCAGCCTCAATGCCTCCTACGCCAGTGGCAGGCTCATGGCTGCTGGCTGTGCTTGTGAGATCACAGCAGCCTCCATGCCTCCTAGGTCAGTGGCTCATTCATGGCTGGGGGCTGTGCTTGTGAGGTCAGAGCAGCCTCAGTGCCTTCTAGGCCAGTGGCAGGCTCCTGGCTGCTGGCTGTGCCTGTGAGGTCACAGCAGCCTCAGTGCCTCCTAGGTAACTCTACAGCGCCCCCTGCTGGCTGTGCTTGTGAGGTCACAGCAGCCTCAGTGCCTCCTAGGTCAGGGGCAGGCTCCTGGCTGCTGGCTGTGCTTGTGTGATCACAGCAGCCTCAGTGCCTCATAGGGCAGTGACAGGCTCCTGGCTGCTGGCTGTGCTTGGAAGGTCACAGCAGCCTGAGATCATCTGCGGCCAGTGGCAGGCTCATGGCTGCCCGCTGTGCTTGTGAGGTCACAGCAGCCTCAGTGCCTCATAGGCAAGTGTCTAGCGCCCAGTGCTGGCTGTGCTTGTGAGGTCACAGCAGCCTGACTGCCTCCCAGGTAACTCTACAGCGCCCCCTGCTCGTTCTCCTTGTGAGGTCACAGCAGCCTCAGTGCCTCCCAGGCCAGTGGCAGGCTCCTGGCTGCTAGCTGTGCTTGGCAGGTCATAGCAACATCAGTGCCTCCTAGGTAAGGGACAGGCTCCTGGCTGCTGCCTGTGCTTGTGAGGTCACAGCAGCCTCAGTGCCTCTTAGGCCAGTGGCAGGCTCATGGCTACTGGCTGTGCTTGTGAGGTCAGAGCAGACTCAGTGCCTCATAGGCCAGTGGCAGGCTCCTGGTTGCTGGCTGTGTTTGTGAGGTCACAGCAGCCTCAGTGCCTCCTAGGCCAGTGGCAGGCTCCTGGATGCTGGCTGTGCTTGTAAGGTCACAGCAGCCTGAATGCCTAGTAGGCCAGTGGCTCGTTCATGGCTGCTGGCTGTGCTTGTGAGGTCATAGCAGCCCCAGGGCATCATAGGTTAGTGGAAACCGCAACTGCTGGCTGTCCTTCTGAGGTCACCGCAGCCTCAGTGCCTCCTAGACCAGTGGCAGGCTCATGGCTGCTGGCTGTGCTTGTGAGGTCACAGCAGCCTCAGTGCCTCATAGCTTAGTTTTTAGCGCCCCCTCCTGGCTGTGCCTGTGAGATCACAGCAGCCTCAGTGCCTCTGTGGCCAGTGGCAGGCTCATGGCTGCTGGCTGTGCTTGTGAGGTCACAGCAGCCTGAATGACTCCTAGGCCAGTTGGAGAGTCATGGCTGTTGGCTGTGCTTGTGAGGTCACAGCAGCCTCAGTGCCTCCTAGGCCTGTGGCAGGCTCATGGCTGCTGGCTGTGCTTGTGAGGTCACAGCAGCCTGAATGACTCCTAGGCCAGTTGGAGACTCATGGCTGTTGGCTGTGCTTGTGAGGTCACAGCAGCCTCAGTGCCTCCCAGGCCAGTGGCAGGTTCACGGCTGCTGGCTGTGCTTGTGAGGTCACAGCAACCTCAGTGCCTCCTAGGCCAGGGGCAGGCTCCTGGCTGCTGCCTGTGCTTGTGAGGTCACTGCAAACCCAGTGCCTCCAAGGTCAGTGGCATGCTCATGGCTGCTGGCTGTGCTTGTGAGATAACAGCAGCCTCAGTGCCTCTGAGGCTAGTGGCAGGCTCCTGGCTGCTTGCTGTGCTTGTGAGGTCACAGCAGCCTCAGTGCCTCCTGGGTAACTCTGCAGCGCTCCCTGCTGGCTGTGCTTGTGAGGTCACAGTAGCCTCAGTGCCTCCTAGGCCTGTGGCAGGCTCATGGCTGCTGGCTGTGCTTGTGAGGTCACAGCAGCCTCAGTGACTCCTAGGCCAGTTGCAGGTTCACGGCTGCTGGCTGTGCTTGTGAGGTCACAGCAACCTCAGTGCCTCCTAGGCCAGGGGCAGGCTCCTGGTTGCTGGCTGTGCTTGTGAGGTCACTGCAAACCCAGTGCCTCCGAGGTCAGTGGCATGCTCATGGCTGCTGGCTGTGCTTGTGAGATAACAGCAGCCTCAGTGCCTCCTAGGGCCAGTGGCAGGCTCCTGGCTGCTTGCTGTGCTTGTGAGGTCACAGCAGCCTCAGTGCCTCCTGGGTAACTCTGCAGCGCTCCCTGCTGGCTGTGCTTGTGAGGTCACAGTAGCCTCAGTGCCTCCTAGGCCAGTGGCAGGCTCCTGGCTGCTGGCTGTGCTTGGGAGGTCACAGCAGCCTAAGTACCTCCTAGGCCACTGGCAAGCTTCTGCCTGCTGGCTGTGCTTGGGAGGTCACAGCAGCCTCAGTGCCTCATAGGTTAGCGGCAAGCGCCCCTGCTGGCCTTGCTTGTGAGGTCGCAGCAGCCTCAGTGCCTCCGACGCCAGTGGCGGGCTCCTGGCTGCTGGCTGTGCTTGTGAGGTCACAGCAGCCTGAATGCCTCCTAGGCCAGTGGCTCATTCATGGCTGCTGGCTGTCCTTGGGAGGTCACAGCAGCCCCAGGGCATCATAGGTTAGTGGCAAGCGCACCTGCTGGCTGTGCTTGGGAGGTCACAGCAGCCTCAGTGCCTCCTAGGCCAGTGGCAGGCTCCTGGATGCTGGCTGTGCTTGTGACGTCACAGCAGCCTCCATGCCTCCAAGGTCAGTGGCTCAATCATGGCTGCTGGCTGTGCTTGTGAGATAACAGCAGCCTCAGTGCCCCTGTGGCCAGTGGTAGGCTCATCGCTGCTGGCTGTCCTTGGGAGGTCACAGCAGCCTCAGTGCCTCATAGGTAACTCTACAGCGCCCCCTGCTGGCTGTGCTTGGGAGGTCACAGCAGCCTCAGTGCCTCCTAGGCCAGTGGCAGAATCCTGGCTGCTAGCTGTGCTTGGGAGGTCACAGCAGCCTCAGTGCCTCCTAGGTCAGTGGCCGGCGAATGGCTGCTGGCTGTGCTTGTGAGGTGTCAGCAACCTCAATGCCTCCGAGGCCAGTGGCAGGCTCATGGCTCCTGGCTGAGCTTGTGAGGTCGCAGCAGCCTCAGTGCCTCCGAGGTCAGTTGCATGCTCATGCCTGCTGGCTGTGCTTGGGAGGTCACAGCAGCCTCAGTGCTTCCTAGGCCAGTGGCAGTCTCCTGGATGCTGGCTGTGCTTGTGAGGTCAGAGCAGCCTAAGTGCCTGCTCGGCTGGAGGAAAGTTCATACCTGCTGGCTGTGCTTCTGAGGTAACAGCAGCCTCAGTGCCTCTGAGGCCAGTGGAAGGCTCCTGGATGCTGGCTGAGCTTGTGAGGTCACAGCAGCCCCAGGGCCTCATAGGTTAGTGGAAAGCGCACCTGCTGGCTCTCCTTCTGAGGTCACAGCAGCCTCAATGCCTCCTACGCCAGTGGCAGGCTCGTGGCTGCTGGCTGTGCTTGTGAGATCACAGCAGCCTCCATGCCTCCTAGGTCAGTGGCTCATTCATGGCTGGGGGCTGTGCTTGTGAGGTCATAGCAGCCTCAGTGACTTCTAAGCCAGTGGCAGGCTCCTGGCTGCTGGCTGTGCCTGTGAGGTCACAGCAGCCTCAGTGCCTCCTAGGTAACTCTACAGCGCCCCCTGCTGGCTGTGCTTGTGAGGTCACAGCAGCCTCAGTGCCTCCTAGGTCAGGGGCAGGCTCCTGGCTGCTGGCTGTGCTTGTGTGATCACAGCAGCCTGAATGCCTCATAGGGCAGTGACAGGCTCCTGGCTGCTGGCTGTGCTTGGAAGGTCACAGCAGCCTGAGATCATCTGCGGCCAGTGGCAGGCTCATGGTTGCCCGCTGTGCTTGTGAGGTCACAGCAGCCTCAGTGCCTCATAGGCAAGTGTCTAGCGCCCAGTGCTGGCTGTGCTTGTGAGGTCACAGCAGCCTGACTGCCTCCCAGGTAACTCTACAGCGCCCCCTGCTCGTTCTCCTTGTGAGGTCACAGCAGCCTCAGTGCCTCCCAGGCCAGTGGCAGGCTCCTGGCTGCTAGCTGTGCTTGGCAGGTCATAGCAACATCAGTGCCTCCTAGGTAAGGGACAGGCTCCTGGCTGCTGCCTGTGCTTGTGAGGTCACAGCAGCCTCAGTGCCTCTTAGGCCAGTGGCAGGCTCATGGCTACTGGCTGTGCTTGTGAGGTCAGAGCAGACTCAGTGCCTCATAGGCCAGTGGCAGGCTCCTGGTTGCTGGCTGTGTTTGTGAGGTCACAGCAGCCTCAGTGCCTCCTAGGCCAGTGGCAGGCTCCTGGATGCTGGCTGTGCTTGTAAGGTCACAGCAGCCTGAATGCCTAGTAGGCCAGTGGCTCGTTCATGGCTGCTGGCTGTGCTTGTGAGGTCATAGCAGCCCCAGGGCATCATAGGTTAGTGGAAACCGCAACTGCTGGCTGTCCTTCTGAGGTCACCGCAGCCTCAGTGCCTCCTAGACCAGTGGCAGGCTCATGGCTGCTGGCTGTGCTTCTGAGGTCACAGCAGCCTCAGTGCCTCATAGCTTAGTTTTTAGCGCCCCCTCCTGGTTGTGCCTGTGAGATCACAGCAGCCTCAGTGCCTCTGTGGCCAGTGGCAGGCTCATGGCTGCTGGCTGTGCTTGTGAGGTCACAGCAGCCTGAATGACTCCTAGGCCAGTTGGAGAGTCATGGCTGTTGGCTGTGCTTGTGAGGTCACAGCAGCCTCAGTGCCTCCTAGGCCTGTGGCAGGCTCATGGCTGCTGGCTGTGCTTGTGAGGTCACAGCAGCCTGAATGACTCCTAGGCCAGTTGGAGACTCATGGCTGTTGGCTGTGCTTGTGAGGTCACAGCAGCCTCAGTGCCTCCCAGGCCAGTGGCAGGTTCACGGCTGCTGGCTGTGCTTGTGAGGTCACAGCAACCTCAGTGCCTCCTAGGCCAGGGGCAGGCTCCTGGCTGCTGCCTGTGCTTGTGAGGTCACTGCAAACCCAGTGCCTCCGAGGTCAGTGGCATGCTCATGGCTGCTGGCTGTGCTTGTGAGATAACAGCAGCCTCAGTGCCTCTGAGGCTAGTGGCAGGCTCCTGGCTGCTTGCTGTGCTTGTGAGGTCACAGCAGCCTCAGTGCCTCCTGGGTAACTCTGCAGCGCTCCCTGCTGGCTGTGCTTGTGAGGTCACAGTAGCCTCAGTGCCTCCTAGGCCTGTGGCAGGCTCATGGCTGCTGGCTGTGCTTGTGAGGTCACAGCAGCCTCAGTGACTCCTAGGCCAGTTGCAGGTTCATGGCTGCTGGCTGTGCTTGTGAGGTCACAGCAACCTCAGTGCCTCCTAGGCCAGGGGCAGGCTCCTGGTTGCTGGCTGTGCTTGTGAGGTCACTGCAAACCCAGTGCCTCCGAGGTCAGTGGCATGCTCATGGCTGCTGGCTGTGCTTGTGAGATAACAGCAGCCTCAGTGCCTCCTAGGGCCAGTGGCAGGCTCCTGGCTGCTTGCTGTGCTTGTGAGGTCACAGCAGCCTCAGTGCCTCCTGGGTAACTCTGCAGCGCTCCCTGCTGGCTGTGCTGGTGAGGTCACAGTAGCCTCAGTGCCTCCTAGGCCAGTGGCAGGCGCATGGCTGCTGGCTGTGCTTGGGAGGTCACAGCAGCCTAAGTACCTCCTAGGCCACTGGCAAGCTTCTGCATGCTGGCTGTGCTTGGGAGGTCACAGCAGCCTCAGTGCCTCATAGGTTAGCGGCAAGCGCCCCTGCTGGCCTTGCTTGTGAGGTCGCAGCAGCCTCAGTGCCTCCGACGCCAGTGGCGGGCTCCTGGCTGCTGGCTGTGCTTGTGAGGTCACAGCAGCCTGAATGCCTCCTAGGCCAGTGGCTCATTCATGGCTGCTGGCTGTCCTTGGGAGGTCACAGCAGCCCCAGGGCATCATAGGTTAGTGGCAAGCGCACCTGCTGGCTGTGCTTGGGAGGTCACAGCAGCCTCAGTGCCTCCTAGCCCACTGGCAGGCTCATGGCTGCCGGCTGTGCTTGTGAGGTCACAGCAGTCTCAGTGCCTCATAGGTAAGTGTCTACCGCCCACTGCTGGCTGTGCTTGTGAGGTCAGAGCAGCCTGAGTGCCTCCTAGGTAAATCTACAGTGCCCCCTGCTGGCTGTGTTTGGGAGGTCACAGAAGCCTCAGTGCCTCCTAGGCCAGTGTCAGACTCATGGCTGCTGGCTGTGCTTGTGAGGTCACAGCAGCCTCAGTGCCTCTAAAGCCAGTGGCAGGCTCATGGCTGCTGGCTGAGCTTGTGAGGTCACAGCAGCCTCAGTGCCTCCTAGGTCAGTGGCCGGCGAAAGGCTGCTGGCTGTGCTTGTGAAGTGTCAGCAACCTCAGGCCTCCGAGACCAGTGGCAGGCTCATGGCTCCTGGCTGAGCTTGTCAGCTCGCAGCAGCCTCAGTGCCCCCGAGGTCAGTTGCATGCTCATGCGTGCTTGCTGTGCTTGTGAGGTCACAGCAGCCTCAGTGCTTCCTAGGCCAGTGGCAGGCTCCTGGATGCTGGCTGTGCTTGTGAGGTCACAGCAGCCTCAGTGCCTCCTAGGCCAGTGTCAGACTCATGGCTGCTGGCTGTGCTTGGGAGGTCACAGCAGCCTGAGTGCCTCCCAGGCCAGTGGCAGGCTCCTGGCTGCTGGCTGTGCTTGGGAGGTCACAGCAGACTCAGTGACTCCTACGTTAGTCTACAGCGCCCACTGCTGCCTGTGCTTCTGAGGTCACAGCAGCCTCAGTGCCTCCTAGGCCAGTGGCAGGCTCCTGGCTGCTGACTGTGCTTGTGAGGTCACAGCAGCCTCAGTGCCTCATAGTTTAGTGGCAATCGCCCCACCTGGCTGTCCTTGTGAAGTCACAGCAGCCTGAGTGCCTCCTAGGGTCAGTGGCAGGCTCCTGGTTGCTGCCTTTGGTTGTGAGGTCATAGCAGCCTCTGTGCCTCGGAGGCCAGTGACAGGCTCCTGGCTGGTGGCTGTGCTTGGGAGGTCACAGCAGCCTGAGATCATCTCCTGCCAGTGGCAGGCTCATGGCTGCCGGCTGTGCTTGTGAGGTCACAGCAGCCTCAGTGCCTCATAGGCAAGTGTCTAGCTTCCCCTGCTGGCTGTGCTTGTGAGGTCACAGCAGCCTGAGTGCCTCCAAGGTAACTCTACAGCACCCCCTGCTGGCTGTGCTTGTGAGGTCACAGCAGCCTCAGTGCCTCCTAGGCCAGTGGCAGGCTCCTGGCTGCTGGCTTTGGTTGTGAGGTCACAGCAGCCTCAGTGCCACCTAGGCCACTGGCAAGCTCCTGCCTCCTGGCTGTGCTTGTGAGGTCACAGCAGCCTCAGTGCCTCATAGCTTAGTGGTAAGCGCCCCTGCTGGCCTTGCTTGTGAGGTCACAGCAGCCTCAGTGCCTCATAGGCCTGTGGCAGGCTACTGGATGCTGGCTGTCCTTGGGAGGTCACAGCAGACTCAGTGCCTCCTAGGTAATTCTACAGCACTCCATGCTGGCTGTGCTTGTGAGGTCACAGTAGCCTCAGTGCCTCCTAGGCCAGTTGCAGACTCATGGCTGCTGGCTGTGCTTGTGAGGTCACAGCAGCCTCAGTGACTCCTAGGCCAGTTGCAGGTTCACGGCTGCTGGCTGTGCTTGTGAGGTCACAGCAACCTCAGTGCCTCCTAGGCCAGGGGCAGGCTCCTGGTTGCTGGCTGTGCTTGTGAGGTCACTGCAAACCCAGTGCCTCCGAGGTCAGTGGCATGCTCATGGCTGCTGGCTGTGCTTGTGAGATAACAGCAGCCTCAGTGCCTCCTAGGGCCAGTGGCAGGCTCCTGGCTGCTTGCTGTGCTTGTGAGGTCACAGCAGCCTCAGTGCCTCCTGGGTAACTCTGCAGCGCTCCCTGCTGGCTGTGCTTGTGAGGTCACAGTAGCCTCAGTGCCTCCTAGGCCAGTGGCAGGCTCCTGGCTGCTGGCTGTGCTTGGGAGGTCACAGCAGCCTAAGTACCTCCTAGGCCACTGGCAAGCTTCTGCCTGCTGGCTGTGCTTGGGAGGTCACAGCAGCCTCAGTGCCTCATAGGTTAGCGGCAAGCGCCCCTGCTGGCCTTGCTTGTGAGGTCGCAGCAGCCTCAGTGCCTCCGACGCCAGTGGCGGGCTCCTGGCTGCTGGCTGTGCTTGTGAGGTCACAGCAGCCTGAATGCCTCCTAGGCCAGTGGCTCATTCATGGCTGCTGGCTGTCCTTGGGAGGTCACAGCAGCCCCAGGGCATCATAGGTTAGTGGCAAGCGCACCTGCTGGCTGTGCTTGGGAGGTCACAGCAGCCTCAGTGCCTCCTAGGCCAGTGGCAGGCTCCTGGATGCTGGCTGTGCTTGTGACGTCACAGCAGCCTCCATGCCTCCAAGGTCAGTGGCTCAATCATGGCTGCTGGCTGTGCTTGTGAGATAACAGCAGCCTCAGTGCCCCTGTGGCCAGTGGTAGGCTCATCGCTGCTGGCTGTCCTTGGGAGGTCACAGCAGCCTCAGTGCCTCATAGGTAACTCTACAGCGCCCCCTGCTGGCTGTGCTTGGGAGGTCACAGCAGCCTCAGTGCCTCCTAGGCCAGTGGCAGAATCCTGGCTGCTAGCTGTGCTTGTGAGGTCACAGCAGCCTCAGTGCCTCCTAGGTCAGTGGCCGGCGAATGGCTGCTGGCTGTGCTTGTGAGGTGTCAGCAACCTCAATGCCTCCGAGGCCAGTGGCAGGCTCATGGCTCCTGGCTGAGCTTGTGAGGTCGCAGCAGCCTCAGTGCCTCCGAGGTCAGTTGCATGCTCATGCCTGCTGGCTGTGCTTGGGAGGTCACAGCAGCCTCAGTGCTTCCTAGGCCAGTGGCAGTCTCCTGGATGCTGGCTGTGCTTGTGAGGTCAGAGCAGCCTAAGTGCCTGCTCGGCTGGAGGAAAGTTCATACCTGCTGGCTGTGCTTCTGAGGTAACAGCAGCCTCAGAGCCTCTGAGGCCAGTGGAAGGCTCCTGGATGCTGGCTGAGCTTGTGAGGTCACAGCAGCCCCAGGGCATCATAGGTTAGTGGAAAGCGCACCTGCTGGCTCTCCTTCTGAGGTCACAGCAGCCTCAATGCCTCCTACGCCAGTGGCAGGCTCGTGGCTGCTGGCTGTGCTTGTGAGATCACAGCAGCCTCCATGCCTCCTAGGTCAGTGGCTCATTCATGGCTGAGGGCTGTGCTTGTGAGGTCATAGCAGCCTCAGTGACTTCTAGGCCAGTGGCAGGCTCCTGGCTGCTGGCTGTGCCTGTGAGGTCACAGCAGCCTCAGTGCCTCCTAGGTAACTCTACAGCGCCCCCTGCTGGCTGTGCTTGTGAGGTCACAGCAGCCTCAGTGCCTCCTAGGTCAGGGGCAGGCTCCTGGCTGCTGGCTGTGCTTGTGTGATCACAGCAGCCTGAATGCCTCATAGGGCAGTGACAGGCTCCTGGCTGCTGGCTGTGCTTGGAAGGTCACAGCAGCCTGAGATCATCTGCGGCCAGTGGCAGGCTCATGGCTGCCCGCTGTGCTTGTGAGGTCACAGCAGCCTCAGTGCCTCATAGGCAAGTGTCTAGCGCCCAGTGCTGGCTGTGCTTGTGAGGTCACAGCAGCCTGACTGCCTCCCAGGTAACTCTACAGCGCCCCCTGCTCGTTCTCCTTGTGAGGTCACAGCAGCCTCAGTGCCTCCCAGGCCAGTGGCAGGCTCCTGGCTGCTAGCTGTGCTTGGCAGGTCATAGCAACATCAGTGCCTCCTAGGTAAGGGACAGGCTCCTGGCTGCTGCCTGTGCTTGTGAGGTCACAGCAGCCTCAGTGCCTCTTAGGCCAGTGGCAGGCTCATGGCTACTGGCTGTGCTTGTGAGGTCAGAGCAGACTCAGTGCCTCATAGGCCAGTGGCAGGCTCCTGGTTGCTGGCTGTGTTTGTGAGGTCACAGCAGCCTCAGTGCCTCCTAGGCCAGTGGCAGGCTCCTGGATGCTGGCTGTGCTTGTAAGGTCACAGCAGCCTGAATGCCTAGTAGGCCAGTGGCTCGTTCATGGCTGCTGGCTGTGCTTGTGAGGTCATAGCAGCCCCAGGGCATCATAGGTTAGTGGAAACCGCAACTGCTGGCTGTCCTTCTGAGGTCACCGCAGCCTCAGTGCCTCCTAGACCAGTGGCAGGCTCATGGCTGCTGGCTGTGCTTCTGAGGTCACAGCAGCCTCAGTGCCTCATAGCTTAGTTTTTAGCGCCCCCTCCTGGTTGTGCCTGTGAGATCACAGCAGCCTCAGTGCCTCTGTGGCCAGTGGCAGGCTCATGGCTGCTGGCTGTGCTTGTGAGGTCACAGCAGCCTGAATGACTCCTAGGCCAGTTGGAGAGTCATGGCTGTTGGCTGTGCTTGTGAGGTCACAGCAGCCTCAGTGCCTCCTAGGCCTGTGGCAGGCTCATGGCTGCTGGCTGTGCTTGTGAGGTCACAGCAGCCTGAATGACTCCTAGGCCAGTTGGAGACTCATGGCTGTTGGCTGTGCTTGTGAGGTCACAGCAGCCTCAGTGCCTCCCAGGCCAGTGGCAGGTTCACGGCTGCTGGCTGTGCTTGTGAGGTCACAGCAACCTCAGTGCCTCCTAGGCCAGGGGCAGGCTCCTGGCTGCTGCCTGTGCTTGTGAGGTCACTGCAAACCCAGTGCCTCCGAGGTCAGTGGCATGCTCATGGCTGCTGGCTGTGCTTGTGAGATAACAGCAGCCTCAGTGCCTCTGAGGCTAGTGGCAGGCTCCTGGCTGCTTGCTGTGCTTGTGAGGTCACAGCAGCCTCAGTGCCTCCTGGGTAACTCTGCAGCGCTCCCTGCTGGCTGTGCTTGTGAGGTCACAGTAGCCTCAGTGCCTCCTAGGCCTGTGGCAGGCTCATGGCTGCTGGCTGTGCTTGTGAGGTCACAGCAGCCTCAGTGACTCCTAGGCCAGTTGCAGGTTCATGGCTGCTGGCTGTGCTTGTGAGGTCACAGCAACCTCAGTGCCTCCTAGGCCAGGGGCAGGCTCCTGGTTGCTGGCTGTGCTTGTGAGGTCACTGCAAACCCAGTGCCTCCGAGGTCAGTGGCATGCTCATGGCTGCTGGCTGTGCTTGTGAGATAACAGCAGCCTCAGTGCCTCCTAGGGCCAGTGGCAGGCTCCTGGCTGCTTGCTGTGCTTGTGAGGTCACAGCAGCCTCAGTGCCTCCTGGGTAACTCTGCAGCGCTCCCTGCTGGCTGTGCTGGTGAGGTCACAGTAGCCTCAGTGCCTCCTAGGCCAGTGGCAGGCGCATGGCTGCTGGCTGTGCTTGGGAGGTCACAGCAGCCTAAGTACCTCCTAGGCCACTGGCAAGCTTCTGCATGCTGGCTGTGCTTGGGAGGTCACAGCAGCCTCAGTGCCTCATAGGTTAGCGGCAAGCGCCCCTGCTGGCCTTGCTTGTGAGGTCGCAGCAGCCTCAGTGCCTCCGACGCCAGTGGCGGGCTCCTGGCTGCTGGCTGTGCTTGTGAGGTCACAGCAGCCTGAATGCCTCCTAGGCCAGTGGCTCATTCATGGCTGCTGGCTGTCCTTGGGAGGTCACAGCAGCCCCAGGGCATCATAGGTTAGTGGCAAGCGCACCTGCTGGCTGTGCTTGGGAGGTCACAGCAGCCTCAGTGCCTCCTAGCCCACTGGCAGGCTCATGGCTGCCGGCTGTGCTTGTGAGGTCACAGCAGTCTCAGTGCCTCATAGGTAAGTGTCTACCGCCCACTGCTGGCTGTGCTTGTGAGGTCAGAGCAGCCTCAGTGCCTCCTAGGTAAATCTACAGTGCCCCCTGCTGGCTGTGTTTGGGAGGTCACAGAAGCCTCAGTGCCTCCTAGGCCAGTGTCAGACTCATGGCTGCTGGCTGTGCTTGTGAGGTCACAGCAGCCTCAGTGCCTCTAAAGCCAGTGGCAGGCTCATGGCTGCTGGCTGAGCTTGTGAGGTCACAGCAGCCTCAGTGCCTCCTAGGTCAGTGGCCGGCGAAAGGCTGCTGGCTGTGCTTGTGAAGTGTCAGCAACCTCAGGCCTCCGAGACCAGTGGCAGGCTCATGGCTCCTGGCTGAGCTTGTCAGCTCGCAGCAGCCTCAGTGCCCCCGAGGTCAGTTGCATGCTCATGCGTGCTTGCTGTGCTTGTGAGGTCACAGCAGCCTCAGTGCTTCCTAGGCCAGTGGCAGGCTCCTGGATGCTGGCTGTGCTTGTGAGGTCACAGCAGCCTCAGTGCCTCCTAGGCCAGTGTCAGACTCATGGCTGCTGGCTGTGCTTGGGAGGTCACAGCAGCCTGAGTGCCTCCCAGGCCAGTGGCAGGCTCCTGGCTGCTGGCTGTGCTTGGGAGGTCACAGCAGACTCAGTGACTCCTACGTTAGTCTACAGCGCCCACTGCTGCCTGTGCTTCTGAGGTCACAGCAGCCTCAGTGCCTCCTAGGCCAGTGGCAGGCTCCTGGCTGCTGACTGTGCTTGTGAGGTCACAGCAGCCTCAGTGCCTCATAGTTTAGTGGCAATCGCCCCACCTGGCTGTCCTTGTGAAGTCACAGCAGCCTGAGTGCCTCCTAGGGTCAGTGGCAGGCTCCTGGTTGCTGCCTTTGGTTGTGAGGTCATAGCAGCCTCTGTGCCTCGGAGGCCAGTGACAGGCTCCTGGCTGGTGGCTGTGCTTGGGAGGTCACAGCAGCCTGAGATCATCTCCTGCCAGTGGCAGGCTCATGGCTGCCGGCTGTGCTTGTGAGGTCACAGCAGCCTCAGTGCCTCATAGGCAAGTGTCTAGCTTCCCCTGCTGGCTGTGCTTGTGAGGTCACAGCAGCCTGAGTGCCTCCAAGGTAACTCTACAGCACCCCCTGCTGGCTGTGCTTGTGAGGTCACAGCAGCCTCAGTGCCTCCTAGGCCAGTGGCAGGCTCCTGGCTGCTGGCTTTGGTTGTGAGGTCACAGCAGCCTCAGTGCCACCTAGGCCACTGGCAAGCTCCTGCCTCCTGGCTGTGCTTGTGAGGTCACAGCAGCCTCAGTGCCTCATAGCTTAGTGGTAAGCGCCCCTGCTGGCCTTGCTTGTGAGGTCACAGCAGCCTCAGTGCCTCATAGGCCTGTGGCAGGCTACTGGATGCTGGCTGTCCTTGGGAGGTCACAGCAGACTCAGTGCCTCCTAGGTAATTCTACAGCACTCCATGCTGGCTGTGCTTGTGAGGTCACAGCAGCCTCAGTGCCTCCTAGGCCAGTGGCAGGCTCCTAGCTGCCTGATGTGCTTGGGAGGTCACAGCAGCCTGAATGCCTCCTAGGCCAATTGCACACTCATGGCTGTTGGCTGTGCTTGTGAGGTCACAGCAGCCTCAGTGCCTCTGTGGCCAGTGGTAGGCTCATGGCTGCTGGCTGTGCTTGTGAGGTCACAGCAGCCTGAATGCCTCCTAGGCCAGTTGCAGACTCATGGCTGTTGGCTGTGCTTGGGAGGTCACAGCAGCCTCAGTGCCTCCCAGGCCAGTGGCAGGCTCCTGGCTCCTGCCTGTGCTTCTGAGGTCACAGCAGCCTCAGTGCCTCCTAGGCCAGTGGCAGGCTCCTGGCTGCTGACTGTGCTTGTGAGGTCACAGCAGCCTCAGTGCCTCATAGGTTAGTGGCAATCGCCCCACCTGGCTGTCCTTGTGAAGTCACAGCAGCCTGAGTGCCTCCTAGGGTCAGTGGCAGGCTCATGCTTGCTGCCTTTGGTTGTGAGGTCATAGCAGCCTCTGTGCCTCGGAGGCCAGTGACAGGCTCCTGGCTGGTGGCTGTGCTTGGGAGGTCACAGCAGCCTGAGATCATCTCCTGCCAGTGGCAGGCTCATGGCTGCCGGCTGTGCTTGTGAGGTCACAGCAGCCTCAGTGCCTCATAGGCAAGTGTCTAGCTTCCCCTGCTGGCTGTGCTTGTGAGGTCACAGCAGCCTCAGTGCCTCCAAGGTAACTCTACAGCACCCCCTGCTGGCTGTGCTTGTGAGGTCACAGCAGCCTCAGTGCCTCCTAGGCCAGTGGCAGGCTCCTGGCTGCTGGCTTTGGTTGTGAGGTCACAGCAGCCTCAGTGCCACCTAGGCCACTGGCAAGCTCCTGCCTCCTGGCTGTGCTTGTGAGGTCACAGCAGCCTCAGTGCCTCATAGCTTAGTGGTAAGCGCCCCTGCTGGCCTTGCTTGTGAGGTCACAGCAGCCTCAGTGCCTCATAGGCCTGTGGCAGGCTCCTGGCTGCTGGCTGTGCTTGGGAGGTCACAGCAGACTCAGTGCCTCCTACGTAATTCTACAGCACTCCCTGCTGGCTGTGCTTCTGAGGTCACAGCAGCCTCAGTGCCTCCTAGGCCAGTGGCAGGCTCCTAGCTGCTTGATGTGCTTGGGAGGTCACAGCAGCCTGAATGCCTCCTAGGCCAGTTGCACACTCATGGCTGTTGGCTGTGCTTGTGAGGTCACAGCAGCCTCAGTGCCTCCCAGGCCAGTGGCAGGCTCCTGGCTGCTGGCTGTGCTTGGGAGGTCACAGCAGCCTCAGTGCCTCATACGTAAGTGTCTATCGCCCCCTGCTGGCTGTGCTTGGGAGGTCACAGCAGCCTCAGTGCCTCATAGGTAACTCTACAGCGCCCCCTGCTGGCTGTGCTTGGGAGGTCACAGCAGCCTCAGTGCCTCCTAGGCCAGTGGCAGAATCCTGGCTGCTAGCTGTGCTTGGGAGGTCACAGCAGCCTCAGTGCCTCCTAGGTCAGTGGCCGGCGAATGGCTGCTGGCTGTGCTTGTGAGGTGTCAGCAACCTCAGTGCCTCCAAGGCCAGTGGCAGGCTCATGGCTCCTGGCTGAGCTTGTGAGGTCGCAGCAGCCTCAGTGCCTACTAGGCCAGTGGCAGGCTCCTGGATGCTGGCTGTGCTTGTGAGGTCAGAGCAGCCTAAGTGCCTGCTCGGCTGGAGGAAAGTTCACACCTGCTGGCTGTGCTTCTGAGGTAACAGCAGCCTCAGTGCCTCTGAGGCCAGTGGCAGGCCCCTGGATGATGACTGTGCTTGTGAGGTCACAGCAGCCTGAATGCCTAGTAGGGCAGTGGCTCGTTCATGGCTGCTGGCTGAGCTTGTGAGGTCACAGCAGCCCCAGGGCATCATAGGTTAGTGGCAAGCGCACCTGCTGGCTGTCCTTCTGAGGTCACAGCAGCCTCAATGCCTCCTACGCCAGTGGCAGGCTCATGGCTGCTGCCTGTGCTTGTGAGATCACAGCAGCCTCCATGCCTCCTAGGTCAGTGGCTCATTCATGGCTGGGGGCTGTGCTTGGGAGGTCACAGCAGCCTAAGTACCTCCTAGGCCACTGGCAAGCTTCTGCCTGCTGGCTGTGCTTGGGAGGTCACAGCAGCCTCAGTGCCTCATAGGTTAGCGGCAAGCGCCCCTGCTGGCCTTGCTTGTGAGATCGCAGCAGCCTCAGTGCCTCCGACGCCAGTGGCGGGCTCCTGGCTGCTGGCTGTGCTTGTGAGGTCAGAGCAGCCTGAATGCCTCCTAGGCCAGTGGCTCATTCATGGCTGCTGGCTGTCCTTGGGAGGTCACAGCAGCCCCAGGGCATCATAGGTTAGTGGCAAGCGCACCTGCTGGCTGTGCTTGGGAGGTCACAGCAGCCTCAGTGCCTCCTAGGCCAGTGGCAGGCTCCTGGATGCTGGCTGTGCTTGTGAGGTCACAGCAGCCTCCATGCTTCCAAAGTCAGTGGCTCAATCATGGCTGCTGGCTGTGCTTGTGAGATAACAGCAGCCTCAGTGCCTCTGTGGCCAGTGGTAGGCTCATCGCTGCTGGCTGTGCTTGTGAGGTCACAGCAGCCTCAGTGCCTCCTAGGCCAGTTGCAGACTCATGGCTGTTGGCTGTGCTTCTGAGGTCACAGCAGCCTCAGTGCCTCCCAGGCCAGTGGCAGGCTCCTGGCTGCTGGATGTGCTTGGAAGGTCACAGAAGACTCACTGACTCCTACCTTAGTCTACAGCGCCCACTGCTGGCTGTGCTTGTGAGGTCACAGCAGCCTCAGTGCCTCCTAGGCCACTAGCAGGCTCATGGCTGCCGGCTGTGCTTGTGAGGTCACAGCAGTCTCAGTGCCTCATAGGTAAGTGTCTACCGCCCACTGCTGGCTGTGCTTGTGAGGTCACAGCAGCCTGAGTGCCTCCTAGGTAAATCTACAGTGCCCCCTGCTGGCTGTGTTTGGGAGGTCACAGCAGCCTCAGTGCCTCCTAGGCCAGTGGCAGGCTCATGGCTGCTAGCTGTGCTTGGGAGGTCACAGCAGCCTCAGTGCCTCTAAAGCCAGTGGCAGGCTCATGGCTCCTGGCTGAGCTTGTGAGGTCGCAGCAGCCTCAGTGCCCCCGAGGTCAGTTGCATGCTCATGCGTGCTTGCTGTGCTTGGGAGGTCATAGCAGCCTCAGTGCCTTCCAGGCCAGTGTCAGGCTCCTGGCTGCTGGCTGTGCTTGGGAGGTCACAGCAGCCTCAGTGCCTCGTACATTAGTCTACAGCGCCCACTGCTGGCTGTGCTTGTGAGGTCACAGCAGCCTGACTGCCTCCCAGGTAACTCTACAGCGCCCCCTGCTCGTTGTCCTTGTGAGGTCACAGCAGCCAAAGCGCCTTCCAGGCCAGTGGCAGGCTCCTGGCTGCTAGCTGTGCTTGGGAGGTCACAGCAACATCACTGCCTCCTAGGTCAGGGGCAGGCTCCTGGCTGCTGCCTGTGCTTGTGAGGTCACAGCAGCCTCAGAGCCTCTGAGGCCAGTGGCATGCTCCTGGCTGCTGGCTGTGCTTGTGAGGTCACAGCAGCCTCAGTGCCTCCTAGGTCAGTGGCCGGAGAATGGCTGCTGGCTGTGCTTGTGAGGTCACAGCAGCCTCAGTGCCTCTGAGGCCAGTTGCAGGCTCATGGCTGCTGGCTGTGCTTGTGAGGTCACAGCAGCCTCAGTACCTCCTAGGCCACTGGCAAGCTTCTGCCTGCCTGCTGTGCCTCGGAGGTCACAGCAGCCTCAGTGCCTCCTAGGCCACTGGCAGGCTCCTGGCTGCTGGTTGTGCTTGTGAGGTCACAGCAGCCTCAGTGCCTCTTTTGCCAGTGTCAGGCTCCTGGCTGCTGGCTGTGCTTGTGAGGTCACAGCAGCCTCAGTGCCTCCTAGGACAGTGGCAGGCTCATGGCTGCTGGCTGTGCTTGTGAGGTCACAGCAGCCTCAGTACCTCCTAGGCCACTGGCAAGCTTCTGCCTGCCTGCGGTGCCTCGGAGCTCACAGCAGCCTCAGTGCCTCCTAGGCCAGTGGCAGGCTCCTGACTGCTGGTTGTGCTTGTGAGGTCACAGCAGCCTCAGTGCCTCTTTTGCCAGTGGCAGGCTCCTGGCTGCTGGCTGTGCTTGTGAGGTCACAGCAGCCTCAGTGCCTCCCAGGCCAGTGGCAGGCTCCTGGCTGCTGGCTGTGCTTGGGAGGTCACAGCAGCCTCAGTGCCTCCTACGTTAGTCTACAGCGCCCACTGCTGGCTGTGCTTGTGAGGTCACAGCAGCCTCAGTGCGTCATAGGTTAGTGGCAGGCTCCTGGCTGCTGGCTGTGCTTGTGAGGTCACAGCAGCCTCAGTGCCTCATAGCTTAGTGTTTAGCGCCCCCTCCTGGCTGTGCTTGTGAGATCACAGCAGCCTCAGTGCCTCTGTGGCCAGTGGCAGGCTCCTGGCTGCTGCCTGTGCTTGTGAGGTCACAGCAGCCTGAATGACTCCTAGGCCAGTTGCAGACTCATGGCTGTTGGCTGTGCTTGTGAGGTCACAGCAGCCTCAGTGCCTCCCAAGCCAGTGGCAGGTTCACGGCTGCTGGCTGTGCTTGTGAGGTCACAGCAACCTCAGTGCCTCCTAGGCCAGGGGCAGGCTCCTGGTTACTGGCTGTGCTTGTGAGGTCACTGCAAACCCAGTGCCTCCGAGGTCAGTGGCATGCTCATGGCTGCTGGCTGTGCTTGTGAGATAACAGCAGCCTCAGTGCCTCTGAGGCCAGTGGCAGGCTCCTGGCTGCTTGCTGTGCTTGTGAGATCACAGCAGCCTCAGTGCCTCCTGGGTAACTCTGCAGCGCTCCCTGCTGGCTGTGCTTGTGAGGTCACAGTAGCCTCAGTGCCTCCTAGGCCAGTGGCAGGCGCATGGCTGCTGGCTGTGCTTGGGAGGTCACAGCAGCCTAAGTACCTCCTAGGCCACTGGCAAGCTTCTGCCTGCTGGCTGTGCTTGGGAGGTCACAGCAGCCTCAGTGCCTCATAGGTTAGCGGCAAGCGCCCCTGCTGGCCTTGCTTGTGAGGTCGCAGCAGCCTCAGTGCCTCCGACGCCAGTGGTGGGCTCATCGCTGCTGGCTGTGCTTGTGAGGTCACAGCAGCCTGAATGCCTCCTAGGTCAGTGGCTCATTCATAGCTGCTGGCTGTCCTTGGGAGGTCACAGCAGCCCCAGGGCATCATAGGTTAGTGGCAAGCGCACCTGCTGGCTGCCCTTGTGAGATAACAGCAGCCTCAGTGCCTCTGTGGCCAGTGGTAGGCTCATCGCTGCTGGCTGTGCTTGTGAGGTCACAGCAGCCTCAGTGCCTCCAAGGCCAGATGCAGACTCATGGCTGTTGGCTGTGCTTCTGAGGTCACAGCAGCCTCAGTGCCTCCCAGGCCAGTGGCAGGCTCCTGGCTGCTGGATGTGCTTGGAAGGTCACAGAAGACTCACTGACTCCTACCTTAGTCTACAGCGCCCACTGCTGGCTGTGCTTGTGAGGTCACAGCAGCCTCAGTGCCTCCTAGGCCACTGGCAGGCTCCTGGCTGCTGGCTGTGCTTGTGAGGTCACAGCAGTCTCAGTGCCTCATAGGTAAGTGTCTACCGCCCACTGCTGGCTGTGCTTGTGAGGTCACAGCAGCCTGAGTGCCTCCTAGGTAAATCTACAGTGCCCCCTGCTGGCTGTGTTTGGGAGGTCACAGCAACCTCAGTGCCTCCTAGGCCAGTGGCAGGCTCCTGGCTGCTGGCTGAGCTTGTGAGGTCACAGCAGCCTCTGTGCCTCCTAGGTCAGTGGCCGGCGAAAGGCTGCTGGCTGTGCTTGTGAAGTGTCAGCAACCTCAGTGCCTCCGAGACCAGTGGCAGGCTCATGGCTCCTGGCTGAGCTTGTCAGCTCGCAGCAGCCTCAGTGCCCCCGAGGTCAGTTGCATGCTCATGCGTGCTTGCTGTGCTTGTGAGGTCACAGCAGCCTCAGTGCTTCCTAGGCCAGTGGCAGGCTCCTGGATGCTGGCTGTGCTTGGGAGGTCACAGCAGCCTAAGTGCCTCCTCGGCTGGAGGAAAGTTCATACCTGCTGGCTGTGCTTGGGAGGTCACAGCAGCCTCAGTGCCTCCTAGGCCAGTGGCAGGCTCCTGGCTGCTGGCTGTGCTTGGGAGGTCATAGCAGCCTCAGTGCCTTCCAGGCCAGTGGCAGGCTCCTGGCTGCTGGCTGTGCTTGGGAGGTCACAGCAGCCTCAGTGCCTCCTACATTAGTCTACAGCGCCCACTGCTGCCTGTGCTTCTGAGGTCACAGCAGCCTCAGTGCCTCCTAAGCCTGGGGCAGGCTCCTGGCTGCTGACTGTGCTTGGGAGGTCACAGCAGCCTCAGTGCCTCATAGGTTAGTGGCAATCGCCCCACCTGGCTGTCCTTGTGAAGTCACAGGAGCCTGAGTGCCTCCTAGGGTCAGTGGCAGGCTCATGGTTGCTGCCTTTGGTTGTGAGGTCATAGCAGCCTCTGTGCCTCGGAGGCCAGTGACAGGCTCCTGGCTGGTGGCTGTGCTTGGGAGGTCACAGCAGCCTGAGACCATCTCCTGCCAGTGGCAGGCTCATGGCTGCTGGCTGTGCTTGTGAGGTCACAGCAGCCTCAGTGCCTCATAGGCAAGTGTCTAGCTTCCCCTGCTGGCTGTGCTTGTGAGGTCACAGCAGCCTGAGTGCCTCCAAGGTAACTCTACAGCACCCCCTGCTGGCTGTGCTTGTGAGGTCACAGCAGCCTCAGTGCCTCTAAGGCCAGTGGCAGGCTCCTGGATGCTGGCTGTGCTTTGGAGCTCACAGCAGCCTCAGTGCCTCCGAGGCCAGTGGCAGGCTCCTGCATGCTGGCTGTGCATCTGAGGTCACAGCAGCCGGAATGCCTAGTAGGCCAGTGGCTCGTTCATGGCTGCTGGCTGTGCTTGTGAGGTCACAGCAGCCCCAGGGCATCATAGGTTTGTGGAAAGCGCACCTGCTGGCTGTCCTTCTGAGGTCACCGCAGCCTCAATGCCTCATAGGCCAGTGGCAGGCTCATGGCTGGGGGCTGTGCTTGTGAGATCACAGCAGCCTCCATGCCTCCTAGGCCAGTGGCCGGCTCCTGGCTGCTGGCTGTGCTTGTGAGGTCACTGCAGCCCCAGTGCCTCTGAGGCCAGTGGCAGGTTCACGGCTGCTGGCTGTGCTTGTGAGGTCACAGCAGCCTCAGTGCCTCTTTTGCCAGGGGCAGGCTCCTGGCTGCTGCCTGTGCTTGGGAGGTCACAGCAGCCTCAGTGACTCCTACGTTAGTCTACAGCGCCCACTGCTGCCTGTGCTTGTGAGGTCACAGCAGCATCAGTGCCTCCGAGGTCAGTTGCATGCTCATGGCTGCTGGCTGTGCTTCGGAGGTCACAGCAGCCTCAGTGCCTCCTAAGCCTGGGGCAGCCTCATGGCTGCTGGCTGTGCTTGTCAGGTCACAGCAGCCTCAGTGCCTCATAGGTTAGTGGCAAGCGCCCCAGCTGGCTGTCCTTGTGAGGTCACAGGAGCCTGAGTGCCTCCTAGGGTCAGTGGCAGGCTCATGCTTGCTGCCTTTGGTTGTGAGGTCACAGCAGCCTCTGTGCCTCGGAGGCCAGTGACAGGCTCCTGGCTGGTGGCTGTGCTTGGGAGGTCACAGCAGCCTGAGATCATCTCCTGCCAGTGGCAGGCTCATGGCTGCTGGCTGTGCTTGTGAGGTCACAGCAGCCTGACTGCCTCCCAGGTAACTCTACAGCGCCCCCTGCTCGTTGTCCTTGTGAGGTCACAGCAGCCAAAGCGCCTTCCAGGCCAGTGGCAGGCTCCTGGCTGCTAGCTGTGCTTGGGAGGTCACAGCAACATCACTGCCTCCTAGGTCAGGGGCAGGCTCCTGGCTGCTGCCTGTGCTTGTGAGGTCACAGCAGCCTCAGAGCCTCTGAGGCCAGTGGCATGCTCCTGGCTGCTGGCTGTGCTTGTGAGGTCACAGCAGCCTCAGTGCCTCGTAGGTCAGTGGCCGGAGAATGGCTGCTGGCTGTGCTTGTGAGGTCACAGCAGCCTCAGTGCCTCCTAGGCCAGTGGCAGGCTCATGGCTGCTGGCTGTGCTTGTGAGGTCACAGCAGCCTCAGTACCTCCTAGGCCACTGGCAAGCTTCTGCCTGCCTGCTGTGCCTCGGAGGTCACAGCAGCCTCAGTGCCTCCTAGGCCAGGGGCAGGCTCCTGGCTGCTGGTTGTGCTTGTGAGGTCACAGCAGCCTCAGTGCCTCTTTTGCCAGTGGCAGGCTCCTGGCTGCTGGCTGTGCTTGTGAGGTCACAGCAGCCTCAGTGCCTCCCAGGCCAGTGGCAGGCTCCTGGCTGCTGGCTGTGCTTGGGAGGTCACAGCAGACTCAGTGACTCCTACGTTAGTCTACAGCGCCCACTGCTGGCTGTGCTTGTGTGGTCACAGCAGCCTCAGTGCGTCATAGGTTAGTGGCAGGCTCCTGGCTGCTGGCTGTGGTTGTGAGGTCACAGCAGCCTCAGTGCCTCATAGCTTAGTGTTTAGCGCCCCCTCCTGGCTGTGCTTGTGAGATCACAGCAGCCTCAGTGCCTCTGTGGCCAGTGGCAGGCTCATGGCTGCTGCCTGTGCTTGTGAGGTCACAGCAGCCTGAATGACTCCTAGGCCAGTTGCAGACTCATGGCTGTTGGCTGTGCTTGTGAGGTCACAGCAGCCTCAGTGCCTCCCAGGCGAGTGGCAGGTTCACGGCTGCTGGCTGTGCTTGTGAGGTCACAGCAACCTCAGTGCCTCCTAGGCCAGGGGCAGGCTCCTGGTTGCTGGCTGTGCTTGTGAGGTCACTGCAAACCCAGTGCCTCCGAGGTCAGTGGCATGCTCATGGCTGCTGGCTGTGCTTGTGAGATAACAGCAGCCTCAGTGCCTCTGAGGCCAGTGGCAGGCTCCTGGCTGCTGGCTGTGCTTGTGAGGTCACAGCAGCCTCAGTGCCTCCTGGGTAACTCTGCAGCGCTCCCTGCTGGCTGTGCTGGTGAGGTCACAGTAGCCTCAGTGCCTCCTAGGCCAGTGGCAGGCGCATGGCTGCTGGCTGTGCTTGGGAGGTCACAGCAGCCTAAGTACCTCCTAGGCCACTGGCAAGCTTCTGCCTGCTGGCTGTGCTTGGGAGGTCACAGCAGCCTCAGTGCCTCATAGGTTAGCGGCAAGCGCCCCTGCTGGCCTTGCTTGTGAGGTCGCAGCAGCCTCAGTGCCTCCGATGCCAGTGGCGGGCTCCTGGCTGCTGGCTGTGCTTGTGAGGTCAGAGCAGCCTGAATGCCTCCTAGGCCAGTGGCTCATTCATGGCTGCTGGCTGTCCTTGGGAGGTCACAGCAGCCCCAGGGCATCATAGGTTAGTGGCAAGCGCACCTGCTGGCTGCCCTTGTGAGGTCACAGCAGCCTCAGTGCCTCCTAGGCCTGTGGCAGGCTCCTGGATGCTGGCTGTGCTTGTGACGTCACAGCAGCCTCCATGCCTCCAAGGTCAGTGGCTCAATCATGGCTGCTGGCTGTGTTTGTGAGATAACAGCAGCCTCAGTGCCTCTGTGGCCAGTGGTAGGCTCATCGCTGCTGGCTGTGCTTGTGAGGTCACAGCAGCCTCAGTGCCTCCTAGGCCAGTTGCAGACTCATGGCTGTTGGCTATGCTTGTGAGGTCACAGCAGCCTCAGTGCCTCCCAGGCCAGTGGCAGGCTCCTGGCTGCTGGATGTGCTTGGAAGGTCACAGAAGACTCACTGACTCCTACCTTAGTCTACAGCGCCCACTGCTGGCTGTGCTTGTGAGGTCACAGCAGCCTCAGTGCCTCCTAGGCCACTGGCAGGCTCATGGCTGCTGGCTGTGCTTGTGAGGTCACAGCAGTCTCAGTGCCTCATAGGTAAGTGTCTACCGCCCACTGCTGGCTGTGCTTGTGAGGTCACAGCAGCCTGAGTGCCTCCTAGGTAAATCTACAGTGCCCCCTGCTGGCTGTGTTTGGGAGGTCACAGCAGCCTCAGTGCCTCCTAGGCCAGTGGCAGGCTCCTGGCTGCTAGCTGTGCTTGGGAGGTCACAGCAGCCTGGGTGCCTCCTAGGCCAGTGTCAGACTCATGGCTGCTGGCTGTGCTTGTGAGGTCACAGCAGCCTCAGTGCCTCTAAACCCAGTGGCAGGCTCATGGCTGCTGGCTGAGCTTGTGAGGTCACAGCAGCCTCAGTGCCTCCTAGGTCAGTGGCCGGCGAAAGGCTGCTGGCTGTGCTTGTGAAGTGTCAGCAACCTCAGTGCCTCCGAGACCAGTGGCAGGCTCATGGCTCCTGGCTGAGCTTGTCAGCTCGCAGCAGCCTCAGTGCCCCCGAGGTCAGTTGCATGCTCATGCGTGCTGGCTGTGCTTGTGAGGTCACAGCAGCCTCAGTGCCTCCTCGGCTGGAGGAAAGTTCATACCTGCTGGCTGTGCTTGGGAGGTCACAGCAGACTCAGTGCCTCCTAGGTAATTCTACAGCACTCCATGCTGGCTGTGCTTGTGAGGTCACAGCAGCCTCAGTGCCTCCTAGGCCAGTGGCAGGCTCCTAGCTGCCTGATGTGCTTGGGAGGTCACAGCAGCCTGAATGCCTCCTAGGCCAGTTGCACACTCATGGCTGTTGGCTGTGCTTGGGAGGTCACAGCAGCCTCAGTGCCTCTGTGGCCAGTGGTAGGCTCATGGCTGCTGGCTGTGCTTGTGAGGTCACAGCAGCCTGAATGCCTCCTAGGCCAGTTGCAGACTCATGGCTGTTGGCTGTGCTTGTGAGGTCACAGCAGCCTCAGTGCCTCCCAGGCCAGTGGCAGGCTCCTGGCTCCTGCCTGTGCTTCTGAGGTCACAGCAGCCTCAGTGCCTCCTAGGTCAGTGGCCGGCGAAAGGCTGCTGGCTGTGCTTGTGAAGTGTCAGCAACCTCAGTGCCTCCGAGACCAGTGGCAGGCTCATGGCTCCTGGCTGAGCTTGTCAGCTCGCAGCAGCCTCAGTGCCCCCGAGGTCAGTTGCATGCTCATGCGTGCTGGCTGTGCTTGTGAGGTCACAGCAGCCTCAGTGCCTCCTCGGCTGGAGGAAAGTTCATACCTGCTGGCTGTGCTTGGGAGGTCACAGCAGCCTCAGTGCCTCCTAGGCCAGTGGCAGGCTCCTGGCTGCTGGCTGTGCTTGGGAGGTCATAGCAGCCTCAGTGCCTTCCAGGCCAGTGGCAGGCTCCTGGCTGCTGGCTGTGCTTGGGAGGTCACAGCAGCCTGAATGACTCCTACATTAGTCTACAGTGCCCACTGCTGCCTGTGCTTTTGAGGTCACAGCAGCCTCAGTGCCTCCTAGGCCAGTGGCAGGCTCCTGGCTGCTGCCTGTGCTTGTGAGATCACAGCAGCCTCAGTGCCTCATAGCTTAGTTTTTAGCGCCCCCTCCTGGCTGTGCCTGTGAGATCACAGCAGCCTCAGTGCCTCTGTGGCCAGTGGCAGGCTCATGGCTGCTGGCTGTGCTTGTGAGGTCACAGCAGCCTGAATGACTCCTAGGCCAGTTGGAGAGTCATGGCTGTTGGCTGTGCTTGTGAGGTCACAGCAGCCTCAGTGCCTCCTAGGCCAGTGGCAGGTTCACGGCTGCTGGCTGTGCTTGTGAGGTCACAGCAGCCTGAATGACTCCTAGGCCAGTTGCAGACTCATGGCTGTTGGCTGTGCTTCTGAGGTCACAGCAGCCTCAGTGCCTCCCAGGCCAGTGGCAGGCTCCTGGCTGCTGGATGTGCTTGGAAGGTCACAGAAGACTCACTGACTCCTACCTTAGTCTACAGCGCCCACTGCTGGCTGTGCTTGTGAGGTCACAGCAGCCTCAGTGCCTCCTAGGCCACTGGCAGGCTCATGGCTGCTGGCTGTGCTTGTGAGGTCACAGCAGTCTCAGTGCCTCATAGGTAAGTGTCTACCGCCCACTGCTGGCTGTGCTTGTGAGGTCACAGCAGCCTGAGTGCCTCCTAGGTAAATCTACAGTGCCCCCTGCTGGCTGTGTTTGGGAGGTCACAGCAGCCTCAGTGCCGCCTAGGCCAGTGGCAGAATCCTGGCTGCTAGCTGTGCTTGGGAGGTCACAGCAGCCTGGGTGCCTCCTAGGCCAGTGTCAGACTCATGGCTGCCGGCTGTGCTTGTGAGGTCACAGCAGCCTCAGTGCCTCTAAACCCAGTGGCAGGCTCATGGCTGCTGGCTGAGCTTGTGAGGTCACAGCAGCCTCAGTGCCTCCTACATTAGTCTACAGCGCCCACTGCTGCCTGTGCTTGTGAGGTCACAGCAGCCTCAGTGCCTCCTAAGCCTGGGGCAGCCTCATGGCTGCTGGCTGTGCTTGTCAGGTCACAGCAGCCTCAGTGCCTCATAGGTTAGTGGCAATCGCCCCACCTGGCTGTCCTTGTGAAGTCACAGCAGCCTGAGTGCCTCCTAGGGTCAGTGGCAGGCTCCTGGTTGCTGCCTTTGGTTGTGAGGTCATAGCAGCCTCTGTGCCTCGGAGGCCAGTGACAGGCTCCTGGCTGGTGGCTGTGCTTGGGAGGTCACAGCAGCCTGAGATCATCTCCTGCCAGTGGCAGGCTCATGGCTGCCGGCTGTGCTTGTGAGGTCACAGCAGCCTCAGTGCCTCTGAGGCAAGTGTCTAGCTTCCCCTGCTGGCTGAGCTTGTGAGGTCACAGCAGCCTGAGTGCCTCCAAGGTAACTCTACAGCACCCCCTGCTGGCTGTGCTTGTGAGGTCACAGCAGCCTCAGTGCCTCTAGGGCCAGTGGCAGGCTCCTGGCTGCTGGCTTTGGTTGTGAGGTCACAGCAGCCTCAGTGCCACCTAGGCCACTGGCAAGCTCCTGCCTCCTGGCTGTGCTTGTGAGGTCACAGCAGCCTCAGTGCCTCATAGCTTAGTGGTAAGCGCCCCTGCTGGCCTTGCTTTTGAGGTCACAGCAGCCTCAGTGCCTCCCAGGCCTGTGGCAGGCTCCTGGCTGTGGCTGTGCTTCTGAGGTCACAGCAGACTCAGTGCCTCCTACGTAATTCTACAGCACTCCCTGCTGGCTGTGCTTGTGAGATCACAGCAACCTCAGTGCCTCCTAGGCCAGTGGCAGGCGCCTAGCTGCTTGATGTGCTTGGGAGGTCACAGCAGCCTGAATGCCTCCTAGGCCAGTTGCACACTCATGGCTGTTGCCTGTGCTTGGGAGGTCACAGCAGCCTCAGTGCCTCTGTGGCCAGTGGTAGGCTCATGGCTGCTGGCTGTGCTTGTGAGGTCACAGCAGCCTGAATGCCTCCTAGGCCAGTTGCACACTCATGGCTGTTGGCTGTGCTTGTGAGGTCACAGCAGCCTCAGTGCCTCCCAGGCCAGTGGCAGGCTCCTGGCTGCTGGCTGTGCTTGGGAGGTCACAGCAGCCTCAGTACCTCATACGTAAGTGTCTATCGCCCCCTGCTGGCTGTGCTTGGGAGGTCACAGCAGCGTCAGTGCCTCATAGGTAACTCTACAGCGCCCCCTGCCGGCTGTGTTTGGGAGGTCACAGCAGCCTCAGTGCCTCCTAGGCCAGTGGCAGAATCCTGGCTGCTAGCTGTGCTTGGGAGGTCACAGCAGCCTCAGTGCCTCCTAGGTCAGTGGCCGGCGAATGGCTGCTGGCTGTGCTTGTGAGGTGTCAGCAACCTCAGTGCCTCCGAGGCCAGTGGCAGGCTCATGGCTCCTGGCTGAGCTTGTGAGGTCGCAGCAGCCTCAGTGCCTACTAGGCCAGTGGCAGGCTCCTGGATGCTGGCTGTGCTTGTGAGGTCAGAGCAGCCTAAGTGCCTGCTCGGCTGGAGGAAAGTTCACACCTGCTGGCTGTGCTTCTGAGGTAAAAGCAGCCTCAGTGCCTCTGAGGCCAGTGGCAGGCTCCTGGATGCTGGCTGTGCTTGTGAGGTCACAGCAGCCTGAATGCCTAGTAGGCCAGTGGCTCGTTCATGGCTGCTGGCTGAGCTTGTGAGGTCACAGCAGCCCCAGGGCATCATAGGTTAGTGGCAAGCGCACCTGCTGGCTGTCCTTCTGAGGTCACCGCAGCCTCAATGCCTCATAGGCCAGTGGTAGGCTCATGGCTGCTGCCTGTGCTTGTGAGATCACAGCAGCCTCCATGCCTCCTAGGTCAGTGGCTCATTCATGGCTGGGGGCTGTGCTTGTGAGGTCATAGCAGCCTCAGTGCCTCCCAGGCCAGTGGCAGGCTCCTGGCTGCTGGCTGTGCTTGTGAGGTCACAGCAGTCTCAGTGCCTCATAGGTTAGCGGCAAGCGCCCCTGCTGGCCTTGCTTGTGAGGTCGCAGCAGCCTCAGTGCCTCCTAGGCCAGTGGCGGGCTCCTGGCTGCTGGCTGTGCTTGTGAGGTCACAGCAGCCTGAATGCCTCCTAGGCCAGTGGCTCATTCATGGCTGCTGGCTGTCCTTGGGAGGTCACAGCAGCCCCAGGGCATCATAGGTTAGTGGCAAGCGCACCTGCTGGCTGCCCTTGTGAGGTCACAGCAGCCTCAGTGCCTCCTAGGCCAGTGGCAGGCTCCTGGATGCTGGCTGTGCTTGTGACGTCACAGCAGCCTCCATGCCTCCAAGGTCAGTGGCTCAATCATGGCTGCTGGCTGTGCTTGTGAGATAACAGCAGCCTCAGTGCCTCTGTGGCCAGTGGTAGGCTCATCGCTGCTGGCTGTGCTTGTGAGGTCACAGCAGCCTCAGTGCCTCCTAGGCCAGTTGCAGACTCATGGCTGTTGGCTGTGCTTGTGAGGTCACAGCAGCCTCAGTGCCTCCCAGGCCAGTGGCAGGCTCCTGGCTGCTGGATG
This sequence comes from Dromaius novaehollandiae, assembly GCF_036370855.1. Classification (NCBI taxonomy): domain Eukaryota; kingdom Metazoa; phylum Chordata; class Aves; order Casuariiformes; family Dromaiidae; genus Dromaius; species Dromaius novaehollandiae. Next base: position 208,107 of record NC_088109.1, read on the forward strand.
TGCTTGGAAGGTCACAGAAGACTCACTGACTCCTACCTTAGTCTACAGCGCCCACTGCTGGCTGTGCTTGTGAGGTCACAGCAGCCTCAGTGCCTCATAGGTAAGTGTCTACCGCCCACTGCTGGCTGTGCTTGTGAGGTCACAGCAGCCTGAGTGCCTCCTAGGTAAATCTACAGTGCCCCCTGCTGGCTGTGTTTGGGAGGTCACAGCAGCCTAAGTGCCTCCTCGGCTGGAGGAAAGTTCATACCTGCTGGCTGTGCTTGGGAGGTCACAGCAGCCTCAGTGCCTCCTAGGCCAGTGGCAGGCTCCTGGCTGCTGGCTGTGCTTGGGAGGTCATAGCAGCCTCAGTGCCTTCCAGGCCAGTGGCAGGCTCCTGGCTGCTGGCTGTGCTTGGGAGGTCACAGCAGCCTCAGTGCCTCCTACATTAGTCTACAGCGCCCACTGCTGCCTGTGCTTCTGAGGTCACAGCAGCCTCAGTGCCTCCTAGGCCAGTGGCAGGCTCCTGGCTGCTGACTGTGCTTGTGAGGTCACAGCAGCCTCAGTGCCTCATAGGTTAGTGGCAATCGCCCCACCTGGCTGTCCTTGTGAAGTCACAGCAGCCTGAGTGCCTCCTAGGGTCAGTGGCAGGCTCATGGTTGCTGCCTTTGGTTGTGAGGTCATAGCAGCCTCTGTGCCTCGGAGGCCAGTGACAGGCTCCTGGCTGGTGGCTGTGCTTGGGAGGTCACAGCAGCCTGAGATCATCTCCTGCCAGTGGCAGGCTCATGGCTGCCGGCTGTGCTTGTGAGGTCACAGCAGCCTCAGTGCCTCATAGGCAAGTGTCTAGCTTCCCCTGCTGGCTGTGCTTGTGAGGTCACAGCAGCCTGAGTGCCTCCCAGGTAACTCTACAGCACCCCCTGCTGGCTGTGCTTGTGAGGTCACAGCAGCCTCAGTGCCTCTAAGGCCAGTGGCAGGCTCCTGGATGCTGGCTGTGCTTTGGAGCTCACAGCAGCCTCAGTGCCTCCGAGGCCAGTGGCAGGCTCCTGCATGCTGGCTGTGCTTCTGAGGTCACAGCAGCCGGAATGCCTAGTAGGCCAGTGGCTCGTTCATGGCTGCTGGCTGTGCTTGTGAGGTCACAGCAGCCCCAGGGCATCATAGGTTTGTGGAAAGCGCACCTGCTGGCTGTCCTTCTGAGGTCACCGCAGCCTCAATGCCTCATAAGCCAGTGGCAGGCTCATGGCTGGGGGCTGTGCTTGTGAGATCACAGCAGCCTCCATGCCTCCTAGGCCAGTGGCCGGCTCCTGGCTGCTGGCTGTGCTTGTGAGGTCACTGCAGCCCCAGTGCCTCTGAGGCCAGTGGCAGGTTCACGGCTGCTGGCTGTGCTTGTGAGGTCACAGCAGCCTCAGTGCCTCTTTTGCCAGTGGCAGGCTCCTGGCTGCTGCCTGTGCTTGTGAGGTCACAGCAGCCTCAGTGACTCCTACGTTAGTCTACAGCGCCCACTGCTGCCTGTGCTTGTGAGGTCACAGCAGCATCAGTGCCTCCGAGGTCAGTTGCATGCTCATGGCTGCTGGCTGTGCTTCGGAGGTCACAGCAGCCTCAGTGCCTCCTAAGCCTGGGGCAGCCTCATGGCTGCTGGCTGTGCTTGTCAGGTCACAGCAGCCTCAGTGCCTCATAGGTTAGTGGCAAGCGCCCCACCTGGCTGTCCTTGTGAGGTCACAGGAGCCTGAGTGCCTCCTAGGGTCAGTGGCAGGCTCATGCTTGCTGCCTTTGGTTGTGAGGTCACAGCACCTCTGTGCCTCGGAGGCCAGTGACAGGCTCCTGGCTGGTGGCTGTGCTTGGGAGGTCACAGCAGCCTGAGATCATCTCCGGCCAGTGGCAGGCTCCTGGCTGCTAGCTGTGCTTGGGAGGTCACAGCAACATCACTGCCTCCTAGGTCAGGGGCAGGCTCCTGGCTGCTGCCTGTGCTTGTGAGGTCACAGCAGCCTCAGAGCCTCTGAGGCCAGTGGCAGGCTCCTGGCTGCTGGCTGTGCTTGTGAGGTCACAGCAGCCTCAGTGCCTCCTAGGTCAGTGGCCGGAGAATGGCTGCTGGCTGTGCTTGTGAGGTCACAGCAGCCTCAGTGCCTCCTAGGCCAGTGGCAGGCTCATGGCTGCTGGCTGTGCTTGTGAGGTCACAGCAGCCTCAGTACCTCCTAGGCCACTGGCAAGCTTCTGCCTGCCTGCTGTGCCTCGGAGGTCACAGCAGCCTCAGTGCCTCCTAGGCCAGGGGCAGGCTCCTGGCTGCTGGTTGTGCTTGTGAGGTCACAGCAGCCTCAGTGCCTCTTTTGCCAGTGGCAGGCTCCTGGCTGCTGGCTGTGCTTGGGAGGTCACAGCAGCCTCAGTGCCTCCCAGGCCAGTGGCAGGCTCCTGGCTGCTGGCTGTGCTTGGGAGGTCACAGCAGACTCAGTGACTCCTACGTTAGTCTACAGCGCCCACTGCTGGCTGTGCTTGTGAGGTCACAGCAGCCTCAGTGCGTCATAGGTTAGTGGCAGGCTCCTGGCTGCTGGCTGTGGTTGTGAGGTCACAGCAGCCTCAGTGCCTCATAGCTTAGTGTTTAGCGCCCCCTCCTGGCTGTGCTTGTGAGATCACAGCAGCCTCAGTGCCTCCTAGGCCTGTGGCAGGCTCATGGCTGCTGCCTGTGCTTGTGAGGTCACAGCAGCCTGAATGACTCCTAGGCCAGTGGCAGGCTCCTGGCTGCTGACTGTGCTTGTGAGGTCACAGCAGCCTCAGTGCCTCATAGGTTAGTGGCAATCGCCCCACCTGGCTGTCCTTGTGAAGTCACAGCAGCCTGAGTGCCTCCTAGGGTCAGTGGCAGGCTCATGGTTGCTGCCTTTGGTTGTGAGGTCATAGCAGCCTCTGTGCCTCGGAGGCCAGTGACAGGCTCCTGGCTGGTGGCTGTGCTTGGGAGGTCACAGCAGCCTGAGATCATCTCCTGCCAGTGGCAGGCTCATGGCTGCCGGCTGTGCTTGTGAGGTCACAGCAGCCTCAGTGCCTCATAGGCAAGTGTCTAGCTTCCCCTGCTGGCTGTGCTTGTGAGGTCACAGCAGCCTGAGTGCCTCCCAGGTAACTCTACAGCACCCCCTGCTGGCTGTGCTTGTGAGGTCACAGCAGCCTCAGTGCCTCTAAGGCCAGTGGCAGGCTCCTGGATGCTGGCTGTGCTTTGGAGCTCACAGCAGCCTCAGTGCCTCCGAGGCCAGTGGCAGGCTCCTGCATGCTGGCTGTGCTTCTGAGGTCACAGCAGCCGGAATGCCTAGTAGGCCAGTGGCTCGTTCATGGCTGCTGGCTGTGCTTGTGAGGTCACAGCAGCCCCAGGGCATCATAGGTTTGTGGAAAGCGCACCTGCTGGCTGTCCTTCTGAGGTCACCGCAGCCTCAATGCCTCATAAGCCAGTGGCAGGCTCATGGCTGGGGGCTGTGCTTGTGAGATCACAGCAGCCTCCATGCCTCCTAGGCCAGTGGCCGGCTCCTGGCTGCTGGCTGTGCTTGTGAGGTCACTGCAGCCCCAGTGCCTCTGAGGCCAGTGGCAGGTTCACGGCTGCTGGCTGTGCTTGTGAGGTCACAGCAGCCTCAGTGCCTCTTTTGCCAGTGGCAGGCTCCTGGCTGCTGCCTGTGCTTGTGAGGTCACAGCAGCCTCAGTGACTCCTACGTTAGTCTACAGCGCCCACTGCTGCCTGTGCTTGTGAGGTCACAGCAGCATCAGTGCCTCCGAGGTCAGTTGCATGCTCATGGCTGCTGGCTGTGCTTCGGAGGTCACAGCAGCCTCAGTGCCTCCTAAGCCTGGGGCAGCCTCATGGCTGCTGGCTGTGCTTGTCAGGTCACAGCAGCCTCAGTGCCTCATAGGTTAGTGGCAAGCGCCCCACCTGGCTGTCCTTGTGAGGTCACAGGAGCCTGAGTGCCTCCTAGGGTCAGTGGCAGGCTCATGGTTGCTGCCTTTGGTTGTGAGGTCACAGCACCTCTGTGCCTCGGAGGCCAGTGACAGGCTCCTGGCTGGTGGCTGTGCTTGGGAGGTCACAGCAGCCTGAGATCATCTCCGGCCAGTGGCAGGCTCCTGGCTGCTAGCTGTGCTTGGGAGGTCACAGCAACATCACTGCCTCCTAGGTCAGGGGCAGGCTCCTGGCTGCTGCCTGTGCTTGTGAGGTCACAGCAGCCTCAGAGCCTCTGAGGCCAGTGGCAGGCTCCTGGCTGCTGGCTGTGCTTGTGAGGTCACAGCAGCCTCAGTGCCTCCTAGGTCAGTGGCCGGAGAATGGCTGCTGGCTGTGCTTGTGAGGTCACAGCAGCCTCAGTGCCTCCTAGGCCAGTGGCAGGCTCATGGCTGCTGGCTGTGCTTGTGAGGTCACAGCAGCCTCAGTACCTCCTAGGCCACTGGCAAGCTTCTGCCTGCCTGCTGTGCCTCGGAGGTCACAGCAGCCTCAGTGCCTCCTAGGCCAGGGGCAGGCTCCTGGCTGCTGGTTGTGCTTGTGAGGTCACAGCAGCCTCAGTGCCTCTTTTGCCAGTGGCAGGCTCCTGGCTGCTGGCTGTGCTTGGGAGGTCACAGCAGCCTCAGTGCCTCCCAGGCCAGTGGCAGGCTCCTGGCTGCTGGCTGTGCTTGGGAGGTCACAGCAGACTCAGTGACTCCTACGTTAGTCTACAGCGCCCACTGCTGGCTGTGCTTGTGAGGTCACAGCAGCCTCAGTGCGTCATAGGTTAGTGGCAGGCTCCTGGCTGCTGGCTGTGGTTGTGAGGTCACAGCAGCCTCAGTGCCTCATAGCTTAGTGTTTAGCGCCCCCTCCTGGCTGTGCTTGTGAGATCACAGCAGCCTCAGTGCCTCCTAGGCCTGTGGCAGGCTCATGGCTGCTGCCTGTGCTTGTGAGGTCACAGCAGCCTGAATGACTCCTAGGCCAGTTGCAGACTCATGGCTGTTGGCTGTGCTTGTGAGGTCACAGCAGCCTCAGTGCCTCCCAGGCCAGTGGCAGGTTCACGGCTGCTGGCTGTGCTTGTGAGGTCACAGCAACCTCAGTGCCTCCTAGGCCAGGGGCAGGCTCCTGGTTGCTGGCTGTGCTTGTGAGGTCACTGCAAACCCAGTGCCTCCGAGGTCAGTGGCATGCTCATGGCTGCTGGCTGTGCTTGTGAGATAACAGCAGCCTCAGTGCCTCTGAGGCCAGTGGCAGGCTCCTGGCTGCTTGCTGTGCTTGTGAGGTCACAGCAGCCTCAGTGCCTCCTGGGTAACTCTGCAGCGCTCCCTGCTGGCTGTGCTTGTGAGGTCACAGTAGCCTCAGTGCCTCCTAGGCCAGTGGCAGCCGCATGGCTGCTGGCTGTGCTTGGGAGGTCACAGCAGCCTAAGTACCTCCTAGGCCACTGGCAAGCTTCTGCCTGCTGGCTGTGCTTTTGAGGTCACAGCAGCCTCAGTGCCTCATAGGTTAGCGGCAAGCGTCCCTGCTGGCCTTGCTTGTGAGGTCACAGCAGCCTCAGTGCCTCCGACGCCAGTGGCGGGCTCCTGGCTGCTGGCTGTGCTTGTGAGGTCACAGCAGCCTGAATGCCTCCTAGGCCAGTGGCTCATTCATGGCTGCTGGCTGTCCTTGGGAGGTCACAGCAGCCCCAGGGCATCATAGGTTAGTGGCAAGCGCACCTGCTGGCTGCCCTTGTGAGGTCACAGCAGCCTCAGTGCCTCCTAGGCCAGTGGCAGGCTCCTGGATGCTGGCTGTGCTTGGGAGGTCACAGCAGCCTAAGTGCCTCCTCGGCTGGAGGAAAGTTCATACCTGCTGGCTGTGCTTGGGAGGTCACAGCAGCCTCAGTGCCTCCTAGGCCAGTGGCAGGCTCCTGGCTGCTGGCTGTGCTTGGGAGGTCATAGCAGCCTCAGTGCCTTCCAGGCCAGTGGCAGGCTCCTGGCTGCTGGCTGTGCTTGGGAGGTCACAGCAGCCTGAATGACTCCTACATTAGTCTACAGTGCCCACTGCTGCCTGTGCTTGTGAGGTCACAGCAGCCTCAGTGCCTCCTAGGCCAGTGGCAGGCTCCTGGCTGCTGGCTGTGCTTGGGAGGTCATAGCAGCCTCAGTGCCTTCCAGGCCAGTGGCAGGCTCCTGGCTGCTGGCTGTGCTTGGGAGGTCACAGCAGCCTGAATGACTCCTACATTAGTCTACAGTGCCCACTGCTGCCTGTGCTTGTGAGATCACAGCAGCCTCAGTGCCTCATAGCTTAGTTTTTAGCGCCCCCTCCTGGCTGTGCCTGTGAGATCACAGCAGCCTCAGTGCCTCTGTGGCCAGTGGCAGGCTCATGGCTGCTGGCTGTGCTTGTGAGGTCACAGCAGCCTCAGTGCCTCTTTTGCCAGTGGCAGGCTCCTGGCTGCTGGCTGTGCTTGGGAGGTCACAGCAGCCTCAGTGCCTCCCAGGCCAGTGGCAGGCTCCTGGCTGCTGGCTGTGCTTGGGAGGTCACAGCAGACTCAGTGACTCCTACGTTAGTCTACAGCGCCCACTGCTGGCTCTGCTTGTGAGGTCACAGCAGCCTCAGTGCGTCATAGGTTAGTGGCAGGCTCCTGGCTGCTGGCTGTGGTTGTGAGGTCACAGCAGCCTCAGTGCCTCATAGCTTAGTGTTTAGCGCCCCCTCCTGGCTGTGCTTGTGAGATCACAGCAGCCTCAGTGCCTCCTAGGCCTGTGGCAGGCTCATGGCTGCTGCCCATGCTTGTGAGGTCACAGCAGCCTGAATGACTCCTAGGCCAGTTGCAGACTCATGGCTGTTGGCTGTGCTTGTGAGGTCACAGCAGCCTCAGTGCCTCCCAGGCCAGTGGCAGGTTCACGGCTGCTGGCTGTGCTTGTGAGGTCACAGCAACCTCAGTGCCTCCGAGGTCAGTGGCATGCTCATGGCTGCTGGCTGTGCTTGTGAGATAACAGCAGCCTCAGTGCCTCTGAGGCCAGTGGCAGGCTCCTGGCTGCTTGCTGTGCTTGTGAGGTCACAGCAGCCTCAGTGCCTCCTGGGTAACTCTGCAGCGCTCCCTGCTGGCTGTGCTTGTGAGGTCACAGTAGCCTCAGTGCCTCCTAGGCCAGTGGCAGGCGCATGGCTGCTGGCTGTGCTTGGGAGGTCACAGCAGCCTAAGTACCTCCTAGGCCACTGGCAAGCTTCTGCCTGCTGGCTGTGCTTGGGAGGTCACAGCAGCCTCAGTGCCTCATAGGTTAGCGGCAAGCACCCCTGCTGGCCTTGCTTGTGAGGTCGCAGCAGCCTCAGTGCCTCCGACGCCAGTGGCGGGCTCCTGGCTGCTGGCTGTGCTTGTGAGGTCACAGCAGCCTGAATGCCTCCTAGGCCAGTGGCTCATTCATGGCTGCTGGCTGTCCTTGGGAGGTCACAGCAGCCCCAGGGCATCATAGGTTAGTGGCAAGCGCACCTGCTGGCTGCCCTTGTGAGGTCACAGCAGCCTCAGTGCCTCCTAGGCCAGTGGCAGGCTCCTGGATGCTGGCTGTGCTTGGGAGGTCACAGCAGCCTAAGTGCCTCCTCGGCTGGAGGAAAGTTCATACCTGCTGGCTGTGCTTGGGAGGTCACAGCAGCCTCAGTGCCTCCTAGGCCAGTGGCAGGCTCCTGGCTGCTGGCTGTGCTTGGGAGGTCATAGCAGCCTCAGTGCCTTCCAGGCCAGTGGCAGGCTCCTGGCTGCTGGCTGTGCTTGGGAGGTCACAGCAGCCTGAATGACTCCTACATTAGTCTACAGTGCCCACTGCTGCCTGTGCTTGTGAGGTCACAGCAGCCTCAGTGCCTCCTAGGCCAGTGGCAGGCTCCTGGCTGCTGGCTGTGCTTGGGAGGTCATAGCAGCCTCAGTGCCTTCCAGGCCAGTGGCAGGCTCCTGGCTGCTGGCTGTGCTTGGGAGGTCACAGCAGCCTGAATGACTCCTACATTAGTCTACAGTGCCCACTGCTGCCTGTGCTTGTGAGATCACAGCAGCCTCAGTGCCTCATAGCTTAGTTTTTAGCGCCCCCTCCTGGCTGTGCCTGTGAGATCACAGCAGCCTCAGTGCCTCTGTGGCCAGTGGCAGGCTCATGGCTGCTGGCTGTGCTTGTGAGGTCACAGCAGCCTCAGTGCCTCTTTTGCCAGTGGCAGGCTCCTGGCTGCTGGCTGTGCTTGGGAGGTCACAGCAGCCTCAGTGCCTCCCAGGCCAGTGGCAGGCTCCTGGCTGCTGGCTGTGCTTGGGAGGTCACAGCAGACTCAGTGACTCCTACGTTAGTCTACAGCGCCCACTGCTGGCTCTGCTTGTGAGGTCACAGCAGCCTCAGTGCGTCATAGGTTAGTGGCAGGCTCCTGGCTGCTGGCTGTGGTTGTGAGGTCACAGCAGCCTCAGTGCCTCATAGCTTAGTGTTTAGCGCCCCCTCCTGGCTGTGCTTGTGAGATCACAGCAGCCTCAGTGCCTCCTAGGCCTGTGGCAGGCTCATGGCTGCTGCCCATGCTTGTGAGGTCACAGCAGCCTGAATGACTCCTAGGCCAGTTGCAGACTCATGGCTGTTGGCTGTGCTTGTGAGGTCACAGCAGCCTCAGTGCCTCCCAGGCCAGTGGCAGGTTCACGGCTGCTGGCTGTGCTTGTGAGGTCACAGCAACCTCAGTGCCTCCTAGGCCAGGGGCAGGCTCCTGGTTGCTGGCTGTGCTTGTGAGGTCACTGCAAACCCAGTGCCTCCGAGGTCAGTGGCATGCTCATGGCTGCTGGCTGTGCTTGTGAGATAACAGCAGCCTCAGTGCCTCTGAGGCCAGTGGCAGGCTCCTGGCTGCTTGCTGTGCTTGTGAGGTCACAGCAGCCTCAGTGCCTCCTGGGTAACTCTGCAGCGCTCCCTGCTGGCTGTGCTTGTGAGGTCACAGTAGCCTCAGTGCCTCCTAGGCCAGTGGCAGGCGCATGGCTGCTGGCTGTGCTTGGGAGGTCACAGCAGCCTAAGTACCTCCTAGGCCACTGGCAAGCTTCTGCCTGCTGGCTGTGCTTGGGAGGTCACAGCAGCCTCAGTGCCTCATAGGTTAGCGGCAAGCGCCCCTGCTGGCCTTGCTTGTGAGGTCGCAGCAGCCTCAGTGCCTCCGACGCCAGTGGCGGGCTCCTGGCTGCTGGCTGTGCTTGTGAGGTCACAGCAGCCTGAATGCCTCCTAGGCCAGTGGCTCATTCATGGCTGCTGGCTGTCCTTGGGAGGTCACAGCAGCCCCAGGGCATCATAGGTTAGTGGCAAGCGCACCTGCTGGCTGCCCTTGTGAGGTCACAGCAGCCTCAGTGCCTCCTAGGCCAGTGGCAGGCTCCTGGATGCTGGCTGTGCTTGGGAGGTCACAGCAGCCTAAGTGCCTCCTCGGCTGGAGGAAAGTTCATACCTGCTGGCTGTGCTTGGGAGGTCACAGCAGCCTCAGTGCCTCCTAGGCCAGTGGCAGGCTCCTGGCTGCTGGCTGTGCTTGGGAGGTCATAGCAGCCTCAGTGCCTTCCAGGCCAGTGGCAGGCTCCTGGCTGCTGGCTGTGCTTGGGAGGTCACAGCAGCCTGAATGACTCCTACATTAGTCTACAGTGCCCACTGCTGCCTGTGCTTGTGAGGTCACAGCAGCCTCAGTGCCTCCTAGGCCAGTGGCAGGCTCCTGGCTGCTGGCTGTGCTTGGGAGGTCATAGCAGCCTCAGTGCCTTCCAGGCCAGTGGCAGGCTCCTGGCTGCTGGCTGTGCTTGGGAGGTCACAGCAGCCTGAATGACTCCTACATTAGTCTACAGTGCCCCCTCCTGGCTGTGCCTGTGAGATCACAGCAGCCTCAGTGCCTCTGTGGCCAGTGGCAGGCTCATGGCTGCTGGCTGTGCTTGTGAGGTCACAGCAGCCTGAATGACTCCTAGGCCAGTTGGAGACTCATGGCTGTTGGCTGTGCTTGTGAGGTCACAGCAGCCTCAGTGCCTCCTAGGCCTGTGGCAGGCTCATGGCTGCTGCCTGTGCTTGTGAGGTCACAGCAGCCTGAATGACTCCTAGGCCAGTTGGAGACTCATGGCTGTTGGCTGTGCTTGTGAGGTCACTGCAGCCCCAGTGCCTCTGAGGCCAGTGGCAGGTTCACGGCTGCTGGCTGTGCTTGTGAGGTCACAGCAACCTCAGTGCCTCCTAGGCCAGTTGCAGACTCATGGCTGTTGGCTGTGCTTCTGAGGTCACAGCAGCCTCAGTGCCTCTTTTGCCAGTGGCAGCCTCATGGCTGCTGGCTGTGCTTGTGAGGTCACAGCAGTCTCAGTGCCTCCTAGGCCAGTGTCTACCGCCCACTGCTGGCTGTGCTTGTGAGGTCACAGCAGCCTGAGTGCCTCCTAGGTAAATCTACAGTGCCCCCTGCTGGCTGTGTTTGGGAGGTCACAGCAGCCTCAGTGCCTCCTAGGCCAGTGGCAGAATCCTGGCTGCTAGCTGTGCTTGGGAGGTCACAGCAGCCTGGGTGCCTCCTAGGCCAGTGTCAGACTCATGGCTGCCGGCTGTGCTTGTGAGGTCACAGCAGCCTCAGTGCCTCTAAACCCAGTGGCAGGCTCATGGCTGCTGGCTGAGCTTGTGAGGTCACAGCAGCCTCAGTGCCTCCTACATTAGTCTACAGCGCCCACTGCTGCCTGTGCTTCTGAGGTCACAGCAGCCTCAGTGCCTCCTAAGCCTGGGGCAGCCTCATGGCTGCTGGCTGTGCTTGTCAGGTCACAGCAGCCTCAGTGCCTCATAGGTTAGTGGCAATCGCCCCACCTGGCTGTCCTTGTGAAGTCACAGCAGCCTGAGTGCCTCCTAGGGTCAGTGGCAGGCTCCTGGTTGCTGCCTTTGGTTGTGAGGTCACAGCAGCCTCTGTGCCTCGGAGGCCAGTGACAGGCTCCTGGCTGGTGGCTGTGCTTGGGAGGTCACAGCAGCCTGAGATCATCTCCTGCCAGTGGCAGGCTCATGGCTGCCGGCTGTGCTTGTGAGGTCACAGCAGCCTCAGTGCCTCATAGGCAAGTGTCTAGCTTCCCCTGCTGGCTGAGCTTGTGAGGTCACAGCAGCCTGAGTGCCTCCAAGGTAACTCTACAGCACCCCCTGCTGGCTGTGCTTGTGAGGTCACAGCAGCCTCAGTGCCTCTAGGGCCAGTGGCAGGCTCCTGGCTGCTGGCTTTGGTTGTGAGGTCACAGCAGCCTCAGTGCCACCTAGGCCACTGGCAAGCTCCTGCCTCCTGGCTGTGCTTGTGAGGTCACAGCAGCCTCAGTGCCTCATAGCTTAGTGGTAAGCGCCCCTGCTGGCCTTGCTTTTGAGGTCACAGCAGCCTCAGTGCCTCCCAGGCCTGTGGCAGGCTCCTGGCTGTGGCTGTGCTTCTGAGGTCACAGCAGACTCAGTGCCTCCTACGTAATTCTACAGCACTCCCTGCTGGCTGTGCTTGTGAGATCACAGCAGCCTCAGTGCCTCCTAGGCCAGTGGCAGGCTCCTAGCTGCTTGATGTGCTTGGGAGGTCACAGCAGCCTGAATGCCTCCTAGGCCAGTTGCACACTCATGGCTGTTGCCTGTGCTTGGGAGGTCACAGCAGCCTCAGTGCCTCTGTGGCCAGTGGTAGGCTCATGGCTGCTGGCTGTGCTTGTGAGGTCACAGCAGCCTCAGTGCCTCCCAGGCCAGTGGCAGGCTCCTGGCTGCTGGCTGTGCTTGGGAGGTCACAGCAGCCTCAGTACCTCATACGTAAGTGTCTATCGCCCCCTGCTGGCTGTGCTTGGGAGGTCACAGCAGCGTCAGTGCCTCATAGGTAACTCTACAGCGCCCCCTGCCGGCTGTGCTTGGGAGGTCACAGCAGCCTCAGTGCCTCCTAGGCCAGTGGCAGAATCCTGGCTGGTAGCTGTGCTTGTGAGGTCACAGCAGCCTCAGTGCCTCCTAGGTCAGTGGCCGGCGAATGGCTGCTGGCTGTGCTTGTGAGGTGTCAGCAACCTCAGTGCCTCCGAGGCCAGTGGCAGGCTCATGGCTCCTGGCTGAGCTTGTGAGGTCGCAGCAGCCTCAGTGCCTACTAGGCCAGTGGCAGGCTCCTGGATGCTGGCTGTGCTTGTGAGGTCAGAGCAGCCTAAGTGCCTGCTCGGCTGGAGGAAAGTTCACACCTGCTGGCTGTGCTTCTGAGGTAAAAGCAGCCTCAGTGCCTCTGAGGCCAGTGGCAGGCTCCTGGATGCTGGCTGTGCTTGTGAGGTCACAGCAGCCTGAATGCCTAGTAGGCCAGTGGCTCGTTCATGGCTGCTGGCTGAGCTTGTGAGGTCACAGCAGCCCCAGGGCATCATAGGTTAGTGGCAAGCGCACCTGCTGGCTGTCCTTCTGAGGTCACCGCAGCCCCAATGCCTCATAGGCCAGTGGTAGGCTCATGGCTGCTGCCTGTGCTTGGGAGATCTCAGCAGCCTCCATGCCTCCTAGGTCAGTGGCTCATTCATGGCTGGGGGCTGTGCTTGTGAGGTCATAGCAGCCTCAGTGCCTCCCAGGCCAGTGGCAGGCTCCTGGCTGCTGGCTGTGCTTGTGAGGTCACAGCAGTCTCAGTGCCTCATAGGTTAGCGGCAAGCGCCCCTGCTGGCCTTGCTTGTGAGGTCGCAGCAGCCTCAGTGCCTCCGACGCCAGTGGCGGGCTCCTGGCTGCTGGCTGTGCTTGTGAGGTCACAGCAGCCTGAATGCCTCCGAGGCCAGTGGCTCATTCATGGCTGCTGGCTGTCCTTGGGAGGTCACAGCAGCCCCAGGGCATCATAGGTTAGTGGCAAGCGCACCTGCTGGCTGCCCTTGTGAGGTCACAGCAGCCTCAGTGCCTCCTAGGCCAGTGGCAGGCTCCTGGATGCTGGCTGTGCTTGTGACGTCACAGCAGCCTCCATGCCTCCAAGGTCAGTGGCTCAATCATGGCTGCTGGCTGTGCTTGTGAGATAACAGCAGCCTCAGTGCCTCTGTGGCCAGTGGTAGGCTCATCGCTGCTGGCTGTGCTTGGGAGGTCACAGCAGCCTCAGTGCCTCCTAGGCCAGTTGCAGACTCATGGCTGTTGGCTGTGCTTCTGAGGTCACAGCAGCCTCAGTGCCTCCCAGGCCAGTGGCAGGCTCCTGGCTGCTGGATGTGCTTGGAAGGTCACAGAAGACTCACTGACTCCTACCTTAGTCTACAGCGCCCACTGCTGGCTGTGCTTGTGAGGTCACAGCAGCCTCAGTGCCTCATAGGTAAGTGTCTACCGCCCACTGCTGGCTGTGCTTGTGAGGTCACAGCAGCCTGAGTGCCTCCTAGGTAAATCTACAGTGCCCCCTGCTGGCTGTGTTTGGGAGGTCACAGCAGCCTAAGTGCCTCCTCGGCTGGAGGAAAGTTCATACCTGCTGGCTGTGCTTGGGAGGTCACAGCAGCCTCAGTGCCTCCTAGGCCAGTGGCAGGCTCCTGGCTGCTGGCTGTGCTTGGGAGGTCATAGCAGCCTCAGTGCCTTCCAGGCCAGTGGCAGGCTCCTGGCTGCTGGCTGTGCTTGGGAGGTCACAGCAGCCTCAGTGCCTCCTACATTAGTCTACAGCGCCCACTGCTGCCTGTGCTTCTGAGGTCACAGCAGCCTCAGTGCCTCCTAGGCCAGTGACAGGCTCCTGGCTGCTGACTGTGCTTGTGAGGTCACAGCAGCCTCAGTGCCTCATAGGTTAGTGGCAATCGCCCCACCTGGCTGTCCTTGTGAAGTCACAGCAGCCTGAGTGCCTCCTAGGGTCAGTGGCAGGCTCATGGTTGCTGCCTTTGGTTGTGAGGTCATAGCAGCCTCTGTGCCTCGGAGGCCAGTGACAGGCTCCTGGCTGGTGGCTGTGCTTGGGAGGTCACAGCAGCCTGAGATCATCTCCTGCCAGTGGCAGGCTCATGGCTGCCGGCTGTGCTTGTGAGGTCACAGCAGCCTCAGTGCCTCATAGGCAAGTGTCTAGCTTCCCCTGCTGGCTGTGCTTGTGAGGTCACAGCAGCCTGAGTGCCTCCCAGGTAACTCTACAGCACCCCCTGCTGGCTGTGCTTGTGAGGTCACAGCAGCCTCAGTGCCTCTAAGGCCAGTGGCAGGCTCCTGGATGCTGGCTGTGCTTTGGAGATAACAGCAGCCTCAGTGCCTCCGAGGCCAGTGGCAGGCTCCTGCATGCTGGCTGTGCTTCTGAGGTCACAGCAGCCGGAATGCCTAGTAGGCCAGTGGCTCGTTCATGGCTGCTGGCTGTGCTTGTGAGGTCACAGCAGCCCCAGGGCATCATAGGTTTGTGGAAAGCGCACCTGCTGGCTGTCCTTCTGAGGTCACCGCAGCCTCAATGCCTCATAGGCCAGTGGCAGGCTCATGGCTGGGGGCTGTGCTTGTGAGATCACAGCAGCCTCCATGCCTCCTAGGCCAGTGGCCGGCTCCTGGCTGCTGGCTGTGCTTGTGAGGTCACTGCAGCCCCAGTGCCTCTGAGGCCAGTGGCAGGTTCACGGATGCTGGCTGTGCTTGTGAGGTCACAGCAGCCTCAGTGCCTCTTTTGCCAGGGGCAGGCTCCTGGCTGCTGCCTGTGCTTGGGAGGTCACAGCAGCCTCAGTGACTCCTACGTTAGTCTACAGCGCCCACTGCTGCCTGTGCTTGTGAGGTCACAGCAGCATCAGTGCCTCCGAGGTCAGTTGCATGCTCATGGCTGCTGGCTGTGCTTCGGAGGTCACAGCAGCCTCAGTGCCTCCTAAGCCTGGGGCAGCCTCATGGCTGCTGGCTGTGCTTGTCAGGTCACAGCAGCCTCAGTGCCTCATAGGTTAGTGGCAAGCGCCCCACCTGGCTGTCCTTGTGAGGTCACAGGAGCCTGAGTGCCTCCTAGGGTCAGTGGCAGGCTCATGCTTGCTGCCTTTGGTTGTGAGGTCACAGCACCTCTGTGCCTCGGAGGCCACTGACAGGCTCCTGGCTGGTGGCTGTGCTTGGGAGGTCACAGCAGCCTGAGATCATCTCCGGCCAGTGGCAGGCTCCTGGCTGCTAGCTGTGCTTGGGAGGTCACAGCAACATCACTGCCTCCTAGGTCAGGGGCAGGCTCCTGGCTGCTGCCTGTGCTTGTGAGGTCACAGCAGCCTCAGAGCCTCTGAGGCCAGTGGCAGGCTCCTGGCTGCTGGCTGTGCTTGGGAGGTCACAGCAGCCTCAGTGCCTCCTAGGTCAGTGGCCGGAGAATGGCTGCTGGCTGTGCTTGTGAGGTCACAGCAGCCTCAGTGCCTCCTAGGCCAGTGGCAGGCTCATGGCTGCTGGCTGTGCTTGTGAGGTCACAGCAGCCTCAGTACCTCCTAGGCCACTGGCAAGCTTCTGCCTGCCTGCTGTGCCTCGGAGGTCACAGCAGCCTCAGTGCCTCCTAGGCCAGGGGCAGGCTCCTGGCTGCTGGCTGTGCTTGTGAGGTCACAGCAGCCTCAGTGCCTCTTTTGCCAGTGGCAGGCTCCTGGCTGCTGGCTGTGCTTGTGAGGTCACAGCAGCCTCAGTGCCTCCCAGGCCAGTGGCAGGCTCCTGGCTGCTGGCTGTGCTTGGGAGGTCACAGCAGACTCAGTGACTCCTACGTTAGTCTACAGCGCCCACTGCTGGCTGTGCTTGTGAGGTCACAGCAGCCTCAGTGCGTCATAGGTTAGTGGCAGGCTCCTGGCTGCTGACTGTGGTTGTGAGGTCACAGCAGCCTCAGTGCCTCATAGCTTAGTGTTTAGCGCCCCCTCCTGGCTGTGATTGTGAGATCACAGCAGCCTCAGTGCCTCCTAGGCCTGTGGCAGGCTCATGGCTGCTGCCTGTGCTTGTGAGGTCACAGCAGCCTGAATGACTCCTAGGCCAGTTGCAGACTCATGGCTGTTGGCTGTGCTTGTGAGGTCACAGCAGCCTCAGTGCCTCCCAGGCCAGTGGCAGGTTCACGGCTGCTGGCTGTGCTTGTGAGGTCACAGCAACCTCAGTGCCTCCTAGGCCAGGGGCAGGCTCCTGGTTGCTGGCTGTGCTTGTGAGGTCACTGCAAACCCAGTGCCTCCGACGTCAGTGGCATGCTCATGGCTGCTGGCTGTGCTTGTGAGATAACAGCAGCCTCAGTGCCTCTGAGGCCAGTGGCAGGCTCCTGGCTGCTTGCTGTGCTTGTGAGGTCACAGCAGCCTCAGTGCCTCCTGGGTAACTCTGC
Source organism: Dromaius novaehollandiae (assembly GCF_036370855.1). NCBI lineage: Eukaryota > Metazoa > Chordata > Aves > Casuariiformes > Dromaiidae > Dromaius > Dromaius novaehollandiae. Next base: position 224,125 of record NC_088109.1, read on the forward strand.
AGCGCTCCCTGCTGGCTGTGCTTGTGAGGTCACAGTAGCCTCAGTGCCTCCTAGGCCAGTGGCAGGCGCATGGCTGCTGGCTGTGCTTGGGAGGTCACAGCAGCCTAAGTACCTCCTAGGCCACTGGCAAGCTTCTGCCTGCTGGCTGTGCTTGGGAGGTCACAGCAGCCTCAGTGCCTCATAGGTTAGCGGCAAGCGCCCCTGCTGGCCTTGCTTGTGAGGTCGCAGCAGCCTCAGTGCCTCCGACGCCAGTGGCGGGCTCCTGGCTGCTGGCTGTGCTTGTGAGGTCACAGCAGCCTGAATGCCTCCTAGGCCAGTGGCTCATTCATGGCTGCTGGCTGTCCTTGGGAGGTCACAGCAGCCCCAGGGCATCATAGGTTAGTGGCAAGCGCACCTGCTGGCTGCCCTTGTGAGGTCACAGCAGCCTCAGTGCCTCCTAGGCCAGTGGCAGGCTCCTGGATGCTGGCTGTGCTTGGGAGGTCACAGCAGCCTAAGTGCCTCCTCGGCTGGAGGAAAGTTCATACCTGCTGGCTGTGCTTGGGAGGTCACAGCAGCCTCAGTGCCTCCTAGGCCAGTGGCAGGCTCCTGGCTGCTGGCTGTGCTTGGGAGGTCATAGCAGCCTCAGTGCCTTCCAGGCCAGTGGCAGGCTCCTGGCTGCTGGCTGTGCTTGGGAGGTCACAGCAGCCTGAATGACTCCTACATTAGTCTACAGTGCCCACTGCTGCCTGTGCTTGGGAGGTCACAGCAGCCTCAGTGCCTCCTAGGCCAGTGGCAGGCTCCTGGCTGCTGGCTGTGCTTGGGAGGTCATAGCAGCCTCAGTGCCTTCCAGGCCAGTGGCAGGCTCCTGGCTGCTGGCTGTGCTTGGGAGGTCACAGCAGCCTGAATGACTCCTACATTAGTCTACAGTGCCCACTGCTGCCTGTGCTTGTGAGGTCACAGCAGCCTCAGTGCCTCCTAGGCCAGTGGCAGGCTCCTGGCTGCTGGCTGTGCTTGGGAGGTCATAGCAGCCTCAGTGCCTTCCAGGCCAGTGGCAGGCTCCTGGCTGCTGGCTGTGCTTGGGAGGTCACAGCAGCCTGAATGACTCCTACATTAGTCTACAGTGCCCACTGCTGCCTGTGCTTGTGAGGTCACAGCAGCCTCAGTGCCTCATAGCTTAGTGTTTAGCGCCCCCTCCTGGCTGTGCCTGTGAGATCACAGCAGCCTCAGTGCCTCTGTGGCCAGTGGCAGGCTCATGGCTGCTGGCTGTGCTTGGGAGGTCACAGCAGCCTGAATGACTCCTAGGCCAGTTGGAGAGTCATGGCTGTTGGCTGTGCTTGTGAGGTCACAGCAGCCTCAGTGCCTCCTAGGCCTGTGGCAGGCTCATGGCTGCTGGCTGTGCTTGTGAGGTCACAGCAGCCTGAATGACTCCTAGGCCAGTTGGAGACTCATGGCTGTTGGCTGTGCTTGTGAGGTCACTGCAGCCCCAGTGCCTCTGAGGCCAGTGGCAGGTTCACGGCTGCTGGCTGTGCTTGTGAGGTCACAGCAACCTCAGTGCCTCCTAGGCCAGTTGCAGACTCATGGCTGTTGGCTGTGCTTCTGAGGTCACAGCAGCCTCAGTGCCTCCCAGGCCAGTGGCAGGCTCCTGGCTGCTGGATGTGCTTGGAAGGTCACAGAAGACTCACTGACTCCTACCTTAGTCTACAGCGCCCACTGCTGGCTGTGCTTGTGAGGTCACAGCAGCCTCAGTGCCTCCTAGGCCACTGGCAGGCTCATGGCTGCTGGCTGTGCTTGTGAGGTCACAGCAGTCTCAGTGCCTCATAGGTAAGTGTCTACCGCCCACTGCTGGCTGTGCTTGTGAGGTCACAGCAGCCTGAGTGCCTCCTAGGTAAATCTACAGTGCCCCCTGCTGGCTGTTTTTGGGAGGTCACAGCAGCCTCAGTGCCTCCTAGGCCAGTGGCAGGCTCCTGGCTGCTAGTTGTGCTTGGGAGGTCACAGCAGCCTGGGTGCCTCCTAGGCCAGTGTCAGACTCATGGCTGCCGGCTGTGCTTGTGAGGTCACAGCAGCCTCAGTGCCTCCTACATTAGTCTACAGCGCCCACTGCTGCCTGTGCTTCTGAGGTCACAGCAGCCTCAGTGCCTCCTAGGCCAGTGGCAGGCTCCTGGCTGCTGACTGTGCGTGGGAGGTCACAGCAGCCTCAGTGCCTCATAGGTTAGTGGCAATCGCCCCACCTGGCTGTCCTTGTGAAGTCACAGCAGCCTGAGTGCCTCCTAGGGTCAGTGGCAGGCTCATGGTTGCTGCCTTTGGTTGTGAGGTCACAGCAGCCTCTGTGCCTCGGAGGCCTGTGACAGGCTCCTGGCTGGTGGCTGTGCTTGGGAGGTCACAGCAGCCTGAGATCATCTCCTGCCAGTGGCAGGCTCATGGCTGCCGGCTGTGCTTGTGAGGTCACAGCAGCCTCAGTGCCTCATAGGCAAGTGTCTAGCTTCCCCTGCTGGCTGTGCTTGTGAGGTCACAGCAGCCTCAGTGCCTCCAAGGTAACTCTACAGCACCCCCTGCTGGCTGTGCTTGTGAGGTCACAGCAGCCTCAGTGCCTCATAGGCCAGTGGCAGGCTCCTGGCTGCTGGCTTTAGTTGTGAGGTCACAGCAGCCTCAGTGCCACCTAGGCCACTGGCAAGCTCCTGCCTCCTGGCTGTGCTTGTGAGGTCACAGCAGCCTCAGTGCCTCATAGCTTAGTGGTAAGCGCCCCTGCTGGCCTTGCTTGTGAGGTCACAGCAGCCTCAGTGCCTCCCAGGCCTGTGGCAGGCTCCTGGCTGCTGGCTGTGCTTGGGAGGTCACAGCAGACTCAGTGCCTCATACGTAATTCTACAGCACTCCCTGCTGGCTGTGCTTCTGAGGTCACAGCAGCCTCAGTGCCTCCTAGGCCAGTGGCAGGCTCCTAGCTGCTTGATGTGCTTGGGAGGTCACAGCAGCCTGAATGCCTCCTAGGCCAGTTGCACACTCATGGCTGTTGGCTGTGCTTGTGAGGTCACAGCAGCCTCAGTGCCTCTGTGGCCAGTGGTAGGCTCATGGCTGCTGGCTGTGCTTGTGAGGTCACAGCAGCCTCAGTGCCTCCTAGGCCAGTTGCAGACTCATGGCTGTTGGCTGTGCTTGTGAGGTCACAGCAGCCTCAGTGCCTCCCAGGCCAGTGGCAGGCTCCTGGCTGCTGGCTGTGCTTGGGAGGTCACAGCAGCCTCAGTGCCTCATACGTAAGTGTCTATCGCCCCCTGCTGGCTGTGCTTGGGAGGTCACAGCAGCCTCAGTGCCTCATAGGTAACTCTACAGCGCCCCCTGCCGGCTGTGCTTGGGAGGTCACAGCAGCCTCAGTGCCTCCTAGGCCAGTGGCAGAATCCTGGCTGCTAGCTGTGCTTGGGAGGTCACAGCAGCCTCAGTGCCTCCTAGGTCAGTGGCCGGCGAATGGCTGCTGGCTGTGCTTGTGAGGTGTCAGCAAACTCAGTGCCTCCGAGGCCAGTGGCAGGCTCATGGCTCCTGGCTGAGCTTGTGAGGTCGCAGCAGCCTCAGTGCCTACTAGGCCAGTGGCAGGCTCCTGGATGCTGGCTGTGCTTGTGAGGTCAGAGCAGCCTAAGTGCCTGCTCGGCTGGAGGAAAGTTCACACCTGCTGGCTGTGCTTCTGAGGTAACAGCAGCCTCAGTGCCTCTGAGGCCAGTGGCAGGCTCCTGGATGCTGGCTGTGCTTGTGAGGTCACAGCAGCCTGAATGCCTAGTAGGCCAGTGGCTCGTTCATGGCTGCTGGCTGAGCTTGTGAGGTCACAGCAGCCCCAGGGCATCATAGGTTAGTGGCAAGCGCACCTGCTGGCTGTCGTTCTGAGGTCACAGCAGCCTCAATGCCTCCTACGCCAGTGGCAGGCTCATGGCTGCTGCCTGTGCTTGTGAGATCACAGCAGCCTCAGTGCCTCATAGGTTAGCGGCAAGCGCCCCTGCTGGCCTTGCTTGTGAGGTCGCAGCAGCCTCAGTGCCTCCGACGCCAGTGGCGGGCTCCTGGCTGCTGGCTGTGCTTGTGAGGTCACAGCAGCCTGAATGCCTCCTAGGCCAGTGGCTCATTCATGGCTGCTGGCTGTCCTTGGGAGGTCACAGCAGCCCCAGGGCATCATAGGTTAGTGGCAAGCGCACCTGCTGGCTGCCCTTGTGAGGTCACAGCAGCCTCAGTGCCTCCTAGGCCAGTGGCAGGCTCCTGGATGCTGGCTGTGCTTGTGACGTCACAGCAGCCTCCATGCCTCCAAGGTCAGTGGCTCAATCATGGCTGCTGGCTGTGCTTGTGAGATAACAGCAGCCTCAGTGCCTCTGTGGCCAGTGGTAGGCTCATCGCTGCTGGCTGTGCTTGTGAGGTCACAGCAGCCTCAGTGCCTCCTAGGCCAGTTGCAGACTCATGGCTGTTGGCTGTGCTTCTGAGGTCACAGCAGCCTCAGTGCCTCCCAGGCCAGTGGCAGGCTCCTGGCTGCTGGATGTGCTTGGAAGGTCACAGAAGACTCACTGACTCCTACCTTAGTCTACAGCGCCCACTGCTGGCTGTGCTTGTGAGGTCACAGCAGCCTCAGTGCCTCCTAGGCCACTGGCAGGCTCATGGCTGCCGGCTGTGCTTGTGAGGTCACAGCAGTCTCAGTGCCTCATAGGTAAGTGTCTACCGCCCACTGCTGGCTGTGCTTGTGAGGTCACAGCAGCCTGAGTGCCTCCTAGGTAAATCTACAGTGCCCCCTGCTGGCTGTGTTTGGGAGGTCACAGCAGCCTCAGTGCCTCCTAGGCCAGTGGCAGGCTCCTGGCTGCTAGCTGTGCTTGGGAGGTCACAGCAGCCTGGGTGCCTCCTAGGCCAGTGTCAGACTCATGGCTGCTGGCTGTGCTTGGGAGGTCACAGCAGCCTCAGTGCCTCATACGTAAGTGTCTATCGCCCCCTGCTGGCTGTGCTTGGGAGGTCACAGCAGCCTCAGTGCCTCATAGGTAACTCTACAGCGCCCCCTGCCGGCTGTGCTTGGGAGGTCACAGCAGCCTCAGTGCCTCCTAGGCCAGTGGCAGAATCCTGGCTGCTAGCTGTGCTTGGGAGGTCACAGCAGCCTCAGTGCCTCCTAGGTCAGTGGCCGGCGAATGGCTGCTGGCTGTGCTTGTGAGGTGTCAGCAAACTCAGTGCCTCCGAGGCCAGTGGCAGGCTCATGGCTCCTGGCTGAGCTTGTGAGGTCGCAGCAGCCTCAGTGCCTACTAGGCCAGTGGCAGGCTCCTGGATGCTGGCTGTGCTTGTGAGGTCAGAGCAGCCTAAGTGCCTGCTCGGCTGGAGGAAAGTTCACACCTGCTGGCTGTGCTTCTGAGGTAACAGCAGCCTCAGTGCCTCTGAGGCCAGTGGCAGGCTCCTGGATGCTGGCTGTGCTTGTGAGGTCACAGCAGCCTGAATGCCTAGTAGGCCAGTGGCTCGTTCATGGCTGCTGGCTGAGCTTGTGAGGTCACAGCAGCCCCAGGGCATCATAGGTTAGTGGCAAGCGCACCTGCTGGCTGTCGTTCTGAGGTCACAGCAGCCTCAATGCCTCCTACGCCAGTGGCAGGCTCATGGCTGCTGCCTGTGCTTGTGAGATCACAGCAGCCTCAGTGCCTCATAGGTTAGCGGCAAGCGCCCCTGCTGGCCTTGCTTGTGAGGTCGCAGCAGCCTCAGTGCCTCCGACGCCAGTGGCGGGCTCCTGGCTGCTGGCTGTGCTTGTGAGGTCACAGCAGCCTGAATGCCTCCTAGGCCAGTGGCTCATTCATGGCTGCTGGCTGTCCTTGGGAGGTCACAGCAGCCCCAGGGCATCATAGGTTAGTGGCAAGCGCACCTGCTGGCTGCCCTTGTGAGGTCACAGCAGCCTCAGTGCCTCCTAGGCCAGTGGCAGGCTCCTGGATGCTGGCTGTGCTTGTGACGTCACAGCAGCCTCCATGCCTCCAAGGTCAGTGGCTCAATCATGGCTGCTGGCTGTGCTTGTGAGATAACAGCAGCCTCAGTGCCTCTGTGGCCAGTGGTAGGCTCATCGCTGCTGGCTGTGCTTGGGAGGTCACAGCAGCCTCAGTGCCTCCTAGGCCAGTTGCAGACTCATGGCTGTTGGCTGTGCTTCTGAGGTCACAGCAGCCTCAGTGCCTCCCAGGCCAGTGGCAGGCTCCTGGCTGCTGGATGTGCTTGGAAGGTCACAGAAGACTCACTGACTCCTACCTTAGTCTACAGCGCCCACTGCTGGCTGTGCTTGTGAGGTCACAGCAGCCTCAGTGCCTCCTAGGCCACTGGCAGGCTCATGGCTGCCGGCTGTGCTTGTGAGGTCACAGCAGTCTCAGTGCCTCATAGGTAAGTGTCTACCGCCCACTGCTGGCTGTGCTTGTGAGGTCACAGCAGCCTGAGTGCCTCCTAGGTAAATCTACAGTGCCCCCTGCTGGCTGTGTTTGGGAGGTCACAGCAGCCTCAGTGCCTCCTAGGCCAGTGGCAGGCTCCTGGCTGCTAGCTGTGCTTGGGAGGTCACAGCAGCCTGGGTGCCTCCTAGGCCAGTGTCAGACTCATGGCTGCTGGCTGTGCTTGGGAGGTCACAGCAGCCTCAGTGCCTCTAAAGCCAGTGGCAGGCTCATGGCTGCTGGCTGAGCTTGTGAGGTCACAGCAGCCTCTGTGCCTCCTAGGTCAGTGGCCGGCGAAAGGCTGCTGGCTGTGCTTGTGAAGTGTCAGCAACCTCAGTGCCTCCGAGACCAGTGGCAGGCTCATGGCTCCTGGCTGAGCTTGTCAGCTCGCAGCAGCCTCAGTGCCCCCGAGGTCAGTTGCATGCTCATGCGTGCTTGCTGTGCTTGGGAGGTCATAGCAGCCTCAGTGCCTTCCAGGCCAGTGGCAGGCTCCTGGCTGCTGGCTGTGCTTGGGAGGTCACAGCAGCCTCAGTGCCTCCTACATTAGTCTACAGTGCCCACTGCTGGCTGTGCTTCTGAGGTCACAGCAGCCTCAGTGCCTCTTTTGCCAGGGGCAGGCTCCTGGCTGCTGCCTGTGCTTGTGAGGTCACAGCAGCCTCAGTGACTCCTACGTTAGTCTACAGCGCCCACTGCTGCCTGTGCTTGTGAGGTCACAGCAGCATCAGTGCCTCCGAGGTCAGTTGCATTCTCATGGCTGCTGGCTGTGCTTCGGAGGTCACAGCAGCCTCAGTGCCTCCTAAGCCTGGGGCAGCCTCATGGCTGCTGGCTGTGCTTGTCAGGTCACAGCAGCCTCAGTGCCTCATAGGTTAGTGGCAAGCGCCCCACCTGGCTGTCCTTGTGAGGTCACAGGAGCCTGAGTGCCTCCTAGGGTCAGTGGCAGGCTCATGGTTGCTGCCTTTGGTTGTGAGGTCACAGCAGCCTCTGTGCCTCGGAGGCCAGTGGCAGGCTCCTGGCTGGTGGCTGTGCTTGTGATGTCACAGCAGCCTCAGTGCCTCATAGGCAAGTGTCTAGCGCCCCCTGCTGGCTGTGTTTGGGAGGTCACAGCAGCCTGACTGCCTCCCAGGTAACTCTACAGCGCCCCCTGCTCGTTGTCCTTGTGAGGTCACAGCAGCCAAAGCGCCTTCCAGGCCAGTGGCAGGCTCCTGGCTGCTAGCTGTGCTTGGGAGGTCACAGCAACATCACTGCCTCCTAGGTCAGGGGCAGGCTCCTAGCTGCTGCCTGTGCTTGTGAGGTCACAGCAGCCTCAGAGCCTCTGAGGCCAGTGGCATGCTCCTGGCTGCTGGCTGTGCTTGTGAGGTCACAGCAGCCTCAGTGCCTCCTAGGTCAGTGGCCGGAGAATGGCTGCTGGCTGTGCTTGTGAGGTCACAGCAGCCTCAGTGCCTCCTAGGCCAGTGGCAGGCTCATGGCTGCTGGCTGTGCTTGTGAGGTCACAGCAGCCTCAGTACCTCCTAGGCCGCTGGCAAGCTTCTGCCTGCCTGCTGTGCCTCGGAGGTCACAGCAGCCTCAGTGCCTCCTAGGCCAGGGGCAGGCTCCTGGCTGCTGGTTGTGCTTGTGAGGTCACAGCAGCCTCAGTGCCTCCTAGGCCAGTGGCAGGCTCCTGGCTGCTGGCTGTGCTTGGGAGGTCACAGCAGCCTCAGTGCCTACCAGGCCAGTGGCAGGCTCCTGGCTGCTGGCTGTGCTTGGGAGGTCACAGCAGACTCAGTGACTCCTACGTTAGTCTACAGCGCCCACTGCTGGCTGTGCTTGTGAGGTCACAGCAGCCTCAGTGCCTCATAGGTTAGCGGCAAGCGCCCCTGCTGGCCTTGCTTGTGAGGTCGCAGCAGCCTCAGTGCCTCCTAGGCCAGTGGCGGGCTCCTGGCTGCTGGCTGTGCTTGGGAGGTCAAAGCAGCCTGGGTGCCTCCTAGGCCAGTGTCAGACTCATGGCTGCTGGCTATGCTTCGGAGGTCACAGCATCCTCAGTGCCTCTAAAGCCAGTGGCAGGCTCATGGCTGCTGGCTGAGCTTGTGAGGTCACAGCAGCCTCTGTGCCTCCTAGGTCAGTTGCCGGCGAAAGGCTGCTGGCTGTGCTTGTGAAGTGTCAGCAACCTCAGTGCCTCCGAGACCAGTGGCAGGCTCATGGCTCCTGGCTGAGCTTGTCAGCTCGCAGCAGCCTCAGTGCCCCCGAGGTCAGTTGCATGCTCATGCGTGCTTGCTGTGCTTGTGAGGTCACAGCAGCCTCAGTGCTTCCTAGGCCAGTGGCAGGCTCCTGGATGCTGGCTGTGCTTGGGAGGTCACAGCAGCCTAAGTGCCTCCTCGGCTGGAGGAAAGTTCATACCTGCTGGCTGTGCTTGGGAGGTCACAGCAGCCTCAGTGCCTCCTAGGCCAGTGGCAGGCTCCTGGCTGCTGGCTGTGCTTGGGAGGTCATAGCAGCCTCAGTGCCTTCCAGGCCAGTGGCAGGCTCCTGGCTGCTGGCTGTGCTTGGGAGGTCACAGCAGCCTGAATGACTCCTACATTAGTCTACAGTGCCCACTGCTGCCTGTGCTTGTGAGATCACAGCAGCCTCAGTGCCTCATAGCTTAGTTTTTAGCGCCCCCTCCTGGCTGTGCCTGTGAGATCACAGCAGCCTCAGTGCCTCTGTGGCCAGTGGCAGGCTCATGGCTGCTGGCTGTGCTTGTGAGGTCACAGCAGCCTGAATGACTCCTAGGCCAGTTGGAGAGTCATGGCTGTTGGCTGTGCTTGTGAGGTCACAGCAGCCTCAGTGCCTCCTAGGCCTGTGGCAGGCTCCTGGCTGCTGGCTGTGCTTGGGAGGTCACAGCAGCCTCAGTGCCTCCGAGGCCAGTGGCAGGCTCCTGCATGCTGGCTGTGCTTCTGAGGTCACAGCAGCCGGAATGCCTAGTAGGCCAGTGGCTCGTTCATGGCTGGTGGCTGTGCTTGTGAGGTCACAGCAGCCCCAGGGCATCATAGGTTTGTGGAAAGCGCACCTGCTGGCTGTCCTTCTGAGGTCACCGCAGCCTCAATGCCTCATAGGCCAGTGGCAGGCTCATGGCTGGGGGCTGTGCTTGTGAGATCACAGCAGCCTCCATGCCTCCTAGGCCAGTGGCCGGCTCCTGGCTGCTGGCTGTGCTTGTGAGGTCACTGCAGCCCCAGTGCCTCTGAGGCCAGTGGCAGGTTCACGGCTGCTGGCTGTGCTTGTGAGGTCACAGCAGCCTCAGTGCCTCTTTTGCCAGGGGCAGGCTCCTGGCTGCTGCCTGTGCTTGTGAGGTCACAGCAGCCTCAGTGACTCCTACGTTAGTCTACAGCGCCCACTGCTGCCTGTGCTTGTGAGGTCACAGCAGCATCAGTGCCTCCGAGGTCAGTTGCATGCTCATGGCTGCTGGCTGTGCTTCGGAGGTCACAGCAGCCTCAGTGCCTCCTAAGCCTGGGGCAGCCTCATGGCTGCTGGCTGTGCTTGTCAGGTCACAGCAGCCTCAGTGCCTCATAGGTTAGTGGCAAGCGCCCCACCTGGCTGTCCTTGTGAGGTCACAGGAGCCTGAGTGCCTCCTAGGGTCAGTGGCAGGCTCATGCTTGCTGCCTTTGGTTGTGAGGTCACAGCAGCCTCTGTGCCTCGGAGGCCAGTGACAGGCTCCTGGCTGGTGGCTGTGCTTGGGAGGTCACAGCAGCCTGAGATCATCTCCGGCCAGTGGCAGGCTCATGGCTGCCGGCTGTGCTTGTGAGGTCACAGCAGCCTCAGTGCCTCATAGGCAAGTGTCTAGCTTCCCCTGCTGGCTGTGCTTGTGAGGTCACAGCAGCCTCAGTGCCTCATAGGCAAGTGTCTAGCTTCCCCTGCTGGCTGTGCTTGTGAGGTCACAGCAGCCTGAGTGCCTCCCAGGTAACTCTACAGCGCCCCCTGCTCGTTGTCCTTGTGAGGTCACAGCAGCCAAAGCGCCTTCCAGGCCAGTGGCAGGCTCCTGGCTGCTAGCTGTGCTTGGGAGGTCACAGCAACATCACTGCCTCCTAGGTCAGGGGCAGGCTCCTGGCTGCTGCCTGTGCTTGGGAGGTCACAGCAGCCTCAGAGCCTCTGAGGCCAGTGGCATGCTCCTGGCTGCTGGCTGTGCTTGTGAGGTCACAGCAGCCTCTGTGCCTCAGAGGCCAGTGGCCGGAGAATGGCTGCTGGCTGTGCTTGTGAGGTCACAGCAGCCTCAGTGCCTCCTAGGCCAGGGGCAGGCTCCTGGCTGCTGGTTGTGCTTGTGAGGTCACAGCAGCCTCAGTGCCTCTTTTGCCAGTGGCAGGCTCCTGGCTGCTGGCTGTGCTTGTGAGGTCACAGCAGCCTCAGTGCCTACCAGGCCAGTGGCAGGCTCCTGGCTGCTGGCTGTGCTTGGGAGGTCACAGCAGACTCAGTGACTCCTACGTTAGTCTACAGAGCCCACTGCTGGCTGTGCTTGTGAGGTCACAGCAGCCTCAGTGCGTCATAGGTTAGTGGCAGGCTCCTGGCTGCTGGCTGTGGTTGTGAGGTCACAGCAGCCTCAGTGCCTCATAGCTTAGTGTTTAGCGCCCCCTCCTGGCTGTGCTTGTGAGATCACAGCAGCCTCAGTGCCTCTGTGGCCAGTGGCAGGCTCATGGCTGCTGGCTGTGCTTGTGAGGTCACAGCAGCCTGAATGACTCCTAGGCCAGTTGCAGACTCATGGCTGTTGGCTGTGCTTGTGAGGTCACAGCAGCCTCAGTGCCTCCCAGGCCAGTGGCAGGTTCACGGCTGCTGGCTGTGCTTGTGAGGTCACAGCAACCTCAGTGCCTCCTAGGCCAGGGGCAGGCTCCTGGTTGCTGGCTGTGCTTGTGAGGTCACTGCAAACCCAGTGCCTCCGAGGTCAGTGGCATGCTCATGGCTGCTGGCTGTGCTTGTGAGATAACAGCAGCCTCAGTGCCTCTGAGGCCAGTGGCAGGCTCCTGGCTGCTTGCTGTGCTTGTGAAGTCACAGCAGCCTCAGTGCCTCCTGGGTAACTCTGCAGCGCTCCCTGCTGGCTGTGCTTGTGAGGTCACAGTAGCCTCAGTGCCTCCTAGGCCAGTGGCAGGCACATGGCTGCTGGCTGTGCTTGGGAGGTCACAGCAGCCTAAGTACCTCCTAGGCCACTGGCAAGCTTCTGCCTGCTGGCTGTGCTTGTGAGGTCACAGCAGCCTCAGTGCCTCATAGGTTAGCGGCAAGCGCCCCTGCTGGCCTTGCTTGTGAGGTCGCAGCAGCCTCAGTGCCTCCGACGCCAGTGGCGGGCTCCTGGCTGCTGGCTGTGCTTGTGAGGTCACAGCAGCCTGAATGCCTTCTAGGCCAGTGGCTCATTCATAGCTGCTGGCTGTCCTTGGGAGGTCACAGCAGCCCCAGGGCATCATAGGTTAGTGGCAAGCGCACCTGCTGGCTGCCCTTGTGAGGTCACAGCAGCCTCAGTGCCTCCTAGGCCAGTGGCAGGCTCCTGGCTGCTGGCTGTGCTTGTGAGGTCACAGCAGCCTCCATGCCTCCAAGGTCAGTGGCTCAATCATGGCTGCTGGCTGTGCTTGTGAGATAACAGCAGCCTCAGTGCCTCTGTGGCCAGTGGTAGGCTCATCGCTGCTGGCTGTGCTTGTGAGGTCACAGCAGCCTCAGTGCCTCCTAGGCCAGTTGCAGACTCATGGCTGTTGGCTGTGCTTCTGAGGTCACAGCAGCCTCAGTGCCTCCCAGGCCAGTGGCAGGCTCCTGGCTGCTGGATGTGCTTGGAAGGTCACAGAAGACTCACTGACTCCTACCTTAGTCTACAGCGCCCACTGCTGGCTGTGCTTGTGAGGTCACAGCAGCCTCAGTGCCTCCTAGGCCACTGGCAGGCTCATGGCTGCTGGCTGTGCTTGTGAGGTCACAGCAGCCTCAGTGCCTCATAGGTAAGTGTCTACCGCCCACTGCTGGCTGTGCTTGTGAGGTCACAGCAGCCTGAGTGCCTCCTAGGTAAATCTACAGTGCCCCCTGCTGGCTGTGTTTGGGAGGTCACAGCAGCCTCAGTGCCTCTAAAGCCAGTGGCAGGCTCATGGCTGCTGGCTGAGCTTGTGAGGTCACAGCAGCCTCTGTGCCTCCTAGGTCAGTGGCCGGCGAAAGGCTGCTGGCTGTGCTTGTGAAGTGTCAGCAACCTCAGTGCCTCCAAGACCAGTGGCAGGCTCATGGCTCCTGGCTGAGCTTGTCAGCTCGCAGCAGCCTCAGTGCCCCCGAGGTCAGTTGCATGCTCATGCGTGCTTGCTGTGCTTGTGAGGTCACAGCAGCCTCAGTGCTTCCTAGGCCAGTGGCAGGCTCCTGGATGCTGGCTGTGCTTGGGAGGTCACAGCAGCCTAAGTGCCTCCTCGGCTGGAGGAAAGTTCATACCTGCTGGCTGTGCTTGGGAGGTCACAGCAGCCTCAGTGCCTCCTAGGCCAGTGGCAGGCTCCTGGCTGCTGGCTGTGCTTGGGAGGTCATAGCAGCCTCAGTGCCTTCCAGGCCAGTGGCAGGCTCCTGGCTGCTGGCTGTGCTTGGGAGGTCACAGCAGCCTCAGTGCCTCCTACATTAGTCTACAGCGCCCACTGCTGCCTGTGCTTGTGAGGTCACAGCAGCCTCAGTGCCTCCTAGGCCAGTGGCAGGCTCCTGGCTGCTGACTGTGCTTGGGAGGTCACAGCAGCCTCAGTGCCTCATAGGTTAGTGGAAATCGCCCCACCTGGCTGTCCTTGTGAAGTCACAGCAGCCTGAGTGCCTCCTAGGGTCAGTGGCAGGCTCATGGTTGCTGCCTTTGGTTGTGAGGTCATAGCAGCCTCTGTGCCTCGGAGGCCAGTGACAGGCTCCTGGCTGGTGGCTGTGCTTGGGAGGTCACAGCAGCCTGAGATCATCTCCTGCCAGTGGCAGGCTCATGGCTGCCGGCTGTGCTTGTGAGGTCACAGCAGCCTCAGTGCCTCATAGGCAAGTGTCTAGCTTCCCCTGCTGGCTGTGCTTGTGAGGTCACAGCAGCCTGAGTGCCTCCAAGGTAACTCTACAGCACCCCCTGCTGGCTGTGCTTGTGAGGTCACAGCAGCCTCAGTGCCTCTAAGGCCAGTGGCAGGCTCCTGGATGCTGGCTGTGCTTTGGAGGTCACAGCAGCCTCAGTGCCTCCGAGGCCAGTGGCAGGCTCCTGCATGCTGGCTGTGCTTCTGAGGTCACAGCAGCCGGAATGCCTAGTAGGCCAGTGGCTCGTTCATGGCTGCTGGCTGTGCTTGTGAGGTCACAGCAGCCCCAGGGCATCATAGGTTTGTGGAAAGCGCACCTGCTGGCTGTCCTTCTGAGGTCACCGCAGCCTCAATGCCTCATAGGCCAGTGGCAGGCTCATGGCTGGGGGCTGTGCTTGTGAGATCACAGCAGCCTCCATGCCTCCTAGGCCAGTGGCCGGCTCCTGGCTGCTGGCTGTGCTTGTGAGGTCACTGCAGCCCCAGTGCCTCTGAGGCCAGTGGCAGGTTCACGGCTGCTGGCTGTGCTTGTGAGGTCACAGCAGCCTCAGTGCCTCTTTTGCCAGGGGCAGGCTCCTGGCTGCTGCCTGTGCTTGTGAGGTCACAGCAGCCTCAGTGCCTCCTACGTTAGTCTACAGCGCCCACTGCTGCCTGTGCTTGTGAGGTCACAGCAGCATCAGTGCCTCCGAGGTCAGTTGCATGCTCATGGCTGGTGGCTGTGCTTCGGAGGTCACAGCAGCCTCAGTGCCTCCTAAGCCTGGGGCAGCCTCATGGCTGCTGGCTGTGCTTGTCAGGTCACAGCAGCCTCAGTGCCTCATAGGTTAGTGGCAAGCGCCCCACCTGGCTGTCCTTGTGAGGTCACAGGAGCCTGAGTGCCTCCTAGGGTCAGTGGCAGGCTCATGCTTGCTGCCTTTGGTTGTGAGGTCACAGCAGCCTCTGTGCCTCAGAGGCCAGTGACAGGCTCCTGGCTGGTGGCTGTGCTTGGGAGGTCACAGCAGCCTCAGTGCCTCCTAGGCCAGTGGCAGGCTCCTGGCTGCTGGTTGTGCTTGTGAGGTCACAGCAGCCTCAGTGCCTCTGTGGCCAGTGGCAGGCTCCTGGCTGCTGGCTGTGCTTGTGAGGTCACAGCAGCCTCAGTGCCTACCAGGCCAGTGGCAGGCTCCTGGCTGCTGGCTGTGCTGGGGAGGTCACAGCAGACTCAGTGACTCCTACGTTAGTCTACAGCGCCCACTGCTGGCTGTGCTTGTGAGGTCACAGCAGCCTCAGTGCGTCATAGGTTAGTGGCAGGCTCCTGGCTGCTGGCTGTGCTTGTGAGGTCACAGCAGCCTCAGTGCCTCATAGCTTAGTGTTTAGCGCCCCCTCCTGGCTGTGCTTGTGAGATCACAGCAGCCTCAGTGCCTCTGTGGCCAGTGGCAGGCTCATGGCTGCTGGCTGTGCTTGTGAGGTCACAGCAGCCTGAATGACTCCTAGGCCAGTTGCAGACTCATGGCTGTTGGCTGTGCTTGTGAGGTCACAGCAGCCTCAGTGCCTCCCAGGCCAGTGGCAGGTTCACGGCTGCTGGCTGTGCTTGTGAGGTCACAGCAACCTCAGTGCCTCCTAGGCCAGGGGCAGGCTCCTGGTTGCTGGCTGTGCTTGTGAGGTCACTGCAAACCCAGTGCCTCCGAGGTCAGTGGCATGCTCATGGCTGCTGGCTGTGCTTGTGAGATAACAGCAGCCTCAGTGCCTCTGAGGCCAGTGGCAGGCTCCTGGCTGCTTGCTGTGCTTGTGAGGTCACAGCAGCCTCAGTGCCTCCTGGGTAACTCTGCAGCGCTCCCTGCTGGCTGTGCTTGTGAGGTCACAGTAGCCTCAGTGCCTCCTAGGCCAGTGGCAGGCGCATGGCTGCTGGCTGTGCTTGGGAGGTCACAGCAGCCTAAGTACCTCCTAGGCCACTGGCAAGCTTCTGCCTGCTGGCTGTGCTTGGGAGGTCACAGCAGCCTCAGTGCCTCATAGGTTAGCGGCAAGCGCCCCTGCTGGCCTTGCTTGTGAGGTCGCAGCAGCCTCAGTGCCTCCGACGCCAGTGGCGGGCTCCTGGCTGCTGGCTGTGCTTGTGAGGTCACAGCAGCCTGAATGCCTCCTAGGCCAGTGGCTCATTCATAGCTGCTGGCTGTCCTTGGGAGGTCACAGCAGCCCCAGGGCATCATAGGTTAGTGGCAAGCGCACCTGCTGGCTGCCCTTGTGAGGTCACAGCAGCCTCAGTGCCTCCTAGGCCAGTGGCAGGCTCCTGGATGCTGGCTGTGCTTGTGACGTCACAGCAGCCTCCATGCCTCCAAGGTCAGTGGCTCAATCATGGCTGCTGGCTGTGCTTGTGAGATAACAGCAGCCTCAGTGCCTCTGTGGCCAGTGGTAGGCTCATCGCTGCTGGCTGTGCTTGGGAGGTCACAGCAGCCTCAGTGCCTCCTAGGCCAGTTTCAGACTCATGGCTGTTGGCTGTGCTTCTGAGGTCACAGCAGCCTCAGTGCCTCCCAGGCCAGTGGCAGGCTCCTGGCTGCTGGATGTGCTTGGAAGGTCACAGAAGACTCACTGACTCCTACCTTAGTCTACAGCGCCCACTGCTGGCTGTGCTTGTGAGGTCACAGCAGCCTCAGTGCCTCCTAGGCCACTGGCAGGCTCATGGCTGCTGGCTGTGCTTGTGAGGTCACAGCAGCCTCAGTGCCTCATAGGTAAGTGTCTACCGCCCACTGCTGGCTGTGCTTGTGAGGTCACAGCAGCCTGAGTGCCTCCTAGGTAAATCTACAGTGCCCCCTGCTGGCTGTGTTTGGGAGGTCACAGCAGCCTCAGTGCCTCTAAAGCCAGTGGCAGGCTCATGGCTGCTGGCTGAGCTTGTGAGGTCACAGCAGCCTCTGTGCCTCCTAGGTCAGTGGCCGGCGAAAGGCTGCTGGCTGTGCTTGTGAAGTGTCAGCAACCTCAGTGCCTCCAAGACCAGTGGCAGGCTCATGGCTCCTGGCTGAGCTTGTCAGCTCGCAGCAGCCTCAGTGCCCCCGAGGTCAGTTGCATGCTCATGCGTGCTTGCTGTGCTTGTGAGGTCACAGCAGCCTCAGTGCTTCCTAGGCCAGTGGCAGGCTCCTGGATGCTGGCTGTGCTTGGGAGGTCACAGCAGCCTAAGTGCCTCCTCGGCTGGAGGAAAGTTCATACCTGCTGGCTGTGCTTGGGAGGTCACAGCAGCCTCAGTGCCTCCTAGGCCAGTGGCAGGCTCCTGGCTGCTGGCTGTGCTTGGGAGGTCATAGCAGCCTCAGTGCCTTCCAGGCCAGTGGCAGGCTCCTGGCTGCTGGCTGTGCTTGGGAGGTCACAGCAGCCTCAGTGCCTCCTACATTAGTCTACAGCGCCCACTGCTGCCTGTGCTTGTGAGGTCACAGCAGCCTCAGTGCCTCCTAGGCCAGTGGCAGGCTCCTGGCTGCTGACTGTGCTTGGGAGGTCACAGCAGCCTCAGTGCCTCATAGGTTAGTGGAAATCGCCCCACCTGGCTGTCCTTGTGAAGTCACAGCAGCCTGAGTGCCTCCTAGGGTCAGTGGCAGGCTCATGGTTGCTGCCTTTGGTTGTGAGGTCATAGCAGCCTCTGTGCCTCGGAGGCCAGTGACAGGCTCCTGGCTGGTGGCTGTGCTTGGGAGGTCACAGCAGCCTGAGATCATCTCCTGCCAGTGGCAGGCTCATGGCTGCCGGCTGTGCTTGTGAGGTCACAGCAGCCTCAGTGCCTCATAGGCAAGTGTCTAGCTTCCCCTGCTGGCTGTGCTTGTGAGGTCACAGCAGCCTGAGTGCCTCCAAGGTAACTCTACAGCACCCCCTGCTGGCTGTGCTTGTGAGGTCACAGCAGCCTCAGTGCCTCTAAGGCCAGTGGCAGGCTCCTGGATGCTGGCTGTGCTTTGGAGGTCACAGCAGCCTCAGTGCCTCCGAGGCCAGTGGCAGGCTCCTGCATGCTGGCTGTGCTTCTGAGGTCACAGCAGCCGGAATGCCTAGTAGGCCAGTGGCTCGTTCATGGCTGCTGGCTGTGCTTGTGAGGTCACAGCAGCCCCAGGGCATCATAGGTTTGTGGAAAGCGCACCTGCTGGCTGTCCTTCTGAGGTCACCGCAGCCTCAATGCCTCATAGGCCAGTGGCAGGCTCATGGCTGGGGGCTGTGCTTGTGAGATCACAGCAGCCTCCATGCCTCCTAGGCCAGTGGCCGGCTCCTGGCTGCTGGCTGTGCTTGTGAGGTCACTGCAGCCCCAGTGCCTCTGAGGCCAGTGGCAGGTTCACGGCTGCTGGCTGTGCTTGTGAGGTCACAGCAGCCTCAGTGCCTCTTTTGCCAGGGGCAGGCTCCTGGCTGCTGCCTGTGCTTGTGAGGTCACAGCAGCCTCAGTGCCTCCTACGTTAGTCTACAGCGCCCACTGCTGCCTGTGCTTGTGAGGTCACAGCAGCATCAGTGCCTCCGAGGTCAGTTGCATGCTCATGGCTGGTGGCTGTGCTTCGGAGGTCACAGCAGCCTCAGTGCCTCCTAAGCCTGGGGCAGCCTCATGGCTGCTGGCTGTGCTTGTCAGGTCACAGCAGCCTCAGTGCCTCATAGGTTAGTGGCAAGCGCCCCACCTGGCTGTCCTTGTGAGGTCACAGGAGCCTGAGTGCCTCCTAGGGTCAGTGGCAGGCTCATGCTTGCTGCCTTTGGTTGTGAGGTCACAGCAGCCTCTGTGCCTCAGAGGCCAGTGACAGGCTCCTGGCTGGTGGCTGTGCTTGGGAGGTCACAGCAGCCTCAGTGCCTCCTAGGCCAGTGGCAGGCTCCTGGCTGCTGGTTGTGCTTGTGAGGTCACAGCAGCCTCAGTGCCTCTGTGGCCAGTGGCAGGCTCCTGGCTGCTGGCTGTGCTTGTGAGGTCACAGCAGCCTCAGTGCCTACCAGGCCAGTGGCAGGCTCCTGGCTGCTGGCTGTGCTGGGGAGGTCACAGCAGACTCAGTGACTCCTACGTTAGTCTACAGCGCCCACTGCTGGCTGTGCTTGTGAGGTCACAGCAGCCTCAGTGCGTCATAGGTTAGTGGCAGGCTCCTGGCTGCTGGCTGTGCTTGTGAGGTCACAGCAGCCTCAGTGCCTCATAGCTTAGTGTTTAGCGCCCCCTCCTGGCTGTGCTTGTGAGATCACAGCAGCCTCAGTGCCTCTGTGGCCAGTGGCAGGCTCATGGCTGCTGGCTGTGCTTGTGAGGTCACAGCAGCCTGAATGACTCCTAGGCCAGTTGCAGACTCATGGCTGTTGGCTGTGCTTGTGAGGTCACAGCAGCCTCAGTGCCTCCCAGGCCAGTGGCAGGTTCACGGCTGCTGGCTGTGCTTGTGAGGTCACAGCAACCTCAGTGCCTCCTAGGCCAGGGGCAGGCTCCTGGTTGCTGGCTGTGCTTGTGAGGTCACTGCAAACCCAGTGCCTCCGAGGTCAGTGGCATGCTCATGGCTGCTGGCTGTGCTTGTGAGATAACAGCAGCCTCAGTGCCTCTGAGGCCAGTGGCAGGCTCCTGGCTGCTTGCTGTGCTTGTGAGGTCACAGCAGCCTCAGTGCCTCCTGGGTAACTCTGCAGCGCTCCCTGCTGGCTGTGCTTGTGAGGTCACAGTAGCCTCAGTGCCTCCTAGGCCAGTGGCAGGCGCATGGCTGCTGGCTGTGCTTGGGAGGTCACAGCAGCCTAAGTACCTCCTAGGCCACTGGCAAGCTTCTGCCTGCTGGCTGTGCTTGGGAGGTCACAGCAGCCTCAGTGCCTCATAGGTTAGCGGCAAGCGCCCCTGCTGGCCTTGCTTGTGAGGTCGCAGCAGCCTCAGTGCCTCCGACGCCAGTGGCGGGCTCCTGGCTGCTGGCTGTGCTTGTGAGGTCACAGCAGCCTGAATGCCTCCTAGGCCAGTGGCTCATTCATAGCTGCTGGCTGTCCTTGGGAGGTCACAGCAGCCCCAGGGCATCATAGGTTAGTGGCAAGCGCACCTGCTGGCTGCCCTTGTGAGGTCACAGCAGCCTCAGTGCCTCCTAGGCCAGTGGCAGGCTCCTGGATGCTGGCTGTGCTTGTGACGTCACAGCAGCCTCCATGCCTCCAAGGTCAGTGGCTCAATCATGGCTGCTGGCTGTGCTTGTGAGATAACAGCAGCCTCAGTGCCTCTGTGGCCAGTGGTAGGCTCATCGCTGCTGGCTGTGCTTGGGAGGTCACAGCAGCCTCAGTGCCTCCTAGGCCAGTTTCAGACTCATGGCTGTTGGCTGTGCTTCTGAGGTCACAGCAGCCTCAGTGCCTCCCAGGCCAGTGGCAGGCTCCTGGCTGCTGGATGTGCTTGGAAGGTCACAGAAGACTCACTGACTCCTACCTTAGTCTACAGCGCCCACTGCTGGCTGTGCTTGTGAGGTCACAGCAGCCTCAGTGCCTCCTAGGCCACTGGCAGGCTCATGGCTGCTGGCTGTGCTTGTGAGGTCACAGCAGCCTCAGTGCCTCATAGGTAAGTGTCTACCGCCCACTGCTGGCTGTGCTTGTGAGGTCACAGCAGCCTGAGTGCCTCCTAGGTAAATCTACAGTGCCCCCTGCTGGCTGTGTTTGGGAGGTCACAGCAGCCTCAGTGCCTCTAAAGCCAGTGGCAGGCTCATGGCTGCTGGCTGAGCTTGTGAGGTCACAGCAGCCTCTGTGCCTCCTAGGTCAGTGGCCGGCGAAAGGCTGCTGGCTGTGCTTGTGAAGTGTCAGCAACCTCAGTGCCTCCGAGACCAGTGGCAGGCTCATGGCTCCTGGCTGAGCTTGTCAGCTCGCAGCAGCCTCAGTGCCCCCGAGGTCAGTTGCATGCTCATGCGTGCTTGCTGTGCTTGTGAGGTCACAGCAGCCTCAGTGCTTCCTAGGCCAGTGGCAGGCTCCTGGATGCTGGCTGTGCTTGGGAGGTCACAGCAGCCTAAGTGCCTCCTCGGCTGGAGGAAAGTTCATACCTGCTGGCTGTGCTTGGGAGGTCACAGCAGCCTCAGTGCCTCCTAGGCCAGTGGCAGGCTCCTGGCTGCTGGCTGTGCTTGGGAGGTCATAGCAGCCTCAGTGCCTTCCAGGCCAGTGGCAGGCTCCTGGCTGCTGGCTGTGCTTGGGAGGTCACAGCAGCCTCAGTGCCTCCTACATTAGTCTACAGCGCCCACTGCTGCCTGTGCTTCTGAGGTCACAGCAGCCTCAGTGCCTCTGTGGCCAGTGGCAGGCTCCTGGCTGCTGACTGTGCTTGGGAGGTCACAGCAGCCTCAGTGCCTCATAGGTTAGTGGCAATCGCCCCACCTGGCTGTCCTTGTGAAGTCACAGCAGCCTGAGTGCCTCCTAGGGTCAGTGGCAGGCTCATGGTTGCTGCCTTTGGTTGTGAGGTCATAGCAGCCTCTGTGCCTCGGAGGCCAGTGACAGGCTCCTGGCTGGTGGCTGTGCTTGGGAGGTCACAGCAGCCTGAGATCATCTCCTGCCAGTGGCAGGCTCATGGCTGCCGGCTGTGCTTGTGAGGTCACAGCAGCCTCAGTGCCTCATAGGCAAGTGTCTAGCTTCCCCTGCTGGCTGTGCTTGTGAGGTCACAGCAGCCTGAGTGCCTCCAAGGTAACTCTACAGCACCCCCTGCTGGCTGTGCTTGTGAGGTCACAGCAGCCTCAGTGCCTCTAAGGCCAGTGGCAGGCTCCTGGATGCTGGCTGTGCTTTGGAGGTCACAGCAGCCTCAGTGCCTCCGAGGCCAGTGGCAGGCTCCTGCATGCTGGCTGTGCTTCTGAGGTCACAGCAGCCGGAATGCCTAGTAGGCCAGTGGCTCGTTCATGGCTGCTGGCTGTGCTTGTGAGGTCACAGCAGCCCCAGGGCATCATAGGTTTGTGGAAAGCGCACCTGCTGGCTGTCCTTCTGAGGTCACCGCAGCCTCAATGCCTCATAGGCCAGTGGCAGGCTCATGGCTGGGGGCTGTGCTTGTGAGATCACAGCAGCCTCCATGCCTCCTAGGCCAGTGGCCGGCTCCTGGCTGCTGGCTGTGCTTGTGAGGTCACTGCAGCCCCAGTGCCTCTGAGGCCAGTGGCAGGTTCACGGCTGCTGGCTGTGCTTGTGAGGTCACAGCAGCCTCAGTGCCTTCCAGGCCAGTGGCAGGCTCCTGACTGCTGCCTGTGCTTGTGAGGTCACAGCAGCCTCAGTGCCTCCTACATTAGTCTACAGCGCCCACTGCTGCCTGTGCTTGTGAGGTCACAGCAGCATCAGTGCCTCCGAGGTCAGTTGCATGCTCATGGCTGCTGGCTGTGCTTCGGAGGTCACAGCAGCCTCAGTGCCTCCTAAGCCTGGGGCAGCCTCATGGCTGCTGGCTGTGCTTGTCAGGTCACAGCAGCCTCAGTGCCTCATAGGTTAGTGGCAAGCGCCCCACCTGGCTGTCGTTGTGAGGTCACAGGAGCCTGAGTGCCTCCTAGGGTCAGTGGCAGGCTCATGCTTGCTGCCTTTGGTTGTGAGGTCACAGCAGCCTCTGTGCCTCGGAGGCCAGTGACAGGCTCCTGGCTGGTGGCTGTGCTTGGGAGGTCACAGCAGCCTGAGATCATCTCCGGCCAGTGGCAGGCTCATGGCTGCCGGCTGTGCTTGTGAGGTCACAGCAGCCTCAGTGCCTCATAGGCAAGTGTCTAGCTTCCCCTGCTGGCTGTGCTTGTGAGGTCACAGCAGCCTGAGTGCCTCCCAGGTAACTCTACAGCGCCCCCTGCTCGTTGTCCTTCTGCGGTCACAGCAGCCAAAGCGCCTTCCAGGCCAGTGGCAGGCTCCTGGCTGCTAGCTGTGCTTGGGAGGTCACAGCAACATCACTGCCTCCTAGGTCAGGGGCAGGCTCCTGGCTGCTGCCTGTGCTTGTGAGGTCACAGCAGCCTCAGAGCCTCTGAGGCCAGTGGCATGCTCCTGGCTGCTGGCTGTGCTTGTGAGGTCACAGCAGCCTCAGTGCCTCCTAGGTCAGTGGCCGGAGAATGGCTGCTGGCTGTGCTTGTGAGGTCACAGCAGCCTCAGTGCCTCCTAGGCCAGTGGCAGGCTCATGGCTGCTGGCTGTGCTTGTGAGGTCACAGCAGCCTCAGTACCTCCTAGGCCACTGGCAAGCTTCTGCCTGCCTGCTGTGCCTCGGAGGTCACAGCAGCCTCAGTGCCTCCTAGGCCAGGGGCAGGCTCCTGGCTGCTGGTTGTGCTTGTGAGGTCACAGCAGCCTCAGTGCCTCTTTTGCCAGTGGCAGGCTCCTGGCTGCTGGCTGTGCTTGTGAGGTCACAGCAGCCTCAGTGCCTCCCAGGCCAGTGGCAGGCTCCTGGCTGCTGGCTGTGCTTGGGAGGTCACAGCAGACTCAGTGACTCCTACGTTAGTCTACAGCGCCCACTGCTGGCTGTGCTTGTGAGGTCACAGCAGCCTCAGTGCGTCATAGGTTAGTGGCAGGCTCCTGGCTGCTGGCTGTGGTTGTGAGGTCACAGCAGCCTCAGTGCCTCATAGCTTAGTGTTTAGCGCCCCCTCCTGGCTGTGCTTGTGAGATCACAGCAGCCTCAGTGCCTCTGTGGCCAGTGGCAGGCTCATGGCTGCTGGCTGTGCTTGTGAGGTCACAGCAGCCTGAATGACTCCTAGGCCAGTTGCAGACTCATGGCTGTTGGCTGTGCTTGTGAGGTCACAGCAGCCTCAGTGCCTCCCAGGCCAGTGGCAGGTTCACGGCTGCTGGCTGTGCTTGTGAGGTCACAGCAACCTCAGTGCCTCCTAGGCCAGGGGCAGGCTCCTGGTTGCTGGCTGTGCTTGTGAGGTCACTGCAAACCCAGTGCCTCCGAGGTCAGTGGCATGCTCATGGCTGCTGGCTGTGCTTGTGAGATAACAGCAGCCTCAGTGCCTCTGAGGCCAGTGGCAGGCTCCTGGCTGCTTGCTGTGCTTGTGAGGTCACAGCAGCCTCAGTGCCTCCTGGGTAACTCTGCAGCGCTCCCTGCTGGCTGTGCTTGTGAGGTCACAGTAGCCTCAGTGCCTCCTAGGCCAGTGGCAGGCGCATGGCTGCTGGCTGTGCTTGGGAGGTCACAGCAGCCTAAGTACCTCCTAGGCCACTGGCAAGCTTCTGCCTGCTGGCTGTGCTTGTGAGGTCACAGCAGCCTCAGTGCCTCATAGGTTAGCGGCAAGCGCCCCTGCTGGCCTTGCTTGTGAGGTCGCAGCAGCCTCAGTGCCTCCGACACCAGTGGCGGGCTCCTGGCTGCTGGCTGTGCTTGTGAGGTCACAGCAGCCTGAATGCCTCCTAGGCCAGTGGCTCATTCATAGCTGCTGGCTGTCCTTGGGAGGTCACAGCAGCCCCAGGGCATCATAGGTTAGTGGCAAGCGCACCTGCTGGCTGCCCTTGTGAGGTCACAGCAGCCTCAGTGCCTCCTAGGCCAGTGGCAGGCTCCTGGATGCTGGCTGTGCTTGTGACGTCACAGCAGCCTCCATGCCTCCAAGGTCAGTGGCTCAATCATGGCTGCTGGCTGTGCTTGTGAGATAACAGCAGCCTCAGTGCCTCTGTGGCCAGTGGTAGGCTCATCGCTGCTGGCTGTGCTTGTGAGGTCACAGCAGCCTCAGTGCCTCCTAGGCCAGTTGCAGACTCATGGCTGTTGGCTGTGCTTCTGAGGTCACAGCAGCCTCAGTGCCTCCCAGGCCAGTGGCAGGCTCCTGGCTGCTGGATGTGCTTGGAAGGTCACAGAAGACTCACTGACTCCTACCTTAGTCTACAGCGCCCACTGCTGGCTGTGCTTGTGAGGTCACAGCAGCCTCAGTGCCTCCTAGGCGAGTGGCAGGCTCATGGCTGCTGGCTGTGCTTGTGAGGTCACAGCAGCCTCAGTGCCTCATAGGTAAGTGTCTACCGCCCACTGCTGGCTGTGCTTGTGAGGTCACAGCAGCCTGAGTGCCTCCTAGGTAAATCTACAGTGCCCCCTGCTGGCTGTGTTTGGGAGGTCACAGCAGCCTCAGTGCCTCTAAAGCCAGTGGCAGGCTCATGGCTGCTGGCTGAGCTTGTGAGGTCACAGCAGCCTCTGTGCCTCCTAGGTCAGTGGCCGGCGAAAGGCTGCTGGCTGTGCTTGTGAAGTATCAGCAACCTCAGTGCCTCCGAGACCAGTGGCAGGCTCATGGCTCCTGGCTGAGCTTGTCAGCTCGCAGCAGCCTCAGTGCCCCCGAGGTCAGTTGCATGCTCATGCGTGCTTGCTGTGCTTGTGAGGTCACAGCAGCCTCAGTGCCTACTAGGCCAGTGGCAGGCTCCTGGATGCTGGCTGTGCTTGGGAGGTCACAGCAGCCTAAGTGCCTGCTCGGCAGGAGGAAAGTTCATACCTGCTGGCTGTGCTTGGGAGGTCACAGCAGCCTCAGTGCCTCCTAGGCCAGTGGCAGGCTCCTGGCTGCTGGCTGTGCTTGGGAGGTCATAGCAGCCTCAGTGCCTCCTAGGCCAGTGGCAGGCTCCTGGCTGCTGGCTGTGCTTGGGAGGTCACAGCAGCCTCAGTGCCTCCTACATTAGTCTACAGCGCCCACTGCTGCCTGTGCTTGTGAGGTCACAGCAGCCTCAGTGCCTCTGTGGCCAGTGGCAGGCTCCTGGCTGCTGACTGTGCTTGGGAGGTCACAGCAGCCTCAGTGCCTCATAGGTTAGTGGAAATCGCCCCACCTGGCTGTCCTTGTGAAGTCACAGCAGCCTGAGTGCCTCCTAGGGTCAGTGGCAGGCTCATGGTTGCTGCCTTTGGTTGTGAGGTCATAGCAGCCTCTGTGCCTCGGAGGCCAGTGACAGGCTCCTGGCTGGTGGCTGTGCTTGGGAGGTCACAGCAGCCTGAGATCATCTCCTGCCAGTGGCAGGCTCCTGGCTGCCGGCTGTGCTTGTGAGGTCACAGCAGCCTCAGTGCCTCATAGGCAAGTGTCTAGCTTCCCCTGCTGGCTGTGCTTGTGAGGTCACAGCAGCCTGAGTGCCTCCCAGGTAACTCTACAGCACCCCCTGCTGGCTGTGCTTGTGAGGTCACAGCAGCCTCAGTGCCTCTAAGGCCAGTGGCAGGCTCCTGGATGCTGGCTGTGCTTTGGAGGTCACAGCAGCCTCAGTGCCTCCGAGGCCAGTGGCAGGCTCCTGCATGCTGGCTGTGCTTCTGAGGTCACAGCAGCCGGAATGCCTAGTAGGCCAGTGGCTCGTTCATGGCTGCTGGCTGTGCTTGTGAGGTCACAGCAGCCCCAGGGCATCATAGGTTTGTGGAAAGCGCACCTGCTGGCTGTCCTTCTGAGGTCACCGCAGCCTCAATGCCTCATAGGCCAGTGGCAGGCTCATGGCTGGGGGCTGTGCTTGTGAGATCACAGCAGCCTCCATGCCTCCTAGGCCAGTGGCCGGCTCCTGGCTGCTGGCTGTGCTTGTGAGGTCACAGCAGCCTCAGTGCCTCATAGGTAAGTGTCTACCGCCCACTGCTGGCTGTGCTTGTGAGGTCACAGCAGCCTGAGTGCCTCCTAGGTAAATCTACAGTGCCCCCTGCTGGCTGTGTTTGGGAGGTCACAGCAGCCTCAGTGCCTCTAAAACTAGTGGCAGGCTCATGGCTGCTGGCTGAGCTTGTGAGGTCACAGCAGCCTCTGTGCCTCCTAGGTCAGTGGCCGGCGAAAGGCTGCTGGCTGTGCTTGTGAAGTGTCAGCAACCTCAGTGCCTCCGAGACCAGTGGCAGGCTCATGGCTCCTGGCTGAGCTTGTCAGCTCGCAGCAGCCTCAGTGCCCCCGAGGTCAGTTGCATGCTCATGCGTGCTTGCTGTGCTTGTGAGGTCACAGCAGCCTCAGTGCTTCCTAGGCCAGTGGCAGGCTCCTGGATGCTGGCTGTGCTTGGGAGGTCACAGCAGCCTAAGTGCCTCCTCGGCTGGAGGAAAGTTCATACCTGCTGGCTGTGCTTGGGAGATCACAGCAGCCTCAGTGCCTCCTAGGCCAGTGGCAGGCTCCTGGCTGCTGGCTGTGCTTGGGAGGTCATAGCAGCCTCAGTGCCTTCCAGGCCAGTGGCAGGCTCCTGGCTGCTGGCTGTGCTTGGGAGGTCACAGCAGCCTCAGTGCCTCCTAGGCCAGTGGCAGGCTCCTGGCTGCTGCCTGTGCTTGTGAGGTCACAGCAGCCTCAGTGCCTCATAGGTTAGTGGCAATCGCCCCACCTGGCTGTCCTTGTGAAGTCACAGGAGCCTGAGTGCCTCCTAGGGTCAGTGGCAGGCTCATGGTTGCTGCCTTTGGTTGTGAGGTCACAGCAGCCTCTGTGCCTCGGAGGCCAGTGACAGGCTCCTGGCTGGTGGCTGTGCTTGGGAGGTCACAGCAGCCTGAGATCATCTCCTGCCAGTGGCAGGCTCATGGCTGCCGGCTGTGCTTGTGAGGTCACAGCAGCCTCAGTGCCTCATAGGTAAGTGTCTAGCTTCCCCTGCTGGCTGTGCTTGTGAGGTCACAGCAGCCTGAGTGCCTCCAAGGTAACTCTACAGCACCCCCTGCTGGCTGTGCTTGTGAGGTCACAGCAGCTTCAGTGCCTCCTAGGCCAGTGGCAGGCTCCTGGATGCTGGCTGTGCTTTGGAGGTCACAGCAGCCTCAGTGCCTCCGAGGCCAGTGGCAGGCTCCTGCATGCTGGCTGTGCTTCTGAGGTCACAGCAGCCGGAATGCCTAGTAGGCCAGTGGCTCGTTCATGGCTGGTGGCTGTGCTTGTGAGGTCACAGCAGCCCCAGGGCATCATAGGTTTGTGGAAAGCGCACCTGCTGGCTGTCCTTCTGAGGTCACCGCAGCCTCAATGCCTCATAGGCCAGTGGCAGGCTCATGGCTGGGGGCTGTGCTTGTGAGATCACAGCAGCCTCCATGCCTCCTAGGCCAGTGGCCGGCTCCTGGCTGCTGGCTGTGCTTGTGAGGTCACTGCAGCCCCAGTGCCTCTGAGGCCAGTGGCAGGTTCACGGCTGCTGGCTGTGCTTGTGAGGTCACAGCAGCCTCAGTGCCTCTTTTGCCAGGGGCAGGCTCCTGGCTGCTGCCTGTGCTTGTGAGGTCACAGCAGCCTCAGTGACTCCTACGTTAGTCTACAGCGCCCACTGCTGCCTGTGCTTGTGAGGTCACAGCAGCATCAGTGCCTCCGAGGTCAGTTGCATGCTCATGGCTGCTGGCTGTGCTTCGGAGGTCACAGCAGCCTCAGTGCCTCCTAAGCCTGGGGCAGCCTCATGGCTGCTGGCTGTGCTTGTCAGGTCACAGCAGCCTCAGTGCCTCATAGGTTAGTGGCAAGCGCCCCACCTGGCTGTCCTTGTGAGGTCACAGGAGCCTGAGTGCCTCCTAGGGTCAGTGGCAGGCTCATGCTTGCTGCCTTTGGTTGTGAGGTCACAGCAGCCTCTGTGCCTCGGAGGCCAGTGACAGGCTCCTGGCTGGTGGCTGTGCTTGGGAGGTCACAGCAGCCTGAGATCATCTCCGGCCAGTGGCAGGCTCATGGCTGCCGGCTGTGCTTGTGAGGTCACAGCAGCCTCAGTGCCTCATAGGCAAGTGTCTAGCTTCCCCTGCTGGCTGTGCTTGTGAGGTCACAGCAGCCTCAGTGCCTCATAGGCAAGTGTCTAGCTTCCCCTGCTGGCTGTGCTTGTGAGGTCACAGCAGCCTGAGTGCCTCCCAGGTAACTCTACAGCGCCCCCTGCTCGTTGTCCTTGTGAGGTCACAGCAGCCAAAGCGCCTTCCAGGCCAGTGGCAGGCTCCTGGCTGCTAGCTGTGCTTGGGAGGTCACAGCAACATCACTGCCTCCTAGGTCAGGGGCAGGCTCCTGGCTGCTGCCTGTGCTTGGGAGGTCACAGCAGCCTCAGAGCCTCTGAGGCCAGTGGCATGCTCCTGGCTGCTGGCTGTGCTTGTGAGGTCACAGCAGCCTCTGTGCCTCAGAGGCCAGTGGCCGGAGAATGGCTGCTGGCTGTGCTTGTGAGGTCACAGCAGCCTCAGTGCCTCCTAGGCCAGGGGCAGGCTCCTGGCTGCTGGTTGTGCTTGTGAGGTCACAGCAGCCTCAGTGCCTCTTTTGCCAGTGGCAGGCTCCTGGCTGCTGGCTGTGCTTGTGAGGTCACAGCAGCCTCAGTGCCTACCAGGCCAGTGGCAGGCTCCTGGCTGCTGGCTGTGCTTGGGAGGTCACAGCAGACTCAGTGACTCCTACGTTAGTCTACAGAGCCCACTGCTGGCTGTGCTTGTGAGGTCACAGCAGCCTCAGTGCGTCATAGGTTAGTGGCAGGCTCCTGGCTGCTGGCTGTGGTTGTGAGGTCACAGCAGCCTCAGTGCCTCATAGCTTAGTGTTTAGCGCCCCCTCCTGGCTGTGCTTGTGAGATCACAGCAGCCTCAGTGCCTCTGTGGCCAGTGGCAGGCTCATGGCTGCTGGCTGTGCTTGTGAGGTCACAGCAGCCTGAATGACTCCTAGGCCAGTTGCAGACTCATGGCTGTTGGCTGTGCTTGTGAGGTCACAGCAGCCTCAGTGCCTCCCAGGCCAGTGGCAGGTTCACGGCTGCTGGCTGTGCTTGTGAGGTCACAGCAACCTCAGTGCCTCCTAGGCCAGGGGCAGGCTCCTGGTTGCTGGCTGTGCTTGTGAGGTCACTGCAAACCCAGTGCCTCCGAGGTCAGTGGCATGCTCATGGCTGCTGGCTGTGCTTGTGAGATAACAGCAGCCTCAGTGCCTCTGAGGCCAGTGGCAGGCTCCTGGCTGCTTGCTGTGCTTGTGAAGTCACAGCAGCCTCAGTGCCTCCTGGGTAACTCTGCAGCGCTCCCTGCTGGCTGTGCTTGTGAGGTCACAGTAGCCTCAGTGCCTCCTAGGCCAGTGGCAGGCACATGGCTGCTGGCTGTGCTTGGGAGGTCACAGCAGCCTAAGTACCTCCTAGGCCACTGGCAAGCTTCTGCCTGCTGGCTGTGCTTGTGAGGTCACAGCAGTCTCAGTGCCTCATAGGTTAGCGGCAAGCGCCCCTGCTGGCCTTGCTTGTGAGGTCGCAGCAGCCTCAGTGCCTCCGACGCCAGTGGCGGGCTCCTGGCTGCTGGCTGTGCTTGTGAGGTCACAGCAGCCTGAATGCCTCCTAGGCCAGTGGCTCATTCATAGCTGCTGGCTGTCCTTGGGAGGTCACAGCAGCCCCAGGGCATCATAGGTTAGTGGCAAGCGCACCTGCTGGCTGCCCTTGTGAGGTCACAGCAGCCTCAGTGCCTCCTAGGCCAGTGGCAGGCTCCTGGATGCTGGCTGTGCTTGTGAGGTCACAGCAGCCTCCATGCCTCCAAGGTCAGTGGCTCAATCATGGCTGCTGGCTGTGCTTGTGAGATAACAGCAGCCTCAGTGCCTCTGTGGCCAGTGGTAGGCTCATCGCTGCTGGCTGTGCTTGTGAGGTCACAGCAGCCTCAGTGCCTCCTAGGCCAGTTGCAGACTCATGGCTGTTGGCTGTGCTTCTGAGGTCACAGCAGCCTCAGTGCCTCCCAGGCCAGTGGCAGGCTCCTGGCTGCTGGATGTGCTTGGAAGGTCACAGAAGACTCACTGACTCCTACCTTAGTCTACAGCGCCCACTGCTGGCTGTGCTTGTGAGGTCACAGCAGCCTCAGTGCCTCCTAGGCCACTGGCAGGCTCATGGCTGCTGGCTGTGCTTGTGAGGTCACAGCAGCCTCAGTGCCTCATAGGTAAGTGTCTACCGCCCACTGCTGGCTGTGCTTGTGAGGTCACAGCAGCCTGAGTGCCTCCTAGGTAAATCTACAGTGCCCCCTGCTGGCTGTGTTTGGGAGGTCACAGCAGCCTCAGTGCCTCTAAAACCAGTGGCAGGCTCATGGCTGCTGGCTGAGCTTGTGAGGTCACAGCAGCCTCTGTGCCTCCTAGGTCAGTGGCCGGCGAAAGGCTGCTGGCTGTGCTTGTGAAGTGTCAGCAACCTCAGTGCCTCCAAGACCAGTGGCAGGCTCATGGCTCCTGGCTGAGCTTGTCAGCTCGCAGCAGCCTCAGTGCCCCCGAGGTCAGTTGCATGCTCATGCGTGCTTGCTGTGCTTGTGAGGTCACAGCAGCCTCAGTGCTTCCTAGGCCAGTGGCAGGCTCCTGGATGCTGGCTGTGCTTGGGAGGTCACAGCAGCCTAAGTGCCTCCTCGGCTGGAGGAAAGTTCATACCTGCTGGCTGTGCTTGGGAGGTCACAGCAGCCTCAGTGCCTCCTAGGCCAGTGGCAGGCTCCTGGCTGCTGGCTGTGCTTGGGAGGTCATAGCAGCCTCAGTGCCTTCCAGGCCAGTGGCAGGCTCCTGGCTGCTGGCTGTGCTTGGGAGGTCACAGCAGCCTCAGTGCCTCCTACATTAGTCTACAGCGCCCACTGCTGCCTGTGCTTCGGAGGTCACAGCAGCCTCAGTGCCTCCTAGGCCAGTGGCAGGCTCCTGGCTGGTGGCTGTGCTTGTGAGGTCACAGCAGCCTCAGTGCCTCATAGGTTAGTGGCAATCGCCCCACCTGGCTGTCCTTGTGAAGTCACAGCAGCCTGAGTGCCTCCTAGGGTCAGTGGCAGGCTCATGGTTGCTGCCTTTGGTTGTGAGGTCATAGCAGCCTCTGTGCCTCGGAGGCCAGTGACAGGCTCCTGGCTGGTGGCTGTGCTTGGGAGGTCACAGCAGCCTGAGATCATCTCCTGCCAGTGGCAGGCTCATGGCTGCCGGCTGTGCTTGTGAGGTCACAGCAGCCTCAGTGCCTCATAGGCAAGTGTCTAGTTTCATCTGCTGGCTGTGCTTGGGAGGTCACAGCAGCCTGAGTGCCTCCAAGGTAACTCTACAGCACCCCCTGCTGGCTGTGCTTGTGAGGTCACAGCAGCTTCAGTGCCTCCTAGGCCAGTGGCAGGCTCCTGCATGCTGGCTGTGCTTCTGAGGTCACAGCAGCCTCAGTGCCTCCGAGGCCAGTGGCAGGCTCCTGCATGCTGGCTGTGCTTGTGAGGTCACAGCAGCCCCAGGGCATCATAGGTTTGTGGAAAGCGCACCTGCTGGCTGTCCTTCTGAGGTCACCGCAGCCTCAATGCCTCATAGGCCAGTGGCAGGCTCATGGCTGGGGGCTGTGCTTGTGAGATCACAGCAGCCTCCATACCTCCTAGGCCAGAGGCCGGCTCCTGGCTGCTGGCTGTGCTTGTGAGGTCACTGCAGCCCCAGTGCCTCTGAGGCCAGTGGCAGGTTCACGGCTGCTGGCTGTGCTTGTGAGGTCACAGCAGCCTCAGTGCCTCTTTTGCCAGGGGCAGGCTCCTGGCTGCTGGCTGTGCTTCGGAGGTCACAGCAACCTCAGTGCCTCCTAAGCCTGGGGCAGCCTCATGGCTGCTGGCTGTGCTTGTCAGGTCACAGCAGCCTCAGTGCCTCATAGGTTAGTGGCAAGCGCCCCACCTGGCTGTCCTTGTGAGGTCACAGGAGCCTGAGTGCCTCCTAGGGTCAGTGGCAGGCTCATGCTTGCTGCCTTTGGTTGTGAGGTCACAGCAGCCTCTGTGCCTCGGAGGCCAGTGACAGGCTCCTGGCTGGTGGCTGTGCTTGGGAGGTCACAGCAGCCTGAGATCATCTCCGGCCAGTGGCAGGCTCATGGCTGCCGGCTGTGCTTGTGAGGTCACAGCAGCCTCAGTGCCTCATAGGCAAGTGTCTAGCTTCCCCTGCTGGCTGTGCTTGTGAGGTCACAGCAGCCTGAGTGCCTCCCAGGTAACTCTACAGCGCCCCCTGCTCGTTGTCCTTGTGAGGTCACAGCAGCCAAAGCGCCTTCCAGGCCAGTGGCAGGCTCCTGGCTGCTAGCTGTGCTTGGGAGGTCACAGCAACATCACTGCCTCCTAGGTCAGGGGCAGGCTCCTGGCTGCTGGATGTGCTTGTGAGGTCACAGCAGCCTCAGAGCCTCTGAGGCCAGTGGCATGCTCCTGGCTGCTGGCTGTGCTTGTGAGGTCACAGCAACCTCAGTGCCTCCTAGGTCAGTGGCCGGAGAATGGCTGCTGGCTGTGCTTGTGAGGTCACAGCAGCCTCAGTGCCTCCTAGGCCAGTGGCAGGCTCATGGCTGCTGGCTGTGCTTTTGAGGTCACAGCAGCCTCAGTACCTCCTAGGCCACTGGCAAGCTTCTGCCTGCCTGCTGTGCCTCGGAGGTCACAGCAGCCTCAGTGCCTCCTAGGCCAGGGGCAGGCTCCTGGCTGCTGGTTGTGCTTGTGAGGTCACAGCAGCCTCAGTGCCTCTTTTGCCAGTGGCAGGCTCCTGGCTGCTGGCTGTGCTTGTGAGGTCACAGCAGCCTCAGTGCCTCCCAGGCCAGTGGCAGGCTCCTGGCTGCTGGCTGTGCTTGGGAGGTCACAGCAGACTCAGTGACTCCTACGTTAGTCTACAGCGCCCACTGCTGGCTGTGCCTGTGAGGTCACAGCAGCCTCAGTGCGTCATAGGTTAGTGGCAGGCTCCTGGCTGCTGGCTGTGGTTGTGAGGTCACAGCAGCCTCAGTGCCTCATAGCTTAGTGTTTAGCGCCCCCTCCTGGCTGTGCTTGTGAGATCACAGCAGCCTCAGTGCCTCTGTGGCCAGTGGCAGGCTCATGGCTGCTGGCTGTGCTTGTGAGGTCACAGCAGCCTGAATGACTCCTAGGCCAGTTGCAGACTCATGGCTGTTGGCTGTGCTTGTGAGGTCACAGCAGCCTCAGTGCCTCCCAGGCCAGTGGCAGGTTCACGGCTGCTGGCTGTGCTTGTGAGGTCACAGCAACCTCAGTGCCTCCTAGGCCAGGGGCAGGCTCCTGGTTGCTGGCTGTGCTTGTGAGGTCACTGCAAACCCAGTGCCTCCGAGGTCAGTGGCATGCTCATGGCTGCTGGCTGTGCTTGTGAGATAACAGCAGCCTCAGTGCCTCTGAGGCCAGTGGCAGGCTCCTGGCTGCTTGCTGTGCTTGTGAGGTCACAGCAGCCTCAGTGCCTCCTGGGTAACTCTGCAGCGCTCCCTGCTGGCTGTGCTTGTGAGGTCACAGTAGCCTCAGTGCCTCCTAGGCCAGTGGCAGGCGCATGGCTGCTGGCTGTGCTTGGGAGGTCACAGCAGCCTAAGTACCTCCTAGGCCACTGGCAAGCTTCTGCCTGCTGGCTGTGCTTGTGAGGTCACAGCAGCCTCAGTGCCTCATAGGTTAGCGGCAAGCGCCCCTGCTGGCCTTGCTTGTGAGGTCGCAGCAGCCTCAGTGCCTCCGACGCCAGTGGCGGGCTCCTGGCTGCTGGCTGTGCTTGTGAGGTCACAGCAGCCTGAATGCCTCCTAGGCCAGTGGCTCATTCATAGCTGCTGGCTGTCCTTGGGAGGTCACAGCAGCCCCAGGGCATCATAGGTTAGTGGCAAGCGCACCTGCTGGCTGCCCTTGTGAGGTCACAGCAGCCTCAGTGCCTCCTAGGCCAGTGGCAGGCTCCTGGCTGCTGGCTGTGCTTGTGACGTCACAGCAGCCTCCATGCCTCCAAGGTCAGTGGCTCAATCATGGCTGCTGGCTGTGCTTGTGAGATAACAGCAGCCTCAGTGCCTCTGTGGCCAGTGGTAGGCTCATCGCTGCTGGCTGTGCTTGGGAGGTCACAGCAGCCTCAATGCCTCATAGGCCAGTTGCAGACTCATGGCTGTTGGCTGTGCTTCTGAGGTCACAGCAGCCTCAGTGCCTCCCAGGCCAGTGGCAGGCTCCTGGCTGCTGGATGTGCTTGGAAGGTCACAGAAGACTCACTGACTCCTACCTTAGTCTACAGCGCCCACTGCTGGCTGTGCTTGTGAGGTCACAGCAGCCTCAGTGCCTCTTTTGCCAGGGGCAGGCTCCTGGCTGCTGCCTGTGCTTGTGAGGTCACAGCAGCCTCAGTGACTCCTACGTTAGTCTACAGCGCCCACTGCTGCCTGTGCTTGTGAGGTCACAGCAGCATCAGTGCCTCCGAGGTCAGTTGCATGCTCATGGCTGCTGGCTGTGCTTCGGAGGTCACAGCAGCCTCAGTGCCTCCTAAGCCTGGGGCAGCCTCATGGCTGCTGGCTGTGCTTGTCAGGTCACAGCAGCCTCAGTGCCTCATAGGTTAGTGGCAAGCGCCCCACCTGGCTGTCCTTGTGAGGTCACAGGAGCCTGAGTGCCTCCTAGGGTCAGTGGCAGGCTCATGCTTGCTGCCTTTGGTTGTGAGGTCACAGCAGCCTCTGTGCCTCGGAGGCCAGTGACAGGCTCCTGGCTGGTGGCTGTGCTTGGGAGGTCACAGCAGCCTGAGATCATCTCCGGCCAGTGGCAGGCTCATGGCTGCCGGCTGTGCTTGTGAGGTCACAGCAGCCTCAGTGCCTCATAGGCAAGTGTCTAGCTTCCCCTGCTGGCTGTGCTTGTGAGGTCACAGCAGCCTGAGTGCCTCCCAGGTAACTCTACAGCGCCCCCTGCTTGTTGTCCTTGTGAGGTCACAGCAGCCAAAGCGCCTTCCAGGCCAGTGGCAGGCTCCTGGCTGCTAGCTGTGCTTGGGAGGTCACAGCAACATCACTGCCTCCTAGGTCAGGGGCAGGCTCCTGGCTGCTGCCTGGGCTTGGGAGGTCACAGCAGCCTCAGAGCCTCTGAGGCCAGTGGCAGGCTCCTGGCTGCTGGCTGTGCTTGTGAGGTCACAGCAGCCTCAGTGCCTCCTAGGTCAGTGGCCGGAGAATGGCTGCTGGCTGTGCTTGTGAGGTCACAGCAGCCTCAGTGCCTCCTAGGCCAGTGGCAGGCTCATGGCTGCTGGCTGTGCTTGTGAGGTCACAGCAGCCTCAGTACCTCCTAGGCCACTGGCAAGCTTCTGCCTGCCTGCTGTGCCTCGGAGGTCACAGCAGCCTCAGTGCCTCCTAGGCCAGGGGCAGGCTCCTGGCTGCTGGTTGTGCTTGTGAGGTCACAGCAGCCTCAGTGCCTCTTTTGCCAGTGGCAGGCTCCTGGCTGCTGGCTGTGCTTGTGAGGTCACAGCAGCCTCAGTGCCTACCAGGCCAGTGGCAGGCTCCTGGCTGCTGGCTGTGCTTGGGAGGTCACAGCAGACTCAGTGACTCCTACGTTAGTCTACAGCGCCCACTGCTGGCTGTGCTTGTGAGGTCACAGCAGCCTCAGTGCGTCATAGGTTAGTGGCAGGCTCCTGGCTGCTGGCTGTGGTTGTGAGGTCACAGCAGCCTCAGTGCCTCATAGCTTAGTGTTTAGCGCCCCCTCCTGGCTGTGCTTGTGAGATCACAGCAGCCTCAGTGCCTCTGTGGCCAGTGGCAGGCTCATGGCTGCTGGCTGTGCTTGTGAGGTCACAGCAGCCTGAATGACTCCTAGGCCAGTTGCAGACTCATGGCTGTTGGCTGTGCTTGTGAGGTCACAGCAGCCTCAGTGCCTCCCAGGCCAGTGGCAGGTTCACGGCTGCTGGCTGTGCTTGTGAGGTCACAGCAACCTCAGTGCCTCCTAGGCCAGGGGCAGGCTCCTGGTTGCTGGCTGTGCTTGTGAGGTCACTGCAAACCCAGTGCCTCCGAGGTCAGTGGCATGCTCATGGCTGCTGGCTGTGCTTGTGAGATAACAGCAGCCTCAGTGCCTCTGAGGCCAGTGGCAGGCTCCTGGCTGCTTGCTGTGCTTGTGAGGTCACAGCAGCCTCAGTGCCTCCTGGGTAACTCTGCAGCGCTCCCTGCTGGCTGTGCTTGTGAGGTCACAGTAGCCTCAGTGCCTCCTAGGCCAGTGGCAGGCGCATGGCTGCTGGCTGTGCTTGGGAGGTCACAGCAGCCTAAGTACCTCCTAGGCCACTGGCAAGCTTCTGCCTGCCGGCTGTGCTTGGGAGGTCACAGCAGCCTAAGTACCTCCTAGGCCACTGGCAAGCTTCTGCCTGCTGGCTGTGCTTGGGAGGTCACAGCAGCCTCAGTGCCTCATAGGTTAGCGGCAAGCGCCCCTGCTGGCCTTGCTTGTGAGGTCGCAGCAGCCTCAGTGCCTCCGACGCCAGTGGCGGGCTCCTGGCTGCTGGCTGTGCTTGTGAGGTCACAGCAGCCTGAATGCCTCCTAGGCCAGTGGCTCATTCATAGCTGCTGGCTGTCCTTGGGAGGTCACAGCAGCCCCAGGGCATCATAGGTTAGTGGCAAGCGCACCTGCTGGCTGCCCTTGTGAGGTCACAGCAGCCTCAGTGCCTCCTAGGCCAGTGGCAGGCTCCTGGATGCTGGCTGTGCTTGTGACGTCACAGCAGCCTCCATGCCTCCAAGGTCAGTGGCTCAATCATGGCTGCTGGCTGTGCTTGTGAGATAACAGCAGCCTCAGTGCCTCTGTGGCCAGTGGTAGGCTCATCGCTGCTGGCTGTGCTTGGGAGGTCACAGCAGCCTCAGTGCCTCCTAGGCCAGTTGCAGACTCATGGCTGTTGGCTGTGCTTCTGAGGTCACAGCAGCCTCAGTGCCTCCCAGGCCAGTGGCAGGCTCCTGGCTGCTGGATGTGCTTGGAAGGTCACAGAAGACTCACTGACTCCTACCTTAGTCTACAGCGCCCACTGCTGGCTGTGCTTGTGAGGTCACAGCAGCCTCAGTGCCTCCTAGGCGAGTGGCAGGCTCATGGCTGCTGGCTGTGCTTGTGAGGTCACAGCAGCCTCAGTGCTTCCTAGGCCAGTGGCAGGCTCCTGGATGCTGGCTGTGCTTGGGAGGTCACAGCAGCCTAAGTGCCTCCTCGGCTGGAGGAAAGTTCATACCTGCTGCCTGTGCTTGGGAGGTCACAGCAGCCTCAGTGCCTCCTAGGCCAGTGGCAGGCTCCTGGCTGCTGGCTGTGCTTGGGAGGTCACAGCAGCCTCTGTGCCTTCCAGGCCAGTGGCAGGCTCCTGGCTGCCGGCTGTGCTTGTGAGGTCACAGCAGCCTCAGTGCCTCATAGGCAAGTGTCTAGCTTCCCCTGCTGGCTGTGCTTGTGAGGTCACAGCAGCCTGAGTGCCTCCAAGGTAACTCTACAGCACCCCCTGCTGGCTGTGCTTGTGAGGTCACAGCAGCCTCAGTGCCTCCTAGGCCAGTGGCAGGCTCCTGGCTGCTGGCTTTGGTTGTGAGGTCACAGCAGCCTCAGTGCCACCTAGGCCACTAGCAAGCTCCTGCCTCCTGGCTGTGCTTGTGAGGTCACAGCAGCCTCAGTGCCTCATAGCTTAGTGGTAAGCGCCCCTGCTGGCCTTGCTTGTGAGGTCACAGCAGCCTCAGTGCCTCCCAGGCCAGTGGCAGGCTCCTGGCTGCTGGCTGTGCTTCTGAGGTCACAGCAGACTCAGTGCCTCCTACGTAATTCTACAGCACTCCCTGCTGGCTGTGCTTCTGAGGTCACAGCAGCCTCAGTGCCTCCTAGGCCAGTGGCAGGCTCCTAGCTGCTTGATGTGCTTGGGAGGTCACAGCAGCCTGAATGCCTCCTAGGCCAGTTGCACACTCATGGCTGTTGGCTGTGCTTGTGAGGTCACAGCAGCCTCAGTGCCTCTGTGGCCAGTGGTAGGCTCATGGCTGCTGGCTGTGCTTGTGAGGTCACAGCAGCCTGAATGCCTCCTAGGCCAGTTGCAGACTCATGGCTGTTGGCTGTGCTTGTGAGGTCACAGCAGCCTCAGTGCCTCCCAGGCCAGTGGCAGGCTCCTGGCTGCTGGCTGTGCTTGGGAGGTCACAGCAGCCTCAGTGCCTCATACGTAAGTGTCTATCGCCCCCTGCTGGCTGTGCTTGGGAGGTCACAGCAGCGTCAGTGCCTCATAGGTAACTCTACAGTGCCCCCTGCTGGCTGTGCTTGTGAGGTCACAGCAGCCTCAGTGCCTCCTAGGCCAGTGGCAGAATCCTGGCTGCTAGCTGTGCTTGGGAGGTCACAGCAGCCTCAGTGCCTCCTAGGTCAGTGGCCGGCAAATGGCTGCTGGCTGTGCTTGTGAGGTGTCAGCAACCTCAGTGCCTCCGAGGCCAGTGGCAGGCTCATGGCTCCTGGCTGAGCTTGTGAGGTCGCAGCAGCCTCAGTGCCCCCGAGGTCAGTTGCATGCTCATGCCTGCTGGCTGTGCTTGGGAGGTCACAGCAGCCTCAGTGCCTACTAGGCCAGTGGCAGGCTCCTGGATGCTGGCTGGGCTTGTGAGGTCAGAGCAGCCTAAGTGCCTGCTCGGCTGGAGGAAAGTTCATACCTGCTGGCTGTGCTTCTGAGGTAACAGCAGCCTCAGTGCCTCTGAGGCCAGTGGCAGGCTCCTGGATGCTGGCTGTGCTTGTGAGGTCACAGCAGCCGGAATGCCTAGTAGACCAGTGGCTCGTTCATGGCTGCTGGCTGAGCTTGTGAGGTCACAGCAGCCCCAGGGCATCATAGGTTAGTGGCAAGCGCACCTGCTGGCTGTCCTTCTGAGGTCACAGCAGCCTCAATGCCTCCTACGCCAGTGGCAGGCTCATGGCTGCTGCCTGTGCTTGTGAGATCACAGCAGCCTCCATGCCTCCTAGGTCAGTGGCTCATTCATGGCTGGGGGCTGTGCTTGTGAGGTCATAGCAGCCTCAGTGCCTCCCAGGCCAGTGGCAGGCTCCTGGCTGGTGGCTGTCCTTGTGAAGTCACAGCAGCCTGAGTGCCTCCTAGGGTCAGTGGCAGGCTCATGGTTGCTGCCTTTGGTTGTGAGGTCATAGCAGCCTCTGTGCCTCGGAGGCCAGTGACAGGCTCCTGGCTGGTGGCTGTGCTTGGGAGGTCACAGCAGCCTGAGATCATCTCCTGCCAGTGGCAGGCTCATGGCTGCCGGCTGTGCTTGTGAGGTCACAGCAGCCTCAGTGCCTCATAGGCAAGTGTCTAGCTTCCCCTGCTGGCTGTGCTTGTGAGGTCACAGCAGCCTGAGTGCCTCCAAGGTAACTCTACAGCACCCCCTGCTGGCTGTGCTTGTGAGGTCACAGCAGCCTCAGTGCCTCCTAGGCCAGTGGCAGGCTCCTGGCTGCTGGCTTTGGTTGTGAGGTCACAGCAGCCTCAGTGCCACCTAGGCCACTGGCAAGCTCCTGCCTCCTGGCTGTGCTTGTGAGGTCACAGCAGCCTCAGTGCCTCATACCTTAGTGGTAAGCGCCCCTGCTTGCCTTGCTTGTGAGGTCACAGCAGCCTCAGTGCCTCTGAGGCCTGTGGCAGGCTCCTGGCTGCTGGCTGTGCTTCTGAGGTCACAGCAGACTCAGTGCCTCCTACGTAATTCTACAGCACTCCCTGCTGGCTGTGCTTCTGAGGTCACAGCAGCCTCAGTGCCTCCTAGGCCAGTGGCAGGCTCCTAGCTGCTTGATGTGCTTGGGAGGTCACAGCAGCCTGAATGCCTCCTAGGCCAGTTGCAGACTCATGGCTGTTGGCTGTGCCTGTGAGGTCACAGCAGCCTCAGTGCCTCTGTGACCAGTGGTAGGCTCATGGCTGCTGGCTGTGCTTGGGAGGTCACAACAGCCTGAATGCCTCCTAGGCCAGTTGCAGACTCATGGCTGTTGGCTGTGCTTGTGAGGTCACAGCAGCCTCAGTGCCTCCCAGGCCAGTGGCAGAATCCTGGCTGCTAGCTGTGCTTGGGAGGTCACAGCAGCCTCAGTGCCTCCTAGGTCAGTGGCCGGCGAATGGCTGCTGGCTGTGCTTGTGAGGTGTCAGCAACCTCAGTGCCTCCGAGGCCAGTGGCAGGCTCATGGCTCCTGGCTGAGCTTGTGAGGTCGCAGCAGCCTCAGTGCCTCATACGTAAGTGTCTATCGCCCCCTGCTGGCTGTGCTTGGGAGGTCACAGCAGCCTCAGTGCCTCATAGGTAACTCTACAGCGCCCCCTGCTGGCTGTGCTTGGGAGGTCACAGCAGCCTCAGTGCCTCATAGGTAACTCTACAGCGCCCCCTGCTGGCTGTGCTTGTGAGGTCACAGCAGCCTCAGTGCCTCCTAGGCCAGTGGCAGAATCCTGGCTGCTAGCTGTGCTTGGGAGGTCACAGCAGCCTCAGTGCCTCCTAGGTCAGTGGCCGGCGAATGGCTGCTGGCTGTGCTTGTGAGGTGTCAGCAACCTCAGTGCCTCCGAGGCCAGTGGCAGGCTCATGGCTCCTGGCTGAGCTTGTGAGGTCGCAGCAGCCTCAGTGCCTCCGAGGTCAGTTGCATGCTCATGCCCGCTGGCTGTGCTTGGGAGGTCACAGCAGCCTCAGTGCCTACTAGGCCAGTGGCAGGCTCCTGGATGCTGGCTGTGCTTGTGAGGTCAGAGCAGCCTAAGTGCCTGCTCGGCTGGAGGAAAGTTCATACCTGCTGGCTGTGCTTCTGAGGTAACAGCAGCCTCAGTGCCTCTGAGGCCAGTGGCAGGCTCCTGGATGCTGGCTGTGCTTGTGAGGTCACAGCAGCCTGAATGCCTAGTAGACCAGTGGCTCGTTCATGGCTGCTGGCTGAGCTTGTGAGGTCACAGCAGCCCCAGGGCATCATAGGTTAGTGGCAAGCGCACCTGCTGGCTGTCCTTCTGAGGTCACAGCAGCCTCAGTGCCTCCTACGCCAGTGGCAGGCTCATGGCTGCTGCCTGTGCTTGTGAGATCACAGCAGCCTCCATGCCTCCTAGGTCAGTGGCTCATTCATGGCTGGGGGCTGTGCTTGTGAGGTCATAGCAGCCTCAGTGCCTCCCAGGCCAGTGGCAGGCTCCTGGCTGGTGGCTGTCCTTGTGAAGTCACAGCAGCCTGAGTGCCTCCTAGGGTCAGTGGCAGGCTCATGCTTGCTGCCTTTGGTTGTGAGGTCACAGCAGCCTCTGTGCCTCGGAGGCCAGTGACAGGCTCCTGGCTGGTGGCTGTGCTTGGGAGGTCACAGCAGCCTGAGATCATCTCCTGCCAGTGGCAGGCTCATGGCTGCCGGCTGTGCTTGTGAGGTCACAGCAGCCTCAGTGCCTCATAGGCAAGTGTCTAGCTTCCCCTGCTGGCTGTGCTTGTGAGGTCACAGCAGCCTGAGTGCCTCCAAGGTAACTCTACAGCACCCCCTGCTGGCTGTGCTTGTGAGGTCACAGCAGCCTCAGTGCCTCCTAGGCCAGTGGCAGGCTCCTGGCTGCTGGCTTTG
Organism: Dromaius novaehollandiae; assembly: GCF_036370855.1. NCBI lineage: Eukaryota > Metazoa > Chordata > Aves > Casuariiformes > Dromaiidae > Dromaius > Dromaius novaehollandiae. Next base: position 265,221 of record NC_088109.1, read on the forward strand.
GTTGTGAGGTCACAGCAGCCTCAGTGCCACCTAGGCCACTGGCAAGCTCCTGCCTCCTGGCTGTGCTTGTGAGGTCACAGCAGCCTCAGTGCCTCATACCTTAGTGGTAAGCGCCCCTGCTTGCCTTGCTTGTGAGGTCACAGCAGCCTCAGTGCCTCTGAGGCCTGTGGCAGGCTCCTGGCTGCTGGCTGTGCTTCTGAGGTCACAGCAGACTCAGTGCCTCCTACGTAATTCTACAGCACTCCCTGCTGGCTGTGCTTCTGAGGTCACAGCAGCCTCAGTGCCTCCTAGGCCAGTGGCAGGCTCCTAGCTGCTTGATGTGCTTGGGAGGTCACAGCAGCCTGAATGCCTCCTAGGCCAGTTGCAGACTCATGGCTGTTGGCTGTGCCTGTGAGGTCACAGCAGCCTCAGTGCCTCTGTGGCCAGTGGTAGGCTCATGGCTGCTGGCTGTGCTTGGGAGGTCACAACAGCCTGAATGCCTCCTAGGCCAGTTGCAGACTCATGGCTGTTGGCTGTGCTTGTGAGGTCACAGCAGCCTCAGTGCCTCCCAGGCCAGTGGCAGAATCCTGGCTGCTAGCTGTGCTTGGGAGGTCACAGCAGCCTCAGTGCCTCCTAGGTCAGTGGCCGGCGAATGGCTGCTGGCTGTGCTTGTGAGGTGTCAGCAACCTCAGTGCCTCCGAGGCCAGTGGCAGGCTCATGGCTCCTGGCTGAGCTTGTGAGGTCGCAGCAGCCTCAGTGCCTCATACGTAAGTGTCTATCGCCCCCTGCTGGCTGTGCTTGGGAGGTCACAGCAGCCTCAGTGCCTCATAGGTAACTCTACAGCGCCCCCTGCTGGCTGTGCTTGGGAGGTCACAGCAGCCTCAGTGCCTCATAGGTAACTCTACAGCGCCCCCTGCTGGCTGTGCTTGTGAGGTCACAGCAGCCTCAGTGCCTCCTAGGCCAGTGGCAGAATCCTGGCTGCTAGCTGTGCTTGGGAGGTCACAGCAGCCTCAGTGCCTCCTAGGTCAGTGGCCGGCGAATGGCTGCTGGCTGTGCTTGTGAGGTGTCAGCAACCTCAGTGCCTCCGAGGCCAGTGGCAGGCTCATGGCTCCTGGCTGAGCTTGTGAGGTCGCAGCAGCCTCAGTGCCTCCGAGGTCAGTTGCATGCTCATGCCCGCTGGCTGTGCTTGGGAGGTCACAGCAGCCTCAGTGCCTACTAGGCCAGTGGCAGGCTCCTGGATGCTGGCTGTGCTTGTGAGGTCAGAGCAGCCTAAGTGCCTGCTCGGCTGGAGGAAAGTTCATACCTGCTAGCTGTGCTTCTGAGGTAACAGCAGCCTCAGTGCCTCTGAGGCCAGTGGCAGGCTCCTGGATGCTGGCTGTGCTTGTGAGGTCACAGCAGCCTGAATGCCTAGTAGACCAGTGGCTCGTTCATGGCTGCTGGCTGAGCTTGTGAGGTCACAGCAGCCCCAGGGCATCATAGGTTAGTGGCAAGCGCACCTGCTGGCTGTCCTTCTGAGGTCACAGCAGCCTCAGTGCCTCCTACGCCAGTGGCAGGCTCATGGCTGCTGCCTGTGCTTGTGAGATCACAGCAGCCTCCATGCCTCCTAGGTCAGTGGCAGGCGCATGGCTGGGGGCTGTGCTTGTGAGGTCATAGCAGCCTCAGTGCCTCCCAGGCCAGTGGCAGGCTCCTGGCTGCTGGCTGTGCTTGTGAGGTCACAGCAGCCTCAGTGCCTCATAGGTTAGCAGCAAGCGCCCCTGCTGGCCTTGCTTGTGAGGTCGCAGCAGCCTCAGTGCCTCCGACGCCAGTGGCGGGCTCCTGGCTGCTGGCTGTGCTTGTGAGGTCACAGCAGCCTGAATGCCTCCTAGGCCAGTGGCTCATTCATGGCTGCTGGCTGTCCTTGGGAGGTCACAGCAGCCCCAGGGCATCATAGGTTAGTGGAAAGCGCACCTGCTGGCTGCCCTTGTGAGGTCACAGCAGCCTCAGTGCCTCCTAGGCCAGTGGCAGGCTCCTGGCTGCTGGCTGTGCTTGTGACGTCACAGCAGCCTCCATGCCTCCAAGGTCAGTGGCTCAATCATGGCTGCTGGCTGTGCTTGTGAGATAACAGCAGCCTCAGTGCCTCTGTGGCCAGTGGTAGGCTCATCGCTGCTGGCTGTGCTTGTGAGGTCACAGCAGCCTCAGTGCCTCCTAGGCCAGTTGCAGACTCATGGCTGTTGGCTGTGCTTCTGAGGTCACAGCAGCCTCAGTGCCTCCCAGGCCAGTGGCAGGCTCCTGGCTGCTGGATGTGCTTGGAAGGTCACAGAAGACTCACTGACTCCTACCTTAGTCTACAGCGCCCACTGCTGGCTGTGCTTGTGAGGTCACAGCAGCCTCAGTGCCTCCTAGGCCACTGGCAGGCTCATGGCTGCCGGCTGTGCTTGTGAGGTCACAGCAGCCTCAGTGCCTCATAGGTAAGTGTCTACAGCCCACTGCTGGCTGTGCTTGTGAGGTCACAGCAGCCTGAGTGCCTCCTAGGTAAATCTACAGTGCCCCCTGCTGGCTGTGTTTGGGAGGTCACAGCAGCCTCAGTGCCTCCTAGGCCAGTGGCAGGCTCCTAGCTGCTTGATGTGCTTGGGAGGTCACAGCAGCCTGAATGCCTCCTAGGCCAGTTGCACACTCATGGCTGTTGGCTGTGCTTGTGAGGTCACAGCAGCCTCAGTGCCTCTGTGGCCAGTGGTAGGCTCATGGCTGCTGGCTGTGCTTGTGAGGTCACAGCAGCCTGAATGACTCCTAGGCCAGTTGCAGACTCATGGCTGTTGGCTGTGCTTGTGAGGTCACAGCAGCCTCAGTGCCTCCCAGGCCAGTGGCAGGCTCCTGGCTGCTGGCTGTTCTTGGGAGGTCACAGCAGCCTCAGTTCCTCATACGTAAGTGTCTATCGCCCCCTGCTGGCTGTGCTTGGGAGGTCACAGCAGCCTCAGTGCCTCATAGGTAACTCTACAGCGGCCCCTGCTGGCTGTGCTTTGGAGGTCACAGCAGCCTCAGTGCCTCATAGGTAACTCTACAGCGCCCCCTGCTGGCTGTGTTTGGGAGGTCACAGCAGCCTCAGTGCCTCCTAGGCCAGTGGCAGAATCCTGGCTGCTAGCTGTGCTTGGGAGGTCACAGCAGCCTCAGTGCCTCCTAGGTCAGTGGCCGGCGAATGGCTGCTGGCTGTGCTTGTGAGGTGTCAGCAACCTCAGTGCCTCCGAGGCCAGTGGCAGGCTCATGGCTCCTGGCTGAGCTTGTGAGGTCGCAGCAGCCTCAGTGCCTCCGAGGTCAGTTGCATGCTCATGCCTGCTGGCTGTGCTTGGGAGGTCACAGCAGCCTCAGTGCCTACTAGGCCAGTGGCAGGCTCCTGGATGCTGGCTGTGCTTGTGAGGTCAGAGCAGCCTAAGTGCCTGCTCGGCTGGAGGAAAGTTCATACCTGCTGGCTGTGCTTCTGAGGTAACAGCAGCCTCAGTGCCTCTGAGGCCAGTGGCAGGCTCCTGGATGCTGGCTGTGCTTGTGAGGTCACAGCAGCCTGAATGCCTAGTAGACCAGTGGCTCGTTCATGGCTGCTGGCTGAGCTTGTGAGGTCACAGCAGCCCCAGGGCATCATAGGTTAGTGGCAAGCGCACCTGCTGGCTGTCCTTCTGAGGTCACAGCAGCCTCAATGCCTCCTACGCCAGTGGCAGGCTCATGGCTGCTGCCTGTGCTTGTGAGATCACAGCAGCCTCCATGCCTCCTAGGTCAGTGGCTCATTCATGGCTGGGGGCTGTGCTTGTGAGGTCATAGCAGCCTCAGTGCCTCCCAGGCCAGTGGCAGGCTCCTGGCTGGTGGCTGTGCTTGTGAGGTCACAGCAGCCTCAGTGCCTCATAGGTTAGTGGCAAGCGCCCCTGCTGGCCTTGCTTGTGAGGTCGCAGCAGCCTCAGTGCCTCCTAGGCCAGTGGCGGGCTCCTGGCTGCTGGCTGTGCTTGTGAGGTCACAGCAGCCTGAATGCCTCCTAGGCCAGTGGCTCATTCATGGCTGCTGGCTGTCCTTGGGAGGTCACAGCAGCCCTAGGGCATCATAGGTTAGTGGCAAGCGCACCTGCTGGCTGCCCTTGTGAGGTCACAGCAGCCTCAGTGCCTCCTAGGCCAGTGGCAGGCTCCTGGATGCTGGCTGTGCTTGTGACGTCACAGCAGCCTCCATGCCTCCAAGGTCAGTGGCTCAATCATGGCTGCTGGCTGTGCTTGTGAGATAACAGCAGCCTCAGTGCCTCTGTGGCCAGTGGTAGGCTCATCGCTGCTGGCTGTGCTTGTGAGGTCACAGCAGCCTCAGTGCCTCCTAGGCCAGTTGCAGACTCATGGCTGTTGGCTGTGCTTCTGAGGTCACAGCAGCCTCAGTGCCTCCCAGGCCAGTGGCAGGCTCCTGGCTGCTGGATGTGCTTGGAAGGTCACAGAAGACTCAGTGACTCCTACCTTAGTCTACAGCGCCCACTGCTGGCTGTGCTTGTGAGGTCACAGCAGCCTCAGTGCCTCCTAGGCCACTGGCAGGCTCATGGCTGCCGGCTGTGCTTGGGAGGTCACAGCAGCCTCAGTGCCTCATAGGTAAGTGTCTACCGCCCACTGCTGGCTGTGCTTGTGAGGTCACAGCAGCCTGAGTGCCTCCTAGGTAAATCTACAGTGCCCCCTGCTGGCTGTGTTTGGGAGGTCACAGCAGCCTCAGTGCCTCCTAGGCCAGTGGCAGGCTCCTAGCTGCTTGATGTGCTTGGGAGGTCACAGCAGCCTGAATGCCTCCTAGGCCAGTTGCACACTCATGGCTGTTGGCTGTGCTTGTGAGGTCACAGCAGCCTCAGTGCCTCTGTGGCCAGTGGTAGGCTCATGGCTGCTGGCTGTGCTTGTGAGGTCACAGCAGCCTGAATGCCTCCTAGGCCAGTTGCAGACTCATGGCTGTTGGCTGTGCTTGTGAGGTCACAGCAGCCTCAGTGCCTCCCAGGCCAGTGGCAGGCTCCTGGCTGCTGGCTGTGCTTGGGAGGTCACAGCAGCCTCAGTTCCTCATACGTAAGTGTCTATCGCCCCCTGCTGGCTGTGCTTGGGAGGTCACAGCAGCCTCAGTGCCTCATAGGTAACTCTACAGCGCCCCCTGCTGGCTGTGCTTTGGAGGTCACAGCAGCCTCAGTGCCTCATAGGTAACTCTACAGCGCCCCCTGCTGGCTGTGTTTGGGAGGTCACAGCAGCCTCAGTGCCTCCTAGGCCAGTGGCAGAATCCTGGCTGCTAGCTGTGCTTGGGAGGTCACAGCAGCCTCAGTGCCTCCTAGGTCAGTGGCCGGCGAATGGCTGCTGGCTGTGCTTGTGAGGTGTCAGCAACCTCAGTGCCTCCGAGGCCAGTGGCAGGCTCATGGCTCCTGGCTGAGCTTGTGAGGTCGCAGGAGCCTCAGTGCCTACTAGGCCAGTGGCAGGCTCCTGGATGCTGGCTGTGCTTGTGAGGTCAGAGCAGCCTAAGTGCCTGCTCGGCTGGAGGAAAGTTCATACCTGCTGGCTGTGCTTCTGAGGTAACAGCAGCCTCAGTGCCTCTGAGGCCAGTGGCAGGCTCCTGGATGCTGGCTGTGCTTGTGAGGTCACAGCAGCCTGAATGCCTAGTAGACCAGTGGCTCGTTCATGGCTGCTGGCTGAGCTTGTGAGGTCACAGCAGCCCCAGGGCATCATAGGTTAGTGGCAAGCGCACCTGCTGGCTGTCCTTCTGAGGTCACAGCAGCCTCAATGCCTCCTACGCCAGTGGCAGGCTCATGGCTGCTGCCTGTGCTTGTGAGATCACAGCAGCCTCCATGCCTCCTAGGTCAGTGGCTCATTCATGGCTGGGGGCTGTGCTTGGGAGGTCATAGCAGCCTCAGTGCCTCCCAGGCCAGTGGCAGGCTCCTGGCTGGTGGCTGTGCTTGTGAGGTCACAGCAGCCTCAGTGCCTCATAGGTTAGTGGCAAGCGCCCCTGCTGGCCTTGCTTGTGAGGTCGCAGCAGCCTCAGTGCCTCCGATGCCAGTGGCGGGCTCCTGGCTGCTGGCTGTGCTTGTGAGGTCACAGCAGCCTGAATGCCTCCTAGGCCAGTGGCTCATTCATGGCTGCTGGCTGTCCTTGGGAGGTCACAGCAGCCCTAGGGCATCATAGGTTAGTGGCAAGCGCACCTGCTGGCTGCCCTTGTGAGGTCACAGCAGCCTCAGTGCCTCCTAGGCCAGTGGCAGGCTCCTGGATGCTGGCTGTGCTTGTGAGGTCACAGCAGCCTCCATGCCTCCAAGGTCAGTGGCTCAATCATGGCTGCTGGCTGTGCTTGTGAGATAACAGCAGCCTCAGTGCCTCTGTGGCCAGTGGTAGGCTCATCGCTGCTGGCTGTGCTTGTGAGGTCACAGCAGCCTCAGTGCCTCCTAGGCCAGTTGCAGACTCATGGCTGTTGGCTGTGCTTCTGAGGTCACAGCAGCCTCAGTGCCTCCCAGGCCAGTGGCAGGCTCCTGGCTGCTGGATGTGCTTGGAAGGTCACAGAAGACTCACTGACTCCTACCTTAGTCTACAGCGCCCACTGCTGGCTGTGCTTGTGAGGTCACAGCAGCCTCAGTGCCTCCTAGGCCACTGGCAGGCTCATGGCTGCCGGCTGTGCTTGGGAGGTCACAGCAGCCTCAGTGCCTCCTAGGCCAGTGGCAGGCTCCTGGATGCTGGCTGTGCTTGTGACGTCACAGCAGCCTCCATGCCTCCAAGGTCAGTGGCTGAATCATGGCTGCTGGCTGTGCTTGTGAGATAACAGCAGCCTCAGTGCCTCTGTGGCCAGTGGTAGGCTCATCGCTGCTGGCTGTGCTTGTGAGGTCACAGCAGCCTCAGTGCCTCCTAGGCCAGTTGCAGACTCATGGCTGTTGGCTGTGCTTCTGAGGTCACAGCAGCCTCAGTGCCTCCCAGGCCAGTGGCAGGCTCCTGGCTGCTGGATGTGCTTGGAAGGTCACAGAAGACTCACTGACTCCTACCTTAGTCTACAGCGCCCACTGCTGGCTGTGCTTGTGAGGTCACAGCAGCCTCAGTGCCTCCTAGGCCACTGGCAGGCTCATGGCTGCCGGCTGTGCTTGGGAGGTCACAGCAGCTTCAGTGCCTCCTGGATAAGTGTCTACCGCCCACTGCTGGCTGTGCTTGTGAGGTCACAGCAGCCTGAGTGCCTCCTAGGTAAATCTACAGTGCCCCCTGCTGGCTGTGTTTGGGAGGTCACAGCAGCCTCAGTGCCTCCTAGGCCAGTGGCAGGCTCCTGGCTGCTAGCTGTGCTTGGGAGGTCACAGCAGCCTGGGTGCCTCCTAGGCCAGTGTCAGACTCATGGCTGCTGGCTGTGCTTGTGAGGTCACAGCAGCCTCAGTGCCTCTAAAGCCAGTGGCAGGCTCATGGCTGCTGGCTGTGCTTGGGAGGTCACAGCAGCCTCAGTGCCTTCCAGGCCAGTGGCAGGCTCCTGGCTGCTGGCTGTGCTTGTGAGGTCACAGCAGCCTCAGTGACTCCTACGTTAGTCTACAGCGCCCACTGCTGCCTGTGCTTGTGAGGTCACAGCAGCCTCAGTGCCTCCGAGGTCAGTTGCATGCTCATGGCTGCTGGCTGTGCTTCGGAGGTCACAGCAGCCTCAGTGCCTCCTAAGCCTGGGGCAGCCTCATGGCTGCTGGCTGTGCTTGTCAGGTCACAGCAGCCTCAGTGCCTCATAGGTTAGTGGCAAGCGCCCCACCTGGCTGTCCTTGTGAGGTCACAGGAGCCTGAGTGCCTCCTAGGGTCAGTGGCAGGCTCATGCTTGCTGCCTTTGGTTGTGAGGTCACAGCAGCCTCTGTGCCTCGGAGGCCAGTGACAGGCTCCTGGCTGGTGGCTGTGCTTGGGAGGTCACAGCAGCCTGAGATCATCTCCGGCCACTGGAAGGCTCATGGCTGCCGGCTGTGCTTGTGAGGTCACAGCAGCCTCAGTGCCTCATAGGCAAGTGTCTAGCGCCCCCTGCTGGCTGTGTTTGGGAGGTCACAGCAGCCTGACTGCCTCCCAGGTAACTCTGCAGCGCCCCCTGCTCCTTGTCCTTGTGAGGTCACAGCAGCCAAAGCGCCTTCCAGGCCAGTGGCAGGCTCCTGGCTGCTAGCTGTGCTTGGGAGGTCACAGCAACATCACTGCCTCCTAGGTCAGGGGCAGGCTCCTGGCTGCTGCCTGTGCTTGGGAGGTCACAGCAGCCTCAGAGCCTCTGAGGCCAGTGGCAGGCTCCTGGCTGCTGGCTGTGCTTGTGAGGTCACAGCAGCCTCAGTGCCTCCTAGGTCAGTGGCCGGAGAATGGCTGCTGGCTGTGCTTGTGAGGTCACAGCAGCCTCAGTGCCTCCTAGGCCAGTGGCAGGCTCATGGCTGCTGGCTGTGCTTTTGAGGTCACAGCAGCCTCAGTACCTCCTAGGCCACTGGCAAGCTTCTGCCTGCCTGCTGTGCCTCGGAGGTCACAGCAGCCTCAGTGCCTCCTAGGCCAGTGGCAGGCTCCTGGCTGCTGGCTGTGCTTGTGAGGTCACAGCAGCCTCAGTGCCTCCCAGGCCAGTGGCAGGCTCCTGGCTGCTGGCTGTGCTTGGGAGGTCACAGCAGACTCAGTGCCTCCCAGGCCAGTGGCAGGCTCCTGGCTGCTAGCTGTGCTTGGGAGGTCACAGCAGACTCAGTGACTCCTACGTTAGTCTACAGCGCCCACTGCTGCCTGTGCTTGTGAGGTCACAGCAGCCTCAGTGCGTCATAGGTTAGTGGCAGGCTCCTGGCTGCTGGCTGTGCTTGTGAGGTCACAGCTGCCTCAGTGCCTCATAGCTTAGTGTTTAGCGCCCCCTCCTGGCTGTGCTTGTGAGATAACAGCAGCCTCAGTGCCTCCTAGGCCTGTGGCAGGCTCATGGCTGCTGGCTGTGCTTGTGAGGTCACAGCAGCCTGAATGACTCCTAGGCCAGTTGCAGACTCATGGCTGTTGGCTGTGCTTGTGAGGTCACAGCAGCCTCAGTGCCTCCCAGGCCAGTGGCAGGTTCACGGCTGCTGGCTGTGCTTGTGAGGTCACAGCAACCTCAGTGCCTCCTAGGCCAGGGGCAGGCTCCTGGTTGCTGGCTGTGCTTGTGAGGTCACTGCAAACCCAGTGCCTCCGAGGTCAGTGGCATGCTCATGGCTGCTGGCTGTGCTTGTGAGAAAACAGCAGCCTCAGTGCCTCTGAGGCCAGTTGCAGACTCATGGCTGTTGGCTGTGCTTGTGAGGTCACAGCAGCCTCAGTGCCTCCTGGGTAACTCTGCAGCGCTCCCTGCTGGCTGTGCTTGTGAGGTCACAGTAGCCTCAGTGCCTCCTAGGCCAGTGGCAGGCGCATGGCTGCTGGCTGTGCTTGGGAGGTCACAGGAGCCTGAGTGCCTCCTAGGGTCAGTGGCAGGCTCATGCTTGCTGCCTTTGGTTGTGAGGTCACAGCAGCCTCTGTGCCTCGGAGGCCAGTGACAGGCTCCTGGCTGGTGGCTGTGCTTGGGAGGTCACAGCAGCCTGAGATCATCTCCGGCCACTGGAAGGCTCATGGCTGCCGGCTGTGCTTGTGAGGTCACAGCAGCCTCAGTGCCTCATAGGCAAGTGTCTAGCGCCCCCTGCTGGCTGTGTTTGGGAGGTCACAGCAGCCTGAGTGCCTCCCAGGTAACTCTGCAGCGCCCCCTGCTCCTTGTCCTTGTGAGGTCACAGCAGCCAAAGCGCCTTCCAGGCCAGTGGCAGGCTCCTGGCTGCTAGCTGTGCTTGGGAGGTCACAGCAACATCACTGCCTCCTAGGTCAGGGGCAGGCTCCTGGCTGCTGCCTGTGCTTGGGAGGTCACAGCAGCCTCAGAGCCTCTGAGGCCAGTGGCAGGCTCCTGGCTGCTGGCTGTGCTTGTGAGGTCACAGCAGCCTCAGTGCCTCCTAGGTCAGTGGCCGGAGAATGGCTGCTGGCTGTGCTTGTGAGGTCACAGCAGCCTCAGTGCCTCCTAGGCCAGTGGCAGGCTCATGGCTGCTGGCTGTGCTTTTGAGGTCACAGCAGCCTCAGTACCTCCTAGGCCACTGGCAAGCTTCTGCCTGCCTGCTGTGCCTCGGAGGTCACAGCAGCCTCAGTGTCTCCTAGGCCAGGGGCAGGCTCCTGGCTGCTGGCTGTGCTTGTGAGGTCACAGCAGCCTCAGTGCCTCTTTTGCCAGTGGCAGGCTCCTGGCTGCTGGCTGTGCTTGTGAGGTCACAGCAGCCTCAGTGCCTCCCAGGCCAGTGGCAGGCTCCTGGCTGCTGGCTGTGCTTGGGAGGTCACAGCAGACTCAGTGACTCCTACGTTAGTCTACAGCGCCCACTGCTGGCTGTGCTTGTGAGGTCACAGCAGCCTCAGTGCATCATAGGTTAGTGGCAGGCTCCTGGCTGCTGGCTGTGCTTGTGAGGTCACAGCTGCCTCAGTGCCTCATAGCTTAGTGTTTAGCGCCCCCTCCTGGCTGTGCTTGTGAGATAACAGCAGCCTCAGTGCCTCCTAGGCCTGTGGCAGGCTCATGGCTGCTGGCTGTGCTTGTGAGGTCACAGCAGCCTGAATGACTCCTAGGCCAGTTGCAGACTCATGGCTGTTGGCTGTGCTTGTGAGGTCACAGCAGCCTCAGTGCCTCCCAGGCCAGTGGCAGGTTCACGGCTGCTGGCTGTGCTTGTGAGGTCACAGCAACCTCAGTGCCTCCTAGGCCAGGGGCAGGCTCCTGGTTGCTGGCTGTGCTTGTGAGGTCACTGCAAACCCAGTGCCTCCGAGGTCAGTGGCATGCTCATGGCTGCTGGCTGTGCTTGTGAGATAACAGCAGCCTCAGTGCCTCTGAGGCCAGTGGCAGGCTCCTGGCTGCTTGCTGTGCTTGTGAGGTCACAGCAGCCTCAGTGCCTCCTGGGTAACTCTGCAGCGCTCCCTGCTGGCTGTGCTTGTGAGGTCACAGTAGCCTCAGTGCCTCCTAGGCCAGTGGCAGGCGCATGGCTGCTGGCTGTGCTTGGGAGGTCACAGGAGCCTGAGTGCCTCCTAGGGTCAGTGGCAGGCTCATGCTTGCTGCCTTTGGTTGTGAGGTCACAGCAGCCTCTGTGCCTCGGAGGCCAGTGACAGGCTCCTGGCTGGTGGCTGTGCTTGGGAGGTCACAGCAGCCTGAGATCATCTCCGGCCACTGGAAGGCTCATGGCTGCCGGCTGTGCTTGTGAGGTCACAGCAGCCTCAGTGCCTCATAGGCAAGTGTCTAGCGCCCCCTGCTGGCTGTGTTTGGGAGGTCACAGCAGCCTGACTGCCTCCCAGGTAACTCTGCAGCGCCCCCTGCTCCTTGTCCTTGTGAGGTCACAGCAGCCAAAGCGCCTTCCAGGCCAGTGGCAGGCTCCTGGCTGCTGGCTGTGCTTGTGAGGTCACAGCAGCCTCAGTGCCTCCCAGGCCAGTGGCAGGCTCCTGGCTGCTGGCTGTGCTTGGGAGGTCACAGCAGACTCAGTGACTCCTACGTTAGTCTACAGCGCCCACTGCTGGCTGTGCTTGTGAGGTCACAGCAGCCTCAGTGCGTCATAGGTTAGTGGCAGGCTCCTGGCTGCTGGCTGTGCTTGTGAGGTCACAGCTGCCTCAGTGCCTCATAGCTTAGTGTTTAGCGCCCCCTCCTGGCTGTGCTTGTGAGATAACAGCAGCCTCAGTGCCTCCTAGGCCTGTGGCAGGCTCATGGCTGCTGGCTGTGCTTGTGAGGTCACAGCAGCCTGAATGACTCCTAGGCCAGTTGCAGACTCATGGCTGTTGGCTGTGCTTGTGAGGTCACAGCAGCCTCAGTGCCTCCCAGGCCAGTGGCAGGTTCACGGCTGCTGGCTGTGCTTGTGAGGTCACAGCAACCTCAGTGCCTCCTAGGCCAGGGGCAGGCTCCTGGTTGCTGGCTGTGCTTGTGAGGTCACTGCAAACCCAGTGCCTCCGAGGTCAGTGGCATGCTCATGGCTGCTGGCTGTGCTTGTGAGATAACAGCAGCCTCAGTGCCTCTGAGGCCAGTTGCAGACTCATGGCTGTTGGCTGTGCTTGTGAGGTCACAGCAGCCTCAGTGCCTCCTGGGTAACTCTGCAGCGCTCCCTGCTGGCTGTGCTTGTGAGGTCACAGTAGCCTCAGTGCCTCCTAGGCCAGTGGCAGGCGCATGGCTGCTGGCTGTGCTTGGGAGGTCACAGGAGCCTGAGTGCCTCCTAGGGTCAGTGGCAGGCTCATGCTTGCTGCCTTTGGTTGTGAGGTCACAGCAGCCTCTGTGCCTCGGAGGCCAGTGACAGGCTCCTGGCTGGTGGCTGTGCTTGGGAGGTCACAGCAGCCTGAGATCATCTCCGGCCACTGGAAGGCTCATGGCTGCCGGCTGTGCTTGTGAGGTCACAGCAGCCTCAGTGCCTCATAGGCAAGTGTCTAGCGCCCCCTGCTGGCTGTGTTTGGGAGGTCACAGCAGCCTGACTACCTCCCAGGTAACTCTGCAGCGCCCCCTGCTCCTTGTCCTTGTGAGGTCACAGCAGCCAAAGCGCCTTCCAGGCCAGTGGCAGGCTCCTGGCTGCTAGCTGTGCTTGGGAGGTCACAGCAACATCACTGCCTCCTAGGTCAGGGGCAGGCTCCTGGCTGCTGCCTGTGCTTGTGAGGTCACAGCAGCCTCAGAGCCTCTGAGGCCAGTGGCAGGCTCCTGGCTGCTGGCTGTGCTTGTGAGGTCACAGCAGCCTCAGTGCCTCCTAGGTCAGTGGCCGGAGAATGGCTGCTGGCTGTGCTTGTGAGGTCACAGCAGCCTCAGTGCCTCCTAGGCCACTGGCAGGCTCATGGCTGCTGGCTGTGCTTTTGAGGTCACAGCAGCCTCAGTACCTCCTAGGCCACTGGCAAGCTTCTGCCTGCCTGCTGTGCCTCGGAGGTCACAGCAGCCTCAGTGTCTCCTAGGCCAGGGGCAGGCTCCTGGCTGCTGGCTGTGCTTGTGAGGTCACAGCAGCCTCAGTGCCTCTTTTGCCAGTGGCAGGCTCCTGGCTGCTGGCTGTGCTTGTGAGGTCACAGCAGCCTCAGTGCCTCCCAGGCCAGTGGCAGGCTCCTGGCTGCTGGCTGTGCTTGGGAGGTCACAGCAGACTCAGTGACTCCTACGTTAGTCTACAGCGCCCACTGCTGGCAGTGCTTGTGAGGTCACAGCAGCCTCAGTGCGTCATAGGTTAGTGGCAGGCTCATGGCTGCTGGCTGTGCTTGTGAGGTCACAGCTGCCTCAGTGCCTCATAGCTTAGTGTTTAGCGCCCCCTCCTGGCTGTGCTTGTGAGATAACAGCAGCCTCAGTGCCTCCTAGGCCTGTGGCAGGCTCATGGCTGCTGGCTGTGCTTGTGAGGTCACAGCAGCCTGAATGACTCCTAGGCCAGTTGCAGACTCATGGCTGTTGGCTGTGCTTGTGAGGTCACAGCAGCCTCAGTGCCTCCCAGGCCAGTGGCAGGTTCACGGCTGCTGGCTGTGCTTGTGAGGTCACAGCAACCTCAGTGCCTCCTAGGCCAGGGGCAGGCTCCTGGTTGCTGGCTGTGCTTGTGAGGTCACTGCAAACCCAGTGCCTCCGAGGTCAGTGGCATGCTCATGGCTGCTGGCTGTGCTTGTGAGATAACAGCAGCCTCAGTGCCTCTGAGGCCAGTGGCAGGCTCCTGGCTGCTTGCTGTGCTTGTGAGGTCACAGCAGCCTCAGTGCCTCCTGGGTAACTCTGCAGCGCTCCCTGCTGGCTGTGCTTGTGAGGTCACAGTAGCCTCAGTGCCTCCTAGGCCAGTGGCAGGCGCATGGCTGCTGGCTGTGCTTGGGAGGTCACAGGAGCCTCAGTGCCTCCTAGGGTCAGTGGCAGGCTCATGCTTGCTGCCTTTGGTTGTGAGGTCACAGCAGCCTCTGTGCCTCGGAGGCCAGTGACAGGCTCCTGGCTGGTGGCTGTGCTTGGGAGGTCACAGCAGCCTGAGATCATCTCCGGCCACTGGAAGGCTCATGGCTGCCGGCTGTGCTTGTGAGGTCACAGCAGCCTCAGTGCCTCATAGGCAAGTGTCTAGCGCCCCCTGCTGGCTGTGTTTGGGAGGTCACAGCAGCCTGACTGCCTCCCAGGTAACTCTGCAGCGCCCCCTGCTCCTTGTCCTTGTGAGGTCACAGCAGCCAAAGCGCCTTCCAGGCCAGTGGCAGGCTCCTGGCTGCTAGCTGTGCTTGGGAGGTCACAGCAACATCACTGCCTCCTAGGTCAGGGGCAGGCTCCTGGCTGCTGCCTGTGCTTGTGAGGTCACAGCAGCCTCAGAGCCTCTGAGGCCAGTGGCAGGCTCCTGGCTGCTGGCTGTGCTTGTGAGGTCACAGCAGCCTCAGTGCCTCCTAGGTCAGTGGCCGGAGAATGGCTGCTGGCTGTGCTTGTGAGGTCACAGCAGCCTCAGTGCCTCCTAGGCCAGTGGCAGGCTCATGGCTGCTGGCTGTGCTTTTGAGGTCACAGCAGCCTCAGTACCTCCTAGGCCACTGGCAAGCTTCTGCCTGCCTGCTGTGCCTCGGAGGTCACAGCAGCCTCAGTGTCTCCTAGGCCAGGGGCAGGCTCCTGGCTGCTGGCTGTGCTTGTGAGGTCACAGCAGCCTCAGTGCCTCTTTTGCCAGTGGCAGGCTCCTGGCTGCTGGCTGTGCTTGTGAGGTCACAGCAGCCTCAGTGCCTCCCAGGCCAGTGGCAGGCTCCTGGCTGCTGGCTGTGCTTGGGAGGTCACAGCAGACTCAGTGACTCCTACGTTAGTCTACAGCGCCCACTGCTGGCTGTGCTTGTGAGGTCACAGCAGCCTCAGTGCGTCATAGGTTAGTGGCAGGCTCCTGGCTGCTGGCTGTGCTTGTGAGGTCACAGCTGCCTCAGTGCCTCATAGCTTAGTGTTTAGCGCCCCCTCCTGGCTGTGCTTGTGAGATAACAGCAGCCTCAGTGCCTCCTAGGCCTGTGGCAGGCTCATGGCTGCTGGCTGTGCTTGTGAGGTCACAGCAGCCTGAATGACTCCTAGGCCAGTTGCAGACTCATGGCTGTTGGCTGTGCTTGTGAGGTCACAGCAGCCTCAGTGCCTCCCAGGCCAGTGGCAGGTTCACGGCTGCTGGCTGTGCTTGTGAGGTCACAGCAACCTCAGTGCCTCCTAGGCCAGTGGCAGGCTCCTGGTTGCTGGCTGTGCTTGTGAGGTCACTGCAAACCCAGTGCCTCCGAGGTCAGTGGCATGCTCATGGCTGCTGGCTGTGCTTGTGAGATAACAGCAGCCTCAGTGCCTCTGAGGCCAGTGGCAGGCTCCTGGCTGCTTGCTGTGCTTGTGAGGTCACAGCAGCCTCAGTGCCTCCTGGGTAACTCTGCAGCGCTCCCTGCTGGCTGTGCTTGTGAGGTCACAGTAGCCTCAGTGCCTCCTAGGCCAGTGGCAGGCGCATGGCTGCTGGCTGTGCTTGGGAGGTCACAGGAGCCTCAGTGCCTCCTAGGGTCAGTGGCAGGCTCATGCTTGCTGCCTTTGGTTGTGAGGTCACAGCAGCCTCTGTGCCTCGGAGGCCAGTGACAGGCTCCTGGCTGGTGGCTGTGCTTGGGAGGTCACAGCAGCCTGAGATCATCTCCGGCCACTGGAAGGCTCATGGCTGCCGGCTGTGCTTGTGAGGTCACAGCAGCCTCAGTGCCTCATAGGCAAGTGTCTAGCGCCCCCTGCTGGCTGTGTTTGGGAGGTCACAGCAGCCTGACTGCCTCCCAGGTAACTCTGCAGCGCCCCCTGCTCCTTGTCCTTGTGAGGTCACAGCAGCCAAAGCGCCTTCCAGGCCAGTGGCAGGCTCCTGGCTGCTAGCTGTGCTTGGGAGGTCACAGCAACATCACTGCCTCCTAGGTCAGGGGCAGGCTCCTGGCTGCTGCCTGTGCTTGTGAGGTCACAGCAGCCTCAGAGCCTCTGAGGCCAGTGGCAGGCTCCTGGCTGCTGGCTGTGCTTGTGAGGTCACAGCAGCCTCAGTGCCTCCTAGGTCAGTGGCCGGAGAATGGCTGCTGGCTGTGCTTGTGAGGTCACAGCAGCCTCAGTGCCTCCTAGGCCAGTGGCAGGCTCATGGCTGCTGGCTGTGCTTTTGAGGTCACAGCAGCCTCAGTACCTCCTAGGCCACTGGCAAGCTTCTGCCTGCCTGCTGTGCCTCGGAGGTCACAGCAGCCTCAGTGTCTCCTAGGCCAGGGGCAGGCTCCTGGCTGCTGGCTGTGCTTGTGAGGTCACAGCAGCCTCAGTGCCTCTTTTGCCAGTGGCAGGCTCCTGGCTGCTGGCTGTGCTTGTGAGGTCACAGCAGCCTCAGTGCCTCCCAGGCCAGTGGCAGGCTCCTGGCTGCTGGCTGTGCTTGGGAGGTCACAGCAGACTCAGTGACTCCTACGTTAGTCTACAGCGCCCACTGCTGGCTGTGCTTGTGAGGTCACAGCAGCCTCAGTGCGTCATAGGTTAGTGGCAGGCTCCTGGCTGCTGGCTGTGCTTGTGAGGTCACAGCTGCCTCAGTGCCTCATAGCTTAGTGTTTAGCGCCCCCTCCTGGCTGTGCTTGTGAGATAACAGCAGCCTCAGTGCCTCCTAGGCCTGTGGCAGGCTCATGGCTGCTGGCTGTGCTTGTGAGGTCACAGCAGCCTGAATGACTCCTAGGCCAGTTGCAGACTCATGGCTGTTGGCTGTGCTTGTGAGGTCACAGCAGCCTCAGTGCCTCCCAGGCCAGTGGCAGGTTCACGGCTGCTGGCTGTGCTTGTGAGGTCACAGCAACCTCAGTGCCTCCTAGGCCAGTGGCAGGCTCCTGGTTGCTGGCTGTGCTTGTGAGGTCACTGCAAACCCAGTGCCTCCGAGGTCAGTGGCATGCTCATGGCTGCTGGCTGTGCTTGTGAGATAACAGCAGCCTCAGTGCCTCTGAGGCCAGTGGCAGGCTCCTGGCTGCTTGCTGTGCTTGTGAGGTCACAGCAGCCTCAGTGCCTCCTGGGTAACTCTGCAGCGCTCCCTGCTGGCTGTGCTTGTGAGGTCACAGTAGCCTCAGTGCCTCCTAGGCCAGTGGCAGGCGCATGGCTGCTGGCTGTGCTTGGGAGGTCACAGGAGCCTCAGTGCCTCCTAGGGTCAGTGGCAGGCTCATGCTTGCTGCCTTTGGTTGTGAGGTCACAGCAGCCTCTGTGCCTCGGAGGCCAGTGACAGGCTCCTGGCTGGTGGCTGTGCTTGGGAGGTCACAGCAGCCTGAGATCATCTCCGGCCACTGGAAGGCTCATGGCTGCCGGCTGTGCTTGTGAGGTCACAGCAGCCTCAGTGCCTCATAGGCAAGTGTCTAGCGCCCCCTGCTGGCTGTGTTTGGGAGGTCACAGCAGCCTGACTGCCTCCCAGGTAACTCTGCAGCGCCCCCTGCTCCTTGTCCTTGTGAGGTCACAGCAGCCAAAGCGCCTTCCAGGCCAGTGGCAGGCTCCTGGCTGCTAGCTGTGCTTGGGAGGTCACAGCAACATCACTGCCTCCTAGGTCAGGGGCAGGCTCCTGGCTGCTGCCTGTGCTTGTGAGGTCACAGCAGCCTCAGAGCCTCTGAGGCCAGTGGCAGGCTCCTGGCTGCTGGCTGTGCTTGTGAGGTCACAGCAGCCTCAGTGCCTCCTAGGTCAGTGGCCGGAGAATGGCTGCTGGCTGTGCTTGTGAGGTCACAGCAGCCTCAGTGCCTCCTAGGCCAGTGGCAGGCTCATGGCTGCTGGCTGTGCTTTTGAGGTCACAGCAGCCTCAGTACCTCCTAGGCCACTGGCAAGCTTCTGCCTGCCTGCTGTGCCTCGGAGGTCACAGCAGCCTCAGTGCCTCCTAGGCCAGTGGCAGGATCCTGGCTGCTGGCTGTGCTTGTGAGGTCACAGCAGCCTCAGTGCCTCCCAGGCCAGTGGCAGGCTCCTGGCTGCTGGCTGTGCTTGGGAGGTCACAGCAGCCTCAGTGCCTCCCAGGCCAGTGGCAGGCTCCTGGCTGCTGGCTGTGCTTGGGAGGTCACAGCAGACTCAGTGACTCCTACGTTAGTCTACAGCGCCCACTGCTGGCTGTGCTTGTGAGGTCACAGCAGCCTCAGTGCGTCATAGGTTAGTGGCAGGCTCCTGGCTGCTGGCTGTGCTTGTGAGGTCACAGCTGCCTCAGTGCCTCATAGCTTAGTGTTTAGCGCCCCCTCCTGGCTGTGCTTGTGAGATAACAGCAGCCTCAGTGCCTCCTAGGCCTGTGGCAGGCTCATGGCTGCTGGCTGTGCTTGTGAGGTCACAGCAGCCTGAATGACTCCTAGGCCAGTTGCAGACTCATGGCTGTTGGCTGTGCTTGTGAGGTCACAGCAGCCTCAGTGCCTCCCAGGCCAGTGGCAGGTTCACGGCTGCTGGCTGTGCTTGTGAGGTCACAGCAACCTCAGTGCCTCCTAGGCCAGGGGCAGGCTCCTGGTTGCTGGCTGTGCTTGTGAGGTCACTGCAAACCCAGTGCCTCCGAGGTCAGTGGCATGCTCATGGCTGCTGGCTGTGCTTGTGAGATAACAGCAGCCTCAGTGCCTCTGAGGCCAGTGGCAGGCTCCTGGCTGCTTGCTGTGCTTGTGAGGTCACAGCAGCCTCAGTGCCTCCTGGGTAACTCTGCAGCGCTCCCTGCTGGCTGTGCTTGTGAGGTCACAGTAGCCTCAGTGCCTCCTAGGCCAGTGGCAGGCGCATGGCTGCTGGCTGTGCTTGGGAGGTCACAGGAGCCTGAGTGCCTCCTAGGGTCAGTGGCAGGCTCATGCTTGCTGCCTTTGGTTGTGAGGTCACAGCAGCCTCTGTGCCTCGGAGGCCAGTGACAGGCTCCTGGCTGGTGGCTGTGCTTGGGAGGTCACAGCAGCCTGAGATCATCTCCGGCCACTGGAAGGCTCATGGCTGCCGGCTGTGCTTGTGAGGTCACAGCAGCCTCAGTGCCTCATAGGCAAGTGTCTAGCGCCCCCTGCTGGCTGTGTTTGGGAGGTCACAGCAGCCTGACTGCCTCCCAGGTAACTCTGCAGCGCCCCCTGCTCCTTGTCCTTGTGAGGTCACAGCAGCCAAAGCGCCTTCCAGGCCAGTGGCAGGCTCCTGGCTGCTAGCTGTGCTTGGGAGGTCACAGCAACATCACTGCCTCCTAGGTCAGGGGCAGGCTCCTGGCTGCTGCCTGTGCTTGTGAGGTCACAGCAGCCTCAGAGCCTCTGAGGCCAGTGGCAGGCTCCTGGCTGCTGGCTGTGCTTGTGAGGTCACAGCAGCCTCAGTGCCTCCTAGGTCAGTGGCCGGAGAATGGCTGCTGGCTGTGCTTGTGAGGTCACAGCAGCCTCAGTGCCTCCTAGGCCAGTGGCAGGCTCATGGCTGCTGGCTGTGCTTTTGAGGTCACAGCAGCCTCAGTACCTCCTAGGCCACTGGCAAGCTTCTGCCTGCCTGCTGTGCCTCGGAGGTCACAGCAGCCTCAGTGCCTCCTAGGCCAGTGGCAGGCTCCTGGCTGCTGGCTGTGCTTGTGAGGTCACAGCAGCCTCAGTGCCTCTTTTGCCAGTGGCAGGCTCCTGGCTGCTGGCTGTGCTTGTGAGGTCACAGCAGCCTCAGTGCCTCCCAGGCCAGTGGCAGGCTCCTGGCTGCTGGCTGTGCTTGGGAGGTCACAGCAGACTCAGTGACTCCTACGTTAGTCTACAGCGCCCACTGCTGGCTGTGCTTGTGAGGTCACAGCAGCCTCAGTGCGTCATAGGTTAGTGGCAGGCTCCTGGCTGCTGGCTGTGCTTGTGAGGTCACAGCTGCCTCAGTGCCTCATAGCTTAGTGTTTAGCGCCCCCTCCTGGCTGTGCTTGTGAGATAACAGCAGCCTCAGTGCCTCCTAGGCCTGTGGCAGGCTCATGGCTGCTGGCTGTGCTTGTGAGGTCACAGCAGCCTGAATGACTCCTAGGCCAGTTGCAGACTCATGGCTGTTGGCTGTGCTTGTGAGGTCACAGCAGCCTCAGTGCCTCCCAGGCCAGTGGCAGGTTCACGGCTGCTGGCTGTGCTTGTGAGGTCACAGCAACCTCAGTGCCTCCTAGGCCAGGGGCAGGCTCCTGGTTGCTGGCTGTGCTTCTGAGGTCACTGCAAACCCAGTGCCTCCGAGGTCAGTGGCATGCTCATGGCTGCTGGCTGTGCTTGTGAGATAACAGCAGCCTCAGTGCCTCTGAGGCCAGTGGCAGGCTCCTGGCTGCTTGCTGTGCTTGTGAGGTCACAGCAGCCTCAGTGCCTCCTGGGTAACTCTGCAGAGCTCCCTGCTGGCTGTGCTTGTGAGGTCACAGTAGCCTCAGTGCCTCAAAGGCCTGTGGCAGGCTCCTGGATGCTGGCTGTGCTTGTGAGGTCACAGCAGACTCAGTGCCTCCTACGTAATTCTATAGCACTCCCTGCTGGCTGTGCCTGTGAGGTCACAGCAGCCTCAGTGCCTCTGTGGCCAGTGGTAGGCTCATGGCTGCTGGCTGTGCTTGTGAGGTCACAGCAGCCTGAATGCCTCCTAGGCCAGTTGCACACTCATGGCTGCTGGCTGTGCTTGTGAGGTCACAGCAGCCTCAGTGCCTCCCAGGCCAGTGGCAGGCTCCTGGCTGCTGGCTGTGCTTGGGAGGTCACAGCAGCCTCAGTGCCTCATACGTAAGTGTCTATCGCCCCCTGCTGGCAGTGCTTGGGAGGTCACAGCAGCCTCAGTGCCTCATAGGTAACTCTACAGCGCCCCCTGCTGGCTGTGCTTGGGAGGTCACAGCAGCCTCAGTGCCTCCTAGGCCAGTGGCAGAATCCTGGCTGCTAGCTGTGCTTGGGAGGTCACAGCAGCCTCAGTGCCTCCTAGGTCAGTGGCCGGCGAATGGCTGCTGGCTGTGCTTGTGAGGTGTCAGCAACCTCAGTGCCTCCGAGGCCAGTGGCAGGCTCATGGCTCCTGGCTGAGCTTGTGAGGTCGCAGCAGCCTCAGTGCCTCCGAGGTCAGTTGCATGCTCATGCCTGCTGGCTGTGCTTGGGAGGTCACAGCAGCCTCAGTGCCTACTAGGCCAGTGGCAGGCTCCTGGCTGCTGGCTGTGCTTGTGAGGTCAGAGCAGCCTAAGTGCCTGCTCGGCTGGAGGAAAGTTCATACCAGCTGGCTGTGCTTCTGAGGTAACAGCAGCCTCAGTGCCTCTGAGGCCAGTGGAAGGCTCCTGGATGCTGGCTGTGCTTGTGAGGTCACAGCAGCCTGAATGCCTAGTAGGCCAGTGGCTCGTTCATGGCTGCTGGCTGTGCTTGTGAGGTCACAGCAGCCTCAGAGCCTCTGAGGCCAGTGGCAGGCTCCTGGCTGCTGGCTGTGCTTGTGAGGTCACAGCAGCCTCAGTGCCTCCTAGGTCAGTGGCCGGAGAATGGCTGCTGGCTGTGCTTGTGAGGTCACAGCAGCCTCAGTGCCTCCTAGGCCAGTGGCAGGCTCATGGCTGCTGGCTGTGCTTTTGAGGTCACAGCAGCCTCAGTACCTCCTAGGCCACTGGCAAGCTTCTGCCTGCCTGCTGTGCCTCGGAGGTCACAGCAGCCTCAGTGCCTCCCAGGCCAGTGGCAGGCTCATGGCTGCTGGCTGTGCTTGTGAGGTCACAGCAGCCTCAGTGCCTCTTTTGCCAGTGGCAGGCTCCTGGCTGCTGGCTGTGCTTGTGAGGTCACAGCAGCCTCAGTGCCTCCCAGGCCAGTGGCAGGCTCCTGGCTGCTGGCTGTGCTTGGGAGGTCACAGCAGACTCAGTGACTCCTACGTTAGTCTACAGCGCCCACTGCTGGCTGTGCTTGTGAGGTCACAGCAGCCTCAGTGCGTCATAGGTTAGTGGCAGGCTCCTGGCTGCTGGCTGTGCTTGTGAGGTCACAGCTGCCTCAGTGCCTCATAGCTTAGTGTTTAGCGCCCCCTCCTGGCTGTGCTTGTGAGATAACAGCAGCCTCAGTGCCTCCTAGGCCTGTGGCAGGCTCATGGCTGCTGGCTGTGCTTGTGAGGTCACAGCAGCCTGAATGACTCCTAGGCCAGTTGCAGACTCATGGCTGTTGGCTGTGCTTGTGAGGTCACAGCAGCCTCAGTGCCTCCCAGGCCAGTGGCAGGTTCACGGCTGCTGGCTGTGCTTGTGAGGTCACAGCAACCTCAGTGCCTCCTAGGCCAGGGGCAGGCTCCTGGTTGCTGGCTGTGCTTGTGAGGTCACTGCAAACCCAGTGCCTCCGAGGTCAGTGGCATGCTCATGGCTGCTGGCTGTGCTTGTGAGATAACAGCAGCCTCAGTGCCTCTGAGGCCAGTTGCAGGCTCCTGGCTGCTTGCTGTGCTTGTGAGGTCACAGCAGCCTCAGTGCCTCCTGGGTAACTCTGCAGCGCTCCCTGCTGGCTGTGCTTGTGAGGTCACAGTAGCCTCAGTGCCTCCTAGGCCAGTGGCAGGCGCATGGCTGCTGGCTGTGCTTGGGAGGTCACAGGAGCCTGAGTGCCTCCTAGGGTCAGTGGCAGGCTCATGCTTGCTGCCTTTGGTTGTGAGGTCACAGCAGCCTCTGTGCCTCGGAGGCCAGTGACAGGCTCCTGGCTGGTGGCTGTGCTTGGGAGGTCACAGCAGCCTGAGATCATCTCCGGCCACTGGAAGGCTCATGGCTGCCGGCTGTGCTTGTGAGGTCACAGCAGCCTCAGTGCCTCATAGGCAAGTGTCTAGCGCCCCCTGCTGGCTGTGTTTGGGAGGTCACAGCAGCCTGACTGCCTCCCAGGTAACTCTGCAGCGCCCCCTGCTCCTTGTCCTTGTGAGGTCACAGCAGCCAAAGCACCTTCCAGGCCAGTGGCAGGCTCCTGGCTGCTAGCTGTGCTTGGGAGGTCACAGCAACATCACTGCCTCCTAGGTCAGGGGCAGGCTCCTGGCTGCTGCCTGTGCTTGTGAGGTCACAGCAGCCTCAGAGCCTCTGAGGCCAGTGGCAGGCTCCTGGCTGCTGGCTGTGCTTGTGAGGTCACAGCAGCCTCAGTGCCTCCTAGGTCAGTGGCCGGAGAATGGCTGCTGGCTGTGCTTGTGAGGTCACAGCAGCCTCAGTGCCTCCTAGGCCAGTGGCAGGCTCATGGCTGCTGGCTGTGCTTGTGAGGTCACAGCAGCCTCAGTACCTCCTAGGCCACTGGCAAGCTTCTGCCTGCCTGCTGTGCCTCGGAGGTCACAGCAGCCTCAGTGCCTCCTAGGCCAGGGGCAGGCTCCTGGCTGCTGGCTGTGCTTGTGAGGTCACAGCAGCCTCAGTGCCTCTTTTGCCAGTGGCAGGCTCCTGGCTGCTGGCTGTGCTTGTGAGGTCACAGCAGCCTCAGTGCCTCCCAGGCCAGTGGCAGGCTCCTGGCTGCTGGCTGTGCTTGGGAGGTCACAGCAGACTCAGTGACTCCTACGTTAGTCTACAGCGCCCACTGCTGGCTGTGCTTGTGAGGTCACAGCAGCCTCAGTGCGTCATAGGTTAGTGGCAGGCTCCTGGCTGCTGGCTGTGCTTGTGAGGTCACAGCTGCCTCAGTGCCTCATAGCTTAGTGTTTAGCGCCCCCTCCTGGCTGTGCTTGTGAGATAACAGCAGCCTCAGTGCCTCCTAGGCCTGTGGCAGGCTCATGGCTGCTGGCTGTGCTTGTGAGGTCACAGCAGCCTGAATGACTCCTAGGCCAGTTGCAGACTCATGGCTGTTGGCTGTGCTTGTGAGGTCACAGCAGCCTCAGTGCCTCCCAGGCCAGTGGCAGGTTCACGGCTGCTGGCTGTGCTTGTGAGGTCACAGCAACCTCAGTGCCTCCTAGGCCAGGGGCAGGCTCCTGGTTGCTGGCTGTGCTTGTGAGGTCACTGCAAACCCAGTGCCTCCGAGGTCAGTGGCATGCTCATGGCTGCTGGCTGTGCTTGTGAGATAACAGCAGCCTCAGTGCCTCTGAGGCCAGTTGCAGGCTCCTGGCTGCTTGCTGTGCTTGTGAGGTCACAGCAGCCTCAGTGCCTCCTGGGTAACTCTGCAGCGCTCCCTGCTGGCTGTGCTTGTGAGGTCACAGTAGCCTCAGTGCCTCCTAGGCCAGTGGCAGGCGCATGGCTGCTGGCTGTGCTTGGGAGGTCACAGGAGCCTGAGTGCCTCCTAGGGTCAGTGGCAGGCTCATGCTTGCTGCCTTTGGTTGTGAGGTCACAGCAGCCTCTGTGCCTCGGAGGCCAGTGACAGGCTCCTGGCTGGTGGCTGTGCTTGGGAGGTCACAGCAGCCTGAGATCATCTCCGGCCACTGGAAGGCTCATGGCTGCCGGCTGTGCTTGTGAGGTCACAGCAGCCTCAGTGCCTCATAGGCAAGTGTCTAGCGCCCCCTGCTGGCTGTGTTTGGGAGGTCACAGCAGCCTGACTGCCTCCCAGGTAACTCTGCAGCGCCCCCTGCTCCTTGTCCTTGTGAGGTCACAGCAGCCAAAGCGCCTTCCAGGCCAGTGGCAGGCTCCTGGCTGCTAGCTGTGCTTGGGAGGTCACAGCAACATCACTGCCTCCTAGGTCAGGGGCAGGCTCCTGGCTGCTGCCTGTGCTTGTGAGGTCACAGCAGCCTCAGAGCCTCTGAGGCCAGTGGCAGGCTCCTGGCTGCTGGCTGTGCTTGTGAGGTCACAGCAGCCTCAGTGCCTCCTAGGTCAGTGGCCGGAGAATGGCTGCTGGCTGTGCTTGTGAGGTCACAGCAGCCTCAGTGCCTCCTAGGCCAGTGGCAGGCTCATGGCTGCTGGCTGTGCTTTTGAGGTCACAGCAGCCTCAGTACCTCCTAGGCCACTGGCAAGCTTCTGCCTGCCTGCTGTGCCTCGGAGGTCACAGCAGCCTCAGTGCCTCCTAGGCCAGTGGCAGGCTCCTGGCTGCTGGCTGTGCTTGTGAGGTCACAGAAGCCTCAGTGCCTCCCAGGCCGGTGGCAGGCTCCTGGCTGCTGGCTGTGCTTGGGAGGTCACAGCAGACTCAGTGCCTACCAGGCCAGTGGCAGGCTCCTGGCTGCTGGCTGTGCTTGGGAGGTCACAGCAGACTCAGTGACTCCTACGTTAGTCTACAGCGCCCACTGCTGGCTGTGCTTGTGAGGTCACAGCAGCCTCAGTGCGTCATAGGTTAGTGGCAGGCTCCTGGCTGCTGGCTGTGCTTGTGAGGTCACAGCTGCCTCAGTGCCTCATAGCTTAGTGTTTAGCGCCCCCTCCTGGCTGTGCTTGTGAGATAACAGCAGCCTCAGTGCCTCCTAGGCCTGTGGCAGGCTCATGGCTGCTGGCTGTGCTTGTGAGGTCACAGCAGCCTGAATGACTCCTAGGCCAGTTGCAGACTCATGGCTGTTGGCTGTGCTTGTGAGGTCACAGCAGCCTCAGTGCCTCCCAGGCCAGTGGCAGGTTCACGGCTGCTGGCTGTGCTTGTGAGGTCACAGCAACCTCAGTGCCTCCTAGGCCAGGGGCAGGCTCCTGGTTGCTGGCTGTGCTTGTGAGGTCACTGCAAACCCAGTGCCTCCGAGGTCAGTGGCATGCTCATGGCTGCTGGCTGTGCTTGTGAGATAACAGCAGCCTCAGTGCCTCTGAGGCCACTTGCAGACTCATGGCTGCTTGCTGTGCTTGTGAGGTCACAGCAGCCTCAGTGCCTCCTGGGTAACTCTGCAGAGCTCCCTGCTGGCTGTGCTTCTGAGGTCACAGTAGCCTCAGTGCCTCCTAGGCCAGTGGCAGGCGCATGGCTGCTGGCTGTGCTTGGGAGGTCACAGCAGCCTAAGTACCTCCTAGGCCACTGGCAAGCTTCTGCCTGCTGGCTGTGCTTGGGAGGTCACAGCAGCCTCAGTGCCTCATAGGTTAGCGGCAAGCGCCCCTGCTGGCCTTGCTTGTGAGGTCGCAGCAGCCTCAGTGCCTCCTAGATCAGTGGCCGGCGAAAGGCTGCTGGCTGTGCTTGTGAAGTGTCAGCAACCTCAGTGCCTCCGAGACCAGTGGGAGGCTCATGGCTCCTGGCTGAGCTTGTCAGCTCGCAGCAGCCTCAGTGCCCCCGAGGTCAGTTGCATGCTCATGCATGCTTACTGTGCTTGGGAGGTCACAGCAGCCTCAGTGCCTCTAAGGCCAGTGGCAGGCTCCTGGATGCTGGCTGTGCTTGGGAGGTCACAGCAGCCTCAGTGCCTCCTAGGCCAGTGGCAGGCTCCTGGCTGCTGCCTGTGCTTGGGAGGTCATAGCAGCCTCAGTGCCTTCCAGGCCAGTGGCAGGCTCCTGGCTGCTGGCTGTACTTGGGAGGTCACAGCAGCCTCAGTGCCTCCTACATTAGTCTACAGTGCCCACTGCTGCCTGTGCTTCTGAGGTCACAGCAGCCTCAGTGCCTCCTAGGCCAGTGGCAGGCTCCTGGCTGCTGGCTGTGCTTGTGAGGTCACAGCAGCCTCAGTGCCTCATAGGTTAGTGGCAATCGCCCCACCTGGCTGTCCTTGTGAAGTCACAGCAGCCTGAGTGCCTCCTAGGGTCAGTGGCAGGCTCATGGTTGCTGCCTTTGGTTGTGAGGTCATAGCAGCCTCTGTGCCTCGGAGGCCAGTGACAGGCTCCTGGCTGGTGGCTGTGCTTGGGAGGTCACAGCAGCCTGAGATCATCTCCTGCCAGTGGCAGGCTCATGGCTGCCGGCTGTGCTTGTGAGGTCACAGCAGCCTCAGTGCCTCCTAGGCAAGTGTCTAGCTTCCCCTGCTGGCTGTGCTTGTGAGGTCACAGCAGCCTGAGTGCCTCCAAGGTAACTCTACAGCACCCCCTGCTGGCTGTGCTTGTGAGGTCACAGCAGCCTCAGTGCCTCCTAGGCCAGTGGCAGGCTCCTGGCTGCTGGCTTTGGTTGTGAGGTCACAGCAGCCTCAGTGCCACCTAGGCCACTGGCAAGCTCCTGCCTCCTGGCTGTGCTTGTGAGGTCACAGCAGCCTCAGTGCCTCATAGCTTAGTGGTAAGCGCCCCTGCTGGCCTTGCTTGTGAGGTCACAGCAGCCTCAGTGCCTCAAAGGCCTGTGGCAGGCTCCTGGATGCTGGCTGTGCTTCTGAGGTCACAGCAGACTCAGTGCCTCCTACGTAATTCTACAGCACTCCCTGCTGGCTGTGCTTCTGAGGTCACAGCAGCCTCAGTGCCTCCCAGGCCAGTGGCAGGCTCCTAGCTGCTTGATGTGCTTGGGAGGTCACAGCAGCCTGAATGCCTCCTAGGCCAGTTGCAGACTCATGGCTGTTGGCTGTGCTTGTGAGGTCACAGCAGCCTCAGTGCCTCTGTGGCCAGTGGTAGGCTCATGGCTGCTGGCTGTGCTTGTAAGGTCACAGCAGCCTGAATGCCTCCTAGGCCAGTTGCAGACTCATGGCTGTTGGCTGTGCTTGTGAGGTCACAGCAGCCTCAGTGCCTCCCAGGCCAGTGGCAGGCTCCTGGCTGCTGGCTGTGCTTGGGAGGTCACAGCAGCCTCAGTGCCTCATACGTAAGTGTCTATCGCCCCCTGCTGGCAGTGCTTGGGAGGTCACAGCAGCCTCAGTGCCTCATAGGTAACTCTACAGCGCCCCCTGCTGGCTGTGCTTGGGAGGTCACAGCAGCCTCAGTGCCTCCTAGGCCAGTGGCAGAATCCTGGCTGCTAGCTGTGCTTGGGAGGTCACAGCAGCCTCAGTGCCTCCTAGGTCAGTGGCCGGCGAATGGCTGCTGGCTGTGCTTGTGAGGTGTCAGCAACCTCAGTGCCTCCGAGGCCAGTGGCAGGCTCATGGCTCCTGGCTGAGCTTGTGAGGTCGCAGCAGCCTCAGTGCCTCCGAGGTCAGTTGCATGCTCATGCCTGCTGGCTGTGCTTGGGAGGTCACAGCAGCCTCAGTGCCTACTAGGCCAGTGGCAGGCTCCTGGCTGCTGGCTGTGCTTGTGAGGTCAGAGCAGCCTAAGTGCCTGCTCGGCTGGAGGAAAGTTCATACCTGCTGGCTGTGCTTCTGAGGTAACAGCAGCCTCAGTGCCTCTGAGGCCAGTGGAAGGCTCCTGGATGCTGGCTGTGCTTGTGAGATCACAGCAGCCTCAGTGCCTCATAGCTTAGTGTTTAGCGCCCCCTGCTGGCTGTGCCTCTGAGA
Organism: Dromaius novaehollandiae; assembly: GCF_036370855.1. Classification (NCBI taxonomy): domain Eukaryota; kingdom Metazoa; phylum Chordata; class Aves; order Casuariiformes; family Dromaiidae; genus Dromaius; species Dromaius novaehollandiae. The sequence goes on from NC_088109.1 coordinate 293,079, forward strand.
TCACAGCAGCCTCAGAGCCTCTGTGGCCAGTGGCAGGCTCATGGCTGCTGGCTGTGCTTGTGAGGTCACAGCAGCCTGAATGACTCCTAGGCCAGTTGGAGAGTCATGGCTGTTGGCTGTGCTTGTGAGGTCACAGCAGCCTCAGGGCCTCCTAGGCCTGTGGCAGGCTCATGGCTGCTGGCTGTGCTTGTGAGGTCACAGCAGCCTGAATGACTCCTAGGCCAGTTGCAGACTCATGGCTGTTGGCTGTGCTTGTGAGGTCACAGCAGCCTCAGTGCCTCCCAGGCCAGTGGCAGGTTCACGGCTGCTGGCTGTGCTTGTGAGGTCACAGCAACCTCAGTGCCTCCTATGCCAGGGGCAGGCTTCTGGCTGCTGGCTGTGCTTGTGAGGTCACTGCAAACCCAGTGCCTCCTAGGGCAGCTGCATGCTCATGGCTGCTGGCTGTGCTTGTGAGATAACAGCAGCCTCAGTGCGTCATAGGTTAGTGGCAGGCTCCTGGCTGCTGGCTGTGCTTGTGAGGTCACAGCAGCCTCAGTGCCTCCTGGGTAACTCTGCAGCGCTCCCTGCTGGCTGTGCTTGTGAGGTCACAGTAGCCTCAGTGCCTCCTAGGCCTGTGGCAGGCTCCTGGCTGCTGGCTGTGCTTGTGAGGTCACAGCAGCCTGAATGACTCCTAGGCCAGTTGCAGACTCATGGCTGTTGGCTGTGCTTGTGAGGTCACAGCAGCCTCAGTGCCTCCCAGGCCAGTGGCAGGTTCACGGCTGCTAGCTGTGCTTGTGAGGTCACAGCAACCTCAGTGCCTCCTAGGCCAGGGGCAGGCTCCTGGTTGCTGGCTGTGCTTGTGAGGTCACTGCAAACCCAGTGCCTCCGAGGTCAGTGGCATGCTCATGGCTGCTGGCTGTGCTTGTGAGATAACAGCAGCCTCAGTGCCTCCTAGGGCCAGTGGCAGGCTCCTGGCTGCTTGCTGTGCTTGTGAGGTCACAGCAGCCTCAGTGCCTCGTGGGTAACTCTGCAGCGCTCCCTCCTGGCTGTGCTTGTGAGGTCACAGTAGCCTCAGTGCCTCCTAGGCCAGTGGCAGGCGCATGGCTGCTGGCTTTGGTTGTGAGGTCACAGCAGCCTCAGTGCCACCTAGGCCACTGGCAAGCTCCTGCCTCCTGGCTGTGCTTGTGAGGTCTCAGCAGCCTCAGTGCCTCATAGCTTAGTGGTAAGCGCCCCTGCTGGCCTTGCTTGTGAGGTCACAGCAGCCTCAGTGCCTCCCAGGCCAGTGGCAGGCTCCTGGATGCTGGCTGTGCTTCTGAGGTCACAGCAGACTCAGTGCCTCCTACGTAATTCTACAGCACTCCCTGCTGGCTGTGCTTCTGAGGTCACAGCAGCCTCAGTGCCTCCCAGGCCAGTGGCAGGCTCCTAGCTGCTTGATGTGCTTGGGAGGTCACAGCAGCCTGAATGCCTCCTAGGCCAGTTGCAGACTCATGGCTGTTGGCTGTGCTTGTGAGGTCACAGCAGCCTCAGTGCCTCTGTGGCCAGTGGTAGGCTCATGGCTGCTGGCTGTGCTTGTGAGGTCACAGCAGCCTGAATGCCTCCTAGGCCAGTTGCAGACTCATGGCTGTTGGCTGTGCTTCTGAGGTCACAGCAGCCTCAGTGCCTCCCAGGCCAGTGGCAGGCTCCTGGCTGCTGGCTGTGCTTGGGAGGTCACAGCAGCCTCAGTGCCTCATACGTAACTGTCTATCGCCCCCTGCTGGCTGTGCTTGGGAGGTCACAGCAGCCTCAGTGCCTCCTAGGCCAGTGGCAGAATCCTGGCTGCTAGCTGTGCTTGGGAGGTCACAGCAGCCTCAGTGCCTCCTAGGTCAGTGGCCGGCGAATGGCTGCTGGCTGTGCTTGTGAGGTGTCAGCAACCTCAGTGCCTCCGAGGCCAGTGGCAGGCTCATGGCTCCTGGCTGAGCTTGTGAGGTCGCAGCAGCCTCAGTGCCTCTGAGGTCAGTTGCATGCTCATGCCTGCTGGCTGTGCTTGGGAGGTCACAGCAGCCTCAGTGCCTCCTAGGCCAGTGGCAGGCTCCTGGATGCTGGCTGTGCTTGTGAGGTCAGAGCAGCCTAAGTGCCTGCTCGGCTGGAGGAAAGTTCATACCTGCTGGCTGTGCTTCTGAGGTAACAGCAGCCTCAGTGCCTCCCAGGCCAGTGGCAGGCTCCTGGCTGCTAGCTGTGCTTGGGAGGTCGCAGCAACATCACTGCCTCCTAGGTAAGGGACAGGCTCCTGGCTGCTGCCTGCGCTTGTGAGGTCACAGCAGCCTCAGTGCCTCTTAGGCCAGTGGCAGGATCATGGCTACTGGCTGTGCTTGTGAGGTCAGAGCAGACTCAGTGCCTCATAGGCCAGTGGCAGGCTCCTGGTTGCTGGCTGTGCTTGTGAGGTCACAGCAGCCTCAGTGCCTCCTAGGCCAGTGGCAGGCTCCTGGATGCTGGCTGTGCTTGTAAGGTCACAGCAGCCTGAATGCCTAGTAGGCCAGTGGCTCGTTCATGGCTGCTGGCTGTGCTTGTGAGGTCATAGCAGCCCCAGGGCATCATAGGTTAGTGGAAAGCGCAACTGCTGGCTGTCCTTCTGAGGTCACCGCAGCCTCAGTGCCTCCTAGGCCAGTGGCAGGCTCATGGCTGCTGGCTGTGCTTGTGAGATCACAGCAGCCTCAGTGCCTCATAGCTTAGTGTTTAGCGCCCCCTGCTGGCTGTGCCTCTGAGATCACAGCAGCCTCAGAGCCTCTGTGGCCAGTGGCAGGCTCATGGCTGCTGGCTGTGCTTGTGAGGTCACAGCAGCCTGAATGACTCCTAGGCCAGTTGCAGACTCATGGCTGTTGGCTGTGCTTGTGAGGTCACAGCAGCCTCAGGGCCTCCTAGGCCTGTGGCAGGCTCATGGCTGCTGGCTGTGCTTGTGAGGTCACAGCAGCCTGAATGACTCCTAGGCCAGTTGCAGACTCATGGCTGTTGGCTGTGCTTGTGAGGTCACAGCAGCCTCAGTGCCTCCCAGGCCAGTGGCAGGCTCATGACTGCTGGCTGTGCTTGTGAGGTCACAGCAACCTCAGTGCCTCCTAGGCCAGGGGCAGGCTTCTGGCTGCTGGCTGTGCTTGTGAGGTCACTGCAAACCCAGTGCCTTCTAGGGCAGCTGCATGCTCATAGCTGCTGGCTGTGGTTGTGAGATAACAGCAGCCTCAGTGCCTCTGAGGCTAGTGGCAGGCTCCTGGCTGCTTGCTGTGCTTGTGAGGTCACAGCAGCCTCAGTGCCTCCTGGGTAACTCTGCAGCGCTCCCTGCTGGCTGTGCTTGTGAGGTCACAGTAGCCTCAGTGCCTCCTAGGCCTGTGGCAGGCTCATGGCTGCTGGCTGTGCTTGGGAGGTCACAGCAGCCTAAGTACCTCCTAGGCCACTGGCAAGCTTCTGCCTGCTGGCTGTGCTTGGGAGGTCACAGCAGCCTCAGTGCCTCCCAGGCCAGTGGCAGGTTCACGGCTGCTAGCTGTGCTTGTGAGGTCACAGCAACCTCAGTGCCTCCTAGGCCAGGGGCAGGCTCCTGGTTGCTGGCTGTGCTTGTGAGGTCACTGCAAACCCAGTGCCTCCGAGGTCAGTGGCATGCTCATGGCTGCTGGCTGTGCTTGTGAGATAACAGCAGCCTCAGTGCCTCCTAGGGCCAGTGGCAGGCTCCTGGCTGCTTGCTGTGCTTCTGAGGTCACAGCAGCCTCAGTGCCTCCTGGGTAACTCTGCAGCGCTCCCTGCTGGCTGTGCTTGTGAGGTCACAGTGGCCTCAGTGCCTCCTAGGCCAGTGGCAGGCGCATGGCTGCTGGCTTTGGTTGTGAGGTCACAGCAGCCTCAGTGCCACCTAGGCCACTGGCAAGCTCCTGCCTCCTGGCTGTGCTTGTGAGGTCACAGCAGCCTCAGTGCCTCATAGCTTAGTGGTAAGCGCCCCTGCTGGCCTTGCTTGTGAGGTCACAGCAGCCTCAGTGCCTCATAGGCCTGTGGCAGGCTCACGGCTGCTAGCTGTGCTTCTGAGGTCACAGCAGACTCAGTGCCTCCTACGTAATTCTACAGCACTCCCTGCTGGCTGTGCTTCTGAGGTCACAGCAGCCTCAGTGCCTCCCAGGCCAGTGGCAGGCTCCTAGCTGCTTGATGTGCTTGGGAGGTCACAGCAGCCTGAATGCCTCCTAGGCCAGTTGCAGACTCATGGCTGTTGGCTGTGCTTGTGAGGTCACAGCAGCCTCAGTGCCTCTGTGACCAGTGGTAGGCTCATGGCTGCTGGCTGTGCTTGTGAGGTCACAGCAGCCTGAATGCCTCCTAGGCCAGTTGCAGACTCATGGCTGTTGGCTGTGCTTCTGAGGTCACAGCAGCCTCAGTGCCTCCCAGGCCAGTGGCAGGCTCCTGGCTGCTGGCTGTGCTTGGGAGGTCACAGCAGCCTCAGTGCCTCATACGTAACTGTCTTTCGCCCCCTGCTGACTGTGCGTGGGAGGTCACAGCAGCCTCAGTGCCTCATAGGTAACTCTACAGCGCCCCCTGCTGGCTGTGCTTGGGAGGTCACAGCAGCCTCAGTGCCTCCTAGGCCAGTGGCAGAATCCTGGCTGCTAGCTGTGCTTGGGAGGTCACAGCAGCCTCAGTGCCTCCTAGGTCAGTGGCCGGCGAATGGCTGCTGGCTGTGCTTGTGAGGTGTCAGCAACCTCAGTGCCTCCGAGGCCAGTGGCAGGCTCATGGCTCCTGGCTGAGCTTGTGAGGTCGCAGCAGCCCCAGTGCCTCCGAGGTCAGTTGCATGCTCATGCCTGCTGGCTGTGCTTGGGAGGTCACAGCAGCCTCAGTGCCTCCTAGGCCAGTGGCAGGCTCCTGGATGCTGGCTGTGCTTGTGAGGTCAGAGCAGCCTAAGTGCCTGCTCGGCTGGAGGAAAGTTCATACCTGCTGGCTGTGCTTCTGAGGTAACAGCAGCCTCAGTGCCTCTGAGGCCAGTGGAAGGCTCCTGGATGCTGGCTGTGCTTGTGAGGTCACAGCAGCCTGAATGCCTAGTAGGCCAGTGGCTCGTTCAGGGCTGCTGGCTGAGCTTGTGAGGTCACAGCAGCCCCAGGGCATCATAGGTTAGTGGAAAGCGCACCTGCTGGCTGCCCTTCTGAGGTCACAGCAGCCTCAATGCCTCCTACGCCAGTGGCAGGCTCATGGCTGCTGGCTGTGCTTGTGAGATCACAGCAGCCTCCATGCCTCCTAGGTCAGTGGCTCATTCATGGCTGGGGGCTGTGCTTGTGAGGTCATAGCAGCCTCAGTGCCTTCTAGGCCAGTGGCAGGCTCCTGGCTGCTGGCTGTGCTTGGGAGGTCACAGCAGCCTGAGATCATCTGCGGCCAGTGGCAGGCTCATGGCTGCCGGCTGTGCCTGTGAGGTCACAGCAGCCTCAGTGCCTCCTAGGTAACTCTACAGCACCCCCTGCTCGCTGTGCTTGTGAGGTCACAGCAGCCTCCGTGCCTCCTAGGTCAGGGGCAGGCTCCTGGCTGCTGGCTGTGCTTGTGTGATCACAGCAGCCTAAATGCCTCATAGGGCAGTGACAGGCTCCTGGCTGCTGGCTGTGCTTGGAAGGTCACAGCAGCCTGAGATCATCTGCGGCCAGTGGCAGGCTCATGGCTGCCGGCTGTGCTTGTGAGGTCACAGCAGCCTCAGTGCCTCATAGGCAAGTGTCTAGCGCCCAGTGCTGGCTGTGCTTGTGAGGTCACAGCAGCCTCAGTGCCTCCCATGTAACTCTACAGCGACCGCTGCTCGTTCTACTTGTGAGGTCACAGCAGCCTCAGTGCCTCCCAGGCCAGTGGCAGGCTCCTGGCTGCTAGCTGTGCTTGGGAGGTCGCAGCAACATCACTGCCTCCTAGGTAAGGGACAGGCTCCTGGCTGCTGCCTGTGCTTGTGAGGTCACAGCAGCCTCAGTGCCTCTTAGGCCAGTGGCAGAATCATGGCTACTGGCTGTGCTTATGAGGTCAGAGCAGACTCAGTGCCTCATAGGCCAGTGGCAGGCTCCTGGTTGCTGGCTGTGCTTGTGAGGTCACAGCAGCCTCAGTGCCTCCTAGGCCAGTGGCAGGCTCCTGGATGCTGGCTGTGCTTGTAAGGTCACAGCAGCCTGAATGCCTAGTAGGCCAGTGGCTCGTTCATGGCTGCTGGCTGTGCTTGTGAGGTCATAGCAGCCCCAGGGCATCATAGGTTAGTGGAAAGCGCAACTGCTGGCTGTCCTTCTGAGGTCACCGCAGCCTCAGTGCCTCCTAGGCCAGTGGCAGGCTCATGGCTGCTGGCTGTGCTTGTGAGATCACAGCAGCCTCAGTGCCTCATAGCTTAGTGTTTAGCGCCCCCTGCTGGCTGTGCCTCTGAGATCACAGCAGCCTCAGAGCCTCTGTGGCCAGTGGCAGGCTCATGGCTGCTGGCTGTGCTTGTGAGGTCACAGCAGCCTGAATGACTCCTAGGCCAGTTGGAGAGTCATGGCTGTTGGCTGTGCTTGTGAGGTCACAGCAGCCTCAGTGCCTCCTGGGCCTGTGGCAGGCTCATGGCTGCTGGCTGTGCTTGTGAGGTCACAGCAGCCTGAGTGACTCCTAGGCCAGTTGCAGACTCATGGCTGTTGGCTGTGCTTGTGAGGTCACAGCAGCCTCAGTGCCTCCCAGGCCAGTGGCAGGTTCACGGCTGCTGGCTGTGCTTCTGAGGTCACAGCAACCTCAGTGCCTCCTAGGCCAGGGGCAGGCTCCTGGCTGCTGGCTGTGCTTGTGAGGTCACTGCAAACCCAGTGCCTCCGAGGTCAGTGGCATGCTCATGGCTGCTGGCTGTGCTTGTGAGATAACAGCAGCCTCAGTGCCTCTGAGGCTAGTGGCAGGCTCCTAGCTGCTTGCTGTGCTTGTGAGGTCACAGCAGCCTCAGTGCCTCGTGGGTAACACTGCAGCGCTCCCTGCTGGCTGTGCTTGTGAGGTCACAGTAGCCTCAGTGCCTCCTAGGCCTGTGGCAGGCTCCTGGCTGCTGGCTGTGCTTGTGAGGTCACAGCAGCCTGAATGACTCCTAGGCCAGTTGCAGACTCATGGCTGTTGGCTGTGCTTGTGAGGTCACAGCAGCCTCAGTGCCTCCCAGGCCAGTGGCAGGTTCACGGCTGCTAGCTGTGCTTGTGAGGTCACAGCAACCTCAGTGCCTCCTAGGCCAGGGGCAGGCTCCTGGTTGCTGGCTGTGCTTCTGAGGTCACTGCAAACCCAGTGCCTCCGAGGTCAGTGGCATGCTCATGGCTGCTGGCTGTGCTTGTGAGATAACAGCAGCCTCAGTGCCTCCTAGGGCCAGTGGCAGGCTCCTGGCTGCTTGCTGTGCTTGTGAGGTCACAGCAGCCTCAGTGCCTCCTGGGTAACTCTGCAGCGCTCCCTGCTGGCTGTGCTTCTGAGGTCACAGTAGCCTCAGTGCCTCCTAGGCCAGTGGCAGGCGCATGGCTGCTGGCTGTGCTTGGGAGGTCACAGCAGCCTAAGTACCTCCTAGGCCACTGGCAAGCTTCTGCCTGCTGGCTGTGCTTGGGAGGTCACAGCAGCCTCAGTGCCTCATAGGTTAGCGGCAAGCGCCCCTGCTGGCCTTGCTTGTGAGGTCGCAGCAGCCTCAGTGCCTCCGACGCCAGTGGCGGGCTCCTGGCTGCTGGCTGTGCTTGTGAGGTCACAGCAGCCTGAATGCCTCCTAGGCCAGTGGCTCATTCATGGCTGCTGGCTGTCCTTGGGAGGTCACAGCAGCCCCAGGGCATCATAGGTTAGTAGCAAGCGCACCTGCTGGCTGTGCTTGTGAGGTCACAGCAGCCTCAGTGCCTCCTAGGCCAGTGGCAGGCTCATGGCTGCCGGCTGTGCTTGTGAGGTCACAGCAGTCTCAGTGCCTCATAGGTAAGTGTCTACCGCCCCCTGCTGGCTGTGCTTGTGAGGTCACAGCAGCCTCAGTGCCTCCTGGGTAACTCTGCAGCACTCCCTGTTGGCTGTGCTTGGTAGGTCACAGCAGCCTAAGTACCTCCTAGGCCACTGGCAAGCTTCTGCCTGCTGGCTGTGCTTGTGAGGTCACAGCAGCCTGAATGACTCCTAGGCCAGTTGCAGACTCATGGCTGTTGGCTGTGCTTGTGAGGTCACAGCAGCCTCAGTGCCTCCCAGGCCAGTGGCAGGTTCACGGCTGCTGGCTGTGCTTGTGAGGTCACAGCAACCTCAGTGCCTCCTAGGCCAGGGGCAGGCTCCTGGCTGCTGCCTGTGCTTGTGAGGTCACTGCAAACCCAGTGCCTCCGAGGTCAGTGGCATGCTCATGGCTGCTGGCTGTGCTTGTGAGATAACAGCAGCCTCAGTGCCTCTGAGGCCAGTGGCAGGCTCCTGGCTGCTTGCTGTGCTTGTGAGGTCACAGCAGCCTCAGTGCCTCCTGGGTAACTCTGCAGCGCTCCCTGCTGGCTGTGCTTGTGAGGTCACAGTAGCCTCAGTGCCTCCTAGGCCAGTGGCAGGCGCATGGCTGCTGGCTGTGCTTGGGAGGTCACAGCAGCCTAAGTACCTCCTAGGCCACTGGCAAGCTTCTGCCTGCTGGCTGTGCTTGGGAGGTCACAGCAGCCTCAGTGCCTCATAGGTTAGCGGCAAGCGCCCCTGCTGGCCTTGCTTGTGAGGTCGCAGCAGCCTCAGTGCCTCCGACGCCAGTGGCGGGCTCCTGGCTCCCGGCTGTGCTTGTGAGGTCACAGCAGCCTGAATGCCTCCTAGGCCAGTGGCTCATTCATGGCTGCTGGCTGTCCTTGGGAGGTCACAGCAGCCCCAGGGCATCATAGGTTAGTGGCAAGCGCACCTGCTGGCTGCCCTTGTGAGGTCACAGCAGCCTCAGTGCCTCCTAGGCCAGTGGCAGGCTCCTGGATGCTGGCTGTGCTTGTGACGTCACAGCAGCCTCCATGCCTCCAAGGTCAGTGGTTCAATCATGGCTGCTGGCTGTGCTTGTGAGATAACAGCAGCCTCAGTGCCTCTGTGGCCAGTGGTAGGCTCATCGCTGCTGGCTGTGCTTGTGAGGTCACAGCAGCCTCAGTGCCTCCGAGGCCAGTTGCAGACTCATGGCTGTTGGCTGTGCTTGTGAGGTCACAGCAGCCTCAGTGCCTCCCAGGCCAGTGGCAGGCTCCTGGCTGCTGGATGTGCTTGGAAGGTCACAGAAGACTCACTGACTCCTACCTTAGTCTACAGCGCCCACTGCTGGCTGTGCTTGTGAGGTCACAGCAGCCTCAGTGCCTCCTAGGCCACTGGCAGGCTCATGGCTGCCGGCTGTGCTTGTGAGGTCACAGCAGTCTCAGTGCCTCATAGGTAAGTGTCTACCGCCCACTGCTGGCTGTGCTTGTTAGGTCACAGCAGACTCAGTGCCTCCTAGGTAAATCTACAGTGCCCCCTGCTGGCTGTTTTTGGGAGGTCACAGCAGCCTCAGTGCCTCCTAGGCCAGTGGCAGGCTCCTGGCTGCTAGCTGTGCTTGGGAGGTCACAGCAGCCTGGGTGCCTCCTAGGCCAGTGTCAGACTCATGGCTGCTGGCTGTGCTTGTGAGGTCACAGCAGCCTCAGTGCCTCTAAAGCCAGTGGCAGGCTCATGGCTGCTGGCTGAGCTTGTGAGGTCACAGCAGCCTCAGTGCCTCCTAGGTCAGTGGCCGGCGAAAGGCTGCTGGCTGTGCTTGTGAAGTGTTAGCAACCTCAGTGCCTCCGAGACCAGTGGCAGGCTCATGGCTCCTGGCTGAGCTTGTCAGCTCGCAGCAGCCTCAGTGCCCCCGAGGTCAGTTGCATGCTCATGCGTGCTTGCTGTGCTTGGGAGGTCACAGCAGCCCCAGGGCATCCTAGGCCAGTGGCAGGCTCCTGGATGCTGGCTGTGCTTGGGAGGTCACAGCAGCCTAAGTGCCTCCTCGGCTGGAGGAAAGTTCATACCTGCTGGCTGTGCTTGGGAGGTCACAGCAGCCTCAGTGCCTCCTAGGCCAGTGGCAGGCTCCTGGCTGCTGGCTGTGCTTGGGAGGTCATAGCAGCCTCAGTGCCTTCCAGGCCAGTGGCAGGCTCCTGGCTGCTGGCTGTGCTTGGGAGGTCACAGCAGCCTGAATGCCTCCTACATTAGTCTGCAGTGCCGACTGCTGCCTGTGCTTGTGAGGTCACAGCAGCCTCAGTGCCTCCTAGGCCAGTGGCAGGCTCCTGGCTGCTGGCTGTGCTTGTGAGGTCACAGCAGCCTCAGTGCCTCATAGGTTAGTGGCAATCGCCCCACCTGGCTGTCCTTGTGAAGTCACAGCAGCCCGAGTGCCTCCTAGGGTCAGTGGCAGGCTCATGGTTGCTGCCTTTGGTTGTGAGGTCATAGCAGCCTCTGTGCCTCGGAGGCCAGTGACAGGCTCCTGGCTGGTGGCTGTGCTTGGGAGGTCACAGCAGCCTGAGATCATCTCCTGCCAGTGGCAGGCTCATGGCTCCCGGCTGTGCTTGTGAGGTCACAGCAGCCTCAGTGCCTCTGAGGCCAGTGTCTAGCCTCCCCTGCTGGCTGTGCTTGTGAGGTCACAGCAGCCTGAGTGCCTCCAAGGTAACTCTACAGCACCCCCTGCTGGCTGTGCTTGTGAGGTCACAGCAGCCTCAGTGCCTCATAGGCCAGTGGCAGGCTCCTGGCTGCTGGCTTTGGTTGTGAGGTCACAGCAGCCTCAGTGCCACCTAGGCCACTGGCAAGCTCCTGCCTCCTGGCTGTGCTTGTGAGGTCACAGCAGCCTCAATGCCTCATAGTTTAGTGGTAAGCGCCCCTGCTGGCCTTGCTTGTGAGGTCAAAGCAGCCTCAGTGCCTCATAGGCCTGTGGCAGGCTCCTGGATGCTGGCTGTGCTTCTGAGGTCACAGCAGACTCAGTGCCTCCTACGTAATTCTACAGCACTCCCTGCTGGCTGTGCTTCTGAGGTCACAGCAGCCTCAGTGCCTCCCAGGCCAGTGGCAGGCTCCTAGCTGCTTGATGTGCTTGGGAGGTCACAGCAGCCTGAATGCCTCCTACGCCAGTTGCACACTCATGGCTGTTGGCTGTGCTTGTGAGGTCACAGCAGCCTCAGTGCCTCTGTGGCCAGTGGTAGGCTCATGGCTGTTGGCTGAGCTTGTGAGGTCGCAGCAGCCTCAGTGCCTCCGAGGTCAGTTGCATGCTCATGCCTGCTGGCTGTGCTTGGGAGGTCACAGCAGCCTCAGTGCCTACTAGGCCAGTGGCAGGCTCCTGGATGCTGGCTGTGCTTGTGAGGTCAGAGCAGCCTAAGTGCCTGCTCGGCTGGAGGAAATTTCATACCTGCTGGCTGTGCTTCTGAGGTAACAGCAGCCTCAGTGCCTCTGAGGCCAGTGGAAGGCTCCTGGATGCTGGCTGTGCTTGTGAGGTCACAGCAGCCGGAATGCCTAGTAGGCCAGTGGCTCGTTCATGGCTGCTGGCTGAGCTTGTGAGGTCACAGCAGCCCCAGGGCATCATAGGTTAGTGGAAAGCGCACCTGCTGGCTGTCCTTCTGAGGTCACAGCAGCCTCAATGCCTCCTACGCCAGTGGCAGGCTCATGGCTGCTGGCTGTGCTTGTGAGATCACAGCAGCCTCCATGCCTCCTAGGTCAGTGGCTCATTCATGGCTGGGGGCTGTGCTTGTGAGGTCATAGCAGCCTCAGTGCCTTCTAGGCCAGTGGCAGGCTCCTGGCTGCTGGCTGTGCTTGGGAGGTCACAGCAGCCAGAGATCATCTGCGGCCAGTGGCATGCTCATGCGTGCTTGCTGTGCCTGTGAGGTCACAGCAGCCTCAGTGCCTCCTAGGTAACTCTACAGCACCCCCTGCTCGCTGTCCTTGTGAGGTCACAGCAGCCTCAGTGCCTCCTAGGCCAGTAGCAGGTTCCTGGCTGCTAGCTGTGCTTGGGATGTCACAGCAGCCTCAGTGCCTCCTAGGTCAGGGGCAGGCTCCTGGCTGCTGGCTGTGCTTGTGTGATCACAGCAGCCTGAATGCCTCATAGGGCAGTGACAGGCTCCTGGCTGCTGGCTGTGCTTGGAAGGTCACAGCAGCCTGAGATCATCTGCGGCCAGTGGCAGGCCCATGGCTGCCGGCTGTGCTTGCGAGGTCACAGCAGCCTCTGTGCCTCATAGGAAAGTGTCTAGCGTCCCCTGCTGGCTGTGCTTGTGAGGTCACAGCAGCCTGAGTGCCTCCTAGGCCAGTGGCAGGCTCCTGGCTGCTGGCTTTGGTTGTGAGGTCACAGCAGCCTCAGTGCCACCTAGGCCACTGGCAAGCTCCTGCCTGCTGCCTGTGCTTGGGAGGTCACAGCAGCCTCAATGCCTCATAGCTTAGTGGTAAGCGCCCCTGCTGGCCTTGCTTGTGAGGTCACAGCAGCCTCAGTGCCTCTGAGGCCAGTGGCAGGCTCCTGGCTCCTGGCTGTGCTTGTGAGGTCACAGCAGCCTAAGTGCCTCCTCGGCTGCAGGAAAGTTCACACCTGCTGCCTGTGCTTTAGAGGTCACAGCAGACTCAATGGCTCCTATGCCAGTGGCAGGCTCATGGCTGCTGGCTGTGCTTGGGAGGTCACAGCAGACTCAGTGCCTCGTAGCTTAGTATACAGCGCCCCCTGCTGCTGGCTGTGCTGGTGACGTCACAGCAGCCTGAATGCCTCCTAGGCCAGTGGCAGACTCATGGCTGTTAGCTGTGCTTGTGAGGTCACAGCACGCTCAATGCACCATAGGTTAGTGGCAAGCACCCCTGCTGGCTGTGTTTGTGAGGTCACAGCAACCTCAGTGCCTCCTAGGCCAGTGGCAGGCTCATGGCTGCTGGCTGTGCTTGGGAGGTCACAGCAGCCTCAGTGCCTCCTAGGTAACTCTACAGCGCCCCCTGCCGGCTGTGCTTCTGAGGTCACAGCAGCCTCAGTGCCTCCCAGGCCAGTGGCAGGCTCCTGGCTGCTACCTGTGCTTGTGAGGTCACAGCAGCCTCAGTGTCTCCTACGTTAGTCTACAGCGCCCACTGCTGCCTCTGCTTGTGAGGTCACAGCTGCTTTAATGCGACCTAGGCCAGTGGCAGGTTCCTGGTTGCTGGCTGTGCTTGGGAGGTCACAGCAGCCTCAGTGCCTCATAGGTTAGAGGCAAGCACCCCTGCTGGCTGTGCTTGTGAGATCACAGCAACATGACGGCCTCCTAAGCCAAGAGCAGGCTCCTGGCTGCTGGCTGTGCTTGTGAGGTCACAGCAGCCTCAGTTCCTCCTACGTTAGTCTACAACGCCCACTGCTGTCTGTGCTTGTGAGGTCTCAGCAGCCTCAGTGCCTCCTACGCCAGTGGCAGGCTCATGGCTGCTGGCTGTGCCTGTGAGGTCACAGCAGCCTCAGTGCCTCATAGGGTCAGTGGCAGGCTCCTGGCTGCTGGCTCTGCTTGTGAGGTCACAGCAGCCTGAAATCATCTGCGGCCAGTGGCAGGCTCATGACTGCCGGCTGTGCCTGTGAGGTCACAGCAGCCTCAGTGCCTCCTAGGTAACTCTACAGTGCCCCCTGCTCGTTGTCCTTGTGAGGTCACAGCAGCCTCAGTGCCTCCGAGGCCAGTGGCAGGCTCCTGGCTGCTAGCTGTGCTTGGGAGGTCACAGCAACATCACTGCCTCCTAGGTCAGGGGCAGGCTCATGGCTGCTGGCTGTGCTTGTGAGGTCACAGCAGCCTCAGTGCCTCCTAGGCCAGTGGCAGGCTCCTGGCTGCTGGCTGTCCTTGGGAGGTCACAGCAGCCTCAGTGCCTCCTAAGTCAGTGGCTGGCGAATGGCTGTTGGCTGTGCTTGTGAGGTGTCAGCAACCTCAGTGCCTCCGAGGCCAGTAGAAGGCTCATGGCTGCTGGATGTGCTTCTGAGATCGCAGCAGCCTCAGTGCCTCCGAGGTCAGTTGCATGCTCATGGCTGCTGGCTGTGCTTTTGAGGTCACAGCAGCCTCAGTACCTCCTAGGCCAGGGACAGGATCCTGGTTGCTGGCTGTGCTTGTGAGGTCACAGCAAACTGAGTGCCTCTGAGGCCAGTGACATGCTCATGGCTGCTGCCTGTGCTTGGGAGGTCACAGCAGCCTCAGTGCCTCCTAGCCAGTTGGAGGCTCATGGCTGCTGGCTGTGCTTGTGAAGTCACAGCAGCCTCAGTGCCTCCTAGGTAACTCTACAGCACCCCCTGCTGGCTGTGCTTGTGAGGTCACAGCAGCCTCAGTGCCTCCTAGGCCAGTGGCAGGCTCCTGGCTGCTAGCTGTGCTTGGGAGGTCACAGCAGCCTCAGTGCCTCCTAGGCCAGTGTCAGACTCATGGCTGCTGGCTGTGCTTGGGAGGTCACAGCAGCCTCAGTGCCTCCTAGGGCAGCTGCATGCTCATGGCTGCTGGCTGTGCTTGGAATGTCACAGCAGCCTCAGTGCCTCCAAGGCCAGTAGAAGGCTCCTGGCTCCTGGCTGTGCTTGTGAGATCGCAGCAGCCTCAGTGCCTCCGAGGTCAGATGCATGCTCATGGCTGCTGGCTGTGCTTGTGAGGTCACAGCAGCCTCAGTGCCTCCTAGCCAGTGGCAGGCTCATGGCTGCTGACTGTGCTTGTGAGGTCACAGCAGCGTCAGTGCCTCATAGGTTTGTGGCAAGCGCCCCTGCTGGCCTTGCTTGTGAGGTCGCAGCAGCCTCAGTGCCTCCGAGGCCAGTGGCTCATTCATGGCTGCTGGCTGTCCTTGGGAGGTCACAGCAGCCCCAGGGCATCATAGGTTAGTGGCAAGCGCACCAGCTGGCTGCCCTTGTGAGGTCACCGCAGCCTCAGTGTCTCCTAGGCCAGTGGCAGGCTGCTGGCTGTGCTTGTGAGGTCACAGCAGCCTAAGTGCCTCCTCGGCTGCAGGAAAGTTCATACCTGCTGGCTGTGCTTGTGAGGTCACAGCAGGCTCAATTACTCCTATGCCAGTGGCAGGCTCCTGGCTGCTGGCTGTGCTTGTGAGGTCACAGCTGCCTCAGTGCCTCCCAGGCCAGTGGCAGGCTCCTGGCTGCTGGCTGTGCTTGGGAGGTCACAGCAGCATCAGTGCCTCCTACATTAGTCTACAGCGCCCACTGCTGCCTGTGCTTGTGAGGTCACAGCAGCCTCAGTGCCTCCTAGGCCAGTGGCAGGCTCCTGGCTGCTGGCTGTGCCTCTGAGGTCACAGCAGCCTGAGTGCCTCATAGGTTAGTGGCAATCGCCCCCCTGGCTGTCCTTGTGAGGTCACAGCAGCCTGAGTGCCTCCTAGGGTCAGTGGCAGGCTCATGCTTGCTGCCATTGGTTGTGAGGTCACAGTAGCGTCAGTGCCTCGGAGGCCAGTGACAGGCTCCTGGCTGCTGGCTGTGCTTGTGAGGTCACAGCAGCCTGAGATCATCTGCGGCCACTGGCAGGCTCATGGCTGCCGGCTATGCCTGTGAGGTCACAGCAGCCTCAGTGCCTCCTAGGTAACTCTACAGCGCCCCCTGCTGGCTGTGCTTGTGAGGTCACAGCAGCCTCAGTGCCTCCTAGGCCAGTGGCAGGCTCCTGGCTGCTAGCTGTGCTTGGGAGGTCACAGCAGCCTGAATGCCTCCTAGGTAAGGGGCAGGCTCCTGGCTGCTTGCTGTGTTTGTGAGATCACAGCAGCCTGAATGCCTCATAGGCCAGTGGCAGGCACCTGGCTGCTGGCTGTGCTTGTGAGGTCACAGCAGCCCCAGGGCATCATAGGTTAGTGGAAAGCACACCTGCTGGCTGTCCTTCTGAGGCCACCGCAGCCTCAATGCCTCCTACGCCAGTGGCAGGCTCCCTGCAGCTGGCTGTGCTTGTGAGATCACAGCAGCCTCCATGCCTCCTAGGTCAGTGGCTCATTCATGGCTGGGGGCTGTGTTTGGGAGGTCACAGCAGCCTCAGTGCCTCCGAGGCCAGTGGCAGGCTCCTGGCTGCTAGCTGTGCTTGGGAGGTCACAGCAACATCACTGCCTCCTAGGTCAGGGGCAGGCTCCTGGCTGCTGGCTGTGCTTGTGAGGTCACAGCAGCCTCAGTGCCTCCTAGGCCAGTGGCAGGCTCCTGCATGCTGGCTGTGCTTGTAAGGTCACAGCAGCCTGAATGCCTAGTAGGCCAGTGGCTCGTTCATGGCTGCTGGCTGTGCTTGTGAGGTCATAGCAGCCCCAGGGCATCATAGGTTAGTGGAAAGCGCACCTGCTGGCTGTCCTTCTGAGGTCACCGCAGCCTCAGTGCCTCCTAGGCCAGTGGCAGGCTCATGGCTGCTGGCTGTGCTTGTGAGGTCACAGCAGCCTGAATGCCTCCTAGGCCAGTTGCAGACTCATGGCTGTTGGCTGTGCTTGTCAGGTCACAGCAGCCTCAGTGCCTCCCAGGCCAGTGGCAGGTTCACGGCTGCTAGTTGTGCTTGTGAGGTCACAGCAGCCTCAGTGCCTCTTTCGCCAGGGTCAGGCTCCTGGTTGCTGCCTGTGCTTGTGAGGTCACTGCAAACTCAGTGCCTCCGAGGTCAGTGGCATGCTCACGGCTGCCGGCTGTGTTTGGGAGGTCACAGCAGCCTCAGTGCCTCTTTTGCCACGGGCAGGCCCCTGGCTGCTGGCTGTGCGTGTGAGGTCACTGCAAACTCAGTGCCTCCGAGGTCAGTGGCAGGCGCATGGCTGCTGGCTGTGCTTGGGAGGTCACAGCAGCCTGAGTGCCTCCTAGGCCAGTGGCAGGCTCCTGGCTGCTGGCTGTGCTTGGGAGGTCACAGCAGCGTCAGTGCCTCCGAGGCCAGTGGTAGACTCCTGGTTGCTGGCTGTGCTTGTGTGGTCACAGCAGCCTCAGTGACTCCTACGTTAGTCTACAGCGCCCACTGCTGCCTGTGCTTGTGAGGTCACAGCAGCCTGACTGCCTCCTAGGTAATTCTACAGCAACCCGTGCTGGCTGTGCTTGTGAGGTCACAGCAGCCTAAGTGCCTCCCAGGACAGTGGCAGGCTCCTGGCTGCTGGCTGTGCTTGGGAGGTCACAGCAGACTCAGTGCCTCCCAGGTAACTCTACAGCTACCCCTGCTGGCTGTGTTTGTGAGGTCAGAGCAGCCTCAGTGCCTCCTAGGCCAGTGGCAGGCTCCTGGCTGCTAGCTGTGTTTGGGAGGTCACAGCAGCCTGGGTGCCTCCTAGGCCATTGTCAGAATCATGGCTGCTGGCTGTGCTTGTGAGGTCACAGCAGCCTCAGTGCCTCTGAGGCCAGTGTCAGACTCATGGCTGCTGGCTGTGCTTGGGATGTACAGCAGCCTCAGTGCGTCCTAGGTCAGTGGCCGGCGAATGGTTGCTGGCTGTGCTTGTGAGGTGTCAGCAACCTCAGTGCCTCCTAGGCCAGTGTCAGACTCATGGCTGCTGGCTGTGCTTGTGAGGTCACAGCAGCCTCAATGCCTCCTAGGGCAGCTGCATGCTCATGGCTGCTGGCTGTGCTTGGAATGTCACAGCAGCCTCAGTGCCTCCGAGGCCAGTAGAAGGCTCCTGGCTCCTGGCTGTGCTTGTGAGATCGCAGCAGCCTCAGTGCCTCCGAGGTCAGTTGCATGCTCATGGCTGCTGGCTGTGCTTGTGAGGTCACAGCAGCCTCAGTGCCTCCGAGGCCAGTGGCAGGCTCCTCGATGCTGGCTGTGCTTGTGAGGTCACAGCAGCCTGAATGCCTAGTAGGCCAGTGGCTCGTTCATGGCTGGTGGCTGTGCTTGTGAGGTCACAGCAGCCCCAGGGCATCATAGGTTAGTGGAAAACGCACCTGCTGGCTGTCCTTCTGCGGTCACCGCAGCCTCAATGCCTCCTAGGCCAGTGGCAGGCTCATGGCTGCTGGCTGTGCTTGTGAGATCACAGCAGCCTCCATGCCTCCTAGGTCAGTGCCTCATTCATGGCTGGGGGCTGTGCTTGTGAGGTCATAGCAGCCTCAGTGCCTCCGAGGCCAGTGGCAGGCTCCTGGATGCTGGCTGTGCTTGGGAGGTCACAGCAGCCTGAATGCCTAGTAGCCCAGTGGCTCGTTCATGGCTGCTGGCTGTGCTTGTGAGGTCACAGCAGCCCCAGGGCATCATAGGTAAGTGGAACGCGCACCTGCTGGCTGTCCTTCTGAGGTCACCGCAGCCTCAATGCCTCCTAGGCCAGTGGCAGGCTCCTGGCTGCTGGCTGTGCTTGGGAGGTACAGCAGCCTCAGTGCGTCCTAGGTCAGTGGCCGGCGAATGGCTGCTGGCTGTGCTTGTGAGGTGTCAGCAACCTCAGTGCCTCCTAGGCCAGTGTCAGACTCATGGCTGCTGGCTGTGCTTGTGAGGTCACAGCAGCCTCAGTGCCTCCTAGGGCAGTTGCATGCTCATGCCTGCTGGCTGTGCTTGGAATGTCACAGCAGCCTCAGTGCCTCCTAGGCCAGTGGCAGGCCCCTGGATGCTGGCTGTGCTTGTGAGGTCACAGCAGCCTAAGTGCGTCCTCGGCTGGAGGAAAGTTCATACCTGCTGGCTGTGCTTTGGAGGTCACAGCAGCCTCAGTGCCTCCGAGGTCAGTGGCCGGCAAATGGCTGCTGGCTGTGCTTGTGAGGTGTCAGCAAACTCAGTGCCTCCGAGGCCAGTAGAAGGCTCATGGCTCCTGGCTGTGCTTGTGAGATCGCAGCAGCCTCAGTGCCTCCGAGGTCAGTTGCATGCTCATGGCTACTGGCTGTGCTTGTGAGGTCACAGCAGCCTCAGTGCCTCCGAGGCCAGTGGCAGGCTCCTGCATGCTGGCTGTGCTTCTGAGGTCACAGCAGCCTGAATGCCTAGTAGGCCAGTGGCTCGTTCATGTCTGGTGGCTGTGCTTGTGAGGTCACAGCAGCCCCAGGGCATCATAGGTTAGTGGAAAACGCACCTGCTGGCTGTCCTTCTGAGGTCACCGCAGCCTCCATGCCTCCTAGGTCAGTGCCTCATTCATGGCTGGGGGCTGTGCTTGTGAGGTCATAGCAGTCTCAGTGCCTCTGTGGCCAGTGGCAGGCTCATGGCTGCTGGCTGTGGTTGTGAGGTCACAGCAGCCTCAGTGCCTCCGAGGCCAGTGGCAGGCTCCTGGCTGCTGGCTGTGGTTGTGAGGTCACAGCTGCCTCAGTGCCTCATAGCTTAGTGTTTAGCGCCCCCTCCTGGCTGTGCTTGTGAGATCACAGCAGCCTCAGTGCCTCTGTGGCCAGTGGCAGGCTCATGGCTGCTGCCTGTGCTTGGGAGGTCACAGCAGCCTGAATGACTCCTAGGCCAGTTGCAGACTCATGGCTGCTGCCTGTGCTTGTGAGGTCACAGCAGCCTCAGTGCCTCCCAGGCCAGTGGCAGGTTCACGGCTGCTGGCTGTGCTTGTGAGGTCACAGCAGCCTCAGTGCCACTTTTGCCAGGGGCAGGCTCCTGGTTGCTGGCTGTGCTTGTGAGGTCACAGCAGCCTAAGTGCCTCCGAGGTCAGTGGCATGCTCATGGCTGCTGGCTGTGCTTGTGAGGTCACAGCAGCCTCAGTGCCTCCCAGGCCAGTGGCAGGCTCATGGCTGCTGGCTGTGCTTGTGAGGTCACAGCAGCCTCAGTGCCTCTCTTGCCACTGGCAGGCTACTGGCTGCTGGCTGTGCTTGTGAGATCACAGCAGCCTCAGTGCCTCTGAGGCCAGTGGCAGGCTCATGGCTGCCAGCTGTGCTTGCGAGGTCACTGCAGCCTCAGTGCCTCTGAGGCCAGTTGCAGACTCATGGCTGCTGGCTGTGCTTGTGAGGTCACAGCAGCCTCAGTGCCTCCTAGGCCAGTGGCAGGCTCCTGGCTGCTAGCTGTGCTTGGGAGGTCACAGCAGCCTCAGTGCCTCCTAGGCCAGTGTCAGACTCATGGCTGCTGGCTGTGCTTGTGAGGTCACAGCAGCCTCAGTGCCTCCAAGGCCAGTGGCAGGCTCCTGGCTGCTGGCTGTGCTTGGGAGGTACAGCAGCCTCAGTGTCTCCGAGGTCAGTGGCGGCGAATGGCTGCTGGCTGTGCTTGTGAGGTGTCAGCAACCTCAGTGCCTCCGAGGCCAGTGGCAGGCTCCTGGCTGCTGGCTGTGCTTGTGAGGTCACAGCAGCCTCAGTGCCTCCTAGGGCAGTTGCATGCTCATGCCTGCTGGCTGTGCTTGGAATGTCACAGCAGCCTCACTGCCTCCTAGGCCAGTGGCAGGCTCCTGGATGCTGGCTGTGCTTGTGAGGTCACAGCAGCCTAAGTGCGTCCTCGGCTGGAGGAAAGTTCATACCTGCTGGCTGTGCTTTGGAGGTCACAGCAGCCTCAGTGCCTCCGAGGTCAGTGGCCGGCAAATGGCTGCTGGCTGTGCTTGTGAGGTGTCAGCAAACTCAGTGCCTCCGAGGCCAGTAGAAGGCTCCTGGCTCCTGGCTGTGCTTGTGAGATCGCAGCAGCCTCAGTGCCTCCGAGGTCAGTTGCATGCTCCTGGCTCCTGGCTGTGCTTGTGAGGTCACAGCAGCCTCAGTGCCTCCTAGGCCAGTGGCAGGCTCCTGGATGCTGGCTGTGCTTGTGAGGTCACAGCAGCCTGAATGCCTAGTAGGCCAGTGGCTTGTTCATGGCTGCTGGCTGTGCTTGTGAGGTCACAGCAGCCCCAGGGCATCATAGGTTAGTGGAAAACGCACCTGCTGGCTGTCCTTCTGAGGTCACCGCAGCCTCAATGCCTCCCAGGCCAGTGGCAGGCTCATGGCTGCTGGCTGTGCTTGTGAGGTCACAGCAGCCTCAGTGCCTCCTAGTCCTGTGGCAGGCGCATGGCTGCCGGCTGTGCTTGGGAGGTCACAGCAGCCTCAGTACCTCCTAGGCCACTGGCAAGCTCCTGCCTGCTGGCTGTGCTTGGGAGGTCACAGCAGCCTCAGTGCCTCCTAGGCCAGTGGCAGGCTCCTGGCTGCTGGCTGTGCTTCTGAGGTCACAGGAGCCTCAGTGCCTCCGAGGCCAGTGGCCTGCTCATGGCGGCTGGCTGTGCCTGTGAGGTCACAGCAGCCTCAGTGCCTCCTAGGTAACTCTACAGCACCCCGTGCTGCCTGTGCTTGGAATGTCACAGCAGCCTAAGTGCCTCCCAGGCCAGTGGCAGGCTCCTGGCTGCTGGCTGTGCTTGGGAGGTCACAGCAGCCTCAGTGCCTCCTAGTCCTGTGGCAGGCTCATGGCTGCTGGCTGTGCTTGTGAGGTCACAGCAGACTCACTGCCTCCTAGGCCAGTGGCAGTCTCATGGCTGCTGGCTGTGCTTGTGAGCTCACAGCAGCCAAAGTGCCTCCCAGGCCAGTGGCAGGCTCCTGGCTGGTGGCTGTGCTTGGGAGGTCACAGCAACCTCCGTGTCTCCTAGGCCAGTGGCAGGCTCCTGGTTGCTGGCTGTGCTTGTGAGATCACAGCAGCCTGAATGCCTCATAGGGCAGTGACAGGCTCCTGGCTGCTGGCTGTGCTTGGAAGGTCACAGCAGCCTGAGATCATCTGCGGCCAGTGGCAGGCCCATGGCTGCCGGCTGTGCTTGCGAGGTCACAGCAGCCTCTGTGCCTCATAGGAAAGTGTCTAGCGTCCCCTGCTGGCTGTGCTTGTGAGGTCACAGCAGCCTGAGTGCCTCCTAGGCCAGTGGCAGGCTCCTGGCTGCTGGCTTTGGTTGTGAGGTCACAGCAGCCTCAGTGCCACCTAGGCCACTGGCAAGCTCCTGCCTGCTGCCTGTGCTTGGGAGGTCACAGCAGCCTCAATGCCTCATAGCTTAGTGGTAAGCGCCCCTGCTGGCCTTGCTTGTGAGGTCACAGCAGCCTCAGTGCCTCTGAGGCCAGTGGCAGGCTCCTGGCTCCTGGCTGTGCTTGTGAGGTCACAGCAGCCTAAGTGCCTCCTCGGCTGCAGGAAAGTTCACACCTGCTGCCTGTGCTTTAGAGGTCACAGCAGACTCAATGGCTCCTATGCCAGTGGCAGGCTCATGGCTGCTGGCTGTGCTTGGGAGGTCACAGCAGACTCAGTGCCTCGTAGCTTAGTATACAGCGCCCCCTGCTGCTGGCTGTGCTGGTGACGTCACAGCAGCCTGAATGCCTCCTAGGCCAGTGGCAGACTCATGGCTGTTAGCTGTGCTTGTGAGGTCACAGCACGCTCAATGCACCATAGGTTAGTGGCAAGCACCCCTGCTGGCTGTGTTTGTGAGGTCACAGCAACCTCAGTGCCTCCTAGGCCAGTGGCAGGCTCATGGCTGCTGGCTGTGCTTGGGAGGTCACAGCAGCCTCAGTGCCTCCTAGGTAACTCTACAGCGCCCCCTGCCGGCTGTGCTTCTGAGGTCACAGCAGCCTCAGTGCCTCCCAGGCCAGTGGCAGGCTCCTGGCTGCTACCTGTGCTTGTGAGGTCACAGCAGCCTCAGTGTCTCCTACGTTAGTCTACAGCGCCCACTGCTGCCTCTGCTTGTGAGGTCACAGCTGCTTTAATGCGACCTAGGCCAGTGGCAGGTTCCTGGTTGCTGGCTGTGCTTGGGAGGTCACAGCAGCCTCAGTGCCTCATAGGTTAGAGGCAAGCACCCCTGCTGGCTGTGCTTGTGAGATCACAGCAACATGACGGCCTCCTAAGCCAAGAGCAGGCTCCTGGCTGCTGGCTGTGCTTGTGAGGTCACAGCAGCCTCAGTTCCTCCTACGTTAGTCTACAACGCCCACTGCTGTCTGTGCTTGTGAGGTCTCAGCAGCCTCAGTGCCTCCTACGCCAGTGGCAGGCTCATGGCTGCTGGCTGTGCCTGTGAGGTCACAGCAGCCTCAGTGCCTCATAGGGTCAGTGGCAGGCTCCTGGCTGCTGGCTCTGCTTGTGAGGTCACAGCAGCCTGAAATCATCTGCGGCCAGTGGCAGGCTCATGACTGCCGGCTGTGCCTGTGAGGTCACAGCAGCCTCAGTGCCTCCTAGGTAACTCTACAGTGCCCCCTGCTCGTTGTCCTTGTGAGGTCACAGCAGCCTCAGTGCCTCCGAGGCCAGTGGCAGGCTCCTGGCTGCTAGCTGTGCTTGGGAGGTCACAGCAACATCACTGCCTCCTAGGTCAGGGGCAGGCTCATGGCTGCTGGCTGTGCTTGTGAGGTCACAGCAGCCTCAGTGCCTCCTAGGCCAGTGGCAGGCTCCTGGCTGCTGGCTGTCCTTGGGAGGTCACAGCAGCCTCAGTGCCTCCTAAGTCAGTGGCTGGCGAATGGCTGTTGGCTGTGCTTGTGAGGTGTCAGCAACCTCAGTGCCTCCGAGGCCAGTAGAAGGCTCATGGCTGCTGGATGTGCTTCTGAGATCGCAGCAGCCTCAGTGCCTCCGAGGTCAGTTGCATGCTCATGGCTGCTGGCTGTGCTTTTGAGGTCACAGCAGCCTCAGTACCTCCTAGGCCAGGGACAGGATCCTGGTTGCTGGCTGTGCTTGTGAGGTCACAGCAAACTGAGTGCCTCTGAGGCCAGTGACATGCTCATGGCTGCTGCCTGTGCTTGGGAGGTCACAGCAGCCTCAGTGCCTCCTAGCCAGTTGGAGGCTCATGGCTGCTGGCTGTGCTTGTGAAGTCACAGCAGCCTCAGTGCCTCCTAGGTAACTCTACAGCACCCCCTGCTGGCTGTGCTTGTGAGGTCACAGCAGCCTCAGTGCCTCCTAGGCCAGTGGCAGGCTCCTGGCTGCTAGCTGTGCTTGGGAGGTCACAGCAGCCTCAGTGCCTCCTAGGCCAGTGTCAGACTCATGGCTGCTGGCTGTGCTTGGGAGGTCACAGCAGCCTCAGTGCCTCCTAGGGCAGCTGCATGCTCATGGCTGCTGGCTGTGCTTGGAATGTCACAGCAGCCTCAGTGCCTCCAAGGCCAGTAGAAGGCTCCTGGCTCCTGGCTGTGCTTGTGAGATCGCAGCAGCCTCAGTGCCTCCGAGGTCAGATGCATGCTCATGGCTGCTGGCTGTGCTTGTGAGGTCACAGCAGCCTCAGTGCCTCCTAGCCAGTGGCAGGCTCATGGCTGCTGACTGTGCTTGTGAGGTCACAGCAGCGTCAGTGCCTCATAGGTTTGTGGCAAGCGCCCCTGCTGGCCTTGCTTGTGAGGTCGCAGCAGCCTCAGTGCCTCCGAGGCCAGTGGCTCATTCATGGCTGCTGGCTGTCCTTGGGAGGTCACAGCAGCCCCAGGGCATCATAGGTTAGTGGCAAGCGCACCAGCTGGCTGCCCTTGTGAGGTCACCGCAGCCTCAGTGTCTCCTAGGCCAGTGGCAGGCTGCTGGCTGTGCTTGTGAGGTCACAGCAGCCTAAGTGCCTCCTCGGCTGCAGGAAAGTTCATACCTGCTGGCTGTGCTTGTGAGGTCACAGCAGGCTCAATTACTCCTATGCCAGTGGCAGGCTCCTGGCTGCTGGCTGTGCTTGTGAGGTCACAGCTGCCTCAGTGCCTCCCAGGCCAGTGGCAGGCTCCTGGCTGCTGGCTGTGCTTGGGAGGTCACAGCAGCATCAGTGCCTCCTACATTAGTCTACAGCGCCCACTGCTGCCTGTGCTTGTGAGGTCACAGCAGCCTCAGTGCCTCCTAGGCCAGTGGCAGGCTCCTGGCTGCTGGCTGTGCCTCTGAGGTCACAGCAGCCTGAGTGCCTCATAGGTTAGTGGCAATCGCCCCCCTGGCTGTCCTTGTGAGGTCACAGCAGCCTGAGTGCCTCCTAGGGTCAGTGGCAGGCTCATGCTTGCTGCCATTGGTTGTGAGGTCACAGTAGCGTCAGTGCCTCGGAGGCCAGTGACAGGCTCCTGGCTGCTGGCTGTGCTTGTGAGGTCACAGCAGCCTGAGATCATCTGCGGCCACTGGCAGGCTCATGGCTGCCGGCTATGCCTGTGAGGTCACAGCAGCCTCAGTGCCTCCTAGGTAACTCTACAGCGCCCCCTGCTGGCTGTGCTTGTGAGGTCACAGCAGCCTCAGTGCCTCCTAGGCCAGTGGCAGGCTCCTGGCTGCTAGCTGTGCTTGGGAGGTCACAGCAGCCTGAATGCCTCCTAGGTAAGGGGCAGGCTCCTGGCTGCTTGCTGTGTTTGTGAGATCACAGCAGCCTGAATGCCTCATAGGCCAGTGGCAGGCACCTGGCTGCTGGCTGTGCTTGTGAGGTCACAGCAGCCCCAGGGCATCATAGGTTAGTGGAAAGCACACCTGCTGGCTGTCCTTCTGAGGCCACCGCAGCCTCAATGCCTCCTACGCCAGTGGCAGGCTCCCTGCAGCTGGCTGTGCTTGTGAGATCACAGCAGCCTCCATGCCTCCTAGGTCAGTGGCTCATTCATGGCTGGGGGCTGTGTTTGGGAGGTCACAGCAGCCTCAGTGCCTCCGAGGCCAGTGGCAGGCTCCTGGCTGCTAGCTGTGCTTGGGAGGTCACAGCAACATCACTGCCTCCTAGGTCAGGGGCAGGCTCCTGGCTGCTGGCTGTGCTTGTGAGGTCACAGCAGCCTCAGTGCCTCCTAGGCCAGTGGCAGGCTCCTGCATGCTGGCTGTGCTTGTAAGGTCACAGCAGCCTGAATGCCTAGTAGGCCAGTGGCTCGTTCATGGCTGCTGGCTGTGCTTGTGAGGTCATAGCAGCCCCAGGGCATCATAGGTTAGTGGAAAGCGCACCTGCTGGCTGTCCTTCTGAGGTCACCGCAGCCTCAGTGCCTCCTAGGCCAGTGGCAGGCTCATGGCTGCTGGCTGTGCTTGTGAGGTCACAGCAGCCTGAATGCCTCCTAGGCCAGTTGCAGACTCATGGCTGTTGGCTGTGCTTGTCAGGTCACAGCAGCCTCAGTGCCTCCCAGGCCAGTGGCAGGTTCACGGCTGCTAGTTGTGCTTGTGAGGTCACAGCAGCCTCAGTGCCTCTTTCGCCAGGGTCAGGCTCCTGGTTGCTGCCTGTGCTTGTGAGGTCACTGCAAACTCAGTGCCTCCGAGGTCAGTGGCATGCTCACGGCTGCCGGCTGTGTTTGGGAGGTCACAGCAGCCTCAGTGCCTCTTTTGCCACGGGCAGGCCCCTGGCTGCTGGCTGTGCGTGTGAGGTCACTGCAAACTCAGTGCCTCCGAGGTCAGTGGCAGGCGCATGGCTGCTGGCTGTGCTTGGGAGGTCACAGCAGCCTGAGTGCCTCCTAGGCCAGTGGCAGGCTCCTGGCTGCTGGCTGTGCTTGGGAGGTCACAGCAGCGTCAGTGCCTCCGAGGCCAGTGGTAGACTCCTGGTTGCTGGCTGTGCTTGTGTGGTCACAGCAGCCTCAGTGACTCCTACGTTAGTCTACAGCGCCCACTGCTGCCTGTGCTTGTGAGGTCACAGCAGCCTGACTGCCTCCTAGGTAATTCTACAGCAACCCGTGCTGGCTGTGCTTGTGAGGTCACAGCAGCCTAAGTGCCTCCCAGGACAGTGGCAGGCTCCTGGCTGCTGGCTGTGCTTGGGAGGTCACAGCAGACTCAGTGCCTCCCAGGTAACTCTACAGCTACCCCTGCTGGCTGTGTTTGTGAGGTCAGAGCAGCCTCAGTGCCTCCTAGGCCAGTGGCAGGCTCCTGGCTGCTAGCTGTGTTTGGGAGGTCACAGCAGCCTGGGTGCCTCCTAGGCCATTGTCAGAATCATGGCTGCTGGCTGTGCTTGTGAGGTCACAGCAGCCTCAGTGCCTCTGAGGCCAGTGTCAGACTCATGGCTGCTGGCTGTGCTTGGGATGTACAGCAGCCTCAGTGCGTCCTAGGTCAGTGGCCGGCGAATGGTTGCTGGCTGTGCTTGTGAGGTGTCAGCAACCTCAGTGCCTCCTAGGCCAGTGTCAGACTCATGGCTGCTGGCTGTGCTTGTGAGGTCACAGCAGCCTCAATGCCTCCTAGGGCAGCTGCATGCTCATGGCTGCTGGCTGTGCTTGGAATGTCACAGCAGCCTCAGTGCCTCCGAGGCCAGTAGAAGGCTCCTGGCTCCTGGCTGTGCTTGTGAGATCGCAGCAGCCTCAGTGCCTCCGAGGTCAGTTGCATGCTCATGGCTGCTGGCTGTGCTTGTGAGGTCACAGCAGCCTCAGTGCCTCCGAGGCCAGTGGCAGGCTCCTCGATGCTGGCTGTGCTTGTGAGGTCACAGCAGCCTGAATGCCTAGTAGGCCAGTGGCTCGTTCATGGCTGGTGGCTGTGCTTGTGAGGTCACAGCAGCCCCAGGGCATCATAGGTTAGTGGAAAACGCACCTGCTGGCTGTCCTTCTGCGGTCACCGCAGCCTCAATGCCTCCTAGGCCAGTGGCAGGCTCATGGCTGCTGGCTGTGCTTGTGAGATCACAGCAGCCTCCATGCCTCCTAGGTCAGTGCCTCATTCATGGCTGGGGGCTGTGCTTGTGAGGTCATAGCAGCCTCAGTGCCTCCGAGGCCAGTGGCAGGCTCCTGGATGCTGGCTGTGCTTGGGAGGTCACAGCAGCCTGAATGCCTAGTAGCCCAGTGGCTCGTTCATGGCTGCTGGCTGTGCTTGTGAGGTCACAGCAGCCCCAGGGCATCATAGGTAAGTGGAACGCGCACCTGCTGGCTGTCCTTCTGAGGTCACCGCAGCCTCAATGCCTCCTAGGCCAGTGGCAGGCTCCTGGCTGCTGGCTGTGCTTGGGAGGTACAGCAGCCTCAGTGCGTCCTAGGTCAGTGGCCGGCGAATGGCTGCTGGCTGTGCTTGTGAGGTGTCAGCAACCTCAGTGCCTCCTAGGCCAGTGTCAGACTCATGGCTGCTGGCTGTGCTTGTGAGGTCACAGCAGCCTCAGTGCCTCCTAGGGCAGTTGCATGCTCATGCCTGCTGGCTGTGCTTGGAATGTCACAGCAGCCTCAGTGCCTCCTAGGCCAGTGGCAGGCCCCTGGATGCTGGCTGTGCTTGTGAGGTCACAGCAGCCTAAGTGCGTCCTCGGCTGGAGGAAAGTTCATACCTGCTGGCTGTGCTTTGGAGGTCACAGCAGCCTCAGTGCCTCCGAGGTCAGTGGCCGGCAAATGGCTGCTGGCTGTGCTTGTGAGGTGTCAGCAAACTCAGTGCCTCCGAGGCCAGTAGAAGGCTCATGGCTCCTGGCTGTGCTTGTGAGATCGCAGCAGCCTCAGTGCCTCCGAGGTCAGTTGCATGCTCATGGCTACTGGCTGTGCTTGTGAGGTCACAGCAGCCTCAGTGCCTCCGAGGCCAGTGGCAGGCTCCTGCATGCTGGCTGTGCTTCTGAGGTCACAGCAGCCTGAATGCCTAGTAGGCCAGTGGCTCGTTCATGTCTGGTGGCTGTGCTTGTGAGGTCACAGCAGCCCCAGGGCATCATAGGTTAGTGGAAAACGCACCTGCTGGCTGTCCTTCTGAGGTCACCGCAGCCTCCATGCCTCCTAGGTCAGTGCCTCATTCATGGCTGGGGGCTGTGCTTGTGAGGTCATAGCAGTCTCAGTGCCTCTGTGGCCAGTGGCAGGCTCATGGCTGCTGGCTGTGGTTGTGAGGTCACAGCAGCCTCAGTGCCTCCGAGGCCAGTGGCAGGCTCCTGGCTGCTGGCTGTGGTTGTGAGGTCACAGCTGCCTCAGTGCCTCATAGCTTAGTGTTTAGCGCCCCCTCCTGGCTGTGCTTGTGAGATCACAGCAGCCTCAGTGCCTCTGTGGCCAGTGGCAGGCTCATGGCTGCTGCCTGTGCTTGGGAGGTCACAGCAGCCTGAATGACTCCTAGGCCAGTTGCAGACTCATGGCTGCTGCCTGTGCTTGTGAGGTCACAGCAGCCTCAGTGCCTCCCAGGCCAGTGGCAGGTTCACGGCTGCTGGCTGTGCTTGTGAGGTCACAGCAGCCTCAGTGCCACTTTTGCCAGGGGCAGGCTCCTGGTTGCTGGCTGTGCTTGTGAGGTCACAGCAGCCTAAGTGCCTCCGAGGTCAGTGGCATGCTCATGGCTGCTGGCTGTGCTTGTGAGGTCACAGCAGCCTCAGTGCCTCCCAGGCCAGTGGCAGGCTCATGGCTGCTGGCTGTGCTTGTGAGGTCACAGCAGCCTCAGTGCCTCTCTTGCCACTGGCAGGCTACTGGCTGCTGGCTGTGCTTGTGAGATCACAGCAGCCTCAGTGCCTCTGAGGCCAGTGGCAGGCTCATGGCTGCCAGCTGTGCTTGCGAGGTCACTGCAGCCTCAGTGCCTCTGAGGCCAGTTGCAGACTCATGGCTGCTGGCTGTGCTTGTGAGGTCACAGCAGCCTCAGTGCCTCCTAGGCCAGTGGCAGGCTCCTGGCTGCTAGCTGTGCTTGGGAGGTCACAGCAGCCTCAGTGCCTCCTAGGCCAGTGTCAGACTCATGGCTGCTGGCTGTGCTTGTGAGGTCACAGCAGCCTCAGTGCCTCCAAGGCCAGTGGCAGGCTCCTGGCTGCTGGCTGTGCTTGGGAGGTACAGCAGCCTCAGTGTCTCCGAGGTCAGTGGCGGCGAATGGCTGCTGGCTGTGCTTGTGAGGTGTCAGCAACCTCAGTGCCTCCGAGGCCAGTGGCAGGCTCCTGGCTGCTGGCTGTGCTTGTGAGGTCACAGCAGCCTCAGTGCCTCCTAGGGCAGTTGCATGCTCATGCCTGCTGGCTGTGCTTGGAATGTCACAGCAGCCTCACTGCCTCCTAGGCCAGTGGCAGGCTCCTGGATGCTGGCTGTGCTTGTGAGGTCACAGCAGCCTAAGTGCGTCCTCGGCTGGAGGAAAGTTCATACCTGCTGGCTGTGCTTTGGAGGTCACAGCAGCCTCAGTGCCTCCGAGGTCAGTGGCCGGCAAATGGCTGCTGGCTGTGCTTGTGAGGTGTCAGCAAACTCAGTGCCTCCGAGGCCAGTAGAAGGCTCCTGGCTCCTGGCTGTGCTTGTGAGATCGCAGCAGCCTCAGTGCCTCCGAGGTCAGTTGCATGCTCCTGGCTCCTGGCTGTGCTTGTGAGGTCACAGCAGCCTCAGTGCCTCCTAGGCCAGTGGCAGGCTCCTGGATGCTGGCTGTGCTTGTGAGGTCACAGCAGCCTGAATGCCTAGTAGGCCAGTGGCTTGTTCATGGCTGCTGGCTGTGCTTGTGAGGTCACAGCAGCCCCAGGGCATCATAGGTTAGTGGAAAACGCACCTGCTGGCTGTCCTTCTGAGGTCACCGCAGCCTCAATGCCTCCCAGGCCAGTGGCAGGCTCATGGCTGCTGGCTGTGCTTGTGAGGTCACAGCAGCCTCAGTGCCTCCTAGTCCTGTGGCAGGCGCATGGCTGCCGGCTGTGCTTGGGAGGTCACAGCAGCCTCAGTACCTCCTAGGCCACTGGCAAGCTCCTGCCTGCTGGCTGTGCTTGGGAGGTCACAGCAGCCTCAGTGCCTCCTAGGCCAGTGGCAGGCTCCTGGCTGCTGGCTGTGCTTCTGAGGTCACAGGAGCCTCAGTGCCTCCGAGGCCAGTGGCCTGCTCATGGCGGCTGGCTGTGCCTGTGAGGTCACAGCAGCCTCAGTGCCTCCTAGGTAACTCTACAGCACCCCGTGCTGCCTGTGCTTGGAATGTCACAGCAGCCTAAGTGCCTCCCAGGCCAGTGGCAGGCTCCTGGCTGCTGGCTGTGCTTGGGAGGTCACAGCAGCCTCAGTGCCTCCTAGTCCTGTGGCAGGCTCATGGCTGCTGGCTGTGCTTGTGAGGTCACAGCAGACTCACTGCCTCCTAGGCCAGTGGCAGTCTCATGGCTGCTGGCTGTGCTTGTGAGCTCACAGCAGCCAAAGTGCCTCCCAGGCCAGTGGCAGGCTCCTGGCTGGTGGCTGTGCTTGGGAGGTCACAGCAACCTCCGTGTCTCCTAGGCCAGTGGCAGGCTCCTGGTTGCTGGCTGTGCTTGTGAGATAACAGCAGCCTCAGTGCCTCCTAGGCCAGTGGCAGGCTCCTGGCTGCTGGCTGTGCTTGTGAGGTCACAGCAGCCTCAGTGCCTCATAGGTTAGTGGCAAGCGCCCCTGCTGGCTGTGCTTGTGAGGTCAGTGGCAGGCTCAGGGCCTCATAGGTTAGTGGCAAGCGCCCCTGCTGGCTGTGCTTGTGAGGTCACAGCAGCCTCAGTTCCTCCTATGCCAGTGGCAGGCTCCTGGCTGCTGGCTGTGCTTGTGAGGTCACAGCAGCCTCAGTGCCTCATAGGCCAGTGGCAGGCTCATGGCTGCTGGCTGTGCTTGTGAGGTCACAGCAGCCTCAGAGCCTCCTAGGCCAGTGGCAGGCTCATGGCTGCTGGCTGTGCTTTTAAGTCCACTGCAGCCTCACTGCTTGATAGGCCCATGGGAGCCTCATGTCTGCTGGCTGTGATTCTGAGCGCAGTTCTGCCTCAGTGCCTCATGGATCAGTGGGAGTGAAAGGGCTATTGTCTTCGTTATGAGATCGCAGCGTTCTGAGTGCTTGATTGGCTGGTGGCTTGTCCATTGCTGCTGGCCTATCACAGGAATGTGATTGGTGGGGAGCAGCAGGCTGGCATTTTGAGGTGCTGCAGGGAAGGGCGGGGTCATGGCAGGAGGTCAGAGAGGTTGGGGGATTGCAGAGGCAGGGGCAGGTGTTGGGGGACAGCGCTTGGGTGCTGATGAGGAGGTGCTGTGTGTGCCCTCAGGTGAGCAGGCAGAAGGTGGAGGCTGGCTTGGGAGCACATGATGGGCACGGAGCTCTTGGCCAAGAGACAGCACCTGTGCTGGGGAGGTCAGGAGGCTTCAGGTAATGGGCATGCTGCTAGCACAGGGCCTGTGAGAGCTCCTCTGGCAGGGCCAGACCTGAAGCCTCACCGCTAAGCTGAAGCCCTAGCCTTCCTCCTTCCCTCCTTCCCCTCCTCTAGTCACTAAGGCCAAACCCAAACTGCTGCGCTGCAGCCTGAATCCTTACCCCCTACCCTCGCTCTTGCCCTGTGTCTTGAAGCTAAGCTCTAGCCCTCCTCGCTTGCCTTCAAGTGCTAGACCAGGCTCTAGCCCTCACTCCACACACAGAGACACACCCCTGGGCCACAGAATTTG
This sequence comes from Dromaius novaehollandiae, assembly GCF_036370855.1. Lineage (NCBI taxonomy): Eukaryota > Metazoa > Chordata > Aves > Casuariiformes > Dromaiidae > Dromaius > Dromaius novaehollandiae. The sequence goes on from NC_088109.1 coordinate 324,751, forward strand.
CCCATTCCCAAAACACTCATCAGAAACATGAAGCCCAGCCCTCAGTCATCACCCAAAACCTCTCCCTATGCCTTGTACGCTGAAAGCCCTAACCCCTTGCTGATGCATGAATCCTCAGCCCTATGCTGCTCTCCCAAAGGCCCCAACCCTCCAGGCCTCTTGTAAGCCTAGCACCAAGGCGTTTGGGGCCAGGGAGGCAGAAGCGGAGGCATGGCAGGGCTGCTGTTTAGTCCTGGAGTGCAAGCGCCTGGAGCAGAGAGCAGAGGGCAGAGGCAGGTGAGGGGGAGCTGCAAGTGGAGGTGTGAGGGCTGGGCTCTTGGTCGTGAGGTTGGTTGTGGTGCAGGTAGCTGCTTGGTGGGGAGCAGCAGGCTGGCATTGTGAGGTGCTGCAGGGAAGGGCGGGGTCATGCCAGGAGGGCAGAGTTGTTGGGAGATTGCAGAGGCAGGGGCAAGTGTGCGGGACAGCAATTTGTAGCTGATGAGTTGGTCCTCTGTGTGCCATCTCCCAACCAGCCAGAAGCAGGAGACTAAACACAAAGGCCAAGCCCCCTCTGATGCCTAACCCAGTAGCTTCGTACCTAAGCCCATGGCATTGTTCCATATGCCTCTATTCAGCTCTGTACTGAGAGTTTGCACAGAAACAGGGAGCAGCCCTCAGGGCAAGGTGTCTTGGTGTTGGTACTGCACGAAGGAAGGGTAGACTACCTGGTTTGGAAAAAGTAGAGGCAAACATCAGAGGGTTTCACCGGTCTTCAGCCAGGACTTCTATGTCCCATATTGAAAGCCTCTTCTGCGTGCCCAAGAACTCCCCCTGTGATATCAGGGACATCCAGTTCAAGGCCAGACTCAGAAACCTGCTTCTGTGTCATGAGAACCCTCAGCACGTTTGATGATACAAAACTGGGAGGAGCAGCTAACACACCAGAGGGCTGTGCTGCTATTCAGAGGGACCTTGACAGGCTGGAGAGATGGGCAGAGAGGAACCTCATGCAGTTCAACAGAAGGAAGTGCAGGGTCCTGCACCTAGGGAGGAATAACCTCATGCACCAGGACAGGCTGGGGGCTCACCTTCTGGAGAGCACGTCTGCAAAGAAGGACCTGGGAATGCTGGTGGACAACAAGGTGACCATGAGCCAGCAAGGTGCCCTTGTGGCCAAGAAGGCCAATGGTATCCTGGGCTGCATTAGGAAGAGCATTGCCAGCAGGTGGAGGAAGGTGATCCTCCCCCTCTACTCAGCCCTGGTGAGGCCACACCTGGAGTACTGTGGCCAGTGCTGGGCTCCCCAGTATGAGAGAGACATGCAGCTACTGGAGTGAGTCTAGCAAAGGGCTGCTAAGATGACAAAGAGACTGAAGCATTTCTCATATGAGGAAAGGCTAAGAGAGCTGGGCCTCTTCAGCCTAGAGAAGAGAAGGCTGATAGGGGATCTTATCAAAGTGTATAAATATCTGAAGGGAGGATATAAAGAGGATGGGGCAGACTCTTTTGAGTGATGCCCAACGGTAGGATGAGAGGCAACAGGCACAAACTGAAACACAGGAAGTTCCGTCTGAACATGAGAAAAAACTTCTTTACTGTGAGGGTGACTGAGGACTGGCACAGCTTGCCCAGAGAGGTTGTGGAGTTTCCATCCTTGGAGATATTCCAAAGCCATCTGGACAGGGTCCTGTGTGCTCTGGGTGATCCTGCTTGAGCAGGGGGGTTGGACTAGATGATCTCCAGAGGTCCCTTCCAACCTCAACCATTCTGTGATTCTCTGATAATAGTGTCCATGGCCCATTTTACAGATTCAGCGGTATGGACATCTATTAGGACATCATCTATGTACTGTACCATTGACTTTGTGTAGTAATTTTAGAGGTTGCAGCTCCTTAGCCAATAGTGCATGAGCAATGCAGACTTTGTTGAAACTTGTGGTAAATGAGTAAATGTATTTGGAGTCCCTGCCAGGTGAAAGCAAATCTCTCCCTATCTGCCTCAGATATTAGCCTGATAAAACATATATCCTTCACATCTATAGTCGCCATCAATGGAAAGTGCCATTCATTAAGACAATTGCCTATATCTGTTATTCTGGGAACAGCTGCAGTGAACAGTTTGCTGGCAGCACTCAGGGCTCCTTAATCTATCGCTGCCTGCCACTTGCCATGAGGTTTCTTTGCAGGCCATCCAGGAGAATTATAAGGGGAAAGAGATCTGATAATGACTCTCAGTTCTTCCAGCTGCTTCATCAATTCAGCTACAGGACAGATGGCATCAGAAGGTCACTGGTACTGTGGAATATTAAGCAGCTTGCTGTGTAGAGGAGCAGCCATCTGAAACAAGCTCACAGTTAGGAGTGCATCAATGTGGGGTAAATTGTGGGGCAAAAGGGATGTTATTTTTCCTGTTTTCCCCACGAGTTGCAGCTGGTGACCCGCTTCAAAGGCTGTTTGGGTGAGCGGACGTATTTGTACCTTCCAGCTGGGAAGTTTGGTCTATACCAACCCTATGGATCACTTCAGTTATTGGGCAAGAACTTGCTTAATTCCAAAGAGTTTGGTCTTATCAGGTGTTAGTGAGCAGTTGCTGGTAAAACTGCAAGGATAGCAGACACTGTCTTTCTGTCCTGGATTATCTGGTGTCCATGTTGCTCTCACCTTATTGCTTTTGGCTCCAAATCATGGGAGAATGCTCAGCACAATGACTTGAAGGAGAAACCTTGTTGGAATAGCTTTAGTAATCAAGTGCAGAGACACCCAGCAGCTGCCAAGCAGGTAGGAGCGGCAGAATGTCTCTGCTATTGCTGCGTGGCTTTCTGCAGCTTTGCAAAGAAGCTCTGGGGACTCTTACATCGGAGACTTATGGGTCCCGAAGGTGCAGGAGAACACTGGCCAATGCTTCCTCCACTTCTCTGGGGAAGAACAATCTCTGCCCTGAGGCAGAGGAGGCCAGGACTCCATAGAGAGTGAAGGCCAAGGAGTGAAGGACCTCCTTCTCCTGAAACTGAGGAACGCTGGTTGGTAACTAGGGCACCTCGTACAAACCTCTCTTCAATGCTGGAGTGCTGCCCATGGAGGACAGCATCCCAAGAAGCAGCTCTCAGCTACCCATCCAAACCCCAGTGACCAATAAATCAGTGTGTTTGAATGCAGTTCTGGAAAGAACATTTGGAGACAAGATTCACCTTGTCCATATTCTTTCCCTGCACCTTTGCATCCCTAAGGCCTTGGGGGTCCCAGCTCAGGACAGCCTGTGCTGCGCCCAAAAGGGAGTTGCAAACAGCAGGTTTCTACTGCACTGAGAAATGTGCTTCAAAATCCTCTGCAAAGCAGGATTCCTGACTCCACTGCCTGACCAGGGCACTCCATGGTGGCCTGTCACACCCCTGACCCAGGAGAGCAACAGGCATTTCACAGCACAGCCCATCCTATCCACAGGGGACAGGCAAAAGAGCCAAAGCAGACACTGAGCCAGCAGAGACTCTCTGAGCAGCTGTTTCTCTCCACTGCCTATGAGAGAAACCTGAAGTGACGAGCCCAGCTGCAGAGATCTGCAGTGCAGTGAGATGACTCCCTCCCGTCATGCCAAGACCTCCATCGCCATGCTCCAAGGTGACCCCAAACACCTGCATGAGACCATGATCCAGGAGAGATCATGCCACAGCTCATCTCTTTCTCCTCAGTCTTCTCCAAAACATGTCTCCATGTCTTCCATGAACCTCCAGGTGACCTACACAGCCCTGCCCACACCACACCTCTCACAGGAGTGGGAAAAGAGTGGCTTCCCTCACAGACACATCTTGGTGGTGGACCTGGCAATGTCTTCAAAGCCAGATCCCAAGTCCTTCGCCTTCAGCTCCCTCACCACCTTAGCCAGCACCAGCATGCTCTCAGCAACCATCTCCAAACTGGTAATAGCCTCCTGGCCCCTCAGCAACACCTCCAGAACAGCCTCCTTGTGCTTTTGCAGCTGCAAAGCAAGAGACGTGCATGAACTTCTCCCTGTTTGTGCCTCTAATAGCTGTTCTTTACATTGCTGCCAAGGGTTAAAGTTGCTAGAAACAAGGCCAGAGAAAATCTCAGTCCAGAGATCCACTTATTGCACCAAATTTCCCCTGTCCAACCCTCCTGATGTCACAGAAAGGAGCATGGCCTTAGGAAACACTCACCTTTGCCTTTGCTAGTCTATCCAGGCTCTTCAAGCCCTGTGCAACTCTCCACCAGGATCTTTCTAGTAAGGGGCCATGGATAGAGGGGAGAAAAGTTCATCTCACCTTCTTGGGTGCTCCCTTCACCATGTTGCCCAGGCCCTCACTGCCATCTGCCCCACGGTGCTGATTTGGTCGTGTGATTTCTCCACTAAGGTACATTAAGAGTGGCTCAAGGAGCTTCCTCTCCTTGACCAGTGGCTCCCTCATCAGCTACAATAAAGCAACACATCCACTAGCATCACAATACAGTTCAGGAGATCTGCCAAGGTTGACTTAGCTCAGGAGCACATCCTATCTGGGGCCAGGGGGCGACCTTGGAAAGGGGGCACTGATCAAACACCCATCTGGGTTTCCTCCCCCAGAAGGACCAGTGACAAGGACCATGACAGACTAGTTTTGATCACTAGTGAGCACTAGGACAAGCTAGTTCAGAGGGACAATAATGTCCCTGGCAGCAGTTCAGGGAAGGAGTCAGCAGGCAGGGGAGGTGCAGCTCCCAAGAAGCTTCATACAAAGGAGGATCCACTCAAGTCTCTACAGCAACACTTTCTTCTAGAATCTTCCCACAGAAGGAGACATCCCAAGTAGCAGGTTCTTAATAAACCCCCTCTGAACCCTTCCTTCCCTTCAATGGAAAGCCTGGTGAAAAAAAAGAAAAAAAAATCTGCAGTCACAGAAGTTTGGGGGAAAAACGGTCTTTTGCAGAGCCAGAAAAGCTCAGCCACCTTGGGAGGTGTTTGCTTGCTCATCCTAAACTCCACCGAGGGAGAGGTAAACTACCCCTGAAAGGATGCTTCATAGCCTTCAAGCCTGTAAAGCTAACAGCAAACTGGCATTTTCATCCTTTGTCATGCCCCAAACCCTCTGACAGCAGGAGAAAACTCAGGGTCCCTAGACTTCCTCGATGCTAAATGCCCAAGACAGTTCTTCTAACCAATATTTTGTGAAGAACAACTTGCAGGAAACAGCCAGCACTGATTTTCTCCTGCCCTTGAGGAGCAGGGATGTGGGCAGAGCACAGCACCATGAGGAAGCCACCTGATGGGCCTCCCCAGCTGGTGGGACAGATTTTAAGGGCAGTAATGACCATGCCGCAGCCAAATCTCCAGTTGTGGGTGTCTTGTACCAGCCAGTCCCACCTCCTCATGTGTGACCAAACACATCAGTTTTGGCCCTGCCAAAATGACCAGGTCCCCGTGCCCTGGGCTGCACCAGTTACCCCAAACTGAGAGCCAGGCCACGGCCTTCCCCATCTTGAGGGACCTAGCTGCTCCGCTGTCTCTCCTGGCCACTTTTCTCAGTAGGGTTAGTTGAGGGAAAGGAAGGGCACTCAGCAGGCAAGGAGCCTGCACCACCTCGAAGATAGCATGGGTGATCTACAGAGAAATTTGACCAAGAACTACCTGTTAAAACACAAGCTTTTTCCACCAGCCTCGTCCCCCCGCCTGCCTGGGGGGCTTTACTGTCTGCAATTCTCACTTCTGCAACAAGAAGTCCTTGAGACCCAGGACCAGCAAAGCCAGGAGTCAATCCCATTGCTGTTGTTTCCTGCTGCCCTTAATTTCTCTGCTAAGTGCTTCAGGACCTGAAACTCATGCATGCTTCTCTCTGGTCTCCTCCACAGTTCCACCGTGATGCTGCAAGGCAATAGATATGAGCCCACATCCTCTGATGCCCTCACTAGAGTCCAAATACCCTCCTTGACTCTTGAGAAGATGATGGAGAAGATTCTCCAGAAAGCCATTGCCACACAGATCTCAACAAGCAGCTGATTGGCAATACTCAGCATATCGCCAACCTGAGAGCTTTCTGTGAGGAAACAACTAACGTTGGATGAGGGGAGAGCAGTGGGTATTATTTATCTTGACTTTAGTAAGGCTTTCAACACCGTCCCCCATAACATCCTCACAGACAAACTGTCCTGGTATGGGAGATTCATGTCCCTGCTGTCTCCCTCTTGCAGCTCGTACCCTACCAAAAATGCAAGAAATGATATGTATCAACATTTCTACAGCATAAGGCAAGGTGCACAGCCTTGCTGAGAATCTGGGCGAATTATATGGGATGTGTATAAACATCCATTTTATGATTTCTCTCTCCACCTTTCAAAATACAGAATGTTAACTACCATTAGTGCCACAATAGACACAGAAGAAAAAGCTTCCAGACTGAGAACTACTTTGGCATAATATTTTGTCACCCCTTAGTGATGACACCTTAATGTTACTTGATTCTGCATTCAGCACAAACACATTCAAACTGAAATCAGCTACCTATAAACATATAGATGCAAGTAATTCCCCAGCAACATGTAATGGGGGACTGTTCAGTAACTCAAACAGGTAAATTCACTTGAGAGTGCTCAAATGTTGTTTTAGTGAGAGGACACTGGGTGAGGTGATCAAGTCTGGGGAGGAACAAGTGTGGAGAGACAGAGGGAAAAAGGGATAAAAGGGGCCGGTCGCATGTCAGGAGGTGGCTGGCCAGGCCATGTGCACGGCCGTGCCCTGTGCCTGACCAGCCCAGTCCATCCCATCTCCTCACCCAGCTTTGTCTCTCCCCATCCCTGGGGCAGGGCTCTCTGTGCTGCGGGCACGGTGTGCGTGGAGGAGGTCCCAGGGCTGGCGCTGGGCTCACACTGCGGGGCACCGGGGCTGCACATCAACGGTGCTGGTGTTACAAGACAACCTTGGAAGCTCAGAAAGAATGTTCATGCTGTTTAAACTAGGCAGATTAGGATAACCTCTATCTCTGTTTTCTGAGAAGAAGCATTCTTTCATCAAGGGCATCCTAGAACTGCTAAAGCCCTAAAAGAAACATTAAATCAAAATGTTTTATTTCTAGGTACATATTGCCAATCTGGCAAAAGAATCAGAGGTCCGTATATCCCTAACTGAACTGTCCTCATTATAATACAAAAAATCACGTCTATAGGTCAAAAAGACCCGTGCCCGGGTAAAGACCCCTCCCCTGAGCTTGCGTAGTAGTAAAATGGTGTGTAAGCAAAATTATAATTGTATGTAAATCACTAACCAATCAGTGTAAAAGGGAAAGTTGCAAACCTGGCAATTTGTTTGTATAAATGCTACTTGAAAAGTTGGGGGGGTGTGCTTGATTTGTGGGAAACCACCGAGCACCCAGGCTTGCGCAACTCTAAAATAAATAAGCAAATGTCTCTCCTGAGTGTGTAATTATTGGCTTATTGCACACCAGGCAACGAATCCACTTTTCGGACAACATCGGCACCCAGAGAGCCCAGAGAGAAGGAAACCTGTCATGCAGGGCCAGCGCCGCAGCACATCCTGGGACAACGCGGCTCCCTGGGAGGAGGCAGAGCTGGTCCAGCCCCTCGGGCTGCGCCAGGCCCAGGCCTCCCCACCTGGCCAGCACCTCCAGCTGTGTCAGGGCAGGGACCCACTGCCTCCGCGGGGTGCATGGCCGCCCCAGAGAACCGGGCCTCGGGGCACGCATGGCCCCCCATCCCAGCAGACTAGGGCAGCATAGCCGGGGCGCACAGGGCCTGGCTCCCCGGTGCTCCCAGCCCCACGCGCTGCCCTGTCATGGCTGCCCCTGCCGAGCTCCAGCCGCCTCCAGGGCCTGGGACTCCCTCCCCCAGGGCAGGCCGGGCCCCGCCCCTCTTGCCTGGCAACCGCACCCCATTGGCTGCAGGGCACGTGGCCTCCTGCTTCCTGCCCCACATGGCCTGGCAACCGCACCCCATTGGCTGCGGAGCACGTGGCCTCCTCCCGCCTCCTGCCCCCCACCATGTTGCCTGGCAACCATGGCCCTGCCCCTGTCAAGGGCTGCTCTGGGCTCTCCTGCCCTCCTGTACTGCCATAAAAACAAACAAACAAACAAACAAACAAAAACCCCTCCTTCTCCCTCCCACTGATTTTACTCCTCCAGTACGGTCTTCCCTATCATGCTGGCACTGGCATTTGATCCACTCTGCAGCAAGCTGGACTAGCGGGGAGCTGATCCCAGGTAACAGTGGGTAACTGCCAGTTTTCTGAAAAAGCTACCTGGGAAGGGAAGGAACCATTTGTGTATGTTTGATGTTTTTTCTAATTCCATTTCCTTCTTCAAGACCAAGGCCCATGATCATGCACGCTGATCAAGTTACAGTTCTGCTTGGCATTGGCATTCTGTTAAAGAATATTGAGCTGAAACTGTCTAGAGGTAGCTGCATAGCACAACTTATATAAAACTTGCTTAGCATGAGTAGCTAAATTTGTCGAAGCCTTAGGCCGCACTTAGATAAAATAATGAACTTTTACCTAGTTCAGTTAAAAAAAGGCCTGAGAGATGGTTCAAACTGGAATGATAAGGGAGTTGCAAGCAGTTTGCATTCTTGTGCTTGTCGCTCCAGCAGGGAGGATGTCAAGGCTTTGAAATAAGGCCTACTTGGGCGCCAGGACCCTGGGAAACAAAGCCTCCTCTCACTGCTGAAACAGTGTTAATTAGGGGGTCTGGACTATCTCGGGGTCTGGATTATATCCTCTTCGTCAGGACCTTGGGAGATAACACCTATTGTCACTGCTGGAGCAGTGCTAATTGCTGGAACAACACCTCTTTGTCAGAGCCTTGAGAGACAAGGGCAGGACCCAAGGAATCAAGACACATCTGTCAACAGAAACCGCAATGGTAAAGATAAACAGCCTGCCTAGGGACAGGGATGAGACCCAATAAGGAGCAGGAGACCCCAGACCAAAATATTACTATTGTTCCAAACTACCGCGTGCAGGGTGGAGAGCTTAGATTGGAAGGTACAATTGCCCAGGGATTTCTTTGTTCGGGGTCCCTCTTCAGAGGCAACCCGCTCGAGCTGTAATTACTGCACGTGTATCATTAAAATTTAATTATTTAATTTGCTTTGATTTGGCTCTGAACTTTTCTGCGGGAACCTAGGGTCAGGCCCTGTTATGGTGGCTGACAAGCCTTATTTCCATAACAGCAGCAACGTGGTTTTGAGTCCTATTGCAGGAGGACTGTGCAGCAGCGCTGACATGACGCAGTATTTCTCTCCACCCCGACCTTTGGTGCTGCCGCCTCAGCACTGAGGCCCTGGCCCGGCCCCGTGACCTGGCCCCACATAGCGCCGTGTCGCACTACCCAGGCCCGGCCCAGCCCCAGCTGCCTGCTCCTGCCGCCCTGGGCAGGGATGGGCCACTGGAGCTGGTATGTGGCAGCCGCAGAGATCGCCTCCAGGCCGGGGTGCCCAGCCCTTGGCAGGACCGGCCCCGCATCCTCCCAGGGTAGAGCGGTTCCCCACTCTGCCCAGGCCCAGGGTGCCCAGCGCCAGCCTGGCCCTGGCAAGGACCTGGCACACAGCAGGTCCAGGGTGGGGACGGGCACATGGCTGCTCTGGGGTGAGCAGTTGACACATGGCTGGCCCTGGTGATGGGCACAGACCCATTGCAGCCCAGTGACAGTCCCCGGCTGTTGGCAGACATGTGGTGGGGCTGTTGGCAGTAGTGGGAGATACCTGGCCCCACAGGGGAGACCCTGCGGGATGCCCCGAGCCCCCGCACTACATTGGGCACAGCACTGTCCTCTCACTGCGTGGAAATCCATTGCCAAAATCCCTAGGGAGGGGGTCCCCCTGTGACAGCTGCATCTGGAAGGAGAGTACACCTGTTTGAAGAAGGCTGAGGGCTCCTGCAGCTCCTGCTGGGCTCTGGAGAGGCTTCCAGAAACACCTGTGCTGGAAACGAATCCTTGGACTTTTCCTCAGCTCCCAGTGGCTTGCTGTCTGGGAGACCGGCCACTGCATTCCGCTCCTTCTTGCTGGATCTCCTTGTACCTCCAGAGTGGCAGAGCAGGCTTTGAGCTCAGGACACATTGTGGATGTCCCATGGCAGGATCTCCATGCCCTAATGCCTCTGTTTCAGATCCGGACCCCTCCTGGGTCCACATAAAAGCCCCTGTCCCCACCTCAGATCTGCAGCTGCTGTCAGGGATGGGGTATGTTTGGGGAGGGGGATGCTGTTAGAATGTGCTTGCACTTGTCATCTCCTGGGTCAGGGATGTGCTGAATGGTTGTGAGCTGGCCTTCCCAGAGCATGACGTGTCTTTCCAGAGACCCTTGCTACCTGGGGAGGTGTGTTTGCGGCAGCTGGTGCTGAAGGAGGTGGGTGTGCCACCCTGGGCCTGGAAGGTTCTTCCAAAGAGTTTCTCCAAAGCTTCTCCAAAGCTTTCCAGTACAGCAGGAGTGGGCAGGGCACTGAGCACCATCACTATGCGCTGACCAGTCATCAGCCCCTCCACCTAACAGTCTCATAATTCTTCTCTTCTTTCCTGTTTTCAGGGAGTCAGAATTATTTGGCTTGGGATCTTTGGTGTTGTCACTGAACAAGTTGGTGGTGGGAAGCGTGATCTTCTGACTGTTCACAGACCCGTGTTCCATCTTTCAAAGCGTATTGCAGAGGTTCATGGCCTCACCGATGATAAGGCCTATGTTCCCGGTAGGAAGACAGCCTGACACTTTGGCTTCTCCTTGGGACATCTTTGGGATGTGTACAAGTGCTGTTCAGATGTGACTGGTAGAAATTTAGAATTCCTCCACCGGGTCCTGAAAACAGCTTCAACTTTTTATTATTATTATTATTATCATGACATCATAATGCACAATACAATTATACTCCTTCACTCTCTGACTTGCTTTAACAGCTAGCTACATGCCCAATGTCCTGGGGATTCCTCTTCTGCTCAGATCTAGTTAAAAACTTCGGTCCATGTTTCTTGCCACACCAGACCTTGTCAAGGCAAACACTAGCATTCATGCTGCTCTTGCATTCTCTTTCTGCTTAGAAGTGAGCCAGATGTAGAGAGCCTTGAAAGAGAGATGGGGACCATAGTGTGCCTGAAAACCCATCAGAGGCCAGCTTTGCTGTGTTTGCTGGTCAGCGCTGCCAGTGCTGCAGAGGTAGTGGACATGGGTGAGGCCTGTGGGGCAGCAGGAGCTGAGAGTTGTGTTTGGAGCTGGCCTTTCTTTTCAAAGGATGCCATCCTCTCTGCGATGGCAACATTAGTCTGGCTCCTTTCAGGCACAGGCCTCTGGTGGCAAAAGCAGGGATGGTTGCTGTGCACTTCTGAGGGTGCTATAGATGGCCTGAAAGAACTGAAGGGCTGTAGCACAGTGCTTGTGTTTTCCTTCTTCCTTGTATTCATGTGATGTGGCGCAGCTAAATCTCTCCCAACCTGGAATATACTGAACGATCCAGCCTTCATCTTCTACAGAGTTATGACTTAGTGTTGCACATGGCACAGTGCCCGCCTACATCTCCACTGCTATGGCGGGGTTGAGATTCTTGAAGCTGTAGGGTCTCTGAGAATATCCTATCTCTCGCTCCTCCTGTCAGATGCCACACGGCCTGCTTACTTCCTCACGTAACTCCTTTACCTGGCGACCTCATCAACAGCAGCATGTCTTATGCAGAAAAGATGACTGTCATCATCAGTCTCATGGAGAGATCCTAGGCTCCTTCTGAAGCCTGAGACCTGCAGAGCTGCATCCTGCAAAAAGCTGAATGGGACTGAACAGCTGGTAGAAGCTCTTCTTGGGTAAGTTTTCCATTTCTCCAGTTCTCCTCCTTGTTCTTTTGAAATCCTAGCAAAGTACAAGTGGATGCATTTCTACTGGCCTGCCCAGTATGGATTCCCCATGAGGGGACAAGATCTCCGGGCAGCCCAGTACTCCCACCTGTGGTTGATACCTCCAAGTTAAACTTTCCCACGGGATTCCGTGCCCTAGCATGCGCTGCAAACTGCTCTTCTGTTTGAGGATTTGATGCAGAAGGGAGTCAAATGTGAGGACAATCCTTGCGTAGTATGAATCAGAGATTGTGCCTAGAGCTGTAGGTAATGGTGGGTGTTGGCGCAAGGCAGGGCCGCCGCCCTAGCCCCAGGCAGGGGCAGATACACAAATACAACACACACAAGGATCCTTAGAAGGCGTTTACTACTACTGTGTCTATGCGGGCATTCCCCAGTGTTATTCCCCATCGAGGTAATAAGAAGACGAGAGAATTTCTGGCACTGCTGAGCATTTGTCCATGGCAAGGAACCCGGGGAGGGGGAACTAATAGGCTTTTATGCAATGGGTGCATGCGCAATAAGCAGAATTACATTATGCTCATGAAATGGCTGTGTGATAACTGCTAAAGCATGTCAAGCTAGGGGTTGTAACAGGTAAGATGTGCAAGACAGGTTACACTGTTTCTTTTTCCTGCTGGGACAGTCTGGCTAGTTCCCATCGCCTATCTCCTTGACATTCTTCCACATCACTCCATACATTCCACCCCCACAATGAGGTACTAGTCACAGGCTGTCCCAATCTTTATGAGGGTGTGATGGGTGTGGACAAGGGATTTTACAGAGAAATGATGCTATAACATAATATAAAACAATGCCAAAAAGAAACAGAAGCCCCCCTTGGATGAGGTGGCCTAAGCACCTGGTTAGAGAACTGAACCAGTTGGCTAGCCATGCTTTGCCATCATTTTGGCAAATGTGTTGAATAATATCTTGCAGATGATTGATGTTAGTTTCAATAGATGCTGATTCATCAGCTATGTTGAAGCAACACGTGCCAGCAAAATCATGGCATCCATGGTTATGTTGGAGCAGAAGGTAGTCAATTAGTAATCAGTTTTGCAGAGTGCTCTGTCGTATTGCACTTAAGTCTTTGCTTCAAGAGGCGATGGCTTTAGATGTCCAATTTAGTCCTTGGGCTAAAGCACAAGTGACATGTTCTACTTGTTTATAATTAGGGGTTACCACCCCCGGGATACCAGTCAGGCTCAGTAACAATCCTAGAGCCTCTCCATGAGCAAGCAGATTCATGTGGGGGTCACATGTGGCATGCAAAACATGCCGTGGCTTTCTCTTTTGTTTTGTCATAAAAGGGAGGATGCTTAGCGTAATAGCGCAAGGGCCACCGGTAGTATTGGCTGGCACATAAGTGTAAGCAGTGGTGCCGCATAAAAGGAACCACCCTAAAGGTTATATTCATAGTACTGTTACATTTCAATTGCATATTGGTCATATCATACTTTGGTATGGTAGCAAGGACAAAGCAAAAACATAAATCTGCTTTGGACACGTTGGCAATCTGAAATGAATACGTCTGAGGTGTTAATTTAGTAGAGGCTGTTCCCAGATCATATAAATTCAAGGGGGTGAGTTGGATATCAAAATTTCTCAAGAATGTATAATTTGGAAATATTTGAAGGGAGGTTAGTATTCCTATATAACATGTGGTTAGTACCTCATCGAGAGACCATCCACCCGCAATACGAAAGGCAGATAAGTTAGCCAAATGCTGAGCTAGCCAGGTCCATGTATTTATATGTGGTGCGGGATGATCCTGTAAGTCGATCGCATTTGTTGGGGAGCACAGGATGCAGCATACCAGCAATACTTCACAAATGCCGAGGGGATAACCTGTTAGCAGGGAGATAAAAAGGTATTGCACTGCCATCAGGGAGCACTAGGACCGTTGCTCCTGGCCCGTCTGCCAGGATGGTACCAGGTCATTTTTCCTTGTGAGGATTTAATATCCACACATTAGCTAAGGAATGCGTTGAAGGTGTTTGCTGAATTTGAGCTACTCCAGCATTACGGACTAAAATTCTTCGCAGTATCGGTTTTCCTTGTGAAATATTTACTGTCGCAGATGCACATACCTGGAACGATAAATCTTGAGAGGAAGTTAGTAGAAGTAGGGTTATTTGAACGGATATCAAAGGTGTGAATAGCCATACATGCTGCGATGGACAATCGAGCTGCAAGCATAGGCTTATATTTTTCTTCTTGGCAATTAATAACAATTTGAGTGCATAGAATTCTACTTCTCGTGAGGCAAGCACGTGGGGGGCAACCCCTCCTTCCATAATTGATATTCGGCGGGGGGGTGCCAATGTTGGTTTAATTTTCACTCGCTCATAGGGAGTAAGTACTCCCACACGTCTATTGTTAAGCATGAATAGTGCCTGGGGCAATACACTTGCCCATCGCTTTAATGTCTGTGTTGGGGTGAGTTTTCGAACTTGCTCTTTCAGTAAACCATTCATTCTTTGTATTAGTCCACTAGCTTGGGGATGGTATGGGATGTGTAAAATCCAGGTGATCCCCAAATCCTTTGCCAATTCCTGCACTACATGTCCTGCAAAGTGAGTACCTTGATCACGCTGTATTTCTTTAGGTATCCCATTGGTATACATCAGTTGCTCTAAACCTCCTACAGTGGTGGAATGATTCACCTGAGAGGTGGGATATGTACACATCAGACTTGTGTAGGTGTCTATGGCAGTTGGAATATACTTTTGTCCCTGTGAAGGGGGCAATGGGCCTATATATAACTGTAAGTTCCCATTCAAAACGTTGTCCTTCACAGGGAATAAATAACTTAGAGTGTTGGACCACTGCTTCCTTGCACAAATCAAAACCTGCTGGTGCTCTTTGGTCCACCGCCACTGACTGCTTTTCTTTGTTAAACGCTGTAAGGGCCACATCAAGTATACTAAATGAGGTATAAAAGTTCGCCAGAATCCTAGGAAACCTAGGAAAGCTTGCAGCTGTTTTATAGTCGTAGGGACAAGGCATTGCTGGATAGGTATTGTGCACTTTTTCAGGAATGGCTTTTGTTTGTCCTCTCCACACTATTCTTAGAAATTGAACACTAATATCTGATTCTTGTACCTTTTTAGGGTTCACAGCCCATCCTCTATCCTGGAAAGCATGCATCAGTGCCATTAGTTGCTCTTTCACCTGATTTTCAGGCTGTCCCATTATCAAAATATCATTGATGTAATGATGACTAGTGCATTCTGGGAGAGGTGCTGGGAGGTCAGCAGCAACCATTTGATGACATATAGTGGGGCTATGCCTATATCCCTGCGGAAGGACTTGGAATGTATACTGCTTCCCATTCCAAGTGAAGGCAAACTGGTCCTGCGAGGCTGGGGATATAGCAATAGAGAAAAAGGCATTTGCCAGATCCACCACGGCCTTCCATTCTTGCCAATTTTTGCCCACTTCTTCTAACAAAGTCACCATATTGGGGACCACTGCCATCAGGGGTGGGACCACCTTATTCAATTCTCTGTAATCCACAGTCATATGCCAGGAGCCATCCGGCTTCTCCACAGGCCATATTGGGTTATTAAAGGCTGATAGGGCAGGGTGTATTATGTGTGCATGTAACAGAGCATCTATTGTTTCTTGAATTTCTGTTTCTCCTCCTGGTATTCTGTACTGTTTTATTTACACAACGGTAGTTGGTACAGGCAAATCTATGGGGTCCCATTTTGGGTACCCTCTGATTAGAGTGATTACTTGTGCTTGTGGCAGTGAGGGACTCCTTCCAAAAGAGAATAATCCTTGCAGTGTGTGTATATCTTGACCTAGTAACACATCAGTTCCTAAAATATATGCATGAATGGGTGCCAATAAGACTGGAATGGAGAAGGGAGGGTATTTCCCAATCGCTAAAGTAACTATTGCCTGACAGCGGGGGTGGCAGATCCACTCAAACCGCAGGTGTGCGTTGTTGCTTTTCCAGGGTTTAGGGCACTGTGTGGCACTGTAACTTCTGCTCCTGTATCTACTAAAGCAAGCACGGCTATTTCCCCTCCCGAGTGTCATCTAATTCGCAGGGGTACATATGGGCGTTGGTCCCTCGGCTGATATGCTGCAACTCACGCTCGGATTTCGGGGGACCCGCCTCCCCTTCATTGTTTCTTAGCAGGCAGCTTCCAGGGAGCACTGGGTGCAGGTGGGGCAGTGGCTTTAACTTGGTTTTGTTGATTGGCAGGCAAATGCTGCCAACGCTTGAATGAATCAGCAGTTGGCAAGCCATTGATCTCATCCCGCAATATCCCCGCCTGCAGCAAGTCAGTCCACATCTGTTTCTGTGTAACCTTTCCACTCACCGTAGTCGCTCCTCCCTGTCTCTTTGCTCCAGCTTTCTGAGCCACCTTTACCTGTTTAGAATCTGGTCCACCCACCAAAGCTAGGTCTCGCAAATTATTCACCAATGCTCCTACTGTACCAGTAGCAGGCATGGCCGTCCCTAAGAGGAGTGGTTTCAAGGCACTTGGGGCCCCTTTCAATAGCTGCATTTTCATTTGCTGAGTTATTGCTAGGCTGTCTGGACCATTATCATCCGCTAGTCCAATGGCTGTCCCCAACTGTCGCAACGTTTATTCCTTCTTCCATGATACGTCATGCCCCCACCTTGGTGG
The DNA here is from genome assembly GCF_036370855.1 of Dromaius novaehollandiae. Classification (NCBI taxonomy): domain Eukaryota; kingdom Metazoa; phylum Chordata; class Aves; order Casuariiformes; family Dromaiidae; genus Dromaius; species Dromaius novaehollandiae. Next base: position 341,188 of record NC_088109.1, read on the forward strand.
CCAGCTCACCCGTAGATGGGTAAGCCTCTACCACCATGGCACACAACCACTGGTACAGCAAAGGAGCAACTATGGGGTTACCGGCGCCATCTCATGCAAATGCAAGTTGGGAGACATAATACTGCACTTGGGCATCCGTGGACAATGGGCTCATTAAATTCAGTTCTTCCCTTAATAACGTTAATGATCCAGCCCCATTGTCCCAGGCTCTCACCATCCATGCTAGTAATAACTCACCCAGTTGTTGCTGAAATGTAATCAAAAACTCACAAAATTCCTTTGGCGTATAACTCCTTGACTGCTCCACAGTATCCCTATTTATGTGTCGCTCCACCCGCATCTAAACAAGTGGCTGCACCTGAGCATTAGCGGGTTCTTGCTCAATATCAGACTCAATTTCCGAGTCAGATGAGGTACTCCAAATATTACCATCCCACTCCTCTGGATCCCAGGAAGGTCGAGCTATAACTGCCCACACCTGAGAAGCAGCAGCGGGTACCTTTCCATAACGCCCGCAGCACTTATTAGCCATGCGCAAAGCTAGCCACTCCATCTTGTGGGCTAAATCTTGGCTTTTCTCAGCTTGTGCTGTAATCACTTCTTGGGCTATTGCCTTTGCATCTCCCAAATCCCCCACCTCCTTTTCCAACTCTTTCACTTGCTGCTGCAAGGATACTACATCATTATCTAGGGCTCTCATATCTGTTAGCAATGCCCAACCAAGCCATCCTGCTAACTTTTGAGAAGCTTCTGAGGCAGCCCAGAAGGGCATAGCTCGCAAAGCAGATTCAACTGCCTTCAGGGGGACGTCTTCCCCTTTTGCCAGCTCTGGTCAGTCCTCTGGGACCCCCAACATGGCAAGTAACATGGTAACTGGCCCCCACCGCTCAGTCTGGGGCCATCCAGGTGGTCGAGGGTGAGCAACTTCCCTCTGGCTCTCACATTCTCCCTTCGCCTTCTTAGACCACAGCATTGTTATCTGTGTATCCTGCTGACTATGCCAATTGTGGGTGCAAGGTGGGGGCACCACCCTAGCTCCAGGCAGGGATGGATACACAAATAAAATGCACACAAGGGTCATTAGAAGGCAATTATTACCTCTGTGTCTATGCGGGGGTTCCCAGTGTTGTCTCGATCAAGTCAATAAGAAGACAGGAGAATCCCTGGCACCGCTGACCATCAGTCCATGGCAAGGAACCCGGGGAGGGGGAACTAATAGGCTTTTATGCAACAGGCACATGCACAATAAGCAGAATTATGTTAAGCTCATGAAATGCCCGTGTGATGTTATAGCTGCTAAAGCATGCCTAGCTAGGGGTTGTAACAGATAAGATGTGCAGGACAGTTAATACTGCTTTTTTTCCCTCCTGGGACAGTCTGGCTAGTTCCCACCACCTATCTCCCCAGCATTCTTCTGCATTACTCCATACACATTCTCTCATTGTACTACTAGGAGTGCCATCCTGCAAAATGCCTCCCCCACCAAACACGGCTCACAGAGAAGAGCTCTGGGCATGCCAAGTTTGCCTCCGCATGCCTAGGGCAGTCCCAAACCACATGCCCTGTTCGCCTTCCTCCCCTCCCGAAACTTACACCAGGTCTACTCAGACATTCATTTTAGGAGAGTTACCGTGCTCAATCGGCTTCCCCACTAAGAAGGGCTCACATGCAAGAGCTCTGGGCATGCCAGCTTCCCTTCCACATGCCTAGGGCACACCCACAACATGTTCCCTGCTCACCTCCCTCCCCTCCTAAAACAGCAGGCCTACTCAGACCTTACTACTAGGAGTGACACATGCTCAAAGGCGTCTCCTGGCAGCAAGGGCTCAGAAGCAAGAGCTCTGGGCATGCCGGGATTGCCTCTGCATGCCTAGGGCAGCCCCACAGCACACCTCCTGCTCCCCTTCCTCCTTTCTCAAAACTTACACCAGACCTACTCACACCTTACTAGTAGGAGTGACACCCTGCTGCAACGCCTCTCCCTCCAACTAGGGCTCACAGGCAAGCCCTCGACACATGCCAAGCTTGCCTCTGCATGCCTAGGGCAGCCCCACCACACGTGCCCTGCTAACATTCCTCCCCTCCTGAAACTTACACCAGGCATACTCACACCTTACTGCTAGGAATGCCACCTTGTCCAAATGCCTCTGATACCAACGAGGGCTCACAGGCAAGAGCTCTGGGCATGCCAAGCTTGCCTCCACATGCCTAGAGCAGCCCCACAACATCTCCTGCTTGCCTTCCTCACCTCCCAAAACTTACACCAGGCTTACTCACAGATTACTACCAGGAGTGTGACCCTGCTGCAATGCCTTCTGCATGAACGAGGCCTCCCATACAAGAGCTCTGGGAACACCAGCTTTCCCTCTGCATGCCTAGGGCAGCCCCGCGACAAGTGCCCTGCTAGCCTTCCTCCCTTCCCGAAACTTACACCAGGCCTACTCAGACCTTAATATTAGAAGTGAGACCTGCTCAAATGCCTCCCCCACCAACCAGGGTCACAGGCAAGAGCTTTGAGCATGCCAAGCTTGCCTCCGCATGCGTAGAGCAGCCCCACAACACGTGCCCGGCTTGCCTTTGCCCCTCCCAAAACTTACACCAGGCCTACTCACACCCTATGACTAGGAGTGCAGCCTGCTCACATTCCTCCTCCTGTAACCAGAGCTAACAGGCAAGAGCTCTGGACATGACAAGGTTGTGTCCACCTGCCTAGGGCAGCCCCACAACATGTGCCCTGCTGACCTTCCTCCCCTCCTAAAACTTTCATCATGCTTACTCAGAGCTTACCACTAGGAGTGCCATGGTGCTCAAATGCCTACACCACCAACCAGGGATTACAGATCAGAGTTCTGGGCATGCCAAGCTTGCCTCCACATACCTAGGGTAGCCCCACAACATGTGCCCTATTCGCCTTCCTCCCCTCCCAAAACTTACATCAGTCCTACTCACACCTTACTACTAGGAGAGTCACTCTGCTGAAATGCCTCCCCCACCAACCAGGGCTCGCAGGCAAGAGTTCTGGGCATGCCAAGGTTGTCTCTGCATGCCTAGGGCAGCCCCACAACACATGCCCTGCTTGCCTGGCTCCTCTCCTGAAATTTAAACCAGGCTTACTCACAGATTGCTATGAGGAGTGCCACCCTTCTGCAATGCCTCCCCCACCAATCAGGGTTTGCAGGTAAGAAGAGCTCTGGGCACACCAAGCTTGCCTCCACATGCCTAAGGCAGCCCCACAACACATATCCTGCTCGCCTGCCTCCCCTCCTGTTTGCAAAAGTGTGGAAAATGTCAAGGAGATAGGTGATGGAAGCTAGTCAGACCGTTCTGTGGGAAAAGGAGCATCAACAGCGCATGTTGACCCATGGTCATATAGTTGAGCCTGTGTCAGTGTGGCGCTGCACCTGGGCTTTGAACTGAGAATAACAATGAGCTCAACATGCTTACTGCACATGTGTATAGTACATAAAAACTTCATCTAGTGCCCCTCCCTGCAGCGTTCCTCACCCTGGACCAATGCTCAGTGGTGCCAGGGTTCCCCTCGCTCCATTATTGCCTCTATCGGGAAAATGCCAGGAAACGCCTGCTCAGACACAGAGGTAAAAAATGCTCCTTAATGACCATGGTATGCCTTGTGTTTGTATATCCGTCCCTGCCAGGAGTGCAGGCGGTGCCCCCGCCTCACTCTTACAATTGGTGTAGTTGGCAAGATACATGAACGACGATGCCATGGCCGAGGAGAGCGAAGGGGGAAGGCAAGAGTCAAGAAGGAACTGCTCGCCTGTGGCTGCTAGGATGGCCCCAGACTGAGCGGTGGGGGCTGGTAGCTGTATTGCTTGCCACTCTGGCAGTGCCTGAGGACTGGCCAGAGTTGGCACAGGGGGGAAATGTTACCCTGAAGGCAGTTGAATCTGCTTTACAGGTTATGTCCTTCCATGTTGCTTCAGAAGCAGCTTGGAAGTTGGCTGGACGATTAGGGTGGGCACTGCTGATGGGCATTTGAGCCTTAGATACTGAGGTATCATCTTTGCAGCAAGGAGTAAAAGATCTGGAGAAGAAGACTGGATATTCGCATGATGCAAAGACGGTAGCACAAGAGTTGATTATGACCCAAACTGAAAAGAGTCAGGAATTAACCCACAGGGTAGAGTGATTAGCTTTGCGGATGGCTCATAAGCACTGTGGGCATTATGGGAAGGTGCCCACTACTGTTTCTCCGGTGTGGGCAATTAGAACTCAACCCTCTTGGGACCCAGAGGAGTGGGATGGCAACATTTGGAGTACTTCATCTGACTTGGAGGTTGAATTTGGATCAGGCTGAGAACCGACTACTCCCCAGGTCTGACCTCTTGTGCAATTGAAGGGGGAGAGACAAATAGCTAGGGATACTGTAGAGCAGTCAAGGACTTATACGCCAAAAGTATAAGTATAAAAACATATATAAAAATATATAAAAACTAGGTGAGTTTTCAACCACTTTCCAGCAGCAGCTCAGGGAGTCTTTGTTAGCCTGGTCAGTGGGAGCACGGGATGCAGGTGCCGGATCGCTTACTCTCGTAAGAGAGGAGCTGAATTTAATAAGCCCCCTATCTACCGATGCTCAAATACAGTATTATCTTACCCAATTAACTTCTGCACGGGATGGGGCAGGAAATGTTATTGTAGCTCCAGCATTATATCAATGGTTGTGCGTCGCTGTGGTAGGTGCTTACCCGTCCACTGGTGAGTTAGCCACTACAATGGGAGCGTGGCATACTTTTGAGGAAGGAATCAATGTGTTGCAGCAGCTAGGGGTAGCAATTGGATTAGCAGACGGAGACAGACCAGATGGTATGGAAATAGTGCAGCAGATGAAAACCCAGTTATTAAGGGGGGCTTCCAGTGCCTTAAAGCCATTACTACTTGGCACAGTAATGCCTGCAGCTGGGACAGTGGGGCCTTTGGTAAATAATATAAGGGATTTTGCACTTGTTGGTGAACCAGATACTAAGCAAGTGAAAGCAGTTCGGAATTCCAAGGTGAGAAAATTGGCAGGGACTACTAAATTGAGTGGAAAGGTAGGGAGGTGACAAATGTGGACTGATTTGCTGCAGGCAGGGGTATCACATGATGAGATAAATGGTCTTTCTACTGCTGACTTATTTAAGAGGTGGCAGCGGTTACCTGCTAATCAGCAATACCAGACATAGCTTGCCACCCCACCTGCTCTAGCCATAACGTGGAAATCACCACCCAAAAGACAATGAGGGGAAGGCGGGTCCACTGCAATATGAGCATCCATTGTGGCTTACCGGGGGGGAGGGGGGGGGGGAGACACCAACGCCCTTATGTACCCCTGCAAATTTGCTGGTGCTCTGGAGGAGAAATTGCTGTGCTTGCTTTAGTAGATACCGGGGCAGAAGTTACCGTACTACACAGTGCGGTAGCTCTGGGGAAGGCCACTATCCATATATGTGGGTTGGAAGGATCACCCACCCCAGCGGTACAGTTGGGGGTACAGTTGGTATAATTGACAAAAAAAAAAAAAAGAAAGAAAAAGAATTCTGCCCTGTTTTTATTAGCACCGATTTGTGAGTACCTCTTGAGGATCGACGTGTTACTGGGCAGAGATATTCAGGCCCTGCAAGGATTCTTTTCCTTTGGAAAAAAAGTCCTGCATTACTGCAGGTGACATCCATTACTTTGATTAGAGGGTATCCAAAATGGGACCCAGTGGATTTACTGGTTCCCCTAACTGCAGTGCAAGTGAAGCAATATAGAATTCCTGGTGGGGAAAAGGAGATTCAGGAAACTATAGATGCTTTATTGCATGCTCAGATAATACGCCCTTCCCTGTTGGCTTTCAATAGTCCTGTTTGGCCTGTTTGGAAGCCTGATGGTTCAAGGCGTATGACTGTGGATTATAGGGAGCTAAATAAAATTGCTCCACCATTAGTGGCCGTAGTACCTGACATGGTAACTCTGCTAGAAGGAGTGGGAAAACGTCTGCAGGAATGGAAAGCTGTCATTGATTTGGCGAGTGCATTCTTCTCCATTGCTATATCCCTGCAATCACAAGATCAATTTGCCTTTACATGGGATAATAAGCAATATACGTTTCAAGTCCTTCCTCAGGGCTATAAACATAGCCCCACCATTTGCCACCAGATGGTCTCAGCTGATCTCCCTTCCCCCCTTACGGAGTATATCATCCATCATTATATTGATGATATTTTGATAATGGGACCTTCTAAAGAACGAGTACACGAACAGCTATCATTGCTAGCATAGACCCTACAGGAACGGGGGTTGGCTGTAAACCCAAGAAGGCGCAGGGGCTGGACATCAGTGTGCAATTCTTCAAGGGATAGTCTGGAGAGGGCAGATGAAAGCTATTCCTGATAAAGTGCGCAATACTATTCAACAATACCCTGTTCCCACTGTTGTAAAAAAACTACAAGCTTTTTGGGGCCTTTTGGGGTTCTGGCGAACCTTTATACTCCACTTAGCATATTTAATGCAGCCACTACAGCGTTTGACCAAAAAAAAAAGCCAGTGGCAATGGACTAAAGAACAGCAGGGAGCCTTTGACCTGTGCAAGGAGGCAGTGGTCCAACATTCTGAACTATTCACTCCATATGAGGGACAACCTTTTGAGCTGGAGGTAACGGTTATGGGGGATATGGTGTCTTAGGAGTTGTGGCAGCAGTGTGCCCATGCAAGGCGGCAACCTATAGGTTTCTGGTCCCCTTCCCTGCAAGGGGCCACAGAAAATTACACACCTCTGGAAAAACAGCTTTGATACAGTCAGGGCCCATGTGGGGGTGGCCCAAGCTGCAACTCAGTGGAAATGGAAATACTATCTACAAGCACGGTTTAAAGGTGGGGGGGAGAAAGAATATGAGTACCTCGCATGCAACCTTGTTAGGGGAAGTATGTTTTGAGCACATGCCTCTATTGTCTGAGCCAGAGAACCGCCCCCACCCTTGCTCCCTCAGTAGAGCCATAGCCTGTCCAAGAGGCCCCTCCTTTTGAGATGTTATCTCCTGAGCGAGTACAAGTCAAACCGACCGTAGCAACCCCTGCTTGGATATCTGTAATGGAAGGGGGGGATTGCCCTCTGCATAGTCACCACCGGGGAGGTAGAAGTCTATACATCTGAGCAACTTACGATTACTGAGCAAAGCTTACATTTAAGATTTGACTGCCCTTCACAGTGTGTATGGCTGTTTACGCCTTTGATACCTGTTAAAATAGCCCCACTCTTATTGACAACTTCTCAAGATTTATCTTTCCAGGTATCCGCATCCATGCCAGTGGATGTCTCACAGGGAGCACCAATACTGTGAGGAATTCTGATCCACAGTGCCGCAGTGCCTCAAGTTCAGTAAACACCCTCAAAACACTTTAGCCAGTGTATGGGTACTAACTCCTCAAAAGAAAAAATGGCCTGGCACTGTTTTAGCAGATGGTCCAGGAGCCACTGCTCTAGTTCTTCCTGAGGGTGATACCATGCCTTTCTATCTTCCCATCAACAGGTTATCACAGCAGTATCTGTAAGTTGCTGTTTGAATGTTGCCTCTTGCTGACCACGACAGATACCATTGATTTACAAGACCATCCAGCTTCCCATGTAAATACATGGATTTGGCTTGCACAAAGATCAGCTAACCTCTCTGCTTTCTGTATTGCAGGAGGACAATCAGTGGATGATGTCTTAACTATGTGTTTACATAGGTGTACCAGCTCCACTCTCAGTATTGCAGAGTTACACTTTCCTAAAAAATTTTGACATTCCTGTTACTCTCATGAGTTTATACAATTTGGGTATTGTTTCCTAAAAGCTGACACCTTGGTCTTACTCTTTTCATATAGGTAACATATCTAAAGCAGATATTTGCTTTTGCTTTGTAAATGCTGCCTCTGTTCTGCAGAATGTAACCGATAAACAGTTAAATTGTAATAACACTGTGGATGTCATGACCTAATGACCTAATGACCACGGTATGCCTTGTGTTTGTATATCCATCCCTGCCAGGAGTGCAGGCGGTGCCCCCGCCTCACACTTATATGTGGGTATTTTGAACGTGACGTGGGTCTTTCAAACATGACGTGGGTGTGACGTGGGTGTTTTGAATGTGACGTGGGTGTGGCATGGGTGATTCGAATGTGATGTGGGTGTGACATGGGTGTGGCGTGGGTGATTTGAACGTGACGTGGGTGTGACGTGGGTGTTTTGAACATGACGTAGGTGTGACATGGGTTTTTCGAACATGCCGTGGGACTTTCGAACGTGAGGTAGGTGTGACATGGCTGTGACATGGGTGTTTTGAAAGCGACATGGGTGTGATGTGGGTGTGACGTGGGTGATGCGAGCGTGACGTGGGGATGACATGGGTGTGACATGGGAGATTCGAATGTGACGTGGGTATTTTGAAATTGATGTGGGTGCAAGGTGTGTGACGTGGGCGTTTTGAACATGACGTGGGTGTGATGTCTGTGATTCGAACGTGACGTGCGTGTGATGTGGGTGATTCGAAAGTGAAGCGGGTGCAACGTGGGTGTGACGTGGATGTTTCAAACATGAAGTGGGTGTGACGTGGGTGATTCGAACGTGACGTGGGCATTTCTAACATGACGTGGTGTGACGTGGGAGTGTTGTAAGTATTTTGAAAGTGACGTGGGTATGGTGTGGGTGTGATGTGGGTGTTTCGAACTTGACATGGATGTGATGTGGGAGTGTGGTGGGTGTTTCGAATGTGACGTGGGTGTGATGTGGGTGATTCAAACGTGATGGGGGTGTGACTTGGGTGATTCGAAAGTGATGTTGGCATGGTGTGGAAGTGACGCAGTAGTGTCGAACGTGATGTGGGTGTGATGTGGGTGATTGAACGTGACATGGGCGTGACGTGGTGTTTCAAACAGGATGAGGGTGTGACATGAAGTGTCGTGGGTGTTCTGAAAATGACGTGGTGTCGTGTGGTTGTGACGTGGGCATGTCAAATGTGAAGTGGGTGTGACGTGGGTGTGACGTGGGTGATTTGAACTTGATGTGGCTGTGATGAGGGTGTGACATGGGTGTACCGAACATTTACGTGGGTGTAATGTGGATGATTTGAATGTGAGATGGGTGTGACGTGGGTATTTTGACTGTGACGAGGGTGTGACGTGGGTGATTTGACTGTGACGTGGGTGTGATGTGGGTGATTTGAAAGTAACATGGGTATGACATGGGTGTTTCTAACGTGATGTGGGTGTAACATGGGAGTGTTGTGGCATTTCGAATGCGACGTGGGTGTGAGGTGGGTGATTGTAAAGTGACATGGGTGTGACGCGGGTGAGACATGGGCTCTGCCATGCCTCTGCCTCTGCCTCCAAGGCCCCAAATGCCTTGGCGCTAGGCTTACAAGAGGCCTGGAGGGTTAGGGCCTTTGCAGGAGCAGCATGGGGCTTAGGCTTCAGGCATCAGTGGGGAGGTTGCGCTTTGCAGTTGGTGGGCTTTGGGAAAGCTTTTGGGTGATGGCTGAGTGCTGGGCTTCATGTTTCTGATGAGTGTTTTGGGAATGGGCTGATTTGGTGGGTTGCGGGGAGTGTGTTTGTGTGGGGGTGAGGGCTAGAGCCTGGTCTAGCACTTGAAGGCAAGCGAGGAGGGCTAGGGCTTAGCTTCAAGACACAGGGCAAGAGTGAGGGTAGGGGGTAAGGATTCAGGCTGCAGCGCAGCAGTTTGGGTTTGGCCTTAGTGACTAGAGGAGGGGAAGGAGGGAAGGAGGAAGGCTAGGGCTTCAGCTTAGCGGTGAGGCTTCAGGTCTGGCCCTGCCAGAGGAGCTCTCGCAGGCCCTGTGCCAGCGGCATGCCTATTACCTGAAGCCTCCTGACCTCCCCAGCACAGGTGCTGTCTCTTGGCCAAGAGCTCCGTGCCCTTCATGTGCTCCCATGCCGGCCTCCACCTTCTGCCTGCTCACCTGAGGGCACACACAGCACCTCCTCATCAGCACCCAAGCGCTGTCCCCCAACACCTGCCCCTGCCTCTGCAATCCCCCAACCTCTCTGACCTCCTGCCATGACCCCGCCCTTCCCTGCAGCACCTCACAATGCCAGCCTGCTGCTCCCCACCAAGCAGCTGCCTGCACCACAACCAACCTCACGACCAAGAGCCCAGCCCTCACACCTCCACTTGCAGCTCCCCCTCACCTGCCTCTGCCCTCTGCTCTCCGCTCCAGGCGCTTGCACTCCAGGACTAAACACCAGCCCTGCCATGCCTCCGCTTCTGCCTCCCTGGCCCCAAATGCCTTGGTGCTAGGCTTACAAGAGGCGTGGAGGGTTGGGGCCTTTGCAGGAGCAGCATAGGGCTCAGGCTTCAGGCATCAGTGGGGAGGTTGTGCTTTGCAGTTGGTGGGCTTTTGGGAAAGCTTCTGGGTGATGACTGAGGGCTGGGCTTCATGTTTCTGATGAGTGTTTTGGGAATGGGCAAATTCTGTGGCCCGGGGGTGTGTGTTTGTGTGGCTAGAGCCTGGTCTAGCACTTGAAGGCAAGCGAGGAGGGCTAGGGCTTAGCTTAAGAGACACGGGATGAGAGTGAGGGTAGGGGGTAAGGATTCAGGCTGCAGCGTAGCAGTTTGGGTTTGGCCTTAGTGACCAGAGGAGGGGAAGGAGGGAAGGCGGAAGGGTAGGATGTCAGCTTAGTGGTGAGGCTTCAGGTCTGGCTCTGCCAGGGGAGCTCTCACAGGCCCTGTGCCAGTGGCATCCCTATTACCTGAAGCCTCCTGACCTCCGCAGCACGGGTCCTGTCTCTTGGCCAAGAGCTCCGTGCCCTTCATGTGCTTATAGCATGTATGACCTAATGCAGAAGAATGTGAAGGAGATAGGCTATGGAAATTAGCCAGACTGTCCCAGGAAGTAAAAGAAACAGTGTAAAGTGTCCTGCACATCTTATCCATTACAACTCCTAGCTTGGCATTCTTTATCGGCTATATTATCACGCAACCATTTCACAATCAGAACATAATTCTTATTGTTCATAAGCCTGTTACATAAAAACCTATTAGTTCCCCCTCTCCATGTCCCTCACCATGGTCAAACACTCAGCGGCGCCTGGGACTCTCCTGTCTTTTTATTGCCTCAATCTGGATAGCACTGGGGAACCCCCGCATAGACACAGAGGTAATAATTGCCTTCTAATGACCCTTGTGTGCATTTTATTTGTGTATCCATCCCTGCCTGGAGCTAGGGTGGTGCCCCCACCTTGCACCCACAATTGGCATAGTCAGCAGGATACACAGATAACAATGCTGTGGTCTAAGAAGGCGAAGGGAGAATGTGAGAGCCAGAGGGAAGTTGCTCACCCTCGACCACCTGGATGGCCCCAGACTGAGCGGTGGGGGCCAGTTACCATGTTACTTGCCATGTTGGGGGTCCCAGAGGACTGACCAGAGCTGGCAAAAGGGGAAGACGTCCCCCTGAAGGCAGTTGAATCTGCTTTGCGAGCTATGCCCTTCTGGGCTGCCTCAGAAGCTTCTCAAAAGTTAGCAGGATGGCTTGGTTGGGCATTGCTAACAGATATGAGAGCCCTAGATAATGATGTAGTATCCTTGCAGCAGCAAGTGAAAGAGTTGGAAAAGGAGGTGGGGGATTTGGGAGATGCAAAGGCAATAGCCCAAGAAGTGATTACAGCACAAGCTGAGAAAAGCCAAGATTTAGCCCACAAGATGGAGCGGCTAGCTTTGCGCATGGCTAATAAGTGCTGCGGGCGTTATGGAAAGGTACCCGCTGCTGCTTCTCAGGTGTGGGCAGTTATAGCTCGACCTTCCTGGGATCCAGAGGAGTGGGATGGTAATATTTGGAGTACCTCATCTGACTCGGAAATTGAGTCTGATATTGAGCAAGAACCCGCTAATGCTCAGGTGCAGCCACTTGTTTAGATGCGGGTGGAGCGACACATAAATAGGGATACTGTGGAGCAGTCAAGGAGTTATACGCCAAAGGAATTTTGTGAGTTTTTGATTACATTTCAGCAACAACTGGGTGAGTTATTACTAGCATGGATGGTGAGAGCCTGGGACAATGGGGCTGGATCATTAACGTTATTAAGGGAAGAACTGAATTTAATGAGCCCATTGTCCACGGATGCCCAAGTGCAGTATTATGTCTCCCAACTTGCATTTGCATGAGATGGCGCCGGTAACCCCATAGTTGCTCCTTTGCTGTACCAGTGGTTGTGTGCCATGGTGGTAGAGGCTTACCCATCTACGGGTGAGCTGGCCACCAAGGTGGGGGCATGACGTATCATGGAAGAAGGAATAAACGTTGCGACAGTTGGGGACAGCCATTGGACTAGCGGATGATAATGGTCCAGACAGCCTAGCAATAACTCAGCAAATGAAAATGCAGCTATTGAAAGGGGCCCCAAGTGCCTTGAAACCACTCCTCTTAGGGACGGCCATGCCTGCTACTGGTACAGTAGGAGCATTGGTGAATAATTTGCGAGACCTAGCTTTGGTGGGTGGACCAGATTCTAAACAGGTAAAGGTGGCTCAGAAAGCTGGAGCAAAGAGACAGGGAGGAGCGACTACGGTGAGTGGAAAGGTTACACAGAAACAGATGTGGACTGACTTGCTGCAGGCGGGGATATTGCGGGATGAGATCAATGGCTTGCCAACTGCTGATTCATTCAAGCGTTGGCAGCATTTGCCTGCCAATCAACAAAACCAAGTTAAAGCCACTGCCCCACCTGCACCCAGTGCTCCCTGGAAGCTGCCTGCTAAGAAACAATGAAGGGGAGGCGGGTCCCCCGAAATCCGAGCGTGAGTTGCAGCATATCAGCCGAGGGACCAACGCCCATATGTACCCCTGCGAATTAGATGACACTCGGGAGGGGAAATAGCCGTGCTTGCTTTAGTAGATACAGGAGCAGAAGTTACAGTGCCACACAGTGCCCTAAACCCTGGAAAAGCAACAACGCACACCTGCGGTTTGAGTGGATCTGCCACCCCCGCTGTCAGGCAATAGTTACTTTAGCGATTGGGAAATACCCTCCCTTCTCCATTCCAGTCTTATTGGCACCCATTCATGCATATATTTTAGGAACTGATGTGTTACTAGGTCAAGATATACACACACTGCAAGGATTATTCTCTTTTGGAAGGAGTCCCTCACTGCCACAAGCACAAGTAATCACTCTAATCAGAGGGTACCCAAAATGGGACCCCATAGATTTGCCTGTACCAACTACCGTTGTGTAAATAAAACAGTACAGAATACCAGGAGGAGAAACAGAAATTCAAGAAACAATAGATGCTCTGTTACATGCACACATAATACACCCTGCCCTATCAGCCTTTAATAACCCAATATGGCCTGTGGAGAAGCCGGATGGCTCCTGGCATATGACTGTGGATTACAGAGAATTGAATAAGGTGGTCCCACCCCTGATGGCAGTGGTCCCCAATATGGTGACTTTGTTAGAAGAAGTGGGCAAAAATTGGCAAGAATGGAAGGCCGTGGTGGATCTGGCAAATGCCTTTTTCTCTATTGCTATATCCCCAGCCTCGCAGGACCAGTTTGCCTTCACTTGGAATGGGAAGCAGTATACATTCCAAGTCCTTCCGCAGGGATATAGGCATAGCCCCACTATATGTCATCAAATGGTTGCTGCTGACCTCCCAGCACCTCTCCCAGAATGCACTAGTCATCATTACATCAATGATATTTTGATAATGGGACAGCCTGAAAATCAGGTGAAAGAGCAACTAATGGCACTGATGCATGCTTTCCAGGATAGAGGATGGGCTGTGAACCCTAAAAAGGTACAAGAATCAGATATTAGTGTTCAATTTCTAAGAATAGTGTGGAGAGGACAAACAAAAGCCATTCCTGAAAAAGTGCACAATACCTATCCAGCAATGCCTTGTCCCTACGACTATAAAACAGCTGCAAGCTTTCCTAGGTTTCCTAGGATTCTGGCGAACTTTTATACCTCATTTAGTATACTTGATGTGGCCCTTACAGCGTTTAACAAAGAAAAGCAGTCAGTGGCAGTGGACCAAAGAGCACCAGCAGGTTTTGATTTGTGCAAGGAAGCAGTGGTCCAACACTCTGAGTTATTTACACCCTGTGAAGGACAACGTTTTGAATTAGAAGTTACAGTGATGGGAGATACAGTTATCTTGGGGGTTATTGTAGTAATGGTGTCATGCTAGGCGTGATCTCATAGGGTTCCGGTCCCACTCATTGCAAGGAGCTACAGCAAATCACGCCTCCTTAGAAAAACAACTCCTAGCAGTGGTATGGGCCCTGCAGGACACGGTACAAATTACTGGATGCGATTGCGCCTCTGTGCATGCACCCATCTCAATTCAAGCCTGGGTAAATGTGTTGTGTATCCATCCCTGCCTGGAGCTCGGGCGGCGTCCCCACCTTCCACACATGTTGTGGGCCTGCCCTAGCATGTGGAGGCAAGCTGGGCATGCCCAGACCTCTTACATGGGAGCCCTGGTTGGTGGGGGAGGCATTTGAGCAGGGTGGCACTCCTTGTAGTAAGGTGTGAATAGGCCTGGTGTAAGTTTGGGGAGGGGAGGAAGGCGACCAGGGCGCATGTTGTGGGGCTGTCCTAGGCAGGCAGAGGCAAGTTTGGAATGCCCAGAGCTCTTGCCTGTGAGCCCTGGTTCATGGGAGAGGCGTTGCAGCAGGGTGTCGCTCCTAGTAAGTAGTAAGGTGTGAGTAGGCCTGGTAGTTTCGGGAGGGGAGGAACGCGAGCAGGGGACATGTTGCCTGGCTACCCTAGGCATGCAGAGGCAAGCCTGTCATTCCCGGAGCTCTTGCCTGTGAGCCCTGGCTGGTGGGGGAGGTGCCCTAATAGTAAGGTGTGAGCAGGCCTGGTGTAAGTTTCTGGAAGGGAAGAAGGCAGGCAGGAGAGGTGTTGTGGGGCTGCCCCAGGCATGCCGAGGCTATCTCCACATGCGTAGAGCTCTTGCCTGTGATCAGTGATTGGTGGGGGAGCCATTGCAGCAGGGTGGCCCTACTACTAGTTAGGTGTATGTTATGGAAGGTTAGGCTCGCCAGTCACCATAACAGGGTCCAACCCTAGGTTCCCACTGAAAAGCTCGGAGCCAAATCAAAGCAAATTAAAGAATTAAATTTTAATAACGCGCGTGCTGTAATTATAGCTCCAGCTGGGTGCCTCCGAAGAGGGACCCTGAACAAAGAAATCCCTGGGCAATTATAACTTTTTCAACTTAAGTTTCCTACTCCTGGGACTCTCTGTCCCTCTTTAGCCATTCCAAGACGTGGTGTATCTCTTCCACATCATGATGAATGGTGATTAGAGTTTTCTGTCCATTGTTTCAGATTCATTCTAGCAGTCAACACAGGTCATCATGTTGTAGTAGTTTCTTTACCAGTGTAAGATTCATTCCAGTGGGGGTAGGTAGTAAATTTTGAATTCAGGTATAATGAGATTGTAACAATTGATAAGACGTAATAGGAGCTGAATAAGTAAAGTCACATCCCACAATTCTGGTAAAGTTACAAATACAAGTATTTGAGTGATTACTTGTATCTACAACAATGCTATCTATGAATATAAGCCTACAAAAGGTTCTCGTACATACATATCCTTTTCCAATACATACAAGTACAGTTTCAGGTGTTTCATCAGGGTGTATTTCAAAATGACAAACATTTTGTTCAGTGTCAAGACAAATGTCTTGGGCTTTGATAGTATTACTTTCACAAATAAATCCTTGCTGTTCCCATGCAACGCATGCGCTAACATCAACAGTTTGCCACTTATTTCCATTTCATCAGGCCCATACTCTATGTTCCAATGGATAGAGTATAGCTCCATTGCGATTTAATCCTAACGCAATGATTGAGTGTATTGTATATGCCGAAGCATTGTGTATTGTTAAAACAAAGGCCGTGGCCCTAGTGTTGATGAGATCATAAGTAAAATTGACCAAATACCACCAGGATTGGAATTCCTTTTCAAATTTGGTTGAATTATCTCAAATTACCTTTCAAATTTCAGTGGGTAAAGCACCCTCTTCTCCTTCCCTTATAATCGCTGCTACCATAAATTGCATCCACAGTTGAGCTTGGATGCAACTAAGAGCTAGGGAAACATTAATTTGGGCTGCCCCAAGTGCATCCATAATCAATTGGTGGTCTTTTTCATTCATTTTTTCCCATTGAGGCAATATCTCAGATGAAAACCATTGGTTAGCTCCCAATGCTAATAGAGAATATCTCCATGGATGTTTTAATTTGTATAAATCACTTGTTGTTGTGCTCAGTTTATTTACGAGCTCTTCAGCATCTATACTATTTAGGACTCCCAGTCCTGTTCCTATGATACCGGTTACATCTCTCCTTGTTCGTTTTGGAGAGGTGAGGGTTTGCCTATGCCACCATGCTGACCATCCCGCATAGGACATACATAAGAATGGTGAACAGGTCAGTTTGATTGTAGAAATATTAATTTGCATTAATAGCTCTACTCATTTGAGAGACCATGATGGATTAAACAACACTCATTGTTGACCTGCATTTCTGATCACATATGGTCCAATTTCAAAAATTTGTGGGGATAAGGTTTTCTTATTCTTCATGGTAACAGAGCTATCTATATTGGGGGAAACAATTGTAGTCAGGGCAGATGTTGTACTAAGTTCAATAATGCCTATTTTAAATTAAAATGATAGTCCCACACTGCGGTGACCCCAGAGGTAAACTACAAAAACAGGTTGTTCTAAGGTAAAATTGTACCAACAGTTCAATCTTTCAGTGGCACAAATTTTCCCTTCTTTTTCTTTTGATTTGACTTTGGTGAGAGAGATTTGAGTTGCCTTCTCATGGGTGGACCCACTGACTACCCGACATCCTATCTTTATTTCTTGTCCTGTCTTTCCCAGGAGTTGGAGGAGTCAGTTAGTACCATCCTAGCTCCATTCATTTTCTAAGTATACTTCAGTTCCGTGCATGACTAGGGTTAAGAGGTTTAAGTTTTTATTAGAATTTAGTCACATACTTCCGTTATACTTAACTTGGGCATGGGACCATGGCCATTCTAAGGTTCTTTGACCACAGGTTAGGGGAAGTAATATTGTCAGGGTTTGGAATAGCAACATGAGCATGGCATTTCCATCTGCCATCCTGCAGGGTGCAGTAAGAGAAGATAGAGGCTTGTTTTGGTGGGGTGAGTCAGAACAGGTTACCCTTGGGAAGTTGTGTATCCCATTGAGCCTTACATGGTTGTCTTCATTGTTCCATTGTGACCTCTGCTGTGCTCGCTTCTTGGACTGCCACTCGTTTCACGTGTGAGTGGCAAATCCAATTCTCATTTCCTAGAATTTTAACAGCGTAATAAGAACTTAACAATACAGTATAGGATCCTTCCCATTTTAGTTCCAATTTTGTTTGTGGCTCCATTGGCCACAGGATTTGGATCCTTGTGGACAGCCAGGGCGCTGGCGTGGGGCCCAGCATCATCATTGCCCTGGGGCAGCGTGGGGTGCCCCAAACTGTCTCTGGGTATTGGGCAGGGAAGGGTCTTTGCAATTGTTCAAGGGAAAGGGTCTGGCAGCAGCCACTTGAGGGTCTCGCTCACCCTTTGCTTTTTGCTGAGCATGGCGGCAGCAATGAGTAGATCCGGAGGGTAACCCAGGCTGGTGCGGCACAGTGGCAGAGGCAAGCATGCTGATCCTGGTGCGCGGAGGGTGGACTCCGCTGCAATGGAGGCAAGTAACTGCGTGCCAGGCCCCAGGGGGCAAGGACAGTCACCATTTAGGGACTTATTACAGGGCCCAGGGCCCTTTTGTTTGGTCCCACATGGTGCCTCGGGTGTGTTGATCAAGTCCCTCAGGGCAATGGGAAGGATGTCCCCTGGGGCCGAGGACTTTGTGATGCCAGGAGCTTGCTTCTTGGGGGCTGCGGCCCAATGGAGCCACTGATGGCCTTGCTCCTTCCTCTTTCTTTACCTGGATTCCAAGTGCAGTGGTGAATATCTTCTGAGGGAGTCCTGGACCCACGTAGCGTGGCTGCAGATGCGAGCTCACCAGCACTGGCATATAGAGCGGGCGCCCTCTTCAGCAGCAGAGGTACATTCTACATGCTGGCCCTCCAG
This sequence comes from Dromaius novaehollandiae, assembly GCF_036370855.1. Classification (NCBI taxonomy): domain Eukaryota; kingdom Metazoa; phylum Chordata; class Aves; order Casuariiformes; family Dromaiidae; genus Dromaius; species Dromaius novaehollandiae. Next base: position 359,281 of record NC_088109.1, read on the forward strand.
AGGCCAGGGGTATTTGCAGGGGCAGGAGAGTTCCCTAGGCCCTTTTTGGTGGTCCTGCCTGGCACCTTGGGGTCCTGATCGACTCCCCCAGGGCAGCAGGAACAGGGTTCCCCGGAGCCAGGAACTTTACAGTGTGGGGGACTTTTTTTTTTTTTGGGGGGGGGGGGGGGGGGGGAGGCAGGAGCCCAGCAGAGTTGCTGATGGCCTTACTTGGCCTTTTTCTTTGCCTGGTGCCTGAGCATGATGGTTCGCAACTCCTGCTGGTGTCCTGGGCCCTTGCGGCATGGCAGAAGGGGCCTCTTATGCGGTAGAGGTAAGCAGCTGTGTGCCTGGCCCAGGGCTCAAGGGGTATTTGTGAGGAGTAGTAGATGCCCCGGGTGGGGTGTGTCGGGGGGGGTTGCAGGCCCAGCTGGCACCTTGGTGCTCTCAGTCAAGTTACCCAGGGCAGCAGAAGAGGGTTCCCCTGAGGCTTGGGAATTTGTGATGTGAGGAGCTTGTTTCCTGGGGAGCTGGATCCCTGGTGGCATCCACTGAGGGCCTCAGTCCTTTTTTCTTTGCCTAGTGGTTGAGCGCGGTGGTGAGAAGGTCCTGAGGACATCCTGCATCCATGCAGCGTGGCAGCAGAGGCAAGCCCACTGGTGATGGTGTTCAGAGGGGGGCCTCCACCACAGTGGAGGTGAGTGGTTGTGTGCCAGGCCCCAGGAGACAGAGGTTTTCTGGAAGCGGGGGGAAAGGCCTCAGGGCCCTTTTGAGTGGGCCTGCCTGGTGCCTTGGTGGGGGGGTCTCAATCAAGTCCCCCAGGGCAGTGGGAAAGCGGTCCTGTGAAGCATGACCCCCCACTAGAGGGGTGTCCAGGATTCTTTTGGATTAGGGGTTAGTTGTACTGAACTCAAGAGATCATCATTTGTAAAGTGTGAGAATTTATTAGAGCTAAGAGGTTATAACAAAGCTAACAGTATAGCAAAGCTAGAAATATAACAGAACTGAAAACATATATATATATCAGAGGTCTACAGTTCAGTCACAGGTGCATGATACAATGACTGCTCTCGCCCTTTCCTTGAGGGCTACCCCTCCGGTATAGTTTTCCCCAGATTCTCAAGCAGTAGGTGCACAGTACAGCAACCACTCTCACTCCTTATGGGCCATCCTTCTGGTCTAATTTTCCCTGGTTTCTCCTCACCACGCTGATGATATCAGGGGCGTCCCTGCTGACGGATGGGTCCTCAGGCCTGCAGGCCAACTGACCATGGGTCCAAGTCCACACCAAATGTATGTGGTTTATGCCCTTTGACAGGCAGTCACAACAATGCCAGTCCACAGCTATACCAAAGCTGCATGGCTCCAGTCAGTAACAGCATGCTCAGCCCACTGCTCTGCTCAGTGGGTAGCAACATGCCCATTAGCAGGTCATTCTGTGGGGAACCGCTCCAAAGCAGGGAGAGAAGTTGTCAATGGTGTGGGTCTGCGGTGTCACTTCTCCTTTGTCTGGACTTGTCAGTCATGGGATCATTAGAGGGTATGCCCCCAGGCTACAGCAACCCCACAGCGTGGGGGCGCTGGCCGTGGTTTGTTAATTCTTTAGGAGTATCCCAGAGCAAACTTCTCTTCTATGGGCTACACCATCCAGAGTCCCATGCCTGCCTGTGTGGCACCGGTCATGCAGCTGGGGGAGCGGTGGTGTGAGGAGCTTTTTTTCTTGGGAGCTAGGTCCCAGCAGCAGCCACTGAGGGCCTCACTCCTTTTTTCTTTGTCTGATGACCAAGGGTGTCGCTGAGCAGTTCTCAAGGGAGTCCTGGGCCTTTATGGCACAGCTGAGGAGGCAAGCGCACTGGCGTTGGTGTGTGGAGTGGAGGGCCTCCACCTCGGTGAAGGTAAGCATCTGCATGCTAGTTCCTGGTGGGTGGGCAGTGTTTGGGAGGGTTGTTAGAGGCCTCAGGGCCCTGTTGTTTTGGCCTGCCTGGCCCTCAGGAGCCTTGATATAGTCCTCCAGGGCACCCAGGAAGGCAGTCTCCTGAGGCTGCGGAATCTGTGGTATGGGTGTCTTGTTTCTTGGGGGGCTGGGGCTCGGTGACAGCCACTGACAGCCTTGCACCTTCTTTTTTCTTTGCCTAGATCCTGAGTGCAGCAGTGGGCAGCTCCCAAGGGCATCCCAGACCCATGCAGTGTGGCAGCAGAGGCAAACAGGCATTGGCGTGCAGAGTGGGGACCTCTTCCATGGTGGAGGTAAGCAGCTGCATGCTGCGTCCCCAGACGCCGGGGGTATTTGAAGGGGCAGGAGAGACCTTAGGGCCCTTTCGGGTGGAACTGCCTGGTGGCTTGGGGGTCTTGACTGACTCCCCCAGGGCAGCGGGAAAGGGTTCTCTGAGGTGGGGGGATATTGGGGTGCAGGGATGTTGTTCCTTGGGAAGCTGGGGCCTGGCAGCAGCCGCAGACATCCTCGCTGCTTTTTTTTTCTTTGCCTGGTGGCCAAGCATGGTGGTGAGAAGCACCCGAGGGTGTCCCAGGCCCATGCACCATGGCGGCAGAGGAGAGCACACTAGCACTGGTGTGCAGGGGGTGACCTCTGCCATGGCAGTGGTAAGTGGCTGCGTTCCTTGTCCTGGTGGGTGGGGGGTGTTTGGAGGGAGCAGGAGAGGCCCAAGGGCTTTTTTGGGTGGGCCAGCCTGGTCCCTCAGGTGTCTTGATTTAGTCCCTCAGGGCTGTGGGAATGGGGGCCTTGGGGCCTGGGACTTTGTGGTGCAGAGGACTTGTTTCTTGGGGGGACTGGGGCCCGGCAGCAGCCACTGATGGCCCTCAGTTCTTCTTTGTCTTTGCCTGGATCCCGAGTGTGGCAGTGAGCAGCTCCCAAGGGCGTCCCAGGCCTATACTGCATGACGGCAGAGGCAAGCGTGCCAGCACTGACATGCGGAGCGGGGCCTCTGCTGTGGCGGAGGTAAGCAGCTGCTTGCCAGGCCCAGGTAGCAAGGGGTGTTTCGGAGGGTAGGAGAGTCCCCAGGGCCCTTTTGGATGGGCCCGACTGGTGCCTCAGGCATCTTAACTAAGTCACTCAGGGCAGTGCAAAGGGGATCCCCCAAGGCCAGAGATTTTGTGGTTCAAGGAGTTTTTTTCTTGGGGGAATAGGGTCTGTCAGTGTCCGCTGACAGCCTCACTCCTCCCTTTTTCGTTGACTGATGGCCCAGGGCATCAGCAAGCAGCTCCCGAGGGCGTCCCGGGACCGTGTGGCATGGTCAGTAGAGGCAAGCACACTGGCATTGCTGTACAGAGGGGGACTTCTTCCCTGGTGGAGAGAAGCAGCCGCATGCCGGCCACCGGATGGAACCAAACAAAATACCTTGAAAACCCTTGAGGAATTAAAGGCACTGTGTGAAAATGAATTTCCTGTTATACAATAAGACACAAGAACAGTAAGATACTTTAGGACAAAAGTACATCTTGCACAGTATCCTGTTTCTTATTTCCTAAGAAATATATTCTGTTCTTGTGAACAGGAGTAAGGAGCCTGGCTCAGTCTTCTCAGTAACCTCCTCGTAAGCATTGGAAGGATGCTATTAGGTCCTCTAGAAGCCTTCTCTTCCCCAGAATCAACCAGCCTTGTTTCCTCAGCCTCTCCTCCCATGGCAGGCACATCAGTCTCCAACCAACCTGCTGACCCTTCACTTCACTTACTGCAGTAAGTCAATGTCTTTCTTGTACTGGGGGGGACAAAAATGAAAGCAGCATTCCAGATGTTGTCTAACGAGTGATCAGGAGAGGATGATAATCACTTTCCTTCGTTTACTGGCTATACTCCTCTTAATACAGCCCAGGATGCTTTTGGCCTTCTTCCCTTTCAGGCACACTGCTGGCTTATGTTCAGCTTGCTGTCTGGTAGGTCCTCTAGGTCCTTTTCAGCAGGGCTGCTCTTCAGTTAACCAGTAAGTCCCAAGCCTATAGTTTTGCAAGGGAGTATTCTTTCCTGATACTGACTTTGCATTTGTCCCTGTTGAATTCCGTGAGGTTCCTGCTAGCCCATTATTCCAGTCACTCTATGTCGCTTTGAAAGGCAGTCCTGCCCTCAGGCGCAATGAATGGACACACCCTCCCCCCATCTCCCTGATTTTGGTGTTGTCTTTAAACATTCCATTGTGTTTCATCCTCCAGGACACTAATAGAAATACTGAACTGGAATGGTCTCAGGAGAGACCCCTGAAGAACTCAGTTTGTAAGCAGCCTCCAAGTGGAGTGGGCACCATTAACCACTACCCTTTGAGCCCAAAGAACTAACCAACTTTTCACCCATCTAGTAGTCCATTCACCTATACTGTAATATCCTAACTTGGACACAAGGATGTTGTGGGAGAGCATGATGAAAGCCATGCCAGAGTCAAAGTAGATGACGTCCACTGCTCTCCCTCTTCTACAGATCTAGTCATTTCATCACAGAATTTGGAGGGACTGAAGCGAAGCTGACCAGCCTGTACTTCCTGAGATCATCCTCCCTGCCGATTTTGAAGATGGATGCAACATTTGCCTTTCTCCGGGCTTTGCACTTCCCCTCATTTCCATGTCCTTTCAAAAACAATAGAGAGTGGCATCATAATCACGTCAGCTAATTCTCTCTGCACCCTCAAATGCATCCCATCTGATCTCATAGTTACACGGTCTGAGTTTTTTGAAACAATCGCTTAGCTGACCCTCTTACATTACTGATAGTTCCTTTTCTCCCTGAACCCTGACTCTAAGCACAGAGGCAAAGAACACCTGTTTGATGAGAGAGGCAAAGAAGGAATTAAGTAGCCTCAGCTTTGTCTGAGTCTGCTGTCACTAAACCATCTTCCTCATTCAGGAAACACTGAATACTTTCCTTGTTTATTTTGTATTGTTAACGTAGCTGTAGAAGATCTGCTTGCTACCTGTGATGTCCCCTCCCTGTATTGAATCTAGGTGAGCTTTGGCTTTCTTACCACCATTCTTCCATGCCCAGGAAATGTTTCCACGTTCCTCCTTTGTTGCCTGCACCACTTTCACCTCCAGTATTTGTCCTTTTTACACTGAAGCTCAGTCATTAGTTCCTTTTTTGGCCAAGCCAGTTTCCTCATACATCTGTTGATTAGCCTGAGTATTGGAATGGACTGTTCTTGTTCTTGACTGAGGTTGTCTTTAGGGACCTGTTAGAAATCTTGAGTTCCTCTGCCCTAAACAGCTCTTCCCCATGGGTTCCCACCTACCAGTTCTCTGAATAGGCTGAAGTCTACATAAACCCTGTCTACTTACAGTTTAGGGTCTGTACTCTGGTATTTGACCTTCTTTTTGCCCTTCATATCCCTGGCTAGTTTCAGTTCTTGCTGAGTTTTGTTTTTTCCAACTCCACCCCTGCATGTCTGTGAAATACCTCTTCCACAAGACTATATATGCTGTGGTGGTGAGTTTATACAGATTGGGTACAGATATTAGTGAGGGAAGAGTGAAAGAATTTCCATCCAGAAATTCTCTGCTGCCAAGAAGAAAATTCACAGGAAACACGATATTTTGACAACCATCTTTTATTTTTATTTTTCACTGTCTGTCACAGGACAGCTTGGAATTTTTCAGTGTTTTGTGAAGCCTCAAGTTGTACCAATGAAATACTAGCATTTTCCCTGGGCTATGAGTTTAATTTTTGCACACAGCTCCTTACTGTAACCATTACTTCATAGGAGTTGCAAAATCCAGTAGCCCAACAGTGGTGAGGCTGCTGCAGCAGGACCCCAGGTCCAACCTGTAGCAAGGCTGAGCAGGTAGTCACAACAGGCACACACACAAGCACACATATAAAATACACAAATACACATAAACACTGCTGGCCCCACAGATCAACAGAAACAGAAACACTCAGCACTCATGCAAAGACAAACCACACCAACAGCCTCATCCTGTTTCTCTGACTGATCAGGATGAAGGTCTGTTGGTGGGAAATATACAACGGGGATCTCTCCAGCAGCTGGTCTTAGACACTCGGGCAGCCTTGGCCATAGTCAGCCAAATTGAACATGAGAAATAGAATACTACCACTGCATCACTTAGGAGAAACATCAGCTCTACACTCCTTTTACATAACGGCTCATACTGACACTTGAGCCCTAATTCCATGACCATATATGCTACATATTGGATCACACTCTGTTCTGGTCCATATGAGTTTGATGGCTCTCCTATCATTGGTGTAAATGTAATTTTCTCAAACCCTGTGATATGACAAACATGAGGTCATATGAAGGTATAGCTAACACAAACAGTATAGATACAGCAAGAGTGACCCTTCCCTCTTTCTACAGCAAGACTCCGATAGGATAAAGAAGTCAGCCCAGTTCTTTACCTGTGACTTAACTCAGCTTTCATTAATCGTTTCTGTAGGGATTTGGATGATAGCCAAACTTCCTGCATGGTTTTGAAAAAAATAAATTTCATTTTTAGGATTGTCAAAAGAAAATTATCCATCAGCCAAGGTTCTGATATGATTTATTATATTGCTATAGTAGCAGAATAATTTACAGCAAGGTATGGTTTAGTCATCAAAGCACCCCCATGTAAAAGAAAGAGGTACTTACACACAGAGGTAACGAGATACAAATTCTTCCTTGCCAAATTACAATCCAGAAGGAAGCTGATGACTTAGCCAGCAAATGAACAACAGTCACAGTGGTCCTATTTAATTATATTTGAAGAATGATATTTTTCTTCCCACTACTGTCCTTCCACTGCTCTATCCTTTGGCGAGGCACTTATCTGATGTGCAGAGCAGTTTGTGCTAATGATCTTTCTCAGAACCTTTTTCACCTCTTTGTTCCTCAGACAATAAATCAAAGGGTTCAGTGCTGGAGTAAATACAGCATAAAAGATGGACACTATTTTGTTGAGGTTGAAAGGATGGATCCTCCTGGGCCTGGCATACATGAAGAGAGTGGCTGAGAAAAAGACGATGACCACAGTGAAATGTGAGGTACAAGTGGAGAAGGCTTTTCTCCTTCCTTGGGCTGAAGGCATGCACAAGACTGTTGACACAATGCAGCAGTAGGAGAAAACAATGATCAGCAAAGGTACCAGCAGGATTAGAAGGGCCAATGCAAAGTCTACTGTTTCTGCAAGGGACATGTCAGTGCAGGAGAGGTTCAGGACTGGAGAAATGTCACAAAAGAAGTGGTTTATGACTTGTGGACCACAGAATGTGAGGCGTGAAATAAAGGACACCTTGACCAAGGAGATGGAGAAGCCTCCTGCCCATGAGAGAACTGATAGCTGAAAACACAGCTTGTGGGTCATGATGGCTGCGTAGCGCAGAGGATGACAGACAGCCAAATAGCGGTCATAGGCCATCACAGCCAAGAGGACACATTCAGTGCACATGAGGGAGATGAAGAAGTATAGCTGAGTCATGCAGCTGGAGAAGGAGATGCTCTTGCTCTGTGACCAGAACCCAAACAAAAGCCTGGGCAGTGTTACTGAGATGTACCAAATCTCCAAGAAGGACAAGTTCCCCAGGAAATAATACATGGGCTTATGTAAGTGATGGTTCCTATTCACCACAAAGATGATGATTGCATTTTCAATGATTGTCACCATGTAGGTGATCAGAAAGACCAGGAAAAGTAGGGTCTGGACCTGCAGCCCATAAGAAAATCCCAGAAGAATGAACTCACTGATAGTTGTTTGGTTCTTCATACCATATTGGGCGCCCCCAGCTGTCCCTGCAGATGGCAAAGCAGAAGAAAAAGCAAATGTAAGAGTTCCATAAAAACAAGTTTGTGTGAAAAATTAGGGCATTTAGTAAGCTGTTTCCCATGGAAACTTTTTATAATGTAGAACCAATATTTCTTACAAGAAAGAAAGATACTGGAAAGACATTTGTCCTTTTTTTCCCATGACTTTGTTAGCATGCTTCTGATAACAACACTGGGAAGAAAAAATATCACAAGACCTTTGTAATGCACTTTTATTATCCCATAGGACACAGCTAACATTCACATTGCTGAAAATACCACCACAAAAAGTTCAGGTAGTACATAGATAAATGAGGTCTAAAAACATAGAGGTATTACAAATTGAATAGATGTCTTTGGAAAAGTTGGACTTTCTTCATTTCCTATTAGGAAATTATCCATCTCTGTATTTTTCAGTGACAGTAGGGAAGCCTATAGGTACAGACAGCTATAGAGATTCATTTCTCTTAGCTTCATATGTTTAGCTGTTCACTGTTCACGTTTAAGCAAGTCAAATGAGCTTCTTAGTGAACAGAAAGGGACTGGCTCCTCCAGGGGGTTATGCATCTCACTTGCCTTAGACAGCTGTCTTAGAATGAGAAGAATAATTGTTTTTTTCTGTTCACAGTTAGCTCTAATTTAGACATCTAACTCATAGATGCTTTAAGCTCAATGACTTAAAGTAGATATTGCATGCTTCTATTAGCTGTTTTGCTGTAGATTCCTTATATAATCAATGGAAATCAATTTAAGGCAATAATTGAGTATTGGTAGCCTGGAATATAGAATAGTCTTAGGTATATCTCATCCTAAAATACACGAGATATTTGCACTCCAGAAATACCTTTTTCTTTTCATGGACATTTTAGTGACCTTTCACTGGCTGTGAAGTAGATGTCTGTACTGTAGATCATTTAAAATGGATGAGATAAGGTTGATTCTTACTGCTTTTAAGGGAAATGAAGGCATATATTGAACACAAGGACATATCTCATCCCAATCTACTTGCTTTTAGATTTTACAGCTCATTAATGTATGCATGCTTGTGTATGCATGAGAGGGAAAGATGTTTGTACAAAAGGTGTTTTAATGTATTTAGAATAGTATCATACTCTTTAGCTATTTTCTTTCATCACCTACTTGGATAGGTGCTGTCCTTAGATTAATTAAGGGATGACAAATGTGACTGGAGAAAAGGAACAGAGGAAACCTTTGGCAGTTTCTGTCTCCAGATGGGAAAGTGGAATAAAACACTGTTGTACAGATGACTTTTCAGGCCATGGCAATCAGGATACTTTTTTTAATCTATGAATTTTGTCCATCCGGAAAGAAAAAATCCCTTTCCACAGAAGTCCTGGACAAGCTCTGAGATACAAGGAGTTTCCTGAACAAATAAATACTCACCAGAGAGAATAGGAGCAACTGTGTAAGATTAGTGAAGAGTAAAAAATGGCACAACAGAGTACTGATCCTCTCTCCTCACATTTGGCCCCTATGATACATTTTCTACCATATCTTTCTTATTCATCTCTCCCTAATGAACTTATAAGAAAGACCTATACATCTCCAATTAGAAAAATTGTTTGTCAAACAAAATGCCCACTGATGTGAAGGATATTTTTGTGTGTTTACAAGTGACACTTTTTGTAGACTATCAAAGGTAGGCAAGACATGACAAGGCACACGAAAACTTGCGCATTCATTTAGAGGGAAAACTTGATTAAAAGACGACACATTTTACTACTACTTTTCACATCCAGGTATATTCCCTCAGCATACAGTTGGCAGTTTATTTGATGGAAGTGCATGAGATAATAAAGAATAATTTCTTTTTCAAGCATTCAGCCCAGTAGTTTGCACCAGAATGGGTCTGACGACTTCTTGATCTATCTGTTACTGTAAGAAAGCATTAACATTTACTTACCAAATCAGGATTTCCAGTTATGCATTTGGCCTTTAAACTCTTGTAATGAGCAGTAGATCAGACATAATTTTTCTAAACTATCTGAAAGCTGTCCTTTAAAGACTGAGGGTTTTTGTCTGGGTTTTTTTGTTTGTTTGTTTGCCCTTTTTTTTTCTGGGAAAGTTTTGCTTACACACAAAAGCTTGTGCTAATAATAAGTCTTCTACCAATTAGAGAAATGTGGGGGGAGAAAAGCTTATGGCACTAATTATCTCCAGATGCTAGTTTGTATGTATAATTGCACATAGCAGAAGCAGATTCTGAAAAGAGTCAACATTGTAAGGTCAGGGAAATAAAGATCATAACAGAAAATAAACGAGTTAAGCTCTCTATAGAATACTGAGTGTTCTTTCTCTAACCTATATCAGGAAGGCAAGAGCAGGCATTGCACTGAAATGTTTCGGAATTTTGAAGTATTATCTTCAATAAAAAGAGACACTATGAGAATCATAACTTTTATTTAAAAAAAAAAATCTCCTTCCACTTACACATCAAAAAATTGTCAGGAGTTACATTTAGGGTCTAAATATCGGTACCTGTGCAGATGTGCCTGCCGTATGTGCTTGAAAGGCAGGTTTTATCTCCTATTTTCTATATAGGCATCCATTGTCACCTGGAATGTCCTAGAATGTCCTACTTCATCTCCAGGTGGCAAGTCAAAAGAGCAGCGGTCTCCTCTAGGACCTTCCTAACAGGTAGTATAGTTAATTAACAGAAGCCATTTGTAGCCAAGTCAAGCAAGTATTTTATGCAAAGGTGTAGCTGTGTGAGTTAGGTCTAGATAGCACAAGCCTGTGAAGTTTAAATGACTTTTTGCTGTAATAGAAGTAGCCAAGATATGGCCAACCACTTGTCCCAAACAATAGAATAGTTTTGTGTACTCAAGGAAATTGATATCCAAAGTATGCAAACAGCCTGTTAATCATCAAGGAGTGCAAACTGGTAGGAGATGCAAAAGTCAGGAGGAGCCTTGGCTGCAGTGACCATGAGATGGTGCAGTTCAGGCTCCCATGAGGAGGGAGAAAAGCAAATAGCAGGATCACAACTCAGGACATCAGGAAAGCAGACTTTAGCCTGTTCAGGGACTTGCTTGGAAGAACTGCATGGAATATGGCACTGAAGGGAAGAGGGGTGCAAGAGAGCTGGCTGATATACAAGAATCAATTCCTCCAAACTCAAGACTGGTCCATCCCAACAAGCAGGAAATCTAGCAAAGGTGGCAGGATGCCTGCATGGACGAACAAAACTCAAAACATAAAGAGGAAGTGTGCAAGAGAGGAAAGCCCATGAGGAATATAGAGGCATCATCCGAGCATGTAATAATGGAGTTAGGAGAGCTAAAATCCACCTAGATTTGAAACTGGGGGTGTGAAGGACAAGGGACATGAAGAACAACAAGAAAGGCTTCTGAAAATACATCAGCAGCAAAAGAAAGGCTAGCAAAAATGTGGGTCTGTTTTTGCATGAGGCAGTGGCCCTGGTGACAAAGGACACTGAAAATGCAGAAGCGCTGATTGCCATCTTTATCTCAGTCTTTACTGGTAGACCTGCCCTCAGGAGTCCCAAGACCCTGAAAGCAGACGGGAAGTCTGGAGCAATGAAGACTTACCCTTGGTGGAAGAGAATCAGATTAGGGAACACTTAAACAAACTGGACATACACAAGTCCATGGACTCTGATGGGATGCACCCACAATTGCTGAGGGAGCTGGCTAATGTCATCAAAAGGCCACTCAATCATCTTTGAAAGGTCAGGGAGATTGGGAGAGCTGAGGACTGGAAGAAAGCAAATGTTACTCCAGTCTCCAAGAGGGGCAAAAAGAAGGACCGAGGGAACTACAAGCCAGGCAGCCTCACCTCAGTCCCAGGAAAGGTGATGGAGCATCTCATCCTGGGTGCCATTTCCAATCATACGCAAGATAGGAAGGTGATCAAGAGCAGTCAGCATGCATTGACAAAGGGGCAATCATGCTTAACCGACCGGATAGCCTTCTATGATGGAATGACTGGCTGGGTAGATGAGGGGAGAACAGTAGATGTTGTTTACCTCGATTTCATTGAGGCTTTCAGCACTGTCTCCTGTAACATCTTCATGGACAAAGTGATGAAGTACAGACTAGTCAAGTGGACAAGGAGGTGGGTTGAAAATTAGCTGAACTGCCCAAATCAAAGGCTTGTGATTGGCAACACAAAATCCAGTTGGAGGCAAGTCACTAGTGATGACCCCCAGGGATCCATACTGGGGCCAGTACTTTTTAATACCTTCATCAGTGACCTAGATGATGGGACAGGGTGTACCCTCAGCAAGTATGCAGATGACAAGAAAGTAATAGGAGTGGTTGATTGACCAGATGGTTGTGCTGCCATTCAGAGGGATCCTGACAGGCTGGAGACATGGGCAGAGAGGAACCTTATGAATTTCAACAAAGGGAAGTGCAAAGTGCTACACCTGGGAGTAATAACCTCAGGCACCAGTACAGGCTGGGGACCAATGAACTCAAGAGCAGCTTTGCAGAGAAGGACCTGGGAGTCCTGGTGAACAGCAAGTTGAACATGGGGCAGCAAATGGCCCCCTCGTGGCAAAGACCAACAGTATCTTTGTCTGCATTAGGAAGAGTGTTGACAGCAAGTGAGGGAAGTAATGCTTCCTCTCTACTCAGCGCTGTTAAGACCATGTCTGAAGCACTGTATCAAATTCTGAGCTCCTCAGTACAAGAGAGACAGGGACATACTGGAGCAAGTCCAGTGAAGGGCCATGAAGATGAAGGAAAGATTAGAGATTCTGCCATAGCAGGGAGAGGCTGAGAGAATTGTTCAGCCTCAAGTAGAGAAGGCTCGGGGGATCTTACGAATGTGCGTAAATGCCTGATGAAAGAGAGTAAAGAAAATGGAGCCAGACTGTGAATGAATCAATCAATTTTATAGCACAATTCAACCAATTCATCTTAATCATTTACTTTTGAACATGATGAATCTAGCTAAATGTTTCTTCACCCTGCTGATTAAATGTGGGAAAGTGAATTCTGCTCATCATCCTACTTCCCATGTCAACAGAGAGAAATCCCATGCAGTAAATGGGAGGTTCCAAAAACCTGTTTCTGCTCTGCAAAGCAGTCCTTTACATTAAAAGAGACACTAACATGAAAATCAGTTTGGTTATCAGCTGCAAGCTCTGGTCAGCAATTTCACCAACAATTTAAAGAGAAAATAGTTATATCACAACCCTTCTAAAAAGACATATCTCACAATCAGAAATGCTGCTTCTTCACCTAATTAATTTCTGGTTGTCAGATAGGAGGCCAGACTTTGCTGTTTACAGCCTTTTTGTTGATAGTGGTTTGTGTTTTTGTTCAAGTTATGCTAAATGCTATGTCCAAGCTGGGAACCTAGACTGAGTAATTCAGTTTCTTTGATTAGTCCAATTGGAAGAATGAAACAAATGCATAGGCCAAATCTTCAGGGAGGAGCTGTCACATATTCACCAAAGAGTGATATCTGTTCTCACTGTCTCTGAACTTCAGTCCCTCTATTCAATACTGAGACAAGGATTCAAATTTGTAACTTAACTATAAGTACTTCCTACTTTAATGCCTCTTGTCATAACCATAAATTACACTTTCTATAAGTCTGCTAAGCAGTAGATTGTCAAATGAATTTTATGAAAACCATTAAGATAAAAATGGAGGATTTTTTCAGTTAAATGTGCTTTAGTAACAAGCCACAAAACAAGCTGTATTTCTCAGAGATAATCTGAGTTTTCATAGAAAGAAAACATCTTTTTTTTGACTTTAATATGAAAAGATACACCCTCCTCCCATACTTACTCAAGTGCCCTATTTATACGAGAAGAGAAATATATGATACAAAATGGGAACCAGCTGTTGTTCTCCAAATCCTCTTAAAATATGAGACTGTGTAGGGAATTTTCAAATTAAATTTTGGATTAAGAATGCAATTTCTGGATATATAGATTATGGTACAGAAAAGGTGCATTTGTTCTTGATATTTCTGTCTCTGAGTAATTTTATTGTTTCCTGCTTTGTATTTGACTAAATATCTTCTCTTTTCCTTTTTACTGGCAGATTGGAATCTAATTATACCTATCACTGCTGTGCAAGACAAACTTGGGATTCTTGAGGTAAATAGCAATAACTTTGCAATGTAAGTAGATTGATCAATACTTTGTCTTAAACATGGGGAGAAAATGAAGGGAAAATGTGGGATCCACTTTATACATTCAAAAGTTAAATGTCTATTTCTAGGTTAAACACATAGATTCTCTTTATGGCCAATGAAGAGAAGTATCCTTACATGGTTTTAGTCATATGAAACTCTGAGCATATGAGTTGTATATGATTTTCAGACATAAAATGTTATGGAAATTAGGCTTGTCATCCACCATAACAGGGCTCAACCCTAGGTTCCCACAAGTAAAGTTCAGAGCCAAATCAAAACAAATTAAATTTTAATCACGTGCATGCCGTAATTACAGCTCGAGCTGGGTGCCTCCAAAGAGGGACCCTAATGTAAACAAATCCTGGGCAATTACAGTTTTTTCAACTTACATTTCCCACCCCTCATGTGGTAGTTAGACCAATAGCAATTTTTTGGTCTGGGGTCTCCTGCTCCTCATTGGGTCTCATCGTTGTTCTTAGGTAAGCTGTTTTTCTCCTTATTCTTGTTTTTTGCGGTCTCTGATGAAGGTTGTACCTCTGTTTTTGTTGGGTCTGGCGGTTGTCTCCCAAGGTCTTATTTTTCAATTGTTTTGTCATCTTCCCTTCCGGAGTAGGTAACACAGGAACGCAGACTGCGTGTGGCTTCCTTATTTTCCCAGCCTGAACGAGCTCTGAGGCACTATTTTTTACTAAACTAGGTAAAGGTTTATTACTTTTCCCAAGTGCGGCCTAAGGCTTCAGCAAATTTAGCTACTCATGCTAAGCAAGTTTTATATAAGTTGTGCTAAGCAGCTATTTCTAGACAGTTTCAATTCACTATTCTTTAACATAAAATTTCCAAATCAGGTAGCTACATTCCCAACGTGAGTGCAAGTGTGTGCACATGCATACACACAGACGCTCACACACAGGCACGCACACACACACATGCACACACTGTTTCTGAGTAATAAAATCAGAAGGAATGTCTAGGGATAGAATTAGTATCATAATAGATTAGAGCTGTATTTGATACTCTCCAGGATTCTTTCTGCCATGTATATAAATATCAGTCCTGTGAGTAGAAGATGCAAAAATCCATTAAGAGACTATTACAGTATCATTTGCTCTCAAGGAAAGTTTCTATTGATCCCATGTTAGATTGCACCAGTGAATTAAAACAGGTACCTTTGTATTTCTAAGTAGTTTTAATTTTGTTATAAATGCCTGGCACTTCCCTGAGTATAGTAAAATCTGTGGTAAAATGGAATTAGCACTTCTGTCATGACTGATTTGATTTTTTTAAAGGTCTTAGAAAGAGATGAACTACATGGATTTCTTATCACTGATAATAAAAAGAATCTATGGCAGACATCCATTTGAACTGAATTTAGGCATTTATATAGTAGAAGTAATCTGAGTTTTTCACCTTTATTTCCTTTGTAGCCACTAGAGAGAAAAAGGTACTTCTAAGGTGTGAGCCATCTGCCCAAATGTAAAGAACAAATCTGGAAGAAGCAAACTACACCTTAAGTTCCACTGACTATTTTGAGATCTGCAGCTGCTCCGAAGGGAGCTTTTGCTGACCATTTTAGGGGCATATAACAACATTTAGTCACCCCAGATGACTAGCGGTAGGTATGCACTGGCATAGGTATGTATATTATCATTCCCTAAAATCAAGAGAGGTGAATTGTATTTTAGCTGACCTGAGTAATGTCACTTAGTCAAGAAATGATTGAGCTATATGGAAAAAAACAAAACTCTTTAGTCTGTTTGCGGTTTTAACCTCAAAGGTATACCAAGCAAATTACCAGCCCTCTATATCTATGCTGTACCTAAACTGACTATAAATTTAGCTTAATGTGATAAGATTGAATGTAAATGTCCACATTGCAGGCATCTAGGATGGGATTCATTTTGCCTAAAAATAGAGGCACAGTTAACTGAGATTCTGCTTATGTGAATGAAATCACAGTTGTTCAAGTTATTTTTGCTCAATGACATCTTTATTCCTTTGTCTTTATCTTTTCCACTGCTAAAAGAGGGAAAGGTTTGGAACAAAGAAAGAGTATACATGCACATGTTTATGTATAGGTGCAAATATGTGTTCATGTGCAGCTTTGCCTGTATTCTCAGGTTGAACCTATAGCATATTTGTGTCATTAGCCGAAGCAGACATAATAGAATCACAGGGTCATAAGATCAGAGGATAATTTGGGTTGGAACAGACCTCAGGTGGTCATCTAGTCCAACCATCTGCCCAAAGCAGTGTCAACTATGAGGTCAGACCACAGTGTTCAGGGCTTGATCCTGTAGGGTCTTGAAAACTTCCAAGGTTACAGACTGCACAACCTCTCTGGGCTACCTGACACTTGACTGTCCTCATCAGGAAAAAGTGTTCGCTTGTATCTAGTCTGAAGCTCTCTTATTTCAGCTTATTCCTCTTGTCCTCCTGCCACGCACCACTGTGAAGAGCCTGACTGCATCATGCACCACTGTGAAGAGCCTGACTGCATCATGCACCACTGTGAAGAGCCTGACTCCATCTCCTTGATAACATCCCTGTAGGTATTTGAAGCCTGCTTTTAAGTGACCGTGAAGCCTAGTCTTCTCCAGGCTGAACAAGCCCAGTTCCCTCAACCTTTCCTCACAGGGCAAGCACTCCAACCCCCTGCCTATTTCGGTGGTTTCAGCAGACAGGCCAGTCCAAAATGCCTGATATCTGATGCTGTCCGCACCATCTGCTTTTTGTCTGGAGTGAGCCTGGAAGGTAAATAATAGGTCATCAAAAATTCCTGGTCATGACATAAGAGTTTTCTAGATGTGACAGGTAGCTGTGTGAGGCATTGAAAATACTTGCTGATAGCACAGTGAGAGATGGCTGGATTTCACAAGTGGTTAAGTAAGAAATGTAAGAATGCTACAGATAGTTGGAAGGGTGTACTGGAGAGCTTTTGGGAAGTAAAATGCTGCAAGACCAACAGCAGCTAGGTAACCATATCAGTAATACCATACCAAGCTACCTAGGTAGTTGTATTAGAAATACTATATTTGGGTACAACTATAGAAAATTGCGACCACTAGGGAAAAAGTAATTAGAGGTGAGTGGTTTCTTTGGGAGGAGACTGGAATGGAGAAAGGGAGGTGCAAGGGTAGCGAAAAGGAGGGTCAAGAAATGTGGAAAGGGATAATAAGGTGTGCAAATGACATGACTGGGGCTGTCTGGGATACCTCTCAGCCAGTGCTACAGCTGGAGCAGGACAAGAAGCCAAACCCATTGCTCTGACTATACCCTGAGAGTTGGGCCTGCTTCCACATTCAGGAGAACTGGGGTGGAAGCAGGGTGAGGTGCTTTCCCTGGCTAGCAGGGGAACACCCAGACAGATTGAGCTTCCTGGTATTGCTGTGTTGGTGACCACTCCAGGCCTGACAACATTGTCAGCTACCCACAGCTTCATAACATCTGGCGTAGTTGGCAGGATCCTGATCCAAAATTGGCAGAAGAGATATGGCAAGAAACAGGGCTTTGGTGGGAGAAGAAAATGCCTCTCTGACAGACACTTGGACTGGGTAATGAAATTTATGGAAAGTTGAGGAGGCACCTGGGTATGTTTGGAGCCAATGTCTCCCTGGGTGGGATGGAAAAATTGGATGGAGGACATAGTAACCCCTCTAAAGAGGAGAAATGATGTAAGGCAGCGACTGTAGTGGGCATGAGGATGCAGTCTTGGCTTGCTCATGTGTCTGAGAAGGATGACTATGTGACTGGTTTGCAAGCAGTAACTGAGCAACAAAGTAGTCAGTCAGTCCCGGCCATCAGCCAAGCTAAACTAAAAGTCAAAGATCATAAATGAGAGGCAAAGGCTGGGAGGATTCTCACTTTAGAGAACCTGTGAATCTCTGAACAGAGCTGGAGTCATGAGGAGTGAGACATTCTTCACCAGCACCTGGGGAAGGGAATAACAGCACCTTCTACTCTGCCTCTAATACAGGCCCGCAGGTACCTGTGATAGTAAACAAAGTCCGGACTACAATCCAGCTGTCCCTGCCTCCAGCCCAGCTTCTCCTGAGTGGGTGCAATGAATGTGATAATTATTCAGTTGCCATCAGTAACAAGTGGATTACAGCTACTCCTGCTCAGGGGCTCCTGCAGCTATAGAAGTAGATGATCACCATAAGAGAAAGTCAGGACTTTCTCTCTGAAAGTCAAGAAGTTACTGTGATTGAGTAGATTCAGATCCCCGGCAGAAAACTCCTTTGAACTCCTTTTAATCCTTTTAACAGAAAGTTGAGAATTCGAGAACCCTGTTAAGTCCAAAAGGGAGGCAAACAACTAGCCACCAGAGGGAATTATTTAAAAACTTGTCTCCACTCTCATCAGAAAACATTACAGAAGTTCCTGGGTTGAGTGGGGTCTGGAGGGAATTTATTCCCAAAGCATTGAAATAGTGGAGTTATGAACTTGTCTGGAGTTAAGAGCTATAAAACTCTTCCTTTCTGTCCTCTTCTGTTCACTGTCATTAGTTTAAGCTGATGGAGAACATATTGAAGACTTAAATTTGAAAGCCAAAACTTTTCATTTGTTCTAAGCCCTCTCTCAGAAGGAAAAATAAATTAAAAAATTTTCTTCCATCTCCACTGACTGTGACATCTGATATGTAATGTCACTTGCATTTGGAGAAACCCCTCCTCCACTGAGAAGCAAGAGGCATTCTCCACCTGTTCTTCTAACCTCACAGTGTTTATAGTTTTCTTTAGGAGCTAAATTATTGTGTATCTGACACTAATCACCAGTACCTGCACAACCCTGAAGTGTTCCTTGCCTTCTGTACTGTCCTGACTACTCTGATCAACCCTCTTATCTACAGCCTGAGGACTAGGGATGTCAGGGAGCCTGTAAGTAGAGCTCTTCATCAGTGTGTTTGTAATGTCTCATATCCACTGTAGGTGGTTGAGTCCCTGTCTCATGGTGCTTAAACTGATTTCTTGATCAGTACATATGCAGCAAGCCTTTATGCTTCCTTACTCACAGACCTCTGTAGAACACTGTGCATGCCATGAGCAACACTTATCTGCTCCATATCTTACATATCACCATGACTTTTGTCATCATGAACACTGATTTGTGGCATTTCACCCCCTAATTTCATGTGTCATTGTCCAGGGCACTTGACAAAACTCTTCCTCATTCTGTTGGGAAATTTCTGCAGCTGTATTGTCCCTCACCTCTGGTTACGACAAGGAGATGGATCTTTTATGAACCTTATGCAGCTCTGGTTTAGTATTTTAATGAACCATACATTCTTTTTTTTAATTTTAAGACTGTTGTTTCATTGCAAAAACAAACAGAAAGTGCAAGGACCACCTGACAGTTTGAAATATTTCTGATTTTGTAGGATGAAAAAAGAATATGTCCTGTCTGTAAAGAAGTTTGGCATAAGAAAAGGTGAAGATGTAAGTCCTCTTGTGACAGTCAAGGAAAACCGAGTTGAAAAGAGAGAATAAGCTCTGGTGCAATCCCATCCATACTGCTAATTGGAGACGTTCTTATAGTAATGTAATAGTATAGTAAATGTATAGTAGAACTACAATAAAGCTCAGAAGCTTTGTCTGCAACAGACCAAGTCCCTCCCCAGGAGTCCCATCTAGTATAGATTCTGTGCGGACAGTAGCCAAAACAGGATGCTAAAGCAAATAGAAAGTGATTCAAATTGATTGTGTAGGCACATTCACTGCCAGCCAAATTCCTGGTGCTCAGCTTTTCTACCCAGACCACTCCACTCTTAAATTTCTTTCAGAGATCTCTTCTCTGATGATAGACCCCAGTCATTCCTCTACATCCCTTCATCTTCCCTCATCTATATCTAGATCCTCAGGGATCCCAACTGCTCCAATAAAATACCTCTATTCCCTTCCTCAGCTTTCTTTCAGGTATTTTTTACCCAATTCTAGACACCACAGTTCCTCCTATCCAGACACCCATATTCCTGTGCCTCTTTTAGACATCTGTCTCTGGGCTCCGCATCATTACCCAGAGAAGGGATCTTTGAAGTCCAAGTCTTGGCCCAAAACAGAGACAACTTGGAGGAGGTGGCTGAGGGTATTGCCCAGTTAGGTGATCAATATCTCCAAAGAGAGAGATCCCATAACTTTCTGCAGCCCTGTTCCAACATTTGATTACCCTCATGGTGATTTGTTTTCCGTAATATCTAAACAATTTCCCATGTTGCAACTTGTGTTCACTCTCTCTTGGCCAAAAACTGTGCACCAACAAAGAAGTCTAGTTCCATCTTATCTGTACTCACTACACCCTGATAGCTGCAGACAGTAGTAAGATACCCACAAGCCTGCATATTGCAAGGCTGAACAAACCCGATTCTCTCTGCTTCTCCTTGTATGTCAAGTCTTCCAGCCCCCTAGCTGTCTTGGTGGTCTGCCAGCAGACTCACTCCAATGTGTTAATGTATTGCCCATACTATTCCAAATGTGCTCTCCTATGTACCACATACAGGGGAATTATTACTTCCTTTGACTTTCTGGCTACACTCCTGATGAGACGGTCAAGCATGTAATTGTCCTCCAGATGCAGGATTTTGCATTTAACTTTTCTCAACTTTATCAGACTCCCAAGAGCCCATTTTTCAAGTCTGTCTAGCTCCCTCTAGACTTGCCCACTAGCATATCAACTGCTCCCCAAGATTATAAGATATCCTGTCTGGCCTCCAGGTACTACTCCAGATGAGGACAGGGCTCTCTTAGACCATGTGTCCCATCTGAAAACTCATGTAGAGCTCTTGCATACCTTAGGACATTTAAATAAATAGCTGGCATCTATTCTTAAGTAACTGATTCTTGCCTTCACTTAGAACAGATGAAGAAGTTTGGACATGAATTTAGCTCATCCAAATGCTGGTACTTGTATTTAGGGAACTGGACTACTTTCAAGACTCATCTGACTGCAAAGAACAGCATGGGAGCTTAGACATCTAGCTCACTTATAGATGCCCATATTGTAGTTGTATACAACAAATTCCCCAGATATAGAGACTTCAGATATTTAAATCTGGAACTGGAAGTTATTCTTAGTAAAAATACTTAATTCTTATCTTAAATGAGTCATTAGGCATCCCATATCACAGTTACAGTAATTACAATTTTTCTGTGGCAGTTCATGATTGGGGAGTATGAGAGTGGTTTATAGATGACCACAAGTGACTCAGTTGCCATCATCACAAGACAAAAGACCGAAGTGCCCTCAGTGAAATGAAAGAAGCACAACTGGAGAAAGCAATCACTTAGTGAAATGGTTCTGCTTGGAGAGAAGAGACTTGAAATTTACTTGGGAGTACTTGTAGAGACTTTTAATAGAAAAAGATTAGCATGAGTAAAATATGAATGGAAGTACAAGTGTGTGTGTATGTGAAAGCATCAGAAGAAACAACAAAACAAGAGTAAAAAGAATGGTCTATATTAATAGGTAAGGACACCATTTCCAGCAGTATAACTGAGGAATGATTTATTATGTGAAGCTCAGAAGAAATGCACTCTAAGAAGACCAGACACAAACTAGAGAAGAAGACTCTGCACTCGAACATTGGGAGGAAGGCAGCAAGGTTATATTACATCACATATGCCACTCCTTTTCCTGTTAGTCCATTAGGGAAACAGACTGTAGCCATAAAGATGTGCCTATTTCAAACACCAGACTTACTGAAGATATACAGAGACTGAAGTAAGGGAGATTCTGAAGCAAAGGACTACCCCATAACAAGTGTTGATTTCAAAACGGTATAAAGGATCAGTCTAAAAAGTTAGTGAATGCCAGTCAAGAAAAAACCCAGAGACACAATGAGGTCTCAAGAACTGGCATCTCTTCTACCCGATATCAGACATGTGATAATGGCTGGATTACTTGATCTCATATGTCATGGTGCTTATATGGAGGGTAAGAGGGTGGGAGTGAATGAGTTCTACCATGTTTTGGACCTGGGGGCATGGAGATGTGGCAGCCTTGCCTCTGCTGGGCTACTGGATTTGGCAGCTCTTAACACATGCCATTTTTAAATTTAAATTAAAAAGCTATAGCAACAAGTAGCAATTCCACGAGCTCAAATGGCCTCAGCAGGGAACTGTAGTTTGGGAGTCCAGGACAGGCAAGATAATGACAGTGACTGGAACTGGGTTCCTGGAGACAAACCTAACTCACATGGATCTGATAGCCCCATTAAACTACAATCATACTCCATTATCTATCAAGAACGCATATCTGAGAAGTGGAATGGTTAACATCGTGACAGCTAGTGAAGCAATTTTCCCCACAGGAATGAATGGAGAGGCACAAGGACATGAGAAATATGCACTGCATAAACCAGGATGTTATATATGGCATGAAGGATGGAGAAGACAACAGCAGGGACATCAGAATCATCAAATGAGGAAGATGCTGTCTTCCCCCGCCATCCCCTGAAGCTGGCTTTTCAGTGGCTGAGGTCAATCCCTTCAGAAAAAACATATACCTCTTATATCCCTTTAATTCTGATGCCTCCTGTGCAGCTTTCACAATTCAGGCTGAATGAGCTTGTAAAGCTGTGATCTTCTCTTGAATTTCATAAAAATTTCTTTGTTAAAAACCTCGCTGTGTAGAATTGCTATGTTATTGTTACTGTACTGTTTGATTTAGGTTTTTCTATACCTGCTAGCATTCAGATACAGGTATGCGTATGCCAAAGATGCAATAGCAGTTATTGAGAAGTTGTCAAAACCAGCAGCATTTACAGACTGTACTCTGATGGGAGGCCTATCACATTCACAGCTCATAGGTTGAGCGTAGTCACAGAGGCCTAGAAAGCAGGAAGAGCTGCTTTGTCACAACACCTTGGCTTTGCTGATTCTGCTCTCTTCCTGGGAGCCTGGAGGTTGCAGAGGTGTTGTGTCACTGTACCTCATGCCTCATCCCACACACGCCTTCACACTGGCAAGAGAGAAACCACCTCACCTTTCAGACAGGCTGAAGACTAGTGCTAAATAGCATTTTTATTTGAAAAAATATATCAAAGAGGACATTTGGCAATATAGCCATCTGACTGGTTCTTTTTTCTTCCTGTAAACAGGCCTTTGACTTTTCTGCTCTAATCAGCACCACAGGGAGAGGCACTTAAATTTCCTGTAACAGTTTCATCTCTAATAACCCTCAGTAGGCCCCATTAAAACTCCAAGAAACTGTATTCCTGTGTTTGCTTTTCACTCTGTATAACTTTCCTGAGAGATCTTGCTAGAGTGTACAAAACATAATGAGCTTATTCCCTCTGATTCTCTGTACAGTCACAATGTGGTTAATAGGAGAAATATTCTTTTAGGAAGAGTTTTGCTAAGCTTTATGATTTTAATGAGCACATGATATTACAAAATTTCTGATGTTTCTCATTTTTAAGCCTAAGAAATTAATATGCTTCAAACGAAGTTGGTTAATATCCATTTCAAGTGGTCATCTGACACTACCAAACATACATATACAACATCATCCCTGTGTTCAGTCATCTGTTTCTTATTATTTCTCTGGTTAGTCACCAAAGACTAAGTTGTCTTCTGTGAAGTCTACCTTCTGACAATCTCCTTTCATAGCAGTAAATAATTCTACATTGCAAATCCTGTGTCAGCATCAGTTCCTTCCGGTGCTTTCCCAGGCATATTAATCCAGGATGAATATCCTTTGCAGTTAAAATTCAGAGCCTACAAAAAATAATCAAAAACGAAATAATGTTGTATACTATTTCAAAGGTGGCTTTTCATTTTTTTCACTTGACTATTTAATCTACCCACAAAAATAACTCTGGCTCCATTCATTAGAGGTGGGCACATGATGAAGAGACACACAGGCAAATAGATAGATATGAATGTAATAAGATGGACAGAAAGATTATTAGAGATGTGAATTTGTTACAAGAATCTACTGGATAATTGTTCAAGAAGTAGACAGACAAATATTTCATAGGGCAAATATGAGAAGAGAAAAAAAAACTGACAGATAAGCAGCTGGATATATTAGCAAAGGAATGGAGAATCAGACAAAATACTTGAGTAGATAATTAGCTAATATGTTAAGAATACAAGTATGCATCATGTACACAAAGACTTTCTTGTTTCAACAAAAGAAAAACAGAGTTCTGAAAATATGCGCTAGAAAGGACTATGGCAGTAATAGCGTGCTAAGAAAAAGGGAGTAATTTGACCAGGCACCAAACTCAACTGAGGAATGTTTCATCTGAAGGTTCATTAAATAGTGTAACTGTTGATGCCAGGGGAAAACCGCCATGGGCCTGTAGATGTAGAACTATACCTTTTGTGAATACATCAAAAATCTGAAGTGCACAGGAAAGGCAAATGTAGTCCATGATGTTTTCCTAATTCTCACTTATATGTACGTTTTCCCATTTCTCACTTATATGTCCCTACAGTCCAGCCACTGCGGGTGGGAGAAACCTGGTCTCCAGTTTCTACCATGAGCTTCTCCATCTAGCTCATCATCCTCCAACAATCCCCACAGCACTCACCCAAGATCTCCACATACAACTGAGCTTTCTATAGGGTTAGAAACAGTCAAATCATGGATGGGAAATTCCAGCCTGTATCACATTGTGGTGAAAATTCCTGGAAATATACAAAAAAAGTAATGAGGTTGCAGAAAAATGTATCTATTCCAAACTGTATGGTTCAAAACACCTTTCCCAACCATAATAAAAGTTCAGCATGTGGAAGAGCATGAGGAACCAGGAAAAAAACACAAGTACAAAACCAAGCAGAATATTGAGATCTGGACCTAGAGCTATTAGTGAATGCATAGTGCTTGCAAAGACTTGCTAAGGCATTGACTTAATGTTCAGCTTTATCTGGAGAGGCAGAAAGAAAGGTCATAATAGTTTCAGGATAATCAAGATAAGGCTGGAACCAGAAAATCTAGGAGAAGGCACTCAGAAAATAAAGATAAAAAGTCAAGCTATGTTGTCATAATGTAAAACAGAACAAAGACTTTGCGATAATCATGGTGGTCTTACACACTGCCCATTGAGGTTATGCTATCCACCTTGTCACAAATGCATATGCTTGGACCCCTCACTTGCTAATCATTATTCCAGATATGTTGAGGCTGCTCTTGTATGAAATAAACCTTACCTAAACTTTTTGCATTGAACTAAACCTCTAGCTTTCTTGAATAGAAATCTAAGTACTACAATCTCATTGTGAGTTTGCTGGCACATCACAGTACTCAAGAGCTTGGCACGGACACAGCAATATTCCAGCTAGGACAACAGCAAGAATGAGGAGGACACTAAGTACCAATTTGATGACTGCAAATATCAAAGACACCACTATCTCTGAAATCTGAAACAGTGGCAGAGAAGATAGGAGCCCATGGATCTATCATCTGGGAAAAGTACAGATAGAACTTTTATTAATAAGTCTGAAAATTTTTTAACTATATGTTCCAAGTAGTTCTGCATTCTCTGTCAATAATTATGCCATAAACATAGCAATATACAAATGCAAGTAATACCTGTTAGGATGCACAACATGTGGCAATATCAAAATACATCAAAAAAGCTTTAAAATGTGTATAAGACATCTGAACAGGAAGGAAACAACTGTAGTGTAACCATTCTTGCAAAACAGGTGTGGGCTGGGTCAAAGCAATGAAACAAAGGACAAGCACTGAATAGCAGACACCATCCCCTATACTAGGACACTTGTAATTTAAACGTTAGAAAGATTGTAACATATGAAAAGCACATCTCAGATAATTTTAGGAATCTACAATGAATATATCTACTAGTGAGGTGTAGCTGTCAAGGAAACTCCAGGCTAAAAGCCTGGTAGCGTCAGTCAAGACTGTAACAGCTGATCCAGAATCAGACTGTTTAAAGGGGATGAAAATGAATGGCATAGGACTGTAGAGAAGACATTCTTCTAGGCAGGAAGGGATGTTCTGATATAATCCTCTCTGATAGATCTCTGATCTATCCTCTCCCAGTGCAAAACCATTCCATCTAATGAGGGCATCCTTCAGATGCTTTTCTTTCACTTTATTGATGATGCTCACATCCTCCTCCTTGCAGCAACGGCAGCCTATTGGTATGTGGCTATGCATAAACCTTTGCAATACTTAAGAATAATGGACCGTGCGGTGGGTATAGGAGCAGGGTCATCGGCCAGTGGATTTGCTCACTCTGCAGCACAGATTGCTCTGCTTCTCCCTTTACCTTACTGTGGTCCAAACACCCCGGACAATTTCTAATGTGATGTCCCACAAGTACTGAAACTGGCCTGCACTGACACCTACCTGACTGAACTGCTGATGGCCTACAGTTGTGGGTTGCTCCTCATAATAGTATTTATCATGCTGCTCATTTCATACACTGTAATCCTAGTCAAGATAAGGAGGCAAGTCTCTCAAAGGAAGCACAAAGCTTTGGTGATATTGATGATAAGCTTAATATTCATTCCAGTGATATTCATCTATATTTGGCCTTTCAAGTTTGCCCTGGAAAAGGTGGCTTCCATCTTTTTCATTGTTATTAGCCCAGTGTTGAACCTAATGATCTACACATTGAGAAACGCTGAGATGAAAAAGACTATCTGGTCTCTAGGATTCTGCTTTCATGAGGGAAAAGAAAGCCTTAACTTCCTTCCGAATAGTCACCCCTTTCCAGTGTAACTTTTCTACTGTATCACTGTAGGTAAATATGGACTTCTCAGGAAGGTATTAACAGATGCATTTCATGTGATTAGAAATTAACATGGATATCTAACCTTGAATTACTCATCCCAAGTCCCTTTATAATAGGTGCAGTTCTCCTCAATACAGTAAGTGGAATCTAGAGCTGAGCTCATCTCATTCTAACACAGACATCCAAAAGAGGTCAGTAAAATCCCCCTACAACTCCTGCCCCCCCCCCCCAAAGTTGGACCCTTTTGTTGACTATAAAGGTATCCTGCTGCTTTTTCATTGGCATAATTTACTTTTCTGTGTATTGTTGTTTCTAATCCTGAGGGATGGATTACTGAAAAAAGAATAGAGTCATAACATCTTTGTGAAATAATAAAAAATAGCTTTTGTACAGAGTAAGTCTTGTACAAATCAGTGACTTCTAATTGAACACAACCATTTGGTAATCTGGGATATGCTAGTTGCAGCTTCATGCAAAAGTCAAATATCATAAGGGATTCCTTTCAGGTTTGAAAGTGCATCCACCTTCCCATACTTCCTTCCCTGCTTATTCATAAATCTTTTCATATGAGATGGCGAGAGGTATCACTATAGCTAGAAAGAAAGATGCTTATAAAACTAGCCATGTTTTATTCTCCCCACAAATGATCTGCATTTATTGTATTTGTTTTAAAGGAACATCAGTATTTTCCTCCTCTTCAATCCATTTCCTTTTATTCCTATTTATTCCTATTTATTTAATAATGTGATGAAATTATTCCCATAGAAAGGCAAGTTTTGCTGATAAAATAACTTCCTAACAGTCTAATAGCCTCCTGAAATGTTTGCTTCATATGTTACATTATCCTGTCATATATGTATGTCTCTATTAAGATGACCAAAAACTCCTTGTTCCATAAGCATATTATGACTGACTGATTATTTTCTGTTTACACTTTTTCGTAACAGAAGTCATACTGATAGTGAGTGAGCAATGTAATTGGACAAGCAGTGTTTGTCTTGTTTGTTCTAAGTTTGTCTATTTTACTCCTGGATCAGATGAACTGCTGTTTAAGGAGGAGATGATTCCATCTCTTGGAGCAACCGTGCATGCTGTGGGAAGGCATGTTTCCAGACTGGGCAAGCAAGGCAAGCAACAAATCACAGACAGTATCCTTGCAGTGAGCTGAAAGCCTGCAATTCCCTGAGAGCTGGGAAGTGTCTGGTTCAAATAGCCAGGCCATAGAGGTGGCATCAAGAAATTAGTCTTGGGAAAAAAAATGTCCTGTGCAAAGAGTTCTGTGCAGAGTTTGTTGCAACTAAGAGAGTCACTGAGTTGGCTGAAATCAACCCTGAGTCCAAGAAAAAAAGGTACAAAGAGCGGAGTAGGCCGGAGTGATTTATTTGTAAATCTTTTGCTGTTATTTTTGTTCCATCTCATGCAGTCCTCTGAGACCTTTAAAAATGTAATAATATATTAGCAGTATTCTAATTTATATTTCAATAAAAACTCACTGGATCTTTAAGATAGTTTGTAAAGCTCCTTATAAAGTAACATGTCTATGAGCAGTCACCAAAACACTTTGTCTGACTTTGGGTTCTACCATATTAGCCACCATGATTGAGATGATTTATGGTTTTTTTTTCTTTTCATCAGGATGGTTTTAAGCAGCCAGATGAAAGTGTTTGCATTTGAGTTAGCAATCTAAGCTGCAATTATTAATGCTTGAGGTGTTTCTCTTTTGTACTGGAAAATGATTCCAAGGGTCTATACTATACACTGAAATCTACAAGATTCAGTATTTCAAAATATGCAAAAGCATGAATAATTTGGAAAATCTAGGTTGTATATGAAGAGGGAAAAAAATCCAATAATTTTTAAATGATGTTTGGAAAGGAATTATTGAATGAAACCATGAATTTTTCTGATACATTGAGAACATCCCATTCACTTTTACAATTATAAAATCTTCCCTGTGAATTAGTCATAGAGCTTTCCTTTATATTAAACAAAGCAGTTCTAGGATGTTATTTAGTTCATCCTAATGAAGATATTTAAAAATCCTAAATAAAATCCTTACAGAAAGTGTCTTTTTCTCTTCATTGACTGAAAAAGGAATGTGTGGGGACAAGGAAAAGCCTCAAAGGGATTCCTTAAAAACACCACACACAAGGGAAGAAATTACAGATGAATCAGTGATTCAGAAACAGAAGATTGAGATGCATTTCCTGAAGATAGAGTGGGTGGTGAAGTGGCAGAGTGGATGGTGAGGTATTTTTTAGTCACAGATATTTTTAACAGTCTATTGAGAGTTTTGTTTATATCCTCAGTCTTCTACCTCTTATTCTCAGCATTGACCTAGGGGTAAGGAAACACATACAGAAAAAGCCTGTACCCCATATGGTATTACGAGTAGCTGTAAGCTCACTTACACCCATGCATAAACAGATATACGCATTGATAAGATCCTCCCAAACCTTCTCTTCTCCAGGCTGAACAGGCCCAGCTCTCTCAGCCCTTCATCATATGAGAGATGCTACAGTCCCTTAAGCATCTTAGTGGCCCTTTGTCAAAAGCCTTACTGAAGTCAAGGTAGACAACATCCACTGCTCTCTCCTCATCTACCCAACCAGTCAGTCCATCACAGGAGGCTGTCAAGTTGGTTGAGCATGATTTCACCTTCACAAATCCATGTTGAATACTCCTGATAATCTTCTTATCCTTCATATGCTTAGAAACGGTATCCAGGATTAGCAATTTGTAGTGGGAACACCTGCAGAAGATCTGGCAAGGAGTCAGGGCACTAGGTGATAGCAGTCCCAGAGTGTGCTCTCTAAACCTGTGTGTAGAGTGTGTACTCTAAACTCAGAAAGGACAGTCATGCATACTCTGTTCTGTCAACAATGTCTAGCTGCTTTGCAGCCAGCAGGTACTCAAGGTTAGCACAGCTGAGATAAGGAAAAAGTTCTAGTAGATAAAAGGGGCCCTTAGGATACAACAGGGTGAGTCCTGCCTGGGTGTCCAACCTGTGCATCCAGCAGCCTCCCATTAGCAACCCCTCCATTCAGTTTCCAGGGCTCCCTGCGCAGTTTGGAGTGTAAGTCCTTTATTAAATCCACCTTGTTTAACCCCCTCATGAACCTTGGGTATCTCTCTTTGCCAGTAGTCGACACTCCCTTTCCCCTCTTGCGGTCATGCGGTTCCACCACCTTTCCAGGGATCGAGGTGAGACTGACCAGCCTCTCATTTCCCTGGATCCTCCTTCTGGCCCTTTTTGAAGACTGGAGTGACATTTGCTTTCCTTCAGTCCTCAGGCACCTCTCACTATCACTATGACCTTTCAAAGACGATTGAGAGTGTACTAGTGTACTTGCAATGACATCAGCCAGCTCCCTCAGCATTCATGGGTGCATTCCGTCAGGATCCATGGACTTGTGCATATCCAGTTTGCTTAAGTGATCCCTAATCTGATCCTTCTCCACCAAAGGAAAGTCCTCCTTTCTTCAGACTTTCTCCTTCATCTCCAGGGCCTGGGATTCCTGAGGACCAGTCTTTCCAGTAAAGACTGAGGCAAAGAAGGCATTCAGTACCTCAGCTTCTTCTGTGTTCTTTGTCACCATGGCCCCTGCCCCGTCCAGCAGCAGGCCCACATTTCTCCTACTCTTCGTTTCGTTACTGATGTATTTATAGAAGCCCTTCTTGTTGCCCTTGCTTTAAAAAAGTATGCAATCCACTTGGAATCTGGGGGGGGGGGGGGGGGGTGTCATAATATATTGCTCATCTTCCTCTTTGGAGTTATTTTTATTAATAATTTTCTGAAAGGGGAGGGAGAATCTGCTGGCACTTATTTTTCTATCAGTAGTGGGGTTACATAATCACAGAAATTAAGGCTGGAAGAAAACCTTGAGAGGTCATCTGCTCTACTTTCCCTAACACACAGCAGAAGAAACATATATTACTCTAATTCCTACTAGACATGAGGCTGATGTTCAAAAAAATAGAAATTGGTGATTTTTCAGCCTAATTACACAATGTACTCCATTGCTTTACTGCCTTTAGTATTCAGCATGTTTTTCTTAAAACCTAACCTCAAACTCTATTGCTGAAATAAATCCATTATTTTATTTTCATTTTCATGTGGGACATGAAACACATGATTCCTTTCATCTCTGCAACTGCCTTTTATGTACATAAAAACTGTTTCCAAGACTCTTTGGGTTGTTCCTAAACTAAACATCACCAGTCCATTAAATCTGTTCTTTTAGGTTATGCTTTCAAATCTGCCAATGAACTATGTCACTCTCTTCTGGAACCTCTCTCTGATAGACTCCAGTTCTAACTAGAAAACAATAATTAGTCCTTCTACCTTACAGACTATACTCATTCATCCACCCATTATGATGTTTGCCCCAAAAACATATGTTTGGGGATTTTGACAAGCTTTAGGTTTTCTTCTGAGTTTTTGCTAAGTTACTCTTCTCCTTTCTGTATTATGCATTGAATTATTCCCATCTTTACTTTTACCTTTTCTGAAAATGACTTTTAATCAGCCTCTTATTTTCATTTCAGCTACAGTATCCAAAGCTTCCAGTATGAATTAATAAAAGTTCCTTTTTTCAGTATCACTGGAGTATCACATGAAAGTTGGGGGTAGGTAGTATTGTTCAAGGTTAAGGTGGGTGAAAGGCATTCTCAGATGAGGCACAACACTCTGGGGACAGAAGAAACAGAATAGCAGCCTATTATCATTTCATAAAATGCTCATTAGTTCCTGTCCCACAACATCCTCAGTTTCTTACACAAGAGATGCTTGTCCCAGAGATAGCACAAATGTATTTAGGCTGTAGAATTAAGGCAAAGTTAGGAATATGGAAGAAGACAGCAAAAAGCAAGAGGTGTGTGTTGGCCTCCTCCCCCATAGACCATCAACAACATAGAGGAGCCTTATTTCCTGGTGGTAAACTGTACTGTATATTTTTGTGTACAATATTTGACTTAAAGATGAAGAAACTGAGAGAAAGGGTAGAATAGAGTAGTGGCATAGGTTAGAGAAACAGACAGCTGGAAAGAGCTTTAAATATAGTGTTCTAACTTTGTAAACATTGACAAGTGTTTCCTGTCTAAACAAGTCAATTAGTAAGAGCAGCAGACATAAAGGGAGGTATTGCACAGTTTAAATTCAAATATCATTAATTCATTTCCTTATTTATCTATCTAGATATCTCTTGATTTATTTATCAACCTATCTGCATTTCAACTTTACTCTTTTTCTTGATATGCATGTTGGAGGTAGGTAAATCCACTGTTATTTTACTCTTTTTATGGGTAATTTTGGGACATAAATATGCATGCAGTTATTATCTCATTACACTACATTTTCTACTAACACACTTGCTGAATACTTTCCAGTATGTATTTGAAGAGAGAAGGACGCATAACAAACCCTTAATGACATCTTAAGAAAAAGGACCAACTTTTCTTTCTTTGGTGAGTACAGAAATTCCAAACCAAGTAAGTCAGTGAATGTCTATTTTGCTGGGACTGTAGGTTACTGTGGATTTCTAGAGGCAAGACAATGCAGTGCAGAATCATGCTTGTACATACATGTAGAAAAAAGCTAAAGTGAGCAGGCTTTGCCACTCTTTATATAGCCAAACCCCTTTCAATTTAACCCTGTAGGAGCTTTGCAATGCACACCAAAGCATCTCCACAGCTCACATCTGCTCCTGGTATCAGTGGGAAAAGAGTTAAACAAGAGATGCTACCTTTTAGCCAGACTTCTTTTCTTTGTGGATGGCATTCTGTATGTTTTCTTCAAGCTGAATGGACTAGCTTCATCTGTTTTTTAAAAAAACAATTAATAGAATTAAGCCCTTAAAACAGTAATTAAAGAAAAAGCCTTAGGAGCTTTTACTGATTAAGTGAAGTATGGGTGGGATTAACTTCACCTGACTTTTAACCACAATTGTTTTGTTTTTCATGTTCATCAGCTGGCCCTTTGTACAGCCAGAGGGAAAATGTTATTCATTCCAGGAGTGATTGATTCATCTCACTCAAAACATCTGTCTGAGTTAAATAGAGTGAATTTGCTATTCAAAGTGCCAGTCTTTCTCCTTTCACTGTGTAGGGTGCCTAGAGGTGAGGATCATCTCCACTGCAGGGAATCTAGTCATTCTAGTCTCCTTTTTATACTTCCTGTAGAAAAATAGGCACTTTTAAGGTACTATTAATGTGACTTAAGTTAGATATCTATGTTAACATGAGAAGAACCACACCTTTAAAATGTAAATCCCTTGCTGTTGAGTATAAAGAGAGTCTATGGTGACTGGTGTCATCTATACCGTAAAAGTCCAAAAGAGTAAAATGTATTCTTCCTCTAACATTTTCTGATAATAATCATACTAGATCCATCAGTCCATCTGTCTTGTCTCTCTCTCTATGTATTTTTCCACTGTAGCTTTCAGAATCAAAGTATCTAACTGAAATACAGTTCAATTCTGCTTTTATGAAAAATAAAGCTTTTTTAAGACTGGGGCGGGGGCAATTTCCTTTCACATGGCCAGTTTTCATTCATCTAAATCAATAATTTTTTTTATAAATGTTCAGAAAATCTTTTGCATTGCAGAAGAGACGTGTTACTTTTTAGCCATCAGAATGTATTGCTATTGTAAATGATGAGAGAAAATCATTTCCAAATGCTTACTCATTTCCAATATCTTAAATGCTAACTGACATGAATCCTCTTCCAGAGAGCCCCATTTTTTTCTTAAATAGAAAGAGGGTGCAGGCAATTAGCTTTTATTTCTGTGACTAATTTCTAAATAAGTCAAAATTGGAAACACCATCCCATCTCAGCTGTTTATATTTAAGAACATGTAGGTAACAAGACTTTCTGAAAATTAATAAGTTTCCCAGCTGCAAATCACTGTACTTAAGGGAAAGAACTCAAGAACGATGCAATGATTTAAATGAGAAAAAAATAATAGATCTGTGGTAGGAAATCATGTCTCACATTGTGGAAGTCTTTTCACTTCCTGTAGTACCGTGATTCCTCTGAGATCAAGCTCATACTTGCTCTGAATCTTTCTGAGGGCCCATGCATGCAACATGTTGGATCTGATTCCACCTAAACTATGGAGTTAGTTAGCTAGTTTTTCAGAGCGGGAAATCCATGTCGGATGTGGAACCGCTAAAAATGGGAACAGGCTCAAATTTCAGTTCTGCCTCTTGATACATTGTACTTAAATTCAGGGAGACACTTGGCTGTGATGGTCTGTGTCATTCCATAACTGAGATAATTTGCTTATTCTGCATTCCAAGTTGTGAACACCTATGTACTTGTGATGCATCGCATCTGTATGCACCATTAGACATATCTCAAGTAAAGTAACTAACAATAATGATACAGACTGGGAGACTATGATGCTTGGGATTCTGATGGCTTTTTCCCTATATAACTTCCTTCATTTTACTGAAAAGGGTAATGGGGGGTGTAGTTCAGAAAAGTACCTTTGTACAGAAAATATCCCATGAGCTTTCTCTACTTTAAAACCCAAAGATCTGTGATTTTGGCAGCATCATCATGCAGAAAACCAAGATCCTCCTGCAAAACAACAATAACAACAAAAACATGTAAACAGTTCATCCCCAAACTTCCACTTGCCATAATTCAAAGTGCAGGACACAAACACATCAGTAGATATATCTCAAAGGCATTACGTAGATAAATCTCAAAGGCATTACGTTCACAGGTGCTGTACCGAAGCCATATGCAGATGAGAAAAATGTAAAACAGCGGAATTCCTGAGAACAGGAGGAACCTTTTTAATATGTAGTTCAGGGCTGGAGTTCTAAGTTTGGACTGAGGTTATAAGTTTGGAAGCAAAGCCTTGGACTAGGGCATGGAATAACTGTAATTGCTACTCTCTTCTCATGCTTGGTGATAGGCACTCCTGATTTGCAACTCTGGGTTGTCAGGAGGAAGACTGACTTCCAAAAATCAGAAAAGATTTCAGCATGCCTTCAATTTCAGGCTCACCTTGCAAGATCTCCAGCCTTGTGTGGAATCTGAAAGACCCTAGGAAGAAAACAAAATGAGCAGGAGCAGGAAGTCCCAGCTGGGCTCAGTGGGGAAATGGACCTATTTCAAACCCTTTCTGCATGCCTCCTCCAAAACCCTGCTTCCTAACCTGGACTGAAATTTCTTTCTTTCCCCCACATGGAGTATAACAAAGTTCTGTCTGTTCACATTTCCCTGCTACCTCGGAGTCAATTCATGTGATTGTTCTATGTTCTGATTCCTGCCCTAATGTCATGGGTTTTTCTCCTCTTCAGGTCACCTAGAGTAAGTGGAAAACCAAACAAATGAACCTGAGTTTGTTCTCTTGGGACTTACAAGATTCACACCTTCAAAGCTTCCTGTTCACTGTGTTCTATTTACATAACATTTTGTTAGGAAATACGACAATCATAATGGTCATAAGCACTGATCCCCACCTTCACTCTCCTGTTACTTCTTCCTCTTTCATTTAGCCCTTGCTGACATCTGTTACGCCACCACTACTGTTTCTAAAATGCTAGTGAATTTCCTTGTGAAGCGCACAGCCACTGCTCTCAGGGCCTGTATCAGTCAAATGTTCTTCATCCTTCTCTTATCTGCTAGTGAAGTGTTTATGCTATCAGCAATAGCATATGGCTAATATGTGGCCATCTGTAATCCACTGAAGTATTGAGAGGCTATGAGCAAACATTTCTGTAGTCAGCAAGTGGGGAGTGCATGGGCAATGGGTCTCATATTCAGTTCTAAACACAATGTCTGTGTTAAATACACAATTCTATGGACACACAGAAATCAAGCATTTCAGCTGTGAGCTGCCCCCTTTCCTGTCTGCTGCTTGCAGTGGGACCTTCCTCAATAAACTCATTATTCTTGTCTCTACTGTGATATTTGAGTCATGCTCCTTCCTGCTTACTGGCATCTCCTACATTTGTATCATCTCCACTGTCCTGAAGATACGGTTTGCAGAGGGGAGGCACAAAGCTTTCTCTGTGTGCAGCTCCCACCTCGTTGTAGTGGGATTACTTTACACAACTGCTCTGTTCCAATACACAAAACCTAGCTCAGTATCAGCAGTTACTCTAGATGAAGTATCCTCCACCCCATACAGCACCCAGTACCCATGCTGAATCCCATCACCTACAGCCCAAAAAATAAAGACGTGAAAACAACCTTGGGAAGAATTCTAAGGAAAATGCAATTTGTGTAACCATCGCTAAGCTGCATACTTCAAATAAATGTAACTTAAAACATGGCGTTATGAGCAAAGGACCTGTTGAGATGCACTTGTGTCTACATGAGCAGCCTGGCTTATTTGCAGGTTTGTTTTGTGCTTTTGTTCCCCACCTTGTCCTTACTGCAATTTTACTTCTTTGCTACTGGGACCTTTCTGATGTGCTACAACTAGGTCTTCCTCCAGAAGAAAAACATGGAGCACTTCATTACTTAGGTAGGTCCAGGGCCTGCTTCCTCAAGCAGCGTGGGGGAGTTTCTGCTAGGTCTAACACCTACCTATTCCAGGTTTCCAATATTCTCCCAGCTGGATTCATATTCCCAAATGCCTTTATGCTTCATGCTTCTCTGGGCAGCACAGACATTTAACACTACACTAT
Source organism: Dromaius novaehollandiae (assembly GCF_036370855.1). NCBI lineage: Eukaryota > Metazoa > Chordata > Aves > Casuariiformes > Dromaiidae > Dromaius > Dromaius novaehollandiae. Next base: position 395,488 of record NC_088109.1, read on the forward strand.
GATAGCAGAAATGTAGAGGACTGCAAAGTAGGGAATGTGTATGGAGCAGGGAAGTTTTTTATATGACTTCTGCAGAACTCTGGGGAGGCCTGTGGGGGAACAGATGCCCAGGGCAATGACCTCCCAAAGTGGGGTGTGGTGTTCATAAGGCCAGACTCGCCTAGATTTGCCAGCCATGAGCACTACAAATGTCAGCCAACATGTTTCAGTCATTCTGAAGAACAGGCACTGCTTCTTGGAGTGAATCAGAAAAACAATTTGCATTTCACATGAGACAAGAACAACTATGTTGTCTTAGCATGGCATTTCCATCTCTCATACAGTACTTTGGAAATTTTTTCTATTCCAGGCACTTCAGCTGTCAAAAGGGAAACATGAATCTGGACTTTGCACTGGGTTCCAAAAGTACAGTAATGTGCTTGCTCCATTGTCGCAATTTTAAGTGTATGAATCCCCCTAAAATGTAGCACAGCTGGTTGAAGACGTTATCTAATAAAGCTTATCTAAGAAAAGCTGCATTTTGCCTTTGTGCGGGGGCTTTTACAGGTCACTTGTTACAGAGTGCTTCAAATCCATACAGCTAATAAATAAAAGTATAAATGACAATTTGTGTGTCCTTGACACTCTCTTCTTACATTTTCTTCTCTTAATTTTCCTATTATCTCTAATCTGCACAATATGCTTTTAATTTGATTACTGTAGTTGTTTTTTGCTGAGTCTAGATACTCTCTTTAGCGACAAAGAGAAGCAGCTAATCAGGAGAATAGTAGCTTTTGTTCCCTTATGACTCACAACATGGATCACTATCACTAAAGCGACTTCTTGATGTCACAGCTACAGCACTAAGCAACTCATATGAACTTGTTTCTCTCTCCTCTTTTTTGGAAAGTCCTGAAGTCACCAGCACTGCTGCTGAATTAATTTTGGCTCCAAATTTTTCATAAGGTTGTCTTTTTTCAGCCTTCAGAAAAGAAGGTGTACACAGAATGCCAGGGTACATCCTGGAAGACAGCAGTTCCTTCCAAAGCCCAAAGTCTGTCTTCTCCAAATAGCTAAGTAGTCAGAGAAGTTCCTGTTTAAGAGATGTTTTCAGAAGAGGGGAACTGGGCTAAACTGGAATTCTGTCACTACATTATTGTAAAATCTTTGATATAAATCATGCTTCTGCCATCAGATTTCTAGTTTATTGTTGTTGATTCTTTGTCTGAGAGCACTCAGAGGGCAATTCCTCTTAACTACGTCAGGAGGAAAGAATACCCCTTGAGTAGTTCATCTCCCTCTTTGACAGCTACAGAGGAAGCCTAGATGACTAAACTATAAAACAGGTTGTTAGGTTCAGATTAAGATGCAGCCACCTAAATACAGATGTCTCGAATGCAGGCATACACATGTAGGTATCTAAAGTCTTGACAATGGCAAACAACAGGAAAAAAAAGTAGGATACACTTCTATTCTTACATCTAGCCCCTGTTAGAGTTGGCAGAGATCTAAGACTCAATTCAGCCACCACAGTACAAGATCTACCACTTCAGGTGCCACAGGGTAGCCAAGATACCTGCATGGGTCTTGCAGATATGGTGCAGGACTTAAAAAGGGCCTTCACTTTGCTGGAGTTGCAGCTGAAGTTCTGGGCAGGATAATAAGCCTAAGTGGCAGGGACAACACTAGGTGCTCACATTCAGGCAACTGAACCCGCTCACATGGAGTCTAGAGAGCCTATCATGATGGAGTGATAGTAATTAAATAATTAATGTCCCATTTGTATATTTTCTTGGTCACTGGAAAATCTTTGCTAGTCCTTTATCTCCTGTTAGAGGTAAGTTTACAACAATATTTTCCCCAGTCCCTGTTTTAGGTCAGACTGAATGAGAAGAGAATGAGATAATTTGGCATCTAGAGACACTGAAAGGAACAATAAAAACAACTCCACTCCACACAAGTCTCTAATTTGGATATAAACTGCTTCCTTTTCTATTTGCAATTCCTAATGATTTTATTATTTATGCTTTCACCTTGAAATGTTTTCTGTTTTAGAATCACAGACATTGCCAGAGAGCTGTCTGTGTGACCACAGAATAGAAGCATACAGTCTTGGGATAATTCAGATTGGAATGACATCTGGAGGCAATCCAGGCAAACGTCTTCCACAAAGCAATGCTGACATTGAATTCAGAACAGGTTCTTTGGGGTTTTGTCCAGTTGAGTCTGAGATCCCCTAAGGACAGAGATTCCACAGTCTTTGTGGGCAGCTTGCTCCAATGCTCGACTATCACACATAGACACACCCACAGAAATGAGTCTCTCTGGTAGCTGGTTCAAACTTATGACCTTACCAGTAGCCAACCCCCAGACCCCCTGGTCCCTCCAGTAGCCAGCTCTCAGGCCCTGTGGTCTCTCCAGTATCCAACCCAGACTTACGGCCACTCCAATATTAGGCTCCCAAGCCTCTTATCCAACTCGCCAGCTAGTCCAACTTGATGTTTGCTAGTGATTACATGCTGAAATACACACACATAAAAATATGCACACGCTCCGGTCTCTCCAGTTGTGGCACCACAGACACACAGGTCCTATGACCCGTGGTCTGACTCCAGTTGCTGGAGTCTGATCTAAGTGCCTCTCCTGTTTCATGATCTACGTGGTGACTGTGGTAGCATCATTCTCACTGTTGTGCTGGTGATAGCAGACCAGCACCTCTGTATTCCTGGAGTTTGTCCAACTTGGAGACTTGCTAAAATTCTATCATCCTTTCCCAATTGCTGGCCAGGTCCCCACCTGGGGACAGGACCATCTCTATTCAACGCTGCATGACACAGGTCTAAAATTTGGCTGAAGAAAGATGGAAAGATTGAAAAAGAAGGAAAAAGAAATATATTCTGCACCTCTGTGCATTCATTGGGAAACTATAGAGAGTCTGGGCACTGTGGAACAGCTCCATAGACAGGAGCTAAGCTTCATGTCTCTTAAAGCAATAGAACATTCCATTCCGTACACCTTTACCAGTTCCTTTTTTGTTCCTCATAAGAAAGAAAAAAGGTAACCTAAAATAAAAAAACAATGATGTTGATTGTATTTTAAAAAACTAAATGAATCATACAGATTCATAAATACTACATCTGATCAACAGGACAGCTTGTCCAGATGTTGCTATCTCTATTCTAGTTCTTTGGGCTTCAGGGAGTAGAGGCTCTAGTGCAAGTTCACTCTGAATTTAAGCATTTTCCTCAGTGGGTAACTAACTACACTGTCTTTCTCCTTCTTCACTCTGGGTGTATCACCTTGCATTGTGTGCGCTATAGCCTGAGTGGATTGATTAGAAGGGCAGCTAACAGGGCAGGATGGTGGAGCTCAGGCTTCAAACAACCCTCATGACCCCAATGGTCAACATGTGACCAACAATTCTTAAAAAGTAGATCCATTGGGAGGGAACAGGTGAAAAGCAAAGCACTCACTAGTTGCCTCTGTTTAGGCTTTGAAGAGCATTAAAATTCTCATGCAGATTCCTTCACCAAAAGTATTGGGAATGAATTCCTATCTCACCAAATGATTTGCAGTGCTTCAAACTGGGCCCTAACAAGATGCACCCATGAGTGCTGAAGGAGCCGGCTGATGTCATTGCAAAGACATTCTTGATTATCTTTGAAAGATCATGGCTACTGGAGAGGTTCCTGAGGACTAGAAGAAACAAATGTCACTCTTATCTTCAAGAAAGGCAAGAAGGAGGATCCTGGCAACTACAGGCCAGTCAGCCTCCCCCTGACCCCAGAAAGGTGATGGAGCAACTCATCCTGGACACCATTTCCAGGCACATGAAGGACAGGAAGGTGATCAGGAGTACTCAGCATGCATTCACAAAGGGACAGGTCCCATAGTCCAGATAGGTAAAAGGTTTAGCATTTGTGGGGAACCAGTCCCCCAAGGCTGCCTTTGCACTGGGCTCCACAAGAGCTGTGTCAAAGATTTCTTGCATGGAAGGAAGACTGAGGAAAGTTTGCTCATCCAAGAGATGAACGGGCTTGGGTAGGAGTGGCTGACCCACCCTTTCTACAACAAGGTGAAGGGAGAACAGCTGCAGCTGGAGCCAAAGGTGCATGACTGCAGGGGAGCTTGTTGATTTTAGGGTGATGGAGTGGAAAAGGGCATGGGGCAATGAGACACAAGGTGTTGCTTGAATCTTCCGTCTCAGATCACAGCCATAGCAAAGCTCTGCCCACACAAACCTCTTCCTCTGCTTTTGCAGCAGGTTACTTGCCTAGCCTACCCACCTGCTGCCATCTCCAGCTCTGACCAGAGGCTAGGCCTGCAGATGGGCCTGTCAAGGGGAGTTTTAGTAAACAATAAAGGCAGGCTGCTCTTCAAGGGAAGGGGAGACAGGAGACTAACATGATGATAAAGCATGTAGAGGCAGTAGCCTCACCAACAGTGGTGCAGTCCCACTGTACTTGAACAAGGTGATCAGAGCAGGTCTGGTGATGGTAACCAGGTTTAGCCAAGAGTCCAGATCACCAGACAAGTCCATGATGATGAGGCAAGTCTAAGGTCAAGCCAAGAAGACAAGCCAAAGCAGGTCAGAGTGAGGATCAGGTATGAAGACAGAAACCAGGGTCAGCCACAGTCCAGTGATCATCAGGCAAGCCCACTGTGATAGGGAAGGCCCCAGAACAAGCTAGGAAGTCAGTCCACAGGTCAGGCTCAGGTTCTGGATCAGCGAGGCAGATGGCCAATGCACAGGCATGGCCGCAATGTAGCTGAAAATAACTTGGGCAGGGGTCAAGCAAGAAAGACTTAGCTTAAATGGAGCTCCAAAGTGAAGGTGGAATGCCTGCAGAGGCTTCATAGTGGAGCAGTTCTGGAGGAGCCTCAGCTGAGAATCCTCCAACTTTTTCTCAAAGAGCTCCAAGGCTTGCCAAGCCTTCTTAAACAGTTCTCTCTTATCAGTAAGTTGGATTTGAATGCAGCCAGCTAATCTGGGGTGTGGTGAGACACTGTGCTCAGGAACTTGACAAGGAGAAATGAAAGGGGAAATGCAAATTGTCCCTCATGAGCCTTCATATAGAAAAGATCTGGTTTCTCTAATCAGGCTAGAGAATGGGGACTATGATGAGCATAAGGCAGATACGGACAGAAGGATGGGTTATGAGCAAAGGGCTTAGAGGACCATCTAGAATCAAAAGCACAGAGTAAAACTATATCAGGCTCTGACTGCTGTCTCTGCTAGCCTGATTGCCATGGAACAGAAAGAGAGTCTCTGCTGATGCACTCTCCTGGACAGGTGTTCTCACAAGAGAGAAGGTCTCCTCAGACGTCTTCCTCAGGTGCTAAGAAGGAGATGGGAAAAGCACTGAAGACTGGCATAGGAGTGGGTTTTTAGGGACAAGTTCACACCAAAGGATGCAGGAGCCTTGTTCATCTTAGTTGATCCTTGAGCCTCCCTGGAGAGACCATGGAGGTGCTTTGCATATGCATTTGTGAGGTGCAATGCATACGGCCTGTGTTCCTCATCAGCCTTAGGGTGGGTTTAGAATTTCAGAGAAGCTTCCACTGAAGTCACTGCCTACAGGAGTGAGCGCTGTTGGCCACACGTGTGACTGGGGACCTTTCAGATGCCCTCAGGTTGCCCTGCTTTCTCTGCTTGCCCCTCCTGCCTTGAACTCTGAGCAGATCTCATCAGTAGATCCCTGCTCTATATGCCACCTCACATAAATGGAGGAGGCACCCACATGCATGTGGATAGCTGTGCTGAACCACAGAATTCCACTGAGTAGACAAGTAACTGGGGTTCCTGGCAGAGATTCAGACTGCTACACTAAACATGCATGACTGAAGGAGAGGGATATCATCTTGGGAATTCACAGCTAGAATAATGTAGCCACACTAGCCCCTTGAAAGAGCACATTTGAACCAAAGGTCACTGATTAGCTCTTCAGGAAGAGAAAATGTTGATATTTCAGCAATTACCATACACAGGGCTATCAGTTTGTTTACTTTAAGGGAACAAGCCAACCAGTGACATTTTTCACAATCTCTTTTAAACTATAAATATATTTGCTGCAGGAATTCTGTCCTCCCTTTCCCTTCTCATTCCATAAACATTCTCAATGTCATATATTTTTAAAGGCAAAACTTGTCTGCTGCTACAGAGTTGCCAAATCTGGCAGCCTAAGAGAGGCAAGGCTGATGCAGCTCCACGCCCCCAAGTCCAACCAGCAGTGAGGCTGCGCCTATCTCCCAATAGGCACGCAAACAAACACACATATACAATACATATATGCACATATAAACACAGACAGCCACATAAAACAACACAGACACAAACACAAGCAGCACCAATAGCCTCATTCTGTTCCCTTCTATGGCTGATCAGGATGAAGGTCCATCAGTGGGAAATATGTACATTTTTTATATATATACAGCATGGATTCCTACAGTAGCTGGGCTTAGACACTCAGTATACCCAGTAGCTGGCCCCTGGATCCCCAGTCTCCCCAGTTGTCGGCACTTGGACACGTGAGTCCCCAAGGCCCACAACTCCAATTGCTGGTACAGACCCCCTCGCTCATGGACATACACATATGCACACACACGCATACACACATGCGCGCGCGCGCGCGCACACACTGTGGATCCCTCAGTAGCTGGTCTCAGACACCCTGTCTACCCAATAGCCACCCCTGAACCCCCAGTCCTCCCAGGCGCTGGCATCTGGGCATACAAGACCTTGAGGCCTGCAGCCCCACTCCAGCTGCTGGTACAGATCCCCTTACACACACCAACACACACAGAGACACACATGCTGTGGATTGCCTCCAGTAACTGGGCTTAGACACACAGTCCATCCAATAGCTGGCCCTGGACCTTCACTCTCCCCAGTTGCCTCCTGCACAGAAACACACCTACACACAAATGGATCTCTCAGTCAATCCCCAGACCTTACAATCTCTCTGGCAGTTGGTCTAGACCCTTTGGTCTCTTCAGTAGCCTGCAGGTGCTTCACCTTCAGAGATACACACACATAGTTGGCTCTCAAGCCACTTAATCTGCTTGCTGGCTTGTCTGGCTCAATATTTGCTAGCAACCATGAACTGACGTACATACCCTCACTCCAGTTTCTGGCACCCCCAACACACAGGCTCTGTGACCCATGGTCCCACTCTAGTTGCTAGCACTTAATTTCACTCACTCTGGTCTCTCCAGTTGCTGGCACCTCAGAAAAATAGGCCCCTACAGCCCATGGTCCCACTCCAGCTGCTGGCACTTAGACCTCCACACACACACACACACACACACACACACACACACACACAGAGAGAGAGAGAGAATAGTGAGTCTCTTCACCCAGGAAAATAGTTAGAAACAGAGTTTAGCAAGAAGACATGGCAGACTGTCCTGATCAGGCACTGGGCGTGGTCAGAAAAGTGTACCGACCAGCCCTGTTCATGTGTAAGTGGCCCTTTTTATCCCTGCAGCCCTCTATTTTCCCACTCTCGTTCCTCCCCAAACTTTGATCCCTCTCTTTCTCCACCTTTAGTTCCTCCCCTATACATTCCATAATAAGTCCTGTGCAACACCCAAATGCTCATACCCACATCCCATCTGTCCCCCACCCCTTAGGCAGTAGCCCCCCTCAGTCTTTGAGGTGATCTGGATACCTGGAAAAGGGGTCTGACAGCTCTCTTGTGACAGCTCCGAGTACCCATTTCTCTGACAGGGTTTTTGGAATTTCCCCATCTGCCACTGTTTTTCTATGCTCCTCTGTGTTTGTGGAGATAAGCCTGTCATGGGCTGATCACTCTCCTGTGATGGGCCTGGGAATAGCCTGGTGACGATATTCCTCAGGTTCCCTTGTCTGCCATTGTTCCTCTGTGCTCTGATTTGTATGTGGAGTTGACCTTTTTATCACATAATCAAACATACAAAACAGATTCTGTTCCATGTTCTCTTTATCAGTTAGCAGTAGAACAAGAACAGTAGATACAAAACTAGTATGAGCTCTTTCTGCAGCCAAAGCTCTCTTGAGAGCTTTTCCAAGTGCTCCCTTGACTTCCTTGTCCTCAGACTATAGATGAGTGGATCGACCAGGGATGTGAGGACAGTGCAGAAAAAAAACAGAATACCTTGTTCAGCTGTCTCCATGGGGCTGTTCTCAGCATCATATAAAAAATAATGAGGGTCTCATAACAGTGACCGTGGTGAGGTGAGAGGAGCAGGTGGAGAAGGCTTTCTCTCTGGAAGGGATCCTTAAAATGGCACCTCTAGTACAGACATAGCATGCCACAGTGAATAGAAATGGGGAAACTATATCCAGGAAGGGCAGTATGAAAGCAATCACTGTTAACATCCTGGTGTCATCATAGGAAAGCTGTAGCAATTGGGTAAAATGACAGAAGTGGTCAATCGCATTAGGAGCACAGGACTCTACCTGTAATAAGCAGCCAGTTCTTACTGTAGATATTGGCAGTCCTCCTACCCAAGACCCAGCTGCCAACTGGAGACAGAACTTCCAATTCATGAGTCTTGCATAGAGCAGGGGTTGGCACATGACCAAGTATTGATCATAGGTCATGGCAACCAGCAAGTAACTCTCAGAAGATATATAAAAAATAGCAAAGAAATATGTTGAAAAATACACACGTACATAAGAGCAAATATAAGGATGTACAAAAATAGCAAAGAAAGATGCTGGTGGATATGAGCCCCAGAGGGGTCTGTTTTGAGCCCATGCATCTGCAGCTGTAGAGATATTTAAAGGTATTTTGCTGGCCAAAGCAACATTTTGATTCATACAAAATATGATCTTCGCTACTCCTACTTCAATCAATGACAGAGTTTTTTCAAAGGAATGGACCTAATCACACATCTTTAAATCAACAATGGATAATTACAGTGTAGCAGAGGTAGTTAAATTGAAGCCTCTAAAATTAGTACAGTTGTAATCAGAAAACAGAGACAATTTCAACATACCTCCTACTGACAAGTCAAAGGCCACCTGCGGAAAGCACAGTCATTCTGGGCTCAGTAAACAGCCACCAAACTTAGTCCTGAAGAAATGGTTGTTGCATCTATCAGTTGGTTGCTTGAAACTCAGGAAAGAATGGGAACGGGACAAAATCTGGCAACTTAGAAGCACACACAAATTGCACCAAATGAATCTTTTAGCTGGAGTTGTTTCATGAATGAGTGTCTATAAACAGATGAAAAAAGTGGATTCTTCTGCCTGGGGAGACTGGTAAACTGACATGAGTGGGCATTTTAACTTGAGTTCATTCTCCTTTCCGTTACATTGGGGCCCAGAAGTTCCACCAGTGAGGGAGAAAGGAAAACCACAGTAAAAAGTCTGTGCCTAAATATACTGAACTATCTTAGCTATGTACAAAAGACAAATCTGTTGGTGCACAGGGAGGGGAAGCCCTGGGCCTGGCTGAGGCTGGGGTTTGGGGCTGCTAGAGCTGGAAGGCACAGACCCAGCGTGCAAAGTCACACACCTGCCCCTGCCGGGGAAAACGGGGATTTGAAGCCTGTTGTTCATAGACGGCGAGTGCCTGGAATGTCTTTTCCTGCTATTTCTGTATCTAAATATGCATTTTCTTTTTCCTAGGGGGTTTTTGCTGAGAATAACTGCTGTTTCACCTCTTGCCCACTCTTCCACCAGCCAGCCACTGGCACTGTTTTAGACTCCAGCTGGAGCTGCAAAGAGGAAGTGATCTCGCTTTCCAGAGATCCCTTTCAAAGGACCAGGGACTTGATTTGGCCTTCGCTCACCCATGCAGGAGCTGCGCAGAAGGAAAGGGCCTGTGTTTGCCAGCTCTCTCTGCTCCCCACAGCCCTCGTACCCCTGTCTCTCGGGAGCTGTGCCACAGGGGGACAGCAGAGCAGGAATCAGGTATGGCAGCAACGCACTGGGTTGGTTTTGGTCTTTGAAATAAAAATTGGAGCAAGACACAACTGAGACAAGGTGACACTGGGTTAAATCAATGCATGGTTTATTTAATCCATGCTAACAGCTCTCAGAAGGATGTACCACCTCACCACCACCACCCTTTCCCAGCTTGTCCCTCAGCTCCTCTGTGGGGAAGAGCTCACTGCTGCGCCACAGGAGCTAAAAGGGGCCTGCCAGAAACCTTGTCACTGCAGCTCTTATCCCCTTGCAGTGGGTAAAGGCCGTGCCAGAAGGGGCTGCTTCTCCTCGGTGACAGCTTCACCCTTCATCCCAAGGCGTGTGCTTTCCTCTGCTGCAGCATGGCTCTTGCTAGGTGCAGCCCCTCTTCCCATCCCCTCGCTGAACATTTCCATTCACTGCATGGGAGAAAGCACTTCCACCAGGAAGGGCAAGGTGGCTGACAGGGGCAGCCCAAGCCCCTGTTTGTGGGTGGGGGGAGGCAAGGGAGCAGTGGTTGCTGTAGAGCCTGTTTGTGTTGTGTGGGAACAGAAAAGCCATTCTGGTTTTGTGCCCCCATACAACTCAGAGGAGGGAGCGTGGGGTCTGGTCCCCTCCCTCAGCTGCTTCAGTTGGGCCCCCATCACCCACTTCTGCTCTTACAAGGAATTCTTAAGGTCTTTAAGAGTATCTTAAAGTCCCTTAAAGACTCCCTTTAAGGGCAGAAGTGGGCAGCGGGGACTGGCCCCAACCTGAGTGGCTCCCTCAGCAGTGCCAGACAGACCCCGGCCAACTGGAGCAGCTGAGGGAGGGGGCCAGACCCCCCACGCTCCCTCACCTAAGTGAGTTGTGTGGGGACAGAAAATAAAGAGAGGCTTTTTCGTCCTCACACAACCCACTTACTCTGTTTTTCTGAGAGGGGTGGGAGACCAAAGAGGTGCTGGGCTTTCCCTGCCAGCCTCTTTTCTTAAGGGAAAGGGGTGGGGGGGAAGACCCAATTTTGGGGAGGGTGCCCCAAATACATCCAAGATATGGGCTCTTCCACCCCCCCCCCCCCCCCAAGAAAACAGGCCAAGTTGCGTGGGGACAAAAACTAGAGAGCCTGGCCCCTCCAACATTGCTTAACCTCTCTGGGTTTTGTCCCTGCTCCTCTCCTTTAAAAAGGAAGCAGTGAAGCAAAGTGATCAAGGGCAAAAAAGCCCAGTCTTGGGGGCTTTTTACCCCCACAGATCTCCCTTTGCCCCATGACACTAATGAAGGTTGCTCTTCCTCTGGCAGTTTTGTGTTCTCCAAAAGGGCCCCGGCCCTGGGTGTGCTGGCTGCTGGAGCTTGGTTTATTAACAAACAGATCCCATTTCCCCAATGTGAATCCTTTTGCCATTCTGGGGAGGCTGTGTTCTCCAGGCCCCAGGGTGAAGTTGCGGCTGGGTGCAGGTCTGGGCCATCTAGCTGACTTTCTGCTAACACTTCCATGGTGCAGGCTGTGCTACTGAGAAAATAAAATGCCCAGCTTCCATTTCCCCATCCTGCAGCCTTTGCTCAGGCATGCAGCCCTGCACCCAGACAGCTCTCAGGACCAAAGCAAGGACCACCAAAAAGGCACATGGGGAGAGTCTGGGGCACACCCAAAGGCAAACAGGGAGAGTCTGGCATGTGCTGAAAGGCACACCGAGGGCTCTGGGACGTGCCACAGGGGACACTGAGGACACTGGGGAGGCCAAAAGGCACACTGAGGGCCCCAGGTCGTGCCTAAAGGCACACCAAGGTCCTTGGGACACACTGAAAGACACTCAGAGGGCTCTGGGACACCCAAAAAAGCACCCAGACAGCCCCAGCGTGTGCTGAAAGGCATGCAGAGGACGCCAGGAAGCACCAAAATGTGCAGCAGGGCCCTGGGGGTGCCCTAAAAAGCACACGGAGGCACCTGGGGCACACTGAAAGGCAGTGTCAGAAAAGCTTCCCACCCAGGCAGGACTGAGCCTCCTTCTCCTGCTCGCGACCGCAAAGCCCTGCGACCCCTTCAGGCTCTCTGCTTTCTGGGGGAGCTCGGGAAGCACCGAAGGGGCCACAGCGCCCACAGCCACTTCAGGGGCCCTGAAGGCCTATGGAGTGACACACGGACAGACAGACCGATCCCTGGCTTCAACCAACTCATAAAACGAGGACTCTGGAAGGTGGCAAAATGAATACGAAAGTGTCTGGGGCAGCTGTCTCCCCCCAGCCCTAACCCCGACCCTCGGGCTTGCCTGGCCAACCGCCCCGCCAAAGCGCAGGGAACGGGCACTGGGAAGAGCCTTGCGGCAACCCGCCCCGACGCCCCGCCCCCGCGGCGCTTCCCGCCCGCCTGCCGCCGCTCTGCGCATGCCCCGGCGCGCGGCGCCCCGCGGCCGGCAGGCGACGCTGCGGCCCCGCTGGCGGCGGCAGAGGCGGAAGGAGGCGGGCGGCGGCGGCGGCGTCTCGGTACGCGGGGGGGCCGGGCCGGGCCGGGCGGGCGGGGAGGGGCCGGCGCAGCGCTGGGGCGGGGGGCAGAGCCCTCCGGGGGCAGTGCGGGTGGCATGTACTGGGGTGCTCGTGGGCCGGGGTGTCGTGTGGAGGGGTTGCGTGGTAGGTTTGGGTGCCGGCTGGGGGGCCCCGTATAGCGGGTGCAGCGCGGGTTGCTGCGTGCAGCGGGTGTGCGCAGGTTCGGGTCTCCCTGCAGGGCTGGGGTGCCGTGGGGCGGGGTGCTGTGTGGGGCGAGGTGTCCTGTCGTGTGCAGGGGTGCACAACCCCAGCGCATACATCGCTTCCCCCCATGCAGCGCCCTTTTCCCTCCTCGGTGCTGGTGAGGGGCTGGGGTGGTCTCCGTTGTGCAGCCTGTGGTGGGCACAGGGCAGGGGTGTCGAGCCCCGGCCGGATGGCCCCGGGGCAGCCAGCACCCGCAGGGTGCCGGGCAGGGAGATGGGGCTGTGCCACGGCCCTGATACCCTTGGGTGCCTGCGTGGTTCTGGATGAGCCGTGTGGGGCCTTGGTGCCCTCCGTTGCATGGCTGGCGTGGCCCAGCATCCTGGGCACAGGCTGGGCTGTGCCCAGGGCTTTGCACCCACAGGCCAGCACCCCGCTGCTGGCCCCATCCCCACATGTCAAGGTGGGTGGAAGGGCCTGCAGCGTTGGACAGACATGTCATTCACTCTGTGAAAGCAGAACTGGGAGCTGCGGTTGGCCAAGGATCATGTGCTGTTTCCTGCTGAGCTGCAGCACGACTGACTCCCCACAAGTAAGCCAGTGCAGACACCGAGGGCTCCTGGGGAGCCGGCCAGCACCAGCAGCAGCGTCGGGCAGGGTGAGCAGCCACGTGTCCTTCCACGGGGGCTAGGGAAAGGTAGGCAGTGCGGGACTGAGCCAGGCTCCTCGGTGCAGCCCATCTGCCCCACCGCAGTCTAGGTACTGGGTGGGCAAAGCATCCCGCCTTGTGAGGTGTCAGAGCCGGAAAGGGGCTAACATGACCATGGAGGGCAGGCAAGGCTGGTGGAGGAGCTTCTGCCTTGGGGCACCCAGCAGCGTCCAGGAGGTGCAAGAAATGGGGATGGCGATCAGTGGAGGAAAAAGGTGCTGGGGGGGGGTGTCCTGCCTGTCGGCTCTGAGTCAGCGTGTGCCGGGGAGACAGTGGGGACAAAGAGCATTGCTGGGGTCTTGGGGTCCAGCCATGGGGAGGGGGTGGTTATTTTGGCGCACTGAGGGGTAGGCCCTCACTCTCCCCCCATGGCGGGAAAACAGGGCACTTTGCTCAATGCCGGCTGATAAGTTACTGCACCAGTTCCTCTAGCAAACTGCCTGTGGCTTCTTTGCAAGGGGAGTGGCCTTCCCGTAGCTGCTGCATGCCGTGACAAATGGGAAGGCTGGGAAAATGGTCCCTGGGATAGGGCTGGGATAGGAGGTCATCACCCTTGGAGGGGCAAGGCCCTCCTGAGCCCCTGTGCCAAGGTGGACACAGCTGGCATGGGCTGGGTGCTGCTCACCTCGGAGGCACTGCGGTCCTCTTTTGCCCTGTGCCCAGCTTGCACCAGGGACAGCTGGGGACACACGCGTGAGGAGTTGACTGGTCACAGTCAGGTGCTTGAGCAACAGGAGTTGGTGGCACAGTTGATGGAGGAGCAAGCCTTGATCATGTGCCCACAGGGAGTGGGCATGTTGCTCCTGTACTTCTCCTGTGCCACCTGAGCTCTGTTCCCTAGCAGCCTGTCTCTCTGCCAGCTCAAGGAGGTGAGACCTGCCTAGCAGGCATGGCATAGGCATCTGGGTCCAGCCCTGGGGCTGGCACAACACGTCTCTTCCTTGGCTGGGAGGGCCAAGGGCACCACCGAGTGCCATCGTAGTGCTCTCATTTGACCTCGGACCCGCCGCTAATTCTTCCAGACCCGTCCAGCACCGCTGCAAGCTGGTGGAGAGTGGTGGCTGAGTGCCTGTGCTGAGCCCAATGGTGCAGGCAGGACTTGCTGGGCAGGATTTGCCAGGCAGGGGCAAGTTGATGTGGGCCCTGACACCACTAAGCTGTCGCCTGCTTGGTCTCCCATCAGTGAGAAGAATGGGCTCCGTGTCGGAGGAGCTTAGCCTGGTCCCCCTGCACCAGAGGCCGGAGCTGATGGAGGCCTGTGCCCAGCTGCTCGGCGAGGAGTGGGGGAAGAGCCGGGCATCACGGCTCCACTCGCTCCAGCGCTCCTCGGACGCCTTCCCCACCTGCCTCGTGCTGCTGCAGAGCTGGGGCCCCTCAGAGCTCCCCACCGCAGAGAAGAGCCCCTGCCAGCTCCTGGGCCATGTCCGTCTGTCCCGTGTGGCTGGCCACCCACATAGCCTCTTCGTGGAGAGCGTGGTGGTGCCCAAGGCACTGCGGGGCAAGGGCTACGGGAGAAAGCTGATGGAGGCCACAGAGCGGTACGCCCAGGCCCGGGGCTTTCACCGCCTGCACCTCACCACCCATGACAAACAGCACTTTTATGCCCACCTGGGCTACACCCTGGCAGAGCCGGTGCAGACCATGGCTTTCCTGAGCCCGGGCATCTCTGCAGAGGTGTTGCGGATCTTCTCTGCCCACCCCAGCCTGGCTGCCGGCACCCCTGGGATGTGGGTGCCAGTCGCCACTCAGCCTTCCCTGCCATCCACTGCGGTGCCACCCCCACCCCCGCTGCCTCCGCTGAGCTGGGTGAGGGGTGCCCCAGCCAAGAGCGGCGGGCAGAACCTCCTGAAGAGCCCCCACTGCGATGCCAAAGGCCTGCCCATCTTCTGGATGAAGAAGGACATTTGAGGCCCCAGGGCCCCAAGACAGTCATTAAAGGCAAGTGCGGGCAGAAGATGCCCATCCTGGCCTGATCGACTGCCGTTGTTTGAGGCTAGTGCCCACACCCCAAACCTGAGGTTGCCCTGGTCCCATGGCAGCTGTGGGGTGCTTGGGGGCCAGTGGGAAAAAGGCTGGATGACCCCACGGCAGCTGGTGGCCCCTGTGTCTGACCTGTTGCCAGTGGAGAGGTGGTCTTGGTGCTCAACAGGTCACCCTTCCCTGGCTGGGCAGATTAGCTCTGCCTTTGCCCTGGGCTCGGGGGCTTGACCACAGCAGGGTGCCACAAAGCCAGGTCCTCTGTGGGCCCTGTGGTCTAGACTGGTCTTCTGGGAGCTCTGCCCAGTCCCACCAGCGTCTCGGCTGTGCTGTCACGTTTGCCAGTGTGAGTGTCATTGTCCCAGCTCCACAGGCAGTGGAAACTGAGGCATGGAATGGCTCAAGAGGTGCTGGTGTCAGAGTGGGACAGGGAGCAGCAGCACAAAGTGCTGGGAGCCCATGGGCTTTTCCAGGTTTTATGTGCTGTTGGGGACAAGCTGTCTCACAGAGGCCACGTCCCCTGCAGGTCACTGCAAGGGGGAATGCTGCCCCAACCTGTCTCCTGGCACTGCAGCATCTTCGCACAGGGGAAGGGCACTGGTGGTGCTAGACTGTGGCCACGGGAGGTGGGCAAACCCTGAGTGAGAAGGTCAGCAGGGAGCCAGTCAGGCCCTTTGCTGGGGGATTAGAGCTGTCTCAGCCCTGTCACGCGGCCCCAGGCCCGATCCGCTTCCTAATCCCCATCTCTGCAGCTGCCAGCAGGCAGGCAGCTGCCTGGCGCCAGCCAGCATGGCTCCCCACGGCAGGCACAGGGCAGGAGCGTGCAGCCCTACTTCACCCTGCCTGGGCCATGGAGCGGGGGTTACCCCTTTGGTTCAAACCTTCTTTCTGAGGGCTGCTGCAGGAGTGCAGCCCCTTGGAGGAGAGCCTGGACTAGCTCATCCTGCTGCCAACTGGCAGGGGACAGGAGGGAAGAGCCGGTTATGATGCCCCTGCTGGGAGCAGGACTGGGAGCCAGGAGGGAAACTGAGGCATTAGGGTAGATGGTGAAGGGCTTGGCTGTGGCATTTGTGGCTTGCAGGGACATGCCATGGCTGCAGTGGCCAACGCACAGTTCCATCAGGACCAGGGCATGGTGGGCAGAGTTGTCCACCAACCGGGAGGGCCTTGGAGAGGTGGGGGAAGGGGGGCACATGTCTCTGGTACTGCCAGCACCCCACCATCTCATCCCATTGCTTTCCTTCTACCTGCAGGGTGCTGGGCCCCCTGGGGTGGCCCAGCATGGGGCCAGCACTGGTGCTGTGGGCCTGGTTGACACTGTGCGTGGTGAGCAGAGAGAGCCCAGCGCCCAAACCGATCGCAGGTGGCCAGCCCTTCGCTGTGGTGTGGAATGTGCCCACGGGCCGGTGCTGGCACCGCTTTGGTGTGGGCCTGCCCCTTGGCACCTACGGTATCGTGGAGAACCTGGACGGCCACTTCGCCGGCCAGAACATCACTATCTTCTACAAGAACCAGTTTGGGCTGTACCCGTACCTGTCCCGCCAGGGCATCCCCCGCAATGGGGGCATCCCCCAGCGGGTGCCTCTCCGCACCCACCTGGGCAGGGTGGCAGGTGACATCCGCCTCCGCCTGCGGCCTGCTTTCCACGGCCTGGCTGTGGTGGATTGGGAGGAGTGGAGACCCCTCTGGGCTCGCAACTGGGGGGCCAAAAGGATCTACCGGGCAGCCTCGGAGCAGTGGGTGTGGGACCGGCACCCCTATCTGCCGGCCCCACAGCGGCTCCGTCTGGCCCAGGAGGAGTTTGAGCAGGCAGCCCAGGCTATCATGGAGCAGACACTTCTGCTGGGCAAGACCCTGCGCCCAAGGGGTCTCTGGGGTTTCTACCGCTTCCCAGACTGCTTCAACAACAACTGGGTCAAGGAGGCCAACTACACAGGCCGGTGCCGGCCAGCAGAAGTGCTGCGCAACAACCGGCTCCACTGGCTCTGGGCTGCCTCAGCTGCCCTCTACCCCAGCATCTACCTGCCGCCGACGCTGCCACAGGGTCTGCGCCACCGTTACGTGCACTATCGGCTGCGCGAGGCCCTGCGCGTGGCCACCTTCGGGGCCACAGGCCTCCTGCCCATCATCGCCTACTCACGTCTCTCCTACCGCCGCTCACCCCGCTTCCTGGGGCCGGTAAGGGCCATGGCAGGCTGGGCAGGGTTGGGGCTGCGGAGAGGGCATTGGTGGCAGCATGGCAAGCTGAGGAGGGGTCTGCTCACAGCATGCGGACATGGCACTGTTGGTGGGGTGGTGGTTACGCCAAGCCTGTGCCCTGGCCATGTCTCTGCCTTGCAGGCTGATCTGGTTCACACGATCGGGGAGAGTGCGGCACTGGGGGCTGCTGGACTCGTGCTCTGGGGAGACATGTCCTACTCGCGCTCAGCTGTGAGTATCCCCATTTGCTGCCTCTGTGAGCAGGGCTGTATGTTGTCCCTCCTGGCTGGGCACCAGGGCTGGCCATGGGCGCATGGCAGACAGCAGGAGGGGGCTCAGGCATAAGATGGAT
Source organism: Dromaius novaehollandiae (assembly GCF_036370855.1). NCBI lineage: Eukaryota > Metazoa > Chordata > Aves > Casuariiformes > Dromaiidae > Dromaius > Dromaius novaehollandiae. The sequence continues at coordinate 413,260 of NC_088109.1, forward strand.
GGGAAGGACATGGGATGGCCATGTCCCTGCTCAGGAGGGTGCAGGGCCCTCCAGGGAGCGGTGAGTGAAGTGACAGCAGTGTGCCCAGCTCCTGGAAGCAGGACCACAGCAAAGGGAGGACTCTCACAGCAGCCTTTCCTCTCTCAGGAGAGCTGTGCCAGCCTGCGCCACTACCTCGTGTCCACCCTGGGGCCCTATGTGGCCAATGTGACGGCAGCCACCTGGGAGTGCAGCTACAGACAGTGCCACGGGCACGGCCGCTGCGTGCGCCGGCAGCCGCACGACCTGGCCAGCTTCCTGCACCTCTCAAACCGGCTGGATGAGGGCCTGTGGGCACCCTTCCGCTGCCACTGCTACCGTGGCTGGACGGGCAAGGGCTGCACCCAGCGGGCCAAACCCAGTCCCAGCACCTCCTGTCTTGCGCCCACCCATGCCCACAGCTTCTATGGGCACAACAGCCTCCCACCGCCTGACACCTGCATCCCACGGGGCACTTGGGGCCGGTGACCACGGCTGGGGACCACTGTGGTCCCCTTCCCCAGCACACATGGTCCCATGCCCTGGTGCCTAATGCTGCCTGATGTCAAGGGCTCGTTACTTCCTTGTTAATTTAAATAAATCCTCTTGCCAGCGTGATCTTTGTGGGCAAGGCTGGGCTGGGCACAATTGCCATTGCATGCAGCACTGCTGCCAGGGAGGGGGAGGGGGGTGACCCCACTTGGCTCAGGGCTGACCCACCCATGCCTTAATGTCCCCATCCGGGCCATTCCTTGTGCCCCCTTTACACTGGGAAGGGGGACACCAGGCTCCTCCGTGGGCTCCTTGCCCTTGGCCGTGCTGGCACAGCGCTGTCTGTGACACTGATACAGCCTTTAGGCCCCCATCTCCAGGGCTATATTTATCCCCCCAGACACATTTCTCACTGTCCTATTTTAAGCGGAGCAGTTGGTGCACTGGGAACCAGTGCCCAGCTTCCAGGGGCCCCACACTGCCTTGCTGCCCACTCGCACCGCCCGGGCCAGGCTGTGCCTAGGTGCACGGCACAGGGAGCTATGCCCAGGGAGGCTGGAGAAGGTAGGCCGGGACTGGTGGGGCCCCTGGCACCCTCAGCGTGCTGGGTGGGGTGGGATGGGAGGGGTTGGGATGGGGGTAATGTCCCAATGTCCCTCTCCACCAAGGGGGTTGTGGGCAGAGATGCCTGCCCCGGGGGATAAGGCTGTCCCGGGAGGGCTACAGGCACAGTGGAGCAGGGTGGCAGCAGGGCGGGGGGGGGGGGGGGCAAGGGGCTGGCTGGCACAGCCCCAGAGGGCACCAAACCTGGGCACACAGTCCTGCCTGTCAGCTTGGGGGGGGGGGGGGGGGCGGCAGAAGCCGTGCAACAGCCCCCAGTGAAAGGCAGGGCACTGCTGTGCCTGCAGGTCACTGGGGACAGTCTGGGCTGGCGGGGGGACCTGGGCACCAGCTGTGGTCTCTGCCACCTCCCCCGGCAAAGAACTAGTCCTAAACCCAAAGTGTGCCAACCCCACATGTGACAACAACAGCCAGTGCTGGAGAGGCAGTGCAGCAGCGTATGCCAGTGGTCCCCAGCCACAAGCCACTGAGCCCAGGGAGCAGCCTGGTGTGGGCACAGTGCCACCTGGTCCTGCTCTTCAGTGGGCACAGCAGCACATGCAAGCCCTGGCTGCTGCTAAAAACCAAGCAAATATCCAGGAGAAATCCTTTCCCTCTACCTCACAGCTGCTTCCCAACACAGTGCCAACCAGCCTGGAGTCATACCTGCTCCCAAAGAGTGTCCCCTTGCCCTTTCGTGGGATGATGTGCCCAGCCCAGTGTCAGGCATTTAGACTCCCCCGGCATGGCATACACCCCGTATTATAGCTGTACACACCTCAGCATCACATGAGCCCTCTCTCAGGAACAGTGCACACAAAGAAAGCCAAGCTATGTCCCAGGCTGGCAGGGGCTAAGCCTGGCGCCAGCCTGCCCATGCCTGTGCCTGTGGGCAGCTGGGTGTCCCAGCCGGCCCAGGAGTGCTGCAGCCACATGCTGCAGTGGCCAGGCTACCTGGGCCAGATCTGGTACAATCCTGTCCCCGAGCCAAGGTCAGATTCCAGCCCCACTAACAAGGCTCTGGGATTACGGCTGCCTGCTAACCACCCTGATGACAGCACGCCATGGCCAGGGTGTATAGTCAGCATTCACCCTGTCACGGCTCTGTGCCAGGCTCCACAGCCCTTCTGGCACAGTGGATTTGTGCCAAAGAAATGCCAGGGTGGACTGTCCATGATGGTACAGCAACCAGGCTGGCACCAAAGCAGGCATCACCCACAGAGGGGAGACCAGAGCAGGCAGGGATGGACTGGTGCCCAGGGCTGGTGCCTGGGGTCATCTGGGTGCAGCTGGCAGTGCCTGTGCTCACCACCACCCCTGCTCCCTGGCAGACAGCTTGGGGAGGGCAGATGGCACCATTCCGGCAGAGCCCACCGACCCCAACAGCAGTGAGCCTGGAGACATCAGCCTGCACCCCGTGGAGTCCATCAGTGACCTGCACTGGGCCTCAGGCGGGCACAAGGGTGCTGAGGGTGAGACCTAGGCAGTCTGGGCACCAGCCCCCGCTGTGCTCCCCAGCACTGCCGGGGGCACCCCATGCCAGCAGAGACGGTCCCAGGGGAGCTGGGGGGTGGGTACTGACCTGCTCTTCTCTTCCCACTGCTGCAGGGAATGGCTCCGCTCAGTCCAGCACCCCACGCAGGCCCCGCACTCGCCCCGCACCCTGCACCGCCCCACGCCAGCCGCTCCTGCCCATACTGCGCCCTGTGCCTGCTGCCACTGCCTGCTCCTGCCTCGGCCCCTGCCACCCCCTATTCCTTGCTCTGCTGGGCATCCTGGCACTGGCTAGCCTGGTCCTCGCCACATTGGCCATCTACCTGAGTGGTATGTGGCAGCCCTGAGGGCCCACCCACACAAGGTGGGCAACCTTGGGCCTAAGCTCAGAGACATCGGTGTGCCCACTGGTGACCGCGTGCCCCAGCACCATGGTGGGGAGTCGAGCTAGGCACAGCTCCGCTTGGGGCACTGGTGGGAAGAGTGCTATGGGACACACGGCAGGGCACAGCTAGGTGCCCCATCTCCAGCACCACCCACAGGTGCCCTGTCCTCTCCCCGCAGTGCTGCAGAGCCAGTCAGTGCAGGTGCTGGTCAAGTGGCTGGAGAGCCAGGAGGAAGCCGTGCAGCAGCTGCGGGCCACCAGCGGGCAGCTCTGGGCTCACCTCAATGCCAGCGAGGAGGCTGGCGGGCACCGCTGAGCCACCCTCTGCGCCACACCAGGACTGCGAGCCCCATGGAGCCCAGCACGGCCCACATGAGGCAAGGGGCACCAAACTGCAGGGGAAGGGAGCAGGCAGCCCTGCTCCACTGACCCCCACTATTTATTACCCAACTCTGCTCATACCTGGCAGCATCCCCCCAACAAGGACACAAGGGGCAGGGCAGGGGGACCTATGGCCTCTGCCACAAGATGCCAAAGCAAGGGAAGGACCTGCAAGGACAGGCAAGAGCCCCGGAGTTGCAAAGGGGCTGGCACAGTCCAGAGGGACAGGCACACAGAGGAACACCAGCCCTGGTGACAGCCCTTCCTCTTCAAAATAACGCAGCGGGCACCCTGCAATCAGCCTTTTAATTACCTCCAGTAATCAAGTCTTATAAAATCGCCACCATAAATACATTCCGGGGTGGATGGAAACTCCTAGCTGGCGTGACCCCACTCCTACCGTACAGGGAGTCATGCCATCTGCAGCCCTTGATACTGGAGCCGTGGCAGCCCCTGCCCAGGGTTGGCAAAATGGGTGCCCCAGGGAGTGGTGCCCAGCCTGGCCCCCCAGGGAGGCAGAGGCAACGCAGGGAGGTGCCCGCTGCACCACCCCCACCCCTAATTTGTTTCCCACAAAAGGGTTATTTCATACAAAGCATGGGGCTAGAAAAGGGCTCACAGCAGTTAGCTGGCAGGGCTGGGCAGTGCCTGCCAGCCCCCAGGAACCTGTGCTACTCAGCCACCATCCTTGGGTGCCAGGCTGCTACCAGCTGCATGGGCTATGTCCAGCGTGGCAGCAAGGAACTGGGGCAGCGCTCCTGCCGCAGGCACACCAGTGGGCACAGAGAGCTGGGCCAGCCACCCCAGCTTTCTGCACCTAGCAGGGCAGAAAGCACAGCTCTCCCAGTCCGCTTGGGGCAGCGTGGGCACCCCTCCCCACTCCCACCCTGAAGAAACCTAGCTCTGTGCTCCGTAAGGCCACAGCAGGACTCTCCCCAGCCAGCTCTTCTGGCCATGATGGGCAACGCCTATACTCACACAGGACTGGGGAGGGGAGCACAAATGGGGGATCCCCCCGTAAACCTTGCTTCCCAAATGGGCTGCAGTAACCCTGTGACACCCTCTCCCACTGTGCCACATGGAGCAGCAGTCCCCCTTGGCACAGAGCAGGCACGCAGCAGCACCCCACTACCTCCCCTCTCTACTTTTCTTTTACCCTTTTCTTCTTTTTTTTTTGGTTAAAAAAATAAAAGAGGGGGCAAACCCCAGCGGGGCAGCACCAGGCATTAAATACTCTGCTGTACACGTATAAAAGCCCGAGGGCCAGGGGCAACTGCCCCTCACAGTGCTGGGTCTGCAGTCCACATGGGCCAGGGGGCACTGCCCTGCTCTGCCCATCACAGCACGTCCGCCCGCTTGTCCCGCACCCGGCTCCGGGCTTTCGTGCGGGCTTTGAAGGCAGCCGAATTGTAGAGGTGCTGGGAGGGGAGTGAAGGAGACACAGGTTAGGAGGTGACCATGTGCCCACCATCCCCACAGGGCCCACCCCAGGCTGCAGGGCACCATAGCCCCAGGTGGGTGCCAGGCCAGAGCCCACCATTTTGGAGAGCACTGCTAGGTAGTGGTGGTGCCCACCAAGCTCCGGTCTGTCTAGGAAGAGTCAGACCCCTCCAAAACAGGCAGGATAGTACCAGCGGCAGCACCAGGGGCACAGGGCCCTCCCACCCATGCACCAGAAGGTGAAAAATCAGAGCTCAGCACTGTCATCTCCATCCGAAGGGCACCCCTGGCACTGTAGGCACTGCCCCCTGCCCTCCCTACCACCCAGCCTGACAGGCACCCACCTTCTCAAAGCGGGAGACCTTGCTGGCTTTCAGAGTAGCTGCATCCAGCACCAATGGGGGCCCAAGGCCAAAGATCTCCCGTAGCAGCTCGTTGTTCTGGGGGAGGAGAGGCCCGTCAGCGCCTGCTGGCACTGTCTCTTCACCCACTTGGCACTGCCACCTGGCACCTACCTGGAGGTGGTGGCGGATGCCGGAGCCCAGCACCTCTTTGAAGGCTTGGTATGTTCGCCGACGTGCCCAGCTGTCCACATACATACACTCCAGGCCAAATCGGATGGTCTCCTCCTGATATTCCCCACTCTGGGTAGAGAGAGGAGCATCAAGAGGCATTTGGGCACCAGCCCACATTGCCATGGGCTCTGCAGGGCAGGACACAGTCCTCTCCCAAAATCCAAGGGCACTGCTAGCCCTCCCCAGCCACTGGTACCTCAATGAAACGCAGGATGTCCCGGAAGATGGAGCGTTGCTTTCGCCGGTCTGTCTTGGCCCGATACTTGTTGCTCTCGGTGGCCAGGACTTTGAGCTGGGCACGCAGGAACTCAGTGTCCTGGTGGCACAAGTCCTCCTGCCAGGAAAGAGTGGTTTGGAGGGGACAAGGCTCTGGGCACTGTCCACAGCCACTATCCCCAGGGTGGGACTGTGAGATAACCTGGGCCAGCCCCTCCACTTGAGCATGAGCTGGGGGCTCCAGGCTGGAGTATCTTGATACCCAGCCAACTGTGGCTCTTCATGCCACCAGAGTGCCAGCTCAGCCAGCAACACAGGGAGCAAGACCCCAACAGATGTCAGCTCCAGGAGCTCCCTTGCAGCTTGGCTGCCCATGCACCACGTACCCACCTCCCACCCAGCAGTGCCCAACCCTACCTCCACATCCTGGGCTAGCTCAAAGACCAGCGCGATGGTTTCTCCAGCCACGATGCGCAGCGCGATGCTGTTGCTGGACAGCAGCAAGGGCAGCTTGAGCCAGTGACTGTGGCAGGAAGGCACAAGCAGAATTAGCACCCATGAGCAGCCGGGCCTGGAGCTGCCTGGGGCCTTCTGTCTCCTTCTGTGTCCCCACACCTCAGCCAGCTGGCCCGATGCCACACACAGCCAGCTGGGGCCGCATAACCGAGCAGCCCCAGCACCAGGCCCTGAATGCCCTCACACTGGCACCCATGACTGCCTGTGCCCAGCAGCACCAGGCTCACTCACTTGTCCAAAATACTCTTGATGTGGGAGGTGGGGCAGATGGTGAGGAGGAGGGACCACGACTGGAGGGCACTGCAGTGCAGAGGGCCATGCTGCACGAGCACTGAGCTGCCCTCGCCCACACCAGGGGTGTTGAAGATGCCCTCTAAGCAGGACAGACATGACACCAGGTCCTGGAAAGAGGAAACCCCCCCATCAAAACACAGTAGCCAGAAAAACGCCAAGGCAAATCCACACGCTGCATGTGGAAGACGTGATGAGTGCAGGCACATCAAGCCCTAGGGCCCATCCTGCCCAGCAGTGCCAGGAGCCACAAAAAGCCCCAGAGGAATCAAAGACTCCTCAGTCTGGGATGCCACATCTCTGCAGTACAGGCTTCCTGCCCTGCTAAACTCCACACTGCCCGGGGAGGGGGTAGAGGGGCATCTGCCACAGCCCAGCAGGGCCAGTCCCACCAGCTCTGCCCTTGGCCACTGAGCTCCACCAAAATGGTGGCCAGGCTGGCATCATGGGCTTCAGGCAGACAGCGTGGCAGCCCCTGAGCGACCCCCCATGAGGAACGGACAGCTGCCAGGGCAGGCAACACCCCCACACAGTTACCTCTAGATCAGCAGCAGCAATGTAGCAACACATGCCCAGGGCTGTGGCACACTGGGGAGAGACGCAGGAAAAAGGTAATCAGAGAACCAGCCAACTCCAGTGCTCGTCCATGGGCATCACCACTCTTCTCCGAGGACTGATGGAGGAGCAGCTTTGGGGTGCCCTGCCCAGAGGTCCTGGGACTTTACTCACAGCTCCCAACCCCTGGCAGAGGGGGCTTCTGACCTGCTCCAATCCAGCCACCTCTCTGCAGTAATAGGAGCCCCAGAGCCAGCTGAGTGCTGCCTGCTGTCAAGGTGCCCCCCACCACCCACAAGGAAGGGAAATCTGCCTTACACTCTGCCGGGCGATAGCACTGGCTGTGCTGTCTGTCAGGATGCTGACGAGCAGGGGCTTCAAGCTGCGAAATACCTCTTCACCCTCAGGGCCAGAGCCCATCTGGAGGCAGAGGAGGGTGAGGACAGTGCCCGCCAGTGCCTGTTCCTCCCCTTTACCTGTGGGCAGCACAAGAGACCTCCCTCAGTAACCAGCCCTGACTAGTGTCCACTGACCCCCACCATGCTAGGCCACCCAAGGTGCTGGGAGCAGTCACTCCACCCTATGCCACCTCTGCTCGGGCAGTCCTGGCTCCTGCTGCTCCCCTATACCCTCAGGACCTCCAGCACCCCCAGCCTAAGCCGTGGTGCCTGCCTGTGCCCAGACCTTTCTTGAGACACTTCTCCAAGGAGTCGGTAAGCGTGAGGCGACGTTCCAGCAAGAACTCAGAGAGTGTTTTGGAGGAGAAGGCCAGACGCAGGCTCTGCAGGGCCGCCTGGCGTGTCTTGGCACTAGAAGAGATCATGTGAGATCACAAGGTGAGATGCCCCGAGGACAAGTACAGGGTTCTGCCTGTCAGGACAGGGGGCACCCATCTCCCTCGCAGCCACACAAGGGAAGGTGAGGTTCACAGGCTGGCACGGCGTGGGAAGGCTGCCACGCCAGGCGGGCCCATGGGGGCCAAGCACTGGCGAGCTCCTCACCTCTTGTCCAGGATGCTGTCCATGTACTCCTTCAACTTGTCCTCTGCTTCCTCCTCCTGGGCTTGTTCATCCACTGCCTCACTCCCTGCCAAGGCAGCCAGCTACATCACAGCATGTGCGGATGCCCCTGTGCTCAGGCTCCCACCCCTCCCTAGCATCCGGGAGCTAAAGCAGACATGTCCCCACCACCCCCTTCAAGCATAACAGGGGTGGCAACACCACATAGCAGTTGCTTCCAGTCACAGGCGGAAGCAGGAGGAGGGACGGACACAGGGCAGAGCAGCGTTTCAGGCAGCAGTGCCAGCCCCTGCCTGCGCCAGGGCTGCCTGGGGCTCACCTGTGCCCTCCTCCGCCAGGCTGGCCCCTTCGCTGGCACTGCTGTAATGACTCAGCACCTCGCTGACGGCCTCGTCGTCACTGGCCTGCGAGTCCGGCTTGGCACTGCTCTGGGCACCTGGGCGCAGGGGGAAACCCGCATCATCCCCCAGCCCCACGGTGCCCTGGCAGCCCACCGCGCCCGTCCCCGGCCACGTCCCTTCCCGAACCGCGCTCGCTGGCAGCCCAGATACGGCCGGGCGGGGCAGGGGGCCGCCGCCGCGCTGGGGAAAATCAGCAGAGCCCAACTCCGGCGCGCCCGCGCTCGCCGCCGCCGATAAGCGACCGCCTGGGCGGGCGGCGGCCGAAGCCCGTCGCCCTGCCCGGGCACGGCCGCGGCTGCGCGGGCCGCCGCCGCGCCGCGGGCCGGCTGCCGCCCGAGGGGAAACTGAGGCACGGGGCCACGGCGGGGGCCGCCCGGCCTCCATCCAGCGCTGCCACGGCCCAAACGGGCGCGGAGTCCCGCGGCAGCGTGCGGACGGCGGAGCCCCGCCGGCGGCCAGCGGTCCTCCCCCCCGCCCGCAACGGACGGGCCCCGCGCCCCGGGACGCCCCCACTCACGGCGCGCGGCGCGGCGGGAGCGCGGCATGGCCGGCGGTGCGGCGCTGCGCGAGCCCCTAGCGGGCAGGCAGGCAGGCAGCCCCGCCCCGCCGCGCCGCGCCCCGCCGCGCCGCGCCGCGCGGCCCCCTGGGAGTCGCCCGCAGCCCTGTGACACGCCGGCAGGCGAGCTGCGGCTCCCGGCGTGCCCCGCGCTGCCGGCCCGCCGCCACGGCAGGGCCGCACTACAGCTCCCGGCGTGCCCCGCGCTGCCGGCCCGCCGCCACGGCAGGCCGGACTACAGCTCCCGGCGTGCCCCGCGCTGCCGGCCCGCCGCCACGGCAGGGCCGGACTACAGCTCCCGGCGTGCCCCGCCCGCGGCCTTCATGGCCGCGCTGCTGGGGAGGCGCCGGCACACACGGAGGCGGGGCAAAGGCTGCAGGCTGCCGTCCCCTTACGCTGCCCCCTAACTGCCCCTGCCCCTCTCCCCCTCACCCCTTATCCTGCCCCCTTAACCTATACCCCTCTCTGCCCCTGCCCCCTTACCCTGCCCCCTTGCTGCTCCTGCCCCCTTACCCTGCCTCCTCTCTGCCCCTGCCCCCCCTGTCCCCTCTCTGCCCCTGCCTGCTGCCCCTGCCCCTTTCCCTGCCCCTTTCATCTGCCTCTGCCTCTGCCCCTGCCTGCTGCCCCTGCCCCTTTCCCTGCCCCTTTCATCTGCCTCTGCCCCTGCCTGCTGCCCCTGCCCCTTTACCTGCCCCTTTCATCTGCCTCTGCCCCCTGCCTCTGCCCCCTGCCCCTCTCCCCACTCCTGCCCTCTCCCCTTGCCCTCTCCCTCTGCCCCCTGCCCCTGCCTGAGTTTTAGTTCCTGGATTTCAGATTTGGATCTCCCCAGTGCCCCAGAAAGCCAGAAAGGGAAAGCCAGGTCAGATCAGGGCAGAGCTGGGCTCTGCACCGAGCACCCACCCCAGCATCACCTGTCGGTGCCCCCTTGCCTTGCGGCCCCTTGGGCAAGGGCCACGCTGGGGACGGGGACGGGTGCCTGGAGCAGCCCACGCAGCACAGTACTTTCATTTCCGGCAGAGAGGAAGCAAATTGCCAGCAGCCAAAAAGAAAACTCAGAATCGAAACTTGGCAACTCGCCAGAGCCTCCAGAGCTGATGCTTAAGGTAGCATGGGCAGGAGTGCCCAGGGCAGCCAGGTCCCAGGCCCACAGTGGCACCAGGGCCTGCCCGTTCCCACGGTTGCGGTGACATTGGCGACTGATGTCCCACTGCCTGCGGTGCCACCATGGCCTTCAGTGACACGGGCACCAGCCACGTCCCAGTACCTCTGGTGACACCAGTACCTCCAGTGACACTAGAGCCAGCCACGTCTCAGTGCCTCCGGTGACACCAGTGCCTCTGGTGACACTGGAGCCAGCCAAGTCCCAGTGCTGGCCGTGCCGCAGCCCAGGCACTTGGTCCGGTCAGGCCACAGCACAGGAGCCCCCAGCACGGGCACAGGCTTGGGGTGCCCCCATGGTGTGCCATGGGCTCTCCTGACAGCTGGAGCATGGAGAGGGGGCACCGAGCCACCAGAGACACCCTAGACTGTAAGGCTCGCTGGCACTCCCAGTTCCAGCGTCTTCCTGAGCCTGCAGGCAGTTGCCCATGGTGCCACTGCCCTGCGGCTGGATCCCTGCAGTGATGGAGGCAGTGCGCAGCCCCCATGTGTCCCCTGCCAGCCCCTGTGGTGGTGGCCAGCAGGAACAGCCCTGGGGACGTCGTGCACAGCAGCTATTTGGGGCCCCAGCCCCAGACATGCACCCCTACCCTCCCCCCCCCTCCCCCGAGTGTCCTGGGGGTGGTGCTGAGGGATCTCCAGGCACAGGGTCCTGGAGATGTGTCTGGGGATATCTAATATCTACATAACCTGCAGCTCTGGGTGGCTGGGGAAGAGGCAAAGCCCCAAGGCCAGGGCCACCTTAAGTTCGCAGCTGTGATGCCATTGGAGCGGAGGGTGAAAAGAATCAGGAGCAGCTGCAGGCAGAAGGGCTGTGTGCCCCCACAAACACCATGCCCACATTGCCAGCACCTGGTTTGGTGCTGGGCTGGCATCCCTGATCCTGCTGGACGCATTTTCCCCCTGCCATGCCCACCCAGCACCCTTGTTCCTTCCCATGAGGTCATCCCCAAACTCCCCCTTTGCTGCTTGGTACTGTCCCTAAAGCCAGGGCAGTACAAAGGCTTTCCAAGTCATTTATTTCCGGCATGATAGGTGGTGCATGGATACAGCAGTGTGGGCTGGTGCCCAGGCAATGCTCAGGAGCGCAAGGGAGCAGGAAAGGGGGGGCGCCGGGGGCCTGCGCCCCCGCGAAGACGCAGGAGCAGGTAGATGACGCTCTTGCTCTGAATGCCATAGTGCCCCAGTGTGTGTCGATCCTCCAGCTCCCTGGAGCCAAACGTCAGGCGCTGCTGGTCTGCGGAAACGCCCCGCAGGGTGCAGATCTGTTCCTTGAGTTGCCGGACAGTGTCAGTGGGCCGCACCGTGTAGGTGGTTGTGCAGTTCTTGTCATCCTTCACCAGGACCTGCATCTCCTGGGTCTCAGTGTGCAGCAGCATCAGTGTGGTGCTGCAGAAGATTTCACAGGTGGCCAGGGTTTTGCTGTCCTGCAGGATGCAGAGAGCCTGGCCTGGCTTCTGCTGGCCCAGGCGCTGCTGGTATGGAGGGATGCTCCACTGCTGCGCAATCTCTTCCTTCAGGTTCAAGATGGTGGTGTCCAGGCTAACAGTCCTGGTCAGACTCTTGCCTGTCAGCGCCCTTATCTCCACTGTCACAGGCCGGGCCGGCTGTGGGGGGAGAGAGCAGGTGGGTGAGGGCAATGGGGGCATGGTCTGGGGACTGCAATGCCCTTGGGCATGGGCAACCCTACCTGCACATCCCAGGGCTGGACAGAGGCGACACAAGGCAGAAGACAACAGCAACGGGCAGCTTCATTTGCCACTACCTCCCAATTCTTGCCTTTGCCCAGGATTCCCGTCGGGTCAGCGGGGTCCAGGATCACGGGTCTGTGAAAACACGCACAGGCCCTGCTGTTAGTGCCATGCCAGAGCGGATGGAGGCCTGGGCACACTGCAGTGGTGCCCATGGCCCCTACCCAAATGCCAGCTCCACTTGGGAGCAGCACCTGGGGCTGCAGTGCAAGGCAGTGCCTGTGGCACAGGTGGCACATGCAGTGCCTGGGCTGGGGGCTCTCACCGTGAGCTGAGCAGCAGTTTCTTCACATGGGTGCCCACCTGGCTGTCCTGGAGAGAGTAATACTTTTCCCAGTAGATGATGATCTCCTGGTGCCGGTGCAGCAGCTGCAGCACCGTGCGGAAGCCCACAGCCATGTCGAAGCCCTCGCTGGCATCCGTGCCCTGCTCCCATGCATAGATGGTCAGCAGTTCCAGGGCGTACTTGGGGGGCAGTTGTGTGTTGGGGTACCGTGGCTTCAGGACCTGGGAAGGAGATGGGAGCAGGTGAGATCTGGCAGGCACAGGCACCCTGGGATGTGGGATGGCTCCCAGGACGCCTATGCAGGCACAGCAAGGCTGGGCAGCCCCTCACCTCCTTGTACCAGTACTTGACTAGGCGCAGTAGGTTCTTGAGCTTGGCAGGGCAACGCTTCACAAACTTCTTCTGCAGTTCAGTGAAGCAGGGGGAGAATTCGCCAGGGCCACTGTGTGCATTCAGGAGCCTAATGTACACATCATCAGCCGGCTTGGCATCGTTGGTCACCTGCCCTGTAGGGTGAGAGGGAGCTGCAAGAGCCATCCCAGCATTGCTGCCCCCCCCAGTCCCACACCTGCCAGGTGCAGACCCCTACCCAAGGCATCATAGGCAGGCAGGACGTCTACTTCAATTGACTCCGGGTACAACTTGGACGAGAGAGTGAGGCTGAGGGAGCGTGGGGGTGAGTCAGGGGGGCCCTTGCGCTGGGGCTTGCTGATGTCCACAGTGAACGTCAGTGTCTGTCTGCAGCATTCGAGCCTCTCCTCGATGAGGGTGAGGATTTCGGCTCGCCTGTGCAGCTGCTCCTGGTAGCTGGAGAAGCAGCTGAGGAAGAGCACCACATCGGCGTCAGAGTTGTTCTTCAGGGCTGTGCCCTTGCCTGCTGAGCCACCCTGCAGAGGGACATAGCACCCGCTCAGCACTGCTGCCCTGCAGGCACAAGGCACGGGGGGAGGACCCATGCCATTCAAGGAAGCTGCCAAGGGAAACTGAGGCAGAGCACAAGCTGAACGTGCAGGGCAGGGGGGAGGGTGGTACTCAGCACCCTGCCAGGGAGAGAGCCCCGGGGGGGGGGGGGGTGAGAGGGGCTGGCATGGCAGGGCTCATGGTACCCAGAGGGCCCCTTCCAGGCAGCATTCACCTTGACAGTCTTGTGGACGCGGATGTCCTCGAAGCACTGCTCCTTGAAGAAATCGCAGATCTGCTTCACTGTCTGCTTCACCTGTGTGCGGAAAGTGGTGCTGGGCTCCAGGGTACTGGCGATCCAGGTGTCCAGTTCACGGGCAGTCACACTCCCCAGCCCATCCATGGCTGGCACTTGCCCCAGTAGCATCCTCCTTCCGAGTCTCTGGTCCTCTCCTGCCTGCAGCTGTCTTTAAACCCTGTCAGGCCGCCGCTCTGATTGCGTCACAGCGAGGAACTTAAGGTAGCCCCAGCCTCGGAGTTTCGCTTCTTCCCTGGCCACACAGAGCCAAGAAACGCTGCTAGATACTCCCATCCCAGGCCCTTGTGCTAGGAGATCTCCCAGCACCAACCCCAGGACACTCGGGGGGGGGGGGGGGCAGGGTAGGGTAGGGGTGCATGTCTGGGGCTGGGGCCCCAAATAGCTGCTGTGCACGACGTCCCCAGGGCTGTTCCTGCTGGCCACCACCACAGGGGCTGGCAGGGGACACATGGGGGCTGCGCACTGCCTCCATCACTGCAGGGATCCAGCCGCAGGGCAGTGGCACCATGGGCAACTGCCTGCAGGCTCAGGAAGACGCTGGAACTGGGAGTGCCAGCGAGCCTTACAGTCTAGGGTGTCTCTGGTGGCTCGGTGCCCCCTCTCCATGCTCCAGCTGTCAGGAGAGCCCATGGCACACCATGGGGGCACCCCAAGCCTGTGCCCGTGCTGGGGGCTCCTGTGCTGTGGCCTGACCGGACCAAGTGCCTGGGCTGCGGCACGGCCAGCACTGGGACTTGGCTGGCTCCAGTGTCACCAGAGGCACTGGTGTCACCGGAGGCACTGAGACGTGGCTGGCTCTAGTGTCACTGGAGGTACTGGTGTCACCAGAGGTACTGGGACGTGGCTGGTGCCCGTGTCACTGAAGGCCATGGTGGCACCGCAGGCAGTGGGACATCAGTCGCCAATGTCACCGCAACCGTGGGAACGGGCAGGCCCTGGTGCCACTGTGGGCCTGGGACCTGGCTGCCCTGGGCACTCCTGCCCATGCTACCTTAAGCATCAGCTCTGGAGGCTCTGGCGAGTTGCCAAGTTTCGATTCTGAGTTTTCTTTTTGGCTGCTGGCAATTTGCTTCCTCTCTGCCGGAAATGAAAGTACTGTGCTGCGTGGGCTGCTCCAGGCACCCGGCCACAACCCTAGCGTGGCCCTTGCCCAAGGGGCCACAAGGCAAGGGGGCACCGACGGGTGATGCTGGGGTGGGTGCCCGGTGCAGAGCCCAGCTCTGCCCTGATCTGACCTGGCTTTCCCTTTCTGGCTTTCTGGGGCACTGGGGAGATCCAAATCTGAAATCCAGGAACTAAAACTCAGGCAGGGGCAGGGGGCAGAGGGAGAGGGCAAGGGGAGAGGGCAGGAGTGGGGAGAGGGCGGGGGGGGAGAGGGGCAGGAGCAGGGGGAGCTGGGGGACAGAGGCAGGTGAAATGGGCAGAGATGGGGCAGGGTAAGGGGGTGCTGGAGATGGTGGTGCCACAGGGGCCTTGTAGTTTGGGGTGTCTCTGGTGGCTCAGTGCCCTCTCTCCATGCCCAAGCTGCCAGCGGGGCCCATGGCACACCATGGGGGCACCCCAAGCTAAGTGGGGCCTCAAGGAGTCTGGGGGTGCCCTGCCTGGGCCAGCACCTGCCTGTGCTCATGCCGGGGGCTCTTGTGCTGTGGTCAGCCATCCCAGGGGCATTGGCATGGTCAGCACTGGGACCTGGCTGCCTCCAGTGCCACCGGAGGCACTGGGGTCACTGGACGCACAGGGACCCAGCAGACCCCGGGCTCCCCTTCTGGCCCTCCTTTAAGCAGTGGCTCTGGCGATGCCCTGGGAAAACACTCAGTTTCAATTTCAGTCTTGTGGAAACAGAAGTGTAGCGGGTGCTGGTCTGGGCAGCCCTGCTGGGCAGGCAGTGGGGGAAAGGCCCCGAGGGGCATTTCCTGTGGGGGGCAGCCTTCGGGGGGCACTTTTTTGGGGGGGGCTGGGCACACTCTGGACACGGGGCTGAATCCTCTGCTTTATTGTGTTCCATTAGTACAAGCCCAGGGGCTCGGTGGTACTCCCTCGCAGCCATGCCCAGGGTGCTGGGCCCCCCCCACCCCCAGGCTCCTCTCCTCCTGGCCCAGCCGCCCCGCAGGGCCCATCACCCCGGGCAACGCCTTGTCCCTGCTCACGGCGGGGCACCAATCCCTTGGGTGCCTCTTTGCCTTGCACAGGCGCCTGCGAAGGCTGAGCCAGGCGTGCCCAGGTCCCTCATGTCCTCTCCTGGGCCCCTCCCCACCCCGTGCACCCTGGAAGCCCCGTGGCACCCTGCTGCCCCATCCTGCTCTGGCCACGGGCACCTCTGACCATGCCCGCGGGGTGCAGCCAGGCCGTGCCCGCCCCCGCGCCCCCGGGTGGGTTTACATTCATCAGTAACAGTCGTTAATAAATACGTCAGTGGTTCTGTGGTGCCCAGGCTCGGTCGCCCGTGGGTGCTTGGAGCTGGTGGTCACGGGGGCACAGGGGCCCCCGGCCTGGCCACACAGGCAGCCCAGAGCAGCTACCGGAGATCTTCAGGCTGGCTGCTCTCCTCGCCCTGCAACTGGAGCCCCCGCGGGTCCCCTCACCCCCGGCACCGTTCGGCTCCGGAGTGGCCCGCGGCCTGGCTGGTGCCAGCGCTGGGGCCCTGCCTCCGCACGCCCGGCCCAGGGCCCCGCTCCTAGGCAGAGCCCGGCGCCCGGGGCCAGCCCCAGTGTCACCAGGGCGACGCGTTGCGGGGGCCCCGTTCGGCCCGCGGCGCCTCATGCGTGCGCCGGCTGCGGGCTTTGCGCGGCTCCTCGCCCTGCCTCCACTTGGGGGGCCTGGCCTTGGCGCTCAGCGGAGGGGGCAGCAGGGGCCTCCTCCGGGCCAGGGGGCTCCCACGGCTCCAGAGCCGCTCGCACGCCTTGTCCATGGCCCCCAGGGGCGGGTGGTCCACCAGCTGGAGGAAGTCCTGGTACCAGACCTTGCGGCCGGGTGGCCCCGCAGGGTCGGTGGCACCGGCGGATGCCAGCCCTGGGGCCTGCTGGGCGCTGATCACCTCCAGCAAGAGCTGCAGCAAGGGCTGGGTGAAGCCGTGCTCGGTGGCGTGGCAGAGGTAGAGGCCGGCATCAGCGCGCTGCACGCTGCGGAGCAGGATGCCCCGCTCCGTCCGCACCACCCGCTCGTCCAGCTGCACCTGCGGGCACCGAGGGGCACATGGGGTATCAGGGAGTGGGACAGCCCAGCGCAGCCAGGCCCTTGGGGCCGGCTGTGCACGGGGGCCCGTGCTGGGGCAGACCTACCTCTCGCTTGGGGGCATCGCTGGCACGCTGGTATGTCCAGAGCACTCGGGCTTGCAGGGACTTGGGCACACACTCCAGGAAGGCACTACTGCCCTCTACCCCATACAGCTTCTTCTGGGGCACGCTGCCCAGCTGGGGATCTGCGGGGACACGGCCTGGCAGTCAGCACCGAGCGCAAGCCTCCTGCCACTGCACCTGTGCGGGGCCAGCGGGGCTGGCCACTTTTCGGCAAGGCCCCAACTCACCTTCAGAGCAGAGCATGTTGGGGTCACCGTTGCGGACGTCCTGCCGGCGGAAACGCCTGTGGGAGATGGGGCGAGTGAGGGATGGGCAGCAGCAGAGTGGGTGCCCCTCACCAGGGCATCAGGGCACATCACCAGCTGCCTGAGGGCAGCAGGGGCAGGCCAGTCCCCAGTGTGCTGCCTACCTTTTGGTGTTGGGCACGTAGCGGGTGCAGGAGTTGCCGTCCCATGCGCAGTAGGGGTCCCGGGCCAGACAGCACTCTGCGCAGGCTTTGCCATAGATGCTGCAGCGGTGCAGGGGCAGCTGGGCCACAGCTGTGGCTGAGCCAGTGTAGAGCTGTTGCTGCAAGAAGAAAGGGAGCCAGAGCATCGCCACATAAGGACAACAACTTGGGCACAGCCACAGCAGGACACGGGGACATGTCATGTGGAGCCGGTGGTCACAGAGCCCTGCTCCCCCTTACCCGCTTTGAGGAGATCTGCAGGCTGGTGATAGGGGATGAGTCCTGCCAAGAGAGCAAGGGCATAGGTCAGGGACAGCTGTGGTTGGCGTAGGGCACAGCCATGCCCAGGGGCACCAGGTGAGAACCCAGGTGTCTGGGCTCCCAGAGCACCCAGGCAGCATCCATGTCAGAGTGGGGATGAAGCTGGCCTGGCACAGCCCTGTGGGTCCGCAGAGCGGCCTGGCACAGAGTGAGGGCAGCACACACGATACATGGGAGGCTCCCGGGGGCACTAGGGACTGCAGAGCCAGGCCAGGTGCCCTGACAGCCATCCCCAGGTGCTGAGGCAGCCACAGGCTGTGCCCCTCACCTGGAAGATCTGAAGCTCCTCCAGCAGCAATTCCTCCATGTTGTGCCAGCTCTCCTTGGGCACCGAGACCACCTTCAGCACCGTTCCCACATCTGTGGGGAGGAACGGGGTGAGGCTGGGGATCCCAGGGGACACAACTCCTGTGGTCAGGGCGGCCCCAAACCCTCGGACCCCCCAGCCAAGGAGGCGCCACATGCCTGTGCCAATGAAGAGGACGTCGTAGTGGCCATCAGCAGCTGTGACCCGGTCCACAGCGATGCGGGTGAAAGTGTGGGGCGTGTTGGCCTGGAGGAAGAGGGGGCGCTGGCCGTGAGGTAGCACCGGGTTGTACATGAGTGGATGGTGCCGGGCGAACTGGATCACCTCATCCGGGAAGTCCTTGGTGGAGCTGAAGGTGCCGAATGTTTTGCTAGGGCACTGCAGGGAGGCAGAGCCAGGTGAGCAGGGGTTCTTGCTTCCAGTGCCCCCTGTGGGACCCCTGGGCACCCCCAGACTCCCCACTCGCCCCGTACCACGTACCATACCCGGGCGGGGGTACGGCACACGAGCCTGGTACGACACCCACTGGTAGTTGGGGCCCTCTTTGTGCGCAAAGGGCCCCAGGAAAGCCCGGCGGATGTCAGCCATGGTATAGACACAGACGGCTGAGCCCTGGAAAACGGAGCTGGTGAGAGAGAGACATGGTGACGTGAGAGGCAAAGGGGCCGGTGGGTACCATCAGCGCGTGAAAGATTGGGGGCTGCGCTTTACCTGGAGGTAGAGAAGATGGCATAGACCAGGGGGTTGCGCTTGTCCCTTGTTTGCAGCAGGAAGACGTCACCTGCGAGCAGGCACAGGGGCAGGGGCAGTGTGAGCACTGCCTCCGCACACCAGAGCTGCCTGGCTGCCCTGGCACCCACAGGCACCCTGGCAAGCCCTGGGTGCATGCTGCATCCTGTGCTGCCCTGTGCCCTGGCAGGGCTCAGTCCTGGGGACTGCGAGCCCTGGCTGGGGGTCAGACCATCCCTGTTGGCACTCACGGAGCTCGTCGAAGTGGGTGTCTGCACCATCAGTGCCTGGCACAGAGCACACCAGTCGGGCCTTCAGGAACGTCGTCCACTTGTTCACCAGGCTCCGCTGCCCACCCACGTCATTCTGCCAAGCAAGGGAGGGCACTCAAAGTAAGCGGTGCTGGGCTGGCACCCACAGTCCCGCACGCTCCGGCAAGCTGCTGTGCCAGGCTGGCCGCTGCGCCAGGCTGCCCACCTCACTCATGGGGCCTGAGGAAGTCTCACCCTGCAGATCTGGCCAATGCGGGCAAAGCTGGTCTTGCCCAGCCCCTGCTGCCTTTCCACTGCCGTCTCGCGGAAGAAGAAGTAGATCTTGTCATCATCAGGGTTCTCGCTCTCAGGCACCCAAAAAACATCTACGAACTTGGGCTCTGGGGGCAAAGGGCAGGGGTCAGGGGTGCCACGGCTGGTGCCCATGCTGGGCACAGGGCTGGGCATCTTAGGCACCCACGGGCACAGGCAGCCCCATCACAAAGACACCCTCCAGGGGGACTGGCCAGGTCCCAGGAGGACATGGACCCCCATGTCCAGCTGTGCAGCACGTGAGTGGCAAGGATGGGATCCCACCACCCCTTCCAGTGGGCACGCACTGTCCACAGGGGGGCAGCACACACCACAAAGTGCCCTGGGCAGCACTCATGCTCACCCCAGGGCCCTCCGGGTAGGATGTGCACTGCTCGGGGACACGTACAGGTGAGAGCAGCAGACTTGTTGCCCGTTTGACTCTGCAGGGCTGGCGATGCCTCACCGTGGGCCCCAGCTGGGGCGCCTGCGGCCCCGTGCCCTCCCACTCCCCATGTGCTGGCACTAACCGTTGAGCCAGCGGGAGTCGTGCTGCTCGGTGCGGATGGATGGGCGCGAGCCCAGGCTGCGGAAGATGGTAAAGTCACGACCCATCAGATCGGTGGCCACCCCGGAGTAGAGCTCCTCACCTGGCGGGCACCAAGGGGAAGTGTTAAAAAGGCCCCTGTGCCTGCCTGGGTCCCAGCTGGGCACCCTGCGCTTGGATGACCTCTCCCCAGCACTGGGGCTCGGCCCCCTCTTACCCACTAGAACGGAGGCAGCTGCATGCCGAGGGTCATACGGACTCTTCCCCTTGCCATCCTCAGCACGCCGCAGGTCCAGTTTGAAGACAGAGTCCTGGGGGTACAGATGGGTCAGAGGCAGGCGGGCAGCCAGGGGACACCAGGGGCTGGTACGACCATGTCCCATGCCAAGCACTGGCCTACCTCTGTGTGCTGGCCGACCTCCACAAAAGCACAGGTGGGGTGGAAGGCACCCGTGCCACAGGCATACAGATGGGTCCGGTTGAAGGAGTGCAGGATCTTCACGAAGTTCATGCACTCGGTCTGGGGAAGAAGGGCACGGGAGGTGGCACTGAGCAGGCACCCATGCCAGGCACCTGCTCCTGCAGCCCCGCAGCACCCCAAGCTCGCCCTCAATCTCTGGCTGAGCCTCAGTTTCCCGAGCTGCTCTGTGACAGAGGAGCCTGGCAAGCTGCTCCTCATCCCTTGCTGCTGCCCCATTTCTGCACAGCCTGCCAGGCACTCACATTGATGTCCTTGCCGGCCCAGTTACACTCTTCCCTCCACTCCACAGGCGCTGGCCAGTAGATCTGCAGGAGAGAGGGAGGATGCTTATAACACCCAGCTCTGGAGACATGCAGCCCCCCAATCCTCTCACCCTGGCTAAGATCTGCCAAACTCATGTCATGTCTCAGCCTGGATGCTGCCTCCACACCGTGCTCCTCTTCCCCAAGGGCGAGCTGGCCTGGGGAGTCTCCCAGATGCAGGCCTCGAGTGTGTCAGGCCTCAGCAGCGATGCCAGCACTGGAGACAGTTCATCTTGCTGTCCCCAGTGGAGGACAGCTGGGCCATGTCATACCATCTCATGGCTGCCGCTGCCCACATTGCCTGGTATGCCAGCAATGTGGCCACCCCGCGCCCGGCCCCGTTACCTTCCTGTCCTGCTGGCTGATGTTGTCGAGGCTCAGTGACACCAGGTGGTTCTTGGCCCCCACAAAGAGGCGACCGCGCTCCTCGTCCAGCAGCAGCACGTCATAGCAGCACGAGCGCTCCAGCTCATAGATGCGCAGCCCGTGGCGGGCCTGCAGCTCTGTGGGGCGAAGAGCGCCCTGCTCAGCCCTGCCCTGCCGTGACGCCCCCTCCCAGCAAGCCAGGCATCACCCAGAGTCGGGCAGGCAGAGAACCAGGAGTCCTGCTCCTTTCCCACGCTCTAACCGCTCTGCAGTCACTGGGTCCCCCTCCCAGAAAGGGAGAGGGAAGAGTGCTCTGCAGACACCAGGCAGGGATGCTGCTCCCACCGCAGGCGGTTTTCCCGGTTTCTCTGACCCACCCAGGGCACAAACAAGCTGGTAGTGTGGGGCAGACATGGCTGAGTGCAAATCCCAGACTTCACAGTGCAGGAGCGCAAGCGGGGCAGGGGTTCCTTTGGGGCGCCTGTGAAAGACTCTGTGCCCTGCCGCATCCCCCTGCCGTGCCGTCCCCTCCCCCAAACCCGTCCCACCAGCTTTACCAGGTTAGCCGCCCCCATACCGGCCCACCATCAATCTCCACACAACAGGCAGCTCTGGGGAGAAAGGGCCTTTTCTCTGCCCCACGGAGCTAATCCCTCCACAGCAGCAGGAACAAATGGCCCTTTGTAAAGGGCTGAAGAGGAGAGCACTCGCCAGGGACCCAGCTACCCGCTGGCCGGCCCAGCTACCTGCTAGCCAGCCACCTTGGGGTGTCCCGGGACAAAGTGCCCAGCCCGGCTCACCACCCCATGCCCCAGAGCTGGTGCCTACATGGAGCCAGAGGCTGGTGATCACAGGCCTTCCTGGTGCTTATGGGATGCATGTGTCTGTGCCCCGGCTCTGCACGCTGGGGGAGGCCATGCGCCTGTGGCGTGACCAGCTGGGAGCCGCGGGCACACGGCGCAGGGTCCCTGGCTGGCGTGTCATCCCTGGCTGGCACAGCACAGCCATTCTGTGGGCCACGGGAGCCAGCAAGAGTGGGACAGAGCTGGAGAGCGCAGCCACAGGGCATTTCAGGGATGCCCAGGAGCAAGTGTCCAAGCTGGGAACACGAAAGCAAATGCACTAGAGCAGGCTTGGGTGCAGGCGTTCCCCCCAAAAGCAGGCATCCCTCAGGGAACCAATATCAGGTGAGTAACGGGGCAGCCCCATACCGATGTCCAGCAACCCCCCGGAGCACTGGCACCTCAGGGCTGGGGGGAGGCCACGATGCCGGGCCTTTGCATCCCTCCAGCATGTCCTCCTGGGCCACCTGCATGCTGTGCCCACCCGTCCCCCCACAGCCCTGCACACATCTCCTGGGACTGGCTGGGGCACCGCCAGATGCTGCCGCAGCACCCAGGCACCAGCCCCAAATCTGCTCCCTGGCCATCCCAGCCCTGTGCACAGTGTGGCTCCAGCACATCCCCACGGCCCTGCCCTGTCCCAGCCCGTGGGGTCGCCTGCACTCACCTGGGAAGGTCAGTTTGAGGCGGGGGGTGGCAGGGGGTGGCGGGCGCCCAGTGCCCACAGCAGGACTGCACAGCAGCAGGAGCAGCGCGCGGATCATGGCCGGTGCCTGGCTCGGCGAGCGCCGCGCTCGCAGCCCCCCGACGGCTGCAAGGCAAAGAAGCGAGACCGTCAGCTCGGATTACAGCCCCCTCCTCCCCGCGGCGCAGCACAGCACCGCGCGGCACGCCGGGGCCCCTCCGCAAAGTCTCGCCCACAGTGCACAGCTGGCACCGGCAGCCCTGACCAAAAACCCTCCCTGCCTACTGCCAGCGAGGGTCCTTCCCTGCACAGGGAGCCTGGACAGCCCCAGGCACTGTCACCGGTGCAGCCTTGGCATGGCATGGGGCACCCACCGCAGTAGGATCTGGGCAAGGGGACCCACCATGGCTGGGCTTCACCCGGGAAGGTCAGATGGGGACACAAGGCAGCTGCCCTTCTCCCCAGGCACCATCATTTTTAAGCCTCTAATCCCAACCCAAATACAAAGGGCTCCGTGAGCACTGCTCCCGCCTATGGGGAAACTGAGGCAGGCCTGGCTGAGCAGCATGCCCAGCTCTCCCTGCGTCTATGGCACAGAGCTGTACCTGGAGGAGAGTGCTGGGCTCTGCTTGTTCGTGCCCCTGAGCCACAGACAGAGCTGCCCCAGGAGCATGGGCAAGCATCAGGGTTCAGGCCAACTGAATACACCTGCCTGGCCACACAGCAGGCTTCTGACCACTGGGCAAACCGGCCAGCATGTGGGCCACCCATCTTGTGCCTCAGTTTCCCCTGCTGCTGCAGCTCCAACCAGCAGGCTACCTGCCCTCCTTCTACCACTCAGCAGGGGAAAGCCAGCTGCAAGCAGGAGCCACATTTGGGGTGGAGGCTCTGACCGGATGCTGGGCCAAGTAGGTGCCCACATCCCCCAGCAGATGCCCGGCTAGAGGGACGATGGGACGCCCCATGGCCATGGCACGTGCAGATCCGGACACGTCCGCCTGCTGCGGCCCACTGCCCAGCACAACCAGCCAGGGCTTGCCCCGCAATCCCACGGGCAGAGGCAGGGCCCAGAGCAGCTCCCACCCAGCCTGAGTAGGTCCAGCGGTGGCCAGCACCTAACACAGTAGGGATTGCTGTGGCAGGGAGCCACGGCCGCCCCGAAGGTGCACGCATGGTCCTACCTGCTCGCGGCAGTGGGCACGGGGCCAGGGCAGCTCCAAGCCCAGCGCTGGGGCACAGTGCAGAGCGCTGAGCAGAACGGCGCTATTTAACTGCCTCACTGGCCCATGCCAGACACTAATGGCATTTGCAGACCCAAAGGAGCCACGATAACGCAGAGGGTGGAGAGAGCCCACAAAAACTCAGCCAGGGAGAACCGCTGGCTCCGCCACCTCAGCCAGCGCCGCGCCAGCATTGCCCACCAAGCTGCTGGCCCAGCAAGCGACTCCCAGCACCTCGGCGGGCACAGCGCTGCTGTGGGGCAGCTCGCTCCTCCCACCTGCCTCCCCAGCACCTGCCGGCAGCGCTGGCGCAAGGCCCACGGAGGGGCCAGAGCAAGCTGCCCGCAGCCCCCTCGCTGCCCCACGCTCTGCTTCGGGAACGCCGGCACGGGGGCCTCCATCCCCCCATCCTGGCAGAGCGCCCAGCCCCTTCTGCTTAGCAGCCAGGCCTCTCCCCAGCCACCTGGGGGGATGACCAGCACCCTGAGCCCCCGGCACCCTGAGCCCCCGGCACCTCCCCAGAGGCAGCCGCGTTTTGGCAAAGGCCAATTTCTGCAAACGGAGGTCCCAACTGTATGTGTACGCCGGGAGTCTCCGAGCCCTCTGGGTCCCCGCTACTCACCGTGGCCGGCCGTGCTGCAACTGGGGAGGGAGACGCGTGCTCTCGCCCTGCCGCCGGTGGTGCTACGGGCCGAGCGCTGCCGTGGGGAGGGAGACACGCAGGCAGACCACTGCCGCCGCTCACTGCGCGCTGGAGAGGCTGTAAAAGTTTATGACACGGATCGGGTGACAGGCAAAACAGGAGTCAGCTGGTAAGGCAATAACCCTGCCGGCTCCGGCTCTGGCTCTGGCTCCGGCCATCCCTCCGGGGGGTGGGGAGGGGGAAGTAGCCGGGAGGAGCCGGCAGAGCTAAGTCACCAGCTCGGCTTTGGGATGAGTTTTCCGATCTCAGCAT
The DNA here is from genome assembly GCF_036370855.1 of Dromaius novaehollandiae. Classification (NCBI taxonomy): domain Eukaryota; kingdom Metazoa; phylum Chordata; class Aves; order Casuariiformes; family Dromaiidae; genus Dromaius; species Dromaius novaehollandiae. The sequence continues at coordinate 437,675 of NC_088109.1, forward strand.
GGGCTCCCCACGGGCTGGGGCTGGTGTAGGTGCAGGCCAGCGATGCCAGCTTAGAGAGATCCCCGGTGTTGGCCCGAGGACACCCCCAATGCCAGACCAGAGCCCCCCTACCACCAGCCTGGGGAGAGCCCTAATGCCGGCCCGGAGATCCTCAACACCCGCCCAGGGAGACCCCCATTGCCGGCCCAGGGACCCGGCCGCAGCCCCAGCCCCGGCTCCGGCAGGGAGCCCTTGGGGGGACGCTGCGGGGACCCCCCACTGCCCGGCGCAGCAGGACCCACCTAGCGTCGGGGCTCGGCTCGGCTCGGCTCGGCTCGGCTCGGCCCCGCTCCGCCCCCCGCGTCCACACGGCCCCAGCGGGGCGGGGCGGCCCCGGGAGCGCGGGCTCGTGTGCGAACACGCCCTGGACACACACACGCACCCGGTACGCACAGCGCTGCGTACCCGTGGCCCTGCCTGGTACTGCCGTGCACCACGGCATGCTCCGCTGTCACACCCACCACACACGTGCGCGCGCACACACACGCGATTGCATGCTGCACCAACACACTCATCACACACACACACAGCTGCACCTGCAGCAACGCGCCTGTCACAGCTGCACGCTGCGCCACAGCCAGTGCCACGCATCCGCCTCGCACGCGTACAACCACGCGCTGCATCAGCACGTGGCACGCACGCACAACTGAATGCACACTGGACTTGCACATACAGCCAAATGCTGCAGCACAACCAGTGCCACACACAGCCACACGCAGCCACACGCAGAGCCGACACATCTGTAACACACTCACATGGGGCGCTGTCTCCCGCACGCTGCCCCATAGCACAAACACACGTGCACATACGCACAACTGCATGCAGCGCCACGGCCAGCTGCACCGTCCCCATCCCACTCTCCCAGTGACATCTCTACGCTGCCACCCCATGTGGCACCCAGTGACACCCCGTGTGTGCCATCTGCCCGCACACAGGCCAGGAAGGCCCTGCTGGCCCTCTGCACCCTGGCAGTGTCTGCCAATGGGAGTGGGAGCTGAGCACGCCATGCTCAGGACACAAGTGGTGGGGCTAGTGCATCGCTCGGGGGTGAGCCACACCGAGCAGGTGGCTAGGGCTGGGTGCCCTGCTGCCAGGAGCCGGGTGCTCAGGGGGCACTGCGGGGCCACGTGCAGGGGCGGCGGGGGACCCTGACGCCACTCGCCGCTCAGCTGCGGGCCAGATGTCTGGCTCAGGCCCAGCCCGGAGCAAACAAAATTCCTCCGCTGCCTCCCATTTTCCAGGCAGCGCTGCCAAAAATAGCAAGTGCCGAGCGGTGCCGGCAACAGGGCCACGCGTGCCTCCTCCGGCGGGACTGAGGGGAGGACAGGCTGCCTGGGAGGCCACACCCTCCTATGCTGTCCCCTGTCCCTTGTTGCTGTCCTTGCCCAGTCCAGGCAGGCAGGTCGCGCGAGAGGGGAGGCAGCAGGTACAGGCAGGCGGCAGGCATAAGGGGCAAGCAACAGATGCCGGCAGGGGTGGTTGCAGGCAGGCCAGCAGCAGGTGCAGGCAGGCAGTGGGCTCAGGCAGTGGGTGCAGACACGCAGTGGGTGCAGGCCGGCCAGCAGTGGGTGCAGGCCAGCAGCTGGTGCAGACAGGCAACGGCTGCAGGCTGGCAGTGGGCACAGGCAGGCCAGCAGCAAGTGCAGGCTGGCAGTGGGTGCACACAGGCAGTGGGTGCAGGCAGGCAGCAGGTGAAGGCAGGCTGGCAGCGGGTGCAGGCAGGCAGCAGGTGCAGGCAGACAGAGGGTGCATGTGGGCCATTAGCAAGTGCAGGCAGTGGGTCCAGACCAGCAGCGGGTGCAGGCAGTGGGTCCAGGTGGGCTGGCAGCGGGTGCAGGCACTAGGTGCAAGCGAGCTGCAAGCGCAGGCAGTTTGGCAGTGGGGAGGAGGGCCCGGCAAGGCCTGGGGGACACAGGTGGCTGCCTGCCCCAACAGGTCATGAGGACCCAGCAGGGGAGTACCCACAGGGCAGGGCATCTGGCGCAGTGCCATTCAGGCTTGCCTGCTGCAGCAGGAGCTCACCAGCCAGCCCGTGGGCATGTAACCTTCTCACTGCCGGCACCGAGCACCCCAGCCTTCTGGAAGGGCAGCAGCAGGCTCTACTCCAGCACCCTGTTTTCCTCCGGGTCACGCTGTGCTGCCTAGTGCTGGCCTGAGTTCACTGCAGAAGCGCTGGGATGGTCCCAACCCCACAAGAGAGGTGCCCCGCTCACCCTGTGCGAGCACCCAGGGGTGTTGCACCAGGCAGACATCTCTGCAATTCCCCCAGAGCAGGAGGAGGAGGGGATGCCCCACTCCAGCCCGAGACCATGCCAGGCCCCAAATCAGGCGTCCTGGCCCCTAGAGTACCCTCCTCATCTTCATGGCACTGCTCAGGACAGGGGGAGACCTCAGGGCCTGGGAGTCTCAGGGAAAGGACAGGGGCCAGGGACGAGGGGGACAGCGTGGGCAGGGAGCTGCTGGCCAGTTTGCAGCTGATCTGGCAGAGCAGGAGTTATTTTGCCAGGAAGACTTTGCCCAAGCAGCCAAGACACCATGGGACTTTGGGCCAGGCATAGGGTGTCCCTCCCCGAGCTCCTTGGCAGCAGAAACAGTGACTGCTCCACCACGGCACACAGGGAAATCAGTGCCGGGCACAGCCCTGGGGCCCTGCCAGTGAGCATCCCCATCAAGACCATCTCTACCATTACCTCCCGCCTGCAGCAAGGTGTTGCCGGTGCCGGCTGCAGTCATGTGACAGCAGGGGTCTGGGTGCCAGGTGCATCACTGGGGCAGCAGGTCTCAGAAGGCTGAACCCCAGGGACGTGGGGCTGGCTCTGGAGCCTGGCTCTCCAAAGCTTCCCTTTGCTAATCACCGCCTCGGGTTGACAGGAGAACCCAGTCATCTGGGTCGTGCCCTGCCCAAGCCCACCTGGAAACAGGACAGGTTGGGGCTGGGGTGCTTCTGTGTGTGGGGCGCAGCCTTGGAGAAGGTTGCATTCACCCTCTGGTGCCCTGGAAGGGGCCGCACAGGGAAACAAGCTCTCAGAAAGGTGGTAGATGGAGACCCCTTGCATCTTCGAGGGACCCTTCAGGACATCCCATCAGTGGAGCCAGCACAGAGTCCAGAGAAAATGGCTGGCCCTGACCCCATGTTGCACACCCCACCACTACTCCCCACTCTGCTCCTGCAGCCGCCCCAACACCCTCATCTGGGCACATTGAACCCCTGCATGTGGCCATGGTCCTGCTCTCCTTTTGGACCTTTTTGCCACACTACCTGACTTGTGGCCTCTCCTTGCCAAATCCAACATATGAACCTCAGCCCAGCAACTGGCTGCATCACTTCCCGGCATGGCCTGGGACCCTCCCTGCCTCTTGGGATCCCAGATCTCTGGCCAGGGATCCTGGCCACAGGAAACAGCACAGAAGACCCCTGGCGCAAGAAGAGGTGGCTTGGGTGCTTTACAGGGTGCAGCAATGCAGTGGGGCTTCGCCACCGTGCCTGGGATCTCCCTTCGCCAGAGACAAAAATACTAGCTATTTACCAGCTTTGCTAGCCAACTTCCCTGGACCAGGAAGTCAAGTAGTGTCAGGACCCACCCAAGCCCCTGTCCCAGTGTGGCCTCATCAACATTCTCGGCCAAATGGACCAAGCTGCGTGTTGCACCATGCCAGCACCCAAATGGGGCCTGGGCATCCAAAGGGAGCTGGTGGCCCAAGCTGTGCCAGACACCGCCCATTTTAGCAGGATAAACAAGGAGTTGCTGTGCCCGGGAATGTTCCCTGGCATCATCTGAGTCACTGGGAGAGCTGCAGCCTCCGGCTGGGCTCTCAGCTGGCTGCTTGCACAGAAACCATTCCCTGTGCCTCAGTTTCCCTCTGTCAAGTGAAGTTTGGAAAGCGCTTTCAACCCATCCTGCAATTGCACAGCCAAGACCTTTCCATCACCCTCTGGTTGCAGGACTGGTCCCAGCCCACCAGCACCAAAGCTGCCCTGGGATGGGGCAGGGCCCTGCCATCCCAGCACCCCCTGCGGGAGCTGGGAATGTGGCAAGGCAGCCCCAGGAATGGTGCTGCTGGGGGTGTCAGCGCGACCCAAGGCTGGGAGCCCTTCACGAGCCTTGCCAGGAGCTGCCTCCAGCTGGAGAAGTCATTAGGCGTCATAAGAGCCGAGTTTCCATCCCAGAAAAACAGCGCGGGAGCTGCCAAAGCAGCTGGGTAGTGCTGGAGGAGGCAGGCAGGGAGGGATACTCCTCTCACTGCTACTGCACCCCAGGGCCCGCCACGTCACCCGAAGGACACGCGTTCCTATGCCGGCTCTTCGCAGAGCATGGCGGGGCCGGGGCAGCTGCCGTGGTGAGGCCCCGGGGATGCAGCCGTGCCAACACGAAGCAGCCATGCCAGACGCGGCGGTCCTTCTCTGGGAGAGCTGCGTGTGCTTCTGGCAGGCCCCCGAGGCCACGCACTCCTCCATTGCTGACAGTTTCCAGAAGAGGCTGGACTGCCGCCTGGTTTAGATATTGCCTCCATCATCCTGCTACATAGATTTGTTCCAGGAGCTTCACTTGGGCTCTGCCTACCTTAAAGTTACCCCTGCAGTGCATTACCCTTGCTCAGCTGCCACACAGCAACGCCACTAGCAGCCTGACTGCATTTGGCCCTTGTCACTGTTAGAGCTCGTTTCCAAGCCCAGAGAGAGGGAAACGGTGGCTCGGCACCAAAGCCAGGCAGCCCTGGTCCGAAGCAGGGCCGAGTCTTGCAGCCCGTCACCACTGGGTTGTGCGATGTGGGGGGCTGCACCGAGGCCAGGCTTGGCAGGCTGCGTGCCCAGGATGGAGGAGGCCTGGCTCCCTGCCAGCTCCAGGGGTGAAACGCAGTGCAGCGGTGGCACAGCTGGCAGCGGGGCTGTGCCAGGGGCTGCGGCGCAGAGCAGGTGTGGACACCTCCGCTCTTTGATCTCTCTCAGCCGCAGGCCAGATCCGCGCACGGGACTGCTGTTTCTTCCAACTCTACCTCGGCTCTTCCGGCTCCAATAACCATCAGATGCCTCCACCGGCAGCGTCTGAGCCCCAAGGGGCATTTGCGGTAGGAAACGACTCCTTTCCACCCCCCCACACCTCCGGGGGGCTGCGAGGTGGCAGGCAGTGGCAAAGGGCTCCTGGACCACCTGCACTGCAGAGCGAGCCCATTGTGTCCCATGGGGGAACTGGGACCAGCAGTTTCTCAGAGAGCCCCCCATGGGTGCAGGGAGAGAGACAGGCCGGGCTGAGGTCTCCATTAGCTACCAGGATGGGGACAATCATGCATCCCGTCCCCAGGCATCCGTGAAGGAGCGCCTTGAGGGAAGGTCCTGATGATGCTGCAGGGACCCCTGGCTATAGGGGGTCCCAAAGTGAGGAGGCTGCAGACTGGTCTCCTGTCCCCCTTGGGTGTTACAGAGGCCTCGTGGAGGTGGTGTCACCTTTACAGCAGGGCTGTCACAGCTGGGGTGGGGGCTGGCCGAGCCTCAATGGGACGAGGTGACTTGCGTTGTGCCAGCTGGTGCCATGGGTGTCCTAGTGCCACCCTGTGTGGGTCAGGCTTGGCGCAGCTCCATCCCACTAGCCAATCAGGCTTGAAAGGGAGTGAGTCCAGACTCCCCCACAAGGCCGTGTTTCAGAAGACCCTGGCTTGTATGTGCCCCGATGAACGAATGAAACGGTGGGGATGGGAGAGAAATAACCCCTGATTTCACCTTGCCTGGACTGCGTCTGTGCTCGGACCTGAGGCTTAGGCTGACAGAAAACTTCTTCCTCCTCCTTGTCCTCCTCATCCCGCCCAGCACAGAGGCCTGCTGCAGGACAGCATGGCCCTTGTTCTGGAGGGGAAGGAGGAATGGTGCTGCCCACTGAAAGCATCCTGGCAACCTGAGCAAGAGGAGCAGGGGCTTAAGTCCCACTTTCATGGCTGCGGAGCTGCTGGTGGGGGCTTGGAGGGGGGTTAGCAAGGGGCTAACAGTTCTCTGAGCCCTGGCATGTTCCCCAGAGACATACAGCCTCGTCTGTCCATCTCTCCTCCCCACCCTTCGTGAACCAGGGAAACTCATTAATTATCCGCAACACTGCTTTTCAGATGGGGTTTTGTCTCTCAACAAAATAGGGCTGCCCCCAGCCAGCCCCCAGCAAAGGGGCTTTGTCTGTCTTCAGTGTGGGGAGGAGAGGCCAGTGCAGGACAGTGCATCTCGGCAGAGCACCCTTCAATCCATGTCACATCCCTGGGAACAGATGCCACAAGAGCCTGAGGAAGGCTGCTTTGCACCTTGCACGCAGCGCACAATGCTGCCAACTTCCCTTCGTGGCTGTCACCCCTGCCTGGTGGAAAGACCCCAGCCAAAACTCACCACTGGTTGGGTCTGCCAGCACAGGGAGGCCACCAGCTGAGGGAGTGAGGGGTGTCTCAAACCCTCAAACACAACATCCAACCCCAAATGCTTGCATTCTGCAAGGCAACATCATGCCCCCCCCCACCCTCCCCTTCTTTTGGGGCTGGGTGGCCAGCTCTGACCTCTCCCAGCACCTCTGAGCCACAGGGGCCCTTGGCCATGGCTTGGGGAAGCTGTCGTGGGAGGTGCAGGGATGGAGGAGCCTGGCTGGGGGACAGAGAGGATGCAAAACTGAACACTTTGATTTTCTCTGGCCCTGACCCAACTGTTCTGCTGGAATGCAGTCAGTCCCTCATGTCACATCTAAGGGGGGACAACATCTGGATGGTGCCAGATGCAGGCACCACTAGTCTGCAGGAAGCCCAGGCAAAAATCCTGCATGTGCATGAGAGCTGAGGCTCACCCATGAGACCCCATGCCAGCCCAGCAAGAGCCAGCACACACCTCCCTTTGCCTAGGGACCCTGCACATCTGCCTGCAGCTCTGCACAGCTGTGCAGGGAGCCATGTCCCTGACTGCCTCAGGTTTGCAATTCAGCCCTCGTGTGGGAAATGGGCACATCAGGCTCCCAGACTGATGCCTGGCCCAGCCAGATCACCACCTTCTCTTGGCGTGACCAGGTCTGGGCTTCAAAAACCAAGTCACAGTACCTCAGAGAGGGTGGGATGCTTTGTTGTGCAGTGGCTACCCAGCCTCTTCTGGGTCTGATTTCAGCTTCCAGGACACAGCCAGGCTGACATGTCTGGGTGGCCTGATTACCTTTCATCCTGACAGAGCAGGGCATGTGCAAGCCCAAACTGTGCCAGAGAACAAGTGCAACAGAGAAGGGGAGTGGGAGGATTGAGACAAGAAAGGCAAATAAATAGGGAGGGAAGGACTAAAGGGGAGCCAGATACATGAGAGCAGAGAGGGGACACAATCCATGCTCCCTGCTGGTGCATTCAGCCGCCGTCAGCCAAAAGATGTGTTTTGTGTAGCGGGGTGGCCGGATGGCCTTTGCTAGTGCTCCTGGAAACACTGCTTGTTCCCTGGGGGGAGAAAAGGGAGCAGAGGGAGGGGAGGCATCCTGCCATGGGGCTGGGGCTCCTCTTGCCCCCATGCGCTTGTGGACAAGACCTGGGGATGTCCCCCTTGAGCTGGGGTCCCTGGGGACCCCCAGGCTGTGCTGTCTGGCACCGGGCATCCCAAAAGGCCCCCTATACCCTGTGATGGCTTTGGGACTCCTTTGGGACGTGGTGAGGACAGGGAGCACCCCAGAATGCTGTGTGTGAGTCTGGCTGCCTCCACACCCCATCTCCAACACGGGGTCGCTCACCGGCTGCCTGTGTGGCAGGTCAGCTCTTTCATCTCCAGCCAGGCTGGCTCCCACGTCCCAAACCTCAGCTCTCCACTGTACCCCGGGGCTTTTCCACCGAAGCGAGGCAAGCCCTGTTATGCGATAAACAGCATAGGGATCTCTCCCATCACTGCTTTGATCCCCAGCCCCGGGTGATGGCACTCACCTCTTCCCTCTGGCCTGTTCATGGCCTCATTTCTAGCATGTCAGTGCAAGACTCGCTTAGCCATCCATGGAGACAGTCAAGTGGCTGGGTGTCCTCCCAACATTTGTCATTGGGCTGGGGCAGCACGGCTGCCATAGGCTGGCGTCAGGCCTCAGCTTGTTGCCACAACCTGGGCACGAGGGGTGATGGAAGACAGGGTGCCCCAGGGACACGGGAGGCCACGCAGGCTGTCCCATGGCCATCTGGGTGCCACCCAGGCATATCTCTTGCTCTCGGATGGCCCAACAGGCATTTAGTCCCTCACTCTGCCGCCAAGGGGCTGTACCTGCCGGCATCGTGTGGAGGCACGCACACACCAACCCTGCCAACCGGAGACCTTGGATAGTGTAAACATAGCTGTATCCTTGTAGCATGGCACAGCAGTGATGTCCCAGCCAGGTACCAGCCTGGGACTCTGCACCGTGACCATACAACTGTGTGAATACACCTGCGCTGGCCGCCATCTCTGACACGTCCCACTCCCTGCACCGCACCCTGCAGCCACATCCCCAAGCATAAAACCCCATCCACGCAATCAACACAACCAAGCAAGACCCCAGTGACAGGGACCTGCAGAGCCTGCTCCCCGCATGGCCCCTGTGCATTCCTGCTGGGATTAGGTACTGGCTCCAGGCAGCTCCATGCCAGTGTAACCCAGCTAATCCTTTCTTAATTGTCTTCACCCCGACCATGCTGTGCTGGGCTGCCCAGGGGGATGTGGGGTACTGGGTGCAACCCAGTACCTGGGCATGTGTGGGCTAGCTCGCCATAGGGCCAGGCTGTGGTGTTGCCAGGCGAACCTTTGGCATGGGGACAAAGGAGGTCACCTCCACCCTCCCTGCACAGCACAATGACCTTCCGCAAAGAGGCGAGTCAGAGCGCCTCATGCTGAAGGGATCCTGACCTGCTGCCTGGAGAGGACTGTTCACCATCAGCTTTGCCTCTTGGCACCTCAGAGTAAGTGGCCCACGGTGTGTGGGACCCCAGCAGCTGAGCTGCTGGGTGTGAATGCAGAACAGGCTGATGCTAGCAAAGAAATTTTCTCCAGCAGCAGAGAGCAGCCCTGAGCTGGGTAGCTGATCATCCCACATAGGTCTGGAGCAGGACAGCCAGCTGCAGAGGGAGCTCCCCTCCCAAAGGGACCATGCTGCAAGGAGCCTGGCGAGGCCAGCACTCAAGAAGGGGAGGGAGAAGCAATTTGGATCCCATCAGGGAAGGTAACTAAGCCAACACACGCTCAAAAGGGACTGGATCTCTCCAGGAAGCCAGTGCATGCAGAGGGGCCATGTCTTGTGTTCGGAGCACATCAAAAACTGCTGGCCTCAGAGGCACTGCTGGAGAAGGAAAAACTCTTAGCGCCCTGGGGAGGCCTGGGGGATGCTTGTGTATGGGTGCTGTGGTCTGTGCCTGGCTCCAAGGGAGTCCTGGCTGGCGAGCCAGTGGCCACAACCGCCCTCAGCCCCTGTGGCCTGCCGGGGAACAGCACAGACACAGAGAAGAAACAACCCAGCAAACTGGAGCAAGTGTCACAGTGACCTTGGCAGCATCTCCCACATGGGACGCTGTCCCTGAGGGCAGCCCAGGTCATCCCAAAACCCAGCTCAGGGACAGCAGGGCACCACCAGGATGCATGGGGACAATATTTTGCAAACAAAGCAGCAATACTGCAGGGAGGGGTGGGTGCAGGATAGTCTCAGGGGCCACCCATTCTCTTGTTGCAAACCCAGCTCCAAGGCTCAGAAAGCTACCAGCAAAGGCAAAGGTGCAACACCCCCTCCCCCGCCAATATTACAGCTTCCCCCAGGCTCCCTCAGGAATTAGTGGGACACGAGGCAGGGCTAAACCTAGCCTGCATCACCTCTTAAGGGATTTCAGTGGGGCTTTAAGCCGATCAGAAGCATTCCAGTGGGCCAGGAGCCGAGGCATGGTGGATGTGGTGCTCGGAGGGCCACTTGGCTCCCCCAGACCTGCTCCCGCTCACTGACTCTCTGCCTGGCTTTCAGAGGCATATGGAGAAGCCTGGATCCCAGATTGTCCCCATGCCAGGTCCGGACTCTGCACCACCATAACCCCGAGGGTACACTGGGACTCTCTGGGGACACGAGTGTCCCCTTCCAGCTGTGCACCAGTGTAGGAGCCATCACTGCTCTTGCCAAATCGCCCTGTGGCCCCTAGCTCCGTCAGTCCCTTCCGGGCCAGCACATTCAGGGGTCTCCTGTCCCCTTCCCAGATGGCACCCCCAGCTCCGGGGCTCAGGGATCTCAGCTCTGCTCCCTGAGCCTCCACATGATCCCCTGTGTGTGCCAGGTGCTGCATCCCGCCTCTCATGCTACCTGCAGAGGTATCCCATGGCAGAGGTACCACTGTCACCCGAGGTCCTGCAGGTGCCTGCACACCCAGGAGTTGTCACTGCCCTTCACCAGCAAGGCTGTAACACCTGGTGGTTGTGACACGGGTCCTGCTGGCTCAGCCCTCCCCCCATCTCTGCAGCAGAGATGCTAGACGTGCCCCTCCATGCACTGCCCCATGCTACTCCTCCGGCCAGAGGCTTGTCTCTGCCCTGCCCTGCACCACCCTGGCTTTTGGCTCCTCCAGGCTTTAAAAATAGCAAGCTGCTGTCCCAGCACCCCTCCCTGCCACCGACGGGTAATTTTAGCCAGGGTGTGTCTTCCCGGGAAGCACACTGGCCCTTCCATCTGCTCCTGCTGGCCACAGCAGCCCCACGGCACATCCAGGCCCAGGGCTGATGTCAGCCCCTCGCTGCCCACTTGTTCCACTCTGCCCTGTTCTGTGCCCGGGAGCTCAGCCTTGTCGTGGCCACCTCAGGCACAGCGTGATGCCCAGGGACGTGAGGGTGTCAGTGGTGAGGGTAGGGGCGGTGGGGATAGGCCTGTGGGTGCTCCAGACGCTCCCTGAGCCTGTCTGTCCGGGGCATCACGATCTGGTGGGACTGCTTGGCAGAGCCGTGCTCAGCACAGCCTGGGAGTGTTGAGGATCTACCATCCGGCTCTGGAATGAGAGCGAAGATGAGCAGGGAGGGTTTGTGCACCTGTGTGGGGGCAGCAGGCTCCTTCCCCTCTAATTCTCACGACACTAAGCAGTACAGGACACGTGCTGGGAAGGAAAGCCCTGTTCCTGTGCTGTGCTTGCCCCAGAGGCAGCTGCACTATGCCGGGAAGGCAGCCCTGCTCCCCAAGCTGGCCACCTGGAAGAGCGCAGCATCCCTCCACTGCTCCCAAAGCATCCACTAACACCCAGCAGTGGCTCCAGCTCCTAACCGGGTGGCCCTCAGCACCCTGACCTGCCCTTCCTCCTCCTGCCCTCATTCCCCCCATCACAACAGCTACTTCAAATCCCCTCCCACGGTGCTCCCGCAGAGCCGCCGTGGCTGGGAATGACTCGAGCGGCCCGTGAGGGAGCATAATGTGCCTATTGACGGGCAAGCTGGCGGCCTGAGAGCAGACACAATAGGGCCTTGTGTGTGATGGAGCTCCCTGCTTGCCAGAGCATCCAGCGCCCGGCGTGGGGCTCCTTTCTTCCCCTGAATAGCTCAGATCCCCCCTTGATGCCAAGGAGGGCATGCCATGCCCAGGGCCAAGCCAGCAAGCACGGCCGCGGGTGTGGGAATCACAGGCGCTCAGGCAGCCCCTCTTCTGTAAATCAGGGCCTGGGGAGAGGTCCCCGAAGCATCACAGTGCCTGCCCCAGCCAGGTGCTGCTGGGACATGGCCTGGGGGCTTCCCACTCAGCTGTAGGGCAAAGGGAGAGCCGGCCACAGCAAGCACCAACTCCTCCAGTGCAGCCTGGCGATGCCCCTGCCCCCCTAGTGGCAGCCCCAAAACAAGATGCTCCCATCGCTGGTTAGCATGGCATGCTGCCAGCCTCCCAGGCAGGCCCGTCAAGCTGCCCCAGTGCCCGCCGAGGCAAGTCAGGGATCCTTGCCATGTTGGGGACCCATGGGATGCTCAGCCTCCCCCCAGCCCTTCCCACCCCCTTGGCCCCCTCAGCAGGGCAACTAGGATGCCTGGCACAGCCCAAGCCCTGCTCCCAGGCTGGCACCATGCTAGGGCTGCCCCAGTGCCCGCGGCTGCCGGCTCACCTGCTGTGGTGTGCAGGCTCTGCCAGCTCTCGCCTGCCTCCTCGCCTGGCGGGTGAGCTCATGCAGTGGCTGCCTTTTGCTCTTTAAACTCCAAATCACCAGTGCCCGGCGCAAGTCCCAGCAGCGGGGGCGGAGGGAGGGGACAAAAAGCCCCAGTCCATGCTCCTGAGACCCAGCACCAACAAAAGGCCACTGTGTGCTGCGTCCTCCCCATGCACAGACTGACCTCCCTGCACTCGGGGTGTGAGAGGGACCTCAGGGCTCCCCAGGGCACCAGCCACCTCCTCAGCCCAAGATGGCACAGCAGGAGGGCAGGAGATGAATACCAAATCCAAACAGATGGACCCAGCCATGTCCTTGGCCCAGAACACAGCAGCTGGGCAAATGTTGACCTTCCTATTGCACCTGTCCACTTCCCCTCCCATCCATCCACCCAGGAAGCGTCCAGACAGACCCTGGGACTTATCCCTTCCCTCTGGACCCTTTTTCTTGCTAATGGGATGCTGGGAGCAGGATGAAGGCTGGCCACCTCCATCGCCTGGCTCCCCTGCTCTATTAAAGCCCGGCCTAGTAGCATCCCAGCTGTGCTGGAGCAAGATGGAGATGTGGTTGCCTCAATGCTGTCTGTGCCTGGGGAGCGGGGGGGGGGGGGGGGGGGTGTCTATGCCCACCCTCCTGCCACAGCCCACCGGGACCCCCAGAGCTCAGCTCCAGTGAGGACGTGGGACCGGTTCACTGGCTTCAAAGTGCCCATGGTCCAAAGGCCAGAGGCAGCTTGTGTGGCCTCATTAGCCTGGGGTAAATGTGTAACCAGCTCTTTCCCTGGTTGGGGCGGTTTGAGCCACACAACACCTCCAGTCCCTCTCATGTGCACCCACAGCAGCTCGGACATGCCAAGGGATGCTTGTTCCAAGAGCCAGGGAGACCAGACGGAGAGGTTCAAAGCCAGCCCAGATCCCCTGCACCTCACATCCAGCACCAGCTCAGCAGTAATAGCTGCCTTCCCTCTTAGTGCAAGGTGAATACACCTTCAGCCATCCACAACTCCTCTGGTGCTTTTGGGGATGAGTCTGCCAGGACTCCAGTATCCTCCTGGGTCCAAATCACTTGCCTGCTCCCTTTCCACAGCCAAGTGCTCACACAGCTCCGAGGAGCCTTTGGTCAGCCCCATCTGCTGCTCAGCAGGGCCAGACCAATACGTTCAAGGTGGTGCTCCCGGCCAGCTCAGAGCTCTCCTGGAGGGTGCCCAGCTCTTCCCTGCAGCCCCTGTTGCCACACAGACAGTGCAGCCAGTCGGGGCCTGCATTTCTCTGAGCAGGCTGTCACCCTGCAAGATGTTATCCATGCCCTGCATTTTGGAGGTGATGGTGGTGGCTCTGGCACAGTGTAAGCCTGGGGGCAAGCTGGGGTGTGCAATGTCCTGCCAAGATCCTTTTGACACCAGTCTCACTGGGGAGAAGAAAGGCCTGTGTTGTGGCCGGACACGCCACGGTGACTTCAGTGCTCAAAGAAGAGTGGCCCTGCCAGAGTGGACAGTGTGCCAGGCTTCTGCTGTCAGAGCCAGGGCAAGATGGAAAAAGTGCATCCCTGGAGCAGGGACACTGACCCTTCGTCCACATGTCCCTCAGTCCTGCTCCAGCGACCACCAGCCTCGGAAAGAGCACAGAGCCCCACAGCAACCCAGCTGCTGTTTTCCACCTCCCTATGTGCAGAGCAGGCTGTTCACAGGGTGCAACACACAGAGCAGTTGGTGCGAAGGGCCAGCCCTGAACTCAAAAGCTGAAGGCTTGGGGACAAAGAGGGATGAGGTGGTCTGGGGTCTTGCCCCTTCCAACTGCACCTCCTGGGGATGCAGCCCAGGGTGTCCTGGCAAGCCAATGCAGCACTTTGCCTCCCCGCAGGCATACCGTGCAGGCAGCCAGGGTATGTCTGCCCACTCTTCCAGGTATTTACTGCTTGCTCCACCTGGCCAGCCCCATGAGGATCAGCTGGACATGGCTGCCTGCTTCGCGGGGGAATGGGCCCTCTCCAGCTATCCCCCTGGCAGCTACCTGTCCATGCCAGGACTCACTTGTCCAAAGAGTTTCCTCAAAGAGAAGGGTCCCAGAGGGCAGACATGGCACCAAAGTATCTCAGTCAGGCTCGCTGACTCCAGCAGAGCCCTGCCATGGGAGGAGATGGTAGCCAGGCCCTGCTCCCGTTCAGCTCCTCATCTTGTGCTCCCAAGGGTGATGGTTCCTATGGATCCCAGAGTGGGATGGGATGCCTTCAGGCTGTGAGGGCTGCACCCAAGGGCTGCCCGGCAGCCCAGCCCTTGTTATGTGCCCTTTCGTCCCGTGCTCTGGGCCCCAGGGTGCTCTGAGGTTTGCCTGGCAGTGGGCTCAGAGACTGAGCTGCCTTTGTCTGCCCCAGTGGCTCCCATCCAAGAGAGCGCTCCAGCCTGAGCATCACTCCCCCAAACCAATAGGCCCTTGGGAGTGGCCTTGGCTTCACAACAGGGCCCATTGTGGGACCATCCCCTCCTCCCAGTCGTGCCGGGGACCATGTCCCCAATTCCAGTAAGCCCTCAAGAGCCTGCAAGCAAAAGAATTGAGCAGGCCAACTTGGAAAGGCCTCAGCCTTGGCCAGTCTTTGACCTCCCAAGGGAGCCACTACCATGTTTGGCAAGGAGAGACATTCAGGGGAAGGCCATGGAAACATGTGTGCCACTCCACAGCCAGCCTCTTCCCTGTGCTGGCTACAGGCAGTGTCACCACAGGGCAGGTGAGGGGTACATACACACAACTAAGGTGTTGTATATGCACCAAGGTGATGGGCTGTGCAGTGCTGTGCAACTCTGAGTTGTGCTGCATCGTGCTGCTGTGCCGTACAGTGCAGTGCAATGCTGTGGTATGCTGTGCAGTGCTGTGGTGTGCTGGGCTGTTGTGCACTGCATGTGTTGTGCCATGCTGCAGTGCTGTGCAGTGCCATGCTGTACATTGCAGTGCTGTGCAATGCTGACATATGCTGCGCAGTACTGTGGTGTGCAGAGCTTTGCTGTGCCATGATGAGCCGTGCTGTGCAGTGCAGTATTATGCCGTGCTGTGCAGTGCGATGCTGTGCTGTGTGGTGCTGTGCAGTCCTGAGTACCTGCAACTATGGCTGGCTCCACTGGGAGTGGAGGCTCTTGGCAAGCTGCAGGCACTCCAAAGCAGAGGAGCTCCTGAGTACTTTGCAGCTCATTGCTTTTGAGCAGTGGCGATGTGAACTGGCTGGCTGCCCAAGCCCTGGCTTGCATGTGAGTTTTCCTGCCCACCCTAGCCTGTGGGGAGATCTCCAGCAGTAGGTTTTGTTGCAGGGTGCTGTGCACAGAGCTTGCCCCGTTGCTGCCTGCCCTGCCTCTGCCCTGACTTTTCCAGACATCTCCCTATGAAACCCTCCAGCTGTACTGTGCAGGACCTGCACCTCTCTGCACCCAGGGCCAGGCTGGTATGTGCATCCCCAAGGAGAACAGAGCAGAGTGGGGCCAGAGAGATGTCTTTGCCTGGCTGTTATGCAAGCAAGCAGGGTGATGATGAGGCAGAAAGGGGGCTGATTTTCCAAAAAACAGGCTGTTTTTTTCTCCTCCCCTTTACTCCAGGGAGTTCTCTGAGGACATCCATGATGAAATGGTCTGTCTGCTCCCATCACTTTAGGTACAGGTGACCCACCGTGGGCAGGTGCAGGGTGACATGGCCACCCTCGCCCTGGGAAAAGCCAGAGAGACCAGTGGGCCCCCTGGGCAGGTGGGTGCCCTGAGCCAGGGTGCTGGGCGCAGCACCTGGGACGCCTGCGGAAGGGAGCCCGCGAAGGCCCAGCCTGCCACCTTGCGGAGGGAGAGCAGTGGACCCCGGCCCCCGTCTGCACTCTTCCTTGCGACTTGGCCTGATCCTCCCCGCTGTGCCAACGTGCCTAGCTGCGGGGATGGGCAGGACAGGCAACATCAGGTGCTGGCTCCCTGGCTGGAAGCCAGGGCAGGGGGGACCCCCAGGTCCAGGCACTGCCCCGCTTTCCTCCCAGGCAGCATCATGCACTCAGCTCCTGCCTCTGCAGCCTTCCCCCTCCAGGCATGCCAGTCCTACTGGTGGCATGGCTAGGCTCTCCTGCCAACCTGCCCAGGGCACCCATCCTGGCAGGCAGGGAGAGGCAGGGGTATACGGGACCAAGGCAGGGGCTGGGAACATGCTGAGGCTGGCAGGAAATATCCCCACCAGAAACCGGCTTGTTCTTTTTTTTTTTTTTTTTTTCTGCTGAGTGTGAACGTCTTCCCAGCGATTTCCCTGAACCCCTGGCAAAGCTATCGACACTGCCAAAGCTGTCTGGAAACAATGCAGCAAGAAGACACAGGCCCACAAAGGAGGTGATACCAGGTCTAAACATGGCAAGGGAGCAGCGTCCAGCTTTGCACGCCTCTACCCACATCTCTGCACCAAAGCTGAACTGAGAGCGAGTGACTCACATCTCTGCAGCCTGTCCTGTGCTTCATTCCCAGCCCCAAGCTCTACCAACTTCTTCACTGTGCCATGAAGCCAGAGCTTCTTCCTTGCACCCTTCCCGACGCCATCAGCACATCTGCTCCCAGCCAACGGACCTGCCACCCATGACAACCCACTCACGTGGTCCTTGCCAGCCAGTGCATTGGAGCCAGTGACTATGTTGAAGCCATCCGAGACCCTCACGACCTGAAGTGAAATCATTGCCCCATTCACTGAGAGCGAAAACACACTGAAAATAGGTGTCAGACACTGGGAGAAGGGCCCAGAGAGACGGGGATGTCACCAACCTTGGAGATGTTCAGGCTTGACTGGATAAGGACCCAAGCAGCCTGATCTAGCTTTCACGATCCTCCTAGATCCCAGAAAAAAAAAGAGCCTGTCCTCATGTTTAGGTCCCTGGAAGACTCCCCAAAATGTGCTCTACTGGCCTCCCCACGCACTGTGTCATTTTTCCCATCCTTTCCTCTTCAGCTTTGTACATCCAGATTAAAGTGGTTTTTTTTCTGCTGGAATTGGATACACAAGCTGGCATGGATGGTGTGCAAATTGCCTGCTTCGGGGAGCACAGCTGGAGCAGCGGGGTTCAGGCTGGATTCGGGAAGAGGATTGTCTGACATCTCCCTTCTGCAGCTTCAGCTTGCCAGGGTGAGCGGAGCAAATGCGCTGAGACACTGCCCTGCTCGCTGATGAAAGCTATAACCAGATAACGGAGAAGTCGATGCTGGCCATGCCCTGCTGCTTCAACCCACGCGCTGAGCGCTGCATGCTTGCTCCGCCCACAGAGGATACATCTGCGTGAAGGTTAGCAGGCATGGAGTAGCCGAAAGTGAACGCCAAGGCACGTCTCACATGCGCAGCCGTCCAGTGAACCACGCTGCTGAGCTGAGCAGCACTTTCTGGTCCTTCGTAGCTCAACCACGGACCCTGGCGGCTCAGAGCAACCAGTACTATCATTCCAGGCACAGAGCTCTGTCTTCGCAGGAGGATGCCCAGCAATTTTAAGGTGTCTGCAGTGGGGTCCTTGGAGCCAGGGATGTCTTGAAAAGCCCTGAGCGGCAAGTATCTCAGGATCCTCCTCTGCTTGCTGCACATTTGGCAAGCAGTGTGGGGAAAGCAGATTTGCAGCAGGGTTAATTGCCTATTTCCTGCCCTCAATGGGAGGAGAGGGGATGTGCCGGCTCAGAAAGGCTCTTCTCTTCTTTCCAAGCCAATTATTGCAGTGCAACAGATAGTCTCCCAGGAAAGTCTGCCGAGATGTTCGCAAAGTGAAACTCTCCATGCAAGCAGATCCAAGCCATTTTTTCTTGCATTTCCTTTAAAGAGCCGTTTGCTGCCTGCCCGGTTTCCCCCAGCAGTTCGGCTGGCCTGGCAGGGGAATGGCCGCTCTCATTGCTTGCCTCCAGGAGCACCTGCAGGAGCATCACAAGGAGCATTTCTCATCTGCAGTAATCCCTCAGGTTGCTCTGTAAATCCCTCTCAGCTTGACACGACTTAATGCTGGGTTTTACAGGTGTAATTCCCTGTAATTGTATTAATTATCATGATAGGAGACAGAGGAGGTTAAAGAGTCACCAGAGAGAGCAGCAGTGGCTCCACTGAGCTCCCACTCTCCCTGGGAGAAGCCAAGTCCGCCCTGGTACGGAAAGATGTGGGTGTACAGTCTCCTCGAGGTCATGATGATGGGTCACTGCAACCGTCCCTTCCTTGCCTGGATTTTCTCCCTGTGGAAGTGCGTCCCGCAGAAGGACAGTGAACACAGCCCCCTCTTTCCATGCATTAGTGCAAACAGGATAAACCAATTACAGCTCCTCCCTCAGTACAGTACATTGAATTAAATGTAGCCACAGAGCACAAGCCCTTGGCACCGGCGCAGGGGGCTTGGGCGGCTGTTAGCCAGGGTGCACGGATGCTGGAAGCCAGCTGGGGGCCTTTGCCCGGGGTGTGCGGGAGCCAACCCAGCACTGAGCTGCTAGCACTCATGCCAGGGGGCTGGGGTGCTCTGGTGGGACCCTGGACCCCTGGTCCCTGAGGGGGCAAGCAGGGATCAGCCCAGGGCTGGGCCCCCTTATGTAGCGGGAACCAGGGCAGTGGGCATGGGGGGGTATATGGGTTCTGGGGGACAACACGGGCCTTGAGGGGGCCATGGGTGATGGGGTGGCATGGGCCTTGGGAGGGACATGGGACTTGTGTGGGGAGTGAACTTTCAGGGGGACATGGGTCTTGGGGGACACATGAGCCTTGGGGGGATGTGGATCTTAGGAGGAGCAAGAGCAGCCTGGGGGGGGGCACACAGGCTTAGGGGGGAGCATGGGCCTTGGAGAGCGGACCTTGGAGGAGCTGCAGGCCTAGAGGGTGGACATGGGCCTCTGGAGGGGGCACATAGACCTTGGGAGGTGCCCTGGACCTTGGGAGCGGGACACTGGGGGGGACACAGGTCTTGGAGGTACAGACCTTGGTGGGTGAGCACGGACTCTGGCCTTGTAGGGGGCATGGGTTCTGGGGGGCTGGGCTTGTGGGGGAGACATGGGCATCTGGGGGCGGGGTGGGCCTGGGAGCTCACAGGGCGAGGTCTGGGGGGTGGGGATAGCCCTGGAGCAGGCACAGGGCTGGCCTGGCTGGCCGGAAACGTCGTGTCGCCAGCAGCCATGAGAGGGCAGTCGGGCCTCGCGCGGCTGGGGCTGCCGCATGGCGGCCGGACCCTGGCGTGGGCATGCATGGAGCGGGCACTGCTCTCCCCACAGCTGCAGCAAGGAAGCTCCTTGGCGCCCGGATGGCTGTATTTTGCCTTTTTTGCGTTCATTCTCTTTGGTCTTTTTTAACCGCAGGGGCTGAAGTGCTGCACACCAGGGACGCTAGCCCCCACCATGCTCGCTCAGATGGGAGCCCCCCCGCTAAAGAGACTTTTCCAGCCTTTCTTTTAACCAGATGCCGTGGCGGGGGCAGCACTTTCTCATCAGGGTTCAGTTTCCCCTCTGCCAGCTCGCACCCTCACACATTTGCCTTTCTCCATTTCACCCAGAACAAGGAGTTTAGTTTCCTGGCACAGGCGTTGGGCTATGCACGGTCCTGTGCAGGCAGCCGAGGGAGAACGGCACAGCCGCTGGGCCGAGCCGAGCCCCCAGTCCCTGCAAAGCACCTGGTGCTTCCTCCTGCAGCACATGCCTCCGGGATGGCGGGGCTGTGCTGGCACTGAGCCTCAGGGGACCCAGGAGGGGACCCGAGCAGGTGGCCGGCATGGCTGTGGGATCCCAGCAAACACCCGTGCTGAGGCACCGATGTCCCTGCGTAGGCGGAGAGCCAGTGAACAGGTTTGCCGGCAACATTGCTGGCACTTGAGCCGGCACAAACTGGGAATGGCTGGATGGCAGCAGGGGGGATGGTGCCAGCTGTCAGCCGGCCGTGGCCACAAGCATGCTCTGGGCTCTCTCACCTTGCCTGCAGAAGGACACGGAGGGGACACAGCTCGCAGCGGGGCCGTTGCGGGGAGCAGGGGGGCCTGGCACAGCTAGGCTGTTGGAGCAGACTTCTGTGCCCTGGCACCTGGGCCTTGTCGTGTCTCAACCCCACACGGTGCCACTGCTGGGCAGGGAGGGCAGCTGGAAGCCCCCTTCCCTGCAGAGCGTGGCTGCTGGAGCCCCTCACGCTTGATCTCTCTGGGGTGCTGGCGTGCATGGTGCTGCCGTGAAAGAGCCAGGGTCTCCGTGCCCAGACCCTGCTGGCAGCGGCCACACTGCCCTGCAGCCATCCCAGCCATGAATCCTGCAGCCCATCTAGCCTGGTGCCAACGCGTTGCAGCCCGGGCGCAGATAGGGCCTCCCGCAGGGACACAGGGAAGCAAGTGGCAGTGGTTCAGGATGGCAGAGCACCATGGGGAGGGACAGGACCACAGTGGCTGTGATGGTTGGACTGGGAGGACTGGGGAAGTGAGGCCATGTTTCATTCTGGCATTTACCTGGCTCTAGAAGGACAGGACCAGCCGAAGTGGGACCTTTGGGAAGGTAACTAGAAGGGAGTTTTCCATGAAATGCTGTGTTTTGCTGGTAGGGAAGCATTTCGGAGAAATCAGCTGTGGGGCAGGCTGGGCAAGGCCGGGTCACGTGCCCCTTGAACGTGCTGGCCGCCCACTAGCTCCTCTCCAAACTGGCTCACCCCTGCGCGTCCTGCAGCCGTAGGGACTTTCCCAGCCCCATAGCAAACAGAGCTCTGAACTGGGCAAGCTGATCCCTGAACTGGGCAAGGACACAGCCAAGATGGACTGCGCCATGCTAGACACCAGCAGTCGTGAGCTGGGACCTGGCTAACTCCTGCTTTACACTAGCTCTTGCATTACGCTCATGCTGTCTAGTCGCAGCCCCTTCATCAGCTCAGTGAGCTCTGCCACCAGCCCTTGCTCCTTTTGCTGAGCTTCAGGGCTCAGCAGTGCCAGCCCAGGCTTGTTTTTGGCGATGTGACGGGCAGACCAATACGGTGAGCCTCCGGTGGCACCGTTGCAGTGCAGCAGGTCGAGGCTCTGATCACAGTACCGAGCCAGGCTTCGCGAGCCCTGCTGTCTTGCAGGGGGTCCCATGCAGCCTGGGACGGGTGACTTGGTGCTCCCGGCACCTGGGAGAGCTGTGAGGTCCCGAGCAGCTCTGGGGTAGGGGGTGGCAGGAGCAGTGGCTGCTGCTGGCTGTGTGGATGCTGTGGCTTTGGGAACCTCGTGGGACCCGCAGAGGAGATGCAGGATGGCAGCCCCTCTCCAAGCAGAGCGCTATCACCTCTGCAGCAAGGGGCACAGTGCCCACTGCCTGCCCCAAGGCACCCATGGCCATGTGTCCCAGTGGTCACCTTTGCTCAGGGCAGGGTAGGGACTGCCCCTCTGGAGCACAAGCAGTCACGAGTGCCTCGGCAACCTCGGTGAGGCCTGCCACATGGCCGGGCTCTCCAGGAAGCAAGTCAGACACCGGCAACCATGGTCGGGGGGACACTGGGTGCAGGCCTCTCCCCTGGCAGGACCGGCTGCATGCTTGAGGTTGCAGATGCTGGCTCGTGCCGTTTTCCCCTCTGTTTGCTCAGCCACAGGGACAGCCAGCACTGCGGATCAAGGCCAGTGTCCCCTGGGCAGCCAATTGTGAGCAGGCTTGGAGGGGAGGGAAGGGGGCGGCTGCCTGCGGCTCCCCCGATCCCTTGCTGGGACAGCCTTTCCCAACTGTGGCAGGGGGGCCGCAATGCCTGTGCTGCCCCCAAGCTGTCCAAGTCCTGAAAAGATGCAAGGCTCATCCCATCTGAGCACCAGGCCAGGATGCTACTGGCTGGTGACTGCTCAGCAGGGCACCTGGGGCCTTGTCTAGCCCCCAAAGCCCTGGGAGCTGCCCCTGCTCTCAAGATCTGCTGCATCCCTGCCGCATCTCATCACCAGCAACAAGGAGGTCTGCGTCCCGGCACTGTGCCAGGGGACATGGGAACAGGAGGCCAACACTGCCTGCCCAGCTCAAGTCCCTGATTCCTGCCTGGCCAGGACTGCCTGCAGGGCTGCCCGCCTTGTCCTGCCATCGGAGGGACCACAGGGCAGCTCGGAGCCAGGGCAGGGGTAGTTGCACCCTGGTAGCCACACTCAGGTCACAAGCACCCTCATTCCCAAGTGCTGGCCCCAGCTCCTGTGCTTCCTTTTGTACTTTTCCTGCTGAATTCATTTCCCTGGCAGGCCATAATAGGGCCTTTATCCTCTTTCCACCTCGTGACTGAATCATGATCGATGGGATACTGTGCCGCTGTCTGGCCCTGGGACTGCCAGTCACTCCAGTGAAGGTGGGGGATGACCCCAGCCCTGCCAGTGCCCCTGGGAGTAGGAGTCATGCCCTTTCAACAGCACTGCAGGATGATAACTAGCCTGGCCCCACAGACTTTGGATTTTCACTGGGGCACTCACACTGGAGAGGCAGGGCCACACAAGTCGTACCTGCTCCTTGGCCATGAGCAGAACACCCCAAATAAATCAAAGCCTCCTGGGGAAAGGTGGGACATTGCTGCGGTCACGTCTCCTTTTTTGGTCTCATTATTTATATCTTTAAACAAGGATCCTACAGTCATATGGACCAAAAGGCATTCATGTTCACAGTCCCTCATTCCTATGCAGTGCCTGTTAGCAGCTCTCGGGGGCTTTGCAAAGGCTGCAAATCCCCTGTCTAAAACCCCTTTCGCAGGAAAGGGAGGGGACATGGCTCTCTGTGGCACAGACAGTGAAAGAAGACCTGGGCACAGTGCTGGGGTACCCTGCACAGCCGTAGCTGTATTTGCTGCATGGTGGGTGCTGCTTGGTGGGTGCTGCAGAGCCCTAGCAGAGGCAGCACTGACACCCAGGGTACCCAGGGCCAGCCATCCATGGAGGAGAGAACATGTCCATGGTGCTCATTTTTTCCTCTTTGCTTGTTTTTCTCCAGTCCCCAGGTCCCCAGACATTTGCTGCCCCACTTGAGATGCCTCTGCACCTGAGGCCATCGGTAGCATGCTCGTCCCTCTCCTCCGGGACTCTCATAGCCAGCCCTGCATTTATTTTGCGCTCCAATCTTACCTCCCTCAACACCTGGAAGCTGCAAAACGACAGCTTGCGAGGGCACTCAGGTTTTAACTGGAGGCCTCCTGGGTACTGCAAGCCCCAAATCTGCCCCATGTTTCCTTCCACCACCCAATGTCTGCAACCCAGGGCTGGGAAGAGTGGGGCCCTGGCATAGTCCCCACCTGGGAGGCTGAGCCATGAGGGCAAAGAGCCACCCTGCAAGCCCAGGGAGCACACATTGAGACCTGCGGGGAGAAGTGCTCACCCTGCCCTGCCCTGCCACTACAGCGGCATTATGGGCTGCCTTCCTTCTTTCCATTTCCCCATAACTGATGTGGATGATTTTTGGTCCAGCTGGCTTTCATTTCTGACCAGTGCCCCTCGGCAGACTCCTGCATTTCTGCTGAGATGCACTGGGGCTGTAATAGAGGGCTGCTTGGCTGTGGGAGAGCAGATTTTTCTTGGGATCATTTCCAGATCATCCCCAAAGCAGCCAGTACCCAGAACTGTTTCAGCCCCTCTCTCATCAGTTGTGGGGGCATAGCTGTGGCCCCACAGCATGCCTCCATGCCCAGCTTTCCAGCTGGACTTAAATAACACCAGAGCCTAGTGACTGGAAAGTTGCAGTCAGGGCATGTAGAAGCCATAGGGCTTGGGAGAGAGCCACTGGGTGCCTTGTGCCAAGCCCTGCCATCAGACTCTGTCTGCTGGCTATGGGAGCTGGGGCAAAGAAAGGCTGGAAGCTTGGGATTGTTCTCCAGGCTAGGCAAGGCCTCTCCAAGTGCCGTGTCCCCTGGACCGACAGCCGTCCTCCACGGGGGGACGTGGGGGAGGGAGGGAGGCCCCAATCTCAAGGGGACTGTGGGTACTGCTGCTGGGGATGGATGAGCTGCCACTTCCCCAGCAGTGGCTGAGACCCATGAGTTGCTGCCAGCACCACTGGCAGCACAAGGTGCTGGAAGAGACGGTCTCCCGATGCCAGGAGGGGTTGCTTCATCCCCAACTCTGAGGACATGGAGCAGCATCCTGCTCTTTTATGTGGCCGTAGATGGATGGGAGACGTTTCCAAACAGACATGATACTTGATGGCTTGGAGCCACTTTGGACTGAAGCTGGAGGAGCCTGCGCGTGACTCATCATCGTGATGTGGGCTCCAGGGCACCGATGGCAATGGCGCAGCCAAGACCAGCTCCCTGCTGAGAGAGCAGGACATGACAGTGGCCACACGCCATAGTTTGTCATGTGGCTGCCAACAGGCCTCGCTCCACCAACCTCAGAGGTGGCAGTGGGGCCAGTGTGCACACAAGAGGCCCCAGGGACTCGTGCTTGAAATCTCGCTGTTCTGCGGGGAAAGAAAGCACAAGGTTACCACGGGTCTTGGTACTAGTCCTCAGGTCTTTCGTTACCAATGCTGCATGACGCACTTGGAAGGTAAGTGATTGAGCACAGAGATAAACCCACCCTTCCAGATCTGCTGAGCAGTGTTTCGCTTCTGGCTTCTGTAAAGTTAATTGGTTTAGAGTTTCCAGGAACAAATGAAGGAGAAAAACACTCTCCTGGCGTGCGGGATCATTGAATGCTCTCTGGCGAGTTATAATTGCAAATCATGTTTTGAAATCGCATTAACCAATTATTCATTGTTGTTGTTATGCCCTGCCACATGACAGCATGTGCCACAATGGAGGCAGTAGTCAAGGGCGAGAGAGGAGGCCAAATAGCCTTCCTCCCAGGGTAGATGTCTGCTGGCTGAGACACTGCTTTGGTGCACCCGGCATGGCTGCATCCACAGGGAAGGTGTCTCACGGAGGACTGCATCCTCACCAACAGCCTGGTGGGAGGAATAGTCCTGTGCGGTTTGCAGCCTCGGGCAGAGCTGAGCTCTCCCTGGTAAGGAAAGGTGCTATTCTGTGGCACCTGGCCTAGAGGTCCTCCTAGCCAGCACTGCCCCAGGGCCATACAACATTAGGTGCCATTCATGTGCATCTCCTTCCTCCTGTCAGTGGCCTTCCCAGCCCATTTTGTGCCTGCCTGCCTTGCTTGGTCCCCAGTGCACCCTGCTCTGACAGCATGGCACCAGCGGTGGGGGCACAGCTGGTCCCCAGGGATGGAGGTGCAGCTGGTCTCTGGCGATGAGAATTTCAGAGGCTCTTGCAGGGCGCTGCAGCAGCATCTATCCTGGTACCAGGGACAAGAGAGACCCGCTGATGTGTTCCCAGCAAGGACAAGCACCAGGAGGTTTTGTGCTCAAGAGGACATGGGGGAAAGCTTTGCTGGGCTGCAGATACAACCATTATCTCCACCATGTGTTTGTGCAGTCTCCAGTTTCAGCCCTGGGAACGACGGACAGCAGCAAGCAGCAATTGCAGAGACAGGCTGGGCTCGGGTGAGGAAACCAAGTGTGACAAAGGAATGTGCCCTGGCCAGCACACAGCCCCCGGCAGCAAACAGAGCTGCCAGCTTGCAATGCCCTGTCCTTCATGGCTGAGGATGTTCAGATCTGCAGAGATACCCCATCCTGGCCTGCCTTGTCCTGTGCCAAGCAGGAGCAGCTCTCTAGGGCAAGGGGTTTTATGGGCTCACTTTAATCTGCTCAATCTCAGAGCAAGGCCGAATGATAAAAAAAAGTGACACTTTCTGCTGGGGGAATTGGTGAAAAGGCAAGCAGCAAGGAGGTTGGCTGCAGGTGAGGACTGGAGCGAGCTGGTGCACAGGGCATCCGTGCCAGCCGTGGACCCGGTTCTCACCCTCCCCTCCCCGACATGGCACCGCCTCCATCTGCAGGGCGGGATGCTGCAAGCGGGACATACCACGCTCCCCTAAAGGGCTCCTCACATCCGGGAATCCAGTGTCAAACTTTCCAGCCAGCTGCAGAAAACCACACGGCTGCGATTTCACAACTCACTGGAGCCCAGGCACAGGCCTGACACCCCAAGAGCCGGCGGGGGCAGATGGTGGGGAAGGGGGTCGTGGAGCTGCAAATTGCCCTGGGCTGCACCAGAGGAGCCATGGGCTGCTTGTACTGTCAACTTGGCGCTCTGAGGGCCGTGAGGAGGATTTTCCAGCACTGGAGGAATAGCGTCTCTCTCTCCCAGGCGGCTCTGGCTGCAGCAGTTTCCTGCCTGCTGTGCACATCATGGAGGAGGCCGTGGCAAGGAGCAAGGGGAGCAGCCCATGTGCAAGACACCCGCAGCTCCCATCCTGCATGACCAGCACAGCCCTGGGTCCTGCTGCGAGGCACCGGAGCTGCCATGTAGGGCCCAGGACACCTCTGGTGGGGGGCAGCTGGAGAGGGACTGTGGTGTGGGTGCTGGTCCCAGGTGCTGGCTGCAGGGGTACAGGGACCCCCTGGGATGGGCTCCAGCCCCATGGGCTGTGAGCGGTGGCTGTGTGGTGCAGCATGCCAGGGCCCAGCCCCAGGTACATTCAATCAGTCATTCTCTGCCTTCTCCTTTCCTTCTCACTGCCTTGATTTTCCACAAAATTTCAGATGGGCAGTGTTTGCCCAGCTGGAAAGGAGGAAAGATGGAGAAGCATATTAAACACCAGAGGAGAAGGGAAGGGATGATGTAAAAGGAGCATCACTTCATTTTTACCAAAAGGAGAGAGGGAGTGGGTGGGATTTGGAAGCTGGAGAGAATTGGGTAGAGTTACCAGCTACTAGGCTGCAAACATTTGCCCCATGAACGGGCAAGCCCCACGTGCCAGCTTCCCATCTTGCCCACCCTCTGCATGCATGACACCCCAGCGCATCAGCGCCGAGCTCAGCCCACAGCCAACCATGTGGCCCGTGTCTCCTGGTGGGTGTACTGCGGGCATCACAGGGCCGCACTGCCATGTCGCGTGTCTCCAGCTCCAGCCGCGTCTACTGTATTTGCTTACTGGGTGGCTGCTCTCAGCCTCTTTTTACAACATCCGGCCAGGATGTGTTGCCACCTTTTCCCAGGAAGTCTCGGAAACGGTGCCACGTGGCTTGCTGGCGCCCGCTCTCGCCGGGGCGGGGAAGGGGTAAGCTGCGCGTGGGTGCTGGGCTGATGGATTTAGCTGAGTGCAGCCATGCCCATGGCTCTGGGTGTCTCTGCAACCTGCCCCCTCCCCCCCATGCTGCCAAACCTGGCTGCCTCCAGTCCTCCAGCATTCCAGCCAGCACTAGTTCAGCACTTACGCATGATGCTGTTATTAGAAATTAGTTAATGGATGTCTCCAGCCAAACGAGAACAGTAGTAACAGGAGCCGCACTATTGTTGGGCGCAAGTGAGCACAAGGGCAGGACCTGCCTTGGCAGCTCCTGAATATTTAACATCCTACTACACCCAGGCGAGAGAGTGCTGCTGCCCCCTGCTCTTTGGTGGGGGTGATGGGAGGTTTTTCTCCTTCCAACCAGACTCCAACTTTCTCAGCCAGTCAGTTAGAGTGTTTCCATCCCAGCCTGCCTGCCCTTCTCTGCCGAGGAGCTTCGCAAGGATTTATTAAAGATATGTTTAACACAAATAAAGCATCCCAGCAATGCTCAGCGCTGTCCTGCCAATGTGCCACAGGAGTAGCAAATGCCTGGTCTCTCCCACATGCTGGGTTTCCTACTTGGCCCTGCCCCATGTGGGGCTGGGGGCCGAGCAGGCAGGCAGACCTGGCAGAAGTCAGAAGGGGAGAGAGATGCACAACCATTGGGTTAGGGACAGGGCACAGGGGACAGTATCCAGTGCTCTGTGCTGGGATCAGGGGGTGAGTTTTGGGGGAGTGACATGGTGACTCATTGGTGAGGATGTGAAGTCAGAGGCATTTAGGGATGAATCCCAAAAGAAAATCAACCCCTTGGCTCTGATGGTGAAGGGCCTGCCATTATGCCATTTAAAGCCCCACCTTGGTGCAGTGTAGACCCAGCTATTTTTCCTCCTAAACCCCATCTCCAGGCAGGGTTGGAGGAGTAACAGTCTCCCTTGTGCTTGCAGCGAAGGCAGGATGGCTACATGCCCTTGCCGCGACAGGGCCTACCTCTAGGATGGAGGTGGCTCGCATGTGACAGCCCCTTAGGAGAAAGACAGGAGATTTGCAAAATAATTGCTGTTGTCTTGCCAAGAACTGCTGGTGAGGACCACCTTCATCCTCCCTGGCCAAAACTCATCCTTGGCCATAGGGTCCTGGCACAGTGGGGCACAGTGCACTGGGAAGATGTCTGGGGTTTCCTGGGGTTTAGTACACCTGGAGTGTAAGCAGGCAAAGATTTGTTGGGTTTTACACCTTCTCCAGTGCTTGGGACCATCACTCTAGAAACCGCAGCTGGCTGACCCCAGAGCTCCTGGCTAAAGAGCTCTTCCTTCAATGTGCTGCAATGCTCTTTAGAGAAACAGATGGAAATTTCCCCTTTGGGGCACCTTCTTAGGGACAGAGCTAAAAATTTTGACTGACACTTCCATGAAAAAACAGTTGGGGCAAGTATGTCAGCTCAAGTGGGGTGGTCACACAGAGACCAGAGGGAGAGACTGGAGTCTCTGTGACACTCCTGGTCATTTCGGGATGGACAAGCTCCCACCCTACTAATTGGCTTCTTCTGTAACGAGGTGCCAGGGAGGCTGCTGTTCAGGACTAACTGCATCCTGCTGGCGACAACGGCCAGGCGGGCTGGGCCTGGGGGGAGCTGGCATCTCCTCCAGCGCCTGTGGGCTGGGCAGCAGAGGTGGGCTATTTAACACCTGGGGAAACAGCTTGATTTTTTTAGGCTGTGGAGACAGTCCGGCCCCAGTGTGGTCAGGGAGCTGCAGGAAAAGATATTCCCTCACTTCTGGGTGAGCTGGGCCTCCTCTACCCCTTCCCCTTACTAGGTTTATTTACCCAGAGAAATGCAGTGTGCGAGCTTGACATCCGCTATATTTAGACATTCAAGTTAGATTAGAACAACTGAAATAGCCCCGTGGCTTTTAATGCTGCTGACTTTTAATAACCTCGGAAAGAGCAGTGCCTAGAAAGCTTGGGGCTGCCGAGGGTGGCGATGTCGGCCGGGAGCTCTCCCCCCTCCACAGCCCCGCAGCCGTGGCGCTCTGCTGTCCCCGGCAGCCAGCTTGGCCATGCAGGGCCAGGGCTGAAGGCTGCGTGTGCATGCACACGCCTCCCCCTCGGCCGTGGGCCTTTCCAGCAGCTTGCACTGACGCGGCCCCGGCCGCCACGGAGATTGGGAGCCGTGACTGGGGGCGGGTCTGGGCTCCAGTTTAATCTCCGACTCCATTGGGATTACAGCCGAAGGATACTCTAATCTGCAGGGTTGCTCAGCACACAGCGAGGGACTGCGGGGCTGGCAACTTTGGGCTGCTTGCCCCAGCCCAAAGCAGAGGCGTCAGCCGGAGAGGGGGGACAGGCAAGCAGGTAAGCCCCGTCGGCTGTCCCAGTCTCCTCTTGGGAGCATCTGCAGACACTCCTGTATTTTTTTCTCACCCTCTGGGAAACTCCACACGGGCGTGACGGGATTTAAG
The DNA here is from genome assembly GCF_036370855.1 of Dromaius novaehollandiae. NCBI lineage: Eukaryota > Metazoa > Chordata > Aves > Casuariiformes > Dromaiidae > Dromaius > Dromaius novaehollandiae. The sequence goes on from NC_088109.1 coordinate 467,266, forward strand.
GCTGCCGACAGTTTGGATTGCTAGCCCTCCCTGTTTTCCCTGCGAAGCCGAGGCTGGGCTAATCCCTCCTGATCCGTTTCCGTTCTTCCCCCAACCTGCCCTGCACTGAGTGCTGACTCCTCTCCCGCTTGGTGCCCTATGTAAGTCAGCACAGAAAAAAGCTGGAAAGCTTTTGAGGTCTGTGTAGGCTCTGGGGGCTGTATGCAGCACTCTGTGCTACCAGGGCTCCCTACTTTCCCTGTTACTGTTTGCTTTCTCCTCCCCTCACTTAGAAACTCTTCTTTTCAGCTGCCCCCCTCAGTTGTCAGACTTGGGAATCTCGGAGCAGGACAAAACGTTTTGGTTGCAAGCTGCAGCTGTCTTGCAAAAACCTGCCCGTGCAGTGCACGCTGCCGTGGTGCCGGGAGCCGTGCCGGAGCGGGGCCGTGGACAGGCTGTCACAGGCAGGGCCACCCCATGAAGCGGCAGCTTGCAGGTGGCAGAGCCAGAGCTTGGGGGCTGTTTGCTTTGCTTTCTTCTTCCACTTTCCTCTCCACTGGCTGAAACCCTCCCACAATGTATAAAAATCCTGTGAATGCTCATAAAAAGGCAGAGCCCTGCCTTGCCGTATTGGAACCCTAATGCATGGCCAAAACTGTTGCCTTCAGTGGCAGCATGGTGACCAGAGCAGGGGTCTGCACAGCAGCCTCAGCGTTATTGGCCGCTTTGCTAATAATAATAACCCCCAAAAGCCCTTTTTCCACTTTAATTTTTAATTGGCCGTGAGAACAACATATGTTTCTTAGGGCTGGAAACTGTCGCAGCTGGGATCAGATGTCAGGGTGTTGCGGCAGGGGCGAGAACCCGTGTTTGGCAGTGGCACGGCAGGGGAGAGTGGCTGCAGTCAGGGCAGCAGGCAGCTCTGGGCTGCTGTGCTGAGGGTGCCAGGCTGGCCGCTTCACTGCACTGGGTGCTGCTGTGGGGCTAGGGGAGCAGGCCAGACATGCGTGTATTTGCATCCCCCTGGCCAGGATATTTATAGAGCCTGGCTGCTTGGGAAGGCATCACAGAGGTGCAGAAAGGCGTGCGGTACATCGTGTTCCCCGCCAGCCACACACTCCCCATGCCAGCCGGCAAAGGGGGCTGCTCTGCCCAGCCCCCTCCAGAGCCGTTCACACAGGCGAGCCTGGCTTATCCCTTCGACAGGGGACTTGTCACTTTGGAAGCATCCAACAGGAAAGAAAACTTTCCCGAGAGCAGAGATGTGCTGGGAAACTGAGGCACTCGGGGCACTGCCTGGGGGTGCTAGCGTCAGGGCCCCTGCTCCATCTGTTCCCATGCAGCTTGCTCTGCGATAGGACAGTTTTGTCTGAGCCTCAGGCGGCCGCAGGACTTCACCAGGTCCCAGCACGTGGGAGAGAGAGGAGGTTGCTGGGGTACGGGTGCAGCCGGGCGAGGGGCGCAGGGCTTGCCGGCCAGCCGGGGCTGAGCCCAGGCTGGCTGTGGAGGGCACAGCTGTGCCGAGCTGCTGTGGAGGAGATGGGAATTTTCCATTGGTGTTTGGATCAGGCCCAAGCTGAGTGGTTAGATCTGCCCGGTCCCTGCTGGCTGTGGGCTACATGCTTTCACCCCCAGAGTTCATGGGGGGTGGGGGGTGCAGAGAGAAAAGACACCGTCCCCCAGCAGGCTGCCCAGTCCCCTCGCTGCCCACCCTCTGAGGCAGCATCTGGAGGGAGCCCGGGCCCCCAGGGCCTGCCTGCCCTGAGCACCAGAGCCGGCTTGGCCAGCAGCTCGCTGCGTGGCTGCAGGCACGCTCGCTCCAGTGGCCAGGGATGCTCAGGGAGCCCTGGGCAGCCCAGGGCGGCATGGGGGTGCCGTTGCCGTGGGGGGCCTGGCCAAAGCACAAAGGGCCCCGCAGCGCCGGCCACGCTGCAGCTGTAATCACACGCCGTGGCTGTGGCCACAGCAAACAAACAGACACCGGCAGGACCTATTTTCCTTGGCGCGTTGGGACCAAGAGAAGGGCTGGGATCCCATGGGCTCCTCCGGAGACAGAGCCCTTGAGAAAACAGAGGCAAGGGCCTGAGCGAGTTAGGGGTGGGACAGGCCCCTGACGCGCCCCCGCCCTCCTCGTGGTGCGGGTCTCGGCCGCCGTGCACATCCCTGGCCACCGTGGGGCTGCTGACGCAGGTCTGGGGCCAGTTGGGTTCCCCATGCCAGCAGGGAGAGCTGGGCCGGTCCTCACGTCCTGTGGCTCGGGATCAGATGCCAGGGCAGCAGGACAGCCTAATGGTTAGAGCAGGCAGGACGAGGGCTGCAGTGGTCCCACGCGGGCTTGGGCAGTTTGTGTTCACGCCTATTCACCAACGTCACCCAGTCTGGATAAGGTGCTGTGCTCGGGGGTGTTAAGGTGGTGGAGGGAAACACGAGGATGCGGCTCAATCTGGGGACTCGTCCCCTCCTCGATGTCGCCAGTGTCATGGAGAGATGCTGGCCTGGAGAAATTCAGAGCCTTCATTTTTTAATGTTGAATTTCTGGTCTTGTCTCGCAATGTTGGATGTGCTTTAGGGAGCAAAACTCCTGACGAGTATCTTGCTTCAAAGGACAAGTGTGTCTCTGGAGGTGCAATGGAAAAGGTAAAACAGTTTGTTCAGGCATCAGCCGCCCATTTAAACCAAAAAGGGCCACCTTCCTGTCGAGATGGCCCTGTCTTCCTAAAGGGCAATCTGTTGGCTTTAAATGTCTAGTTTGGAGCCAGGTGAAATGCTTTGGTCTGAACTACGGTTTCATTCTGCCTCCCGCAGACCCATGCTGGGTGGCCCTGCCCCTTGTCCCCAGCTTGATGACACTTGGGGCTCAGGTGAGCAGCCAGGGTACTCGCAGTCCAGCCGCTGTGCCCTGCTGGAGCCTGGCATCTGGCTTCAGAGAGGCCCATCCCAGGTGGCGGAGATACAGGCTCCTCGGCAGGATAGTGCTGGCTGGCATAGGAAAGGAAAGCTGGGCTCACCCAGTCCCTATCCCTGTCCCTGCACCACCAGCTGCCCCTGCTCCCTGACCTTGTCCTTGCACAGTCCCGTGCCAGCTCATTGCCAGCCCTGCCACAGATTAAAAACCTTCCTACGACACCAGGTCACTTTAGCAGGAACCTGGGTGGTCTTGGCCCTGGGCACAGCTTCCTGTGCCCCTGGCTGGCTTCAGGGCTCTGCCTCAGTTTCCCCTTCACTCTGGTGGTGGGAATAATAGGCCAGGCTGGGGCAGTGCCAAGGCACCGGCAGCTTTTCAGCCATTCCTTCCTGGCTGTCCTCAATACTGGTTCTTGGACAAGCAAGGGTCTGAGCTGATGGTGGCAGAGGTAGAGAGGGAAAAGTGTCAACCAGCCTGGGCAATGCAGGGCAGGACAGGCACCCGGGACCAGCACCCACACTGCAGCCCTCTCCAGCTGCCCCCCACCAGAGGTGTCCTGGGCCCCACACAGCAGCTCCAGCCCCTCGCAGCAGGACCCAGGGCTGTGCTGGTCATGCAGGACGGGAGCTGAGGGTGGCTGACACACAGGCTGCTCCCCTTGCTTCTCAATGCAGCCTCCTCCACGGTGCGCACAGCAGGCAGGAAACCGCTGTGGCCGGAGCCGCCTGAGAGAGAGACACGCTGTTGCTTCAGCGCTGGAAAATCCTCCTCACGGCCTTCAGAGCGCCAAGTCGACAATGCAAGCAGCCCATGGCTCCTCTGGTGCAGTCCAGGGCAAACTGCAGTGACATTTGGCTCCACCACCCCCTTCTCTGTGGTGCCTTTCCCCTCTCCAGCGCACACTCAGCCCCCAGCACATCCAACAATCTGGGATGGAGCAGAGGGAGACAGCCACAGGCCAGCTCGGCTGCTGGACCGCTGGGGACGCGTCCCCACATAGGCGTGTTCAAGGAGCAGTGGGATCTCTCAGTCCACCATGACATCTTGCAGTGGCTCCTCCAGCTGCCCCACATGCAGCAGCATCCCCTGATTTGCAGCAGAACTGCAGGCTGGAGTGCCACTGTCCCTTGGCCTTGCCTAGAAGCAGGGTGCCAGCAAGGCATCACCTATGCCAAGCATTTGGTGTTGCTTGGACTTTCCATCCCCTGCTGCTGCCTCTCTGATGCTTTCTCTGCCGTCTTGGAAGAGGAGAGTCAGGATTCAGGCCACCTGCGGAGCAGCTTGCACCTCTGTCTCCCTCTGGTCCCTGATATTTTGGGTCCTCAGGGCAGAGCTGTGCTTTTGCTGCTGAACTGCAGCAGAGCCCCAAGGACAGTTGTGACATTTTATGTGTCTCCCTCTCCAACCACCACCGGAAAGTCTGGGAAGGGGATGACTGAGGCCAGCTCTCGCAGCATGCCACCTCCCTGGCCAGCCCCTCCACCCCCGCAAGCAGCCGCCCGAGAGTCCGTCGGCTCACTGGGCTGATGGAGGCTATTCCTTATTTGGGGAATTGTCTATGGCATCAGCAAGCTAACCTGACTCACCCTGCAGCTACGTGGGCTGGAGCGTGTGGCTGGGACCAGGCACCCTGGTCCCACTGGCAAAGGGCCGGCAGAGAGAGCAGAGCTTTCCATGGGCTGGGGAACAGTGAAGTGCAGGGAAGAGGGTCTCTGGGATTAGCCAGCCCATCTGGTAATCAGTGTGCAAATGGTGTGAGTGCTGCTAATTCAGAATGAACCCACCATTAAGCACAGCAATAGAGGCTTTACCAGCTTAGCAGCTCTCAGAGGAAAGACCCCAAGTTGGTGAAGCTCCCAGCACAGGGCGATGGGGTGAACCAGCCCTGCTCAGAGTGCTGCTGTTAAATCTAGCTTTTGGGTACCCTGTTCACAACCACTCGCAGCAGCGCTCAGCCTACAGACTTACTGAAAAGCTTTGGGAAATCTTTCCCCTCTCCTGCGCTGCCCCATGAGAGTCCAGCTGTGGGAAGCCAGGATATCCTCAGCAATGTGGGGGTCACACCAGCCATGGGTCAGCTGGGGGGGTTAAAGGTGCTCAGTGGGCTGCAGCCACCTGCTTCTCCAGCATGAAGAGGCTGCATGGTTTGGGAGACAACCCAGTCCACTGGTTCCTCTCACTAGGCAGCCAGAGGCCCGCCAGCACGTGCCCGCAGGGTCAGGAGTGGGAGCAAAGGGCGTCTGTGCAGGGGGACAGTCGCCATGGGTTTTTGGGTGCATCACCAGACTGCCGCGTGATTGCCTCCCTGCGCTTGCTCAGGGCCAGCGCGCCGTACCGTTTCATCCTGCACTTCCACCCCAGCCTGCCGGCTCTGACGTCTGTCTCCTTCCTCCTTGCGCTCCCTTTGAATCTCTCCCCCAAATGTGATCAAACCTCCCCAGCAGCTCCAAAGGCCGGACGGTAGCTGGGCCTGTTGGAAACATGCCTGTGGCTGGCTGCAGACAGGCAGCCTTCCCTCTGGCCACCAAGGCTCGGCACACATGTCAGCAAAGGCCCTGGGCTCTGTGCTGAAGAGCGCCTTGTCAGCAGTTCCCCAATAAGTCATCTGTGCAGAGCTCTGTTTGCTCGGACAGCGTGAGGCTTGCTGTGAGCTCGGGGTGACAGAGGCTGGTCCCGGGGTGCCTGTCGGCATGGGGAGCGAGTGGCTCACTTGCAAAATCAAAGCAGCTTTGAGGAAGGCTCTTCTGTATTCTGTATTCACAAATACTCTTCAGTATTTGTGGCCAGGTTTGCATTAGCTCCTAGCTGCTCTCAGTGTGAAATCAATTCTCTGGCTGATCTGCAAAACAGAAACACCTCCTTCCTGACAACATTGGTTTATACCATGCCTGAATTCTTCTGCTGGGGTTTGCAGCATTGCCAGAGCTGGCCCCTAAGCCGGCATGGCTGGGAAGGGCCCAAAGCTGCATCTCAGAGTCCAAGGAGCTATCCAGGACTGCTCAGGCAGGTGTCAGTGCCTTCAGGTGACAGGCAGCCTCGGGAACCCAGATGGCAGCTTTTACAGCTGTTTTCTCCTTTCTGTTATTGCTGATTCTCACTTAGGTCCAGGCCAGGGAAGGCTGGAGGGCATCACATGGCCAGGCTACCTCCAAGCCTGCAAGGCCTAGCCACGGTTCGGTATTCGTAGCTGAAACCTGAGGTTCTCCCGGGACTACATAAGCCCAGGAGCTGGTGCCATGAGGGGAAGGCACTCACTTTGCCTGCCTCATGCTCAAATCAGGAGCAGGGGGCCCAGGATGGCAGGGCCATCCAGCATGGCTATCTGGAGGGGCTCTCTGACACTATCTGCAGGAGCACTCCAGCAGGGCTATCTGGTGGGACCAGCCAGCAGGGCACTCTGCAGGTTACTCCCAGGCATCCCTCCCCAGGGTTGCCAGGGCCCCATGCATTCTGGGTGCTAGGTGCTGCCCAGAGCCCTCACCACAAAAGCCAGATGTGCAGCCGAGCCCCTGGGCAGACAGATTTATCTTTTCTGGGTGCTGAGTGCATGCTGATCTCAGGAGAGGCAGGATGATGGGACTCTCTGTTTAGGTAGGTGGGGGTAAATACTGTACATTCAGAAACAGATTTGGGGTGCTAATTTTAGGAAGCCAGGTCAGGAGGCAAAACACGTCTGTGTCTTTGCTTGTGTGGGGGGAGGGAAAGTCCTGCTTCAGCATGGTCAGGGCTGGCTCAGCTCCCAGCACCAGGGCTTGGTGGCCTAGCCTGGAGGAGAATTTGTTCCTAAAGGCGATGGGAGGGGTGAGGGGGTCTCTGCTCCCTGTGCCCAGCCTGCTGCTGTCAAACTCAGACAGGGAGATGATGCTCAGAGACTTCTGGGCTTCACAATGCCTCCCCATCTCTGCCCATGTGCCCGCACCCCCGTACCAGCAGTGGTCCAAGGGGCTGATACAGAGACCACAGTGCTGGACGTCACCCCTGAGCCCAGCAGCAATCCTGGGATTTGACCCAGAGATGCCCAGGCTGGTGGCCACCCCTGAGCCCAGCAGAAGCCTTGGAGTCTTTTCCAGAGACCCCCTGAGCTAGTGGTCACCCCTGAGCCCAACAGAGGTCCTGGGGTCTGACCCAGAGACCCCTGGGCTGGGGGCTGCTGGCAGTGGGGAGCCATGGCCTGGAGATTCCTGCCCATTAGCCCACACTGCCCATCTCTCCTGGAGGGCTGCTGGACTCCGTCATCATATCACCTCAGGGAACATGAAACCTCTGTCAACGCTGGGCTCCAGTGAAACCTGAACGGCCTCCAGGGCAGGCTGGCATGGGGGGGTCATTGCTGCCAGCCCCCAGCCCATGTAAGCTGCAGGGGCATACCTGGCTGTGAGCACGCAGCGCAGCAGCTGTGCCAGGCATCATGCTAAAGCCGGATTACCACCCGTAATAGTCCCGCTTCCTCAGCCCCAGCTGGGGCGGATTAGCAGGGATTCATTTGTGGAGAGAAAGGAGATGGGGGATTGAGTATCCCTCTCCACCATCCTGCAGAGGTCCCCAGCTCAGGCCAGTGTCTTCCCACCACCTTATGTAGAAATGTGGGGTTGTTGGTTGCTCTGGGACCCTCCGGTGCACACCGTGGGCCAGTGCACGTGCCGTCTGCTGGGGAGATGACTAGCCTTCACCATGGGCTGTGGGGACTCAAGGTGCATGTCGCACTCCAGGCTGATGCTGCTGGGGTAGGCAGAGCTGGTAGGCAGTGGCTGCCAGTTCCCCCACACTCACATGTCCTGTCCTCCCACTGGCACCAGCAGAAGTGAGGCACAGCTGTGGGATCTGTGAGTCCCCTGGGATCCCCCTCATGGGACCCATGAAAGCATCAACCATGAGATCCACAAAAGCATGCTGGGTTAGTGAGGTCTCTGTGACGGAGTGGAAGGCCCAGCGCTGAGCATCCTGGGGTAGTGTGGGTGCTGCCCCAACCCATCCAGGCAGTCCAGAGGCAGAGGGTGAGCAGCTGGCCCAGAATGGCCCATCTAGCCATAGGCCACTGGACTCTGCCAGTTGGGGCCAGATTCCTCCCTATGGCTCCTGGCACACAGCACAGCTCATCCCTGGCATCCTCAGAAGCTCCCGCAGGGATCTAGGGTTCATATGCTGTCGGCACTGTGCTGAGGAACCGGAATAGCACGGCACCTCCCAAGAGATAGGCTTTCCAGGGATGATATATGTCCTGCAGCTATACGTCAGCACTGTCAGGTCCTGGCCAAGCCTCCAGCTCTCTGGCATGGTGGAGCCCCGTCAGTCCTGTCTGAAATGCCCAGCTCAGATTGCAGACAGCTGCCAAGTGAAGTTACTCTGACCTGGAAACCCCCCCGAATGTCCCGCTCCAGGTTGTGCTTTGCTCTGAGCTGGGTTTTCTGCCTTTTAGATAAAGTCAGTCTGGAAGTGAGGTGTTCAGCAGAGATACAGCCTTTTCCAGGACCTAGATCCCCCATTGTGGTGCCCTGGCTGCCAGGGCAGCCTGGCTGCCAGCCTGCCGGTGCTGGGGCAAGCTCAGGACTGCATGCTGTCTGCCAGCAATGACTGAGAACGAGGGCTTTTCGGAGCAAGGCCTCCACACACACGTGTCTCTGTCCTAGCGAGGGAGGGCAGGGTTCTTTGCTGGCCAGGACACACCGTGCAAGACCACATGTAACCTCCTCTAGCACACAGATGCCTGGGCGGAGGTGAACAGCATGCCAGGCCAGTGGGAAGGACACGTGTGTGCCACTCTGTGCATACAGCTCAGTGTCTCCCATAGGAGGACCATGACACATCCCCAGCCCTGGGGAGGTTGCAGGATGGTGCTGAGCACCAGGCTGGGGCTCCAGGCACACAGGCTGGCTGCACCAGAGAGCTGGTGGGGTGGGCATCATCCCCACACTGCCCTGAGCAGGGCTATATGCAGTGTCACCAAGTACGGTGACACCAGGACGAGCCACCAGGTGAGCAAAGACTGAGCTCATGGAGTTTGGTTACAGCTAAATCCGCCAAGGCAAGTGTGAGATTTGGGCAGGATTGGGGTTATCACATGTCCTTGCTGTCCAGGCAGGATAGAGAGAGCCCGCTGGCTCTATAGCTGCGATCCACGTCTGGAAATCAGTGCAGCTGACTCAGCTCCAGCTCCAGAGAAGAGGCCATGGGTGGGTTTCTGTGCCCATGCCCATGCCCATGCCCTGCTCTGGGCAGGTGAGTGAGGGACAGAGGAGCTGGCAACCGGGGCTAGTCGTCAGCAGGAGGAGCATGCTGGGCCACACACAGATTACCCTGAGCACAGCCCTAAGCTGCATTTGGGGCCACCAGAGTGGGAAAGATGGGAGCATCTGCCTATCATGGTGTTGTGGCATGGCACTCCCAGGATGTGTTTGGGCTCTCCGGGTCAGGTGAGTCCCAGGAGCAGATGGCCTGGCATGCTCTGTGGTGCTGCTTGCAGTGGGCCTCACCACCAACGGTGGGCAGCAGCCATCGGGTCCTTCCCTGGAGCCTGTCACGGTGCTCAGAGTGGCCTTGGACCTGTGGCTAGATGGGCCTTTCTGGGCCGTCTGCTCATGAGGAGGGCAGTTGGTTTGCTGTTTTGGATTTGTTTACAGGCTGCTAGCTCCAGGGTGCCCACACACTTGCATCTCTGTGCCTGGGTGCGGGCAGCCCCAGCAGCCAGCGTGATGGGCAGAGGAGCAGATTCCAGCTGACAGCCTGCCGCTTGCACCACGGGAGCTTGCACAGCCCTGACGCACCACTCCAGCCCGTGGCCATGTCTCATCTCCTCTGCACGCAGCTCAGGCATAGGTGCCCAGGCCCAAACACGCTCACATGTGCCGGGGCGCAGAGCCCCAGCACGCACATGCAGGGTCAGACTTACCAGGGCTGCCTTTAACACCAAAATGCCACCCGCCCTGGCGCGGCGAGTCTCATGCTCCCCCCAAACCTGGAGAAGGCCACCCACCTTCCCGCACATGCGCAGGGCCGGGGGCCACCTGCCAGAGACAACCCACCGTGCAATCTATTTGCTGTTCTGTAGAGCCTTATCACAAGGCAAACAGTTCCCGTGATGGGCACGCTCTACCTGATCGAAGTGTCTCCTTTCCCTCCCCTTTCAGCTTGTATCTCACCACAATCCCCTTTTTCCCAGCTGCTGCAAAGAGACACTGCCGGCAGCACCGCTGACCTGACCGAGGGGCTGGCGACGCCATGCTGACAGCCCCAGGCCAGCTGCCAGGCAGGGAGCAAAGGTCCAGTCCTGCTGGAGCACCAGGCACTGAGCACGGGCCGGGGCTGTGCCAGCTCTGCGTGGCTGGAGAAAACATCTCCGGGCCTGATGCTAACTCTGTTGCATGTGAAATGAGCCTGTCTCACTTACTATTCTGAGAGGTGTTTGGGGGAGAAGCTGGTATTTCCTGAACCGCTCAGCAGAGGTATAATTATAACCTGGGAGAAGAAAGGGACTGCACAGGAGAGCACTGAACCTCTCCAGGGCCCGTGTGGCCTGAGCAAGCGTGGGAGAGGGAGACGTGGCAGCACCCGGGACTGCCTCCGAGCATAGCACCTTGGCCCAGCTGGGTGCCCTTGGCCCGGGCGACCACAGACGTGGGGCGACAGCACAGCCTCCTGTAGACTGGATGGGCAGAGTGCGTGTCTCCGCGGCTTTTTCTCTGGCCTAGCAGCAGAGCCCTTGTGGAAAGGCTGCCTTAAGGCAGCCTTGCAGCATGTGTGATTTTGGGGAAGGTGCTGAGGGCTCCACCACTGACCGCGATTGCGCCTGCCTCTTGGGAACAGCGTGAAGCGGGCGGCTGCATTCCTGCGAGGTTAGAGCCAGGAGGCTGCTGGGGACAGGAGCGTCAGGGCCGGGCCGAGCAGGGTGCCTTGCAGCCCCCTCTGAACCTGGCCGCTGGGAGCAGGGGGTGGTCACCAGCTGGCCAGGCCTCTGACAGGTTGTGTGATGCCCCTTTCGTGGCGGGGGATCTCTGAGGGATGGTGTTACGTGGCGGGCTCAGCCGGTTTTGGTGGTGCTGGGAACACGCAGAGTTAACAGCAGTATTTGGATGTGCTGGCAGGCTTGTTTGTGTCTGGATTTAGGCCCAGGCTGAGGCCTAGCAGGGGGGGATAAATCATCACCCAGTGGCCGCTCTGCGGTTCTTTCTCTTCCCCCGCACGGTGGAGTCCTCGCTAGGCTGGGGACAGGACGGCTGGCAGCAAGTCTCCTGGCATATACGTCAGCATCCTCTGTGCCTCAGTTTCCCCTCCCAGCGGGTGGTCTCCAGCCGCGCTCCCCCCCACTGCCCCGGGGCAGCCTGCCAGGGCTCAGCCCCATGGCGGCAGCCTTGCCAGCCCCTGCCGCAGCTCACCAGCAGCGGCGAGCCGGCCTGGGGCCTGGGATGACCCAGCCGCTGGCCACGCGGCAGCCTCTCACGCACGGCTGCGGGGGCACCACGCCGTGCAAAACATGGTGCAGGTTTAGCGAGGATAATAAAAACGCTCCTGATGCCTGGGGGAGGGTGTTGGCAAAGGGTCGCGGACAACAGCAGACCATAGAACATCCTCCTGTCACCTGGTGGAAAGCTGGGACACCCAGGTGACGGTGCAGACCTCTGGGTCCAGCAGCGATGAGAGCTGCATGCTCCCGTGAGCCGAGGGGCGCGGGCTGCGTCCTGGCTGGCCCCATCCTCGGGCCGTGCAACGCCTCTCAGTGCCACTGGGGCCCAACGGGTCTTGACACGGTGGCCGAGGCGGAAATGCCCCCACCAGGGCGGATCTCCTAAAGACGTCGCCCAACCCTGTCTCGGGTGAGGGAGCCAGCGGGAGACCTTGCTCCTCGGCTGCCAGCCTGCCCCAGAAAGCAGCACTGTGCCGTTTCCCAGCGGCGCGCGGGGAGGGCCGTGGGCTCGCACAGAGGCCGCTTTGTGCGGCTTGCCAAACCGTCCCGCGCTCGGCAGCCCGGCTGACTTCCCCTGCCAAGGACTTGTCTCCCGTCCCCGCGCTCTTTCCTGCTCCATTTGTCAGGCCCTGATGTGCACCCAAAACCCATCGCTTGGCACTGATGGCCGCGCTGGCCCTGGGCGACGGGACGTATTTTAGCCCTTTGTGCAGGGCAGCGCTGAGTCCTTTACATAAGCAGGGGGGTCTCTGAGCTCCCAGTTAACCCTCGCTTTTCTGCCCTGTCCCAAATTGCCCTACAAAGACCCTGCTCATCCTGCAAGCACTGTGCCCTTCGTGGGGTCTCTCCACCGGCAGCTCTCAGCACAGCCAGTACCGGTCTCCAGAGGAGAAACTGAGGCATGGAGAAAGGAGGCAAGTCTCTCTCCTCAGGCTAGGCAGAACCCTGAAAGCTGCTGAGAGGAGATACGCCCTCCCCCAGCTCTGCAGCTCCCATGTCCACACCACGAAGGAAGGAGCCATACTGGCCAAGGCCCGTGCCTCCGAATCCCTGGCTGTACAGGGGTGGCAGCCACACTGGCGGGGGGGGAAGGCACCAAAGGGCCACAAAGCATCACACTTGTCTCTGTGTGGCATCCACTACTGGCCACAGGGAGCCCTCACCCGCTCTGAAATGCACCCACCTCTGGGGTGGCACCCGCCTGCACTGGGACTGCCTGCGGTGGGCCAGGAGCAAGAAGCAGAGCCAAGCCCTACGGCCAGAGCTGCAAGGGAGATTTTAGGTAGGCCGAGTATCACTAGCTATGCTGGCACTGGGCCAGGGCTCTGCCAGGCTTGTGAGCCAGGAAAAGAGGCTCCAGGAGCTCAGCTGGCTCTGTGCCAGCTGCGGGCAGGGGAAGCAGAGCAGCCTTCCGGGGCCGGGCTGCGGGCAGCTTGTCATGCAAGACAAGGGTCCCTGCTAAGCTTCCGGGGACTTTCAAAGCTCCTGCATGCTCAGTGTGGCATTTTGTGCCCCAAAATTCTCTACCAAGTTTGTAAAAGGGGCAAATCCAGCCCTGGTGTTGCCCAGCTGAGCATCTCAGATGGATTCACATGCCTCTCCCTGCACTGTTGCTAGTATCAGTGTTAACCCAAACTCCAGCATCACTGGCTCACATGGGATCCACAAAACCTGTACTCAGGACCCCAGTCTTCCAGCCCAGAGTCTGACTCCATTTGCTCTTCTCTTCCAGAGCCTGAGGAGTCCTCAACAGCAAGCCCAGCATCGTCCCCGCCTGCCCCACCATGGATGCCACAGAGGTACCCATCCAGGCTGAGATGGTGGAGCTGGTGCCCAATGGGAAGCATGCTACAGCACTCAACACATCCACCGTCCCCTCACTGGCGGGTGACAGGTAGAGGCTTGGGGACAAGTGGCTTCCTCAGCTGGGCTGTGCAGCTTACCCTGCTCCTGGGGGCTGGGGTCCCGGACCTGTGCTCGGGGTGCTCTGGGTGCTCGGGGTGCTGTGCCCACTTCAGGGTGCCAGCGGTGTGCCCATGGGGCGATGGAGCAGGGCAGCTCTCCCCTCTGGGCTGTCACATCTGAGAAGCAGCCTGGACTCCTGTATGGGAAGCTAGGACCAGAGGTACAAAAAGGGGCTGGTGGCTCGCACTGGTCCCTGGCACAGCTCTGTTGTCCTGCGCTGATGTCTGCCTGGCGTCACTCCCTCTCGCAGTGCCCTCACCTGCGGAGAGGCCGTCATGGTCCTGCTCACTGCCCGGTTCTGCCTCGGGCTCACAGCTCCTCTTTCCTGTGCCACAGGTTTGATGAGAACCAGTCCAGCGTGGCAGAACTGGAGGAGTTTCTGCCCCACGGCGCTGAGAAGAAGCAGACACACTTCACGGACGTGAGTAGGGCACTGCAGGCACCTCTCATCTTGCCTGGTGCAGGGTCCGCAGCCAGATGGGGCTGTGCCAGTCGCAGCCAGTTAAAACGTGGCCCTATGGGGCTCAGCGTCTCACTGGTGGGTAGGTGGCTGGGGGCTATTTTCCAGTGTGACTGGTCCCTGTGTTGTGTCTCATGTGCACAGTTTGAAGGGAAGACGTCTTTCGGGATGTCCGTGTTCAATCTCAGCAACGCCATTATGGGCAGCGGGATCCTGGGGCTGGCGTATGCCATGGCCAACACAGGCATCATCCTCTTCCTGTAAGTGATGCTTTCAGGGCCGCATGGGGCACTGCTGGCGCCTGCTCACCCTCGCGGACTCAACAGCCAGCTGCCAGGCATCAGCGAGACCCGCTGTGGGCTACCCGCTGCCCAATTTACCTACCGGTGGCAATGGGGACATAGGACTCAAGCCCATGCTCCAAAGCTTGCCACACCACACTTTTCCCCAAGTTTACCCTCTCCCAGCTTTCCTGCCATCCGCAGCAGCTGAACTGTCCCAAACACTCCTCAGGGTGTCTACCAGGCAGTCTGAGGCCCTTTTGGGGCCAGCTGTATGGGGGTAGCTCGGATGGGGCCTTGCTGCTCTGCGTGGGGCAGTACAGGACCCCATGGCTCTCACCATAGGTTGAGACTTGGCATTGGCATGGGGGCCCGTGGCACTGCTGGGATGTATTGCTGCAGCTCCTGCTGCTGGCAATGGGGGTTGGCCTCACAGCGGTCCCTTGGGAGGGCTCCAGTGCCCGGCTGCCCCCTCCGTGGTGCCCCCTGCTTTGCTCCATTCCCATGCCCCTGCAGGGCATGTGTAGGTAGATAACCAGAAAAACCTCTCTGCTAGTCCCAGGCTCCTAAATCAGGTCATTGTACAAAAGGCAGCCCCCACCTTCTGTGTGGGCAGCTCCAGCACAGGCCTCTGGCTTTGCCAGCCTGTGCTGGTGACAGAGGCACTCCAGCCAGCCCAGGGTGCCAGCAAATATATTACACAAAGCTGTGTGCTTGCACCCCAAAGCTTTGGGGTACGGCTGTGTTCACACAGGCGAAAGGACATTGGCTCCAGCAGCATCAGACCCAATGACATGTGAAAGTGCCCATGGGAGAGCCAGGGGCAGGAGTGTGGGGCCTGTGGTAAGGTGTGGGGCACCGTGTGTGGGGACTCCAAGTGTGCAGGACTCCTCCAGGGGTGCTCGATTCCTCTTGCTATGGCTGTGAGTGCTAGGGAGGTGGGCAAAAGGGGTGCCTGGTGCCGCATGGGGTGGCAGGGGGTCTGGCATCCTGCCTGGGAGCCTCACTGCCTGAGCGATGCCCACTCTGCCAGCAGCGGTGGGTACACATGGGCACTGCTGGACACAGCTGCCTGGGGCCCGCATATCAGCATGATGAGCTGTCCCCACCTATAGTCTCCCCCACTCATGGTGTACCTTCATCCAGCCCCATGGCCCTTGGCCTTTCTGTCCCTGCACAGCTCTATGCCCTGGTGATGATGAAGAGGATCAATACTTGACCTCCCATGACCAGCTTTCTCCATGTGGCCAGAAAAATTAGGTTGCTGGCTCCCTTGGGCAGTGGGGACATGTACCCAGAGGGTCATGGCAGCCGTGGACACAGGCATGGGGTGCTCTGGGGCAAGACCATGGCCCATCCTCTCCGTGAGCACCCAGTGCTGACGTGAGAGGACAGACCTGGGCAGGTTGGCCAGCCAGGACAGCTCTGCAGGCAGGTGCAGGCAGGTGCAGGGCCCTGTCCCCATCCCTGCAGCAGCCAGAGCCTGCCTATGCTGCATTGTCCCATTTCTGGCCTGATCAGTGCATGGCACCAACGGTACATGTGGCGTGCCAGGAGCTGTACATGGCACACAGTGCCAGATGGCGTGGCACAGCCTGTCTTGTGCCCACTGCTGGGACCCACCTGTGATGGCACTCCCCTCTCCCAGCTTCCTCCTGACAGCTGTGGCCCTGCTCTCCAGCTACTCCATCCATCTACTGCTGAAATCCTCAGGCATCGTGGGTGAGTGCCAGATCTCCAGATGACGGGGTTGTGCTGTGGGTCCCTTCCCAGCCCTAACCCCTCTGCTCCTCTGCTGCCTGCAGGCATCCGCGCTTATGAACAGCTGGGCTACCGAGCCTTTGGCACACCAGGGAAGCTAGCCGCAGCCATTGCCATAACGCTGCAGAACATTGGAGGTGAGAACAGGGCAGGGCAGGCACAGGGATGGGTACCAGCGGGGCATGGGCATGCAGGGAGCGCTCAGGGCCTGCGGTGCCCTCGCCATACCAGCATGGCACAGTCTCGCTCTGCTCTGCAGCCATGTCCAGCTACCTGTACATCGTCAAATCCGAAGTGCCTCTTGTCATCCAGACATTCCTCAACCTGGAGGAGAAGACCACGTGAGTGTCTCCTACCCACCCCGCATCCTGCCCTGGCCATGTCCCCAAGCCTGGGCATCTCCCTGGGTTTCATACCCAGGCCTGGGCACCTGCCTGGCAGTGCTGTCAGGATGTTGGCCCCAGTCCTGTGCCCGGCCCCGGGGCAGCGCTGCCTGGCCACAAATAAAAGGGAGGAAATGGGTCATGGTCACGCCCAGCCTCTGCCCCTTGCCCTCCCAGGGTGACATGTCCTGGGTAAATTTGGCTGGAGCAGAAGTGTCAGCCAAGGGTCCCTTGGGATGGTGGGGGAGCTGGCAAAGGCCAGTGACCCTAATCAGCAGGGCTAGGACATATCAGGGGCTCTGGAATCAGTTCCTTGCAGTTCAGCCTCCAAATCTGCATGAGAGGCCTCTTCTCTCACCTCGCTGTGGGTGCTCTCCCTGGCCCAGTTCCTCCATGCCGTGTCCCCTCACCCCAGCAGGCACCATGGATTTGTCTCCAGCTGGGCAGCCCATGACAGGGATTTAGTGGCATTAAGCCACTACTATTTTTGATGACTGTCAATGCTGAATAAGCCCCCAGGCAGGATTAAACCGGAGTGAACTTCCAATCCCTGCTCCTCGCTTCCCCTTGGGATAAACCTTTCCTCCTTGAGCAGAGCCTACTGCTTGCCTACCTGGCTCTGGTACTACAGGGTTCTGGGTATGGAAAGGGGGCTCTCCCTGGAAATGAGCACCCTTCACCCCCTCTGCACCTGCATCCCCATGCTGGCATTGCAGGGGGACTGAGGAAGGAGAGAGTAGAACAGACACCAGGCAGAGATGCCACTGGTGCTGGGGAGGAACTCTGGGGACCCTGAGGGATGTGCAGAGCGGGTCTGGGGATCAGCCCCTTTTCTCAACCACACATCCCAGGCACCCAGGCATACCAGCCTCAGGGGTTCCTGGGGATGCCAGCTTGGAGGTCCCTAGGGTTGCCAGCTCAGGGGTCCTCAGGGTTACCAGCCTCAGGGGTCCCAAGGGATGTCAGCCTGAGGGGTCCCTGGGGATGCCAACTTAGGGATCCCCGGAAACGCAAGCCTCTGGGACCCCCAGGGATGCTACCTCAGGCATCTCCCCAGGGACGGCAGACGCTGGTCCCCGAAGCTCGCAGGGCTCCCCGGCACCACACGGGGACATTCCCTGCGCCCCCACGCCCCTGGCAAAGTGGGGCTGTGAGCAGGCCTCTTCTCCGCTTCCAGGGACTGGTACGTGAACGGCAACTATCTGGTGATCCTGGTTTCCATCATCGTTATCCTGCCCCTGGCCCTCATGAAGCAGCTCGGTAAGTCAGGGTGCCGAGGGGTTTTGGGCGCAGAGCCCACGGGTGCCGAGCACGGCACCCTGCCCGGCCCCGCGGGGCCCCGCTCCTGGAGAGCTGCAGCTGTGCCAAGGGCGATGGTGCCCCACTGTGGCAGGCAGCAGCAGGTGCGGGAGGGGTGGGGGCAGGTGGGGGCCCGGCCAGCTTGGGGGCCCTGCCCTTGCCCACCGGTGCTCTCCTCTCTCCCCAGGCTACCTGGGCTATGCCAGCGGCTTCTCCCTCAGCTGCATGGTCTTCTTCCTCATCTCGGTGAGTGCAGGGGACGTGGCCCTGGGACGTGCCGGCGTCTCGGGCCACAAAGCACCCCTTCCCGCTGCCGGGCCGGGCATCCCCTGTGCCCGCACTGGATCCCCGACTCGTCTGGAGCGTGACCACGCTCTCATGAGCATCCCTGCTGCCTGCGCTCACAGGGGCAGGGTACGGGGCAAGCCTCACCGTGGGGGACCCACATCCAGGCAGCCCCAAAAGCACGGGGGGGCTGTTGGCACCCCATGGAGGGGACATCACCAGTCAGGTGCAGTGCAGGTGGTGCTGGTGACCCCCAGCTCGGGTGGCTGTTGCTGGGGGGAGCATCACTGGGCTCTGACCATCCCCCCCAGGTCATCTACAAGAAGTTTCAGATCCCCTGTCCTCTCCCCGCGCAAGACGTGAACAGCACAGGCAGCCACAACTACACTCTGGGCAGCACCAGCAACTACCAGAACGGCTACACCGTCCTCCAGGCCCCCGATGAGGGCACTTGCTCCCCCAGGTTCTTCACCCTCAACTCCCAGGTAGGGCCCTGGTGCAAGGCCAAGGACCAAGGTGGGCTGCACCTCCGGGTTTGCAAGAAAACTCCCTGGCTATGGGCCACCCCAGCCCTCTTCCTGTCAGCCCCGGAGAGCTCTTGGCACCTGCAAGTGGTCCCAAGCCATTGGTGCTCAGCCACCTGCCTCTCTTGCAGACTGCGTACACCATCCCCATCATGGCCTTCGCCTTCGTGTGCCACCCTGAGGTCCTGCCCATCTACACTGAGCTGAAGAAGTGAGTGCCAGGGAGGGGCTTGGGGCTGGGGTGCCTGTGGGGAGTGAGTGGGGCCTCATCCTGCTCGCAGGGAAAGGCAGCAGGCAGATGTTCTGTCACTGCCGGGGCACGGGACCTGCACCGGGGTGCTCTAGTGCCTGGGGGTAGTGGGTGATCCTGCGCAGGGCTGTTCGTCCTCCCTGCAGCCAGCATCACCCCTCCGGGCCAGGCAGCCTCAGCCCAGCCAAGCTGGCTCAGGAGCTTTGCCTACGGCACAGCCCTGGCCAAGCAGGCATCCAGCTTTCGGGCCTGGCCCCGGGGGCTGCCAAGTCCACAAGGTGCAGGTGACGGACTAACACCACTGGCCCCCACAGCCCCTCCAAGAAGAAGATGCAGTGCATTTCCAACATCTCCATCACAGTCATGTACCTGATGTACTTCCTGGCTGCACTCTTCGGCTACCTCACTTTCTACGGTAAGCGCTGGGAGCAGTGCAGAGGACCCGCCTGTCCCAGGTGATGTCCCAGGGACAATGCTGGCCTCCTGCCTGTTCCTGTGGGCAGGCCCTGGCATGCAGCAGGCCAGGGCAGTGTGGCAGGTCTGACCCCACACCTCTGTGCTGGTGCCCACAGGCCGCGTGGAGTCGGAGCTGCTGCACACATACAACAATGTGGACCCCTTCGACGTGCTGATCCTGTGCGTGAGGGTGGCTGTGCTGACGGCCGTGACACTCACTGTCCCCATTGTCCTCTTCCCGGTGAGTGTTTCCTGGGGATGCTAGGCAGCACCACCACAGCCACGGGCAACCACACGGCCACCCATGGGCCTTCGCAGGGCCTCAGCACTCAGGAGACCCCCGGAGACAGGAAACTGAGGCAGGCGGCAAGGGCTCCGCAGGACGGCTCTGGGCAGGCTGAACAGTTTGCAGAAGCAGCTACGCCCAGGATGCCTGGAGCCTGGGCTGAGCTGGGGCCAGGGGACCTGGAGTGGGTCCCTGGTGCCCGGGATGGTGTGTGATGCTCCTGTCCCCATGCCCAGGTGCGCCGGGCCATCCAGCAGATGCTGTTCCAAGGCAAGGACTTCAGCTGGGTCCGTCACATTATCATCGCTCTGGTCCTGCTGACCTTCATCAACCTGCTGGTCATCTTTGCCCCTTCCATCCTTGGCATCTTCGGCCTGATCGGTGAGGGGAAGTCCCCACTCCTGCCCCCATGAGGGCACTGGCCCCGGGCACAGCAGCTCCTGCCCATGCCCCCAAGGCGCTGCCTTCTGGGCTTGTGTTGGGGGTCAACAGCAGGCAGGGGTAGGAGTGTTGGGTACTGTCCTTCCCATGCTGCCCCGTGCCTCAGTTTCCCCTTCTCACCATACCAGCTGTAGAAGGTGTGTGGGGCCCTGGCCATGGGTCTGTGTGGCCCGCCAGGCTCATTACTCTGCCAGAAGCACCCTAACATCCCTGTCACAACGCCCAGGCCTGAGGGCCCTTTCCCCGGTGGGAGGCGGGGGGGGGGGGGACACCTGGGGCTGGGGCCAGGACAGCACATCCCCGGGTTTCCAGAAGGCCACGCCAGATCTGGGGGGAGAGGGCAGGACCTGGCCCAGCAGCACGGTTGGCTGCGCTCAGCCAAGGGGCCGGGGCCTGCTGCCCGCTCTATCCCTGTCTGCTCCAGGTGCCACGTCCGCTCCCTGTCTCATCTTCATCTTCCCCGCCATCTTCTACATGCGCATCATGCCCAAGGACAAGGAGCCACTGCGCTCCCCTCCCAAGATCCTGGTGAGCGCTGGTCACCTGCTGAAAAGACATAGGGATGGGATGGGGTGGGGTGTGGTGTCCCCTGGGCTGGGCTGGGCATGAGCCCTGGCCCCTTGGGGACTGTCCACACTGCAGTGCCAGGCACCAGGGATGGCTCCTGGGCTCCCTGGGGGTTAGTGGGGATGCTGGCACTGGGTGGCTTGCCAGGGGAAAGCCGGCATGGACAGGGCTGGGCTCTCCCTGGTCCCTGCTTGGGTGGCAGACACTGCCAGGACTCCTGGGTTCCCTTCCTGGCTCTGCCACCACCCTGTTACCCCTGCGCTGGGGATGCCATGAGTCACGGCAGGGCTGGAGATGGATCCAGGCATCCTGGCTCTCCTGCTTGATGCAGCTGGGAGGGCCATGGCACCGCAGGTTGGGCTGAGCCAGCTCCCGGCTGACCCCCGCTCTGTCCCCCACAGGCAGCCTGCTTCGCCCTCCTTGGAGTGCTCTTCATGATCATGAGCTTGAGCTTCATCATCATCGACTGGGCCACAGGGGGTGGGAAGAGCGGTGGCAGCCACTAGTTGTCACTGGGGGCCCAGATCAAGCTGCCCCCACACCGGTGCCCCGGGGAGAGCCGGCCCTGGGGACAGCCCCCGGCCCTGCCGCTTGGACTGTACCACAACCCCCGCGCTGCCCACCAGGCACACCCAGTGCCCTCCGCCTGCGCTGCCCGTCCTTGCCCATCAGGGAAGGGGCCCCGCGTGGCCGCACGCTCACAGCGGGGGACAGAGACCTGCCCCGCGTGGGGGCCCATGGCCTGTGCCAGGGAGTGGGGTGAGCCCAGGGCCGTGTGTCTAGTGCTGTGCCCACACCTCTGGTGTGTCCCCTCCTGCCGGGCGCCTCAGTTTCCCCATCTGGAAAATGGGGAGAACATTTCCCTACCTCACCGGAACTGGCTGTGAGCTGGACCCCGTCTCTGCACAGAGCATCCAGCCACCGGCAGCAGGCACTGCCAAGCGCATGTCATGGGGGGCGGGGGGAGGGGGCAAGCAGCACCTCCCAAATGCCAGTGAGAGCTCTGACAACCAGCGTCTGCAGGGTCATGTCTGGGGGACCAGCACTCCCCGGGCGGGGAGCTGGGCCCCCAGCAGGGCTCCCGGGGGGCACCGCGCTGCCCTCTCCCCCTGCTGCCCCAGGGACACTCAGCTCCCCCCCCCGCCCTGTCTCTCGGGGGCACCCTGGTCCCTGTGTGAACGCGGAAACGCAGCCCTGCCATCGAGGCCGCACGGGAGCCGGTGCCAGGGCCGCCGCGGTGCCCAGTATGCTGCTATCGACGTCGCTGGGCAGTTGTCGGCCAGCAGCCGCGTCCCGGGGACTATTCCCAGGGTCCCAAGGACCATTCTGGCTGCCCGAGCCCCCCCGAGGGGTAGCACACGCTCGGGGCCAGCTCCCGGCCCAGGCAGACAGGGGAGGCTTTGGAGCGCCCCTCCTTGATGCCCGCTGGTGCCTGGAGCCCAGATGCTAGGGTGACGGGCACGCACCCACTCCACGCAGTGCTGGTGGGGCGCTGCTGCCCGGCCTGTGCCCAGGGCCAGCACCCAGGGCCCTGCACTCCTCTTCCACCTGGTCCTGCCGTGGGGCTTCTGCAAGCCATGCCAAAACCCGAGAGCAGCTCTCCTGCCCTCCCTCCGCGCCTTCCTGCCTGCTGCCTGCTGCCTCCTCCAGGGGTGGGCGGCAGTGAAACGGGGTGGGGGGGGAGGGAAGGGGCTGGCGAGGGCAGACAGTGCCCGGGGGCTTTTCTGCAGCGCTGAGATTGCAGAGGGGGGAGCGGGGCTGGCAGCTCCACAGGCAATTGCGCTCAGTAAGAGAAGTATTTTTTTATCGGGGTGGTGGAGGCTGGGATGCTTTTTATAAATACTGTACATAGGAGTAGCTCTTTCGGGACGCGTCGCGTTGCTCGCGGTAGCTCTGTATAGTGTATATACCTGCCCAAGGCAGCGGGTGGGGGAGCCGACCCCAGCTGTGGGGAGCCCGCCCGAGCGCCCGGCCCGGCCCTGCATGGCACCGGGGTGGCCACACTTTTAAATTATACGTGCAAATGAGAACTGTGCTGGAGAGGAGTCCAGCCACCGACACTGTTGGCAATAACAATAAAGACAATGTGAAGCCTGCCCGGATCTGGGGCGTTGCTGGGCCAGGAGAGGAGCCGGCCCCGGCCAGCACAGACACCTGCTCCCCTGGGCACAGCGCGGCTCCGGGGTGCCCGACCACAGGGGCAGCGGGGCCACAGGGACCTGGGGGGGCTTGTGCAGTGGGCGAGAGCCCCAGGGCTGGGCACAGGGTGCGCGGGGCTCCCAGCCCTGGGCCACATAGGGCAGCTTGGGCAACCCTGGGCGCCTGGGAGCCCGGGACCCCCGCAAACAGCACCCTGCTCACGGCGCAGCCCCCGGCCAGGCCACCCTGCCACGGGCAGGGGGGTCCTGCAGCCGAGGCCGGGGGCCCTGCGGGCGCCTGCCGGACCCCTTCCCAGGCCCAGAGCCCCGATGCCCCGGCCTCTCTCCCCCTCCGCAGGCATCCATTGCTGCCTTCATCCCACTGGCACCCAGGCCCTATTCGACGCCCGGGACACTGGGCCAGCTTGTACTGCTCATTAACAAGCCCTCATTAGTGCCGTAGCCTGGACAGCAGGGCTGTTGCCTCGCTGCCCGCCGACAGCCGTGCGCCCTGAGCTCCATCCTGCAACACAACTCGCGTCCCCGAGCGCCGAGCCCCGTCCTTCGAGGCATCCGTCCCCTGGGAGGCTGCATCGCCCATGGCTGCCCCAGGGGCAACCCTCTCGCTGGGGACCCCCCAGGCCCAAAACACAGCCCCACACTCCCCCTCCTCTCCCCTCCCCGCACCCACCAGCTCCCCCAGGTCTGCCACAGGCTGCACCCCAACGGCACATCCCCAGCGACGGAGCTGGACGTATGTCTGGACCCCCGGGAGCGCACACTGCACCTCATGCACGGCTTACGCAGGGCCCAGCCCGCCCCAGAGGACGTGGCACCCCAGAGCCCACACTGGCCCAGGGGACCCTGCTGTCTGCCTAGTGCACACCTCCCCTGGGGCACTGCAGGGGCCAACACACAGCACCCATGGGCCACGGCACCCCAGGCCTTGGCCTGGCCCGGTGCAAGTCTACCCTGGGACACAGCATGGTCCAAAGCACAGCACCAAAGCAACAGAGCACCCCAGGGCCCAGATGGCAGAATGCCTGGCGTCCCATGAAGGGGTGTCCCATGGGCCCCGGTGTCCCAGCACTCAGCCTTGCCCAATGCATGGCACCCAGGGGGCCCAGCCTGGCTCAGCACGTCTCCCACAGGACACAGCATGGTGCAGGGCATGGCACCCGTGGGGCATGACTCCCTGGGGGCCAGCCTGGCCAAATGCCTGTCTCCTCCATGGCACAGCAGGCCTCAAAGCACGGTACCCATGGGGCATGGCACCCCGAGGCCCAGCCCAGGACTGTGCATGGCACCCATGGGGGGTCACCTGCATGCATATACATTATTACCCTATAAATGCATACCTCCCCCAGGGCACATCATGGCTCGATGCATGGCACCTGGACGGCACAGCACTCTGGGGCCTGGCCTGGCCCAATGCATGTCTCCACTGGTGCACAGCAGGCTTCAATGCACGGCACCCCTGGGACACGGCACCCTGGGGCCCAGCATGGCCCAACGCACAGCACCGATGCGGCACGGCACCCCAGGGCCTGGAGCTCCAACGCACCTTTCCCTTGGGGCGCAGCACGGCCCAGCTCGCAGCACCCCTGCAGCATGGCACCCCCGGGGCCCAGCCCACTACGAGGCTCATCTCCCTGGGGACACAGCAGGCTTCAGGGCACGGCACCACGGGGCACAGCCCCCCAGGGCCCAGCCCGCCCACGGGGACAGCCGCCCCGCGGCCCAGCGTCGCCCAACGCACAGCCCCCAGCGGGCACGGACCTGCGCCCAAGCGCAGCCCGATGCCCGTCTCCCCGGGGACCCGGCTGACTGCACGGCATCCCCGGGACGCGGCCCAAGGCAGCGCCCGCCCGGCCCCCCGCAACGCCCGCTCCGAGCGCGCCCCCGCGCCCCGCCGCGCCGCGCCGCGAGCGCCCCCACCCGCCAGCGGCTCTTGGCCCCGCCCCGCAGCGGCGGAGCCCGCCCAGGCCCCGCCCCCCGCCCCCCGCCCGGGCCCCGCCCCGCCCCGCGCAGCGCAGCGCAGAGCCCGCCGGCCGCCCGCGGGGAGGGAGCCGCCGCCGCCGCCGCCGCCATGGGCTGCACCGTGAGCGCCGAGGACAAGGCGGCCGCCGAGCGCTCCCGCATGATCGACAAAAACCTCCGCGAGGACGGCGAGAAGGCGGCGCGCGAGGTCAAGCTCCTGCTGCTCGGTGAGCGCCGCCCCCGCCCCGGCCGAGAGCCGCCGCGCACCGGGCCCGTCCGCGGAGCCGCTCCTCGCCCGCGGGCCCCAGGACCGCCCTGCTGCTCGGCGGCACGTCCCGTGTCCCCGGCGGTGCCGGCTCGCGGGTCCCTGCAGGGTCCCGGGGCAGCGGGGCTGGAGGCCCCTCTGGAGGTTGCCGGTCCCAGCTCGGTGCTGCCTGCAGCCTTGCTGAGGGCGCCTGCCGTCCCCTTGCGCAGGTCGCTAGCGAAGATGCTCGGCGGTGTTGGCCCCGTGGTCCCGGGGGTTGTCACTCGCGACTGGTCTCCAGCTGGGCTCGGTGCACCCTCACGACCCTCCGAGCCTGGCAGCTGAGCCAGTTTTCAACCCGCCCCACGGCCCGCTTCTCTAGCCCTCCTTTCATGGGCTTGTCCCCAGGGACGGCAGACGCTGGTCCCCGAAGCTCGCAGGGCTCCCCGGCACCACACGGGGACATTCCCTGCGCCCCCACGCCCCTGGCAAAGTGGGGCCGTGAGCAGGCCTCTTCTCCGCTTCCAGGGACTGGTACGTGAACGGCAACTATCTGGTGATCCTGGTTTCCATCATCGTTATCCTGCCCCTGGCCCTCATGAAGCAGCTCGGTAAGTCAGGGTGCCGAGGGGTTTTGGGCGCAGAGCCCACGGGTGCCGAGCACGGCACCCTGCCCGGCCCCGCGGGGCCCCGCTCCTGGAGAGCTGCAGCTGTGCCAAGGGCGACGGTGCCCCACTGTGGCAGGCAGCAGCAGGTGCGGGAGGGGTGGGGGCAGGTGGGGGCCCGGCCAGCTTGGGGGCCCTGCCCTTGCCCACCGGTGCTCTCCTCTCTCCCCAGGCTACCTGGGCTATGCCAGCGGCTTCTCCCTCAGCTGCATGGTCTTCTTCCTCATCTCGGTGAGTGCAGGGGACGTGGCCCTGGGACGTGCCGGCGTCTCGGGCCACAAAGCACCCCTTCCCGCTGCCGGGCCGGGCATCCCCTGTGCCCGCACTGGATCCCCGACTCGTCTGGAGCGTGACCACGCTCTCATGAGCATCCCTGCTGCCTGCGCTCACAGGGGCAGGGTACGGGGCAAGCCTCACCGTGGGGGACCCACATCCAGGCAGCCCCAAAAGCACGGGGGGGCTGTTGGCACCCCATGGAGGGGACATCACCAGTCAGGTGCAGTGCAGGTGGTGCTGGTGACCCCCAGCTCGGGTGGCTGTTGCTGGGGGGAGCATCACTGGGCTCTGACCATCCCCCCCAGGTCATCTACAAGAAGTTTCAGATCCCCTGTCCTCTCCCCGCGCAAGACGTGAACAGCACAGGCAGCCACAACTACACTCTGGGCAGCACCAGCAACTACCAGAACGGCTACACCGTCCTCCAGGCCCCCGATGAGGGCACTTGCTCCCCCAGGTTCTTCACCCTCAACTCCCAGGTAGGGCCCTGGTGCAAGGCCAAGGACCAAGGTGGGCTGCACCTCCGGGTTGCACTGCCTGTGGCCCTGCAGAGAGGCAGCTGCCTCTCACTAGCCTGTAGCTGGGCTGGCACACAGCCACCCAAGCCCTCTCCCTGCCATCCCCCAGAGCTCTTGGCACCTACAAGTGGTCCCGAGCCTGCTGCACTGGTGCTCAACCACCTGCCTCTCTTGCAGATGGCGTATGCCACCCCCATCATGGCCTTGATGTGCCACCCTGAGGTCCTGCCCATCTACACCGAGCTGAAGAAGTGAGTGCCAGGGAGGGGCTTGGGGCTGGGTGCCTGTGGGGAGTGAGCGGGGCCTCATCCTGCTCGCAGGGAAAGGCAGCAGGCAGATGTTCTGTGGTTGCCCAGGCATGGGACCTGCACTGAGGTACTCTAGTGCCTGGGGGTAATGGGGGATCCTGCGCAGGGCTGTCCTGCCTTCCTGCGGCTGCTCACCTCGGGCACCTCAGCATCACCCCTCCTGGCCAGGCAGCCTCAGCCCAGCTGTGTCACCTCTGGCGCTCTTCCCACCGCACTGCCCACGCCAGGCGGACATCCAGCTGTTGGGTCTGGCACCATGAGCTGTCGCGTGCACGTGGGTGTGAGGGATGGGCACACTGTGAATGACGGGCTCACTGTGAGTGCTGAGGAGAAGGCAGCTGCTGAGTGCTCCCAGATGACTGACAAGAAGGAAGGCAAGAAGGTGGCACGTGAGGTCAAGCTGCTGCTCAGTGATTACCAGCCTCACTGTGCCATTCCCAACCCCATTGGACACCTTCACCCAGCCTGGCCCCAGCCCCATTCCTGCGTGTCCCCCACCAGCAGTGGGGGACCACCGTGCCTGGGGAATCCTGCCAGTGGTGCAGGGTCCTGCTGTAGTGCCCTGGGGCTGGGCAAGGCGAGAGCAGCGTGGCCGCCATGCTGAGCTGTGGCTGGTGGGATCTCTCCCCACGGTGGTGGGCATCGCGACCAGGCTTGGTGCTGGCGGGGGGATGCCCAAGGGCAGGCCCAGGGTCAGCCCCACTGCTCGGTGGCACGTCCTGGGGTCCTCAGGGGTGCCAGCTTGGGGTACCTGCAGAGTCACAGTGTAGTTGGGCCTGGAGGCACCTCTGGAGGCTGTCTGGTCCAACTCCCCTGCTCCAGCTGGGGCAGGCTGCCCAGGCCCATGTCCTGTCATGTTTTGAAACTCTCCAAGATGGAGACTCCACAACTTCTCTGAGTAACCTGCTCCAGTGTTCCACCACCCTCACAGTGAAGGGATTTCTTTTAGTTAAGAAAACAATGAAGTTTTTGTATGTTCAGGTGGATTTTCCTGTGTTTCAGTTTGTGCCCATTGCCTCTCATCCTGTCACTGCACACCACTGAGTAGAGTTTGGCCCCATCTTCCTTACACTCTTCCTTCAGACATTTATATACATTGATTAGACTGGCCAGAGCCTTCTCTTCTCCTGGCTGAGCAGTCTCAACACTCTCAGTTTTCCTCGCATGAGAGCTACTCCAGTCCCTTACTTGTCTCTGTAGCCCTTTGCTGGACTCGCTTAAGTTGCTCCATGTCTCTTTTATGGGGGAGCCCAGAACTGGACACAGCATTCCAGGTGTGGCCTCACCAGAACTGAGTCAGGAGGAAGGATCACCTCCCTTGACCTGCTGTCAATGTTCTCCCTAATGCAGCCCAGGATACTGTTGGCTACAAGGGCATGTTGCTGGCTCATGTCCAACTTGTCCACCAGGACTTCCAGGTCCTTCTGTGCAAAGCTGCCCTCCAGCCAGTCAGCCCCCAGCCTGTCCTGATGCATGGGGTTATTCCTCCCCAGGGGCAGAGCTTTGCATTTCCCTTTGCTGAACTTCATGAGGTTCATGAACTTCATTTCTCCAGCCTGTTGAGGCCTCTCTGAATAGGACCACAACCCTCAGCCACTCCTCCCAGTTTTGTATCCTCTGCAGACTTGTCCCTGGCAAAGTGGGGCTGTGAGCAGCCCTCTCTCTGCTTCTAGGAACGGGTACGTGAACCGGTGCCTGCTCCTGGAGAGCTGCAGCTGTGCTGAGGGTGATAGTGTCAAGCGGTGGCAGGTAGGGGTGGGCATGGGGGGGGCATGTCACAGTTTGTTGTGATGTCTCAGTTTACAGGGCAGTATACTGTGTGAAACAAGCTTTATTTTTATGACCTCATTAAGTTATAAAAGCAAACAAGGGGCTAATCCCTTCTCTAGACTAAATTGTTAATTCTCTGGTTACTTAATTCACTAGTTCACTAATTTGCTAATTTGATAATTGCTAGTTGCTAATTTACACACTTAGGAGCAACAAAGTTACCTAACGGCCAGTGAGAGTACTCATCCTTCCTCCGACATCACGATGCAGGCATCTGCTGAATTGCGGTGGGAAGCATGAGAGCCTCAGCAGTCCAATTGCTGGTGGATCTGCTTCAAAGGTTGCTTGGCTGAGCTGACATATTTGCATCTTCCAGCTTGGCAGTTTGGTCATTTTAGTTACTGGGCAAGAACTTGCTTAATTCTGAAAGATTTCACTCTTCTGAGGTGAGCTTCTCTGCAGCTGCTCACCCAAGGTACCCCAGCATTGCCCCTCCTAGGAGACAGCCTCAGCACAGCCCTGGCCAAGCAGGCATCCAGCTTTCGGGCCTGGCCCCGGGGGCTGCCAAGTCCACAAGGTGCAGGTGACGGACTAACACCACTGGCCCCCACAGCCCCTCCAAGAAGAAGATGCAGTGCATTTCCAACATCTCCATCATGGTCATGTACCTGATGTATTTCCTCACTTTCTACGGTAAGCCCTGGGAGCAGTGCAGAGGACCAAAGCCCCCTCCTTGGCACTCATTTCTTCAGCTCGGTGTAGATGGGCAGGACCTCAGGGTGGCACATCAAGGCCATGATGGGGGTGGCATACGCCATCTGCAAGAGAGGCAGGTGGTTGAGCACCAGTGCAGCGGGCTTGGGACCACTTGTAGGTGCCAAGAGCTCTGGGGGATGGCAGGGAGAGGGCTTGGGTGGCTGTGTGCCAGCCCAGCTACAGGCTAGTGAGAGGCAGCTGCCTCTCTGCAGGGCCACAGGCAGTGCAACCCGGAGGTGCAGCCCACCTTGGTCCTTGGCCTTGCACCAGGGCCCTACCTGGGAGTTGAGGGTGAAGAACCTGGGGGAGCAAGTGCCCTCATCGGGGGCCTGGAGGACGGTGTAGCCGTTCTGGTAGTTGCTGGTGCTGCCCAGAGTGTAGTTGTGGCTGCCTGTGCTGTTCACGTCTTGCGCGGGGAGAGGACAGGGGATCTGAAACTTCTTGTAGATGACCTGGGGGGGATGGTCAGAGCCCAGTGATGCTCCCCCCAGCAACAGCCACCCGAGCTGGGGGTCACCAGCACCACCTGCACTGCACCTGACTGGTGATGTCCCCTCCATGGGGTGCCAACAGCCCCCCCGTGCTTTTGGGGCTGCCTGGATGTGGGTCCCCCACGGTGAGGCTTGCCCCGTACCCTGCCCCTGTGAGCGCAGGCAGCAGGAATGCTCATGAGAGCGTGGTCACGCTCCAGACGAGTCGGGGATCCAGTGCGGGCACAGGGGATGCCCGGCCCGGCAGCGGGAAGGGGTGCTTTGTGGCCCGAGACGCCGGCACGTCCCAGGGCCACGTCCCCTGCACTCACCGAGATGAGGAAGAAGACCATGCAGCTGAGGGAGAAGCCGCTGGCATAGCCCAGGTAGCCTGGGGAGAGAGGAGAGCACCGGTGGGCAAGGGCAGGGCCCCCAAGCTGGCCGGGCCCCCACCTGCCCCCACCCCTCCCGCACCTGCTGCTGCCTGCCACAGTGGGGCACCGTCGCCCTTGGCACAGCTGCAGCTCTCCAGGAGCGGGGCCCCGCGGGGCCGGGCAGGGTGCCGTGCTCGGCACCCGTGGGCTCTGCGCCCAAAACCCCTCGGCACCCTGACTTACCAAGCTGCTTCATGAGGGCCAGGGGCAGGATAACGATGATGGAAACCAGGATCACCAGATAGTTGCCGTTCACGTACCAGTCCCTGGAAGCGGAGAAGAGGCCTGCTCACGGCCCCACTTTGCCAGGGGCGTGGGGGCGCAGGGAATGTCCCCGT
The DNA here is from genome assembly GCF_036370855.1 of Dromaius novaehollandiae. Classification (NCBI taxonomy): domain Eukaryota; kingdom Metazoa; phylum Chordata; class Aves; order Casuariiformes; family Dromaiidae; genus Dromaius; species Dromaius novaehollandiae. Next base: position 497,403 of record NC_088109.1, read on the forward strand.
GTGGTGCCGGGGAGCCCTGCGAGCTTCGGGGACCAGCGTCTGCCGTCCCTGGGGACAAGCCCATGAAAGGAGGGCTAGAGAAGCGGGCCGTGGGGCGGGTTGAAAACTGGCTCAGCTGCCAGGCTCGGAGGGTCGTGAGGGTGCACCGAGCCCAGCTGGAGACCAGTCGCGAGTGACAACCCCCGGGACCACGGGGCCAACACCGCCGAGCATCTTCGCTAGCGACCTGCGCAAGGGGACGGCAGGCGCCCTCAGCAAGGCTGCAGGCAGCACCGAGCTGGGACCGGCAACCTCCAGAGGGGCCTCCAGCCCCGCTGCCCCGGGACCCTGCAGGGACCCGCGAGCCGGCACCGCCGGGGACACGGGACGTGCCGCCGAGCAGCAGGGCGGTCCTGGGGCCCGCGGGCGAGGAGCGGCTCCGCGGACGGGCCCGGTGCGCGGCGGCTCTCGGCCGGGGCGGGGGCGGCGCTCACCGAGCAGCAGGAGCTTGACCTCGCGCGCCGCCTTCTCGCCGTCCTCGCGGAGGTTCTTGTCGATCATGCGGGAGCGCTCGGCGGCCGCCTTGTCCTCGGCGCTCACGGTGCAGCCCATGGCGGCGGCGGCGGCGGCGGCTCCCTCCCCGCGGGCGGCCGGCGGGCTCTGCGCTGCGCTGCGCGGGGCGGGGCGGGGCCCGGGCGGGGGGCGGGGGGCGGGGCCTGGGCGGGCTCCGCCGCTGCGGGGCGGGGCCAAGAGCCGCTGGCGGGTGGGGGCGCTCGCGGCGCGGCGCGGCGGGGCGCGGGGGCGCGCTCGGAGCGGGCGTTGCGGGGGGCCGGGCGGGCGCTGCCTTGGGCCGCGTCCCGGGGATGCCGTGCAGTCAGCCGGGTCCCCGGGGAGACGGGCATCGGGCTGCGCTTGGGCGCAGGTCCGTGCCCGCTGGGGGCTGTGCGTTGGGCGACGCTGGGCCGCGGGGCGGCTGTCCCCGTGGGCGGGCTGGGCCCTGGGGGGCTGTGCCCCGTGGTGCCGTGCCCTGAAGCCTGCTGTGTCCCCAGGGAGATGAGCCTCGTAGTGGGCTGGGCCCCGGGGGTGCCATGCTGCAGGGGTGCTGCGAGCTGGGCCGTGCTGCGCCCCAAGGGAAAGGTGCGTTGGAGCTCCAGGCCCTGGGGTGCCGTGCCGCATCGGTGCTGTGCGTTGGGCCATGCTGGGCCCCAGGGTGCCGTGTCCCAGGGGTGCCGTGCATTGAAGCCTGCTGTGCACCAGTGGAGACATGCATTGGGCCAGGCCAGGCCCCAGAGTGCTGTGCCGTCCAGGTGCCATGCATCGAGCCATGATGTGCCCTGGGGGAGGTATGCATTTATAGGGTAATAATGTATATGCATGCAGGTGACCCCCCATGGGTGCCATGCACAGTCCTGGGCTGGGCCTCGGGGTGCCATGCCCCATGGGTACCGTGCTTTGAGGCCTGCTGTGCCATGGAGGAGACAGGCATTTGGCCAGGCTGGCCCCCAGGGAGTCATGCCCCACGGGTGCCATGCCCTGCACCATGCTGTGTCCTGTGGGAGACGTGCTGAGCCAGGCTGGGCCCCCTGGGTGCCATGCATTGGGCAAGGCTGAGTGCTGGGACACCGGGGCCCATGGGACACCCCTTCATGGGACGCCAGGCATTCTGCCATCTGGGCCCTGGGGTGCTCTGTTGCTTTGGTGCTGTGCTTTGGACCATGCTGTGTCCCAGGGTAGACTTGCACCGGGCCAGGCCAAGGCCTGGGGTGCCGTGGCCCATGGGTGCTGTGTGTTGGCCCCTGCAGTGCCCCAGGGGAGGTGTGCACTAGGCAGACAGCAGGGTCCCCTGGGCCAGTGTGGGCTCTGGGGTGCCACGTCCTCTGGGGCGGGCTGGGCCCTGCGTAAGCCGTGCATGAGGTGCAGTGTGCGCTCCCGGGGGTCCAGACATACGTCCAGCTCCGTCGCTGGGGATGTGCCGTTGGGGTGCAGCCTGTGGCAGACCTGGGGGAGCTGGTGGGTGCGGGGAGGGGAGAGGAGGGGGAGTGTGGGGCTGTGTTTTGGGCCTGGGGGGTCCCCAGCGAGAGGGTTGCCCCTGGGGCAGCCATGGGCGATGCAGCCTCCCAGGGGACGGATGCCTCGAAGGACGGGGCTCGGCGCTCGGGGACGCGAGTTGTGTTGCAGGATGGAGCTCAGGGCGCACGGCTGTCGGCGGGCAGCGAGGCAACAGCCCTGCTGTCCAGGCTACGGCACTAATGAGGGCTTGTTAATGAGCAGTACAAGCTGGCCCAGTGTCCCGGGCGTCGAATAGGGCCTGGGTGCCAGTGGGATGAAGGCAGCAATGGATGCCTGCGGAGGGGGAGAGAGGCCGGGGCATCGGGGCTCTGGGCCTGGGAAGGGGTCCGGCAGGCGCCCGCAGGGCCCCCGGCCTCGGCTGCAGGACCCCCCTGCCCGTGGCAGGGTGGCCTGGCCGGGGGCTGCGCCGTGAGCAGGGTGCTGTTTGCGGGGGTCCCGGGCTCCCAGGCGCCCAGGGTTGCCCAAGCTGCCCTATGTGGCCCAGGGCTGGGAGCCCCGCGCACCCTGTGCCCAGCCCTGGGGCTCTCGCCCACTGCACAAGCCCCCCCAGGTCCCTGTGGCCCCGCTGCCCCTGTGGTCGGGCACCCCGGAGCCGCGCTGTGCCCAGGGGAGCAGGTGTCTGTGCTGGCCGGGGCCGGCTCCTCTCCTGGCCCAGCAACGCCCCAGATCCGGGCAGGCTTCACATTGTCTTTATTGTTATTGCCAACAGTGTCGGTGGCTGGACTCCTCTCCAGCACAGTTCTCATTTGCACGTATAATTTAAAAGTGTGGCCACCCCGGTGCCATGCAGGGCCGGGCCGGGCGCTCGGGCGGGCTCCCCACAGCTGGGGTCGGCTCCCCCACCCGCTGCCTTGGGCAGGTATATACACTATACAGAGCTACCGCGAGCAACGCGACGCGTCCCGAAAGAGCTACTCCTATGTACAGTATTTATAAAAAGCATCCCAGCCTCCACCACCCCGATAAAAAAATACTTCTCTTACTGAGCGCAATTGCCTGTGGAGCTGCCAGCCCCGCTCCCCCCTCTGCAATCTCAGCGCTGCAGAAAAGCCCCCGGGCACTGTCTGCCCTCGCCAGCCCCTTCCCTCCCCCCCCACCCCGTTTCACTGCCGCCCACCCCTGGAGGAGGCAGCAGGCAGCAGGCAGGAAGGCGCGGAGGGAGGGCAGGAGAGCTGCTCTCGGGTTTTGGCATGGCTTGCAGAAGCCCCACGGCAGGACCAGGTGGAAGAGGAGTGCAGGGCCCTGGGTGCTGGCCCTGGGCACAGGCCGGGCAGCAGCGCCCCACCAGCACTGCGTGGAGTGGGTGCGTGCCCGTCACCCTAGCATCTGGGCTCCAGGCACCAGCGGGCATCAAGGAGGGGCGCTCCAAAGCCTCCCCTGTCTGCCTGGGCCGGGAGCTGGCCCCGAGCGTGTGCTACCCCTCGGGGGGGCTCGGGCAGCCAGAATGGTCCTTGGGACCCTGGGAATAGTCCCCGGGACGCGGCTGCTGGCCGACAACTGCCCAGCGACGTCGATAGCAGCATACTGGGCACCGCGGCGGCCCTGGCACCGGCTCCCGTGCGGCCTCGATGGCAGGGCTGCGTTTCCGCGTTCACACAGGGACCAGGGTGCCCCCGAGAGACAGGGCGGGGGGGGGAGGAGCTGAGTGTCCCTGGGGCAGCAGGGGGAGAGGGCAGCGCGGTGCCCCCCGGGAGCCCTGCTGGGGGCCCAGCTCCCCGCCCGGGGAGTGCTGGTCCCCCAGACATGACCCTGCAGACGCTGGTTGTCAGAGCTCTCACTGGCATTTGGGAGGTGCTGCTTGCCCCCCCCCCAGCGCCCCCCATGACATGCGCTTGGCAGTGCCTGCTGCTGGTGGCTGGGTGCTGTGCGCAGGGACGGGGTCCAGCTCACAGAGCCCATAGCTTCCAGCTGCTACAATCCTTTTTCTCGACAAGGCACCTGGAGTCCCAGCCCAGCCCAAAGCCCAGCCGCCAGGGGACATGGCACCCGGGGCCCTGCCTGGACCAGCGCATGTCTTCCTGGGGACACAGCAGGGCTCAGGGCACGGCACCCGTGGGGCACGGCACCCCGGCACCCCGTCCAGCCCGAGGAACAGCACGGCCCAGTGGCGCGTGGCACCCCGCGGCCGGCCCGGCCCCGTGCACCGTTCCCCGGGGCACAGCAGGGCCAAGGCAGCGCCCGCCCGGCCCCCCGCGCCCGCCACAACGCCCGCGCCGAGCGCGCCTCCGCGCCCCGCCCGCCTCCGAGCGCGCCCCCGCGCCGCGCCGCGCGCGCCCCCACCCCCCACGGCCCGCGGCTCTTGGCCCCGCCCCGCGGCGGCGGACCCGCCCAGACCCCGCCCCCGCCCGGGCCCCGCCCCGCCCCGCCCGCGGCGCGCGCGGCGCAGCGCAGAGCCCGCCGGCCGCCCGCGGGGAGGGAGCCGCCGCCGCCGCCATGGGCTGCACCGTGAGCGCCGAGGACAAGGCGGCCGCCGAGCGCTCCCGCATGATCGACAAGAACCTCCGCGAGGACGGCGAGAAGGCGGCGCGCGAGGTCAAGCTCCTGCTGCTCGGTGAGCGCCGCCCCCGCCCCGGCCGAGAGCCGCCGCGCACCGGGCCCGTCCGCGGAGCCGCTCCTCGCCCGCGGGGTCCCGGCGCGGCGCCGGTTGCCGGGGTCCCTCCCCCCGCGGCCCGTCCCCATGGGGGCCGCGCGCACCTCGCAGGCGCTGCCCGCCGGGGTCCCCGTCCGGCCCCCGCGGTGGTCGGCGGGCCCGGCTGGGTGGAGCTCGGGGCCGGCCACCGCCCCGCCGCCGCGGCCTGCGCGCTGCCCCCGGGCGCCCGCCTGCCGTGCCCCGCGGCCCCGCGGCGCGGAGGGTTCGGCGCGGCGGGCGAGCTGCTGCCGCGGCCGCGCCGCTCTGCGCGGCGGATGCGCGATCCGCCCAGCGATAGCGGTTCCTCGCGCTCCCCGAAGCGCCCGGGAGATGCTGATCCGGGGCGTTCCGCGGAGCCGTTCGTTTATTTCCTTTCTTACTAACTCTCCGCTGGGCGCTCGGCTGCTCTCGCGTTTCCCCAGGCGAGCTCGGCTTCCCCGGCTGCTCGAGGCACCGCTCCCACGCGGCGGTGGGGCAGCGACGAGCGGAGGAGAAACCGCCGCTGCTGGCGTGAGGATCGCTGGTAGAACGTGTCTTTCACGCCGTCCTTTTCTGTGGGGGAAACGGAGAGCAGCAGGAAGTAATGGTGAAATCAGGCAGTGCTTTATTTATTCAAATGCTGGCTACCTTGATAAATGCGTAATTACCGCCGTAAAGCGTTCCGTTTAATAGAGCGCTGATTTTTCAGCATGCCCCTTCCCGACAAAGCAGCGACTTCTTGGTTTGCGCTGCATCGGGGACGTGCCAGCGCCGCAATTCCTGGAGGTGGGCCCACCTTTCGGGGCAGAGTTGGGGGCACCGGCAGATCCCATGGCTTTGCTCAGAGAGCAGCGCGGGCCCTTGGGAGCAGGCTCCCATGGTCTCCGCATCCTTAAAAGCGCCGGGAAGGGCAGAGCCACTGCTTCCAGGAGGGATGGCCTGCCGGCCTGAGCGTCGGTGGTGTTTGCAGGGCCGGGGCTTTGCTGGGGATGGCCGCTGACCCCGGTTGTGCAAGCAAGGCTGCGAGGAACTCGTGGGCTCTTGGAGACGGTTGTTTCCGGGGAGGGGAAGAAGCTAGTAGAGCAAAAAACCCACGTTTTTTGCAGACTCTGTTAAGTAAACACGTGGTGCCTTCTGAATATATAACAACAGCGCTGCAGAGTGAGGTGACCATGGTACTTGTAGCTGTTCAAAAAACAACTTATGCTGTGAAATTCTCCTAGATAATTTTTTTTCTTGTCTTGTATGAGTCTTGCATCTCTTGGCCTGTATATTTGGTAAAATGACTGTGCTTGCCTGTGGGTTTACTGCTGCCTAGGTGAGTCTTCTGGATAAATAAGGCAGAAAGCAGTAGTTTCATCCCTAAAGACTAAAAATAATATTCAAAAGGTGTTTGGCGCCTTGCTTCTGTGTTTATACCCGCAATGAATAGAGGCGACTGGCTTTGCGTTTCAGAGACCTGCTCCTACGACCAGCCCAGAGCGCTCGTCTGGCTTTGAGGGGCAGCTGGGCGCAGCAAGCGTGTTTTGGGGCTCGTCCCGCTGTGAATACTAGACAGGTGATGAGATGGCTGGCTGCCTCATCAGCAGTACTATGCCCCTACTTTGTCGCTGCGCGCTTCTTGATGTAGAGGCACTGGATGCCCTTGGTCGGTGGCTCCTGTTTCAGGATGGGACTCCAGTTAGTAAATGAACGTACAACTGGGAAGTGGAGTGGGGGATCACCCAAGCAGACCTAAGCTGGGCTCGTATTGGCAGGCCTGGGCTTGCGGTGAGCATCACTGCTTGGTGATTGCTCCCTGCTCACAATAAAACCAAAGGGCAGAAAACAGCTCGATGATCGGAGAGGATTAATGTGCATGCTCTGCTGGGCCATCTGGCTGGTGCTCATCTTTGGATGTCGAGGGTAGAAGGGGCAATGATATTCCTAGATTGAACCTTTGTGCTGAAGCAGAGCCAAAAAAAGGACACCTGCATTCTGTGGTGGTCAGTATTTACAAAAGGTGTTTCTTATCTTGGTGGGTTTCTAAAGCCAAAATTAGAGTGAAACAGCTCAATCTTTTTTTCTTTTTTTTTTTCCTTTTTCCTTTTTCCTAGCAGCTGTTCAAGTGTAAATAGTGCTGAAGTCTTGAGTCAGTATTGCCTCTTTTTAAGATAAGATGCGCCTGGAAAATACTTCAGCATTTGCTTTGGGTGGGTAAGAGGGAGGTTGTGCAGCTGGCCACGGCGCTGTGACTCCACCAGGCAAACCCCAGTGGTGAGCCCACCTCTTGCACAAGGCCTTTTGCTGAGGAGCTGGTGAGAGTTAGCAAAATTTTTTACGGTGGAAGCTAGGCTGGGATGAGTGGTGAAGGATGTAAGTCCCTACACTGTCCCTACCTTCATAGGTCTGCTGCTCTCCCGAAGCATCACTGTGCTGAAGCTGCCGAGATCCTGAGCAGTGCCCAGCATCTCTCCTGCCTGGATTCCCCCCACCACCACCACCTTCTTCTTTTCCCCAGTCTGAGGAAGCCCTGCTTTGAGGATGGCTCTTGATCTGCCAGCCTTATGTGAGCTGGGGCTTTGTCAGCTCCAGAGCAGGGGCGGTAAGAGGGCCTTCATTGGGACAGTTGTCTGCCTTGGAGCGGGCAGCTGCAGCCCAGGGAGAACCGAGGCCTTGTACGAGCTTGAGTTAATGTTTTTCAGCAAACACCGTGGCTTTTGTGCGCTCAGGCTGTGGGCCGGGCTGAGGTCTCCACTGATGCGCTGGCAAATCAAAGCGCTCCATTCGTGTTGCGGCAGGCTCAGTGAGCTGCGTGCCCGGCGCTGGCAGGCTGCGGAGCCTCGCGGCCCTTCCGCAGGGTCGGATGCAGTCACTCTGCATCTTGCAAGCACCCTGGGGAGGCTCTGAAATAAGGACAAAAATAGCTCTCCCCCCCCGCCAAGGTAGACGAGGCTGCCTGTTGGGCTTGGGTTTCAGTTCGGCAGTTCTCTGACTTGCTGCTCGCTTTCGCTGGGCTTTGTGAGCTGCAGCTCTTGGGATTTCTGTGGCTTAGTCCACCAGACCATAAACTACCAAGCCAACCTCCTGGCAGCTTTTCAGTCAGATGTGCTCTCTTCCAGTAAGTTTCCTCCTCCGAGGGAGAACTTCGCATCTGCCCTCTCCCATCTCCAAAATAGCCTGCCACACAAAGGGAAGAAGCCTTTTCCTAACCGTGGCAGGCATTTGTAGGCCACCCTGAACATCCCGGGAGATCTCTCCTCCCTTCGGAGGAATGTGCGTGCTCCAAAAGCATACAGGCTTTCCCTTCCTGCGCTCGGAGCTGCCGGAGTGGCTTTGAGCCGCTTTGCAAGGTGGGCTGCAAGGGCCTGGGGTGCCTGAAGGTGCCGTGTGCTGGTCTCGCTGCGCAGAGCCAGCTGCGCGCTTCAGGCTCGCAGGCTGCTTTGAACGGCTGCTCTCCCAGAGCCTGTCTCTCCCTTTGACTGTCATGCCGCTTTCCCCGTGGGGACGGGGCCTATTGTCCCGGGGTGTGCGCAGTTTTCATTTGGAGGCGCGCTTGGCTGCGGCAGGGGGAGACAGGGAGGGGACTGGCTCTCCTCGTGGCTCCTTCATCACACTTGAGGAACTTCTCACGGGTCCAGAAGGTCCCGAGGTCCCCGTGGACCGAGGACGCTGTGGAAATGTGGAAGGTTGCTTTCATTTGCTAGAGAAATTAAAGGTAGCTTTTTTTAAGGCCTTGCAATTGAGCATGTATAGAAAGCACGGGTGCAGGATGGTCTGTCTCAGCGCAAGGCTTGCGCGTGGGACCTCATCTCCCAGCCAGCGGTGCATGGGGTGGAGCAGAGCAGCAGAATTAGCACTTCAGAAGTGCAGCAGTAGTTACTCTGCTTGTAATAACAGCAGAGAGAAAAACTGGAGCCGCCAGGGTCCCTGAATTCGGCAGTTCATCAGGGCTCATTTCTGTGGTGGTACACGTGGAACAACATGCCAGATTTTGCTAGGTTTTTTTGTGAGGATAGCATAATTCCTTGGTATGTGTGCCCAGCAGGAAAATAACAATGTTACCGAGAGGGACTTTTAGTGAAGAGCCTTTTAGCAGCCCGGAGAGACCGTCAGCCCAGCTGAACAAGGCAGCGTGTGGGCAGTGAGCATCAATCCCTGGCGTGGTTGCTCTTGAGAGCACATGCTCCTGTTGAGCCGGTGCCGGGGTAGCTGCGCTGGCACCACGTCAGGCAGGAGATGCCCTGCTGAGGGGCCGTCCGCGGGCAGGACGCCAGAGGGACCTTGACACGAATGGAGGGGCCACAGCGAGTCGTGATGGCCAGCAGCTAGCCTTGACGTCTGACAGCTACGGCCACAGGATGAGATGCAGCCCGCCGGTCTGCGGCGGGAGGGCAGGGCTGTGCCGGCTGGCGGCACAGCGCTCTTAGATCAGCTCAGCCCAACTGTGAACCCACACCCGATGTTTCAGAGAGAATATTTTTTTCCATTGCAAAGCTGCCTTGGGTCAGTCACGTGTCTCCGTGTATAGCTGCAAGCCAACTTCCGCATTTCCTCCGCTGTGGCTATTGAGCAGGAGAAGGAAAAAAAACACGACTGTTTTATTGCCCCATATCATGGGGGCAAATAACATCTCCATCAGTTGCTCAGGACCACAGAAGTGGAGTCGCCACATCAGAACAGATTAGTGCAGCGTATCTGTCTCCTACTTGTAAAAAAAATGTCTCTGCCTTCCCTCCGCTGTCGTCTAATGGTAGCAGAGATTATTCTGTGCTGTTTGTTCTGCATTGCTGGCACTAGTTTTGGCAAATAAACTGCGTGCTCGACGGCTTTAACCTCTGCTCCCCCTCCAATGAGGACAGCGCGGTGTTTGCTGCTGCGGGGTGGGTTTCTCCAGGTGCAAGGTGGTGTGGCAGGGGGCAAGGCTGGAGCTGGGAGGGAGGGTGCGCGCCAGGGTGTGAGGGAGGTGGGAATGAGCAGGCCCCCATCGAGCTGATCCCTGACACCTTCCCGCGGCCCTGCCTCCCGGGCTGGCTCTCCTGCCTTTCAGTGGGGTGCTGAAGGCCTCCCGCCCGCACCCGGCTCCCCTTCCCAGTCCCAGTTTCACGTGCCGGCCTGTGCATGGATTTCACACCAATGCATGAAAAATTTTCCAGACCTGGTGTGTCCACTTGATGCAACAACTGCTTTCCAGGGTCTGCAGGCAGCTCCTGGTGCTGCATCCTACTGCTCAGCATTATAGAGGTGAAATCAAGCAGGGCTTGAGCTTTTAGCTGTTTCTGTTCAGCGTCAGGCAGAACTGAAAGTAATGATCCTGCCAAATCCACGTAGCTGCTGAAGGTCATAACTGGTATCCCGGGCTGGTTCTCACGACTCACTGGTGGGGTAAGAAGAGGCTCTCCTTTTTGCAGCAGCTGGGATCCTGCCTGGTGCTGAAGAAATGGCCCACTCCTGTCCAGCTGCTCTGAGCAAGTGGAGCTGGTGTTACAAACCCTGCTTGGGTTTGCTGCTGTTGACAGGCTATTTTCTCCTTTTTGAGGTTTTTTTTTTGGTTTTATTTTTTTTCCTTGGGTATTTTTTAACTTGGTGAAGCAGACTAGACTAGACCCAATGGCTTGTCACTGAGGGTGGGGTTTGCAGACAGCAGAGGAAAAAGTTTGGAGAAGAAGGAGGAAAAAAAGTCTAAATGCATTTGTGAGCCCGCTGTAATTGCCAGGGAAAACATGGTCTCTGGTACTGCTACAACCTACTCTGGGAGATTTTATTGGCAGACAGGTGGTAACCCATGTTTAAAGCCTCTAATTCATCATCTTCCTACTTTGGATTAAAAAAAAGGGGGAGGCGTTCTTGGTTGTCAGCCCCCCATCATCATCCCTGGTTGTAATACAGAGATGGTCTCTGGAAGTGGTGGAGGCTGCTGCAAAGAGCCTCTCTAGATGCTGCCATTAAACCCTCTCCCTTGGGTCCTTGGTGACGCAGCATCGCTCCCCGGTCTCCCCCGGATCATCGTTGCAAATGAATAAAGCTCGGGGCTGTGAACGTGAGGGTGGGCGAGGGGCTCTTGCTGCTCACCTGGGAGATGCTGTCTCCTGGCTGCTGTCTCCAAGGGCCTAAACGTGAAGTACTCTTGAAGGAAAAGAAACCAACAGCTAGATTTGAGGGCAGAAATGAGTTAGCGGGTTAGTTTTGAGCGGCGGTTGGGACTGGGCGTGCTGGTTTTTGGTGCTGTTGGCCTGAAGTTAGGTGCAAACACTTGGGTTGAGGGTGGCTCCAGACAGAGGATCTCTTGCCTGTACCGTCATCGGGTCACCTTACAGCAATGATAGAGACAGAGAGGCGTGCGGAGGGTCTGGATTAGAGATGCTGGGAGTGGGTTGCGTGTTGTGTTTTTGTTCGTAAATCAGGGAGACAGCTGACCTTTCAAAACCCTCCCTCACGCTTCTGCGAGCTGCTTGCTGGAAGGGAAGACGGCTACAGAGGCAGGGCTCGGCAGCTTTTTCTGGTTGCATAAAAATAGAGGAAGGGAGGGACCAGCTGCAACTTTCGGAGGCTTCATTTCCCGAGCGCACTTGATCGAGCTGCTGCTTGCGTGCGTGCAAGCAGCCTGTTCTGTAGCAGTTCGTCTCCTGCTTTTTTTTTTTTTTTTTTTTTCTTCTTCCCTTCTCTGCTCCCCTCCCATGAGCCGTGCTCTGCCTGATCTTTCCACCTCCTGGTGCTCCGAGCCAGCCTTTCCCAATTAAATTGAAGGCACCCAAATCTGTTCCTAATCGGCCTGAAATCTCTCCCGCCTCAACCCCCTGAGTGAAGTGAAGTAGTAGAGCTTCTCGCTGCTCCAGGAGGACCGGTGCGTGCCGAAGGCAGCCCTTCCTCCCTCTGCCGAAACTGGGGTTTGCCTGGGCGGAGGCACTTCTGCGTGAGCTTCGAAGCCGCGTTTCTGGGGGAACCGTCTGGCTTTGCAGGGTGAGCGGGGCTGGTAGCGGCTGGCTTTGGGGCTGAGCTCCTCCCGTGCCTGTGCTCCAGGCCTGGAAGGGAGGTTGTTCCCGTCTTATCCACGTATAAAGCAATAAGGCAGCCACTGAAAGGAGCAAGCGGACTTGAGGCAGTGGTGATCTGGGGTGTTGGACACAGCTAAAGGAGCAATTGCCTTGACTGGTCTATTAACCCAGTGGTGTTTCTTAAAATGGAGCCATGATCAGGGCGTGTTCTGGCTTCAGGATCGAGGTGGATTTGGGAGCAGCGGAAAGGTCCCCCGAGAAAAATTTTAGGCTTGCCAGGTCTGGGAGAAATCCTTCATCTGGAGTAGGTGGTGAAATCACGGGTGCGCGAGTCAGCTCCTGTGCTTATCTCTCCGAATGTGATAGCCTCGCTTAGGCTTGGAGGGGAGGAGGGAGCCGCGGGCTAGTGCAGGATCTTGGATTTGAGCGCTGGCAAATAAAGCAGCAGCCCTTAAATAAAAAGGAGTCGGTTGGTAAACTCAACGTCCACGTTCGTAACAGCCTTAGGTGCAGCCAGGTTTTCTCTGCTCAGAGATAAATGCTCAGGCTTTGCCTTGGAAAGGCAGCAGGCTCACTGTATCTTGCCAAAAACTCAGGTGTGTTTACCGCAGATATATATATTTACTTCACAAAAGAAAGACTCCCGTGAGCCGGAGTCGGCCTGGAGAGTTGTGCTGTCGTAGCGTGTAGCGTGCCATCGCTCCTTCTTCCCATGGCAGCTCAGGGCTGTGTGCCTGGTGCCGCGGGGGTGGCACACGGTCCCGGGGCTTGCAGCCAGGCTGGCCTATGCTCTGGGGAGCAGAGGGGACTGGAGGTGTGCTGCAGGTGTGCTGGAGGGCAGCTGTGGCTCTCCTTCCCTTTCGTCCCCACGTTTGGTGTGGGCCCAGCCATGCTGGGTCACTCCCCTGGGTGGGCTCTGTGTGCCTGGGTGAGCCAGTCTGTGCAGGAGGAGGATGCTTTGGGGACGGTGAAGCCCCCGTCGCCCCGCTCTCGAGGGGCTGGGAAGCAGGCGTGTGCAGCAGCGGCTCTGTCGTAAGCTTTAGGCCAGTGTTTCCTCTGTGTAGCCTCCAGGTTTCCTGCTCCGAGCCTGCCTTGGAGCTCTAGTTTCCGGTCTGGAGGCTGTCTGCATCACCAGACCTAAGTGGAGCTGACTAATCCTCCGCCCCAGCAAGCTGGAGCTGCCTTTTCTGGCTGAAACCCATGTGCGTAAGGCGCGTTTGCAGGGGGAGCACAGGGCACCATGCCGCATCCTGGCGGCGCAAAGCGGAGCCCGCCCTGGTTTTAGCCTCACCCACTTTGAGGCCGAGCACTGCTTGAAGCCCGAGCCACATGGGCGCAGCCCGTCCGGAGGGGTGCCCATGATGGGACAGGCGCGGGCAATCTGCCCTCGTTGTGTAGTGAAGCCTTTTTAAATGGCTTCTGTTTCCTGGGGAAAAATTGTGCCACCCTGAATCCTCAGGGAATGGAGGGGTGGACAAGCCGAAGGATCTGCCCAGGGCTCTGAAGGCTGTTTAGAGGAGAAGCCCTGCCTTGCAGGCCCAGGGAAAGAGCTCCCAAAGCCCTGCTGGGATAGCTGATTGAAGATAATGTGCCATTAGCGCCAAAGGCAGTAGCAAACCCTTTTGAAATGGCAGTCAGGCCCCAGGGATGCTGCGGCACAGAGCAGCCTTCCCTGGAGAGGGTATCCTGCCCTGAGGAGCAGTTTGATGGCATTGCTGCTGCCTCAGGGTCCTCAGGGGCTGCCCCGCTGGCCCCCTCCTCCCTCCTTGCCTGCTAGGGCTCAGCCCAGGAGAAGAGACTCAGCGCAGTGGAAGAAAGGGTGTGTTTCTTCTTGATCCGCAAGGAAGGGACTCCTACCTTGCAAGCAAACCTTGGCATTTGGGCAGGAGGAGGAGAAGGGCTTGCAGCCATCCTCAGCTGTGGCTTAGTGGCACAGCGAAGGGAGATGAAGGTGGCAGAGGTCCAGCGAAGGGGCTCTGCCACGTGGCTCGGCGCCTGCTGAATGCACTGGACTGGGGCTCTCCTATCCACCTCCTGACCAAGTTGTGCTCCTGAGTGTGCAGCCAGTGGCAAAGGACCTTCCTTGGGCTGGTTTCCTTGGCTGCTTCCTGGACTATAGGTCCTTCTTCAGCCATTTCGTGGATGCTCTTGTGTTTTGCCCCGAGTTCCCAAGCAGAGGGCAGGTGCCCTGCAGCCCTGCCTCTGTTCTGACTTCAGCAAGGAGACACTATGCGTGTAGTGTCCCGTCCTCTCGTCAAGAGGAGCCTTGGAAACAGCTGGGAGGTCTCTGGAGGGGGCCACGGGCCCAAGCGTGCCATGAAATCACCGTGCTGGAGTTTGGTGAGACGGTGCTGCTCCTGCGCCCAGGTCTGTGCGGCTTCCCAGGCGCGGACTGGCCCGCGAGAGCCATCACGAAAGCAGGCAGTCAGCCTGCTGCTGGTGTGCTGGTGCTCTGGACCATTCAGGGCCGGAGAGGAGCGGATTTTCCTCCTCCGATGCATGTGACGGGGCGTGTGTGAACCAGCTTTGCTTTTTGTCCAGACCGGCTTCTGTTCGGCAGATGTGCCACAGACGGAGTGGAGCTCGTGCCTTACCATCACGCTACCGACGCGGCTCCGTCAGGCCTGTTTGCAGGCACCCAGCATGCCCTGGAAAGCAGCTCCTTTTCCTCCGTGCTCAGAGAGCCTCTCTCCAGCGGGCAGGCTGGTGGGTCCTGCCTTGAGCGGATGCCTGTGGCTCCAAGCGTCTCTCCTGCTCTTCTCTGTGGCTGCTCACGGGTGCCGTGGAGCAGGCTGGGCTCTGCTCCAGCGCGGCAGGGTTCAAGCCCGCCAGCCTGACTGTGCCTGAGGCGAGCTGCTGCCACGAGGCCCTCATTGGCCAAGTACCTGGGGCAGCCAGCAAGGTGGTGCGCTAAGCCATGCGCTGAGTACCTTGTTCTTGCTTTGATTGAGAGAAACTGGTTTGTCTCAGACAGGATAATGATAAGCTCTCCTAATTTGCTCTTTCTGGCCCCTTTATTAGTGATAAAGTGCCGAGAAGTCTAATAACAGCTGAGGCACCTGCATCCACAAATCCCTGCAGCAGATGGAGTTTTTTATGGCTAACTGTAGAGGAGGATGGGGAGAGATGTGGTGCAGCCCACCAGCAGTTTGGTGACACTGGAGATGCAAATGGTTGGCAGGCTGCTTCTGCATCCTGGTTTCCTCCTTTCCGCAGCTGCTTTGCAATGCCTCCATGGGGCTCGGAGAGGGCTGGGAGCCTCTGCAGCCTCTCGTTTTTGATTTCCCAGGGGCCACAGCCCGGATCCTGGGCTGGAGGTCCTTGCAGGGGGTTGCCTTGCCTTCCCCTCCAACCTGGAGGGGGGACGTGGTGGTTAGCAAATTGCTGAGGACCTTGGTTAACTCTGCAGCTGCATCCCTTAAGCTGAGCCAGGCTCAGCCAGGATTAGCCGGATCACCTGAGTTTGCTTTGCTAGGTGATAGGGAAAGTGTTAGTGGCTGAGCTGGGTGCTGATGCTGTCCATTGCTTGGGAGCCTGAAGGACCTGCACCCCCAAGGGGTGTCTGGGATGGTGCCTACTCTGCAGAGGTCCTGCTGCCACGTGTGTCGTGGGAAGCCACAAGCTGAAAGTGCCCTTCGAATGCCCTCGTGGCCATCTAGGAGCATGGGGCAGTGTGGTGGGTGGGGGTTTTGTAGGTGGCCGTGAGCGCTCTCCACCCGCACTTGCAGCCCATGAGCGTAGTGGGTGCCTTTCCCAGGCAGGGAAGGCCACGTTCCTGGTTGCAGCCCTATGAGCGATGGTGGTGGCTGCCAGCAACGGATGCGTGGGCTGTGTCATCCCTCAGAGAAGGAAGGCTTTCTTCACTGTGCATTTTTGGGGCTGGAGGGAGATTGGCCCTCAAGTACAGCGACAGCTGGCTGGGGAGCTGTGCCGGAGCCAGGCTCAGCTGAGTTGCAGGTACCGAAGGCTGGGCTGCTCCAGGGCAGCTCCTGGTGTTTGTTCGTGGGCTTGGAGCACAGGGAGAACTGCAACGTCCCTGTTCCTGAGGCAGAGGCACGGATGACTTCATTCAGAAACTTCCTTTTTGAATGCCCAAGCCCAGAAATAGATGCTGACGATTCCATGTCTGTCCAGGCAGGCGGGACAGCTCACCGCAGAATGAGTTTGAGTCCAGACTTCTCCAGCTGCAAATCTGTGCTCAAATGCAAACGCAAGGCTCCTCCTGAGTGCACCCGGTGTCCAGTGCTGGGCATGGCCAGGCAGCCTGGCTGCACGTTTCCGGGGGCTTGTGCCCACGCTGCAGCCTCCCTGGCAGCGGGGACTGCTCCTTGGCAGTGTTTGTGCCAGGAGGCAAGGACAGGCACGGAGATGGCCAGCAGGAATGGAGGGTGAAAGCAGAGGGTTACTATTTGTGGTAATAGAGAGGCAGAAGTGAAGCAGAAGTTCCTTGTTTCCTGGAAAAAAAGGCACAAGAATAGCTTTGCCAGCTCGTAAACACCTGTATCTCTTGTCAGCACTGAGTGGGAAAGTGTGTGTGTGTGTGTGTGTGTGTTTGTAGCATTTCTTACACAGATGTGGTCCCCAGCCCAAAACTCTCCTCCCCCTCCTTCCCCCCAAAGGATGCATCTATGCATGTTTCTCTTTTTTCATCTTTTTTCTTTTTCTTTTCTTTTTTAAATGGCACTGCTTTTTGTCAGTTTAAGTCAGAAAGTTGTGGGATGAGCCATGTGTCCATCAGCTGCCTTGGAAGTGGGCAGCATGGTTGGGTATGACACCACTTCAGCTTGGGCCATGGGTGCTGGGGGCTGAGGCTGGGGGGAACTGCGTGCTGTCTTCAAAGCCGGTTGCAAACACAGTAGAGCAGTTCTGCCACACAGGATGTGCTTGGGGAGGTGGTGATGTTTCAAAGTACTGTTTTAACTTGTCCTCCAGTCCCTTATTCCTGGGACTGATTCTGCGCACAAGGGCTGGCCCGTGGGAAATAGGTTCTCCTGCAGTTGTGTGGTTTGGAGCGCTGTGTCCTGCTACAAGGTCAGCAATACTGTCCCCTTTGCCTGCGCTTCTGAAGCTGCTTTTCCCAAGGTGATCTTCCCTGCGTGGAGGCAGATGCACTGGACTGCCACTGCCTCTGGATCTGCAGCAGAGCACACGCAGCATAGGGCAGGGTGCGGCGAGTGTGGGTTTGGTCTTGGCCCAGCCTCTTTGCTCAGGTGGGCAAACCAAAGCAATGATGGTGACTTGCCTTCAACTTGGGTGTCAAAAACACTGATCTCTCTCCCCAGACCGCCTCAGCGCAGGTTTCTGGCACAGGCCTCCTCTCGCTGCCTTCGGGCTGGCCCCACGCACGTGCCGGCAGCAGAGCCCCCCTTGCTGCTCTGCAGGCTGCTGCCAGCCTGGGTGCCTCTTGGCTTCCCGTGGATGATGGGTGCAGAGAGATGAGTGATGCGGCTAGAAAGACCAGCTTGGCTCAGCAACTGCCTGAGCAGCAGCTCTGGCCGTTGAAGGGGTTGGGGTTTTTGCTTTCCTACTGTAGCTGATGGACCTCCTTTGGCGGTGGGGTGGTTTTCCCTTCCCTCTGGTTGCAGAACTGGCTGCTGCCGAGCCCTGTTGCAGGTGAAGGCAATGTTAGCTGGGCCTAGGCAGATGCAGAGGGTCTCTAGATCCTTTGGGCTCTTTTGAGGGCCCAGTACTCAGGAAGGACACCAGGAAGGTTAGGTTGGCTCACGTTCATGCCGGGGATATGG
The DNA here is from genome assembly GCF_036370855.1 of Dromaius novaehollandiae. Lineage (NCBI taxonomy): Eukaryota > Metazoa > Chordata > Aves > Casuariiformes > Dromaiidae > Dromaius > Dromaius novaehollandiae. Next base: position 514,778 of record NC_088109.1, read on the forward strand.
CACATGTGCTGTGCTTGGCAGTGACTCTGGGCTGAAATGAGCTGCTGTGCTCAGCACAGTTATCTAGGCAAAGCTCACCAGCTACCCAGCTCCGTCCTATGCATTGGGCCTGTCGCAGGCAATGAGGCCGAGGGGGCCAGGAATCTCCTCTGCTCTCCTGTATTTTGGGCTGGATCTGTTGTTGTTTGGAGGGAGACTGTTCTCTTCCAGGTGTCATAGCTGCTTTGTCTTGGTCCCGGGTGGAGAACAGCCTGTGCTGTGAACCAGAGCTCCTCCAGCCCACCATCTCGCTCCCTGAAGACCAACCGGACCGAGGTTGAGCTCGGGTGGGCTCAGTGGGGCTGAGGACAAGAAGTGCCCAAGGACTGCTCTTTCTTATTGCTCTAGGGGCTTCTTCCCTCCACTCCGTTGGCCTTGGGCAGGGCGGCTGTGCCTCCAAAACCACTGCTGTGCCAAGGGCCCCTTCCTGTACGCCAGTGTTGCACAACGCCGCGCAGAGGCCAGGCACGTGGGAGGGCTGGAAGGCCACGCGCCACTCGCCCTCCTTCTCCCTGCGACCTGCACGGTGCCCAGCTCCCAGCCTCGCACTCCAGCTCAGCAAATGGGCTGACACAGTGCTGGGAAAACCCTGCCTGCTTCTTCCAGACCTTTTCCGTTTTGGCCAGGAGCCGTCTCACTTGTGCCATCTCCGTAGCAAGCCCCGGGCGGTCTGAAGGAGTCTCGGCTGGAGTCCCAGCTCCAGAAGCAACATGAAACAGCGCTGTAGCTGTGTTCCTGAAAGCCTGCCTGTGTGCACAGAGGCAGCCTGGCTGTGGTCTTTAGTTTGGTGGTAGTCTGAAATCAGGAAACCAAGGTTGCTGTGTTCAGTATAACGCACCAACCGTCTGCAGTGCTAGTCACTCCACTAACAAACCTTGCTTGTGGATGGGAAGGAGCGATGTAGATGCATGTATTTTGGTACCACCTTGTCTTGTATGTGATGCCCAGCTTAAACTGCAGTGGATGTGTTGGAGCAGAGAGCAGGGCCCCGTTGTTTTGTAGTAAACAGACAAATGAGCGGAAAAGAGGTACACTTCTGAGCCGTGAGATCCTGCAGGATGCAAGGTGGTGGGTAAAAGTGAACCCTGGAGGCTGGGATATATTGGGGAATGAAGGAGCCGCCTGGCATTTGGCCCAGTCTGTTGGGGTTTGCTGGGCAGGAGCTTTAAAAGCTGCCCCAACTTGCAGGTCTTCCCGTGTGACATCTGCTCAGCCCTGCAAAGCAGCTCTGGGGTTGGAGCAGGGGGGTTCTCCTGCAGAGTCCTGTCCGGGGATGTCACAGGAGTACGAGGGGCAGAGAGAGAGCACGACAGTGGGTTTATTGCTCTCACTGCTGTAAAAGACGCTGGTATGCTCTTTAAACCACTGTGTTGTGGCTTCAATATCAGCTTCAGCGCTTGAATCCCCCAGGAATGGGGGTGGAGGGCTACGCTAAGGTGGACGGGGAGGCTTGCAAGCACCGCGGCTGCAAGCCAACCCCCTCGCGAGTCCCAGTGCCTGGCAGAGGTTGGCTGCAGGCCGGGGAGGATATGATGCAGCATGTTTTTACATCACCTCTGCTCGGCTTCGAGAGCAAAGAGGCTTCTGGAGGCTGCAGCTGCTGGAAGCAGAAAGGAGAAGCTTTCCGGCCCCGTGCGAGCTCTTTCGCAGACGGTTGCACAAGCCGCTGCTGCGCTCGCTGTCACCAGCTTTGGGCTCCTGTGGAGGAAAGGGGCCTGGTGTCAGCCATGACATCGGCTCCCTTTTGCCACGCGTCGCTTCGGCGTGCCATGCTTGGCAGCTAAAGCCAGCGGGACAATTCACCGTGTGCTCCCTGAGGGGCCACGGCCCCTCTGCCAGCCCCCCCGGGGCCTGCTCCAGAGTCAGTTTTGGGGTGACAGGCCCAGACACTGAGGCAGTCCAGATGCTGTCTCCAAGGAGTGGCGAAAGCTACTGGCACAGCGTTTTGTTTTGTCACTTGGGTGCTGGCTTTGTGCTGGCCCCAGGCTGTCCCATGCCGGGGCCGGGGAGGGGGCCGGGGAGGTGGCGGGGAGCGCAGGGTGCTGCCGGGAGGCAATGGGAACGCTGCCGGCAGTTCATTCATCTCCTTTAATGAATGCAAATTGTTCCCCACCCAGCATGAAAGGATTTGCGGTGGGGTAAGGGAGGGGCAAAAATCCCTTTCCTTTCCCCTGGGGAAGATTCCCTCTGTCTCAGCCGTAAAACTTGCCTTTGGAGGCTGCTATGGCTTGGCCGGGGGAGGGGGGGAGATGCCGGTCAGCGTTGCCTAAGCTACCTCCCTCCAGCAGCTCTCCAAATGCAGGCCTGTGCCCTCTGCGTGCATTACATTGCCCTTACACTGTGGGCCCATGCAGCAAAGCCCCCCGGCCTAGTGAGGCTCCCGAAATCCCGCACCGCTCTCGCAGCCGGGCACCTGCCTGCACCTCTCCGGTCAGGTTCGTTGACCGAGCGTGGCCCTGGGACATGCCGAGAGCCCCCGTCTGTCCCTCGGGCCCAGCCAAACGGCGCCCCGCGCGACGGTGGGCTTCGCGAGCCCTGGCAGAGGCGAGATCGCTGGGGCAGCCCCAGGGGCCTTCCTCCTCCGCAGCACTTCTCCTGGCCTGGCGGAGCTATGTGAGGCATTTGCCTCCCGAGATTCGGCCACGGGGAAAATATGGGCGAGAGGGGAAATAAGCTCTGGCTCCAAATGGTCGGAGCCTTTTGCCACCTGCTGTAGGAAGGCCTCCGGGCAGGGAACGGGACAGGAGACCTTCGCTGGCCTGTGTTGGAGACCAGGCAGCGACCCGCTTCCCCTCGCACAGCCGTTTCGAACAGGATTTCTCCGTGCTTACAGAGAACGACGGAGGAATGAGAAAATAACAAGCCCTTACGCAACGGCCTTGAGTAAACATGAGCCTTGCTGAGCTGCCGGCCGGCCTGCGGTGCTCTTCTGGAGCTGCCCAGCGCTGGCCGCGGGGTGCCGTGGGGCGGCGTAGCCTCCTGCCTCGCCGGAGGGTCATGTCCTGGAGCGAGGATGTGGCTTTTCAAGCTGGGGAGGTGAAGAGGGGCTGCGCCAGGGCGGTTGCAGGGTTCGGTGCACCTGGACGGTGCACGCCGTCCCCAGCGAGGCTGGGCTGGGAGAGGCAGGAACCTCTCTGGGGCTTCATCGGCCTTGCAGGGAGCACAGTAAAACGGCCAGGGATGTCTTAACTTTCCTATTGCGTTTTCGACTTGTTTTTTCTCCCTCCTTTGCTCTACATTTAGTCCAGTGCTAGCACAGAGCTCTCCCCTTGCAGCTCCTGCATGGCCTGCTCAGGGGGAGCTTCCCATGCACGGGGCGATCCTGGGGTGGGAAGGAGGGACACCCACACCCTCCTGGCTCCCTGCAAGGCAGATCCTGCCCCGAGGATGCTTTACGCGGCGGATGCGGGTGTTGCCGCTGCCTCGAATTGTGGAAGCTCCGGGAGTGGGGTCTGAGCCCGACGGCAGCCAGGGCAGAGCTGGGCCTGGCCTGGGGAGGGTGAGAGCAATCGCTCCCTCCTCTGCAGAGCTGCCGTTTGGCCGGGGAGCGATAGGACTCTGCCTGGCTTTATCCAGCGAGTGCTCAAGAAAATGCTTGGTAACTCGTGATTGTGGGGCCGGGCTCCCGGAGGGCTCCATCGCTGCTCTGAAACAGGAGCTGGAGACCTCCTGTTGCCCTGGCTGGCCGGCAAGGGTTGCGGCACCTACTCGCCAGCCCGCGGCTGGGGAGAGCGGGCTGCTAGGCTGGCGACTGACTCGTTTTGGGAAGGCCGGGTCCTCCTGGAAACCTGCCAGCTCAGCACAGCAATCAGATGGCCGCTTGTGAAGGCATCCTGTGTTGCTGTGGCTTTTTTAATGCAATTATTTTTGAGGTAATTTTCCATCTATTTTAGACAGAGAGGAAAATCTAGAGGGGAATCTCTTTCTCGAGTCTTCCCTCCACCCAGTAACTACGCTTAATGCAGAGCTTTGGAAAATTCATTTGGCAGCTGGGACCCCTTCTGCATGGAGGGAAGGGGGCTCCAAAGCCATCCATCTCTGCAGAAACGTGCAGGTTAGCTGGGGCAGGGAAGGCAATTGGTAGCCTTCGGCAGCAAACCCGGTGCGCTGCTTTTCACCCTCAGCCTGCTATCTGATGGTCCCTGGGCTTTTATGGCTGCTTGGGGTTTTCCTGCAGGGCAGGGCAAAGCTGACACGCCACCACCCCAGTTTCTGGGCTCCTATGGATGGAGCTGCATCCGTTCAAGGTTTCCCTAAATACGTGCAGGGTGAAAATGTCAGTAAATCAATACACAAAACAAATAGCTGCAGTTAGCCCGGCCAGCAAACATTATTGGCCAAGCAATTAGGGGAAAGGATGTGCCTGCTACTCAAACCCGGTCCGTTGGCCCGTGGCGCGGAGCTGCTCAGGTGTGAGACCCTCAGCTTCCCCCTTCTCCAACATCTCAACCTTTCTCCATGTAAGAAAGGGCACTTGCTGCTACAGGAATATTGAAGGCCTTCCAGGAGGGCAGGTGCCTGGGAGAGATCTCATCCATTCTTCCATTCAGCTGAAGGGGCTGTGTCCTCTGATGCTGGGTACTGTCTTCAGATCTCTTGTCTTTTCAAGTGTTTTGCATCCCAGCCTTGTGGTTTTTAAGCCACTTCAAAGACTTATTAGGTGTGAACTGTTGTTTAAAAAAAAACTTGTTAAAAAAAATCCTATCAGTACTTTCTTGTGTGATGGAAATCTATCTACCATATGCCTCTGTTACCTGATTTTAAAGGCAACTCTGGTGTGTAAAGGTCTTTTGAGAAAGGGTTGGGGGGGGTTGTTTTTTGGGGGGGTTTTGTCACAGTTGCATTTTCAGCGCAGCAATATCTGGTCCTGATTTGTTAGCAGATTAACTTCCAGTCTACTTCCAGAGTCATTCATATCTTATTCCAAGAGCAAGGACATGCCTCACCCCCCATAGCCTGATGAGACTTTAAAGGCTTCTGGGGAGACTGATCCCCTTTGCTCTGTACAAATCCAGATTCTGGCCTCTATCAACCCGCACGCTGTAACCTGGGCTGAGAGCCAATAAACAAGAAATACATTTCAGCTTTACAGTGCTTCACCTATGCTGGGATTTTCAAGGAGCACGTTGCAGGGAAAAAACGTGGCTGTGCCATGCAGCAGGTGAGAAAATCTGCTTTCCTGGTCTGCCGGCAGCTATCGTCTCCTCCATCAGAGCACCGTCAACCTGTTCTTTGCCCTGGCGTCTGGAGAGATGGGACAGTCCTCCCTCCTTTTGGAGCTCCTGAGGGCATTGCCTTTCCCTTTCGCGGCTTTGCCCCGCTGTCCCCGCGATCCAGGCTTCTTTCTGCAAGACAAAGAGGTGTTTGCAAGAGAAGGACCCTCTGGCCATGTTGGTCACAGGAATTGGAGGTGCAAGTCAATGTCACCTCAGAGGAATGGCCGGTTAGGCGGGTTAGCAGGCTCGTGCAGGTTGTGCGGGGCAATCCCCTGCATGCGAGTGTCTCCCCGAGATACAAGTGTCCTGGGACTTGTGTGGAAGCTCTTTTGGATACCCCGCCCCTGTTTCTTAGCAGATAGGCACGTCCCCGTTTTTTCAGGGACAAACTAGTGACGCACTTAGCTGCTAATTAAGCAGTGAGATAAGGTCTTTGTTTGGAGTAAGTCTTGCCTGAGTCTTGCCTGCCGTTGGAAGTGTGGTCAGCTCTTTAAATACTGCGTTAAATGTCATGGCTGTACAAAAAGAAGCAGTAAAAGCTTAAATCACAGCACCCAAAATATACAGGAATGAAATAATTTGTCTCTGACAAAGTGGTGTTAGATTTTTGGAGTCGGCATTTGCTTGCTTATTTTAAATTTTTAAAAATTGTTTTTGAAAAGGCAAAACAACCCAAGAGAGAGCTTTTTCTCCTATTTTTGAAAGATGTTGATCTGGGAACGAAAACTGTCTTGTCCCAGTGGGTGGGAACGGCCATGATCTTGGGTCAGACCCTGCTCTGGGCAAGGAAAGGGTGCGACTCGGGGAAGTGCCTACAACGAAACGACAGGCTGGGCCAGAACTTTCTCTTTTCCTGGGAGATGTGAGTTTTGTACTAGCTTAAGGTATCCTCAGGCCCAGAGCACCCCAACCACCATGTGTGCCCTGGGAAGGGATGGGAGGGAGGAAGCTGCTCCGCAGGGGAGCAAAGCCTCCCTTTCTGCAGACAGGAGGGGAGGACCCCCGCAGCGTGTCCGGCTGTGCTGGAGAGAGCATCCCGCTGTGGGCGCACGCCTGCCCGCCGCACATGCCCCTCCGCTTCCACCCTCCCTTGGGGCCATCTCTGGACGTAGCTGAAGCACTGGTCCGTGATGCACTCACCTACCAACCGTCCTTTGCCTGGGATTACATGACATGAGTTTGCTTGGTCCTCAGGGCCTGGCAGCAGGTCTCAGCTGGGCTCCCTCCTGCATTCACTTCCAATGGGAGGCTGAGCAATCGCAACCCGGGGCTGCTTGGGTGGGCATAGGGCAGGCTGCAGCCAGGTTAACTGGGCTGCGGGATCAGCTGCTCAAGTGCTTCTGCCTTTTAGCACTCTCTCTTCCCTCAATATTTTTTTGCACGGTTGTCATTAGGGTCTGAAGGGTGATGGAAGAAAAGCCATGTCCGCTTCCACATCAGAAGCTGCCCAGATGCTGCCTGAATAAGAAATCTCACACCTGTGGCTGAGGAAGAATAGACGGGGACAGGAAGGTCCATGGAAGGTGTTTTGTTCAGCGGTTTGCTCTCCTTGCAGGCTTCTGCTTTAGTAGGAAATGCCTTTTTTGCCAGTAGATTGGAAGCCGCCCTGTCTCGGGAAATGCAGGCCCTTCCCGTGCTCTGCTGGCAGTCTGCCAGGAGATTGTTTTGGGGCTGAATGGATGGCAGTGATTATTTTCCGGGGATTGGAGCAGCAGACTGGAAATTTTTCAGGTTTTCTTGGGCTCATCTGGGGAAGAGGAAAGGGAGCAGGAGGTGCCATGGCCGCAGGAGCAGGCGCTTGGGTAGGCTGGAAATGTCTCTTGTGTGGGCTGTGAGGAGAAGGACTCCCTTGGAGAGGCAATAGCCGTCATGCTGGCAGCTCCCACTTCTCACTCTGGGTGTCCAAGCGGTGACTAAAATCATTAATGAAAATTTCCTGCTTCCCTCAGCCACCACCTTCCCCTGCCCCTCGCCTGGCGGTCAAAAGCCAAAGCGTTAGTGCAGGGCAGGAGCTGCCAGCCCCTGTGACAGTCCAGTCTGGGAAGCTGGGGATGACTCAGCTCCCTGGGAATGCTGCACCCTGCCGCCTCCGGGACTTCGAACCAGCCCATTTCCCAGGCCAACGGAGGGCCACGGCCTCTGGGAATGTTTGCAGGGGGCTGGAGCGGATGTGTCGGAGCAAGCGGCTCTTTGCTGGCTCCAGGCTTGGGGCCCCAGGAGTTCCTGGCCGTGTGGGGTGTGCTGCTAGCGGGGTGCAGACGGGGAGCTCGGGAAGGTAGCAGCTTCCTGAAGCCCCATCAGGTGTCATGGTGGGAGCCTGCGGTTGGGCTTTGCATCTGGCTTTGAGCAGGACGTCTCACCTTGGTGCTGGTCCCCATGGGGAAGCAGGTTGGTCTGCTACCGTTTTGGCAGTGGTGCGGGCTGGGGGTCTGAGCTTCTGGGCATAAGGAGCTCTGCAGCGCCCTGAGCCTTGATCTGCTCTGCATGCAGCTGCACATCGACTGTGCGTGTGGCAAAGCCATAGGAGCCTCGGAGAAAAGGGAGAGCTACCACTGGGAGGATGAACGCAGATCTCAAGATAAACATCAGCTCTAAAAGTGCTTGCTCTCCCCCCTGGAACTGGCATGACGTTTGCCCCGTGCCTTCCCGGCTGAGACCTGTGTCTTCCTCATCCACGTCCTCTCGTGTCTTTGCTGTGCCCCAGCCTCCAGCCAGCCCCTCTGCCTGGTGGGATCGGCCGAGCAGCTCTGCCCCTTGCCTCCCTCCTTGGCCGCGATGCTTTTACCAGCTGTGCCCATCGTGCGGGGCAGCTGGCTGCAAAGAGGCAGGCGCCGGAGGTGGCCGGCTGCCCTAAACCTCCCCATGTTTCAGCACGCATGCAACGAAGGCTGCTGCAGTGGGGAGCAGTTTGGCAAGCAGTTGGCTGGGTCCTGGAGCCTGCGCATGACTTGGGCCTTTATCTCCACCGTGCCTTTAGTTAGCAGATAAGCCCGTCTTATCAGCCCATTATGCTCCTGTGCCCTATGGAGGTTAAATACTGATTCCCGTTTCTCCCAGCCATTTCAGGTCTCCAGCTCGCAGGTCCTCTGCCTTAGCTGGAAGAGTGCGGTAGGGATGGGGTCTGCAGACCTACAGGCTCAGCAGCTTTTTTTCGATCCAGCTGTCTGGGCAATAGCCTCCCTAACGCCTCTCTCTAGCTCAGCATGTCATTCCAGCTGCCCTGCAGCATTATCTAGCCCAAGAGACTGGAGCCATGTGAGGTCCATGCTGCCTTTGCTCACAGCCAAGCCTCGGTTTGGGGGAGGAGAGACAGTACTTTGCTCCGGGGGCTAGGTTGGTACTGTGGATTGGTGCATCACCTCCCGCCAGGTGAGTTCTGGGCAGAAAACTAACCACAAATGCTGTCATCAGCTTGGCCCAGTCGCAAAGACAAATGCTCCTCCTTAGCCTACTGCTGGCAGAGCAAGTGTTAAGCAGGAGTTATAACAGCTCAGCTGATGGGTGGCCCCACTTGAAGGCTCCAAAAATAGCCAATTGTCGGTTAACCTTGCCCAAAGGTTATGCCAGAGTCTGCAGCAGCCGGGGATCTGTTGCAGGCTCAACTGGGCACCTGCAGTGGAGTGGTCCTGCCTTGGCCTTGGGCAGGAGGTGCCCATGCTGCAGAGATGTTGCAGCATCCAGCGGCACATCAGGACCCTAATCTCTCAGATGAGGCAGGGATCGAAGCAAGCATGTTAATGTGGGACCGAAGTGCAGTGTTCTGCGCTTCTCTGTGGCTGGAGGGTAGCTGCAAGAGCAACGTGGCAGTCAAGGTGGGTCCGCCATGGGGTGCATTGGAGCCATGGCCTGTAGCAAATGTCCCCATACTCATAGCCTGGCCTGCTGAGGGAAGCACCTGCCCCATAGCCATGTGGCAGAGGGGTGAGTGGCCATGTTGCCCTGATGGATCACATAGCCCTCTGTAGCTGGGTCTTTGGTGAGGCAGGGGCTGAGCCTGGTCCGCTGCCCACTGTCTACGTGGGTGCAGGCCTCGGAGCTAGCACTGGCATGACGTTGCTCAGCATTTCCTCACTGCTAGGTAAACAGCCTCGCATCTGGCTGCTGGGAGCTGGGGATGGATTTGTGGTGGCACTAATCTATTTTGCGTCCTCTGTGCTCTTCTGCAAGATCTTTTCGTCATCCTCTGTGCCACAGTCCCGCTGTCCCTGTCAGCCTGGGGATATCGCTGTAGGAAGAAGAGTACAGCTTTCCAGGCAATTACCAGCAGTCTGCTCATTAGACAAATGAGGTGATTTGAGAGGGAAATCAAAGTGGGAGACTAATTGCAGACTGTGGCACAGCTTTCCTTCTGGGGGTTATCGCACAGGCCCTGATGGTCTGCTGTTGAAAGCAGCATTGCTGGAGCAGGTGAGGAGCTGACAGCAGGGGCCTGGCCCTGCTGAGCTAGTGCAAAAATAACCTCTGTTCCTTGTGGTCCAAATGCTCAGTGTTTAGAGCTGGATAGGAGACAAGGCGGGGAGGGAGAGCGCTGCAGTCTGCTTGAATTTGTCCAGCTTTTTATCTTGCTGTTGTTGTGGCTGCATCAAGGATGTTTGGTGGTGTTCCCCCTCATCCAAGCCTTGCACGTCGGGGTTTCAGCCTGCTTGCAACTGCTGAGGGCAGGCCAGCCCCAAGCTGGCACTGGTCTGGGGCTCTGTAGTGTAGTCCAGGGCTCTGCACTCTTCCCTGGGCTGGGGCTGAGTCCGGACTGGGTCTCCACGCTGTACCTGCTGCCAGTGTCTGGCTGGCCTTCCTCAGAGCTCATTCTGCTGAGCCGAAGCAAAACTTAGTCTCTGGGAAGAGCTTTTGCTATCAAGGAGCACAAAGGAGTGATCTGCGGTCTGCCCCGGGACTCCTCCATCTGCCGGTACTTTGGCCCGCGGCTGTGGTCTTGCAGCTGCCAAGGTGTTAGCTGTAGCCCGTCATGCATCTGGGTGAGGGAAAACCATCACTTGCTTCCCTCTCCTTTGAAGACAGATGCTTAACTTGACTAATCAGGCTGGGATTATGCTGTCAGGATTAATGAGGTACTAAAGTGCTTCTGTTAAATAAGGATTAAAAAAGAAAAAATACCTTGCCTGCAGCCAACATGACTTAATGTGTAGCTTTGAAAGCCGTTTCAAGACAAGGCTGTGAGTCTGCTTTCCCCAAGCAGGCTTTGAACAATATGGGGCGCTCGATGCGGACCGGCTGGACTCGCTGTGTGCATGGCAGGCTCAACATGGTTGTATTTGGGCATGTGGTTCCTCTTGCTGCCAGATGTCCCAGTCTTGTCCTGTCAATGGTCAGTGTTGACGAGAAAGTAGGTTGAAATCTTTGTGCGTGGAGGCACAGCTGTTATTGCATGAGCTATGGGGGAAATGCAAACCTTGGTCCCAGAAGCTCCTACAATTTGGAAACCAGAGTCCAAAGAGACGAATGGAGCCCTGGAGTTGGCTCATTTTGGGAAGAGCTGGCTCAATGTGGAACAAGCTTCTGGGGGGGAATGAGCTGAGTCTGGACTTGGAAGTCCCTTGAGAAATGGGAGAAAAATCCTGTTAAATGGTGAGGACAATCGTAGGGGAGCGATCTTATGGGATGAGAGGTGGGGTGGCCTCAGCTTGTGCTTCCTTTGGAACAGTGGTCTTTGCTCATGGGCCCTGGGGCAGTGAAGGCAATGGGAACGAGTGAGCCCCACGCCTGCCTAGCGGTGAGACTTCTTTAAGCTGTTTTCTCAGCCGGGGTGCCAGTGAGGAGTCCAGAGTTGGGGACCAGTTATGTGTCCTGTTGATTGAGCCCTGTATGGCGATGGGTAGAAGAGGCCAAAGACATGCATTGATGAGAGCAGCCTGATTTTATAGTCACCATCACCATAATTACCGCTGTCCACTGCAATGATAAGCAGATGTTTCTGTTTTTACAACTGCTGGGAGCGATCACCTTGAGCTGTTTGGATATCAGTCCTGTGGAAACAGCCTGCTGCAGGAATATCGAGCGCCTGCTTGGAGCGTTGGAGTCTGATGTACGCTCCTGCCTGGCTGGCGTCTGGCTAGCGAGACCGCTGTGTGTCTGTGAGTGCCTCTCACACAGGAAGCTTTTGGAGGCTGAGAGCATCTTGTCCCTTGCCTGTTGCATGATTTGAGTGCTGGCCTCTAACAAATGAGTGGACATTAAACTGCAGTGTGGTTTTTGCATACAGTGGAATATGGGCGCCTTCCCTTCTCACCTTCAGCCAGGGTTAGGTGCAAGTCCAGAGGCAGGGAGGGGAAAAATGCTGAGGCCGGTTTCTCTGCTTGTGCCCAGCGCGGAGTCCACAGAGCCAGGCAGGGCCATGCCTCAGGAGTATTCAAGACATGAGGTCTGCAGCACCCTGGCTCTTCCCCAGCACGCATGCTCAGAGCCCCTCAACCTCATATACTTCTGTTTCCCCAAGTGTGGATGGTGAAGTTGTGTTGGCCTACTGCTGCATCCAGGTGCGAAGGGCTGGCTCTCCTCTGCTCTCTGGAGGAGCGATGGTCTCCAGCTGGGGCTGGCGCTTGAGCTGCCTCCCCTCCCTCCCCAGCCTGCCTCAGTTTGCCGGTGCCTGAGCTGGCTTGTGGAGCTTGCGGTCCCTGAGAGCCAGCGCCAACGGGGCTTTCTCAAGACCTTTCTGTGTGCAAGGGCTAGTTGCATAGTCTAGGGTTTCTTGGGCTTTTTTGATTTGGGTTGAATGCTCTGTCTATGGTTGAGCTTTGTACTGAGTGCAGCTTGGTTTGTGGCCCTTAGCAGCCAGCTGTATTCCTGAAAGCAGCATACCCTGATTTACGAAGGGTTATTTTTTGCACAGCTCTGGTTCCCTGCAGAAAGCCTTTTCTGAAGGAGACAGCCTTTAAAACCTGGGGGAGGCTGTGAGTGGAAAGAAAGAAATCTGATCTGCATTTCCAAACCAAATGCAATTTTATTTCCTTCGGGTCAAGCCTGTAAGATTCCAGCCAAATAGTATATTTTGGGCAAAATGAAAAACACGTGTCATCCAAGGAGTCCCGTAATAGAAGAAAGATGCTACAGATGTTTACTGGGTCCTGCTGGAGGGCCTGCAGAGCGTTAGCGTACATCATATGGCCTCCTGCCTGGTGCAAGGGGGAGACCAGCAGGCAGATCCGAAGGCACAGCCCTGTAGCTATTCTGAAGGCAAAGGTACTAAACAGAGGTGCTCCAACAATCACGTAGGAACCTGTGTTTGTGTGGCTATGCTTGGAAGAGGTCATGGGAGCAGGGTGGCTCACTGGCAACACGCTGCCTGGTACCGGATGCTGGTGAACGTGGGGATCACAGGGGGGAGTGGGGACTCTGGCGAGGGTGGCCTTGCTAGGTGGATGTGGGGCTGTCTGCAGTGAGTGAAACTGCTGGAATACCTGGGTCAGCACCCGTCTCTGGGACTTGTGGTGGAGGAGAAGGAGAAAGGGCTGGGATGGCTCGGGTTTCATGGCGAGTCTGTAGGCCCAGCGAGACCAAAGGGAGGTTTAAGCACAGAGAAAGTGAAGAACCAACGGGAAGAGTTTATTACATTGAGTTGGAACCAGAGGCAGTCACGAGGGACCGCAGGGAGGAAATAAATCGTTCCCCAGGGTCCTTTCCCCAGCAGAGGTTTTAATGCCTGAAGCTTTGAGCTGTGCCTGGGAAGAAAAGGCTAAAGACCCGGCTGGTAATTTTAAACGAAGCATTTCAGTGGTAGCTTGGGACTGGGCACTCAAGAGCTCCGTTATGCCTAAGCATCTTGTTCAAGGCAGGTAACTTTCCTACTCGGTGAGTTAACAGCAAAGCTTCCTCAGGAACAGCGGGAGGTAGGATTGCTGTCATGTATCGCCCCATGAGTTGGCAGTCGTTTTGCCTACAAGGCAGTACAAACCTGGCTCTCTAATTGCCAGCTTTATAAACCTGGGCTTGCCTTTCTGCTGCAGACAGGGTGGGAATACTGGACCCCTCCAGGGCACGGCTCTGCTCTGGGTGCACAAGGCTCCTTGGCGCTGGGATGTGGGCAGGATGGAGACATGGAGGCAGCCTCTACGCTGGTACTGCATAGATCTGTGCATCTCCCGAAGCATCAGATGCTGTGGGAAGAGCGGCACGTGGGCGATCCTTGCCAGAGCAGAGGGGGATGTTCAGAGGGTTTGAGCTTACCCATAAGAACAGCTGCGTTGAACTCCTGGCGTGACGACTTGCTGCACGGGAATGGGCTGCCTTGTGCCCCAGGTAAATGAGAGCTGTTGCTCAACTCGCAGTATTGAAAGGCTCTGCAAAGGCTGTGTTTCAGTAAGAAAGGCCAAAGAGATCTGGGTGCCACGTCAGGGCATGAGCACCAGGGAGTGAGATAATGTGGGCACCAAAACGGGAGTTGCTGGCTGGGAATGAGAAGCCATCCTGCCAGCTCTTATGAAGGCCAGGGGATGTGACCCTTGCTGCTGGCACAAGTCCTTGGGGGACAGCAGAGTCGTCTCTTGGTCCATGCTTGACAGTGCAGCAAGCTCAGCTCTCCCACAAGCTGCCATTAGACTTGAAAGCTAGGAAGGAAGGAGGCAGAAGAGACTTTGTGTTCAAGGCGTTTGGTCCTGGAAACGGGCTGTAGGGCAAATCTTGATGTCTGTTTTCCAGGGGCAGCAGGAAAGGCAGCAGGATTGTGTCCAAAGGATGAATGCTGAACCACTGAATTTTGCTTTCCGGCCCAAATTGGCCTTGGTGGTTTGTTGAGCTCCTTCCCAGCCAGTATGTGACGTGTGCTGCAGTGCTGAGGATTGCATCTCCAGAGCCAGAAATACACGTCTTCCCTAAGGGGATCTTTCTTTCTGCCCTCTGCCCATTTAATTCAGGTCTGGATTTCTTTCTGGCCCTCCTGGAGAAGGAGGGAAGGTAGGAACAAGTTTCCATGCCCTGGTGTCAGGAAGGTAGAGCTCCTTCCAATGAGTCTGTGGGACCTGGCACAGCTGATGTCTTCTATGAAGATGGGAGCTGACTTTTTCCTTTGCTGGTGCTTGGAGCTGGAAGCATAGTTGTGCCCTTGCAAGAGTGGAGCCGCTGTGGGAAGGGGCAAGCAGCAATGGAGTCTCCCGTGATCGATTGTGCTCTGTGGCCCTTCCAGCATCGTAGCAAATGGGAGAGATGCTAACTTGCGGGAGGGACAGGTCTTTGGCGCTTAAAACTGCTGTGCGGAGGGTTTTTCCTGGAGCACAAAGGGGAAAAAAAACCTGTACGGAGCAACACACGTTCATTTGGCAAACTCAAGCAAATGACTCTCACAGGGGAAGCCACTAAACAGGACAGGACCCTGCAGGGGAAGTTTGCAAGGGAAATGGCCTGTCCCTGCAATTTGCTTAGAGTGCCGCCTTGCAGGTACAGGGCTGGCGGCTGCATCCCTGAGGCTCAGCCCAAGTGGGAAATGTGGAGATGAAAGTCCAGCACAAGTTGTTCCTCTTACAGGCTTCCCTTTTGGAAATGCCATCACGCAGGAGGAAACGCCTTGTGCATCTGTGTGCTTAGGGGAGAAAGATCAGACAGAGCATGAATCTGGGGCCGAGCGCCTGGTGTCCTGTCCTGGAAACAGTCGTAAGAAGGGTTTTAAATTGTCACGTGCCTCAGTTTCCCTGTCAGGGCATACAGCTGCTGCTGGAGTTTGGCTATAGTTAAGGCATACAGTCCCTGAACACTAAGCCCTTGGGAGGGTTGTAAGGAGAGGCTTTACCAGAAACTGTATGGTAATATTTAATGAAAAAACTGAAGGGATAAACTGACTCCTTCCCCCTGCCTTGCCCCAGTCCTGTGTCAGCTCTGAGCAGGAATTGCTGGCATGGACCACAAATGCCGGCCCAGCAATCCTGGATATGCATGCAGCAGGAATCTGTGGCTAATGAGATTCCACCCACCCCAGTGCCGTACAGACATTGGTTTCTGCACTCCTTAATATTTGAATTTGGGCTCATGCTTTGGTAGTGCAAAACTGCTGCTCAGACATTCTTTAGTGATTTTCTCTTTTGTTCCGCTGGCTGATGAATTTGATGGAGAGCTGCCCTGGGCTGCAGCGGCTGGTCACAAGGCAGCTGTGGGAGCAGGGCTCCAAGCTGGGGATTTTAAGGCAGTTCGGGAGAGGTGATGCTGCTCAGCTGTGAGGTTTTGTGGCTCAACCTTGGGGCACCAGGAGGAGGAGAAGAGCAAGCTTGGCCGGGGGGAGCTCTATAGTTTAACTGTTTCCACTCCCCATCAGCTCAGTGAGCTTTCTAGGAGTAATGTAGAACATGCACCAATGCATCCTGGACCAGCTCGGCTTGGTTTTGTGCTTTGATTTCATAAATCCACTCCACACACCTGTTGTAAGGGCTGAATGTGTCAACAGGAGTGATCGGCCACCCGCTTGGGACTGAAGCTTTCAAGGCTGGGCAGTGAGGGTGTGCTGTACCACCTTGGGTCTGCATGGGCATCCCAAAGCATTGCCCCACTGTGTTGCAGGCATCCCAAGGATGCCCACGTGAGGCTGGTTTCTTACAGGTGCTGGAAAGCCTCAGCCGGTCGAGGTGGTCTGTGCTGAGTACTGCCTGGTAGCTCTACCCGCTCTTTGCTCCAGCTTTTCTGCTCTCTAGTTCTGACCTGGGATGCTCTGAAATGTTAGTTGTTGTCGTCTTTGCTTTCTTGGCTCGATAACTGGCTGAGATGCTTGAAATGACCCATCACTGAGATTGGCAATGGCCTAGGCAGGGCGGGAGCCTTGCGTGGTCCTGAATGCCTCTCACTACACAACTGGCTGGCACAATCCTGTCTTCCCGGAGGGACTCTCCTGTTGTGCTGGGAGCCCTGTAGCTCCATGGCCACGCTCCAGACCAGAGCAGAACCTTTTTATTCTAGTCAGATGCTGCCTTTGGTTTCTGGGGAAACTGCCAAAGCTAAACACGAGTTTGGTCTTACACTGAGCAGGGTATTGCCGTGGCTCGGTTTGGGCTTTTTGAGGTGTTTCAGAGCTATGTGACTCCTTGAGAAACCCACCCATGGCTGCTCGATAGGTATTGCCCAGCAAAGAGGCGGTCCTATGATGCAGGGCTTTGCCTGGGGCCCAGTGAGGATGAGGTGCACTCTGAGGGGTGCAGCAGGTCACAGCTGATAGACTCTGCCACTTGCCTGGCCTCTCGTGCAGGAGCTGTGTTGGTTATGGTGGCTGTTGTTGTTAACTCATCTTGGGGTTGAGCAAAGATTCTCTTAGTGGCATATAGTGGAAACTATGCTGTGGCTGGAGCAAAGAAGTCAGCTGTAGTGATAAATGTAGACATATAGAGTCTTTATAGTCTTAATATAGTCCTAACCTCAACAGACTCTAAATACTGGGTTTGACAGAGACTGGCTCCTCTCCCTTTGGTGACAGAAAGAGGTAAAAACAGGAGCTGCGGCTGGGAAGAATTTCCTTGGCGAGCTGAGGCCTCGCGGGGCTCATTGCATCTCTGTGTTGTTTGCTTTGGGTCTAGCTTTGTGGCCAAGGTGGGCCTGGGTCTCTTAAACCCCAACTAACTTACCCAGCTTCAGTATTTCCTATCCTTTGGATGAGCAAATGGTGACTTATTTGGGAACACCAGCAATCTATGGATGGCTGCCCATACAAGAAGCCTAGCTCTTTAAAATATTAGAGGCCAAAGCGAACTGCAGGAGAGGCAACCTGTAATCTGCCAGATTCATCTTGGCTTTGCACCACTCACGAGCTTTTGCTGTCTTTGCAGGCAAGATGTCTCTTCATGCCTCCTTTCCAAAGTAGCTGTAGGCTGAGCGATGCCCTTGGTGGTTTCTATGGGTTGGGAGTCCATAAGAGGCTCACGAGCATTGCTCAGGTCGAGTTTGCGTGCCTGTCCTGCAGGCATCAGCACAAGGCGTTTGCTTGCTCCTTTCCCTGGTCCTCTAACCCCCGTTTCCTGCCATTGCCTTGGTGGCTCTCCGCTGCCTCGTTCCCTGCTGGTGTTTCGCAGCTGAAATGACGGGCTCTGTTTTTGCAGGTTAATTTTAGCATAATCTTCATTTTTGAACTCCTCTGTAATCTCTCTTCCCCCTCTGTGGCCTGAGATGGAGCAGCCCTGCCATTAGCTGCTTGGGGCCCTCTTTAAGGGCAGCTCTGAGCTTGGCTTAAACATGGGGTGTGAACCTGGCAGGGCTAACGCAGCACTGGGGCCTATCATTTGGCGCGGCTTGGGACGCAGCCGTCTGCAGCGCGGTGTGTGGGAGCGGGCAGCGAAGCTGCAGACGGTGGTGCCTCCGGGCTGGCGACACTCGCTTGGCGCGCTCGGCTCCGAGGGGGCCAGGCATGAGCAGTGCCGTCTCCCCGGGGGGCTCGGATGGGCACAGCCAGACCTTTGAGCATCCTCTGCTGGGCTTTGAGTCATCAACACTGCCCACAGAGACCTTACGGGCCCAGGGCTGCATTTGAAGCGTGGCTTCCCAAGCAGACTCCTGCCTGGCTCCAGGCTTTTCACTGCCGCAACGGATCCGTGCCAGCGGATTCTCGTGGCTGGAGCCGCTGAGAACCCAGCCTGACACCAGGGCCTCACCGTGGAGTGCCGCTGCTCTCCTGGGGCCCAGGAGAAGGCTCGCTGCCCTCTCCGTGTCTCTGCAGCTGGGTGAGCTGAGCGTTGCACCCACTTCCTGTGTGACAGTGCTCTCTCCCAAGTGCTGCTGCCAGAGGCTGGAGCAGCCTTGCGAGAGCAGTGAGCACCTGTGCTGCGTGGCATCGCTAAACCCTCGGTCCTGGCTTTTGGGAGGCAAAGGCAGCAGTGGAAGGACCCCTCAGAGTGGGGAAACTGAGTCCTGGGGCAGAAGAGGAGGTGCGCAAACTTCCTTGCAGTTAGGGCTTTGTTCAGGGGGACCTGAGGTTTTGAATCAGGGTGCGAGTCCACCCTTGTTCTGCATTTTAGTGTCCCCCCAAGAAAACCTCCAGCCTCCATTTTGGTGCACTGCAGAACTGCGTGCCAGGGCCTTCTGGGATGCCAGCTGCTCCTCCACTTTGTGCCTTGGTGTCACAAAGGCCTCGGACAAGCTTTGCCCCCAGCCCTTTCTCCCCAGATCCCAATGGCCAGAGCACCTGTGGGACCCAGCAAGGCCACTTCTTCCCTGCACGCAGCAAGCACGGATTCAGCACAACGGCAATGCCAAAGGAGCATGGAGTTGAGGGGCTGGGCTTGGTGCTGTGCCCGTCTCTGCTCTGCTTTCTGCTGAGCATTTGGTCGACAATGGGCTGGCAGAGCTAGACTGGCCTGCGTTGCTGAGGGCTTCGATTCGGGTTTCGGCTCTGGGCTGGGGGTCAAGAGCTCCTGCCCTGATGGGCATTTGGCACTGAGGCAGGAGCCCCGCTGGTCCCCAGGCGAAGATGGCTCATTGCACTGTGGGTCTGGTTGCACCCCACTCATTCCAGGGGCCGTGGGGGTTTGCTCAGCCCAGGGCAGCGACTGTCCCAGTCTATGGGCAGCACAGACAGCAAGCTCAGAGAATCTCCTTGCTTTTGGTCACAGCCCATCCCTGAAGCCTCCATGTTACGGGTGGAGGCCATGCTCGACAGCCCCTCGCACAGGGCTTTCCTCTCTTGTTGCCCCCTTCCTCGGGGCTCACACTGCAATTCTCAAAGCAGAAAGCAAACGAATGAGGTTTTAAGGCAATTATCCGCAGCACTTCTTGCCTGGAGAGGGGACACTCTGTCCCTCCCAGTTCCCCTTTAAGCTTCCCTTTTTTGCAGCCAGGATGGCTTAACCCTTTCTGCTCTTCCAGCTCAGGGAGGGAGAAATCCCCGGGGAGTGAGGGCTGTGTGTTGCCTGGCCCAGGGATGATGTCCAAATGCTTCCTGCAGCCAAGGCTTTCCCTGCTGCAGCCGAGGGAGATCTGTGTGGTGCTGCAGTCCCTATGGGGAAAGGAGTGATGCAGGGTGGTGAACATTTCTTTTGAGAAAGGAAGGCCTTAGTCCAAGTTACTGGGCATGGAGATCTGTCACAACTGTGAAGCTGTGGCATCCCGGATTTGGGCCTGGCAGCTCCTGTTCGAAGATGGCCAGCCCATAAGGAGCCTGTCCTGGAGGAAAGACTATGGGCTTTGGTCTCCTCTTGTGCCCAAGCAGAGAACGTCCCCAGGCCGTGGCAGTCATCTGGGCAGGGGACACATGAGTCCCCCTGCTGCAAAATGCACCACCAGACTTGTGGCTGCCTTTAGTGTCCCCTCTTGAAGTCCTGAGCTCTGGGTCTTGTTTCTTCCCTCTGTCAGCTGAGGGAGTCTTTTGATGCCAAGGTGCTGGCATGGGAAGGGGGCAGAAAGGGCCGGGTGTCAGTGTGGGTCCTGTGTGCCGCATGGGATGCATGGGGCCAGAGCGCTTGCACCGCGATGGGGCTGAGCTGGGGGCAGATGGTCCAGAGCTCCCTGCGGTAGCAGGGCTGCCTGGGAGGCGAAGGCGCGTGGCCAAAGCAGAAGAGCTGTGCTTCCCTCCCCAACGCGCTCCACAGCAGCAGGTGGCTGTGGTTTGACCTGCGGGAGTTATGCCGCTCGTGTTTTGGCATGCAAGGAGCCTGCTCCCGCCTTGCTGGCTTGGGAAGGGCAGTTGGGATGTTTGTGCGGGGAGAGCTCCCTCCTTGCTCCCTCAAGGCAGCGTGCAGTGTCGATGCTGGAGCTGGGGGTCGCCGAGCCCAGATGGATGTGCTGCCGCAGATCTGCTTGGAGCTGCTCAGAAAAGGGCTGGCCAGGGCTGCTGGGACCTCTCTGCAGGGGTAAAAGTTTCAGTCCTCATCTGTTCGGATGCTAACAATACCCACTGCCTTTCCCTGCAGTTGGTACCCTGTGGGGCTGGCAGCCCCCTCTGCAAGCTGTCTTGGTTTCTGGATTGCCCAGACTGGAAGTACTGGGGATCTCTGCTTGCAAATGTGGCTTCTGGGATTTGGGGGTCAGCCAAGCTGGAGAAAGAGCCCAATTCTGTGCCTAGGCACGGCTGCAGGCAGGCCAGGCTCATGAGAGAGAGTCATTAGAGCGACGGCCGCCACAGTGCTGCATCTGCTCTAGCGAAGGGGCGTCTACCCTTGTGGGCTCGAACATTTTTCAAGTGCTTGTCATTTAAAAAGAAAACTGTGGGTGGCTTATACCATAGGGAGCAATTAAAGCCATTTGAAGGAGGTGGCAGTCCTGTTCCTGAATTTCCCAGTACGCTCTGCTTCAGACTCCCTTGTGCTGGTGCGTGCAGTCTCCTGCCTGTGGCTGATGGCGTGAGCACCTCTGCATCCTTGTGGCTGCTAGCTCGAGTGCTGGGCATGGCATGGCGCGGCTTGTGTTTGCTCTCCCTGTGGCATCTGCAGGTGCTTCTCATGCCCCGCAAAGAATTCCTGCTGCAGGTTTGGTCCAGGGAGCCAGATCCTGTGCTGTCGGTGCCAGCTGCAGGGGAGTGTGGGGATCTTGGCGTGCCAGGGGAGAATAAAGGAGTGCCTGTTGCTAAGCCCTAATGAAATAGGATAAGCTGGATTCAAGGGCTTATTTGTCTAGTTGCTGGCTCCAGCTGAGGGAGCTGCAAGCCATGCAAAGGGGGCTGAGCCCTTTCCCCTGTGCGGTGATGCATTTCAGGCAAGCTGTATCCATTATTGCAACACAGGTGGAAGCCCCTGATAGCTGATGCTGCTTCCCCAAATCTCTCTTCCATCACTCATCACTGCTCCTCAAAGCTGCTGTCAGACTCACGTGCCAGTCACTGGGCAGATGGATATGGGCGAGGGCTGGAGGCCTCTCCCCTGGCAGAGGGGCCACAGTGTCTAGAGTAAGAGACTTACGCCATGGCCCTGAGCAGAGCTGCGGTCACAGTGCCATTGTCTCTAGGAATTTGGCCTGGTGGCTGCTGCTGGTAGCAGATGTTTGGGCACTGAGAGGCCAAGTTTAGTCCATATATTGTTTAGAAGCCGGCTCTGCCAATTAAGAGATTGACCTAATTATACATCCTGCTTTATCCATCGCAAATCCAGCTGTCCCAGGCCAACACAGCCAGAATTGAGTCAGCCCCATAGTCGAGCTCTTCTTTTTGGCAAGAAGCAGCTGCCTAACTGCATCTAGCCCCGGAGAGACTGCAGCCCTTGCAGCGGTGATGCAGTGGGTCTGAGTGGTTCTGCTCTTGCTTGTGGGCTCTCTGGCATTGGGGTTGACAGGTTAGAAAGCACTGGAATCGGGTATGTTGTGGCTAAGCTTGGCCTCTGCTTGAGGCCTGAGTTGCTGGTCGATAGACGGGGCTCAGCTCTCCTGTTGCTCCCCAGGCAGGGGCAGTTCTGGCTCCTGCAGCCCTTCGGCCGCTGCGTGTGGGAATGCTAATCCCCAGCAGCCAGTTCAGGCTGAAACCAGGGCTGGGAGTTGTTACAGCTGTAGTACTTTGAGGCCAAGCAGCCCTGGCCGTGGGGAAAACTGTTAGCCATTGACTCATGTCTGCGAGCATGGGGCACAGGCTGGTGGAAGGGCTTTGCTTCCTGGGCCCATAACAGATGCTGTGCACCACACATCCCTCCCGGTCCTGTGCTGCCGCGTTCCCGTAGGGACGGCTCGCCACGCATGCTTTCCTGCTCCCCCTCTCCCAGGGACGTTCTCCATCCAGTGGCGTAGTCCCGCACAACGGTGCAAGGCACGGTGCTGCTTGCCGTGCTGCAGCAAGCCATCAGTGTGGGAAGAGCTGGTTTTAAAGCAGCTCTTCTGTTTTCCAGATGTGAGGATGGGCGCATGGGGAGCACACTCTGCTTCTCTGCCGCTCGCTGACCTGTGCGGCGACATGAGAGCTGTTTCCTTTGATCGCTGGCGGGCTGCGTGCCCCAGTCACCCTCAGTCTGGGCTCGGCTGGCTTGCATTAAAAGGCTGCTCTGCTTTCTCAAAGGAAACTTCCTGGCTTACAGCCCTGCTTGGGATGGAGCAGGTATCCCGTTACCCCTCCTCTCAGGAGCTATTGCAAGATCATCCGAAAGCTTGCTCTTTCCTGTGCATTTCTTTGCTCTAATGTTCCTTGCTGGTCACACAGGAACTTGGAAAGCCTTGTCCTAGCCCTGGCAGGGGAAGGCAGGCTGGCTCTGCTCTGTCCTGCTCAAGCAGAGGCCCAGGGCTGGCGGCAGGGGAGCTGGGAATAGGTTACTGCCGTGCAGGCACCCGTGCTGAGCTGGCGTCAGTCTATAGCATCTGCTCCAGGCTGGCTGGCAGATGCTGAAATGACACCTCTTTTCAGGCAGGAGCAAATGGTTTTGTGTAAAAAATATTGCCACTCTGCTGGTTGAACTGTTCTCAAATGTGTAGCTAGCCCTGATCATCTTGAGATGGCCTTCTTTTGGTCTCTCTCCCCCCGAGTTTTGGCACCAGCTGCGGGCAGGGCCAGTGCCCAGCAGAGATGCTGCTTGTCCAGCCAAGGCATGCACTATTTCAGAGGGCTTCCCCACCCTATTCTCTCACCTGCTGTTTTGGGAAGCCTGTGGGCTTTTGCCTTTCAGACCCAGGCACAGACCAGGATTAAAAACAAAGTTGTTGCTCTGAGCAAGGGAAACCCCTTGTAAAGCAAGCTGTGGCTTTGCCTTGGTGACAACAGAGAGTTTCTGTGCCAGCTGTTGTGCTTGCTGTCTCTGGAGGGTCCCCCAGCCGTCTTGCCATGAGCGATGGTGATGTAGTTGGCTTGAGCTGATGGAGATGCATGCTTCTGGAAATAAAACACTGTGAGCAGCTGGAGAAGAGAGAAGACCTGTCTGGATTTCCTCCCTGTGCTAGGGAAGTAGGAACAGCGAATGGAAATGCATCCCAGCTCCATGCCCTGGGCTCCTGTGGCTTCTCCTATGAGCAGAGCCATGATTGCAAGCAATTTCCATACATCAGAAGAAAGCCCATCATGTGTCAGGCTTTCCAGGAAGAAGCTGGTCCCCAGTGAAACTGTGCCTTGTCTTTGGAGACTAACTTCATTAGTAACTGTTAGGCTTTTCCCCATTTCTCCCCCCGTGCCCAGGCAGAGGGCCAGCGGAGTGCCTGTGAGAGCATCTGCTGACCCTTGTCCTTTGGCAGGAGCTGAGAGCGGGCACCTCACTGGGAGGAGAGACAGTCGCTTGCTGGGAAGGGTCTGGAGCGGTGGGAGCTCACTGCTGGCCCTGGCCAGCTGGCTCGATCTGCCAAGATGACACCACCACCAGAGCAGCATCTGCACAACCCCGTCAACTCATTAAAAATCCATTCGGCCAGCGCCAGGCCTGCTCCTCCATGCTGCTGGGCACCTTGGCTCTCACCGCCTGCAGCCACCTTCTCTGCAGGCACTCCCTGGGGACCCACAGGACACCTTAGTTTGGCTGACACTGGATAATCCCCCTTCCACCTCTTCTGGCTGGATTATGGAGGCAAGGGCTTGCTAGGTATGCATGCATGCATGCCCCAGGTAGATGCTGACCAGAAGGACTTGGCCTCATTTGTTGCAGGTTTCTATAATGAGGGTGCCTGGCTATCTTAGCCTGGAGCTGGCTTGGGTGGTGGCAGCGTGCTGCTCACTATGGCTGGGTGGGAGAGGGTACTCATCCTTGCCCAGGGCTCAGAGGTCACCTTGGCTTTACCCTGAGGCAGCACTTACCGAGCTGGAAGCTCTTGTGCAACGGGTGAAGTTCCCTGTGTCTGATGGGTGTGCAGCCGCTGGGCTCGGGCATGGCTGTTTGTACAAGCTGCAAACGCCTGGGAGCCACGATGGCTCCCCGCGCTCCTGCCAGCCGGTGTTAACTGCAGTGGCTCTGAAAGCTCCATGGTCTAACAAGCCCTTTCCAGCCCTTTTCTGGCACTGAGAGGACGAAGGCCAGGTGGTGACAGGGCATGGAGAGGGTTTGGCCCATTTTTCACGTTGCCTGGCCATGAGGAGAGTTTCCTCTAATAGGAAACAGCAATGTGGTGAATTAGACCCAAGTGTTTCGGGGGTTAGTTGTGAGATAGCTGACAGCGAGCTAGTGAGGCACCGTGTGCTGCCCTCCCCTTTGTGCCTCGAGTTTCGCGGGGTAGCCCGAGGCATTTGCACAGCCTGGCACGAGCCTCTCCAGTCCATCGCTTGGCCGTCACCATCCAGCCCCCACCTTGGGCGCCAGCATAGCACCAGCTTTTGTGGCCAAGCTGAGTAAGATCCTGGGCTCACCCGCAGCCAGGAGTGGTGGCACACACAGCTCTTGGTGCCCTGGGTTTCCTCTCTCCCACTGAAGCCCTGTGGTGCTGGCTGCCCTCTGAGCGGTCCGATGGGCATTTGGACTGGGAGCATTTAGCTCTTGCGTGGCAGCTTGAAGATCATCCTGGCGTTTTCTGTTGCTGCCAAGCAGCGCCCGTCCACCCTGCTGAGATTCAGCAAGGAGGGTGGTGGTGTCTCGGCACTTAACCAGGCAGGGGTGTGTGTGTGTGTCTGTGTGTCTGTGTCTGTGGAGGGTCTGGCTGGGGGCACACGGGGGTAGCCCTGGCTTGAAGCTGCAGCTCACGGCTTGCCTCTCGTTTCTCTGCAGGTGCCGGTGAGTCCGGGAAGAGCACCATTGTCAAACAGATGAAGTAAGTAACCGCAGGCTCTCCTGCCCCTTTGCCCCCCTACAAGTTCTCTGGAAGGACACCCAGGTGTGACAGGAAAGCTGGGCAGGTTGCCATCCTGTAGAGATACGATGGAGAGCGCCCGCAGGAAAAGGCTGGTGCTGCAGGCATGGCTTCGGAAGCATGTCCACAGCAGAGCTGGAGGTGCCACGTGCTTTCCTAATCTCTTTGTTCAGGACCTGGGTGCAGCACAGTGGAGCTAGTGGGCAGGCAGGCAGAGCATTGAGCTGCCGGGGCACCCCACCCCACCCCACCGGCTTGTTCAGCCACATGAGAGGTGGCTGCATCCCCCAAAATCATTCCTGGAGAGGGCTGGCCACCTTGGGGCTGAGCTTGTGGAGGTCAAGGTTGCAGCTACTTGGGTACTGGGGCAGAGGCAGGCTTGCATCGCCCTCCTGGGCTAATGCAGTCTGGCAGCTCTTGGATTTTTGCTAAGCTTCTGCTAGAGATCCCTTGGAGAAGGGGTGAGTATTTCCAAACACTTGGTGGTACATTGCAGTTACCCATGGCCAGACAGTGTCCATGGCAGGGCCATCTTTTGGCAGAGCTGCTGTCATCCCTTCCCAGGGCAGCCACCCCTCAGCAGCTGTTCCAGGTCTCCTTGTGGCCTGCAGAGTCAAATCCCTGGGACAACATTGCCATTAGCAAACGAGGTGGCCGAGCTCTCCCCCTAGAGAGGGTGGAGCACTCCCTTTGGTGTGCTCCACGTCCCATTGACAACGGAGACGCTCTTCCCCTACAGCTTCAGGCAGCAGATGGCCAGAACACCTCTCGGTATGGCCGCTTTGCGAGCAGTGACTCCCTGCGCACGCTGTAGCAGCCTGCCGTGGAGGAGCTGAGGGGACTGTCCCATCTTGGCTGTCTCTGACCGCCGCTGTTTGCGAGCTCCAAACCCCACAGTCAGGGATGAGGAGAGGCTGGAGGTGACCGGAAAACTCCGAATCTGTGTTACTTTTGTGTGAAATGTCCCTAAGTAGCCTCGCTGCCTAATTATAGATGCTGTATTAACACAGGCTGGGAGAAGTATCCAGCCCTCAACTGCTTGGGCAAACAGGCCTTTCCAGGCAGCCTAGGGCAAACTGCTGTTTAATTGCAAGCCAATGAAATATTCAGACGCGGAAGGTGACCTCAGAGGCTCAGATGCCTGTGGTTACGTCAGCCACGGAGAGCTGCTGTGAAAGCAAATACCTAGTGCTCCGAGACGGAGCAGGAGGAACAGGCCAGCTGGGGGCTGGACTTGGCCACCTGGCGTGGGAGCATTGGTCCAGCTTTCCAGGGGCATTTGAACTCCCTGCTCTCAAGGCTAATCTGACCCAGGTCACCTCGATGAACCCTTCAGAGTGTTTTTATGTGTTGCTGACTCCCTGCTCTTACTTGACCCTGGGTTGCCTGGACCCTGCTGTGCCAGCACAGTGAGTGGGGCTGGGACAGCCCGGAGAGGCCCGCATGCCTTCTGCTAGCTCCAAGCCTATAGCTATGCTTTCCAAGCCCTTCAAGTCCCACGTGCCCTTCTGCTCTGGCTTGAGCAGGCCCAGCTGATGGTCACAGACTGGTTTCCATCCATCTGTCCCTGGCACCTCTGGAGCTGCAGGATCACTGCCCTATCCCTCTGGCTACAGCTGAGGAGGTAGCAGCTGAGGATATGCCAATGTCTAGCACAGCATCTTCCTCCTCGCAACAGAGGTGCTGAGCTGCTGGGCAGTGTTACTACTCCTCAGCCTTTTTTGGTCCCTGGCCTGACCCAGGTGCACCTGTATCAAGTTGTTGGAGCAGAGCATGCAGGTACAGGCTGGTTCTTATTGCTGCATATCCCTGGTCAGGAGGTGTGTGCAGACTGGAGGACAGACCAAGATCACCGCCTTTTTCTACCAAGGTTTACAGGATCTTGCTGCTCTGTTATTAACCTTCCCTAAAGCAAATCCCTGTAATGGGAAGGACTCAGAGCCATAGTCTTAGGCAGTGAAGGGCCACACAGGCCCCTGAAATAGTGTCTAGCTCCTGTATTAGTGTGACACTGAGCAGATCTGTGCCCTCCTGGCCACTCCCTGCCATGATGCCCACAGCCAGTGTCACTCCCCGAGCTGGCAGCAGCTGGGTGAGGATGCCCAGCCTTGGGGAAGTTGCTGGCTGCTGCATGCCACCAAGCAGAGCGTGGGCCTCTAGCAACATTGCTGCCAGCAAGGGGAGGAGCTGAAGGGGCCGAAGTGCCCTGCAGACCATTGACCTTGCCTGTGTCTGTCCCCTGCCCCCAGGATTATCCATGAAGACGGCTACTCGGAAGAGGAGTGCCGGCAGTACAAAGCTGTGGTCTACAGCAACACCATTCAGTCCATCATGGCCATCATCAAGGCCATGGGGAACCTGCAAATCGACTTCGGAGACTCCTCCAGAGCGGTGAGTGCCTCTGCACGCTCCACCTCGCTCGCTGGGTCCCAACTCCAGCATTCGGGGCGCTTCCACTGTCACCCAGCACCATCTCAGGCTGTGCCCCTGGCTTGTGGGGGTGGGGGGTGAAAGCAGACGCACGCAAAGCTGGGGCAGGGCGAAGGGCAGCCCTGCCTGAGCAGATGCTGCAAGGCCCCGCACGTTGCTGTGCATGGAGGTTTGCAGCGGCCGGAGGCAGGCGTGCCAGCCCCAGGCAAGGCTCGGAGAGGGGCCGGGTCCCCTCTTTCTCTGCTTGCCTCCAGGCTGTCTGCAGCTGGCTGCCCACCCCATCCCTGTATGCCCAGCTGGGGCCAGGCACGAGGTAAGGAGGGAGGAGAGTGATGGGTCCTGGGTTTTGACAGGTGATCTTTGCCATGCCTGCAATTTCCACTACTGGGAATGGAGCAAATCTCTGGGTTTTGTGCTCCCCTAAAGTACAGTGTGCTTCAGGGCAGGTTTGAAATGCCTTGTTCTGCTTGTGATTCTTCCTGGCATTAGGAGCTGCATGTTGAGACTAGAAGGGAAAGTTATTTGTGAACAGAAAACTCCATGCTCTGTTCAGACAAGGCCGAAGAAAATGGTTTTGGTAGCATGGAGAGGAGCAGGGCTTTGGTTTTGGAAAGCCTTTCCCTATGAGTGTTTGTGACAGGTGACTCCAAAGAGGGTAGAGGAGTTCCTGGATGTACCCCATGGGCATCCTTTGGCTCTTTGAAGGCTGCAGAGAGTGGCGGTGCTGATGCTTGTGCCCTGCTTTTTCCCTGCAGGATGATGCTCGCCAGTTGTTCGCACTCTCCTGCACAGCGGAGGAACAGGGGATCATGCCAGAGGACCTTGCCAATGTGATCCGGAGGCTGTGGGCTGACAACGGAGTCCAGGCCTGCTTTAACCGCTCCCGAGAATACCAGCTGAATGACTCTGCTGCCTAGTGAGTACCTCCCCTCCTCTGTCCTAGCCAGGGCCATGCCAAGCATCAGCGTATTTCCCCACAGTTGTGGAGCTGGATGTTTTCACTCAGGGATCTGCGTGGGGCTGCGAGAGGCAAGTTACGCTCTGGGAGATGGTAGTTGTGTTGCCTTCTTTGTCCTTCCCTGGCCAAATGATGCTGGAGTTGGAAGGATGCAGGCCTGCGACCGTCCCGTCCGAGTGGGAGCCCAGTGGCGTGCCGCACTGTGTGCAAAGGGCTTGCGCTATCTTTGTCACCGCGGGGGAGGCCACAGTTGCCTGCAGGTGCCTGTGGTCTCTGTGCTTTGTCAAACCCATGGACAGACCACCAAAGGCTTCCTGGTGAACTTGCCAGAAAGGAATCTCATTTTTTTTTATGCCTTTGGCTCACTTCTGTGGCTCCATGCTAAAAACAGAGCTCTCCTTGGATTCACTAGTCCTTCACAACACGGCCAGGGAACTGCTATACTGACTAGTAAACCACAGAGCAGTTGCACTTCCCCTAAAGTGCCTGAACTGAGGTGGATCTGTGTCCAGGGCCTGTTTCCTGGGCACAGTACCAACTGTCTTATACCTCTTTGCCCAAGCTGTGCATGCTCATGCCTAGGGTTTGTAGGGAAATCAGGCTGCAGCTCCTTCCCCCACAGCCTTGTGTGCCTGGGGCTTTGGCTCAGAGCAGGCTTTGATGGCCAAAGGGGAAAGGACAAATGGTTTTTGCCTCGTGGTGAGATCTACTGGTTGGAAAAGAGCTGTGGTGTCCAAATAGCTTTTAGTGAACAGTAGCAAAAAATACCCTAACCTATTGCTGCTGCTGTTTTCTGTTCCCATTTCTAGCTGAGCAGAGCCCAATGGGAGCGAGCCCTGTGGCCCTATACATGAGCAGTGTCTTTCCCCTTCCCAAGGCAGGAAGATCACTTCTTTTGGTGAATTTACCTCTCTGAACTGTTCATTGCTTCCTCTCTGGGAGGCTGAAGTAGGGTTAAAGCGGGTGATTGAAAGGGGGTTCCTGCCTGCTGGTGTGAGCTGCGGTTGCCCCTACCGCTTTGATCACAGTCAGCCTGCCCTGCTGCTCCCACAAAGGGCTCTAGCCTGCCTGCAGCTTTCCAGCCTGCATCTGTCCTGGCGCCTCTGGGCACGGTGCCTTTGGCAGTGCTTCCAGCTGACTCTTCTCTTTCCAGTCCCGGCACTGCTTTGCCTTCCCACAGAGAGGATCTCTCCAGTGCGCATGGGACCAACTGAAAAAGCCCCATTCTTCCTCCTTTTGCAGTCCTGCTCTCTTGGCAGCAAAGCCAGCTCCCGAGCCTGCTCTGGGACAGAGCTTGCAGACTGATCTGGTTAGGAGCCTTAGCCAAACCATGCTGACTGATCCTGTGCTTTCTGCCCCAGCGCAGAGGCGAAGGAAACTGTTTCGGGTGTGCCCCGGTTGGTGCTGGCTGACCCCCCAGGGTGGCACCTTCTCCAGTGTGCCCGTTGGATGATGTGAACGTGCCCCAGCCTGTATCTGAGATTCAGGCCGTTTTGGCCACCCTCCCGCAGATTCCCTGTCTCTGGGGCAGTGTGTTACCGTGGAGCAGGGCATTTTAGACCGGCTTTTCCCAGGGCTTTCTGCCCCAGTGGCTGCTCTCAGTGCTGCTGCCTTCCCTGCAGGCTGCTGGTGACCAGCTGCAAGGACAGGCAGAAAGTGCAGCAGCAGGGACGTGCGTCAGTGCCTTGAGCCTCCCTTTCTCACCCGCAGCTCATTTGTTGAATGAGTTTAGGACAGGCTTGTTGGCAAGGTAACCCAGAGAGAGGTAAACACCCTGCGTGCTTGCCTTTGTATAAATCTCTCCTGACCTGCTTCCTTCCCCTCCCGCTTCCGTTGAGTGGGAAGGGAGGAGATGGGACATTGTTCACGAGCTGCTCTTGGGCCCTGCCACCTTCCTGCATAGAGCCTCGCTCCAGGGGGACGCAGTCCCGGAGCACCGCAGTCCTGTGGCAGGCTGGAGGAGGGGGCCGGGGTCTCTGTCCTGTCCCCACCGCTCCGCGTGCTCTTGTGCAGAATGGTGTGGCATCCCGGACACCGGTCGGGGAGTGGTGGCATCCGGGTTGGATTTGGTTTGTTTTTGGTTTGGGGAAATGACCTTGCCTGGGTTGGACAGCAGAATGGGGCGTGGGGGAGAGGTGCACGGCGGTGACGCATGCGAGGCCAGCGCGAGCCAAGCGGGTGCTGCGACTTCCCTTTCGTTGCTTGGGCTGAGCCAGAACAGAACTGGGAAGGCGGATGTTTCAAAAGCTGTTTCCTCTTCCCGTGGGGTGCTGTGGCCCAGAGGACGGCACCGGCGGACGGGATTGGGGGATCGCAAGCCTGCTGCAGCTCCGTGCACTCTGCCCTTTCCCAGGGCAACTCTTCCCAGGCCCCATGCAGCTGGGGCTGAGTCTTACGGACCCTTGGGACCCTGATTGCTGCCCCTGTGTGAGAGGACCCAAAGGTCCTGCCTGTCCCCGTTTTCATACTCATGCTTCATGCTTAGGCCACTGGTTGTTGCTGCAAATGATGCAGCTGCTGCCAGATGTGCATAGGGGTGGCCAGCCCATTCAGCTGCTCTGGGATGCAGCATGGTTTAGAAAGCAAAGCAGCCCCTCGGCAAAGCCATGCAGCAAGAGTGTCTTCCAGAACCGGCAAGCGGCCACGTCCTCGCCTTTCTAGGGAAAACATCCTGCAGCGCTTTCCTTTGGGACCTTAATTCTCTTCTTCTGTTTCCTCCCTTATCCACTGCAACTCAGCCCTGCCTCAAAAGGATTTTGATGTAAAGAGGGAATGAAAATGGGAGGGGACTTTGTCTCTGAAGTCCCAATAAATGTTTTTAGATGAACCTGAATTTGGGGTTAGCAAGGGCCATTAAAAGTCAGAGCTGCCATTACCTTTGTGCAGGAAGGAGACGCTGCGCTTTGAGAGATCCTGCTGCTCCAGCCGCGTCTTTGAGTGTGAAACAAGATCCCGGCCGCAGGGGAGTGTTTCAGTGTGCTTTGTAGTGAACCCAAGGGTGCCCTGTAGGATCCAGCTTGTGGGGACAAGTTCTGCGCATGGCTTGTGTGCAGCAGCTCCTTCGT
The DNA here is from genome assembly GCF_036370855.1 of Dromaius novaehollandiae. Classification (NCBI taxonomy): domain Eukaryota; kingdom Metazoa; phylum Chordata; class Aves; order Casuariiformes; family Dromaiidae; genus Dromaius; species Dromaius novaehollandiae. The sequence continues at coordinate 546,064 of NC_088109.1, forward strand.
TTGCACAGCAGGTTTTGGTTTTCATGCAGTGAAAGTAAGAGGGGAACAGCAGGTAGCTTCAGCTCCTCGTAGAGCAGAGCCACGGTTATGTAGATGCCTGCTGCAGCTGTTGTGGTGGCTTTGGGAAAGAGAAGACTGGGGGGGGGGGGGGGGGGGGCATCAGAGCCTCCTGAGCCACCCTTGCTTATCCATGGGAGCCAGGCAAATGATTGGTGGTGACTTGCTAAGTTACCGCCCATCAGTGGAGCTTCAGTAGCTGAACATACTTTTACCTTTCTCTCCTCACACTCAGCCTGTGACCGCCACAGCCTTCCTCTCCTGGTACGACCTGCAAGGTTTGGGGCTTGGGCTGGCGTGTGCCAAGGACTAGTCATGCCCCATTGCCTGAGTCATGGTAAATTATCAAATGTGGCAGAAGAGTTGCGTTTGCACATCTGAGCTTCTTGCTGTGTGCCAGAAGACAGCGTTCCCCTTCATTGCTGAAAGGTTGAGGAAAGGAGTTTTATTTTTAAGTTAACATCTGTGATCTCCATCTGCAACTAAAGGAACCTTGGGGCACTGAGGAGGTTTTGGGGAGGCAGCTGGATGCCAGTCCCTATGGATTTATGCGCCTCATTCCCCCAGAGCTCTGTTGTGCTGTGGGCCTGGTGGAGGAAGTGTAGGTGCTGGGGAAGCGTCCCCATCTTAGAGGGACTGAGGTGCTTTCAACACAGCTTGGGCTTTCATACATCAGCTTGTGCAAACACAAGCTCGCCCTTGCGGCTGTGTTCTGCTACAGCCATGCCTAACGTGCTGGTGCTGCCTAGATTTGGGCTTCCTGGTGTGTTCAATATATCAGCAGGCAAACATCAGCAAGTATATTTGGCAGGTTGTTTCTGGTTCCTGCCTGTAGCTGGGATTTGAGGGGAGGTGTGTGTGGGGGGGGGAGGAATGCAATTTTTGTCCTGCCTTCTCAAAGTCAGCTTTTTTTCTGATGCTGGGTACCCCCTGCCCTGGGGTTGGGTCTCTGCTTGCCAGCAAGTAGCCCCAAACCAGGCTCTCACCCCAGCAGGCAGCATCTACCACTCCTAGGTCTTCTCTCAATGGCCCTCCATCCCTCTGGGAGAGGGGTCAGGGCTTTACTCGACCTGCCGTGTGGCCCACAGTCACCTGTATCGCTAACAATGCTGTCCTAAGCCTCCCTGCATGCCAGGATGCTCTCTTGCCTGGGAGCTCCACGGTCAGCTGCTCTCCCTGGCAGGTGCTCGTGAGCCCCTGAATTGCTCCAGCATCTCAGCTCCCCAAGTGAGGATCGTCCTTGCTGCAAAGATCAGTTCCCTGCTCTCTCTCTGTGCCGGGTGCAGTTTTTCTTCATGCAGCTGGTATTTCCACGCATTGTCTGGTCTGTGCTAGTGGAGCCTTGAAAGGAGGCAGTTAAAGCTGAAGCTCTTCCCGGTTGAGACTGCTTGTGTTTTTTTTTTTTTTTTCCTCATGATGGTTATTTAAATGAAAAGGCGTTTGCCCATCATAAGGTGTGGTTTGGCCACATAGTGGACAGCTGTGCACAGGGGAAGTCCTGACTGCTGAGGATGGGGATCTCCAGCCTTGCCGTGGCCATTGCAGCACTTGCAGTAGCTGTGCTGCTGTGCCCAGCTGGAGCTGTCAGCCTCAAGCTTTTGCACTGAGAGGTATGATGGGAGGCAGACATGGGCATTGCTTTTGGCTAGCCGGCCCCAGGTTTCTGCTCAGGTGTGTGTCATCGCCCCGGCTCAGCTGTGTGCGGACACTGGGGCAGCCCGTCTCCTCTCTGGGGACACGGCAGGGCTGTATTATAGCCTGTGCTGCTGCCCCTCAGCCTGCTCGCTTGCTGACCCCAGCTTCCTGAACCAGCAAGGTTTCTCGCGTGAGCCCAATTGCAGCGGGCACGTTCGAAGGGAAGGAGTAGCTCGATTTTTGCCAGGGACCGCCAGGAAGGGTAGAGGCAGCTTTTGCTGTGCTTGTGCCCTGCCATTCATGTTGGTCAAGATCTCTAGTCATCCAGAGAGCCCTGTCCAAGAGGACATAGCCATTCCAGCCATCTCTTGCATCCTCAGAAAGGAGGATAATGGTTGGACCTGCTTGTGTGGGCCTTTCCCCCATGCTTTCCTGGCCCCCTCAGGGTCTGATCCACCAGTGACTCCCCAGGAAGAGACACAAGCAGGAGGCTTTTAATAGCTGGTCCCTGTGTGAGATCGTGCTGCAAAACACAGCTGTTGGGAGCCGAGGTTGGAAAAGGCAGCTGGGTCAGGGAGAAAAGAAGATAAACTCCCGGAGGAGCATGTTCCAGCCAGCGCACAAATACCTCAAGGCATTAGAGATGCAGAGCAGGCTGCTGGGCCATGAATGAGGCTTTGTGCCTCGAGGCTGATGTTTACAGCAGGACAACTTTCTTCTTCACCCTGTTGGTGGTGTGAAAGCAGGTTTGCCAACCCTCACCACAGCCACGTGCTTCGTGGGATGCTGCAGCCTTGCTGAACGGGGCCGGTGGTGCAGTGCGGCCCCAGCGCAGGCAGGTGTGGGCTGCTCCCAGCAGCAACCTCTGCTTCACCCCTACAAATGCTCTGGGCTCAGGGGAAGGGTTTTGGAAGCCAATGATAAAACCTAATGTGAATCTAGTCTCGTTTTGAGTCCTCAGGTTGATTTCTTAGCTGTCAGAATGTTCACTTGAGGTTAAATTGTGGGTCTCCGTTCCCTGGGGCACTAGGGCACTTCTTTTCCAGTACCTAGGTAAAAACTTAACTGAAAATAAGCGGCCAGTGTGGGGAGATGGTGTGGTCAGGAGGGACTATTCTTCACTGTTTCTCAAACTCATGAACCCACTGAACTGATCAAGTTGTGGGTTTAAGCCAGAGGGCAATGCTTTTTCACATGATAATCTGGAGAACTCACTGCTGGAGGAGGCCAGATGCGCACTCAGCACAGTATTATGGGGATTCAGGGCAGAGGGTCAGCTCTGGCTGCGGGATTGGAAGGTCTCGGGGTGTTTTTCAGCTTGGATGTTTTACAGAAGAGTGCTGGGAGAGGGTCTCTCTGACCCTATTCTGCCTGAGGTATTCACTCGCCTCTGCCTCAGTTTCCCTGTCTGTAAGAGGGAGGAGAACCTGACCTCCACCACAGGATGCCCTGAAATTGCACAGTGAAAACCTCCAAATGGGACCTGGGGATCCTTATTCCCGAGTCAGACACACAAGTGTTTTTAAAAAAATCACAGAATCACAGAATGGTTGAAGTTGGAAGGGACCTCTGGAGATCATCCAGTCCAACCCCCCTGCTCAAGCAGGGTCACCTACAGCACATTGCCCCGGATTGTGTCCAGATGGCTTTTAAATATCTCCGAGGATGGAGACTCCACAACCTCTCTGGGAAACCTGTGCCAGTGCTCAGTCACCCTCACAGTAAAGAAGTTTTTTCTCATGTTCAGACAGAACTTCCTGTGTTTCAGTTTGTGCCCATTGCCTTTCGTCCTATCACTGGGCACCACTGAGAAGAGTCTGGCCCCATCCTCCTTACACCGTCCACTCAGGTTTTTATACACATTGATAAGATCCCCCCTCAGGCTTCTCTTCCCGAGGCTGAACAGTCCCAGCTGGCTCAGCCTTTGCTTAGATGAAAGATTCTCCAGTCCCTTAATCATCTTTGTAGCCCTTCCCTGGACTCATTCCGGTAGCTCCATGTCTCTCTTGTACTGGGAGCACAGAGTTGCACACAGTACTACAGATGCGGCCTCACCGAGGCTGAGTAGAGGCGGAGGGAACGCCCCTCGACCTGCTGGCAATGTTCCTCCTAACGCAACCCAGGACACCATTGGCCGCCTTGGCCACAAGGGCACATTGGTGGCTCATTGTCAACTTCTTGTCCACCAGGACTCCCAGGTCCTTCTCCACAGAGCTGCTTTCCAGCAGGTCGGCGTCCAGCCTGTACTGGTGCATGGGTTTATTCCTTCTTAGGTGCAGGACTCTGCATTTCCCTTTATTGAACTTCATGAGGTTCCCCTCTGCCCACCTCTCCATCCTGTCGAGGTCCCTCTGAATGGCATCACAGCCCTCTGGTGTATCAGCCACTCCTTCCAGTTCTGTATCATCAGCAAACTTGCTGCGGGTGCACTCTGTCCCTTCGTGCAGGTCATTGATGAAGAAGTTGAACAATACTGGACCCAGTATTGATCCCTGGGGACACTGCTAACTACAGTCCTCCAACTAGACCTTGCGCCACTGATCACAACCCTCTGAGCTCTGCCATTCAGCCAGTTTTCAACCCACTTCCCTGCCTGCTCATCTAGCCCACACTTCCTGAACTTGTCTATGAGGATGTTATGGGAGACAGTGTGAAAAGCCTTACTGAGGTCAAGGCAGACAACATCCACTGCTCTCGCCTCATCTACCCAGCCGGTCATTCCATCATAGGAAGCTATCAGGTTGGTTGAGCATGATTTCCCCTTCATGAGTCCATGCTGAGTACTCCTAATCACCTTATCTTTCACATGCTCAGAGATGATGTCCAGGATGAACTGCTCCATCACCTTTCCAGAAATCGAAATGAGACTGACTGGCCTGTAGTTCTCTGGATCCTCCTTGTGGCCCTGTTTGAAAACCAGAGTGACATTTGCTTTCTTCCAGTCCTCAGGCACCTCTTCTGATCTCCATGACCTTTCGAAGTTGATTGAGAGTGGCCTTGCAATAATGTCCGCCAGCTCCGTCAGCACTCATGGGTGTATTCCATCAGGGCGCATGGATTTGTGAATGTCACATTTGCCTAAATGATCCCTAACACAATCCTCTTCCACCAAGGCAGTGTCTTCCTTTCTCCAGACTTTCTCCCTGTCTGCAGGGCCTGGGATTCCTGAGGGCCGGTCTTAGCAGTAAAGCCTGAAGCGAAGAAGGCATTCAGTATCTCTGCTTTCTCTGTATCCTTTGTCACCAGGGCCCCTGAGTTTCTATGGAAGAAATGAGCATTGCATTTTCATATTAGCAGGCAAACTAGTGTTTAGATACATAAATTGATTGCATCTGGTTTGGTTTATCCCTGAAGAGATTTAATAAATAAGTTAATCTGCCTAAAGTATTATTCCTGGACAGCATCACACAGCTGAAGCTGAGCTCTGGCTCACCATGGTCTGAAGAGCTGGTGCTCTCTCGCTGTCTGTTCCCAAGCCAGCAGCCCCTGTCAGTAAAAAACGTGTTGTCAGGGAAGAGGTGCCAAGCCAAAGGGCATGGGGAGCACGCGTGATGGGCCAGGCAATTGGCCATGCTTGGCCAATTCTGTCCATCCGCAAGCCATTGCAGCCTCCCTCAGTACTGCTGGCACTCCCCTTTGGCACTCGCAGGTCTCTCTTCAGTACTGAGATCATTGAGAAAAGTGTTGCATAAAACTTCACTGCAAGAACTGCTCCTTAAGAAACCCCCACGACCGATTTCTTCTGGCCTTGTGCTTCCTTGTTCAACACCGGCTGCTTTCAGTTCCTCCCCAGGCAGCTCCTTGCCTCCTTTCCCTGGCTTTATGTCCTGGTCAGCCCGATCTTTCCCAGCAGTTGCCGTCATGATTTCTCTGTGAAGCCCACGCTTTGCCCATGCTTCATCCACACTCCATCCACAAGCTGTGCTGTGCTTCCTCGGCTGAGCCGAGGAGCTGTTGTGGGGACATGCCAGTCTGGTCAATTGGTCTTTCTCCAGCACTCTGCAAACCTCCTCATCTTTGCTCTGCTCTCCCCAGCCTGTTGCAAAGCTGTGGTCTTATAGGGCTGCCCCAAATGTGAGGCCCCAAAGCCATTGCTGCTTGACCTGCGGTACCAGTGCCTGTGTGTGCTCTTCGAGACTGTAATCCGCATTTACGTGCTTCGGCACTGAGGTTTTTCCTCTCTTGCTCTGGTCCTGTTAGCCATCCTGCAGCTGCTGTCCTAGGAAATGGTGTGAAGCATTTGCTCAGTTTTCCTCCTCCCCATCTTTGTGAGCACTTAGCCACTTCCCCATCCCTCCCTGTGGCTTGATCCAGTCAGACGGTGCTTGTGTATGAAGGGGAAACTGCTGGGAGTTATCCCCTGCAGCTGCACCAGCCAAATGGCCTCTGAGGTTTCTCCCTACTTTTAGGGGCTTTATTTGAAGTTTCGCTTGTCCTCAGCTGCTGTGTTAGAGCTGTGGGGTAGCTGCCGTGCCCATGGGGATAGCTAACATCCGCAGCAGGCATTGCATGCATCCTGGGGGCTCCTCTTCCACCTACCTGCGCCACCCTGGAGCCAGCAGCTCCCGGTGCTTGTGGGCCACATGTGGTCCGGAGGCGTGAGCAACCGTAGCCTCCCAACAGGTATGGCGATGGTTCCTTGCTGAGCGTTTCCCTCCCCATCTCCAACCTAAGGAGGACGCAGACCACTCGGGCACGTCTGTGAGGTCCCAGAGCATGGGGCAGACAGCAATTGCCTTGGGACAGACAATCCTCACGCAGGCAGGTTTGTGCCGGAAACCTCATGCAAAGCTGTCTCGGGATATCCGGATAAGTTGCTTGCAAAGGAGGAGATCGGGGCCTGGATGAGCTCAGAAAGGCAACTGTGAATAGCTCTTATTTTATTTGCCTTCAAAACTCGTAGTACCTAATCAAATGTAGAATTTCGGAGCTTAACTCCACTTCCAGCTATGACGAGTGAATGCGATGGAGTGACGTAAGATGTAAGCACTTACTTGAGCCGGATAACCATTGTTTAGTAGGAGCTCTAAAAACCTTATCTTTCAGTTTCTCCAGGCATCATGCCTTTGCTGCCTCTTGGCAATATCTAGTTGTGTGCAGAGGTGAGATCTCATAACTTTAGGGAAGAAATACTTTGTGTCAGAAAAAATTTGCTGACTTTTCCTTCCTTGTCTGTTCTTTACAAGATGCAGGTGTAGGAGAGCAATTTGGGGAGGCAAGGGGGCATGTGTGTGTAAATCAGTGTCTGATTCTAGGTTTGGCTGTTGCGGCTGCGTCTCCCCTTCTGTGAAATGAGGCTGAAAGTGCCTTACCAGCTTTTGTGAAGAGCTTTCAAATTCCTGGATGCAGAATATTGTGTAAGCTCTAATTATTAGATACTTATTATTCTAGAGACACAAGAGATCTTTCAAATGTCTGGCAGGTCAGACACACAATTTGAGCAAATGTATCTTCAGTCAAAGTGTCTGCAAATTGAGTATCATCATAATAGCATTTATGGAGCATTCAGTATGTTAGGAGTGTTGGACAAGTATTAATTAACAGGCCTCTCTGACTCATACTAATGAGCTATTGCTCCAACCCTTTATCCAAATCCACCGTTGCACACTGCCCTCTGTCCCTGGTGAACAATAGCCAGCTGCCGCCAAATGTGGGACTGCCGGCATTCGCAGGGTTTCTGGGGTCGGAAAAATCTGTCGTCTCTGTGCAAGGTGCCCAAGGGGGGATGATAAAGAGATAGTTATGGTGTGGGTTAGCTCCAGGTGGACCCAGCCAGTCTGCTTTACTGCTCTTTACCCCTTGTGCACATCTGCCCAGAGCCTGAGCTGTTTCAAGGCCTGGCTGAATGTGTTCCTTGCACTTGGTAGAGAGGGGAGATACCCCCAGCCTGAATGAAGGGAGGGAGCCTATCGGGGTTCAGAGTGGATGGGAGACCTGCGCTGGTGACCGTGTGCTGTCGAATGAGGAAGATATCGTTGTTGTCTCCACATGCGGGGAAGGTGCTGCAGTTGTGGTGCTCTCTGCAGTGCATGCATCAGCCTGTGCTGGGTATCAGTCAACTGTCCTGTACTTTTGCCTATGAGAGAGTAAACAAGTCACCCTTGTCTGTGAGTTCAGAGGCTCTTCCACCACTGCTCTGGAGCGAAGTCCAAGAGTTAGTGAGGTCTGAAGCCAGGTTGCAGCTGAGCCTGGGCCGGCTGCTCATGGCCAGGGCATCCCGGAGCAAAGGGCGCTCTAGGGAACGGGTACCCTTTGCATTGCCCTGCACAGAGCCCAGCTCTGGCCAGCCCTGTTGCAGCTGCTCCCCGGGGCCTCTCACTGTGTTTCCCACCCTTTGCAGCAAGCCAGGGCATTTGTGCAGAGACTCCTCCACGGAGCAGCTCAGGGTGCAAAAAGTTTGGGATGCGAGAGGTGGGAGGGCTGCTGTTTGTAAGCCTTCCTCACCTCGGGGCTAAACCCTCCGCTGCACTGTGCCACGCTGCGGGAGGCACCTTGGGAAAGGTCCCTCGCACCAGGGAGGACCTGGGGCTGGTGCTGGCCCACTGTGGCCAACGTGCCCGGGGACTGCTGGCTGGGGCGCCCCGCAGGGTGCTGTGGCATGCTGGGTGTGAGGTCCGAGCGATGCCGGCACCGTGCACAGCCCCTGCCTTGCCTCTTGAGCATTTGTTTCCTGTTTTTTTGTCATCTGGAGGCTGAGTACATTTCCGGTTGTTTTTGAGCTCACTGGGGAGGTGCAGTCAGGCTGCGCCGGAGGAGAGCACGCGCTCCCTCCGCGGCGCGCCGGCTGCCTAGGCTCCGTGCTCCGTCACCCGCCAAGGATCCCAGCCAGGCACCCGTGCTGCACGGCAGGGTGCTGCAGTGCATGGCGACCTGGCTTGGGCGCGATGGGCAGGGTGACCCGTGGAGCTTGTTGCCTGCGAGGACAGAGAGCTCTGCACCCCGTTTTGCACGGCCCGTTGCTCCTGGGGGAGATACAGGAGCCGACTGGAGGGTTTCCCTGTAGCTGTGGCTGTGCTGCCATCAGAGCCGGTTATCACCTGCCATCCCCTTGGCCTTGCAGCAGAGAGATCTGTCATCTCAGAGCTTAGCACAGCTTTCACCAGATTACAGGGCTGCAAAAGCCCCGATTAGCACAGGCCTAATTGTCTTAAAGGAGCCAGTTTATAGTAACCCAATTAAAGCAACCTGAGCTGGAGAAATTCAAACTTGCATTGACCTTCCAGGCAGTGCCAGCACCCCGGGATCCCACGGCTGCATTTAGCCAGTCCCTGGTGCCGCTGCTTTGGGAGCAAACTTTGCCTGGGCTTCAGGAGGCTCTTCCTAAGCCCTGGCCAAGCACCAGGATTTGGCATGGCTGGAGTGCTGAGCAGAGCAGAGGGCACTCACTGCCAGACTGCTGCTGTCACCATGGCGGGGGGGGGGGGGGGGGGAGGGTCGGCTGAGCCCCACGCCACCCCAGCCATGCTGGCAGAGGGGAGCGTGGGGGCACTCAGCAGCCTCTGGCCAGTGGTCTCGCCCTGGCACAGTACCCCGCCACCCGCCCTGCTCCCCTTCCCTCTCTGCACGCGCCTCCCACTTCCTCCCGGGACGAAGGGCTTTGTCTTTTTTGACTATAAATGGCACGATGCCATAAATTGTTTCCGCTCGCGCTGCGGTTTGTTGCCATAGCAATGAATACTTTCCTCTTTCTATTTCCCCCATGATCTGGGGTGCATTAATGCGACACAAAAGGCCTGGACAGCCAGGAGGAGGCCCCCAGCCCCAGACACGGCCCCTGACGCAGCCCTGGGCTGGCCCTAGCTCTCAGCATCCTGCCCCCAGCATCACTTGGTGCTGGCTCTCTGCTCCCAGAGCCCCTGTGTCTGCCCCAAGCCCTTGTTTCCAGGTGTCCCTTCGCTACCCTGGCAGCTTGCTTGACACATGCACCGTCTCCTGGGCCGTGTAGTTCCCCTGCGTCCAATGCCCACCTGAGCTCTGCAGTCCTGTCCTGCCTTCCCATGTGCAGTCTCTCTGTCTGGGCCCCAGACCTGCAGGGTGACGCTGGGGCACAGGCAGGATTAGCCCCCTCAGCTGCAGCCAGCCCAGCTCATGTAGTGTCCTTCTGCTCCCTGGCCAGCTACCTAAACGACCTGGAGAGGATAGCCCGAGCCGACTACATCCCCACGCAGCAGGATGTGCTGCGAACCAGGGTGAAGACCACCGGCATTGTAGAGACTCACTTCACCTTCAAGGACCTGCATTTCAAGTAAGTTCAACCCCTTCCCAGCTCCCCCTGGGCAAAAGTCAGCCTCCTCTCTCTTCCCCTCGTGGGGCCAGATCCTGTTTGCACGTGGGGGCTGGCACAGTAGCCCCCAGCCTCTTGACATGCAGGACCAGTGCTGAGCCCAGGCACCAGGGCAGCATCAGACCTGCTGCTCTGCCTTGCATGGGAGGCTGAAGCATGATGCTCCAGGCCAGGTAAAGCCCCCTATTGCCCTGTGATGTCCCACTCTTTGGCGGGGCTCCCAAGCTAAATCAGTGCCAGACCAGGCCCCGATGCGTGGCTGCAGCCTGCTTCCCGCTGCCAGACCTGTCCGGGCTGCGTGTGGTGTTTGGCCAGTAGTCATCAACCCCCTTCACACCAACCCAGCTGTCCGTGGCCCAGGAGGTGGGAGATGGAGCGGGGGCAAAGCAAGCGGGACATGCTACTGCCCTGGGGTTAACCACAGCAGCGGCACGGGATAGCCCGGCCAGGGTGCTCAGTGCTACGGACGCTGCTGTCACAGGCTTGCAATTGCAGAGCACCCTTGGATTTACTGCCTGGGCTGATGTGTGCAGGCAGGATGGGTTTGGCCGCTGGATGGGAGGCCAGGTGGTGAGGAGGTGCCTGCTGATGAGCTCTTCATCACCTCTGTCGCTCACAGGAGCTGCTCCCAGATGTCCTCAGGGATAGGAATTGGCTGTGACCAGAGGGTGGGAACCCTTCAAAATAGCAAGCGCTCTCAAAAACAGCTTCAGAGCTCCTATGGTTCAACCTTGTGGGAGGAATCAGCCTGTTGCAAGCTTGGAGAGGAGAGGTGGGATAGAGATGGACTGATTTGGAGTAGGAGCGTTTGGCAGGCATCCCCGGAAAAATGAGCTGGAACAGACGGGTGCCATGACATCACTTCCGCAATGGGAATCCGTAGCAGAAGGGTTCAGTATGTGAGCCAGAACGCCACAGGAATGGGCTGGATTCGTGTTTGAAGAGTCTCCCGACAGAAATGCTCCTCGCTCAAGCAGGGCCCAGGACTGATACCGCATGGTTGACGCAACCGGTCACCACCACTTGTATCGAGTTGCCTGATAGCAACCCACATACCAAGGTCGTTTTACACCGAAAACGTGCAGTAAATAATTGCAGCTCAGGCACAGGCCGTTTCCAAGGCAAAACCCCATCATGTGTCCTGGTGGGAATTAGTCACTTGGCAACCAGGCTGTGGGCAGAAACCTTCACCACAGCCCTCCCCAAGCTAGTCAGGCACAACCAAGTCTATCCTACAGCTACTCCAGACCAGTCCAGAGTCAGTCATGAAAGCAGCAGGGTCCAAGGGATCATCGCAGGCCCTTCACCACACTGCTGGTGTCCCAAGACAGAGCTGGCTGTCTGGGATCGATGACCATGCTTGCTTGCCCGCTGAGTTCTGAGCATGTGCCCAGCTTCTGGTCCTGAAGTGGTGTCTGGCTCTGTTGCATGTATTCTTGTTGCAGGTACTGCACTGCGTGTTGGCACAGCTGTGCCTTGCACACCTGCTGGCTACATGCTTCCCAGCAGCTTCTTTGGAGATAGTAGTGGGGGCAGACAAGTTGCTCTGGGGGGAATTGCTGTGTTCCTGTGGGGATACAGCCTCTCCACCTTGCCAAACACAAGCCCCACAGCCCCACGGCTCCGTGTGCCTCCGCCCTCTGGGCTGCAGCCCCAGGTTGGTTGCTGGAGATGATCTGGGCAGCCAGCCTAGTCCTGCCCACCCCAGCTGCAGGCCCTGCGTTAGCATAGGCAGGGTGCAGAGACTGCTCTGGGGTGTGCAAGATGCTCCTGCATGGGAAGCTCCTGGTCTCAGCAGCACAGGGCTCTGGCAGGGCAGCATGCACTGCTCCTGAAGGGGCCTTGCCCTGCGTTGCAGTTGAACTGCACACGAAGCCTCCCTTGGCTCTGCAGGGATGGAGGATTGGAAAGGTCCTGTGCTCTGGAGGACACAGTGCTGCTATCAGGCTCTTCTCCATGGAGTAAGGGCATCCTCTGCTGCCCAGACTGCGAGGTGCACAAGCGGCGACCTGTGCCGCGTCAGCATGCTTTCAAAGCCACGGGATGTCAATCCTCCTAGCCCCTTGCGCCACGTTGTGCAGCAGCCCTCTAATCCTGTTTAGCAACACAGTGACTTGTACAAGCATATCTGGCTCCCCAGCTGAGGGTCGCTGGCTGAATGCGTGCCCGGCTGTTGGAGGCCTCTGGCAAAACCCAACAGTATCCACCCCAGAGCAGGTATTGGAGGGTGTCTTCCAGCTGCTCCCTACTCCAGGCCTGGGGCTGCACAGCCCACTGCTGCGTGGGCCTGCAGTGACGCTGCTCCGTCCCGCAGGATGTTCGACGTGGGCGGCCAGCGGTCAGAGCGGAAGAAGTGGATCCACTGCTTCGAGGGAGTTACGGCCATTATTTTCTGCGTGGCCCTGAGTGCCTACGACCTGGTGCTGGCTGAAGATGAGGAGATGGTGAGTGGAGGGGAAGGCAGGCTTGCTTCAGAGGCCGCCATGTCCTGCGGGCAGTGCTGTGGAGGAACTGGCACTGTGACAGTGCTGTGTGACTGCCTGGTCCAGTGCTGGCACTCACATGGGCTGCCATGGCCTGTCCACACCCCAGGATGCTGGGCTGAAGGAGTAGGGGGACACGCTGCCTTCAGCTTTCCCAACAGGCTGGTGGCTGTTTTTTTATCAGAGCCAGGCCAGCGCTGCCAGAAGCGCCCACTGGACCTTCCTGCTGGGCAGGCATTGCGGTTGGAATGGCTGTTCCCCCCCACACACCCCTCTTTAGGGTACCCTCTCCAGCACCCTGTACTCTTGAGTGCCCATGTCTGGGGTGCTAGAGACCCTCACCCCTTGCTGGCAGTGGAGCGGCCTGCTTTGCAGGCGAGCTGGCCAGAGTTCCCAGTGGCTCCTGTTCGCCTGAGGGCACTGGCCAGCCTGTTCTGCAGGGCCCTAAGTGTCTCTCCCGCAGTCAGACGGGACCGCTGGGAGTGCAGGTGGGAGGTTAGGGGCTGGTGGCTCATAGGGCTGGCCCCAGGGTAGCCGCACTGTGCACGTCCGTCTGTGGCTCACACCATGTCTCTGCCTTCTCTCCTGCCAGAACCGGATGCATGAGAGCATGAAGCTCTTTGACAGCATCTGCAACAACAAGTGGTTCACAGACACATCCATCATCCTCTTCCTCAACAAGAAAGACCTCTTTGAGGAGAAAATCGTACACAGCCCCCTGACCATCTGCTTCCCGGAGTACACAGGTACTGTGGTGGCTCCTCCATCACCAGGCCCAGGCAGCCTGTGAGGGGAAGAGAGAGTCGCTGGGACCCAGTACTTTGCCCGGGGGGCATTATCAGTGGCAGAGATTTACTTACTGCTGGATCTGTTTTGTCTGGTGCATAGCTGGGAGATGCCGGTGATGGAAACGATGAGGCAGTGGCTCTCCTACGCTCGGGCTGTGTGAGGGGAAGTGGGGGAGGAACGCTAGGTCAGGAGTGCAGGAAGCGGGTAGCCACGTGGCCTCCCTGGCCAAGCAGTCCTTGGGACTCAGGGCAGCAAATCCTCTGGCTTTTTCCAGATTGGGGCTGACGGGGTGGCTCCGGAGCAGGGGGAGCACAGCCACCCCAGTTTGGAGCTGGTGCAGTGTTGGGGCATGGCCAGAGCAACACTGTGTGAGCAGCAAGGTGGCCCACAGTGGTTCACAGGGTTCAGAGGTGCTTGGGGTGCCTCGAATCAGGCGTTGGCTCAGGGGAAGGCGAAGGTTGATTTGGGCAGGAGGGACATGGAGCGGAAAGGGGCAGAGGTGCCAGGTTTGGAGCAACCCTGGAGGGCTTTTATCTGAGGTTTGTCAGGTGGGAAGGCTGCAGCTGGAGGTCTGTGTTCATGCTCAGAAGCAATGTATAGATAAACTGGAGGGAACCCAGAGGAAAGCAATAAAAATGCTGAGAGGCTTACAAAACGTAGCTTTGAAGGGCAGATTGAAGGAGCGAGACCTGCAGGTAGGAGACCCCGGGGAACAGCTTGGACGCTGGGGTGCTGTGTGAATGGGAGCCTGGCTCCACACCAGAACTTGCAGGAACTGCAGGATCAGCGGGGACTGGGCGGTGCAGAGGCCAGCTGCCCCCATGCCCCCTGCAACTGCTGTCCTGGCCTGTTGGGGCCAGCTGTGGCCTGCTGCCTGCCTGCCCCCACGGTGCTTCCTAAGCTGGCTGGAGCCTGCACGCTGGCGTATTGGAGACCAAGTTCCCGGCTTTGCCATGTGATGACAGGTTCACGTGGACTCCTTGGGAGATTAGAAAGACAGATACGAATTAATGAAGGCAATGAGTTTGTTAAATGTTATTGAATTGCCTTGGGGCTGCTCATCCAGATCTAAAGCACCTTTAATTCAGTTTTGAAGTTGCTGCCGCAGCTGGGGAACCTGAGCTGAAGCGCAGCCACTTTAGCTGGTGTGGGCCAGTGCAAAGGCTCTCGTGCTTCTGCCTGCCCCATATTGGCAAGGGGCAGGAGTCTCTGGGTTACTTTGGGTTAATTTGGGTAGCCCCTTGCCAGTGCTGCTGGTGGCTCAGCATCTCCTCTTCCGCAGGGGCCAACAAGTACGATGAGGCAGCCAGCTACATCCAGAGCAAGTTTGAGGACCTGAACAAGCGGAAGGACACGAAGGAGATCTACACGCACTTCACCTGTGCCACCGACACCAAGAACGTGCAGTTCGTCTTTGATGCCGTCACCGACGTCATCATCAAAAACAACCTGAAAGACTGCGGGCTCTTCTGAGGGCAAGCGGCGCCGGGCGGCAAGGTGGGAGAGGGTGCCCGTGGATGCCGCAGCCTGGTGGTGCCCTCCGCTAGCAGTGGCCCATGGGAGGGAGCAGCCCCCATGACCGCGGTGAAGGGCCCTGTGTGGTGCGGATGCCCCTGGCACCAACGGGACCTGCTTGGTCTGGGCACCTGGCTGGGCAGCATCGGAGCTGCCTGCCTTCCCCATCCTAGCACCCACGGCGCCCGCTGGCTGCAGGCGCCCAGCCCCGTAACCATGGCCTGTCATTGCGCCCCATCCCTGGACTGTGTCCCGCTCACGGGCCTCTCTCTCCTAGGGTGACCGGACGTGCCCGTCCCGGCAGGAGAGCCGCAGCCGATGAAGGAAGGACCGCACCATGTAACGACTTCTGCTTCTCTTCTTTTGTTTTGTCCCCCCCACCCCGTAAAGAGACGTTGTTTGCAGTCGCGGCGGCGGGGGCAGGGTCATGCTCGCCGCTGCTCCCTGGCTGCATTACAGTCCAACCTGCGCCATCGCTGTCCGCCCCGTTCCTCCCCCCGCAGGCGTCCTTGCAGCCGCAAGCCCGTGGCTGCAGGTTGTACCGTTGTGGTCCTTTCTTGCTTCCCCTCTCAACTCCAGAGGCTTGGGAAAATGAGGTTTTAATCTTTGGTTTTAACTGGTTGAGATTGCTCCAAACCCTCCTTTTTATCCGCTTACAAGAAATCACTTTCTCACTGTTTACATTCAAACTGTTGCTCTCGCGGGGGGATACGGAGGTCCTGGCTTTCCTGGCATTTCACAGACCAGCAAGGAAAACCCACCACCCAGAAAACACAACCAACAACATTCCTTTTAGAAAAACAGAGAAAAAAAACCACACACACAAAAAAAGAGCTTGGTTTACATTGCTTTTTAAAGAAACCTTTTTAAGAAACTATTTAAAAGCGTCAAGTGCTAAGTGGTCGCGTTGTCTTCATGCATTCTTCTTCTGCAGTTAAAAACCACCACCAAAATCGTGTGCCTTGCAGGGGCGTCTCGGACGGTCGCCCCCCCTCCCTGGCTCTCTCGCACGTGAGTCGGGGGCTTGGGGCTGTGGGCTGAAAGCTACCGCCCACCTCTGGCACTCTGCCGGGAGGGGGGAGACGTGTCCCAGGCCTCCCCGCAGCGTGGCCCGGCAAAAGGGCTGGCGTGCGGGGCTGCCCGCCAGGTTGCTGTACCGCCGCCTCTCTCTTTCTAAGCCTAGTTTTTGTAGGTCTAACTGTTGCGTTGGTCGAGGAAACCCTGCTGTACAAAGTGGCTCCCTTCTCCCCTCCCCAGCCTCCCCCCCAGCTCGGCCCCTGGCTGGAGCACGGGGCTCCTAGTGAACCGGTGGCCGCGGCCTCGCTTTTACCACATGATGTTTTACCAAATTGTTCACATGGTTTGAAATAATAAAATGTAGAAAGAAAAAAAAAAGACAAAGCAAAGCTGACGTGGGGATTGGCATGGCTGCTTGCCTCTGCAGGAGGGCTGGGTGGCAGGAGGGGGGTCTGGCAGGCGCTGAGGGACACGTGGGGTACCAGGGCTGAAGGTATGCTCACCCGTGAGTCCCCCAGTGCGGGGACTCTGCTTCAAGCAGAGAAGTGGGGACTCTGCTTCAAGCAGAGACACGGGCAGGCCCAGCACCCATCGGCTGGTGTATGGGGCTGGAACCAGTGATGGGAGCCTCACGGAGAGGGGCAGAGTCCCCTGGTCTGGGGTGGGGTGGGCCGAGTGTCCGCCCGGGGGCCTTCTGGCACTGCTGGCCCATGCCCAGCGCTCAGCCCAGCAGCCTGGGATGCTGCCAGTGGGGCCACGATGCTTCCCTGGCTCCACAGCCCTCGGGGTGGGGGAGGGCTCAGGGGCACCCAGGGACCCTCCGCACCCCATGGCACCCGGCACTCAGGGTCCCCTAGGGACATCCATCACCCAGAAACGCCCAGCACCCTGCAGCACCTGTGGCACCCAAGGTCGCCCAGAGATACTCAACTTCGAGCACGCAGGGTCACCCAGTGCCCCACCGCACGCAGCACCCAGGGGCATCCGGCAGCTGGGGGCACCCACTGACAGCACCCAAGGGCACCCAGTGAATGGATCTGGGGCTGAGCCCAGGGGTGGCTCTGAGGCTGAGCAGGGCTCCTTGCTGGGGCTTGTGGGCAAGTGGAGGCAGTTGGGAGCGGGGGAACCCAAGGGAGGAGGCAGACCCGGGCCAGGGAGCGGAGCACTGGGGCTGGGGCTCAGAAGAGCCCACAGTCCTTGAGGTTCTCCTTGATGATGATGTCGGTGACAGCATCGAAGACAAACTTAACGTTCTCAGTATCAGTGGCGCAGGTCATGTGGGAGTAGATCTCCTTCACGTCCCGCCGCATGTTCAGCTCCAGGAACTGCAGCTTGATGTAGTTGCCCGCGTCATCATAGGTGTTGGGGCCTGGCGGGAGAATGGTGAGCGGGACCCTATGCCCCCCCTCAATCACCGTGTGGCCCCACGGCCCCCTCCCACCAGGCAGGACCCCTGCTGCGGTGCTGGGCTCAGCCCCCACCAGTGGGTGTTGGCCTAGCCAGGCCCCCATTGCCCAGTGCTGGCATCAAACAGTGCAAGCACTGTCAACACTGACGTGGGCTGCTGAGGACACCTGCCGGGTGTCTGATGGAGGGTGCTGGCACCCCAAATCCTTCCCCTTCCCTGCCAGACTGCACCCGGTGGTTGAGTCCGTGCAGCCCTCACCATCGTAGTCAGGGAAGCAGATGCTGAGATGGGCCTTCTTGATTTTCTCCAGGAAGACGTCCTTCTTGTTGAGGAAGAGAACAATAGAGGTCGTGGCAAAGTAGCGGTGGTTGCAGATGCTGTTGAAGAGGTGCAGGCTCTCGTGCATGCGGTTCTGGGAAGGGACACAGCCCCATGAGCCTCACTACAGCCCTAGTGTCGGGACAGGGATGAGGGGGGGCCTATGCATCCCCCCCACTTCCCCAGCACTGCCACTCTGCCCTGCGTCTCCCCCTCACCACTTCATCATCCTCCACCAGGACCATGTCGTAGGCGCTGAGGGCCGCAATGAAGATGATGCAGGTTACCCCCTCAAAGCAGTGGATCCACTTCTTCCGCTCTGAGCGCTGGCCACCCACATCGAACATCCTGGACAGGACAGGCAGGCATCAACATCCCCCATCCCTGTGTGTGGTCCCCAGTGGAGGATGACTCGGAACCCACCCAGCCGTGGCAGAGCCCTGTCCCTGTCCTGTGGCCAGCCTCTGCGAAGGGGCTGCCAGGCCACACCAGGGCTCAGCCCCTACCTGAAGTTGAGGTCTTTGAAGGAGAACTGGGTCTCGATAATACCCGTTGTTTTGACACGGGAGCGCAGCACGTCCTGCTCCGTGGGGACATAGCCAGGGGTCACCAGGCGCTCCAGGTCCGACAGGTAGCTGGCCAGGCACACAGCAGGCATGAGGCATGCACCGCTGGTGTCTACACTCCCCCACCCCCAGCACCCAGCAGTGCCCCCAGCCCACCTGGCCTGGCCCAGCCTCCCCCCACCCATCCCCTGCCCCTGCTGGCACGTACTAGCCAGCTGAGTCGTTGAGCTGGTACTCAGAGGCGCGATCAAAGCAGGCTTGGATGCCTGTGTCCTTCCAGAGCCTCCCAATGATATCCGACATCTCCTTGGGCATGGTGCCCTCCTCAATGGTGTCTGAGAGGTGCAGCAGCTTGCGGGCATCGTCCTGCAAGGGAGCAGGGCTCAGTGGGGCTGGGCAGCCCGGGGGCCAGGGGCCGCAGGGAGCCCCGTGCTCATCATCGGGCAACTCTCACCTGGCGGGCCGTGTCACCATACTGTATGTTGAGTGTGGACATGGCCCGCACGATAGACAGCATGGACTGGAGTGTGTTGCTGTAGATGATGGCGATGAACTCCAGGCACTCCTCCAGCGAGTAACCATCCTGATGGATAATTCTGGCCGAAAAGGAGGGCATGGGACTGAGCTGGACACCACAGGGTGGGGGGTACCCATAGAGTGGACATGTCTGTGTTTGCTGGATGGGGCTGAGCTGGGCACCATGGGGCTGAGCCAGACACCGCAGGGCTGAGCTAGGCACCGTGGGATGGGGACACCGCGGTGCGGGAGCACCCATTGCTGTGGGATGGGACTGAGCTGGGCACTGTGGGGTAGATCACCACATGACATCATGAGGGGACCGAGCCAGGAACCATGGGGTGAGGGCATTCATGGCTGTAGCATGGGGCAGGCCCATGTGGGGCACAGCCAAGCTGCACCCCTGACCACCCAGGCCCTGTGCTGGGGTGGGCATATGCCCCTCTGGAGAAGGGTGGCAGGATGGGGTGTCCCGAGGGGTGCCCTAAGCTCATCTGAGGGGCCATGGGACAGCATGGGCCCAGGACGAGGGGCACTTACTTCATCTGCTTGACGATGGTGCTCTTCCCCGACTCCCCTGCTCCTGCAAGGGACAAAGTATGGGTCATGGTGGTGCCTGCAGCACAGGCATCCGCTGCCTGCTGGACATCCCTGGCTGTGCCCTAGACTGGCTCCCTGGGGTCCCACAGTGGCTGGTATGGTTGGGACAGAGCTTCAGGGGCTGTGGGGGTGTGCAGGTCCCCAGGGCACATGGTTGGGCACAGTGCCCCAGCACTGAAGGGTCAAGGGACCACCCTACAGCTGTGGCGGAGGTCGCAGGAGGCCAGGGCATGTGCCTGGCTTGAGGCAGGGGCTGGCAGAGTGGATTATGGCCTCATCTGGGCAGGCATTAGGGTTGGGCTGAGCTGCTGCAGCCCTTGGGTAGGGATAATGGGATAAGCCGGGGCTGTGCTTGGCGGTCCTGGAAAGGAGATGGGGCCATGGTGGAACTGCTGAGCCCAGCAGCCTGCAGCCAGGTGCCCCAACTCCATTGCAGTGCCAGTGGGGCATGCCGTGGGCCACGGCCTGAGGGCAGCAATGAGACCTGTGCCTTGGCCACATCAAAGGCAGCACCAAGCACTGGCACCCTGCACCCCCAGGCACCCCCAGGACAGAGATGCAGCTCTGTGGAGCTGAGAGACCCTCACAGCAGTGGCAGGGAAGGGGGACAGACTCCAGGGTGGGTCAGCGGGTTGGCTGGGCATAAGGGCGGTGGGGTGGGCTGCTGGTGTGGGCTGCAGGTGGGCTCGCTGGATCTGGGGATGCCTGGGAGAGGGAGGTGTAAGGGACTGGGTGCGGTGGCATGCTGGCAGGATAGGCTGCAGGGAAGATCATTGGGTCTGGGGATGCTTGGGAGCATGGGAGGATGCTGGGGTGGGCTTTTGGGTTGGGCTATTTGGGTTGGTAGTGCCTAAGAGTGGAGAAATGTTCAGTGGTCTGCTAGGATGGGCTGCTGAAGTAGGCTGGCCATGTTTGGGGGTGCCTTGGAGTGAGGGGCAAATGAGATGGGCTGGTTGGGCTTGGGGGTGCCTGGGAGCGGGAAGTGTCAGGGGCACTGTTGAGTGGGGTGAGATGCTGGTAGGATGGGGTGCAGGTGGGAAGGTTGGGTTTGGGAGTGCCTTGCAATGGAGGGATGGTGGGTGGGCAGCTGGGGTGTGTGGTCGGGGCAGACTGATTGGGTTTGGAAGAGCTTAGAAACAAAGGGCTAGCGAGGTGGTCTGGTTGGGTGGGATGTCAAGGTGGGCTGTTGAGGTAGCTTGGTTGAATTTGGGGTGCCTGGGAGTGGGGGGGGGGATGTTGTGGTGGGCTCTTGAGAAGGGATGGTCGGGTTTTGGGGGGGGGCTCAGTGGGGATTGGCTGGCTGTGTTTGGGGGTGCTTGGGGTGGGGGTCTGCTGAGGTGAGCTCCTGTGGTGAGCTGTTTGGGGGTTTTTTGGAAGGACTTGGAGGGGTGTTGTAGTGGGCTGTTGAGAAGGGATTGTTGGGTTTGGGGGGTGTTGAGAGGGCTGTTGGTTTGGGGGGATGCCTGGAAGCAGGGGGCTGTTGAGGTAGGCTGTTGGGCGTGTGCTGGTTGGCTTTGGGGGTGGGTGAGCTGATGAGTGGGCTGTTGGATGGGATGGGGGGGGCAGTTTGGGGATGGGGAACAGGAAGGATGAATGGGTCCAGAGACCCTGGACGGGCTGTCTTTACCCCCCCGGCCCCGGCCATACCCAGCAGCAGCAGCTTGACGGTCCTCGCATCCTTCTCAGCGTCTTCCTTGAGCTTCTTCTCGAGCTCACGGGAGTGCTTCTCCTCGGCACTGGCCCCAGCCCCCATCCCTGGCCTGGCAGCCCGGCGGCTTACCCGCTCCTTGGAGGTCAGCACCAGGATGGGCAGCGTGCTCCAGCCCCCTGCCGCCTCCAGCGCTCGGGCTTGCTGCACCCGCCCGTGCTGCCAGCACCCCGCCACCGGACTGCCCCGCCGCCGAGGGATTGCGCCTGCCTGTGGCAGGTGGGTGCTGCCGCCCGCCCAATGTGGGCCAAGGACGGGGCCAAGGTCCCAGGAGCTGCCGGGGAGAGGTGCTGCGCTCAGCGCCCACCACTTAAGCCAGGCCCCAGATAAACCCCTTTAAATCGCTGGTGGGCTGAGCTCAGCACATCCCCACGGCTCCCGCGTCAGCACTTCAGTGAGCAGGGTGGTGTTGGGGGGGGGTGGTGGCTATGCTGGCCTGTCCTGGAGCTGCGCTGACCTGTAAGGGTGGGGGTCCCTGCTCTGCCTCCGCAGTTATTTGGGGGGGGGGGGGCATTTGACCTGGGGTTGGGAGGGGTGTGGGAAAGAGCAGGGGCTGGGGCTGGAAGTATGCACAGGGACCACTGTCCCCGGGCCCCTGCCACCTCAGGAACCCCCAGCCGATGTCCCTAGGGGCAACCCAGTACCGCCACTATGACCTGTTGCAAACTTCAGTCACACCACCCCGTGTTCCCAGCCCCTCCCCCTCCCCCCAGTAACCTTTGCACTATGCTCCCAGGTGCACCCAAGTATCCTCCCCAGTGTCTCCAACTCCCCCAGTAACCCTCCCCCGTGTCCCCAGGCATTCCCAGGAACCACCCCCCAAAGTTCACAGGGGCACCGCAGTACCTTCCCAATGCTCCCAGATCCCCCTGACCCCCCTTCCAGTGGTGCCAACCCCTCCCCGAACCCTGGCCCCATGTCCCCAAGGGCATGCTAGCACCCTCCCCATGTCTTCAAGCCACCTCAGTACCTCCTTGTTGTCACCAGAACCCTCCAGCACCCCCTTCCAGGATCCCCAGGCCCCCCAGGACCTCCCGCCCCATGTCCCCAAGGGCACCCCAGCACCCTCCCAGTGTCTGCAAGCCCCCACCCACCCATAACCCACCCCATTGTCCGCAGTGCACCTTCAGTGTGCACAAGAAATTCCAGTATGCCCACTCCCCCGTGTCCTCTGGTCCCCCAAGTACTCTCCCTAGTATCCCCAGCCACCACCAGTACCCTCCCAGTGTGCCCAGACCAGGCCACTCACCCCCCACCCCCACCCTGGGCACCTTAGGTACACCCCCACAACATCCCTGAAGCCCTCCAGTACTTTCCCTGACCAGTAACTCTCCACATGTCCCAGGGGCACCCAGGTGCACCTCCACTGTCCCCAGGAAACCCCAGTACACCTTCCCCCAGGATTTCATTCCCCCTCCCGCCCCAGATAACCCCTCCAAATGTCCCAGGGCACCCCAATCCCCCCCCGCCATGTTCCCATGCCAACCCCCATGACCTCCACCAAATGTCTGAGGGCCCCGTAACCCTCCCCAGTGTCCTTTTGCCCCCCAGTACGCCCCGTGTCCTGGGGGGGGGGGGAGGGTCCCAAGTACGCACCCAGTGTACCCAGTCCCCCAGTGTTGCCATGGCCCCCTAATGCCCCCCAGTTTCCACAGGGGCTCACCAGTAGTCTCCCAAGTGCTGCCCCCCATTAAGCCCCCCCCAGCAGCTACACAGTTTCCCCAGGAACGCCCCAGTAACCTCTGCCCGGTGCCCCCCGCCCGGTGTCCCTAGGACATAGGGCGATGGCTGCAGTGCCAAAACTGGCCACAAGGGGGAGCTAGGACTCCAGTACCGCCCCGTGTCCCCAGTATATCCCATTGCTTCAAGTACCGCCCTGTTGCCTGTACATCCCAGTACCGCCAGTACAGCTCACTGCCTCCAGTAGTGCCCAGTGCTTCCAGTACATCCCAGTGCCTCCAGTACATCCTAGTGCCCTGCAATATCATCCAGCATCCCCAGTACTTCCCAGTGTCAGCCCCCTGTTCCCCCAGTACCACCCAGTGCCACCCCCCAATGGCCCCAGTACTGCCCAGAAGTGCCCCCAGGATTGCCCAGTGCCCCTAGTGCAGCCCCCCCAGTACGTCCTACTGTCCACAGTATGGCCCAGTGCCACCTCCTCAGTGCCCCCAGGACAACAAGTGCCCGCAGCACGGTCCTGTGCCACCCCCATTCACTCCCAGTGTCCCCAGTGCAGCCTCCAAGTGCCCCCAGTACCACCCAGTTCAGCCCTCTGGTGCCCCCAGTACTGCCCAGTACTGCCCCAAGTAATGCCCAGTGTCCCCTGCATGCCCCTCCCTGTGCATCCCCCCTCCCCCGCCCCAATGACCATCTCCTGGTGCCCATCCCCACCCCTTGCCTGGCATCTTTAATCCTGCTCGGGGGGGGGGGGGGGGGGGGGGTGGCGAGTTCAGCCCTGCCCTTGCCTCCTCCCTGCACAGCTCGGGGCAACGGGCTGGAGGGGCAGAGTTAAGGGGATTGTGGGAGGTGGCTGAGGGCTCGGCAGGGCACAGGGGACAATGGCCCCAAGCAGGGCAGTTGGCAGCAAGGCCCCCAGCTGTCTTCTCCTTTAGGCCCTCCATGCTGTCCCCATCCCGCACAGAGCACACGCAGGCGCCCGTGGCTGTCCCAAAGCCAGTGTTTATTTCGGCACACTCCTGGTCACAGTGGGGGCATGTGCTCAGTGCGGCACGGGCCCCGGGCACCCCTATGCTTCCCGTGTACAGCTATTTACAATGCAGTGTACCTACATCCCTGCCTGAGAGCCCCAAGGCAGCAGGCAATGGGCAAGGCACCCATGGATCTGGCACCCATGGGCACCACTGTCCAATCTGCCAGGCCGGGATGGCACCAAAGGGGCTCCTGGCATCGTGCAGGCAGCCAACCCAGGGGTTGGCCCCAGCGCAGCCCCTTCTCCTTCCCTCCACAACTCAGAGCACAGCCCTGGCTAAACCTCTACTGCTGCCTGGACACCTGGATCCTGCCTCCCTGAGCTGCACCTTGGAGATCAGACTCGCTCTGCCTATGTGCCTCTCCCCAGCTGCAGCCACATTTCAGCAGGCATGTAGCCCAAGCTGCAGCCTGGTGGGACGCAGTGCCTTGCATGCTGCTTGTCTGGAGTCCCCCTCTCCGTGCCCCCCCCCCCCCCCAACCAAAGGCTCGTATGGCTGGTTTGCAGGGTTTGCAGTTTCCCTGGGGAAAGAGCTTGGTCTTAAACAACCAGGTGGGGAAACTGAGGCTCAAAGAGACAGCAGACAGGAGCAGGGCAGTGGGGCAGACCACCTCCAGCTCCTTCTCTCCCCTTCCTCGTGGCTGAGTCAGTGGAGGCTGTCCAGGCCAGATGGACATCTGCCCCAGGCCCCCGCAAGAACCACTGCCTCTGCCCCAACGCCGCTCCAAGCTGCTGACATCATCCCCAGACTTGGCCTGCCCACCGCTAGGCACATACAGCTCGGAGTGCAGGGCTGTGCCCTTCCCACCAGCAGCTTGTCGACCCCAGCCTGGCCCCACACACCAGTGTTTCACAGTACCACAAAGTCTGGGGAGGGAAGAAGGAAATGCTGGGTATGATCTCTGGGGTCCTCCGCTCTTCCCTGGGGCAGGAAGGCAATGGTCATGTTGTGCAAGTGACTATGTACAACCCACAAATAAATACTGTCTTCCAAGGGAGGTGGGGAGTGTGTATGTTTTTGTGTGTGTGTGTGTGTGTGTGTGTGTGTGTGTGTGTAGATATATATATATATATGTATTTATAGATATTTTTAATATTAAAAGGGGGAAAAATAGACCACTGTGCTATCAAAGTCCCTGCCGATGGTTTCATGTATGCCCGTAGGTCTCTGGCTGGTGATTCCGGCGGTTTCGAGGCTTCTTCTGGTCCTGCTGCTCCTTGGCTTTGAGGCCAGCCAGCGGTTCCTGGGGGCTGGCGGCCACGTGCCGCCAGTAACCCTGGCAGTACTGGTCAAGGAGTCCCATTTCGGGCTGGGTGAGCAGCTGCAGCAGGTCCTGGTAGCGGGGGGTGGCAGCGCTGGGCAGCCTGGCAGCTGCAGAACCAGCAGCAGCGGGCGGGAGCCCGGGGGGGACCTCAGCCTGGAAGAGCACCGTGTGGACGGTGCGGCTGCTGAGGACGCGGAGCTGCACCTTGGTCACTGTGTGCTTGAAGTTGTTCTCGGTGGCAGTGCAGGAGTAGAGGCCGCTGTCGGAGAGCTGCAGGGAGCGCAGCAGCAAGCCCTGCTCTGTCCGCAGCACCCGGCCCTCGACGCGGAGCTGTTGGGAGAGCGAGTGTAGGCTCAGGTGGCTGGCGCAGGATGCCCACAGGGACTCTCAGCCTCTAGCACCCGGGGCAGGGCATCGCCCAGCACCCCGTCCTACCTCTTTCCGCCGGTCACTGTTGTCCTTCTGGAGCAGCCACTTTACGCTGGCCTGGGGGGAGCGGGGCTGGCACTCCAGGAAGGCCGTGCTGCCCTCCACCCCATACTGCACAGCCTCCACCGCATTCTTATTGGCTGTAGGGGCAGGCACAGGTGGCCAGGTCAGCGCGTGTGCACTCCTGACCCCAGCCAGCCCCCCCGAGGGAGAGTGACATGCTCTAGGACCCCAGGATCCCCTCCCACCTTACCCACCTTCTCTCCAAGTCTTTCTCTTCCCCCATTCAAACCCAATGCACTGGCTCTCGATCCACCCAGCAACTGTGTTCTTCCTACCCCAGTGTATCTGTCCTTCCAATAAGGGCATACAGCCAGCCAGCCATCCAACTGTGCTCATCCTCCACAAATGTATCCATCCAGCCATCCATGTTCATACTTCTCTGATGTATCCATCCATCCATCCAAACGTGCCCAGACTCCTCCCTAATGTATCCATCCTTCCATCAATCCATCCATCCACCCATTCATATTCATCCTCCTCTGATGTATCCATCCATCCACCAAGCATATCCATCCAACTGTGCTCACCCTTCTTCATATATCCAACCAACCATCCAACTGTGCTCAGCATCCTCCCCAATGGTTCCATCCATCCATCCATCCATCAATGTTTACCCTCCTCCAGTGTATCCATCCAAATATGCTCAGCCTCCTCCCCAGCGCATGCATCCACAAAGTGTGTCTGCCCATCCATTGCCCCATCCAGCTGTTGTCCAGGTTCTCCTGCCCCCTGCCCTCAGTATAACTGCACCATGCCTCCTTCCCGGGACCCCCATGGCCTGCCCCCTCACCCCAGTTCCCTCAACTGCCCTCTCTGCCTTCACCTCAGCCTCATGGCACCCGCTCACCATTGGAGTTGTAGCCTCGGCACTGGCGGATGGGGTTGCCGTGACGGACGTCTTGCCGCCTGCTCCGCCTGTGGGGAGGCAGGAGATGATCTGGGGAACCTCCATGGTGTTGCCCATAGCCCAGGGGACCCTCCCTGCTGCCTGTCACCTGCTCCTGGCCCCCCATACCTCTTGGAGGAAGCTGAGTAGCGGGTGCAAGCCTTGCCATCCCAGGCGCAGTAGGGGTCCCGGGCCAGGCAGCAGTCAGCACAGGCTTCCCCATAAACATCACACCGGTGCAGGGCCAAGTGGGTCACCCCTACAGCTGAGGATACGTAAAGCTGTTGCTGTTGGGGTGACAGAGAGGACAGTGTGAGACACTACTCAGGCACACAGCCTTGTCCCAACCCCGTAAGGATCACTCGAACAAGCTGTGGTCTCCTGGCACCCCCATCCATGGCTCACTCCCCTTGCACAGAGTTGGTGCCTGGGCAGACCTCAGCTAGGAGCTGGCACCACTTCCCCTGGGGCCGCTTAGTCCTCCCCTGCCACTCAGCCACATGCTGTGACTCACCCTCTTGGAAGAGATGCTCATTGTCTTGATGGGTGCCGGCACCTAGAAGAGAGCACAGGTGAAGGATATTGAGGGGCTGGCAAGCCACTCGGCCCAATGTTGCAGCCCCAGGGTGCACACCCAGGCCCACCCAGGGCAGCTGGGGAGGGCAGGGGCAACTGCGAGGGTGCAAGGGCAGAGTAGGCAGGAGGGGCAACACTTCGCATCTGGGGTGGGATCCCTCCAGGGCCAGCCAAGGGGATGATAGGTGTCCTGTCAGGTGTCCAGGCCAGTGCTGGGCAGCATGGGGTAGGCTGGGGCAGTGGGACAAGGCCAGGCTATGGGTATTCAGAGCTCTGAGGAAGGTGCAGGAGAGACTGGCCCTTACCTTGAACACCTCAATTTCCTCCAGCATCAACTCCTCAGTCTCCATGTCATCCCGAGGTAGCACTATGACTTTCTGCACAGTGCCTCGATCTGCAAGACACCATGGTACGTGGCCATTCAGTGCCATAGGCTGGGCACCTGCATCCCCCATTGTCCTGGGAAGGGAGTGCTTGCTGGGGTGACAGTCAGAAGGGCCCCCAACTCCAACCCCACCCCCATAGTGCTGCAGTAGGCAGCTGTGCTTGCCCCTCACTAGAGACTGCTGCAGCCCAGGACAGGGGGAATCCAGCAGCCAGTGCATCAGCCTCTGCTGCCTGCTTGGAAGCAAGGAACCCAGCCAAGTGTGCACCAGTAACTCACTGGGGAATAGCCTCCAGGCTGAGACTTGCTGCAGGATGCAGAATGGCCCACTTCCTCATGGGAAGTGGGGCTAAAAGCCAGGCTGGATCGTGGGGCCCTAGGATGGGCACTGGGGCAGGGGAAGAACCAGGGTGAATCATGGAGCCCTGGGATGGGCATTGGGGCAGGGGAAGGACCAGGATGGATTGCAGGACCCATGGCACAGGGGTGTCAGCCCCTCGCCCTGCTCCAACGTGAGATCTGGAAGGAGCGGAGGGCACCATGATCTCGCCCGGGCGGCGCTGGTGCATGCTGCGTTCTCTGCGGTGCGCGGCGTGGGTACCTGTGCCCAGGAAAAGCACCTCATAGCGCCCATCTGCCGCATCCACCTGGTCAACTGCGATGGTGGTGAAGCGATAGTTGACGTTGCTGCGCACAACCAGTGGCTGGCGGTGGGTTGGGTATACGGCATGGTACATCAGCGGGTGCGTGCGCATGAAGTTGATCACCTCATCGGGATAATCTTTGGTCGACTTCATGGATGGTGTAAACGTCCCCCCAGGGCACTGCAACACAGGGCAGATGGATGAAACATCACTCACACTCAGGGGCCCCCAGGCTGGGTGCTCGCTCTGGCCCAGCCAATAGATTTGCCCAGCCTCTCCTTGCTGGGCCTGTGCCTAGGCCATAAGCCAGAATCAGTTCCCTGTCACGGCCAGGGCCTGAGCTGCCCCGGGCACAGGGAGGGCATTGGCTCCATGGTATGGCTGGGCACACGCAGGTCCTCTTCCCCACGCCACCCGCCGTTGTGCTGGCTGGAGACCTTGTGCCTGGAGGGTACTTACGGTGCCTGGCCGGGGATACGGCATTTTGCCTGTGTAGGGCATCCACTGGTAGTTGGGGCCCTCCTTGTGTGCAAAGGGCCCATTGAACACCATGCGGATGTCGGCCATGGAGTAGACACACACAGCGGAGCCTTTGAACACAGATCTGGAAGGAGGGGAGTCAGCACAGCCTTAGGGATTTGGTGTTGCCCTCAAGCTGGCGCTGCCAGGTCCCCTGGCAGAGCAACCCACCCTGCTTGTGCTGTGCTGCTCCAGCATTGCCAGGCCCCCAGTCGGGCACTGCATGGCAGCTGGGGGGTGCCGACCTCGGCCAACCCTCTAGACTGCTTCGTGGCGTGGGCGGCTCTGGCCTTGGTGGGCACCCATGGGCAGTGGCCCCTGGAGCCCACAAGCTAGCCTTGGGACCCCATGTGGGCACGCGGTATGGCTGCCATACGAGTGACGGCACTCACCCTGAAGCAGAGAACACAGCATAGATGACGGGATTCTTGGTGTCCTGTGTCTGCTGGATGAAGAC
Organism: Dromaius novaehollandiae; assembly: GCF_036370855.1. Taxonomy (NCBI): domain Eukaryota; kingdom Metazoa; phylum Chordata; class Aves; order Casuariiformes; family Dromaiidae; genus Dromaius; species Dromaius novaehollandiae. The sequence continues at coordinate 574,894 of NC_088109.1, forward strand.
GTCCTCTTGGGACAGAAGGAAGAGCATGTCACCAGCAGGAAGATGGGCAGGGACCACCTCGCCACAGGCACCAGGGCAGCAAAAGGGGGCACCAGGGTCAATGTAGCTCCTGGCTCCTCCGGCCTCTCTCAGTGAGAGGGCACGGTTGGTAAGAGTTGGGGGCAGCAATAGACTCCTGGCCTTCCCCAGGAGACAGAGTGACAGGGAGATGGTGAGTGGAGGGAGTGGGGGGAGTGGGTGCAGAAGGACTCTAGCATGGGGAGATATCAAAACAATCCCGACCCTTCTCCATCCCCATGGACCCCTGCCCACACTCACGGAGCTCATCAAAGTGTGTTTCGATCCCATCGGGTCCCGGCACAGAGCAGACAAGCCGGGCCTTCAGGAACGTGCTCCACTTGTTCACCAGGCAGCAGTGGCCCCCGTCATCATTCTGTGGCAGAAGGACCCCCAAGATGAGCCCCAGGCATGTCACCACCCCATACCCATGCCCACACAGTCCCTTGCACGGCCACAGGCTGGCACACGTACCAGGCAGATGCGCCCGATGCGGGAGTAGACACCTGGGCTCTGCGGGGCATCAGCCGATTTTTCCCGGAAGAAGAAGTAGAGTTTGTCATCATTCCTCTCGCTACTGTCGGGGATGAGCTGGGCATGGACGAATGCTGGGTCTGGAATGGCATGGCTTAGTCAGCCCAACAGCACTTCCACCTGGCCCAGGTGATGCCAGCGCCCCCTGAACCCACCACAGCAGGATGCTGAGCCCCCCAACATGGACCCACCCTGAAAACCACTGTGGCAGTCACAGGGGTAACCAACTCTCAGCCATGTCTGAGGAACCAGGGGCTCCAGGATTGCCCCTGAGATGGGTCTCTTCCATGGTCATCAGTGCTCCAACGTCTGCAGGGGATCAGAGCATCCTTAGCCCCAGGGTCCAGGGCTCCAGCAGCTCCAAAAGCAGGGCTATGGGAACCAGTCTCCCCCCTCAGGGGGATCCACACAGTTCGGCAGGAAGCATTTCCCTGCCATCCATCAGCTCGTCCCCAGACCATGCTGACAGCTCCCCCTCTTCGGGTTACTGCCCCGACAGCTCCCAGGCCCAGCAGGATCATCTGATATGTTTACTCAGCTGCCTCAGCCGCCCCGTGGCTGGAGGGGCTCCAAGGGGGGGCAGGATGAGTGCTCGGGGTCACTGATTGCAGGCGACATGGTTGACATCTCACCCCTGCATAAACCCAGGCATGGGTCCCAACAGAGCCAGACTATTGCCCACCAGCTGGCCAGCCCCACTGCCCAGCAGTGGCACCATTGGCTGTCTGTCACCATGCTCCACACAGCCATCCCTCCATCTGTCTGTCCTAGGAGATTCCCACCATCCATCCATCTGTCCATCCAGCCATCCATCAATCTGTCCTCAAAGAGACCTCTTTGGTTCCCTCTTCCAGCCCAGATTCCTCCATTCATCCATCATCCATCCATCCATCCATCCATTCATCTGTCCATCCATCCCACACCACTTGTCCACCTTCCCATGCTGCCTACTGTCTCTCTAGCCTATGAGAAGGATGCAGCATGGTGGGGTTGCTGGGAAACAGTAAGCTGAGCCAAAGACCCCCCAAACTCACCATTGAGCCAGCGTGAATTGTACTGGTCTGTCCTCATGGCCGTCTGCTTGCCCATGGTGCGGAAGATGGCCGCATCAGTGCCCATGAAGTCGATGTAGACACCAGCATAGAGCTCCTCATCTGCAGATGGGAGAACAGAGATCAGCTAGCCCCATGGGGCCCCCCAACTCACCTGCCTGTGCACCCCCAACTCCTTTCTTTCCCACCCTCAGTGGTCCTTCTCCCACTGGCTCCAGGATCTGTCCAGCCCTGGTCCTGGCTGTTAGCCCTGAGGCAACATGTGGCCCAAGAGACACTGCCCATGGCTATGCTGAAGAGGGAGGCTGTTACTGGCCTGTAAGGAAAGCCGCTGTCTGTGGGATCAGGACTTGCCAGATGCCCAGGGACACCTTGACCAGCTGCAGCTGGAGCAGGCAGGGGGAAGGGGCAGGAGCTCAATTTCTTGGGGATATTTTGGCAATGCAGAGTGGGATGACTGGAGCAGCTCTCCTGCCTCATCTGTACGTCCCCCCCTACCTATCCCCAGGCAACATTGGCCTTCCAAACATACAGGACTCACTTATTAATGCAGAGACGGTGTCTACTTTGGGGTCATAAGAGCACTTCCCCTTGCCTGACTCCAGCTTGTCTGGTTCCAGGTAGAAGATGTAATCCTGGAGAGGGAAGCAAAGCAAGAGTGTATCACAACTTTCCCTTCCATCCCTGGGGCACTTTCCAACGCAGAGGCCAGCTATGCCTGCTGGAAATGCAGCTTCTTCTGGAGGTGGAGCACAGCAGCTAAAAAACACTGCCTGCTGCCAGAAGGACCAAGGACACGCAGTGCCCAGCATGGATGTGGGTAGACCACTTCAGAGGTCTGTAGGACTCCCAGGAGGGCTGAGGCCCCAGTGAGCTGCTTCTCTGATGTTGCTGGATGCAGGTCCGTCCCCTCCACAGCACTGATCCATTGCTGCTTGGAGACCCACCAGAGCCACCAGGCTGAAAATGGGGCACCCCCCACATCTCCTTCTTGGCAAACACAGCCACCCTCCAGCACTGCTGCTTCCCAGCTGCCTCCTTGGTCCAGGGGTACACGGGCCTGACTGTGCTGTATGTTTCAGAGGCTGCTTTTTTACTGTTCCAGGAGCCCCCAACAGCAGCTGCTTTGACAGGCAATATTCAACCGTGGGCACATCTCTGCTGCCAGACCCAACGTGTTCCAGTGAGGAGCAGTTTGCCGCCTGTGAGTGGTCACCGCTGGGATGGCATCGCCACAAGGTGCTGAGCCTGGTCCTGCTGGAATTTGGAGCCAGCTGCCCTGCTCTGTTAGGAGAGACTCTCCCTGCTGTTGCCTCTGCTTTCTCCAGGCAAGTGACACATGGAAAACCCAGCACCACCGCACACCCCCACGCTAGGCACTAAACCCAGTCTGCCTCATAGAGACACACACGAAATTGGCTGTTACAACAGTTTGGGGCATACAGGGCTCCCAGGCATGCAGAAACCCAAGGAAGCAGCACCAAGACAGCCCGTCCATGCACAGCACCTGCCAGGAGCCCACGTGGCAGCCTGGGCCACGCAACAGCCCTCAGTGTGCCTGGGCACTCACCACAGCCAACACAATGACGCTGGGCCAGCAGAGCTGCCCACTCATCCCACATCCTGGCTTTGAAACAGGAGTCAAAGACATTGTAACAACTGCTCCCCCGAGGCCTCTTGAAAGGATGAGCAGAGTCTTCGCAGGATATCCAGGATCCAGGAATACAGTACAGGACAGAGAGCTGATGGTTGGGAAGTGCAGAGCACTCTTCTTCCCTCCACATGTCTTCCACCAGAGGATTTGCTCATGAAAGCTCTTCTTGGTCCTGTGGCCTGAGCCCAGGTGAGCAGCCAGGGCACACTAGCCAAGCCTGGCAGCCCAGACCCCAGGGATTGGCTTGGACCAGGCACAGAGACAGCCCCAGCCCTGGTGCCATGTGGGGCTGGCCCCTTGGCACAGCCATCCCCACAAACTCCTCTGCCAGGGTACACACTGGTGCCTCACCAGCCCCTGCTCCCCTGAGGTGGGCAAATGCTTTAGTGGGATAACTCAGCTCTCAAACACACCCCTGGCTCCGACTGCAAAACTTGACCTGTCCAACCAGGCTAGACCAGCTAGGCAAAAAGAAACCTGCAAGCCCATCCCAGTGCCAGACCTGCCCGTTACACAGAATGGCTTGGTGGATGCTGGGACAGCCTTTAGACTCTCATTGCTCAAAATGCATTGATCTTCCTGGAAAGCAGGTGCCGACAACCCCCGTAAAGCTGTCCCAGGCATGGCGAGCTATATTTGTGCAGGAGCAGGGGGTTATGGAGGGAGGAAAGGTAGTGGGTGCCAGGCAGTAGCTGGAGGAAATCAAACCAAAGCCCTGCCTAGCATCAAATTTCCCTAAAATGAGAGGCTGGGAGTCCTGCTCATTCACCTCCCAGGGCCAGAGACTGGAGATGTGCTGAGTGCTCAGGAGAGAGGGTGGCATTCACTCTGGCTGCGACCAGAGCCAGTCCAAGGTGAGGGCCTGTTGAGATGGAATAGAGGGTAAAAGGAGGCAGTTGGAGACCAAACATGCAGTGGCTAGGGTGAGACGAGTTATGGAGGTCTTAGACCAGTTCTCAGCCCAGGTCCAGGGCAGGCCATGAGTAGGGGCAGCCTGCATGGGAAACACTCCTGCATTTTTCCTTCAGCTGGTGGGCACTGCAGCCCTGTCCCTGGGTCAAGCCCATCAAGGAGAGGAACAGGAAGACCTTTTGGGGCCCCTAAAGGATTGCCCTTGGCAACAGCGTTTCATCAGTTGGTCACGGGAGAGCAATGGAACCGTCTCAGATCAGTGTGGCCAGCCTCTAACAGCAGCATGAGGCAAGAGTGCCCCCAGCCACCAAGATGCTCATGGCTGATAGCAGCAAACTTTCTATCAGCCAACCTTCCTCCGAAGGGGAACGGGATGTGTGTGTTTGGGTTGCAGGGGAGAGTGAAGTGTAGGGGAGATACAGGTCTGGCAGATGATACACAGGACCGCGCAGACCCCATGCCCATGCACTGATCCATATTAGTCTGGAGGAGAGAGATTCAAGGGGGAGACACTGTCAGGACAGGCTGGGTGCTGGGAGCCCCCTTGAGAAGCTGGTGACACTGTTGCCTCTCTGATCCTGCTTGCCTGCTCTAATGAAACCACTTCTGCTCGAGGAAGGTGAAGCAGATAGCTTCACCCCCTGCCCGTGGGCACCAGCAAGGCAGCTGTTCAGTGCCGTTTTGGTAGGCCCTACCTACCTACATCTTCTGTACATGGGTTTTGCATTGTCCCTCATGAGCGGTGCCATCTCCCATGGCTCTGTCAATGCTTGGCTCTGCTTGAAGGGGCACAGAGGCCCTGGGCACAGTAAAAGCAGGCTGGGGAGGGACTGCCATCCCTGACAGTGTCCCCCACAGGGATCCCTGCTAGGCATGTGAGAAGGAACGAGTTAGTGAGAAGAGAGAGAGGACACCAGCCTTGCTGCTGTAGGAAGCTTTGTAGAAAGGGGAAAGGAGACTTTGCCAGGCACCCCCTGGCAGGGGGCACCCCTGACCCTGGGGGGCTGCAGGGTTGGGAACATGCCAGTGGGAGGGAGAAAGAACCCTAAACTCAGGTGTGCCCACAGGACAGGTGGGCATGGCTCTGGCGGGCTCCGAGACCGGTTCCCACCTTGCTTTCCGCTGGTCTCGGGCTGAGGGGGCCGTCGGCTGATCTGCTTTCCCGGCCTCCCGGCTGGACGGGCTGGCTCAGCGGAAATCCCTGGGGAAAAGGAGCACGGCAGAGAGTTAGCACTGCGGGGGGGAGGAGGGGGGGGCAGGGCCACCGCAGGGTGTGTGTGTGTGTGAGAGAGCACCAAGAGCAGGGGCGAAGGGAGCATGCTGAGCAGCAGAGAGCCACTTTCCCATTCAGATCCCTCCCAGAAAGCTCCCCTCTGGGCAGTGCTGGCCAAGGTGACCCACATGTCCCAGCCCACACCTGAGAGGGGGGCTGGGACGGGGCAGGAGCACTGACAGTCCTCACTGAGTGGGCAGGGAGCGAGAAGATGGGCTTTGCCCCCTCCAAGAGGTGCAGCTCTTTCCCAAGACGAGTCCAGGTCTCGTAGGAGTGGTTCCCTGAAGCCAAGGCCAGCCTGGCATGCGGCAAGAGAGATTGGCAAAGCTGGCTCTGCCATTGCCCATCCAGCTGGCCAGAGAGGGCTCATGCCCCAGAACACAACAGTGGGACCAGCCACTCAACTGGAAACTCCCTTATGGAAGAGTGAGGCCCTGACTCAGTGGTTGGGAGAGACGGCGAGACAAGGAAAGCTATCGGCACTGTGGGGTGAAGCAGCGACATGAGGAAAGCTATCGGCACTGTGGGGCTCACTGGCCCCAGGGCTCGGGATCCTCTTTCTCCACTGCATCACACTCTCTGGGACTGAGACTGGAGCACTGCCTCTGCATGCAGTTGGAGGGGAGACATGACAGCCTTTTTTCCGGGGGAGCGCATTGCTACTCAATGCAACAGGGGTGCCATGGACCCCTCGATCCTCATCAAATGCTGCAGGGCCCATGAAGTGCTGCCCAAAAGCCCAATCCAGGAGTGGCGCTGATCCGTATCAATCTCTCTCTACACCTGTGCCTCTGTTGGGCAGGCCCCTTCCTCCATGTACAGCACCATGCACCAGACTCAGAGCATGGCTTATTATGACCAGGCTATGCCACATTAGAGGGCATAACCCAGGATCTGCAACACTAGCACTGAGGGGACAGACACCTTGCGGAGGAGTGCGGACTACCAGTTCAGCAAGCAAAGTCCCCCAACTGTCCTTACCGCAGGCCACGGCAGTCACTCAGGGCACCCTTTGCCCCTTTGCCAGCACTTGGAGAGACCAGCTCCCTCCTGGGACCCTCCTGTCACCATGAGGCCACCCAATACTGTACAGCTTCACAGCTGCCCTCTCAGCTTACACCACGGTTGTCAGTATGAGGATCTGGCCAGTGTCATCCTTTCTCACCAGCACCTGGGAATGCCACAGTGCAGGGCACAGACGCAGCACCGCCACACATTCTCATGCACCAGCACAGCCCGTGGCAGCAGTGCCCCCTCCCTATGCCAGCCGCAACACCACAGCGTGCCCACCGCATCCTGGTGGCCTATCCATGCCGTTTCTCCCTGAGAAATGCCAGCGCTGGTGCAGTGCCAGGCGCTTTCCATCCCCTTGGAGAGGCCGCTCCATCCCACGGGCGTTCATGATCCACCAGCGGGTGGAAAGCCGCACACAGGCATATCCCACACTCTGTTCAAGAGATGCCGGCGGATGCTGTTCAAGAGGAGCCCGTGGGGCAGGAGGGTCGAAGCTGGTGCTGGTGTCCGGCTGGGGCAGCCCAAGTCCGGTGTGAAGAATGATCCTCAGGCCTTGCTCTGCAGAGATGGCTCAGCCACACTCAACAGCACGGTAATATTAGCTACAGAGTCCTTGGTGCACCCAAGCCAAGGCCAGCAAGTCTCTGCTCCCACCATCCACTCCCCCCCTTGAAATCCTTCTGACACTAGCCCAGGGCACAGACCCAGCCATGCCCAATGCCCTCCTACATCCAGCTGCAGTCCTGAGATGGCAATGCAGACACAGCCAGGCCCAGGCTCAGCCCCCTCAAACCTCCCACCCCTCACCTGTGCTTTGCGCCCACGGTTGACAAAGGCACAGATGGGATTGTAGGCGCCAGTGCCACACACGTAGAGATGGGTCCGGTTCCACGGCTGGATCAGGCGGATGAAGTTGCCGCACTCCCCCTGGGAAGCAGAGGGAGGCGGTGGCAACCACAGCAAGGACATGGAGGGGCCCAGCTCCCCTTGCAGCTCACACACCCAACAGGGAGGGCCTGGGCTCACTGGGCACAGACCCTTCCCTCCAAACCTCATCCTCTGCACTGGGGCAGGCACTGCGGGGTACAGTTGCCTAGGCATGGAAACATCTGCCCCAGGAGGAAGAGCCAGAGAGCAGGAGGAGGCAGGCCAAGGAGATGGGAGGCTGGGAGGCTGCTGGAAGGCTGGTATGGATCTTGGGCAGGCACAGGTCATGCATTGGCAAGGGGCACAGGCTGGCATGGGTCATGGGTTGGCATGGGACATGGGTCATGGGTTGGCACAAGCCTGGCATGGCTGAGGACACAGTTCTGGTATGTGGGAGGAAGCAATGTGGAGACCTTTGCCTCTGCAAGGAGACCCTTGCCTTCTTCCTAGCACTTGCCCAAGAAGGCCTGCCAGAGCCTGCGTGGCCAGGCAGAGGGGCTGGCAGGACATGGTGGGACATCTTGGAGTGCCACTCTGTCCTGACATGGTTGCAGATGCTGCCCGGACAGGCCGAGCTGCAGTGGCCCTCTGGGGATGGGATTTCAAGGGGAGGACATGAGGACATGAGGCCATGAATTGTAGCCCTGTGCTGGCCACCAACCTCCCTGAGGCTTCCTAAAGTGGATTAGTGGTGGCCATCAAAACCCCTGGGGTGTCCGTGGCCATGGCCTGTGGCTCAGGGCTCTAGAGAGCTGGCACGGCACAGGCATGTCCACCTGTCACCAGCACACTCACGTTGCTGTTCTTGCCTGACAGGATGCACTCCTCAATCCTCTGCTGGGAAGCGGGCCAATGGATCTGCAAAAACACAAGCAAAGGGGAGATCTGCACTCACAGCCTGGCTTGGCCCTGGCCTTGAACTCTTTCCCGACCCCTCTGCCATCATGGAGCAGAGACGGATCCTCCTCTGCATGAACTCTCAGCCAGTGACCCACATATAGTGCTGTGCTACGCTCAGACCACAGCCTCCAAAATGTCTGCCTGGCTTCGGATCCCTTCAGCCCACAGCCCCGTGACTGGGGCGCTTGGCTCTCCCCGTGCCACCCTCTCCTCTGGTAGCCACCCCGGGCCCAGCCCTCTGCTTCTGTTGGTGACAGCACGCGCTTACGATGAGGGGCTCGCGGTTGATGTCGTGCAGGTCCAGCGAGAGGACGTAGTCCTTGCTGCCCACGTACATGCGATCGTGGTCCTCGTCCTTAAGCAGGATGCGGTAGTCACTGGAGTTGAGCAGGAAGTTGAAGAAGTGCGCGGTGCCTGTGGCCTTCAGCTCTGCGGGGCAAAGGGGCCCACATCAGTGTGCCAGTGTCCTGTGCCCATCGTCCTCCTCCAGTGCCACGCCTGCCTCACCATTTGGGCACCGGTCTCCAGCTCTACACAGCACCAATCCCTGCCCATTCCCAGTTGGGGGCCCCCTTGCTGGTCCAGGACCCATAGGAGAAAGATGGGCACCTTCCGAACCCGTTGTGCCCATCTGCACCTGCTGCAGTGCCCCGTTCCCCCCTCCACGAGCCGGACAGACAGCCCAGCAGTGAGCACCACGATGCAGCCACCTCTGGGGCAGGGCACATACCACAGTGTGCGATGCTGGACAAGCACAGGAGATGTTCACTTCCAGCTGGGACAGCCAAGGGTAGCTTGGACACAGGCAGGGGGACCTGGGCTCACCTGTCAGTACCCAATGCCCCTGCTAGCAGAGCCCTCCACTGCAACATGGCCCACTGAGTGACTCTGCTGTTGTGGGCATTGCCAGGGATGTTGGCACTGATGGGCGGGCAGGGCAGGGGGCACCCACCCTCTTGCATCCCAGGCAGCCAGAGGGCATGAAGCAGGCCACCAGCGTTGGCCCTCACAGGCTATTTTAGGAGGTGGCTCTCTAGCAGCCCGGCTGGTGGAGGGGTGAGAGCAGAGTGGAGACCCTGGCAAGGGTCCCAGAGGTGCTTCCCGCTAAGCTTCTCTGGGCTACAGCAATCCTGGTGACAGCTGGCTGGGTGCAAGGGCTCAGTGCTGGTGCTCGAGGGTGGGGGCCACGGTGTCGTGTGGGTGGCAGTGCCAAATGACAGTCCCTGTGCCAGGCGGGCAAGGAGATCACCAGGGTCTGCAGGAAGGCGCTGCCCACCCTACTCAGCTTGGCCAGCTCCAGCACAGCACCAGGATGCACTGCTGGGCTGGGGAGTCACCTGGCATTCCCCACCCTGCCCTGCAAGCCCCCGCTAGCTCACCTGGGTCCCTTGCTAGCTGAGACCATGGGCACATGCCGGATGGAAGGCAGCCCCAGCCAAGAGCTGAGGAAGGGAGCAGATTTCCCTGGCACCCTGGACAAGCAGCTGTGGCTCCCGAAAGCTCTGCTGTCAGCCCTCTGGCCAGCTGACCCTGTCCCCTCCTGTCCCAGTTGCCTCACAGATGTGTCCCTGTGCCCCAGACTGGCCACCAGCCCCTCAGACAGGGGAGCTGAGACCCAAATTATCTACCTTCCAGGGAGGGGAAGGAGAACTTACCCCCCCATCCCGCATGCCCCATCCTCCCCCCCACTTTGGGAAGTTATTTTTAGCCTGAGTGTGGGAGAAATGAGTGAAAGGGGATAATGAGGGTCATGAATATTCACAAGCGCAATGAGGCAGCCAGATGGAAGGCAGAAGTGCTGCAGATGATATGGGTCGGTGCCAGAGACCACGTGGCAGGGGCCAGGGCACAAACAAGACAGAGGAGAGCAGGTGATACCTGCCCTGTGCACACTGCCTGGGCGCCTGGCTTTCCATCCTATCTCCAGGCAGCTCTCCCTGGGCCCACTGCCTTCCTCCATCCATCTCCAGTGCCCAGGGAACCCACAACTCCTGCAGCAGTGCATGGGCATGACAGCAAAGGTGGATGCCACCCCATCTTGGTTGCCATCCCTGTCAGCTGCCACCCCGATTAGAGGCCATCTTGGTCAGACACCATCCCCATCTACAAGATGTCACCTCAATTGGATGCCACCCCGATTGGATGCCACCCCCATCAGATGCCATGCCACAGCCCCTTCTTGCATGGGGAGAGTTTTTCTCTCCACGCAAGGGCCTGTTCTTTGCACCCACCCCAAAGACAGCTGCTGTGGACAGCTGTACAGGATTGGAGCTGGAAGCAGTCCCCATGGATCCCATCTCTCCACTGCATGAGTAGAGCACGGCCCCCTGTAATGCCTGAGGGACATGCAGAACACGGTCTCCACCAAGAAGGAGCAAGTTGGTTTCCAGGCATGGCTGGGCACAGATCCAGCATTCAGCCGCTGTTCCCAGCTGGGATGCCAAAAGCCTGAGATCTCTCTGACCTTGTGCTTCCAAAACCCATGGGGACATCCCAGAGGTGCTGCCAGGGTGCATGCACCGCCCTGGGCACAGAGTCCCCCAGCCCCTGCCCACTCCCACCATGGGGCAGAGCTCACCCCCAGTTCTTTTCAGCCCCATTGGGACTTAGGGGTCTGTCCCCCTTGGGGAGCGAAGCAAGGGGAGAGACGGAGGCAGGCGACAAGGCTGAGTTCTGCAGCTTGGCATCCCGGTGTTGGCAGAGGGCTGCCCCAGGCTGGGGCCAGGGTGGACACGCACTGCACTGAGAGCAGGTCTCCTCCCAGCTCATTGTGTGCCCACATCTGAGGGCCTCATCCTGCACAGCAATGGGACCTGCCGGGGGGGTTCTAGTGGAGAGGCAAGCACCTCCAGAGCAGGCTGTGCAACCACCCTTCTGCCCAGCCATGGGCCTGTGGGTCCCGGGGGAGCTGGCACCAAGAGCAGCACAGGGGTGTGTGGGTGCTGACAGAGCTATGGCCTGGGGGATGTGGGTGAGTCTGGCAGCTGGGACACAGACATGGTGCCAGGCTCCTCAGCATGAGGGCTGCTGCCCACACATGCCCAGGTGCCCCACAGGGACCCAGCACTGCTGCAGCCCAACACAGCATGAGGACCCGGTGCAGCTACTGTCCCTTGGTGGGCCACGGGCACAGAGCCCAGAGCAGGCACACCCAGGGTATGATTCAGCCACGGCTCTCACAGCGGGTTTCCTCCCTGGCCTCGCTGGGCACACTTCACTCCGGGAAACGGCGTCACGGGATGTGACATCAATCTCTCCGTTCCTCCTCCCCACAGCCCCGTACTGACCTTGAGGGTCTGCCGGCCCTGCCGCCACCAGCGGGGCTTTCTCAAGGGCAGACATGGCGCTAATTTGCAAAAAGCCTTGCCCTGACCTCCTGCCAGTGGGGCAGGCTGGCCAGGAAGGCAGCTAACGAGGGGTAGGCTAACGAAGCACAGCTTGCAGGCTCTGCTTGGGGCTGGGACGGACAGGGTATGCGTGCATCATGCAAGCGTGCGGAGGGGTCCGGCTGCTTATGGCTCTGGTGTCTGGTTTCAATAAGACCATGCATGAGTGTTTTTGTTGGAGGCGGGGGTATGGACACAGTTTTGGAGCTGATGGGGCAGGGGAAAACAAGGGGCCTGGACTGTGGGGGGCCAGCACATGACCAGCTGGGAACCCAGCCTGCCTTGCACCCTGAAAGCACATGGCTGGGGAGGTGTGGGGCATGGGCACCCCTTGCCTGTGGGGCAGGCACATGGTGAAGCCTGGGGAGTGGGGGTCTGGGGGTCTGCCCATGTGTCCCTGCCTCAGCGCACTTCTCCTCCCTTGCCTCCCATCTGTGCTCCAGATGCTCTCCACGACCAGCCATGACTCTCCCACCACCCACGAGGCACTGGAACTGGCCCCCCCACCTGTCCCATGTGGCACTGAGACTGGCCCCACAGGATGCTGGGACCGGCCCCACAGCTGCCCCATGGAGTGCCAGGACCAGCCCCCTCCCTGCACCACTGCATGCTGGGACTAGCTCCACAGGGCACTGGGACCAGACCCTGCCTGCCCCATGGCATACTGGGATGACTTGTCCCACAGGGTGCTGCCCCACTGCCATCCTGCCCTGCCTGCCCATACAGTGTGTATGTGTGTGTGCATACACCAGAGAGTGTGCATGCATCTCCTGCAGTGCGCGTGTGCACACATGCCTTGCTGTGTGTGCATGTGTGTGCACGTCCCACAGTGCGTGTGCATGTGTGTCAGTGCTCTCCCTGCTCCCCATCCAGCCCTGCAGGCTGTCCCCAGCCCCCAGCACAGACGTCCATGTCCCTGGCGCTGTGTCCACCCAGCCCTGTGCAGACTTTCTCCCATCTGCTTCCTGACAGATCGGGGGTCTCTCACCTTGCACCTGCTGCACCCAGGGCTCCTTGCTCCTGGACCCAAGGCTTTGCCTTGCCAGTGCAGCTGCAGGCAGGGGCAGGCAGGGCCAGGCAAGGGCCAAGGGGCAGGGCCAGGGGACTGGCAGAGGCAGGCAGGAGCAGGCAGGAGCAGGTGGTGGGCAAAGCCAGGCATGGCTGGGCAGACGCAGGCAGGGCCATGGACAGGTAGTGGCAGGAAGTGACATGGGGCAGGCAGGGACATAGGACAGGCAGATACAGGGAAGGCAGCAGCAGGCAGGGACACAGGATGGGCAGAAGCAGGGAGGGACATGGGACAGGCAGTTGCAGGCAGTGGCAGACAAGGACATGGGGCAGGCAGGGGCAGGCAGCAGCAGGCAGGGACGTGGGACAGGCAGCAGCAGGCAGTGTGGCAAGTAAGGACATGCAGCAGCAGGAAGGACATGGGACAGGCCGGGGCAGGCAGGGACATGGGGCAGGCTGGGGCAGGCAGCAGCAGGCAGGGACATGGGGCAGGCAGTGGCAGGTAGCGGCAGGTAGCGGCAGGCAAGGGCATGGGTCACACAGCAGCAGAGAGTGGGAGGCAGGGATATGGGGAAGGCACGGACAGGCAGCGGGAGGCATGGGCACAGAACAGGCAGGGGCAGGCAGCAGCAGGCAGGAACATGGGGCAGGCAGGGGCAGGCAGCAGCAGGCATGACTAGGCCGCAGCATGAGCCAGGGTCCTGAACCCCAGTGGGGCAGCTGCATGTGGGGCCAGGATGCCTGGGCAGCAAAGTCCTGCAGCTCCCTGTCCCCGGCCTCCTGGGGCTTGACAGTCAGTTTACCACAGTGCACCATGAAAGCATTCCCAGGGAGCCAAGTGAGGGACAGTTGTCTACAGCACTGCACAGTCCAGGCCCCCACTGCATGTGGATGTGATGGTCTGGAAGGGAAGTCATTAAAGTCAAGCTAATGAAGGCTGTTTCAGGACCAGGAAGGCACTGGTTGGCACTGGGCAAGTCTGTGTGTGAGCTGCCCACCAGCGAGGCAGGCGATCGATCACCCTGGCCATGATGGGAAGCTGGTGAAGAAAACAGGGGGACTGCCCAGGACATAGGGATGCAACCCCAGGACACACAGATATTGCCCTGGGACACGGGGGTATCACCCTGGAATACACAGATACTGCTCCAGGACAGGGGCATACTGCCTCAAGACACGGATACCACCCCAGGACATGTGGATAATGCAGTGGTACATGTGGGTACCACCTATGGACATATAGATACTGCCAGGGGACATGGGGATAAAACCCCAGGGCACAGGATTAGGCCTCTGCAACTCCCCGCTGCCAGGAAAGCCAAGCACCAGGAACAGACCCCCACCCCACAGAAAGCACAGGAACTGGCTTCCCGCCACTAGCTGTAAATTATGGAAAAAAATGCAGGAACTCTCCTGTCTAAATCACCAAGAGCCACTCAACACTGAATTCACCGGGCCACCCTGCGGTGCTGCAGCCTGCGGGAGATAGATGAGACCCCAAAGGGAAGTTCGCAGTGCCTAGAGTGGAGACACAGCTTAGGGGCCAAGGAAGGCCCCAGGCAGCTCCAAAAAGACAGGGGCACCGGAAACACCATTTGCAGTGATCTTCCAAAACACAGTTGCGAGAAGCGCACCAGCCGGGCAGTGCATACCGGCCAGGCTGATGTGCCGAATCCTCCTGCCGTCACTTCCCACAGAGGGGATGGGCAGGCGTCCGAGCCAGCATGCACCTCTCTCGGCGTAGCACCCACAGCACAGGGCAGCGGCCAGGCTGGCCCAGAAGCACTGTGACACAGGCAAAGGAGAGGCAGGAGCCAACCCTGACACTCAAGCATGAGAGGTCATCTCCAGCCTGCAAACTGCCATGTGGTGGAAGAGACAGGGCCTCTTTATGCACTTCTAGAGACTCCTTAAACTGCTACAAAATGGGAATCTCACACCAACACTAAAACCACACACCGATCCATCAAATGGAGGATAAAAATAACCAAGGTGCAAGCAGAGACCTGTGAGCCGGAGAAGCTAATTAAACAGGGCAGGCACCACAGCACGTTGCTTCATCTCAGCCCAGGCTGTCTCGGGTCACCTCACATCTGCCTGGCAGCCCAGGGACACCATGTCCAACCTCCCTGGAGGATGCGTCCCTATCACCATCCTCCCCTCCCACCCAGGACGTGCCGGGAGATCCGTGGGGCTGAGCCAGCCACCGCTGACTCCCGTAGCTCCCCAGCCCTGCAGCACCTCTCTCTCGCACATTGCATGGTGCCAAATGCTGGCAGAGGAGAGTCTACTTCTGATGATGGTCCAAAATATCTCCTGCTGATGGGGGCCCATTTAGCCCCGGGCCTCAGCCGGGGTTGCTCCAGTGCCTGGGAACTGCTCCCAGGCCTCCCTCCCTGGAGCAGCTGCCTCCCAGGGCTTTTCGTCGGGGCTTTGCATGGAAAGGGGCCATCACAAAGGGTTGCAGACCCCGCCAGCAGACCCCATTCAGCCCCCTATGCCCCAGTGATCAGAGGGCGCAGAAACACCCACGCACTTCAGGCACCCACAAAGCTGGGGCCGCCCTGGCAGAGGCCCTGATGGATGCGCGCCACTCCCCCTGCCCGCGCGCCCACTGCCCCGTGACGCTGAGGGCATCCCTAAGCTGATTTCTCTAAAGGTGATGGACAGGCAGGCGAGCCCACGCTCTGACCTCTGACCCCCTCCCCCGTAATCCCCTGAGCCCCTGCCCGGGGCAGCTTGGGGAGAGGGGCCCTCCCTGCTTAATCCCTGCTTGCTCTGCCTTCAAGCCTGTCCCACAGGACCCTCCCTCTCGCTGCAGGGAGCTGGACAGGGTAGGAGGATCTTGCACCAAATCAAAGGCCAGAGCAGGGTTGGGAAAACAGCCATGACCTCCCAAACACACGTGTGCTAGGCTGCAGGGGCCATGGCACGGATGCATGCCTGTCTGCAGCAAGACCCCATGCATGGCCTTGAGGGAGCAGTGAGAGCGGAGGGGGCTGGTGTGAGTGGCAGGCCTCCACCCGGATGCCCGGACTCAGACCTAATCACAGCGGGTGTAAATCAGGATAGCTCTATCCGCACACAGGGAGAGGGATGCATGTGAGAGGCAAAACAGAAGGGGCAGATCCAACACGATCAGTCCAGCCTCGCGCCTCCAGGCATCACACGTGGAGCCAAGGCAGAGCAGCCCAAGCACAAACGCAGCACAAGGAGGGGGCCTCGTCCACCAGCACCAGTCCTGCTTGCTCCCTCAAACAGCCTTGTTCCCCCAGGGCACAGGGCCAAGCAGCCATGTATCCCCTGGGCTGGAGGAAAAAGCTCATTAGTGGATCCGCCTGCCAAACGCATTCCCCCTCGCATCCCAAAGGCCAACCTCTGCACCAGCAGAGACCAACAAAGCCCCAGTTCCCTGGCTGGACAAGAGCCTAATCCCCTTTTAATTGCCTGCCATAGGAGCTGGAAGTCTCCAGCCCCCGTGCACAGGGAGCTGCCTGGCACAGTGGCTCGGGCCATGCTCCTACTCAGGGTCAGGACGAGCATCCCCCAAATGCTTTGCCCCCACGCGGGGTGGCCAATATGGAGACTGAGGGCTGCACTTGCCATGGGCCAGATGATGGAGGCAGGGGAAAGAGCACATGGCATTGAAGGCAGGGTCCCATGGATCTGGGATTTCTCCCTCCATTTTGAGCCAATGCTGAAACCATTCCCTTTACGAAGCACAGCCCTGGCACCGGTCTCAAACTGGGGCTGCTTGGCTACAAATCCTCATGTATTGGGACCCATCATTTCCACAGCACCCACCTCATGCCCTGTGGTAGGGGTGCTGGCCTGGGATCCCTCTCGCAGGCGGACAGAAAATTGGGCTCCAGCTGGTAACAGCCAAGCCCCGGCTCTCGGCACCTTGTGATATCACAAGAATGGGCTGCTTCTTGCCCTGACAACTCGTCCAGACTGCCTGTCTCAGCCTGTGCAGCCCTTGCTCTTGCAAAGCCACCTGCTCCCGGCCAGGCTGGATGCGGACACCTGAGGAATCCCCTTTCCATGATCATTTCATGGTCTTGAGCGTGAGATTTAATTACACTCCACTCTCAAGCAGCTACAAACGATGTTGGAGGCCAGGAAACTAGCCAGACCTTTCAACAGCAACAAAATGCAACCCTCTTCTCTCCCCTCTTGGCTTCAGCTCACTGCTGCACATCGGCTGTGAACAGCACAGCCCGATTATACGCTCCATAAAGCTAAATTCCCCTCTTATTTGTTCTAAATTTACAGCTCTTCATTTCACTGAGCAGCTTCCCAGCGATGGCGCAGTAGCAGCTGCCCATGCCTCTGCCCTCACCATCTCGGCAGGCCGGGCAACCTGCGGCATGGCCTCAGAGGAACCATGATCAGCTGCTGTAGCTGAGAGTCCAACGCTGCGCCGTGGGATGCTGCCACAGGGCCCTCTCCTGCTGCATGCTGCCCCTCATCCCCAGCGAGCAGGGGGAGATGAGAGTGGTCCCAAATTCAGAAGTGATCGAATCAGCTGTTGGTGCAGAGACCAGCCGGAGCCCTTCACCAGCGTGTCTCCAAACTATGCCTCATCTCCAAACAGAGGATGCGATTTCGGATCCCTCCAAAAAGCAGAACCAGATGCATCCCAGAGATCCATTCACCCCACTCAAATGCCTCCAGGGTCCCATCCGCTTGGGCAACTCTTGTGCAGGAGCTGGCGTGGCGGGTGCAGAGGGGTTAATCCCCTTTGGGACTGGGAAGGCCATCTCCCCAGGTGCACCATTAGCCCATCCACTGTGCCAGCGAAACCAATTACACGCGCTCTCACCTAATTAGTTTCTAATTATGGGCTTGTAGTGCATTCAACATAATTAACATGTAAATTACACACCATGTTTATATTCAATAACCACTCTCCTCGTTCCTGGCAGCAGAGATGACACTGCCTTTCGGGAGCCTTTTTCTTTATTTTAATCTGGGTGAATGAATTTAATTTAAATGCCAATGGAGTAGCCCTGACTGTATTTCACCAGTGATACAGTGCTGGTCCCCAAAGAGCTCCAGGAGGAGCAGGCCAGGCCTGGCAGAGCTGGTGCTGGGATTCCCGCTCAGCCACGGGTCCCCGGGGGAGGTGGGGTTGTGCCGAGCAGGACAGCAAGGAGGGCAGCTGGCCCAGGAGGGAGCAGCTCCTGTCCCAACGTTATGGCTGCTTCCAAGCAAGCCTTGAATATCTTTTTCCTCCCCAGGTAAGCCGTTCACCCAGAGCAGAGACAAGCTGGGATTAGGGTGGTCAAATCAGCTCCAGTCGGGGCCACCAATTTGGGGGCTGGAGCAGGCAGCAACTGTGAGCATCTTTCTCTCCCTCCTACAAGATAATGCTTTTGCTGCATGGGGGCCTGGTTGCTCAGGGACCTGCCTGTGTCCCTGCAATCACCTCGCAGATTACAAGGCTCCAGCCGAGGCAGAGAAGTGGAGATTTGCAAGAAAAACAGGATAGGAAGAGGCCACCGGAGAGTGATATGAGGGGAGCAGAGCCAGGCAAACCCAGCTGGCCCTGAGCTGCTGCCAGGCAAAGGGGGCCTGGCTGCACCTCTGAGCCGGAGCATGGGCCTGGACCACCCAAAGTGGATCACGGCTAAAGCCTTCGAATCTTCTGTGAAGGAACCCAACCCCTGAAGAGAGGAAATCTGCCCCAGCAAGAAAAGGGGCAGTGGGGATAGAAGAGCCCCCAGTGCCTGGAGTGCACCCCCATGCCACCCACCTGCAAACCCCAAAGGCTGGTGGGTACCTGCCTGCACCCCAGCCCTGTGGGAGTGGGCACGAAGCAGTGCAGTCCCCTGCACGCTTGGATTTAGGTGCAGTAACCGATTTGAGGCTGACAGCTGACGGCCTGGCCTGCAAAGCCTCGTTCCCACAGCTCCCTGCCCAGTGCACGCTGTTCCCACGGCCCTCACGCACCCGCCGCGGCTGGAGAAGGAACCTGCCATGGGGCAAGGGAGCCCTGACTCTGTCCCAGACCCTCTGGGACTGCAGGAGAGATCAGCGCACCAGGAAGGTCCAGGTCATAGGCACATGCTCCCTTCTCTCTTACAGGGCTCAGCCCCACATCTCAGGAGCCGGATGGCAGGGATGAGTCTCAGCACTTCTAGCTGCCTGGGTCAGAGAAGTCCAGGCCATTTGCCGGTGGCCTTTTTTGCCTCTGTGGCGGTTGATCCCCCTGCTCCTCACGCCAGCACGGGTGCAGGGCCCGCCCACGAGAGGGATCCTGCAGCCGTCGCACAACAGATGGAGAAAAGGCAGGTGAGCAGAGCCTGGAGCTCCCCGCAGGGATGGACGCCAGCTCAGCCCTCGCTGGCGGGACTGTCACTTAACACCATGTTTCTCAGCAAAGCCAGGAAATGGGCTGGAGCAAGCCCGGTGAGGCAGTGTCACCTCCCAACTCACCCGCCCAGGCTTCCCGGAGCAGAGCCCAGTGGGGAAGGAGGCATGGTGGAAAGGACCACATGCCACGTCTCATCCACGCTGGAAAACCTCTGCCTTGCTTCCCCGTGGGTCTGCCCCTGCCTGAGTCTCTGGTGGCTGCTGGCTGCTGCGTTTCCCTTCTGCCTGGGAGCATCGGGCCACTCCACGCGGGAAGCGGTGTTCCTGTCCATGCCAGCCGCGGCAGTGACCTGGGGGGACCCGACCGACTCACTGCTCTGGAAAGGAGGGAGATGCCGATGCCAGGGAAGGGGGTGGGAGGGAGTCAGAATAACGCTCACACATTTCCTTTCTTTGACCTTAGACCAAAGGGTTCATTAAGCACTGGTGGAAGGTTTATAAAAGACAACTATGAGCCAAAAGACACAACTAGACATTTCACCAGCGTTTCCAAAATACTTCAGCAGGCAGGCTATCATGCCAGCAGAGGTTAAAGGAAGAGATCTTTCTAGGTTTCCTCCCTTCTGCACCTTGTAATGTTTTAAAATGCTCCGGAGAGCCAGGCCCCCTATCCAGGAAGATGAGCTCGCCTGGAGCAGGTCAACAGTGGGCTGCTGCAATCCCGTGGCTGCAGATGAGATTTCTTGGTCCATGGCAAAGCACTGCCGGGCTGCTGGATCCACACCACAGAGCCAGACCCCCTCCCATCTCCCTGAGCCCTGCAGCAGCCATACCCTGGGGCAACAGCTGCCACCCAGGGCATCTTTCATTCTGGAAACTGCAGGGATTTAAAATAAACCCCATCACTCATTTTGGAAGTGGTTTCCCCCCTTCCTGGCCTGAAGTTTTGCACGTTCCCTTTTGGTCGCTCTCCTAATGAGGGGGGAAAAGGCAGGTTAGGCAACAAACTTGGACAGAGGGGCTGAGCTGGTGCAGGATAGAGACTGGTGGTGGCAGATTTGTCCCCGCTTGCATTTAAATCATTTGTTGTTATTGGGGCTGATCAAAGAGCTGGGTGGGTTGCATTATGAAAGCAGGATTGCTTATTTGTTTGAGCATCACTTTGCTACCCCTTGATGGGTTATTTATGATGTAATTAAGCTAATTACATGTAATAAGAGAGTTTCCGTGGCCCTGAGCCAAGCTCTTTTCTCATTTAACCAATTCACAGGTGGTAGGAAACTGAAGAAGTCTGATGAGGACTTGGAGATGAAATGGCTCTAGCTTCTGCACTGCTCCACTGAGCATTTCAGCTACTTGTGCTAGTTTGCTTTGATTGCAAACCATTTCCAGCTCCCACGGGGAGCATCTCCATGTGCCATCACCTAGCACCTGCTTGGAAATTCTCCTCACGCAGCGAAGGAAGAACCGTGGCTAGAAACGTGTGCACAAAGAGGGGGAAAGCGAATGCGGAGTGGGGGCCTGCAGCATGCCGAGGTGGGCTGCCAATGCAACCCATGTGCTGCAGGCCCCCAGAGCTGTCCCACAACTCCTCCTGCGTCATGGGTGAAGCCCCCATGCCCACCCCCACCCCCCCCCGCCAGCACAACCCCTTCCCCACAAAAAGAGTAAAGCAGAAAGAAAGGGCAACAGGGTCTTGCTCTGCAGAAGCCAGGGCTGGGCTGCTCTCCCCCTGCTCAGGCTAAGTCTCCTTTGCTTTGGGGCATGGGTGGCAGCATCAGAAGAGCTCCCTGGGGGACACAGGGCTCAGCCTGCCCCACGGTCTCCAGGGCGGTGGCGGCTCTCAGCAGCTGTCCCGCAGCGCTGCCGAGAGCCCCAGGGAAGGGAGAGCTCCAGGCGGGGGCAAAGTGAGAGCCCCGGCACGCAGTGCAGCAGGGATGGGGCGGGCTGCTGGGGCATGCCTGGGGCCCCTCGGCCCCCAAGCCTGGCCATGCAGCAAGCACCTCACGGAGGCTTGCACCCAACTCCAAAGCAGGACAATTTGGGAGTGGGCCAAAAAAACACATTTTTCCACTAAAAATGCTGATTAATCCCCCACCCGCATCATAGGAAGAGGCGGGCAGGAAAGAACAGGGTTTCAGCAAAGCTGTGCTAAAAATTACCCTAAGTCTTTGAATAGGGAGAAGTTCTTGAAGCAGAACATTTTCCTAAACGCAAGTCTCGCCTTTTGCATCAAAGCGGTGTCCCCCCTTGAGACAGTCTCTCATCTGTACTCAGAAATGGCAGGGGAAAAACTGAAAATAAAGACACGACATGAAACATTTTGTTCAATCAGAGAGTGACCCTGTCTGCAAAATGTCCCCTGGATGCCGGCAAGGACGAATCTAAAACGCAGGGCCCTGAAATTCTCGCAGGGCAGGAAAAGCGTCTCCCCGCTTGGCTGGCCCCGACACCGACCTCGAAGGCTCCTCTGCGCCAGCAGGACGCCAGGGCCTCCCCCCCAGCCCGCCGAGCTGGGGACACGAGGATGTGCCACAGTGAGGAAGTGTCACTCAGCAGCGGCGAGGTGGCCGACACCATGTCCCCCCAGTCCCTTCCCACCATTAGGGAATGGCTCTGGGGAGCTGGTCCCTGGGATTGGTCCAGCCTCATTAGCAGCAGGAAAAACCCCTGCTGCCTCCTCAGGAAGGAACCCTTGTTTGGAGAAACCCTTTCATTCCTCCGAAAGGAAACAACCTCTCCACGGCTAATTTCCAGCTATAAATCACCCCGTGCTTTGCACCCTCTCCCCCAGCCCCAGACCTCTTCTCCCTGAGAGCAGCTCCTCAGTGAAGCCCTTTTCCCGCAGATGCAGCATCCTCTGGGCAGCTCCGGGGCTGCCTGGCCTCTTGTATCCCAGTCAAAACCAGGCCACTGAGAGCATCTGTGACAGCCAGCAGGACTGGAAACCTCCTGGCTGGTCTGGGAGCCAATTTACGAGATTTAGGAGATGCTAAGCTCCTCAACATGGCTTTGGCTGGGCAGCCAAGTTACAAGGACCTATCTCCCTCCACCAGCCAGGGAGAATTTCCTGCTCTCCAGTTCAAAAGCACTCCTCTCAGTCTGACCACAAGCATGGCACTGTGGACAACAGCCTCACAGGGACCAAAATGACCTCTCCCGCTCTCCCCTTTGTCACCGAACGCGTTTCACACTTGGGTTAGGGGATGCAGGAAAGGCTCGTCACCGAGTCTCCGCTGATCCAGGGCTCTGATGCCCTGGACAAGGGTGCCCACGGACCAGGGGACACACAGAAAGGGATCAATCACACGATGACTCCAAGCAACAGCCTCCTTAAACACATCCTCCCCAGCCACATTAAAGCACCAACCCTGTCTCTTGCCCCAGGGTGACAGAGGGGCAATAACACCACAAAACGGGTTGGGACGGCTGCTGCCACACCAAGCTGTGGCAGCGAGGTCTAGGGAAGAATCCCAGGGTTTGCAATGGTTTTTCCAAAGCCTGTAATTTGGGAACATACAACACGTTTTAGCAACCCGCAGTCTCTCTGCCAAGCGTTGCTGAGCCACAGCTCTGGCCCAGCTAACAGCGGGTGCTGCGCGAACAAGAAGCCATGGCTCGCTCTCACGGAAACCCACCGAACAACAGCCACCACCGCATGCCATGATCTGCGCTTGGTTTGGTTTTTTTGTTTTAATCTTCTTTTTATTTCCTAACCCCTAAAATCCCGCATTTGTCTCTGACAAGCAGCCAGCGCCTGCAAAGAGCACACACTCTGCAAGGGAACAAGGTTCATTTTTACAGGCAATTTGCTAACCGCCGAAGAGGCAGCAGGGAATGAAATAGCTCAAATTGCTCCAGGTAGGGGGCCTGGAGAATATTTTGCCACATTTTCAGGCTGGTTGGGTCTTTCCTCCCTCAAGCATCAGACAGCACTCAAGGAGCTCAATTCTGGATCTTTTGTCGCTGGCAATTTCTGAGACCTCCTGGGCAAAAAAAATAAATGAAGACACCAGAGGAATGGGAAAAGTTAAGGGAAGCAGCAGAGGAGAGGACAGGGCACTGAAGGGACCCCTGGAACACAGTAAAGCCTTGCAGGGGCGGGGGGCACAAGGACACCAGAAGGAAGGGGCCAGGCCAGGCCAAGAAGAGCCCCACCACCCATCACTAATTGATTTCTTTTGAGGGCTAACGAGCTTAGTGGATAACGGCTGGGGGGGATAAAATCTCACAACTTTAGCTCGGGAGGAGGGGGCTCATAAGGAGCTTACAGAGGGTCTCAGCCGGAGCCCAGCAGGTCCAGTCAAACTCAGGTCAGCCCCCGGCAGCAGCTGGTCCCAGCGGGGCCCGGGCAGCCCCCACAGGATGGATGCAGGCTCACCCCGCTTGCTGCCTCCAGACACTGCAGCCAGCCCAGGAAGCAGCTTTATGCCCTCAAATTGTCCCGTGCTACCAGCCCAAGGAAAGTGCTGCCCGCCAATCCACAGGCCAGGAGGGACCGGGTACGCTGTGAAGCCATGTCAGGAAGCGGTTGCAGGCTGCAAGCACACCCCCTTTTGCAGACCCCCCCCTTTTCAGCCACCTTCCTAGCGTAGCCCAACGCCTAGCGGTGCTAGGCACAGTGGGGCAGAGCCAGGCCCGCCCTGCGTTGGCATAGGCATCAGCAGCTCTCCCGGCCAGGCCTGGCTGTCCTTGACGCCACAGTCTCCGGAGCCCTTGGCCGGTGACACCCTCCCTCGCACGTTCTCCCATCTGGCTGTGTTTATTTGAGTCCACTGTCATTAAGCGATTCCTACTCGGGTACAGCTGCAGCAGCTTAGGAGGGCGCCTCCCTGGCACAGGGAGCCATGGCCCACTCTCCAGCCATCTGCCACCAGCCCCCCCACCCCAGATCAAGTGTGCCGATGCCCTAGAGATGGGGGTAAAAAGTCCCTGGGGCAGAGCTGGCTGCAAGCACCCGTGCTTGCACACCACACACCACCCCAGGGGTTGCATAGCCACAGACCCCACTGAAATGACAGAAGGGCAGGATGCACAAGAGGGAACTGAGGCACAAGGAGCCAAGGGGACAGGAGCGAGGTTGCAAAGTGGGCAGGTAGCAAAGCTGATAGGGGACTCCATAAAGTGATTTTTGTCACTAAAAGGGGAAAATAGGTGGAAAGGAGCAGAAAAGGCCGGATGGTGGGACCGCAGGAGCTCGTCCTCCTTCCCCTCACCCCAAATCCCCTCCGCATGCACACTGCCACCCACCTGCTGCTCCCCCCCCGCCGCCAGGAGCAGGGGCAACCCTGGGCGGCAGGGTGCCCATGGATGGGCAACAAAGACCCAAGAGCACCCTGAGGACTGCAATCAGGGTCTCCCCACCACACGGGCAAGAGGAGGCGAGGCCCCGGCCAGGCCCACAGCTGGCACTGCGGGGTGGACAGGCTGGGCAAGAGCTGCTCCATGCCCAGCTGCACCGCAGCCAGGGCTCTCCTTCGGGAAGGGTAGCCAGCACACAGGCTGGAGCTCTGCCGGGATTTTTATGAGAGGTGGCGACTGCAAACATGATCCATTCCCGTTGTTGCAGGCGAAAGGAGCTCCCTTTTTGAAGCCTGCTGAGGGCCCCGGCCCCAACAGCTTCCTGCCGCAAAGCACTCCCCGGTTGGTGCGCGAGAAAACCCTTCCTTCCGGCATGCGGAGGGCCCCAGCACCCGCCCCACCACCACAGCTTTCCCACGCCCGGCCAGAGAAGGCACAGAGAGATGAATCACCAGGTCCCGCATCCTCGGCTAAAAAGTGCGGGGAGCTGACGTGGCCAGTGCTCGAGCCCCATCTTCCTCCAAACGCAGGAGGAAATGGGAGAGAGGCAGCAGGATGCTCAGAGAAGAGGGGGAAATGGTTAGCAAGATGATTAAAAATATCCACTATTTCTGGCCAGCACTGAGTGGAGATCTGGGAAGAGCTGTTGGCAAAACAGAGCCACTCCCCAGCCTCTCCCTCTTCCAGGGTAGTGGGGATCGTGGTGTTCTTTCCATGCTGGCCATCTTCCTTTCCCGGCCACCACAGCCCGCAAGAGATGCCTGGACAGGAAAGCCTTGAGAGGGAGGACGGCTGGACAGGGCCTTGGACCTGGCTCCACGCTCCCAAGCACAAATAAGCGGGAGCGCTGGGGTCCTGAGGAGCCAGAGGGGAGGACGGGAGCAGAGCAGGGCCTGCAGCCCTGGAGACGGCTGCCAAGCTGGGGGCACAGCACTCCGGAGGGAGCTCCTCGCTACAGCGGCCCTTTGAACAAGCCCCAAGAAGAGGAAGCCACGGGGAGACAGGGTTCAAGCTGAGGCCAGGCCAGCCTTTGCCTGCCTTCCCCATCACCTGCTGCCCCAAATCCCCGAGGACCTCGGGAAAGTGATCCGCCTTGGCTCCGATGCCTCGGCGTGGGCAGGCAACAGTGGCAAAGTGCCCAGCGCTGCCCTGGGGCTCCCTGCCCTCTCTGGCTGCTCTCGGGAGCAGAGCTCCCACCCCTCGCCACCACCCTCGTCCCACAGGGCACCCTGCCTCTCCCACCACCACGGGCCAGCACCAGCGCAAAGGCGATGGGATCTGGCCCCTCATGTGCCTCTTGATGCAGCAGCCTTCACGCTGTTTTGCTTTTTTTTTTTTCCTTAAACCACTGCAAACGCGATCCGATTTTGTAGACGATGACGCAGGCCCCAGGGAGCTGCGACAAACTCTGCTTCCTCCTCAAGTAAGCGATAACAAGCCAGGCGAACAAGCCGAGAGACGCTCCCGAGGCTGGCTGGGCTCCAGGCACCACGTCCAAGCTGGGCTGAGGCGTCTGGGGGAGTCAGCCGCTCAGTGCGGCTCCTTTGCCGGCATCCCCGCCAGGAGTGAGCGGGGCCAGGAAGGAGCTGTCAATGGCCCGGTGGCCATCTCCTGACCAGGAGCCAGGGAGAGCACCCACAGGAAGTGCTCAGTGGTATCTGCACCTCCCCAAGCACCATGCAGGACCAGGTCCAGCCCAGGCAATGAAGAACTGGCTCAATCTTACATGGCAATGCCTTGGCCAGAGGCTACTTCTGCCAGAGCAATGCCGATGATGGGGATGTGCACCCAAACCCTCTGGCTTGCCCCAGCAGGATCCCTCCTGCCATGCCAACATCACTGTCTATGTGCCCATCCTGGGGCTGGGCCCTGCTCTACTTCTGTCCCGGCCACTACATGTTCTGTGGCCACCAAGTCCCCCATGCCATCACATACTCATCCCTGCTGCCTTACCACTCTGTGGGCAACTCCTCCTGGTGAGCAGAGCCTAGCCCAACTCATGACACAAGCGTCCCAGAGCCCAGCTTGACCCTGTTGCAGCTGCCTGCACCATGCCATCCCCTGGCCCCCCAGAACTATGCAGCCCACCCCAACATTCCCACCACCTCCCTCTACCACTGCTATGTGCCATAGTCCGGCCCTGCCCTGGGGGATTTGGGACAGGGGGAATCTTTCTCCAATGCCAGTCAAAGTTATTGGGCTAGGCTGGCTGGGAGAAGTGCCTTTGCAGCCTGTACCGATGAACTTTTCCTTGACATGTTTCTCAGCCCTGTCGCTTCAAGACAGACACATGTAGATTATTGACTCGTAAAAGCTGCTTACAGACAGCTCAGTTTGCTGCTCCTGGGTCCCAGCTGGCCCTTAGGGAAGACCCAAGGCTAATTCCCATTGACTGGAGCCACTGCAAAAGCACAGCCAGAGAAGGAGCAAGCAAGATCTCTCTTCCCAGACACATTAGACACCAAGTGCTTCTGTGCAACAAGCCACAGACATTTCTCCCGGACATGGAAGTACAAACCACACCTTCTTCCACTATGAAATCCAGCCTCTTGGCAGGAAGATCGGGAGGAGCCCCTAGGCATGGAGATGGGCACCTGTCCCAAGAAATCCCAGGGAGCACTGAGCACAGCTGCCAGCAGTCAGGATGGGAAAGGGCAGAAGAAGGGAGCACAAGGAGAGGTTGGAGATCCCAACAAACGCAGGCTCCAAGTCACTTGTGTGACACTCCTACGTGCCTTTGGCACAGCCAGGGATCTCTGCTTTCACCCAACAACCCAGTTCTGCCTTCTCTTCCTGCAGCCCAGCTCCACGGCTCCCTGCCAGCAAGAGATGAACCAAACACAAGATGCAGAGAGAGTAACACTCCTCTGAGCTGGGGCTGAACGTGCGCAAACAATTCTGCAGCATACCAGGCCTAACCATCCTTAACCGGAATTAATTCTGCTGCCCCGGGCACGCTTGGTGGCTCCAGGACGGCGACATGCATTAACACATGCGTCCCCAGCATGGCAGAAGCCAGTTCCACCCGAGGGATTACCACGGCATGAGAGACCAGCAGTCAGTGCGGAGCCCCTCCTCGCCCCGCACGGCCCCACACCGCATGCCACAGCAGAGTACAGCACTCCAGCATGCACATGCTGACACTTTGATCTCAAGGTGGAAGTTTCCCCACTGTGTGCATGAGTGTGCACACTACGGGTGTGACCCATATCGCAGAGTCATAGACCCAGGCTCTTCTCCACAACCCACTCCCACCACACATCTGCCTCTCCAGGGAGGTGTCCCTCCTCTCTTGTCCGCACGGAGCAGAGCTAACTGAAGCCGGGCTGGTTTATGCCTTGCATGGATTTGGTCCCCTGCCTCAAACTGCACAATGCCTCTCTCTGCCAGGTAAGGACCTGAGGCTTGATGCTGACTTACACAGCCAGGGCTATGGGCCACGAAGGGCAGTAACAGCCAGCCGCATCCCTGAAAACCTCAGCTCAGAGGAGACATTCACAGCCTGTGGGTATTCTGCCCCCAGCCTAACCACTGATGCAGTCCTTCTAACAGCAGGCCACGAGACATTTCAAATGCCCATTGCACCAATGCACCATCTTCACATGAGGTAGGACAACAGCACCCATGTACTGATAAGGGGGAAACAATGCTGGGGAACATGCGCTTGAACAGCCTCCCAGATCCTTTTCTGCCCCTGTGTTTGCACAAGGGACACATCCAGGCGCAGAAAACAGCAGCAGTAACTTCTGCAGGGCTGAACACCCTGGACTTGCTTCAGCAGCACCCAAAAACCATTCCAGTTTACCTGTCAAAGCAGAAACCAACTACTGCAACACTTGGATAGCTGGCCTTGAAGAGCACACTGGAAAGCGTGCCATCCCAAAGTAGACAAGGCGCTCCAGGACCCCATTTGCTGGTGTGCCTGCATCAGCCAGCCCACCCCCTCCTCCAGCGGGCAGAAACCACTCACTCGTTTCCAGCCTGAACTTGCCCCAGCCTCTTCATACCATTGATTTTTGTACAGAGATCAGCTTTTAACTCTAGCAGCTCTCCCTTCCCCCCTTGTCCTTGCTGAATTTGCAGTCAGCATCCAGGTCCCTTTCTGCTGAGCTCTGCCAGACTGAAGACGCCAAGCTGAACTCCACTTGTGCGATCACCTCTCCCATCAGCTCCTGCATGAATTCACATCCCTGAGCCACCAGTGCCAAATCTAGTATGAAATCTGGAGGGCAAAGTCCTGGCAAGATCTTGTGGCAGGGCGCAACTGGCAATAAGACAGCAGGTGCACAACCGGCACAGCACCTTCCCCAACTCTCACAGTAGGCTGGCAGTCAGCAAGGGAACAGACACAACCCTCCTCAAAGCCTCCCACTGCCCCTGCTCCAAAACCTTTGTGCCTCTGCCTCTGCTCTACGACACCTCCTGAAAGCGCCCACCAGATCATACAACCCTGCTTCAGCCTGCGGACACAGAGGCAAAGGCAGGCCAGATTTGCACCCAAGCCCAAACCCTGGTTCTCAGCACTTCACACCCAGATCTCACCCACTGGCTGGAATGTGAGAAGCCACTTTTGGGAGGCCCCTGCAGCCCCACCAGGTGCTGGGCCAGGGTACAGGGAGAGTCACAGTCTAAATAGAGAAAGAGGGTGGGGACAAACTGTGCCCCACACAGGAGAGGGATTTGACTCAAGATCTCCTCAGAAGAGCTGGGATCAGGGAGGAGAGCCCTGGTGTCCTGGCTGCTAACACCTCCCCGCGCAGCACTTGGTGCTCCCGCTGCAGCATGCCTCTCACACCATCCCAACAGCAGGCAAAAGGCACACACAAAGCCAGCACGAACCTTCACGTGCCTGCCACCCTTTTCACAAGTGGCCCCGGCCTGGGAGACATCCAAACGCATGGGCCAGCAGCAGGCAGCCAGCTCCAAGGCCTGGTGGCAAGCGTGGCAGGCCCCAGGGAGACGACGGGATCTGAATACACTAGCAGACCCTGCCGCTGACAGTGCCAGCGGGCGCAGCTTCTGTTCTGCTCTTCCAGTTTTGCAACCGAACCCCCCCACGATGGCCCCTCTACCCCCACTCCCGCCACTCTTCGGGGCCAGGAACAGCTCTGATATGTCAGTCTCCGATAGTTTGATCTGCCCACTGCCAGATACCCCTCAATCCACGTGTACCCCATGGCTCCCATGGCCAGATCACCCCATTACATCCTTCTCCATGGGTCTGCAAGCATCTGAATGCCCTGGTACCAAAGGGTTAACTCCCTT
This sequence comes from Dromaius novaehollandiae, assembly GCF_036370855.1. Lineage (NCBI taxonomy): Eukaryota > Metazoa > Chordata > Aves > Casuariiformes > Dromaiidae > Dromaius > Dromaius novaehollandiae. The sequence continues at coordinate 604,495 of NC_088109.1, forward strand.
CCCCCAACAACACATCCTCCCCTCCTCTTCCCGGCTCCCCGCCAGCTCCCAGGCGTTAATACCAGCTCGGGGGTCGGGTGCTGCGTCAAGCTGCTGTCTGGACCGTCAGCCGCCACGCTTAACTCCGGCACTCGCAGGAAAGCTCCCTGCAACTTGACGCGGAGTATCTCCAGATGGAGAGAGCCACGGAGCCACCCACCCACTAGGGGAAGCATATTGGATGGGCTGGGCAGGCTCCCAGTCCCCTGGATGGGGAGGGAGAACGGACTGGGAGCTCATCTGGGTGGGCACCCAGATCTACACGGAGATTTCCTCCCTGCTGTCCAGAGCGGGGGCAGAGGAAGCAGCCTGCTAATGCGCCCAGGGGAAAGGAGGAAAGACCAGCCTGGACTGAGGCACCCCTGGAAGGGGCTGTGGGTGCAGGAATCTCCCCCCACCCCGTTAAGGGGGCCCAACGCTTGCTCTGCTCCCCGAATCCTGCTCCGAGGAGCAGACGGGATCTTACCTTTGAAGGACAGCTGCACCCTCGGGGTGGCAAAGACGTAGTCCTTGGCATGAGTGGCCCGCCAGCCCAGAGTCAGCAGGGTGGCCCAGAGGAGAACGCCAACCACGGGCATGGTGGGCACGTGGCTAAGTCCCGAGTCCAAAGGGAGTCCGGGAGGGGCCAAGCCTGTCAGGGGGGCACAAGAGGGAGAGATATCAGTTTGGGTAGGGATGCCCCAGGATGGAACTGTGCCAGGTAGACAGACCCAGCACGCAGGATGCCTCCATCCTGCACAGACCCCCTCCCCAAAACTGCCCCTAACAGAACTACAAGCCTGGAAAAGGAATCTGCAGACCTGCTGACCCCCCTTCAACCCTGCCCTGACTGCAGGCCAAAATTGCTGCACCCACTCCCTGGAGAATGAGGGGTTACCTGTGACCCTCCCCAACGAAGGGGGTGCAAGCCCTACACCTCCCCACCGAGCTCCTTGATCTAGGCCTGGGGCTCATCTGTCAGCACACACCTTTCTCCAAGAAGGGCTACGAGCCAGACTGGAGTGCGGGGGTCCCCACAAAACCCCACTCCATGGGCTGGGGGCGAGGGACAGACGTTGGGGGCTGGCGGACATGAGCTGCCTGTGGAGGGTCCAGCCTCACCTCCAGCTGTGGGCACCAGGCCAAGCCCACGCAGCGCGGCAGACAGCAGTGCTGTGCCATGCTCTTTTGCTGATCCAACTGAGCTTTGCCCAGGTGAGAAGGATCTGTCCTCTGCCCACCCCATGGCAGCCCACCCTATTTGCAGCATCACTACTAGGCTGGCTCCCCCTGCCTAAATATCCAGATGAGGCTCAACGGCTCATCCCCCACCCCTCCTACCCCACATCTCCTCCCATCCCTGAGTAGAGACACAGCAAGCAGAGCCGGGACCAAATCTTTCCAGCATGAAGGAAATCTGGACTTCATTATTCTAAGAATGAGAAAAAAAAAAGTTTTTTTTTTTTTTTTAATAAATAAAGGAGTAAGAAAAAACCCTGCGTGTGTGCCAGGCAGCTGGACTCCCTGGGGCTCCGGCATCGAGCAGAGCCCGCCAAGCTGCCTCCAGCAAGCCACACACACACCCTGGCTCAGCATGTTGGGCGCAATGCCCCAGTCTGCCCCTCCATGCAGACCCTGGAGAGGGACCAGTCCCTTCTGGCCCTCCTCCCCTCCTGAAGCAGGCCTAGCCTCTGAAGCATCATCTTCTGGGGCTCCAGAGCTTGGGTTCAGGGCAGGATTTTGAAGGAGATGCGTGGTGGGGAGTCCCTCCTGTCCCCTAAGCTCTGGCGGAGCATGTGGCCTTCAAACTGCCTGCTCGAGGTGGAGATGCACTGCAGGAGGGCTACATGATACCATGCAGGGCTTGATCATCTGGGGAGAGCTTGGCAAGCTGAGCCAAAGGGGCTGTCGTGGCGGGGACAGATGTTGCCTGCCACCATGCTGCGTCAGAGGGGTCCCCATGTTTACAGCCCCATGGGGACGTGCCCTTTGCAGCTGTGGCTGTCCCAACCACCACTGCACAGACCTGCCCAGGGCCCAAGAGACACAAAGGTGCCTGCCGTACCGGGAGCAGGGAGGCCCTGAAAATGCCACGGCAGGCCCCGCAGAGCCCTTCGAGCCCAGCCTTCCACAGCGCAAGAGGCACCCCGCGAAACGGGCTGCGAGCTGCCCTGTGCTGACTGCCACCGTGAGGAGGGGCACACAAAGAGGTGACTTCACACCCTGCACATCCAGGCTCTCCCCATATCCCACCTGGCCTCGGCTCTTCCCGTCGTGGCGGCACCACCACAGCAGCCACCGGCTCAGTCCCTCCCTGGGCGCAGACGGCACCCACCTCTCTGACTTTTACCCCGAGCAGGGCACGGCCATGGGGCAAGGCGAGCCGGGAGGGACAGCTAAGCGGCTGCTGGCAGGAGGGAACGCAGCCCCGTGAGCCACGCGCTTCCCCGAGCAGCGGGGCAAGACAGAGAGCACTGAGGAACTGCTGTTCCCCAGGGCTCCATATTTTTCTCGCTATCGCCTTTGGAGTCAGTAAATATTTAGATTTGCTCTTCTCCCCGTGTGCACACCCAGATCTGCTCTATTGTACTGGCATTCGCTCCTCTTCCAAGCACACACACACACACCCCCCCCCCGCCATTCCCAGGCTCTGCCCTTCGCATTAACGCTGTGCCTCCTGGAGCCGGGAGAGCCCGAGACCCAAATTACCCCACCATCCCAAACTACAGTTCGTTGCAGTTAAATAACCCCCCCAGCAGCCTTGGGAAATAATTCTGGCAAATCCCACTATTGCATTTGGATGGAGCCGCGTACGCGTCAGAGACAGGGAGCGAGATGGCAAACAAAGGAAAAGAGGGAGAGGAGGGGAAAGAAGAGAACGCACGGAAAGGAAGGGAGGAAAGGGACCGCAAGAAAACAGAGCAGAAGGAAAGAAGAAAGCGGGGAGCATCCAAGGCTGGGCGAGAAGCGGCAAATTCCACGGCAGCAAAGGGGAAATAGCCCATTCAAATACACCTTGGCCAGGAAATCTTTATCTCCAGTATCATTTGCACTCTGGGGAAACTGGAAACTCCAGTGCTCCAGGGAGGTTGTTTCTCACAGTGTATCAGGCCACATTCCTCCCTTGGAGCAGAGGGGAACCATTTGATATTTAAAACAACAAAAAATAAAGTTTGGCCATTTCTTTCATTGTTGGTGCCTATTCAAAAAGGTAAGCAAGGATCAAAATAACAGTCAGCCTTATCCCCCCACCCTGGACTGGACAATAAAGATTAGGTAAAATTTCTCCGAGCTGAAGCAATTAGGGGAAGTGGGCTTTCTCCGCTGTAATAAAAACTCCTTTCTGCGACTGAGACCCCCTCATGGGGAGGGGGGGGTGCGTTGTGTGCGCCTTGGCCATTTGTAGGTAGGGCTGTATGTGTGCGCGCGTTGCCTAAGCTGCCTAAAGAACGAGCTTAGAGAACAGGAAATGTTTAGGGAGAAAAAGCAAGCCACAGGATCAGGAATAAGAGGGGAGCTATTCCCCACTTCGTGACTAAAGGCATCCACACACACAATGACATCAGCGAAAAAAATCACTGCAGCCCCTCGGACCCAACAAATAACTTCACACAACTTTGCGCCGCCTTTAACCCTTATGCTGGCCCTCTGAGCACGTCTGGCCTCCTCCCAGAGGAACTGGTCCCGGTGCTCCCCCAGCCCAAGGCATTCCTCACTCTTTTAATCCTCCCAGCTTGAGCTGAGCCTCCAGCCGTGCCGGCGCTGGGGCTTGGGGCAGGGTTTCCCATCAGCTGCCCAGCTCCGAGCAGGGATTTGGCCACCCCGTGCTGGCTGCTCCCAGGCCACGGGGTCTCCAGCAGCCAGCAGCCCACCGTGCACTCCGGGCACCCACCACCTGGCATGCCGGGCACCCACCTGTGCTGGCAACCACTGCCCTCCTGCAGCCCCCCACCGTGGGCACGGGGGGCTGGCCAAGCAAGCAGGTCATGATCCTCCCTCCAAGCTCTACGTGCCAGCTTCCCTCCCGAGTGCCCCATGCCCACACCATGCCCCAGTGATCCCTCGCCAGGGAGGGTTCTGCAGCCTCCTCCCCGGGTGCCAGGAGAAACCCCAAAGGACCGAGCGAGGCCAGGGCGCGCTCGCCCAACGCCAGGCGTCTGGGCAGGGGGTGCCAGCAGGGCCCCCACCCAGACCGCCCCTCTCGGAGGCCAAGCCCAGAGTCTGGCAAGCGCTTTGCAGCTCTGCTGGGTCCAGGTGGGGATAGCCCCCACCCAACCCTACATCGGGCCAGCACAGCAGCAGGACCGGACCGGCAGCAAGGTCCATGGAGGCACAGCACTACTCCGGACCAGAGGCGCCAGCCCCACGGCAATCAGCCTGGACCCCGCGTGCCGGCCCCCCAGCCCAGCCACCTCGGAGCTGGCACGGAGGGGGCAGACAGAGTACTGGTGGGCAAGACAGGGCATAAGGTACTGGGGACACTGGTGAGCAGTGGGAGGGGGCACTGGGCAACAGTGGTGGGCAGCAGAACAGGGCACAGGGCAACAGGGCACTAGGGGACACCGGTGGGCAGCGGGACAAGGCGTTCGGGACAGCAGCGGGCAGAGGGACGGGACACGGGTGGGTGGCGGGACAGGGCGCCGGGGCACGCTGGGGACGCAGCCGCCCAGAGCCCGGCGCGGGTGGCGGGGAGCCCGGCGCGGGGCCGACTCCGGGCCACCCATGGCACCGCGGGGTCGGGTCCCGGCCGGGGGGAAGGGGTCCGGACCGACCGGGGAAGCTTCGGTGGCAGCAGACGAGTTCAAAAAGGCAGAAAGTTTACTCCGGGCGACCCTCCGGCCAGGGACCCGCTGCGCCGGCGACAGTCGCGATAATCACGGTTGCAGCGCCCCTTGCAGCCGCCCTCCCCCGCCGGCACTTACCTTTGCGGGGCCACAGGTCGCCCGGCTCGGGAATCCCAGCGGCGACAGCGAGGGCAGAGGCGGGGACGGGCGGCAGCCGAGCCCCGGAGCTCGGCTCGGCTCGGCAGGACTTAGCGCCGCGCCTCCCCGCCGCGGCCCCCCGCCATGCCGCTGCCGCGACTACCGCCGCGCCCCCCGGCCCATGGACCCGCGCCGGGACGCCGCACCGCCCGCCGAAGAAAGCGCCCCCCGGGGCCGCGGCGCTCGGCTCGGCGGGGCCGGGGCGGGGCGGGGCGCGGCGGGGCGGGGCGCGGCGGCAGAACGGGGCTGCGGCGGAGCGCGAGCGGCGGCGGCGGCGGCGGCGGCAGCAGCGGCTCCCGGCTCCAACTGCGCGCCGCAGCCCGTGCGCTCGCCATGGGGCTCCGCGGCGCGATTTGCATAGCCCCGCCCCCGAGACGCCCCGCCCCGCCCCGCCGCCCGTGGCGCCACGAGTTCGAGGCCCCCTCCCGCTCCGCCGCGCCTGCCGCGCCCCCCCCACATCTCCCCCCCGCTGTTCACCTCCTCCTCCTCCTCCTGCCTTTTGTTGCTCCGTCTTGATGACTCCCCTCCGCACGGGGCTGGGGGGGCGCGACGAGTTTAGTCACCCCTAGCGGTCACCTTATTCCTGGGAAACACATAAATAAAGGAATAAAAGAATAAGGTGCCGCTCTGTCTGCCGAGTGGGGCGGCTGGGGGGTGAATCGGGGCTCCCCGGGGTGGCGGGGAGGCAGGGGGGAGAGGAGGAGAGCTGCGACTGGCTGAGGGGGGCGTGCGCTAGGCTTTGTGAGATTCCCAGCTCCGGCAAGAAACCGCCTCCGACAAAGAGGAACTCCGAGGGCAGGGACTCGGACTCCTTATCTCGGCCCCACCTCGTTCCTCCTGCAGCCCTCACTAGGGCTAGCCCTCCCTGGCATTCTCCTGCCCCGGCGGGCAGCCCAGCAGAGAGGAGTTACCCCTCTCTAGGACCACTCCCCCCGCATCCCTTTGGCCCCAGGACCTGCTGGCCCCCAGATTACCCCTCCCCAAGACCGTTCCCCCTCCATCTCTCTACCCCATCACCTGCGGGTTAACCCTTCCTGGGACCATTCCCCCGGCACACCATGCCATGCTTCCCTCCTAGCCGGCAACCATCAAGTGCCCTGCAGCTGAGCCCCATGGCTCTGCCATGCCGCTTCCTGCCCAGAGCCAGGAGCCTGGGGGCCCTTTGGATGCCGGATGTGTGCCTCAGTTTCCCTGCTCTGCTCCCGCCAGGCTGGGGTTCTTCACAAGGCTGTCGCAAAGGCAAGAGCTGCTCTCGGCCTTGGCAGCTTCTGAGGACTCCCACCACCCTGAGTCCTGTGCCAGGATGTAGCTCCAGGTCCTGGGCAGGTACCTGGGTGGCTGCACGCAGCCCCCAGCCCAGGTGCAAGCCCCCTGCCAGCACCAAGCATCTCAGATCCACGCTCCCGACCCTTCTCCCTTGCTCCCAGAGGTTCCTTCCAAAGATCTGGCTCCTCTCCTCCTGTCGCACTACTCCCGTGCAGTGTAATGAAGAGTCCATGAGGCTGGGAAGGCCTGCGAAGGGCCCAGCAGTGGGGTGCTGGAGGGGAAGGTGCCCTGACCTCAGGGTGCATGCATTGAGGCTGACTCCAGAGCAGCATCTCAGGGCGAAGGAGCACAGTGTGGGGGGCAGGTCCCACAGGGTCCTGCAGGGTCCCACAGGCTGGATCTCCAGGCTGGAGCCCATCAGGGTGGTCCTGTTGAGGGAGATGCCACAACGGCAGCACTCAGGTACCGAAGGAAGTCATGTGAAACCCCTCCTGTGATGGCTCCATCCCTGGGGCCATGGGATGGAGGGCAGTGGGTACCCACCCCGTGCATGAGGAGACATTGCTGCTGGAGCAGTTAGTCCAAGAGCCTTTCTCCGAAACAAGGATGTGGTGAAGCATCAAGCTGCCAGGACCCGTGCGTGTGCACAGCCCCAAGCACACTGGGTCATGCCTGCGGAGTCCCAGAGGCGTGGAGGGCTGAGAGGGTCCAATTTGCCCCCATGCTCATGAGCCCCTGTGCCCTCCCCCACAACACAGCCCTGGCACTCTGCTCCCTCCTTCTCCATCTGCGATGCCCGGGGGAGGAGAGGCTGAAACCGCCGTGTGTGTGACTCATGGAGCCCCGCAGACCTCTCTGACCACGCCGATACGGCCAGGTCCCAAGCATGACTCATTTGCAGGGCACCAGCCCTGCCCTGCTGCTCAGCCAGCAAACCTGCCCCCTCGCCTGCTGCTCACGGGGCGACGGTGCTCCCTGCAAAACCTCCTCTGAGCACAGGCCGCCCGCTCTCCCATCCCCAACAGGACGCTGGTTACACTGTAATGGGTCTGAGTGATTTGCAGAGCAGGGTTTCCAGAGAGCCCAGCTCAGCCTCTGAACCCAGGGCCACCTTGCCACCCAGGGCATCCTCCAGGGTGGAGGGGGACAGGCTGGGCATTCAAGCCCCCCAGCACTGCACCTCGCTTTATTCTGTGCCCCACTATCCCCTTCTTTCCCGGGAATCTCTCCTCCGAGGTAAGCAGGCTCCATCCTTCCCTCTTGCTCTTTTTCTTTCGCTTTCTCTTAAAAATGGAGAGTTTATCGCCAGCTTTTCTACACCGTCCGATTTGTGTTCAAGTGTGTCTGCATGTTTGTGTGCAAGTGCGTGCTGTAACGGCCCTAATCGGCAGTGCAAATAAACGGCACGAAATATGATACGCAGGAGCTTCCTGAGATAAAAGAATTTCTATAAAGAGGTTTTTTTTCCCTTTGAGCCCCAGTCCCTGACGGCCTGCTCTAAACACAAAGGCTGTCCTGATTTTCCTGTCTCACTTTCTCCCCTTGCAGCTGGCGAGTCTGGCGAAGTTTAGGCGATGCAATGCAGGGCACTGTTTTCCTCGGCCACGGCTCCCACGGCCGCAGCCTTGTCTGGCAGCCAGGGCCCGGCCCGGCCTCCCCGGGGCTCCGAGCACCCCCAGGCCACGGTGGCTGGTGCAGAGTGGTGGGAAGGAGCTGCCATGGCCCCTGTGCAGCCTCCCGGCCCCCAGCCACGATTCTGGGGGTGGTGACACACATTCAGCAGCAAATTAAACTGGGGCAGTCTGAGCCGGAGGCTGCTCTCAGCCTCCCCCCATCTCCCCGGTGCCAGGGAGGGCTCCCCGGCACTTCTTCTAGCCACCGTGATTTGCAGTGGGCTGGAGAGTGGGTGTCCAGCCTGGCCAGGGTCCTTCTCCTGGGACCTGACCCCAGGAATGGGTGCTGGCAACCTGGAGACCTGCAAAGCCCCAGCACTTTGATCCTTCAACTGTCCTCAGCTATTTGATCGTTTGAAGGAGCCAGGGCCATTCATCTGCAACCCTGCCACCCTGTCCATCTGCACCCCTGCCCCATGAATGCCGGCTTGCTGGCATGGGAAGGACTTTTGACACCAAGGTCCTCCCTGCTTCAGTGTATTATTAACCCGGAACTGAGCTGTTAACAGGCACGAGTGTCTCCCAAGGTCACATCATTATAAACCTCTGTAACTTCCATCTCCCCAGCTACACTTTAAGCCGCTGGCTTCCAGTCCTAATTGGTCCCCCAACACCTTTCTAACAGGTCTTTCTAACACCTGCGAGCCTTCCTGATGGGAAGGTTATGGCAACTCCCTCCTTAGGCGGTTGATATTCTGGGCCCATCATGCTGCCGTGGGCTCTTACCTGAGCCCCGGGCTGGGAGGGGAGGCAGGAAGCCCCAGTGTGGACCTTCTTGCTCCACTGCCCCAGGCAGCCACTCACCCGTTCCAGGTCCAGCCCCATGGCCTAGGATAGGTACTTGCTGTGCTGTGCTGTGGGCTCATTTTTCCCTCCTCGACCCAGAGGCCTGAGGTGGGCGCTGGTTACAGCAGGGGAAATGAGGCATGAGGCTGGTTGGGTTTGTGGCAGATTCATGTCTCAGGATCTCCCATCACAGCTTCAGCACCAGCTCCTAAAGCCTCTTGCTGCATGATGCCTGCCTATCCCCACCCCAGTCTCCATTCCCACCACCATGCCCATCCCAATCCTTGTCTCCACTCCCCTCCCCATCCTCATTCCCATTCCCATCTGTATCTCTGTCCCTGTCCCTGTCCCTGTCTCAGTCCCTATCTCCATTTCCATTCCCATTCTTGTTCCCATCCCCACACCAGTCCCACCCCTTTCCCCCATCCCTGTCCCCATTCCTATCCCTATCCCCATCCCTGTCCTGATCTCCATCTCTATCCCTGTACCCATGTCTGTGACTGTCCTGTCCCCGTCCTGGTCCCTGTCACCGTCCCTGTCGCCATCCTCTCTCTTCCTCCCCGGCCCTGCCAAGCAGCAGTGACAGAGCGGCCAGGCTGCTCCCGGCTGCCTCAGCACCGCCCGCCTCAGCCACGTGCTCAAGCCATCTGTCCCCGGCCCGCCTGTCGTCTCGCGCCTCGCGCTCGGGGCGAGGTGTCCCCGTATCTGCTGCCTTGCCGGCCGGCTGCCCTGTGCCTTCACTGCAAGCCCCCGCTCCCCCGCAGGCAGTGCAGGGCTGGGGGGATGTCGGGAGCCCATCCTAGGCAGCAGGGCTGAGCCCCCAGGGACAGCTCTGGCACTGGCCGGCAGCCCCGAGGAAACTGGGGTGCTGGATGTGCTGCTGGCCCTGACCCTCTTCATTCAGCACTTGCTGATGTGCTTTGTCAGGGAAGGCGATCCTGCAGGACGTGCTCTACAGAGGCAAGGTAGGGCTGTCCACCCTCTAGGTCTGTCTGGGGTGGGTATTTCTGACCGGGCAGGCTTGTCTTGCCCACAAAGCTGAGCAGTGGGAAGGTGCACGGTGCAGGGCATGGAGCCTGGGTCGCAATGTCCAGGCTGAGCCCTGCCTCTCTCCTACAAGAAGCCACCTGTCCCAGCACAGATTTCATCTCTCACGGCTGGGAAATGCGGGCCATGAACTGTCAGTGGCCATGTTAGACCCGTCTTCTAGCAAAGGCCCTTTTCCAATGAGGTCTGGGCAGCCTGCTCTGCTGGAGCAAGTCGAGGGCGTGCAGGCACAACTAGGCAGCAAGCCAAGGTGGAGGAGATGCCTCTTTCTCCCCTGATGCCCTTGATATCTCTGGAGGGAAGCAAAAGTAATCCCTTTTGGGGTCCTCCCTTACAGGTGCACCTACAGCAACCCCTGGGACCCTCCATGGGTGCCCAGCCATGGTGAGGGCAGCCCTTATCCCTGGCAGAGACTGTGCCTAGAAGTGTTGCTCCTGAGCTCTGCTGGATTCACCCCTCTGGCCATGGGGTCAGCTGGAGCCAAGGGATGGCAAGCAGGATGAGGCCTGGCACCTGTGGGGGAGGTGGCCAGTGCCTACGATTTGTTCTGCCAGCCTTGTCAGGTCTCAGCTGGCCACCTGGTCCTGTCACCCGGTGCAGGAGGATGGAGGGGATATCACTGGACTTGTGGGCCCAGCTGCCCTGAGTGGGGGCTTAGCAAACTGGGAGGGATGTTGAAGCTGCAGGCCGGAGGGAAGGATGCTGGAGGGGGTCAGCCCTGACACCTCCCACCATGCCGTTTGAAGGGTAGGAGCCCCCAGCCAGTTCCACTCTGCGGGGGGCTGGTGCTGGAGCCTGGCTTGATGGGCTGCTCAGACAGGCGAGTGGCATCAACTCCATAGTGCTCACTGCCAGGGCACCCGCAGGCCCAATTCTGCTCTGAGAGGGGGGTCCTGCCCTGGGCCATGGGGCTGGGGCAGAGAGGCTTACACAGATGTGCCCAACAAGGATGAGGCAGGGAAAGCTGGACGTCCCCAGCAAGGACAAGGCAGCTATTGAGCTGGGCTATTGAAGCTGGACAATGCTGGCACCCGAGCAGGTGGGAGAATCTGGCCCAGGCTGGGTTTTGGCTGGGAAATGAGGAAAACTCATGCCACTGAGCTGTGAGGAGCCGGGTGACCTCTCTGCACCAGCCCAGGGATGAGTGTGCTACCACGCACCAGGCTCACGAGGCCCGCAAGGGCCCCATGGCCCACTTGGTCCGTCTGCCCAGGGCATCAGAGCCCCAGTCCCGTGCATCTGTGCAGCTCCCTGGCTCGGCCGGGGGAGTCCCTGCACCCCGGCAGCTCCAGGGTGCTGCCTGCACCCTGGTACCCAGAGAAGGTGGCTCAGGGCTGGGAGCCCTCCAAGCCTGCCCCTGGGTCCTGGTGCTAGCGGGATGAAAAATTCTGCTGTCCATGCTGGCTGGCAGGAATTTCCTTTGGTGTCACACTGTTATGGGAAGCATTCCTGCTTTTTATAACCCCGCTGATGCTTCCCAGCCCCCAGCCCTGTGCCAGCGAGCCTGCCCTGCGCTGCCCAGCCCTGTGACTCCAGCCCTGTCCGGCTGCAGTGAGGCAGCCCGGGGGGCGGGGGGGGGCATGCCCCCATGCTGAGGGCTACAGGCAGGCTGGGGCGCTGCCAGCACCCGGGATGGGCACAGCACAATCGGGGATGCAGCCGGGCTGTATAGGGGCAATGCTTTTCCGTGGTGGGAGCTGGGGCTGAAGCGGGTGCAAGGGGGCTTGGGGGGGCCAGGGGTTGGGGTGCTGAAGGGCCTGTCCAACCTGCACAGCTGCATAGCTTGTCTCAGGCTATTAAACAAACTTGCTTCATCTCTCCCCCCTCCTCTTTGCCCCCTTCCTGCCTGCCAGACGGCTATTTAACCCTCTGCTGCCCTGCTCCTGGCCACCAGCTTTCACCCCTCGGAAATTAGCATCCATCCATTGCTGCGTCCCAACAGCTGCGGGATGTGGGAGCTTTGCCTCTTGGGGACCTGTCCTCACAGTGCCAGCCCCCTGCCGCGTATGCAAGTTGGGCAGTTGGGGCTGCCCCACTGGGCCCTCTGGGTGCCCACAGCCTGGCACCGAGCCATGGTAAAGAGGGAGCAGGAGCAGCAATGGGCAGTGGTGATGGAGACGAAGCTGCACATCAAATCACCCGGCACCCAGCTGACCCACACATGGCTTTGCTGTGGCCATGCTGGGCAGCACTGGGCACCTGCAGTGCGGGCAAGGGCTGCCCAAGGCTGGGGACTTGGGGGCTGGAGGCTGGGCAGGGCACAGGACCCAGAGATTGGGCAGAGGATGCAGGGACAGGGGGATACAGGGACTGGGGGATGCAGGGAAAGGGGGTTTCAGGGCAGGGGATGCAGGGTAGGGGATGCAGGAACTGGGAAATGCAGGGACAGGGGGATGTAGGGGCTGGAGGCTGGGCAGATGGGTATGAGGTCAGAGGCTGGGCCTCCCCTGGCCCATAGCAATCAACTTATCCCATCCTACTACAGAAGAGATGGTGACGGGTGCCCCAGGCTGCAGGAGATCAGCAGCTGCTGCTGAGGGATGGCTCATTCTCTTCCTGATGCTGCTGAGAACTGCCTGTGTCGATGCTCAGAGTGGGCAGTGCCGTCGGCTCATGCTTCCAGCCCTGCTCCCTCAGCAGCCTAACGAACTGGCAGGAGCAACCTCCCTCCACCCCAGCCCTGGCGAGCTCTCTGCTCTTCAGTCTTTGGAGATACCAACCCGTTTAATGTTTAACCCAAGGCTGCTCACAGCCCAGGAAACCATGTAGGGGGGCAGGGGGGAAAGAGGCAGGATTTCCCCCTCCAGCTACAGGGCAGGACCCAGGGCCGATTTCTTGATGGTCCTGCCCTTGCAGAGAGCCATGCAGAGCTGTAGGGCTGTGCTGGGCAGCTGGGCTCTGTTGTAGACGTGCAATGGGCAGAGGTCAGCCTAGGCATGACATCCAGAGCTTCCTCTAGACTGAATCAAGATATCTTGAAAGGCTGACCTGAAGAGGCCATGCTTCGATGTGTCCCCAGCACAGTCCTGGACCACTGTGGAGTGGAGGGACTGTGTCCAGAACCCCTCCCCCCCCCCAACAATCATCTGCACTCTTGAGCCACAGCTGGGTACTGTGTGGCCCACAGGACCTTCCCGTTCACCCTCTGCCTCCCACACTCCCCCCTGCAGATGTTTGGAATATCTGGGGCATTGCCTCTCTGGCCACAGTGACAAATGCTTTCTTAATCGGGGTTTATTATTGTAAGAGCCTAGAGGCAGTTCTAGCCAACTTTCCGCTCGGGGCCAGGCCAGCAGCTGTCGGGCACTGCTTGGCACAGCCTCCCTGGGACCAAGGCAGAGCTGTCCCCTCGCAGCGCTGCTTGCCGTGGAGATTGGGGATCCAAGTGCCCTGGTGTTGCGCTTGGGGCCCAGCACCCTGCAGCAGCCAACAGGTGGGAGCCAGGACTGCAGGGTGAAAGAGAAGTGGGGGACAAATCCTTGATCCTAAGTGGGGAAAGAGGCTGAACGTGTGGTCCTTCAGACCGCAGAGCCTAAGAGATTTGCCAGGAGTCTTCCTGAGCTCCCTGCCACCTGGATGGGGGAGGATCCCATGGGAAACCTTGCCTCTACTCTGTGGGAAGCTGCTCTGTCCCCTGGCGAGGGTGCAGTGGGCTGGAGCGCCACAGGCTTGGTGATGGATGGCTGAGCCGTGGGCTCGCCAAGGCCTGCATGTTTGGACGGCTCCATGTTTTTCTTGGCAGGAGCAGGGATGTCATCTCCTCTGCCTCGCACCGTGATGAGCCGGGAAAGCCACGGGGGGCTGAGCCAGAGCTGATGTCGGAACGGGTCCCCTGGCAGCAGCGGAGGCGTCTGTCCCAGGCAGAGAGCAATGTCCTGGCAAGCCAAGAGAGACAGCAGAAGGACTCAGGATGCAGTGTGGGCAATATGAGGATGGGGTACTAGCTTCTGGAGCCAGGCCAAGCTTGCTGTCCCCTCCGCAGAGCAAGTTTGGTGGCCTGAATGTGTCTGGCATGCAGAGATCCCATTACAAAGAGCTGCCCAAGGCATAGCCCCTCCACCCTGGCCAAGTCTGTGCTCCTGGGCAGAGGGTATCTGGGTAATCAAGCCCTACTCATCCCACTTTGCAGGTGGGGAAACTGAGGCATTACAGGGAACCTCATCTCCCACACAGGCTCACTGCTGGATGCAGTCTCTATCACGGGCATGGCTTCATGGCTCTGCTCCATCACAGTTTTGTTCATGCCCAGTGGCCTTCAGCCTGAGCTGCAGCACTGAGTCTTGGGCATAGGGGGTTTTCCTTTGCTCTCTGAGGGTGTCACAGCACATTGTTTGTCATGGCCCATCTCTGTCAGCTGGAGCCATGGGCTGGGCTGGGCTGGGGGACAGGACACCAGCTGGCAGGGGCTCCCAAAACTCTTGGGTCAGTCTTACCCAGACTTCTTGCAGGATGCTTTGGCATCAGCTCAGGGCTCACCATGGTGGTGGCCATGGAGAAGCCTTGGGCAGGACCTTGCTCGAAAAGCCTCCCTGCACAGCTTTTACCTTCACACCATCTCACACCAGAAGACTAAAAGGTGGTACCTTGCAGATGGGTAGAAACCTGCAGAACTCCCTGCCACAGGAGGCTGAGGCAGCATAGGTTTAAATTGAGATGATGGGTCATCTGCTCAGAACAATTATAGCAAGGATAAAACCTACTCAAGGGCTTTGGGAAGGCACATGTACTCCATCAGGGCCTCAGGCAAACCATTTCCCAAGGATCATAAATGTCCTGCACAAGAACTTGGGAAAGCAGCCATTTGCCCCCAGGATGGAGATGGGCTACTGAATTAGTTGGCATGAGCATACATGAACAAGGCAGAGGGTTCCAGGTGCTAGGGCAGCCCAAGATGCTCTGTAGCAGAAGCGTATCCACCTAGCTGCCTCCCAGACACCATGGGGCTGGAGGTTGTGGGGCACGAGGCAAGGACAGTACCAGGAAAAGCAGAGATCCCCTTTGGCATCTTCTGTGATTGCACTGCCAAAGGCCGCTAACTCATTCTTGTGGCTGCAGAGCTAAAAGCAATGCTGCAGGGGTCTCTTGCCACGCTGTTGATGTAGGTGGTAGGAGATGTCCTGGGGAGCCCCTGCTTCTGCCATCATGGCTACAGGAATGGCAAGCTGGCCCTGTTTTTCCAGGAATCAGATGCCATTAGAATATGAAAGGCAGCAATTCTGCATCCCAACCAGCCTGCCCCCAGCAGATCGATGCGGAGCCGAGCTTGGAAGCTGACTTATGTGAAGAGCTGCTCTGCTGATAACAGAGAGGCTCTTGGCAGATGAATAGCCTCCTTCAAAGGTGAGGGAAGATCATGACAAGGCAGGCACCAAACATCATGGCTCATCTGTGCCAGGAGCTGCCCCGAGGCAGAGGGGGAGGCTTCCTGGATGAGGCCATCCCCTGTACCTGTCTCCCCTCCACCTCTCAGCCAGGGTCATCTGCAAGCGTAGCCAGGGGTTGCAGCCTCAGATACTGCTTGCATCCTTGGTGTGTTGCTTAGGCTTGCCACCCTTCACAGGCTGGACGTGGAGCTATTGGGTCCTCCAATCCCCATCGCTGTGCTGTGCAAACCACTGGTTGGCATGTACCAGCACAGATCAACCTTCCAGCTCTGCCTTTGCCACTGCCCTTCAGGAAACACCTCTGCTGTGGAGATGGGCCTGTGAGGGTTTTCTTAGCAGAAGGAAAGCTTTCACAGCTCCAGGAATGGATGATAGTTGTCCCAGGAGCATCCCTGACACTGGCAGGAGATCTTTACCCATGTAATGCCTCCAGCATGACATTCTCATGGGCACTATGCTGGGGAGCAGTTGAGCCCTGTGGAAGAGGGAACTGCCTGAGTTAGAGCTGCCCCCGTGACTTGGTGATAGTGTGCTGCTGTTTGCAGAGCATGGGACATTTCACTCCATGATCACACTCCAGTTCTCCCAGGAGGCCCCTGCGGCTCGGTACGACAGGGCTGACACGTAAGCCCTGCCTGGGGCAGTGGGCAGGGGAAGTCCGGTGCTGCCTGTGCCAAGCCAGGCCATGGGGACCTGCAACCAAAAGGCTCCGCTCTGTCCTTTTGCCAGTTTCCGGGCCAGGGGCATGAGTGGGATGTCCAGCTGTGGCTGCGGTTTGGGTGGCAGCACCGAGGTTGTCCGCCCTTCCAGCTCCCTGTGCTCCCTGCCCTGGAGAAAGGAGCCAACAGCCATGCTCACTTGCCTGGATGTGCTCCCTGGCTTTGGGGCATCCCAACAGCGCGAGGCATCACTGCCTTGCCAGGATCCCCTGGTTTCTGCTTCTTCTTCATTCCTTCTTTTTTGGAAAGACAGTCTGTCCCTTCCTCCTGTCTTGTCTTTGATGCCCCATACAAACCCACAGCCCGCCCCCCGCCCCCCGCACTCTCTGTTGCAGCAGGAGCTTCGTAGTGCACTTGGCCGTGGCCACGCGTCCCCAGCGCCCTCCAGCCTGCATTCACACACGCTGGGGACCGAGGCTGCGCAGCTCCACGTGTTGCCATGGGAACGAGCAGGAGTTGTGCTAATGGAAACCAGACCTGGGATTATGGGCCCCGTCCAGCAGTGAGCTGAGCCTGAGTGCTCTGCTTCCCCAGCTGGCACGGTCACACAAGCCAGTGAGCAGTGGGAGTGAGGGCAGGCGCAGAGGTCGGTACTGCCCCATCCTCTTTGCCACGGGGTCGCACGTGGTGCCCCAGGCATCCTGTGTACCTCACGGTGCCAGCAGGCCAGGCCATGAGTGATGCTGGGGTGCAGAGACATGCATGGAGCGGCAGGGACAGAGAAGAGCCAAGGACACTGTGAGAGCACCGCTGTGCCAAGGGACTTACCTGTGTCCCCTCAACCATGTCCCCCATGTATGCAAAATTTAGGAATGGCAGTGATTTCAGAGTAATACAGAATCCTTTCCCTGCTCCCACCTGCACCACAGCAGGATCTTGACCCTTGGCCATGCTACACAGGGCATGTGGGAGGCCTGTGGCGGCACAAGGACGGCCACAGGTTGGGTCAACACACCAGGACCTGAGCCACAGGGCCAGCAGAGCCACCATCTTCACTGCAACAGGCAGCATCAGGCTCCTTCCTGTCTGTCTTGCACAGTCTTGCCCCCCCACCCCTTCCCTGCTGACTAGACTCTGTTTCTAGCCCCCACAAATGCAGGGAAAAGGCTTGAAATTCTGCGTATAGACATCTGTACTCCCAGCCAGCAAGAGGGGTAAATATACCCATGGGAGGACAGAGAGAGAATCAGATAGCTCAAGATTTTTAAGCTAATCTCATGATTTTCTGGGGCTACTGAGGGCTTTCAAAAGCCTGGGAAGGCAACGTGGGCAATCTGGCGGCAGAAGATGGGAACCAGCAGCTCTGGGACGTGGTCCTGACACACTGATGTACCATGTAAGTGGGTTAGTGGCACAGCTGTGGGCATTGGCGGGTACTGAGGAGCAGCAGTGGACATGGAAATGGCAGTGGGGATGGCCCAAGGGCTGGAAGAAACTGGGACACCTCCGTGCATGTGGGTCTTCAAAGAGAAGTTTGACCAGGAGGTGGATCAGAGTGCAGGGAGAAAATAGCAGCACTAAGTGGTGACTTGGCCTATTGCAGAGAGACTCAGCAAGAGCGGAGTGTGGGAGGCTGAGACTGGAGCAGGGAGAAGGCAACAGGGCCTCGTGGCTGGAGCAACCAAGCCGGCATCCAGACTTTCCAGAAAATGTGGCAGGGCATAGGGAATGCTGCTAGCTTTGAGAGGCCATTGCTGGAGCGGAGATACTTTCAGGGACCATCACCAGCCCCACAGCCCCATTGAGGGATTTGATTTTGTCCTGGAGCTCCTGGGCACTCAGAGGCAGTGTCATGGGCACATTGTCCTCTGCTAGCTGCTGCTGGTGGAAGATCCTTTCATGCCTGTCTTCAAGGTGTTTCTGACACCTGAGGCTCCTTGACCTGGAGTTTCTACTGCAGGATGACACCCGTCCCTTGGGGAGCTGAGTGATTGCCCCTTTGTTCAGCTCCATGACTGCTCTCAGGCATGTGTCCAGTGATGGCTGGTACCATCCCAGCAAGAGCAAAAGGATGATCAAAAGGATGCTGATGGCAACCCAATGCCCAACACAGCCCAGACACCCTCCTCATCCATCCTACGTGGAGGAAAGAAGTCCATGTTTAAATTAGAGCCTTCCCTCACAAAGTACTTCCTTCCCCTCAGCCTCTGGGGTCACACATCCACATCTAATTCCCAGTTCGCCTTGCCATGCACTGCCTCGAGCTCACCCCAAGCTTTCCAGACGGCTCTGAGCCCCTCTGCCATGAGCTGAGAAGGTCCAGGCTCTCGCTGCAGCATGGAGCAGCCCCTCATAAGGCATTTTTCATCGACTTCAGCTCTGCCTTGGAGCTTGGCCCCAGCTCTCATGGCTGACAGCCTTCCATTTTGGCATTATCCATGTTCTCCTAGCCATGGTGGAGCCCAGGGAGGGGACGGTGGATCTGGAGGAGATGGCTGCAGCCCTGCAGCAGCAGGCATCAGCTGCCCATCGGCCTGCCAAGCTCCCCGCTGGCCCTGGCTTCCCACAAGCCTCCTCACTGGCGGCCCCTCTCAGTGGCCTCTCCTGAGTCGGCAGGGGACGCGGCAGACAAAACGTGGCGGAGATACCAGAGCCACGCATAGGCAAAGGGTGAGCAGTTGGCAAGGGGGCTTGGGGCTCCCAGTCCTCTGCCTGGAGACTTCTGGCACTGGCATTTGCCCCTCTATCCCCGTGTGAATCCAGAGCGCAAACTGGATCCATGGGGGGAGTGTTCCGCAGGGACCCTGGGAGACCGGGGGAACCAGGAGAGCTCTCTCCTGATCCCTGCGGGTTGGGGAAGCTGAGATGGGTTGTGCTGGTCCCTGTTCCCCCCCACCCCAAACACCATTGGTGCCCTCCCCTCTCCCTGAATCACAGCCTGCATCTCACCTTCCCTTTCCCAACTGGCAAAAATCTGTCAAAAGGATGCTCCTGTTCCCAACGGAGGCGGGTCGCCGTGGCAACTGGCAGGCATGATGGGGGGGAGCAGGATCCGACCCCCAGCACCTCACTATTCCCATCTCTCCCCCCACCACAGACCTCTTCCCAACACTGCAGCATCCCATAACCCAAACCCAGCTCGCACCCAAGGGCTAGGATTAAGCATCTGCCCAACCCCATCCAGCTCTGCTCATGGCTGTAGGGTCAGCAGGGGATGGCTGCAGAGCAGGGACAGCCCGAGGGCTTCCCATCCCCGTGGCCAGTCTCCATCCAGGCACTGTGCAAGGACTAGCCAGCTGATGCCACGCATCGGTACACTGTGTTTGTCCCTTCCCTACGTAGCCCATCTGGAAGCTTCCTCCCCACCATGCCCTTGACAACTGTCCCTCTTCAGCTGCTGCCTGAACTTCAAAGCCTACGAAGAACACACAACCTGGAGCTTTTCTTCTCTGAATTGCTTCCAGGCCAGAGAAGATGCTTTGAAAGCCCCCGGCCCTTCTCCCCTCCTCTGCAGAGTAATTTCCATTTCCAAAACATACAAAAAAGGAGTCTTTTTCCTCTTTGTTTCTCTTCTTCGTCTCTCTTTTTTTCCCCTCTGTCTTTGCCAGCTAAAAATATGCAACCCACCAGGGAGGGCAGGCTGGGAGAGCTGCTGTGCTGAAGGTTACTGAAGATCCTGGCTGCCGTGGGTGAGTGCCAGGCAGGAAGAGCTGCTGGAAGGGGACAGGGCCTTTTCCCCAGGCTTTCAAGGGGGTCCTGATCCAGGATATCCCTTTCCCCAGAGCTGGCATTTGAGACTTTAGATCTGTCATGGCAAGGACGTGTCTGGGGAAATGTTGGGTGCTGAGGGCCAGATTTCAAGTTGGTGACCTCAGCGTTGCCTGCTTGAGACATGAAGCCAATAAGTGATGTGAAACCACTGCTGCTCTACCGGGGCCAGCGTAAATGCATCACACCATGAAAGCCAAAGGGGTCAGATCTGACTGGAGGAAAGCCAGTCTGTCCTTAGAGTGAGTGGTGTAAGTTGGCCCCTCCATTTGGAGCCAGATGTGCTGGGACTGGGAGCACACAGACCAAGCTGGGGGCCAGGCATACCCCAACCTGATGTCCTGGTGTGTAGCAAAGAAATGCCCACCACAAGCATCTTCACTGTAGCAATGAGCTGCAAAAGCCAAACTGGCCAATTTTTTCTCCTGGCAAAGGAGACTCAAGCCTGTACTACAGGGATCAGAGAGACTCGGGAGGAGATGTGGGGCTGGGGGCAGGCAGGCAAACAGCAAGCAGTCCCAGGAATGCTAGCCAGGTGTGGGAGGGATGTAGGTGACTGAGGCAGAGGAAGGACGTGATTTACCTAATATCATGCTCCACCACAGAAGCGGATGGAGAAGAAAAACAACCCGGGGCTAGTTGTTCTGTGGAGACACTGTCAGGAGCTGAGAGACACCGAGTGGTGCCAAAGCAAGCGGGGAAATTAAATTGTGATGAATCACCCGGAGCAGGCAGAGTTCACCTGAGCTGCAGCAGCGAGGAGCTGCACTGCTAATGCAAACATGCCATGTATCACACGAGGCAGAGCTGGCCCCAAGAGCAGCAGGAATGCGAGCACACCCCTCTAGAAAAAATAACTGCTGCAGGTAATCCCAGCCCTGTCACTCCACTGAGCTCACGTTTGTGAGCGTGAGCACCCCGTTGTGCCAAGCGCCGACACCAGCTGTGGGGTGCGGGAGATGGGCTCTGTCCTTTGCAACCTGTCAAGCAAACTCAGAAAAATATGTTTTTAGGCTCACAGGGTCTTAACTTTAGGTCTCAACCAGGTCTGCATAAAAGGCCATGGGCCTCAAAGCTGACTTTTTTGTTGTTGTTGTTACCAAGGATGTGAACTTTGCAGAGAGACTCAAGGCTGGGTTTGCAGGAAATTTTGTCAGCACGTGGTTAATAACCATCCATGGGTCTTGCCCTGCAGATGGTGACCCCATGCCAAGGAACACCTTTGCCACACAAGATGTGTGGGAAGCTTTGCGTCACCCGTGGAGTCAGGGGCCCCCTCCTGGGCCAAGTTCTCCTGGAGTGCAGGGGTGCAGGGGGCCAGGACACCAGGGTAGGAGCAATTTTGCCAGGGGAGTGCTAGACAGCTTCACATAACAGGACACATCTTTTTGGTAGTCAGCCCATGGGGACAAAGGTTTTCTTGCCATTTCCAAAAGAGCTGAGAGCAGATTGTGGGGAACAGGATCTGGCACACTCAGCGGGGTGCCAGGAGATGCACAGCCCAAAGAGAGGAAGATGGCCTGGGATACAGCAATGACTCTTGCCAAGGCTGCCTGCAATGCCCCTTGGATGTAAGAAGAGCAGGGGAAGCCTGTTGTGGATTAAAAGCTGCTTATGAGGCAGGAAGCAAACAGTAGGAAAAAATTCCCTGTGCAAGATGAGGTTAATAGCAGGTGGCCCCAGAGCAGAACCAGGCCTGTTGTTGGTCAGGATCTTTATTGGAGCCCTGGGAGGGAGGTGGCGAGGAACTGAGAGGTGGCGAGGAACTGAGAGGTGGCAGGTTTTGGTGATGACACACAGCTATTTCACTCCTTCTGGGCCTGAAAAACATGGACCCAGTCAGGGAGACCCTGGTGCAGAAGGTACCAAGTTTGGATTGGGGGGTGGTCAGCAACATCCCCAAGGCAGGGTGGCCTCCAAGCCGAAGGTCAGGTCCATGGATGTCCCAGCCACGCAGGCAGACCCAGGGGCTGTGGCCACATCACTGAGCCTCTGTCCCTTCAGCAGTGTGATGGGGGCTGAGTGCTCCCACGCCAGGAGCCCAGCACCAGACAGCAAAGGAGGCTGCCTCTGGCCAGATGCTGACTGCCTCCAGCTCTCTGGGGCAGCTCTGAGCTCAGGCAGTGATTTATGGAGAGATGGATTAGTCAGGGATAGGAGGAGGAGGAGGTGCAGGGGCAGGCGTGGCAGGTGCTGACAGAAGGAAAAGGGCTATCAGAGCAGGATGGGGGGGTGCATCCCATGCAGCCAGGCTAGAAAAGCTGCAGGCTTCCCTGGAGCTCGAATTTACTCCTGCAGGGATGGAGACAGTCTCACCAGGCAGAGGGTTTCAGGCACATCTGCAGCCTGGGAAAGCATGTCTGCACATCAAGCCTGTTCTTGGAAATGGCCCTGGGCATCCTTCTGCTTGGACAGAGGGAGACGGCCAGCCCCGCTCTGTGGAGAATGGACACATACCTCCTGGATGGAGGGGCTGGCCTGACAGACGGACACTGGCCAGCTGGCACCACGCGTGCTGGTTCAGTGGATGGACAGACATATGCTGGGAGGGGTGAAGCTGGATATATGAGGGACAGTGAGCGGATACCATGGCCAGCCAGGCTGGTTGCGTGGCTGTTGGCAGGACAGCATGCCATGGGTGAGCCTGTGGAGGGGGCATACTTTGTACGGACAGACAGATGGACAGATGGATGGATGGAGGCCAAGTGTGGAGGGAGATATGTCACCATGGCGTAGGCGGGTAGCTGGGGCAGTGCAGCTGGGACAGACAGATGGACACCCGCCCTCCATGCAGCTGAGTGGTGCCTCCCAGGCCAGGGTCCTGGGAAGAAGTGCTGGAGGCTGCTATGCCCTGAGGGCTGGCTGTAGAGCAGGGTGGGAGGCAGAGCCCATGTGGAGGGGAACATCACTGGGCAAATCACACTGCTCCCTCCAGGCGCACTCAGCCCCACACCTTTACTTTCCCATAACTCCTGCGACAATGAAAAGCCTTTTAATGCTTATTGCTCTGTATCAGCTCTCCCCAGTAACAGCACCAGATGCCAAATAGGGATCCCATGAGAGCACTCATGAGATGCTTGCTCCAGATCCTGCTCCAGGCACCCTGCATGGGATGCCCCAGACGCAGACATGCCCCAGCTCGGAGTCCGGTGGGCTCAACCATGCACTCCCAGCAACCTGCAAGCAGGACCTTGGGGCAGATTCCACTCCGGGCACTGCTGCAGGCCATGGGCACACAAGGGCAAGGCTGTGCCAGATGACATTGGGCTGGGTTTCTTGGGCAGATGGGGGATGAAACGATACTAAGAAGAGTTGAGGCACCTCTATGGGGCACAGTGTGAAGTGTGCTGTGCCAAGAAGAGGAGGAGGCAGTGGATGTCACATGTGCTCTCAAGGAGCCAGGGGACATGCCAAGCCTGGGCAGGGGTAAAACTGTGGCTGCATGTATCCTGGCAAAGCTTTGGCTGTGGCACAGCCAGCCCACTTTGATTTCCTGTCCTGTTCTGGGCTGGGTGCAGATGTCAGAGCTGGGAGCAGAGGCAGGACTGCAGGGCATCCACAGGCAAGGGTTCTCCTTCACAGCTTCCCCAGACAGGGAGGGAAGTGAGTTTGGCTCCAAAATGCCTTCAGAGCCACCACCAAAAGCTAATAACCCTGACAGAAAGCTGAGCTGCGAGGAGGTAGCAAGAAAGACCCCCACACCATGTCTTAGAAAGCAGCAGGCCCAAGGAAGGCAGGATTTTGAAGAGATCACAAATTGAGAGGGGCACCTTCCTCTCACTCCTCTGGCCCCATCCCCTAGCCATTCATCTCTCCTTCACCAGGAAAACTCCTGTTCGAAGAATCGCATTGCACAGGGTAAACTGAGGCACAGTGAGAGCAGCACCAGGACCAGGGTTTGTCTCCCTGAGTTGTGTATGGGCTGATTCTCCTTGGGAATGTGGAGACCCAGGCTCATAGGTGGGTTTAACCCAACATCAGGACTCAGCAGCTCTGGGTTTTGCAGCGACAGTTTTGCAAGGGAAGCTCTCCCAGGGACCCAAAGGAGGAGGGCTTGTGGGACTATGGGTCTCCTTCACTGCCTGATGGAAAGGGAGCTCCTGGCATGGCATTGCCCAAGCTCAGCTTTCGGAGAGCCAGCACCTCCTCTGCCACATGGGGATCTGCACAGCGGCTAACCCAATAGCCCGCAGGATCAAGGACGCCCCAGCTCCTGGCAGCTCCCAGCCTGTCTGAGTGCCCGGGGCAGGTGGCATCGGATGGCTGAAGCTGTGACACATCCTTTCATCTCCTTCCAGGCAGGGTCTCACTTTCAGGTCACCTGCTGCCCTCTGGGATGGAGGCCAAGAGAGACACAGGCAGGTTTGATGTGCGAGACGTGGCCGCTCTGCCCTCACGTCCTCTGGCTGGATGGGGGCAGCGAGACTCCTGAGACAGCAGTCACTGCAGAAGCAACGTCCTGCCGCACTCACCCGATTCCCAGCTTCTCCATCTGGGGCCCGCAGAAGTGTCCCCAGCTCAGGGGGGGCTTAGCTAGTTTGGAGTCCAGCAAACATACCAGGAGTAAGGCAGGTTCCAGAGACTGTGGCCTCGCTCATATTTTCTGGTGATAAAATGGCTAATTCAGCTAGTGTAGCAAAAGGTACAGTGACCACAGGTGCCTCTTGGGCTTGATATCTCTTTGTCTTCCACCTAGCTCCCCTGCATTACTTGCTTGCCAGCTGAGAAAAGCCACGGTCGCCCCATTGCAGGAGTAGCTGGTCTTCCTCATCAGTGATATTGCAGACCTTTCCATTACCATCACTAGGTTCCAGAGTTAACACCCATAGTGCCCTAGGGGGATATGCCTGACTCTCTGGGCCATGGCTGTCATATCTCCGCAGCTGCAAGCAGAAGGTGTGACCCTCATTTTCAAGCTTCCCTTTGGGCACATAAAGGCCCAAAGCTGAGGACCAATGGTCACCCACATGGGATGGACTTGTCCATGCACATGTGCATGAAGGAGTTTCTGGGCACGTGTGCTTGCGTGCTCAAGAGTGTGTTGGGCAGCATGTGCATGTGTGGGTGCTTGTGCAAAGATGTGGAGGGGGGGTACTGGTTTCTGTGACATTTATGTGTGTGCATGTGAGGACATATCAGCATGTGTCAGAAGTGTGTGTGTGTGTGTGTGTGTGCACTTGAGAGCCAGGATGGGCTGTACATGCCACTGAGACTGCAGCCTCTCTTTGCTGCGGTGTTCCTCAGCATGTTCAGCCTAACGAGCCAGCACAGCAGAGTTAATTGAGGAGAGAGGCAAGCACAACTCGTCATTAAGGAAAGTGCTGCAGCAGGTATTGGTGGTGGCTGGAAAGAAGCTGCTTGTCCCCCTGGGCTGACAGCAGCCCCCGCAGGGGACACGGACAGCCTGAATCCCTGGGGAAGATGGCTGAAGAGAGGTGTCCTGTATGCACCGCTAACGAGGCCACAGCCCTGACCAAGGGCCGTCTCTGTTAGTAAAGGCAGCCAGGGAGGGGAATCGCTGCTGTCTGCGTAGAGGAATAAACCTGAGTGCTGAGAAAGGGGCAGTGCAGCCCAGCCAACACCTGGCCTCAAGCACAGCAGCAAGACCTGGGCATGGTACGGACAGGAGAGAGCACACTCCGTACCCCATCCCTGCTGCCTTGCATGGGGTTCCCACCCCACACCGGGTAGTGTGACAGGTTGCCCCACTACTGTGCCAGCCCTGGCTCCAGCCGAGCTGCGGGGAGTCTGTCTGCAGTCGGCCTGCTCCAGAGAACAGCTGGAAATGTAACTCTCTAGGCTAGTGAGCATGGTGGGAGCATCTGGCCAGCGCCGGGTTTGGTGTCAGGGCTGCGTGCCAGAGGGCTGGGGAACAAAGGCACCTCGAGCAGGATTTGAGGAGTAAATAATATGGCCTTGTTCTCTGGGGCCGGGGCTGACGGGAGGGTGCTGAGCCCTGGGACTGGCAGCATGCCTGCAGCCCTTCCCCCAGCCCTGTCTGCACCCCGGCCTGCATCCCTGCCCACAGCCTCTGCCTTGCACCCCTGCATCCAACCCTTGCATGCATCCCTGCCTACTGTCCTTCCCATAGCCCTGCCTGTGTCCCTGCCCACATCCTTACCTGCATCTCTGCCTGCAAACCTGCCTGCAGCCCCTGCCCGTGTGTCTGCCTGCACCCCTGCCTGCACCCTTGTCTGCACCCTTGCCGAGCAAGCCTGCCTACAGCCTGGGGTCCGGCAGCCTGCCTGCACCCCTGCCCCACAGCCCTGCCTGCAGCCCTGTCCCGCAGCCCTGCCTGCCTGGCTTTGTTTACTCAGATGCTCATGCCCGTTTCTTGCAACATGAGCCAGGGCCCACAGGAATGTGGCGGGGAGGGAGGCCGAGGGCTGGGGGTGAGGGCAGGGAAGGTGGGGGGGCCGGAGGCAGGCTCAGCACATGGTAAAGTGTGCCCTGCTCTGCCACTCACCAGTGGAAGTGGAGATTTTCCTGCTGTGCATGAGACCTTGCCCTGCCTTTGCCTCAGGGCCGGCCCCAGGCAGCAGCCCGTCAGCACATAGCTGTGCCCTCTCCTAACAGGGCACAAGGGCCCCAGCTCCCCAGACAGGAGCTGGGACCAGCCTCCCTTTGGGCACCCTCTGGTCAGAGTTCCCATCCCTGAGCTCTTCACCCCAAGCTGTAAATACAGTCCTGGTAGAAGACTTGGCTGGGATAAAGCATCTGCTGAGGTCTCCTGGAGGCATGGACCCCAACGCTCACCTGGCCTGGGGAGCCCACAGCATCTCCTCACACCGCACGGAGGCCCTGCCCTGGTGTCCTCCTACGTGGGAAACATCAGCGGGGATGGGTGCATGGCTGCGTTCCGTGACACCTGCCTCAGGGATATCAGGTGGGATGGGGGCATTGGGAGAATGGGTGCAGGGTGATCCAGAGAAGCAGAGCATGCTGGAAACAGGGGCGCCCCTTGGCAGGGCACCCAGCACCCATCCCTCCAGCTCATGGGGCTTGCTTGGATACCTCAGGAGTCACACCCTATGACCCCAGGCCCCTGCAGCCACCCACCTCAGGGAACTATGGGTTGCCAGGAGAAGTCATTTGGCTGCTTGTGGAAGGGAGTACACCCATGGCCCGATACCCCAGGGAGGGGCTGAAAGGCACCGCAGGGCTAAGATCCAGCCAGGGCGAAGTCTGGGGCATTGCAGGGGGAGGCTGTGGCTTATACAGGAAGTGATGCAAATGCCGGTGATGAAAAGCAGAGGGCTGGGCAGGCAGCAACAGCTCCAGGCTCTGAGCTCATCCCTGTGGGGCAGATCTGCTCCTGGGGAGAACAGGAGTACGTGGCTCAAGTTCCACCTTCACGTTGCAGCCTGGACCCGTGGGTGGATTAGGCCATTCTCCTGAGCTGTTCAGGACCTGGCTGAGTTACCAGGGACAGAGTTGAAGTTGGGGCTCGCTGAGTACTTCTCTCTGCAGACAAAGCTGCGAGGAGTGACAGTGCCAGGCATGGGAGGGAGGGGAATTGGGGCTCGGAAAAGGCATAATCTCATGGCAGCCCCTGCACTTGGATCGCAGGACCACTTGCCAGCAACCCATTGAGGATGGAGCTTCACGTGAGGAGCTTCCAAGACACTCAGACGTTAGATGCTTCCAAGCAGCACCTGGGAGACACTGCTGTGATGAATGGATGCAATCCCTGCAGCCCCAGCTATTCTCCTGCTGCTTGCCTGAAGGATATTTCCCTCTGGTCAGGTGTGCAAGGACCCTGAAGTTGTTTGCCAAGGCCTGTCCTGTAGCTCAGAGGAGACAGGCAGCATGACATATCTCTGGGACCCTAGGGATTGGGACCCCTTGTCAGACACTACTCCGATGCTCAGGTGGGTGTCATTCAGGGCCCCTTTCAAGTGCTGCTCTGAGGAGAATGTAATTAACAGTGATTACACTGTCCTCCCCAAACAGCCACGTCTGATGTCACGTAAATTCTTCCCTAACATGTCCCAGGCCCCAGAAAGGAATTAAAAGACATTTGGGTTTGCTGCAGAAGATGGCAGTAACGTCTTTGCACAGCACATGGGATGGCCAGGGTCAAGGCCAGCAAGTGCTTTTTTATTTAAGCTGCTTATTACCAAAGAGGCCCTGGATTGAGCTAAATCCCCCCACGCTGGCCCAGCCTGATTTGCTGCCTGGGAATGAATTTGTCTCCTTGGCCGCCGGACTGGTGGCAGTTGAGCCCCAGCTGAGACCTGCCCCTCACACAGACCTGGCACAAGAAATCAAATTTGAGTGCTTGGCCAAGCAGCTTTGAGCATTCCTGGCATGTCCCCATCTCTCTCTCTGGGCCCTCTGTCCCATGCGACCACACATGTCGTGGTCTAATGGGCTTGGGGATCCTCCGGAGTCCCTGTTCCAAGGGTGCAAGCACCTACCCTTCCCTTGTTGGACCTCCCCAAACCAAGGAAAGGAGAGACCCCCATCTCTTCTTCCCTGTTCTCATCTCTGGTTTCTCACGAGACTCTGGAAAGCTCACTCCGTCCCTGCCTCAGTTTCCCCTTTTGTGGTTGACTCATTTACCAAGTAGGTAAGTTTGTGGTTTGATTTTCCTGCAGATCCAACTACTCCAAGAGGGTAAATAGACTTTTTCTTCCCAACTGCTAGAGCCACTCTGCCTTCTCTCTTATTCATCACTGCCCTGAGTAAAATGGGCTCCATACTGCCCATATAACTGCACTGTTTGGGGATAGGTAACCCTTTGCTGGGCATAAATGGTCCCCATACAATGACCAGGCAAGACGAAGCTGCCAAAGCTGCCCTGTCAGCCCCTTCTCTGCCATTAGGTTCCAGAGTGAACACTGAGCAGAGGGGACAGAACAGCCATCTCCCAGCAGTGCTGTAAGCCTCTGCCTGCAGCCAGGCAGGCTGGCCTGCAAGGATGAGAAGCAGCCTGCCTTGCTTGAGGCTGTCGTGCTCTCATTGGGAAGGACCACAGAGCTGGAAAGGAGTGACTGCGCTACAAAGCCTGCATGTCCATGAGCTCCACGCTCTGCCTTGCTCCTCTACCCTCTTCCAGCCACGCCTCTCTCTCTGGGGCCATGTCCAAACATGAAAAGTGCCAACAGACCTCTCAAGGAATTGGCTATTGCAATGGGCACATTCAGCTTGAGGGTCAGGGATGAAGGGTGCAATTGCTGTGTCCCGTCCAGTAAGTGTTCACTCTGAAACCTAATGGTGGGGCAAGGCCATGTCTTGTGAGGAAGAAGCTATCTTTCTGGCACATAGTTTTATGTCCTTCCCCGTCTGCCCCTCTGCCTCATCCCTCCCAAGACCCCAGCTTGTCCAGGCCTGTATCCCTGCCCCACAGGGCCTCCCCCTAACTCCATGCATGTATCTCTCCTGGGACCCAGCCACCCCGATTTCATTCTTCAGCTGGCTTTCTCTTCCTCCCCAGAATTTTCCCCGTCTCTGCCTTGTCTGTCTCACTGGCTCTTTCCCAGTTGGCTCTAGTGGCTGTGCTGCAGCCGTATGCAGAATGAAACACTCTGGGAACACGTGTCCCCCACTGGATTCAAACTGATGTTGCGGGAGACGAAGGGCTAATTTATTAGCTCCTAGCTCCCACTGCGGGGACTGGAGTGTTTATGAGTTGATAACCTTATCACAGACACATTTTTAATTAAGCTCATTAGTTCTTTAAAATAAACAACATATGGGCTGAGCCTAGGTGGCTCAGCAGGGACACATGTTCCCCAGCAACCGTGGCCCTGGAGCAGTGGCACTGGTGAGCCCAGGAGCCAGGGCAGGAGGGATACCACACACTTGACATGGGTCAGAGTCCAGTGCTCATCCCGTGTACTGATCCAGACCTGGGATGAGCATTTGGAGATGGGATGGGAAGCGTCAAACCCTTCGACCTGTCAGGAGAGGCCAGAGAACCTCTGCACATCTGGGCTTGCTTCAGTCTCAGTGTGCTGCTTTCCCCTCTGCACATCTGTCCTGCACACTTGACCCTCCCTGTTGCTCATCTGTCCTGTGCATCTAGCCCTTCCTGCTGCACATCTGTCCCACATGCCTGACCCTTCCCACTGTACATCTGTCCTGCCCTACACCATTCCCAAAGCCCTGGACCTTAACTCCAGACTGGAAAAATGTTTTGTGGCCTCCCTAGCAGCCTTAGGGTGGTCCAGACGCAGAACAGGCAGCCCTGTGTTTGTACCTGGCTCTCCCTCCCCTTCTGAAAAGGCCTGGACTTTTAACCGCATGGTTTTCCTGACCCCAGTGGGACCCCAGCCTTCCAAACACTAACATTAGTCTTGGGTTTCTCCTCTTGACTGAAGTGGGGGGGAACCTGGATTTCATAAGGCTGTCAACACTCACTGGGTGCTACAAGAGCCCCCCCTGCCCTGCCCAGGGCTGTCCCCTTCCCCATACACCCTTCAGGGGCCTGTCCTGCTGTTTGGCCCTGTGGGGGAGTTGCAGCAGGTTTACTTGTCTCACCCTCCCTGGGAGCAGGGGCTTGGCCCCTGCAGGGCTGCCCAAGGCCCTCTAGACACCTCTGGACACCTCAGGCTGCAGCCTGGGGATGTCTATTCTGCTGACAGCTTGCAGAGCTGTATGAGATCCCCTTCGCACCATGGCATGGCATTGCAGAGGAATCGGGTGGCCAGTGAGCAGGTAGGACCCAGGACCTCATCTGGGTTGGACTGGACAGCACAGCCTGAGGGAAAGCCACTACTATTCATCTCCTACTCCACATGGGTGCCGGCTCAGGGCTTTGTGGTTTGGGACAGCACAAGAGGGGCTCACTAATCATCTCCTGGGTCACCTGGCAGCCTGGGGGAGATGAAGAGATGGTGCAGTACAGCAGCTGTGTAATCTCCATGGGGAGAAACAGGGGAACAGCAACACAAGAGCAGGTCTGGAGGCTGAAGGGCAAAGCATTCAGGCACCTAAACCACAGGAGTTAGTCAGCCAAAGGGCGCAGTGGGGCTGCTCCCAAAGAGAGGGAAGTAGGTTCATGTGAGGGTCCTTTTGCTTCCCAGTCTGCAGCATATAGCTGCTGTGGAGTGGGTCACCCTTGAATGGAGGGCTTGCTGTCCACCACAGGCTGGCCCCTCTCTCCATCATCTGCCTGTCAGGTGGGGTCAGACCTGAGGGCTTCCATCCACCCACCCATCCACCCATGCATGCATGCATACATGCATCCACCCACACATCCATCCATCCGCCCACGCATCCATCCATCCGCCCACGCATCCTTCCCCCTTTTTGCCCCATCCATCCACCCACCCATCCACCTTTGTGTCCATCCATCCCTCTGCCCCAGCCAGCCGGCCCATGCTGCCATCTCCAGCCCAGGCACTGCAGACTTGTCAGCACACGTATCTGCCTCCCATCCGAGGCACACATGCCACCAGGACCACAAGCCACCCTGCAGCACATAGCGAGCTCAGGGTGTTTGTAGTCCATCCCCAGCTGAGGCTCTTTAGGTACCAGCCTGTCTCCCTGACAAGGCCTGCTAACAGGGTGCCCTGGGAGGGCCCTTGCCTTCTTCTCCTCCTCTCAGCCCACGCCAGCCCCTCGCTCAGCTGCTGCTGACATTCGTTATCTCTAAAATCCCGCCTTGCTGGTGGAGGAGTAAAGCAGGACATCTCATCCCTGGGGAATGGCAAGCCAAGCGATAACAAAATCGCAGCAGCGAGGAGAAATTACCTTGCCTGAATTTTAAAAACTTCTCCCCAGGGTTGCCGTGGTAACTGAAAGGTGCATCACGTTGCTGTGACAACCCCGAAACATCCAGGTTTTGCCTTGCGGGCTCCAAAGCGTCAGGTCTCTGGGAGACAGCAGAGAGAGCAGGAGCCCAGCTCCCCAGGCTGAGGAGAAGCAAGTCCAGCCACTAGCCTGCACGGCTGGGGTGCCCAGCCCCGAGTCCCCCCACACAGAGCAGAGATGGAGACGGCCCCTCTCCCCACAGCCGGCGATTGCACCGTGCACCCCCACACCATCCCTTCCACCTTCTCCCCTTCCGTTTCTCTCCAGCTAGGGGGGAGCACTGGAGGAAGGGGCCCAGGAGCGCTGGGGGGGGCTCCAAATCCAGACCTTTCAGTTGTCTAAGGAGGCTGCAGGGAGGTGGGATGGGCTCCAGGTCCTACTGGCCTACCTTGATTTGGCCACCCCAGCACTGTGTAGGAGCCACCATGTCCCACCAACAAAGGGAGCCCCAGCAGGCAGCCCAGGGAGCCTCCTCAAGCCCCACTTGGAGGGGATTTGGGGCACCCAGCAGTGCCTTTGGCTCAAAACCCACAGCTGACCATCAGTGGCATTGTCTGAGCACACGAAAATCGCTTTGCCACAGAAATAGCCCCATCTGAAGAGGAAAATAGCAGGTGACTCACTCAGAGCAAAGGGTCCAAAATAGCCCCTCCAGAGCACTCCTAAAATTAGTTTCTTTCCCAGGAGGTCCTGGTTGCTGTGTCCTTCGCAGGGCACAGCCGTGGCTGTAGTCCTGAGGCCAGCTAGCTGCTGAAATCGTAACTGGTTCCCCCCAGCCCCTCCGCTCTGGACCCAACAGCTCTCCCTGGCAAGGCACAACCCCGACACTGGAGCTTGAGGGCCAGCCTAGCCCTCTCAGCACTCCCACCCATCCCGCATCTCCCTGTCCCATCCCCAGGCGCCTTTGATCCATGGATGTCCGTTATTGAGTTGGGCTCAGGAAAAGGTCCCCATAAAGACCTGCGCGGCTTCTGCAACTGCAGACTGCCGCCCCCATGGCTTGTGGCCCCAAGATGTCTCATTCGGCGGTCTTAGACCTGGGCCAGGATGGAGTGCCACATGAGCAGAGTCCAGAAACCAGCAAGCTAATGGGGTGCCAAGCACTTGCCACCCCATCTGGCCCCCTCGGACAGGTTTCAGCCTCCCCCCAGCAGCCGCCGTGTGGGACAATCCTGCCCTGCTCACCAGGGGAAAACCCTCTACCCTGACTGCAACAGAGAGGAGACCAAAATGGGGGCATGGAGCAGGGATTATTTTCCTGCTGGGGGCTGCAGGCAGATCAGGTGTTTTCCAGAGATACCAAGTCCGCAGGGAATCCGGGCTTTCCGATAACAGCTCGCCGATAAGCCTCCACATTGCTGTTTCCCGGCACAGCAAATAGCGGGGCAGCAAAATCCAGGCGGCTCCCATCAGGTGCTGGCACTTGTCCGGGCTGAGAGATTCGCGTCCCTTATAGGGGTTTCGGGGCGAGGAGGTTACCCCAGGAGCAGAGCGCGCTCCGTGCGTGTGGCTGAGAGCGCTCCCCTTGCCAGGCCAGCGCTCCCATGCGGGTTAGCGGTACCCAGTTAATTAGAGGAAGGAATGAATAATTCCTTTTTATAATGCAGCCTCGTGCGGCAGATGCCGTCTGCCTTGTCTCCGCGCGCTGCACGCGGGAGCCCGTGTTATTATGCTCTCAGCAGAGTTATTTATACACTGGGACATTTTTCAAAGCGCCGCTTTGATGGTCTTCCACCAGCTCGGAAAAAAAAGTAGTCCATCCCAAAATAACCAGAGTGAAAGTCACAGCTCTTCATTACGCACATCTTCAACCAGAGGGCTCAGAGCGAGGCAGAGAACAAAAACCCGTCACATTCCTCCCATCAAATCCACCCTTTTCAAGTGCATTTCAAATCAGTCTGAACCGCGGCGCTGGCTAGACGAGTGCTAATGATACCGAACGCACGTGCCACCCTGACTCCTGCGCTCAGGGGAGCCGGTGCGTTAGCTCCCGGTGTGCTGCGGAGGGGGGGACAGAGCTGTCCCCAGCATGCGCAGCAGCTTTTAAGCCACCTCCAGAAACCACAGCTATCTGGGGGGGGCTAGGGCAGGGCTGGACCCCATGGGGCCACCTGCAATGTCTGCTCGGCTGTGGGAGCCCAGGTGCCCAGCCGCGGTGGGGCACCCTTGAGGGAACCACGGACCCTCCCTGCTCACGGCTTTGTCATTTTCTGAGCAAGCCAAACTGCAGGAAGCCCTGGAAGCATTTTCTCCCCCCCACCCCCAACAGACTTCACAGAAGGGGAAAAAGCACCAAACATTTTTTCCAAGGAACTGGAGAAAAACCCAGCCCCCCTTTTCCCCCATCACACCCGCACGCACGCACCCCTCGGATCTGGTTGCTGTTAAAGGGAAAAAAAAGAGATGTTTGTAGGTGGTGACAAATTCCTGCGAAAACGCTTTTGACACGAAGCCGTCTCCCATCCAAGTTCCCTCCCGACGAAGATGGCAAGCAGCTCCCACCGCTCCCGCGCCTGGCGAAAGGCCCACGCTGCTCACCCCCGGCTCAGCTGCGGGCCAGGGGGCACCAGGCCCGGCGGATAGCGGGGCTCCCGCTTCCACGTGAGGCTGCCTGGCAAACCAGTGGGCACAGTGGCGCTGAGCCGCACGCTGGAGGGCAGTGGGACGGAGGGGACCCCACTGCCCCACGTCCCGCCCAGCACTAGGCTGGCGCGCCAGCCGTCGGACTGCACTGCCGTCCCAGCTCTCGGAAGTACGGGGTGATGTTCCCCGGGTGTTTCTCTTGGCTGCTCCCAGGACGAGGTGTGTGGTGTGACAGGCAGACCTCGGTGGGGGGACGCAGGATGGGCCTGGGGGCACACAGCCTGCCAGGGTGCTGTGCAGCCCCCTGCTGTGACTCCCTGCGGCCCCTGTGACACGTGTGAGCGCAGCATACCCCACAAGCAGCCCAAGCACGCAGTTAGCGTGCCTGCATGCCCACACATGCACAACCCTAGGCGTGCACAGACGCGCACGCCTTGCCATGCGTGCACTCGCTGGGCCGCTCTGCTCTCCTCCTTTTTGGGGACCACAGTGGTGGGCCGCTGATTCAAATGCTGATGGGCTTGGAGACCCCAAACTCCCTGTGCAGACCAGGCACCACCTGCATTTGCAATCAGCTTCTCCCGGCACCGTGGGGCCTCCAACCATGACGCAGTGACCCACTGAGGTTCATGGCCCTGCTGTCAATCATGCCTTGCTTGTCAATCATGCAGCCTTCACCAGGGTCTGCTGGGACTTCCTGGGAAGGAACAGGGCTGGAAGAGGACTAAGGAGTGTGGGGTCCTCTCCAAGCACGATGTGGTTTTCGTGCTGACCACCCCGGTCCCATGCCTGCCCCTATGACAAGCCCTGGCACATGGGGCGCTCCTGGGATGTGGGCCCAGCAGCTGCCTTCCTCGCCACCCCAGCTTTGCCAAGCACGGCACACCGAGCAGCCACGTGTCGCTGCACCGAGATCCGCAGCATCCCTCCCACGCCAGGCCCCCAGGCCTTTGGGTGCCTGGAGGTGTCCTGCAGGGCGCTTTGCTAAATCCCTGAATGAGGGACATTGAGGCAGGTGCAGCCCAGGAGGTGGCACAAGCCTCCAATCCTTCCCAACTCCCCTGGGATGAAATGCCCTTCACGGCATGTTCCCCCCCCCCCCCCCCCGATGCCTGTGGTCCTGAGCAGACTGACCCTGGCCTGGCTCGTCCGGCAGCCCGTGCGCCCCAGCTCCCGCAGCTCAGCCCCGCTGCCCCTCTTCCCAGAGGCGAGGCTCTGCTGCCTGCAGCTCTGCACGGCGGTGACTGCCACCCCGACGTGCAGCAGCTTCGGGGCCGCTGGCGCTGCCTGACAGCTGATTGACAGCTCACCAAGGCGGGGGGGGGGGGGGGGGAGGAATGGAGAAGGAAAAGTTGTCAGGACGTGTTTCTCCGAGAGAAAACAAAACAAATTGGGTGAGTGACAGGAGGGGCAGCACTGTGTTGCAGCGCACGAGGGCTGGGGTGCTGGGCCCCTCACCCATCCAGCTGCCCGCCCGGGGTACCAATCTGCCTCCAGGCTGCATCCCGCAAGGGGGCACGGCGGAGGGCACGGCAGCATCCCTGAGCTGCGTCTTCTGGCTCCCACCAGAGCAAAGGATGTGGGGAGCAAAGCAGCCTCACGGGAGCAGCACGTGTCCTGGGCACTCTTGTCCGTCACAGTGCCCCCTAAGAGACTGTATGCTTGCCTAGGGCTCTCCGCAGGCCCCAGCCTCAGTTTCCCCGTCACGACAGCTCAGGGCCAAAGTGCTTGCCAGGGCTTGCACATTGGTTTCTTCAGCAGAGAAGGGTTTCCTGTTCCAGGGGCAGCTTTGGAGAAAAGGGCTCTGGATGGGGACAAACACTGCAACCAGTCTGATGTGCACGTTGAGTCCCTCCATTTTGGCACATGAGAGGCCTGGTCTCGCTCAGCCTCTGCCCCAAAACAGCATGGGGAGAAGATGGTTCTCCTGTTCAAACGCTGCAGCCAAAGCTGAATGAATCAAACTCAGAGTCTGACTTTCCCTCCCCTCTGCCTCCCCACCAGGGGAGACAGTCAGAAACATTGTGTTTTGCCTCCAAATCTTTCTGTTGTGCCATTTCTGCAAGGTTGCAGCACCTCCCCCGGAGACCCCAGGTTTTGGCTGAGCCAACTCACTGCTTCCACAGCCGCTTTTGCATTTTGTTGCCTTGCAGCAGTTTTATTTGAGGAGAGACGCAGGCATTCCTGCCCTGCAGCACTCGGCATTCCTGTTTGCACACCTGCTCGCTCCCAGGTGGCTCCAGGCAGGGAGGTGTCTCCAGCCGGGAGGTGGAAACGCCAGGGACTCTGCTCCAGCTCTCCCTGCACCCTGACTAGCTCTCCTCGGGCGCCCCTTTTTGGGAGGGACGTGCTGACTGCTCCCAGCACGGTATGGAAGCGGAGGGGAGACAGAGCCGGCTCGGGCTGCAGGCCCCCGAGGGAGCCCGATGCGGCAACCTCATGGCATGTGCATCACCACCTCGGGCCAGCTGGTGGCAAAGCCTCCAAGAGACTGAGCTGCTACAGGGCCTGAGCTTGGAGCTAGCTTACATGGGGCCAGGACACCCCCAGATGTGCTGGCTTCCTCTAAGGGACCCCTCCCCCCACCCCACCCGGCAAGCACCCTGATCCTTACCGCCCAGCCCAGGACAGAGCCCACAGCCCTCCCCACGGGCCTGGGGCTGGACGAGCAGGTCAATCAGTGTGACTGAGTCTCATGGGGCCTGCGAAGAGCCCAGTGCCCAGCTGACCAGCTGCCCTGCTAGGGCTGGGGAGGCTGATGCCTCTGAGGCAGTAGCCCCAGCCACAACGTCTTTGACCATGTGTGAGCCATACCAAAGCCTCAGCTTTGGCTACCGGATGCTCTTGGCACCCAGCCAAGGGTGCTCACCCGGCAGCCCTGGCCCCTTCATGGACCCGCCTTTA
Source organism: Dromaius novaehollandiae (assembly GCF_036370855.1). Lineage (NCBI taxonomy): Eukaryota > Metazoa > Chordata > Aves > Casuariiformes > Dromaiidae > Dromaius > Dromaius novaehollandiae. Next base: position 641,325 of record NC_088109.1, read on the forward strand.
GGTGGCTGCTCTCTGTGCCTTAGTTTCCCTGTTCTTACGTAGCTTGTTCAAGGAGCTGCTCCTTGACCCAGCCTGTACACTGCTGCTCGGCAGGATGCTGCCAGCCATGTGGCTGGGACCCCCCCGAGGGCTGCACAGGCAGCAGCTCGGCTGGGAAGGCCAGCTGAGGCCATGGGTCCCAGGCCCCAGGATCCCGTCTGCTTTTGGTTTCTTCAAATAGTATGGGAACCCCCCACTCCCTTCCCCAGCCTATAAATTACATCCACATTTCTGCACATGATGAGTCAATTAAAATCATCTTTTTTCCACCCCAGCAGGGAAACCTGGACCATGCAAGACCCAAGCCAGAAACAGGCTCTCGTTCCACAGGCTGCAAAAACATCATCTGGCTGGAAAGGCTGAAGGAGAAGGGACACATCTCCTTCTCGTGCACAGGCTGCCCCGGGACGTGGCAGGGCCTGTCAGCTGAGGTCTAGTCCCATGGGGGCCAGGAGGGGAGAACTGCCAGGGTGACACAGCCAGCAACCATCCCTCCATCCCAGGGCACAGAGGAAAAGCTGACGTGCCTCACTAATTCTCCTTTGTGTATGCAGCATGTGTCCACGTCGCTGGAGTGGTCTTCCCTGCCTGCTTGTCAGCGCTTGGTAGTCCCGATTAGGCTGCTGGCTTATTACTGTTCACTTTGTGGCACGTGGAGGGCATGGGCATGGCTGGCCAAGGACGGAGAGGGCCACAGGGGCTCTGTGCCATGGGGCAGAAGGGGGTGCTGCCCCCCCAGGGCCCTGCTGCCCCATACCCAGTGGCACTGCCCAAGGCCAGCCCTGCTGTCCGGGTGCAGCCTGGCATCGCACAGGGTGCCCTCGCCCAGCCGACTCATGTCCGCCCAGCCCTCATGGCCCAAGCGGACTAATCCCAACCTTCATTCAAGCTCAGGACCCCCGAGTCCTGTTTCCCTTCCCAATATTCTCTGTGTCTGACCCCCACAGAGAGGTCACAGGGATGTGTCTGTCTGGAGCCACTTGGCCATGTTTGGGGCTGGCGGAGCTGGCAGGGCTGCGTTCCTCACCACTGCACTGATTGCGGCGGCAAGGAGCAGCCCCCAGCTTGGCGCAGGGCCCAGGGCACTGGGGGCCAAAGGGGCAGTGGGGACTCAGCTGCTGGCATGCAGTTTCCCGCTGTGCCCCCCCCCCCCAATGGAGAAATGCAGGGGAGCATGGGGAAACCCACAGCACAAGCCACGATTTGGATTAAGTTTTTTTGCTGGTGCCCAGGGACTTTGGAATCGGCCCCACGCCAGGGTGATTCACGTGGGGTCGAGCACGAGCTGAGCTCAGAGGGGATGCACCGCATGGGGCAATGCCTGAACTGTGTTGTGCCTGAGGACCACATCCCAGCCCCTCTCGGGCCCCTGCCGGCTCCAAGACCCTTGGGATGGGCAAGGGCATCCAGGCCAGTAGGACCATGCACCACAGCAGTGGTAGCCCCTCAGGAGCAGCAGGTGCTAGTCCTGCTCCCAACCTTCAGGGAGTGAACTAGGGGGGATTCAGACCCAGACAGCATCCACCAAGCTGGGGCAGAGGCTGCAGGTCAGTGCTAGGTTCCTGGAGTGGATTGGGGAGGAGATGGGAGCAGGATATGCCCCGGGCTTCCCCCTGGCTGGGGAAGGGGCCTCTTTGCACAAAGCCCCCTTTGTCTGCACCGCACCATGGCCGGCTCCGGTGTCAGGGCTGGGCTGCAGGTGAGGCACCAGCTGGGGCAGGAGGAGAAGCAATACGGGGCTGGCAGGGAGAGGAAGGAGGCGAGGCGGATCAGGTAGCACCGTGCCGCCCGTGAGCCCTGGCACCCGCTGCCCTAGGAGCTGCACGTGCCCTGGCCAAGCCCAGCCTCTGATGCCAGAGTGGGTGCCATCCAGCATCTGAGCCAGGCAGGCACTAGTGCCAAGGGCACCCAAGGGTTCCCCCAGCTGCAAAGCCTGACCGCCCCCCATTCTTCCATGGGGCATCCAGGGCACTGGATGAGCCAAGGTGATGCTCCCCTCCATGGGCATCGGGTAGCTCCAGCAGCATAGCACCCAGTGGGGCACAGGGCTCCCCCCAAGAGGCAAAGCCACCCCAGCAGCTCCCCCCAACCATGGCTCTGCTCGAGCTTCTCCAGCAGGGCAGAGTCAAAGGGATGGCTGGCAGGGGCACCATGGAGCACTCCCGGTGGGAGTTCAGGGGGCAATGCAGGTGGATGGGAGCCCTTGGCGCAGGGGTGGCAGGGGAGGCATGACTGACAGCCGAAATTGCAGGCCATGGCTGCTCACTACTGACTGCAAAGGGCTGTTCCCAAAGGAAAAGGAGCCTTTCACTGCACAGCTGGGCTGTAGCCCTCCCCCCCCTCCCCCAAACACCTCACAGAAGCCCCACTCACTCCCCTGGGCATCTCTCCCTGGCCTGCAATCCCCCTTCCAAATCTTCCTGGGGCATTTCCCCCATGATCTCCCTCAGCTCCCCCAACTTCTGCCCCTTCTGCTTCATCTCCCACCACGATCCCCCTCTGGCTTCCCCACTCCTGGTGCCTGGGGTGTCTCCTCTGCAAGCCCAGGCCAGCCTCCCTGCTGTGGCCTCGCTGCTGACACTGGAGCTGGGGAGTCCAGGGGGCACCTGGGTGAAAGCCCGTTCGCAGGGAAGGTAAAACTCTTCCAGTATGATTCAAAACTACTTCAGATGCATTTAGTAGCTCAGCAGAGGAGGATGGACCGATATGGAGGGGAAGGGAATTGGGAGCAGTTGGGTTTAAACCCCTGGAAGCAGAGCAGTGAAAGAGAACAGAGGAGAGACTTGAGCCAACCTGAAAAGCCCTAGAAAGGGCCAGGGAGAGGGGGAGGAAACCTGACGCATGCAGCTGGGGACCAGGAGCACAACAAGAGCTGGCTGAGGAGGTGAGCTGGCTCCGGGGCATCTAGGGCTGTGGTGGGCCGGGAGGGAGTGTATGCATGTGCATGCACGTGCACACACACACACACACACACACACACACACACACACACACACACACACAGGCTGTCTGCCTGCAGCTCCAGCCCCAGAGCACCAAACAGCAGCTCTCATTTCATGTCACATTGTAGCACATCCCAGGCTCCCATTGCGTGCACATAGTGGCAGCAGCACCAGGCCACAACTCTCCCCAGAAAACGTCCTGCTGAGCACACCCGGCTTTTCGGCAGGAGGCAATGACAGGAGGGCTGAGCGGAGCTGAGCCCCGGGGCCGGTGCTGTGTCTGCCTGCGCCTGCTGGAGCTCAGCGCGAGCTCCCGCGAGCGCCCCAAGCACGTGTTTCCGTGTTGAGTGCTCTGGGCCGGCATTTCCTGCCCATCTCTCTGCATCCTGGGTCACTGGCAGTCCAAAGTGGTAGTGCGAGGATATTTTCCCTGCCTCTTTGGGGATGCCCAGGACTGTTTCAGTGACGATCCCAATTTCCAAGCAGGCAACTGAGACATGGGCAGGACACAAAATCCAGGAAGGGCAGCACTCAGCATGGGGACGAGCTTGGGGCTGGCCATGCTGAGTGCCGAGCCGCGCTGTGGCTTGGTAACTCCAATGATTAATGACTACTCAGGAGAAAGGCTGTTTGCATTAAAGATTTGGCTGCTTTCCTTGCCTCCATTAATGTGAGAGAGCTCAAAATGCTCAGAGGGCCTCCCAGAAAGTCAGGGCATATCGCGCTCAGGAGTTTCAGTGTTAATAAGGCTGAACACTAGCCAGAAAATCCCAGACCTTAGAAGCAAACTGGCAGTGATCTTTAGTTCTGCCCATCGTAGGTGTTGGAAGAAGCCGCAGCCTGGTTGCTACAAAGGTGCTGGCAGCCCACTCTGCAGCTGGCTCTGCCTCTCACCTTGCTGCCTCTCAGGTTGGGGCATGGGGCTCCATTGGGGCCTCCACACATCTCCAGCTCCAGCTTGGGGTCTCCATGTGCCCTGTGGCTCAGTGTCCTTCCTGTTTCTCCTGTTGTCCACAGAGGAGAGACCTTAGTAGTGCTTAGTTATAGGGAAACTGAGGCACGGAAGGGTTGCAGGGGCATGTGCCTCTTCACCTGCCCAAGGACTGCCCCAAACATCTCTCATCAGCACCCGGCCCCAAAATCCATCTCCATCACCCTGCTCACCTCTTGGCCCTCCCCCTAGACCTGCTTCTGCAAATCTTCCCGTGCCTTCCACCACCATGTCATACTCTGCATCACTCTCTGCTCCCCGTGAGCACCCCCCAAATGAGCGCAGGCCCGCTGGCTCCCGGCAGCCCCCTCGTTGCCCACGGCGGGATCATTAAGGTGACAGAGCAGCCTCGGCAGGCAGGCTGGCCTCGCGGCTTGGTGGCATGTTGACAGCTTCAAGCCATTGGCTTCCTGTGCCCTATCGGGAAGCGCTAACAAGAGCTGACAAGGAAACCTGTTTTCCTCACAGCCCCACGGCTGCCAGCCCCGAGCTGTCCTGCTGGGGGGGGGGGGGGGCTTGATAGAGCTGGTTATTTTGAGATCTGCTGCTGCAGCATATAACTTCTGACACAGTTGTGGAGCCAGGCATGACTCCGAGCCACCTCCGTCCACCCTGCTTGCTGAGGGGGGACAGGACACCGTGCCCACCCTGACTGACAGAGCAGGCTGTGCCTACCTCAACTGATGGAAGATGCTGCTGATGGTCTGAGCAAAACTAGCCCCTCCGGCAGGACTGTGCCTATCAGCTCCATCTGCTTCCCTGAGGAGACTAGTTCACCAACAATAATAGGAGACAGAGGCAAGAGCCCAGCTGATTTAGTCCTGTCTCCGAAGGGAAATTCCCTCACTACAGCCTATGCCCATGGCCCTGTGTACTTTTGCCAGGCACCTCCAAAAAGAGCCTGGCTCCAACTCCTACCCACCCTCCCTCGGGGTGCAGGAGGCAGCTGTTAGCTCCCCCTTGGCCTTCTCTTCTGCAGGCTGAACGAACTGGCCAGCACAGCCTGGGTCTGGCCTTGTGTCTCCGTGCCCAAGCAGGAATCCCCTCTCCTTCGGGGACAGCCTCAGTGCTCTGCCCCACCAGTATGTCCTATTGAGGCCAGCGACGAAGAGCGAGCCTGCTGCTAAGTCTCTCACTGCCAAACTGCCCACCCCACAGATGAGGGTGTTCAGGAAAAGCCCAAGCTCCTGGGCCAGAGCCCAGCAAAACCCTCAGGGACCCAGCTGCCTCGGCACGGAAAAAATGACAGAGGGGAGCCAAAAACAACTCCAGGCTGCTAAACAAGGCCCGAGAGCAGGGCAACAGCCTGGCCCGCTATGGGAGATGTGGCGAGACCCTGCCCACAGAGCTGGCAGCCCTGGGAAGCACAGGCTCTTTCTACCCAGGGATGGAGCCCGTGGTGCTGGGCACAGTCCCCACTGCCTGCTCTCTCTGTGGCCTCTATTCTATGGGCCCCATCCTGTGGCTTCTTTTCCCCTAGTGATTGATCTCCTGGGAACGCAGATGCTAGGTCTTTCTGAAGGCAGTGGGTCACAGTGTATTTAGGCAAGAACAGCTGCATTTCACTGCCTGAACTGGAGCTGCAGGTGCTGGCAGGCACTGGAATATCTGTGCCCTGTTTAAGTGCCTGTCGCAAGAGCTCAAGAGCTGAGCGAGAGGCTGGTTGTGTGCAGGACAGGAGAGAGAACTCCGGCACACACCTTGGGGTGAGGGGGGCAGTGTACCTGCCTGCCTGGGCTCTGGGTTTTCCCTTCGATGGACATCCAATGGCAGTGCCATCCTTCGGGGAGTCTTCACGGGCGATCCCTCTGACTGCACAGGAGGACTCAGCCCCTTGTACACACTGCCACCCCCAAGCATTCTCTGGGCTCAGTGGAGCAGGGAAGGGGGAGCCCAATCCCCGAGAGCTTTCAAACTGCTTTCAGAGTCAGGCTGAGGCAAAGGCATCCAGTTTCCCAAACCCTGTTGTTCTTCTGGCCAGGAGAGACCCAGAGCACCCACACCATAGTGATCCCCCCAAGGGAGCTGCTAGCTGCCCCCCAGCAGCACAGCATGGGGCAAGTAATGAAGCCCTATGCCACGGGGTCCTGGCAGGACTCTCCCTGCTATGCAAAGGACATTTCTTGCAGGATGATGGGGCATCAGCTTTACTACCACCTTGACAAAATTAGGGAGCAGCACTGACCACTCCGCACAACCTTCTGCCTGGTGGCCATAGGCCTGAATATCTACTCAAAATGGGGTCTGGATTTAGGGGAGAATGGTGAAGGGGAAGCATCTGAGTTTCAATTCATCCATCATGATCAGGCTTTGCTTGCAGTGAGATTTCTGCATGGAGACTACTGTGTGGCCTGCATCCCCAGAGCCCTGTTAGAACCTAATTTAATTAACCCAGTCAGTGTGGGGAGTGTTGATGCTTCACAGGCCTGGTCAAGAGAGTCCCCCAAGGGCAGCTCCAGCAAGGCTGTGAGCTGAGCCTGTGCGTGGCCACCCCAAGCCTGGGTACCGTGACCACACTGTGGCAATGTCCAGCCAGCTCAGACCCTGAAGAAGGGCAGCAAGAGCCATGCCCTGCTCACATTTGCACTGTGCCAAATCAACACGAGCTGCGAGCTTTGCACTGCTGGTGCCCAGTCAGCTCCAGGCAGGATGTTCATGTTCTCCATGTTCACCTTCAGCAGGGATAGAGTGTGCTGCAGCATGAAAGTCAGTCTTCAAAGAAAAGTGCTTTGGCCTGCCTCCTGGGCAGTGCTTTGCCAGGAAAGCCACCGATGCCTGAGAGATCACAGCCTGGTACTGTCCCCTCTTCAGGTGGCACAGGGCTGCTGAGCACCGATAAACCTCAGGGCATACCACAACTCCCATTACCTTCCCTGTCTTCAGTGCCCAGAGCTCCACATAACCTTGCGTGTCCCTGGGCCATATCTTCTCTGCTCGTGCCAGGCAGCTGAGCCCTGCCTTGGGGAGGCCTGGCACTGCCATGAGCCCATTGCCACACTGGATGCTCCGTTATTGCGGGTGAACTAGGGACTGGCCAGGTCCCTGTTGCAGTCACCTAGTATGTCACCATCCCACATATCACAGGCCAGGGGACAGCTGGGCCTGTGCAAGGTCTCCGATTGCCAGGACATGGCTGCATGGTGAACAGAGGCAGCAGTGCTCTGTGCTTCAGTTTTCCTGGTTGGGCTTGGGCAGTGCTTTGACTGTTTTGAATACTGGTGGTGAGGAGCATCAGGTGGGCACGTAGCATAGCCAGCCTTTTGCTGGGCGAGTAGGGGCCTTGCCAGGAACCATGCAGCCACATAGCCCCCCCCACCCAGGGGTGCCCATGGCCGGAAAGGGAAACTGAGGCACTCAGCAGCCTTGCACCACTGCCAGGCTCTCCTGCTATTTATTGCAGAACTAGCTTTCTCTGCAGTTCACATTGCCACCACTTGCCTCCAGTGCCACATGGAGGCAGATGCCAACCCATGGGCAACACTGCCATAGGGCAGGGCCTGGTGCCTTTGCTTCTTTTATCCTCTGGCAGCGCCAGCCTAAGGCCGTGGCCAACAATGGTCGTTAGCAGCAACAAGCAGGAGGCACTGTTCTGCCTGCAGAGTAACGGCAGGGCCCCAGGCAGGAGATGGGCCATGAGAGCAATAGTTTGGAAGTGATTTCTGCAACTGCATGTTCTGCAAGCCCTTGGCATGAAGAAGTAGGGGACCCTGACACAAGGGCAACCTTGAGGCCACAGCTCTTCCCGGGGGAGCTGGGAAAGGGATAAGGGCCACTGTGAAACAAGGAACAGAGGGGATCTGACCCCTCCATGTACCACAGGGTTGTGGCGTGTGACTGGCTGCAGGGCTCAAGCAAAGCCTTGCTCCAGAGTATCCTGCTTTGGGACCCTGTCCTGGCAGGCAAGGGGTTGGGGCAGCTTGGTGCCAGCCCACAAAGAAGCAGCAGTACTGCCTCAGAGGACCCTGTGAGCCCATGCAGCACTCCTGACTCTGTCCCCACAGCTCACCAAGTCCCGAGACGAGCACCACAGTGCTCAGGGTAGGCTCAGCTCCAGCCATCTGAGCAAAACCTGCAGCAAGGGGGAGAGGGGCTGGCAGGAGCTAGGTTTCTCCCACCCAGCACAACCCAGGAGATAGACCAGACCTTGCCGTTTGCCCCCTCCCCCCTGCTGTCCCCACACACCTAAGTGCTACTCCCCATCCTCAGCACCCTTAGGCAACCTGGCACCTCCTCCCAAAGGGCCACACCTCTTCCTGGCATCCTGCAGGCTGGTGCAGAGGAAAGGATGCACTGCACAGCTCCCATCGCCAGCAGAGATCCCGGTTCACTCTTGGCATCCCCCTAGCAGGAGGATGTGCTTTGAGTGGGATCAATAGGCTGCAAATAGCTGAGCTGCAACAACGCACTTTATCGACCCACTGAGCTCACATGCTGGGAAACTGGGCAGTTAGAGCCCAGTGCCCAGAGGAGCAAAGCACTTTGCTGTGCTGCCAGCCAGAATGTACCGGGAGATGGAGAGGCTGGCAGGACTGCAGTAAGGCCCCACGATGGTGTGCTACGTTTGTCTTTCCCTGACATCATCCCGCTCCTTTTCCTGCAAGGAAACAGGCACAGGGCTGGCCCGCTTGATTCATTCACACCTGCCCGACTTCCTCTCTGCTCCAAGCTGGGCATGGGATGCTGCATCCTAGGAGCCCAGTCCTGCACCTACTCTCCCCCCTGAGCCTAGGACAGCTACTCCAGCTCAGGGCACTGGCTGCTCACAAGGAGTCTCCCAAGCTCTCCTGCTCTGTCCTGAGCCCCTTCCTTTCCCCTGGGCTGACAAGCAGGGAGCAGAGACTGGTGGGTCCCATAACCACTAGGCAGCCCAAAACCTTGCAGCTGCTGGCCCCTGCTCCAACCACTAAACTGTAACTCCTGGGCCTGGACCTAGAGCGATGCACAGTTCAGGGACCCTTACATGCAGGAAGGGGGCACCAGCCTCAGGCAGCACACATTAGAAGGGGGGGGGGGGGGGATTGCCCTGCCCCACAGTTCACCACGTGGCAAGTGAGAGGGACAAGGCCTTCTGCCAGGGCTGTGCTCAACCTCTCCCTGAGGGTGGCCCAGCAAGGCCAGGTCCTTCCAAAACCTGACCCAATTCACGCTTCTCCCTGCTGGCAGAAGGGATGATCCCCAGGCCCCACATTTCAGAGCCTGATTTGCCTGAACGTTGTACTATGTCCAGAACTGGCACCAGACACCACAGCTGGGCCACGTCTGCCACCTGGTGGCATAGCCTCGGAGGCACAGCTGGCCCCAGTGATGCAGCAGACCCTCCCCGCAGCAGACCCTCCCCAGGGAGACAAGGCTTTGGAGGGCTCCCAGCCTACTCCCTGAAGGCCTCTTGGCTCCTCTCCACAGCACACTTCAGGGACAGAGCCTAGCCCCGGGCTAACACACACAGCTACAGAGCTGCAGCCCAGGCAGGCCCAGCACCAAAGGAAGGCAAGGCACTCTTTGCCAGCCAAAAACAGGCCCCAGGCTTGGCCCCTGGACTGAAGCACCCCCAGAACCCCCATACAACTCACAGAGACGCCCTGCCGTGCACAGGGAAGGCAGCGGCTCCATGCAGCACCAGGCAGCAAAGGCGCGACAATGTGCTGGGTTTCACGTAGCTTATGGCTGCACAGCAAGGGCAATTTGGTTCACCTTCTTGCCAGGAAACGAAACACGCCAGGAATCCCATGCAGGAAGGGACTTCGTTCCAGAAACCCAAGGATCACCGAGCCAGGTGCAGCACCCAGCTTTGCACATCCAACCCACTAAGACCTCCTGGACATCCTAATTTGGGTGGAAGATTTTCCTACCTGGCTTGGTTCACCCAGAGCCTGACACCCCTCAAAAAGCAGGCAGCAGCCACCAAGTGCCACACTCCAGTGCAAGATGCAGCACCAGGAAAAGCATGGTTCAGTCCCCCCCACCCGAAAACTAGCTGCAGGGAGCAAGTGCAGGGCCAAGGCACAAGCCAATAGTCTTCCAACCTGCAGCAGGAAGTGGCAGAGAGGGGCAATGATGAGCTGCCCTCACTGCACCTCTGCAAGCTAAGCCCTTCCTGTGTTCCCCCCGAACACTGACCCAGGCTACTCCCCCAGGGAGGGAAGTCTTCCCAGACAGGTTTCCCTGGGAGGCAAGGCTAACCAGGACCCAGGCAAAGGCTCCTGGCTCTCCCTCTCCCCACTCAGATCTGGAACCCATGCAATTGTTTTAGGCTCTTCTACCAACAGTAGGCCTGAACCAGCCAGTACTTCTGCCACCACCAAGCCCTGCCAGGCCCCACAGCTGAGGCAGCAACAACAAGGGTGCTGGTCGGAGCTAAGCCCAGCTTTCTCTGCTCATCTTAGCAGCAGCCGGAGATTTCTGGGGCCAGGGCCTACCTGCCTTCTCAGGAAGCTCAGACACAAACACAGCCAGACAAGGAACATTAAGATAGCAGGGGCTAAATTAACAGTTGTAAGGAAAGAAAGTAATCTCAGAAAAAGATAGCGCTTGCCATGACTCATCCATCCTCCACCTGCCCCATAGTGCTGCACCTCAAAGGACTGGAGGAAAGCCTATGTACAGCACATAAATTTCGTGCTAGCTCACCACCCACCAGCCTCTGGAGCAAAACAGGTTTCCTGCCCTCTTCCCTCAGCACAGCCAGACTCTCACAGAAGAGAGGCTCCCTCCTCGCAGAAGGCATTGGTTTCACTGCCCATCAGAGCAGCAGGTAACATCCAGGGTCTCCCTATGAACGAGCATACTCCTCCAGGCCGAAGGCTGCCTCACAGGTCAACAGCCCTGGAGTAAGCTGCAGGATACATTTTTGGCAGCCCTCTCCCGCTCCCCAGCTCAGCTCTGCAGAAGGTGCTCATACAGCAGGAGGGGATACAAGGATGTCTCGGTCCTCAGAAATCACTGCCTGAAAACAGTTACAGCAGTGCAATAGATACAACCAGCCAGCTTCCACCCTGCGGTTCTGAGAAAGGACACTAACAAGTCGCAGCGCATTGTGGAGATTAAAGGAAGTGGCAAGTGACCTGAAGTACATGCGCAATGGCTGATGGTACAAAGACTCCACGATGAGGTGTTGGCGAGGAAGAAGCAGAATCACAGAAAGGACAAGTAGCACTGGCAACTTATTCTTCATTAACCCACTGAGAAACAGAAAGAGGATCATTTTTGGATGTATTTCTTTTGGAAATGAGCCAAAACTGGCAACTAGAATCAAAGTCTTCAAAAAGTCTATACAAAGATGTATCATACAAAATGTACAGGAAAGTTCTCAAAAAACCAGACAGACAATACAACAAAAGGAGAGTAGAGACGGTGTGAAACCACAACTAACACATCCTGCCCCTGCTCTGGAGGGCAGGAGCGGCAGTGAGACAACACACTCCAAACACAAAATACATTACACTATGTACAAGACCGTATAAAGATCAGCATCCCCTTTGGTCTAGCCAGGAGCTCTCCAGCATGAAGTTGGGACAGTTCTGACAATTCACTCACAGAAGTGTTACAGGCTGAGAGGGGGAAAACGTCCAAGGGAATGAAATGGTCAACTCTAAACCATAACCAGAACACGGCCAGGCCAGCAAGGCTACAGGGTTTAACAGTCAGTTCTGGCTAACAAGTGTGTTGCAGGCTCGCAGGCCAGAGCACATTACTCCATCTCTGTGAAGCGGGCAAACATGGCTTTCCGCACTGCATCTTTGTAGGAATCTGCAGTGGAGACACCATAGGAGCTACCCTTGGCCCCCAAGCCAGCTCCTCTCATCCGTACTTGAGCCTGCAAAGCAAAAGAGACACGGTTCAGCTCTGGAACAAGAAGCAACATACCTACCCTCCCCAGCCCTCTGCAACAGGCAGGAAACCACCCTACTTGGGAAATACAGAAAACATTCATGATTCAAACCGGCATCTCAGCCTCACCTAGTGGGTCTCGTGCTGCTGAGAGTACTTCCAGCAGGACCTCAACCTTGTATACAGAGACAAGAGTCCCAGGCTTGATGACTCTGCACCACTCTTACCCCTCCCCAAAATCAGCTGAAGTGAAACTGCACGAGAATAGAGCTCCGAACAGGATAACTCACAGCACGGGCAAATCCAGGGAAGCGAACAGCTGGGCTGCTTGTGCTATCTGGACAGAGGGCAGCCCATCCTGAGCAGTGCGAGGGGTATGCAGCTCTAATCCTTGGCTGCTGCTGTATCACCTGAGGAGCCAAATTCCTCAAGGAGGCGAACACAACCCTCGCTGTCTGAGTTCCAGCTCTGTCTGAAATGCTACAGCCTTTCTAAGGCTTTGCTAGGCAGCTTTGATAGGAATGGCAGTTTGTGCAAGCTACATTAAGTAAGAGATCTTCTCAGCAGTGAATACCTCTTAATAAAAGAGGTACCAAATCAAAGAAAGCACCACACTCCTACTTACCTCAATGGGTGCAGTGATGCCCTGACATTTCCTCCCCAAACCTGAGCCTTCCCTCCAGCCCATGGCCTGGAGCATCTTGTTGCCAATGTTACTATTGTCAAGGCCGTCTTTAGTGGGCTGCTCATAATTACTACAGGGAAAAGAGAAAAGGTCACTTAGAGTGCTCATCACGACTTCAATCAAGCACCAGAAGAACTTTCAGGTACATACACTGTGCCAGCATCATAGACCTTCTTGCGCTTTGGCTCAGGGGGCTCTGGAATGCCATACTTCTCCCGCCTCTCAGCAGCTCTGTCTCTGTATTTCATCTGCAACAATGTAACCAGATTTAGCATTGCTTTAAAAGACTCTTGCCTCTCTTGAGCCATGGAAGTAAACTAAATGACTGCTATTACAGAAAGCTCTCCATGGCGGCCTGCAACAATGACTGTTGATTGCAACACCAAGAGGAAGTACCTTTGAACTGCACTCCCCTGGGGCACAGAAGAAACAGCACAGGGGCAGGAAGAGTCTGGCTGCAAGGCCAGGTAGAATCTGCTGGATTTTAGCAGTTTAGCTGCCCTCCAACACCACCCAAAAGTCACTAGCCCTTGCGTGGGAGCCCTCCCTCTCGGACTCAGAGACGGAAGGGGTCTTCCCTGGTAAGCAGCGGCTGTGCTATCAGGGGCACTTCTCTCTGGACAACAGGAAAGCTCTGAACCTTGACCCAAGAAGGGATTAGCGTACTAGGATTATCTCTTAAGTGACAAGGTAGCAGAAGGAGCGCTGAACCGCTCACCTGTGCGAGTCCTTTCTAACAGTCACTCATCTAGTTGCCTAAACACTGACCTCTCGCTCACGTAGCTCCAAAGCTTCAAGTTCCTGCTCCGAAAGTTTTGATCTCCTATAAATATCCATGTTTTGCTGCAACAAGAGATTTGCATTAGCAACATGAAATTCACAAGACATCAGCAAATAGGCTTAAGTTTTAAATAACTAGCTGATTTACAGAACACCTAACCAACAGCAACCCACCTACAAGTATTTTTGCTTTAAAGGGAAGAGCATTCCAGCAGCAACATACATTGCCACTTTGGGCTACCCACTGAACTATGGCAATCAAGCATCTTTCTGGCAGCATGTTTTACCTTGTGCAAGTCAGACAGCTGCTGGTGCCGAATCAGAGCATCTTTGTTTGGGAACTGCCTTCTACACAGCAGACAAGCCATCTTCTTCCAGTCAGTCAACTTCTCTTCTTCATTCTCCATTCTTTCCAACAAGTCCTCATCATTATCACTATCGCCGCTGTAGGCAGCCACTAGGCCACGCTGGAAGGAAGGACAGCATTAGGGGAAGCCTAACAGTATTACCATATTGAGAGGAGCCCAAAAGTAGGAGAACAAGGAGGCTGTAGACATGTTTGTTACACACACAGGAGACATCACTCTTGCATTACTTAAAAATGCAAGTCGAGGAGAACCACACGCTACACTGGCTGCTAGAAGTCTTAGTCCCCACTAGCCAAACAAATCTGAATACAGAATTTTTGGAAACCTCAAAATTTCAACCAAGCCCTGTCACTTGAAGACTAGAAGAAATGTGAACTCTTCTCAGTGCATCTCAGTCACACAGTCTGCTGCACCAGATCATAACCACCAGTGCCTTCTGCAGACGACACCCTAGAAAACGCCTCTACTAGTCCTCCTCTCAAATGCTTTACCATGTTCTAATAATCTTTGGGAATACAGAAGCTCTAGCTCTTTCAGCCACAAAGCAATCTGGCAGATACCTCACACTCACCTTGAGTGGATTCTCATCTTCCCCATTTTTGATCACTTCTGGCAAGATCTGCTGTCTCTCAGACAGAGCTCCCTAGATAAGACAAAAACACTATGAGCACTGAGCTTTCTGCTGTCTGCCACACTGTGCACTCCATTCCCAACACCCTCACCTTTTTCTCAAAGAGGGCAAAGCCTGCATCCGCAGCCGCTGATTCTTTCCGCTCTTCCTCTCTGGTGCTTAGTGGCTGGAAGCTATTCTTGAAGTTCTCTTTCTGCTTGTTCAAACTCTTTGCCCAACGCTCCATGTCTTTAGCGATCTGAAAGGCACACAGAGTGATTCGCTCAGACAGCTCCTTTATAGGTGCTTGTCTCTTACAGTATCAGTTCAGTCATTCTACTTGCATTCAGTTCCTAGAATAAGGCAACCTATTACCACTTTATACCATTTTATCACAGGACACTGGATGGAGTGCAGCCATTCTGCTGTATGTGGCATTCAAAAATACCGGTTTGCTTCTGTCACTGGATGAATCTTTCTTATCCACTCCTTTAAGCGATAGTTTAGTTATACTCCCACTGGTCTTGGCATGATTTTGTACGCGTTCCTCTTATGAGCAATTGGCTTCTGCACTGAAGTCTTGCCAATGCCACCTTTCCTCAGCCCTGTACACAATGTCTGCTGCAAAGCGCAGCTATGTATCTCACCAGACAAGCTAGGTTTTACCTTGTCACCAAAAAGGATAACTATAACCTTGCTCCATGCAAAAACTCAGCCCAGTTACGATTCCATTTCATCTTTTACCTGCTGAGCTGTTTTACTCTTAGGCTTCTCTTTCTTCTCCTTCACTTCTTTGGTGGTAGTTGTGGTAGCTGTCTGCTGGTACGTTATACCTTCTGCAGCAGGCACGTAGGTCTCCTTTTCGCCATCCCAGTAGAGATATTGCTGAGTTAAGGCATTGTAGTAATACTGACAAGGAGATGGAAAACCAAGTCAGATAGCTAAAACACCTCACACAAACTAAGCATCTAACAGAGAACTCGAGAAAGTCATTTCCTTCAGACTACTGCATCAAATGCTAAGAGTATTCCAGAGCATCCCAAACTGCCACAAACAGGTCAAAAGGCATGAAATGGCTTAAGGCCCTGTCCCTGAACACGTGCATTCTCCCCAGCAGCGTTATGGAGAACCCTCCAGCTCTGCCACAGCTATCTCAGAGCCAAGACCTAGGTGCATTTCACTAGGTATTGTACAGTGAAATGTCTCAACGACAGCGTCTACGATGAGCGTTAACCCTATATGGGCCAAACTGGGAGGAAGCAGGGAAGAAAAAAAATTAATTGGTATATCAGAGGTAAGACACAGCCCCTTTGGTACACTGCTTAGAGTATGTGCTACCTTCTGTATTTTGTGCCCCTCAAAGCTAGTTTCATTCATATGATGAGAGATATGAAGCTAATGGACCTTAAGAGTTATGATGGTTGGGAAGAGCTTGTGTTTACCTGGGAGTTAGGATCATAATAGAGCCCTGTTACGGGATCATAATAATATCCTGAAGATTCGTCATATTGATAGGTGGAGGTATCAGGGACAGCTGTAAAAAACAAAGCGTGAGACATGATCGTTCCAGCCAAATTCAGACAAGTATCTTTCAAAGTTTCAGGTAAAACTCTGAGATTATAAGCTATGACAACAGCAAATGCCTGTAAAAGACTCAGGTCATTTGTGCAGATGCACTCTCCAGAGACAGCTTCACTGCAGACACAAACACTAAACCAAAGCAACATATCTCCATTGCTATCCAGGGACAGACATCTGCCACCAAGAGCAACTCATAGCTTACCGTACTTGGTGCCAGGGACTACACCAGTTGGGGTAGCTGCTTGCGCCTGAGTGCTAGTAGTAGCTGGTGCTGTTTGTGTCTGAAAAGAACCGAAACCTCAGTCAGAAAAATCTGTCACCGAGGTCCAAGAAACAGAGACAGTGAGCCAAGGTATCAGCAGCATACACTACGCATCTAACAGCCAGCCCTTCGTGACCACTGCACTTAATATTCACCTCTAACACCAAAACCAGCAGAGGACAGAAATGGCAGACAACTCTGTTACAAATACAAGCTCTGAGACTACCTTCACCCATGGATACCTAGAAGCTTTGCTGTGCCATGCACATTAAGAGGGGAAACCACAGATAAGTCAAATATCCCATATAAGGATAACCAGGACTGCACAGAAAGCAAGGAGTAATTAGCTCTACAATTACCGGAGAATCAGGTGAGTTCGTCTGTTGATTATATAACTGAGGACTCTGGGACACAACTGCTGCTGTGGTGGTAGTGACTGGAGCTCCTGCCAACACAAAGAGCAGTAACAGGTAAGCCAATTAAATTTGCAAGACAGTACTTCATCCTAGAGAGAGGACTACTTCGCTTACAGCCTCAGCTCCTTATTCCAGCTCTAGCAGCCAAGCCAGGCAATAAACATTCAAAAGGAAAATGATATACACAGTGGGTATTTTCTATCTAGACAAAGAAGAGTTTCCTTTCCAGGAGGAGACATACAAGCTGATGACTCCTGGCCTCTGACAGCTGCCCACTGAATATTTAACTAGAGCTGCTTAGGTAGCTCTCATGAGCTCAAGACATTTGTCAACTTTCTCAAACTACTGCTGCTCTCCTTAACCTCACAAACTAGAGGTCCCACAAACAAATTTGTAATAGTTTTCTAGTAACGTGTACTCATTCAGATTGAAAATACTACCTGATATGGTAGCTGCATCTGTGTCCAACACTCCTCCTTGATTTTGGTAGTACTGCTGATAATCCTGGGAATACTGTGAAGGAAAGAGAATGATAACACAAGATCAGGAGATGCTAAAAACATAATTACCTACTGCTTAGAGCATGACCAACACTACTAACCTGAGCATACTGTGTGTAGCCATCCTGTCCTGACTGAAGGTAGCT
The DNA here is from genome assembly GCF_036370855.1 of Dromaius novaehollandiae. Taxonomy (NCBI): domain Eukaryota; kingdom Metazoa; phylum Chordata; class Aves; order Casuariiformes; family Dromaiidae; genus Dromaius; species Dromaius novaehollandiae. The sequence continues at coordinate 658,472 of NC_088109.1, forward strand.
GTAGTCAATGGTGCCACCTTCTCCAGTCTGTGGCTGAAATTCCAGCAGATAAGTTTTGTCAGAGGCAGTAAGTTACTGCATTTAAGAATTTCAACACCGGTTAGATCCTAGCCTAACTGCAAGAACAGATTTGTCAGAGCCACTTAAATAGATGGCCAGCAGTCCAATTATAAGCTCTCCATTTCCAATTTAAAGAAAATGGGACTGTGAGCAACAGCCCCCAAATCATACCTGAGTAGACGACCACTGAGCTGCAGCAATAGCTGTACTGGCCACAGAGAAGGCGCTGACCCTGTTACCATCTGGGAGAAGCAAGTCTCTGAAACCAAAAAGAGCAGGCCCTGAGTAAATATTGCTTTTTCACATGCAAGGAGATATAGTCTGTCCTTACGTTTGGATTTCACAGCAACTCTAAAACATTTTCAGTGTAATAAATGACCCAAAGCACTGCTTTGTTGGCTGAAAGAACTTTTACATGCATTGCTATACAGTTGATAACAAGGAAACAATGGTGCCGTGTACAACAATCAGTTACAATGGCAGTTTCAGAAGACTGGAGATACAGATGAGAACAAACACTGCTTTCACTCATCACACACAATGAAGAAAAGGATGATGCAACACAAGACACACAAGAGAAGCAAAGCTTTGCAGAGCCTGTAATCTTAATACAAGCCAGGATGACAACTGCAAATCTTTAATATAAACAGGGAAAGCCAACAGCTCTGCAACTCACTTTCTGGCACTCTTTGCAAAGTCAACACCAATTGTTTTGCCATCAATTTTTAATGGTGGTTGAAGACTCTGTAAAATCTGCAGCAGTTGAGAAGCATCCTGTAACAAGAAACACTCATTATCATGAAAGGCAGGTTATTGAGGAAGTGAAGATTCAGGAGTTGACAAAGCATCAACTCTTCACATACATGCTGTCTGAAGGGAGCTAAAGCTGCAAGCACACCTCCATCTCCTCTCATGGCATAAACTGTCTTAGAAGAACACAATGGGACTAGTCACAGCCTATCTGCAAATATACTAAGGTTCCCTGACACAGCTAGGTCACAACTTTAAACATCTTCTAAAATCTTGGCTTTAGGAGGAAAGTATTAGTTTGCCCCAAATTACTCCAAAATGAAGGCCAGCAGAGACTGAGATTAATCACCTGCTTTCATCCAGCATCAAACTGTAGAGTGATTTAGGTTGATGAGACCTCCAGAAGTCATCCAGTCCCACTCTACTTAAAGCAGGTCTAAACAGTTCAGGTTGCTCAGGATCACATCTGAGTCTGAGGATCTCCAACAGTGGAGATTCAACCACTTCTCTGGGAGGTGCACTGTTTGACCACACTCACAGTGAAAACATTTTCCATGCATCTCACTGGAATTTCACATCTTTCAGCTTACCCCGGTATGCCTACTGTTCTATCCTTATATAACCCTTGAGAAGAGTCTGCCTCCCCTACACCTTCTCACTGGGTGCTGCCAAGGATGAAGAAGCCCAATTATCTCAGCTGCTCCTCACACAGTATATGCTCCAGCCTATGCATCATCTTTGTGATCCAAATATGAAACCAGCCTTCAATCCAAGCACTATTCACTACTTTGCTATCAAAACACTTTTCCAATGTGTTCACAACACCCCTCACCCCCACCCCACAACCTCCAGCCACACAAAGCACCCTTCTTTCCAAACTAGTTGGCATTATGAAAGGCACACTGAGTGCATGTCCACTTAAAGATCTGGCAATGCTCAGTGAACAGGGGCAGTCCTTAGAGACAGCATAAAGGCTCTAAAAGCTTCAGCTATAGAAGAACATTAACAAGCTATTTCTCTCAAATACATAAATAAGGCCCTCACCATGGCAGAAGACAGCTGCACAAATGCAAAGCCTCTGTTTTGCTGAGTCTGCTTGTCTTTGATAAGACGAATATTATTGACCGCCAGAGAGGCATATGGAGACAACGCAGTCATGATAGATTCCACTACTGTGTGAGGAGCAATGTTTCGGAGAATGATAGCTGAAGAGAAAAGGAAGAATCGCATTAGCTGTGCAAATAAAAGCTTTTCAGAGTACTTTAAGTTCTTCATAAAACCCAGGGGTTTTAAACATCAGTATATTTCAGGCTCAAAAGTATAGTGCTTGGGGGGTTGCCAGTAAGGTGAACTTGCTTCACTAGGAAGGTGAGAAGGTTGTCAATAGATTTCTGAAGAATTCTCTTCCTGAGCAGAAGCACTAACATGTCACACACACCAGTCTACAAATCAAAACCAACCAAACCATGCTAAGCCATCTGCACTGGAAGAGCTCAAGGTGGGTGCCAAAACCCAGTCTGAGGTACAAGAAGGATTAAAACATCTGTTTACATTACATCTTATAAAAGAAGTCTAACGTAACTTACTATCACAGTAATAATCCACAGATTGAACGGCTTCTGCTGCTCCAGGTGGTACCTCCTGTTCTGAATCTTCATAGGAGAGGAAAATATTTCAGTCACAATAAGCCTCAACCTCTCCAAACCAGCATTTCACAAACCAGCCTAGGACCTACAGTGAACTTTGTTTCCTATGAAGGACAAAGTCTCCCCCCCCAACAAACACACACACACACACACACACACACACACACACACACACACCCCAAAACAAACAAACAAAACACATCAAGAGATGAATGCAACTTACCAAATTTGTCCGCGCCACAACGGAAGCATTTTAGCCTCCTCCGGAAGTTGTAAAGGCAGCACTAGGAGGAAAAAGAGCAAGTCTAGTAAGAACTTATAGTAATGTGTAACAATTCTGGCATGTGCTGTACAGTACTGAAAACAAGACATTTATGCAAAGTACCACAATGAAGCTAAGTATACCAGAATAAACAAAAACAGCAAAACCCATGCTCATCTGCGTCATGGCTGCTTTTCAGAGTATCTGAGTTCCCTTGTCCGCGTCAGTAAATCTGTCTTAAATTATTTACCTATTTTAACTGCATGGTCTTCAACTTACAATCCCAGTCATAGTAACTGCTTTAAAATAGCATGATACTAAAACAAAGCACAAGACTAAAAAGCAAGTTATCTTTATTGGAAAAAAAGGTGTACATGAAGCACGACAAAACAGCCTGGTTTTGATCTTCCTAAACCATCTTCACTTTGGGGGGGGGGGGGGGTGTCAAGTAAGCTGAGCTGAGGAATACAGAACTCATCTAATGACTTCATATTCTAGAACAGCTTACTGCATGGTCTTTGTGTATAGAATCAAGATCATTAGTACTGTCCTTTTGTGTATAGAATCAACATCATTAGTACTGTCCTTCCAGTCTTCATTCTACAACATGTGCCCATGCACAACCACTGCATCCAACAACAAAAGCTGAAGCTAGACAAAGAAAGACTGGAAGCATTATCTTACTTTCTAACAAGGAATGGCATACTAACAGAATTCCCTTAATAACATAACAAATCCCTTAACAAATAACATACTCCACCACTTCAAACGTGAACAGTAACTCTTGGAAGAGATGCTCTGTATCAGTCACACATTACCAAGCAACATGCAATTTCACTGGTAAAGTCTGTAGTCTGCTGCAGACAGCAAGTACTGAGGTCAGTCCCAATCTTAAATCTTTCAGCTTTGACATGGACAACTCCAGAGGCCTTTTGTTTGAACGTTTCCATCATTCCATCTATTTGTCACCAGAGCTAAAAAACCCTTGTATTCTCATTCAACTGTCTTTGCATTCCTACGATGTCATAGGGACCAACAGCACAAACAAGTCTGAATCATTTAGCTGTCTGCTCGAGTTACCGAGCTGGTGAAGAGAACTGAACCAAAGAGAAACTCTCTACAGTAAAAATAACCACTGTACCTTGTTACAAAGCCAGTCCTCAAATTTAGGCCTAGGGTTGCTGTAGTGCATCGCAATCTGCTTCCCCTGAATCACCAGCTTTTTCTGCAAAAAAAGTGATTTCAATTATTCCTGTATCGAGGCACACGTGTTTATTTTCCCATGGCAGAGCACCCTTCGGAGGAATCAGTGCTCCTGAATTAAATGGACAACATATGGGGAGGACGTGGAGGACAACCACCGCCACCTACACTCTGCCCATCCAATCCTGCAGAGAGGAGGACGAGGGCAGCAAGAGAATGGGATGTGGAGCAAAGATAAACGGAATCAGGGAGTGTTGAAAAAGCTGCCAAACACTAAACGCTGACATGGAACCAGGAAGTGTCTCGAAGGAGACAAAGTCCTAACCTGCTGCATTCAGGATTAACACATTTTTAGGAGTCTCTTTGCCCCGAAATGTTTCTATTCACTTCTCTCATACTACTAAGCGACTTTTTAAACATCCTTAGGTGACTGCTTCACTTCTTCCCCTACTCCAAACACCCTCGACCTTTAAACAACAGCATTTGGACTATTTTTCCAAGCACTTTCTTCAGGAAGTGTCCCTTTGAAAATACAGTAACTCCTCCCAAAGGGACCCTTTTTAGACTTCTTGGAGGCTGGATTACAAGTGCCATCAACTGAAACGTAACTCAGAGTGGATTCCTTTGGCTAATGCACCAGTTCAAATGAATGCCTGCACGAGAGGTATGTGTTCTTCATTCAGGCAGGAACTCTCCAGAATGAGTAACTAGATTGCAAGTGAAGCTTCTCCAGGGGTAGGAAAAGTTCATAATGCTTTCACAGCATGTTCTGTGACTTTAAAGGAATTAGGAATTTAGATCTATTTAAGAAGCCATGATTCTGAGCCTCAGACTTTGCCAAGCCTGGGTATGCAGAATGCCCTTTCCAAATATGGCCTTCAAAACATTTCAGTCAAACAGGTAGGAGTATGTCTGAGGAAACGTGCATTAAGACCATATCCCAGACATTTTAATTGAAAAATTACTTTTATAAAGGGTTAGCTTATGCCAGAGGCACCACAGAAGTGTCAGGATCAGTGGCTTTTCTGTAACAGCGTCTGACAGATCTAGCATGTAGCATCAACAGGGCTCTCACATTCTGCATGACTAAAAAGGGCAAAGCCATTTCTCCTACCGGCAGGAGGGAGGGTTGGAGGGCCCAGCACTCACTGGATATGCACACATAGAAACAAAGCTGGTGGCATAGTTACAACACATCATCCTTTCATCTAACAGACAGCAACAAGGCTGCTGGGGAGATTCTATGTTTTCCCTACTACTAGGGTGGCTGGGTTACTGGAGTGAATTTGGATATTTGTTTCAATGAATTACACATCAATACAGCTTTGTATATATTAAAACTATCCCATTTCTGAAAATATGCTCAGCATTTAATTCTTGACATGAGTCTTTCTGGTGCATCCACTGACCCTACTGATTAGCATGACAGGAAAATCCAACTTGAATTCTGCTCTCTTACCAGTGAAATGACCCATGACATGAGGACACATGAAACCCCATACTAATATACAGTATGCTGCAACTTCTGTCTACTGAAGTTTAACAGCCTACAAATCCATTATGGTGCCATTTCTTTATGCACAAAAGCAACACAAGATACTATTCATCATACCTCACAGGAACCTAAACATCAGTTACTTATATGTTTAAAAAAAAAAAAAAAAAAAAAAAAAAAGGCTTGAGGCTTGATACACTAAGCTCACTGAGAACGTTTTTAAGTTCTGTTGTTAAAACAGACTGTGAATATCCACAATGTAGCAAAACCAAGTACAAATATTTGCAGTGCAACAGGAAATCCCCCTGAAAAAGAAAACATCTTCTAACAGAAGACACTTCTTCTGGGTGGGGGGGAGTGTTGACTCCTTATTGAGTCGTACTCCAGAGAGGCCAAAATACACAGTCTAAATTTTCAAAGAACTCGCTCTTCACTAGGTTTATTTGGCATAAATGTGCTTCTCCTCTAAAACACCCAGTGCGTTCCCCTGACTAAAGGGAGAGAACTACTCTTATGATCTGGCCCATCATTTTCTAAACTTTATCAGGGTTAGTACCACTGTAACGTAGAAATCAGCATATGGTGCTTTCTCTTGCAACAAAGGAGAAGTAAACATCAGGCAGAAGTAAGTTTGAGTTTTCTAAGGACTACTTGATAAACCTTCAGGAGTCAATTAGATCGGCACCATGTAATTTAAGACAACGGCACATTTTTCCAGGGAGTGTCCAAAATAGCCAATTTTCTCTCCTAACATTACCTGGTATTTTGTTCCACTGTTACAAATTTTAATATATACAAAGCTTTTATTCTTTTAAATCAGTGTTATGGAACAAACCACTCCTTCCACCTTTATTTTTCCTTTTTTTTTTTTTTTTTTTTTTAAACTGTACAGACTTGTTCCATTTTCAGGAATATCTAGACTTGGTGAGTGAAGCAACCTGATTGGCTTCCATCCAGCTGGTAGCATCTTGAAAGTGATAAAACTCCACGAAGGCGAAACCACGGCTTACACCTAGAGACAGCATTCAGATATAGACGGGATACTTGTGTTAGTCAGTTCCTTTAAAACAGGTGAATCTCTCTCCAACTGCTTCATTACTTCATAACAAAGCAGCTTTACAAATGCGACGTCAACTGCTGCGATCTGCTCGTTATTTTGCCATGGCAAGGAACCAAGCTCCCTTAACTGGCTACATTTCGCTCGATTTGAATCCATGTTTAAAGGTAACCATGCAACAGACTACATACTATCAAAAGGGTTTATACTAGTATTACTTACCAATACCTGTTAACAAAAACCCCTGTAGACAGACTTCTTTTTAACATGTTGACCAGCTATCTAAAATCTTCCAAAAAAGCCACATTCCTTAGCCATGGCAAACCTTTTATTTTTATTGCACGTGCTTGCAGTTTGGGGGTAATTCTGGATACTCTTTTGGGCTGGGGAAGAGGAAGGTGACATCAAAAACTGGGTAAGAGCTCTCACCTGTCTTTCTTTTCATCAGCCTCACGTCTGCAGGCTGAGGACCTTCAAAGGACTCAATAAGCTCCCGAATCTGCATGAGATTTTAATCAGACAGTTAAAATTCCAAATCTTGGCAGACAGCTCAAATAACTACGTTCTGTTCTACAGTATATGCAAGAAGTGCCTAAAGACATCATAAAATTCAAAACACTATCTCTGGAAGAAGGAAGAGGAAAAAAAAAAAAGATACTCTAGGGAAAACTCACAAGAAGAGTACTGTGCATCACATAACCAAGTAGTCCTTTGCTATGCTAAAATAATTGTCTTCATTTAGACCACAGAATCACTGAAAACCTGAATCACAAAGACCTTGTGTTACAAGGTTATTTATACAAAGTTTACCAGAGACTGTGCTTGCTCCAGTGTTTATAAAGAACATTGCTGGCACCTCCTCCCTGCATATCAAAATACAACTCCTAGCAAAGGAAAACAAGAACGCTATGCTGTGAGGCTCCACACTGTATGCATTCTTAAGCTTCAAGCTACAATAATCATCCTCTAACACAGTCTCTCCCCACATTTTTCAGAGGAGAAATTAGATTATAGAGAACGTTGTCAAAGAACAAGCTAAAAATGACATCAAGTCTTCAGCCTTATCAAAGCTGCCTAAATTGTGGCACATGCAACATACATTATTGGGTAGAGACACATAGGAGAAGGAAGTTATATAAAAAGTTAATTAAAAGCAGAATATAGAGCTTTTCAACAGGTCTTATAGAACTCAAACTGCATCACATACAACAGAGCTGTTCAGTAAACAAGAATCAAAACTGATTTACAGCTGCCTGTTTAAATGCCTACTGGAACTGACCTATTATCTTCAAGCAAGTAACTCTTTTCATGAAAGAAGTGAAAGCTGGAAAACATGCATAGCTATAATCCAAAGAGTCATATAAATGTTAACTTCAAAACAGAACAAGTAGCAATTCTAAAAAAGCGTAATCTGTACTCTAAAGACTAGCTGAAAACTTAAATTTTGTTCGAACCTTCCCATACATTATGCTACAGTTATTTGCAAAACAGTAGAGCTACAACATTAACACTTCAGAAACAACAAATGTTTTGAGGTGTTCTGAAATGTCCCACTGAGCTGCATCATATGGATGCAGAGGCCTACATTCTATCAAGTACCTATGACAATTTTAGATCAACACACAATGACTGAAAATACTCAGAAGGGTAGCGATTAATCAAAAAAAAAAGGCAAAAAAGGAAAAATCCATTGCAGAAGCAGTGCAAAAAGATTCTCAGTACTAGCAATTAATGCACAAAACCTCAGAATTAGAGGTGGAGTCTGCCTGAAAACAAATTGGAAGAGATTGGTTTTTGTGGATTTTTTTTTTTAAACAGTTGTAGGCCTTTATCTTGGTAACCAGAAAAATTCAGCAGGAGAAAAAAAAAGAAAAAAAGAAAAAAAAAAAAAGAAAAAGCTAATCACTTCCAAGATCCTTCTACCAGAATCTGAATTGGCACTGCAAAGGCAGAGAAGTTAGATAACCATCTACCAAGCTTATTTGTACTTCCTCTCTCAGCTCCACAGCAGCCATTTTATGACTCCCACAGCTGCACCGACACAAAGCAGCTTTGTGCACACCCTACTCAGCTGAGGAGCTAAGTGTATCTGCGTAACCGTACCAGACGTAATTTCTTGCTTCAGGAAAGACCTGGAAAAATTAAATCATGTTGCTCTCTCCCAGAAAAACCTACAAATATAAACCTCTGTTTTATACTGAAAAGAAAAAGCAGAAGAGAATGCATACTTTAAAATCCATTTAGATGCTTTCCCTTAGACTTAATACGCACAAAAGTAGACTATTCAGATTGTTCTATTAAAAAAAAAAGACAACCCACCAACGGCTCATCATTCAGCTAACCTCTGTTACTTAACTTGCAACACTGACAGTTTAAATACTTTCAAGACCCAAAATGAAAGCGCTACAAACATGTTAAGATGGGTCCACCACAACTGCAGCTTTCAAGAAAATGGCAGCAATAACTGCCATACAGACCTGCTGATACAAAAATCTCACATTTTTCAGTGGACAAGTAAAGTAAAGCCTGTTCCTGGCTACTTACATCATTTTCTGTAACAGTGATCGGAAGGCCACGTAACATGATGGTCTTGCTTTCTTTCTCATCATTAATGTCATTCCTGTAGTCATGCTCTCCATAGTCGCCATCAGAATGGTACCCATCTTCTGATTTGTCACTATTCCTGCGCTCCCGCTCCCTCTGAGAAGCCAGCACCCAGAATTAATAGCCACACTTACAAAAAAAATGCTAATAAAGATCTCATAAATATATATATACACACACACATCTTCATACAAAAGCACCTTTATCAGTTTGTCCTAGCACCTCCACACAGAAAGAGGAAGGTAAAACCTCAACTCTCACATTCACCTTAGCAAATCACCGGGATACAAAACCCGATACTGGGGACTGTGGGACTCCGCCGTTCCTGGTAGCACCCGTATCAGGATCCCAGGCTGGTGTGGGCACTGATGCAGGACCACTAAGGGCAAGCGCATCCCCACTACCCCCCGCCCTTCCCTTCCCTCCAGGGCAGCCAGAGCCACCCAGGACTGTGAGGTCCCACCAGGGGCCCCACACTCCGGCCCAGCTCACCCGCCCGACTCACCTCAGGGCTGTCGTAGTCGCGGCTGTCATAATCTCTGTCGTAGTCCCGGCTGTCGTAGTCCCGACTGTCGCGACTATCGTAGTCCCGGCAGTCCCGGCTGTCATAGTCTCGGCAGTCGTAGTCCCGGCTGTCGCGACTATCGTAGTCTCGGCAGTCTCGGCTGTCGTAGTCCCGGCAGTCCCGGCTGTCGCGACTGTCGTAGTCCCGGCAGTCCCGGCTGTCGCGACTGTCGTAGTCCCGGCTATCGTAGTCGCGGCAGTCCCGGCCGTCGCGACTGTCGTAGTCTCGGCTGTCGTAGTCGCGACTATCATAGTCGCGGTAGTCATCATAGCGGTCGCCGCGGCGCTCCTCGCTGGACCTCTTATAGTCCGAGTCCCTGCGCCGGCTCCGAGACTCGCGCTCATCGCGATCCTCTCTCTCCACGATGGAGCCGTAGCGGCCGCTCCGCTCCGTCCTGCTCACGCTGCGGAGCACACCGAGTCAAGCTCAGTACGAGACTAGCCCACACCCGCAGCAGCTCCCACCATCTTCCACCCCACATCCGCAGCAGCCCCCACCATCTTCCATCCCGCAGAGCCGTCCACGCCCGACCGCTCCCTCCCTCTCCCCAACCCGCACTCACCGCTTATCCGAGCCCATGACCAGGCCGCGATCTACAAACACGCAACACGGCACCAACCGTCACCACCGGACACCGAACACAACCACGCAACTCCTCACTCCCTCGCCACAAAATGGCGCTGAGGTGACTAGCCTTCTCCTACCCAGAAGGCACCGCGCCCGCCGCCTGGAAGTTTCCAAGAGCTGCGCAGGCGCAGCGGCCGCCGCCCGCCGCGGGGCACGCTGGGCGTTGTAGTGCGGGGCCTCCTCGCGGGCGGCTGAGAGGGAGACGCGGTGGCTTCCGCGGAGCCGGGGCCGCGGCGCGGTGCGGTGCGGCGCGAGCGGGGCTGTGTGCGGCTCCCCGCCCGGGGAAACACGGGCGGGGGGGTCGGGCCGAGCCCGGCTGGGCCCCTCACCCGGTGTCCCCCCCGCCCCGGGATCATCCCCAGTCCCCGGCTGTGGGACTGTGCGGTGGGGTCTCAGCTGCGGGGCAGTGCACCAAGAGATGTGCTCTTGCCCAAACAGGGGCCTCCGGGCCTTGCTGTGTCCTGGTTGTCCTCCAGGAGGAGAGGGGGCTCTGCCTGGGGGGCTCTCTCCCAGCCAGCGGTGATGAAGAACTGTCCCAGCCTCTCAGCCCCTGCTGTTTCTCTCCCCTTCTTAGTGAATCGTGCCAGGGCCTTGGCGTGGGGATCGTGATGGGTCACTTTTGTGTCCAAGCTGGCAATCTTTTCACCTCTTCTGTGCTGGCAGTGCCCCCCTGTTTGTATGCGATTCTTTAAAGTGAGATTCCTATGGTTTAAAAATAAATGTGAGTGATCCCAAAAGTTCATATAATCAGGTGTCTTCCAAGGCACCCTGTGGCATCAGGCCCTGAAAGCTCCCTGCCTTTGAGGTGAAAGCGTGCTGAAGCTAACTCTGGCCAAACATAAGCACTGTCCTGACTTTTGTTGCTGTTCTGCTGTGGGCAGAAACTGCCTTCAATTCCTCTGCAAATGTCTTCACACCACAGCTAGTGACACACTCCTTATGCAGACCCACTGTTGTTAGCAGCTGGGAGGAGACCAAGTAATTGCTTTCATGTTAGCAAGCAAGCGCTCACCTGATGAGTGCCTTGTCCAAGGCTGGAGCACATCACTTCCAACACTTCCGACTCCTCCAACAGCCCTGTTAACTTGGTGCGAGTGGTATCAGTGGCATGGGGATGTTGCCAGTCACTGGGAGCTCTCCTGGCTCTTCCCACAGAGAAGCATCCTCCACGCTTGGTGCAGAACAGTCCTGTTTGTGTCGAGGTGCGGTGCACACAAGTCACTCTGTGCACTGCTATTACACCCAGCCTGTCCAGCTGGGAGGACCAGCTGGGAACTACTGCCTAATGACCCTGTGACCGGGTTGGTGAATGGGAGTTGTTTTCCAGGGCCAGACAAGGGGAGCAGGGTGCTGGGTGGTTGAACAGGGTACTGGATAGTGCTAAACCCATGCAAGAGCCCAACAGGGTCAAACAAGCGCTTCCTCCCCTCCTCCTGGGTTTGTGTGGAGAATTGAGAAACCTCTGAAGAAAGCAATGGAAACACAGAAGGGAAGAGCAGACCTTGCCAAGGGGGTGGGTTATGATTTATTAGGGGCATCAAAACACACTGTAGAGGCGAGTCCCCTCACCCCATGCGGGGAGGAGATGGCACGCTTGGGAAGCACTGCGCAAACACCTTCCTTCTTGTAGACAGGGGAGAGGAGCCCTAGCTGTGCTGGGGGTCTTCCACTCCCCCAGGGACTGTCCATACAAACACTGCGGCCTCACCTGTGTGTCGGATCCCAAATGCTGCTGACTTGTGGACAATGTCAGGTAAAGCATGCCCTGGCAGGAGGGGCCTGTGTCCTACCTCTTTTCTCCCACCACAGAGAAGGCCTCTGGTGTAGCTTTGCTTGCCAGGCTACTGCTGTCTGGCACAGTTGTGCCAAGATGTGAATTCCCCTTGCTTAGGAACACCCAAATTCTTCCTCCTTCTTCCTCTGCCAGGAAAAATCAGCCCAGCCTCTTCTTCCTCCAACGGCAAAAGAAGGAAAACTGGAAACAGGTGCCAGATATAAAGCCATCTGTAGCAGGCCATGCTGTTAGGCAATGTCACACTCAAGGTGGAGGGGCAAGGTGCAGCAGCAGCTGGACCCTGAGCAACATATGGCAGAGTTTGGGCACCGAATGGTCAGTGTGTGCACACACACGTATGGCAGAGAGTGTCCTTTTGACTGCCCTCACTGCAAAGAAAGATGACTTCCCACAGTGTTAGATCCTGGGGTCAGCAGAGTTCTATCCACGGCAAGGGGTGCTGCTGCAGGTCAGCCATCTGTTCGGTCTTTGTCCTGTTAATCTTCCCCCAGGAACATCTTGGCCAAACTGTACCCCTTTGCTAAAGGAGCAACCATCTGCACTTGAACCACAGCCCAGTCCAGGTGTTGGAAGTTTTCCTGCTGATGCTTTGTGCTTTTGCGAGAGGCCCTGAGAGGGCTTTGCCTGTTCATGACTTGACTGCGAAGCACCAGGTCTACCTGTACATGTATTTGTGCAGCACCCAGGAGTGCTTTGCCTAGTGCCACACAGTAGCTACACTCTTGGTGGTAGGCAGGAAACCTCTGGGTCTTTCAGGGCTGATCTTTAGATCTCTAACAGCTGAGTAATACAAACCCATTTTGCAGACCATCAGTCTCCCCTTGGCTTGAGGAGAACAGAGGTTTTGTTTCATGCCCACTGTGGATGGAATGAAAGTGCCTGGAGTGTATAGTGCCTGCTGTTTTTCTGTGAAAAACTCACCTTGTTCTGGGGCCAGTTCACCTTAGGACTCTAGGGTGCCCATTATACCTGAGCTGCATCTGGGATAATCTGTGCAGCAGCTCCTGGTCTGTCCCCCAACTCCTGATTTTCTCCACTATTGCTGAAAAGGATTTGCCACTCCTGTTGTCTTTCTTTCCCCCTTGAGCATTAATGCTTTCCAGACTCAACAGCACAGGCTTGCTCTTCTTGTCTTTGTATCACCACAATTACTATTCTACCTTTCCTTTCTCTCTTCCATAGCCTCCTTCATCAAGATATATTACTCCCTGCTCCCCAACACATGTGATATATCGCACCCTTTTAAGGGAGTCACCCTCAGGACAGCCCATCACCTGCTTTACCTGAAGAGCCTTGTCCATCCATTCACCTGTTTGTCTGGGAATTCCACACTTCCATGTTCGCAGGAGGGCAATAACTTTGGTTTGCAGTCCAGGCTGAAGACCAGTGTAACAATTAAGACCTCTTTTTTTCCCATTAACAGTATAAAGATCATGTGCTTTTTCCTGATCCGTAGCCTGGAGTTCAGCAGTGTGAACTAACATTTATAACAGGCAATGCCTGTAGGTACATTGCTCAGTAGCTTCACCCAGGTTTTGCTGATCCAGCTGCACGCGACTCTCAAATAGCCACAGTCCATGTTTCCTACCAAAGAGTTGAAAAAAAATGATGGTGTTTATTTATGAATTCCTCCAGGCACACCCACCTGGGATGTGGCATTAACCATGTCTCCAGGTGCTTGTTTCATATAGCTGCATGAATTTTCTACATCTGAACTTACTACATTCTTTACTGTGGAAGCCAGTCAGCCAGGTTGCAGCTATCATGTTTTCCCAAAGCCTCCCTCATGACATGGAGATCACTAGAAGAAACAGGTGGGACTTATAGTTGGTATTTTCATTCATTCTCTGGTTTAGCAAGCTTTCCTCACTATTTCCACTCTAACAGGGCTGTCGGGCTCCTGTGGTCCAGGGTCTCCATTTAAAATACCTTTATCACCATCATCCAGAGCCTTCCTGCCTACAGACTCAAATGAGCCATCCCCTACAAAAAAGGCTCTGGGAGCCTTTGGATTTGCTACTTAGTTCCCTGACTTCTCTGCTTTTAATTCACAAATGACCAGGGACCCTTTTCCATCTTCCCAATTCTCTGCAATCAGTTCTTTGACTAGTCCTGCCCAGCCAGAGCTCCTGATGCCTCTGGACCCAACATCTTCCCTGCAGCTGAAGTGAGGGGCTGCAGAGCTGAGCATCCCTGAAGTGCCCAGAGCAGCCTCTCTTTCCCATTGCAGGGCAGAACCTGGCAGGGTTTCCTGGGAGATAGGGGTGTCCCTTCATCCCCTCTGTGACTCAGTCTGGGGTTGCAGTGGGACACTCCACATCTCTGTTACAGGTTTCCACGCCCATGGTGCCCCAGCCTCTCCCCACACATCCCTGTGAGGCTGGGGGACATCAGCTGTGAGCTGCTGCTCTCATCACCACTCTTCTCCTAAGAGCTACCTTGCAGTGAGGAGGAGGCAAAGGGAGGCAGTAGAACAGCATGAGGGGCTGTTGGGTGAAGTGCAGAGAAGGAAGTGAAGGAAATTGGAGAGGAAGTGTTTGAACCATGAAGTGGTTTTCACCTGAATTTCTTTTCTGGCTGTCTCCAAAAATCCGGTATTTTAGCAACCAAGGTGAGGCCTGCAGGAGCTCTTTCATGAGTGTTGTTGAAGAGCATCTTAATTCTAAAAACAGTCATGAATACCTGGGGTATGGGGGTGGCTGGACAGGCTTAGTGGCTGCAACAGGAGCCCTGACTGATGGTTCCTTAGGGCTCATGGGTCAGTGTGGCCACCAGGATTCCTGGGTCCTGTTCCTGCCTCTGCCCCTGTCTTCAGGGGCACCATTGTGCAGAAGTCCCTGACACCTTGCAATGGAGATTGCCCACCTGAGCTCTTGACTGGATGAGAGGACTGGAGCTGCTCAGAGTCAGGCCATGCAGAGTTTGTGTATGCAGGGGGAAACTGGCCCCTTCAGGGGAGACCCCTGGGGGTGCCTTGAGCCACTGAGACTTCTCTGGACACAGCATTGGCCCCTTGCTGAGGGGGATGGAAGTCCATGGCCAAGCTTCCTCAGGGAGTGGGTCACATTTTGAGACCCACATCTGAACAGAAATGAGCCTTGTTTGAAGAAGGCTGAGGTGTTCTGCAGCTATAGCTGGGCACTGGAGAGACTGCTAGAAATGCCTATGTTAGAAATTAATCCTTCGACTTCTCATCAGCTCAGTGTGGGAGCCCAGACACTGCTTCTGATTTCTTCCCACTGGCTCTTCTTGTGCCTCCGGGTTGGCAAAGCAGGCTCAGAGGTGATATGGCAGGATGCCCCTGGTCCAGAACCATCCTGATGTCTCTATTTCAGCCGCAGACCTCTTCTGTGGTCAGAAGAGAGCTTCCAGCCTGAAGTCAGTCAAAAACTCAGCTCTGCAGCCCTGCTCATTTGTGTTTTTTACTGGAGGGTGGTGGTCTTCGGTTACACCTAAATCTGTCTGACATGTGCAGGGTGGCTGTGAGCTTGTTGGCTTTGAGCATGACATGTTTTACATTTGCTTTCCAGAGATTGTTACAATTTGGGATGGCATGGCTGATTGCTACCGATAACAGCTCCTGCTGCACAAGGCTGTTTCCTAGTCCTCCCCACAGACCCTGATGGTTTCATTAGTCCTGAACTCCCCTTCCACCACGCCATTGAGTACCATTGTTCTTCCCCTCCCTTAATGCAGAAAGAACATCTTGGAAGGATCTTGCCAGTGAGAATTATGCCACAGAGCAACTTCTGTGTCAATTGAGAGAAAAAGATGAAGCCCATCTTTGGTAGAATAAAGTGGGCTTTCTTCTTTGAGGAACTTCTCTAGCCCTACTGAGAGGGTGGAGAGGCCAACCATATAACCTGGCACATTGTTCAGGGTTTCTGCCAACCATTGGGTACCCCTCAGATCTTCCCTATCTCAAGGAGGTTTTATCCTTTTACTTTACCTAATAGTGCTTTGAAGATGAATAGAAGGGAGAGGGAAAAAATCTGGAATCTGTGGCTCTTCTCCAAAGCTTTCCAAAGTGCCTGTCAGGCATGGACAGGCCCCAAAACACTGCCACCATGGCCTGACAAGTCATCATTCAGTCCTTCCATCTAAAAAATGCATGTTACTGCTCCTTTCTTGCTGTTCTGCTTTCAGGCTGTCGGACTAACAGGTATGAGGGCCATCCATGTTCTGAAAGACTACTTCTGTTACATGAACAAGGAGGGTTTCAATTTTCAAGGACCTGTGTTTTATCTGGACAAACCATTTATACTTCAGAAGTATGTCAGATATACCAACAGTGTGATGCCTGATAAGAAGAGAGATTCAGACCTTTGCTTCCCCTCGGGCCGTAGCTGAGTCCATGCTAACTGCTCTGCAAGACTGCAGAAGGTCCCAAGAACAACTGAAGCTTGTCCAAATCACACAGCCACAAGGTTGTAAAGTGTAAAAAGGGCCCTTTGGGTAAAGCTTTTTTAAGAATACTGCCTAGAGTTAAACTTTGCTCTGCTTTAATGACTGGGTCCGTGCCATTCACATCTATGCTCCAGGGACTGCTGTCTGATAGCAGTTCGTTGTATCTGTTTATTTCTAATCTAACGGAGATAAAATTTATGTTCTATATTTATGCTGTACCATTCCTTGGGAAGGCAAATGCCAGTGTTCATGCAGACTCTTACAGCCTCATCCTAGTTCAAAGTGGGTCTAAGTCAGCTCTAGTCAGCCTTGAAACAGAGGTAGAAATGGTAGTTTGCACAAAGCCTCCTGATGGTCAGGTTTGCTATGATTTCTGGTCAGAATTGTCATCTCTGCAGCAGTACCATGCCATTGATGGTGTCTGTGGGGCACCAAGAGCTGCAATCTGTGTCTGGAGTGTGGCTTTCCTTCGGATGACCCCATTTTCTCCTTAATAGGAACATCAGTCTGTCTCAGACTGGATGCTGGCACCAAAAGCAAGGACATTTGCTGCTTGATTTGAGGGTCTCTGGGGTGATGAGGGGTGCAGAATACGCTGTCAGGGCTGTTGTGCAGCCCTTGCCTTTTGCTTCTTCATTGCAGCTATTTGACAAGGCACAGTGAGGTGTCTTCAGATCCCGAGTGGGACACTCTCAGTGGCCTCACAATCTCCTTGTTACGGGCACCAACCTCTTCTCCCCTCGTGGTCTCACCATCCTGTGCAGTGCTCATGCCAGGGGCTCAGTTTCTTTGTTCCTATTTCTGTAACTAAGCAATCATTGCTGCCCACTTGGCATTTCAGGTTTCAGCTTACAGTGTGTAGGGACTACAGAAACTTCTTTTAGGAACTATGCCAGAGGATTCAAGAAGACAGCTCCATAGCAGTGTATTGTGGTGATCTGAATCTGCTGAATGGCTGTAAAAGTGACTTTGTTCCTCTGTGGTTGTTTTCCAGGGCATTTAGAAAGGGCAGAGCCGGACTATGCACAGATATCGCTGAGCACCCACATTCCTCAGCAGAAGATGATGGACTGTAGAGATGCAACTATGTAAGTGTTGGGCCTTAACAAATGGAAAGGATTTTGTTATCAAGAACATTGGCATTCTTGTGTGCCAGGAAAAGAACATGATCATGAGATTTTGTGGAGATGTTTTTGAAGATAAGACTGGAAACCTGGTGAAATCTTTTGTCAATGTAAGGTCTTTTCTTTTGTTTTGAAGGCTGATCTAAAACTTGAAATGAGTTTTTTGGCCTGCCATGGCCTGGCTAGCTGCTCTGGCTAGACTTGATCTACAATAACATGAGCCCTCTTAGAACTGTTCTGTAGCTTTCAGTAGAGACTTTGTGACAGAGAAGAACTTGAGAAAAGCTGTATTAGGTCAAACCAAAGATCTAGCCACGTATCCCATCCTTTCCCTCAGCCTCTGCTGCAGCACATCCCAGACCAGGACCCTGAACTGCTGCTTTTACACCACTGCACTGTTTGGCTGAAGTCTTATAAATGGTATAAAGGAGAATGAAGGACTAGGTCTCTTTTCCTGCAAACTACAAATGCTACCGTTTAACTCTTGGGAGAGATATGGGCACTAGCATAACCTCTTGAAGCATTTATTCTCTGCACAAAAGTAACAATGCAGAACAAAAGCCAGCAGCAAGAAGAGCAGGCTAATGAAATACCTTCCTCTGTGCTTGCCTCCACTGACCTTTTCATTAGCAGAGAGTGTCCTGGCTGAGCCTCTTGACTCTTGCCCTTGAAAAAAGCCTGGTAGTGTTTTTACCCATTTCAAATCTTTGCCGTGCAGCTCTTGTTTGTAAGAATGGGGCCTAATGTTAAAGCAATCATGTGCAAGCTTCAGAGAGGCAGCTCATTCTGTGAGCAGCAGAGAGGTTTGTTATCTTTATGAGCAATGAGAGAATTTCTGAGAGTCATCTTATATATCTCTGTCCCCACTGTAGAAGCCTAAGCTGAGGCCTTTGATCATAGCCCACACAGAAACCGCTGTTTTCCAGATGATGTCTAGGAATGTCTTCATACTCCTGCAGTGAGTATCTTTGCTTCTGTAGCTTTGACTGACAAAATGAGCGGCTTCTCGCCTCGTGTTTGGCAAATCTGCCTGGGGCTGCCTTGGGCCTAGTTGTCAGGGATTATCTACTCATTAAGTTAGTTGTGTGTGTGAAGGTTTGTGTGTGAAGAAGAGAAATCAGAGAAAGAATTAGCTGAGAGGACTGAAGAAAAAGATGATGCAACAATATAGATATCCAAGAGATCCAGATCCCAAGAGTCTTTTCCCCCTGCGTGAAATTATTGTCCCCCAAAGAGACTCCGCGTTACCATCTCCCATCGCCCTTTTCAGAACATGGACTAGAGAAAGCAGTGGGACAAAAATACCTGTGGGAACAATGTGGCACTATAGAAATGGAGAGGTAGTCACACTTTGGGATCTGAAGGGGCAAGGGAACACTCCTAGGGAATGTGCCTCCAAGGGTGAGGAGTGCTGGCACACGCAGGTGTAGCACGTTCATGAGCAAGCCAGTCCATCATTCTTGAGGGAACTGTCACAGAGGTGCCATCCTGACGAGCTTCCCGATTTGGCATTTACAGAGGGTCTTCTGAGGGAGCACCTCTTCTCTCCAAGGCAATGTTCTGCAATCCAGATAGGTGATAGATACTATGGAAGAAATGAGGCTGACAGCAAGGGGGAGCAAAGCACACACTTGGGTGAGCCTCTTGGAGAAGTGGATTTGGGTAGCCCTGGGCTCTTGCATGTCTGTGAGGGGGCTGTTTCCCTTAGCAACATTGTCAGTATTAGTGCTGAGTGATTGGGAAGGTGTCACAAAGACTTGTGTTTTCTTTCTGGACAGCAAATGTGTAGCAGGCTTTGGTGAGACCCTCATGTTTGTTTCATTTCTGTCTTCTTGTTTCCAGGTTTGCTGATGAACTACCACTTGGCATACCAAAGGCAGACTGTGCCTCCATGTATCTTCAGCTTGCCCCAGAAAAGAAGACAGCAGAAGGTGGCTCTGAAGAGAAGAGCAGCACAACAGGTAATGAAAACAGCTGGCTCCTGACAGGGTCTGGGGGAGGGTGTCTGTTTTTACTGTTAAAAAATTCAGTCCTGGGTAGCATATAACACATCTGTCAGGACCCCATTTCTCCACTACTATCAATATCCAGTGACTCCTTCCAGACCAAGATCTCGGAACAGCCCCAGAGGCCAAAAAGGAGGTGAAAGATGCTTTCCCACTGAAACTCACTCACTGGCCTAAGCTGCAAACTCCTCTTTCCCTTTATGAATTTGTTTGTGCAGAAAGGAGTAAGCAAGTGGGAAAATCCTTCCAGCCTCTGAATAACAAACTCTTCCTGAAGCTTCATGTAATGGAAGGGTTGATGCATATCACTTAACGGAATTGTTTCAATCAGATGAGAACTGGGCTCCTGGAGCTGTGCGAGGGAGCTGTTTCCTTGGGTCACATTGCTTGTATTTGCGCTGAGCACTTCTGAACATGTGCCACAAGGGGTTCTGCTTATTCAGACAATTGTTCCAGAAGTTTAGGATCTTTCTGCCATTCCTTTTGGATTTAAATGAACCTGATTTTGTTTTAAAGTGAGGCAAGCTTTATTTTTTTAATGTTTTAATGTGAGGCAAGTTTTAATGTGAGGGCATGATGAAATGATCAGGGCAAGATAAAATTCCACTTGTTCTGCCTCAAGGAGACAGAGCAGTGTCCATTTTTGCTCTTTGTTTATGTTTTATTTAGTTAACTAGAAACCTCTTATTTTAAAAGAAATACTGGTTTTGTGGCCAGCACAAGAGAACTGTCAGAGACAGAGAAGTGGCAATACTGTTTGTCTCAGTAGAGCACTCTTCCTTCTTCTAAGCTATCCTCTAAATCATCCATTTCCATAAAAAACACGGAGTCGTTGGGAACACCAGTCTTTAATGCGATGGGCAGGAGGCAGGATGATGCCACCAGGTGCCTGGTTTTGGAAATAACATTGCTCCTCTCCATAGTGTGTCAGGAGAGGCCCTGGCCCTGGGCACCTGAGCATTACTGGGGGAATGTCATGCCACATCTGAGTAGTACAGCTTGTGGCTATCTCTTTTTCTTTCTGCTTCCGAGCAATTAATAGAGTGCACCTAATTCTCCTGCTTAACTGCCTTTTGCCGCAGGCAGGTGCTCAGCTCACAAGTGTGAGTTGGAGAGCAAACTCCTCCTGCACTCCTATAAACTCATCCTACCGTGTATTTTCAGTGTGCTACCATAAATCCCAGGGACCTCTGCAGAGGAAAAAGAAGTAAAGATGAAAGAATCCCCTGAAGCCAGACTCCCTGCTTTGGGAGAAGAACCAGTATGTGACATGGATTTACATCATTGCAGTATCATATTTAGACTCAGAAAAGCATAGCTACAGGTATATGGAGTCTTAAAAGATCCCTTCATGAGTGTTTATTTGAACATTCAATAGTGCATATTACTCCATATTTTTAAACTAACCTTGTCTTTCAGGTTTGCCTGTTCATTATCATGAGAGAGAAGCTGTCAGTGAAAGCCAAAGGACAAAAATAGGAATGTGCGGGCATGGATTGATCATCCCCCCAGGAAACTTAGACAGTCTTTGCCTACAGTACTTATACTTGAGTTTGGACTCAAGGCCTCACAGTTTAATGGCTGGAGCTAGTTGTTGCTGGACTTCTTGCAGAGGGAGAGCTCCAGATGGTCTTTTCATTTACTGTACCTTTCTTAGTACGAGCAGAAACATTATTTTTAATAATAAAAATTGTTTTTTTAAGTCCCATCTACTTGTTTCCTTGCACAGTACTTGAGACCTCAGGCAGAAGAACTGAAATCTGAGAAAGATGATGGCTTTCATCTAGAGAAGACTGAAATGCAATGGAAGAAGAAAGATAGCAAGCTGGCAAGAGTTATGGTAAGCACTTTTTTGGAAAGAGAAAACTAATTTCCACCCTGGTAACATCTTTGTCAAGACTGTGCACCTGTTTTCCAGAAGTATCAGGGTGAGGTCTTCTGCTTAAGAGAAGACATGGTGTTATTAGATCCCCATTGCTGGGATGGCCATTGCTGGAGAAGCAGCAAGTGGGGCAGTGAGCACTGATGCTCAAGATAAAACCTGAGGTCAGAGGAGGTCTTTAGGGTCTTGGTCCAATCTGCCAAACACCACTGGAGGATTTCACTTCCTCGTTCCTGTTCTGCAAATAGCCATTCCCTGCCCTCATTCGTGGTGCCATGAGTGATAGCAGAATGAGATCAAGCCCCTCCACTGGGAATTGCCATCAACCCCTGATCAGACCCAGCCACATTTCTGGGGACACATTGAGGTGACTACCCTGGTTCCCCAGGGTTCCTGCCAGGGACAGTTCTCCCTGTGGGGTGTTTGTGAGACCGGACTAGACCAGGTCAGCTGGGTGGCTGCACAGATCCTGCAGTGACTGGCTCCTCTACTGCTGAATTTTCAGGGTGTGAGTGAAGTTAGAGCCAGCGTCAAATCTTCCCTAATTCCAATGTAGGCAAAGCTGCGTGTTGTCATACCAGAAGTATATCAGCCTGACTTCTCACTGCCCTTCCCCTGGTGGATGAAAATACTGGGAAGAAGCTGGATGAAGAAAAGCCTGCAAGAGAAAAACTCATCTTCTGGAAGAAGGTCTCAGAGAAGGAAATTATTGTCTTCCTTCTTGGAGAAATGAAAAAGAAGAAACCAGCCCAGAGGCTGCAGACACAGCAAGAGTGTGTGCCTGCTCCAGCCAAGGCATGGGACAGTCAAGTGGCAGGGACCCGTCTGTGGAGTCAAGAATCCCAAGCCCTGAGCAATGGGGCTGGGTTTGGCATCCTCTGTTTGCTCATGGCATGGGAAATGCTGGGGTTAGACCCTCTGTCCAGGCTCCATTCTTCAGCCCACAGCTGGTACTTAAAGCTCGCCCCAAGTTGAAAGAGGTGGAGGGTACAAACTGGAGTATGTGTGCATGCGGGGGAAGGGGGAGGGAAGGGGGAAGGGTTCACAGCCAAGGCTAAGAGAGTTGTCTCTGCCTTTACAGCACCCTTTCATCATGAGCAAGGCAGGTTCTAAAATGACTGGAGCTATTTAAAGACTGCTGTGGAAGCAGCAAAAAGTGGAAGAAGAAGGTAGAGTTCAACAAAACATGGAAAACTGACAAGATGCAGTTCCCCCGGTAAATCCCTCCAAATGCCACTGGAGTTTCCCCTCTCCCACAAGTTCCTCCTTCCCCTGCCAGCAGCACTTGGGAGAGATGATCTTTTCCTGATGTCCCTCGTGAGATGGATAGGAGCAGGCTTTGGAGTCTGTGCCCTCGGCTCAGACCTCTGTTCCACCCAAGGGGGAGTTCCTGGGCACTCAGAACAGGATGTGAATATGGAAAAAGGGCAGCTGAAGGCAAAAGGATCTTCAAGTTTTGGTTCTCCCTTTTCAAGCCAGAGAGTCTGTCCTTCCCTCCCAGAGCAGCGACCCCAAGGCTCCTTGCCCTTTGGGCTGATACTGTTAAGTTCAAGGTCTCAGTCCTGGGCTGGTCAGCTGCACATAGTACTTTGCACTTGGCCTGGACCTGAGGGGCTATATGGCATCAGAAAGACCACTGAAGCTCTGTAGGAACCAGCTCCTACAATAAAGGGACTGAAATATGTCTGCAGTAAACTCTGCCCTCCTTCCTGTATATAAAACCAAGAGCTGTTGTTTTCCTCCTTAGCATACGGAAGAAGATGAAGCTCCAGGAGCACAAAGGAAAGTATGAGGACTTCCTGGCAGCACGGAAGATATGTGAGCAGTACGGCCAAGTTGAATCATGTAGGCCTGTGCCACTGCATTCAAGAAGGAAGCCTGAATAGACCCTAAGAAAACCCAAGGGGACAGCACTGCTGTCAGTGTTGCCTCCTTTGCAGCAGAGTAGTGCTTTTTAAAATGCTAAAATTCTTCTCCAAATGCAAAGCAGACCATGGATGCCTGCTTCCAACTGGAATAACTAGCCTGTGCCTTGCAATGCATCGATCTTCAGGATTTAGGAAAGGAAGGTGTGTTTAAAAAAAAATCATGTGTGCTATTCAATCCTAATATAAATTTGAACTATGTGTACACACCCTCCTGCTCACAACACCCTCTTCAGGGCCCATGCACACACAGCTGACATCTCTCATTCACAGAGATCTGTGTGTACAGAAAGGCATGGAGGGGATCTGAGTGTTCACAGAAAGTAACGGAGGGCATGTAGGCCCGCATGAGGGGGCTGAAGGGGATCTAAGCAAATAAAAAAGTGAATGGAAGAGAACTGAGAACACAGGGATGGGCATCAAGGGGGTCTGAGTTTGCATGCAGAGGAAAGGGGATGATCAGTGCATGCCTGGAGGTGATTAGGGGATATCTGAGCACACAAGTAGAAGAATGGGGGAGATCTGAGCTTGTGCAGTATTAGTAGAGGTCATCTGAAAGCTCAGGGACAGGAATGATGGGGGTAGTGCATAGTTGTGACATGAGCATGCACGGATGCGGTGTGCATGAAGAAGGGAATGGAGGGGAATGGAGGGGATCTGCCAATGCACAGAGGAGTATGGAGGAGCTGTGAGCACTCATGGATAGGAATGAAGGGAATGTGCATGGAGAGGAAAGAAGGAGGTCTGAGGGCTCACAGAGGGGAATGAAGGAGATCTGAGTGTACATGGAGGGGAATGGGGGAAACCTGAATGTGCGCAGAGGGGATAGAGGAAATCTGAGTGCTCACACAGAGCTCTGAGCACTCAGGCATGAGAATGAAAGGGATCTGAGCATACATGGAGAGGAAGGGAGACAATCAGAGCATGCGTCGAGGGAAACAGGATATAAATGAGCTTACATGGCATAGAAATGAGGGGATCGGAGCATGCATGGAAGGAGATAGAGGAGCTCTGGGTATGTACAATGGTGAATGATGGGGATCTGAGCACATTCAGAGGGAAACTAGTTCTCAGCATGCATGGAGGGGAACTGAGCAGATGTAGGCCTGTACAAAGAGGACTAGAGGGGAACTGAGTGCACATGGTGTGGAATAGAAGCAATCTGAATGTGCAGGGTATAGTGGGGACTTGAGCATATACAGAGGGAAAAGGAGGAGTTCTGAGCATGCACAAAAGTGAACAGTTGCGTTCTGAGAATGCATGGAGAGAAATAGAGTGACTCTGCTCAGAGAGGGGAATGAAGGATTCAGAGGGTGCATGTAGTGGAAAGGAGGGGATCTGGGCTTGTACAGTGGAGAACAGAGGGAATGAGTTTTCATGGATGAGAATGGAAGAGATCCAAATGGGCACGGAGGGGAATGGTGGGATCTGAGCTTGGATAGAGGGGATAAGAGGATATCTAAGAGCATACAGAGGGCAACAGTGGGGTTCTGAGCCCACACAAAGGGTCATGAAGGTGACACGAGCACTCAGGGATGGGAACAAAGAGGATTTGAATGCTCATGGATGGGAATGGAGGGGATATGGGAGTGCACGCGGTGGATATGGAGGGGATCAATGCACGTATACAGTGTAATGGGATCAGATCATGCACAGAAGGGAAAGGAAGGCATCGCTGCATGAAGGAGGGGGAATGGAAGATACAGAATTTTTAGGAGGCAAGTGAATTGGATCAGAGCCTACACAGAGTGTAACTGAGGCATTCTGAATATATGTGGAGGAATAGGGCTGATCTGATCACACACAGTGGGGAATGGGGCTGATCTAAGGGCACCTGTGGACCTGGCGAGGATCTGAGCATTCATGGAGGGCAACAGAGAAAAACAGGTCAGGCTAAGTTGTGGGTGAAGGAGATCTGAATGGGTACATCTGCAATGAGGGATGTGAGTACTGGTGTGTGGGGATGGTTGGGGTTTGTTTGCATTTGAAAGTCTATGGAGCCCAAATGCAGGTCTCTGTGGAGGACCAGAGCGTGATCCAAGGGATGTGGATGGGACAGAAAAATGAACAAAGAAGAGTGGAGAGGACTGGAGCAGAAGTGCAGCTCTCTGGAGGAGCATGAACCATGATTGCAGGGTTGTGCAGGGAATGGGGTAGGAATGGATAGCCTCGAGGGGCAGAGAGTGGGATTGCAGGGCAATGAATATTGCTGTTTTGGCTGTGGAGCATCCCACAACAGAAGAGGAGTGGAGCAGAGTGTGACCACAAAGTGCTGGGCAGTGTGTGGCAGAGAGCCTGAGGCAGGGCCTGGCCATGTCAGGAATGGTGGGGGGTGACCCCAAAGTGGGAAAAACAGCAGGGGAAAGGGCTGCCTGTTCAGGGGAGAAATTCGAGTTGCCCCTTCCCTGAAGAGAGGGCCAAAGGGAAGGCAGGGGGTTAATAGTTGGCTGGGGCTGCTCATGTGGTGTGGGGCAGCCCCACACTGACCAACTGATGCCAAAGCATCACTGATGTGCTCCTATTGCAGGAAATGTCCTCCAGAAGGAGCTAGTCCCTCCCTGGGTTCCTGTTGGACCATCCAGCCCCTGTCCAGTGCTTGATGCCCAGTGCACAAGGCCACCCCACAGCTCTAATGATACTGGGAGAACTACCAAGGGCTAGAAGCTCCCCAGGGATGTCCAGGAATTCCCTGGGCTGATGCCTGGGCCAGGGAGGTGGTCCTGAGAGAAGTGGGGGTCTAGGAAGGAGAAGCAGAGAGGAGTTGGGCACCTCAGGGCATCTGCCCTGGATCCAGCCCTCCCTCCCCAGCCCCTGTGACGTTCTGGAGCTCTCCATCCTGCCCAGCCCAGTCTGGTGCGCCAGAGCCTGGTGGTCGTGCCTGCAGCACAGTGCCCAGGCTGAGCACAGAGGAGATACACTCCTTGCTTTGGTCCTGACAGCAGTGTGGAGTGAGGGCTGGGCACAGGGTTGTGTGCCTGAGAAAGGGCACAGGGCCGTGCCCTTGCCTGCGCTGGGCTCAGCTGAAGTGGCTGAGGCCAGGAGCTGCAAGGCCACCAAGACACTCTGGCTGCAGCAAGAAAATTGCCTGCCATGCTGGGAATGGCCCTTAGGCGGCAGGGGAGACTGAGCACATTGCCCTGGCCAGCAGCATTTCCCCCCACACCCCCCACGTCAGAGAGGGAGAGCCCCTGGGCTCCACGAGGCGCTCACCGAGGACCCAAACCGCCTGCGCCCACACGCCGCAGGATTTGCACGGCCGGGCAGCAGGGCAGCAGAGCCCAGAGCTCTGCACGGCCGCTGGAGACACCATCCGCTCCGCAAAGGAAGCTCTCCAAGCAAGATTGCTTTAAAAGCCAAGTGGAACAGCCAGAGGATGTTTGCCTTCAAAACAATGGTGCTGTGTTTGCCTAGAGTTTTCCACGGTGGAGGTGAGGCTTTGAGAACGGGTGACTTCTCTCCTTTGCCTAGCCCCATTCTCCAGGGCTGCAACGGGTGTTTTCCCCACCAAAGGCCACAACGCATCATCCAGAATTCACCTGAGAGCCCCGCAGCCCAAACCTGGAGGCTCCAGGTCCCCGGCGCCCTTGTGCCGCCACGTCCCTCCCAAGGAAGTCAGTGTCGCAAAGCAGACCCTTTGCTATCTCCCAGCCACATGACCCTGCAATCCAAAAGTGCCCACAGACCCCAACGGGGAGCCAAGCAATGACCCAGACACGACTCTCTCCATGTGCCAAGCTGAGCTGAAAGCGTGACACACTGGACATAACTTGTCTGCCTCCTGAAAACCTAGCATTAGGTCCAAGGCTGCTCCAAGGCCTGAACACACACTTGTGCTTCATGCTACAATTAGTTCGTACTTTCAGAAGCAGAAGCTGAATGCTCTCTTCGAGCTTGCTAGAAGCTTTGGAGCCCAAGACAAACTGGCTGAGCTGCAGCAATATGGGAGACAGGGTGGGTTCCCAATAAATTGGCCTGAGTAGCAGCTCTGGAGAAAAACGTTCTGTGTCTCTGTAAGAGCAGAGGCTGGCTCTGCGCCAGGCCATATGCAGACAGCGCAGAAGACACCCCTGCTGACGCAATTTTTAGTCACTGCCCAAATATCCGATCCTCATTTCCGCAGCAAGAAGGAGAGGATTTTGTTTCACGAGTATCACAAAGTAATATTGCAGTGCAGGATCCCAGCTGCACAAGTAGAAATCTCCTTCCCCTGTTTGCACTGGCTGTGCAACTGCTCTGGATTGTGGACATGCATTTCTTAGGGCAAGTCAACTTTGCCGCACAATCATCTGCCAACAGGAAGGGAGAGAGACCTTCTTGGTGGGGTCATCTGGATATCACATCCGCTCACCAGGGCAGGAGGTCACGCCTGCAAATCCTTGAGGCAGACCTCGTCTGGTCAAGTTTCCAAATCCATTCCCCTCACCTTGACATCAGAAGAGGAATTTCTGCCTAGGGAAGTCACCTGTGAAATTCCACCCTAAGACTTTGTCCTGACCCGAATGTCCTTATCCAGGAGTGAATGTTACCTTGCTTAGAAGGAAGCCCTCCAGCCATTTCAGTTGCCTGCTGTTTGGCATCTCATGGAGCCCAAGACTGTCAGGTCTGGGATGTCCTGGAGAACTTTGAGGATGCGGTTCTTCTTGGGTTTCCTGCTTTCTTGTCCATGGTGCTCTCTCGTGCTTGTCAGTGACTCGGAGGTGCAGAAAGAGCAGGGGAAGGAATGGACTTGTTTTCTAGAGTGAGATGAGGGCATTCCATGGTGTTTGCTTCCTCCGGAGCCATGCAAAGCAATGCAGGTATCCTTGCAGTAGCACCCTGGGGAAGGGATTTTAGGCCATCCCACCTCCTTGCCCCTTGTGGGAAAGCCAGAGAAACTCCCTGCCTGAAACTGCCTGGGGTGCCCCGCTCCCTGGAAGCAGCACACACGCCCCAAGGGAGAGACCTTCTCCTTTGTCAGTCACACGCTAATCGTCTGGTCTGGCCTTTTCCCCAAACATCTCTGCAGGGAGCACATAAACACAGACCTCAGTGGACAAGCACATGCAAGTCTGTCATGGTTGGAATGGAAGCCAGCTCTACTACAAGGACATGCTTGTGTCACAGGACAGTTAATGCCCAAGCTATCCATACGCTCAAATAACATGTGCACACGCACGCACGCGTACACACATGCACACACACCGCCAGAAACAGCCCAGCCAGCAGTCCCCTTCTGTCTGCAAAGTGACAAGATGAAGTTAAGAAGCTGCTCCTCATGAAAGTTTCAAGCCTGTTAATACTCCACGGTTTTTAAACAACCCACACAGCAATGTTATATCTGAGAGAGAAAGTCTGCCTCAAGTCTTGCTGCTCCCTTGGAAAGGATGTATGGATTGGGGCAGGAAAAACTGTCTGTGATAGTTTTTCTACCATACCCCAGAGGGTCTGCTTGCAACCTGTGAGTCACTAAAAGCTCTTTGTCAATGACCAAGGCACAAAGGACCAGAAACCCCAGACTGTTCTTTCACAGAAGGCCTGAGTCTCCAGCTGAGGTCGGCAAGACCAACTGTGTCTTGGTTGAGCTTCTGCTCACGCTCTCGCCATTCAGAGCCACTTCCAGGATCAGGGAGTTCAAGCCAAGAAAATACTATGGTTCACAGGAGCTATGGTTTTCTTCCAGATCAGCAGATGAGGCTATCAAGAGAGCTCCGCTGGTTTTCAGTAGTACAGAAATCTGTTCTGAAAAGAGTCCGACTAAACTTGGGAACTGCCCTTGCTCTAGCTGCTCTGGAAGACAGCGATCCACACAACCTCAGTGGATTTCATGGGACATTGGCATGTCTGAAATGCTTTTTCCTTGTGCAGGGCTTTTCCCTTCCTCTCTGTTTTCTGGAGGGGCACTGTCCTCTGCTGTTGTTTTCTCTGGCTGTTCACCTGTTTCTGGAGCCTCTTCAGCAGAGCTTTCTTCCAGGTGGCTCCTCGATGCCCTCTGGAGGAAAACAGGCCATGCTTATTCTGTAATTCCTGCTGTTCCAGCATCCACAGCTGGCAAGATTCATGCTCCTCCCACCTGCTAGGTGCCTTCTTGGAGCCCTCTGGACTGTTCTTCTGGGGAAGTGTGGCTTTTTCCAGGTGGTGAGCTCAAGTTTTCAGTTTGCTCCTTTGGAGCCTCATCCCCACTGGCAACAGCTTCATCCAGCTCTGACACCTGTCTCACTGCCTGTTGATGCAGTGCCACTTCCTTGCTCATATTTTTCTCCTCTTCCGAAGTTTCTGGCACTTCTCTTTGCTTTTATTCAGGTTTCTGCTTTCTCATTGTCATTTGCCAAAACCTCTTAAAACACTGCAGGATGATTACGCAAATATCTAGTAGACAGCAGTCAGGACAAATGCCCCCTAGCTTCAACACAGCCTGCTTAGCCATGCAGACATGGAGCACCAATATACAGACAGTCCCCACACAACTGCAGGGAGCACTGGGCAGTTGGGCCAGCACATGTCAGTGCAGCCCACTTGAATGCTTAAGCACCACTGGCTTAACCAGTCTCAGCACACCACTGGGCTCACTGCAGGGTCAGCTCGCAAAAACCATTGCAGGTGTTCCCCAAAACACCACAACACACAAACCAACACCTTACACAATCATAAGGGCCCTGAGAGCGTTCCTGCTCCTGGAGTTCTGGGTGCCAGAGCTCAGGGCCAACTTAGAGCCAGCGCAGCTGAGGGAATCCCCTTCCCTCTGGCAACCGTGGGGAGAGACTCCCAGACAATGTTGTTGGGGGGCCACAGCCAGGCCCGATCCCCAGGCCCCAGGTGCTGCTTTCAGCTGAGGCTCCAGCACCTGGGCCCCCCCTGAGCTCCAGCTTCAGCTGCCTCGCAGCTATGCCTGAGCCTGGCTCTGGGCCCTGATGATCCAGACCCAGACTCTGGCCCGCAGGCTGACTTCATGGCCAGAAAGCTCTTCCTCAGCTCTGCCTCGTCACCACAAACCTCCCCAGCCAGCTGGACTCTCAAGTATCCCTCTTCTCCTACAGGGCTACAGTGGGGGTTCTGCCCATTGTAAAAGCCCAAAGGCTGCAACAGGTCAGTCAGGATTCAATGGAGAACCTCAGAAAACCCAAGTCAAGTTTAAAGAGTAAAACTCCAGCAATCGATTTGCAGCCTCCCAAAAGCCTGCTGTTATGGCCAAGAGCACCCCCTCAGCTGGGAACAACGCATTGGGTGCCCATAGCTGGGGTCAGACACTTGGCAGCACCTGGGAAACAAGCCCCAGGGCAATGGGGGACCAAGAGCTGCAGCAGGGCAGAGCGTGTCCCGCACCACGGAGCAGGGTAGAGAGGCCTTCATGGCTGCCGGTGGGCCAGGCAGCCCAGGGAAGAGCCTGTGATGAGGAAGAGCTGTTTGCTCCAGGAACTGGGAAGCTGCCCCATGCCCAAGGGGCAATTACTTTTAACTACTGGAAATTCCAGAGACAGAAAGAAAAGGAACAGCACGGGCACCAGAAGGAGTGCCCACTCTGGAGGGGCAGTACGAGCTCAGAGGGGTGAGGACAAAAGAAACTAGCTGGTGAGGGGCCAGGCATGTGGAGGTGCAATGTTATCATTTCACTTTTACAGAGAAAAAAGAACTACAGCAGGACTTGCTTCTGGTCACATCTAAGCAGAAACGCCAGGACACACGGAACAGACTGATGGCCCTCCATGCTAGCCACTAGTCTTTGCTTCCTCATCACAGGAAATTGTTCCCCAAAGGAGGACAAGAACCCACCTTTCATTTATCCACCAGACAAAAGAAGCATCCCCAGAACTCAGGGCCCAGTAGCTTGGCAACAGGCATCCCAGGCACTCCTCCTGGGAGCAAGCACAAGCTTCTCCCCAGGCAGCCCTGGTGAAATCACAGAACCAAAGCAGGCTGCAGCCAGGCAAGGAAGTGACTGCTGCCACCCTCACCTCTCTGCAGTCACAGCATTGCTGCCTCCAGCCTCGCTGGTGAATCACTTCTCCTTTTTGCCAAATGGATTTGGTATGAAAAACACAGATTCGCAGTTAAAGCCTCTCTGTCTCTCCAGACCCACGTGGACACTGCAACCCATCCAGTTTGGGGCTGGCAGCCTTTCACCTTCAGTGCTCCCTACTGGGGGATTTCAGGGTGCAAGTCCCCTTGCTTGGGCAAGGGCTGGTTCAAGAGCCAGGGGGTGAGTGTCTTGCCCTAGTCAAACCTGGGAATAATATCGTTAGTCTATTCATTAAATTCTATTTTAAGCTGCTGTCAAGGTTGAGCTCCGTGTGACTGTCAGAGCAGGGCACTAAGCAGAAGGAAGTGCTGTGTCTCCAAATGTCTGAATGTTCACAGACTAAAGGGAAAAGTTTAAAACACTTCTTAAAATTGAAGTGCTTTTAGATGCACCCCAGAGCACTCCATGTGCCCTCTGGTTCCCTCGGGACCCCTTTGTTTTTCATCCCATGCACTCCTAAGCTTTCTGTTTGCCTCCATGTCCCCTCAAGACCCAACCATGTGCATTTCAGTTTACCACAGAGCCCTGTTTGCCCTCTGGTCCCATCAGGACACCACTATTTTCCCTCCTGTACACCCCAAAGACCTCCATTTCCCTTTCAGTGCCCTCCCCCCACCCAGTGACCTTCATTTCATCTTCGATGCACACTAAGACCCTCCATGTGCCTTTCTGGTCCTTTCAGGATCTCGTTTTCTCTCCCATGCAGCCCAGAGGTCTCGTCTTCTGGATTCCTCAACACATTTCCCCCCTGGCCATGTCAGGATCCCTCCATCTGTCCTTCAGTGCATCCCAGAGCCCTTCCTTTGCCTTACACATGTCCCAGATCCCTCTGTTTGCTGGTCTGTGTGTCCAGAGCCCTGCACTGGCCCTCTTGTCCACCTGAAGACCTCTCTGTGTGCCTTTCAGTGGGCCCCAGGGCCCTCAATCTGCCTGCTGGGCCCTTCAGGACCCACCTCCGTAGCAATCCCACCCCACCCTCCAAAAGCATCAGCCCCAATCACCCACCAGCCTCTCCCCGCATCCCCAAGGCAGTCCTCTCTATACCTCTGGGGACCTGGGGGGACTGCCAGACAACTCAGCATCACCAGGACAAGCCATCACTGCCCTCACCCTCCCAAGACATACAAGTAGGCCCAAGATTTGGTTCACCTTAAGAAAAGTCTTTTTTAATATCTGCTTTTTTTTATTTTAAGAGTAATCGAATCCAATTCAGAGCTCAAAGTGACTACACAGCCATCACAAATGTGAGGTTCTCATCATCAGCACCATCACATCACCCTCACCCATGTGCTCTCCAGGCCATCCACTCAACCCCCCACTGCCACCTTTGGCTGCCCACAAAGCCCTCTCCCAGCCCCACAGGCTCCAAAGCATACCTTGCAGAATGGCCAGGACAGGCAAAAGCCTCCCCAAGCGTGCTTTTTGCTATGGCTAAAAAGTTGGAACTGCACAGCAAAACCCCCCCAGCCCCACTCACCTGCCAGCCACCCCTTCGGTCCCACACATCCCATCCCGCACCTCCAGGAATCTGGGCACATGGACAGGCTCTGTGGCATCACACTGTCCACACCAAAACATCTGCATTGCCTCAGGGACACCCCACATACCCCCACACCCAGACATGCCACAAAGGACCCAATGGGGGACTCTAGAGCTGGAGAAGGAAGGGAGACCCGGACACCAAGCAGAGGGAAAAAAGCAGCATAAGGCAGGCCCCAAGACCACATACATCCACTTCTGTACATACACCCTCATATCAGCTCCATTCCCTTCCACACAGCGGAATAGATCAGCTCTATTCCCCCACATGCGCCCTTAGTACAACTCTGTTCCCATCCTTACAGGATCAGAGCAGTTCCATTCCCCACATGAACCTTCATCTCCATCATTCTATTCCCTTCACACACACCCCTCTCTGTGCCTCCAGATCAGCTCAATTTCCTTGCATGTACAGTCGGAGCTCTTTACTTCCCTTTCCATGCCTTCAGACAAGCAGCACCCCTGCCATGCACCTTCACATCTCCCCCATTCCTCTCTACATGCCTGCAGATTGGTCTGCTCCCCTCTGTGCACGAACAGATCCCCTCAATTCCCCACCATGTGAACACAGATCAGCCATTCCCTTCCACGTGTATTCACATCCCCTCCAGGTCTTCATATTAGCTCC
Organism: Dromaius novaehollandiae; assembly: GCF_036370855.1. Taxonomy (NCBI): domain Eukaryota; kingdom Metazoa; phylum Chordata; class Aves; order Casuariiformes; family Dromaiidae; genus Dromaius; species Dromaius novaehollandiae. The sequence continues at coordinate 692,040 of NC_088109.1, forward strand.
ATTTCTCTCTGTGCCAGTTCAGATCCACTCTTTTCCCTGTGAGTGAAGACAAAACCTATCCCATTTCCTTTGTATGTGCACAGATCCATGCCAGTCCCCTCCACATGCCCTCACAACCCCATCACTACCCTCCAGGCAAGTTCAGATCTGCTCCATTTTATTGTGTGCGCCCTCAGATCGGGCCTGTTTCTGTCCTCATCTCCCAGACGGACCTCAGACCTACACTGTAGGTACCTTGTCTCTAGCCCTGTCTCTGTCCAGTATCTCATGTGTGGACCTTGGGCCTATGTGGTAGCCTTGTCTTCAGTCCTGTCTCTGTCACCATCTCCAACTCCTGACTGGACTCCCTGGATGTACCCTGGCCAGGTTCATCACCTACCTCACCCTGCCTGGGACTGTCAGTGGAGCTTGTTATCAACCACCTGGCTCAGTCCACCCTGGTCAGATGCTGTGGGACTGTGCCCTGCTGGTGAGGGAAATGCCTGTGTTGCAGACACAACATGCTCCCGAGCTTATCATCCCTCACACAGCAGCCCTACTCTTGGTGCTACCTGACACCCTTCCTATGGTCTTTATTCCTCTCTGTGGGTCATGCAGACTTGTCCACTCTCGCTCATAAACCCTGGTCCATGCCAACCCCTACCATAGGCACTCTGGTCCCATGTGTCCCCCTTCCCTACGTTCTCCATTCCCTTCCTTTTGCTTTATATGCACTCTGGCAACCTCTCCTCTCCATTGCTCACACGCTGAACCACTCAGTTCTCCTCTGCCTGTGCCCTGTGCCAGTCCTCCTGTGTGCTGTCTTTCCCTCTGTCCCTCCCTGGCTGAGCTCTGCTCCTTCCATTCCCCTCTGAAAGCCTTCTTGTGGGCTCTGCTCCCTTCCTTTCTGGTCCAGGAGCACACTGGTCCCACCGCCTGCCTCGATGGCCTTTCTTCCACTTCCTTTCCCTTTGTGTTCACTACAATCCACTTCACTCACCTTCCTGGGTGCTCTGATCTACTGCCTTCCCATCACATGCTCTTAGATGTGAACTTGCTCCTTCTGTGCCTCTCTTTGTGTACTCTGCTCCCCTCCATTCTCCTCCATGAGCGGCAGCTCCCCTGTTCCCCGTTACGCACACCAAGCCACTACGTTCTCCCTCACGTGTGCGCCATTCCACTCGTGTGCTCCATCACCTCCCTGCCTCTCCACGTGCACCCGCTCCCTTCCCACACGGAGAGGGATGGATGGGAATAGAGGAAACATAGCGGCGAACAGAGGACACCAGCATGAACAAGCTGGGGAGAAAAAATAGAGCTGATCAGAGCGAACATGGAGGGGAGGACGGAGGGGAATGGCGGGGCAGTGGTGGGAACCAAGCTCTAACAGACGGGAATCAAGGGGAAAGCCCGGGGGGATGGAGGCCAGCAGCACAGAGCCGACAGGAGCGTAGCGCAGCACCAAAGAACAGGCGCGCAGGAAGGGCCGGGGCTCCTCAGCTCGGGGCACCGGAGGAGACCGCGCACGCGCAGGAGCACGCGGAAGGGCCGGAGGAGGTACGGAGACGACACAGAGGCGCCCGGAGGAGCCACAGCGCCACCGAGCGGCAGCAGCAGGACCCTCCCCCACACACAGGAAATGGCGCGCCCGAACCCCCTCGGCCCCGCCTCCGCCGGAAGGACGTTGCTGCCCGAAGGACAGCACAGCCCGCCAATGGGGAGCGGGAGGCGGGGCAGCCTCCCGCTCTGGGGACGGGGGCGGGGCTACGAGGCGGCGGCGAGCGCCGGGGAGGCTGAGGCGGGGCGAGGCGCCGCGTGCAGCGACAACATGGCGGCGGCGGCGGCGGCGGCGGCGGCGGCGGGCGGCAGGAAGAGGAAAGCGCCGCGTGGGGCGGCGGCGGCGGGTCGGCGGCGACAGCGGCAGCAGCAGCAGCAGCGGGCTGCGGTGAGGGGAGGGCCGGGCCGGGCCGGGCCGGGGGAGCCTCTCGCGGCCGCCGCGTCCCCCCGCTGAGCGAGCCGCTGTGTTGTGCAGGCCCCGGGCGCGGAGGGCAAGGCGCGGGCGGCGGCCGGCTGGCACCGTGACGAGGAGGTGTCCAGTGACTCCGAGGCGGAGAGGTAAGGGGGGGCGGCGGGCGGGGGCGGCCGCGCCGCTGCCGGCGCTGGCACCGGCGGTCACGCGTGTCCCCACAGCCCCGCGGCTGGCGGGCGGCGCCGGCGGGAGGAGGAGGATGAGGTGGAGGAGACCCCGCAGGAGAAGAAGCTGCGGCTGGCGAAGCTGTACCTGGAGCAGCTGCGGCAGTACGGTGAGTCGCGGGGGCCGGCGCCGCCCGGAGGGGCTCTTCTGCTCGGGCGGCTGGGGGGGCAGCCCCGGCCTGGCCCCCTAACCTGCCCCATCCCTCCCCGGGGTTCCCCGGGCCCCAGGCCCCGCATCGGGGTCCCGCAGGGCCTCGCCCCGCTGGCCCGGCTCCCGGCACCGTGCCCAGGCAGTGGGGTGGAGTGGAGGGCAGCATCCCTGCTGTAATGGGAGGCCCCTGCCCAGCGGGGTGAGGAGCTGAGCCTGGCAGGTGGCAGGCATACAAACCTGGCCCTTACATCACGGTGTCTGGCACAGAGGAGGAGAAGGCAGAGGAAGAGGCCTTTGCGGACGATCTCATTGGCGACCGCCTAAAGGAAGATGTGGTGAGTAGGACACCAGTGGCCTGGTGCACCCCCTCGGCTGGGGACAGCATGGATCCCGCCTCCAGGTCCTTCCCTTCTCCCTCGGGACAGCAGCCCCCAGGAACAGAGTGCCTCTTCCCCCAAGTTGGGAGCGTGGAGGTGTCTCAGGGCCCTTCTCACAGAGGCTTGTCCTTCTTCCCTAGCTCGAGCAGAAGGGCCGATTGCAGCGTCTGGTTGCCAAAGATGTAAGTATGCAGGGCTGTCAGGCCTGGGAGAGCCCCTTCTGCTTTGGGCACACCATACCGTTCACCTTCAGAGAAATGCTACCATGGGCAGCTGTCGGGGTCAGACAGTGCTGGCAGGGGCACGGCCCCTGCTCTGCCGCAGTCATCGTGTGTGGGCTTGCCATGCTTCTGCCAAATGCAAGGATAAGGGCCCTTTTCCCTCCCTGGGACATTGGTGGTGCTTGGTTTGTGCCCAGGAGGAAGGGGAGGGAGATTGTTTTGGGACCCTTTGCTGTGTAGGGGTACTGACCTGTTTGAAGGCACAATGTGCCCAGACACCCCTGTGCTTGGGGAAGCATTTGGGGACCAGACCAGAGAGAGGCCCTGTTCACAACCCACTCTCTCCATTCAGGTGCAGCCTCCAGATCCAGCAAGCATACGAGTGTTGCGGGGGCACCAGCTGCCCATCACTTGCCTCGTCATTTCTCCAGATGACAAGTTCATCTTTTCAGCTGCCAAGGATGGCTTCATCATTAAATGCAAGTCTGGTTTCCTCCTCTTTAGGGCTTGAATCTATCCATTTCTCCCACTTAAACCTTGCAGAGACCCTGCTGCAGTAAGACTGTGGGGTCTTGCTGCGATTATCTGGCTGTCACAGGAGGTGCTGGGATCCTGAAGAGAAAAGGGAAGCTCTCTCTAGAGCATGGGGACCATGGGCTCTGGGGTTTGACCCTTGATGGGTCCAGGGACATCGTGGTTGCCCCTTCTAGGGTGTTGTGCAAGGTTTATTCAGCCTTTTGGTGGGGGATGAGACGCCAGCTTGCCCTGTGGGGGGGTTGGCAGGGATTTCCATCATTTGACAAAGGCTACCTTTTGTGCAGGGGAGGTGGAGAGTGGGAAGAGGCTGTGTGTGGTGCCTGGAGGGAAGAAGGGCACTGAAGAGCAGCAGGTGGGGCACACAGCTCACATCCTCTGCATGGCTATCTCATCGGACAGCAAGTACCTGGTAAGGTGACAGGAGGCTGGTGCTGTTGGCTGGGGCCCGTCGTCACCAGCACTGCTTGGCCCCTTTCCTGCACTCTTGGGAGCCTCTGGTGGAGGCGATCAGAAGGTGGGGAGTGCACCTCTTCTCACGGCCCTGGAGGGTAGTTTTTCAGCTGCAGATTTACCCTGTTAGGTTAAAACAGCCCCCACCCCTTCTAGAGTTGATGGCATGTTCCCAGGATGGGACCAGGTGGGATGGGAGCCTTGGTTGTGCCCTGCAACTGGGGAGGGCTGTGAGTCTCCAAGGGGAAGGGTTCAGGCATCCTCTGCTTCCTGCCAGGCAACTGGAGACAGGAACAAACTGATAATGATCTGGGAAGCAGCCACCTGCAAGCACCTGTACAAGTTCACCGGTCATCGTGATGCTGTGTCGGTGAGTAGATGGTGGGGACTGTGGGCATCAGCTGTGATGCCTCTGGGATCAGGCAGCTGTGTGCAACTGCGTTGTCCCTGGTGACTCTTACATGGGGGTTGGTTATGGTTCCTACCTAGCAGGAGCTGGAAAATGGGGAAGGGAGGCTCAGGGACTTATTTGAGGGCACACAAGGCTGCACTGGTATTCTTCTGTCCCCATGGGGGATGAGCTTTGCTGCACCTGCCCCCAGCTGTAACTGCTTATCAGCCCCATCCCAGGGCCTCTGGAGGTCTCTGAACCTCTTGCTGCCCCCAAAGAGGTAGCTTGGATGCGTGGTCCCCCTGAACAGGGCAGTCAATTTGTGGGACATCCCCTGGCCTTGCTGTGATCCCTGGGGACAGGTGGGAAGGGGAGACTTGTGGCTGTGCACATGTCCATCTGCCTTCTTGTCCCTCCGCAGGGCCTGTCCTTCCAGAAGGGTACACACCAGCTGTACAGTGCTTCCCATGACCGCTCCGTCAAGGTCTGGAACGTGGCGGAGAATGCGTACATAGAAACCCTGTAAGACCCCGGTCAGGCAGTGGGAGGTGAAGAGAGCACAGCACTGAGCCTTTGGGCACAGCGTGTGGGCAGCCTGCTGGCCGGAGGCACTCCAAGACCCTCCTGGTCTGGGATGTACCAGCAGCCCTGCCCAGAGACAGAGGCAGGGGAACAGAGAGCTGTGACTCAGGGCAGCCCTTTTTTCTCTCCCCCTCCAGATTTGGGCACCAGGACGTCATCACAGGGCTGGACAGCCTGAGCCGGGAGTGCTGTGTGACATCAGGGGGACGGGACGGCACGGTGCGGGTCTGGAAGATTCCCGAGGAGTCGCAGCTTGTGTTCTACGGGCACCAGTAGGTCCAGGGCGGATGAGGGGGCTCACGTGGGCTGTGAGCAGGCAGGTTGGGCTGGGGGTGAAGTGTGTGCACATACTGAGCCAGCACGTGCCCTGGTGAGCTCTTGGGTGCATGGGGCTTTATCTCCCTTCCCTCAGCAGAGTCCCAAAGCCCACTGATAATCAGTGCTAAACACCCACTCTCTTCAGGGGCTCTATTGACTGTATTCAGCTCATCAATGAGGAGCACATGGTATCAGGTGCAGATGACGGGTGAGTGCCAGGATGGGGCCATGCTGGGATTGGGTGTGTGCGTAGTCGTGCCCCCTGCACCTCCCTCACCACCCACTCCCCCGGACAGGTCCATCGCTCTGTGGGGGCTGACAAAGAAGAAGCCACTGGCGCTAGTGAGGCAAGCTCATGGCACACATGGCTCCCAGGGCCTGCAACAGCCGTACTGGATCTCGGCGGTGGCTGCTCTGCACAACAGTGACCTTGTTGCTACAGGTGCCTCATGCTGTGAGACCCTTGCTTTTGCTTGGAGGTGGTGCATAGAGGAGGCAGGGCAGGGGGCCTTGCTCCCTTCTTAAGACTGGGGTGCGTGGTGGTGGGTCTCTGTTCCTCTGCCCCAGGCTCACACAGTGCCAGCGTGAGGCTGTGGAAATGCGGCGAGGGATTTCGGAAACTGGAGCCCCTCTTTGACATCCCCCTGGTACGGACAGGGCAGGTGGGGGAGGTTGGGGTGGTGGAGAGCTTGGCTCTGTTCTGTTGGCTCAACATCTGGCTTTCCAGGAGGCCGCAGGTGAGGGCTGAGTGACTGCGGGAGTAAAGTTGCCATGCTGAAGCTGCCTGGTCCTCATGCCCATCCTCTCCCCTCCAGGTTGGCTTCGTCAACAGCCTGAAGTTCTCGGCGGCAGGTGACTTCCTGGTGGCTGGCCTCGGGCAGGAGCACCGGTACTGCTCCCTCTCCCCTGGGTTGCGGGTGCAAAGCTCCAGCTGGGTGGGGGCATGGGGCCCAGCTCCCTCCAAGGGCTGGGCACCTTTATCCAGTGTCCTGCCCAGGATGAGAAGGGGGGACACAGCTTGCTGTGAGAACAGGCACCAGCTGAACCTCATCTTCTCATCTACAGGCTGGGCCGGTGGTGGAGAATCAAAGAAGCCAAAAACAGTATCTGCATCATTCCCCTGAAGCAGAGGGCAGGAACAGCTGACAGCTCCTAGCCCCCTTGCTCACTGTCCCCCAGCCCTGTCTCCTTGTTCATTAAAGCCTCTGTTGTTCTTAGACTTGCTTTTGGTGTCATTGGTGTGGCTGCCCTACTGGGACAGGGAGAGCTCAAGAATTTCTGCCCCTCAGCACTGGAGTTCAGTGCGTGACCCTCCCTTTCTCCTCCCCCCCCCCCCCCCCAAACCCTGGCTGTAGGCCCTCCACCAGCACCGTAAGTTGTGCCATGGTTTTCACTTGTGCTCATGGCCCTGCACCCTGATAGCTGCCCTCTTCTCAGAAAAGTCAATTAGAGAAAAGAAAAGAACACTTTATTTACATAAAATTACCCAAAAAATCACAATCTTGCTCACAGAAAAAAATCTACTCTTAAAAACTTGGTTGGGCTCAAATACACAGGGCAGATCACTCAACCTAGGCAAATGCCAAAAAAACAGAACTCAGCAGCTGGCTGAGCAGGGGCTGTAATGGAGGGTTAGACATGGTGCTTTCTGTCGCCCTCAGCCCTGAGCGCCTTGTGCCAAGAAATGCTCTAGAAAAACTAAAAACACCAGGAGGATACATAGGTGGAGTACTCCGGCACAGCCTGGCTGTGCTTTTTCAGGTTGTTGGGGCAAGGGGAGGTGTGACGAGGGCCAGTGCAGCCATGGGTGCTCGGCTAGGGGGCACGAGGGGCAGTTGGGGCTAGCAGCACAGGTGCGAGGCAGCACCTGCCCTGTGGCTGTTGGGCTGCTCTTGGCTCCCTGCAAGCCCAGGGGCAAAAAAGAGTGGGAAAAGGTGAAATGTGCCAATGGCCAGTGCCTAGCTCTGGCTGTCCTGGGGCAGCATGACGTGTAACATGGCTCATTGCAGGGTGAGCAGGATGTGCAGTGCAGCTCAGTGTGAAGGAGAAGTGATGTGTACCGTGGCTCAGCAAAAGGAAAGCATGATGCGTAACACAGCTCACCACAAGGGAGGAAGAGTATGTACCATGGCATGGTGCGAGGGAAGTGCAGTGGGTAACGGCTCAGTGCAAGGGGAGCGTGATGTGTAATGTGACCTGGTGGAAGTGTGACATGTAACAGCTCAGCATGATGGAAGTGTGATGTATGACATGGCTTAGCATGAGAGAAGCACGATGTGTAACACAGCACAGTGTGAGGAAAGCCTGGCGTGTCGGCTCAGTGCAAGAAAGCACGATGTGTAATGGCTCAGTATGAGGGAAGCAGGGTATGTGACGTGGCTCAGTGCAAGGAAAGTGTGCAGTGTAACACAGCTCCGTGCCAGAGAAGTACGCCGTAACACAGCACAGTGCAAGGGAAGCATGTTGAGCACCCTGGCTCAGTGCACAGGTGGTGAGGCTCACGCTGGGCTGGGGGCTGAGCCTCCTTGCTGGCTCAGGCCCCCAGCAGCAGGGCACGAAGCCAGGGTGGGTTCTGCTCTCTGGGCTCTACCTCTGGCAGTGCCCTCACCTCAGTGAACAAGCCCGGGTGCAGTGCAGCCTTGCAGCTCTTGTTCGAACTGGAAAATCCCGAGGGGTCTGGGGCTGCTAGCAGGAGGGCAGGAGCTGCGCCACCTCAGACAAGCCAATCCCATCTCTCACAAGGATGACGTCGTGGAGTCCACCACCTCGCGACCGTTGCACACCGTGGGCACGTACTGTGAGGCAGAGCCTGGCCAAGAAGGTGGCAGTGAGCAGCGTGTTGGGGTCTGGCATCAGCCTTCCCCACCCCCCCAACGCCCACCCAGGCCATCCCACTTCGGTGGGCGATGGGTGCCCAGGGTTGCTGCACCTCACTGGGCTGTGGCAATGGGTGCCTGGGGTGGCTGCACCCCTAGTGTGGGTGATGGGCACCCAGTGTAGCTGCATCCCATTGTGGTGGGAAGTGGGTGTCTGGGCAGCTGCATCCCACTGGGATTGGGCGGGGAGGAGCAACAGGCAGTGGGTGCCTGCGGTGATGGCATCACGCTGGCGTGGGCAATGGGCACCCTGAGTGCCTGCATCCCACTGGGGCAGCGGGTGCTCAGGGCTACTGCATCCCCCTAGGATGGGGCAATGGGCGCCCATGAGCAGTACCCTCCAGCACACTATGCCACGGCCTTGAGGCTAGCAGCTGTGTGAAACAGGAGGGATCAGGATTTGGGATGGGGAACAGGGATGATCAATAGGGCACACAACAATGTCTTTCACTCTCCTGTTTTCAGCCATGTCCTACTCCCGTCCCAGCTTTGCTCCAGGGTCCTGTGCTGGTGTCTTCCACCCAGCAATGAGAAGTGGGGTGCTGGCCCCCAGCCCTCTCCCCCAGCCCTGCTGCACTTACCGTGGGACTGGCTAGAGCCTGCAGCTGCCACGCTGAAGCGAGTGGTGCCCACGCGGTGGCTGGCCACGTTCTTCTGTGGCTGGAAGAGGATGATGTGGAGTTTGGGGGTGAAGAGGCAGCCAAGGACCACGGTGCCGCTGAGGCTCACTGAGATGCACATGGTGGTGGTCTGGACCTGGAGATGGGGCAGTGGAGGGGGCAGCCATCAGGCCAGGCCTGCAGGCTCAATGGGATGCCAAGAAAGCTCCTCTGAACTGGTCTGCCATGAGCCCTCTGCCCCGAGCAGGGCAAGACAAGGCCTGCCCTGGTATCCCAGCCAGCTCCAGAGTGCAGAGGATGCTGCTGAGCCGTGGGGAAGGGCCACTGCCATGTGCATCCTGCTCTATGGACACACTGGGTGGGGGCAGGGTCCAGCACACTCCTCCCTGCCCTTCCCCAAGCTGGGACCTACGTGGAGCCAGGGACAAGGTGTTAGGGCCAGCAGCCATTGTCAGCTCCCCTTTCCCATTTGCCTGCACCACTTTTGCAAATTGGATGCCACATCCCACACCACATCTCTGTATCAGGGTGGCCTCACTTAGCGGGCTGAAACCCCAAGGCCATGGGAAAAAAAAATCCCCTGCCAGGCCAGTGCCTACATCCAGCTGGAGACTTGTGGGCAGAAGAAGACCACTGCCCCAACGAGGGCATGCTGCATGTGCGTGGCACGGCCTCGGAAACGCCCTAAACAGCCCACCCATGTGCCCAATTCACTGGGCCACACTGTTTCTCCAATGCCTTGCAAATGTCCCCATTTTGGACTTTTCCTGATGTGGAACCAGACTCCAGCACAGCTGTAACACACATTTCTGCTCCCACCAGGGGCTGCTGTTTCTCTCTAGAAAATCAAGAGCACAGTCGTTCTCACCATCTCTCTGCACTGCCAGCACCCACAAGGCCCAGAAAGGAGGACAGACATGGACCGCCCCTTCTCGGGAATAAGCATTGCCATGCGTCTGCTAGCTCCCTAGACCCACCACAGCATGCTCCCTGCTCTCCAGGACTGCTTGGCCTCCCTAGACTGCACCAGATCCATGCTCAGTGTTTGTCTCCAGGGGGAATGGGCAGAGGGTGATCAGGGCTGCCTTGTGCCCCCCTCATAGCCAGGCCCAAGGAGGGCAATTACTGCAGGGTGGGGGCTCGGAAGGGTGGGCAGCAGGTCAGGTGGTTGCTCTGGAGAGCTCAGGAACAGTGTGTCCCATCCTCATCCTTGCCAACAGCTTGCTAAGGGGCAGTCATGCCCCCAGGGACCTTTGCCCCTTCAGACACACCGTTTTAGCACCAGCTGTGGCCACACGCTTTATGAGTTCCAACCTCAAAGACTCCCTTCCCCAGACACACTCATCTCCCAGCCACAGGCCTTGCAGGGCCCATGTCACAAGGACCAGCTGGGTCAGGCCCTGCCTGAGCCCCCCGAAACTCAGGCTCTTACTCGGTAGTCACTGGAGGTCACATAGAAGATGGGCAGGAAGGCCAGCCAGATGATGCAGGTTGTGTACATTGTGAACCCAATGAACTTGGCCTCATTGAAGTTTTCGGGGCATTTCCGTGTCTTGAAGGCATACACCGTACACAGGACGATCAAGAGGACATTGTAGGTGAGCGAGATGAGCATGTTGGAGTCACGGTTGTTGCACTTAAGGATAACAATGTACCTCTTGTCAGGCTCAGTCTCCTTGCCTGTACCAGGGGTCTCCACCAGCAGCCAGATAACAACAATGATTAGCTGGCAGGAGATGAGGGCCATGCAGATGACCACCTGCGATGTGGGGCTTATGAACCGGGGGCGCTGCACTCCTTCCTTCACACCACTGAAGATCCTGGAGATGCGATTCGTCTTGGTCAAGAGAGCTGAATAGCAGACAGCAAAAGATGTGCCCAGCCCCAGGCGCCGGAGTGTGCACACCTCGGTGGAAGGCTTTGCGATGAAGATGAAGGTCATGCTGTAGCACATGAGGACCCCTGTGAGGAGAATGTAGCAGAGTTCCCGGCCTGAGGCTTTCACTATGGGGGTGTCATTGTTCTTGACAAAGACCCCAAAAACAAAGAGGGTGGAGATAAATCCCAGGCAAGAAATAGTGACGGGACCAATGGCCCAAACATCTTTCCAGCGAATGTACTCTTGGGGCAACTCAAAGCAACCATTGAGGGTCTCATTGGGCCAGTAACCAAGACCACAGTCCATGCAGGTGAATTCATCCAGCAGGTATTCATAAGGCTGGCAGGGGATGCAGATCCAGCAGCATATGTCTCCGGGCTGCATGCTCTTTATCTCATTCTTCTTGCATGGGTCACTGCACTGGGACACAGGGACAGATGTCTCAGCCCACGGGATGAGGCTGGTGTTGAGACTGAGCCCCTCGGCCCAGTAGCCCACCTTCTGATACCGATACCGCCCATCCATGTGGTGATAGTTGAAGATATTGTAGCGCCCAATCCCATCACCGTAGCGGTCAAATCGAACGATGCTTTTGGTATCTGCTGGTCTGAATGGAGCTGGAGGAGGAGATGGGGAGACAGTCACTGCTCAGAAAGCTGGCTCCACACTGCCGGTATGCTGCAGCAGCATTGCTCAGCATAGCCTGCTGACACCCCTCCCAGCCCGTTGGACAGGAAAGCACTTGCTCCCTGTGCAGAGATGAGGCTGCATCCAGCAGATTAAAGGGACATGTCCAAGCTGCTAAGGTCAAGGGCAAATTTCCAGCCTGTTCCCTGCCTTCATGATAACTCAGCAGTAATTGCTTCCACGGACATAGCAGGGTCATGAAAGTAATGGTGGAGAACTATCTCCCCACATGTCTAAGAGCTTGGCAATCCCCAGGCCAGCTCTGCAGGGGTAAAGTGTGTGGTGGGTTTTTTTTTTTTTTGGGGGGGGGGGAGGGGGAAGGGAGGGATTCTGAGTTCCTGTGCAGTATTGTTGCCTCCTACTACCTGCACAGCTCTGCATTACTTACAGGTAATGTTCAGCCCAGATTATGGAGGAGATACTTCAGATTCACCCCCAGAGCTGTGGGTCCCTGATCAACGGTCTCCCTCCAGTTTAGTTCCTGAAACAGGTGACTAAATCACAGAGCATGCAACTGGATGTCCAAAGACACACGTACTTTGGGGGGAAAGCCAGGGGTGGGGAGGGACCCTGTGGGACCCAGTCCCACACAGCCATAGTAGTCTGCCAGCTTCTTCTGGGAAGGGAAGGCTTGGATTTCCTCCAAAGAATGATGGTGTGCTATTAGTGTCCTGGGAGAGCCACAGCCCACTGTGTGAGGGCTCCCAGTTTGGGCACACTGGAGGAATTGTAGGGTTATAGGTGAAATCTGGCTCGCCTTGATCTTCCCTGCCCTTCCACCCATCCCCTTCAGATAGGTAGTCAAACCTCTTGTCCACCTCTGAACTCACCATCAAAATTAACGTTGAGGATGAAGTCCTTGTAGAACCTCTTGCCATTAACAGGTTTCATGGAGTCACAGAGTTTGGTGGCACTGGGACACAGAGCCTGGTGCATGTTGTGAAGAGAGTGAGCCATGGCATACACTGCATTAACGACAAACGTGATCTTGGACTCTGGCTCAAACTTGCCCGTCTTTAGGGAGTAGCGGCTGCAGTCCTGGGTATGGAAGCTGCACTTGAACTTGTGCTCCCAAAACTCCCTAAACCAGGGATTTCGGCTGTTGTTGTAGGGGCTGAGATTACGGAAGTAGGCAGCAAACTCTTTAATGGGGTATGCTGCCAGCTCAATGGTGATGGCTCCCTCAGCAACAGCTTCTCTCCCGGCCACCACGCTCTCCAAGGCTCCCCACCCGTCGCTGGCCACCCACATGAAGGACACATTTGCTCTGTGAGCAGCTGCCAGCAGCTCCCGGGCATCTTCACTCCGGGTGAACAACACAACCACTCTGGCACTGGGCTTCTGCAGCAAGGCCCTGACCACACCATCATAGGTCTTTTTGTTCATGGAGCGCCCCACCTTCTCTGAGGTAGCGATGCAGATGTTGCGCATGCGGGCTTCTTGCTCAAAGGCCTCTATGCCTGTTTCACCATAGTCGCCTTCTGAGGCCACAGTGGAGACATAGGTCCAGTTGAAGAAGCGGAGGATCTCCGACATGGCCTTGGCTTGGTAGAAGTCTGGCGGGACAGTGCGGGCGAAGTAATCGTAACGGGACTTGTCGCTCAGCTTGGCACTGGTGGAGGCATAGCTGATCTGTGGGATCTGGAAGAGCCGCAGCAGGTTGGCTACCTGTGTGGAGGAGGAAGGACGAGCATAAGGTGCAAGGGACCTTGCCCAGCTGTGGTCTGCTCCTGCTGCTCTCCTGAAGACATGTCCCAAGCAGGGACAGAGTTCCCACTGTAAGATCTCTGCCCAACACCACATGTTAAAGGGTCAGCCAACCACCCCATTGAGCCTAAACACAGTAGTGTGCTTGTAGAGCAATCCCACATCTGGTGGCCCAGAGACCCTGACTGCTCAGCAACCAGCTCACAGCAGGCAGACAGACAGGTGGAAGGGACGTTCACAGGATGGCCCAAGCCTGTGTGTGTGCTAGAGCATGGCTGTAAGTGTGGACCTTGCAGGGCTGTGGCAGCCTCAGCCCACAAGCTGAGCCCTCAACAACCCACCAGTCGCATATAAGAGCTTCTGCTCCTTTATTAGTCCTTGGCCAGCCGTTAGCCTTTGCTGCCAAAGGCAGCCAGGCCTTGGCAAGGGTGGGGATAAGAGAACAGAGGGAAAGACCCACAGGATGGCCCAGCCGTGTCTGAGAACTTAGCAGGCTGTTGTGATCCTGCAGCAGGGCCATTTGCTGGCTCTTGCCTGCTTGCCCCTCCCATGCCAGGGAAGGGACATCATGCTGCCTAGTGGGCAAAGGGACTTGGGGTCATTTTCTCACCCAAGTCCTCCAGCTGCGCTGTGATTACTTGCTCTCAGGAAGCACAGCAGTTTTGCAGGGTTCCCGTTCCTTCCAGCTCCTGCTTATTCCTTTGTTTTTAATATTCATACTCTCTCCTCTGAAATTCGGGGCAGGGAACGGCGAGGGAACGAGTAAATGGACTCATCACAAAAGCAGGAAAATCCACCACAGGTGACCCACGAGAGACAGTGTGTCCCTGAGGACAAAGCCAACGCGCCTCAGCACAAGGAGGGCCTCCTCAGCATCCCCACTGCTCGCCGGCAGGGAGAAAGGACCGGGAGCAGGGTGAGCGCTCCCTGCACGCCTTGCCTGTCCGTTCCGGGGCCAGAGGGAGGCATCAGGGTGCTGAAGACGGGGAGGGGGCTGCTGGCAGCCCGTAGCCCCCTGCAAATGCCTGGCACAGCTGCCCCTTCCAGCCGCTCAGCAGAAACACTCGTTACCTTCAAAGGGGAAAAAGCGCTGCTAATGAGGCTGTTAAAAATCCAGGCGCTCAGAGCAGCATGGGGGGATGGGGGGGGTCAGGAGCCTGCCGGCCAATGGGAACAGGGAGCCTGAATGCATCTCTCTACTCCCCATGCAAGAGCCATGCCATTTAATTAACATGGACAAATATGTTTTTAACAGCAAATTACTTCTCCTAATGGGAAAAAGGCCCCAGAGAACAGCAGTGCCTCTGCCTAGGTTTAGCCTGGGGTTGGAGCTATCAGACAATAATTCCTTCCCATGAAGGCTTGCGGCTCACTGGCCAGGTGCGTGAGCCAGCTGCAGGGCTCCACGCGCCCTGGAAGAACCCGAAAATTTTCTCTCCCAACTGTCTCGGAAGCATGCTGTCTCAAGAGGTGCCCTCTGCACCAGGGCACCTTAGGGTGCTTGGATATAGCAGTGAGTGCTGGAACATGCCCTGGCATCAAGCTGAACTGCAAGAGGAGGGAAAAGCACCCATACAGCCCAGGCCAGTGCCCATCGCCATCACTAGGCACTAGCTTCCTCCATCCTACAAGTGGGGAAACATGGGCACTCGCAGACAGAAAGCTGCACACAGGAACTGGTGGGTGTGCTTAGACAATCCCAAGGGACTTTCAAAATCTTAGCGAGCATGTGGCCCGCCGACAGCCCCAAGGTCTTGGCTGGCCCCTCTAGCTGGCTGCATCGTTAGGAATGATGCTCTTTCCAATGCATCTCACTGCCAAAGCTGACCCCTGGATTCACAGAGCCACTGGTTTGGGAAGCTGAGCTGCATTGCATCCAGGGTTACAGCCCAGGTCTCAGATGCTAGAGGTGCCCATTCCTGCAGGCAGGCACTGAGGACGTGGAGGAGGCTGTCTCCTCCTTGTACCCTGTCCCATCTAGGCAATGCTCTCATCTGAACCCAGAAAAGATGTGGAGCTGGCCGTCGCAGTTGGCCGGGGTTTGGTGCAGGGGATGGTAGGGTTGGGACCCTGGCAAGCATCATCCTAGCTGGCATCGCCTTGTGGCCCCCCCCCCCCGCCTCATATCTGACGGCTTTAACACCCATCCTGTCACAGGCAAGAAGGGCCACGGAAGTTGGGTCCTCTCCCACAGGCCTGTCAGGAGACATCACAGCCGTACTGGAGAGTGTCCCCACACTGACCAGTGCATCAAACCCTCCAGGAACAGGAGTCATGGGGCTGCAAGTGAGCCGACCTTGAGTGCTGGCATACTCTTCCTCCCACAGTGCAACATCCCAGGGGAATGACCATGCACAACAGCCGGGTGTCACGATAGTGAAGCAGCCCCAAGCCCCCAGTGCTACACTGGGAAGGGGGGACTGGGACAATGCAGATGTCCCATGGCAGCTGGCTCCTCCAGAGCAGCCCACCAGGACTGTGGTGAGTGGACTCCCTCCTCCGCCATGGCCCAAGTCATGTGCTGGATGCTGGCGCTCATCTCTTGGGCAGGGAGATAGACGGATAGCGTGAACCCTCGCAGGGCCAAACTGGGGAGACACAGCACCTCCTGCAATCTCTCTTTCCCCCATCTCTGCCCTGCTATGTATGGGTTTGCACCCAGTTTGCACCTGGACCAGGACACACTTCCCCAGCTGGTTATTTAGGCTCCTTTGAGTGACAGAATTGCTACAGCCTACAGTCTATGTGCAGGGCAGCATTTAGGTCCTGAGGCATCTCCTGGCAAAGTGTGCCTGCAGGCCTAGGAGGAGCTGTGTCGTATCTATCGCTGGCAGCAGCCAAAGAGGCTGCCCGAGGAAGCTTGGGTGACACCTCCCTCACGTATGCTCCTGGTCTCCAGGGATTTGCAGCTCAGCAACTTTCCCAGAGGCTATTTCTATGGATTTAGTAACCTTCAAGAGGTTGTTTTTCCATAAACTTGCCCAGTCTTCTCTCAAACACAATTTTAGCTTCCAAACTCCTGCAGCAAGGAGTCCCACCAGTAAATATGACCAGGAGAAAAACACCACCTTCGGTTCATTCTGAACCACCTCTAGGCTGCATTCAGTCCCCAGATTCTTGTCCTGGACCATGGGGAAGAGCTGATTCCTCTCCTGGCCTAGATCAGCCCCAGGTTGCCAATGTGTGCCATGTTTCCAAGGGACCCCCTGCTCCATCTCCGCAGCAGGAACGTCATGCTGACGCAGCTGTGGCCATCCAGGCCTGGTGGCATGGGCAGCTGGTCCGCCAGGCCCTGTGGCAGGCAGTGAACAGCGTGCTCAGCATCCAGGCCTGGTGGCGCCGAGCCGTCGCCCGGCAGCGGGAAGAGAGGCGGCTGCAGGCCCTGTCGGCGTACTTGAGGCTCGAGAGGGCGAGCGTCATCCTCCAGGCCCATGCCAGGATGTGGAATGCCAGGACCCAGTACAAGAAGTACCAGAAGGCAGCTCACACTATTCAAAATGGCTGGTGGAAGATCAGGGAGCTGAGGGCACTGGCCGGCCACCACAACACAGAGGATGCCATGGACCTGAATATCAAGATAATCATTGGCTAAGGAGCCCCTGCTACAGCTCTCATGCTTTGGCAAGCCACAGGAGGTGAAAAAAAGTATCTCCCATCTGTTTCCCATCCTGGCCAGTGTCCACCTTAGAGGGAATTGGCAGGGGATGATTTTGCCATGGCCCAAGTTGCAAAGGCCTTTGCTGAGGAGCTGGTGTTGGGCAGGCCCAGCAAGGTCCTCCACAGCCTGAGATGGGGAGCCCTCAAGGGGTAGCCCAGGCACTGGCTGGGCCTCAGATCCCCAAATTAGTGACCAGATTGGTCTGGGAACACCATGGTAGAGAAATAGCTCCTAGTGTAAGCCTTGTGGCTCTCCCATCGGATAGGCCATCATCCCCTCCACTGCCTAGGGAGCACAGCATGACCTCAGAGCAAGCAGACCATAATGGTAGCAAGGGTGCAAGGGAGAAGAGGGTAGCTACACTCCTTCAAGCCCCGAGAAAACGGAAAGGGGAGGTTTTTCTTTAGCAGAAATTCAGACACCCCCCCAACACACTCCCAGGGAAGGAAGCAGACACGTAGCCAAGGAAGAGGATGAGCCCAGAGCTTCCCAGTTTGAGGCAATCCTAGGCCAATAAAGGCTGAGATATTGTAGCCCTGTAACCAGGTTACCCCCACTGCCATTTCTGTCAGCCACTCAGGCCAATCAGAGACCCTCTCGCCTTCCTGCATGGTACCTGGATGGAGACGTCACTGTAGGAGCCCCCAATGACGCCAGTGATGGCTGTGGGCACATCATCGTGGACAGCGTAGGAGCCATCAGGGCAGATATGCTCAGAGCCATCCACCTTGGTCAAGGATGCACGAACGAAGTCAAGTGACTGCTCCAGGGCATAAGTGTCCTTGGAGCAGGTGTCAAGGATGTGGGCACCCAGCGTGACCCCTGGCAGGATACTTGGGTCCTTGTTGATCTCGTCCAGGGCGAAGAGCATAGCCTCAAGACGCTGGATGCCCCGGTGCTCATTGATTTTGCCACAGTCTTCACTCCCCACACCTTTCTCGTGCACAGGAAAGAGGCCCCCGATGACCAGGTCCCCGTCGATGCTGATCTCCTTCTTGACAGCTGGGCCATGCCCGCTGGCCAAGCAGGCAGCGGAGTGCAGCAGCCAGACCCAGAGGGCAACTGGGACCACCATGGGGTGCATCGGTGCCGGCAGGGGGACACACATTACCCCCTGTTGCCAGTTGCCACTCCTGAAGATGAGGGCAGCTGGTCCCAAAGCATCAGGTGGCAGGGGGTCAGAGATGCATGCTGTCAGCAGAAGAGGATCGTGCTGCCTGGAGAGAGCACTCAGCACCTGGAAAAGCAGAGAGACGAGACAGTGGGTCTGAGGGATGCAAAGAGAGCCAGGGACCGTCTCCCAGCAGTGCTGCTGCTGCAAGGGGACGCTCAGAGATGTCATGCCTGGAGACTGAGCATCAGGCTTGAGGGGACCCGGAGAGCTTATTGGTCTTCCATCAGCTCCAAGGGTGAGCCTGTTTGTGTTCTCCATCCCAGTGTGCCCACACCAGCCCCTGTGTCCTGTAAGGAGAGGCCCCTCACGCCCTGCGAAGGGGTAGGAAAGAGCCAAGCAGATGTGACAGCCCCAGCAGCTACCCAGGACTTCCAATACATGAATAAGTGACACAAATCTGGAGACACAAGCTGGGGCTTGGGGTCTGATCCTACCACAAAGACTTCCAGGAGGAGCCGGAACGTCCAAGGCAGCCTGGGAGCCAGCTCCCGCAGCAGCACCAAGCAGAGTGGCTAGGTAGAGGAGAGCTTTTCTGGACCATTAAAACATCAGGGAGGGAAGAAAGGAATCAGGGATGTCACCCAGGTGCAGGAATGTAACCCAAGGGCATGGACATCACCCAGGGCAGGGATGTCACCCAGGTACAGGGATGTCACGAAGGGCTGAGATGTCACCTGGGGTCAGGGATGTCTCCCAGGTACAGGGATGTCACCCAATCCAAGGATGTCACCCAGGGCCAGCACACCATCCAGGACAGGAGCTTTTAACCTGTGGCAGGAATGTCACCAAGAGAGAGGACACCATCCAGGGCAAGGACATCACCCAGGGGCATGGATGTCACCCAAGGGGAGGGATGTTGTCCAGGGCAGAGACGTCACGCAAGGACAGGAACGCTACCCGGGGGCAGGGCCATTACCCAGGGCAGGGATGTCCCCTGGGGCAGGGACAGCTAGCCTGGGCTGGGCAGACAGACCCAACGCTGGCTCCAAGCAGAGCATCCTGACCCAAACCACAGCACTGACTGCCTGGATGGGGCCTGCAACTATGTATGTCCCGCAAATGAGCAGGACATTGCTGCTAAGCCCCATTTGCCAACTGGACTGCTAAGCCCTGGGCTGACACACATGGACAACTGCTGCATTCACTGTATTTTAGACACTGCTTTTTCACCCCCTTCCTTCCCCATATACTAAATTTGGAAATTTCAGGAAAAGTAAAAGTCAGGTTTGCTTGCTGCTGCTGCATAAACCACAATGGAGCTAAGAAATCAAAGACTTTTGCAAAAGACATGCCTTTTTTGGATATAAATGAAGTCTCTTCAGAGATTAGTTGCTTTTCCCCAAAACATGGGAGAGGGTTTTTTTTTCCCCCCATTTAAAGTCAACTTCTGAAACCCTGCAGCTCTGGGATTAGGCATCTGGGCCATGAAAAGCAGGAGCGGCAAGGAGACCCACAGCAGCCTGGCAACCTCAGGATGCTCCAGAATTGGGGTGACACTACAGGTCCCTGACACCTGGGCGCAACACAAATTTGCAGCAGTGGGGAAAGGCCGCTGCACGGTTAGGGTGCTCATGGGGGCATGTGGGTCCTGCAGTGCTGGATGACTAGAGGGGAATGATGGCTGGTGATGCCAGATGGTGAGGCTACATGGTGATGCCAGACAGTGATACTGGAAGGCAGTGATACTGGAAGGCAGTGATACTGGAAGGCAGATGGACGGCATTGCTGGGCAGTGATGCCAGACAGTGATGCTGGACAGTGATGGCAATGCTGCATGACGCTGCTGGACGGCAATACTGGACGTCAATGCCAGATCATGATGCTGGATGGCAATGCTGAATGGTGAAGCAAGACAGCAATGCTGGATCGTGATGCTGGATAGTGATGACAGACCACAATGCTGGACAGCAATGCTGTGCCCCCTGCTATCCCACCCCAAAGCAGCTCTGTACCCTGCACCCTCCCCTGGGGCATGACCGGGGCACCCCCTGATGCCCATGAGTGCACAGTCAGTGCCCGCAGGGCAGGCAGATTTGCCCTGGGTGCAGAGATGCTCACAGCCAAGGAAGCAAGCCCTAGGACGTGCAGTGAGAGAGTAGACCCTTGAGGCTTCAGCGCCAGCTGGAAGGCAACCAGGAGCCAATGGTGATTCTCCACAGCTGTCAACCCCCCAAAGAGGGGAGGAGCAGTGCGGTGAAGGGTGTAATTTGGGAGGGGTGAAGAGGGCAAGCAGCTGGAACCTGCATGAGGACTTCTTTGCTCATGCCGCAAAAATCTCTCCCTGGCATGAGCTGGGCAGTACCCTGCCTCGCTAGGGTGCCTTCTGCCCGCAATGGGCCCCCAGCCACCTGGAGGCATTTCTTACCCAGCCCTCCAGTTCAGTGGAGCTTGGGGAAAAGGCTGAGAAAGAGTCCCTGCATAATTTGAGAGGTGAACACATTTAAGGGATGGGTACATTGCTCCCAGGGATTCCTCAAGCAGGAACGAGGCCAAACGCACATCAGCGTGGATGGAGTCTAGCGGCAGGCTGAGCTCTGGCGTATGGGGTCAGCAATGTGGGGAATACTGCTGCTCCCTGGGGTCCAGCTCTCCCTAGGGCAGCCAGCAAGTTCCATGGGATGAAGGGCATCTTTGGGATAGGCTCTCCTGAAAGAGCAGCTCGCAAAACATCACCTGCCCTGCAGCGAGCTCAATCAAGGAGTCCATGTGCTGGGTTATGGCCACCCTTGGGGCTGCTTGGGTAGGTTGGCATGATGCTGGAAAGGAACATCTGGGGAACATCTAAGGAAGTGAAGCTGCAGCTGGCAGACAGGCTTGAGGGCATCCTGAGAGCACCAGGCAAAGCAGAGCCAAGTCCATCCCAATGGACATAGGGCAGTGGAGGGACTCCTGTCTGCTCCCAGCTGCATATGGCCTCTCCTTCCCAAAACATCAGCAAGAATAAATGTTTACAACTTGCAGTCAGTCCTACATGCCCTGAGAACATCCTAACCACCCCCAGCAATGAAATTGTGGCTAGACTATGACCTGCTCATCTCTGATACCAGCACACTTAGGGGCAGAGTGGGATTAGAGAGGACAGGGGTATGGAGAGGCACTAATCAGGAGCACAAGCCCTCATGCAAGACCACAGGGAGTGGAAAGCCAGCCCTTGCCCCACTTCCCAGAGAGAACACACAGCCCGTGTGTGCACCTGCGCTCACACACACGCTGCACCATGGCTGGACTCCTCCCTTGGGGCGGGTGCCACTGTCACTGCATGCATACACACAGCTGTACGAGCATGCACCGTGTGTAGGTTACAAGGTATAGGTTACACACTGTGTATTTGCACAGCTGTACGCACTGCATCTTCACGCAGCTCTATAGGGAGTGCAGTATGTGTGTGCACCCATCTGCACAGAGACGCACTGCGTGTGCACGCTCACACACAGCTGCAGGGTGTGCGTATCTGTATAGGTGTGCACTGTGTGTGCACGCGCACAACAATATATTCAGTGTGCACATCTGTACGGCTATGTACTGCGTGTGTGTGTGTACACGTCAGCATGGGGTACGCTGTGCAGGTACGCAAAGCTTTGAAAAGTCTCTCCCATCACCTCCTTTCAGGGTCCCGGGTGGTCCCATGGGGCCATGGCCACCTCTACTGGGCTCTCCCCCCGCCCCAGGGTCTTCACAGCCACCCTTCTCCCCCAGCAGCCTGCAAGCCCTGGCGCACCATGGGGTCAAAACACCCACGCTGGGGCTCTCGCCACGTCGCCTCCGACCACTGTAACCATTTGGCTCCTCCTGTCCAGCCTGGAGAGAGCAACGAGTAGCCAGGAAAGCACGGAAGGAGAGAAAGCAAGGAAAGAGGAGCCTAGAGTGGTTGAGCCCACACAGCTCTGGGACTGTGCCCCCAGCAGCAAGGCCAGGGAGGAGGGTGCCTCCTGCTCCACACCAGCTCTGCTGAGGAGCTTGGGCAAGGATACGGTGTCCCATGTTTCACTAATCCATCCATCCCATCCCCTCCCAAACTAGCCCTGGGCTCTAGCCACCCTTGCAGCCCACGGGATCCCATCACCGCCCTGGCCGAGGACAGCTGGAGAAGGCAGCTATGGGCGCAGCATCGTCCCACAGTGAGCCCCAGCCATGGCGCCGTCCTGCCAAAACAGCATCTGTGCCCCGGGGGAGAGCGGGAAGCTGTCCCCACTTGTGCCAGGGCAGTCCCCTCCGCTTTGCTGCCTCATAGCCCCCATCTCTCCTTCAGGGTGCCCCTGGGGCGCCAGCCTGCCCACGCCAGGGTGCTCCAGGATTCGACCACACAGCTGACCGCGGGCATTGCCTCGCTGGGCAGAAAGCAAGAGGGGTCCACGAAACATTAAGGGAAAAGGGGGCTGCAGAGGTCCCGTCCCACCAGTGGCTCCGGGTGCCTGGCTGCCGCGGGCTCAGCACCACCAGGTCCTTGCTAGGACGGGGACCCCCCCAGCGGGCTCTCACTGCCGAGGCTCTGGGGAAGGCGTCCCGTGCCCTGCGCCCCACGGGCTCCGGGGGCTGACGGCGGGGTCCTGCCCCGGGCCGGGGGCGGCAGCAGCGCCCGGCCTTGGGGAGGTCGTGCTGCCCGAAGGTGAAGCTCCAGCCCCAGCCACCCCCGTGCACACGCACAGCCAGCCCGACCGGCGCCGCTGCCCCCGCCGCGGTGCCGCTGCCCGGCCTCGGCTCCCCTCCCGCAGCCCCGGAGCCCCGCGAGCGGCGCCGCGCTGCCCGGCTGCACAGCCCCGCGGTGCCGCGGCCCCGACGGCTCCGCGGCGTCCCGGCTCCTGCGCTCCGCCGCCGCGGGCGCGGGGCTCCGGGGGTCCTGGGGGGCTGCCGCTCCGTCAGGGCACGGCGTGGCCCGAGGCCACGGGGTCGGGCGCCGGGGGTGGCGGCGGCGCGGGAGCCGCAGCGCTTACCTGGGCCCGGCGGGCTGCGCCGGGAGACGGTGCCGGTGCCGATGCTGGTGCCGGTGCCGGTGCCGGTGCCGGTGCAGAAGCCGCCTCCGAGCCGCGGCTGCCGCCCGCCTCCCGCCGCCGCCTCTGACACTCCGCCAGCCCCAGCCGCGCCGAGCTGCTCCGCCCCCCCCCGGCCCGGCCCGGCCCCGGCCCCCGCCCCGGCCCCGGCCCCCGCCCCGGCCGCAGCCCGCTGGGCAGCGGCACCCCCGGGCCGCGGCTCGCAGGTTCCTCCCGGCCCTGCCCGCAGCGGCGACGGCCACTGCCGGGGCTGCCCCGCCTGCCGTCGGGCTGCTGACAGCACCGGCACGGCGGGCACGGGCACGGCGGGCAGGGGACGGCCGCATCCAGGCAGGGCACGGCGACCGGGCAGGGCACGGCCGTGCCCAGGCGGGACACAGCCAGTCTTCGTCAGTGCAGAGCCAGATCCAGGCAGGACGTGGCCAGATCCAGGCAGGGCTCAGGCAGGACACGGCTGGACCAGGCAGGGCCTGACCACATCCAGGCAGGACATGATCAGCGCACAGAGAGACCCAGCAGGGCTCGGGTCTACACCTGCACATCCACAGCCCGGTGTCCCTGGGGCCACTCACCCCATGCCTGGCACTGCCCCCTGCCCAGGCTGGCATCATGCTCACCAAAACCTCTGGAAGCACCCAAGGGCCCAGCACCAACCAGCTGACACCCCCCAGCCCCCCAGCATGCAGCCTCCAGCACCCATGCTTAGCCCAAGCACTGAGCTTGGGGGGTGGCTTGGGGGATGCTCACGAGGGGGTGATCCGATCAGGGGTCCAGCAACTTCCCACGGCAGAGATGGCAGCTGGAGGTAGTGTTTTGGGTCACTGGCTGCCTTACAACATTTGCCCAAATCCTCACTGGCCCCATTTGGCCTCCCAGGATCCTGTAGCACTGCATCCTGAGTGGTCCCCAAGAGAGGGACAAGAATGGGATGACTGGGGGTGACCAGGGGCAGAGGCAAGCAGGTGCCTCCAGGGCTCTGACAGCTTTCCATGTGGCCCCAAATAACCATCTCACTGCCCTGTGCCTCAGCTTCCCCACTGTGCTGGCAGGCTGCAGGTAGGGATGCCACAACAAAATTCAGCACTGTTCAGTCCCCCACCCTCCAACGGTCCTGTTTTTGGGAGGATAACACAGGACCTCGGGGGCTAGGTCACCTCCCAGGGCTCTCACAGTGCAGAGGCTCCAGATGCTCCTGGTCCATCTCCTTCAGCACTCGAAGCACAGGCAGACCAGGGTGTTGTGGGACAGGAGGATGCCTTGGCTGCGGGGACCCTTCATCAGCTCTTCTGCACCTTGCTGCAGCTTTGGCATTTCTGGCAATGGAGGGATGATGGCAAATCCCCCCTCCCCATGTGATGGGGCTAGGGGACAAGTGGCTTTAGGATCTGCTGTCTGGCTCCAGCCCCCAGGGAGAATCATCCAGGCATAAATATTTCAGGGGGTTTGGTTGTTTTGTAATAACTGGCAACAAAGATAAACACCCAGGAAGAGCAATATTTTTCCATGTGGGCTGGAGGAGTTTAATATTTTATCACTCAGAGCACAAAATATTTATGAACAACCTCATGTCAATCGCTGGCTGAGGAATAATCTTCACCTTTTCAAGCCAGGAAGGACATGTCCCGCCCTGGCGGGATGGCCAGAGGTGTTCCCTGTCCCATATCCCCCCACACCCAACTTGTGGAGGAACAAGCCTTGGGTTGCCAAAGGGAAACTGAGGCACCAGGCAGAGCCGAGTGATGGACCTGGGCAAGAAACTTAGCTCTGCTGGGCCATGAGAGGTGTTCTAACCCCTAGACATTGGTGCAGGGCACTGTGGCAGCTGGGCTGATGACATCCTGGCTGCTTTCTCCTCTCTGGGGGTGAGCCTGTTCTTGGCTGCCTGCTCCTCTTCCGGGGGCTGCAACCAGGGCCTGCACAGGGACCACTCTCCATCCGAGCTCTAACACAGCCCTAAATCACTCCTCCACGATCCCCGGGCCAGCCCCAGTGGGGCACCCCACAGATGGCTGTAGTGTGCCCAAGGGTGCTGCAGACACCTACGGTCCTGCTGGATGGGACAAGTCCTGTTTTCCATGTCGACAGCCCAGCAGACAGAATGAGTGGGGAGAAGAGGCAAGGCAGGCTGTGCAGCTCTCCCCCCAGGACCCAGGAGCTCTCCCCTGTCAACGAAGAGTAAGGTGAAGGGATGGGGCAGGGAGGAAGCAGAGCCGCCCGTACCTCCCCAACCCTTCTGTGCCTCTCCCAGCCCAGACAGGCTGGTCCTGCTCACTGCTGAACCCCATCAAAGAAGCCCCAGAGAGCCAGCAGGGGCTGCAGCCAGGAGGGGAACATGGCAGTACCATGTCCACCAAGGACTCAGTGAAGTGGTACGTGGGCATTTTTACTCCCAGTGGGTTTTCAAGACCCAGGAAGAAATTATTCTCCTCCAGCAAAGGTCTGACCCAGCTCAGCACAGCGGATGTGGCCACCTCATCACTCACAGAGCAGCTTGAGAAAGCAGGTGCTGTCCTGGCCCCTCAGCTCAAGC
The DNA here is from genome assembly GCF_036370855.1 of Dromaius novaehollandiae. Lineage (NCBI taxonomy): Eukaryota > Metazoa > Chordata > Aves > Casuariiformes > Dromaiidae > Dromaius > Dromaius novaehollandiae. Next base: position 717,358 of record NC_088109.1, read on the forward strand.
CCTTCTATGAAAGCGAGTGCAATCAATAGGGCCAGCCGGGGCATTGCCAGGCATCCATGCACTCCTCCTCGCACCGCATCCTTCTCACGGAGCACTGGGAGGGTGCGGGGAGCCTGGGAATTCACAGCAGCATGGGAAAGGAGAGGCAGGCCTTGCACAGGACAGCCCAGAAGTCCAGAGCCTGTAGCCTGTTCCCTGCCACGGGGAAGGAAAGCACAATCAGCCAAGAGGCAGTCAATAACCCCGCTGGCCACCTCAGAGGAAAAGCATCCACTTTATTACAGCTTCCAAAAGCTCCCATGGCAGTTTCAGGAGGACAATTTTACACTGGATGTTTCAATTTTCTGCAAGGAAAAGAGAAGGGGGGAACAAAATCAACCAACCCTATTCATTGCTCTTTGGTGCTAGAAAACACACACCCATGTGACGGAGAAATAGACTGTGGGTGAGAGAGGGGCACCGACAGAGAGAACAGAGAGAGGGGGAACCTGTGCAATGCACACACACACACCCAGAGGTGCCCGCAGAGAATTTGCAAGGCAACTAGAGACACACAAACTGCAAATGCATTTCGCTGCCCACCAGCCTGCACCTACCCCAGCACACCCTAGCATTGCAGGAGACCCACTGCCTCCCAGCTCCAACCCCGTGGCTGAACCATCTGTCCCTGTAACATTCAAACACCCTTTCTGCGAAGAGGGAGAGCAGGTCCCAGGAAGAATCAGTAACTTAAATCTCTTGGCTGGAGAGGAAGGAGACAGGAAAGATGGCCAGTTCTCGGTACTTCAGATCCCTACGAAAGGTGAGGAAGCCAGGTCTCTGCTTTACTCTTCGCCTCTCTCAGCAGCAATGGGCTCCTTGGTCCACTTGCCTGTGACCTCCTGGTCTTCTGCATAGCCCAAGTCAGGCGGCAGGCCTGGGGCTCCCTCCCCATCCCCGGTGACTTCTAGGTCCAGCTCCTCGAAGGAGGAGCCACTGGCTCCGGACTCGCTGTAGCTGTGCTCACTACGATTGTCGGCCTCCTCCCGACCGCGGCTGGCTGGGAACGGCGACAGGATGGAGGTGGCCACTGAGGTGTCTCTGCTGCCGGTTGTGGCTTCCACGCTGATGGAGCTGGTCTCACTCATGGTGTCAGCCCCTGGGACAGACAGAGAAGGGAGGAAGTGAATGTTGAGGCAAGGAGGGGATGCTGCAGGTCTGGGTGTTCCAGTGCAATGTGCCTTTGAAGACACCAAAAACCTTGGAGATGACAGCAAAGCAACAGGCCACAGTGGAGAGAAACATCTAGCTCTCATCGCCTCCTGTGCCTTCAAACAACCGGGCCAAGACAGGTGTGAGCACCCTGTGATGGGATGCTGAGAGTTGATTTATTAATGCTAGACTCAGAAGAGAGGCACTGAAGAGCAGCAGCTGTGAAATAAGCCCCCCAGCTCGCCAGCAGTGCCTCAGTCTACCAGCTGCACGCTGGCACCACTGCTGTTTTCTACGCGCACAAGACCCAGCAACCCTTCGTGATGGAGAGCGCCCGGCCTGGGAGCGAGGGGATAACCCTGCCCTGATCATGGCACTAGAAGTGGGAACGATGTGTGGGGTAGGGTGCCGTGCCACAAAGGTCAGAAAGGAGTTGGAAGGGCTGCTTCATTCCTTGAGCACCAAATGAGGCAGAGACGCACGAGGGGAAAGCGGTATGTGATCAGGTCCTTGGACGTGCTAAAGTCAGAGTTAAAGCTACATATGCAGCCTTCATTGCAGAGCCTCCTCATGCTGGCTTTGACACATAACAGTTGTTGTAACTCACCCTTCATTCCTCTGCTCTCCCAGTTGCTCTAATGGGAGTAACTATGGTAGGAGAGTGACTCTGCCCACAACATGATTACGTTACAGTATCAACAACAAGCCCTGGAGAAACCTGCCAAAACACTACCATACATGCAGATCAAGTGGTGCCTACCCTGGCTAATCACATCCCACACTGTCCTCCGCACAGCCGAGACCCAGCCCTCTCATCTCATATCACCCAGGGTATTTCAGCCGCCAGTACAGTGACAGAGACTCTCCGCAAGAGCAGACAGAGATCCAGTGCCTTTAGAGAGATGTTCTCCACGGCAGGGGAAAACCACTGATGGTCAGAGGGTCCCAGCTCTTCTAGGTGTGTGGCAAAGAAGGACGGACAGCGTTGGGAAGATGGCTGTGCACTGGGGCTGCAGCTGCCCTGCTCCAAGCCTCCCCACACCCAGCCCATGAGCCAGGCTTCCCAGAGAAGGAGGCCTTGGGACCTCAAGAGAACATGCAAGGGACCTACAGATGGAGAGAGGCACAGAGGGGTGCAGGCAGGACTGGGGAGACCGGGGGAGGTGAAGCAGGGGCACAAGGGCTGACAAAGTGGAGGGGAAGCTGGTGGCCCTTATCCTTCCCTTCTGCCTGGCCCTGGGAACAGCAGGTAGCATCTTCCCTTTCTCTCCCCAAGCACCAAGTCCTTCTGCCCCAGCTTTCTTCTCACAACATGGGCCCACGCTGCCCAGTGAAATGGTCCTGCCTTCCCCCACACACCCAGTGGAGACGGAGGGGTGGACTCAGGCCAAGGTGGGAGTGCTTGAAAGCACACGGGCACATGGGGCAGCAGCAAACCCAGCTCAAGGCTTGAGGATGGAGGGCAGCAGAGTGGGATCACCAATCTGCATTCCCAGCCGGATCAACATTTCCACGTCACCGGATCTACAACCCCCCTCACACCCATCACATTATGGAGTTGGCAGGTGCTTGGGCCCACTCCAGCTTCCTGCACGGACCCCGGGGGCTGCCTCCGCATGCCTAGCTGGGCCCCTCAGTCCACCACCTCCTCCTCAGCAGATCACTGTCTCATTATCTTGGTCAACAGCACAAGCAAGGAGTTGACAAAGAGACAACTGTGTCAGATAAAGAACAGCAGCTTAGTGCTGTTGCCAGAGCAACCAGCGGGGAGACAAGACTCTCCTGTAAAACATTAATCATTGTTAATTATGACATCACAGAGTTATGACAACAGCAGCAAACGGTGGCCTTCCCACAGCGGAAGAAGTCTGTCCTTTCGCCTGGTGTCACTCCCTTCCCCATCCTCTTCCTCTTCCAGCTGCCTGGAAGCACGTGCTGGGCTCGGGCTGCCTTCTGGTTCTGCTATCGCCTCTGCTTATTCCTTCTCCCAGGCGTAAGAACTGCACCAGGTTGGAAAATCACGCCAAACAACACTCCCATTTCAAGCCTAGGAAGGGAAAACGGGGAATAACACCTGCGAGAAAATGGGAAATCTTGGCAGGCATCATTCAGCATGACAGTTGCTCAGCAATACTTGAGGTCCAGCTCAGGAGCAACACTAGAAGAGGACTGCAGGTTCATCAACACCAGCAAAGCTCATCTCCTGTGCGCACACTGCCTTGGGGACATCACAGCCTGGGGCGCACAGCCAGATACAGAGCCAGCAAGCAGCAAAGAGAACTGCAATGAACCCAGAGGGTCTCAAAAAGAGGGAGAAGAAAGCACTCTCCTCTGGACAGCATTAACACACACACCCCTTCCAGCACAGCCAGACGCAGCTCCATCTTCAGACTGTGGCACACGAGCTCGACCAGCCTTCTGAAACCAGGGCTGCCCATAAAAGAGCAAGGAGTTCCCTGCAGGGATCGCCAGCCTCCTCAAATGCCCAGCAATAAAACCCTCCGCCTTTTCTCCAGCTCAGTGGCAGGCGCTCTGGCTTCTGGACGGAAGGGACCTACCAGAGGATTCTTCTTCAAAACACTGTTAAATTGCCATACTTTCTTTGCTGTTTTTGCTTCTTGGCACGGTTGGCTGCCAAGAGAACTGCTTGGAAATGGCAGTTCTTTCCCTTCTGAGCAGCAGCATCCCACAGTCCCACCTTCACAGCAAGAACAATTCGGAGAGGACCAAGCAGCAGCAGCAAGACTGGGAGCAAACAGGAAATGCACAGAAAAAAAGCACAGCTGCTCCCTGATCAATCCTGCCTTCGTCCTGCCCCTGCAGGCCCACGTGAGCGGACTTTTGACAGTTCTTAGCTGAGGCTAACATTAGCAAAAGAACCCACCCAAGCATCTCCTCTCCCATCTCTGCCAAGGTTCACAGGCCAGTGCCTACGCTTCACCCCAGAAGCGTTTACATTTCAGCAGGTGTCATGAGCTGAGCTGCACCAAGCGCTCAGCTTTCCAAACAAGCAGTGCTCGGAGAATACTCACTGAAGGGGAATAAAGAAACACCACCCCTGGAAACGCTGCATGTTTTCTACAAGATCAGGGAGAGTCTTAACATGGAAACCACATTTACTCTAAGTTAAAAAAGATGTTTTGCATGCTGCTGGTTAGGTGCTCACTGAAGGAGACCACGGGTGACAAGGAGCTGAGCAGGCAGGGCAGGCAGAAAGCCAGGAGCTCCTGTGCTACCTGCAGCAACCTCAGCAGGGCAGTGGGTCAACCGACACCCTCTAGAAAGATCAAGAGCACAGGGAGCTGCAGGAGACGAAGAGCACGCAATCTCCAAGCTCACTGCAAGATGGGTGCCACCTCCTCAAGCAGATTGCCTTTTACGTGAGCTCTAAACTGCACGCCAGGATTTGCACAAACCCTACTGCATAGCAAGACAGGGCAGTCTGTCTTGCACAGCGCAACCGTTCATGGGAAGCTGCAAACGGGCATGCTGGGCATCAAACAATGCAGGAGCTGTCTTGGACGAACATCCAAAGGAGCTTGGGGAACCGGCCAGCAGCAGAGGCTCCTTTCTTTGCTGCTGGCCTGCTGGTGTGGGCACTGGGAAAGGGTCATAGGGAAGTAATGCAGAATTTCAGGGCTGTGGGATCAGCCTCATAACAGATTTCCAGCAAACGGGTCAAGTCAACAGACTACATAAAGCATGCAGCCCCACGCATCCATGCGCGCCGACTTAATGGTTGGGCCAGGGTGAGCAGGGTGCCCAGCAGAGCTTCCCTGCAGAGACCCTGCAAGGAAGGACAGGCTCTGGCTGGAGGACCATTCTAGACAGGCAAAGCAGTAGCTCCTGTCTCCTTTCAAATAAAGCCTTAAAACTCCTGAGGCCAACCAAGGCTTTTCAAGCTCCCTAGCGGGGACCTCAAAAGATCAAGTTTAGCCAAAACACTGGTGTAGCTTCAGTGCTTTGAGGTCACACAGACACACTCCCTCCATGGCTCACCGGTGTCAGGCAAAGCACAGCACGCAGCTTCCGGACTGAAGCTCACACCATTTGTGTTCATCTTGAGTCCCTCAAAAAGCTGGGCCAAGAACGAACCAAGTCTTTCTCTGCCTGCACAATAACCATCCTGTATTAAGGAGGGGACAGTTCCAGCTGAGGAGCTGTCATGTAACCATACAACACAAAATTAAGGAAGTCTTGAGGAGACAAGCACCAGCTTTGGAAGTTAAAAGACATGGATAAAGTTGACCTATGGTTGCAGTAGCTCTGCTCTAAGCTGACTTCACAGAAAAACGCCGTTGTTCTCACCCCCAGCAGCCTTGTCTCTCTTCTGCTCTGAGGGCGACAATAAATAGATTCATGTTTCCTTTTAGCCAGGCACTTTTTCACTGCTCTGTCACTTTTGATCATGTTTGAGCAGCCTCAGCTGGCAAATCTGCCCATTTCAGCAGCCTTGTTCCCTTCTGCACAGGACGAGGCTTGCTCTGGTACAGCCTTCCAGTCCGGTCAGGCACGTTTTGGCCAGGCAGTGCAGGTGGCCAAAACGCGCAGGGGCAAGAGAAGGAGCCATTTGCTCTTGTGGAAAACACGGCTCACCTTTGGCACGCGGACGTGGCATGAACCCACATATGTTCCAGCAGATTTACAGCTGAGCCCGGGGAGGCCAGGCAGGGAACGTGGCAGGGGTCTAAGGGGCCAGTCAAACCAAGGCTGGTCTCTTCAAAAGGTGCCTTGTGCGTGGCAGGGATTCAGCTCTCATCTCATGAACACTGAGGTTTCTGGCAGCCCTCACTCCCAGGAGGGACCGGATCTTACAGCACTTCAACTTTTGCAGCCAGTGCTTCAAACCTCTGAAGCCCAGTTGCAAGTCGAAATCCACAGCCAGCGATCCCCCCCATTCTGGATTTAAGCCCTCTATAGATGCTCTTCAGTCACAGCCTTTCCTTACACCTCATGTTACCACTCCTGGGTTAGCAACAGGGCCTTGGGTCACTGCTAAGGAAGAGCTATTATTTTATTGTTTGGGTTGAAGCAGAGCAAGCTGCTGACCAGTAAGGACTGCAGATAAGGCATGGGCTCCAGATGTGGGAGGCAGCTGGAGGATGCAGACCAAAGCCAGGACAAGGCCCAGGAGGGATGTGGTGGTGAGCCCCTGCTCCATGGCCTTCTGCACAGCATTGGGGTTTCTTTCCTACCTTGCAGATGTCCTCCCAGCTCCTCCTGCCTGACTATCTTCTGGACACAGCTTCCCTCCCTGGAAATTCAACTTGCCAGCCATTCTCAGAGCAATGCCTTGGGACTCTCAGGTGTCGAGTCTTTCCTACATAAATAAAGTTAGTAACAGCTGCACAGGGTCCATGCTGTACAAGAGCTGACTGTAGGAGCCATCAGCTCTCTCAAGACCAGCTGGACACTGACGAGCAAAGCCCAAGTCAGCAACCCCTTATGAAAAGGTTGCCTGTGATATTTCTTAAACAGAACCTGCAGGGGACTCTTAAGAGAGTCCTGCAAGGGGCAGCAATTTTCACTCAGCAAGAAAAGAGCCCTGCTCCCCAGCTAGGTCCTCCAAACCTGAACTGGGATATGGCAGGGCTCAACAAGAGCCTCAGAAGGAGACCACAACGGTCAGGACAGGAGGACTTAGTCCCTCCTATCATTGCTGCATGGTCCTGCCCAGCTTTGACAGTCCACCGAGTTCACACACCTGTCCCTGTAGTTGGCTGCTGATGAGAAGCCCATATACAGCATCTCCCCTACTCTGTAAAGCACACAGACTAACTCAAAACAGCTGGAGAAGAGGTCAGCTGCAGAGCCAAGGAGGGGAAGAGCTGCAGTCTAAAACACGCCTTGCACCAACTGCTTCATCTTGCCCATGGCACCTCCTTTTGCCCCCCAAAGAGCAGGCTGATATGATGGCACAGATCTCCCGCATCCCACTTTTCAAGGCCTTGCTAGCCTCTGCTCTGAGAGCTGGCCCCAGCTCCTGGGTCCAACAAGGGTTTTCCCTATGGCATGCAGCTAGGTGGAAAGACACAGTCCCGTGAAAACACTCTTACTTATTCTGCCTCCTCCAAATAGCCATCCTGCTACAACAGGTTCACAGATCAGGAGCACGGAACCTAAAAAGTTTTCCTTTGTGAAAAAGAGAGACAGTTTCTGACTTGCCAGATGCAAAGACTACTAAAACATAGCACTGCAGCCAATCTAACTAGGCTGTGACCACTGGCAGTGTCTGAACATCCAGGACTTGACTTATTATTATAACAAAATGTATCTTGTATTAATACTGGGGCTGAGCCCAAGCTGGAAAGGATAAGATGGCTCATCTACAGGAGTACAGTGTGTTCTGAGGGTCAGGAAAGCCAAGAGCAAGTGAAAGCATTGAAGTATGAGGCTTGAAGCCAAACTACGTCTGCTTGGGATTCTCTTTCCAGGCAGAGGAATGGCCAACCATTTTGCAAACTGAGAGGAGACTCTGCAGGTCCAAAGCAACAGACAGCTAGGACAGGTCAGATGGGACAACTGCTTGGCAGGAGCTGGCCACACATTTTGAAAGAGGGGAAATTCTCCTTGAAGAGCTCACTGCCTTGGAGAGGGCAGAGCAGCCAGATGGATCGGGTAGCCAGTGGCGCTGACTTTGCTGTTACTGGGGCTGCAATCGCCGTTGCAACTACAACACTGAGACACCGCAGCACAGCGCACGCTACAAAGCCAGCTGGATCTGGGGGAGCCAGGGAACAAGCCCAGGCTGAAGGCCACACTAGGTGCTGCGGAGCCCACCCACAGGCCAGGGCCAAGGCTGAGAGTGCCACCTAAGAAGAAGGGAAGCCAAGAGGCCAACACCAGCAGCCAGGACACCAGCCAGGTGAGAGGTGCAACGGCCAGAGCTGTTTTCAGACCAGCTAGGGAGCCTTAGACAGCAGAGCAGCTGCTCCCACAGAGGAACTGCTCATCTGGCAACTGCTAAAGAGCCTCAGCAGGGCCCCAGCCACCCCAGGCAGCTCAGTCCTGGGGACAAAGCAGCTTCCAGCAGCCCTGGGCCACCCCGGGTAAGGTCAGCTAGAAAACCTCCTGGGAAAGAGGGCTGGCTTGCTCCCCTCTCACGTCACCCTGCTGGGACACAAATGTCTAAGCACAATTCCCCTCTTGGTGTACTTGGGCCCTCTGTTTTCCCAGCCTGATCAAATATTCATCGTCTCTGCTGCTAAATAATAGATCAATGAGCTGTCAGGAGAGGCACAACTAATCTGAGCTTGCTAAAGCTAAAGCCCGCCAGGCATCATGTGCCAGGGCAGGCCAGGCAGAACAGCAGGCAGGCCAAGTCCCCGCGTGGCAGGCAGAAGTGTCCCTGCCTGTGCGTGAGCTTGGCACTGGGAGCCATGCCCCAGGCTGGGCCTGGCAGGAGAGGCTTGCCGGGATGCTTCTTTAACAGGGATGGTGGTTAAGCAGGGAAAAGGGGTGAGGCAGAGTACATCAGGAAGGGCCACCAGTGTCCCCCCGTCACACTGGGGCTCAGCAGGTGATGCCACCAGAGTCACACAGACAGGACGCTGGCCGCCTAGTTCCTTGCCTAGCTCAGCTGAGCAGGGCCCAGCACCAGGGGAGTCACAGGGTGCAGGACTGGGGACTTGGAGACTGAGAAAACAGTCCTGGGCAATGCACATGGGAGCCTGGGCAAAGTGCAGGCAGCCTGCATCCAAGCAAGAGGGAACAGTCCAGTCTCCACTTCGGAAATGCCACATAGTCCCAGGAACATGGCTGGAAGAAACCTTCTCCAAAACAGACTGCTGGACAGACTAAACTCCAGCAAAAGTAGCACCTGAGCCTCTTGGCAGAGCCATGTGCTTAGAAACCATCTGTGTTCTCACCAGGAAGCCCATGTCAAGAGGCGACTTTTGTTTGCTTTCACCTTCCACTCACTGCAGCAGGGTCACACTTGGGAGCACGCTGCTGAGAACAAGCCTGGAGCGAAGGCCCACTGAGTGCAACACTGATGCCAAAGCCCAAGAAAATAATTAAGTACAAAACAAAACTGATTGTGATTGACACTGGCTCCCTGGAGACCCATCGGCCACGTTCCAAAAATGTTTCCTGTCTTTCTGATGACCCTGATGGTTGCAAAGAAGGGACAGAGTTGGTGCTGAGGCATCAGCATCTCCCAATTCATTCCACGTGTGCTGAGTACATCAGTCCTCAGAGAAGCAGCCAGAATCTTGTTCCATGCATAGAGAGATGACAAAGAGTAGAGACATTGGATCAAACTCAGCAGCCTTTGCAGTCATTAGTTTCACTCAAAGCTGGAGGCACACAGCATCTTGTAGGATGAAGTCAAGAGAGGAAAGACGACATATGACAGCCTAAATGAGAGATGTGTATTCCCTGCTACAAGGTCAGGCGCTCACTGCTCAGGTTCAAGAAAACAAATCCAAGCCCTTGTTGCGCAGACGAGTTGCTGGCTTCTGTGTAGCACTAGCACACGGAAAGGTGGGGGAAATGGCAGAGCCTTCCACTGGAAATTCCTGAAGTGATTAATTCAAGCCAGCTTCGGATTCGTTGGAATAGCTGCTTGTGGAGAGCTTGGAGAGCCATGGCTGAAAGGTGCTGTGTCCACGCAAAACATTATTAAACATTATGGTTGCTCTGAAATCAAATGGTCATTTATGGGTTTTTCAACATTTTGGGGGAAGAGGGGGAAAAGAGGGCTTAAATATTCCAATTTGAGGCTCCAACTGAATGAGAAGTGATGGTCCAACACTGCCTAGTGCAGAGCACCCTCAACTGCCATTTGCCTCAATGAGAGGAAAAGGTGCTCAGCACTTCCCTGGCTGATCCCACTTTTACCTTTCGACCCAGCAGGGAGCAAGAGCACCATTTCTGGATTTCCTCTGTTCGTGTACGGCCACTGCCTCTGGAGGAGCTGATCTGCGCCAGCAGAGAACAGGGCCCGCTCACGCCCCTCCAGCAGCATCCCTGCTCTTTGCAGACTGAGGTGGAATCAGGGCTGTCAGCACCGAGGTGAATCGAGCGATAATCCAAGCCCTTGTAATTAGAAGGGGGAAAGCGCCGAAAGGCAGACTGGGACATTGCTGTACCTGCGCTCCAGCCAGGAGAGAAATGAATGAAAGCTGTCAAAGACACCCTGGGAACTGCAGGATCATTAAGGGCTTGTACTGGCCATCACACCTGTTTCAAGGAGCTGTGACTAAGCTGAACTAGCTCTCTGAGCAGCTCACCAGGGAAGACGGGAATAAAAAAAAAGGGATAGGAAGAAAAATCATTGCCTTCTCTCTCTCCAACCCAGAGGTGGGCCTATGAACAAAATGGTTGCACAGATCCAGGAGCAATAGGAGCAGGCAGCATCATCCAGGACAGAAAATACATGGAAATGGGAGGACAGGTCTCTACTGTTAACACTTTCAGCTTGGTTTCTAGGGAAAGTCATGGTCTGTGTGTTTGTCTACACGTGCTTCCCTCACCCTAATGCCTTCTGAACCCAGTCCCCTTTCAGCCCCTTCAACTGCAGTTCTCCAATCTGTAAAGCATCGTGTTCAAAACTTTTGAAATGAGAGACCAGGCAGAGCAGAGACAACCATCAGTTGTCCCTGTCCAGTAGGATCTCCTCTCATGCTAGGATTCGGGAAATCCAGGCAGGACTTCAACGGCAAGAAGCGAAGCCCTGAGAGAGGCTTCCCCACCACACTGTTCATGGACCGCCTGCTGACACCAACCAAAGCATCTGTGCTGCTGAAACAGGGTCTGCCTGACAGCCCCAGAGACTCAACCCTTGTGGCCAGAGCAGCACAGACAACAGTAAATCGAGCTTCTCTCATCAACAGGCTTCCTGGCAGGCACCTCTCTTGCAGAAGAGGCAGCCTTTCCCACAGCCTGGGGCATGCTGCATCCTCAGTCACCTCACCCAAAGCGTTGGGAGCCTGGATAATTTGTATCACTCAGGCCAGTGGCTGCAGGACAGAGGTGCTCTTTGGCCACCGGCTCCCTCTGCCCAACGCCACTGCCGAGAAGGCCTCCCCACTGTCACTCCCCACAGAGCAGGGCTCACTCACCAAAACGTTCCCTGTGTGCCAGCAAAGTTACAGCAGCCTGGTGGCCCTGTGACATCACAGGGATGGAAGAGTTGCATTTATGACCTTAGGGATTCTCAGACAAAAATGACACAATCAGCCGGAGAGCTTGTCAGTTCCTTGGCCCTCTCCAACCCCAGCGGGATTTGGTGAGAAAGAGCGATGTGATGATCTTGGCCCCAGATGTTCTCTACAGCTCCCAGACCCATTTCCGTTTCTACGCTCAGCAATGAAGATGGTAACAATGATGATATCTAAACTTAAATTTTTAGTCCTTACAGAGGCAATGCCAACCTCTTAAAGCTATTATTATTTTAAGCTGGTTTTCTGCAGACTCAGCAGACGACACTGCATCAGATTGCATTTATGAAAGCTTATCTACGCAACTGGAAAGGTGGTGATGGAGGAGCCACAGGAGAATTGCTGTTACAGCATGCCACTATTTCTAGGAAGCCCATCCCAGGGTAGCGGCCATACATCACCTACCATCTAAAATCTGAAACAGCTTCCTGTCCCTTCTTCTAACTGGGCAGGAGGATCCACCACCAAGGAAATCTTGGCAGGAGAGTCACAGAAGAAGCACCAAGAAACCAGGCAGCGCAGGAAAATAAATGCACTGAATAATTCCCCATCCATGCTGGCTGGGGGCTTATATACCATCTAGAGTGGGTGCAGCCTGGACAGGCCTGCCAGGAGCAAAAAGTCTAGGGTTTTGGACATCATCCCATTTCAGCATTCACCCTCTCTCTCAAGATCCCTCCATATTTCTGCTGCAATGTAGAAGCCGTAACTTTGAAAACAGCACACTGACTAAAACCATCTACTAGCACCAAAATGGAGTTATTCTGAACAACACTTCAAAACACCTTAACAATCTATGCATTGTAATGCATGTGTCTATGCATTACAAAACATAGTTTTCTTTCCACAGTTTCAGATGCAAAGTTACTCCAGGCCCAAATTTCTGAGACTAGACATACAGAAATGTGCATATGCAATTAGAGGAGCCAAGGACCTGCAGGAGCTTTTGTTCACATTAGTTCTGTTGTCCCTTTATAGAAGTAGGCTGAAAGCTACACAACATAGCTAAAGGCCTATGTCTGAAGAGCATGACAGGTTTTAGCATCACCAGAGCAAACACTGCAGTGCTGCCCAGGCTTTCTGCCAGATGAGCACCTGAGGCTTGCATGCCACAGCTTCTCTCATTACATACATACATCCTGACACGTCTTGAAATGTCCATGCGTGACCTCATTGCATGACCACATGTTCACACTGCTGCCTGAGGGGCCTTGGAAAGAAAACAGGAGGGAGCAGGCCACAGGGCACATTCAGTGTTCTGGTAGACCAGGGTTAGCTCCCAAACCAGCCACTCCGATATAAAGTCAGACAAAAAGGTGAAAAGTAGAAAGAGTGCCATAAAAATACTAGAACTCAAAACTTTGGGAACACACTCAAATTAGACTCTTAACTTCAGTACTAAATGGAAAGCGCTCCCACAAAGCAATTTTCCTGCTTGTTTTTACAGTGAACACGATTAAGAATTAAAGCAATTCAAAATTGAAGATGTGTAAAAAAAATTACCAAACTACCCATGAGGCAGAGAGGTACGTTCCGTAGCCAGAAAAGGCTGTCATGATTTTTTCATGTCCATTACACAAGCACGGGCAATCTGCAGGGCAGGAAGAGGCACCTTCCCCAGAAAGTCGCCCTATGAGCCTGTGAAAGTCCAGCATGTAGAAATCCCCACTGCTTGCCGAAATCTCAAATTACACAGCTTTCGTATCTCACAAACATGTGAGTATGTGGGCCGACTGCAGTAACTAGCATTTCGGGTTACTATAGCACTGCTGTTCTGCGCCTACAGTGATTGTGGTCCCTTCCTTTATAAATACATACAGACTCCAACAGATCTCTTTAAGCAGATGCTATTGGATCATTCTACCACCAGCTACAGAAAACTGGTATTTAAGTTCTTCACAATCGCAATATGTAACAGTTGAAGATGAGATCAAGAAAGATGTATATGACAAGGAAAAAAAACAAGCCCAGCTGCAACCAAAAGTTGCAATATCCAGTTCTGTTATAATATCAGGGGACCAGTGCCTCTGCAGCAGCACTGAGAGCAGATTTACCCTTTCCCTGACATCACAGGGAAATGGACCATGTACTCTCCAGGGCATGGCATATGTCCCCCAGGACAAGATCAGGCTTTATTTTTTCAATCACAGTGATAGGAAATGGGTTCACTGAAATTTGGTGATTCCCTGATCAGGCAGGCACTTAGCAGGCACAGGTCAGCCCCCTCGACTGCTGCAACGGAGACATCCGGGACCCCTGACCTTTGGGAAGGCAGATGCAAACAGGAGAATAGGAGCTTGCGCATAAGTCACTCATACCTGTGATATCTGTCTGGGCATCTTCAGCCTCAGCTCTGTTCTTCCTCTCCAACTCTTTCATTTCAGGCACGTAAAAGTCCCCTTGGCGAGCAAGGGGACACACAAAATAGATTCGGTCTTCTTTGTAGATCTCAAGTCTGGGATGGGCACACAGCTTCCTCTCCTGAAAGAGAGCAGGCAACCATGACGTTAGGAATGTAGCTCCATCCCTGGCAGCCACCTCATCAAGCAGACCTGCTGATGGTGGCTTGTGATAAGCTGGCAAAGTTGGAGACCATCCGGTTTTACCCACAGCCCTGATGCCACAGATGCTTGGGCTCAAAGGAGAGAGACGAGTCCCCTTTACCACGTGCCCACATGCCATCCGGAAATCACAGTGCCATTTTCCCCATAGCACCAGCTTTTGCATGTGAAGGACCATGGGCTCAGCCAAGGAAGGTCAGCAGCAAGCAGCTGCACCAGGCTCCCAAAGGAGGCACTGAGTTCCTGAGCCCTGCAGCGGCCAAGACACCCAGCTCACCTTCAGTGACCCATCTCTGGAAGACCAAACTCAGCACAGTTTTCAGCATGGGTGTTTCAGAAGAGACTCACGCCCCAGGCAGCAAGCTAGGGTGGTAACTGCTCCACACTGCAGAGGTGCTTTGGGGGAAAGGAACAGGGGACCCATTCGGTCACACTGGACATGCCAAACCATGCATGGAAGCACCACAGGTCTGCCTCCCACGCCCTGAGACACGCCAGGCCCAAGTCCTGGTGAAAATCCCAGCTCATCCCAGACCTCATCATGGGCTGAAGCAAGGCGGGTGTCTCAGTTCCCTGCAGCAGGGCTGTGCCTCTGCTGACTGCCACCCCCGCTCTCCATCGCCAGGAGCAAGGGGTTTGGGGGAACCCAGCAGCTGCTCTCGCAGAGCCTGCCAAGCCTCAAGCCTCAAGCCTCTCCTCTCAGCAGGCATGCGAGAGTCCTTCAAGCAGGCACACCACTTTCCTGCTAATTAATATAATCCAGAAGTGACAGCTAAAGCAGCCCCTTTCAGAAATGCGAGGGCAGGGGGAGTTGGAGATGAACTCATTGCACTTCAGACAATCTTCCCACCTCCTCTTCCTCACCCGACCTCCACCTCCCCCCGGCAGCACACTTCAGGCTCACAGAGACCCAACCAGCCCAGTCTCTGCCAGCCTGGCAGGGACATGTGATGGGGGCACTTTTCTCCTAACACCCAGGCCCATGTGAAGTCAGGTAAGTGGGGCTCTGGGCATTCACATGGGCCAGGGGCCAGGCCGAAAAAAGCAGCTAGACCCTGCTTGCTGTCCCCTCCTCACCCACCCAAATGCTGCAGTGCCGGCAGTTCGCTTGGCAGGGGGGGCAGACTGTTGACAAGCCAGGTGAGAAGGGAGAGTGTCTCTTCAGTGGGTTTTTGCCTTTTCACATCACTGACAACTTTTATTTTGGGAGCTCAGGCAGCACAACACATATTCCCAGAGCCCTGTGCTGGAAAAGCCTATGCCTGAGAGCAGGGAGGGCTGCAGAGCCATGCTGTTCTGCAGGCAAAGCACCTACAGAAACCAAAACGGATGCAGCAATGTGGGGCTGGAGCATAAGGACCTTCCCGCTGTATAAACCAACATCTCATGGCCATTCCTGGATTTCATCCTCTCCCTGTTCCGGCTCTTCTTACAGGTCAAGTGAGGTCCAGGGAATTAAAGGGTACAGGAGCATGGGACATTGGCTTCTCAAGACATGTCGACTCGATTGCCAGCAACCATGGTCCATCTCTAGGGGAAGTACCCAAAGCTGTGCAGAGCTTGGGCCTGACTCTATACAGAAACAAGGCACTGGATGCCCCCAACTGTCCTCCTCCTCCTCCCTGCCCAGACAGAGACTTTCTCAGCCTTAAAGGGCCAAACCACTCTCCTCCCCACAGAAAGCCCACAAAAAGCCAGGCAGCTCTGACCCCACATTACCAGGAATCAATCACAAATGTGAGAAAGGGATGGAGAAACTGCACAGAGCTGCCCACGAAGGCTGGTTTGATGAGATAGATACTGGCTACCAGGAAGAGAAGGCAGGAGGATTGCCAGCATCGAAGGAGCCTTTGGAGAAATGTTCAGAGGCCATGCACATGAGGGCAAGCGGGGGAAGTCAGAGGCGGTGCAAAGCCTCCTTTCACCCCTGCCGTCTGGCTCCCTCTCATGCAGCTCCTGCAGTGCTTTCCTCTCAGTGTCAGGGCCTCCAGCTGCGGGAATGGCGGCATCCCCCCGTCTGCCTGGGCTGCTGCCCTGGAGTACATCCCGTGCACCCCAAAACGCCACATCCCCTGAAGCCAGGGCTGGCCCCTCACTTCTTGCCAATGGCAGCTCTACGGCCACATTAACTATCACCTTACAAAAACCTGTTTATTCCCATTGCTGTACCAAACCTCCTCTGCTCCCACGAATGGACTGAGCTGCTTTCAAACCATTCATTTCCTGGCCAAAAGAAGGCATCAGGCAGAGTCCACGACACAGAAGAGCCAAAGCAAACTTCTCTCCACATCCCTAGCAGCAAGGCTCGCTGCCTGAAGAGCCATCTCCATGCTGACGTGATGCTGTCTTTCTCTCCCTGACCTGCTGCCCAGGGAATGGACACACAGGATATCACAGAGGTCTTAACCAAAAAGGTGAGAAATGGAGTAACGATGATGAGCGAGCGGGAGCTAGCGGACGACCTCCCAGCGACACGACAGATCACAGGAAACTTCAGACCCCAAAGTGCAGGTGAGGAGCTGATGGCAGCCGTCACCTGCCCTTAAACAGTGACATTCAAGGCCAGATGTAGTCCCCAGATGCTCTCATGAGCGTTTATATCAGTGTGAGGCTAACGACCACCCAAGGACAGGCTGCGGAGCAGGGAGGCAGGGACATCCTGCCAGGAGCACTCAGGACACCTCAGGGTCCCTGCTGATGGATGGGCCATTCAAATGACCTTTGCAGGTGCCAGCAGGGCCAGGGACAACCTCCACACAGAGTTGTGGCATCACAGCTTCAAGCCAGGTTTCCTCTAAAGAGGATACTCAGAGGGGCAATATTCCATCTATAGGCAATAACAGTTACCTCCAGTCAAATTAATCCTATCCCAGTTGCCCAAACCTTTGGGCTGGAGCCAAGAAACCCTTCCAGATTCCCCGTAAGGAAGGATGGAAGCAGGATATACAGCGAGAAAAGCCACTAAGAGTCATTTTCAGGCCTAGTCTTTCAGGGAAAGCCAGCAGGAACCCTGCCAGCTCAATGCCTTGGATAAGTGGCCTAGGGTATTTTGTGGCAGGTGTACAAGGGCCAGAGACACTAGTGAAAATCTTCACTTTCTCTCCATGGGGCCTCAGTTTCCCCATCTGCAAAACTGTGATGGAAATATGAACTGTAAGCCTTGAGAATATAGGGGGCCACAGCTGCTGATGGAGAGCAGGCAGTAGGAAACACACTCAAGCCTGGGCAGAGTTTTTGCTGGTGCAGAAGGCCGCCTTATCCCATTCCAACATCTCAGAGCCTACATGAGCTCAGACCCAGAGTTTTGGCAGGGTCCCTTATCCAACTGACTAAATCAAGGCAATCTGTGAAATCCCAGCACCTCGAAAACTCCTGGCTGGGCAGCGTCCCAGGTTAGGGTCCAGCCTCCGTTTAACTGGGGCATACAGCAAGCTTGAGCCCCGCACGGAGGCGTCAGCGCTGAACAGGGAAATCAGTTTTCTCACCCACGTGCTGCAGGAACAAGGAAATACAGCCCCCTCCAACATCCTGTGCAGGCGATACCTCTTGTGACCGAGCTGAGAGTACTGCTGAAAGGAAATCGCATTTCTGACAGGCAGGCAAACCCGATCCCTCAAAGAGACTCGCAGGAACACGGGCAGGCTTCCAACGCATTTGAAGCCTAGAGTTCCCACTTTCAGGCAGGTGAAACAGTAACACACACGGATCAAAACTGTATTAAATAAAAACAAGTTGAGTTGTTTTTAGCAGCAGAGCAGAGGCGGATCATGTAACTCCTGCTTTTTAAGCAACAAACCAGACAAGAATCCTCCCCACCACTCTGCCCCTTGCTCCATTAACAACAAGCCCGTCAGGGAATCTTCAGCTCCGTTCGTTATTTTAGGTTACTGCAACACGTACCAGAGACAGCGATCTCCAAGATCCATCGGTTTTTTGGAGGGATCCAGCTGGCCCTCCACCACTTAATGCAGACTAGGACGACGCAAAGGATATTAGAGCAGAGACACCCTCACTAGGATTCACATACTCTAAGCACTCTGAAGCCTCAGGGCTGCAGTCTGGCCTCCAAGACATCCCAAGCCGACTACCCAAAGCCTATCCTGGGACTCCTGAGCAGCAGTTCTGGGACATACTCTCTCAGAACGATTTGTCAAGGCTGCTACAACTCCCCTTCCAATTATACAGAAAGAGTAGTGACTTCCCTCAAAGCACAAGCAGTGCTCCCTTTGTGCACAAGAAAAGCGGGAATCACGGCTTTTTAAGGAACAAAAGAGTACAACTGTATGAAGAGCAGGCTCCCAGATTTGCAGTTGAGCCAAACACTTTTCATGCTTTGGGACTGTCCTGTAAGAGAGATGAGGATGCTCTGTCCTGCCAGAGCAGGACTGGGAGCTTTCACTGGGAGAAACTTTGTCTTCCTGATGAGGGGCGGACACTCACTGTGAACACCCACCTCATTACGGACACCAACAAGGATGCTTAATACTTGACCTTCTTCCTACCTCATCCAAAGCTTTCCCCCAAAACAGCTGGAAGGAAATCTCCTCAGATCATATCGGTTTTCTAGTAGCAGAACAGGGCACTCAAGGATGCGGCTGCAATCCCTGTGGGGGAACAGCAGCACCAGCACATGCATGATGTGACTTGCAGTCTGCATCAGTATGTTGCAGGACAGAGAGGGAAAGCAATACACAGAGCAATTACGATGGCTGCAAAATAACGGGACGAGGGAAAACATAGCCCGCATTGTCACGGGTACTTCCATACCACCCACATCCCTGCGGAAGCAGGACTGCTGACAAAGTCCTGAAACCCATCGCAGCCATGGCTTGTTTAAAGGAGAGCTGAAAGGAGCTTGCACACCAGTTGCACACCAGCAGGGCCTGATCAGGGACCACCAGCTTTAAAAATGCCTCCAATCATCTCCAAAGGATTAGGCCAAAACACAGCCACCAAGCTACCATCCTTTCCACCAGGGAACTCCACTCTGCGGTCAGATCTCAAGGAAGCAAGAAAATCACCTTACTGTCAATCCAAACACAGAGAATAGGACAGCGAAGGGCAAGGGGCCTCAAACTATGCTCTCAGACCCCACAGGGATCAGTCGCTCCAGGTGAAAAAGACACTGCTGGCAACAGCTTCCCATCATTTTGAGTGCCCAGTCCCAGACTGTACTGGCATAACCCGGAGCTGACTGCAAGCGGCCGAAAGCCCATACTGCCCACCCTGCCCACCCTCCGGGCCAGCCCCGGGCAGGAGCGAGACAAGAAGCGCCGAGACTGAGCGACTGCTCTGCCTCTCTGCCACCAACGCACGCAGGTGGGAATGAACTCACTGCTTTCCCAGCTGCCTAATTTATGCCTTTGCAAATCAAGTCATGATCCAGACTAGAGAGCCAGCCCTTAAATCTGCACTTCTTCCCAGAGCAACCCAGCTCCTTGCAGGGCCACTGCAGAGCTCAAAAGTAGCAGCGAACTGGCTATCCTTGAAAAATTTTGCAGGAATACAGGGCTGCACCACGAGCTCCTCCTTCCAGCTGCACAGCTGGCCCAGGTCTCTGGGGTGAGAAGGCTGCAGCACCCAAGGGAGAAGCAGGAGGAGGACCCAGATGGGAGAACAAGCAGTGTGAAAAGATGGCAAAGGTACGAAGAGGCAAATCGGGAGCTGGGTTTTGGGCAGCGGTGACGCCGAGGAGAGAATTGAGACAGGAGGCTGAGCTCAGGCAAGATGGACAGCATGGGGCACTGTGCACGCCAGCTACACACACACGGACCCTCATCAAGGGTGGCTGAAGCTGGGAAAGTGAATTAGATCGACAGAGAGAGGGGCCTGAGAGAGGGGACGAGGAAGGCCTACAGGACATGCTGCAGGAACAGCTCCTGAAGGTCTGTCAGGGGAGGGCTGCATCACTGCAGGGAGGATGAGCAAGTGCTCAGGCAGAAACGGAAACCAGAGCACAGGTCTGGGGTGGCCAAACACGGAGAAGGGAGGCAGCAGACAGGAACAAGGTCCCGTCCAGGCTGGAACCACGGGGATGAGGCTTGAGGAAAAGGCAGAGGAGACGAGACTGGGAGACAGGACTAAGAAAGGCACAGAAGTGAAGCGCTCAAAGGGGGATCACAAGGCAGGTGGAGGTGGAGCAAAGCGTGATCAACAGGTGGCATCAGCGTGGGACAGAGCAGGCTGAGGACGAGCTCAGGGGGGAGGAAGGCCACAAGCTGGCTGCAAGGGAGAGAAACAACTGTGAGAGACTTGAGACCAGAGTCCAAAAGTAAAGAAGTAAGCGCATAGCGAAATAGCGAAGGCCCAAGGACATGGCAAAACAACAGGGAAGTTCAACATGCAATAAGCTGCGCAGCTGGGAAACAAGCCCCTCCATTAACCGTGCAGCTAAGTCAACAGATGGAGTGGCAAGGTGGATGTGGAAGTTTGCTGGGCAAAGCCCTCGAGTCAAATCAAATGCAGTCTCGCACAGGCGGAGAAGCTCACCGAGATGTGAACAGCGGGACACTGAGAGCAGCAGGGGCCAGGCTGCTAGCAAGGAAGGCAGAGCCAGAATAACTGGGGCAGAAAAGGGGTGTAGCCTCTTCTCAAGGTCATGCAGCATCATGTCCCTTCTGAGTCCTCGCCACAAGTTCATCCTTCCTAAAGGAACTGAGATCGACAGCCCAGCTAAGCGCAAATAAGGGGTGCCCAGGTAGAAGAGTGACAACCAGCAGAGATGGAGAAGTCAGCGCAGGCCACAAGGCTCCTTTATTTCTATGCAGGACCCTCCAGGTGGTTACATGCCTGTGCAAGCATCAGATTTATTGCTCGCAATCCATACCATGAGGCGATATATATGCAGCAAATCCAGTGCATCCAGAGCACATCAGCTTAATCCCGACATGCACAGCAGATCCAGCATATTCCTGCTGCGTCAGACCCACTGCTTCACATGAAGCCAACTCCTTCTTGTCCCATTCAGGGGCCATGGTGCAAAGATGCTCACCATCATCTTGGGAACCATCTCTTACATAGGGGAAGACGCTGAGCACTCTTCTTTCCCAGGTGAAGCAAACACCATCCCTCCAATCCTTATCCCCAGGCCCCATTTCCAACTCACACATCATCACCTTGCTCCCCTCGGGACCTTCTCCATGTTGTCCCCATCTTTCTAGAAACAGAGTATCCCTCAGCCTTTTGCTTCTGCGAGCAGCAGGATTACACACTGTACCCAGTATTTCAAAAGGTCTTTCCTGGCATGCCGGCAGAGCAGGAGGTAGCATCTCCGCAGTGGCACAAGCTTTCCTCTCCCTGCTATTCCATTAATGAATAAACTGTTGCTTGACCCTCTTTCTCCAGCTGCTCTGAGGGGCAGCTAGCAAGCGCGCCAAGCCGAGCCGACTGGCTAGCTGCCCCACAGCTGACACCCCTCGATGATTTGGCACGAGGGCAGGTTTCCTTTTAAAGGCCAGGAGAGTCCCAGGAGTCTGCCAAGCATCAGCTGCCCATGGATGCAGCTCCCTGCCAAAGCTTCGGTTCTATTCTGGGCCTTGACTTATAACCTCCCGGGTGGAGGATGCGCCTGCTTCCCCTTGCTGGCTTTGGATGGGCACAAGAGCTGCTCCAGCTCTATGGGATATGTGAGGAGGTGGCTAAGAAGTGCCCTGGTGCTGCATGAAAAGAGACTAGTATCCAAATAACGGCTGTTGCAGGAGATCCTCTGCATCAACTGCTCACAGTGCCCAGGGATGAACACAGGACCAGGCAAAGGAGAGAAGGAGAACTGCCCAGTGAAAGGTCCTTCCTGCCCCATCAACCCCCAAGGGTGGCTGTTCCCCTGGTACCTGGTTCAAAGAGGCCATCACTAACGTTGCAATGCCAGCACGGGAGCACAAGGAGCGGAGGCTGATGCGGCAAACCTGATGGCACCACCAGAAAGCAGGCAGGTCAGGGAGTGCCTGCGAGGCTCCGGGGCTACAGAAAAGAATTACTTGCTACCTGGAAAAAGCAGTCTTGAGCAAAGAAAAATCCAGCCGTGTCTAAAGAGTTAGAGGCAAAATGATGGCTGAATGAACAGACAGAAAATAGATATGTAAAGGACAGATTGATCATGATATCTGATACCTGAATAAATGAATGCAGGAGCCTGAACCAAGAGAAAGGCAAAGACTGACGAGTCTCCATTTTTTGTTCTCAGCAGCAGTAGCTACACACAGGTTTGTGCTTTTTTTTTTGTTGGGCTGATACAAGACACTTGAGCAAGACAAACTTCTCTGCAGCTCTAATCTGAAAGCAGCCACTCGAGAGCAATAGAAAGCAGTCAAATCATTTTCTCCCACTTCCCCAGAGCCCAGCAAGCCCCATGCAGTGAGCAGGGGCACTTCAGCCAGCTTTCACTGATGCAGAGGGAAGGAGGAGACATCTCCCACAGTGTATGGGGCAGAGGGAGAGACAGCAAACAAATCTACCCAAAGCACAGAGATGGCAGGGGGTCATCCTGCCCCCTTTCATTGACACGCTGGCTTGGAGATGCCCAAGGAATCCATCACTTCCTTGCCGGAAAGGCTGAGCACCCCCGTGGGAGGACACTCAGCTGCACTCCCAACCCTCTCTGAGGACGCTCATTTTGTACTTCTGGCCATCACCACTCTGCCACGCAGTCAGGGGGTTGCCCTGAAACTGCAGGGCAGCAGTGCAGGCGGATGAGCAATGTCCCGTCTGCTCCCTCCTGGGCGAGGGCCTGGAAACCACACTCAGGGAGATAAGGGCTACTGAGCTCCCGTGGACATCCCATGCCCCTTCATAGGTGGGAAGAGGCATCATTTCACGCACTTCCCCACTATCCTACAAGTCCTGCGAGGAGGATCCAGGACAGGAATCATGCCTAAGTCCAGGTCTTTTCCCTGGTCCTCTCCTTCCCTAGTCTTGTGCTTATCAAACTTCACATCAGAGGCTGCCTTTAATTTTGAGTACAAGGTACCCATCTAATTAAAATTTAATTTACAGCTCAACCTGAAGTCATTAAAATACAAGCTGAATCCTGTCAAAATTAAAAAAAGGAGGCCGTGGCTTGCTCATGCTGCACAGTGCCCCTTGGTGTTTGTCGGGAAACAGAAGGCAAGTTGGAGCACTGCAGGGATGGGCTTTGTCACTTCATCAGGCTCATCTGCTCAGAAATTCAAATGTCACCAAATGGATCTGCTTCGTCTCCCACTGCTGGAAGAATTCACTGCTTGTTAAAAGACCAGCAAACAAAGAGCCTTGTGGTTACAGCCAGCAAAACAGTCAGTCGGCAAAAGGTCTTCTCACGGTCCTGGCAATGCTCAAGCAGACCAGCACTCGGGCTTCAGCCAAACCAACCATCTGCCTCAAGGTGCTTGCTCAGCCCTAGACTCCCCTAGAAAAGCTGTGTGGAAACACAGCAGAGGGGTTCAGGGTCCCTTGCTGGCAGGTAAAAAGTGGTGGAACATCATCGAGATTGCAAATGAACATGGAAGTCAGCTGGCAGGTCTTCCTGCCTCTCCACTGAGTGCCTGCATGTAGTCTTCACCCTCCCTGTGCTGACGAATCCCTCCCACCCCACAGCCAGGGCTGCCGAAGAGCAAACGTAGACTCATCCCCCCTGGCCTGGCTCACGGGGTAACCTTGAAGACATGCCAGGCAGGTCACTCACGGTTCCAGGGCTGACCACTACAATAACATCTCGGGGAAAGGATTCCCACATTGCCACCAAACTCTGAGCTTCCCAGGGTGGCAAAACTGACGTCCCAACCAGCCACATCTTGAGACTGAATCATCCGTGCCACAGAGGAGCCGAGCAGCTCCTGCCTCTGCAGAGATGTTCACCTCACGTCCCAGCTCACCTCGGCCTCCACACCCTCGCCCAGCATGCCTATCTCCGGCAGAGCCAGGCCTGGCAAGGGTGGAGTAGAAACAGAAGGAGAGAGATGAGAGAAAGGGAAAGAAGGGAGAAGATGAGCAAATGGAAAGAGTTACAGATGCAGAGTCTCTGGAGCGCCTGTCACCCTCCTCTGCTGGAGGATCTCCTGCCTTCTGGCAATGCGTACAAGTGTCTGTAAAACGGAACCATTATCGGAAAAGCAGCAGGGGAGTAAGAGACCAGTTATCCTGACAGATGCTCTCTCTTCAACCTAGCCCTTAGAAACACTAAGTGGCCCTCTGAGCTGCAGCACTCCGCGCATCTGCCGTCCAAGCGATGGTTTTAGCCAGAGGAAGACACATTCGAATGCAAAGCACGGGGGAACCCAGACACCCCTCCTTTCAACACTACCCACTGCCTAAAGCAAACGTCAGGCTCTCGTCGGGCACTTCTGGAAAGGAGGTAGAGCTATTCCAACCCTGCCAGGCACAAATGGGCCCCAGGAGCAGGTGACAGCACAGGATCGAGGAACAGCACAGCATCCAGCTTGGAGATCAGCCTCTTCCCCTGCTGTGGTCCCAATCGAGAAAACAAACCTTCCCAAACAGGTAGATCAGTGAAAGGCCCAAGTCGGCCTTGGGACGGGCATGCAGACTCACAGAGAAGCTGCTCCTAGTTTCACATCAGCCGTTTGTACGTTAGCTTGTCACAACGCACATGAGAGTGCCGGGCGCTGGTGCAGTTTGCAAGGCTCTTACAGCCAGGGGATGCAATGACACCAGCACAGCACAGAGAAAGGCTGCGGGGCCTGCTGAGGACCGGCCCTACCTGCCACCCTGCCGCAAACCCAGAGCAAACCCAGTGACTCAAACACATTTTCAGTGCTCAGCGGAAGAGCAGAGTCTGCCCACAGCATGGTGGTTCTCCTCAGAGTTCGGGTTCTCCTTGCTACCGCATTTGATTACAAACATCAGATACAATCTTCTAAATGGTGGCATCCACGGCACAGGCTTGGTTCTCACCGTAACACAGCACGGAGCCACAGGGCCAACAAGAGGTGATGCTGACAGGCCAGTTATGCCTCCAGCCTGCTGGTCCCTCCCTCGTCCTTCCACGCTAGGACACACACAGCCTCTGCTTCCTCCATTTGTTACACTTATAAGCTCAGGTTGAGCTTGTTCAGACAGGCCCAGACAGCCCAGGGGAAGGAGCCGAAGCCCTCCACAGAGCAACACGCTTGGCGAAGTGCAGAAGTAGGCTTGCGGTGCTATTAAGAAAACCTGCACTCCTCTCCTATTTAAACTCCAGCCTCCTTAAGAGCCAGCCCTGAGGAGTCTCCTTTTCCACCCATCCCGCACCCTCTGCCAAGCTGCTTTACACGGGAATCGGAGAGGGAAGGCAGCAGGGGACGACAGCACTCCTCCTCGCAGCAGCACCTCCTGCCTGACAGACAGCTCTTGGAATGGAAATAATAAAAAGGAATTAAGGGATGGCACGAGGGGAAAGTGCGCGAAGAGATGTTGCCTTGGAAAACAAGATTGGACACATGGCAGGAGGGGTAGACAGGCGGGGAGCTGGCAGGACAGAGATGCTTGGATGCATGGATGGGCAACCAGGGCCCAGCAGGGGTTAACCGCATCCTCGGCAGACTCGACAGAGCATCAGCATGATCCATGCCCAGCCACGGCCAGGCAGCGCTTGTGAAGGCTCTGCCCTTCATCACAGTTCCCAAAACCTTGCACTGCATCAGCTCCGGGTGCCAACATGGCACTGCCTCCTCCCTCGGTCATCCACAGCCATTTCACCCTGAGGAGAAACGGATGGGGGATGCAAACACATGGGTGCCCACAGAGAGCACCAGTGCCCATCGCCGCAGTAGCTGAGGGCCTAGGAGGTACTGCTGGCTGGGAGGCTCTCCCAGGTCCCCGCCGGCTGCCAAACCAGTGCTCCGGCAGCGTGGGTCTGTGACGTGAGAGGTGGACAGAAGCGCTGGGCTGGCACGGGCCCCTCCTGACCATGCATCTCTCCCTACACCGTGCTTTCAGATGTCCTGGCAATCAACCGCTCTCTAAACAGCGCAGAACGTATAGTTTAAATGCGAACTCTCCCAGACACTGCCCTGACATTATTCTAGCTGAACCCTTTAAAAAAAAAAAAAAAGTCCAAGAAAATTAACCATATATATCTGACTGAATCTGAGGAATTATTCACATGACCAATGAGGTTATATTTCCCCCCTTTCATAAGCAGGCATGCAATGCACAGCCAGGGAGAGCACCCATGTTCGCACCAGTCCCAATGCACCCTGGCAGCATATATATATTCACACACATCCAGAAGCTCAGAGCTCACCCATTCTCTCACACAAACATCAGCAAGGGCTCATGTGTCTTCTCGCTATGACTGCCCCCTCTTTTGCACCGCTGGGACTCAGATTGCTGCTTTTTATGCCAGCAAGTCAGCTTGTACTCAGCTGCAGTGCAGGGGGATCCAGGAGACCTGACATGTCTCTTCCCCTGGCACACCAGCATCTCCTGCCCGCTGCTCTGAGAAAACAAGACTCCATCATGTCTTGCTTTCAGGCAGGGAAAGTCCATCCTCTTCTCCTCTGGAGTAAGAAGTCCTGCACTTTGATGCCAGGGATATAAAGAAATGGCAAAACTGTAAGGAGTTGAAGGGCCCTGAATTCAGTCACTAAAATTAGACCTAGAGATCAGTATGCTGAAACTGAGCCACTGGCTAGTACTGCAGGGACTGTGCTGTGTGCCACATCCTCCTCATTTCCTCACATGCTCCACGCTCAGTATGTCATCCCATCTTATATTAGACTGTGCGTGCTGGGTAGTGCAGACTGGCTTTTTTAGTCTGTATAGTGCCTAGCTCAGCAGGCCTCTGACGGAGAGCAGGGCCCTTTGGAGCTTTCCCAGTTCAGACAGGGAGCCGTGTGAAAGCACCTGTGTTGGGCCACCACATCACCCTCAGCCCCAGGCTGGGGATTTCTCCGTTTTCATTTCTCTTTGTCCCCTCTGGCCCCATCTGACCTCCAGCAGTGCTGCTTGGAGACAAGCGCACATGCAAGACCCATCGGGTGCTACAGAACAGCCCTGCTTTCACACACCAGGCAGAGAGAGACAGCGTCACAGCAAGGGAGAGCACACCGCCCCATGCTCTGCCAGTCCGCCTGTACGGCCGGGCACCCCCTCGCAACCAGCCTGCACCCCAGTGCGTGGCTCCAGAGGGCAAAGGAGACAACACCTGTTGGCAGGTGGGTTTGATCCTGCCCAAACCAAGGGGACCAGCCAGCGGGAATGGAGTGCGGTAATGCTGTGCTCCCTTCGCGAAGTGAGAGGATACCAGACACCTTCAGAGCAGGATCAGCAACTGAGACGTGTAAACCTGCAGCTACAGCTGCTAAGCAGCAGCCCCGACCAAGGATAAAACTGGCCTTGGTGCAGGATCACTTACTGCAGCAGAGCCCTGGTGAGGGCAGGCCACAGGAAGGGAGCTCTCAGATCACGGTCAGACATCTCCTCCTTGGCTCCAAATCCCTGACCCTGCAGACAACAATTAAAACTGCCCTTCTTTTCCAGGTTTTGAGAAGAGATGTTCTCCCCTCGGCTAGAATGAGTTCAGCGGTACTGATGCCAGACCAGGAGGATGGACAACAAAGCACCTCTGCCTGTGCCAGCCAAGCAGGGTCTTGTTCCCATTCACTGTGGCAGACAGTTGTGGTGCACGTGGCCCAACCTTGGTTTCAGGTCTTCCTTGCAGAGCCACAGCTCTGATCACAGGGATAAAACAAGTGAGTCTGTGTTCCTGGGGCAGCCTGCCCTGGGACAAAGGGGCAGAAATCACAGAATCACAGAAGGGTTGAGGTTGAAAGTGACCTCTGGAGATCATGTAGTCAGTCCTCGTGAGCAGGAGAGCTCAAGCAAGGTCCTTGAGCAGGTTGCTCAGGACTGTACCCAGACAGCTTTTGAATATCGCCAGAGATGAAGTCTCCACAACCTCTCTAGGCAACCTGTTTCAGTGCTCAGTCACCTTCACAGCAACAGTGTTTTTTCTTATGTTCAGACAGAACTTCCAGTGTTTCAGTTTGTACTCTTTGCCTCTTGTCCTGCCACTGAGCACCACTGAAGAGAGTCTGGCTCCATCTTCTTTACACCCTCCCTTCAGATATTAATACACATTGATAAGATTCCCACCTCAGTCTTCTCTTCTCCAGGCTAAACAATCTCAGCTCTCTCAGCCTTTCCTCACATGAACGATGCTCCAGTCCCTTAATCATCCTAGCAGCACCAGTAGCTCCATACCTCTTTTGTACTGGGGAGCCCAGAACGGGACACAGAACTCCTGGTGTGGCCTCACCAGTGCTGAGTAGAGGGGAAGGATCACCTCTCCTGATCTGCTGGCAACGCTCTCCCTAATGCAGCCCAGGATACCACTGGTCTTTGCTGGGAGGGTACATTGCTGGTCTGTGTCCAACTTCCCGTCCACCAAATTGGGAGTAGGGGGAAGCATGTGGAAATCAGCATGGTTTGGGCAAAAGCGAAGATGAGACACTGGAGGGAAAGGCAGGTGGACACGCTTTCTACCAGTAACATGTCAAACCTCAAGGAAACCCTGGTATTTCACAGTTTGCAGCTCAGGCAGATCTATGGCACTGAACAGGGCACACATGGAGGGCCGCTGCAGGTGAGTCACAACACTGAGGTTTGTCTGGATCACACAGCTCCTTTTTTTCCAAGGAGGCGTCCAACCCAACCCTCCAGGATTTGCACAGCAGCAATTTACCTCCAGAAGTGGCCAGTATAGATAGCCAGCACCCAACATACGTAGCGAGCGCCGAACTGTGAACATGGTGCTACTGAGTGCTGTGAAACAGCTGCTGCTTCCCAGCCTGGAGAAAGTCACATTTCAGAAGCTGGTGAAACTGTGCCCACATACATGTACTTTACTTTGAAATCCCTTGTGCTCAGAGGTGTTACAGAAACGTAAGGTGATATTATTGTAATCGAGAAAATCCCATTTCCACCAGTCAGCAGGAAAAATGAACAACGACAAAACACCATTCCAGTGCTATAGCAGTGCTGGGGACAGGGGAGACCAATAACCAGAAAACGAAAAATCACTGCAGGACAGCAAATCCTCCAGGCAGCAAAATACATCAGCTGACAATTAACACCTCCCACAGCCAACAGCATCTCTCCCTGCCCTCCAATTTCTACATGGGAGTCACCATTCTGCAACCAGGACACCATCCTGTAAATCGAACGGTGCTTTGCCTTCAGGACAGAGAGGTGAAAATCGGCTTCTGAGATGCCCTCCAACAGCGGCGAGAGAAAGAGCATTTGGACTGTGGGAGCTGAGAAACTCAGGCTCACTAGATGGAAGAGTTTTTCATTTTCACCTTGGTGAAGGCAGCCTGCCATGCAATTTACACCTCGGCTGTCTTCCTCACACTTCCCAGGGTCGAAACACCCAGCTGCTCCTGTCCTGGCACGCACGCGCTTTCCTGCGCAGCGGAGCCAGAGGAACCGGAGAGCAGCAGCTGTCACATGCAGCAAAACCAGGACGTGCGAGAATGACCAGGTGTGAATTCCTGGGCACAGGAGCTCCCCTTCCCTGCTCCTGCCCTCGGCTGGGGGGTCCCAGCTCAGAGAGAGGACTGGGTGTGGAGCCGCAGAAATGGTCTCTTTGATGGGTGCAGGCTGCTGCTGGAAGCTGCTGTAGGACTCCTCTACTTTACCCCTTCCCAGGAAGGATATGGAGAGGTTCCTTCCTTTACTCTTTTCCAGCAAGTCCTAACAGACTTTCCCTTTCTGCAAACACAGACAAGCTAAGGATCTCTTCTCCTTCACCCATTCGGCACCTTGTCAAGATGCATCAGAGATCCTATAACATCAACCAAATCCAAGAGCATCCTCCATCTTTAGAGACAAGGATTGGAAAGACCCCAGGTCAGGCAGCAAGTCCCAGCATGACAGTCGGAACAGAAGCAAATTTTTTCAGAAGGTAGCCAGAGGACAGCAAGAGCTCGTGCATGGGAACAGAGACAGAAATCCCTATCCCCCTACTGCAAAGGACAAGCCTGGGATACAGCTGCAGCATCGGACGAGGTTACCAGCCTACCTTAAGGTGCTCAGATACGTTAGCACACACACTATTAGGGTGGTACTTTCCTGCTCCCATCTATGGGAAGTTCACTTGCAGAATAAGGAGCTGACAGAGCAACCACACATAATTCCGATTTATGGAGTTTGGGTCCCTCACAATTTTACAGTTATTTGGTACTAATTAATCCTGGAACAGAGAGTTTCAAAAGTGAAGTAAACATTGCATTTAAAATCAGTTTCCTTCATCAGCTTCTTAAAATTCCCTGCTTTCCACACCACCAAATTCTGTTTTGCTCTTGTACAAGCAATGGGGTAAGTGAAGCCAGCTAGGTAGCCTTTTCTCTCCCATTTCCAGTGCTATGCTGTATGTCCTCCACTCTTCCTTTTTCCCTGAATGCAACTGTCCAAACTGCGTCCCTTCCTATTTGTCATTACTCCCCCGTCACTTTCATATGGAAGCTCCCTGAAGGGGACTTTGGTTTTAACGTAACATCACGGCTATGGGAGTGTGTACTTCAGCAGCCACACATGCAAGGAGCTGGATGGGACTGAGGGAGGTGATGACCACAGCTGGAGAGGGTTGCTTCTGTTTCAGACTACGGGTCCCCAGGGACCGACACTCTCCTTTCAGTCCTCCGAGGATGCTTTTTCAGCATTAATCACACAGCCGAAGAAGAGGCTGACGCAATGATCACCATCACGGATGACTGGAGCAATGCTAAATTGCTCTGCCTGTTCTGTTGCCTTCGCGAGGCTGCCAAGAATTGCAGCTGTGGCAATTTCTCTGCCTCTTGTCAAGGCCGGGCCTTCCATTTCCTCATCAGGAAAGGAATAATAAGATGCTTTCAGGCACATCCCACTCTGGCCAGGTAGGCCACTGGACTGAAGACTCTCATACTACGCAGGGCGTCAGGCAGGTAAGAAGGACCTCTCTGAAACATAGGTCATTAGGCTGCTCTCAGGAATAATAAATATTAAGCTAGAGAACTACATACCAATCTTGAGATACCCATTAGTAGTTTGTTTCTTGTGCTGGAAGATTTTCTTCCATGCCTAACTCACAGCTGAGAGCCCTGAGGGCTCCTGATCCACTTGAATTTTCAGTGTTATCCCAATCCACCTTGATTTTCGACATCATCTCTTGGGAGAGCACTCACTTCAGTATTTGCCATTCCACAACAGGAACACACTTGTTATTTCCAGCCCTCTATGTCCTTACCAATAACAGGTCCTACAATGAAACAGTTGTGTGACTAAATCGAAGTAATAGAGACATTACAGGAACACAAGAACATGAGCTCCAGCCTTGCCACTTCAACCAATGCCCAAAGCACATGGAAAGTGTCTAAACAGTGTCCTGAACTGAGGTCTGGGCCTTTCCCACAGAATCTCAACCCTTTTATCTTGCTGTTCAGCTCCAGAGGTCTTTCTCTCTAGCTGCTCTTCTACAGCTTATTTGTCACCAGAACAAATTCAGTAGATGTGTCAGATTAACGCCTCTGGGAAGAAACGGCACAATGGAATTAATACCTCAGTCCTTTCCTACCTCCCTGAACAAGCTTGTCTTTCTGTAATGCCCCCAGCTCCAAGGCTTTATGAAACATATTTCATGAAGAGCTAAACTCATCCTCACACCATCCCTTCGGAGATAAGAAAGTTGAAAAAGAAAGTTTAAGAACTTGAGCTTCCTGAACTTACACAGATAAAGTCGCCACAAGTCTAGAGCAAAGCCAGGATGCAGACTGCCTGATTCCCAAGGTCGTCTCCGGACAAAGACAGTCCTTCCCTCCCCACTGATTAGGATTTAACATCAGGTATATCAGCCTAATTTAGAAAGAAGAAATGCTAACAAACAGGAAGACCAAGCAGTTTTTAGCCTAGTTTGCTGAGGAAGAACAGATAAGGCGATCATGATGTCCATCAGTTTGTCCCCAGCACAGCATGTTGGCAAATTTCAACCAATTCTGACAGCGGAACACAAGTCCCAAATATATAAAGATCTTTCAAGCTACAGGATAACAGGCAGCCAACGGAGGAGAAAGACTATTTGATTTCCTGCTAAGGGAAAGGCCATGGCACAAGTTTTACTCAGTCAGACGCCAGGATCCCTCATGGGCACTCCAAGGCACACACATCCAAAGGCCACCATGTGTCCTTGGTTCACTGCTCACACTCCTCCTGCTTCTTCTTTCCTTGCCCCAGGAACAGATGGCATTGGACCTGTCTTGTGTTTCAGGACTGGTGTTTTAAAAGCAAGTCAGAGCCCAGGACAAGCTCCTTTCTGAATTTTTATCAGTATATAAACAAACAAGAGAGACATTTCCCTGAAGGCTTTCAGGAAAGCTGTGTTCAAAGCTCCCATGCCTGAGAGCTGACACCTCTTCCCAAAAAGCTGACAATCCTTAGGGGCAAACAGCAAAGAGCAAGTGACCCTGGCAGGCTCCAGTGTGAAGCAGGACTCCTGCCGGTAAGCTCAGCTAATGAAGCCCCCAGAGCCTCCAGACACTGCAAGCTAACTGCGTTAATGATTTGCCCTAGGAAATCTCCCCTGCAAACAGCACTACCAGGCAGAAAGCAAAAGGCAAAAAGGCATATTGCCTCCAATTTGGGAGGCCCAAGTGCCAGGAAATCCAGACACAGTCAAAGTCAAGGGGAGATTAAGGGGGGCAAACGAGCAGCATCGGACAGCACTGGTGGCAATGGCCAGGTTGGTTTTGCTCAGCCCAGGACAGGGGCACAGCACAGACCCAGGTGCCCAAGCTTGGTCTGATGGGCTTAGCTGGGAACCTCCAGAGGAAGACTGAGATTTGAGGTAGTGACCCCAATCTCTTGCCTTTACTAACTACAAAGCTGAGGGCAGGCGGGCTTCTAACTTTGGTTCTTCAGTTAGATGGGATGAACCTGGGTCATCAGTTGTCCCTTCTGAAGCCTCTGAAGAGCCTCCATGAAAACCTGCTATGTCAAGTCAAGATCTGTGAAGAGCTAATTTATAAGTCCAGCCATAGGCTGCACTGGCAGCACTACTAGTCTGAAGAAAACCACCTCCCAGTGTGGAAACAAAGCATATTCAGTGGGGACTCCCAGAAAGAAAGGGCACCAGAAGCCACCTGGATATCTTCTCCATACAGCTGCATGTCTGCTGCAAGGTGGAAATGGGGCAAAACCCAAGAAGCTCAGGAGGCTTCATCCGTTTCCATAGATGGGGGAACAGATGGGACCTGTCCACCTTGCAGAGTCTTGCTCTTTGGCCCCACTGCTTCTCAGTGCTGGAGTCCTCAGTGAGTAGTGCTTTGGGAGAGCACTTGGGAGATTCAAAAATAAACCCAGAAATGGTGCTATTTCAGGGGGAAACATGCAGACTATCTCTCCAGCCACTTTGCCCAGAGCACGAGTTGGAGGCAAACTGGGGTTGGGTACCTACTCTTCCATCCCAGCACGCCCCCAATTCCTCCTCCTCCTCCACCACCAGGGACAGGGTCCCAGAGGGGCTCATTACCTCGGCCTAGAGAGGACAGCACCTGCTGAGAGCTCTGCTGCAGTGCCAGAGTGCGCAGTGAGCCAATTACCAGCCTGTGCTGGCAGGTAGCAAGCACACAAAGCAAGTGCCTCCAAAGGAAGATTTCTGCTGCAGTCACCAAGCACAGGCACCAGGCAAGGGGAGGGTAGCAGCTGCTTCTCGCGACCTTTGCAGTCTGGCTGCTTTTCCTCCGCCAGCTCAGAATCATGTTTTTAACTGTGCAGATCAATCAGGAGATGAAATCGAAGTGAATTAGGCAAGGACAGAGCCCAGCCTCTCTTTGCCCTTCCAGGAGCCAGCTCCTTTCCTGCTACTTTCAGAAGCTCCCACAGGTGCTGTGTACCTGTGCAAACAGGTGAGGAGGGTTTTGGACACTGAAAAAAGCAATCTAATGCAGGCACCGTCCCTAAACTTTAAAGGTAATCCAAAAGCCATGCTCTCACTTTCCTCACTGCAAGCCAGCATGCAGTCTTGGACCCAGCTGGAGCAAACCCTCTGCAGTCCACCGTACCCCCCAGGCCCAGGCCCCTCCAGGCCAGCAGCCCTACCTGCACCCACTGCCCCCGAGGCTGTCCCGCGGGCAGGAGGCAGGCAAGCAGGCAGGACTGACAGCATTCGGAGGCAGCTCCCTCACTGCAGAGTACACCCAGTGCGTGGATATCGCAGAAGAGCACTGTCATCACTTGCCACACAACTCAGTATGAAGCCAGAGCTGAGCTGACCCTACGGCTCAGCAGCCACAAAAAGCTTGGCTTGCAGAGACTGGGAGCAGCTGATGCTAACTGCAGAGCAGGGAAAGCCGAGGGAGTAAATCTCTTTGGCTGCAATGCAAAAAGCTCTGATGGACACAAGCAGCCCCTGCCAAAGTGAGGTTTGTTAGGAGACACAGCTTTGCAGGGGAACTGGTGGGAAATAGAGGCAGGGGCTTCTCAGGAGGGCGGGAATGCTGAGCAAGGGAAGGACAAATGAAAGGATCAGGACATGTATATGAGAAAGGAGAGCGATGCAAGAAGCAAAGAGGAATCCAATTCTGCAACAAGGGCAAGATCCACAGCACCAGGCAGTTCCTGCAGCTGCACTGATCATTTCCACTCTGCTCATCTCCTGAATTGGTCAACAGAGAAGCATCAAAGCAAATCTTTCTCCAACACTGACCTCTTGACAATCTTCTTCCAATTCACACACTGATTATTTTACCGCTGCCCAAACTGTGAATCTGCACAGCATGAAAATAAGAGCAGCTGGCCACAGCAGATGATAAATATCTACCTCTTAGCATGTCAAGGAGCTGCTACCATCTCCAGGCAGAAATAAATCCCAGAGGAGCAGCTGAGAGTATCTGGCCATCCAGGAGCAGGGAGAAAATGCCAGTGTCTACAGTGGGAATGAGGCCATGGTTTTCTTCCCTCCAGCTTTCCTGCAGTGCCTTATTGCACAACAGTACTTAAACAGAGTTGGTCAACAAATACAAGAAGCCAGGATGTAGCTAACAGCAGCACTACTCTTGTGAACAGCCCCAGCATAGCCTCTTCAACTGCAAGGGGCCAGGACATTGGCTTGGGTTTCATCTGAAAGACAACAGCCCCCAACACCATGCCAAGACACGGACTCACAAACCTACCACTCTTCCCAGCTGCCTTCCTTAAAGATCTCTCCATGAACTTCTGACAAGCTGAAGCAACACTTTTGCCTTAGGATTCACTCCACAGAGCTGTGAAGATAAGGAGGATAGAAATCATAAAACCTTTAAATATTCTAGGGCATCTTCTGCTTGATGGTAGGTGTATGGAAGGGAGGGGACAGGAGACAGAAGCTAAAGTTTTTAGGAGTCCTATAATGCAAACCTGTGCCTCATCCACAGGTTTACACTATGACTGACTCTATGGGATGAGCAACCAGGGTAAGGGACACGGAGCAGTTACTAACCTGTTCTTCCTGCCGCACTCAGCTCTGTTACACACACACACATGTGTGCGTACACACACACACACACACACAAACAAACACACTCGTCCTTGAGTCGTCATTATAATTCCTCGTATTAGCAGAAGATGAACAAGTAGCACACACCAGCTGTGGAGTAAGCATCTGAGAGTAATCGTAAAATCTGTCAAAAAATCACCCCAATTACTCCATAGCACCAGAAACTCCAAGGCATCCTGACTCTCCCTCAAACCCTTTGAAATGCAAAGCTGCACCGTCTGGCATAATTTAATTTGAAGCTCATCAGCAGCCTCTGCCTCAGATCGGCAGAGGCCTTGCTGAGCTTTGGAAGGAATGCGCACACATCCAGACACAAAAATTGCAGACACCTAAAAGCACTCAAACTTCAGTGGCTGGAAGAGTCAAACACACCCCAAGCCTCATTAGTGACTCCATTTCTCCTTCCCAATGTCAGAGGGGGCTGGCTGTGAGTTTTTCCTCTTCCTGTGCAATGAGTCCTGCTGGCTTTCTCTCACTTGCTTGGTGTCCCAGGTGGACAAAGGTTTGGCCAGCAGGGCAGTTTGGGGGCAAGCATCTCTCAGATACTTCATTCATGAAAGCCTGGAGTAGAGCTCAGGGTCTCTGTTGCTGCTGGGGCTGCTCTCACAATCCAGAAAGCTTCCAAAATCCTTCTCTGTCTCCTCTTGTGCACACAAGCCATAAGATCAAGACTTTTTTTTCCCCCCGTCCCCTAAGTGACAAGTTTTAGAGAAAGTGGATACAGTGGCCACAGGAATCTGATCCATGGTCTTTCCTGTCCCAGAAGCTGTACTTAGGCTCCGCTCCAAGTCAGTGCAGAAAACTCTTTCTAGTTTTTCTCTGCTATCCAGAAGAAGAGGTGATGCTCCTTCCCCACCAGCTCCTCTCTTAGGTGGATTTGTTCCTCTCTTCCACACTGGAGACGCATCCTTTTTCTGCACTATACTCCCAAACCTCCCACAGGCCCTGGGAGGGCTAAGACATCTCACCTACGGGAGAACACATCTCCAGCACAACAGAAATGCACCCACTCAAACTAGGCATGAGCCGGCAGTGAGCCTCCTGCTCACTGAGGAGCCCAGGAAACACAAATGTTAGGTGGGTTAGGGGCAAAGCAATGGGACACTGCCTTGGCGCACACACATAAGCACTGGCTCCATACAACAGGTATCTTCAATTTCTTCCCAATGTCAAGCATCGCAGAAGAGATTAGGAGAGAAGTCAGCTCAAAGGTGGCAGAGGACAAGCACTGACTTAAGCCTTAGCCAGTCCCCAGCGTGCCACTGTGTTCCCTACCCATTCTGGTTTGACGGTAGGAGAATGCCTTGCTTGCTCCTTTTTGAGCGAGCAACAGAGAGAGATGCCAGATGCCTCTCCACCCAGCCCACTAGAGAGGAAGGCAAAGCAGCTTGTCATGGCTTACCACTCATTAGTCACTTGCCAGTTCTGTCTCTGATGGAGCAGCGCCAAGCATTGCAGGAAGCCCAGATATCACTGCACCTTTCAAAGCAGCCAGGCCGCAGACATCCATCAGCTGCCTAATACAATAGTCTGGGGAGACATCACAGCCTCTCAGACCCAGGGGCAAGTTCTCACCTAGAGTTCTTCTAAGCAGCTCCTGGCACCATTGCTGAAGTTAGGAACTGTCAACATTTCTATTAAAGGCTCCCGTTTCCACTGGTTTGGCTCAAGCGGAGAGGCTGGAATAAGCAGCTGCATGCTGGAAAAGAAACGGGACAAAAGGAAACCTGGAGCTGGGGGTTCCTGGACTCTCCAAAAACCCACCAAGCCAAGAATTAAGCAAAGCTAGACAATGCTCCTTCAAGGAGCTCACAGACCAGGTCGCAAGCAGC
This sequence comes from Dromaius novaehollandiae, assembly GCF_036370855.1. NCBI lineage: Eukaryota > Metazoa > Chordata > Aves > Casuariiformes > Dromaiidae > Dromaius > Dromaius novaehollandiae. Next base: position 754,586 of record NC_088109.1, read on the forward strand.
ACTGAAGTCCTGCAACCGCAGGCACCTAAAGACCACAGAGAAGAACACACTCCTGGCCCCAAGGCACTCGCAAATTCAGAAGATTTCAAAATGGTCAGATTTTAGTAGCATGATTTTCTGCAGCCTGACGAGACAATAAGACAGAGTTCAACTTGGGGTGGTTTTAACAATGGCTCTCCAAACAGAGAGATAGTCTGTTTGCTCCTCAAAATGGGTCATGATCTGTTTGTTTTCCCTAGGTCTGCACCGAACCACTTCACTTCACACCTTGCACAGTGCCATAAATGCCCCTCCTGCATGAACTGTGTGAACAGGCTCTGTAAACACCAGTGGGTGTGGATGGAGAAACAGTTACCAGAAAACAGAAGACTAAAAAGAGGAAAAGTACATGCTGAGAGGTAGCATGTGAAAGTCTCCCAAAAAGTGATGAGCTTTGGAGATTACTGTACCTGTTGAATTCACAAGAACTGATAAATTCAAGACACCACAAATCTGCTGAATCTGTCCAATGCTACCAGCCCACACTAGCTTCAACGGCAGGTCATGTAAATTGTACAACATCCAAAAAGGCAGTGGCTACTATATGCAGACAAAAACAACAGGATTCTATATAACTCTGGTGAAACAAGGGACCTTGCGGGACTTTCAGCATCACCCTCTGCTTCTGAGTAAACAGCCGGGGTTAGGCTCCCCGCTGCTGCTTCAACCAGGTAACTATTTGTGATTGTACGAGTGTGTGTGATGAATTAATTAAATATACTGGGTGAATAGTTATCTACTATTAATGATCAAAGCTTGATTCTATTAAGAATAACAGCTTAATTAATAAAAGGTGTTCTAATAAGTATTGGTTGTGATCTGTTTTTCCCCTGACTTGATACCCTGTCAGGAAAATTTACACCAGCAGCAGGTATATACCAAAGAAAACTGGCCATCTGGCCCCTTCCAGCAGGGCTCTCCTAATGGGTCGCAAGCCATTTCTCATCTATAACACAGCATCCACAAGTGCCGTACCAACGCTTAATCTTCCTGTTGAAAAGCTAGATGTGCGTGCTGGCCCTAGCCACGGAAGCAGGATCTCCTCGTCCAGCTTTCACTAACCCCTCAAATGGGCAATTCCAAACTGGGCACCGTAACAAGGAGTGGGCGATTGCAAAGCCCCAAGCCCAAAGCCAGCAGCTCACCTATTGCACATAAGCTCTCTGCATGGGAAGGAGCGAGAGCCAATTTTGTTATTTCATCCCTATGATCAAATCACCTCCCAGCCATAAGATTTGCTCTAATAATCTGCACAGGCCAGCAACCCCGAGATCCATCCATATTCTCGCTCAAAGCAAAAGAGAAATGTTTTCCTTCTCTTGGCTTCTGAATCAGGGCCTTTACTAACCCTTTATACCTAACTAGAATCAAAAAAGTGCAAGTTAGTTGTAGCACAATGGTAGCTTTTCTGGACATAGAAATGCCATTACTTTCAAATCTAATATCTCACTGCTCTGCAGGTTTCAAAGTGGGAGCTTCACAGAACTGGAAACTGGGCCAGCCATCGTTTGTAGGGGGAGGACAGTATTTCTAAGAAGCTGTTTCACATTTGTTCGGGTTCATTTTACTGTTTCTCAAGCCCAGCACAGCTGGCATGGACAGGCTTAGAGGGGCAGGGAGAAGAACCAGCCCAGCAAAGCTCATTAGGACTCCATTAAAATAACTGCAGATGGGGAGATCAATCTCATTCTTGAATCAACTGACTAGCTGGGGAGTAGACCCAAAGGTTTGGGGTGGAACCATCATTCGCAAGAGCTGGACCCATCTCAAATGCCTGACAAGAAAACCCTTCAAGCTGAATGCATCCTCTAGATTTCTCTATAAATATATTCAGGGGAGAATACGCGTACAGATTGAGTCAATAAAGAGATCTGACAGAAAAGCACTGTAGTAGTTTACTCTCCCTCCTCGCCCAAGGCAAACCATTTCAGCTCCTTCTCTCCCTTGGACAGCCGAGTAAAATATCCCTGGCTTTCTCCATGATCATTAATCCTTGCTGCAAAGGAGATGGGGGAACAAATCTTTGTGCCTGAGCGAATACATCTCTGTGACAATTCTGCAAGGCTGGATAAGCCTTCACAAGACTGCAAGTCTGAGGTCTCCAAGGCAGCTGCTGAGAGCGAGCGGGCTGGCTGGCCCCTCCCGGGAAGGAGCTGGGGGCTTACAGTGCTCACCAACGGGACCACCAGCTGACAGGCAGCACCAGGCCAGGCTTCTGGCTATCAGCAGTCGTCCACACTGTCTGGCATGCAGGAGAATGCAGACGCTTGAGAGAAACTAGTTGGCTCTCTTTTCAGAAGCTGCCTTTGGAAATGCTACTTGAAAAGGAAGCAGGATGGAAACATGACCAGTGTGATGGATGTCACAGAAAAGCACCCAAAACACGGGACTGAGCAGTCAGTGGCCTCAGGACTCCCTTTTCCATCCCTAGCCATGAACTCTCCAAGGCCAAGTCTAGGTCTTGGAGTGAGCTAGCCTGGCTGCTCCCGGGCTTTGTAGAGAAGCTGAAGGAGCCAGCCCCCTGTCCTGTTCATCTGGAACTGACACCTCCAGCCCACTCCACCCGGGTTTTTGTTTTAGTTATCCAAGCCCTAGAAGATGAGACACTGTCTCAACTTAGCCATGAGAGCAGGGAGAGTGCATCTTCCCAAATAAATTCAGGAGTCTGCAAGGAACAACCTGCTAAGCCAGCTGCAGCTTTGCCTAGTAAAGGAGTCCTCCTCCCTCTGGGGGCTTTGCCCTCTCCAGCACTTGCCAAAGAGGAAAGGGCCTCCACAGGGCTCTGAGCTGCAGCCTTCTTCTCTGAGCTTCCCTGAAATGATCCAAGATTCGTTAGCCTGACCTCGTTCCCAGCACAAACACCAGAGCACTCCTCTCTGCTGCCGAGCCAGGGAAGGCTCCAAGACCCTCAAGAGCCTCCACACACTTAAGAGGAAAGAGCTCTGCGGGGTTCACAGGACATCAGCTGCAGCCCTGCAGTGTGGGGCAGGCAAACACATTGAGCTCAAAGATTTCAGCAAACAGAAGAGCTGTAGCAGCAAGTTTCCATGAACACCTGGCTCCTGCAGCCCAGTCCCCTTCTCTCCATCCTTGGGGTGAGGGACAGCCGGCACACTCCACCCGCAACACCATGCTATGCTTTGCCAGGGCTGCTATGCAGAAGTTACACCTGTTCCTTGCACTAGCCAAAGCGTCTGTCCAAGGGTTATGGCAAGGGAGAGCCAGACACCCCACTGCTTAAGAAAGAGAGAGAAGATTTTACTCCACGAAGGCCACGAGAGAAACAAACATTAATATCCTCATCCCAATACTGTGTCTAACCCGCAACTGCTGCCAGCACAATGCGACTGTGGCAGAATCACCCCTGCATGAAGCCATGCAGATCTGGGAAGGCGGTGGCAGCTGGAAGCCTGTATCCCACACAAAGTCTTTGCCGGAGACCAGGACCCTTCTGCCTACTGCTGCAACGAAGCTGCTTCTAGGGTGGAACGTAGCAGACGTTTGCACAGAATCAACCAGAAATCAGGAAAAGCGGGCAATTTTACGTATGAGACTGAAATGACAGGGGCAGGGAGGCTTTGTGACTACCAGAGTTCGATGCTGGCCTGAAAACCTCTTTTCTGTTCATAGCAGTGATGCCATTGGAGCTGTGGTTTTACACCTCCCCCAGGCAACCGAACAGCGGAGGCAAAACAGAGGAAGGGGGGCCATCCCCCAGCTTGCCCATCCCAGCGCTCCGCATGGCTGGACCTGCAAGATGAACGGTGCTCGCAAACTCAGAGCCGCAGGTGCAGCGCTCACGCACGCCCCGGCAGCCAGCGCATGCGGAGCTCGACACGCACAGAAGCACGTGCGGCACGAGTCACTCGCCGCCAGCTCTGCCAGGGCAGCGCCCAGCCTCCAACACGAAGCACGTTCAGGGCTAAGTCACAGGTCACCCGCTTGTCTGCGAGGATCACGGAAAAACTGACAGCAGATGAACAGTGGCCTGGGGCTGCCAAACATCTCCCAGAGAAGGGGGAAGTTGGGAGGCCTGTTGTGAATGGCAGGAGATGTGACGCAGAGGCCCAGACTCCCATATGTTCCATTAGCTAAAAGGGAGGAGCAAATTTCCCTGCAGAAACAGGTTAAAAACAGAACCACTCTGCTTAAGGAACTCACCCTGAGACAGGTCTGAAGGTCCCTAAGGCTTTAGATGATCTGACACAGCAGAGAGCCCCTTCCAGGCTCTCTGCGAGAAGGAAGAACAGACAGAAGTCCCCAGGGTCTCCTCAGATTGAGCATAGTTCAGACTCAGGAGGCTGCTCTCACACCAACAAAAAGTCCTTGGATGCCAGGTAAGGATGCTGAGCACAAGGTTCAGGAAGGCGGTTTGGCGAGCTGCCTGCCAAAAAGCCTTCACTTGGCTTAGTTCTCATCCTAATCCCCTGCGTTTCAAATCGGGCTTCTCTCTCTCTCCTGCACACACCAGCGTGTGACGCTGAAGGCTGGGTCACTGGTGCTCACACGACTAAAACTTTTTAGGAAGGTTTTGTTGCTAAAAATATTTAATAAATAGAAGTTGCTGTGAATGCACGAACTGATGTGATCTGACATGCAGCTGGGGGTTGCCAGCTATCAGTGAGCAGGCATCCTTGCTGCAGAGGCAATGCTGAAAACCAGCTGTCAGGGTAAGTCAGCAGGAGATGTACGTGCCCGCGAAGGTGCCAAGATCATTTGGAGACAACCGTTCCCCAGCTGCAGGCTTCCTCCTCCACTGGGAGGACAGGACAGAGGCAACCAGCATCCAAATGGATGTGGTACCCCCTGGAATTGCAAGTCACCCTAAAGAGGTGCTCGGGTCAGAGCACACAGCGCTCACTCCTCACCCGCTCCTTCTGCCCACGCTGAGGACAAGCATCTCGCTGGCTCCCACAGCCAAGGCTGCCCTTCCAGCACCCCTAGCCAACAGCACCCAGCAACCACTTTCCAACACCCACCAGCCAACAGGCAACTAGATAAAGCAAAAACACTCGCCCAACAACCCCAACTTCGTCCGCTTCATTTCTCCCTTCTTCAGCTCCTGTGGCCACAAGCAACGGTGGGAGACCACACCAGCACATCACAGGTTGGATGCAGCATCCCCATCCCCCATGCCTCAGTTTCCCTGTCCATGAAACAAGCTGCCATACATTCCCCCGGGCTACAGGGAGGCACTTCGAGCATCGGGCTGTACTTCATTGCCCTTCAACATAACAAGCTACGAACATCTGATGTGTTGCAATGCCTAAAACTAAAGGAGAAAAGAGACCAAAATTACTACATAGCTGAGGGCGCCTAGATATGAGTGGCAGGCGAAAAGGACACAACACCACTGAGGACTTCCTCTGTCATATGATAAATAGAGCCAGATCCCTCTCTGAAAGGCCGCTTTCCATGAGCCCCATGCAGCAGCCATTTCCCCGACAGCAGTGTCTGAGATAGCTTTTGTTTCTAAAAGGGGAAACTAAGTGGGATGTGTTTCAAAAGGGTCCTGTTCCTTCCCACTCACTTCCAAATCCTGCTGCTGGCTGGCTTTCATCACTAGTAAGGGCAAAAACAGGGACACGGCTTGTCTTCAGTTCCCAAATCTGAGTCAGACCATAACACTAAGGTCAAAAAACACAAAAGTGGAAAACCTTGAAAATGGAAAATCTCACAGCCTCTTTCGGGATGGGCCTGAGGGGTAAACAGCACATTGATCTCCTTCCCACAGCCCCGGGGAAGGAAAGACGAAGGGAGAGGTCGGCAGAAATGTGTCTGTGCCACCCTTGCCACTCAGGGTGTCCGTATCCCGCTGGGGAAGGGTCACCTCCCCCCCCCGACCAAGTGCCACCTGCAGGAGAGGTTATTAGCCTGTGACTGCATCCGCACTGGAGATGTTTGAGGGACAACCAGGCAGAGAGGAGCCGAGACCTGCTGCCGCCACAGCATCCAGGTGCCCAACCCGCTGCCAGGAGGTGCAAGGGGCTAGCAAGACCTACAGTGGGCAAAGCACACGCAGCACGGGCTGGGTGACAGCAGACACTTGCAAAGGCTCCCAAAACCTCTTCCCCAGAGTCTGTATCCTTCGTCCGAGTCCCTGCCAAGCCCAGAGCCCTACGGCCTGCCGTGCTGTCAGTTCTGGTCTCATCTCTGCCATCAGTGCAAGTTAGACAAGTCAAATCCTCTATGACACTCCAGGGCCTTTTCCCCCTGTTTTTATTAGCTACATGAGGATCATTTGACAACAGCATCAAATAACTTCATATCTTCCCGGGTTCTCCACAGAGACGGAGAGACTCCACAAGAACGACGTTATCCCACCTAGCCAGACAGACAGGATGCCAGCGAGACTTCTGCCCCTCCTCTCCTCAGCACCCCAAACTGCTTCTCAGGACATTCACGAACCAATATCCACGGTCACCCCGAGGCAGAGGAGTACAGGAAGCATGAGGACACAGAGCTCAAACTCCCAGAAAGCCACAGACATGTTCTGCAGGGTGACCTACAGTTTATGAATAATCTAAGGGATTTTCCAGATGCAATGAGGGAAAAGATCACTTGGACAAGTCCTTCCAGGCCAACAAGATGAGACAGAGAGGGTAGAAAAGTCGCAGCTTGGTGACAACGAATTCTGCATTGAGGAATCCTGCTCCTTTTCCTCCCTGGGAAGATGGGGATGCAACTTGGAGTGGCGTTGGCCCAGTCAAAGGGCTAAACCTTGATTGATGCTCTTCCACCTGCAGTCCCCAGAGCTCTAAGGGGACCAAAGGAGGTAGCGAAGACAAGCAAGGCTACTATTGAGGAATGATGCTCACTGAGAGGGCTGACTCCTCGCTGACAGGCCCACAGCCAATTTAAAACCCTCTGGTCAGACCAGAAGATCAGTAGAGCAGCTGGGAAGGACAAAAGGACAGAGAAAAAATAACAGCACTCATTTAGACCAAAATCCTATTGCTGTGAACAAAGCAAATCATGGCATCAAAAGACAGGAGAGAGAAAAGCCTTCCCTGGCCTGTACACTAATACTAGAGACAATACGTTGTTTCTGAAGTGCCTCTTTCAGGAGCACAAATGCAGGCAGATCGGCATAACACGGTGCGAGGCGGCACAGTTCACCCAGCGGCACGCAAAACAAACCGTTCTGGAAAGGTCAGACGGGCACACTAGCAGGGCAGGAGGTGCTTCTTGTCAAAAGTGATAGTACCTGTTCCCCTGTCATTGCCAATACAGTCTTGTATTGCTCGTGAATCAGATCTTGATTCACAGATCTTGAATGCTTGCAAATCAACATCCCAACGCATAAAGTTCAAGAGAGAGCACAAGCCCACGTCTGCGACAAAGCCCCAGCACACCGGAGCACTGGCTGACCAGTGCCAGGACCAGCTATTTGGATAGCGTAGGAGAAGGGATGCTGCGTTGTCACAAGAAACTTCAGCCCACGTAGCGCATCCTAGACATAAGGAGGAAAAATTCCAAGGTTGAAATAAGAGCTGTCGTTTTCCCAACTCAGGAAGCGTTAATCCCCGTGCGAAAAGCAGGAGGCGGGAAGGGGCAGCTCGGCATCCGACGCGGAGTGACGGACAGAGAAGCCGATTAGCAGTAGCTGCAGGCGAGTCACTGGATCTCGAGCACTTCTGCCACACACAAACAGATTGGAGCCCAAACCACTCACACGCGCCAAGCCGGTATTTAAAAAGGCTCCATTCACAGAGCAGGAAATAAATGAACAAAATCAGCTGGAAGAAAGAATTTAGGCAGAAAAATGTTACAATAATTGAGCACTCTGTGAATATTTTACTAGCTGCCAACCCCCTGACTCCAAGCCCCTCTCACATAATCAAGCGAAAAGCCTGTTCCAGGGTTTTGCCTTTAAAACAAAAAGACAAACTGGCTGGGATGGGAAAGCAGCTCTAAAGACAATCTGTTATAACAACCAGGAGAAAAGTGACTTTGACAGTTATGAACAAAGCCAGAAAACTGTAGAAATGCGATAAGGGAAGCAAAAGGAGGAATACAAGGCGCATGCACGCTCACAAGAGCTGCAGGCACCACAACTTAGCTGCAGTAAAGGACCACACGTAGGTTTCCATTCCCCTATAGACAGGAAGCAGTTCGTATTAAGAGACTGTTTAGGGGATTGGAACTGATTGTACAGGGAACAGAAAGAGTCTGAACAGCAGCACAGATCCCTGACGAGCCGACAAGGAGAAACCCCTGCGGTACCGCTGAGAAGGGAGGAGCATTCACTGAATATTTCTGCTCCGGATTTAGAAAAAAGCCACAAACACAGTCAGAGGATGCTGATTAAATGTTTTCTTTTCCATAGGAAGATATAACCCATGGCTAACATAAGCATGGGTTTTAAAAGCACAGAGTCCAGATAACATGTATTTAAAACATGTAAAAGACCTGGCTGATGAGTTCTCTGCATGTCAAATAGTGATTTCTGATCAGCTGGGAGACACTAGGAAGTAGAAGAGGGTCAGGAGCCTGTATTGTACCAACATTTGAAATGGGTAAATAGGCTGACTTGGGTAATTACAGGCCTGTCAGCCAAAGACCGAGCCAAACCAAAATAAAGAGACAGCTACAACAGGACTTGATCATCAGAAAGCAAAGGACATTGGCATAATTAATGTCAAACAATGCACGTCTACGGAAAACAGATCCCATCGGCTGACATGATTTATTTTTGTGGGGATTACAAACTTCATTGACAAATGAACTAGCACTGCTGTTACACATTCACACTCAGAGAAGACACTAGAGTTGGTACCATTTCCCATTTTTATCAAGAAACTACAACCACATCAAATGACCATGGCACATATTTGAAGTTATTATAAGCTGACTCAAAACAAACCCGTGACCAAGGGGTTTGTTACCGAGGGCAGTGTTTCTACCAGGATCCTGGAGAGATCAGCTCTCTGCCTAAGCGGTTCAGTAACATCACTGCTCCAGCTGGCATGGGATACACCATACAGAGACTGGAGGAACAGAAAGAAAGCAGAGGACACCTCCCTGAAAGCAATTTACTGGGATCTCTCAGAAAATTGGAATAACTTAACCCCGCACTCATTCATACAAACGTCAAGGTTGAAAACAAAAGGCCGTGTTTCCACATCAAGGGCCTTCATTTTTGGAAATGCTGTTTTTGAGGAAGACTTGGTGCACAACGCAGACAATAGCCTGAAATGGAGATTACAGCACCATGCCTGGACTGAAACAGCTATTGTACTCCTGGAAAGACCGACGAGAGAATATCAAACCAAAGACCAAAGTCAGAAAACCTCAACATCCTACGGTAGTAAGACCGCTGCTGAAATAACGTGTCCAGTTCTGCTATCTACAATTCAGAGACGTTCCTAAGCTAAAAGCAGGTCAGAAAAGGGACCCATCAATTATGAAGAGATCGGAAAATACGTCAGAGTGAAAGACTTTGCAAGCTCTATATATTTAGCTTTTCAAAGAGAAAGGTAAGAGGTGACTTCATCCTAAACTGTCAGAGCCGACAAGAGGAACAAAGCTCAGATAACTGAGCTCTGTAAGGCTCTGTAATCTAGCGGCCAAAGGAATAATGAGATCCCGTGGCAAGAAATGGTAGTGAGGCACACTTGCACCAGAAAGAAGGGCCAAGTCTTTCAAGCAGTGAAGGCAGCAACCTGGTGCAAGAACCTAGGAAGAGTCCCACCTTGGTAAGCACCCTGGGGTCACTGCCACAGCACTCCTCCAGACTGAGGGCAGGAGCTCTCCTAAACCACTCGTCGTGGCTCGTACCAGGCAGTAGTTCGGAGGAGCGTGGCAGCCCACGCTAGGCGAGGGATTGGCTGGACCGGCCTCCCCGATTCCTCCCGGCCTTAAGAAGCCTGTCTCTCGTGGCCACTGCTGCTGCCGCTCATCCCCTGAAAGACACGTGTGCTGTAAAACACTGCCGCACGAGCTCAGTGAGGAGGCTATAACCCGGTGGGAAACACCCCACTGCAGAACCCAGAGGAGGGAGAAGGCTGTTCTGGGCACGGTGGGTTTTGCTGAAAACCACACAAAGCATTTGCCAGAACAGCTAAAGAGATGAAACCCCAGTTTTCAAAGTTACACAGAGTCAGAGTTCAGAGCCAGACAGCTCATATTCAAGTTCAGACGAGGCTGATAGGCACCGGAGAAGCAACCAGGAAGATGAGAGCACCTTCCTCCCCCTTTGCTGCTCCATCTGCATGTCATCCTCAGCTGGAAGGAGCACGACCTCCATCAGTCACAGGCCCAAGCTTCCTACCCAAACTCCCAAGAAAAGAGGCCAGTTTGAACCAGTCACTGCTCAGCCTGCCACAGGAGACACCTGGCAGCTACTGCACTGTCAAACCCAGGGGTACGTTGCCACGAACTGTAACAGCCCAGATGGACATCCCACCTAGGATGCAATTAGCTGCCTCTCTGGCTGCCCAAGCAGCTCCAGGGAAGGGAGATCCAAGCCTGTCAGCCTCACGGCGCTTGCAAGAGGCCAATATGGATGCAGAGAGATTCGCAAACACACAGGCTGCCACAGAGAGCTAATTAAACCCAAGCCAGAATGAGTGCTCCCTGAAATGGCAGGAGGTTATGGTTTAATAACCCACTCGCAGGGCTGTTAAAAACAGCCACCGCAGGAGAATAGCTTTACAGAAGCTCTCATTCACATTCCCCAACCTACAAGGAGGGCAGCTCTGCAGCTGAAAAACGCTATTCCCACCTTCCCCATGACACCCATGGGCGCATTAACCGTCACCCTGCCGGCACAGCCTCTTTGCTCTGCTTTGGGCCAAGGACAACGAATAGCAGAAGTAGACCAGGCAGGTCACCCGCGACACGGCCTGCAGGTTTCTGAAGGGCGAGAGAAGTACAGGGGAGGCAGTGATTTGAATAGAAGAGCTGGGATTCAGGAATCCTGGGTCCGACTGTCAGCTGTGCTGGGGGGCTAATGGGTGAACAGCACAGCCTCTTTGCACCCCCGTGTTCCCACATATGAAAGCAGGGCATACCCGTCTGGCAGCAGGGAGAGGTATTGGCAGAAGCCATTTGGAAAGAAATGTGTTGGAGGGACACTACATAACCCCAGCCTACCCCTTAAATAATACACATGCAGAGCAGTAAGCCAGCAGGGTCTCCTGGGCTTCTCCAAAGGCAATTCAGGCCGTCACTGCTGCTGTCAGCCTGCCACACAAGAGGAAGAATTCCCTCACTTAGCTGCTGGGGATGGCTCAAAGGGCTGCAGCCCTTTCCTCACAGTTCCTTAAAGCCTTGGCTGCATCCAAAGTGCCATGGAAATGCCAGCTCCCGAGCCAGACGAGAGTCACCGGGGTGCTGCAGGGCAGCCTGGCTGCAGTGGGTGCTGCCCAGTACCAGCCCATCTCCTTTCTGCACAGGTCCAAGCAGGACTGAGCTGCCGGGCCGCAATCCCCAGCTTCTCCTAACGTGCCCAGCCAACCACTCGCTGCGTCGGAGCTGTGCCTGCGCTGCCAGGGAAATCTGGGCAACGGGTGTTCCCGGTGACTTCGGCCAGGTGCCAGCGAGCTCAAATCATGCCATATTCCCCACGCGTGTCCACAAGCCTTCACCCTCAGCGGCTCTAGGATTCATCATTTAGCGACAGGAGAGACTTGTGGCAAGGGTGCTGGAGGTCTATCAGCACTGGAGGGATTTGGGCTCCCCCCAAGCCTCTTTCGTCTCACCCCCAGCCGGGCCCAGCAGCAGTTTCCAGCACATCCCAAGGCTTCCCACTGTGGACGACACAGGGGTTACAGCTGAAGCCAACCCGGCATCCAGGCTGCCAGTGCACCAAGGCTCTGCCTGGAAGGGAAGGGGCTGTCCTGCCCTCACCCTTCCCACCAAATGAGGGCTCCCCTCCCTTGCTCCCTCTGGCTCCACATCCCAGGCCACCCCCCAGCATTTCTCCTCATCCTGTTCTCTCCGCTAATCCCCAAATCCTTGTCTCCTTCTCCCCAACGCACCTCCATGAGCCCCTTTCCAGTGCCCTTCCCCTCCCTTTCCCTTTCCCCTCTCTGATTTTTCAGCAGCTCCAGAGCCTGTTCCTCTTCTTCCACCCTCCCTCCCCACCTTCAAAGTCTTCCACTTCCCTCATTTCAGCCCCTCTCCCGGCTGCAGCTCCCCTGCCTGCCTCCTCCATCTCCCCCCCCTCCGTCTCCCACACCTCCTCTCTCTGCGCTCCTTCCCCTTATTAACAGGCTGCTAAGCTGTCCTCCCATCTGACGGAAACTGCTCCATTTGAACTAATTCTTTCTCTCGACTGGAGCCGGCGTTTCATCTCTGCCACTGTGCCCCCTTTAATGCCTCTTCTCTTTTGCAATCCGGTCCCCTCCTCCCCAAATCCCACGGGGAGGCAAGGGCAGCAAGGGGATCTCTGTGCTTGGCACGCCTGACCCGCAACTCTCATTAAAAGAATCTTTTTCAAAGCAGACACTGTGAAAAATAAATAAATTAATTAAAATAAATCTGTCTCACTGCTGTCTCGGTTTCCTTAAGGGAGGCCGGCACGGGGTGGGGGGGGAAAGAGAAGGGATGGAAGAAGCTATTTGGAGAAGTAGTCTCCATGGTAACCCACATTCCCATCACAAAATGGGCACAGGTCACCTGTTTCCATGAAAGTTTCTTCCTCCCTCCTTCCTTCCCCCTTTCCAAGCCTTCCCGCCTCGCCACCAGGTGCCAGGGGAGCCGACGCCAGCGGGGAACGCCAGCACGGCTCCGACAGCGCAGCGGGCTGGGGGAACGCTGGCTCACCGCAGCCGCTCGCGTCCCTGAGCCTCAGCTACCCGCTCCAGGGAGGAAAGCAAGTGCAGAAGCTCGCTGGCGTGTGCACAGCGTCTCCAGGGGCTCCAGAGCAGCCTGGGTTCGGCAACGGGCAAAAAGGAGCCAAGCGCTGACATGCCTGCTAACAGCAACGGGTGCCACGGCTCAGCAAGTGCAGCTGCTTCCGGAGAGGGACACGAGTGCTGGGGATCCGGCAAAAACGGAGGGAGAGCTGCAGATGGCTGTGCTGGTGCTGAGGCGGGCCAGGACGTGGGCACACAGCCCAGCGACAGGATGAGGCTGGTCCCTGCATAAAGCAAACCTTGGGTCACTGGGGAACCAGGGACTAGGCTGGGCTTCAGCTCTTGAGAAACACCAGGCATGCTTCTAGCAAAGCCCCCAGCGCAGGTTTCGGGACGCAGCCCACGGCTGAGCTGCAGATGACCTCCTAACATCCCCCAGTAATGTCGCAGAAAGTCCAGAGCCTCCACCGCCCTTGGCACAGCGCGCTGGGACAGGCAGGAGTCCCGAGCCCGCTCCCTCTGCCTCGAACCAGCTATTGCTCAGGCAGGGAACTCCATCTCCCTGTTTTCATCCTCACAGTCCGTCTAACACATCTGGGGTGGCAACACTCTGCCAAAGGACTTTAGGATAGACAAAGGCATGTGCCCCTACGAACACGCTCCTGGGACTGAAGCAGGCATGGCCTGAGGGCAGGATTCCTCACAGGCAAAGCAGATCGTGGCCAGGCATCACGGAATGATGCCAGCACCCAAATTCCAAATTTGGGGGTTATCCTATTTCACTCCCAAAACAGCAAAGAACTCCCCAGGATTGACAGTATCTCTCCTCCCCACGCAGCTGAAGATCTACTACAAACTTTACAGGGATGGTGGTATCAATGAGAGGAACATATGCCTGAGAGCAGAGCACTTGGTCTGCTCCAGACAAAAGGGGAGATGGAGATCAAGATGGTCCCCCTCCTCTGCTCACTCTGAACACTTCCCTGGATACTGGCACTTCCATATGATTTCAGTTATCTATTTTATTTAGAAAATGGCCACTCTCATTCAAAGCTGCCAGGTGTTCCCAGAACAATCTGCAGTTCCCTTTTTAGCTCTAACGATTTCATCTCCTGTGTGACAGATGTGCTCGCCAAGACCTTTCCCCGAGCAACGGAATGTCAGTCCCGCGTCGCCGAGTGCTCACTGAGCCAGCCTGGTGCTCCCACCCTCTCCAGCCCCTTCCCTCTGCACACACACACGCACATGTTGTCGCAGGCCTGGCAGCAGCACCCAACCCTCCCCCCTAAAAAAACCAGCCAGCACATCTCCAGCACAGCAGCCAGGTTCCAGGAAGAGATGCAGAGAGGATGGAGCAACAAGAGGATGACAGCAAACAACACACACATTATGCTCTCCATGCCAGTCCCCGGCAGCCTGGGGGGGCAAGGTAGCAGTGGTCTCATCTGTCCTGGGCTTAGTCCACCTTCTGCTGGTCTCAGCAGGCAGCTGCCTAAGGCCAGGGCAGGCAAGGTGGTCTGCTCCCAGCCCTCAGCTGAAATTCTTGGGTTGGCACCCAAGTAGCAATCTTGCAGCAAAAGCAGGCTGAAGAGATTCTCACAGTTCCCCCACAGTGCTGGGATTTTTGCCAGGAAAAGCAAGTTTATAAATAGTGTGTTTCCACATGAACAAATGAAATTGCCGGCACTTGATGGTCAAATAAGCCACACGTTGAGCACCAGCCTTTCCCAAACATCTTCCCCAATGAGGAAGCATGGTCACCTTTCCTCCACCTCACAACTAGACAGAACCTTTCTCATTCTCCAGAAAGGCCTAGATCTGGAGGTGTCTGTGTCAGGTGTGACCCATCTCACAGTCCAACCCTCTCCCTGCTTACAAACACCCTCGTTGCAGTTGGTCTGGCAGCAAGCACAAACCAGTGGAGCAGCCCCACACTTGACTCAAAAAGACTGAAGCAGGGAGAATAGCCACAAGCTCAGGAAGGTGGCAAGGGCTAAAACAGCAATGAGCTCCACAGGATGAAGGCCAGACGGGCTGGCAGAGATACAATCCAAAGGACATAGATTTCAATTCATTGCTTGAAATCAAGTTTTCATCAGCTCATGGGCCAGAAAGATTCTACCTTCTCCCCCCAGGAGACATTTGCCCCACAGGTGAGGCTGGCAGCTGAAACAGCAGTTTCACAGCACCATACATTACAACAAAGGTGTACGTACCTGTCTGATCATAATTACTAGCCAGACTTTCAAGCAGAAAAACAGTTTTTACCTCTGCGTAAGGGAGAAGTGGAGCAAATCATCAGATGAGAACTTGCTTCTCCAAATCAGACAATGGCAGAAAAGACTGCCCAACCCTCACCAGCTGAATGAACGGGAGGACATCCCTGCTGGGGAACTACGTGCCAGACCGCAAAAGGAGATCTTGCTCACACGGCCCAGGGGAAGAAAGACATCAAGAGAAAAGAACTTGGAGCAGTCCTATCAGCCGATGGCAGTAAGAGCCTTTAACAGTCTTTTTAGCAAGTGTGCTGCTCTTCTTGCCACAGCTGCTTACCTTGATGTAGGTGTCGAGGGCTGGGTGGACACGGTTGACTGCCAGATGGATAGACAATGGTGTGGTGAATGGGAATGTCGCCATGACCACGTGGCTGGGAGCGGGGAAGGAGAAGATCTTGAAGCCATACTTCTGGAATTGCTTGATCTGCTCCTCCGATGGCTTTGCCTCACCCTCACTCAGGATTCGGCCTATGGCAAATCGGCACTTTTCTGGCGGTACCTGACCAAAGGGAACAAACAGACAGCGTCAGAAAAAGAAAGAGGCTGAACACAGGCCAAGGCCACACACATCCAGCTGCTGAGTCTGGCAGCCAAGAGAACACTTCGAAAACTGAATGGCCTTTACTTGGCCAGGCTGGCCAGGCTGTGCCAGAGCTGGCAGCTCAGCTTCAGAAAGCCCTACTCCCAATACAGGCTGAGTTTCTCTCCTAAAACCTGAAATGCAATTTGGTTTTCCCTCGTGTAAAATCAGGAGACAAGAGGACAGAATCTTGGCTCTCACCTGAGGAACATAAATTAAGGCAAAGGCAATCAGCAGCAGCCCAGCACAAGAGCATCAGGCACACCAAACCATGTACCTGCTCCTAGCCAAGACACTGATCTGCCCCCAAATTTTTCATGCTCCTCCCAGCTTCTAAGCTCACAGTCAAATGGGGAAAGGCACTAATCTCCTCTTTGGAAGGCAAAGGGACTTGCCCACAGGACTTGCAGCAGAGAACTGAACCCTGCTCAGCTGCTTGCTGGCAAAAGCCTTTCATCCAAACCTGCCCCAGTGGCTGCAGAGCTCTAAAAGCAGGGAAAGCAGGGCTGTTAGCAGAACCACTGAACTCATTCCCTCCCAGAAAACCCGTCCCACCTCTCACTGTGACACACCTAGACTGCCCAGGGTGCCCGTACAGCTTCCCAAAAAGGGTCTCATGATCCCACTCATGCTCAGGGGGAAGCACTGGGGAGCCACTGCAGGTCCTCCAACCCCATGTGCAAGGCTGAAGCTGGCTTCTTCCACCTCTCCAAAGAGGGACAGTTTTGGCTCCAGAAGAGAAAGCCGGCTGGAGGGGAACTGAGATCACCTCTCTGGGACAGGAGCAGCACCATGATGGCTGGTCCATGGGCCACAGCCGCTGCAGAAAGCCCCTGCATGACGGTGCTAACCCTATCAAAGGCCCAATTGGAGAGAGACGCTCACTCCCGTTCCCATCTGCAGAATATCCCACAACTCTGGGAGTTTTAAAAATAGTGCGACAGCAATCTGTCTTGTTTGCCTCCATCCCACCCTGGAGGATGGAAGTCTGCTGGCATGCATGGGAGCGGGCCTGGAGAGAAACAGAGAACACATTCAGGTAAAGCAGTCTTGCAAGGCCAGGGCAGACCTGGTCAAACCAATTCTCTTCCCGTCTTGCAACCAGGGAGAGCCAGCATGAGGGCAGCCCCACAGAGGCACCTGCCTCCAAGAGCCTCCCAAACCCCACCAGCATGAGGGGGCACAGGCATTAAGCCAGAGGGAAACTGGGAGGCTGCCAGGGTCAGTCCTGAGCGGGGCACACTTGTTACGACGTGCTGCTTTAGGAGTGGGGAACAGAGGCATGGAAGACATGCACACAGTCACCAAGCTTTTAGTAGCAACACAAAGAGAAATAAATCCCCTTTAGTCCCAGACCCCAACGACAGAGAAAACACAAAACATATTGTCTTTCCAGATTTGGGGGTGCCAGTCTCCTATCAAGACTGGAGGCTGCAGGGTCCCAGGCCAGGCCTAGGGGTGGGCTAACTTCCTCAGGCAAAGGGGAGCTGGAGGCTGCACTCCCAAAGCAGTGCTGGTCCTCAGTCTTTCCTCTAGCAGTGCTGGTCCACGCAACTCTCACCGTCTCCACACCAGGCAGACGTTTTCATTTCTGCTTTTTAACAAAATCCTGCCACCTAGCTTCACATCTGCACGGGGCACCGGGCAGGGGTGTGCCAGGGAACAGGATAGCCCAGTGACTCTCCCCTGAGGTACTGCTAAAGGACGCAATGCACCTTCCTCCTGCAATGGAGCCCAGCTCCCCTGCACTGATTCCAGTTAGGCTGCCTTCCCCCCATCAGCAAAGCTACTGTCCTTCCAGCCCCCCAAAGAGACACTCAGCGAAGGAGCTGGCAGGCAGCCTTGGGAGGCAGGATGCTTCCAGAGACAGGGCTCCTTTCCCCCATGCTGCAGCGGTTTGAAAAAGGAGCCCAGCCGGGAGAGGAGGGTGCAGCAGGCACCAAGGAAGCACTGTCCAAGCAGGCCAGAAGTGTTTGTGCTCCTGCTACCTGCTCTCAAACCTGCCTGACAGAGAGGGGATGCCACAGATGGGAACCAAGAGCGGCAGTACACAAGCCCAGCTGCCTCCTGCTAACCATCTCTCTTCTCTTCCCTTCAGCTGGTGAGGGATGGAGAACGAAGGTCTCCAAACTCATGCCATAGAAGGGGACAAAATTCACGAGGATCTGCTAAGAGAAGTGTAAGCAACAGCCAGGGAGACAGACAACCTGCTCAAATTGGCCTCACTAAACCTTGGTAAGAAAGACAGCAGGCAAAAAGAGGGTGCAACCAAGACCAGCATGTTATTACTCCCCTGCTTTCCATCCCCGTGTGCCTCCCAAGGGGATCACCGCTCCACACTCCTCAGTCTTTCCTCCAACTCTGCTTGTGCTAAAGCTCAGCGACATCTTCTCCTGTAGCTTACCCATCCCGCATAGGACTCCTTGCCCTCCCTTCCCCTTACAAAAACTTTGATGCTGCAGCACAGGACCATCCTAGAGAGGAAACAGAAGCAGATGTAAATGAGAAGAAAGGAAAAAAAATTTTTCAGAAGCAACATCATCCATCAGGCAAGGGACTCGTGTGAGACGGCTCACTGCTGTCCTCGTGTGCTGCAAGAGGGAGATGCATGCAGGGCTTTGCAGAGCATTGCTAACTTGGGGCAGGGGAAGGGAAGAATCGCCCCAAAAAGAGCAAGAAAGAGCAATGAAAAGGGACCAAGGGGGGAAGGCCCAGATGAATCAAGCTCCCACACAAAGCAACAACAGCTCTGGTTTGCTGTGCTTGACATAGGCTGGGATTTGGGCTGACACCAGTAACGACAAGCCAAACTGCTCTTCCAATGTACATTTGGTCTCCAGCACAAGACAGGCTCCCCATCACTGGTACAAGGGGACATTAGCAGTGCAGGACACATGCTACACGGATGAACCCCATGCAATCCCTGCAGTTGAGGGCAGCTTTACACCAGCCCAGCAGTCCATTAGAGCACTATGTGATATAAAGCTATACAGCACAACCATTAAAGCAATAGGAAACCCCGACCCCCTCTAAATCCATGCATGAGAACAGGAAGCTTGTTAACAGCAAGAACAAGAAAAGGCAAAAGTTTGACTTCACAAGTTTTTCTGAAGTGGTCAAAGAACTGGGAAGCGGTCTAGACCCAGTGCAGAACACCAGGGAAACAGGATGGATGAAGGTTATTATCATAATAATTCCTCAGAAGTATCAGGAACCAGCACAGTACCACAAATAGCATAGACATGAATCTTAAATGTGGACAAAAATGGAAAGGAAATCTCTTCCTGGGCCATTGCTGATAGGGATATATATCCATTACAATTCAGAAACTACTGCTTTATCTGAGATTACAGAACATTTCATTAGAGATCAGCACTAGAGCACTCAGATGCTCAAGGAAAACCTAGATAAAATTCCTTTAAACACACAATTTCCTTTCATGTAGTGAGCAAAGATAATTCACCTACAACCCCAGAGCAATCAATTAAACAAGCTGCCAGGGCAAGGAGCATCAGCCAGGCCAGACTCATCTGCTCCCTCCCTTCTCCTTTTAACTCTCTTTTTTACAGCGTGCAGTCCTGCAGGCACTTTCTCAACGACCTCAGCAAGGCGGTTTTGCCTTCTGCCCTGCCTGGCAAAACCCATCTCAAGTGAGGAAAGGAAATACTCCATTGTAAGTACTTAATGTCAAAACCAGGCTTCCCTCCTGCAGTTCCCTAACGGATTTGTCCCTTCAAGGTGAGGTGGGCAGGTGCCAGTGAAAGCCTGTGGTTTAGAGAGCTGAAACAAGGAAGGGAAGAGTGTACATTCAAAATGTAGCTTTCCTGAAGACATAAATTAGAAATATCCTGCATTAAACAAGGAAGGGAAGAGTGTACATTCAAAATGTAGCTTTCCTGAAGACATAAATTAGAAATATCCTGCATTAACAGGAATTTGGTCCGATCGTGAGATATTAAAGCAGCATGTTACACCGCAGGTTTCAGCAGCAGCAGACACACCCGTATCTAGGGGGAACTGAACAACAAACGCGACCTGCCATGGGAGAAGCTCCTGGGAGATCTATCACTCCCGTGCAGGTAACAGTAATCATACCCTCAGCTGCCCCAAAAACCTGAGTGGAGAAGCTGTGGAAACGACTGGTTCTCCTATTCGTGTAACAGCTCTGCCTGTGAGCAAAACTCACTCCTGCATTTGGAGAGCACTTTGTCTCATCTGTCAAACACTTGGGCATGGGCTATTCTTTGAGCACACAAACATGCAGACTGGAGGCAAAAGGCCCCAGCATGTGCCTACAGCTAAATTTGAGCAAAAGTGCTTGGCTGGAGCTGGGCAGAAACCTGCCTGCCATATCCAGCCCTTGCTGATGAGTTATTTTTGTTCCCTGCCAGAGGTGGGGGAAGGAGGGAGAAGCTGTCTAGGCTGCTAAAAGATTAAATAAAAGGAAGAAAATGTGGAAGTTAATATTAATCATGTCCATTAAAATACTTAACACATTGCTGGCAAGGGCTTTCCAGCACTCAGGGAACATCTTTGTGCAAGTACGTGAAAATCAGAGGGCAGCAAGGAGCCCCAGGAGATGCCAGGCTACAACTGCCTCTGCAAGGCCCAATGTGACGCAGAACCAACCAGCAGGCTTCAGACACCCCTCCGAACAAAGGACTCTTCTTTGCCTTAATCCTGGCAGCAAGCTGTCACCCACTGCTTTTCCTGCTGCCTTCCAGCTTTCAAAATCCCACGTTCCCTTCTCTCAAGATCTGCCTTTGCTGCGAAGGCAAGCCAGACAAACTAGCAAAAGTCCCACTGGGACCATCCCCTCTTCATCAGCAGTGCTGGAGTCACCAAAATCCTGCAGGGAGATGGTGCGAGGAGCACACCAGGAGCCAGGCTCAAAGGCCCTTCCTAGACAAGGGCCTGTCTGCATTTCACCGCCCGCTTGGCCAGGGATGCCACGGGACACAGCAGGCAGCCAGCAATTTCCATTGTCTCAGGATGAAAGTGTCTATTTTTGGTCACAGGTGAATATCAGAGGTGGGCTGTCAGCTCTCAGTGGACCAGCCTCTCCTTCCTGTGCAAAGGGAAGTTTCAAGCCACATCAAGGTCACAACAGCGCTAAGGAGGAGGAGCAGGAGCTCATTTTCCTCTTGGCAACATCTTCCATGGGGGAAAGGCAGGCTGCCCGATGAATCCCACCCCACCGAGCCTCCGAGACTGAGGCACCAGCAGCGCACGCTGTCTGCTGCTCCCACACGCTCTCAGCCACAGCTAGCACGGACACCCAGATGCCAAGGCCTAGGGAGGCACAGATGTGCAGGGCCTGAGCCAGCATACCAGACAGGAGCATTGCCATAGCCAGCTGTGCAGCCCATCCAAAATCAGTCCCTTTTTGACTTGCCTTAAGGCAAGGCAGCCATTTCTGTGTCCGACCCAAGGACAAGCTCATTCCCAGCACTTGGTGCATGCTTTATCAGTGCCACAGGCCCTTGGCCTGACTGTCCGCAAAGGGCTGTCAGCAGAAGCAGCGGTGCTGAGTTCAGACAAAGTGCAGCACTCTCACTCTTCGCTGGTCAGCTGGAAACAGCCCAGGACTTTGCAGGAGAGAAAAGAAAGCAGTATCCTGGGTTTTCCTCCTACCTCTGTCACTGACTGACAGCTGCGCTGTTCTGTAGGAGTCACGTCACCTGCTTGGCTCACTCTTCCCATCAATGAGACGGGGATCTCCCAGCAAAGCTGATTCACGTCATTTATTTGCAATTCACTGGCATTTTACTGCTCACAAACGGATGATAACTTATAAGAACCAAGCACAACCCTTTGTACAGCACCCAACACTATCCAGCAGCTGCAATCGGAAGAAACGTGCTCGTGTCCTCCCTGAGCTCCTAGACGCTCAGCCCCTCTCAGGACTGTGGCATCAGAGACTGGCTTGCACAGAGCAGAGATGCTGCCAAAACTCGGAACACCTCAAAAATGCACAAGCTGAAATTGCTGAGAGTGGGATCAGACCCAAATCGCAGTAACAACAGGAGAGAGATCAGCCTGAAGGCAACCCTCTGGGTTTAGCCTCCTGGGACAACCACCGCAGCCTCCCTGCCAGCAAGGGTTAGCACTGACGTCTGCTGCAGAGGTGGCAGGAACATGCTGTTTCTCTTGGCTCAGTGGGAATGAACTCAGCAGCCACAGATCAGCCCAGAAAACTTCCTACCAGAGCTCCTGCAGCTCTGTTAGAAGAATGCAGAGTTGCAAAGACTGAAGTTTGCCAGAATGCCCACAGGTTTCAGAGACAGAAAGGCTCCTGTCACTTTGCAGAGCCTCCAGGCTTGCACAGCCCCAAGGCTACTTCCTACAATCTTCGCACAACCCAGGACACCAGGCCCTACTGTGCCCTAGCCTGTCGCAGCACCTACAGGGCAAACGCGTCCCTGGCAGAGGCATAAGGCAAGTATCACTCAACCGCCACGTCGTGAACAAACCCAGCCCTTCCAGACAAGGACAAGGTCTGTGGATCTGCCTGCCAACTCGTTGTGCCCCATCCTGAACACAAGAGGGGCCACAGCTTCCAGTCCCCTTTCATCTTTGCCCTACCAGAGGGCAGAAAGCAACTCCCCACTCAATCCACCTGTCCAGAAGGATCCAAGAGGAAAGCAGGTTCCCTGCCTGGAATCACAGCCAGGAACTCCCAGCCTGACCCACAGATTTAGGGCTAAGCATCATCGAAACCATCTAGAGACCCGCACAAACTTGCCACCACCCTTCACAAGGGCCCCACTGTGGACTGCAGCTCTCCACAGTGTCTTGCCCAGCGCAAGGAGCTTGCCTTGGCCCTCAGCGGGGACATCAAGTCCTCCCAACAGCATCAGCCACCCTGCTCTATCGCTAAAGACAACAGGAGAAGAGGGAGCAGCATCAGGGCAGACCCCAGAGAGAAAAGGGACTTTGTCACTTTTCTCCAGGATGGGCTGCAAGGACAAAAATTAGTGAAAGGCAGAACTGGCCACTCCGACCACTGCCATAGTGCCATCAGGCCTAAGTACCCCAGCCCATACCTGCACTCCCCAGAGACTCCCACTCATCCAGTCCAAATGAGACACCTCATGTAGGCAGAAATGCCCAAGTGCATCTGGTCAGATCCTGTTTCTGCTCAACTCATTCCAGAAGGGCATGTCCCCTTTGCCACTCGCCTTCCCAGACAGGGAAGAAGCACTGCAGGATGGCTCTTCTCTGTTTCCCATGGTCCAGAAGCAACAACTGGAAGATACATATAAGGCAGCTTTTCATGCCCTAGGATACAAAGACATCTCTGTCTAAGGAGTTTAAGGCACCAAACTCCACAGAGCACAGTCAAGTTCAGTGTTGTCTTGCCTCTCGTCCCTTCCTGCTACAGTGCTCCAAGGAGCCATGCGGCGCTGCATTTTCATGGACAGGTATTACCCAGCCCACGAGGGTTCCTCAGGGAAAGCCGGTCATCTCAACACCCCAGAGAACAGCAGCACTGCAAGAGCTGTCAGCCCAATTGCTACGCCCCGCTCCAAACCCCAGCGCGTGTGCCCAAGTGTGCACACGCAGCTGCTGGCCACTCTGCTGTCCCTCCTCCCTCACAGCATTCCTCCAAGGTCACACTGGCTATTGCAGCATTACTGGGGAGCCAGTCTGTCTGCCATGGACAAATGCCCACCTGCTGTTATCTGGAGCCCTGAGTGCCATCCAGCATCAGCAGCCAGCCTCCCTGACCCCCAGCAAGTTAAGTTGCATGTTCAACTGCTCTTATTGCTCTCTGGATGGTATCCACCAGAGTACTTAGCTCTGGCTCGTAGCCATCAAGCAGTGAACTTTCTGCTCACCTCTCAGTCGGAAACATACCATCCAGTAACAGTTTCATCAGACAGGAGCCACTACCCTCACCACACACCATCTGAGGCTTCAATAAGAATGATCGAGAGACTGAAAGCCTAAAGGGAAACTCAAAAATCCATGAGAGAGGGAGAAAGGTGAGAAGGCCTATGGATAAGGATATAGCAAACTGAAGAGACCACCTCCTTTGAGCCACAGAGTAGAAGCTGCAGTTCCGAAGGAGTCTTGGCTGCACTTCCTGCTGCCAGCGGGTCTGTCAAGGAATGCTCACCTTGGGAGTATGGACATCGGCCTCTTCTCCATAACCAAATAATGGATACAACTTGTTAACAGGCCTTATCAGAAGACAGCAAGCTATGCTCAGCCACTGCCTTCCAGTAAGGGTTACCCAAGAGACTGTCTGCTTTCAGGTACCTTTCCACACCAATCATCCTTTACAGATCTGGGAGACCAGGTCGTGTGAATCCTAGCAACCATCTAAGGAACATGAGCTGCAAGTGCCCAGAATACCATCAGGGAGTAGCCCAAGCCATGAATCTGAGCGCCAACCATGAGAAGAGCAATGCCAGGGCTGCTTGCAGACTCCACCAGGCACGTCTTACCGTGTGAGGGTTGTCATAGTAGACACCGATGGAGCAGAGCTTCGAAGAGATGCTGCAGCTGTCTGTGAACAGTTGCCCTGATTCGCCGTACGGCCCGATTCTGAACTTGTAGGCCAGCGTGATGCTGCCGACAGGCGGTGAGCCAGCACTCACAACCACCTCGGTGAAAAGCCCCGAGTAGACAACGAAACCAAAGACGGTCAGCAGCAGCAGCACAACCAGCACTCCGATCAACCCAAGGAGTGCCCAGTCAGACATGATGCTTGGTGCTTCAAACTCTGCTCACAAACTACTGGTAAGAGAAGAGAAGAAAAAGGAGGGGAGTTAAGCTAACCCTTGGAGAAAGCAGTCATTCTCTAAAGCTATTTTTTTCTAGCAAAAACCACCCACTTCCAATTCCTCTTCCTTATGCATGAAGGAGGTTTAAAAGCAACTGAGCCCCCCCGCCCCAGTAACCTTCTGTAAGTTAATACCACATTGCCTTAGCCTGTTCCAGCTCGGTCACCAGATACAAATTATGTTGCTTTGATATCTCTTGGGAATGAAGTGGTGAAAAGAATGGGACAGAAAGGCACTGTCCTCATCTCCCAAAAAAACAGCCAAACTGCCCACAACCAGCACTGCATTCAAGAGAGATCAAAAACTAATCAGGAAGCCCATAACACTGGACATATCATAAACAGGTACACAGCACTGGGCTAAAGATTATTGGACCATAATCAACTACTTTATCATTTATACATACCAGCCCCTATATTTTGACCCAGGCAGCTCTCCTGTCAAAAAGTTTTGAGCTAGAAGCCCATTCCTTTAAAGAGCTAAACTGGAATTATGATGGTCTAGAGGCAAGCCTTGCATACCTAGAACCAAACACACTGAGCGTCTCAGAGGCATCAGCTAAAAGCCCAGCTAGAAAAAGCATCTCCAACATGCTAAGGTGCAACAAATTAGTAATATTTATTTTAGATTGCTTTCTTAATCTGGAAGAGTTTTTAAAACCCCAACCAAGACTGCCTGTTTTGTTCGATTTTTGCTGACTGTACAATACACCAGCTTGGTGAATGTCCCTTGCTAGTTTTCATCCACCAAGCACAATTGCTTTGGGGAGTTTTAATCAAGCATAGCAAAGGCAAGTTGTTTATATTTTATTCTCCCTTGAAACACAGTTCTGATCACAAGGACTGTTTGTGAAGTTCCTTTGGGGTTTCTAACAGGAGCTAGGTTTGAAAGCTAGAATTCAAATACACAATTCACCTTCAACTCTATTTTATAAACATGGTTCCTCTGGAAAAAAGTTCTTCACCTCAGCTATGTTTGTTCAGGCTTGCAAAGAAAAAAAGCCAAATCCTGGTAAGAACCACTCACAGTTCAGCTCCTGTTCCTACCCAAGGTAAGCATGAGTAGAGGAGAATCACAGAACAGTTGAGGTTGGAAAGGACCTCTAGATATCATCTAGTCCAATCGCCCTGCTCAAGCAGGGTCACGTAGAGCACGTTGCCCAGGACTCTGTCCAGATGGCTTTTGAGTATCTCCAAGGATGGAGACTCCACAACCTCTCCGGGCAACGAGTACAGTAAAACCAAACATGCAAAGCCAGCATGATCAGCTGCTGCCCTTCGTCTCAGCACCACAGCAGGGTCAAGCCGGGGACAGTTTGATTAGTTTGCACCACAGACCTACTCACCTGAAAAATCAGAGGTGCTCAAACTAGGAGTTCATGATCTCTGCCCTACACAGATGCAGGATCTCCGTCTCTGTAACAGGAACAAAGAAATATCATTACTTTTTAAAGACATGAAGCCAAAAGCAAAAATCTTTTTCAGAAACAAAGTCATATCAAAACATTTTGAAGATATTTTGTTGCACTAGGTATGGGCGCAAGGATCTACTCCCCAAAGGACAGACATCATGAAAAGCCATGCTGCAGAATTTTACAGGAACCCAAAGATAAAGGCAAAGATTTCTTTCCAAAACTCTAAGATCAAATATACTGTGATAGAGAAGAAAGAAAATTAAAAAGCAATGGCATGACTTGAATGAGGACAGCTTTTTGCACCAGCATCTGCCCACAGGTCTTACTTCTGGTCTTCATCCCCTTGGCTTCAGCTCTTCCCCACAGATACTCCAGAAAACCTTAGCCTTGACTTGCAACCCTCTCTGCTTAACCTGGGACAAGCAGCTGCACTCAACACCTTTTCTGTGGTAATCATGAAGCAGAATGCTCTCAAACCTTTACCTTACACAAAAATTACAGGTCCATTTCAATTCTTAACACTATCATGTGTCAGCCTAATAGATAACTCAGATCTATTACTTTAAATTATTTACCTGTTTTGCTATTTTTTTATAATCTATCAAATCAGTCAACTTGAAAATGTTAAAGATTATAGATTTCAAATGACAGAAGGATTATTTTATCCTCTTCTCTTCATGATTCAGTTTAACCTGTACATGGTTCTTTAATCATGTGCAATACACATGTGATTTGCCATTTGCCCTCACTAGAGGTGACAGGATCTAAGTTTGCACAATCCCTTTCCAACCTGGTACGCAGCCAGAAAACTGAGATTTGCTAGTGAACTGTTAGGCTTCCCTCTCCCTGGCACACCGTATTCTCTGACGAGAGAGGACAATTTCAGATCGTAAGAAGAAATTGACCAAAACAGTTTCAACAAGTAACAAAAATGAAGTCAATATTTTATGCCACCTGGGCAAGAAAGCACAGCTCTTGGCCCTGCATGTTTTTATAGCCCAAAGCCTGCTCAATGTCATCTCAGAAGCGAGACCACACAGCTTGTGTCACACCTCTACACAGAACAGTCACACGACAGGCAGAAAGCACGCACAGTACACAGAGGGAGAAGGCTGCAGTCAGCGCTTTTAAAAAAGTGATAGGAGGCAAATGAACAAAGCCACCAAGTGATCAGTCTCTCCGGTGCACAGACGCTGTTTAAACCCACATAAATGGGGAGCTACTACCGAATCGCAGCTCCCCCTCGGTTAGCGGCGAGCGGCTGCCACAGCCTGCAAGCCCAGCGCTTCGCTCTGTGCTTCCTGGTTCCCAGCAGCAGCGGGGAGGTCACGGGCTGAGCTCAGCCCACGAAGCCTCTCCTTCCTCGCCTTAAAGTGCCTGATGGAAAACTTTGAACGACTCATTTTGGAAGCAACTGTGTGTGTCAAATGCTCCAGACGGGAACAAAACAGATCTGTTGTTCCTTCCATTAACCCACCCTGCCTTCTTCTCCCATGCACCTGGACTGCGATCCTCCGTTTGTGGCATCTGCTCAGCGAACTCCATGGCCACAGGCAGGGGATTACGGCTTCAGGTGAGGACTGAGCAGAGTGGAACGAGAAGCCACCCCTGCGCTGGGCAGCCTGCCATCCCGGCCTCAGGTGACGGGGAACTTGGTACGCGAGACAAGGAACAGCCTTGTCCCCTGCTCCCTTCATCCCAGCTGCCACAACGCATGAATGTCAGCCAGGGCCAACTTCCCTCTCCATCCAAAGCCTCAGAGAGATCGGCTGCATCCACCTCCCTCAGGAGACGCGCGAGGCGGCTGCTCTGGGGCGCTCACCCGAGTGCCCCTGTACGGGGGCCTGCACGAGGGGCGAAAGCCTAGGAAATCCCAGCGGCTTCCTCCCAAACACATCTTCGTCCTCAGCCAAGAGAGGCAGCAGGCAGTGGGGCACTGTCCTGGCCAGCATCACTCCCTGGGCCACCACCAGAGCCAGTGTCAGTCCCAAGCCATCACCTGCCGTGGGTCAATCCCCTCCTTGGCCCCACGGTCCCCGTCGCTCTGCAACCCCCCCAGTGAGACCTTCTGAACCCCCCCAGTGAGACCTCTTGATCCGGCCCAGCATGTCCACGCCTGCCCCACAGGGCCCAGGGCACGGCGCCTCGGCCGGGACCTGCCGTCTGCCGCGGGACCACCACGAGATCCTCCATCCCACCCAGGACCTCCTCCTCCATCACCCGCACCAGCATCCCCAGCCGCGACCCACGGACCCCCCCGAGGGATCCCCGGGGATGGCGGCACCGCAGACCCTCCAGAGGGCTCCCGGGTGCCCGTCACCCCCACGAGAGCCCCCGGGGACCCGGCCCCCCCCCGAGGGCCCCCCGGTGGCCGGAGCACAGGGCTCTCCGCTGACCCCTTCGGAGGGGTCCCGGGTGCTCGTCCTCCCCGCGGACTCTGCGACTCCTGCCCGCGCTCCCGGGACCTGCGTGCCCGCCCCCCGCGGGGTCCCCGGCGCCTCCCCCCGCCCCGCTCACCCGCGCTCGCAGGTCGCGGCTCCGGCAGGCGACGGCTGCGCTCGGGGGCGCGCGCGCGGCCCGCGGAGGGCGGGGGCGGCAGGGCCACGCACAGGGACGCGCGCGCGCGCCCCCGCCACCGCGCATGGCCGCGAGAGGCGGGCGGAGCCCGCGCGCGCCAGGACGCCGGCCCGCGCGCCGGGGCGGGGCGCGGCACCCTGGGTAGTACCAGCGGAAAGGGGGCAGGGGAGGCGCGGCGCTTCCGGCGGCTCCCGCCCGGGCGGTTAATAGACGCGGGGGACGCGCCCCCCCGCCCCCCCGCCATGGTTTCGCTCTCACCGTAAAGGGAAGGGGGAGCCGGGAGCGCCCCGCGCAGGGGGCGCCCCCTAGCGACGGGGCCTGAGGCACCGCCACGTAGCGGCGGGGCTGCGACCAGGGACCAGGATCGCCCGGCCCTACCTGGCCCCTCCCCGGGGAGACGGAGCCCGGGGGGACGGAGGCCCAAGGCTTTGGTCGGTCAGGGATCTCCACAGGCGGCAGCGCAGTGTGTGTTTAAAGCGGGTTAACAAGGCAACGCTGTCCCAAACACTGGTGTCTCACCACCGCCATAACACAGGAGGCCGAGGGCTCGCTGTTATACCTAAATAAATGGCCGTTGCCTCACACAGGACCGTATAACTCCTTCACGTCCCTTCCCACTTGCAGCCCTGGCTGCGAGCTCCGGGAGGCCATCAGGATCTCCACTGAGGGCAACCGTGTGGGCGCATGGATGCCGGGGCCTCTAATGACTTTACACGGGGAAAAGGTAGGAAGGGAAAGGCGTTACGGGCTGCCTCCGTAACACTGCACCGCTGCTAAGGCAGAGCAACAGATTTTGGTGAGGTTTATAGAGCGGGGTAGACCCCTCTTTCCAAGGTAAAAGCTGTCCCCACCCTGGCTGCCTCCCCCTGCCGAGCAGGGTCCTGACACAGGGCATCTCAGCCTGGCCTCCCTGGGCCGCAGGCAGCCTGCAGACTCAGAAACAGGCTCAGAAAACAGCTGCCTGGGCTGCCACAGAGCCGGAGGAGCAGTCCCCAGCGCTACCTCCGCCGCTTAGCACCGACAGCAGTGCTCCTCTTGGGAACCCCCTTGGATAAAAAGCTCAGAAGGCAGCCCAGGAGCCCCGCAGCTCTGTCACACAGAAGCAGGAGGCGTGCAGATAGGATGTAAACTACACAGGGATATCAGTGATCAACTTCTTACTCTCTGTCAACATAGGCATGCAGGCAAAGGCTAGTTTCTTCCATCCTCTGATGATTTGCGGCTGTTTTCGTCTGTTCTGCAGCCCAGTATCAGCTGGTTCTGCACCCTTTGCTCAGAGTTATCCTTAACACAATGCCTACATATAGATATTCTGAAAAAAGTGAATTCAAAGTAGCTGACTGCCACACAAAGTACCCTGAAATGTAAGAATGTTTAGCAGAATTATCACGGTATCAAATAGCTTATACTGCAAGCTCTTCTCTTTCACTTATAGACCCCTGTTATGAGAATTATTTACATCAACCAACACAGTATGGGTCAGAGGAGTGCATGGAAAGAAGTTAACTTTCTCATTGCTAGATTCAGCATTTGCTCTAATAAATCGAGACATATTCTTTTAAAAGATTTGGGCATCCCCATTTATAAGCACTTTTCACTCTTCAAAGTGAGCAGTTGACATAGCTGAACACGAATGACAAGCAATGACTTGACTTCCTCCAGCTTCCCCTTTATTAGGGATGTCACAGCTTGGCAGCTCAGCATTCATCCAGGCTGAATTACTTCAGCAGCTTCGGTCAGTGAGATCTCTTCCGTTGAGTTTCAGGCCTAGTAACAGCGAGGACACCTCCAGCTAATATGCTCCTTCCTTTGAGCACTGGACAAACACAGGTGCCACATGACTACAAGTTCCGTCAGCTGCACATCATAACCCTGCCCACAAGGTCTGGTAGATTTGGAGGAGTGGGCAGAGCTGGTCTTCAGTGGCTGGGCCACCTCTGAGAATCCCAGAGGTGGTTTTGAGCAGCTGCTAACAGGTTCCCACGGGTCCATGTGCTGGCAGCTGTTGCAACCTGGCAGAAATACCAACATCTCAATAGACTCAGCTTGGCTTCTCCCTGTCAGACCCAGATTGGGCTTTCCCACTGCACAGCTGGAAGAGAAGACAGCTAGATAACTCTGCAGAGATGGACAGCACTAGGTGACAAGGGGGAGAACCAGAAGAGCTGAAAAGAGGTTAGACACTTGTTTCATTTAAGGGTTCATTTCAGGGCTATTTTCAGATGCTCTTGGCTGCTTCTGAGGCATTCTCTAAGCCCAGAGCAAATGTGGGTCACCCTTCTCCAGCAGCCAGGAAGCTGAACTCTTTCTTTCCCATCAGCTGGGCTTTATCGCCCAGAAGGGAACTCCATTAGCTAATTGATAAAACTGCATCTGGAAGATCTGCAAAGCTTCAGCCAGCACAGGAACTAGTCAGTAGGAGCACCATCACTTTGCACACCCCTCAGTGTCCCAAGCTCTGGTGTCCTTGGGAAAGTCATACTATGTCTCACAATCCACTTCTGTCACTGCACAGCAGTCAGCTCACACCTCATCTCACCCTTGGAGGAATTCCCCATCCCACAGTTCCCCAAAAGAGCACGCAGCACCACAAAGCTCTGGTGCTCAGGCAGGAACCTCTGCCCCTCCACTTCTCAGGCAACTCCTCAAGTCCCAATTTCTTTTCAAGGAACGGGACCAAACACGGTATCCTAAAGAAGCACTCAATTTTCCCCACCTCCCCATTCTTCTTCCAGAGAGCCATACCAGAAGGGCCCAGCTATAATAACCATCCTCCCTTTCCTCCTCCTGTATAAGGGCAACCTTCACACTTTCCTCTTTACTTCCTCTTTACACCAAGCTTTCTCCAGCCTCTTCTACCCTCTGAGTAGGGGAAATTTGCTCTCTGATAGCACACCGAATAAATCACCCATCTGAGGTACCTCCAGATGCAGCAACAACAATTAACGGAGTTTGCTTCTTCGCATTAACCCTCTCTTGCTATGGTTTCATACAGCTCACTACATCTCATTTCTTCTGGGCTAGGTTCTTCTCTGTTTCCAGAGGTCATTCTAGCTTTGAGGAGTGTTAATGCACTGGCATGAAGCAGGAAAGTGCACTTAAAAACAGTAATTTGAAATATTATAATATTTTGCCTTTTTTCCATCAGTTTCCTAGTAAGGATCTTGAGGCTTTCTGTAAACTGGAATTGGTTGTATCTCAGAGGCGCTCCTTGTACTTGACTTTATAGCTCTTTTGCAGCTAGAAGAAAATATTACAGCTTAGTTACATGTCTTGCCTGGAGCTATGCAGTAAATCACTGGCAGAAAGAGGAACAGAACCCAAGAGTCTTTTAACTGCCCATTCTGGCCATTAGATAGTCCTCTTTCTCTCCAGCCTTAAAGATTTTTTAGCCCAGTATACATTTACTACTTAACACATATGTTTTCCAACGACAGCAGCAAATGCTGATGTTTTGGATCATACTTAACAACTTCATGTCTTTCCTCTGAAACAGGCAATACATTGAATAAAGAACAGAAGCAGAAGCACTTCAAACCTGTGCTCTTCAGTCATCTTTATGCGATTCAGTGTTTGCTCAGCCTCGTCCCGTGCCCCCCATTGCTACAGGCATGACAGACAGTGTCACCTTTTTCTCCCAGCCAGGCCAGTTCCTCAGCTCAGGTCCTAGGTGTTCAGGCCCAGGAGCGACCGAGGGTTATCGAAGACATTTGGCCTCAGCAGGTTTGTCTGGGCTGTGCTTGGTCCCAGGCATCTCTGATGGGGTGACTCACCCACCTTCAGCCCATTCTCATTTAAATTCTCTCTCTCCAGGAGACAAAAATGTAAGTGGGTTGTGAGCAGCAGCATATGCGGGTGAGCCATCATATGGAGGGACTCCAGATTCACCTCAGCAGCAGCAGAGACAGTGCACAGGCCCGTGTGTGCTGCTGGCAGTGATGAGGCCCGATGAGG
Organism: Dromaius novaehollandiae; assembly: GCF_036370855.1. NCBI lineage: Eukaryota > Metazoa > Chordata > Aves > Casuariiformes > Dromaiidae > Dromaius > Dromaius novaehollandiae. The sequence goes on from NC_088109.1 coordinate 787,021, forward strand.
CAGTCACTGTACTCAGCTCCACATCATCTTCAGCATGGCACGTGGGCCCTGTGCTGGGGAACTCATGCCCTGCCTGCAGTCAGGCCCAGGGGGTGGTCCAGCATGCTGGATTTCCAGCTCTGCTCTCACCTGCTGGGCCCTCCATCTCCTGCTCTCATGATCCAGCAAGGTGTGCAGTTGTCGATCCATCCCTCAGCTGTCCTGGGTTCCTGTGAGAAAAAGTGAGCTGAGCTTTGTGAAGTTCACTTTAGATGCAACATAAGCGAATAGATGTGGAGAGGATGTTTATTGCCTTGGGAACATGGCAAAACACAAACAACTCTGACTAACTCAGCATGTAAATACCCTCCCTAGAGAGGAAGGCGAACAGCCAGAAGAGAATACACAGCTCGAGGGAATTTCCATCACCACAGAAGCACTGGGACTCCACCCTGAAGTCCTTCCTGACTCTGTTAACAAGGCAACTCAACATTAGCACTGATAAACTGAGACCAGCACTTGGTCGCCTTCAGACAACTGGAGACTGGCAGTCATGAAATTCATTGGAAGGGAGGCAACCCAGATCCATGGAAAATATTCACCTCGTGGAAGGGAGGCTGTCTACAAAGGGGCAGAACCAGAGTCCACCCAGGCCAGGTGCTGTTTCTCAGAGGCCCAAAGCAACGTTCCTCGGAGCAAGCCACAAAACTGAACAGCACAGTATCACCACAGCATTAAGGCCAGGTTCATCACACCTCCTGAACACTACCCTGGTATTTTGTCCTGTCCTGTGCACAGGGCGTAGTAGGCAGGAAGGCTGAGCCCACCAGGAAAAATATAAATCACTGGGGATATTTTGAGCTCTACCGGTTGCAGCAGTCGGTGTGACTCTGAGCTGCAGCACAGATTGCTCCAGTCAGCCACGGCATTCTGTGGCCAGACTGGGTGAGGAAAAAGCATAATATCCTCTGCATATCATATGTTCCAGAAAGCATAACATCATAGTGCGGGGAAAGGAGAAAATGGGGAAGACCTGTCGTGGGGCTATTCCCTGAACTACAACGTCTACCCCATTAGGCAGATGTCACTTCCCGGGAACTGTGCAGCCCAGCTCACAACCCCCACAGCACAGTGCCTGAGGAGCTCTCCTGAGGCCCAGCCACCCATCTATGCTGCTGAAATCCACTTGGAAGCTTTCCCTATATTTACAGCCTGCCCAATGAACCCCACACCAGAAACTGGAGAAAACCTCGCCAATGCTCACAAGGGGCAAGGGGCAAGACCAGGCTGCAGCTCAAAATGTATCTAAATCAGATTTCTGCCTTTGGTTCCCTGAAGTGCAGGGTTAGAGTTACTGGTAGAGTCAGGTTGCTAAGGGCCTTCAGAGCGGGAGGTCCTCTGGGGAGCAGCCCCAAAGGCCACGCAGGCCTACCCCTTAGCACAGGCCAACACTTAGACTTTCTCATCACCCACCATCTGCAGCATAAACTTTTAAACCTTTTGTTTTGTTAATATTTGCCACTGTAGAGCTTCTTGTGCTGATAGAAAAATTTTCTGACATACTATTCATCTGTTGAAATGAAGCTGCTGTTGATGGGAAAACCTTGACAGAAAACCAGGATGGGCTCCCTGTCTTGCCAAATGCACATACCCTGATATCTGGTGATAGCCATGTGTGTGGAAGCCAAGCAGAGCACTGGCATGATAAAGAAAGGAAACATCTCTCCCAAAGGACAGAGAGCAAGAAAAGAAGCCATCTGCCAAAACTGGCCAGGGGCTGTCAGATGTGGGGGCTGCAAGCCTGTGTATCAGTCACAGATGTGAGGTACCAAACTGCCTAGTATTTCTTACGTGCTTGTGATACTTGTACAGCATAGGCATTGATGTAGCCATGATCTCCAGTGTCCTCGCCTTTATCCTCACAGCCATCCAGTTCCCAGAACTGGACTGCTCCTCTCCGAACAACCTGGGCTTTGCAGGGACACAGGGACAAACTCTGCCCTCAGTGGCAGTGTTTACAAGAGACCGCTCGCTCTTGGCTGCATTCATTATCCTGGAGGCCCAGGCTCTGCCTCTGCCCAGACATCATTTCCCTGGGGTCATTTCATGCTGTTTCTGCTGCTGCTGTGAGCTGAGAGCCTGGCAGCATATCAGTGCTTCACTTTTTAGTGCCTCCTCTAACAAAAAAGAGGAGATGCACCAAAGGATTAACTATCGATCAGTGGTTTTCCTCTTACGCTTAAGTCCATTTCCCATCACTTTCTTCTATATTTCTTTCTCTTGACAGAAATTCAAAATTCATCGTGTTACAGAGTAAGAAGAGAAAAGGCATTTACATTTTTTCAGACAAACTTAAAAGCCTTAAGAAATATGAAAGTCTTATGGTTAACAGTCTATTTAGGCAACCAGTATTAAATAGCAAACTATTTTTCTCTTGGCTCTATTAGCAAAAATAGTCTTGTAATTAAATGAAAAGTTTTCAAGTTTTAACTCAACCTTCCCCATCTTCCACCTTCTGAAATGAAAAGAGGAAAGTTTAGATTCTTGCCTGTCAAAAGATTTCTCCCCTAAGGAGCTGAAGAAGTGCATGAACTTGGGCAGCCAGGCTATATGTGAAGCACCAGAGCCCAATAGGAAACTCAGCATTGCCAGAGCCATCTAGCTGCCTCCAGAAGATGATGTGTTCTGCTCCGTTCAGCACTGCAGCACGTTTACTGACCAAATGCTGACAGGTAAACAGCAGCCAGGCACACTTCCAAGATTTACTACCAAATCCAGTGAGCGCGTAGATCCAAGTCACTGAACCGTGCAAACCTTGACAGAGAAGAATCCACTCACTACAGCAAAACTCAAGTCACCAAACCAACAGAACAAAGTACAAGCACCAATAAAACAGTGCGTAATGCCTATACTGTGTCCTGAGAAGCATAAATTTACAGCAGCAGGATTAGGAGGAATTTCCAGCTTAGAGACCAGTCCTTTTTGGTCCAATGCATTGCATCTTATGATTTTTCAATATATTTACCAGATGCTACCTTTAAAATAAACAGGCTTCTTGCTCCAGTAAGTAGCTTTTCCAGGCATTCACTTTGGACAGGTGGAAGTCAGAAGAAGGGTTCTAACCCACTTTTATTTATAACTAGTGTGTACCCATCTTTTCCTGTGTTTATACTGACTTCCATGTGGTGAGTTTTACTATGTATAAATACTTCAAGGGGAAAAATCTTATCCCATTGCAGCTTTCATTTTCTGGGATAAAGAAATCAAGAAAAACCTGCTTTCATACAAACATTCCCCTTCTCTACAGCTATTCCATTTGACTTAATATTTTAGAGTAAGGATGTGAAGAATTAGACAGATTATTCCAGGTGTTTTGCTAGGCCCTTACTTATCTCACAGGAAATTTCCATGGATATTACAAGAAAACTTACCTGAAGTTACTGAAAAAAGGCTTGTGCAGGTTCTAGCCTATGATCTGCTCCTTTTGCTATCAGAGCACCAAAGAACATATTAGAATTTCAAACCTGTAATTGTCAGCTATTGAGTGAGATACTAGGATTTTTTTTTTGTTTAGAAAATTGTGATGAAGCTTTCATCTCTCCCTTTTAGATATCACATCCCCCTCAGTAGCTACTGTGACAGTGACCAGTCATTCAGACTCCCCTCTCCAAGGTTAGTAATCAAACTTGTACATTGCTTTGATTTTTGTGAACTAAAGATCACTTATAAGTTTGGAGGGAAGCTTTATTCGGCTTTGAACTCCACTGAAAATTACTTTAGACAGTTGAGAGCTCCACTCATTTAGAACTAGGTGCAGAATTTTGACTCCTGAGCAAGCAGGACTATTGCAATTGCTCCCAAAGATGCCAAGTGGGAGTCAGTGCTCAGAGAGGATCTCTTGTCTGAAGCAGGGTCCTGCTCCCCTAAAACTGGTAGTGAAACTTCCAGGAGATGTTTGTGCCTAATCCACAGAGGAATATCTCTTTTTACCTGCACTGTTAATATTGGTACTCCCTGCTGTAACTTATCACACAGCCACATGAAGAATGGGTTATGCACATCTTTTACTTCTGAGAATGTATTTTGTAGGGCCATTTGCATTGAAATAGTCTCTTCATTTCTTCTCCTTTGGCATGCTCTGAACTTTCACAGTTTAGTGGACACTGTAAATTTCCTTCTTCATCCTCAGGATCATCTTATATTGTCTTTGAGCTACAAAAGAATACTCATATACAAACTAGATCTTTTCTATCCTTTTTAACTTTTTTTTCTTGTATATGAAGTTTAGATTAAGTTTAGAATTTTTCTTTCTGAAAATTTGAAATATTTCACACAGAGTGTTTTTTCCTTTTTTTGTCTACACAGAAACAAGAAAAGCAAGAACATGCTACATTCTGTCTTTCTGGCTTTGAAAATGGTGCTCGCAAAAAGTGCTGGTTTTAACGTGGTCATGTCAACAAGTTCACTCTCTAAAGTGAGTGACACTTTAGACTGGTACCCAGCATTTTCTTATGCTCTGATGCTCTACAGCTCTAGTGGCTACTGTGGAATAGAGAATACCATGGGAGAAACCCTTCCATTGAAACAGAACAGCCCATGACTAATAGAAATCGTACTGCCCTCAGCTGTGTAATATAGCTTCACCCTCCTTCCCTTCTTGGGTCAGTTAGGCTGAATCTCAACGCCTTCATTTCAAGGGATAAAAGCACACACTCAGTTTTTCTGGCTCACTCTTGAGCAACAGCCACTTGATTAGGAGTTTGAGCCCCTCTGGACTCAGAAAGCGGATGCTGGTCCCAGCTCAAGACCTCCATATAAGACATCTGCATTCTTCAGGGAGGAGATCAGCAAAATAGTGAGTCGAAAAAGCTACTTTCCATCCTGCTGCATGAAATGGGACCAGAATCAACTCAATGATTTCTAGGTAAAAAACGGATGCAGGTTATGGTCCTACTTTGACTCCTGTTACAGCCAAAAAGGCACTTCCAGACCACAGTTCTTCTTAGGCACCTATTTTAGACTAAGGTGAGCCATGCCTCAATTTTCTCTCTGCCTTCACTACACTAGGAACCTAGACAAATAACTCAAGCATATATATCTAACGAAAATGGAAAGAATTACATCTGTTTTTGGGACTGCTAGAAAAATATCTACTTGTGGTGTAGATCACTGCTCAGAATTGTTGGGTTTTGTTGCAGTCTCAGTAGACAAAGCTGGAAAGAAGTAAGGACTGAAAGGCAGCCTAGAAAAAAAGACAGAGGAGCAGTGGTGGACTAACGTGTCACAGATTGTCACAAGATTGTCACAAGCCTAAGCTTGAGGGGCCAATCACAAAGAACGCATGTCAATTCCAGACCAGGTTTCCTGCTATAAGTTGGCAGCTTTTCTGACCAGGATATCTTGCAGAGACTGCTGTTCTCATCTGCAAAGTTACAAACTGAGTTGAGGGGCATTTCCAAATAGCAAAAGTGTATTTTGGCTCAACATTGAACATTTTGTCTTGGCTTTTTCAGGTAAATCAATTTCTCAAGCTATTGGAAGCTTATGAGACTGCTCTGAGGTTTAACTGGTCCTTATTGCCATTAAGAGCTCAGGCTAAACTCAAATTTTTGGTATAGAATAGAAAAGTGAAAATCCCTAGGGGCTCCCTCAAGCTTTCCTGCAAAACCTTGGGATTAAATTTTGATGAGCTCTGACTTGCTCGGGTCAGAATTGCTCCTGGGAAGGGACTTACAGGAGGAGTGCTTACATCAGCAGATCCAATGGGGAAAAGATGACTTCCTCAGAGCCTGTGAAAGGACAACCCACTATCTCTAGGGACAATTATAGGGACATTCTGTACCTACAGATGACCAACATGAGCCTTGAGGATGCTGCTGAGTATAACTGCACAGGGAACACACTGCACAGAAGCCAGTGTGAGCTCAGTCAAAAATTGCAAACAGTGGCTTTGAACTAGACCACAATACTCCTAAAGTCAGCGTGGCCCTTCGGTATTCCAGACAGCACAGCATTTAAGAAAGGATTCATCAGACTTCACCTTAGGGACCTAATATACACAGCCACATCTGAGCTAGCCCTACAGAGTCCCTATAAAGTCAGCAGAGAGCAGGAGGGCCTTCCACCGTGGGATGCAGGCTTACTAAGCATACTGAAATGACAGAGGTTCACGGTAGTAGTGGTTGACTCAGAGCCATTCACAATACACAAGACATCGTTTGCTCTCCCTTGCCCCAAACACAGCCTCTGCATTTAGCTCTGCTTACTCCAATATCAACAAAAGTCCCATTTTTTTAACTTTTGTGGCCCAGTGACATATGTTCTGCAGAGACTTGTGCCAAAACTTGGATTCCTAAAAGTGAGGCTTTTCCCCATTTAACTACAAAACACCTTTGCTCCTTTCACAGGAAAGGACAAGTCTTACACCTCCTCAGTATTTGCTCCTGCATCCTTTGCCTCTTGTCAAAAAACATATTTAAAAAAGAGAATGTAAAAGGGTCGCATTAAGTCTGCCAGTGAAAAAAGATACTTCTCTTCATTAATGCAGCCCTCTCCTGAGTTTCTGAAGCTGGAATATTCTTCCTGAAGGCTCAGCTCAGGATAAAATCCCGAGTTTATGCCTTGATTTTTCTTAGGGAAGTTTTTGTGCAACTCTGCAGCAGTGTGAGCTGAGTTGCCTGGAAGAAAGGTTTCTGTTGATCCAAGTGATCATTTTTAAGCTCTTCTCAAACTGAACAGTCTAGGAATGCTCTTTATACAATCACCACGTTTCAATATGCACAGTTTTAGAGGAAAACTTCCAGAAGTTGCCATTCCCTGAGTTGCCAAAGCTTTGAATTCAGAAATATTTTAGCATGTCAGGGACAGCTCTCTGCAAAATTTGAGTGTTATTTCCGTGGAACAAGTGCACTGTCTGATTTGTGTCAGTCACCACTGCACAGGCCCCACAATTTATCATTAATTCAAACCATCAGCATGAAGCTGATGCTGCTCCATCTACTGAGGTGGAGGAAAGACTTCAGATTTCTAGCATTAGTACCTTGGTGAAATATGAACAGGATTTGGGGGACTGATTGCGGCTGAGAAGAGAGATTCTGTTTCATATGACATTTGGTAATACCTTCTCACTTGGTCTTAGCCAAGTAACAATCTGTCTTCCTTGGGTACAAAGCAGCACACTGAGACCAGAATCGCAACAAAGGCAGTGTGTGCTTCAGGGTCTCATCAGAATTTAAAATGAAGTCATCTGCCATAAGGACTATCTTCATGACTGGAGAAATAGAACATGAGATGCCTGGCAAGAAGACAGACCGCCTTGACTTTTCAGCTTTGTCACCCACCTGCTGTGAAATTGGCCAAAAGGTAAGTAAGTGTGGTGGAAACCAGTCCATAGATATGGAACATGGTCACCACATTTTCTTATTTGCCTTTTCCAAAGCCCAACCGATTAATGCAGGTGACTCGCATGAGCTGGGTCTGAAGCTCTGTTTTGAAGGTACAAGGACTGCATAAAAACAGCTCTAGTATAAAGCAGCAAAAGACCTCTGTGGTAAACTGAATTCAGCAATATCACCGGTTTCTGATTCATAGCCCCTTTCTGCCCACCTGTACACTCCATACACATACCTGCAAAACTAGGATGATTCAGCCCACTTGGAGCTTTGCCATAGGCGGCTGGACAGAATAAGACTGATGTAGCTGTAAAGCAACATCTAGTGAAGAAATTCTTATCCTTTTTCCTTTCCTATTTCCTTAAAATTAAGGCATACTTTGTAACATTCCTACCGGACAAAGCAGGAAGGCTACCAATGAGTTGCACCAGGAGACAAGGCAGATTGGATCAGGTTCTTATTCCACTTATGCCTTTTGTGTGTTTGAGTAACAAGAAATAGCTAAAACCATCTGAACAGACCAACTAGTCTTGAGTCAACCTCAAACCAGTGTAACCTAGCCCTTTCCCTTTTCTGCTTCTGTTACCTGGCAAATATCCCAGATAAAAGGGCTACTTGCATTGCTCAGACACACAGCAGGGCATTCTGTCTCCAGCTGATAACAGGAAGGTGTTGCACACAGTGCAGTTTTGCAGTGTCACAGTGCAACAGAGGGAGGCATTGCCAGCTCAGTCAGAAACTTCAAGACCCTACAGTCAAAACGTTCCACCTTCAAACAGCTTCTCAGCCCCACTGCTCCCAGTCTGTTCCAGCACACTATCTATTGTGGCTTCTCATTGCACAGAGAAACAGTACCCAATACATGTATTTAAAGCAAAAAAATTTAAGCACTTTCAGGTTAGTGTCCACCTCCTGCAAGTCAGGTTTAACTTCTCATCTTGCTGGGCCACCCAGACAGCTTACCAACTCCCAAGTGGGTGTCTCTGCTGGTTGAGCAAGTTCAATAGTGAGCTGACAGCTCCCTCCTCTGTTAGAAAGCACTAAAAGCATTCTAAACTTTGTCCTCCAAGTGTCACTTGGAGCAATGAACTTGAATAATAGGGAGAATATTTTGCATTTTCTCCCATTTTTGCACATAGGAGAGGGAGGTGTCCAGTGCAGTTTTTTGGTGGTACAGAAATGGACAGAACCCCCTCAGCCAGGTGCACAGAGTGCTACTAAGGCTTCAGTTCTCATCCTGTTGCACGGCAGACGATTTGGGTGAGCTTTACAGCCTGCAGCAGGGCATGGCCAGTGCTGCCTCCCCCTTTCCAGCTGTATAAGCGTACACCAGGAGTCCTGCTCTTGTTCTTTAGTGATCTGGCTTTTTAGAGCATAACCGCACACCACAGGAAGGAAGTAGAGCAGAAGCACTATCAACACACTGAGTGTGTCAGAGAAGAGCACTCTGACAATGGTGGTGGGGCTCTCTCGGCTGCTCAGGTGCAGCATGTTTCAGGCTGATGGGGCATCCTTTAGTCCTTCCCTTCTATATGGACAAAAAATAGCGTTTTTCCTGAGCATTTAATGGCAGGCTGAAGTCACATATGAAAATTTAGTCCCAGTAGAATATTATTTCTGATGTTTTCCTCTGCTAGCCACACAGCTGGAACATAAGCTGAGTGTCATACATGCTATATGTTTGTTCCTTGTGCAAAGTGTGTGTCTGGAATAGGGTGAATATTCTAAGGGCTTTTTTACGAGTCCTTGAATCAAAATCAGAATTTTTTGGCAGTGGGACTTAACTGAAAATCAGATTTTGAAATACTATTAAAATGAGGGAGAAATTAAATTCTTTCAGGATCAAAGTGCCTCAATGTACTCTGTTCAATTTACCCTCTAAAAATAAAGGAAGCAAGGTTTTATTTCACTTTCTCCCACTGCAACTCTTCTTAGAGCTGTTCCGAATGTTTCTAAATGCCAAAAATTGGAAGAGAACAATCAGATTATCTTATTCCAAACTGCACAAAAAAAGTTAATGTTAAATACCTGATTGTACAATTGAAACCTTCTACTCTCTTTATTGTAATGTTTTCTAAAGCATTAAAAAATTATGTTCTGCTCCATTTAAAAATTCAAAGCTCCTGGTAAATTGGGTCTATGAGCATAAGCTGCATTTCACTGGTCTCACTCGCCACCTGCTAGTCAAGTTGTAGATTTTTCTGGTAGGGTTTTTAATTCAATGAATTCTTTCTGCACACACCATAAGGTAAACTTACTCGCTTTCACTGCATGTTCTTGCCCTGCCAGCTACTGTGCACTTAGAGCCGGCAGAATGCCACACAGAGGCTTTAGCAAAGATGAATATGTGAAAGAAGTAGAATAATTGTGAACTGAGATTCAAAGCTGCTTTCACCTGAGGTATGAGTCAAAAGGATTGTACAAAAAAAGTAAATGACTTGCAACAAGAAGAGAATGATAGTGATATATAGAAAAGGTTTTCAGAATTGCTTTGGGAGCTGTTTGTGCCTTATTCGCAAGAGGAAGATCAGTCATATTAGGATTAAGGGATGAGGTTGTGAAACTCATTGCTATTAGAAGCTGTCATGCCCAAGAACCAGTTAGAGTCTCTAAGAGCTACAGACTTCTAGATAAACAAGGAGCTTGTCTTTGGTCATTCTCAGGTAGGGATGCAAGATACGCTTTCTGGTTCAGGTAATAAACCATATTCACACGAGGAGGCCAAGAAGATTCCATACTTGGACAGGGGAATACAGAACACCAAGATGTCCAGTAAATTCTGCTGTAGGATTTGTACGTGTGGTTGCTGCATCTGTGTAAGCATAAGAAAAGCCTCAAGACCCAGGCTGTTCTTGGAAGGCCTATGTTCCTCTGAACCTCAACAGTTTCTATATCAGGGTTTCCCACAGCGGGAATATAAAGCTGCTTCCTTCTTCAGAAGTCCTACAACAGAGCTGGCTGCTCCTTGGGTCAGGTGAGTCTGACCAGTACCATCTAGGAGCTGCCACAACCAAACCTGTGCCAATGTTACACACTAATCACACTGAACTGGGACTCATTTGTCCAACTATGGCTAAAGGCCCCATGTTGGGCAGCAGACTAGCAGCTTTCTGGAGCTTCTGCTCCTCCTCTGCAAATCGGAGGCTTCTGATATTGCTTCTCTCTGGGGAAGGATGGTCCCTAGTTCTATGGATATCCACTGTGAATCTCCTCCTCGTTAGGGCTATCATGACATTACCAATCAGCACAGTGCCCCAAGATCTGCCTGCAAGCTGCACTCCTTGGAGAGATGTAACTGGGTTAATTGCTACAGTCAAAGGGAAGCAGGATACTAAAGGACTGGCCTTTGAGGTGCTCACTTCCTTTAGGACTTCAGACAAGTGTCTTGCCCTTCAGGGTTCTTTATCTATGAGATGGGACACAGAAGCTAAATTTGTTAAAGCTGGCACTTGGTCAGGGAGAGAACGACAGACAGAAGTCCTAAATGGAAGAAATACATCTCTTCTTGGTTTGGACTCTGTTTCTTTTACATATTTTATACTGGCACCAGAGGGAGAGGTCCCATTTGCATAACTGGGCCATGGATAAGGAACTTTGGGAAGACACTTACAATGATCAGAGTGCCTTAACCTGCTAATTTTCATTCATTACGAATCCAGACTGTTTATTCCCCTCAGCCTGAGTTCAGATAAAAGCTATTGACTTTAGGAGGAGCTGGACATCCAGATCTGCTTGGAAAGGTCATGTTTTTTATTTTTAAACATACAAACACATTTTTGCATGGGTAGATATAGATGTGTCATACTGGTAAAATTACAGCAGTTCTGAAGCAATAATAAAATTGATAACATTTTATGTTGAGTAAGCATGTCTGGAAACTGGGATGGTTATCCAGAAAAAAAAAAACATACAAAAACAACTATAATACAATTGAATAATAGAAAACATTTGAGCACAGTAAGTTATGGAAGGACTTTTGCTAAATAATGTCACGCTGTGGTGTTAGAAGCCCTCCTAGATTCCTGGCTCAGGAACTATGCTTTGTCTTCAATCAAGTGAGTATAACTTGATTAAAAATATAATCCATACTGTGCTCCCTAAGAAAACTCCTGATCAGCTAGAGCTTCTTGTTATTTCCACCGATTTTTTGTTTGTTTCTTGTAGCTGTAAACACACTTGAAAGACTGCCTGACTTAAGTGGAATTGATTGCAAAAGCTATACTGCAAAAGATATTCTGGAATGTCTCAGCTGTTCCCAAAAATCAGATGAGAAACATTTTTTTCCCGTATAGACTCTTATCTTGCAGAAGAATAAATTAGAAAAGAAATAAAATTGCATTTCTGAGCAACTAATTGATTCAGAATAAGTTGCTTTAACTCATAAATAAAGTCTATGCATGTGGTATGGGAAGAGCTGCAGTCTTCTACTGCCTCCTCATCCTTGAAGCTGATATCTAGTGAGGTCCTGGCCATAATATAAAAGTCAAGATGAAGACTTTGTTTCAAACCATGCTTGCCATAACATAGATACAAGACAAAGATTAGAGAACACGGCAATGCAGCCCTACAGACACCTTCGAAAGGTGCGATTTAGAGAGAGGGAGTTAGACCAAGGATCTTCCTAGCTAGTAGTAAAGCTTTGTGGTTGCCACCCTTGTTGAAGTGAAAGCTCTTTATACATTATGTCTGCCAAATAGGAAAAAGCAGCTCTACACTTGTCAAGCTCCTGAAGCATGTCAATTAACACAAAGCTCACTTTAACAGTGCTGACCTGACCGGGGGCCACAGACCCATCCAAATCCAAAGAGCACTCTGCCTTGGACAAAGAAATATTAGTCTAGGAAAAAGAATACGCAAAATGTGATGAAAATACGTGACAGGGTTTTGTAAACCAGACCTGGAATAAAGGCCAAACTTCGTATTGGAGCAGAAAAGAGCAGCAGATCACATCTTCTATCAGAGAGTGAGGATAATAGAAAAGATGAAAACAATGTGCAACTTAGAAATATCTGAGTCATAGCTAGAGCTCCATCAAGCTGGTGCCCAAGCCACATAGATTATTTCTCTACTGACTTCAGACAAATGAATTTCAGTCTCAATATTTTATAACATTAGAAGTGGATTGGTATCAGTTATCCTAAGAACATACCATCCCATGGAGCAAGCTATCATAGGGTCTCAATGTCGATACATATTCTTGACTGTTACTGAAGAATCAGTCACAGGCTGCATGCATTAAAACTATGTATTAGTTTGTATCAAAGGTTTGTAACTGTCTACCTTCACTAAAAAACAAAAACCAAAAACAGCCTCATTGGATTGGAACACTTCACCTGCAAAGAGCTAGCCTCACAGACATTTTTATTGGCAGGGGATTAAGCAGCTCCTTCCTCTACAGATGCCAGACAGTAGTCCATAAAAAGGCCAGTCTGAAGTTAGCTGGCAATGCAACTACAGTCAAATCAAGAGAGAAGGGGGATGGGAAGAGGTCCCCATTGACAGGATCACATGCCAGGGCCAGCAGAGCACCCAGTTTCCCTTAGGGGAGCACTGAATAAATAGGCAAAATTCAAACTCCAGCTAAAGACCATGTTGCCTGTCACACAAAGGAACTTTATGTTGATAATCTGATTACTAAATGTCATCAACCTCCTCCATACATCTGATAGCCTGCACTTGAATTTCTTTTTCAGCCACGCAGATGGAGATGTCCAAGCCCTTAAGGCTGTCTCCTTACATTCAGACCAAACTTCCTGTTTCAGTTTGTGCCCGTTGCCTCTCATCCTATCACTGGGCATTACTGAAAAGAGTCTGGCCCATGCTCTGGACACCCTCCTTTCAGATACTTATACACATTGGTAAGATCCCGCCTCAGCCTTCTCCAGGCTGAACAGGCACAGCTCTCTCAGCTTTTCCTCATGAGAGAGACTCCAGACCCCTAATCATCTTCCTAGCCCTACGCTGGACTCGCTCCAGTAGCTCCATGTCTCTCTTGTGTTGGGGAGCCCAGAACTGGACACAGTACTCCAGGTGTGGCCTCACCAGGGCTGAGTAGAGGGGAAGGATCACCTCCCTCGACCTGTTGGTAATGCTCCTCCTAAAGCAGCCCAGGATACCATTGGCCATCTTGGCCACAAGGGCACACAGCTGGCTCATGGTCCACTTGCTGTCCAGCTACCAGGACTCCCACATCTTTCTTCATAGAGCTGCTTTCCAGCAGGTCAGCCCCTAGCCTGTACTGGTGCACGGGGTTATTCCTCCCTAGGTACAGGACCCTGCACTTCCCTTTACTGAATTTCATGAGGTTCCCCTCTGCCCACCTCTCCAGGCTGTCCAAGTCCCTCTGAATGGCAGCACAGCCCTCTGGTGTATCAACCCCTCCTCCCAGTTTTATATCATCAACAAACTTGCTGCGGGGGCACTCTGTCCCTTCATCCAGGTCATTGATGAGTAAGTTGAATAATACTGGACCCAGTATTGATCCCTGGGGGACACTGCTAGCTACAGGCCTCCAACTAGACTCTGTACCACTGAGCGCAACCCTCTGAGCTCTGCCATTCAGCCAGTTCTCAATCCACCTCACTGTCCACTCACCTAGCCCACACTTCCTGAGCTTGCCTATGAGGATGTTACAGGAGACGGTGTCAAAAGCCTTGCTGAAGTCAAGGCAGACAACATCCACTGCTCTCCCCTCATCTACCCAGCCAGTCATTTCATCATAGAAGGCTATCAGGCTGGTTAAGCATGATTTCCCCTTGGTGAATCTGTGCTGACTACTCCTGATTACATTCTTATCCTTTATATGCTTTGAAATGGTGTCCAGGATGAACTGCTCCATCATCTTTCCAGAAATCAAAGTGAGGCTGACTGGCCTGTAGTTCTCTGAATCCTCCTTCTGGTCTTTTTTGAAAACCAGAGTGACATTGGCTTTCTTCCAGCTCTCAGTCACTTCTCCTGATCTCCATGACCTTTCAAAGATGATGGAGAGTGGCCTAGCAATGACATCAGCCATCTCCCTCAGCACTTGTGTGTGCATCCCATCCTGACCCATGGACTTGCGGATGTCTAATTTAAGCAATCCCTAACCTGATCTTCCTCCACCAAGGGAAAGTCTTCCTTTCTCCAGACTTTCTCCCTGGTCTCCAGGGCCTGGGATCCCTGAGGGCTGGTCTTTCTAGTAAAGACTGAGGCAAAGAAGGCATTTAGTATCTTAGTATCTCTGCCTTTTCTGCACCCTTTGTCATGAGGGCCCCTGCCCCATTCAGCTGCAGGCCCACATCTCCCCTAGTCTTCCTTTTGTCACTGATGTATTTAAAGCCCCTCTTGTTGTCTTTGCCATCCCTTGCCAGATTTAATTCCACATGGGCCTTGGCCTTCCTCGTCACATCCCTGCATACTCAGACAACATCCCTGTATCCCTCCCAAGTGGTCTGTCCCTGCTTCCACCTTCTGTACACTTCCTTATTCTGTTTGAGCTTTGCTAGGAGCTCCTTGTTCATCCAGGCAGGTCTCCTGCCCCCTTTGCTTGACTTCTTGCTCATTGGGATGCGCCAATCTTGAGCTTGGAGGAAGTGATGCTTGAATATTAACGAGCTCTCTTGGATCCCCCCGCTTCCTTTTAGGGCCCTACCCCACAGGATTCTTCCAAGTAGGTCCCTGAAAAGGCCAAACTTTGCTCTCCTGAAGTTCAGGATTGTGATCCTACAGCCTGAACTGCCTCTGAAATTGTATCCAGGAGCAGGATTTCTGGTACTAAAGACTCCTCCAGTCCCTCACCATGGTACACACTACTCCAGTAAAGAGCAGTGCACAGAGGAAAGGAGCCTCACAGCTCCATGGGAGACAGCTCATAGGACAAACCATTAGCAGGTGAAGTCGAGAAAATGGGACCCACAGGCATCTTCCCCAGACTGAAGGCAGAGAACACACCTCCCTCTGAAGTCCCCCTCTCTTCCCCTGTGCAAGGCTGGGGCAGGGGGAGAGGTGTTGAGGCAACTCACAGCCACCCCTCAGCTGGGGAGGGGGGTGGAGGGGAAGACTGCAGCCTCTGCAAGCAAAAGCAGCCAGAGGACTCCAAGTTTTGTGTTCCCAGGCAGAAAAACACCCCAGAAGCCCCAGGACAGCCCCTGCCCTGTCAAGGCCCTGCTGCCACCAGGCTCATCCACACCACGGCAGGAAAAGGGGAAGACAGACAGCCAGGCCAGGGCTGAAGCAACAGGCTGGGGAGGCAGGGGAGCTCTGGTGCCACAGCCGTGCCCTGAGGGAGGCTCGCTGGAGGACCAGGCCCGACGCCGCCCCTCAGAGACCGGGCCGCGAGACCAACCGCCACCCCAGCCCGACAAATACCGCAGCGGGCGCGCGCGCGCAACACCCAACCCGCGCGGCGTAAATAGCACCCGGGCTTTTATAGCTCCCCTTCCCGGCAGCCCCCGCGCTGGGGCGCAGCGATTGGCTGCGGCGTGGCCGCGAGAGCGCGCGCGAGCGGGCGGGCGCGCGCGGGCGGGCCGGCCTGAGGAAGCGTCGCGCAGCAAAGCGCCGCGTCGCGCCGGGCCCGGTGAGCGCGCACGCCCCCGCCCCGCCCGTTTCCGTTCGCCGCTGCTCGAGCTCGGGCCTGTGGAGCAGGAAGCGGCGGGAGAGCGATCCAGTGGAGGCCGCAGGTACTGGGGATGGGGTTCCGCGCCCCTCTGCGCGGCGGCTCGCCCCGTTTTCCCCCTTCCCGGCGCGGCCTAGGGCCGCGGCTCCCGGGTGGGGCCCGCCCCCGCCCGCCCCCGCCCGCGGGTTCCGGGCGGGGACGGGCGCCCCCGCTCCCCCGGGCTGAGCTTCCCGCCGCCGTGTCCGGGCCGCGTCCCGACACAAAAGCGGAGGGCGTGGGCCAGGCCCTGGGCCGCCGGCAGGCCTCTCCCCAGGAGTGCCCAAAGTTTCCTGGGTCGGTAGCGGGGCCTAGTCCGGGCAGGAGGCCCGGGGCGGGAGGGGAGAACAGCCCGTGCGGCTCCACCGGCCCTGCTAGCGAGGGCGGGGGGAGGGGGGGCCGCAACTTGGTAGCTGTCGCAGGGCCGCGCCGGCAGAGCGGAGCAGGGCCCCTCGGGGGGGCTTCTCGGGTTGAAACCTCCCCCGAGCCCTTGGCATGGGCCGATGGGGAGCTCCGCTCCTCTGCCAGGGCGCTTCGGGCCTCGCCGGTTTGGCAGGGAAAGCCCACTCCTGTCAGCGCCCTCACGCGCCTCTCGGCTCTGGCCTTCCCCCCGAGTGTGGGGTGTGACACGAGTGGGCCCTGGAATAGCGGGGGTGACCCGGCCGACTGTTGTGGTGACGTAATTTGGTCGTGTTCAAGTCTTGCAGCGTGAGAGCACAAAGTTGGACTTCTTCGGGTAAGTTGGTTTTAAAAACCACACCTTAAACTGGACTGAGTGTGCGTCCATGGATTTACTCAAGTATTCCCTGCTCATCCTTCAGACAGACTCGGCACACTTGCTGCGACGAGGTGTTTTGACCATTTTCATTAGTTTAGGGGCCTCCTAATTTTTATTTAGACCGTTTACACTGATAGCTACAGAAGAATTTGTATTCCACAATGTGGCTGTAACTTTAAGGTGTGTGAAAAGAACTTTTTTTATTGTAGTAGATCCTGATTTAGTTGAAGAAGGCTGTGAAGACGTGCAAACAAGTCTGTAGCAAAGAATTCAATTTTATTGAAAAATGAACTGTTAGAACTGTGAGAAATGCTATCAGCTTCGTGTGATATAACAGCCTTACCTTCAACTTAAAATTATACAGCTTAAAATTACATGCTTCCTAAATGTTCTTTGTCAGGAAGTCCATCCCTTCAGGGGTGAGAGGAACTTAAAGACTGCTTTAGCTGAGTTTAGGTCTTAAAAAAGTTAACGTCCTTTCAGAGGTTTCTTAAAAGTATTATTCTGAATCAAACTCTGTCTTAAGAGCTTTGATATTTCTTTAAATCTATTTCTGTGAGGTCCCTGGAATAGAGTTTTGTTTGTTTTTAGTTGCTGCCTCATATCCAGCTTTTGTTTTTCTCCTGGTACAGTTCACCTGTTTGTTGCAGGGAACTCTTCATGTGCAGTAATTCCCACCCACTCTTTCTCTACATGATATAGGACTCGGACGAAACCAAATCCTAAAACCTGCATGGGGAATGTTAGGTTTGTTGTGTGTGGGTTTTTTTTCTCCCCAAAGCTTGTACTAGGTAACAATTCTGTCATCCATGTAATTTTAAAACAGTGGACTAAAAAAAAAAATTGTAAACTTTTTTTTAATCTCAGAAATCTCAAAAGGTAGTTTTACATGTTCTAAACGTTGTGACTCAAAGTATTAGATGCTGCAGTATCAAAGGCTTTATTTTTGGAAAAAAATTTCATCTTATTCAGCAGAGAAATATGAAGTCCATTCCTTCCTGAAAAGATTGTTCATAAAAATATTTTGCTTCTGTTGAGGGCTTTTCTGACACATCTCTGTGCCCTCCTCCTGCCCTTTTCTGGCCTTATCCTAGTCTCCAACCACCCAGCACTAGTATTTCTGTTTCAAATAAGCAGACCAGTTCTTGCTCTGATTTGGACAAGGGTGCATGTTTAAAAAAAGAAAATTTGCCATTAGCCTTATTTCATTTTAATTAGTTCACTGGAATGCTTAAAGGTGTATTCAGTAGAAATGCTTGACATTTAATAATTTTAATTAATTATATCATTTCCTTTTTTTTAATTTCTCAAGACACAGATGCACCTTCACGATGGGCAAAAGAAATTCAGTCAAAAAACTAAGCTAAACAACTCTTGTGTTATCCCTCATAGTTCACCAAACTCAAGCTCTGGCTGACTGCCATAGCAATTGAGCGCCAGAGGCGGGGATTTCTGCGAGCCAGGAATTGACAGTAAAAACATCCTAAATGATCTTAACTGCCACCAGGATGTAGGACTAGAGATGGTTCTTCAGATAAGCAAATTCCAAATAGAAACAATCTGGTATTTTGGAAGGGGTTTGGAGCATCATCCTTCTCTCCTAGTTTTTGTTGGTAACTTTTGCTTTCCCTTCTTCTCACTTTTCATCTTTTTAAACTCTCTTTTCTTTTCCTCAACATATTTACATTGTCCCAAACCTTCTTTACACTGTTTCTGTGGTCTGCTCAGGCTCTAAAAGTTTCTTACCTTGACTACTAGCAGTGTTTTCCTCACTGGCCAGTTGTATCTTCCTGTTCTCTTCAGTCTCTCTGCAATATTTTATTCTCTGCTACTTTGATCTCATTAAGGTCTTTTGCAAGTCTCCATTCAAACGCTACCTTTTATATTAAACTCTAATCTGTCTCATGTGTTATTTCACATCTGTTTCAATTGTCATGTTCTCTCTGTTCTCTTAGGACTTGCCTTGAATTGCCATTTGACTGATGTGGAGGAAAAGTTCAATCAGTGAGACTGAGGAAGTTTGTGTGTCAGTAAAGGCAAGGTGGCTTGCCCTTTAAATCTTAAATTGATCCATGATGAGTTTGTCTTAGTAAACAAGTAATATTGGTAAAAACCCATCATGTGGAACAGTGCTGTGCAAAGTCAATGCATCTAATAGACAGCTTAACTTCATTCCCAGGGATGCAGGTATGCAAATACATACACCTTAATATGGGATGAAAATCCACTGGTCCTTGCATATTGGTGCATTTCCTCTTTTGTATCACTGAGCACTGTATAAATAAGTAGGTAGTTAAATAGAAATAAGAATCATTACCTTTGGGATCATATCAAAAAGAAGCACGAATATCCCAAAAGGCAATTTCCAGTACCTGGCAAAGTTACGGCATCACTGCGTAAGCCATTTTACACCATTGGTAGATGTCTGGGTGCCTTCTGACTTTGGCATAATCTCTGTTCTCACCTCATTGTGAACTGTGAATAAAAGAAACCAAAAGCATAATTGGAATTGCTAGAGTAGCTTTGATCTGTTAATCCTCTCTTCTTTCCTTTTTCTGTCTTTGCTTTTACTTCACTGTCTCAAATGTCCTTTTCAAGTAACTAAGACATCCATAGAGTACCTTTTCATTAACATATTTGCCATCCACTGTTACATACACACAACTAACAGCCAATCCTTTCAAAGTGAATCAGCTAATTATACTAATCAGAACAAGGTTCCTTGTCTTTCTCTGGCCAGCCTTGATAGACAGGGTTCTTACTAGAAGGGGCACACAGAGCACCCCTAGTATACCTGGCAATCTGTAAATAAGACTGAACACCCACAACAAATATGAGGTTGGTCTTTCCCCAAGCTCTGGCACAGGTGGCATTTAGGGCTTTTTTGTTTTTCTGCTTTTTTTTTTAATCAGAAACTGACAGGACTGAATTAGATACATTCAGTCTCCTTGTGCAAGAGATTAGCAGGGCCTTGCAATAGTAAGTAGTTCTTTTGCTTGACAGTGTACTGACTCATTGAACTGTCACAGTTTGGAGCAGATCCCTAGTGTGTATGCTTACAAACAAAATAATTCTTCCCCTTAACAATTTTAAGGAAGGCTGTCTTTGCATGTATCGGTGGTTTGAGAGAATGTACAGATTTCCCAAGCACCAAGCACTCTTTGCGTTCTTTGATAAGACTTCATTTTTCTTATATTTTACACCCAAAGACACTTGTTCTTCACCATCTATCTGCTGTGTTGAAATTGTGGTAGGTGACAATACCAAAGTACAGTAGGATCTCTACTTGGTACTGACAAAGTGAATTGCTCATTTTTGAACCTCAGTCCAAAAGCTGTTTGGAAAGGCTGGGTTCCATGTAAACCACAGCAGAATTAAGCTTCTGCGCTTGAAATTGAAAACATTTTGGGGAAGATTTTAAATTATAATGTGGAATATTGACAGGTGAGAATGAGAATGCAGTTTGGGATAAAGAGACTATTAGAAATAAGAATACAGCCTTGAGAAAGTTCAAGTCATGAAGCTGACCAGGAAAATAAATAAGAATGTGAACTCTGGCAAGTCAAATGAAAAATATGAGGACCTGCCAAAAAGACTTGAGCAACATCATGCTAGTGGCATAAAAATAAATTATAAATTCTTTTATAAGCACATCAGAAGCAAGAAAGTTGCTAGAGTCTGGAGGGCCAATAGATGGTGAAGATGTGAAAGAAATATGTGATGATGAAGCCATCAGAAGAAAGTTAAATGACTCATTTGCATTCCTGTTTGCTGTACTGGAGTTCATTGATGTCCCTATGACAGAAACACTTTTTTATGGGGAACAGGGCTCATTGGGAGATCTACCTCTGCTTGAAGTGTCAGCAAAGAGCATTCTAGAGCACAATGATAAATAGTTACAAAATGCCAAGACCAGATGGTACTCACCCAAGGGTTCCCGAGGAACTCGGGGATGAAATGACTGAATTATTAATTATGCTATGCAACTTCTCACTTAATACCTTGAAACCAGAGAGAGAGAAGATGGCTTGCATGGTAGCAGTCCTTAAAAATGGTTTAGCAGGGCATGACAGAGTTCAGTGTCTGTTTAAAAAAAAAAATCAGTAAACATATGGATTAATAACTTACAGTGGAGAGATTAAATGTGACTTTTGAAGAGAAAATAGTGCTACTTAAATCAATGAGAGTTCTTGAATGAGTCAGCAAGCACAGACAGGGGAAGTTTGGCTGATAAGGGACAAGGAAAGGCATCTGTGTTGTGTCTGTACTGTTCAACACACTCATAAATGATCTGGTGAGATATGAAGGTGAGAAAGGTTTTGAGTAGTGAAGGAAGAAGCCACTAAAGCTGGCTAGGAAGCATTGCAGCTAGGTGCTGTGCTACTGAGTTAAAAGGCAGTAGAATGTCAAATGAAAATCATTACAGACAAATCCAAAGTCTGGAAAATTTTCTTAGTTTGCCTATGCATTGATGGGGTGAAACTTAACTATTGCCACTTAGGAGGAAGCTCTTGTGCTAATTCTGTGAAAGCGTAAGTTTAATGCTCAGCAGCGATCAAATTAGCTAGGGATTTTTGGGAAAGGATTAAAGAAGAGAATAGAGGAGATCATTATGACATGAGTCCATGCCACACTGATGTCCTGAGCACTGTTTCTGAGCTGAAAGAAAATGGACCGTAGGATACAGTACAACTGGAATAACAAAGGAAAGGACAAGGATGATCAGGGATAAGGAGTGGATTCCATACAACGAATGCTTGAAAAGATTTGAATTCTTCATCTTGGGAAAGATGTGGCTGAGGACAGAGAAAAGAGAAATTTGTAAGATAATTAGTTGCCTAGAGAAACAATTCAGAACGATTGGTCAGTCTCTTCTAGCTCAAAACTGATGGTCTCTCTCCTACAGCCTGTACCGAGACCACAGAATTCATTGCCACAAAATGCTTTGAATGACGACTGACATACGTTCCAAATCAAGCAGAAAAAAATTGCGGAAGAAAATTCTATCAAATGTATTGTTGAGCACAAAGATTAAAAAAACAAATAAATGAAACAGGAGAAAAAACTATAAGAATACCCAAGCTGCAAGTTGCTGGAAACTGGGAAAATACACTCACAGAAATATTGCTGTATTCACCTGGCCTTTTACTCTTTCCTGGTCATCTGCTAGTGCTGGGCTAGATTGGCCTTTGATTTGAACCAGTACAATCCTACCAGCTCTCTCATGTTGGGAGAAGAGGAGGAAGGCAGGTGAGAGTGTCGCCCAGAAGTTAGGGATGCAAAAACACGGTTGTCTCAAAGAGTTGAGTTACTGTTAATAGTTTCTTTTGTCTGTATGTGTGTCTCTGCTGCCAGCTACAGGGCAGTGGGGAGGGAGTGCCTAAAGAAACTGAGATCTCGCCCAAGCAGGACCTGCTTTATTTAGCTCGTAGGCGCTCCACTTCCTGTTTTACATGCAGGAGGTGTCTGGAGAGGGCGAATACCAAGGGGAAAAAAACTGCCATAAAGTGCAAAGTGTTTTGCAAATCACACAGGTCTATCATAATTACCTCACTATTAAGTCCTAATCTCATTTTGCTTACAGGAATCTTGGGACTTGCTATTGCGTAAGAGAAATGCTGTCATAAATCATTCTACCTGCAGATAACAAAAAACTATTCAGTTGGGGCAAGGTAACAAGAAAATTAAACTGGATAGAGTAGAAGGACAGCAATAGCAGCAACAGACCCTGGGTTAAAAAAAAAAAAAAAAAAAAAAGAACTGCTTTCTGCTCTGGTAGCCTGAGCTTTACCTTCAGCCTGGAAAGGGGAGGGAGGGTGTGTTTTCATGAACCTGTAGTGTCAGAGGAAGATAGGGGAGAAATGCTGGAATTAGTGTTCTTCCCTGTGTTCTGAAGTGATGTTAATTTATTAATTATATAGAAACAGGAAGCTGAACGTTGTAGTGGTTAACTTTGCAGATAGCTGAGAACAAAAAAAAAACTTGAAGTAGTCCAGAAACACCTGACTAAATTTCGTGTTTGCAAAACAGGATGCGCAGTGACAGTGTTAAGACAGAGAGCTCTGCTTGCCCGTATTGCAATTTTAGTTTTTAACAATTGGCTTGGCTTTAACAGGCTTAAAAAAAGATGCTTTGCTTTTGTGATATTTTTTCCCTTAGCAAATGTTGAAAAAGAATTAAATAACCTGGCTTGGAAAGGAAATGAAAGCATCTGTTTTGTTTGAATTTAAAAAACAATGCAAGAAAGCTGTATGGATTAAATGGAAAAAATCAGAAACTGAAAATAGAAAATACAAAACAAGCTGAAAAACATGAAAAATATGGGACTGGGGAAAGGGGAGCCCAGAAGAAGCCTATGACTAAGAAATTACGGATCTAAAAAGCTTAAGTGAGTTAGAAACAGTAAAGCCTTGCTATGTGCCATTGCTGGAAGGACTGCCTGCCTTTACTTTGAGCCTGTCTCATTTGATGTGCCCTTGTCCTTGATTTAGAAGACGGCGAGTATTCAAAGCCTGTCTTCTCTCACCACTGCTTATGATCTTAAAGAGAAATGTCTGTCGTTCTCTTCCTCAGTTCCGTGTCTTTTCCAAATTGTCCCTTTTGCTGTCCTGTCTTAGTTGTTCTTCATATGAAAGCTGTTCTGTACTTTAATCATCCGTGTTGCCTTTCTCTGAATCTTTTCTAGTTCCTTTACACCTTTTTGACGGGGGGAGGATCAGAACTGCACACGTGCTTGTGGATTTATACATTAGCTTAATGATTCTGTTTTGTTCACTCCTTCCTAGGTTTTAGTTTTGAATTTATATTTTAGTTTTGAATTTATATTTTAGTTTTGAATTTATATTTTAGTTTTGAATTTATATTTTAGTTTTGAATTTATATTTTAGTTTTGAATTTATATTTTAGTTTTGAATTTATATTTTAGTTTTGAATTTATATTTTGTTCCGGGATGGTGGGTTTTAGCTCTTTGGAGTGTTGAGCTGATGTTTTAAAGAACCTACCTGTACAACCACAGGATATTGCTTGTGAATAGCAATGGTCAGTTCAGAATCTGTCATTTCATATAGGAAGTTGGAACTGTTTTTACTCTGTTTATCACTTTGCATCTATCTACTTCAGGTTTCATCTGGCATTTTATTACTCCATCACTGAGTCTTTTAAGGTCCTTCTGCAATTTGTCACAGTTAGCCCTTGCCCTTATTATCTGAACATCTTGGCATTGGTAAATTTTGTTGTCTTGCTATTTTTACTCCCTTTTTCAGGTCACTTAGGAATGTTGAGCTGTACAGGTTCAAACAGACTGCCACTGATGGTGCTCTCTTACTATGAGAGCTGAGTATCTCTTTCTATCCAGTTTCTTATCTTTTTCCCAGTTATTTATTCATACCCAGGCAACTTTTCTATAATCAGGTATCTTCATAATCTCTTTATATATATATATATATATATGCATATATATAAAAATTTTGAATACCATTACACACTTAAGCTAACCAGACTGGGTAATTTACACCTATGTTTTGCTATTTCTCACTCATGAAGCTCTCTGGCCTACTAATGGGGGATGGGGGTTGTTATATAGTCCTCCCCCCACCCCACCCCCCCGAAAGCTCTTTAAATATTGCAATAGTTTAAGGAGTTTGAAAGAATGCTAGTATGCAGTAATAATAAAGAGAAGTAGGACAACGTTAACAGTTATAACCCCATCGGACTAAGACATCAATCCCAGGTACAATAATGAAATAACTAACAAAGCATTTGGGAAAGAATTAAGTTAAGGCAGTGTCGGTCTGCCTGGACTGGAGGAAATAAAAACAATTAGTGGTAATTGTTTCAGTTTGGTTCCTAAGTACAGGTGTCCACCTTAGCCTTTGGTTAGCACTTACTGAAAATGATGTACAATTACTGTCAAGAAACTAAACTAGTGTAAAATCAATATGGTTCATATTAAATTTATTAGAAAGAAGACAATTGATGAACTTTAAAATGCAAGTGGAGACTAGTGAATCGCTGTCTAATGAGATCATGAAGAAGTTAGCTCTTGGGCTGCATTTCTTCCTGGTGATCTGGAAAAAACACTAATACCAGTATGAAGAAATTTAGAGGATGAAAATTAAGGAAGTGACAAATAAAACCTTATTACTAATGCAGAAAATATAATTAACCACTGGAGCAAGAAGCAGGGTGGTGGATTCTCCATTATGGCCTATTTTTAAATCAAAATTGATTGTTGTTTCTCAGATAGTTAATTCAAGGAATGAAAAATGTAGTGGGGGGGGGTGGGATGACCAAGCTGCAGCTTGTTTGCACGTGAAATGCGGCTCACGGTGCGGTTCTCTGATACAGTGCAAATGGCTATAGCAGTGCACCTTTGACAAAAGGGGAGTCTCTCCTGCTTTCAACTCCTGATGTCTGTGTTGCAGCAGCACTGGTATGTTTGGGGCTGTGGTGGATGATGCGGTATAGGGAGGAACACAGTGCTACACTGTCGGCCTTCCAGGAACCGTCCTGGCTGAAACACGCTGCTTTGACACCTCTGCTGCTTTGAGACTCCTTACGTTAGGAGCAGCTGGTTGGTAGATCAGCTAGTCATCTCGGTTTGCACTCTACTATCAAAGATGTAAAGGTATAAACAATAACAGCTAAGCTATGATGCTGCAGCCTGGAAGGCTTATAATATCAGTGGCAGGAAGAGGGCGAGTGGGATGTAGTGTTCACTCTCTTGCCATTTAGGATTTAGGAGGCAGCAAAAGAAACTAATAGGGACAATTTTGAATTTGAAGGAAGTGGCTTTTCACACAATGTGTAATTAAGCTGTGGGAACTCCCTCCAACAGGATGTTGTGAACGCTGAAAGTTTACGTGGGTTCAAAGGGAGTGTGGACAAGCTCATGGAAGAGAAATCTGTTTGGGGTTACCAAATTCATGGAAACCACATCTGACCCAAGAAGCTCCTGATCTGAAAACTGGGGGCTGGAGAGCATGCAAGGGAAGCTTCACACGCCTTTTTCTTCTGCTTTTCCATAGACATCCACTTCTAAGCTATTATAGAATACAGGATGCTGATTTAGGTAGACCTCAGGCTCAAGCTAACATACCCGTTTTTATGTATGTGAAGTCCTACAGCAACGGAGAATCTGTGAGTTTACAGATGTGGAAAATGTAAGTTTAGCTGCAGGGATGAGTCAGTCCCCTGATCAGTGTCAGTGCTGGAGCTGCTTGTATTGTGCTGGGGTATAGAGAGTTGCACAGCTCATACATTGGGCATTTTAACAAAAGGCAGGTTGAGTATATTCAGAGTGGTTGATTGCGCTAAGGCACAGTTCCTGTAAAGCCCCAACAGGTATACTGTTTAGAGAAGAAGAGCAAAGAAAAAAAAGTCATATTCTTTCCTGCAGTGGTTAGAAATCAAGAAAATTTATCAGAATCAAAAGCAACTCTCTTCTCTAGGAGCCAGAAGAATTGCAGGTTTTACCTTGAAGAGGAAAATAAGGGCAAAGGCTGTAATTTGGTATAGTGTACCCAGCTTTGGAACTTCTCCTGATCTCTCAGATCAGAAGTACTATGTCCATATGATACACAACATTGATCTGGTAAGCCTGAAAAAACTGTGCCCTGGCAGGCTTTATGCTGGATGAGCTGTTTCCTGTCCTACCACAGCCATCGTGGCAGCATAAGCAACACACTGTGTGTATAGCAGCAATGCGTTGTATGCCCATCCCTAATACATACTAAATTTGTATTTTTGGGTAACCCACTCTGTCTATAATTCCTTAATCATTAAGGATTCACCAGGGCTGGCGCTGAATCAGTGTTGTTAAGACCTAATGGAGCTAGTTGACACTGCTCCCAGTTTTGGTGATACAGTACTAAAAGGCTTGAGCTGGCTATTTGCAGAGTCGGCTGAGACCCAGTGAGGTGTATTGGCTGTGGATATAAAACAGCTATAGTGCTCCCGCTTTCAAGCTGGCCCTGGAAATGGTGCAGGTATGTTTGCAAAGCACTTTTTCCAAACTAGCAGAACTTGCCAGACTTGAGTATGGTTAATACACAATAAACTGCTAGCAGAAAGTTGAATGTCCTACTTGACCTCTCCAAGGACCTCTGTGAAGGATTTGTCTGGTATGCCAGTCCCATTGGATACTGCACCCTCCAATCTATGTCATTTTTTGAGTCTTACAACAGAAAATTTCTATTTCACTGTGGTTTTCGTTTAATATGTAACCTTCAGCAGCTTGCCTTGTGCTTTACCAGCTTCTGAATTCTGATCCTGTTGATTTCAAGTGATGAAATCCATGGTATGTGGTACAAAACTATAGAAATGAAATGTTGATGTTGTGGTGTCATAGTCCTGTGCTGCCTTGTCCTACCATGTGGGCTCCAGCTCAACCTTACTATGCCTGTGCCTCTAGGCTTCCCTTCCAAAGCAGCAACGCTGCTAGGTGCCTGACCTTAGTAGCTAGTGCTATCATGATATTTTTTTTTGTATCAGTACTGTAAAAGATTCAAATAGCACTACCCACCACTGATCCAAGCCTTAAAACATCACTGTGTGCTATCTTAGGCAGACTTGAGTTTTGACCTACAACAAAGACTTTTGTTCTTTTTTTTTAGACAGAGCAAGATTTTTTTTTTTTTAATTTAATGGCAGATATTGTTTCCATTCCTGATAAATAGCATGTTAAAGCCTGGTTCTGTTTAAAATTTTTACAGACTGTTCACGAAAAAACTATTAACCTCTAAAGATACAAAATTTCACCTCACTATCTACAATTTTGGACATTATAAAATTTTTACAGACTGTTCACGAAAAAACTATTAACCTCTAAAGATACAAAATTTCACCTCACTATCTACAATTTTGGACTTAGAAATGAGATAACCTGTCCTAAAGGGAAGCTATAGAGAGGATGGAGCCAGGCTGTTCTCCAAAGTGCACAAGAAGCCATGGAGACAATTTGGAATCCAGGCAATTTCAATCAGATATAAGGAAAAAAGTTTTTCACCCTTCTTAGAGACATTCAGAACTTGACCGGAGCACTTTTCATCACTGGTATGTGTTCCACAC
Source organism: Dromaius novaehollandiae (assembly GCF_036370855.1). Classification (NCBI taxonomy): domain Eukaryota; kingdom Metazoa; phylum Chordata; class Aves; order Casuariiformes; family Dromaiidae; genus Dromaius; species Dromaius novaehollandiae. The sequence continues at coordinate 814,866 of NC_088109.1, forward strand.
ACATGCACAGTAGATCCCAGTACGATTACTCTAAGCGTGGCTTTACTTTAAGTACAGTAGTATGGGTGAGTGTTATTCTGGATGTCTTAGGAAATAAAGACAATAAGTGGTCACTTGCAACGTGTTTTGGTGTACATAGTTCTTCCAGGACTTTTTAGGAATCCAGTAGCAGAAGCAGGGATTGAATCCAACTCCTTCATGAGTTTGAATCACAAACTTCTCTTGTTCTTACTGCAATCCTGCAGCTGTTTGCTATGCATTTTCCAACTTCTGTAAGAGGTGAATTGGGGTCATAAAGTTCCCTTTACTTCATAACTGTTGCTACTTAAGAGCATAGCCCATCCTCTGTGAGGTAGGGGTTGTGTGAAAAAAGTCTGATAGCACAGGTAGACTGTATGTATGCATGTATGCTCAAAGGTGATGACTTAAGCTAGCACCAGCAGCATTTCAACAGCAAACTCTGCAATGTTTGTAACATTTACTTATACATACATGGATTAATAAAAAAAAAAAATCGCAAAGCCTGTAATCATTGACATTTTCCATGGGGACTTAAAAGGAGGAAGAGGCTGAGATGCTTGCCTCCTGTTGGCGACTAAACAGTTAGGAGATGTGGGACACTGGGATTCTGCTTTAGAGGAAGGTGAATTTGAGTGGTTAAATCTTGCCATCTTCCTTCTAGCCTGTTTGCCTTCCTTCTCCCCATTCTCTGCTCATGCTCTTTGTACCATTTCCCTACCCAAATACTCCTTACTTGTTCTCAGTCTCTTCCCTGTCTGTATCCAGCTGTCCTAAAAGCAGACCTGTTTGTTTGGGGCTGATCTGCTTGCTGTCCCAAACTGCTTTGAGATTTAGCTAGTTTGAAAGCCTGCCATTGCTAAACAGCCAGGAGAAACCTGCCTGTTCATGTCCTCTTCACCTCTGGGGTCTTTGGGGAAGGCTTTTTCCTCTTCTCCCTCATATGTGAACAAATATGTGTATATTTTAACAGAAAATTTGAAAGGTCCTAGCACAGAGGCAGTTCTCTGTGATAGGTAGAGGGCAGGGCCTAGGTCAGGGGAACATGTGCTGGGGAGTGTCCTGTGGTCTCTCAGCCTTGCTTTTGTTCTTCCTACTGGCCCAGGACAGAGCTGACTGAATAAACAGGGAAATGAAGCAAGTGAGAAGGGTGCTAGGCTAGGCCATAATTTGCTTGGTAGCAAACCCTTTCAGTTCTTGGTATACAGGAGTCAGCAGCACTACAGATTCTAGAAGATGTCAAAACCCTTGCTTTCCAACGCTTTGTTTTTAAGGAGTTCAAAAAAAATTGGATGGGAAAGAATTTAATGGATGTTTCCCTCCAACCCTCAGTAGCATCATTAATGGTATTGTTGAACTGTTTCTGCTGAGTTCTTCTAAACACATGCAGTAATAGATAGTCTTTTTTGACAACATTGTACGCTGTATATAGGGTTTGCAGGTATGGTATAGCAGGCAATATTAAGTTGGTAGTGGTTAATTGGCAATGGGAATTAAATCCAGTAGGACTGCCTGCATGATGGTAAAGGTAATTCCTTCCACCCTACTTTCTCCAGGATGAGATTCAGTGCTAGACAGACAAATCTGGCATGTTTGTTACCAGCTTATCCAACTTTAAAATACCAACAGCGTGTCTGAAAATCCTCACCCATGATGTGTGGCCTTGGAATTTGCAGGAGAGGAGGCACTGGAAATGTTGGTCCTCAGGAAAACACACAGCGTGCTGAACAGAAAAAGTGAATTCTGTTGCAGTAAATAATGATACTTTTTGGGGAAAGTGTGTTTTAAAAGTGGAAAAAATATTCTCCCGCTTACCATTCTTCTGGGGTATTCGTTAGATTCCCTTAACAAGTAGGGCTTTATGCTGCATGATTCCCTTGGAATGTCACTGCACTTGGAAAAAGCAGCCTGCTGTAACGAGGATACTGGTGTGGCAACTCTCGGCAAACAGGAGCTCCTTGTGTTGTAACCTTCTGTGATGTTAGTGGGATTGAGTAAACTCTGTCTAAAGCTCTTGTAATACCTATGAAAGGCCCTGGTCTAGGTTGAGGAAATGTCATAATTGAATCTCTTCCATTCAAATGAGTCATTTGAGTCATGCTGTGAGAGTTTCCACTTGGAATCTAGCAGACTAGCTGGTTTTAAGGATCCATAAATGCAGAGGTGAGAGGAGTGGTTCATTTAAGAGTAACAGAAATTGTAGGTCTGTCATCTTGCTGCAGACGAATGTATAGATTCCACTGGAGATCGCTGCAGTCATTCGTGCAGTCACACTGATTGGGGTAGAATATTTTTGCTGAATGTTTTGTACACATCTTCAGTGATGTTGCTCCAGCAGCTTTCTGGATTTATTGCTCTCTCCCTGCTCTATGCATTGTGTAAAACGATGATTGTGTTCAGCTTCTGTACTTGTCTTCAGCTGCCATGAGGTTTTGGTAGCTTGGACTTGGTCTATCTGTAGCATCCTCATAACTACTTTAGATACCTCTGTGCATATAAAGACATACTGGTGACAGGCTGTACTGCCACAAATACTGATTTGCATGCAACATAAGTACTGGAAATCTTAATTTTACTTTTTAGACTAGCAAAGTGCTTTCTGATTCTTGTCAGAACATACTGCTCGTACAAATTTGATGCGTTTCCAAGTTTCAGAATACTTGATTTTCCTAAGTCAAAATGCAACTAGAAGACCCAACTGGCATGAACGCTGTTAGTGTTGTCCTTGTGATATGCACCACTAAGAAGCAGCCATGTTCTAAGCAACCAACTTTTTATCTCAATTATGTTACGCTGATGTTGTTCCTCTGAGTGTTTGCCAGAGCTGACAATACCTGGAATGTATTTATTTTAAATAAAAATAATTAGCTAAGAGGCTAATCTCTGCACTGAATCCTCCAAAATAGGAAATGAGTACTGTAAATATGCTAATGCAAATAAGCAATGAAGTAGGAAATAGCTATCTTAATTCTTCAAGGATTGCTCTGCAGGCTGCTATCGCCATGACTAGATATCTGGTAAAATTTGAAGGAGCGTCTGAGGAAATCAGCAAGCATCAAGTTGTATAGAACAAATATGGGGTCTTTTTGGACACATTGTACCACTTGAACAATTTCCATATGCATGGAGACCTTTTGAAGATGTAGATAACATCAACATAGGAAGAAAGCTGGGTGCAGGCTCAGCAGCAGCATTCTGTCCTTCAACATTCACATTTTGCATAGAAGTGAAGTATATTGGTCTGGCAGCAAGTAAGGTTTCAACTTCACCAGCAGAGAAGAAACTTCAGGTATCACAAAGCTGCAAGATTCATGACTACTAGAGGCAGGAGGAAATAAAAGGCTGTAATATTCAGTGACTTCCTCCTGCAGTTGGTAAAGGGTGGTATCTGGTGATCAGACCTGACATCCTGGGACGTATGCATCTACCCACCAGTCCCCATCTGAGTTCTTTCTGAAAAGTTGTTGAGACTCTTACACAAACTAGCCACAGCCTGCGCTGCTTGTCCATATGAACACTTGTGATAATGCCAGGAATGAGACTAAGCAAATCAAAAGCAACTCCTAGGGCTTTGGAAGGGGATGAAAGATTTGAAGATAATATAAGTGATGATATTTGCCTCCTTAATCAGATTTTATACAACACATTTGTTCAAAGGACATGATGTAGAGGCATCTGCTGAAAGGTGATACTAAAGGAAAAAAGATGGGCATGTCATGGGCCACCAAGATATGATAAGATGGATGAGGGTCTTTGTGAGCACCTGGCAGGATTTTCTAGAAGTTGATGATAAGGGGATTTTAATTATCCCAATGTTTGATGGAATAGATGTGCAGCTGGATGGACAGTTCAGCAGGTTTAAGAGATGTGCTGGGGACAGTTCTGCACATAAAAGATTGTGAACAGGGGAGGTTCTTGCATGGTTGATTCTAAGTAGTAGGAATGAAGTGTTGAGAACATCCTACTGAAAGGCAGTTTGTTTGAAAGAGTGGTCTTCGCCATTGGACCAACAGATTTCAGGAAAGATTCAGGCAGGGAAAGCTTTGTGGTAGGCTTTTCAGAGGAGAAAAGATCGTGAGGAGATGTAATATACCTTAAAGAAAAAATATTATTTTCGAGCTGTTTTATAGGGAAGGATGTATAGAAAGCACTACATCAAATCATAATTTTTTTACTGAAACGAAGTTTTTTCCTCGATCTGAGGCAGGAGCATGTAGAGATAGAATCCAGAAGGCCAAAGTATAAAATGAGGCTCAACTGGTAAGGAACATTACAAAAAAATCTAGAACTGCATATGTTTTTCGAGGAAGATAAATGCAGAGTTAATCTGATATTCCACAGAGAAAGAAAGCTATCCGTAGGTGATACCAGAAAGGTCAGCTACCATAGGTACTGTAACAGATAATGCAAATGATAAAGTGATAAGGCCTCAGCTATTAGTGCAGAAGAGAGAAATAAAGAGAAACTGAAGAAAGAATGGTTATTCTGTTCCATCTTCCACCTACTTTTTCTCCAGCATGGTTTCTTCAATGACTGAGGTAATTAAACAAGGATCATGGTTATTAACTTGCATCTGAGGCACTACAATTAAGCTCAAGGGCAGAAGTAGAACTGGGGATAAAATAAAACACTTATCAAAAAGGATAAACAAATGCATAACAATGGAATATTCCACTGTGTAAATAGAGAGCAACTGATTACATAGCAGCTCTAATGAAAAAGATCTGGGAGTTATCATGAATTACAAGCTGAACACATGTCAACAATGTTGTGTGTCTTTTTCTCCGGAAGACATCTCCAATATCATGTTTAAACAATAATATATCTCGGAAAACCAATAAAATAATCTTTCAACTCTTCTCAATGTTGGTAAGGCACCAGGTGAAATACTGGATCCAGTTTTGGGGCTCCGTGTTTTGGTAAATGTGCAGTAGTTAGACCATGCCCAGAAGGGAGCAGCAGGAAAGTCTAGAGAATATCATTTACAGTGAAAGCTTGAATAAACGGGAATTGTTTTGCCTGAAGAGAACACTCCATGAAGGTATATATTCTCAAATACACTGGAGGAAGGGAATAATCCGTTCTCCTATGCCCACAGCAAATAGGATAAACAGTAATAGGCTTATATTGCATCAGAGACAGTTGAGGATACCCTTTAGGGGAAATTTTCTCATAGTAAATGTAGTGAAGCATGCTTCAGAAGTTTTGTGAGACTTTCAATATTATAGTTTTTGAACAGCAGAGTAGACAAAGCTGACGGAGTAGACAAAACTTGCAAGTAGTTTATCCTGATTTGGTTTGGATGATTTCCAGTTCTGTAAAATCAAATATTACCATTTGCTAGAAAGTATTCAAAGCCAACTAAAACCTTTTTAAACTGTGAATCATTTTAAGCCTTCCACAAATGTAAAAATAACCCCAAAACCTTAAGGTAAATAATTTAAATGTGTGTGCATATACATTTGCAAGGTGAATGAAGCCCATGTTAGAGATGGGATTGGATTACTCTGAGCAGCTGTTTCTGTTGAAGCTGTGCTCTGACAGTCCTTGAGCCCTTGCTGCTTAATGGCTGAATTGGTCCTTCTCCGTTTGCCTCTGGAGCAGAAGTACAGAAGCTCTGTAATATCCACTGCTGCTTCACCACACAGTAGTATTAAAGGTTGGGTTTTAGGCAGTTTGACTTTTTTACTTGCTTAATTAATTAAATTTACTTGATTAATTTTTTTAAGGTGAAAGGGGAGATAGAAGGAAGAAAACATTTTGTTGTATTCTTTTCTTCTCTTCCGCCCTTCTTTGGGCCCTGTTCCCCTCCCTAGTAGTTCTAGTCATCCTCTTAGAGCTTGGACTGGGATCGTCATGACTAAGGTTAACTCGTAAGGCACTCCTTCTGCGGTGGTTTGATCATACAGAGGTGGATGTTATAGTGGCGTCACCGTTTGCTCCATTTTCAGGAGGCTTCATGGGATGACTAAGTGGCTTCCCCTGGAGCGCCTTCTAAACTGCCCTCGCGTTACAGAGAAGAAAGTAGTTATGGTTCTGTCCTTATTGCAGTCCCTTGTAGCCAGGTTCCTACATAAATCTCTGGCTTGTCCCTGCAGTGCTCATGAGTAAACACCCAGGGAAAAGTAAGAACAGAGCACTGCTTTCAATATGGGGATTTCCTAAGCCAGATACAGTTTCTGTGTTCTTTGTAATCAACGCAGGAAGTTTTCTCCATATATTTGCCCAGTCTCACTTTAAGCCTTTCTTGTGTCCACAGCATCCTCTGGCTGAAGTTCCACAGGTCAATTGCCCATTGCCTTCTGGTGGGTTTGAATCTGTTCCTACTAGTTTAATTTCATCCCCCTCTCATTCATTTATGGGAAGCAGTGAAGAACAATCAATCCTTATCCATTCTGTTTCAGCCAGCTTTGATTTCATAGATCTTTACTCCACCCACCAAAATCATCTCTTTTCAGTCCCAACCTACTCATTCCTATTGTCAGGCCCTTTTCAGCTTTTCTGTAGTCTTTTCGAGACCAGCAGTTAAAGTGTGAGCAGGCCGTGGATTTGTACAGTGGTCATACTGATGTTCTCTTCCTTTCCTAGCAGTTCCTGCCATTTCATTTTGTTCTTTTGACTGCTACCAAGCTGATATTTCCAAAGAGCTTGATACTTGACCCAAAATCTCGCTTGTGAAAGGCAATGAGCAGCTCAGACCTGCTTGTTTTGTAGATGAAGTTCAGACTACTGCTGGGCAATGTGTTGAACAGCAGAGATCTCTGTGGAGTATTGCTGTGGTTTCTCCATCTGTTTCCTTCAAACTGTTAGGAATCCCTTCCCCTCTCCCCCCTCCCTTTACTTAATGCAATGTGGTAGCACGTGTTTCGCTGGAGCACAAAGGATGAGGTCCAGGAGAACAGATTGAAGAATGAGATATGTGCCTTCAAAAGTCTTTAATGCAAGGATGTTAAAGTTTGAGAAACATGTTGATTACCTTGAGATCCTTCTGTCAGTGCTCTGATGTGATGGTAGAGTACTCCTCAGTCCAATTGACTTGCACAAAGTCTGTGGTGCTTTGTAGTTAAGACAACTCAGTATGGCAAGGATATGTTATTGCCTTTGAATTTAAGTATCTCGTTCATTCCTTTACTTGAACTTTTCAGAAGATGCTGTTGGCCAATGCTGCTTGCTCGCCCGCTTTCTCCGTAGGTTCCTATCTCAACCTATAGAGTAGGTAAAGAAATGATAAAACATACTGGTCTCCCCTCTTTTCTGTCCCTTTTATAGCTGTCCCTCTCAGCAATATGATGACATATCCAGGGGGATATTTTTCTCAGAAGGATGGGAATTTGGACTTGTATGATTCCAGATAGTTACCTGTCTTGTCTGATTGCTGTAGTGCACCCCAATTTAAAAGTTCTTATTGATTGGAAACTTAGTGGTGGTCAGTTCTCTGGCATCTAAGTTAAAAACTGCACTAGAAGAATTAATAAGTCACCATTTTGTTTTTCAGCAATGGCAGCCATTCGAAAAAAACTGGTTATAGTGGGTGATGGTGCCTGTGGAAAGACCTGTCTGCTGATTGTATTTAGCAAAGACCAGTTCCCTGAAGTGTATGTTCCCACTGTGTTTGAAAATTATGTAGCAGATATCGAAGTGGATGGAAAGCAGGTACGTATACTGTTCTGTAACAGTTACATGGACTTGCTTTTATTCTGAAAAGCATGGAGATCTCTGTTTATTAAAGAAATTCAGTACACAGGCTTACTGTTATGTTGCAAATACATTTCTAAATATTAAGCATGCTTCCATGAATAAAGGTTGACCTTGCTAGATCCTGCTTGTATATGATGTCTGTTTAACAAAATATTTCTAATCTTATACAAGTTGAGATTTTAAAAACATACAGTACTTCCAAGTAAAATGTTGCAGTAGGTAGAAGTGGATGGAACAAATCAAAGATGTACCTACACGCAAGAACACTAAGCCACTACCTTTGGAATTGCACAACGGAGTCCTTGTTTTGGTAGGGACCTGATACCGTGATTATGGAGGCAGTAGTTCCTAGAGATGGTCTTTTCTCATACACCTTCCTGGCACACACAGTCATCTTTAGAACGGATGACTGGCAGGCTTCAAAAGGACTTGACTGTTGCAGAACATCAGCATCATCTGTCCTACCTGTCTGAAGGAATGCATTTCTCAGCAACCAAGCATACCTGCAGCTCACTGAGATTAATTTTTAGTTTGTTATTCTGTAAATGAAATGTTAAAATATTTCAGTTTTAAGTATTTTGAAAATTTGTTTTCAGTCTGTTTGACCTCTGAATCTTTGTTTGCCAAACTAGCAAACATGCCAAACCCCTATTCCAAGAGGCAGTTTTCATAAAGCTGCTGTCTGATAGCTGGATAGGTTGCCTTCTGCTTTTATGTCACATTAGGTAGTGTGGGAGGTGTAAAACTGCCTTTCCAGGATACTCTGGAAGCATCTGAAGCAGAAACTTTGCACCTTGAAAGTCCAACTATTTTCAAAACCTTTTAGGCAGCCGTGGTTTAGGTTTCAGTTCTATTACTTTAACTACACAAAACTGACTATGACTATGACCAGTGTGCCATAGGTCCTCATTTAACAACGTGGCAGTTTATGGTGATGGAGGTGCTGAGTTTCCCCATTTCTTACCTTGCTCTGTCATGTGCTTTTGTTCTGGATTCAGGTACAATCAGAACATCTTTCAGTCAGTTCTAGTTCAGATACAGTGACAGATTCAGCACAACTACTCAGTTTCTTTTCTGATTTAAGAAAAAAAACTGAGACAGGTTTGGGTTTTGTCTTAAATTTGATTTCCTAATATTACAGGCATGGATTACTTGTGGTTTAGTCATTAAAGTTGATGCTTTTCCAGTCTTAAAAAAAAAAAAAAAAAGGAAGGAAAAAAAAAAAGAAAGAAAGAAAGCTTCTCTTCCATGGTATGAATATATAGAAAAAAATTTTGTTTTAGACTAATAATAGAATATGTTCTCCTCCCAGATTACGTTTTCTGCAGTTACTATATTGTATCTTAGACTCTGAGGGCCTATTGGGTACATTAAGATATGTATGATATCCATTTCTGTCTCTTATCACCTGGTCAGATGCAGCCTGCCTCATTCCCTTCTGCCTGAATCTCTGCATCTCTAAATTGGTTGAACGGGGAGTCATGCCCTACCAGCCTCTCACAGCCAGTATCTAGATAAAAATTGCACAAGCAGCTTGAGCAGTGCGTTTTCTGTTGTGGAAATGTCAGCTGAATTTCACGCAACTAGATGACATACTTATCCATGCACTTTGTCTCCTGAACACCTAATTACGTGAGTTTGTAGAAGAGCTATGCTAAAGACCGTTCTGTTTGACAGCTGCTTGCCTGCTGTCCTTTTAGAAGAGCATTACCAGAAATATTCAGAAGCCATATGAAGAAGAAACAGATGATATGAGATGTGCCTTTTTAGATAGGCCGGAGGACCTGATTTCAGTGTTATCTGAGGAATCCCTCAACAGAGGGATTTGCAACTGTGAATGCAGAGAGAATTCTGAGACGAGTCTGTATCTCACAGAAATATGGGAGAATTTCTTTATATGCATATAACTAAGGCTGTGTATCTTAACAGTTTAACCAGACAGTTGCACTGCATGTTCAAGCTCACTTTGTGTTTCAGTTCTGCTTGTCTATCTTTTTCTGAGCTGCTGTGAGGGTTTTTTTCCAAAATTTTTGCACGAGAGCTGAGAAAAGAAGAGGCGCACTCGGTCAAAAGACAGGCACATCAGAGAATTCCAAACAATAGCATATCTTGAAAAGTTTGATTAAACTGTTTAAATTTCCTAATTTAAATATTGGCTGTTGCTTCTACGCTTTTAAACAATCCTATTGGGTTGTTCTCCCCCAGCACCACCATAAGTATAAATATTGAAAACATGGGCTACGTTATTCAGTTCTTAGCAACAAAGAGCTTTGCACACAAATCAGCTTTATTTCAAGACAAATTGCAGGTTCAAATTCTTGCTGTGATGGAGGTTTAATGAATTTGGGTACAAATGAGTACTGTCTTGACATTTCTTAGTCACTGCAGGTTCCAGCTGTAAACCAATTGAAAATGTGCATAATCCTAAATGGCATATGCTTTGAGAGTTCTCTTTCACTGAAAACAGATATTTCTGGAATGCTTATCAAAGAGATTCCCAGGCCTTTGGAGCTGATTCCCTTTGATTCTTCTGTATTGCTTTTATTTTAGTAGCTTTTAATGTCTCTTTCACAGAATTGACAGTGGTCATGGGTATAACGAAAAGTCTCATAAACTGCAATAAATTGATTTTTGGAGTTATGGAATGGAAAATTTCTAATAGTTCTCCTGTGAAAGTGGTATGCCTTGTATTCTCCTTTCAAGTGGTGTTGAGTGAAATCTTTTTATCCGCTTTGCTTGGGTTGCTAGTTTCTGAATCAAAGCTTCCCTGATGATTTGGCTTACCACCGTGATCTTTCTTCCACAGGTCGAGTTGGCTTTGTGGGATACAGCAGGACAAGAAGACTATGATCGACTTAGACCGCTTTCTTATCCAGATACTGATGTTATACTTATGTGTTTTTCAATTGATAGTCCTGATAGTTTAGGTAAGTATAGCAATAATTGAATCAGAATTGTTTCTCTGGATCTCTCTGTCCCCCTAGGAGCTTATACGGTGCAATCTATTTCCATGCATTTTAATGATTGAGAGCGTTTTTAGCTTCAAAATCAGTATTTGTTCAAGTATATAGCTTTCAGAAATTATGATCTTAAAAGAATCTGTTTTCTTCAATAATATTAAGTGGCAGTTTGAAAGCCTCAGCAGCATGCTGAGTTTATGCAGGGCTCTGCTGAATAATTAGAGCAACACTTAGTGGAGACAGCTCATTGATTCAGTTCAGTCACCCAGACCTGGCAGTGCAGAGGGTCTGACTTGCCGAGAAAATGTTGTCAGTGTGCTCATCCCTTGGGAAGTACTGCTTTATTTTGACCCCAAGCAAGCAGAAGGGCCGTAGCTGCACTCTGTACATCTGGCTGTCCACTGAGTGGCATAGCCCACCCAAGGTTTGTGTGTGTGTGTGGGGGGGGGGGGGGGGGGGTGATAGCTTTTTTAATTTCTCCTTGTAAGGTAAGAATTCTTATACCTTCAGGACAACACTATATCCAGGACAATATAGTAACTCCCTTTCTGTATAAATGGGAATGCTAGCTTTGTGTTTTCATCCTTTTTTCCCACTCTGTTTATTCAAGAGAGATCAGCCTGAAACACACTAAATCATTTAGTCCCAAATAGCCTGTTGCACTGAAGAGAGCTTGACACAGAAAGGGATAGCTTGCTTTCTTGTGGAAAATGATGGCAGAGGCTGCAGATTTAGGCTATTAGGCTGTTCTCCACTGACTGAAGTATCATTGCAGTGGAGAAGACAGAAGAATAGACTTGTTTTGATTTATGATTTGGAAGCTCTGAAAATATGTTTCAAACACCTACTCATTTATTGGATGCACATCTTTTCTCTGTGGAGTCCAAGACTGAAATTTTAAGCAATAGGTTTAAAAATGTGATGCAAATATGCGTGTGTGTGATCCTACAAAGTGTTTTTTTGAAGAGGGTAAAGAGCAGGAGATAGAGATGCTCTTATTTTTAAGACTGAAAACATCTCTGGGACTTTGATTTCTTTCCCATTTAAATAGTAATTACCCCTCCATTCTAGTCTCCTAAATAACTACTTTGTGGTAGGACTTTCTTAAACAAGTGAAAGAACTACTGCAAAAATTCAGTTACCTGCTTCTCAACAGTAGGTTTTGTTCACTAGTTGCTATTTTTGTAGATTTTATTAGAATGCAGATGATAAGATGATAAGAAAAATCTTTATATGCTTAGATTCTGTGGGCATGAGAAAGAGTGTGTGTAGGTATATGTATGTGTGTGAGACCAGCTGTACTTTGACAAGGACCTTGCGTATGATGACTGACTGGTATTTGTTTGTAGTTGGTCAAAAGTACATCCATACATTGTGCATAGAGGCAGTTCCTTGCCAAGAAAAATGAGATCCTTCTGTTCTGTGTGTAAATGAAGAGTGTCAAATCTATTTAAGTGGTGCTCATAAAGGAGATACAAATTGTCTCCCAAATATATTAAACCACTGAATCCTTAAGAGTTTTCTACTGCAAAGATCATCATGATCGCTGCAAGCTGTTCTCAGAGAGGCTTTTTTCCACACCTCTGCTCCTGCCTCCTGGAGTTTGGTCTCAAGAAGAAACCAAGAATGAGACGAAAAGGAGGCGTGAAGCACAAAAATGCAGTTCATGTGAGGATTAGTCTTGAATATATCTGCCCCAGTGGTCAAAAATACTGTTCCTGACACAATTCTTAGAAGGTTTGAGTAAATGAGCAAACAAAATATTCCTGAAGATGTTACAGTGGCATTACAGGCTGACAGGGATAATGCTGATGGCTGTTCAGTCTGATTTGTTGTCTTGCTTCTGAAGGGTAGCAGTCAAGGAGCAGGCAGTTGGGTGTGAGAGACGGTGTCCACCTAGAAGAATCAATGCCTGCTTGACATCTGATCTTTCTCCCCATCACTTCCTCCAGATCCTGCATTTAAAAACATGTTTCATTTTCTTTGTCTCCCTGTGAAACAGTTCAAGGTTCAGCTGGTGGCAGAACTATAGCTATGCCTGGTGTGGCTGTAACAAGCTACATGTAAGGTTTGATCTGTGGTCAGCCCTACCGCATATGCTACTGCGCTGGGAGCTGCAGAACTAACTAACTGGCCACCATCAGATCAAGATGGATTACTGAACTCTGAAGATACGGATGAGTGCTTCCGTGAAGCCAAGCAATTTTTTCTTCCCTCTCCTTGCTTTCTGCTCACCAGTGTCAGGGTCCCTGTGTCACTGGGGAGTGGTAGAAAGAAGTGAACTGCCAGACCACTCTTTGGGTGTGAGACAGCTAGAAGCTTGCACCCCTGCGGTACAGAACTAGCTTCAAAATGCTTGTGTATAGTTACTCTTTCAGGCAAGAAACCTATGCCATAATAATTAATATCTCTTCAAAAGCTGAAGGGGATTTCATGAAGATAAAGTGGGGTATATAACCTGCAGATATATCACCTGCTGAACCTTAGATGTCTCAGAGTTTCTGAAAGCAAAGCCTGAATGTTTGGGGCTATTCAACACTTTCTGCTGTAAAAAATTTATCAAGAGTATGCTTTCAAAAGCCTCAAGTCTTACATTTACAGCTCCAATTAAAAAAAAAAAAAAGAAAAATGTAAGGAAGTTATGTTAGGAGACAAAAGATTCTTGCATATGAGCGCAGATTAATTTGCTGTAGATACAGAAAAACAGCAAATCTGCAATTGACTTATAAAAAGTTTTTTCTGTGCATCTGTAACTAGCATATAGAATAAGTTTTCGGCTACATTGATGGGACAGTTGGGAGGGATTGTTTGGTTTTGTTTTTAAGAGGAAGAAGAGATGTAAAAAGTTCTGCTTCAGAGTTGTGCCCATTTTCAGCTTCTGGAGATAACGTTTCTTTTGAAGCAGAGTATTACGTAACTCTGCTTCAGAGTTCTGCATGCTGTTCTTTGAAGTATCTGATGCTGAGCATTGTCAAGTAGTTCCTGAGAGATGTAGGGAAACCAAAAGTTTAGGCATCCTTCAGCTTTTTTTTTTTTTTTTTTTTTAATTACCATAGACTAGCATGTCTTTTTGGTAATACCAGAGTAGGCTTACTCGTTTCCCAAATTAAAAGCAGGAAAAGAGAATCAGGGTGGATTTTCAACCTAAAACCAATGAGACAGCACATCCAAACTTTAAAAGTAAACTAGCTCAAGTACTGGATGTCATTATAGTCACTCTTGTATTTTTTTTTCCAGAAAACATCCCAGAGAAGTGGACCCCAGAGGTGAAGCATTTCTGCCCCAATGTGCCTATCATCTTGGTAGGAAACAAGAAGGACCTGAGGAATGACGAGCACACAAGACGAGAGCTGGCCAAAATGAAGCAGGCAGGTTCCTTTCAGATTGTCTTGCAATAAGCGAGGGAAGTGTGTGGGAGCTATACCAGAGCATTAAATGGGCATTTGCAGCTTGCTGCCAGCTTCCTATGACTTGCAGAAAAACAGAATGGAAACTGGACGTGTTTCTGTGACACAAACCAGAAAGTATATATCACCTTTGAGTGTTTGTTTTCTCATATTGTATATTTTAAAAGGCATTTTCAACGATGAAAATTGCTATATTAGGGACTGTTAAGTTCCTGCCAGTCAGATGCTCCAGGCTGAAGAACTGGAGTCATGAGATAGAAATGAAGTTATTTGGAGACATTGACACATCAAGTACATGCATGCTTGATATTTTGTTCTTTATTTTTTATGTTCAGGATGTATAAGGAAACAGTTTCATTGGTAGGTGTTTTGAAGTAATAACCGCAGATGCTGTAGCTCCTTCCTGACCATAGAGCTTAGTTTCATTTTCAGATCGTGTCTGAAACCCCCCAGCTTGGGTATAAGACTGCAAATATTCTGCTCTATCCTGGACTTTTTGTTCCTGTTGCATAATGTTTATTTTTAGACAAGGACTGATGAGCCAATTTGGAGAATTGTTCATAGGCTTTTGTTACTATTATGGCAAAGAGTTGCATAAGTGCTTACTGTTACATATAAGTAATCTTTTGCTTGAATTTCAAAAGGTCCTGTGTCTTTTAAACTCAGAGGTGTTGTAAAATCTGTCATGTCCTCAAGCATTGGCACAATATGCAAGTATACACACAGTCTGTGTAATCCAAGCTGAGAGATGCAATAAAGCATACAGCATCATGAGTAAATAAGCAAATTTTATTTTAAATTTTCCTTTGATTAATTTAAAGGAGCAATCATAGCAGACCTGTTAATAATAAAGTAGCCTATTACTTATGTTCATTTAATCTAGGAATTTGTTTGCATTTATTGAGAAGCTGGATGGGGAAGAAAATAATAGCATGTTCTGGTGTGTTTTTGGATTGTTCTTATCTGGGCTTGCTTTTGTGTTGTTACAGGAGCCTGTCAAACCTGAAGAAGGAAGAGATATGGCAAACCGCATTGGTGCATTTGGGTATATGGAGTGTTCGGCAAAGACCAAAGACGGTGTGAGGGAGGTTTTCGAAATGGCCACTAGAGCTGCTTTGCAAGCCCGGCGTGGCAAGAAAAAGTCCGGGTGCCTTCTCTTGTAAAGCGTGGCCAGGGGAAGATGGCCAAAGGAGCACCCTGCACTTGAGTAATTTTGAAGTGCTGTTTATTAATCTTAGTGTATGATTACTGGCCTTTTTCATTATCTATAATTTACTTAAGAGATTTAAAAATCGAGTCATCTTGCTACCAGTATTTAGAAGCCAACCATGATTTTTATAACAATCTGCATCAAATTCATCTGTGCACCCAAGGTTAACCTCAACATTCCTCTAACAAACCTTTTCTGCACTCACAGGATATGCCAGGCGCTAACTGAAGACAATTCTCTATTTTCTTTCTCCTCTCTAGAAAGAGAAAAAGCTGGCAACACAGAGGATTGGTCTGTAACTACTTTATAACTAATGTCCTATTCTAATTGAGTACAACAGTTAAATGGCTGTATGTGGAATCAAGTGTAGCTTCAGTGCTATCACATTTAGAAAGATTTGATTTCCATGGCTCTGTGGTGTAAAACATTAGTTTGAAAATGTGATCACTCTGAAATGACCAAGTCCCATTCAGCTAAGGAAAAGTGAGGGTTCTGTGGTTTCATGTTAGTTACCTTTTAGTTACTGTGTAATTAGTGCCAGTTTAAATGTATGTTACCAAAAATAAATCTATTTACCCCAGCTTAGATGTAGTATTTTTTGTATAATTGGATTTCCTAATACTGTTACTTGTAACCTCTGCATTAAGGTGTTCTGGGTTTTTTAAGAAACTGTATTTGAAAATAAAGTCCGATGGAAAGCAGCTGATCCTTTTCCCCTGTTCATTTGTAAGACTGACCCATTTGAATGATTTGAGTGGTCTGCATACCCAGGAGGAGTTTTTTCCATGACGTACCCTAGGGATGAGAAAAGACAGCCTGCTCACACTCAAAGCTTCTGAACTGTTCAGTTGCCTTAAATTCATTGCTGGACCCAATTTCAAAACTAAAAAATGCAACTTTTTGTGTAAGTTTGGTTACCATGTAGTGATCAGACTCCTAACCTGTGAACTTCTTGCTGTTCTGCAGCCAACTAGACTCTTTCTGTATTTTCATTTTTCCAACAACTAATAGAATAAAGGCAGTTTTCTAAGCTCCCTGTATCCTGGTGTCTGTATTCCTCACTCTGGCGTTTTTGGCCCAGTATCTGACAACCTGAAGCAAAAATACCATTTTTGATACAGTTGTCATAGGATTCAGCTAGCAATTGCAAGTCTGTTTTTTTCCCCCTCCAGTGAGCGATACCCATCTAGCGCCTGCAGTGGTTTCCAAAAGCTGCAGCACAGACCAGCCATGGGATCCCTCACCCTGCCTCGCCCTATGGTGAGTGGCAAAGCTTCCCCAGAAGCCTCTTGCCAAAGACTTTTCATATTCAAACCAAGTCAGCTGAGATGAATTTGCCATCTTGAATGTGAGCACAGACTAGCAGGAGGAGAGGAGGGGAATGTAGGAAGAAGGGGGTGTTAAGAAGACACCTGCAGTAGAAGCACGCTGGTGGCATGCAGCATCCTGGTCTGGATCGTCATACGCATTCTGCACTGCACTGTGGCCATACGACATGTTATGTATGGTAATATTTGTATGTAATCTGCCATTTTCATGAGGGACACCTTTAAGTGCTGCAATGAGGGAAGCACTCCTCATGGATGAGAAATTATGTGGAATAGCAGTGTGCATCTCTGCATTTGTACTGTTGAGCTGAGAGTGTCAAAAAGCTGGACATGGAGGAGTCCACATTTTGATTATGAGCAGTGTAAGGGAGCACCTGGCTGCATCTGAATTGTGTGCTAGAAATATTTGTTGTGTTTCTTTTTTCATGGGAGGGCAGGGGGTGTTGTCACTTCTGGGGGCAATGTTCCTTATTCCTCTTCCTGCAACAAAGGAGTAACAGCCCCAGGTGGAGGCCTGTGAGGTGTCCCATACCTACAGTCCATCGTCCTCCCGCTGCAGCCGTGGAAACCACGGAGTTAACTGTCTGGCCAGCACAGTAATGTGGTGGCACCCGGCCCCACCCTTCCTCTTCCTCTTTGTTTCATGCCTGTTTTCCAACAGGAAGTTCTCAGCCGCAGCTGCCTGTTGCCTACAAGGATTTCTTTTTCTTTGTATTTTTAATGAGCTTACTCATTCCTGCAGTTCTCATTTTTCTGTAGTTGAGAAAAATTTGTTGAGAAAAAATGTGAACTTCTTGGTCTTGCTGAGCCAGAGTAGTAGAATGCTACAGTCACCATTACAAAGCAGCTCTTTGGCCACGGGGGTTTTGAATCAGGTCTGCATGCTCTTCCGGCCCAACTCATGGGTCGTGTGTCCATCTGCTCTTCTAATCAGAAGCAATTAATTTGTTATCTCAGTTTTAATTTAAGCTCCCTTTAATCTACAGAACTATCATCTCAGTCTCCTCTGTCTTTTCCACCAGCTGGCATTAGTTCTCCAGACCTTATCTGCCTTCCTCCAAGTTCAGATCTGCTGGTAAGTCAGTGTCTCCAATCGTAGCCATATGCTCCAGCTTTCTTTGTTTCTTAGATAACTGGCATTGGAGCAGAAGCTAATTTATGACTGCGTGGTATTAAGTTATTAGTCTTTCACAACCTAATCTTGCTTTTGAAGGTGGACAGTCTGGCTCCCTTTGGATTCAAATCACATCTCTTACCTCTACTGGCTATGTTTATTCCAGAAGAAAAGGAGCTGAAGATGCAGATAGCCAGACCAGAACAAGGCAGTGAGAGCCCAGCACTCATGGAGAGCAATCCAACCAGACCATGACATGCTAAAGAGACAGAGTAGCAACAGGGAAAAAGCTTAGAAGCAAAGCGCAAGTGCCCTGCTTGAGTAAGGAGGAGACCCAAGGCAGCAAGCAGAGCCCTGGCAAGGGGAGTCGTAGTTGGACTCCAGGAGCAGGAGACAGGAAGGTGTGTTGTGACCCCTTAATAAACATCACTTTTGTTACTCTTAAATAGCACTAGTCTATCTTCTTTCTTCATAGGGCAACTACAACTTGTCAGACACCTCAAACGGGGTCCCCTGAGCCCAGCTAGTCCCCAGGTTGTTATTTCGAGGGAGCTCTTGGTATTTCCCTGGGTCTAAGTTCAGCTGGTTCTACAAAATGTGTCTAGGCACAGGGCATGGCTCAAAGCCAAAAAAGTTCAGCTAATCCAGTTAGTTTCCTCAAAACTTGCTCATTACGGAAGGGAAAGGTCTAACCTACTCTTGTCTGAAAAATTCAAGGCTGCAGAAATAAGCTCCCTACTTCAAATGCAATCCCCAGGTCCGGACTGAGGCTCAAAGATGACAGTCTGAGCGAGCATCAAAATCGGCAGCAAAGTTGGCTAAAGAGAAGCTGCCCGTGCGGCCGCAGCATTGCCCTGGAGGTCACCCTGAAGAGAAGTTCCTCTTTTTCAAGCTGCAACAGCTTGCAGCGCCCAAGAGGCAGGCAATGAATCTGCATAGACTGTAACCATCGATTCGTTCTAAAGCAAGCACGGGCCATGTGTCTCTGTTCATCTGATCAGATGTTTTTCTGAGCCTTGCTCAGGAGTCCCTGATCTCAGGACAGTTGTCATGACTTCTGATATCAACGCTGTAACATGTTACAAAAAAACCACAGGTTTTTGAAACATCTGAACATGCAAGATAATCAGGCAAAGGTCCTAAAACTCCCTGCAACCAGGAACTCTTCTAGTTTCTAGTTGCTGATGCAGGTGCCAAGAGCAATAGCACGAGATTCTGCAGTCACCTGGGAACCCAAGTCAGAAGTGCTGGTGGAGGGGAGAGAGACATTGTTTGGTGACTATTCGTTTCAGTGCCAGCTGGTATTATGATGAGTCTCTAATATCAGGCAGAAAAGTTAGCAAACAGCAGTAACATAAAAGCAAGGGGGAGGGCCCTGTGTGTCAGAGCCCTGAATGCATTCTCCCCCTTCTGGGGTTTGGGCTGCCTGGGCTCAGGGCCAACTCTGGTAAGCAGCTGTCTGACCTTGAAACTGTTGTGAAGACAGAGCTTTTTGCAAAAAAAAAAAAAAAAAAAAGAAGAAGAAAAGAGAAAAAAAACTGTCAGAAGCCTCAGCAGGGGTTTCCCCCCTTCTCTGGGGTGCATAAGCTGAGGTCCTCGTTCTTGGTCCCTGCCAAGCTCTGTTGCCGCACAGTCCTGTTGATCCTGACACATGTATTTCATTTCATGGCTTGACCTCGGATCTGCCTGATCTTGGTGACCAAGTCACCTTGCCATCCCTCCTGCCCATTCCTGCTGCTCCCTGACATTGTGTTTGAGACAGTTGCACTGAACTGAATCCTCTAATAAAAATTATTCTGTGCTAGGGATGTTCTGGAGGAGCATAACATGTCAACACAAGACTCATGGAGGACTATTTAGGCCATATTGCCTGTAGCAGGTATAAGCAACAGTTAGTGTAACTCACCTAGGACTGAACCCAAACCATAATAATAAGAGCAGCTACTACTGTATGATGTAAAACTCCCTAAAACAAACCACAGAGGTGAGGCAAGAAATGGAAAAGCTGGGGATGGGTAAGAGCACCTGCTGAAGTAAACGGAGGCACTACCAGCCTCAAAGAACTGGAAAAAATATAAAAGATGACTAAAACAGAACTGGGGAGCTCCCAGGACAAGAGGAGCTGAAGGTGCCTCTCCCATAGCCCATCTCTGGGGTATCAGGCTTAGTGAATTCTCATTAATGAGGCTTCCCTCAAGGTGGCTGGTTTTGCACGGTCAGGTACGTCCCCAGCAAAGCTTGTGCACGAGAGGACAAACAGGCTTTATTTCAGCTGACGGCTGCCCCATTGCCTGCTCCCCGGGCTTAACAACGGGGCAGGCTCCTTCCAAAGGACAAACGTACAGTGCCGGTGGCCCGGCCCATTTATCAGCAATGCTTGATCAGTCTGAACTGATTCAGTCCGAAACGCCTTTTTTTGCAGCTTTTCAGAGCATCTCTCACACATGCAGCACTCTGATCAGTGTTTTCCACAGATGCTGCCTAACTCAAGGCCCTCTTCAGATTCAGAGTGCCTCCCTTTTCCTCCTCCCAGGGCAAAAAACGAAGGCATTTCCTATTTCTTTTATAAGCTGCTCTCATTTAGCAATAACGTCCTAGGCGGAAGTGGCAGTTGGAAGAGCTGCAACCCCTCGCACTGCGTTTCGCTGTTCATATACTGTCTTGTGACCACAAACGCTCATGGGGCAGCTTCAGATTTTTGTCGATTTTTTCCATAGCATTTATGAGAATTTATGACACTTGTGTATTATCTGTGGATCTACAAACAACCCAATTCTGCGGTTTTAATTGATCAGAAAAACGTTCAAGCCTTTCTCTAAAGGCTTGAAAAAGGCTATGACACAAGAGCTGGCTACTGTAGCACAGCACAAGATGGACGTTAAACTCAGTTAACTGATCAAATGCTACGTGATCTCTGATGAAGCACCAAAGGAGCCCGTCGCAGAGGCCGGCGTTGCCACCAGCACCGGCGCAGGGGCCGCAGGGCGCAGCCTCGGGCAGCGCAGCCTCCGGTTCTGTGCCTCACCGGGGAGAAGGGAGGCGAGAAAAGGGGAAAATGGAGAAAGGGGGGGGGAAGCAAAACAGGAGAGGCAAAATGCAGAGGAGAAAACGCAACCAGAGGGAAAAAAGGAAAGTGTTTTTAAAGGGGGAAAAAGAGCCGGGAGACGCTAGCAGGGCCCTGCAGGCCCCGCGGCCTCCGCAGGCCCCGCCAGGCCCCGCCGAGGCCTGCAAGCGTGGCCGGGAGGCGCCAGCTCCCGGCTGCCGCAGCGGGGGGGAGCGGGGGGGCAGCGGGGCCCCTGGCGGTGCGAGCCCCGGCAGCCCCGCCCCCACGGGGCGGCGCGAGGCCGCGGGAGGCCGCGGCGGGCGGGCGCGGCCCGCACTGCTGGCCATGGCGGCGCGGGGAGCGGCGGCGAGCGGCCTGGCGGGGCTGCAGGCGCGGCCGCTGGGCGCGGCGGAGCCGCTGGCCCTCGGCTCGCTGCTGGGCCGGGTGCTGCTCGTGTCCAACGTGGCGTCGCTCTGAGGCACCACGGCCCGCGACTTCGTGCAGTTCAACGAGCTGCAGCAGCGCTACGGCCCCCGCGGGCTCGTCGTGCTCGGCTTCCCCTGCAACCAGTTCGGGCACCAGGTACCGCCGGCGGCGGGGAGGCCGGGGCGAGGCGGCCTGGTCCGGCTCGGCCCCTCCGCTCGGCCGCCGAGCCCAGCCAGGGGCCGGGGTGACCGCGGGTTAACGGCGTAAGAGCCCCTCCGCTTCAGGAGCCCCGTCGAGGAGCTTCCCCACCCCCGGGGGGAGCTCGAAGCTGCTGGGTCCCGCCTGGAGTCTCACACTTCATTTTCCTGCTTGTTTTTTGTTTGTTTTCCCGTTTGTTCCTCTCTTAGGAGAATGCCACAAACGAGGAGATCTTGCGCTCCCTGGAACACGTTCGTCCCGGCAACGGCTACAAGCCCAACTTCACCTTGTTCGAGAAGTGCGACGTGAACGGGAAGGACGCCCACCCACTCTTCACCTTCTTGAAGGAGGCGCTGCCCTTCCCGCATGACGACCCCTCCTCGCTGATGACCAACCCGCAGTACATCATCTGGTCCCCGGTGTGCAGGAACGACATCTCCTGGAACTTCGAGAAGTTCCTCATCGGCCCGGACGGCGTGCCCTTCAAACGCTACAGCAGGCATTTTGAAACCATCAAGATCCAGGATGACATCGAATTGCTTCTTCAGAAGGTTCCTAAGAGTGTTCTTGGTTAAACCAAAGCTTTGCTGGGAGCTGCCAGGCTTTTCTGCTGAGACCTGTCAGGCCTGTTGCTGAAAGTGAGAGAGGAATCTCTGCTTCCTGCTTAATTTGTTAGGCTTGTGCCTGCTTTTCTAGCGGGGGGCTGCTCGCTCGGGTGGTAAATTTCTAATGTCCTTGCAAGTTTTGCTCATGAGAGTGCATCTTCCAAATTCTTGAAGTGTACTTGATGTTTTAAAAGTTGCATGTGAATGTTTGGAAAGCCACTCCAGGGAAAGCAGCTTTGAGCCTCTGAATAAAAAATGTGTACGTTCTCTAAGGCTACTGCTTGATAAATCTGGGATAGCTGGGTAAAGTATGGCTACCACACTACGCTTCCATCAGACTGCAATCTTCACACGAACTAAAAAACAACTTGATGGGTAAACACTGTTTGCAAATGATGAATCAATACCTGTGTCCTATTCCCTGTGTAACTAGCTTGTCAGAACAGGAAAGCAGCATAGAAATACCCTGCCAGACTCTTCACTTGGCCTCACTCGAGGCTTGCCTGCGCAAGAAAGATTAATGCTGGCACAGGACCAAGGTATGAATTTGCTTCCAAATTCCTAGTTTGGATAGTGATAAGAGGCCTGGGCAGCATGGACACTAGATTAATAAATGTTTAGGGAGGTGGAGGGGTAGTTTTGAGTTTGTGTTGAGTGTTGTGCTGTTCTGATGGCACTTGCAAATGGCTTGGGGAAGAACAGCCATCTTGATTGAGACCAAGGTCCACCTAATTATCTGACCTCTGTCAATGGATGCCTAGGGAAAACTAAGACCACAAGCAGCATGCTTGGTAACAGAAGCACCTCTGCCCCCTTTCCACCTCAGCTATCCCCTGTGTTTATTGTGTTTTGTATTGGTGGCAGCCCAAAAGAGATCTCTGTGTACTTGCCCACTCCCACATTAAGCCCATGTAAGCTTATTGCACCCCCAACGCCTTGTAACACACTGAATTAGATGAAGAATCAGGTTATCTTGTTTGTTTTGAACCTGGTTCGCGCAAGCTCCTTTTGCTTCCCCCTAGTTCTTATGCTGGACAAGAGAACAAGCAGTCTCCATCCACTGGCAGCAGGGCAGGTTACTTCTTTCCCGGAATGAAAATTATAATTTCAGCTGCTCCTCATATGGGAGCCATGCCTTACCTTGGATTGTAGCTTTCAGGCACAATTGCATGCAACATTCAAAGTGCGGGTGAGCCGAGATTCAGACAGATTTCTTCCTACCCCTTTCCTAACACTTTTTTGAGTCCTGCCTGGCCCTAAGTGATACTTGTATCATGGAGTTTTTATAATCCTGGTATTTGGTTCCTGAGCATTGATGCTCAGCTCAACCTGTTGGTGAATGCGTGGAATTAGAATTGGTTTCCTTCTGGGAGCTGAGCTTGCACCAGATTTCATCTGCCATCTTACTGCCCAGTCACTCAGGTCCTGCAAGTTTTCAGTCAACTCATGACCTTGCCACCTCAGATAACTGTTTCACTGGAAAACTATCTCCTTACCTGTGTATGTGATGCACATTTTGATTACAAGTCACTCCTCACAAGGCACAGAAGCACTGACTGTAAGCTCAGTACCATACTGAGGAGTATCAAATGCAAACTAGAAACCCCGATTTTTGGAAGGAAAGCATAACACTTCTAAGTTTTATCAGTTGTGCATTGCTTTCATAATTAGAAACACTTTGGTTTGATTGTTTTCTGTTTATAGCCTCAGCTTCTCACCTCACTTGCTGATTGCCTTGCTGGTTTAAGTAAATTTAAGGCCCCTGCTAGGCTGAAGAGTGCTGGGCTGGGCACCCTGTGGCAAAACCGACAGCCTGCTCCACCCTGCTTACTCCTAGGGCTGAGTAATCAAGCTTTAAACTGAAGATTACGCAACCCTCATCAGGCTATTTCTTAACTTCCACTGCAGTTTTGTGGGAAAACAGGAAGTTTTCAGTAGCTATTCTAGCTTTGCAGCAAAAGTTGCTTGACTTGGGATGTTAATCTTTCAGTTAAATCTACTTCTCTAATTAATGCAGGATGTTAAAATATGCTCAGAGTATAGTGGATCATGGGTAGCAGGAACTCATTACACTGTATCTAAAAAATCTTTCTTGACGTGAGCTGTGGCACTTCCTTAATCTTGATTCACCCAACCTTGAGACACTTCCTGAAGATCCCTCTGCAGAGACAATTTCTTTGCTTTGACATGTTCCTCATTAGCTTGTGGCCCTCACTGAGACCCACCGTTGTGGGGAGCAGGTTGTAACATCTGCTGCTGTTCCAATGTCAACCATGCAAAAAAAAGGGCTCATGCCAAAGTCGGATATCACCCTGCCCTAGTCAGAAGGATACCTTACAGAGTGTTTGTGGCAGTGGTAAGAGCCAAGGGATGCACCCTCTGGCTGATGCAGTTGTGCCAGCAGAAATGCAAAGCAGCAGTTCCAGTACAGACACATTCATGCCAGAAGTACATTGATGCTATTCCAGGATGAAAATTAGCTATGCCAGCAGGAAAATGAACAATACAGGTATTAGCACACTGCAGTTCCAGCAGTAGCTCTGCAGAGTAGATAAAAGCCTCTCAGCCTTGCTATTCTCTGCCTCTTTTCATTATTCACTAGAGTAGCTAGCTCCTGGGGTAAAGGGGGGCTGGGGTGAAAAGGGTGGCCTGCGGGCTGGGAATGTTCCTTAGCAACACACACTGAAGAGCACAGCCAAGTGCTCGAGACTTTTCTGCAAACAGGTAGTCCCTCCCTTAGCGTCAAAGGATCTGTTTGCACTGTTTTCCCCGTTCTTCCACATACCGGAGGCCCACATTTCCCCCCTTTCTAGAGAACGTGTTTTGTGCTCCCTTCTCCCTCACCTCATGATTCCCCTCTCCCCACACTCTTTTAAGCTGCTGATAGTTGTCATCAACTTCTTAAACCTTCAAACAAGTTCAGATATTTGAAGCTGTGCTGTCGGAGTGTTAACTAGCTGCGAAGAAAATTTTCCCTTCCTGTCCCTATCTCCCTCTCCTGGGTTCCTGCATGTTCCACCCCCCAAACCCAAGAACATCTCCTGAAATGATGATCGATGAGATGTGGTGTTCAGAAGTGTTATATTCAACAGAAATGCCATCAAATGGAGCACAAGACCTTTCTAGCTCAGCCTATTAAATGTTCTTTCAGCCATTTAAAACTGCTTTCTCCTCCTGCAAGGCTTTGTTGCACCTACTAAGTAACTTTAGGACAGCTTTTGGTCACTCACTGCTTTTTATCATTGCTGTAGCAAGGTGGGCAGGAAACACCTGACTCACACTGGGTTGTACCAACCTGTAACTGTTTGGAAGGTATTTGTTCCTCTCCATTCCACTCTAGCAGTTAGGAACCACAAGATTTCAGCTGGAAACCAGCAAGGGCAAGAAGCCAAATAGCTGAAAGGAAAGCAGGTAAACAGAGGAGAAAACACAGGGACACCCCTATCTTCTGTGAAACTGTAACAATGTCATTTCCTAATACTGAATCAGAAAGCCATGAATGTGACTATTTTAATTGTTTACCACACTTTCTATTCAGGAATAGGTAATTCACATTTACCAGTGAGGTCAGCCAAGACAGCATTATCTCAGAACAGCTGACTCATTTTAAAAACACACCCAGTCTTCTTGTAACAGGCTGTATCAGTCCCCTGAAGACCAAAAAGGGCTGTGGCCCTACTCTGAGAAAAACAGGAGCAAGTAACAGGACTCAGCTCTTGCTGGAAGGAGAAGATTGTCTTCTATTTTGATGTTAATTGGGTGGACTTGCCCTGCCGTTCAAAAAAATGAAAGGCATCTAGCGACTTACTCCAGGACGGCTGCAATTCTCCTAGGCCTGGCCGGCAGGAGGTAAAGCCCAGCCTACAGAACCGCCATGACGGCAGGTCTGCCAGGAGACTGCTTCTCTGAGCATACATTTACAGTCTGAGCATGTCATCCCTTCCTTTCTTATCCATGAGGTAAATGGACTTCTTTGGTGCTTCAGTTTAAAGCAGGTTTTTAAGTTCTTGAATCATCATCTGAATCCTTCCCAATTTTCCTAATACTCAAACATAGGCTCCATAAACACCACAAAGCTTTGTAACAGTGATTCTACCACTGCTATATACAGAGATAATACTGTATCCTTACTCCAAATCCATCTTTTAATTTATTTTTAAGATCCAGTAACCCCTCAAAGCCTAAGCATGACACACACTGATGACTACCCACTGTAACTCCCAAATTATTTTCAAAGTTGTTGCTTTTCAGGACATGAACTCCATCCTGTACTTCTCCTTCAGTATTTGTTCCTAGCCTTTAACTATGGCCTTCAGCTAGATGATATTTCATTCAGTTTATCAAGCAACATTAAAAACACAATAAAATCACAATTTACTTGATTATTCAAGCCATCTTTGTTAAGCAAAAATTTAGCAACATTGCAAATGCTAGTTAAACTTGCACACTCCCACAATTAGAAATTATTTCTAAAGATTCCTTATCCTACTTACAGACTTGGTTAATGATATGAGAGTAGAGAAAACACATGAATTCCTGGTGCTTGGATTAGTTTTACGAATATAAGAAGATGGGACAATTCCCATGAGCACAGAGGAATGAGACGACAAAACCAGTAAGGACCACTTGTGACCTTCCAGACTCCAATTCCAGAGGTTACTTAGCTAGAGTAAGAATACCATTCTTCTTCAATAATGAACACTGACAAATTAATTTACATAATATTTTCTAAAGCAAAACTCAGGTTTCCCTTCTGCAGCAAATCACAGCTGAAGAGAACAGATGAGCCCCTGAGGTTTTGCCAAGCCAGCACCGGAAGCAAGATTAAAAAAAAAAAAATGCAAAGTCTCCATTTGAGACAGCTTGTCTGAGCTTAGGAAGAAGAATGCACTGGGTGCCCCATAGCCTTTCCTCTGGTCTGCACAAGCAGACACAATATGGATGATTTGTATCAGCATGCCGTGGAACTGCAATGTATCAACTTATCAGTGGAGCAAAATTCAATGATTACAGTTTCTGATGGGAGAGAAGCTCAACTTGGCTTAAACTCAATGAGGGGCTACACTCATGTTTTGTTTTGTTTTCTTTTTTTTTTTTTTTTTAGACCCATGATACAAGGAAGACAAACCCAGAATTCATGCTGCTGAAGGACATTCAGTGCTATTTCTGTCTGGGCAAGAGCCACATCCTTGATCTCCGCTCAGTTTGCTCATTCTTTTCCATCAGGACATACTACTCTAGAGAAAAATGCCTAAATCTCTTCCCAAAGGGTTATCTTTCCAGGCAGCACTTTCAGAATTCCCGAGAGCTCCTCAGCTAGTCACTAGGACCTGTTCTCTCTTCTCTTTCCTTAGCGACTCGAAATGTCCTTCTCTAGCCAGAGCCATGAGAAGAGGCATCCGTAAAGAAACCTATGTAAGAAAATCGAGGATAACAGGCAAAAAACTGTATCAAAAGGCTGATGATGTCAGTCTCTAGAAGAGAAACTTCAACTTACCCCTCCAAGCTAATATTAGAAGGATTTGTCTTGCTTCAAGCTAGATTAGGCAGATAATTCTGCTCTCCCATAACCATCCTATTAACTTCACATCCTTCCAGATGTCTGAAAACCCTCTAACCACATCAGGCACCAAACTGCATGGTGAAAAGGCTCACGTTATTACATTACAAGTTCTGCCCTGCCAGCAAATAATACTTAAACCATACTGCCCACACAAAGTACGCTAGCCTCCTTCTGTCTGGAGACAGGTTCACCCTGGGTGCACCCTCCCGTGCCTCAAACCATCATGGGGATGAGACCCGCTGTCTGCATGGCTGAGGTCTCCTGTGCCCCAAAGGATTTTAGCACTGCTCTGAGGTCCCCAGACACTCCCAGGATCCTCTTCTGGTGGCCTCTTCCTTCAGCCATCAAAGAGATGCAAGAAGTCAGGTCAGCAAGGCGAGATGCCCCCCCCGAGGCAGCTGCCAGCCCCACAGCACAACGGGTAAAGGCCTGGACAACAGTTCTGGCGGCCACGGGAGGGGGTATTCACCCATCCCACAAAAGACAACTCAGCACCAACAACCAGACCCTACAAGCGCCCATCTGCTGCTGCTGTTTACAAGCGCCACGGCGACGCTGCGGGGCGGCCATTGTCACAGCTCCCGAGCTGGTGTCCGGGACGCCGCGGCCCGCAGGCGCTGCCAGGAAGATGGCGCCCTGCCCCCTCCCTCTCCCCGCCCTGCCGCCCGCACGGGCAGCCCCGCCCCGCCCCGCCCCCCCCCCCGGCGGAGGCGCGCCGGGCAGCGCGAGCGCGCGCAGCTCCTCTCCGCGGCCCCGCGCTCCTCCCGCTGCGCATGCGCGCGCGCGCGGGCGGACGTCTGCCCGCGACGGGGCTTGCGCACCAACATGGCGGCCGTGGCTGAGGGCGGTGGCGGCGGCGGCGCGCCTCCGGCTCCGGCAGTGCAGCGTGCCGAGCTGGGGCCGCTGCTGGCCCTGGCCCTGAGGCCAGGGGAGTCCTGGTGAGCGCGGCCGGCCCGGCCCCCCCCCCCCCGTTCCCCTCCCCTCCCTTTTCCCCCGGGCGGCGGGGCCTGTGGGAGCGGCCGGGCCGTTGCTGAGGGGCCGCGCCGCCGCGTGCCGTGTGTTGCAGGTACCTGGTGGACAGCCGGTGGTTCAAGCAGTGGAAGAAGTACGTGGGCTTCGACTGCTGGGACATGTTCGGCGTGGGCGAGCCCAGCCTCTTCCCCGGGCCCGTCGACAACTCGGGGCTCTTCAGTGGTGAGTTCCGCCCGGCGGCGCTGGGCCCTTGCGGAGGAGCAGAGCCGGCTGCGGGGCCAGCGGGGGCAGAGGGGGTGCCGCGGGTCGCGGCGGACGCAAGCGGCTCGTGGTACCCAGGTTTCCCTTACCTCGCGGTTCAGACTCGTGTAAGTAACTTTCCCGCGTTGTTAGAATCCGAGTTTTTCGTCGTGCTGCTCTCACTTCTCAAGCTGTGTGTTTGGGGAGGATGCAAACGACCCTCCTAAAGGTTGCGAGCAAGGAGATGGCTGAGGTTTCTGCTTGCCCTTGGGGACTGTTGGTATCCCTTAGAATGATGGGAGTGCGTTGTTATTCGTGTCTCAGCTCTTTTTCATTGTCTCAACTCATTTAGTTATTTTATTGGGATGTCTTTGTAGTAATGGTCAGATGACTGTTCCTGTGTAGATTTTAGCAATATATGTGAATAAAAACCTACATGTGAAATAACTTAGTTTTGGTAGTTAAAAGGGAGTTGTTTCAAAAAGCAGAAAGATACCTGGTGCGTGGAGTTGTGAAGTGTCTGGCTTCCTCCAGGCTTCTGTGATAGTATATAACTCTGTATAGTTGCTTGCCTGTCTTTAGTACTTTTTCTGTACAGTTCAAGGGATTCCATACCCTTGTTGGTACTTATACTGACAAATTATTAATAGAGTGCAGTACAGCTTTTCTGTAGCATAGGTAAAGGGATGTCTGCCCAGAACCTAGGTCTAATGCAGGGCCTCCCAGCCACAGAAGTTGGAAGATGCTGATCCCATGTGCTTTGTTTTTCTAAAAGTGGTGTAGAGTGTGTCTCAAGAGTCAGGAAGAAAAACTTATCCTGCTCCATTTAGACATCATATCATTCAGAACTTGCTGTGTGAAGGAGACTTCAGAGTCTTTCCAGAGGCATGACCACAAGTGCTCCTCTTCATATGGGCCCTTCTGCAAACATCTGTCATGATCCCCTAATAAATATTAGAAGTGTGATTATCTGTCAGTTTTCTACAGATTTAAAGCAACTTAATTTATCTCTGTTACAGTTTATAGACATAAGATCTATGCATTGAGTGTCTTAAATGTCTGTAGTTCTTGAGAAGAAAGAATTCTGTTTCAGGTCATGCTCTCTTTTTTCTTCCTTTTAGATCCAGAAACTCAGAGTTTAAAAGAACACCTCATTGATGAACTAGATTATGTATTGGTTCCCACTGAAGCCTGGAATAAATTAGTAACCTGGTATGGTTGCATAGATGGACAGGAGCCTATTGTAAGAAAAGTAAGTATGGATGAACCAAATTCTCTTCTGCTTTTATTATTTTACCTCTGCAAAATTTAGATGGTGTTTATTGTGCTAGTTATGAGTTAGGATAGGATGCTCAGCACCTCTCTGGAGATAATAGCATGAGATGCTTTTGCTGTGTCTGAAAGAAGATGACTTTCTAGTATTACAGTTAAAAATGCCTAAATTTTAATCAGTTTTCATTTGATGGGTTATATGGGGTGAGAGTTATGAACCTTGTTCTGGGTACCACTTTACACTAATAGTTGTTTGAACCAGTGCAGTTCTTTCTTGTTGTGTGGAACAACTTGAACTTTATTGAAAAATTCAAGTTGTTATGTCAAACAGATCAGTCTTCCTGGACAGGAGGCAGTGTTGGAGTAAGTTGCCTTTTAATCTTAGATGGCTTATAGATTTCCTCTGGTGTTTTTTTGTTCTTTGTTTTCTCTTCCAAATATTCTGTGATCCTAAAATCTGAAGAGAAGAGGTGAGGCACATTTTTCGTTTTAATCTCAAAGTCTGTAAGATGTTCCTATTTTTGTTCTGCAAATGCAGTCCTGAATGAATCCTGAATCTGTTCTGAAAGGTAAAATTCACAAGTCACTTTTTTTGAAATCCCCAGTCAAGCATTTGCTTTACTGGTAAAATGTTTTTTGTTTTTATTTTAGTCATTGATTTTTATGCTGATTTAATTGAGCAATGCCAGTCTATGGGGTACATTGTCTTCGTGGTGTAGCGATTAGTCTGTGTTAAAATAATGTACAGAATTAATACTGCTTAAGTTTAAGTTGCATAATCTTACAGGAAGTGCCACTTCAGTGTATGCAAAACCCAGGAAAGCATGGCACCAGAATGGTAGGAGGAAATAAAATTCCTCTCTTACAAACGCACCCATGCTGATGAGTGATGCTGAAATGTTGTCATTTAGTGTGGACTAGAAATTGTACCTAGTAAGAAATGCTGACATGTTCAGACAGCTTGAATGATCGAAGTTTCTCTCTTCATCCCGTGTTCACTCTTTTGAATATTGATACAACTCCCATGTGTACTAACCAGAACCAGGGGAAGACAGGTGGAAATGAGTTGCAGCTTATGAAGGTGATGATTGTGGTATTGATAAAATCAGTGTAGACTTTCTATTCCTCATGGAATTATCTGAGAGAAACGCTAGAACTACTACTGGGCACTGACTCTCCAAGTAAGGACACTAGAAAGCTTTATTTCATGAACTGGCAACCCATTTTCACAAAACCTGACCTATCTTTACATAGTCTCCTTCTTAAAAAATTAAAAAGTTGGACAACAGATCTGAAAGTTACTGGGAAATAAATGGGTCATGGACTTGACTGCATGAACCTCCTTTTCTTGGGGTATCAGATTCAAGTATTCAACGCCCTAATTGCTGGGCAGGAGAGTTTACAGCTAGTGTTGGTTTTACAGTCAGGTGATGCTGAGTTATCATGGTCCAGTGAAGAATAAATTTTGTAAGTTTTGAATTGCCAGGAGAGTTTCAGTGTTTGATGTTAACCTGGTAACAGAAGTGGATTTTGACATAAAAATTCTTGAAATAGAGTGTAATAATAGGTTTGTGGAGTATTAAAATCTCTGTAAAAACCGTAAGGTAAAAAGTCTGTGGAACGCAGAGCAGAAAACTTACAATGGTGACAGCCTTTGCAGTGGAGAAGTGACCAAAAAAAATCAAAGAATAGGCTTGGAGATGAGTAACAATTTCAAGCCACAGTCCTGTATCTGAATATGAAATGGTCAGTCTCTTCTAGCAGGATTCTCCAGATGGCATTTAAAGTGACGTATTTAGACCATTAAAGGATTGTAAGTTTAATCCTTTCCTAAAACTAGATCAATTGTAGTTCATGCATCAGAATATCCGTAGAAGCAGGATTTGGAAAGAAATTCTTTTTCAGGCTTTTTCAGGATTTCGTTCATCCCTGGGCTCCTGATGATCAGAGACAAGTACAGGGGGATTAGATTTGTCTGTAGTACAGGTGTACTAGTGATATTTTGTATTGTGCTCTCAGGACAATCTTCTGTCAGGTCGTAATAGAAAGTGTACTAATGTGCAAAATAGAGAACAGTAAGCTTGAATGTCTATACCAGCGTACCCAACTTGCTACGCAATAGGGTGACTTGAGTTTCACTTCAGTAAACTTTGTACAGAGAGCAGGTTAGCTGTTCAGATGCTTTTAGAAGACATCTGCAGGCTATTAGGACAGATAAATGGAAATAAGAATCCCTAACAGAAACACTGATTTGATCAGGAATTTCTTCCAGGAAGTAGTTCTTCCATTTCTGACTACAGTTCTCATCTATTTGTTCTTAACACTAAAATCACAGAGAAAGGAAAGCCCTGTTTTCTAAATTGCTTCTGAAAAAGAAATTGAAAACTTGTGAATTAGTTCCTTTGATTCTATTCTTTTTTTTTTTTCCTTTTTTTTTAAGGCCTAATTTGCCTGCCCAGAAGTTGTTTAAACAGGGATTTTTTTCTTTCTGTTCCTGTTGAAACAATAAAATACTGAAGATCTTTCCAAATTTATTTATTTATTTGCCTTTAAAGCACTACCTTATGTATCTAACACAAGCTTATAAAAGCTCAGAAGGGAAGGAGTGTCTCCCCAGACTCTCATAGTGAGTCCTAGTTCTATTTTTTCCATTCTTTCTAACACTGAGTGAAGTTTATTTTCT
Organism: Dromaius novaehollandiae; assembly: GCF_036370855.1. NCBI lineage: Eukaryota > Metazoa > Chordata > Aves > Casuariiformes > Dromaiidae > Dromaius > Dromaius novaehollandiae. The sequence goes on from NC_088109.1 coordinate 847,603, forward strand.
GTAACATGACACAAGTTTTTAAATGGAGTTTGTAGCAGGTCTGGTGGCATGCAAAAGAACTGTTGCTTTTAAAATTTGTACCTGCTTGTTAAAATATGTGGCTGTTCCTAATAGCTTTTGTATGATGGGATTGTACTGACAGTCCACTTCTTATTTGTATTTTTTCAAGTGAGACTTCCTCTATCTACTTGCACAGTGCCAGCAATCGGTGAGACTGTTCAGCCCAGCTTCCACTTCTGGTATATATGTCTTTAGCTTTACCCACTGATATCTATGAGCCCGCACAGCAACCTTTTTTTTCTTCCCTTGATCTGAATTTCACTGGCTTTATAACTGCAAATAATTGAGGTTTGTTTTATAGGCTAAGTTTTAAAGCATCTGTTTCCAAATCGATAAGAAGCTAATACACTTCAGCACCTGGGAAGCAATGCGCTTTGCCAGTACAATCTTAAATAGCCTACACTCTGGCTTTCATTTTAAGAAAAGAACTTGATGTTGCTTCAGTGTTGCAGAAGGCTTTGGGCTTGTTCTGTGGTTTGCCTCAAAAATAGGCGAGGAGGAGTGATCATAGTATTTAGATTAATGAAATTGCAGATTTAAAAATAATTCACCTATATCTAAACATGTAATTTTAAATCATTATCAAGCTGGAATCTCAGCAATAGAGCCAGAAAATGAAACAAGTGCAACAATTTTAAAAATAGAATAGCTTAGTACTGTGCATCTGTAGCTGAAAACTTGACTCAGGATAAAGAGAAATAGTTGGTGTTTGAGCATAGGGGAGTTCTGACATCAGTTGTAACTGCCACCATCGTAGTGAGATGTCACAGTAGATGTTGTGTGTTCTGCAGCTAAGTTCTTTTTGTCCTGTTGCACCACAGTCATCATGTAACTGGCCTCTAAAACGTAGTGGCATAATGTGGTTTGTGGTCTGTAGCTGAAGAATGGTATCTAGCTTTAGAAGATACTTTTGCTTAAGAAAAAAAAAATCTGACAGCTAGTGGGATGTGCAGGTGTATCCATTGGAGTATCCTCTCAAATGTGAAAGTGATTTTTAAAATGGCTTCAAAATAAAGCAGGCTTATCAAAGGAAATTCTGCCATATTGGTTTGCTTTTGCAGAGAGAGAAGAGTGAGACCCCTTCTGTATGCTATGCAAGAAAATAATTCATTCTTTGTTGCATGGGCTGTCTTCTAATAGAAGGGATTTTGTTCCAACACTCCAGGCTTGTTTCTTTTTTATGTAAACCTTAGCCAAAGGCTAGATGTAAAAGGTAAATATTTTAGAATTCGCTGATTGTGTGATTACTTTTTTTTCACCTGTAATTAGCTGACATTACCAGTTTAGCTATGATGATAGACCTTTGGAGCTTTCTAGTGGGGAAGGAAAACAATGGGATTTTTGTAATAAAAAATAATAAACTTAACAAATAAAATGGCAGAGAAGCTGTGACTTTGATCTGGACTTCGAAGCAAGTCAGTGTTCACTTTAAGAGTCTGGCACGTCAAATCCTAAAGACATAAGACATTTAAGCAAGTGTATTTTATTCAGGACTATTCAGTAAAGGATTTTAACTTTGTTTCTGTTATTTGCCTTATTGCATCTGCCTTCTGTTTACAGGTAGTGGAATATGGTCTGTTTGTGAAGCATTGTAAGGTCGAAGTTTATCTTCTTGAGTTGAAACTTTGTGAGAACAGAGATCCTGATAATGTGGTGAGCTGCCACTTCAGCAAAGCAGATACTATTGGTGAGTGTCTCTTGATATTGAGAGCTGTGTTCTTGTATTCCCCCAAGATATTTTGGCCCTTCCAAGAAAGAGGTTATGAACTGGAGCAAGTCTAGTGGAGGTCACCAAAATGGTTGGGGAGTGGAGCATATGATGTATTGGGAGCGGCAGAGGGAACTGGGCTTTCTTAGCCTGTAGAAGGGAAGGCTTTGCGGGGACGTCTTAGTAGTCCCCTGGTACCCATGAGGCTGTTACTGAGAACATGGGGTCAGGATCTTTACTGAGGTACAAAGCAAGAAAACGGGGGACAATACTCATAAATTGAAACAGGAGAGGTTCCAACTGAATATGATGGAAAAAAAAATTTCCCTGAGGGAACAGGGCCTAGAGGAGCGGGGAAATCTCCATCCTTGGAGATTTTAAAGACCCAGCTGGATAAAGCCCCAGCCAGCCTGGTCCAAATTCGGTGTTGACCCTACTTTGAGCGGGTTGGACTACAGGCTTCCTGAGGTTCCTTCCAGCCACAGTGATTCTACATATGCAATGCAGTGAGTCAAGGTTAAGAGCATTAAGGAGCTTGTTACTAACTAACTTGTCCTTGAGAAACATCCATGTTATTCCTGTGTAAAGCAGTTCTAGCTCTGGTTCTCCTCTGGCTCCTTCTTCCTTGTATGTGAATGAATATTTTAGCCATTTTATTAACAGCTCTTCCTGCCCAGCTACTCTTCCTGAAATTTGGTGTCTTTCTCTGTGTCATTCCTTGTATTTTCCCATGTAAAAATGCTGAATGTCAACTTTGATGCTGTCCATAAAGATGCTTCTTTCATTTTGTTGGTATATAACTGAAAACACTTCCTGCTTGAACCTGTATTTTCAAATAATAACTTGTTTCGTAGAAGCTGGCCTTTAGGCAGAAACTTCTCAACATGACCCATTATTGGATTAAGCGTTTGACGCACACGTTTATGACTGATAATAGAAATTTTTACTTCTATTTAGTTTCAGACTAAATGATCAAGAATCTAGATGAGCAATTGTAGCTTCCATGATACATTTTCTACTCATAAGATACTGATGCATCAAGGATGTACCTCCTTGCTAAAAGTCTGGCTTGTCACTTTTTTTTTTTCAAAAGCACTTGTGTTTCAGGAGCTCTGTTTTCTTTTGTTTCACCCTCTCCCCTCAAACAGCTACCATTGAGAAAGAAATGAGAAAATTATTTAATATCCCAACTGAAAAGGAAACTAGGTTATGGAACAGGTATATGAGTAACGCTTACGAGCAGCTCAGCAAGCTGGATAGTACTGTGCAAGATGCAGGGCTCTATCAGGGTCAGGTAAGGGGCTTTTTGTTGTTGTTGTTGTGGTTGTTTTTTTTTATGATCACAATAAATGATGGCAGTATATACTAATATGCTCTGCAGTTTACAATGTTTGTTTTTTTGGGTAATGCTTTATCTAAAAAACTATGGGTTTTTAGATTCTCATGTACTGTATTCTCTAACATGAAATCTATTTAATTCCCTTTTGTGTATTTTGAGCAAACATTGAGGAAGGGATTGTTAATGATTTTTGCAGCGCATATATAGTAGAATTGCAGTTATCTGTTTTTTATTTCATGAACTCTTTTTCAGATTGTTCTAATAGAAGTGAAGAATGAAGATGGAACGTGGCCTAGACAGTCTCTTCTGGCAAAGTAAGCATATCTGAATGGGTTTCACTATTCTGTCCAACTTGCTCACTTCATTTTAGTGACAATTTGTTCTCTATGAAAGCCCAGTTGTCTCTGGTTATTGTGGGCTTCTTTCTTCTGGGTATTTTGAAGAAGGAAATAAAACCTTGAATGTAAATATTCTTTGGTTTCTTCTGCTGCCAGTTTATTGTCTTAGCAACCTTCTTTGATTTTAAAGCCCGTTTCAAATAGGCAGTGTAAGGATTAAATAGCTTATGTTTGTACAGTACTTAGGAGACAAGCAAAGTGCTATTTATGTTAAGCTGGCCTGCTTAAAAACCTGCCTCTGTGGACTGCACAGTCAAATAAGAACTCATCTCTTACTACTGTAGAACAAAAAGGGTGTTGGAATGCATTGCCAAAGCTGCTAGAAGTGAGTACTCTGAGTGCTGATAATTCCTCCTTAAAGAGGATATAGAAATAGCTTGACTTCTTCCTCCACCCCCCAAAAGACAATCAGAAACCTGTAGATATTGACACAGCTCTTGCTCCTTTCTTCTCTAAGTTAAAGAATAAGAGATAAGATGGGGGCTTGATGAAATATTTTATGTGTATATAATGAATGTAGAAAGTAAGTTGTATGCAGTGATGAGGGAAACCCTCTGTATCCACTCTCGTATTACAGAAAGAAAGTAAAGAACAGTGAAACTGAAGTCATCAGACTCAATACTGATAAAGAACATGTTTTTCTGTACAATAAAATTAGCATATGGACCTCGCTGCAGGAGAACTCATTGAGATAAAGATCTCACTAGCATAAAATGTGAGGACTGGTTCAGAATTGGATTGCCTGTGGAACCTACCTTAAGATGATACTCTACGTTTGAGATATAATGCTTAGTAAATGGGTCATGAGAATGTCCATGGGATTGCAGTGAACTTTCTGTAAGAGTGCAATGTGAAAAGTGCATAAATACTCATCACATACATACACACATACATAAAAATTTAAAAAATCAAGTGTTGCTTGACAGCTGCAGTGAGGCAGCCATGCATAGACCACAGTGCGAAGTCGGTCCCAAGCTGGAGTGCTAAGATTTTTGTTTCCGCATGAAGCAAAGCTAAAAAGGAGCCCTGTACCTTTCCCAGACATCAGTTGTCTTTTGTTTTCAGTAGCTAATCTGATATGTAAACGTATGTATCTCTAGTGATATTTAAGTGAAAGTGGTTATCAGTGTGCAAGTTAATATTTTCTTATTCAATAGGATTGTTTATTATAATGTAGAACTCACGACATTGTTTGGCTTGATGGGTACCTGCTGATGACGGTGGTGGAGAAAATAGTAACAAGTCATACCGATAGGATTATCTGTTCCTTTGTACGTTATTCTGGCTATTCCCTTTTCCCTTGTCTCTGTTAGTTAAAGAAACTAAGCATGTATGTTCTACGTAATTGGTTTTCCTTACTCAGGTGGGTGCATTGGTTTAGAAAGTTCTGTTCTCTGGCTATTTGTTTCCCTTGTTTAGTCTTGTAGGTTAAATGTATAATATCCATTTGTTCAAAAACTATTTGGAAAGATAGAGGAAGAAGCGGCTGGCCAGCTAGATGTCCACTGCTCTTCAGGATTGACATTGGTGTGTGCTGATCAGCATGCAAACTGCTGATCAAATGATAAGGGCCTCTTTGTATGGCCAGGGAAAAGGTGCCTTAGAGGAAAATAGTATACTTTGTGTTTGAATCAGAACAATCTCTGTTGGACTAACGTTATGCCATCCTACACCCAACTCAGCTGTGTTGTGTAAGGCAAGTGAGGAGAAAGATGATCGAACTTAAGCTTCCTTCTGTGGTTGAAATGGAAGGAGAAAGAAGTTGAGCACTTGCTCTTCCATAGGCTTATGCAAAAGGTGCCAACAAACAGCAAGTATTTTCCTGTTAGGTTTAATAATGGCTTCCATGGCCTTTTATGTCTTTAATAATGTTGTGCAGCAGTTGATAACCCCCAAAATATGTATAAATCATACTCATACTGCCAGAAGTGTGAGGATAGCTGCACTGGATTTGGACCAGATGTGTCCAGTATCCTGCCTCTTAGTGTGGGCAGTAGCAGATGCATGTAGGAGGAGTAAAAAGAGATTCCTTATAGGAAGATTGTATAAATAACAATACATGTGCTGTGGTACACTGCTATCTTCCAGTAGCCTGCAGTTCAGACTTTTCCTGAGACAGTTGAGTCTACATATTTGCATTTAATAAATGTTGATGGTCCAGGGAATTTTTCTCCTGCTTTTTGGTGCTCCCTCTGTTGCCTATCTTCACTCCCTATCAAGTATCAGTGGACTAGGTGACATTCTAGACTAGATCATTCATTTGTATAGGTTAACGATTTTCTTCTACCTTTCAAGAGTTATTTCACAAAGCTTTTACCTATTTTAAAGGGACTTAAAGTATAGTTTGATATTCTTTACGTATTTTTGTTACTGAATCTATTCTTGGTGAGTAGGTTAAATTTAACTTATTTCTTGAATCATTGGTAGTGTTCCACACTAATCCATTTGTAACTGTCTATGCTTATCTTTTCACTTTAGTCATAATTGGTTCTGAAGTTCATTTGGTTTCCTTTCCTATTTAGCATACCTTCATATAAATATGTAAATACTGAATACTTTGTAGTTCGTAATTTATTTGATGTCTGAGTAGTCTCCAGTTATTTCTCATCTTCTTTCAAGAATCCTTAATTTTTCAAGGCTTGCTTTTCTGAACTGTAGCTTTATATATAGTTCATTTAATTTTGTGAATGCATTGTCTAAATTCAAGCTTTCTATAAAGTTGAAATCCAGCAAAGCACGTGGCAAAGATTTATTATTAATACCAGTATGAGTCTTGTAAAATTTGGGAACAGTATGGATCCCCTCCAGGACAGCAGGAAATTATTTTCAGATAGAGCTGTTTTTTAAAAATCAGAAAGTTTAGCTGCTCATTTCACCATGTTCTTTCATTTGCCAGTTATCTGATCAAATAAACCTCATGTGAAAGCGTACTCTGCAACTTAAGAGCATGCTCTGAGTTGATCATTGAAAACATTGTTTTATTCTTTTGTCCTGGAAATACAAGATGCCTTCCTGTAATGAAACATTGCCAGCAATTTAACTGTGGTGAAAAGCTGGTAAAAGGCTCCCTAACCTGAAGTGAAGGGTTCAGATATTGTTGATGGGTTGCGACATGGCTTGTCTTCCCATAGGCATGCGTGTGTGTGTCCATATACATGTTATGTTACCTCAATATTATATATTTAAGACCGCAGTTTAGTAAGTTTATTACAAACTAATCCACAGATTTTATATGTATAAATAGTCCCTATTATCGTGGGTAATTGAACCAAACGGAGTTGGTCAGAGAGGAAATGGGAGAGAAAAGTAGCAAAAGGGAAGGTATAGAATTTCCAGCCCAGAAAAAGTGTCTTATAAATTCTGAGCACTGATGAGGTGCTCGGGGTATGAAGTATTCTATAGTAAGGGAGGTTCTTGTCTGTAGGAACTAACTGACACTTCCTGGAAGCAAAAGGTGTTGTAGGAAGTGAATTGGGAACAGTGTCAACAGGATGGCTAAGAATGCTAACCAAGAGTTTCACCCTAGAAGCTTGTTCTGCTCTGTTGTGGAGCTAAGCAAATCTGTAACGTTGATAGGTGCTATATTTCCTAAACGCATTTAGGTTTTGAAGTTCTGAAGGATGGAGCCCATCTTGCTGCATCGAATGTCAGCAGGAGCTGTGAATGCTCTATGTTGAAGAGTGGTTTGGAGCAACGTGCGCAGGGCTGAGTTGAATTTACTCCAAATTTTAATCCCTTTTGACACATGTTTTCCTTCAATATTCTGTTTCTCAGCTGGAGAAACTATTGTTTAGCCAAGACCATGGAGATCATATTTGGAGATTTTTCTTTGATGTGCATCACTGTAATATTAAAAGCTTAGGAGAAAGCTCTTCTGTAATTAGACTTTTAATGGCATAAACCAAATGGGAAGTAGAGCTATCTGCTGCCAAGAGAAAGGAATGGTGAGCATCTGTGTAACTGCAGAATGAGGCCTTGGGAAAGTAGGAGTTCAGGTCATTCATTACTTGCAGAATGCATGCGCAGAAGATGACTGTGAGGTGTGAGAGTTTGCTGTCAGATTTCCCCCACCACTATCATCATTTGCTGCTTGTCAAAGGCCCTGACTTCTTCTGGAAAGCTGCTTTTCTGCATGCTTCGCACTTGACAGAGTGATTTCAGAATTGTAAGCATGCTTTGTTTCTGAACAAGGTTAGTGTCAGTAACTCTCTGAAACTTGGTCCTTTTCTAAATTTTTATTTACAAGATTCCCCAAAATATGAGCCTGAACTCGGCTAGTTCAGGATTTGTCCCAGCACTACACACTCTGTAGCCTGCATAACATTTGCTTAGCACAAATGAGTAAGAAATGGGGTCAGACTTATAAAAAATAGCACCTTCTCCATCAGGTATTGCATGATAAAATGGGAATTTTCACGAAATGTAGTTCATATCTGCCTGGAAGTTGTCTGCCTTTCTTGTCAATATGCAGTTGCAAACTATCTTTCTGATTCTTGAAGTCACTGCTAGAACTTTTTGCTGTTTTCTCTTCATGATGTTCTACTTACTGGTAGCCTTGTCCACTCGTTACAGTGGACTTCTTTCTTCCTGGTGTTCTTTTTGGTGAAAATGTTGAGGAGTTGTCACTTGGTTGACCCATCTTGTAACTCATATGTAACTCATAACTCACTCTCAACTACTTCATCTTGATTTAGGCATCTGTTCAATTTGATACAATATTTCAGTGATACTACATGTCATACAATTACTGTGAAGTTTTAATAAGACATGTGTGATTGATATGTACTTTCTAAGGACTTAATGCAATAATTAAATGCCCTTTCATGTTTGGAACTGTAATATCTCCTTCCCCTGGTCCCGCATGTCCTGATGATTTCAGAGGACCCCTTCAGCAAATGGGGTTAGATTGCATGGGCACGTCTTTATTTCCTGACTTTAAGTGCTTGACTTTGCATCTGACATCGTGCTTTCAGAGTGGCATCATGTGCTCAAGATCTGTTGAGGCTGCTTCTGTGTGTAAGTTTTCTAAACGAAAATCCTTTATGGTCTCTAGTTTGCCAATTAAATATAAGTTTCAGCTTTGCTTCCTTTGATGGAAACCTTTTGTCCAAATATTTTTAATATTTTTGCTTTTTATATTAGTATTTTAAAGGAAGAGGATTAATTCTAATGTATGTTCTGAAGATATCCTCAGCTGAATTGGAAATACTTTTCCTTATCTCTGTTTTCCTGCCACTTGAGAGTCTTTTGCAATATTTTTTCAAAGCGTTTAGCTAAGCACTTACTCCACTTATCAGCCACATGGCCTCACAGTTTCCATGCTAGATTAATCTAACCATGTCATCTTCATACCGCTCGTCTCCAGATTTCTCTCCACTTTCCCTTTGGGTGGGTCACTGAAAGTTCATATGGTAAGACTTATAATTGCTGTCTTTAATTGGCAGACTGGTAACAGTGTACATCAGTACAGTTAAGTATGAAGTAGTATACGTGAGGATAAAGAACTTAAGCCCTGTGTACATGCTGGACTCTTGTGGCAGTGTGACTCTGGTCCTGGTCCAGTCTCCTGATTGCAAGCTTCTGTAGTAGTCAGTGTCTAAAAGTGGAAGCCAGATAGATACACTGCAAGCAAAATACATGTTTCTTTTAAATGGAAAGATGATTGATCATTAGAAAACTTTACCTGTGGTTAGCAGGATTGGCTATTGCTGGCCATTTTAAAACCATGATGGCAGATCTTTCCAAAAGAGGTATTTTGGCCCAGATGGGAGTTAACTTGGGAGACAACTGTGCTTAATTAAGCAAGTCTCATCCTCAAACCCATGCAGTTATTTTTTCAGACTTAACTGCTGCATGGCTAGATGAAGCCTTTCTTCACTGTTGTTTATTCCTGTATGGATAGAACATTACTGTTGTTGCAGAAGGTGTTTATCCCTGTCGGACAGGTAGCACCTTTCACCAAAGGGAAGCCCCAGGAGCTTGAACTCTTCCAGTCCAGTGTCTGTTATGCCCACAAGGAGCAAACAAAGCAAACTGAGAATAGGTTTGGCGGTAGCCTCTTGAGTAGTCCTAAGGAAAGTTATTAAAGTTGAAGAAGAAATAATGCTTATCTATGACTGGAGCATGGAGCAGGTGCCTGAGTGTAGCTCTGTTTCCAGCACAGCAGAAGTCACAGTATGTCAGAGACCATTGGAGAGGAAAAATGGCTTTTGACCAGTCAAAGTCCGTGTGTTCCACTGGAATAGAAATCCTTTGTGGGCACTGGGGATAAATCCTTGACATCCAGGACTTGTATTGTCACTTCTGCATGCAAACGAGGGAATATCACAATCACAGAATGGTTGAGGTTGGAAGGGACCACTGGAGATCATCTAGCCTTCTGGTGTATCAGCCACCCCTCCCAGTTTTGTATCATCAGCAAACTTGCTGAGGGTGCACTCTGTCCCCTCATCCAGGTCACTGATGAATAAGTTGACCAGTGCTGGACCCAGTATTGACCCCTGGGGGACACTGCTAGCTACAGGCCTCCAACTAGACTCTGTACCACTGAGCACAACCCTCTGAGCTCTGCCATTCAGCTGGTTCTCAATCCACCTCACTGTCCACTCACCTAGCCCACACTTCCTGAGCTTGCCTATGAGGATGTTACAGGAGACAGTGTCAAAAGCCTTGCTGAAGTCAAGGCAGACAACATCCACTGCTCTCCCCTCATCTACCCAGCCAGTCATTTCATCATAGAAGGCTATCAGGCTGGTTAAGCATGATTTCCCCTTGGTGAATCTGTGCTGACTACTCCTGATCACCTTCTTATCCTCCACATGCTTAGAGATGACATCCAGGATAAGCCATCACCTTACCAGGAATGGAGGTGAGGCTGACTGGCTTGTAGTTCTCTGGGTCCTCCTTCTTGCCCTTTATGAAAAGTGGAGCGATATTGGCTTTCTTCCAGTCCTCAGGCACTTCTGTTCTCCATGACCTTTCAAAGATGATGGAGAGTGGCCTAGCAATAACATCTGCCAGCTCCCTCCGCACTTGTGGGTGCATCCCATTGGGTCCCATGGATTTGTGGGTGTCAAGTTGGCCTAAATGATCTCTAACCTGATCTTCCTCCACCAAGGGAAAGTCTTCCTTTCTCCAGACTTTCTCCCTGGTCTCCAGGGTCTGGGATTCCTGAGGGCTGGCTTTAGCAGTAAAGACTGAAGCAAAGGCAACATTCAGTAACTCTGCCTTCTCTGTATCCTTTGTCACCATGGCATCCACCCCATTGAGCAGTGGGCCCATGTGTTCCCTAGTCTTCCTTTTGCTACTGATGTATTTGAAGAAGCTCGCCTTGTCGTCCTTGCCATCCCTTGCCAGATTTAATTGCAAATGGGCCTCAGCCTTCCTCTTCGGGTCTCTGCATGCTCTGACAACGTTCCTATATTCCTCCCAAGTGGTCTGTCCCTTCTTCCACATTCTGTATATTTCCTTCTTCTGTTTGAGTTTTGCCAGGAGCTCCTTGTCCATCCATGCAGGTCTCCTGCCCCCTTTGCTTGACTTCTTACTCATAGGGATGCGCCAATCTTGAGCTTGGAGGAAGTGATGCTTGAATAGTAACCAGCTCTCTTGGACCCCCCCGTCCTTCTAGGGCCCTAACCCATGAGATTCCTCCAAGCAGGTCCCTGAAGAGGCCAAACTTTGCTCTCCTGAAGTCCAGGGTTGCGATCCTACTTATTGCCCTGCTTCCTCCTCGCAGGATCCTGAACTCCTCCATCTCATGGTCACTGCAGCCAAGGCTGCTCCCAACCTTCACATCTGCAACCAGTCCTTCTTTGTTTGTTAGTACAAGGTCCAGCAGCACACCTCTCCTCGTTGGCTCCTCCACCACCTGTGTCCAAAAGTTACCATCAGTGCTCTGCAGGAACCTCCTGGACTGTTTGTGCCTAGCTGTGTTGTCTTTCCAGCAGATATCAGGGTGCTTGAAGTCCCCCAAGAGAACCAGGGCCTGTGAATGTGAGGCTACTTCCAGCTGTCTGTAGAAGGCCTCATCGACTTCCTCTTCCAGATCAGGTGGCCTGTAGGAAACACCCAAAACAGTGTCGCCCATGTTAGCCTGCCCTTTAATCCTTACCCATAAGCTCTTGACTTGCTCTTCATCCACCCCCAGGCAGAGCTCAGTACATTCTAGTTGCTCCCTCCCATAAAGAGCATCTCCGCCACCTCACCTTCCTGGCCTGTCTTTCCTAAGAAGCACGTAGCCATCCATGACAGCACTCCAGTCATGTGAGCTATCCCGTCGTGTCTCTGTAATTGCAATGAGATCATGGCCCTGCGACTGCACACAGATCTCTAGTTCTTCCTGTTTGTTCCCCATGCTGCGTGCATTGGTGCACAGGCATTTCAGAGAGGTAATGGAGCGTGCAGGTTTCCCAGGAGGGGTGCAAGAGGATCCTCCGTAATCATGTCTCATGTGCGCTTCCTTGGCTGCATGCATCTGCTGGAGGCATCCTGACTTGAGCCACGTTTTGCTGACTGCCTTGTCCCTATAACTCTCCCGTTCCCCCATCTTTCCTAGTTTAAAGCGCTCCTTACCAGGCTGGCCAACCTGTTGGCAAAGACACATGTGCTCTGCTTTAGTGAGGTGGATCCCATCTCTCCCCATCAGTTGTCGATCTTCAGAGTCCTATGGTTGTAGAAACCAAAACCCTGTTGCCAACACCAGCAGCGCAGCCAGTTGTTAACTTGGAAAATCCGTCTGCTTCTCCCATCCTTCCCCCTCACTAGCAGAATTGAGTAGAAAATGACCTGGGCTCCCAGACCCTTGACTGCGATCACCAGAGTGAAATATCCTAAAGAGAGCTCAATATCAGGGATTTATGAACAGCAGCCTCATGGGCTTAAAATGGGAAGCATTCAAAGAAAACACCTTTCTTAGCTGGTGCTATACCTTTCACCTGGAACGACAGCTACCTTTATGACCATCTTGTAAAATGTGGGGAGCAGCTGTTCTTAGTAAATCTTGTTCTCCGTTAGATGCTAGACAGCGGTATATCAGATCCCTTTCAGCTTAAAACGTTGTAAAGTGCTGAGAACTGAGCAGGATCAGCATGGTAATTCATCTAGTCCAGTGTCAGTGTTCAACAGAAGCCAGAGTTGGAATTCTTTTTTTAAAAAATATGAGAATGTTGTGAGCACCCTGCTAAAGGTGTACACAGAATAGCTTGCTTCTGCTTTGAAGTCCCGGCATTTGATAGTGGGTGTTTTTTGCCTTTTTTTTTTCCTTAGTCCTCGCATAGGAGCTATTGTTCTTTTTGAAAACGTTAACATAAAATAATATTCCTCCTCTCTGATCCCAGTGACTTTTGGCAATGAGTTCCCCAGCTTAGTTGTGTATTGTTTGAAAAGTATCATCTTCATTGGTTTCCCTTTATTTGGATTTTTCATCTCTTTAATTTTTCCTGTAATATGTCACAGTGAACGCTGTCCTCCTCTTTGGCTCCTCTAAGGTAACAGTCTCATCTTTTCATTCTCTCATATGAGAACTTTTGCTCATTCTCATCTGAACCCTCTTTAATTCTGCAGCATCCTCCTTGTGATGAGGCGCCCAGTATTGCACACAGGATCACAGGTCATGATTTCATGTAAAATACAGTGTCTTTACTGGTATTTTTCATCCCATTCTCTATTCATCCAAGTATCTTGCATGTCAGAGGTTTTCATGAAGTTGGCTACAAAACTTCACACTTTTGTCACTTATTACAGATAAATGAGTAACCTGTAAAATGTAAGAGTGCTTAGAGTTTTTCTCCTTCCCTTTTAAAATTTTCAGTAAGATGCAGTCTTCTCTCTTTCTATTAGATTTTCTTTATATTATTTTTCTGACTCTTACTCTGAGCATTTGAGTCAAATGCCTTGTACAGAGATGCTGAATTTTCAAGTCCGTAATCTCATAGATTGTGTCAAGCTTTTAAAATAATAGTGTATTTTAAAATATGCTTTCCAAGATACTCTTCACTCGTGGTAGGTCTTTTTGTTGTTGTTTTAGCACATTTCAGGTTTAGAATGGGTTTAGGGTCTTGTTTTCTGGTGGAAGTTCCCGCTACAAATTATGCCTGTGTTTCCTTTGCTCATGTTATACTTCCAAACTTGTAAAGCTGTTTGTCCTGCTGCCTCCTGCTTGCGGTGGTTTTTTCCTCATCTATCCATTTTTGCTCCGTGAAGATTTTCCAAGACTTTTCTTACTGGCATCTAAGCTATGCATATGGATTTTTACCTTGTGTAATTTCAAAATTAGGGCCTTCTTAACAGAGATACAAGAATGAGTTAAAACTTGAGGACGCTGTCACCTGCATTTGAGCAGACTAGACTGACTGTTACTTGGCTATTTGGCGTCACCCGCCTTTCTGCATTCAGTTTTGCACGTTTATTAAAGCAAAGATGGCCGGATTAGACCATTTCCCAATTAGCTCTTGCTACCAAGGAGTGACTTGGTGTCAAAATAACTTCTTTAAACTGGTTTGCTTAGTAGTGTCTCATGTTTTTGTGTTGTGTGGAGTCACAGCTCTCCGTGGCAGAACCTTGTTGGATTATAATGGCTGGCTGCTCTTGCACAACGTTGTGTGTTCCCTTCCTTTCACAGATGGGGAAAGCAGTAAGGAGGTATAGTCTGGGCTTCCTAACCAGGCAGACTGAGGATTATGCCTATTTCCATCTGAGTTCTCTCGGGATTTTCTTTAGGATTTCCGTTATTTAGCATTGTTCTCACTGTTCTTTTTTTGTCTTCTGCTGTGCAAGGTATCAGCTCCCACTGTGTCCTGTTGCTTTTATTGTTCCGTTTGGGTTTCCACAGTGCTTGTGATATCACGAGGCTCAGTCCTTTCAAGGCATTTGATTTAATTTTTTCCTTTTCCAGTACAATTCTTAACTCTTAGCTGGAGAAGTAACTCCTTTATGTGTCACCTTATTGGCTTGGGGGGAGGAGGGTTGGTTTTTTGCTCTGTATTAGTTGAAACTTGTCCTCTTTTCCAGTGTGGTTTGAAGGCCTCCCTCCCCTTCCCCAATTTCTGAAGTCCAACAGGTGTCTGCCTAACAAATGCTGCTGCTCGGCTCCTCCTGGATTTTCCTCCAGCTTCATTTTTAGAATTCAGCACCTTGGGACATCCAGATATTCTGTGCCTAGATGAGGCTTCTGTGGTCTGTTCCTTGCATTGCCTTGCAACATGCTATCGGTGTCCTAGAGACCAGACTCCTTCCCTGTCATTTCCTGAGTTTGAGGTGTTTTGCAGCATCTGCTGCCGCCTTTGCACCTTGCAGAAAGTTACTGTATAGCTTTTATGGTTGCCACATCCTGAAGCCTCTACATTCCTGATAGTTGTGTTCCTTCCACTCCATCCTGTGTTGTCTCCTCTCTGTTTTCGAATGCATCAACCTCTGCAAAGAAATTGCCTGAATCCAGAGTCTGGAGGCCCCGCTGGGAGGCCCTCACAGTTCTGCTTACGTATCCTTTCACCGCAGAATTGGTTTCCTGAGAAGGATGATGCGTTTTGCTTCTGCCGTGGGTGTTTACAGCAGTATTCCTTAGGTGCCGTGTTTCTAAACAGCTTTGTCTTTGTGCATCCATGCATCCAGCGCAGTATCTCCAGCCTCATGATGCTGAGGATTGAGATGCTTGCACTGTGTGAACATGGCAGTGTGTCTTGGCCCCAAGGAATGTAGTTATACAAGCTAGACTCCGTAGCATACTGTTTAGTGCTCACTCTGATTATGTTCTTGCTAATTAATATCCTGTTTGATTGGTAGTCTGTACTTTAAGTAGAGAAGGGCTTTGTTTGTTGCTTTTTACCCAGAAATATTTTGTGGTCTTAATATTGGGGGGGTTTGCCTGCTTGTTTCAAGGTGATTTATAAGTAAACTTAAAGCTTTGATTTCCTTTCATTTGCTCCATTGAACTTGCCTTCTCATTTCAGTCTGAGATGCAGATTTTGCTTTAAGCAAGAACTGCTACTCCTGCTTTTGATGCTCTTGCTACATTTTCTGTTCCAGACAAGTGCTTGCAAACATGACCATGTAGATCAAAGCAGTAAATTCTGGGTGGAGGAACTAACTTTAAAGTGACAAGTCCTTGGAGTTTTGTGCGGGTGGGGAGAGGCTGAAAAAAGCAGTAGCACTGTTTCTGCTTTTTCCTTTCTCCCAGATCAAGTACTGCAACTAGCAGAAACTTTACTACCTCTTCAAAATCATCAGCAAGTTCTTATTCCTCAGTGTCTGCCACTTCTGTCATTACTAATGGTGATAGCAGTAACTCCTATGGACTGAACAGCTCCCACCTGGGCAGGGGGTAAGAGCAGGAACGTTTCTTTGTTTTCCTCGTCCTTCCTGTGAATACTTCTATGCATCCTTGCCTGAGTAGAAAAGGAGTAAAATACTGCTTCTGCTACCCTTGCATATGTGTTACCAAACTTGTTTTGGAAGCAACCTTATTCTGCTCTTCCCTCCTCACTTGGAAATGCATGTTCCAGAGCTTACTAACTATTAGGGCATTGCCTGATTTCTTTTTTTTTTTTTTTTTGAGGGGGTTGGGGGTAAGAGAGAAAGGATTATATTCCTGTCTCTGTCCGTGTTAGCTGCCTTACCAGGTAGAGACAGTAATTCTCTCATCGGTTCTTACAAAATACAGTACAGATATTTACAGTAGACTACTGCAGTAGTATAGTGTGCTGTGTACTTGTAGATACAGGAAATTAGTGTGTTAGGAGGCATAAATTAAAAACAGACTGCGTAGAGGTTAACATTGCCAAAGTTAGCGCATATCCTTCACACTCCTGGTATCCAATTTTAGCCAGTATGGTGGAGCAGAAACATGCAAGCTGGTGCATTTCATTAAACAGTTTTTTTGACTAGTATTTGATGCTGCTCTTAAACATTACTGACACTGCGTAAACTTACTGTGGAGTACATTGTGTTGTCTTTCTTCCAGAGGTTCTGGCTTTTCCTATAACTCTTACAACTGCAGGGACTCTGCTTCCCTGTCACAACCTGGACTTTGTGGACTCAGTAACCTTGGAAATACCTGCTTCATGAATTCTGCATTACAGGTAAAAATTGGAAAGAGCCCTCTTCAGAATTAAATGCAAGAGCAGTTGCACAGAAGACAGAGATTAGTCTGTGAAAAGAAAGTGGTTTTTAACATAGCTCAATGAAGAGATTGATATGGGAATGGAAAAAAAAAGCAGATCATGTTTAGTCTGGCTTAAGTACTGCATATTAATAATATAGAGCATCGTAGGGTATGAGGGACTGTATCTGAAATACATGGATTCTGAAAAGGTCATGGGGGAAGTCATAGTAAACAGGTACTTAACTAATATAGGATCCTAATGCTGTGCTCTGGGAAAAACAGGGTGACATAAGGGAGGACTTAACCTGTGTGTATAGCATAAGTGAGATGAGCAGGCCACTGCACACAGATCTGGGGTCCTTGTTTAAAGACTGTTGAAAAATTAGGAGTGGAGGAGTTTAGCCTGGTTTGGGGGATACATTGTAAATGTTTTACAAAGCTAATAGTGATTAGGTTAAATAAAATATAGCAATCTTCCAGGGTTTTTTGGTTCATTTAAAAAAAACGCAGAGACTTGTTGCAAGAGGTTGTTTGCAAAGGAACTCAAAATGTGAGCTAATTTATTGTTAAGCCAGCTTTGACCTCGGTGTGGCACAAATGGTACAGAATGACTCCAGTCACCTTGGAATAGCTTCAAAAACCTGTTTCTAGAGCACTTCTTAAAAAAGCTATAATGCTTTATGTGCATGGTGTTCAGGATACCACAATAAACCTGGACTGCCTCATCTTTTTTGGTTCAGTATCACTTTATTATCCGTTGTATCATGGTAACCTTAAAACGTATTATGCTGTATTGAATTTCACAGCTGAGAGTCAAAAATACTTTTATTAATTTTGATTATCAAAGTAACTTAATCCAAACACATTTCAGTCTTAATTTTGCACAGAAATTATTCATGTTAAGGACAAATTAGGCTTTCCTATATTTACCATTAGGTTTTAGTTTCCTAGGCTTTTTTCTTTTCAAATGCAAACTTCTTCCTTATTTTTTTTTTTTGCAAATTCCTGAAAACTTGTATGTAGGCAACAATTTCCCAATGAGAGACTATGGTCAAATGGTAGCAGTATGTAAGCACATGAATAGGGAGGTACTACAGCGTTCTGTCATTTCCCTGGAGAAAGAGGCGAAAGAAATTAATGTCTGGGCCTTGAAACTGGAAGTGTCTGATGGGATAAAGTTCATAAAGTACACATCAAGTGGGTTAAAGTGAAATAGGCTAAGCAAGGCAGGGCTAGATTTTTCCTGACTTTTTCCAGATGCCATTTATAACCTTTCTGAAAGATCTGCTGTAGCTGCACATATGGGTCCAGCACTGTGCAGCTAATTGCTACAGGTCCTGAAGCTTCAGGCCTTTAGAAAGAGCCTGGATTTATTTATTTATTTTTATTTACTTTTTTTTTTTTTTGAGTTCCCTTTTTTTGATTTTTCCCTTAAGCTCTGCCTAATATCTGATAGGGATTGCTGTGGGAAATTGAGCTAAAAAAAAAAAACAGGCTGTAATCAAAGGTCTTTTTTTGTTTGTTTATTGAAGTGTACTTTTGCCTAAGCAAGGAAAATAGCATCTATTGATGTATGTTAATGCAAGTAGGGACAATATTAAAAATGGGATAAGATGCCACACAGGAAAGACTTGCTGGTTTTCCTACCAGCATAGGTAGCATCCAAAGAATTGTTTTATAATAGGAATTTGAATGTTGTGGTCTCCTGTGTTTTTGTTCTTTTTTCTGTTTTGTTGTGTTGTTTTAAGATAACCATATTCTGAATTGCATTTGTTGCCCAGACCCCAAATAGATTTTATTTTTTTTTACGTAAACTATATAACTGTATATTCAAATTCTGTCCCACTAGATTTGTTAATAATTTACTGTATGCTCTGATGTGGAAGTTGGGTTTGTTATTTCACTGTCACGCAGATTTATGATCCTGTGCAGTAAATTCAGTTCCCTTAATGCTCTTTCAGTGTCTAAGCAATACCCCACCTCTGACCGACTATTTCCTGGAAGATAGATATGAAGCTGAAATAAATCAGGACAATCCTCTGGGGATGAGAGGAGAAATTGCAGAAGCCTACGCAGAGCTCATTAAACAGATTTGGTCTGGGAGACAGTCTCATGTGGCCCCACGTATTTTTAAAGTAAGTACTCCATGTTCTAGTAGCATAGTTTTGTGACAGGAAAAATAAAACAATTAAAGCTATTATGTCTTTTAACAGACTTTGGTGTTATGAAAGCAGTGATAACAAATTGCTTCAGTGTTGTGTCATGTTTTAAGTAAATGATTTTCAGAGTACAGGGAGGAGTTTAGAACACATGACTGAATAGTATCCTACCCCAGAATTCATTACTGTTCCTAAACACTACGTGCCTTATTTAGTATATGACCTTCTAGCCTCTTATATGCATCTGTACCTGAGGACTCTTGGCAGATGGATCAAAATGATCTTTGCTATGAAACTAGGCAAGGTCAGATGAATTGTCACTTGCAAACTTTAATCAGTGAGAAAAGGTGTGCAAGCTATAAATTAAAATGGAATTGTAAGGTGGAGAGGAAAGTGCATCTCTTATCACGTTATTTATTGATTTCATGCTCTCTGTACTTCAATGTAAAGAGCTGCTTTTATCTAGAATGCTGGGATGTAGCAGTTGTAGTCAAACCCCTAGAAGAACTTTATTATATTTAAAAGAAAAAACAAGGTTAAAGATGCTACAGAGCAGAAGATCATAACTAACACATCCAAGGAACATTAAAACTTTGTTTCTGTAGTACAATCTCAGTAAAATGAGGAGGAAAACTTCTCAAATATATGAAATAAGCAATGAGCATCCTGCAGCTGCTGCTAAGGCTTTGCATGATGTGGTCTTGAAGTTAAGAGTAGGTGCTTCTCAGACCACTGGAGCAAAAGTCTTGTGGGCTGCAGAAGTCTGTTCTCCAGGGTTGTAGGTAGTTCTGCAGCAACAAGATGTTTCTTAACTTCTGTGACTTGGGGTTGGTGACACATCATGCATCGCTGGTTAAATTGTTCTGTAAATTTCTGTTCAGAGGGAAGTATGTGGAATCAGTAGTGGATGTCAGTAAAAGTGTCATAATATGGGATGTTCTTTAAGACTGGAATAAGCGTAACTTCTCATTTCTTAGGACAGTACTGCTTGCCTTGTTTTTCTAACAATCATTGCTGATTAGTGACAGTGTTACCTTTCTCTAATGAAACAGCCTTCCAGTTTGGGCTCACTTGCAGTCCTCTTCCTGAGTGGTTAAAATGTACAAAGCATAGCTTCAGAAGCCTGTTGGACTCTTCATGTTAGTGGAAAAATTAGTGATGGGATCACTTGGCTTGACAGGTCCCTTCAATTAATTGTTGATTTTCCTGTGGGATCCTTTCTATTACTTTTCAGAAGCAGGAGTATTTCAAATGGCCCTGTTGCGAGATGGCACTCATTACATGAAATAATGTAAGCTGTATTGGGGTGTGCTGTTGCTATCACAACTCAGACAAGTGTTACACTTCTTCGGTTCACATTTCTGTTTTTAGAATAGCTCAAGGCTACTGAAACTGGGTTTTCAATCTTAGTTTTAATCCCATTGCAGAAGATACTTATGAACTAACACAAGCGTTTTCAGTCTCGCAGCCCACCTACTCCAAGATTCTGTCTTTTAGCAAGTCTGCACTGTGGTAACTGCAGGCTTCTGGAAGAGCAAAGCTAAAAGTACAAAATGCATCAGTTTGGTAGGTTTTTGTGTGTTGGTTGTTTTCAGGTACCTAAACTAATATTTGTAATTTGGATTCTGAGCATCACAGCACTAAATGCATTCTTCCCTCTCAACACTTGGAAAAGATGAAAAATATATGGGAGAACCCTTACTGTGTCAGTGGCCACGTCAGTGGGTCCACTACTAATGTACAGTAACATAGTGTTGATCTCTGCAAAAGCCAGGATATGACTGTTTTCTTTATTCCGTTGTCTTTTACACATAACTAATAGCTACCTCCTCTAACTCTTGCATCATGTTTTAGACACAGGTTGGCCGTTTTGCTCCTCAGTTTTCAGGATATCAGCAGCAAGATTCCCAGGAGCTCTTGGCTTTTCTTCTAGATGGCTTACATGAAGATTTGAATAGAGTGAAGAAGAAGCCCTACTTGGAGCTGAAGGATGCCAATGGCAGACCTGATTTGGTATGGTGCTCTTTATTTGAGGGTGGTGCAGCCACTGCTTCTGAGAGAATATAGTTGAGTTTTGTTGACACTTCCTGCCCTATTTGCTCGTCACAGGCCACACAAACATCCTCCCTGCAAGACAGTGCACCTGGGAGGGGAGAACACAGTCACGCTTTGTGGCCTATCTCGTTCTTCATGACAGCTTGCAACATACAGCTGTTGCAGGATGCATTAGAGCAGAGCATCTCTCTTGTACTGGCATGCAGGAAGATGTGCTTATGATACAAGTTGAGAGAACTAATAGAGTGCTACATTGGAAAGAAGGGAAGTTGATCTTGTGACATAATTAAACAGTTTTGATATACTGACAAGTCCAGAGTAAATATATTGGGGAGGGGGGGGAAGATTTAGGAGCCTCTAAAAGTCAAATGCAGTAATTGTTTTGAGCTATGTATAACTAGTTGTTTTTCCTCGTGACTGGTAATAACTTTGTGGTTTGGTCTTTTCATGCATGATACAATACATGTGACAACAGCAGAAGTAGTGTATTAATCTTTTTTCTGAGAAACTGCTGAGCATTGTGGGATGGAGAGGATCTTTGCCCAGCATGTCTTCATTTTATTCAGATACTTCCCTTTCCCATTAATGTAAGAGATGCACACATTTCTGCCCTGCATCCATATCACTGTTGGAGCTAATAACTCTGTTCTTATCTTAACATCCTTGTTAATGACACTACCATTGTAGTGTGTGCTGTTTGTACATATGGCATTTGCATATTTATTTATAAATATATGTGTGTATGTGTGGTATTGTACTGTAAGCTAAAAACATCATACTAATTAGAGCTTCTAAGCACATTAAATAGACAGATACTAGTTTGTAGATGTTCTTAGGTGAGTATAAGGCATCTAAAATCGTATTACGGAAGTCCTCAGGGGCTTGGAATTGGCTCCTTTTATACTCTGTCTCTGGGACGTGGACCATACAGTTGCAAGAGGAAAAACTCTATTTTTCTCAGAAGCTGTAAATGCAGTTGTTTTCTGAAAGCAGGCAACAGAAGTCCGTTCCTCCTAGAAGAGAACGGAGCACATCTTCTTAGCAGCCTTCCACTCCAAAGGACAGCGCACAAGCCTGTCACTGTCCGCTCCACTGTATTCGTGTTTCTTACACTGCTTGTACCAAGGCATATTTGACCAAGTGATTTTGCTAAAATTCATCTAATATGTCTGACTTGATACAGAGCCTTGGTTTCACCAAGAACTCCATTTGTCTTAGGCTGGACACACTGTGGTGGACCCCTTCTCTGTGAAATTTCTCTGTGTCTCGCAGTATCAACTTTGAGTTTTCTGTGGTCCCTGTTCTTACCGTGCTACTGAAGTTTGTGAGAACTTTTTTTTTTTCTTTCTTTTTTATAGGTGGTGGCAAAAGAGGCCTGGGAGAATCATAGACTGAGAAATGACTCTATCATTGTGGATATTTTTCATGGCCTTTTCAAATCTACTCTTGTTTGTCCCAAATGCTCTAAAATTTCTGTGACCTTTGACCCCTTCTGTTATTTAACTCTTCCATTGCCCTTGAGAAGAGATCGTCTCATGGAAGTTACTCTAGTGTATGCAAATCCACAGCACAGACCTGTCCAGGTGAGGCATGCCTAGAACATGAATCTCAAAGTCCTCTGAGGCTCTTTCTCTTAGGTCTGTTTTAAGGTTGAGAGTTTTCCAGTCATCTAAATAGCATTGATGTCTGGTTTGGGGGGGAAGAGGGGAGTATTTTTAATGTAAAAACTTGGAATTGGGCATATAAAATCAAGTGGCTTTGAAAAATCTCAGTCCATGAGACTAGGATCATGGGTGAACTGAAGGTGACTTATCTGTTTCCATGATGAGCTTTCTTGTATGACATAATGACATACTGCTCCATGAAAGCAGTAATGTGTTTGCATAGTCATTGTTTACTTCTGATGCCTTGGAAAATGTCAAGGTGAAACTTCTTGGAATGGGTAGGACCTTTCAGCCTCAAAAAGAACTGATAAAACAGAGAATCTCTTTTGCAAAATCTAAAAAATGACTTGATGACTTCTAAAGCCAGCTCACTGCCAAGGTAGACTTTGTTGGTTTGGGTTTTTTTCCAAATGGGCCTGTGGTTAGGCAGATGCTTACTTAAAATAGCCTTGCGCTTGCCACATGCGTTAAGAAAAACACAAGATCGGGGAGGCCCAAGCTAATGACTAGATCCCCTAATGGCAGATGAGCATTTACCAAAGCAAAAGCAAAGTGGTTTTGGAGGAATTAATTGGGAATACTTGCATGTGCTGTGCATTAAATGAAATTCCTTGCAAAAAAACTATTGCAGATAACCTAAAAGGAGGAATGAACATTTATTGTGAATTTAGTGTATAACTGTGAAATCAAGAATATCTGCATTAGTTCTTGTCACCCATACTTAAAAAAGGGATAAGATGGAAAAGGGATTCATTGAGAAAACGAGCAGGATTTACCAATAGTATAGAGACTAAAAGGATATCTTCTTCTGAAGATTAAGAGAACTTGTAGTAACCGGAGCTCTTCTATATGAGTTGGCTGCATGCATGCTCTGTGTTGCACCCTCAGTCCCCTTAAAATCAGTTCTTTGCATTTTGTGATCTCCAGATTGAGAAGGAGCCAGAGGCATGCGCTACCTTCCACCTCTGGTATGTAACACAAGGAGGAATTGTCTCCCTTATGGATTGTGCTAAGAGAAATGAGCTCAAATTTTGTGATGGCCATGGTGCGATATGCAGATGGATAGTAAAACTGGAAAGATCCCAGTGAATACTGATAAATAACTCCTTCTTGGTCAAGGGAAATGTGTGGTTTCCACATAATTTCTCTGAGTATGTGCCAGTCCACAACTACTACAGTGCCTTTGAATCCTTCTTTAAAACATACGGTACCAGTTCCTCAATGAAAAAAGGATCCTAGGTTAAATCAGACTGTAGCTACTTGCATTCTGGTTCCCATTTTTGCAGCCATGCACACTCTTGCTTGCAGAAACATCTCAGCCATGTTAAAAGCTCACAAATCTGTCTTCAGAAAAGTATGCAGTGTATTGGGAGGGAGGAATGGGTGGACTATCAGATGTTCAGCATCTGAGGTAGAGCACTCCCACTGACTTCACAGATCTTTCTGCTTTAGAGAGTGAAAATGTTCTTGGTTGTGCCCTTTTGCTTTTTGTTGTTTAATGTAATACATTGCGAGTCATATTTTGGATGAGCTCTTTGGAGTTTTTTCAGTACTGAGGGTGTGTCCAGAACAGAACTCTCTGGCTACACTTCCAGTCATATGCAGGTATGCAGAAGGATCTGTCCTGGTTTGCGGTCCACAAACATTTTCCTTCCTGCCTGTCATGACTTTCAACTTGGGTTCCAGAGTTACTGGAAGAGAATGGTTCTAGCACTTTTTTAAAACATAAGACTGTAGGTTTATGTACTGAGCAGACTTTCTTTTTGCTCTCTCCTTTCTTTTCGCTCTCTCCTTTTCTCTTTCCCTGATCAAAACAGGAGTCCAGCTTTTTAGGGCTCTCTCCTTCCTTCCTATAGCCTCTTCTTTAAAGTAGAACCAAAATCCAGAGGGCAATGAAGTGTGGCTATGAACTTGACTTCTGTAGCATGCCTATAAATTCGGGGCTTCCATTTGCTCATTTTCTGCCTAACTAGGGTTCATTTTGTCTGCTGTAAGCATGATTTTATTTTTGTTTCTAGTACCGGGTCGTGGTGCCAATGATGGGGGCCATCTCAGACCTGTGTGAATCACTCTCCAAACTATCTGGGGTTCCTGCAGAAAATGTAAGGTTAAATGCAACATAGTAACTGTGATAAATATATGTTATTTGTGAAGCATTTTGGTTTGGCTTTTAGGTGGGTGAAAAGCAGAAAGTAATGGAATAGAGACAAAACCATGAGTTTAAGTGCTGCTCTTTGTAAAATGAAAAGTTGTGTGAAACACTCTGTGTTCATTTTGACACTTCTATTGGAACAAGAAGGTTTAAGAGAAGGGGCAGAAGCTCAGCTCCCTGACATTAAGTGTAATTTCTTAGTAATGAGAGACGCTCAAAGTCTGTTTTGGGCCTACCTCTTTGTGGGACATCCTTTAACAACAGAAGGGTTGGGTGAGCTTTGGGGTGTTTTTAGGGTGACAGTGTAGCACTCCTGTTTTGGTCTCATTCAATTGTAAATGTGAATGATCTGTGCCTGAAATCTTAGTCTGTTGCCACCCCGATGCTGGAATCAGTGCTGTTTCCATCAGGCTGACTTGCAAGTATTGGGAACTTCGTCTGCACAGTACCTCTGTAAAATCAGCCTGTTGTTAGCCTTGTTTTTTGATCGATCTCAATGAATATAGCTGATATTGGTTGCTGTTACAGAGAACTTTGTTGCTCTGTTAGGTGTGCTGAAAATTCTGCAGAAGAAGGAATAAGAATAAACTGTTTGAATTTAAAGTTAGTTTGCCAAAGCTACTGAAACTCTTACTATAATCTCTTTGCAAATATCATTTGCTGTTCTAGATGGTGGTGACAGACGTGTATAATCATCGATTCCACAAAATCTTCCAAATGGATGAAGGTTTAAATCATATCATGCCAAAAGACGACATTTTTGTGTGAGTAAAGTGGGAAGATGCCATGATGTGAAGAATGCTACAGAATGCTTGCTTTGGTTTCAATGTATAAAACTTGAGTCTTTTTTTCCTCAAAATCTAAGCCTTCCTGTAGATCCTTTCCAATGCAGCTCCTATTCTTGTCCCTTATGCCTCTAACTAGACTCTAGTTTGGAAGTCCAGAGGTGCTTTACGTATGTGTGTCCCAGTAATAATGCAGCACCTCTCCTAGCAGCAGATCAGCATGTGCAATATTTGGTAGGTGTTTTCCTAACAAAAAGGAAGTCACGGCCCCTGGTGATATGAACTTGGGCTTTTTGTTGTGTATTCTCAAATATGCTTGCAGGAAGTTATTAGCTGAAGGTTGTAATCTGTATCTGGGTTGCAGTTGCACTTTCCCTGGTGTTTTTAGACAAGTTCAGACTGACTTTTCTTATGCTGCAAATAAGCCAGAAGCCTTGGAGCTGGTTATTAGCGTAACATGAAGTCTAAGCTGTTACACTCTGCCTCTCATAACATCCAACCTGGTTGGTATAGCACCGAGCTAACTGTGACTGTGTGATTTTTTTTTTGTTGGGCTTTTGAGTAGTGCTTCTGCTGTTTGCATCTAATTGTAAAAGACTGAGTAGACCTGCCTCAGTGGTTCCTAGAGACTTTAAGCTAAGGATTTGCTTGTGCTTGATGTACGAGATGACTCGGGTCATCTGCGAAATCTGGAGGAAAACCAAAGTATTGTTCCTCTATTGCAGCTGAAAAGCTGAAGTACTGCACAGGAAGTAACGCTGACTTTTGGGATTAGCAATTGAACCTGGAACTTGGGAGGTCAAATCCAGACCTTCAGAAGTCCAGTCTTTCTCTTTTTCTGTTAGACTGCTCCAGTGTCAGTATGTTGTTTCCATAGAATGTGGCCAGGTAGGATGCTTTGGAAAGGCATTTGGCTTCTGTGAAGACCATTTTGTCAGAGTATTTTAAAGTCACTGTAAGCAAGTCTCTCTTCAAAGCTAGTAAATGTAGAGAAGAAAGAAACATGGCATTCAGATGACTTTTCCTTAAATGCAGCTTGCAAACATGGCACATGCTCCCAGCTCCCCCTTTCACAGCAGAGGATTCTTCCTGTAACTTCTATGAACACAGTAATTACAACAGAAACATTTTCCTGCAGATAGAACCTTTCCATGGAAAACTCTGAACAGCTATGTCTGGAGTAGCTCTGCTCCTGGAGGGGAAAAAAAAGCCTTAGCTGAGCTGTAGCTCCATGTATATATTTTTTCGTTGCAGTCACCACTTCCTTTTCTGTGCTTGGCCAACTGTAAATGAAGTGGTGATGTGAATCATATCACTGGACTGGTCTGGGTTAAAAATAACCCTACAAGAAAGAGGAGAGGTAGCAGGAAGAAATCTCGCTAATCCAATTTTTCCACGTAAGCCCCTCTAAGATGATATGAGCACTGTAGGGACAAGAGCAAGCAGCCAGGCCCTGGGGCTGCAGTCAGGGGGACGTTGTGCGTAGCAGCTCCTTTGTTGGTGGTGATGCCAAGAAAATGCTTTGCAAAGCTGTATTTTCATATTCTAACCTAAACAACACTCTTAAATTGAGAAGAGAGTCTTGTCTCAAAAACATGACAGAGAAACACTTGTTCATAAAGAGCAAAGCTCTTTAATGGCAGATGCATAATTACTTTTATCACAGCCAGTCTGGCTTTTGAACCATTTCAGGAGTGGTATTAGTAATGTGAGGGTTCTTAATAGATGAAAACAGTGGAATTTAAGGACTCGTGTTTGCTGAGATTGGTGTGAAAGGAGAGATTGACCATACATCGATTTTGTGTTGAGATCATTAGAAGGGGAAAAAAAATGTGACCAGAACGGGTCTTTAACTCATTTCTGAAGTGCGGTTTGAATAATTCCTTGGTTCTTTCTACCCTTTTGCTGTTTCTTGCTTGGAGAGTCTGAGCTGAGTGGGCTGTGAGAGCGTAGCGGTACTAGCAGAAATTTTGAACCTTCTTTGAAAAATTAGAAGACTCAGCTGAAATTAAGAATAGCTATCTTAATTTGTTATTAATTGCCTTCAGCGTGTTCTTACTGTTGTCAGTTTGAAAATGTGCAATCTTTTTAAGGAATGCTCTGTGTATTTCTAGTATCTTTTTCTGTGATAAGAAATACTGCTTTTCTTTTAGTTTTCCTTTGCAGTATGTGTTTTTAACTTTTCCTCTTTTAGGAATCTCTGGAGGTCTATGTAAATTAAAACTCTGCATCAAGTTGAAACTGTCTTATACAAGTTTTTCTAGCTTTCCAAATCTTAAACTGTAAGACTATAAGAATTATCCGAGTTGCTTTTCAGAGGGATAATTTTGTCTGTTTGGACTTGGTACCTCAGTGCTAAAACACTACCACACACATAACAAAGTAATATCAATATTTTTATATTGGTATTTGTTATACTAGTATATTTATTATACTATTATATTGTACTCCAAGGGAGTCCCACCTCTGGTGGTAGCAGATGTTACACTGGCCCTTGTACATTTTAGTCACTGGGATTTTCCTTGAGTAGTCTGCTTGCTTTTCTTAATCAGAAGTAGATGCAGCTCTAACTTGCACCTTCCACAGCTACTCTGTCTCCAGGGCCTGGACTCAGGCACTGAAATACACATTTATTTTGCAGGCCTCTTCTCCAAAACAGGGCAGTGGGGAGCAGCTCTGTCCTCTCCCCTTGTGTTCCTTGTTTAAGTTGTTCCATCCAACCTACCTGGTTTAACTTTCATTCCTCAAATTTCCTGTTTATTATGTTTTAAGCATGAAAACACAGCTTGTGCCCCTATCTTACGTGCTAGATGAGTAACCTAAAGCTTTCAGTCTTGCATCTGAGTTGTGTTGATATAACTCTGGAGCTGGAAAATAAACTGGATCAAGATGTAGATCAGCATTAAAATAATCATTTTTCTTGTCTGGGATGGTGGCTCAGAAATGGGGGCAGGGGCTGCTTGAAAGGCATTTCTGAAAAAAAGTGCTCCTCAAGATGTGGTGTGAGTGTTACCTTTCTAGCAGAAGTTATTAACAGCAATTGTAACATACCATATTGGGGCTTCCTGCCCTTTGGAAGACCCTGTGTGATGTGTTGCCAGAGAAGGTGGCAACCTTGTAAGGTGCTTAGATTACCCATGTGCTGCTGCTAACTTCAGGGGTTTATGATATCCCAACAACTTAATTTACCTTGTAAGGTTGCATGCAAATAATCTTGCCACTTATTAAACAAGGAAATCAAAAATATTTCCAAATATCTGTCTTTAAGCCACTTCTGCATTTAAAGAGCAAACTTGCTTCCACCTGAAGCTAGAAGTCTGTAGTTGACATCATGTTTAGTCAAGCAATACTTCATTTCCCTGAAGTCACTGAAGACGATCCAAGTGCCTACTGAAAAGTCTTTTTGTTCTTTGGGTTTAAATAAAGGCTCGTCCTTTGGAGAAGTGAGGGAAAAGGCTCAGATCTTTGGAGCATAGCTCTGTATGCCTGTATGTATTCTACAATGTTTAGCTTGAGAGAGAGCTTCTCTTCCAGACTGATGTAGTTGAGTGGTGTATCCCTAGTTAAACTGTGGTGTATATAACTTTCTGTTTCTGAAAGAAAACTACGTTTATATTAATAAAGAGCGTAACTGCTGTCTATGAGAAAGTATTCCTGTTTAATGGTTTACGTCTACAGTAGTTTCACCTGAAATTCACAGTTTAAAAACCCCTACTGTTGCACAAATCATGCTAACCTATCAAATATTTCATATCATTGTATTTATAAACTTCTAAAAAGGACTTTCTAGAGTGTTTGGTTGAGCTGAGAAGATAGGAATTGATTCAAGGAAGAAACTCGCTGGAAGCTGTTTGTCTACCATGTTTTGAAAATTTTTTTCCCCAAAATTTCATTGGGTCATCTAATTGCTTCATGCAGTGAGACTAAAATGTATCAGTTTCTCTATCTGCGTAATGGAAAAGACAAATTTGTAATATTACTTTTATCTGTGTTATAAATCAAATAGGAAATTTACACCCTTTTGGGATATTGTGCCTGTAGGGCAGCAGACCTCAGCAAGAGGTACATCAGCTATTGGTTGGAAAAGTGACCGGGAGGAAGATATCTGCTATTCGTGGTGTCTTTTGCGGGGTATGTTCTTGGGTACCGAGTGTTAACCTAGAAGTAGTTCTAGAAGTGCTTAAAGTTGATGCATGAAATGCAACTCGTGATATGACTGAAGACCATTAGCTCACTGTTTATGTTAAATAAGAAATGTCTTATCAATTTAAAATCCTGTATTTAAATTAACACGAGATGTCTAAAGATATTCATTGTCTAAATTACTCAGCAGGACTCTTCCCTAATTCATGTTTTGCTAAGCTCTGCAACTTCTAGCCCCTCTTGTATACTAACCACTGTTACTACTTTACAGCAGTGTCCAGTGGCAGACCTCCTGGTTTTCAAATTGTAATGCCTATATCTCATTACTGTATTTTGAAGTAATCGAAGTTAGATTGAAAGTGCTTGTTTAACTGGCTAGAAAACAAAGCACAAATCAGTGAGCAATTCAAAATATATTTTAATCAGTATAACATATTCAGAAATGGGTTTCTCGAGTGTATTTTTGCAAAACTTATATTTAAAAATTGCAAGCAGTTCAACTGGTCGTCTTGATTTTTTGTTTGTTTGTTTGTTTTTCATCCCCCCCCCCCCCCCCCCCCGAAGATTTACACTGCTGGGTCTTCGACTTTGGGTGCCTTCACGGGTCCCTTTGTTCTTCCTTGAACTCCGCACAAGGAAAGCTGTGAGAGAAGCTGCAGTAAAGAGCCTCGGTTCTCACGCCAGAGTTTAGATTGTCTTTTTGATTGCATAATAGTTTCCTCATCCCAAAAGCACTCCTCCCTTCACTGGCAGAACCGAAACAAGGTTGCGTTAATAATCATCCCTGGCTATTGCTAGTGTCCGAGAAGGCAAAGAGCAAGCGTGTAGCAGCTGGGTGAGCTTCAAGGCCCTGAGGCTCTTGATTTCTTGGGCTAGTGCTATCAGAGTGGGTATGTCTTGCTCCTTGCTCTGCTTCTCCCCCTCAACAGTGGATTCCCCTCAGAGTC
This sequence comes from Dromaius novaehollandiae, assembly GCF_036370855.1. Taxonomy (NCBI): domain Eukaryota; kingdom Metazoa; phylum Chordata; class Aves; order Casuariiformes; family Dromaiidae; genus Dromaius; species Dromaius novaehollandiae. The sequence goes on from NC_088109.1 coordinate 878,109, forward strand.
AGGTGGATCTTCAGTGTGTGGTTTTTGCTGGGTTTCCTCTGTTCTCAATGGGGTTGATTAAGAGCTGGAGCATGGCTGGGAGATGAGCAGTGGGGCAGGCTGACCCCCTTTCTGAACTGGAGACTGATTTGATCAAATTGCTTTTTTACAAATACTTTTCTTGGCCTTGAAACTGAGGATGTCACCTACAAGTTGGGTGATTGTCTTCTGCAACTGAAATCAGTTGTCAAAATGTCTCTGAAGTTTCAGAGCCTTTTGATGACTTAACCGGGCAGCTTGTCTTTTATACCCCTCTCAGCCTTGCCTTAAAGTGGATCAGGACTGAAGAGTTTTAACATAAGTGATCAGTCTTTTACAGTCTTTATCCAGGTTTGTTTTGCTGAAAGCAGTAGCCAGACCTGGGTCTGCGTATGAGAAAAATATCCCTTTTTGTTCAACAGATTTCTGTTTTAAAGTATTTTGCACTTGCTGACCAGCAGCACATCTTGATCGCGAATTCAAGGAGGAATCGAATACTGTAGGTTTGTGCCCCACCAGGGGCATGGTAAAGAAAGGACAGTACTACAACTGGAATTTGCTGTTTTACTTTTGACACCAGTGTCTGTCAATGCTCACGTTTGGATTTAGGCCCCAGCGTTAGCTGGCTGCTGAGCAGAATCTCATTTTCTGCAAAATGCTTTATTCCTAAGTGTTGCTAAACAGGAATTCACACGACACAGAGCAGTAGGAGTAACGTAGCTAGAATGAACTTTATTGTTTTGCTTATAGCTGTTTGAGAAAGGACGGGGTCTGCAGGCATAGACGCTTTAGTTTAGATTGTACTATTGAGACAGTGAATGCTTGGTGTTTCTGAAAAGTGCAGCATAGGAGAAATTTAAAATATTGCGCTTATATATGTATTTTTAAGTGATTTCAGCAGCTTGAAAAGCGATATTTTTCTGTTTTCGATGTAGAGATATCAGGAAATTTATGCTAGCCTTCTTTTCAGGGCATCTGGAACAGAGACACAGGTTATGAGTTATCCTAATAAAGTGGTGGGAGATCCTGAATCTGTGGGTGAGAAGGGTGAAATCCCCTTGGTCTTGGTTTGGAATTTAAGCTAAATGGACAATAATAAATAAATTTTTGCACTGGATCGTAAGATATGTTTTCCGCTTCAGCAGATCTCTTTCTGGCTTACTGATTCTTATGGTATTACCTGATGTGCTCTCTGCTAGTTAAGCCTCTAAAAGAGGACAAAAATGTGAATGTTTATTACGCTTCTTGGTTTTTAACTGATTTAATTCCCATATGCATCCCAAAGTGAACCTAACTGATTTTTCACAACAGAACAAAAATATGCACTTTTTTTTTCCAGGTCACCTGTAATGGGAGGAGAATTTGGGACCGCAGTTTTCCAAGCCCTTTCTTTCATAGGGCTTTTCCCTCATGATAGGCTTGGAAATATAGTGTAGTACTGATGTGAGATTTGTAAATAATTAACATCAGGGAAGAGGCAGTAAAATACTGAAATAAAGGGCTCTGATATAAGACTTGCAGTAAGGTTGCTGGCATGACATATAGGGGCAGTGCAGCCAAGGAGCAGTGGGAAGAGCCCTCTTCTCACAGCGTTGTAAATTTTTCTCTAGAGGCATGTTGTTCCTGTGGAAGGACAGGGAAATAAATCTGTGGCATACGATCAGAAAGTCACTTACATAAAGGTGGTCTGCAAATCAATTTGACAAAATGACTTCAGTGTTTGTGCTGAATGCTCTCATTCTCCAGGCTAAGCAGAGACTGGCATTCAGCACATAACCGAAAGCTTACTATTTCTTTTCCTTAGGTTCCATGAAGTCCAGCCCCACTAGGACTTCGGCTCCCGCTCCAATGCAACACCCCAGCATGCACCATGCTGGTGATATCACATCACCCAGGGATCCTGCTGGAGCTTGGAGCCGGCCTACAAGGGGTCAGGTAAGTAGCATTTGTGAAAACAAACTCTGCTGCCCAGTACTGCAAGGGTATCTTTTTTTTAATTATTTCTTCTTAGTTCTTAAGGCCTAAGAAGAAAAGCATCTTGATTATATACTGATACCCCTGTTTTCTTAGCCTGGCTAATGGGGGCATGTTATATTACATGTGTTGCTCACGTTGATGAAAATTTGACAAATTGATTTGCAGGTCACCTTTAACTTAGACGTGTACATTTGAATAAAATATTTAGTTTGCCATATGACCAAGTTTTCTACTTGCTTTTACAACATGCTGTGCTTTGTGGTTAGAAGAGTTTATGGTGTTGGACACCATGACTGGCTGCAGAAATAGCAGGTTTGATAATGTGACAGAGGCTACAAGAATTACTGCGCTGTGTCGGATAGGTCAGCAAACTAGCTAGTGCAGTAGTTTTATGTGAAATGTTTGAGATGTGTGACCTCCTGTAGTAGGCTGATCTGGGAAGCTTGTCCTCACTTCTCCAAATTGGGATTTACTTATTCGAAATGAGGGTTTGTATCCCTTTCAGAATGAATTTGTCCTTCTTAACCTTCAGAAAAAGACTTGCTTTTTGAAACCCCTTACCCTTTTTAACTTTCCTCTGTTCTAGGACTCTCACAAAACACTGTGACAGATTTCTATAGGGCAAAGTGCTCATTGTCTGAAGAAAGTACTTTGTGTTACATTTTCAGTTTCCTAGTTTACTTGGTTGTGTGTTTATTGTGGTAGTATGACAGTAAGGAGTATGGCCATTTCCTTGAAGAAAGGTGACTGTGCAGCACTCTTGCCCAGTTTTTTCCAGGCCTCCGTTCATTCTTATTGCAAAGTTTTGAATCTACTATAACTCGATGGTTGCATTTCTGAGTTAGTGTGTAGTAGTAATCTTGTTCAGATGCATCTGTGTTGCTAGCTTCTACGATAGTTTTTTTTTTCCCCCCACCGTTTTCTGTTGTCTTACAGAATATACTTGTTTTCTTGAGCATTGCTGCATACTGACCTGTAACCTACCTAGTCTTTCCCAGCTTGATTTTCTATTTATGCCCCAGCACTTTGGAGGGAATATTTGAATAACATATAGCGTACATATTAGCTTGGCATTTAGTTCAGAGTATTTTCTGCTTTCAGTGTCCTTTCACCTAGCTCTGCCATGTCTTGCTGTGGTTCTTCTAATAGTGTTCTAGGCATCTTAATTAACTTTTTCCCTTGCAAATTTAACAACTTCATTGCTCACTGCCTCCTTTCTGAATAATGACGACAGACGTGAAGCCTTCATGGTGCTGTTTAGTCAGGATGAAGACTAGTCAAGTCGTACCCTGTTTAATATTGCTTAGCGGTTTTCAGGCTTTTAAAAGTTGACGTGAGTTATAAGGGCAGCTGGCCAACATCTGACAGTGTGCTAGCAGATGAGCTAATGACTCTGAGCAACATGGTTTCAAAAGTCAGTCTGGTGTAGCATCATCTTTATTTTCTGTTATTTTAATAAGTTGTAAGGTACAGAAGTACAGTTTATTGCCCAGTAATTCCTAGTATTAGTTCTACAGGCTTTCTTAAATACAGATCTAGTATTTTATCTTAGATTTTTTTTAGAAGGGCTGTTGCTGAAGAGATTCAGAAAGTGACAAATACTGATTAAGTGTCTGCTTTTAGCACTGCTGTGTAAAAGCTCTTCTGAGAAGTCCAGTCTCTAGCCGGAGTGGGTAGGGGTGCATTTAAGTCATCTTGTTTATGTTCCACTGAGAAGCTTTGGAGGTGCTTTTTTGCAGAATATTGTGGGGTTACAGCATGCTGGTGTACCAAGGTTATTTATGATGGATGACACTTGCATAAGGGTAATACTTTTTCTATCCCATCTGTTCCGTCGCACAGAGAAGGTCTTTATCTGGGACCTGTGTGAGAGTAGAGTATAAATGGGGGCTGCTTTAGCCTCTGCTGTCAGAGCAATGTAGGTGGCACAAGAGGCAGTCACGAGAATGTGGAGGCATGTGTGCATCTTGGGCATGTCACGTACGGTTTGATTTTGCAGAAGTCAAGTCTAAGTGTCTCACAGGACCTGGAGTTAATCAGAGATGATATTCTGTGACTCAGTGTGGTCTTTTATTTGAATTGTACTACGTAAAATAATTCAACTTCTTGTGGTTCTTCTCAGGAACCGTTAGAATGTGCAAACTGAATCCAGTGCTTTTGTCTAGGTGTATAGCATTGGTAGCACAGGAAACCTCAACAGTAGTTTGTATCGGGCTCTTGTATGCTGACTCTGACCTCTAAAGGTCTCGTTGGGTTGGGGTGAGACTTTCTGCAAGGATATTTTGCTTCATGTACTCTACTGACATGGCTGGACTCCATGCAAGCCTCAGGCTGGGATCCTTTTTTTGTTCTAGTAGTATGGAGTGGAACCACCACTCTTAAATTTGTTCCCCTCCCTGCTCTACAAGGGCATGCTGAACCCCGGAACAAAAAGTCTGCCTCCTGACTGTTGAGAGGGGAAGTGGCTTGAGTGATGAAAGAGCTGTTGAGAGTTGGTATATTCAGAGACGTGATTGTAATCCTGGTATTTCTGTATAAGGACATCTTACTTGCGTGAAAACTTACTAAACTTTTTGGTTTTAAGATAAGTTTGGGGCAGGTGACTTGCCAGACGACTGTTTAAAGGGCAGTGTGACTTGGCATCCCTGAAAGCAAGTTCTTTTGAAATGAATAGTCCTAAGTACATATTGCAAGTGAACAAGGCAGTAGTGTTGGACCAGATGGTTTCCTTTGGCTCTCATATCTGCAAATATCTGATGTGGTGTTTCACCCAGTAGCACAAGCTGTGCCTTAGGCTTCTGATTTATTTTGACCATCCATCTGGCTGCTCTCCAGAGTTGATTGTTTTCTTCCAGAATGTTTCTTGCATGTTACTGTCCTTGGATTTTCTGTGAAACAGATGTTTCCAAACTGTTGGTTTTCGGAAGCATTGGTCGATCAGTGATGTGAGCCCTGGCCATAGACTGTACAAGAGGCTAGGGGAATGCAAGACATGAGGAACTGATGGGGTTTCTTTTTCCAGAAGGAACAAACACTGGGGAATTTAGAAGTGCATTAGGTATTTTTACTGACATTTTGTTCTGGTTGAAGTGATGGCTGGTTGTCAGGGTAATGTTTTATGAGAGGTGAATGACAATATGGATGCAAATTAGGAGGGTAAGGGCAGAGGGCAGATGACAGTCCATAGCAGGCATGTATCCCGTGCCATTGTGAGAAGTGTTTGTGAATCTACTATGTTTGTAGCACGAAGAAAGTGTAAAATCCCTTTTGCCCTTCTCAGGGGAACCTGTTGGGAGAGTTTTGTTGGACCAAGTTAATGTTGCTTCTGCCTCCCATGGTTTGGTAATGGAAGTAACCATTCCTCTGTCTTTAAACAGATACGAAGTTTGCAAGCCAAGTGAGGATGGCTCAGAATATGTCACTCTCTCCATTTACTTTCGGGAAAAGACAGTGAGGCAATCCAGCAATACTTCAGGAACTGTACTCTTTGGTCAGCCACTATTAATATCTGTTCTGAAACACAAGCTCACTCTGGATCACTTGTACACTGTGGTTTTGGAGCAGATCAGGTAAGTCATGTGTATAACTGAATCTTGTGCAAAGTTCTGGTGTTCACTCATCCAATTACACTGTAATAGGAACATCACATCCTTTTTGATGGGAATAATTTACTTTGATTTTGTGTGTGGAGCATCACCCAGATTTTGTATTACAGTAATGTCTAGAGGCACCATGGATATTTCAAGGCCTTGGGTTGCCGGGCTCTGTAAAAGCAGGCTGTAAGATACTCCTGGTGAGGGCAGTCTCGGGGGAAGTTACCTATTTGTTGCAAAGCAGATCAAAAGCAGAACTCGGACTGTGTTTTCTGGGCTCTCATACTAAGATTCAATCCAATGGGGCCACCACAACGTGATAATTTTGCACGTTCCATCTGCTGCCAGTAAAACTTGGTACAAGCAGTGAAACAGCATAGGCTTGCTGAATTGCTCTTGTCTGCTGATTCATTCTGAGAGATCTTGGCCTGTACATGGTGCTATGCAAAATAGTTCTGATTTGTTGTGGGGAATTAGTGAGGACTGTTATCACTGATAGTGGAGGAGATGCAGGTTTTCTGATGTAAAGCAGCAGTATGTATGTGTGATAAAAGTGTTCCCCCTGTTTAGCCGCTATGTGAAACTCCCTTTGGCAGAAGAATACTCTACACTGTGCCCAGACAAAGGAACCTGCAATGGCTCCAATGGTGTGGCTGAAGGTAAAGTCCTTTTTAAAATGTTTGGAAGCATCAAGCTTTTATTAGTCTTTAATTTGCATTGTGTGTCATTGGTTTAAGCTACAGTAGATTCTTTTATTTCTGCACGATCATTAAACCATGTTACTACATAGGACTTCTAAGTCACCATACCACAGAGAATTCTTATAGACCATTTTCCTTTCAAGAGACATCTGAGACATGAGTAAATAGTAGTTAGAGAACAAGGTGTTGTGCATTAATGTTGACCACTGTCTGTAAATTCTTGGTTCTCTGTCAAGTGTTCGGGTGCCTCCATCTAGAGGAGACTCCTTTTTTAGTATGTGCTATGAAAAGGCTAGCCTGTTAGGTCACAAGATGATTTCTGGAGAAATGACTGCAAAATAGCATTTCCAATTCATGAACCTAAGGTCACGGGGTCTCATGGATAGGCGGATGCTTATAAGGAAGCTTTTATGGTGATGACACTGCACGTTTCCATTTCCCCTTTGAAGGGGTTCACTTGTGCTGCTGCGAGAGTAACAATTGAAGCAGGTTAAATGGAAAATCTAAAACAGGGGGGAGGGAGGGGAATCTGCCTTTTTTTCTTTTTTTTTTTTTTTCCTCTCCAAAGTATGGAAATAACTTTGCTGAGGACTTGCATATTCCTCTGTTCTGTAAAGACACCCACCTGCAACCTTGCTGGTTCTCTTTTGGGATGTTACTTAGGGTGTGCTGTCAGAATGTGTGATCACTAACTTCCTGTGAATTGAGCATTCTTCATCATTCCTGATACTTGCCCAAATAGGATATAAAACCCAGTACATTATCTGGCATCTGCTAAAGGATAGAATATAGCTTCAGATGCAGCTGATCAGCAAGCACAGATTTTTTTTTTTTTTTTTTACTTTTTTTGCATGTTTTTCATTTCTTTGTAGAAGTAGTCCATGCATGTCCTAACAGGCTCGTGCAAACATTTGTCAGCGTGAGACTGTCAGTCTTAACTTTCACTGAAGCTCTTAATGTTGTGCTTGTCTTAAATTTTGCTAGGTGAAATTGAAGAGATGGAACATCAGGATGGGGGACAGGAAGGCAAGGAAAAGCTGGCAGAAATTGATCCCTGCCACACTGACGGTTGTATGCAGATTGAATCAACAAGAGATCTGCAGCCTCGCAAGAAGCAGCTTTTCACTTTTAGCCTTGTGAATTCCTATGGGACCTCTGAGATAAACTCAATTGTAGAAGGGAAAATACTAAAACTGAATGGTAATTATTACTCTGTTATCCTTTTTCTTCCTCCTCCTTACAACTTTACAACAAATATTTCATTATTCTTTCTTGTAGCTTTTTCTACACTTGCTATTGACTGGGATTCTGATATGCGGAGGCTGCTTTTTGATGAACAGGAGTCACAGGTTAGTAGTATGCTTTTTTCATAAATATTCTGTGAACTTGCGTGGTATTTCCTGGGTGGGGTCATGTCTGAGGTGGAAAGACCAAAAAGGGCAGTTTATAATACAAGAAAGGAAAGGCTGGAAGCTGGAGATGATTGTGGATGGGGAAGGGGCCAGACACAGCCAGCATGGTGAAGTTGAGCATGTTCATTTGCATGATATTAAGATGAAAGTCTTCATGGAATTGGATAAATCGTGCATCTCTTTCACTAGGCATTTGAAAAGCATGGAAGTACGTTACAACCACAGAAGAAGAAGGCTGTGGTAGCCCTCAGAGACTGTATTGAGCTCTTTACTACTATGGAAACGCTTGGTGAACATGATCCTTGGTAAGTTTCTCTTTGTGCCTCTCGCTTTCCATTGAGAAGCCATAGCTATTTGAGTTCACATAAGTTGTCAGGGGATTCTGATAGTTTCCCAGCTTTGTCTTCGTCTATGGGAAATCTATTAGTTCTGTTAAGTCGCTGACTCTATAAATACCTTTTATTAACCCATGTCTGTAATCAGCTTCCCGTCTTTACTGAAAAAGGTGGCAGTTGGCACGTAGCTTCCGGAGATCAGGCTATTTTTAACTTCCCCGGTGTACATGTCTCTTCCAGACGGTGTGAGAGAAAATAGTTATGGTAGCAAAGAGTGAAAGCATATGGCTGTCTTCAGGTTTAACTCTGCTTTACCTTGAGCTTGTGCCAGTCCCAAGCCACTCCTAATTCTACCAAAACTTTCTAGTTCAGTGGGGTTGTAGCCAAGTGGCTGTATAGAGTGTACGTCAGAGTTAAAATAACTAAAACATCATTACTGTGCGTGCAAGAATATTTTTGGAAGTTGAGTTTGTTAGCTGTATTAAGAAATTAACTTCTGTTTGCATTACGTGATTGTTTCTTATTAATTTCCAGTTACATATTGTAGATGTATTTGCAACATTAGCTGTTTTTTTCAGCTGTATAGGGAAATAGTAAAGGAATATCGGGATCTTTAAATCTTTATCTATGAAAAAATTAATTTTTGAACAACGTTCAGTTAATGCACTTGTACTAGGACGTTTTTACTACAAAGCGAATGCAGGTTGCTGTTTGGAAAGCTCTGAGAAAATTTGTTCTCTGCCATACTACACAAACCTAAAATGCCTTCTCTGTAGCAGGGCCTATACTGCACTATCAATGCATCCTTTAACAGAAGGACAGAAGTTTTTCTTTTAACATAGTCATTCATTTCCTTGTTTGTACTCCTTCCTCAGGTACTGCCCTAACTGCAAGAAACATCAACAAGCCACAAAGAAGTTTGATTTGTGGTCTTTGCCCAAGATTCTGGTGGTGCATTTAAAACGCTTCTCATACAGCAGATACTGGAGGGATAAACTTGACACTGTTGTTGAATTCCCCATCAGGTAGGATTCTTCTCTCAAGCTAGTCATGAAGAGTTGGTCAAGAGAAACTTACTTCTGATTTTACTCTTGTGCATGTTGGTTATTAAACCTGTAATTGGAACAGCCATGTCTACTGGGTTTGAACTGCAAGGCAACAGGCACAAGCAAAACTCAGGTAATCATCTCCAGGCAGAGGGCATGTCAGCAGTTCATCTGCTGCTGTGATCCCAACTGCTCTGCTCTTGAGAAGTGAGGTGGGCCAGGATGAAATTTTACATGGTAGACATGCTCCTAGGGAAATGGGAATGTTAATTGCTCTGGGTTAACTTTTTTGGGTTGGGTTAATCTTAACATGAACCAGTTCTACTTATCTTAAAGAATTCCAGTTACTGGCAGGTACCCTTTCTTTGGGAAACAGGCTAAAACATGGGTTCCTGCTGAACCAGACATCTGCACAGAAATTAGCACATTTTGGGGGCAAAGCTGCATTGTAGTGTTGAGGATTGCACATACATAACATGAAAACCTACCTCATTCCCTCTGCTTTCCACTTGCTTCATCCTGCAGTAGGATGCTGACTTGCTCCGTATTGCTCCGGTCTCTCACTTTTCATGCTTGCCCAACAGCATAGTCAGAGCTTCCTTTTATTCAGCACCTCCCTTTAAATCTCTTGACAGCACTTGGTGTGTTTACCAGGACCTGCCCTGTGTGGGAGGTGCAATATTTCTGGTCTCTACATTGATAATATCTGGCTGTTGAGCAGCTGAGCTCAACACTTCTCTATCCCCAGTGCTGGTTGGCTGCAGAGCTTCATTGGTGTCAGGCATTACTTTTCAGTATGTGCAGATTACCAGTGTGCTGATACATTTGGGTTTCCTTTCAGGGGTTTAAACATGTCCGAGTTTGTCTGTGACCCAAGAGCAGGCTCATATGTGTATGACCTCATTGCAGTTTCCAATCATTATGGAGCCATGGGAGTAGGCCACTGTGAGTAACTGCTTTTCCATCCTTTGTATGCAAGGAAATATGGACAGAAGGGTCAGGGGAGGGCTTTGCATGCTGGAGGCTGCTGTGGCACTTCTCCCTTGTAAGGGTTTATAGTAAATGGATAAAGCTGCTGAACTGGAACAAATCTGAACATGGAATCTGTGGAGTAAATCTGATGACTGAGCTTGCAGCTGCCCTCACCGAGAATCTCTAATCCAAAACGTACCTGTCTTCTGTATGTAGGTGGATATGGTACCAGAAGGTAACTTTCATCCCATTAGGATTTACAGAGCAACTAGACAGTTTGCAGTTTTGCAACTGCCTCAGGCCTGCCTGCAGTATCTGTGGGACCTTGATTAATAGTCCTCAGAGGGTGTGACTGTGTTCCTCAGTTTGCACGGAGCCTTGATTTCAGCACTGAATATCAAACCGTGGAAGGGAGCTTCTTACTGGAGAATGTTGGAGGTGGGGGAATCCTTAGGGTACGGCAGGGTAAGAAACTGAGGCTTGGAGCTGGACGACAGCTTATGCTAGAGTCCAGCTGCTCATCCAGTGTGTGTGCATGTAGTATTACCAGCCTCAGCAGTGATTGCCCCCTGGCCAAGCAGGAGCTTACCACGTGCCCTCAGTGGTTGGTGGGACAAGTTCGGACAAACAGCAGAGCCGCACATAGGCCAGGGAATCAGAGCAGAGGGCCTACCTTGTCGTGAAGCTGAGTAGCAGCACTTGGGTCTGGTGCGTTTCTGCATCTGCTGTCCTGGCTTCTGTTTTGCCGCAATTGAAATTTACAGCAGAACTTGTTTTTCGTTGTCCTTTGTTCCAGACTCTTTTTAAAATGAGTCAGAAATGAATTTGGGGTACTTGGGACCTCATGGTTGCACTCATGGTATAAGCTTGCAATAAATTGTCCACATCCTTTACACTGACAGGTGCTCACAGAATAAGCAGGTACAGGGGCAATGTTATGCCATTCGATGTGAGAAAAACTTCGTATTATATATGACAAGTACATGTTTTGTCATTGGTTTTGTTGTAGCGTAGAAGAAAAGCCTCTGTAAATAGAGTTCTTTGGGCAGATTCCTGCTATAGGTGATCCTTAGAACCACTCAAAAGCATTTTACTATGAGAGGATGGTGAAAGCCCATTTGACAACATCTGCTTAACTAGAAGGCTGTGTCACTGTAAGAGCATTAGTCGAAGAAGGATGTGTTTTAGGATTCATAGAGTCATAAAAATTTCTAATCCAACTTTCTTCTTGAATCAGGACTCTTGGGAACACTAGATCAGGTCAGTCCTCAGTGGAAAACTGGTCCTTCATGTGAAAAGTGGGAAAATACAGAATCTTAATCTGTGTGTTTGGGAAACATCTGGCTCAAGGGGGTGAACGAAACACATTCCCCCCCACCCACCCGCTCTAAGTTTCTTTGTCCTATTTCTCAATTCTCTGGGGTAGGTCTATGTGGCTCTAGACTAGCTAGACCTATGAGCATGTTCTAAAAGATATGTATGTTGAGCTAGATTCTGGGCCAGTTAACAAAGCTAGCTTTTGGCCCTGCATGCACACTGAGTTTGACAGTCTTGAGTGTCACTGTTGCAGTGCAGCTGCAACCTACCAGTTTTCCTGTGAGTACTGATCTGCAGTTTGTTTTTCTGACAGACACTGCCTACGCAAAGAACAAAGTGAATGATAAGTGGTACTACTTTGATGACAGCAGTGTATCGGTGGCTTCAGAAGACCAAATAGTGGTGAGTACTTGCCCTGAAGCTACTCTGAGTTTGTGCAGTAAGCATGGTTCCCTACAGTGGGTGTTGTGTTTCCAGCCAAGCTAAGTGGATATTTTTCAGTTTTTTTCAGACTTTTTTTCCTTTTTTTGGTAGACAAAAGCTGCATATGTGCTGTTTTATCAGCGTCGAAACAATGAGGAACATGCTGCCCCATCTCCTCCACCAGAAGAGTGCGACGGCATGGATACCAACTAAGCCTCACCTCCAACACTTGGTCATCGTGTTAGCATTCGCTCTTCTAAAGCCATGTCTGAGGCATCTGAAAATTTTTCTTCTTCCTTCTGTAGGAGTCAAGCAAAAAATTTAGCACTGAAAGATTCAGTGCTCAGGGTTGCAGAATAGCACTGGAGAGCCAGGAATGAGGTGTTGACACCTAGGCGTTTAGAGGCCAAAAATAATATATATTGGAGCTTCAATAAAGTTCTTTTTAAAATCTGGCTGAGCTGTGTCGCTAAAGGTAGGGATCAGGGCTGAGCTGGGTTGGGACTGTGGGACGTGGGCTGGGCTGAGGGGTGTAGCTGGGTTGGGAAGAGTGTACAGCCTGAGCTGGAGGTCATAGATGAATGTTGTGAGGCCCATGGAGTACAAGGGTTATGATTCTGTGAATCTGCCTGAGATCCTCTCAACGCTCCGGTGTTGCTCTTGGGCTCTGCTTGTTTCAGGGAGGCTGGCTGCACCCTTTTGGAAGCTCTCAGTTCAGATCTTGATACGTGTGGCCTGTCTGTTGCCATCTCTGCCATTGTACATTGCTTCTCTTGCTAAGCAGCATAAGTTTCTCTCATTCTTGTGTCCTTTCATCTGCTGATGCACTCGAGACTCTTCTGGGCAGCTTTGACTTAGCCTTTTCCATATGGACACTGAACCCCTCAAAGCAGGAAGCTTCACTGGAAACAAGTCATATCCACCTGCATGACTGATGTATGCATCAGCTGATCTGCAGGGTGATTGCAGGATACATCCATTTCGGCTTTGGTTCCCATCCTTCACAGGAGAAAATATCATCTGTAAAATTGGCCACTTCTTGTCCTGTCCCGTATCCCTCATGCCAGCTTCCAGGCAGCTCCATAAGCACTTCCCTGCCTCCTGTATGTCTCTGATGGCAGTGGAAGCTTTGTTTTTGTTCATTTTTTTGAAGCTCTTACTCCAGCAAAGCTTGGGACTGTTGCCAGAGTTACGGATGACAACCCAGTGCAGTGGGTTGTGTGAGTTTTCAGCCTTGGCTTTTCTCCTGCGACCTTTTTTTGTACTGCCCTTTTGGCCTTTCTCTTCCTCCCTTGAGCACTGCCCACTTAGGTCTCCCACCCATCTTCTGCAAGGCTGCAGGTGTAAAGGTCCTGTCTGAGGTCTCCCTTTGCAGTAGCTGTTTAATAATTTTGCTCCATCCTTCCAGTGCAACTGCTCTTCCTCTGTCCCCCATTACCTGAGCTGGCTGTGGGATTTGTAGGGCTCTAGTCCAACATGAGTCTTGAATCAGGACTTTTGCAGACACTAGGTCAGGTCAGTCTTCAGCAGAAAACTGGTCTGCCATGTGAAAAATGGGAAAATCCAGAGTCTTAACCTAACTGTGTTTAGGAAATATCTGGCTCAAGGGGTGAACCAAACACTAAGATGTTTTTCCCTGCTTGGAGCAAGAGCACTAGCAGAAGAAAAGGCTAGGGAAGACTGCCCCCCCGCCCCCGCTTTTTTTCTTTGAGGTCTGTGCTTATAGCAACTCCGTGTCCTGCCTGTGCACAACTCCTGCAGCTTCATTGCTGACCATAACTTTCTCTTCTGACCATTAGCATAACAGCAGCCATCCATTTAACTCTGAACCTGCCTGCTCAGCTCCATTGCTGCTGCCCTGTGACAGGCCTCGGGAGGAAGCTGTGTTTTCCCCCCATCCCTTTGCTGTGCTGCTGTCTTGCAAAAGCACAGCCAGCTCCCTGCTCCCTTGACCCTCTCTATGCAACGGGAAGGGAAGAAAGCACCGTATAGCTCCTTGGCCTTTGTACTGAAAGGTCTTGATCTAGAGGAGGAGGAAGGGCTGTCCCTAGTTGGCATGTTAGTGTTGTGCTGCTCTTCCGCAGAATTTTTGTTTTAAAGCATGGAGATTTAAATTTTGAGCTCAGAATTGCTGATGCTTCTGCTGTTTCGGTTTTTGATTTGTTTGGGGTTTTTACAACTCTTAAATGGTTATTTTATTTTTCTTCTTTCCTCTTCACTGAGAGGGGAGCATCTAAAAAGCTATTTTTAAGCTGTAGCACTGCACTGAATATTCTGTTCTCTCTCTCTCTTTTTTTTTTTTTTTTTTTTTTTTTTTTTGTTAGTTTTACCCTGAAAGAACATTGTCTGGGCATTCCAAAGTGGGGGAGAAAGGAAAGGGAGGGGAGTAGAAGGTCTTTTAAAGGAAAGATAGTTTAAAACAGCCATCTTTCTCCTCTCCTACCCATGCAGACTATGGTCCTTTCTTCTTTGTGGTCTGACTGAGAAATCTGTCAGTGGGGTGAAACCTCTGATGCTCAGATGGTGTATAACTTTGTACTGCAGAAAAAGGGGCACAGCTCTTACTTTCTCTGCCTCTGAACTGACGGGCTTCGGCTGGTGTGTATGTTCTGTAATGTCAGACCTGTTTTAGAGACTAGCACTTTGTAAGTGGCTGGCTCTATTGTACAAAGAGGAAAATTAAAGAGTGGTTTGCACTGAAACTGGGTTCTGCTATATTTTTTACCTTTCATTATGTGACCTGAAACACAGCCAGGTGTCTGTTGTTGGGGCACTGTTGGGTCACGGGGATGCCTGGTTCAGTAGGAGCTCTTCTGGCTGGCACAGGGCAAGCACAGTGTGATGGCAGAGCCCCCTGCCACTCTGCCAGTGGGGATTCAGAAGAAAGGAGCCATTGCCGCTGTGTAAATCTGACAGTTTGTGCTCCCTCAAGGGTTGCTTTCACTCCCCTGCGGCACTGGGTTGCTGATCTGTATCTTGGGTGGTCCTGGCCTTCCTTGTGACCATCTTCTCTGGTGATACTGGGACTGCTCTCCTTGTGGCTATACCACTGAAATGGTTATCCTGCAATCCCTGCAATTTCCTTTTTAAAGCAAACTAACCAAACACAATAAAGCAGGTCAGAAAAGATTGAGAAAGCTTGTTAAATGCAACAGGTTTTTGTGCATTTAGCATTAGTGCATGTGCAGGGAATTTGGGGGCTTGATCATCTATCTACCTGACCTGCAAGTTTGTTGACAAGAGGGTTTGTGAAGGATTAAGCCCCAGTTAAGAGTTTGAAGTCTTCATGTTGTGGTTGCAGTTCAACAGCTGAGGAGCTTAGTCTTAGCTGAAGCCTCAAAGAAGGTTGGAATAGCTCTAATGCAGAACAGCAGATCACAACTGACTTTAAAGGAGCTTCAGTATGAAATACTGACCTTTAAAGCATGGCTTGAAACCTGTCACTTAATATTTGGGGCTCCAGAGGAGTGCAAGGTGGCAAGTTTCTCCTTTCTATGGAATGGACATGAAGTGTGTGCTGGAGGGGGGCAGGTGCTGTCTGAGAAATTAGACAAGGAGAAAACTATAAAGAATGGAATAGGTAAACTGATAAAATGTCAACATGATAAGGAGGTTGCCTTGAAGAAAAGCTTTCTTAAAAACAAAGTGAAGGGCAGGATAAATTGCAATGGAAGAGCTTAGCGGGGAGACCTGGTGCTCATCGGTGCCGTTTGATTGTTCAAACATGAGTTAGAGAAGGAAAGAGCAAAACAACAACTTTCTGATATGGAGATATGCAGATAGTAAAGTCAATGCACAGACATACAAAAAGGTCTCATGCAAAGTGCTGGGGGCATGAAATGAGATGAAATTCCCCATTGCAAAAGGGGAAAAAAATAACCTGAAGTGTTATTTATGTTGTTAGTGAAGTAGTTATTACCATTCAGAAGAGAAGTCTCTGAGGCAGAGAAAAATACCAGTTCAGAGTTAGGGCTGCAATCAGGAGAGCAAATGATTTTGCTAGGAGTAGGAAACATTGTCTCAGTCCTGTCTCACCCCCTGCTTTGAAGAGGGTGTATGGTTTCACTCCAATGCAGAGGGGCATAAGGAAAATAAACTAGCCACGGGTATGTTGGAGAAACATCTCTGCTGGTTAGGACTGTTCAGCTTGGAGACAAGATAGCTGAGGAGCCCCTGCAGACCCCAGTCCTGGCAGGTAGACAGGGATCAACTGTTCCCTGCTTATCTGCTCCTTACAGTGCAAAAAGGTGAAGTTTGGCAGTAGGTTTAAGACAAGTACTAAATTTCCTCGCATAGCACAGTAAATAACTGGAAGGGGGACCGTGGGGAATGGCTGGGCACCCATGCCCTTGCTAGACGGCCTAACCAGCTGTGTGCACTGCAGGCAGAATGGGCTCTGTAGACGGTGGGGCTGACCCAGCAGGCAGTCGTGAGGTGCTTATAAATGGGCTCAGGAAGCAATAAATCAATGGGGGAAACAGTCTGCCTGTTGGCTATTTGTCCATAGAAATGGTATCACTGACTCTCCAGTGCTCAAGCTGTTCTACCCAGGAATGAGGCAACAAAGGTGGACAAGAATTGGCCCCGTGTGTGCCCATAGCAAGTGGACCAGGGCAGGAGAAAGCTGGTGGGATTTTGCAGCTTTGGGGGAAGCTTGGGGCAGGCCGGGGTATAAGATGAAAGTGAGGAACTGCTGGGGGCTAGGCTGTGCCTTGCAGCAGGCAAGTGTGTGCAGGGTTTGCCCTGTCCTGTTGGCTGCCCTCAGGAGAGAAGTGCAAGGGGGTGAGCTGGACTGTAGGTGCAAATTGGGTTCCCCTGTCTTCCTGGGGCATTTTCCTCTGGAAGCAGGTGCCAGGAGTCAAAATTGCTGCAGGAAGCCTGGCTGGAAGTGCTGACCTGCATCCCTGGGACCTCTTGAGCGGACCCTGCATCAACAGGAGAGCGATGAGTGCCAACATCAACATGAGCTAGAGAGAAGAGATGGGAGCCTCCTGTGCCTTCCTCAGTCTGCTGTGGGTATGTAGGAGTGTGCTGGCCTCTGCAAGGAGGCAGCTATGGTCCCAGCCATGCCTCTTTGCCACTGTGCGACCAGAGTGCTCCCATCCATGGCCTTGGAGGGTGACATGACCCTCAGGGACAGCCACCGCATGGCTGCAAATGGGGCTAGAGCTGCCACACGTGAACATGGGTGCCTCGTGACTGGGAGCAGCTGGTACATCCTCTCCTGCGATGGGGTAGAGAAAGACAGTGGCACCCAGGGCCACACAGCCCTGCTGCACTGCCAGCCGTGATGCTTGGTGCAGTTCTGCTGGGTGGCAAATGCTTTGCCCATGTGCTTCTAAGGTGAAAAAGCCAGTGTCTGTGAAGGGGGACTCAGGTCAGGCCTGTCAGGGGACAGCTCCAGGGATGCCACCAGCCACGATGGAGTCTCAGGGAGCTTTGGGGTCCCTGAGGTGGCACTCCTCACAGCTGGGTCCAGCTGTCCCATGTGGCTGTATGGGTCAGCACTCAGTGACGAGGCTTGCACATGGCCCATGGTGCCAAAATGACAATGCCACCTTCCTGCTGACTTCCCTGAAAAGCTGCTCTGGAGGGTGCTGAGCACCCCCCTCGCAGGGATGGGTGTCTGCATTACCCCAGCTCCCGTCCGCTGTTTGTTAGTGATGTGGAGTGCCAGATGTCCCCAGTTTTGGGGGCAGAAAGCACCCCGCTGCGGCCTCAAGGAACAAAAATGTGCTGGAGTCTTTGTTGTGTGGCGGGAGGGGGCAATAGTGGGGAGGCATGGGGATACCGTGATGCAAAAAAGGGATCTGGCAGTGGGACATGGAGTGTGGGGCAGTCGAGATTGGGGGGGGGGGGGCATGGCAGGGGGCAGGAGTTGGTGTGGAGGACACAGTGGGACGTAGGGACCCCACCAACACCAGCTGTGCTCACACTACCGCCTCAGCTGTGCCGCCCCTCTGGCAGGCAGCCCTGGGCTGGCAGGGACTGAGCCTGGCCCCAGTCCTGGTGTGTGCCATCTCTCATGACCCTGCCAGTGACGCAAGTGAGTTGGGGACCATAGGGTGATGTCACTTGTGTGTGCACGGTGCCACGGCCTCCACACCCGGAGCAGGGCCAGCACCTCTCCCTGTGCACAAGGACCCAGGCTGTGGTGCACCAGAGCAGTCACGGCCAGGTGTGATGTGACTGTGTGTGTGCCTGGGCTGACAGCTTCTTCCACGCTAGTGTTTTTAAGATATCAAACTCAGGTCTGGGAAATTATGTTAAAAACCTGGGAGGGGCTCAAAACCCTCCACTGAGACCACGGAGAGGGTTCCCAGTTGAGTGGTCCAGGGTTATAACTGCCCCTGGGAGCACGCCCTCAGTTACTCCGTCCTTTTTTATCAGCTTTCTTCTGCCCTTTCACACTGACATATACTGGCAGCCCCCATCTGCCCCCAAAAAGCCCTTCCCAGCCCTCTGTGCCTTTGTGGGAAGCACCCAGGGGCTCTGCTTGCAGGCTGGGACACACGTGGCACCAGCAGGACCCTGCACTGAGTGGCTCACCAGGCTTCTGCAGGGGAGGTTTGTCCAAAATATAGTGAAGCCTCTCAGCTGTGAACGATGTGGGACCAACCTGGCTGCAGCTATGGAGGGGGCTGCGCAGACGTCTCCATCCTCCCTGGTGTTCACCACGGTGCATCAGTTAGTGGAACTGAGAGGTGCAGACAGCAACACCTGCTTCCTTGCCCGAGATGAGCGCAGATGGTGCAAAGATCCTGTTTCTATTTTACTTCCCTCTAGCAACCAAGTTGCTCCAGTTGTTTATGTTCCTGAAAAAGAGGCTCTTACCTTCATGACAAATGTTATTCCAGCAAATGAGGCCCTGGCTCCAAGTGTGCAGAGAGTTGCTGGCAAGCATGGAAAATGCATGGCCCTCTTCTTCCATTTTCAGGAAGTGTGAAAGATGAAAAAAAAAAAAAAAACAAAACCAAAAAACCAGCACTCAAGGTACTGTGCTGTTGTGAGCATGGTAGAAATGTGTTTGGTGACAGAGGTGTTCAGCATTTCAGGAGGAAAAAACTAGCAGGAAAAAGAGCAGAATTTGGTACACTACTAGTAAGCCTACTTACTACAAGTACTACTGTCTTGTGGGAAAGTTTTTTTTCAATATCTGAATGAAATAAAGAGGGCCATCACCCTGTTAGATGAGGGTGCACAATATATAGTAAGAGAAGAGAAGAGAAGAACAGAACAAGGATCATTACCTGGAAACGGCGCTCCAAAGTGATGTGGGGAGCTCGGTGTTTCTGGGCTGTGCCAGGTAGGAAAAAGCCACAGAGCAAAGCAGCATGCTTTAGCACTGGGCTGAAGAAAGAAGTTTTGCTGCAGAGACAGGCATCAGCATAAAGAGCTGTGACCGGTTACTATGTATAGAAATACTTAAGTCTTTAGATATCTGGGAAAAAAAATCATTCTTCTCTGAATGTATTTTATTGGCCTGAAGTTTCTTCGTGTTTTCATTTATTCTGTAGGCAACCCAGATATTTGGGCTGTGGTAGGACAGGTGGCCCTGGTGGCTGAGCTGACCCCAGTTCACAGGCTTTGGTGCAAGCCTGTCCTCCACGGAGACATCTTTGCTGTCTCCAAAGAGCAGGGTTATGGCCCTGCAGGGAGGCAGGAAGATGGCTGGCTTTGTGCTGAGCTGCTTGAAACTGGTGTGAGGGGGTTGGCCTGGCTCCAGCATTCCTGAGATTAGTTTCCAGCCTTTGATACTGAAGGAAACCCCGGTGGGTTTCATGTAGCAGAACAGGATTAATCAAAATCCCATTCACTTACGAAGTCTGGCGAGTTCCTTCAAGCGCTTACTGTTCTTAATCAGCATTTTTTGCTACTGAAGTTTTCCCTCTGAGCATTTTTGAACTCCTGGTTTTGAAGGGGAAGTTGGCTGGGCCTGGCAAATCAGAGGGAACAGCAGCTCTCTGGAACTACCCTGCTGTGAAAACACAAAGGCTTAAACCAGGAACATGCAGCTATTGCAAGGCCAAGGATACGAGGTTAAAGTATTAAAGGAGCAGAAGTCCTGACTGTTTGCATGCCCAGCAGTGCACACACACCCCTTCCCACATCTGGATATGTGCAATAACCATAATGCCAGCTGCACTCCTAACTTCTCTCTGAATGACCTCAAAAAATATTGGTTAAAACAAGCAGAATATACACTTTCCAATCTAAACTCAAAGTCTAGCTCTCTGTTTTTTCAGAGATTCAGACATATGATTTTGCAAGCTATTTAACCTACTACATTCACCCGCCTGCAAATGCAGCTGATTAGTTCACCAGATTTCATATAGCACATCTGATAATCTGGGTCAAATGTCTACTCCCACTTCTATTACACTGTGTAGTGGGTAGCTCAGCTGCCGATGGGAGCTAGATAAGCCTATGTGGTGGATAGCAGCCTTGGATACAAGGCAGTGTTGAAGAGGACATATTTCCACTCTCATGTCTAAATTCAGCTATTCAGAATTAGCTCTGATATCAGAAAAATAGTAGTATCTAGTCTGCCAGCCATTTAACATACGGATACCAGAGTTTTCTCTGTCACAGTTACAGCACATAAATAGTGCCTATGTTGGCTCTTAATTGTTACAGTAACAATCTGTCAGAAGTTCTTCCATTGCTCTATCACTGTGGGGAAAAAAAATCATTTTTTTCCAAAAAATAAGGATGCTTACTCTTGGTTTTGTTTTCCTGTGAGAAATCTTCACACTCCAATTACTGTAACAGGGAGAGAGTATAAGGAGGAAGGACAACCAATACAAAGAAAGTGAACCCTCAGGCTGCTTCTGAGGCTGTGGTAGATACTTCTCTGGTAAGTTGGTTTTGAATTGCTAACATGATGATGATACGGTCTTAAACATTCAAGAACAAAGAACAATATGTGGCTGCTTAAAAAGGTAAATCCAGATATATAGCCACTCCTTGATTCTTCAGTCTCATGAAACTTTCAGTTCCTTAACTCAAGTAAATTGAGTTAATTACAGCACATCACTGCTATTTGTGTACTAGAATTAGTAGTTTCTGTAAGTCTTTGCTCCAACATACATTTCCCAGAAAGAGGACTAAAACTCTTCTGTAGCTAGAAAACCAAACTGATACCCCTTGGCTCAAATATAGCATATTCTATCCTGCGGCTCAAATCGCTGAAAGATGGGTTCCGAATTTGGTGGTTTTCTTTTATTCTCAGCCTTGCTAAAATACATTATACAGTTTTAAGTAACAGATTTCTTTTCATCAAATGCCTTTTACAAGAAGAGACAAAGAATATTCTCAAATTCAGAAGATGGAGGTCTGTAGTTCTTCCTTAAACATGCCTTCAAAGTGGAGGTCTTTTGCCATTAGCTCTTCTTCTACATCTTCTAAGGCCCACTGATGATCAGTCAATTCTAAAGCTTCCCATTCCGTCTACATTGAAAATAAACAGAAGGTAGGGAAAAAAAGCAACACAGTATTAAAGCAGTTGTCCTTCCTTGCTGTATGTGTACTTTAGACGTGAACTATGCAAAGCAGTGCTCACTTAAAAAATAGCAAGAAAAATGTTTTAGCAACAATTTGGCAGTCCTGTCAACTCTCTGAAATCAGCATTTCAGGCTTAATTGTGTATTAGATAGTTGGTTAATACAAGTATCTCATAGAAATTAGAAAAGATTACATATCTGCTTTTTGAAAAGCCCTCTCTCACCTTCTGGAATAATCTACTTCTTCTAACACAGCTGTCTCTAGAAAAACTACTTCAACCAAATCTGTTCCAGAGGGTCAAACATTTTGTGGTTAGTTAATTCTTTGGTTTGGAGAAACTTGCTAAAAGTAGTTAAAGGCCAAAAGTTTTGCAAGACTGATCACAGATGTGATGTGCCCCTACAGACTGTTGGTTCTGCAACCAACAGGCTTCCTACGGCAGCTCCCTCGAGTTGCAGAGTTTGTTTATTCCTTAGGCCGGAGACCTGCTTAACAGCAGACCTTCTGCTGTTTGCAGAAGCCTGAGACCTAAGAATAACTGACTCAGAATTCCATCCTAAACATGAGGATAAGCCCCCACTGCTTATTTTCCACCAACAATGAACACAAGTATCATCTCCTTCTCTGACTCCATTCAGTGTTGCTCACAGTGAATATCCCGGAATAAGCTTTATACAGCCTTCAAAATCATTTCATGTAATTCCCATCGAGAGATTTGTATTTCTTGGACAGAATGCATTCATGTAATGCAGATTTTTTTTTCCTGCCAAAAGCCATGTATTGGGTTTAAGTCCATGGAGGGCTGAATAGCAAAACTCCTCCAGATAACCAGTACTGCAGAGGAAGTGGAAGAAATGAGATGTGGGAGTGGAAGCTACTTGTCAGAATTACACCTCAGTGCTGATGGTTTGCGACAGAGTCACAACAGTCATTGCTTCAACAGAGCCACAAATCACAGTGGCTCTCTTCATTTGCTGAGTATCTGGCTGGCTGATGTTTCCTTTGAGGAAACTTCTGAATATATGAATCTGAAGGGGCAAATCAGCCCAACTCTCCAGGCAGCAGGTTGTGTGGGAGTAAATTCCTACTGTAGTACCTAAAAACTGAGAAACCAGAACCTCCCCATCATGCATACACTAAGGTTGTGAAAGATAGCTAAAGAGCCAGTCTCCTAAGCAAATGTCTATGGAGACTGCTTATGAAAACTGTTATGGACGCAGTCAACTCCTGAACTCTGGGCCTCTAAGCCAAAAACCCCTGACTAGGAATTCTGTAATCACACAGGCAAAAGTCAGATGATCCTATTCTTGTGCTTATGCTACTTGTTTACATTTTCCTCTGTAACTGCTTTGTCTCGCAAAGCAGGATGACACACAGAGACAGCTCAGCCAAAAGCAGTGACCCTTTAAGAGAAGGTTTACTGCTCTTCATCTAGGAAATACCTCAGATTTTCTTTGAGAGTTTCTCTCGCTGTTGTGTTTGCTTATTATGGCCCTTTGCTGGCTTGCAAGTTTATGCAATTCAGGAAGAACCTTTACACACTTATTCACCAGCTGAGATCCATTTTGTCAGACTTAAATTTGATCACTGACACAGAATGTTTCAGTGCTGTGTTTGTGCTTTTTGCCCCGGTTGTACTTTCCCTGCCAGAGCAGAGGGCATTTGAGTATTTTGTAGTCACAGAACTGGGGGCCTTAATCAAAATGAGTTGTCTTTGACCATGGGTATTTACAACAGAAGACAGTTTTTCAGTTGAGCTAACCCTTTTGATTGATTTTTCTTACGAAGTTCCATCATATGCCTGCTGGGCTTGTGTTCACCTGCATTACTAACACAGTTTTTGAGGAGTCAGCTTTTGTTTTGAAAGTAGATCCCAAGGGAAGGAAAAGGAGCCTCCTTCTGCAAATGCAGAACATGGCACATAAATTCAATTTTTGTATCGGGAATGACTAAGTAAATCAGGTTTGCTTTAGGTGACTAGAGCTCTGCCAGACCCAGGGCAGCTTCCACGTCCCTCATCAGATGCCAGCTCTGATTTTAGGAACAGCCATCCTGGGCAATTCCCTTGCTCAACATGGGAAGAGAGGATGAGTTGTGTACAACATACAATCCTGTAAGTTCACAGGAAACAGGTGGGAATACTGTACCTTAAATGCTTTGTTAGTATCTGCTGGCATGGCCATTGCTGCCCCCGTCATTTGTTCTTGCATCACCCTAGACTGATCTGCAGCTACAAAAGAGAAACAAGAGAGGTTCACTTTTATTTGTCCCGCTTAAACAGCATTTCTTAGAGCACACTGCCACCATTCTTGTTTCTAGCTATAGACTGAAAAGCTGTGGGAACCCACAGATGCAGCACTAATTTGCCAAAATGAGTTCTCACAAGACATCTTGTTCTCACCCTGCCCTCCCCAGCTAAATTTACATAAAATATGCAGGTAGATGGAAGAAAATATGGTCTTCTATGTTCCCCATGACCAATATGTGTTCTGCCCTGCACCTAACAATAAGAAATCTTTGCAGCTCTGCTTAAAACTGATCCTTGCTAGAAACACAAGTGAGCCTGAGAGCAAAATTTCTGCTCACTGCTTTGACAAGAAAGAAAGAACGAGTTAAATTACCATGGAAGTTTACGAGCAGGGAGCCAATGGCTGGTGCAAGATTTGTGTAATTACTGCAGCGGATGTCAAACCTGGCCAGTGCAGAGTAATCTTGTAGAATTAAGAGAAGCTTTCAAGAGCTTTTTGGTTGGAAATCCAGAAATCCTTCTCTAACCTCTTGCAAAAGTTCTCCAGCATAAGCAGAAACCAGCTCTTTAACAGAGATGACGGTGTCTTACCGTTATCTTGGCCCAGGATGAGAGTATAAATGCTTCTGAGTCCAAACACATTCAGGAAGTACCAGGAAGCAGAGCTCACCCTGATTAAATCAGAACAAGCAGGTTTGATTTCAGTTCAAAGGCTGCCTGTGCTGGGACACATGGCTTGTGACCTCATTTCAGAAGCATGCACAGGCCATTTGAGGGTTATGAACACTTTCAAAATTTTCCAAGTGAACATTTGACTTTGCTTGCTGAGGACACACACTTACCAAGAGGCATCTAAAGTGAGCAGCTCAATTCCCTGCTGCAACATTGGTTTAAAACGCAGCGTCAGAGGAAATGGGACCTTTGCTGCAGAATTCAAAGAAAGGATCATTTTCACAAAGTGACACTAAGTAATTGCAGAGGCAGTAGACGTTTCTTTCATTAAATTTTATGTAGATTTAATGCATATAATAACAAATTAACACACACTTCTAAAAACAGTTGTAATTCTGTATTAATTTTGAAAAGAAAGGACTTTCTGAAACTCCTTAAATCAGATGCCCAAATCATCATGGCTATTATTTCAAGCACTACGGAGGGGAATGTCTTTTGTTAAGGGAACAGTTTTTGCACAAACAGCAAGAAAAACAGAAATGTGAATTTAAGGAAATATTTTTAATTGGTACTATGTAATAAAACCAACTCCCTGGACACATTCAAAAGAAATTCCACTGTATTAACTTAAAGTTTAGGTAGTTTTAATAAACTTAAATATCATTCTGGTACCCAAATGCATCGCTATTTTCTTTGTGATTGTGCCTGGTACTTTGAAAACAGTTTTCCCTCTTTTGCTATGGGATAAACAGATGACTGCACTTAATGGAGTGAATTGCAGCAGTGTTTTTCCAATTCATTGCTTTTAGGTAAAGGAGCAAATTTCTGTTGCAGCCTGACCCTACAGATCATTGTCAGACACCTGGCAAGATCCATGAGCTGTGTTATTCTAGACACTTACTTGTGACAAATCCTGAAAATGTCATGTTGATCCAACCACCGATGAGGATCATGGGTAGAACATTGGTTACATTCCCTTTCATCATATCGGTCAACATGGTAGGATCTGCAATTCAAAGATTTAACATAATGTAGCATTAAAGGGAAACAGGTTAAAAGATTACTTGACTTCACTAAGGAGAGCTGCTTTAATTAAGAAACTGAATGACAGATTAAGTCCTACCCCACTACCTACCTATTATCTAGTATTTTTCCACTCTTCATAAAATGCTTTGCAAAAGGAGAATAGCAGTCAATAAGGTGGTAGCTGCTGCCACCAAAAGAGACAGGTCTTGTATCCTCCTCTGCTGTGTCTGATCACAGCCTCTTGGTCTGCCCCATCCCATGCTACAGATCTCAGAACTTGCTGGACCCCTCTGTGAGCTGATTTAGCTAGAAAAGCAACAACTAACGGTCTGGCTAATTTGCTACCAAGGTCTTTGGCCATGTTAATGCACGCAATCAGTCTGGAGAAGTGCTACAAAAAGGTGACAAAAGGGTAGGAGTGAGAGCAGGACTTCCCATTTCTGGCAGCACTGAGATGTTCAACCCATGCTCTTGTGAGATGCTGCAGCCAGCTGAAGGGCGAAGTTATGCAAAGCGATGAAGTAACCCTACACAATGCTGCTGAAAGGAGAGATCTTGCACCCCTTTCCTCCTCTGCCCTCCTCAACACCCAGCTGTCCAGTTCCACCTCTTTTCTCACACTCACTGAACTCTTCACCAAGCTGATTCACTTTTCTACCTTCGCAGAAAACGATCCTCTTTCTGCCCAATTAGTTTTATGCTACTTTAACATACCTGTCATTGGAGAAGGAGGCACTACCTTCCTCTTTGTTTTCTTAAAAAATCCATCCTCAGGGTTATTAAAGAAGTATTTCCGAGTCAGGAAAGACTGAAAACAAAAACAGTGAATTCCAACACCAAAAAAAGGTTAAATGAGGATAGCAGAAATTCTTATTTAGACATGCAGACATTTTACGAACACTTTCATGATACATCCTTCTTTGTTGAAGAGGTACTTCACTGACCATATGTTCTCAAGCTCCTTACTCCATCTCTGAGGTTTCTCTGAATCCCGGGTACTAGCTGTTTGCTCTCTGGTTCTCTAAAATTCTCTCTTAGGATAATCCACATTGATTAAAGACCTTTTAGTGCTCTGTGCAAAGATCTTGTTGGCCCAGTACCACTACCCATACATGGGCCATTTTCCTTCCCTCAAGCTGATTTCCAGAGTTTACAATATATATATTTGGTAGCAACTGAGCCAATGCGGGCGACTGATTTTTAATTCAACAAACATATCGGATGACATTTCAGGACCCTCTTACTCTTGTTAAAATTGTTACTCTTGTCAAGCTCTTGTTACATCCTTTGCCACGTGTGTTTGTTGGCAGATACTAAATATGATGCAGACTTCATTTTAGGATGCCCCTTAGCTTCCACTAGTCAGCAAGCGGAAGCTAAGTATTATATCAGAGTAAGGACACATGCCATAGTCCTGTGTCCAGTACTCCTAAGCATATGCTACCAACCACCCTTCTTGATGGGACACTGTGCTAGACAGGACCTGGCCAGACTGACTGCACGGGCCAGTTCTGTAGAAACTACTGAGAGAACCCTTAAACAAGAAACTATTAACGCAACTTCTTGCTTTTTACATGTTTCTGAGTTATCCCTCCTGTAAAGCATAAAGTTATTCACACAAGGACAACTGCATGCATCTCCGTACCTGTTTCGGAATGTATTTTCCATTTTCCCTAAGGACTCTGCTCCGAATTAGGACTTGGCTGGAAAAAAGAAATTCAGCATTAAAAGCACAGCCTTGGACAAGGGCGGGGGCCACTGCAGCCCTGTCCTGGACTCGGTGATAGGCCAGGAGCTCGCTGAACCACGACGGAGCGGGACACAAACCCCAGAGGAAAGGCCTCACGCGAGCGCAGCGAGGTGCGCGGTGGCAACGAGGAAGCAAATCGTAACGTCGCCCCAGCACCTCGCTCCCGCGCGGGGCCGGGCGAAGCGTCACGCCGCCCTTCGCGCCTGCCTGCCGGGCCAAGGAAAGAGCAGGCCGCCGCGGCCTCCGAACAGCGCGGGGGCTTGGGGGAGGCGCGGGGACGCCTCGGGCGTGGGGGTGGCAGCCGGGCCGGGCCGGGCCGCGGGTGGGCACCGGGGCCGGGCGGCCCAGGCCCGGGTCAGGCCGAGAGCGGCTTGCGGGGCCGGGCCGGAGGCGGAGGGGCGGCGGGGGCGGCCGGGCAGGCCGGGGCGGCCCCTGACCTGTCGGACACCTGCTCCTGCGTGAGCCTCTTGTCGCTCTGCAGCAGGATGGACACGTAGTGCCGGATCATGCCCACGAAGAAGGTGATGAAGACGATGGGCAGCACCACCCACAGCCGGATGTTGGAGTCCAGCAGCAGCTCGGGCTCGCTCATCCTGCCGCCGCCGGCCTCGGCGCCGCTCGCAGCGCGGCCGCCCCTGGCCCCGGCCCCGGCCCCGGCCCCGGCCCCGCTTCCGGGCCGAGCGCTTCCGCCGGCGGCGGAAAGGCGTCACCGCGCGCCGGAGCCGCCCGGGCGGGAAGCTTGAGCGGCCCCGGCGGCCCCGCGGCGGTAGGTGCGGGCGGCGCGAGCCCGCGGCGGCCCCGCGAGCGCCTCCCGCCAGGGCCCGGTGCCCCCCGCAGCCCGGCGCTGCCCCCCCCGACCCCAGCGCCCCCCGCTCGCCTTCGGGGCTGCCGCACAGGCTCGGCCCGGCGCCCGGTCCGCGGGGAGCCCCTGGGTTAGGCACGGGTGCCCCTCCGCGGGGCTGCCTCCCCCGGCGCAGCGGCCCCGGCGGCTCCTTCCCCGCCTGCGGCCCGGGCGTGGGGATGAGGTGGGGAGTGGGGAGGGCTCGGCTGGGGGGCAGCGTGCGTGGCATCGCGCCTCGGGGTCTCTCCGAGCTCCTCGGGGTCGCTCTGAGCTCCCCTTTCCCCGCTCAGGGCTGAGCAGCAGCACCGGTGAAGGCGGAGGAGGCGGCTGCGCTGCTGCCAGGCAGGTAGGTAGCCCCCAGCAGAAGAGCGAGCCCGCCTTGCGTGTGAACGCCCGCTCGTCCTGCTCCGACGACGCTCTCCGGATCGGGACTCGGCGTGATGTTTCTGAGGGAAGCCGTTGGCCGTTGATTAAGAACAACAACAAGCTCCAGCAAGTCCCTCCATGAACGTGTTGGCCTGATTTCAGGGCCTGACCAGCATCTCTTGGGGGCTGGGGAAACTGATGCTATCAAACCAAGGATGATGACACTTGTGTGTACTATGTATTGTCCTGTAAGGGTCTGGTTGCAGAAAGCTGGCTGCTACAGAAATTTCCAGGCCTTTGGGAATACTCAGTCACTCGTTTGGCCTGTCAGTCTCTAGCTTAAATCCAGGAGAGCTGCTAGAGGCTCATCACGCTTTCTTTTTGCTGAATTGTTCCACTTCCATAGTGATATTTTATGTAATTTACTCTACCAGCCTTTGCCAAATAGCTGAAATTGGGCATGAGATGATCAAATGCCTGTACTTAAAAAAAAAAAGGTTGAGCCAAGTTTTTTTTCTTTTTTTTACACTGTCGCCCATCAAAGAGGACTAGTTTGATGGTGGTTTGTGCTGATGGAAATTGTCTTGAAGTTGTAGGGAGTTGTAAACGTGAATGGGGTCAGTTAACGTGCTTAAGCTCATGAATATTAAATTGCTAACTCCTTGTAGCTTTGGGCATGAGGAGATGATCACAAATTTCAGATCTTCTCTTTAGTTTAACTTGCCATTTAATTTGTCAGGCATCTGGAAGAAATGTAGAGCCTTGTTTTATGAGGAACTGAGTTTTAGAAAAAGTGATATATCGTGTTATTTCAATATGACAAGTTCTAAAACCTCAATCTGTACAGCAGAAAAATGCGATGTGGTACTGCTTAACCAGGCAATCTGGCTTCCTTTGAGCAGTTTCTATTTCTGGAGCATTTCTCTCCATTATTCACTAATTCATTCTAGAATTGCTTAAAAAAATCTGAATTAAAATTGTGTCTCCTTTGCTCACTTGTCTTTTTCCTGCATTTTTATAGGCAACAGCACAGATTTTGTCACCATGGTTTCAAAAAGGAAATTATCAAAATCTGATGCTCCTGGAGAGAATTCAAAGACAGACTTGCCAAGTAGGTACTAAGGTATTATCTTGCTGGAAGTGGAAACCCTCTGTTAAGGGCAGTGGCTCCCAGATAGGGAACAGGCCAAACTGGCAATTTCGATGTTACTAGCTGCATGTAATAATGCTGTTGATCTTGAAACGCTAATTTTTTATACGTCACAGTAAAACAACAACACTGAAAATGGTACCATATCTTTTATCAGTCCCTCTGTTCTTATCCATTCAATCAGTGATCATCATCTTGAGCTTTAGTGCCTTCAGAGTCCACAGATCAAAACTATTTGATCAAAGCCGTTATCAACAAAATAAACCGAAATAGCCTCTCTACAAAGCTGGAGGGGAATAGATTTCTTTTTTAACTTCAGCAAATGGTTGGGTACCTAAGAGATAGATCTGGTACAAGAACCTAGATCAAATTTGTGGTCTTCAGGCTAGAGGAAAATGTACTGCGCAGTTCATAACACATTAATGGATATATCTCCCTCAAGAGTAAGCCACTGAAGGTAAGGTATGTCTTAGCTGTCTTTGGTTATAAATGGATCACTAAGAGGAATGAATAAGAAATATTCCTTTGTGGTGTTATGCTGCATGGGTAGATGCTTTATAGGATCTATACATTGGCACTGAAGTCAGTGAATGACTGCTGTCAAATAGAACCTCGTAGTGCTGTTTGTTGGTCTGGTCCCACTAAGTGAAATCCTGTGTTCCTGTAATCTCTTCCTAGGAGGTTAATTTTGAGTTGGTTGTTTATATGAAAGATCCTTGCTATCTTTATTGTAGAAGGATTCGATGTGTTGTGTCTTATATTCTCAGAAGTGAAGAAGTCGCGGATCTCTGATAAAGAAAAGGCCTCTGCCCAAGATGGAGTAGAGAATGATGGAGTCTTTGAAGAGCTCCTTAAAACATCGGGAATTATACTGAAAGCTGGTGAGGGGCAGAATGAAATAGGTATGGATTTAATAATTGCTCTCTCTTGTATCTGAAAACCTGCAAAGATGACCATTAGGAAGTAAAGGTGTGTTTTACTTGCAGAATAAAAATGCTTGAGCCAGCTTGTTCTAAAGTTCAATCAAACCTTCTTCTGGCCTCTTGTTTGTTATATACATCTTAAATTGCGCAATTCCTTCCTGATCCAATGCATCACCTAAACTCATTACACCACCATCTCTGTTTACTTTTTGGGTATATACGTGGCAAGTCAGAAGACTGATGAAAGGCTGGAAGTGCATTAGACTGCATGGGTGATTACAGTATTACCTTTTATTTGTTAGTCAGAACAAAATGGAAGAAATAAGAATTTTCTTTTTAGCTATTGCTTTATTGAGCTACAGAGGCAGGTGCACTGAAACAGGAAAGCCAACACGTCATGTTGCCTCTTCAGCGGTTGGATAAAATACCTGTTTTGATATAGCTGCTTCACCTTTGTCATGGACTATGCAGCTGAAAGTTTAATTGCCACACAGGGCTCCTCAATCCAGCTCTGTGATAACAGCAAGGCTATGTTGCCTCAGCAGTGGCTCCCAGTATTGGCAGCAGTGGGGTTTGTGCAGAAGACTTCTTTAGGATGACAGGAATGCTATAGTATGTGACTTGTTTGTGGTGACAAAACCTGTTTTGCTGGTACGTGGCTACTATGTCATGTCAGGCAAATTGATCTTTGGGTATGTATGAGTTGTGCATTTGACAAAAATTGTGTTGTACTCCTCTGCTTAGTTCCTCATTCTGACTTCTTGAATGGATTTGCCTGCATCTGCCAAAATCTGTAGGAGTTAGTGTATCAAGCTGGGCCCTGTTTAATCTTGTCAGTCTTGGCCCTGGCAGGAGTGGTGATGTCGTTCAGTCAGGCTTTTGCTGACTGGACATGTTGATAGAGCAAATGCAGAAACATCAGTGGGTGGGCTTGAGAGCTAGTACTTAGTGTAGCTGTTATGATGTTGTATGACTAAAATGTGTGTCTGGTTCCTTACGCTCTTTTTAAACTTTCTCCTTAGCTGTAGATCAAACAGCTTTCCAAAAGAAGCTCTGCCTGGCCCTGAAGAAGCACCCTACCTACCCACGTGTATGTAACAAACTGTGTGTTTTGACAGGAGCCAACTTTAAAAACTGTTTGCTGTGTAGCAAAAGTTGCAGATGTGACTGCCTGTCCCTGACCTGAACAAATTTATACAACGCTGTAGCTTATTCTTAGATTTCTGTGGTCTAGCCTCACTAATTCTCCCAACCTTGCCTTCCCAGCCCTTTGATCCTGTCATTCTTCTGCTGTGTCTGTCTCTTCTGAGCTCTTATATCTGAATAGTCAGACATGAAAAGAGGTGACCAGCCTGTGCTACTTGGTGTGCGTGCTCCAGGGCTGGTTTTGCACAATTTCAGAAGCAAATGCTGCACTTCTGTCACTGTGATCAGCCAAAGGAATCCATTGGCAATGTAATTCAGTAGACAAAGACTCTTATAAGAGAGAAGTCCCTTGCTTAACTTCTTAGTGAAAGTTGCCTTTGGTTTTGTGGTAGCTAGGTGCTAACAGTGTGGTGCTCCTCCCCAGTCAACAAAGCCAGTGTGAAAACCCTGAGGCTGGTGATTTGAATGGTGATATTTTTGGATGTAGCTCTTGACACACTAAATGTTGCTGTCTTGGCTGAATAGGAAGAAGACACCTGCGGCAAAACCCTTTTAAGTCAAAGTAAAATATGAGATTCTTTCATCCGAATTATTGTGCAGAGCAACCAGCATTTTCTTTTGGAAATGGCTTAGACGAGGCTTTATCTAATGTCCCTTCCATCACAATTTTCTTCTGCCTGCAGCTCCCAGGCTAGCTGCTCCCTATTCCTGTCCTTCTCCCTATTCTTATCATCTATCTGCTCATGCAGAGCATCCTAAAAGACAGCAGTTGATCAGTGCTTCTCTTCAGCCAGTGGATAACTTCTCTGTTCTTTGCAGGTTGTGCAGGAATTTATCAGCGGCTTGGAATCTCACATTAAGGACAGAAAACAGTTCAAGAACTGTCTCTTGCCATGTGCTCCCACACGGAATGAGGGGTCGAGGTTAGGGACGATGTGTTTTGTCCTCCCCTTCAGTCAGAACCTGTCTGTACTTGAATGTCGCATAAAGTTGAGCAGAGTGGAGGGAAAGGCCGTAGCTCCAGCTGATGCATAACAAGAGTTATTTGTTTTTCAAAAAAGTGGCTACTGTATACATTGTGATTAAATAGTAGCAGGTTTAAAGTGGTAAGTCACTGGATTTACTAGCTGCGTGTGGGCAGCTTGGGCCCCATAGCAGTTGAATAGCAAGATCCACGTAGTGGAAGGAACTCAACAAGGCTGGTGCAGGTCAACTGTTTTGAAAAAAATTCCAAGAGATACAGGTTAACCACGGAAACTTTTGTATTTCCAGCTCAGACTAACCTTGCAGAGAGTAAAATAGTTTAAAGATAAAGTGCTTTTCTTTTTTAAATATTTTGTGCATCCATAGTTACCATCCTTCTCTACTATGGCTTAGGGTAGATAGCTCAGGAATTCCTCTTGTTCAACAAAATGGGTTGGAAATTCCTAATTCTGGGGTACACTTGCCTGAGACATTGGTGGTTGAATATGAACTGCATGGCCCTCTTCCAGTTATTTCCTCTTACTGTGGCCAAATGGAGACCATGAGCTTCATAGTGGAGCTTTCAGTTGCTTTTCCCCAGGCCAAAATATACTGAACAAATGATACTATCTTCCTTTCTTACAACTGCAGCACTGTGCCTGGGTCTTCAGTTTCATTAGGAAGGGGCAGAGCCTGTCACTCTTTGCTGATGCCTGTGCGAAAACGTCCTCTCTCTTATACAGCTGCTGAATTCTGGGCAAAGGCAGCTGAAACCTCCAGCTTGGTTTGACACTGGTTTGGAAATCTTCACCCAGCGCATAAAGTCTTTTATTTAGTGCTTCTAATTTATAAGCTTTCATGTATTTTAAAACATTTGACATTCTCACACAGAAAATTAATTAAGAGACCATTAGTATTGAAAAATGTTAAAACTTAGGCATTTATTTTCCTATTTCACTTCTAAGAGAATTCAGTGCTTAGAAGTCCTGGAAATGCCATTATGCCTTGCAGTTATGTAGTAATGACCATTTACTAATAGTCCTGATGTATTATTACCTCTTGGGCTTGGGGCTGGTTTTGGTATATAAAGGAAGTCATCGTAAGTAGGTTTAAAAAAAACAATAATGGAAAGAATACAGTCTGTTCTCATCATGTGTTTTTATTACAATAATAGCAGAATATTCTATCTTGCAGGACTCTGGTGCACTCGTATTGTGAAAGCCTCATTAAACTGCTTCTTGGAATTGAGATCTTACAGGTATGGACACCTTAGTTTACTCTTTAGAGTGGTGTTGATTTGTTTAGGGATCCTTTTGCAGGATTCTTTTACAGTAGAGCACTAATAGAACTGCTTGTGAGGCAGATGAGGCTTTATCTGGAACAGTGTCCAATTTCTTGTTTCTTAGAGACAAAAATATGCTCAGGGCCTGAAGCACACACCATTCAAGGAGAGATAGAGGGAACTGTTTCTGAGCTGTTTGTTCGATATTAAGAGGAGAAGATCTTGCTGTCTTCACTATCCAGTTTCATGGTGTAAAGAAAACAGAGCCAGACTCTTCTCAAGGGTGATCAGGAACCTGTTGTATACAGGAAGTTCTGATAGGATATAAGCATTTTCACTGTGGAGAATGCTTTCCTTAAGTGCTGGAACAGGTTGCCTAGAAAGGTGATGGAAACTCCATTCTTGGAGGCATTTAAAACTTGGAGGTGTTTAAAAATAGACAAGACCCCAAGCAA
The DNA here is from genome assembly GCF_036370855.1 of Dromaius novaehollandiae. NCBI lineage: Eukaryota > Metazoa > Chordata > Aves > Casuariiformes > Dromaiidae > Dromaius > Dromaius novaehollandiae. Next base: position 912,229 of record NC_088109.1, read on the forward strand.
CCTGATCTAACCTTGATAGCTAACTATCCAGTTAGCTATCCTGCTTTGAGCAGGGGTGTGGAAGGGATGTCACCAAAGTTTCCTTCCAACCTTATTTTTTTTTTATGCTTAAATTACACCCCGAATGAGGGCCTACACGGAGCCCATCCATGTAAAATGGCGGAGGCCCTCCCAGGGCTTCCTTGGGTGCAGTAGGGAGCTAAGTCTGTCTCCCCCTTGAGACAGTGGTCTCCTCTTCCTGTTGCTGCTAGCACTACTGGAAGATGTGGAAAAGGGAAAGGACACTAGGCCCTTCCTTCTCTCCACTTCCTTTGCCTTGTCTTGGGGCACTAGAATAAGCCAAGGAAGGGGAGAAGGAGCACAGAGACTGGTCCTTGCACAAGAAATATAAGAGCAGTAAGAAGATTCACAATCTTTTCTTCACCCCCATCTGTCTCTTCCCTTCCCCTTGCCTCTTCCCAAATGTTGTAGCTCCAAAGACAACCATGTCCAGTCCTATAATGCAGTTCAAGCTCCTATTCTCCTGACTTCCATGGCAATTGGTGCATGTTCCCCATAAAAGAACCATACAAGTGAAGCAAAATGCAATGAAATAGTACTTAAATAGTACATTTTTGTTGCAAAGCATTGCTGGCAAGAACAAGTTCTGTTAAGCTGTATAAAAATTACATCAAGATATATGTGGAGCTGAAGGCAGAAAATATCAAGGTATGGCAAGGGGCTGTGGATTTAAATCCTCTTGTAATTAAAATTAAAGTTAAAAGTTCTTGCCTTAAATACATATTTTTAAATTGCATTTGGGCCAGGATTAAAGGAGGAATCAGACCTTCAAAGGGAAAGGCAAGAGTGTGTGCACGCTGTCTTCAGACTTATCGAAAGCTGATGCTTTAGGTTTCTGGGTGGTGAAGAGCAACTCAGATGGGTTTGAAGAACAGAGTTTTGTTTGGCCTGGAGAATCATAAGTCCTGCCCAAATGCTTTGCTTTTAGATTAGATTATGTGGCTAGTTCATACCACTCTCACCAGCTGTTTTCAGCTTGTGGGCTCTGTACCTCCTTTCCAGCATTAGGGAAGAGATTGCTTATACAGGAAATATTTTTATTTGTGCTTTTGAATCTCTTATTCTCTATGCATATTTCACCTATCGTGAAAGGCTAGTTCTGATGGCAGTGTTCTGAGCAATGCCGCAGCACAAGTAATAAATCATCATCCTAATGTTGTCTTTCTGCCTTTCCTCTAGCCTGCCGTTGTAACGCTACTGTTGGAAAAGATCCCTGAATTCTTTTTTGACATGTGAGTGTGGCCTGTCTTCTCTCTGCCTTGAAATGAAATTTCTGTTGGACAATTGCCAGCTATTCTAACTTTAACTGTTACTTCAAGTTTACCTGAATGGATGTTTGTGGGTTTTTTTTTCCTTCATATATGTATACAATTATTTGCATGGTACCCTGTCTTTACAGTTGGGGTGCATATATCAGAAAAGAAATTTATGGAAGCTGAACTACAGTAATACCTCATGATTCATTATGCCTTTGTTAGCTACTGACATGAACTTTGGAAGTATTTCAGCAGAGGGACTGTGAAGTGTTTCAGAGTTTCAAAAAGATTAAAGTAGCTGGCAAAGTTTTAGGATGCTGTTAGACACAAACAGATCTCTCTTTAAAAATGTAGGTTGTGTTCAAGCAAGGAAAATAGAAAAAGCATCTATTGTTTGTTAAATGTAGGACAGCATAGCAGAGATTTTGAGGCACGACATGGGAAGGACTTAAAAGATGAAGCTCTTTTTCATTTGCCCTAGAGGCAGAAAACTTGCTACACAGTTAGCAAAGCAGATCAAAGGATAGAAAGAAGCTGAGGATGGAGAGCTGGATTGTTCAGCATATTCATAAATGAAAAAGGAGGTGAAAAGTGAGGTCATAATTTATGGTAATTATTTTCCAGGATAGTCCAGTGTAAAACTAATTGTGAAGAATTACAGAGGTTTTCCAGTTCCTCTCACTTTTTTTTTTTGGTCTGACAGTGGGACAAGAAACTACATTCACTTTGGCTGCTCTGCAACTACACATGCACTGACTGGCCAAGTTCAATCAAATCTGACATAAAAAACGTAGAGTCCTGAAAAGTGACATGACAATGATGCCTGGACAGCTGAAATTCAAATTATTGTAGGAAAGGTAGGGAGAACTCGGTTTAATCATGCTATTTGGCAGCAGCCAGTTCACTAAACGCATATATGCTCATAGACTGGTATGTCCAAAAGTTACTGAAGAGGGAGGACAGCTTAGACAATGCAGCTGCATAAGCCCTTTTTTCTTAGAAAAACAGACTAAAAATTGCCTGGAGTATAGAAGCACAACGATGAATTCTATTTTAGGTGTTCTCACTGAGGAAGGACATCTTGGATGGGTGTTTCTTTTTGTTTCTTATTTTTAGTAGCAATTCTATGTTTAACAGTGGTCAAAATAGCAAACAGAGCATTAGGAAAGGAGTTAAGAACAAAATGGAAAACATCATGGCACTGTAAATGCATGGTATGACCATGTTTTTAATGTTATATGCATTTATGGTCAGGCTGTGGAAAAAAATATAGTAGGACAGTGTCCATGTAAGAAAAGAAAATTATTCTGAATAAAATAAAATAAAATTCTTCTACATGCCAAGGAGATAACTGGCAGAGGAATGATAGGTGTCTGTAAAAGCAAGAAAGATTTCAAAAGGTAATTGAGGAAAGTTTAACTACTATTTCTAACTGTGTGAGGCAGCAAATTTAAAATAAAAATGTAGAAGTACTTTTTTATGTATTGCATGGTCACCTGGTATAGCCAGGCCACACTTCATGCTTTTCTTTTTGTGCCATAACTTACAAAATAGTTGATGGTAGGGTGTTGAAACAGACTGGTAGTATCCCTGCTTTGTATATGTAGCGTGTAAGAAGTAGGGTTCTTTCTATATGGTGCTAAAATTTGTAGGGGTCTTAGTGGTGTTTTCGCAATGTGTTTTTGAAAGTTAACTTGTGTTTTTGAAAGGTTAACTTGAATTGTATCTCTTGGTCTTACTCACCAGCAGCAAAGCTTTTGAGTCTGTGTGTAAATCTGACTAACCTGTGTTTCCCTTTCTCTGGAATTTCAGCGTGGGCACCTTTGGAACGAATTTTCCCCGGCTCATTGTCAATCAGTTTAAATGGCTCGACAGGCTTGTTGACAGCCAGGTGGGTACTGACGGCACTGTCCCCTGTGTGTTTTTCCAGTTAACTCATGAAGCATGGGATGAGATCAATGTTGATGCTAATGAGAGCTGATGTTAGTTTCATATTCACATCCTGAAGGAGAGATGGTATTTTACTCTTCTTCCCTCTTTCTTATAATTGCCTTCACTGACTTTTGAACCTCCCCCTTTCGTTAGTGTTTTGCTTCCCATGCTCTAAGTCTCCTTTCTTCATGAATTTGTATGTATCCATATGTATCCACACAGGTGACCCCATTTTAAAGCAGTTTGCTGGTAGGAGGTTACAATATTCTCATTTAATTTTAACAAGAGATATCAGATACTTATAGGCACCTAGGGATTAATTCTTTGTTCCTTCTTTCCCTTCCTAAGTCAGTCAGTCAGTCTTTGTGGATTGCTCTGTACTGCATGGCTGTTCTAAGGATAGTCCCAGAATGAACTAAATTAAGAAGTCACACTGAAGACTGGGAAGCTTGTTGTTGAGTTTTCCAGTTTCCTGTGCTTAGCAAGATGGTTGTATCCTACCTGTAAAATAGTGTTGTTCCATAAAAGTTGATGGATGATTCACTGCTTCAACAGGACAATGAGTTAAGGGATGGTTGGTGTAAATCTAGGCAAATGACTTTCTGAAGGACCTTGTGTGCATGATATTGTTGCTGTGCTAATGAACTGCTTGCTGGCAGTGAGACCCCTGTGTTTTACAAGTGTTTCTCCTGTATGCAGGATCTTGTTAAGAAGTTGATGCAGATGGTTAGCGTCTCTCCCGTACCAATTCAGCATGACATTATCACCAGTTTACCTGAGATCCTGGAGGATTCCCAGCAAACCGAGATTGCCAGAGAGCTCAGGTACAGCAGTGTCTCTCTTTTGTCTTTTTCATTTTCCTTTTTTTCTTTTTCTTTTTTTTCCCTGCACAGAAGAAGACATTATACATTAATGCAGATTTCCCCAGGACTTATTAAAGTAGCAGGAGAACAGTCCATTTGTGTTAACAAACATTCATGGGCAGCCAGCACTGGCCTAGAGCATTTCCTCTGTGCTATATGCTCTTAAAGAGAGCAGAGCACAGAGTGACCTAATACCAGTAGATACTGTCCCAGAGAAAGCACCTTTATACCAACCCTTATGTCTGCCCTTCTTATAGTTGATTTACTTTACGTGATCATTTTCTCAGTAGTCTTGTCTAGTCTATGTTTAATTAAACACGTTAGTCTTTCTAATTCTTATCATTATGCAGATCACTTGAATTTTTGTCAGTGCTAATTATCTTTTCACACTGGTGAACCACACTGGTGGTTACTACTTCAGCCTGCACCTACAGATGGTGCATCCTATTGTACCCTCTCAAAAGTAATTGTAGCTTTGTGTTCCCATTGTCAGTCTCACCTCCTAGAAAAAAAATCCATGCACAATTCAATTTTTTTTGCTAAACAAACTCCTCAGACATCTGTTTTCTCTACTTATATCTTTGCAAAGCTGAGAATCTAAATAGCAAAAGCAAAGCGTTTTTATTAGCGTATTCTCGATGGCCTCTACCTACCTCTAACATGGAAAAGTAATCTTTTTTTGTGTAACAAATTAATTAGAGGGCATAAGTAGAGTTATTGGGAAGCAGATTAAAAAATAAAGTGTTTTTTCTTGTAAAAAGAAATGGCTTCTTGCTGGAAGCCAGACCAGTTTATGTAGGAAGCATTAGTAAATACTTGTCCAATTCTTAGGCTGTTTTTCTGTATATTCCCTACTGACCAGTGCTGGAGAAAGGATTACAAATTAAGTGAATTTGGGTGAGCTCAGTGTGCCTTTCATTATGTGTTTGCAATTTTTAGAGCAAGTACTGTGACTAGCAGGGAGGTCACACATGGGACAGATTCAATCCCTGGCTTTATGCTAACCTTAGCTAAATTTTGACTGTTGGTGGCATGTCAGTGGGACTGAAATGTGCTGAGATGCTTAGCAATGCAGACCACCACCTTTCCTCTTTGAAGTAGGCAGCAGTGCAGAAGGGTTTGAAGGCTTCATACAGCATCTTTGCCAACAAACTTGTCCAAAATACACGTGTAAAGCAAGAAACAACTCTAGGTATCACAATAAAAAAAAATATATATATGGCAGAAACATTATGATTGGAAACTCCTTCCATCAGATGTGCCAGTACATTGCCATCACAGTGCTTAGCCAGTGCAGGGATTCCCAGGAAAGGAAAATGAGGTGTAACAGGATCCAGATGAAGCCCCAAGTTCTTTCAACTGAGTGCTTGGGAGCAGAGCTGTGCAGGGGAGTATTCCCTGCTGACTCCTGTTGTCATATGGCTTTGGAGAGGAAACTGCAGAGGAACTAGCCAGAGACTGACCCAAGAGCTACTGTGTGGATAGCTGAAGGGCCCTTCTGAAGAGACTTTTAGAGCTCTCACAGGAGTCTCTGTTGTAGGTTGTTTGTTGAAATGTCCTTCTCCCATTCCTCGCTTTTTCCTCTCCTGACCCAGCAGAGCTTTGATTCTATTCCAACTTTGCCAAAATGGCCCTCTGAAATGTTTTTATTACTCCCATCTCCCTCACTCCCTACCTGCTTTCTAAAACGTGGGTCTTGGAGCCCCACAGTGGCTTGTAAAGATCAGTCATTAATGTGAAGGCAGTGGAAGGCAGTTCCTAACAGCACATTCTCCCTTTGGTCTAAGAAGCTACTGCAGTACATATTTCCAGGATATAACCATATACCTACTGGAGAAGATCAGCTGCATCCTGGAGGATGTTTGTTGCAGCCTTGCGTGCTGTTCTGTATCCAGAAACTTTAGGAATATTAACAGCAATGTCAGCTAGAAAGTATCAGCTAAAGTGGTGTGTGTGGTTAAATTATATACCAGCAATCTGTAATTTTTCTACTCATAGTGAACCCAGGACTTTCCAAATTTCAAATTTTTGCTTGAGGCTTGTACCAGGTTGTTGTCTCTGTTCCCTGTTATTACTGAAATAATATTGGAAATTGGTAGATTCTTCACATTTGCTTCAGCAACAGCAATCACAATTCAGCGTGTTCAGAGAGAAGTGATAATTTATGGAACAAGTTTTCCATAATGCTGGTGGCATATATTCTCTGTTGTAGAGATTTTTTGAATAAGCACAAAAACTACTGAAATCCTACAATTTACTAAGGACCCATGCATGGCTTTATTAAGAAGATCATTTGTTTTCTTTCCTCATGTATCAGCTCCTTACTAAAACAGGGCAGACGGCTAACAGTTCCAATTCTGGATGCCCTTTCCCGTTTGGATCTTGATGCAGGACTTCTGGCTGAGGTAAGAGAGTTTTTATTGAGTGGCCAAGCAGAACACAGCCCCTCCTTAGTAACATGAGAGCTAGAGCTGTTCTAGTCATTCAAAGTATTTTGCGAAATCTGATTCCTTTAGGTCTACAGATGTCCTGAGCTAGCTGAAACTGGAAAGCAATGAGAGAAGTGAAAATTGTTTTCAGAAACATGCATGAAGGGCTCACTGAGGAGCAGAGAGATGTTTTTTGGCTGTTACAGTATGCACTCAGAAGTTTCAAACATAGCTCTCTTAGCAAATGCAAAAGCTGCTGGAGTGAATGTCCACTATCAACTTAAACCCACTTACTGTCACTGTTTCTTTTCTTTCTTTTTTTTTTTTGAGGTACAGTGAGCAGACTAGACTACTATATTCTTAAGTACGTGCAGGCTGTTGTTTACATCATTGCATGATCATAGCTTTTCTCTGCAGAATAAAGATAAAGTAGAAGAGCTCTTGTGCCTTCGATCTTCTGGACGTGTTAGATTGTTGCACTTCTTGCCTTTGGCCTTCTTATGAGTAGAATAAAATTGGTTCATCTGAGTGTATTACATACTGTTTTACATAGCTTCCAAAGACTAGTGCTGTATAGCATACTACACTGCTTCCGTGTTTTTCCCTTCTGAAAGGCAGTTAAAAGATGATGGAGCTGAGCTCTTCTTGGTGGTGTCAGGTGATATAACAAGGGGCAGCGGTCGCAAATTCCAGGCTAGGAGGTTCAGGTTGGACATTAGGGAAAAAAATTTTCACCAGGAAGGTCTGCAGGACTGACGCAAGCTAGCAGAGAGTTGGGGGTTCTCCATCCCTGAAGATCTTCCAGACAAAGCCAAGGCCAGTCTGATCTAGTATTGGCAATATTCCTACTCTGAAAAGAAGGCTGGGCTAGAGACCTCCAAAGATCTCTTCCCAGCAACATATCTATGTTCCTGTGAACCACAATCTTACAGCTGACCCAGTATTGCTCTCTCCTCAGGTGCGTCAGTCTGCCATGACCATTGTGCCTTCTGTGAAACTGGAAGATTTACCTGTAGTAGTCAAATTCATTCTCCATAATGTCAAGGCTGCAGATGCAGCAGAGGTACAGTATTCACTCTACTAAAAACCAGTAAGTGGTCTAATGCAATGTGTATTTTGACAGAAGCCAATTGCTTCAGGCACAGGGTTGTATGCTTTAATATTTCCAAGTAAAATTTTTAGTATTGCCAAACACAGTAGAAACGATGTCTGTCTTTTGACGTGGATTCAGTTGTGCCTTTGGGCATGAGAATTGTAACATCCTCCTTTCTGCTGACTTACAGATTTTTTAACTCTTAGAATTTTTATTTATTTTTTAGTGTTAATATCTTAACTGAAAGTAGTCAAATTATACTGAGTTAAGTTTTTAGACTAAAAAACTGTGGTTAGGTGGCAACTTTAAACTTTTGAATTTTGTCTAAAAATTTTAATCCTACATCCCTTTTAAGAGGTTTAAATTCCAGAAGTGTTGAAAGGACCTAGGATTGCAATTTGGTAATTATGTTTTTGTTTTCTCCACTGAGATCTGTTCTAAATCATGTTTTGAAAACATTCCCACAAGGGTGGTTCAGCTTTTGGAGGACTCTTTTCAGTTCCAGATTTAAGCCTCCTCTGTTTTTGGAGTTGCTTTATCTAAATAAAATGTATTCAGAATATTTTTAAAATTATGTGTTTTGGAATCTAGTCTTGCTGAACTATTGAAGATGCTTTTTTCCACACTCTAAAGAAACCCCATCTTAAGCCAGATGTGGGATGTGATCTGCCCACACCTTTCAGGGAGACAGCATGTTTAGAACATGCAACCCAATCTGTGCTGATCCACTAGTATATGACAAAAGTCAAACTGGTAAACTTGCATGCTGCAGGAGTCTTGTGGCTGTCGTATCTTTTGCTCTGCTGCTGAACAGGATAAAAGTAGCTCACAGCAGCATACAGTGGATATAGGTGGGAATTTTGATGGTGATGAACAAAGTTCTTGCTAATTCACTTTTAAAGTAAAAATTACTGAGCACAGTTAAATGCTTATGAGTCTTTACAAATACATTAGTTCCTGATCTTGTAACTCTATTCTGTAACTCTTACTCTGTTGGGTTGTTTTTCTTTTCCTCAACCTATTTTTCCTCCTTCCTCATAAATCATAGTGATTTGTACAGAGATTTGTATTCTACAGGTGATTTCTGAGCTTCGTAAGAGCTTGGATCTGTCATCATGCATTCTGCCCCTGCAGATCCTTGGTTCCCAGAAGAATCTTAAAAGCCAAGTCCAGGCCAGGTACTCAAGCATACTTACATGAATCTTCAAGGGTAAGATGGGACAAGAGGACTCCAGCTTTTCTCTAATTGGTCTCTCAGGCACACCTAGCTACATACTTGAACCTAATTTATCCCCATTCACCACTGGTTCTGACACCTTTATTCCTTCCTGCTTGGTGATAATTCAACACATTTGTCAATACTTGTCCAGCTAGTTTCCCCATTCATGTGGTTCCTTTTGAGTCAGCTGCATCTGTGTTTGCATAGGGTTATACAAGTCCGTTTGCAATGATTTTGCTGCCAGCTTATCTCTTTACGTTCCCTCCGGTACATCATTGGTTGGTGCTGCTACCTCTGCTCCCAGCCTCTTCTGAAACTCTCTTCTGAAACTCTCTGTCCTTGCCAAGGCATTCCTTGTGGAGAAGTGTTGCTTTAAGTAACTGCTGTGATGTTAGGCTGACTTGTTCCTTTTACTGCAGTATTCACGATAACAGTCTCCTCCTTTTCTGATCATTTACAGTTCTTCCATGAGCCAAGTAACCACCAGCCAGAACTGTGTGAAGCTACTTTTTGATGTGATCAAATTAGCTGTGAGATTTCAGAAAGATGTCTCTGAAGCTTGGGTTAAGGTCAGATGCACTGTTTTTTTACCTTATGTAGCTGGATCCCTAGGTTGAACCTGAGCCTTTCCTGCAATCAAATATGATATCAAAAGACAAGTGTTACCCATTTGTTTCACTGATACAGATTTCATTCTGTGTTCCAAATTAGCTCTGCTTTTTCAGGAGTCTGCTTTCTTCCCCAGTCACATATTTCAAAGTGCTTTCAAGACAGCTACTGGGCAGTATTACCTCTAACCTACAGATCCCAAAACTTTAAGTGTAGGATAAACCTCAGTCTACAGGTTTAGGGGAGAGTTTTTCTGAAAAAAAGAAAATCTCAGTTTTTCTATCTGCAAGAGAGGAAAAAGGTTGAGACTGAGCTTTGTGAAGTTTTTAAGATCCTTGAAAATGAACATTGGCTGGCGTGCTAAATTTCATTTTTAAATTGCATTTCAGTGTAAATCGGAAGACTGCGTCATGTTCTCAGCCTTTTATTACTCAATACCTTAGGTCCATTTTTCAAGCCTGGTATTATTTGAGAATGTCCTCACTCAAGCTGAATGTTCATGCTCTTTTTTGGATGCTGGATTCTTTACTGTTGGGCAAGACTTGGTTTTCTGTTTTGGATAGATGCTCTGTTGTACAGGAGAGAAGTATGTGAATGATATTTCTCTTGGTCTGCCTTTTTTGATTTGTCTTCAGTGCCTCAGTTTTGCTGTTTAACGCTCATAGTTTGAAACGTAGTACTGTACTCTAGTGTAACAGTTTTCATGTGTTTTTGCTCTTAGGCTATTGAGAACAACGTGTCTGCATCTGACCATAAGGTAATACTTCTGACCCTGTACTTCTCTCTGAGAGTGTCCCCTTCTAGTGGTGTTTGCAAGGGCTTTTTCCATGGTCACAGATGGAGAGAATTTTATAGTTGGCGCAGAAACTGCCAGTGATGTTGCAAGGGTGGTTCTGTGGGTATTGCGGTTATTTGTAGTAGAACAGCCATCCATTTTTTTTGGTAACTCTTAATTCATCCCTTCTAAAGCCCAAGGGATGGAGTTTTCCTGCTTTGATTCTGTCTTGTTGACTGCTGAGGTTTTCTGCAGTCATGACTATCAGAGAGGTGGCTTTTTGAGCTCTTGATTTTCTTCTTAGTTTTAATTTCAAAGTATGTAGTTGTCTAGTCTGTTTAATATCATTTCAGCATAATGATTGGTGGTTGTTTCCTCTGGAAAGGTTCTGGATCTGATAGTATTGCTCCTAATCCATTCTACAAACACCAAGAACAGGAAACAAACAGAGAAGGTATTGAGGAACAAAATTCGACTTGGCTGCGTGCCAGAACAGCTGATGCAGAATGCCTTCCAAAATCATTCCCTGGTCAGTGCTGATTCTGCTTTGGGGCTCCCTCTTCTCTTTTATCCCTCAAAGATCTTGTCAGAGGACCATTTAGCCCTGTACTGCAATATATACACCTACTGCTGTAGTTACTCTTTCTGGTAACTGATCAATCTCCAAAAAGGCATGTCCTCTATTGTAACCGTCCTGTGGTTTCCTAGAGATGAGCTCTCCTTGGAATTGGATGGACTTCTTGTTTTGATGCAAAAATTCTTGATCTTGATGTGCTCCAGCCCAGGATCCCTACTCTGTGTTCCTGACATGCTGCTGTGTTCCACAGTATTTTTAGAAGTTCATATGTTTGTCTACAATTTTTCAAGTACAGTGTTTTCTAGGTCTAGGTGTGTATGTATATTGGGTTTGTGTAATACTATGAGAAAACTGAAAGGGTCATTGAAGAAGGACGGACAGTGCTGTTTGTCAGGAGGTGGGTGGCAGATGGGAAACACTGAGTTATGAATTTAAAGTGAAATAATTAAACTATGTTAATGCTTTAATCAGGCACTCTTATTCTGAATAAAAGTGGCTTTAATTCAATTTTAGTTTAATTCCCTTCTAGAATAGGTTCAGTTGAAGCAAATTAGGTCACTCTACATCTGAATAAGGGCTTTTTCAAAGGAGCTCTGTGTGACAAAGCTTCCTTTAAAAGTTAACTTAGATTTTTCTTAGTAAATTGATGTAGTGGAACCCTTGTATTAAGATAAGGCCAAGAGCCTGTCTGCCCTGGGGCTTATTTAGTGGTGCATTGTTGTAAAGTGACTTCCCTGGTGTCACCAGAAGTGATATGCTATTGTGAGCTCTGCAGCATTGCAGATTGGTTTCTTAGTCAATCTGTAAATTCTTTGTGTGGACAAGGTTAGAGAAACCCATTCTGGTGTGCTGTATCTGCTCTTGTTGCCCATTTTGGCTAGAGAGGACAGTAAGAGAATTGAGAAAAGCGCCTACTAAACTAGAGAAACACTTTCAGGATGAGATATAGCACATTCTTTACATCAGAGCTAAAATAGTGTTGAAAACAAGCAGCAATAATCCTCTTTCATGTCTGTATTTCAGGTCATCAAAGATTTCTTTCCTTCAATCCTAGCACTTGCTCAGATGTTCCTGCACTCTGCACACCCATCCATGGTTTCCTTTGGCAGCTGCATGTACAAACAAGCATTTGCAGCCTTTGACTCCTACTGTCAGCAGGTATGGTGGGATGGATGGCATCTGTTTTATTTGTGTTTGTTTGCCGTTTATTCTAGACCGTATGTCATGATCCTTTAGGGGGAGAGGACTTGAGGCAGGAGAACGCTTTTGGAGAGCTGTAGAGAAGTCCAAGCAGAAGTTGGGGAAGAATCACAGCAAGGCTCTGGTAGCTAGCAACTCAAGCATAGAGACTGCTCAGAGGAGCAGGGAGCAAACAGGCAGGCCCCAGAGGTGGCAGAAAGAAAAATACTTAAGGTGGAATGGGGACTGTGCTGGGTTTGTTGTAATTCAGAAAGCAATCAAGGTATGTCAGATCTGGCTTGGAAGCCCGGGCTAGCCCACAGGGTCGCAGCGAGCAGAGATTTGTTCATAAATTATTCTTCTTTCTGTTGTCTTACCTGGTCACTTTGAGACTCCCCTATTTAAAAAAGCCATTATTATAGCTCATATTGAAACTTTTTTTCATTTTTCTTGGAGAAGTTACTGTGATGAAAACGTTGAGGCAGATCCCTCTTAGAACTCTGACCAGTTTGGAGTCCTTCCACATACTCTTTGAAATAATCACAGACCAAACTGCTCTGAGTTCCCATAGACAAGCTGACATCAGAAAACCTGAGGATTGAAGACAACTGTACACAGGCTTCAGAATGTATTTTTACTTTTTTTTGGCACGGTCTGATTACAATTAAGACTTTTTCCAACATTGCATCTGTACTACTTGCTATAGCAAACTTCAACAAAAAACAACTGAGAAGAACCTGAGACATGAAAGAACACTGTCATCAGTACATCTGCAACAAGCTAGTGAGTCTAGTGATGACACTATACTGGGAACTGCAAAAGAGAATGGCTGTATTAACAATACTGTCAGTCTTTAATGAGTGACATAGGAAGACTCAATGCCACAGAGAGTGGATGGGAGTGTCTAGCGATCCCTGTCCAGAAGTTAGCTGAAGACCGTAAAAGATTTGTGAAACAAAAATGTCAGTTTTGAACTGCTGTTGGTAAAGAGAGTTGAAACATTGGAACTGCTATAGTTGGAGCAGTGTTCCTGCGTAAGGTGCAGCATTCTACGTGCCTTGGAAAGCAAGATGGATTTTTATCATCTTATGTGATGGTCACGATAGCAAAGAGCAGAAGCTGCAGGAGGCTCAGCAAGCAGGCAGGAAAAACTGATAAAGAGAAGCTTCATGGAAGTAGCCAGTTTTGGAAAGGGAACAAAATATAGACTCAAGGGGAAAGCTAGTATTGGGGATATTAGGACTTAGCATGCTGTGAACTGAGAAGGGAGTTAGAATAATGTGGTTCAGTTTTGGTATGATTATCTGTACCCGATCCATTTATTTTATATAAGCAAAGCAGGCAGACCTCTTTCTCTTGATATTTCACTGTTTTTTTTCTTTTCTTTTCTTTTTTCCCTCTCAGGAAGTTGTGAGTGCTTTGGTGACTCATGTGTGCAGTGGAAATGAGGCAGAAGTGGATATTTCTCTGGATGTGCTCACTGATTTGGTGATTCTGCATCCATCCCTGCTGATGCGGTATGCCACCTTTGTGAAGGTAATGCATCTTTTCTGGGGACAGACTGCATTTCAGGACCCTTGTACTGCTTTGTTCCAGATCTAGAACAGATCAGCTCTTTCTAGAAACAGTGAATGGAACAACCATTGTAAAGCTAACTGTCCTGAAAAATGAGGAGATCAGAAGGAGAAAGTGTCTGCTATGAAAGGGTGTGCCGTAAGATAGGACTGTGTGATTTTTGAGAGGGAGAATTGAAATAGAAAAGAGAAAAGTTATCCTTCCCTGGAAGGGGAAATATTTTCTCTGGAAAATCCAGTTTCTCTGGAAAATGCTTAAATCACAGATATGGAGTAAAACCTATGTTAGAAGGAAAATGATTTTTAGGTTTGTCTTTATTAATATCAGCTATTTCAAATACTCAACAAAATCCTGTCTCCCTTGTGGACTGCCCTGCTGCCTCCTCTGCCATGTTGAAAGATTGACAATACTTTTGAATCATAAAACAAAGCTCATGGTGGGGACAGGAAAGGACTCGTGCCCTAAAACTGAAAAGAAGGCAACACCAATGGGGAGAAAATATTGAGTTTTTGACTCATAAGAATGGCAGGCCAGACCCTACTTGACCAAACAGTTTGTTTCCAAAAATAGTAAAAAGTGGAGGTGTAGGGGAGAGCAAAACAGCAAGGCAAGGACATAGTGCTACTTCCCTTGAATACTCTCCCATCTGTGATGACTTGTAGTTTAAGGACATCCTGTATTTAAGAGCCCTTGTGGTAATGACTCCATGTATTCCCTGCTACCCCACTGTCTCTGGGCTTTTTTTGAGCCCACTTGGTGGCAGGGAATTATGCAGTTTGAGTATGCACTGTGTGAAAGCTGCATGCTTTTTGCACGTTTAGGTGGTTGATTGTTACATTTAAATTCCTTGATTAACATATGCTAAAAAGACATTCAAGTCTGCCTTAAGAAATCACATGCCATCTGTCGCACATTTGATCTGCAAAGTAAGGGAGAAATGGGACTCGCCTGCCTCCAGGCAGAAGGAGGATGAAGGAAGGACTGAAATTTGAAAGCGGTTCTTGAAAGAGGCAGCCCTCAAACTCCTGCTCTTAATTGAATGTTGCGGAAAGTGTGGCAGGGGAGCACTTGCTCACAGCAGTCCACTGAGACCATCTGACCTTCCTCCTGACCTTGTTTGCACATTCCTGTGCTGGCAGATCATCTATTGGTCATGGTTTCTAGGGGCCAAACTTTGATGCATTAGCAAAGCTTTTATGTGAAAGACATTAATCAATGCTTTGGCAAGACCTCAAGATCAGGCTGTGTACCATGTTTGACATGCATCTTGGAGGTGGTTGAGACACCTGAGCCAGTTATGTGCAAAAAGATCTGCAGAGCTGCAGGTGCCTGGCTTACACAGGGCTGGAGCATCTCCAGCAGAGAGAGAATATGCAGATTTTAGCAAGAATCATCTTCCCAGACTGCCATTTTTTAATCTTAAAACTGGGTGAATTTTCCTGGGGGTAACAAGGAGTTATCTCATCCTGCTGCCATCCTTGTCAAACTCAATGCCTCATTCTGAGCTCTTCTCAAGGATTGATTAGTGGTAGGAGAAAAATAAATAATGTTAGCAAAATACCAGCCTGGTGGCAGGAAAACTCACATTGTTCTGGGAAACAACGGAACTGTTTTCTCTGAAACACTGGATGAATGGTTAAAGGCTTGGCCGTTACAGGACTCGTAATGGAAGTATTAACAAAATAAGTCATGTTTGTTTTGTCAAATACTTTGAACCCTGGGACCAAATCTGTCATAGAAGCTAAATAGCTGTCAGTAAAGGGATTGGAGCACTCCCAAAATGCTTGTGGTAGCCTGTATATTCTTCTCATTCAGCCTCTGAAACAATGAGCTGCTGTAATTGAGGCCAGAGCAATAGTTTTGCTTGTATGTTTATTTAATTGAATGTAGCTTTTTCTTGCGTGTACAAAAAAAGTAAAGTTAATTGGCTTCTCTGTGATTTACACTGGGTATATTGTTGAGAATCTGGGAAGGACTTCTTGGAGTATTCAAGCTAGTTTGTGGTTTCTCTCTTACAGACCATTTTAGACTCTACACAAAAACTGAATCCGTGCCAGATCCGGAAGCTTTTCTACATTCTCAGCATGCTAGCGTTCAGCCAGAGGCAAGAAGGAAGCTATATTCAGGTGAGCAGAGGCATAGGAGGAAGGAGTTTAGGCTGTGTGTGATCAGATAAATGTCTTTGGATTTTTTTTTCCTCCCACAGTGAAAATGTCTGGGTTTAAAATCTTCCTACTAGTTGTGGGTATGCTTGTGCACACTTGCTTGAGACCACAAAGGAAAAATTTTCAGTATCTTGGAGATCGTGCGCTTGTTTCTCCTCTCTTCCTGCTTAGTCTGTGGCATGTAAATCACAGCATGCTTGCAGCCATTTCAGGTCTTCTCACTGGAACTCTCTACTGCCCAAGTTTTTCAGCTGTGTGGCAGGTTTGACTCCTTGCTGAATTGCTCTCCTCTGTGACTTTGCCCCAAGTCTTTCTTTCCTATGTGTGACTTGTGATAGTTGCCTTGGCAGTACACAAGGTGGAGAAGTGCCCTGCTCATCACTTGCTCGAGTTGTGGAAAGAATGGGCAGGAGTGTAAGCTCTAGAATTTATTCTGAGCTGAGAGTTTGTGACTGTGGAGATCCAGGGATGGCAGTTTAACTCTGTCCGTGGTGGTCTCCAAAGAAATCAGTATCCTGGAAACGGTCTTCCTCTTTGCCTCCTCTTAACAGTGCTTCTAAAGCCAATGCCTCTTGGATGCCAGAATCACTCCAGGCAGATGAGGCATTTGTCCTAGCACTGCACATGTCATTCCAGAGGCATCTTGCCTAGCAGAGGTCAAGAAAAGATGGCATAACCATCCTTTTCTCTGCTACCAGTTTGATCACCTGTCTTGCTGGCATTGGTTGTGTAGCATACATCAAACCTCCATCTCTCTGCCTCAGGATCACTGTTTGGTTAGAGCTAATGCTAACTCCTTTTTAGAGAGTTATGGATCCCTGAGCATCTTTTTATAGACCAGCCTCCTCCTTTTGGCAGACTCTTCAGGCAGTTGTTGGGCTGGATGTTCTGGGACCTACTGATAGGAACAGCTAATAAGCATCAGTGTAGCCAGGGCAGTTTTGATTCCATGATGTTTTTCAATGGCCTGTGAGATCTTTGCCACTTCTATGAAGCTGCTTTTCAGTTCACTCACGTGTTCTCTTGCGGTCTGAGAATCCTCCTGCTCACGACAGGGTTGCTGAATCGTTCTCCTCTTCAGAAGACCCCTGCTCTTCTTCAGTGGTAATCGTTTAAGCTAGCCACAGGACTGTTGCTATTTGGCTATATTAAGTAGGTTTTCTGCTTAGCGTGTTCATTGTTCCATCCCTGCTTCTAGTACTTCGAAATCAATTACTTTTACATATCTAGAAAGTGAACTCTCTCTTGGTTTTGGTCAGGGCACACTTGGTGGCCCTCTCCCATTACTCTCTAGTTAGCTAAGGTTTCTGCCTTTTCTTGCTTCCAAATTTTAAGTTTAAGGGATCAGGCAGAACACATCAGAGATGCTATTCTGGACCATCTTGGTGGCTGCTCTATTTGAGCCTCTGGTTACCTGTTCTCTCCTCATCTCTCCAAGATAGAGGCTTTCTTGACTATCATTCATCTGCTAGCAGTGGGGGTGCACTGTGGGTTTCTGTGGCTAATCTGCCACACACTTCTGTGCTTGCCTTCATTTTTTTCAGAAAGTATCAGACTTCTCCACGTCCAGAAGAGCAGTCTTCCAGCTTTCTGGAAGCATCAGACTTCTAGGGCTGAGTATGCTTCATACCATCAGTGTCAGGAGACCTCTTAGTCTATCATTAGTGGTCCAGACTTTCAGAAGTCTCCAAAGCTGTTTGTGTCCATTTTGTGAAAGTGCAATTTATTAGCCACTTTGGCACAACTGTTGCATGTAGAGCGTACCGCACTGACACCTGCCATGGGCTTGCAGAGCTGCTTCAGAGAAGCTTTTACAATCGTGCAGTCGTGTTTACTCACATCCAAAAGACAAGGGAGGCGGCCACGAGAGTGTCTTGATCCCAGGTATCTGGTGTGCTGCTTCCTAGAGCTCTCTTTGGACTTTCACCAATACTTGCTCCTTCCCTGAGACTCCTGGAGCTGAACGGGTTTCACAAGGCAGCTCTGGAGCTGCTGTTTGTGTGTGAAGGGCCCCGAGACCATCTACCAATTTTTTTATATTCCTCATTGATGAAATCTGGACCAACTACACACTCTATGTATTAACTGGGACAAAGTCAAAGGAAGACATTTTTAATACTGTTTGCAGCCTTATCTAGAGTTGTGAGCAGTATTTTCATGATAAAGGGCATCACTGAATGTGCCTTCCTTTTATTGGGATTACAGCTTTGTAAACAATCTTACAACCTTTGGAGATGACATTAAGTGAAGATGCTGATAGCATTGTGACTGAGGCACATAAATGCCTGTGTAATGACATTCTGTGTCTTTCTCTTTAGGACGACATGCACATGGTGATCAGGAAATGGCTCTCCAGCACCGTTCCTAACCATAAACAAATGGGGATTATTGGTGCTGTTACCATGATAGGCAGCATGGCATTAAAAAGGTGAGAGAGAATGTAGAAAACCTGAATTTAAGATGCTTTCAGACCGTGCTTGGTGAAGGGGGACAAAGAGAGGGGGGCATTGCCTTCTAGCTTAGGCAGATCTTAGTCAAATCCAGTAATTTAAAAGTCTTTTCTGCAAATTGCAGTGTTTTGTTCTGCAGCTTTTTTAATACTGCTCTCCTGTTTCTAATTTTGAAGGCATCCTAATTTTCTTGTTAATGCTTATTCAGGGATGTCTTGACTGGCACCAGAAGTGCCAGTCAGTTCTATTACTCTACCAGTAAGTTCTATTACTTAGAAAAAGATTTGGACACTATGATGCACTGACTGCAAATCCGTTTCTGACACTTAGGCTGTGTAGCCTGATGTGCTTCATGTTTGAATACAGGGAAATCTAAAACAGAAGTGAGAAGAGAGATTGTTGCTACTGTGCTGGGCATTGGCATGACAATTTCTGAAGTATTCTGTAAATTATTGACAAGCAATGTTGATAAACCAGGCAAACTGTGACAATGATTAAAGCACTTGGAACATAAAGATTCGACTGGTGTTGGGAAACCTTTCTTAGCTTGCTCATTTTGCACTTTATAAAATGCTTTTGCTGTTTATTACATGGAGAGAAAAGCCCATCTCCATCTCCACTTGGTGTATTTCCTGATAACTGCTCCCGTAGCACTGACATCAGATTTGCTAATTCAGAGGCTCCAGTTTAAGTCTCAGATTTCAAGAGGAGGTTTAGAAAATCCTAAAATGTAGACTACAAGCAAAAAAAAAAAATCCATGCCTCAAGGCACCTTCAGTGACAGGTAATTTGCTACATAAAATGCACACAGATAATCCCAGCTGTGGATTGTGTTCTGTGCTTCAGGAAAAAGGATAAAATCCTCCTGGAAACTGTCTATTTGATCTGTGGAGAAATTCCTTCCCAACTCCCAAGTCTGATCCAAGCATGTGGGGAAAATTTGTCTGCTGTCAGTTGAGGAGGATCTTTGCAGCACATTGGATCTTGGTGTACTTTACTCAGAGTTCTCTGTGATTTCTTAGAAACAGACTGGAGGAGATAGGCTCAAAAGCCAAATTATCAGAGGAAAAACTACCCTTCTGAGCCCTGCGAGTAAGCAGCAGGAATTTGTTTAGTTGTCCAAATGTACACCTGCAGGTATTAGAAACAGACTCATGGTAAGGTGAGGCACTATGGCGTTTGGAGGAGGTGAGGACTAGAGGACTAAGGTTTCCATGGGTTCCAACAGGTTAGAAAAAACATCCTTGAAAACAAATCTCATCCCGAAGGTGCTAAACAACAGCAGGTCTTTCCTTTATGTTCCAAAGAGCATCTTTTTCCTGTGTAATTCTTCAGTTTCTGGAGAGGGAACCCTGTCTATGTGTGAGTGGGTTTTGCCCTAAGTGTTATGAAGCAAAAAACAGGATTATCAATTGCTTTCAGAAATGAAGGAGATGGTTCACTGGAGAGATCAGAGCTGAGCAGCGAGCGTGACGGGCAGGTGAGTGCCAATAATGGGTACATGCTGCAGGCAGTGTGAGAGGAAGGGGGGATGTGGAGATTTGGCTGGAGGCACAGCCTTGGCAAAGAAATACAGGTCTGTTGGGAGTTATATCTAGTGGGCCTAGGATTGTTGCGTCTTACTGCAGAGCCAAGAATCTGTGAAAAATGGGTTTGGAGAAACAAGGGTCTATGTTTAGATAGCACTCACTGGTATTGCCAGCCCAGGACAAGCAGTACCGCAAACATCTAGTGAAAGTCTCCTGTCCAGACTTCAAACATAAATGAGAGAAACAGGACAATTTGGCTCAGTAAGCAAAAAACAACTTCTGCCTTTCCCTGAGCTTGGTGGCAGTGCATCTCAGGTCATCCAGAGAAGCCACTTTCACTGTATAGGATTGGCCTAGACAGCTTTTTCCTTAATTCTGTTAGAACCATCTTCTAGGGCTGGTACCCTATTTAAGGTGGCTCTAGGTAGACTCTTGTGTGTTATTCCATGGTGGAGCATGGCCAGGTCCTTAAAAGGCCCGTATTCTTTGTTAAAACTGGGTCCCTGAAGACCTGACATCATGGGCTGTTACCCCAGAGCTGAAGCTCTTGGACATCATCAGGGTAAATTAACATAACAAGGGTAGGGAACCAAGGTGAAAGCTTCAGTGTATCCATCTATCGTACCCATCTGTGCAGGCTGCTCTTTCTCTTTCAGCTTTCTACCTTGTCGGACCTTGTGGGCTTCTGCTGCGAGCAAACACCAGAGGCCTTGGCTTTGTACTATGATGAACTTGCCAACTTGATTGAGAAGCAGAGGGGGAATTTGGACCTGCAGCTCCTGGTATGGTTAGAGTGGTTTGAACCCTAATCACTTAAATGAATTCTTCAGAAACATTTTCAGGTGTTAGCAGGATGGGGTCAATCTGAGAATTTCACTCCAGTCTGAGAACTTTTTCTTT
Organism: Dromaius novaehollandiae; assembly: GCF_036370855.1. Lineage (NCBI taxonomy): Eukaryota > Metazoa > Chordata > Aves > Casuariiformes > Dromaiidae > Dromaius > Dromaius novaehollandiae. The sequence goes on from NC_088109.1 coordinate 932,840, forward strand.
GTTATAGACATGTCTAAGATTCCTGCAAGAGACTGATTCGATACAAAATCCTCTTTCAGCTCTGTTTTTTGGGGTTCTGGCAGATTTGCTCCTTTCCCACTGTGCTTTAATGTCTTCGTTTATATGAACTTTTACATGACAGCAGGAAGGAGGGGAACCTTTTAAAGGAAATTAAATGACATTTCAGAGTATGCAGTTGAGGTTCATAGATAAAGGTAAAACTTGAAAGAACTTTCAACTTGGTATTGAAATTGGCTTCCTGTCAGACAGTTAAGGCTATCTGATGTCTAAGGACTTGGAAGAGCCACAGTGAGGAATTAGGGCAATAGGAAGAAATTTGTGGAGGCCCCTGGGCACCTCTTCCTTCTTGCTAGGAACTCTTTTGCATGTGTGCTGTGCCTGCCAGAAGGGTAGAAAGTCATCTTGGGGCCTAGGAGAGCATGAGAATCGTTGTAGAATTGATCTCTCTTGGAGGCATCAGGCTTTGCTGTGGCACAGCACCATTTACACCTGCTGATTACAGAGAGAAGGAAATGTATTTTAGTTTGAGGGAAGGTGACTAGGGAGTTGTGAAATGCTGACAGCCACTTGAAGTAGCTCCACATCTGAGGCTAGAAATGCCAGTCTCCTGAAATGCAGCTGGTGCAGACCTTTCTTGGTCTTTTCATAATTTGTTTGTCCAGACTTTTGTCTGACTTGTTTGTCACACCCATTAATTTACATCTCCCTTAATTGTTGCTAACAATGTAAGTGTGTGAAGTATGTGAGACATGTTAGGTGAAACAAAACTTTGCCAGCACTTTATAGCTCTTCACCCTGATAATCAGTTCTTAAGACAGAGAACTTTCCATAGCTGCTTTCCTCTTCCAGCTGATGCTCTTCCTCTCTGTCACATTGAGGAGCTCATAGGCAAGTCCACCTCTGAAAAGCAGGGAGAATATTGCTTGTGCGTACTTGGTAATGTTTCCTAGTTTTGTCTCTAAAGGGCAGGCCCTGGTTCTCCTTGCAGGTGGTGAGCTTCACTGCTGTGACTGTTCCAGGACACTTTTGCTTGGCCTTATCTTCTGCATTTTCCAGCGCTGCTGTTGCAGCTTTCTTCACTGAGCCCCTTTGCTGAGCATGTTTTTTCCTCTCTTAATAGAACCAGTTTGCCAAGAGTTTGGTGGAGGACTTTCCCAGTGACTTTGTGGTGGATCTCAACCCCACAGTGGATGGGTATGCTAAACGCAGGCTCAGTATTAGTAATGTTTCTGTTACTGAAAACTGTGTTTGTCAACACGATGATCCCCTCAACTAATTTTTGTTTTCTTTCCCTGCAGTACATTCTTGTTCCCACTGAAATCTTTGTATAATCTGGATGAAGATGAAAGTGAGGGAGCGATTGCTATTAACCTCTTACCGTTGCTGTCGCAGAGTGAGCTTGGCAGGGTCAACGATGGAGTGAGTAACCCAAGTAAAAGGTACTTTGACACTTACACTTGTCATTTCATAGTTAAAGAAGTTGTGTTTTCATTTGGTGCAATGCGCTGTGCACAACCTTGCCTGCCAAAATGCCTGATTAGGACCTGGGTGGAGAAGTTAAGTTTCCTGTGTTCTTGTCCTTTCTCTGTTGTTAGACATGTCCAGATAGGTCTAGAGGTATAAGCGTGTGATTGGGAACTGGCAGTCTGTTCTGTCTCAGGCTGTCTAGGTGATCTTGAGTAAATAATGTTGGATCTCAGCCTTGTGTTCCATCTGTCAAATGTTTCCTATCTGTCAAATAGCTCTTTCTTCTCATGTTAGTGAAATACTGGCGACCATGCTTAATACCATATTGAGTGGATAGGCAACTCTGAGGTGGCAAAATTCATTTTTTGACCAATGATTCTCAAGCACAGTCACCAAAGACTTAGTGTGTGCCAATAGCACATGATTTGGGCAGAGAGGAACCTCGTGAAGTTTAACAAAGGGAAGTGTAACGTCCTGCACCCGAGGAGGAATAACTCCATGCACGAGTACAAACTAGGGGCTGACCAGCTGGTGAGCAGCTTTGCAGAGAAGGACCTGGGGGTCCTGGTGGGCAACAAGTTGAATGTGGGCCAGCAATGCACCCTTGTAGAAGGCTAACGGTATCCTGGGCTGTATTCGGAAGAGTGTTGCCAGCAGGTCAAGGGAGATGTTCCTTCCCTTCTACTCAGTGCTGGTGAGGACACATCTGTAGTGCCTTGTCCAGTTCTGGGCTCCACAGTACAAGAAAAATGTGGATCTGCTGGAGCGAGTCCAACAAAGGCCACAAAAACGATGAAGGGGCTGGAGCTTCTGTCATATAAGGAGAGGGTGAGGGAGCTGGGACAGTTTAGCCTAGAGAAGAGAAGGCTCAGGGGGAATCTTACAAATGCGTATAAATATACGATGGGAGAGTGTAAGAAGACGGAGCCAGACTCTTCTCAGTGGTGCCCAGTGACAGGACAGGAGGCAATGGGTGCAAACTGCAACATAGAAAATTCCATCTGAATGTAAGAAAACACTTGTTCACCATGAGGTGGCTGAACACTGGAACAGGTTGCCTAGAGAGGTTGTGGAGTCTCCATCCTTTGAGATCTTCAAAAGCCAATTGGACACAGTCCTAGGCACCCTGCTGTAGGTGACCCTGCTTGAGCAGGGGAGCTGGACCACATGATTGCCAGAGATCCCTTCTAACCCCAGCTATTCTGTGATTCATTCTCACTCTTCAGTTATACTTAGACTGTACTCCAGACCATAACCACAAACGTGCAGCCACAAGTGAAATTTCACTGAGAAACAAAGGCTTTGTGGTTGGCAGATTGAGTAAGAGGCATCTAAGAAATAAAAACAACTAATGAAACAATAGGGTATCAAAGTTAAAAATAATAAAAGGATTTTTTTAACTGGCACCTGCAGAATTCATTGCCACAAGATTTGGTTGAGATTTTAGATCTGCTTGAAAAAAGGACATGACCATTTTATGTCAATAACAAGAAAATATAGCTACTTTACTTGCATCTATAGAAAAATGTTAATTTTCCTCACTCAGAATGTGAGCAGAAGAATGCTAGAAAACATTAAAGGAAGTTTCTTCACTGCTCACAGCTGTCTTTTCTGTAATTTTGTATACTTTGATTTCTATGAGAAACAAATCTGATGCCATTTTTGGTTAAGTACAACAGGTTTTTGGCACTTAAACTTTTCCAAATAATTGGCAATCATAGATTTTTTTTTTCTTTGTCCATTGGGAGCAAAGCCAAGGAAAACAACTTAAACATCGTGCATTTCTGCTGTGCATTGCTAAGACTTTCAAAAAGCAAAATAGAAGGCATAGACAAGGTGGTGTGGAAGGACAAGGGACACAGGGATGGGTGTCCTGAATGTATGTAAAAACATACGACCTGCTCCACATCTGTTTTTTCCAGGGTAGTATCGCCAATATGTCTGTCACCCTCTTTCCGATTGCTGAGACTCTATGCTGGAGAGCAGAACAATGGCAGCCTGGAGGAGATTGATGCCTTGTTAGGTATGGGAAATGGACTTTTAGCAGAGCCCGTCTGGCTGACTTGTTCTTGTCACAGATCTGCAGACTTCCTGCAGTCATGGGAAAAGCTGTTTGGGTTGTGAGGGAGGCTCAGGCACTCTGTTGCCTACAAAGTGGAAGGGAGGCAAAGGAGACAACTGCTCTGTCTAGAGAGGGAATGACTGGGCTTACTCTGAATGATTATTGGCATTGATAAAGGCACTAGGAAGATGCACTGTCCACACAAAGACTGAAGGATCAGAGTAGGGGGAGCAAAACCAGTCCAATGCATCCTCTTCCTGCTCTTTCCCAGGTTGCCCCCTCTATCTGACTGACCTGGAGGTTGAAGGGAAGCTGGATTCTCTCTCCAAGCAGGAAAGGGAATTTCTGTGCTCACTTCTGTTCCATGCGCTCAACTGGTTCCGTGAGGTGAGTAGAGTTGGTCTGGAGTCTGGTCTGCAGGTTTTGGAGTGGCACTGAGGAGCAGTGCTTAGAAACATTAGCCTTGGGCTTCAGAGGTGCAGTTCTTACTGAGGAAGAGTCTTGCCTTAGGGAATCTTTTCCAGAAAGATCTTGGTGCTCTCTCCACCTTCTTCTCTTTGCTACCATTTAACCTGTATGCTGCTGCTAGCAGCAACTGCACTGTTCTTGGGCAGAGTCTCAAAGCACTGCCTTGCAGATGTGTTTTCTGCCTGCTGCTCAACTGCAACCTGCACACTGTGGCTCATTTGAGTATATGAAAATGAATTTCAATACTGCAGGCAGGATGTCGTAAACCCCAAATATATCTCAACTATGAGGAAAGTGAAAGCCCCAGTAGGAGAGTGGGGCATCAGAAAGAGAGGTCAGTCTCTCCATATTGTATTAACAGAAGAGTAGTCAGCAGGTCAAGGGAATGGATTGTTCCCCTCTACGTGGCATGTGTTGAGGCACCATCTGCAGTACTGTGTCCAGTTTGGGGCTTCCCTTGATATACTGGAGTGAATTCAGCAGAAGCCGCCAAGATGATGAGGAGCTGGAACACATGAGATAGGAGGAGAGGCTGGAAAAACTGGGTTTATGGGAAGGCGAGAACATACTGTGCTCTTCTACTATGGTCTTTTACTACCTAATAGGAGGGTATTCAGACGATGGAGCCAGACTCTTCCCAGAGTTGTGCAACAAAAGGACAAGGGGCAACGATCACAATTTGGAATGTCGGAAATCTTGACTAGATGAAAGGAAAAACTTTCATCATAAGGGTGATCAAACACTGGAACAGGGTTGTGCTCCACTTCCACAGAAGTTGAGAGATCTCCAGTCCTTGGAGGTATTCAGTGCTGCACTGCAAAAAGTCCTGAGCAACTTGTTCTAGTTAACCCCACTTTGAGCAGGGTGTTGGACTAGAGGCCTGCAGAGGTCCCTTCCAAACTAAATTCTTCTGTGATTCTGTGCTTTTTTTTTTTTTTTTAATCTCTCTGAGCTTATAGAACACTGAATAGCAGTGACTTCAAGCAGGTTTGGACCATGTATTTGCTAACATCAGAGCCCAGCTGGTATGTTCCTTGCTAGGGTTATTCTGAGTATATGAGTGGTGTCAGAGAACCAGCTATGTTGGTGCAGTTCCACATCCCGGTCCTCCCTGTTCCTGCTCTTCTCCTGAGACTGCCACTTTCTTGGCAGACTGGGAAGCTGAGGAGTCTCCAGTGCCACAAGCAGCACTGAAACCTGTCAACATGCACTGCACAACAGAGCTTGGCCAGCACAGAAACCTTCCTCTCCATTTTCAGGGGAGCCAGTGAGCATTAACAGCTCTGCCTTTTCCCCAAATGTGGGAAGGCCTTCACAGATGTAGGCTTCTGCAGGTTCTGTCCCTCTAAAACTTGTTCCTTCTGGACATCACGGTTTTACCTCTGTGCAACTTCTGAGCCATTCCCCAAAGCCCTGAAATGTTCTTTTAGGCAGATGCCTGTTTCTTATTACCCTCTCTAGAGGAAAAAAAGAGCTGTCTGCTAGTTCCTCTTCTTTTGTTAAAACTTGGCCTGTAGGTTCTGCCCTATTGCTCCTCATAGATGGCATCCATTATGTCCATGTTATCTTCTCATGGGCTTCTGAAGAGTTTGTTCACGCAGTCTGGGTCGGGTCACACAGGCCACTTGTGCTAAATGTTGTGTGCTTATTCAGGACTTGTGGATGTTACTCTGAAAACAAAAAGCCGTAAAAGTGAGTAGAAATCTCTCTTATTCATAGGAGGTTTGGTTTGTGTCTATAGGTTGTAAATGCCTTCAGCCAGCAACAGGACGCCGAGATGAAGGGGAAAGTTTTGACTCGTCTACAGAACATCACAGAGTTGCAGAATGTGCTGGGAAAATGCTTAGCAGGTGAGTTGCTACCAAAATACAGATTCAGCATGGATTATGTGAAGCAAATGTGTGGTTGAGTTATGTTCATATACTGAATCCTGTTATGAAGAATTTGTATGTTCTGCATCTGCCCCAGCTGCAAAGAAAAAGGTATTGGCTAAAACATCAATGAAAGAAGTATATGCTGCATGTTTGCAGTGGCCTAAGAGTTCATGCAGGAACAGCTACCATTTTCAATTTGCCTGAGTCCAAACTGCCCTTCTTAATTACCTCCTCAGTGGCATCTGTGTATGTACCTTCAATTCCTCTTCAACTTTTCCCAGATAGGCTTGACAAAATCTGCTTGAACATGGTGGATACTGGAATAAACCAGCCTCTATCCTAAAGAAACAGCGTGTTTCCCTGGCATTCAGATTGTAACAAGCTTTGCATTACAATCTGTGTTTGCAAATCTACAGATAAACTCCATCCTAGATAAAGAGCAGCCTCAACGCCTTTGAATTGCTCCAGCAGCACTACAGGGGCAGCAGGGAAAAGGCTCAGATGTGCTAGAGCTTTTTTAGCATCACTAACATGGACAAATGTCCAAAGACAGCTCAGCTCTTGTTATCTTCCATGACCGGTGGAATGAAAAGAACTGTAATTCATCAGAACATAAGAGCAGGGGGACATTCACCAGGACAGTGAGGCATGGGGTACTTCCTCTGGATACGTACCTTGTTGGTATTTTGTCATTCAGGAACTGAACTAACCAGATTTCTACATTTTGGTTCTTTCAGCAACCCCTGGCTATGTCCCACCACCAGCTACTTTTGATTCTGAAGCCCTGGAGGCAGTACCATCCATCAGTGCTGCTGGTCCAGCGAAGAAAAAGAATGGTAAAGAAAGCTTGAAACATTTAAGCAAACAGATGTGAAGTGATGCTTGACTGGCATGTTGCACTGCAGCCATTGTGCTTCTGTGTGTGTGTAAAGCACAGAGTTCCTGGTATGGACTATGTAGCTTGCAATCTTATCTGATCAACTCCTGCTGCAACCAAAGTGGGGATGTAAAAAAAAAAAAAAAAAAATCCTACCCTAGGCAGGTGGTGGTCTTTCTTCTTGGGGAAGCTGATGCTTAGCATCCAACAGTTACAACCTGTGGCCTTCACTGACTGTTTTCACCTGCCAGAGTATTTGCTGCAGCAGTAAGTTGTTCTGTCTTTGAGGGGTTTGTGCACTTGTGTGGTACTGAGCTTGTGGCTTGAGCTGCCTTGCCAATCTCTGTCCTTGGGTTGCACCTAACTGATCTCTTAGGAACACTGCTGTGGCTTAACTGCACAAGGAAGTGCTTCTTTCATCCTTTCCTGTTTCCAGCTCCCACAGAGAAGAAACAACTTGCCTTTCAGGTTTTTAAGCTGAATCCCTGAATATTTGGTTTGTTCTTTCTATCTCTAGTTCTGCTTCTAATTTAGATTAACATTGTCTGGAAAGGTGTCTGTGTTTTAGCAAAGTTGGACCTAAATAGAGCTTAAGAAATTTATGTTCCATTCAATGAAAACAACTGGCACAGGTGGCACAGATCAGAGAGCCCTTTTCTCCTGTGCTTTCTCTTCTTATGCCACACCCATTCTGTAGGGACTGGACCTGTCACACAGGAGTGTGAGTAAAATAGGAGAGTTATGACTATGCTCTGTGGACAACAGGAGCATCCATCACTTCAGATGTTTTATTCTGAAAGAGGAAAAGGAGGTGCTCAGACAGGTAAGCCCAGGCCAGACAAGACATTCCTGGGCTCAGCTTAATTACCTACAAAAATCAGTGAGTGCTGTGACCATGGGTGAAGCCTTGAGAAGATACAGTTATGACACCAGCCTCACTCCTCTTCTAGGTGTGCAGCATCTCGTTGCATTTGAGCCAAATTTAATAGTTTGTCACCATCATATAGAAGGATGTTTCCCTCTCCTCCCTACACCTCCACTCTCAGTTGCCTGATTTCCTGTCCCTCTTGCTGGCTCTGGTGGTCACCTGATTACACAGTAAGCCACTTTGGCTGTTTACTTCTTGCTAGGTTGGTTAGTTTTCCACTGTTTTAACAAGTTGGCTCTGCCTACCCAGTGATCAGACTGCCTAAGTCAGTGCAAGGCAAGTGTTGGGAGTGTGTGGCTGGGAGCATGAGAAAGAGGTAGGTGGAGAAGCAGGACTACCCCTGAGCCAGCAGATTAGCTCAAGCATCGTCATGAAATTTAGCCCGAAATGACCCCTCAGAGGAGAGGGAGCAAGGAGCTCCTTAGAAAAGACATAGTGTATTAAATTCACTTTCTTGTCTGATTCAGAGTTTATTTACTGTGATGTGGAAGACTTTCACCTGTCTGACCCTGCTCTTCCAGTGACACAAGCAGCTTCATTGATTCATGTGATGCAGCTTCATTGATACTGTTTTGCTTCCTTTCTGGCTTTGCTCCCAAAAAAAGGATCACAGAGATACAGGAGCAGAAGTCCATGATGCTCATCAGTGCAGCAATCGTAAAAGGGCAGATGAAGGCATATACTAAATTTCACAGTTGTTGGAGACTTCCTTGAGCACTCCCTTTTCCAATTTGTTTATGAACAAGTTGAATAAAACCAATTCCTGAAGGACTGCCCTTGCTGACTCCATCAGAAAAGTGACCATTAAGCCCTACCCTTTGCTGCTTCTCCTCTAACAAGCTTTGAGTCCATAAAAGCACCTTTCTTCCTGTGCCATCCCAACTCAGTTCTTTAGTAGCCTTTGGTGCAAAACCTTTTTAAAGATTTTTTAGAGATCTGAATCTCTTCTGCCTGCTGGATCCCTCTTATCCATGTTATCAACACCCTTGTAAGCTCTGACAGGCTAGTGAGGCAGGCTTTTCCTTTGCAGTAGCCCTACTAACTCTTTTCCAACAGACTATTTGTCTATGTGCTCAGTGATTTTATTACTGTAGACAACTTAGCCATTTTCCTAGGGATGGAAGTCAGACTCGCTGGTCTCTAGGGAGACCCTTCATATCAATGGGAATTACACTGGCAAACCATCAGTGCTCTGGAAACATGGCCAGCAGTTCTAAAGATTTGCACTGGAATTCTTTCAGGGCCCTTGTGCACGTGTCACCTGGCCCTTGTGACTCACCCAGTGAGATGTCAGATCTGTCTAAGGTCTGGCTTGTCTGTTTGGTCTAATACTTCTTGTATGATTATTTGAAACCCGTGCAGTTCCTCTGACCTCTCTGCTATGCAGCATGTCAGGTACAAGAATTTCCCCAGCATTGTCAGCAATAAAGACCCATGTGAGAAATTCATTGAGCTACTCTGCTATTGCCTTAGCATCCCTGTGTGCCCCTGCTGTAGTTCTGTGTTTTGTTGTCTTTTTCCAAGTCCACCTCCTTTCTTAGTACTGTCTGAGACAGCAACACTAATTTTGTTTCAAGAATTTTTGGAGATGACCACCCATTTTTGCAATTATATTGTAACATGTTTAGACTATAGTAAGAAAAGTGAGACATTAATTTCTTACTGTGATTTTTTTTTTTTTTTTTTTAAGAAGCTGGTTGGGGAGGGAGCCCAAAATGTGTTTGGCTCTGTTTTGGACCATGATCCTGGCTACAGGTGACACACAGTCTATGCGTGTTCCACACTTTCTTCGATTTGATTAAAGTACAGCCTGCGCCATTTCCCTGCCTTGAAGCCTGGGTAGCTCCTCCTGTGTTGAATGCAGTATAGCCTTTGTTTCTAAAGTCATTTTTTCTTTTCAAGGAAGGAAAAAAAAGCCTGATGGCAACAAAAGCTGCTTTGCAGACCGTTCCCAAGTGGATGACAGTTCTGAGGGAAACCAGCCTGATACTGAGCTCTCCGAGCTGGAGAAGGTAGTTACATACTCCCAGGGACTTGCGAGAAAGGCAGACAAGAGCAGGTGACACAGAAGCATAAATAAAAACATTGAGAGAGGAGCTCTTCATTGCAGAAGTTAATTGCAATTGACAGTTTAAGTTCTGCGTTCCCATCTGAATTTTGAAAACTGGGTGCTGCAGAGGCCAGCCGCTCCAGCAGACAGTGTTGTTCAGGGCAATGCAAACGTGCAGATTTTCAGAAATACTATTAGTTACTCTCTGGTTATGACTATGATAGGTTTCTATTTTTAACCTGGTTTTCAATCTCTCAAAATGTACAGATTTGATAACTGAGTCAGATATAATAACAAAACAAGTTATAGGGAATAAACAAAGTCCCCAGTAGTTTTGGGAATGAACATGTCTAATCTTTCTTACCTGAGTACTGGTTGCAGACTAGTCTTTAGATAACATGTTCTGTCCAAGACTAGAAACAGAATGCAGAAATCCTGTTGTGAGGCACATGTAATGTACCTCAGCTGCTGTGACAGGGCCGTGTGGAGGAAGTCTCTAAGAACTTTATCCATCAACCAAAGGCTCCTCCAACACAGCATTGTAGCAACGCCGGCAGTTTACTGTCCTGGTATTTCTCAAAGAGAAAATGATTTGCCTTCATCTTTTGTGGTGCTTATGGGCCACTGCCTTTCACCAAGTCCAGAATAGGTTTCATGGTGGCTCTTGATTCACAGAAAGGAGATGGCAAAGATTATTCCAATTTCATAGGTATTATTTTTCTTTTCAGAACATTTTTAGTGCCTTGTGTAGTCCAAAAAAATGTTTCTGATTGTATGTGCTCTTCTCTGCACTAACTGTTAGGAATTTTTCTTAATTCTTTTTCAATTTGGTGAGAAATATAAAAGACAGTGTGAAAGAAATAGCTTGCTTTGAGCTAGAGAGTCTTGTAGGAAACCGATAGGAAAAATACACTGGCAAAGAGCCTATTGTCTCCAGAATGACACTGAATTAGACATTGCCTTGGAAATGACAAGAGATAGTGCTATAGGTCCCGTCTTTTTACATGGTTTATCTTCTGTTAATATGCAGCCTAGGCTGCAAGCTTAATTCTGCCATTTGCTTTTCAGACTGCTGTTGAAAGAGAGGCAGGAAACCCTCTGGCCCAGCTGCAGAGTTATCGCCCACACTTTCGAGAATTAGACCTTGGTGTGTTCACTGTACTGCACTGTGGGCTGCTGACAAAGTCTGTCTTGGACACTGAGATGCATACAGAGGTGAATGTAGCAGTGTAAAACTATACTGATATCACTTTGTTTAATTGGCTTTCTCTGAGGCCCTGGCCCCTTTTGTTCTGTTCACATGGGTAGCACAACTAGACTCTTCAGTTCCCCCCTCCTCTGTAGGTAGTGCTGAACGACCTGTGGGAGGTTGGAGTGCTCCGAGAGCAGCTTTCTCTGGGCATGCAAGACATGGGTCCTTTGAGAGGCTGTTTGACAGATCTCTTTGGCTGTGTGGGATTATTTCAAATCACTTGTTGACTGTTACTCAATTGGTGTTGTGATTTGTGACTCCCTGGGCTTGAACCTCTTTTCTATCTCTATCATCCTAGTGCCATTTTGAACTTCAGTGTATATTGTATATTCTCTCACTGGTAGGATGTTACTGCGTTTGCCTCTGCTGTGTTCAGAGTGCCAGGTTCACTTCACATGTTGAGCAGCCAGAACCAATGATCCCATACCTGCAACAGGGGAGATGTATAACCCAAACACCTACCAGTTTGGTCCCTGGTTGAGGTTCACTAGGCCAGCAGGCATAACTGGAAATGGAGGGGGTGGACTTGAATCTCAAGACGCTGCAATTAGGTGCTGAGTCCTGAAGCTGACTGTTCTTCCTTGTAATTGCAGACTAGTGAAGTTGTGCAGCTGGGGCCTGCTGAACTCTTATTCCTTCTGGATGACCTGTGCTGGAAACTGGAACACGTGCTGACCCCAGGCCCCACAAGACGAGTGCCCTTCTCAAAGGCATGTACAGCAGCAACTGATGGGGAAGGGCTGAGGCTGAGCACTCCAGTGGCCTCCAAGCCCTTCCTGAGAGAGATTATTTTCAGAAGTCACTTGAGGGTTATATGGCATAAAACCCATCAATAGTGTGTCTGACCCCCAACTGTGTTGTCAGAGCAGCGCTTGCCCTTTCAAAAGAGACTTCTGTACTGCTTCCCTTGCTAAAGTGTTTGCAGCATCTGATTCTCTGTATGTTTCAGGAAAGGGCATGTAGCTAAGGGAGAGCCCTGTAGCCTCAAAACTTGGGTGACTCTCTTCCCAGCCCAGCTTGGAGAGACTGGCTCTGCTGTGCAAGAAGTAGCTCAGGTTAGATGGCTGCAGGAGCAGCTAGGTCTCCATGAGGGAGCAGTCTCTGTCTCAATTGCTCTAACTGGAGGTTGTCTCCAAATACAGGGCAGAGGCTCCTCTCTTTGTTGTTCTTCTGCATTCCCTAGATAATGGGTGAGGAACACCAGACAATGTTATTTTTAGAATGTCACCCCCGACTGCCGTGACTCCTCCTTGCATTTCTGGCTGATGCCACCAGGAAGAAAATAAACTTGTGTGGCCCAACATGTTAAACTGTAAGAAATCTACAACAGCCTGACTGTCTCCTTAACACTCATCCTTCTTTTTCCTTGTCTCTGTAGCTGTCTTAATTTCCATGTGCAGAGACTCTGTTCTCTTAGTGTTTGAGTAAAGTATAAAAGAGCTATGTGTTTCACATTAGTTTTATTCTTTCCATGAAATATTATCTATTTGTCTGAGAGCTGAAGCTGCTTGTTCAGCAGAAGCCAGCTTCCTTATTCTGTGTGCCTCCCTGGCAGAGTGTATGACATCAGGAATTGCACAGCTCAGAAGCAATCTAAGTAGCAGCACTTCATATGAAGTTCTTCTCAGGTAAGACTGATGAAAAGACTTTAAACTTTTGTGTTTGCTGCAGGAGAGAGGCTACAAGGATATTGGCTTTTCCCACCTGCGTCAGAAATCCCCTAAGGAAGTTGCTACATACGTAGTCAAGCTACTAAAGCCGCTGTGTAATCACATGGAGAACATGCACAATTACTTCCAGGTTAGTGGGCAGCAATTTTGACTCAGAGCTGTCAAGTCTTGTCACCTCTAAAGATATTTTTGGTTTTGTATATGGGAAGGGGAGTGCTTTGGCTTCTTCTGTTTCTTTTTAAACATGGAAATTTATGTAAATAGAACCTTGTGCCTTCCCTTGTGCCTCTTCCCTTTGAAGAGTGTTTAATGAATGGTTTGTTTTGTATTTAAGGCAGTTGTTGCACAAAATCATGGTGTGGTAGATGGACCAGGAGTGAACATTCAGGAGTACCAGCTGATGTCCTCTTGTTACCAACAATTGCTACTAACTTTTCGCTTCCTATTTGCTTGGTGAGTTTGAAGAGAAGAGTATATAGTCGCATAAATAAATGAAGTCTGTTTATTTCTTCCTTCTTATTTCTTTTCTTCAAAGTATTTGTACCCAGCAAATGGCCTGTCAGCCATGCAGAACAATATGCTGCAGTGGCTGAAGACTTTTAAGAATGCACTTTTATAGTTACGACAAAGTCTGTTGTCTGACTCTGAACTGAATTAAGACTGTAGGGAATTAACAGTGGATGCAGAAGAGCCTGAAGCATTGAACTGGCTAGAGTTCAGTGTGTTAATATGCTGGTCTTAATTCAAAACCACATGTAAGTGGCACACCACCACACCTAGCTGCGCGATTCCCATTCTGCCTAGAAATCTTGGAATTTCTTACCCAGTAAGTCCCACCGTCCCATGCTAAATTGTCACTGCTTGAATTCTGAGCAATGAATGAATTTCTTTTGCCATTAGGAAAGGATGAGTGTGTACTTCATTGACAAAAAGCCTATGTTGTTGATGTAGTGTTATCCACTTAAACTGGATTTATAAATGCCAAACCCAGTGATACATGTGCAGTCTGGATTTGATCTCTGCAGCCTCTAATGTAATCCAGGATGACATCATGGAAGCTTTTTCTGCAGCTTAGTTTAGATCTTCTGCATGTGGAAAGTGTTGTACCTTTGTTGTACTTCAGAAACAGTAGTGACTGTAAAAAAGTGTATGAAAAGGCAGTGGCAGAATGCAGATACATATGACTTTGGCACTCCCATACTTTGAATACTTAGTCATGAATATTATGTTCTCTTAAGTGCTTAGCAAAGTTTTCTGGGATTCTTTTTTTTGCAGTTCAAATCTTTCCTGTAGGACTGATTGAGTTCAGAGAGGGTGCCTTGATGTCACATGCAAGGCAAACAGCTGATGACACTACTGACCATTGACTGCTGCTCCTTTCTGAGGTCTGCCTCCCCTGTTGGCCACTGTGGAGCCTCAGGGACCCTGACCCACTTTTGACTGTTCCTGGACTGGTCATTTACTTGTTAACCAATGTTAATATTGGTTGCTCCTGAGTCTGCCTATCTTGTAAACCAAAGAACCTGACTCACTTAATAGGCACCTGTAACAACAGATGTAGCTCAAGATCAGTTTTGCTGTTGAAGTTGGGTAGAAAGTAACATAGTTCTGCTTTAGTGTGGGTCAGGCAGGAATATATTGGGGCCAGCTGTACAGCCTCTTAAGTCCAACAACCAAGTTACAACTCCTTTTATGTAATTTAATCAAGTCCTCATATATATAATATGTTCTTACCAATTTTTAACTACTTTGCATGTTAAATGTGCACTTGAGCTTTATCATTATCAACGCCATGCGTTCAGTCTGTAGATCTAGAATACGGACATATTTGAGCATTTCCAGCATGCACATCCTCAGTGAATGATTTCACAGGAGTCTGGTAGTTCAAAGGATCGATGAAGGTCTATACAGTTTTCATGCCTGTTAGGCTTCTACTTGTTGTTTGAGAGGTTACCGGGCACTGTCACTAGACATCCTATTTTTTTGGGTCTGCATAACCTTGTTTTAGTATACATATAGACTTCCACTTACAAGAAATGTCCTGTCCCTTCCAAGCCAGGGTCTGAACTCTCACTGAAAAGTTAGTATGCTGTGTGCACAAGGTTTTCCATTCCGTGGAAAAGATAAAGTGAATGTATATGATCCAAGTTTGCTGTCAAAATCAGTTTCCAGTTTCTTGGGTCTCCTATCACTTTCATACTGCTGGGCTCTTCTTGGTGTATCAAGCTTCTTCATTTTTCTTGTTGCAAACATATGCTCAGATATGCTTTTGCATTTGATAACTCTGCTAATTTGATGATGAGCTGGTGTTTTTTCTGCCCTCAGGAATGGGTTCTCTCAGCATGAAAATGCTGACTTGCTAAGGTCAGCCCTCCAGGTACTTGCAGACAGGCTAAAGCCAGGAGAGACAGAATTTCTTCTTCTTGAGGAGCTGATAAGGTAGGATCAAGCAGTTTTCCGTGTCTTTTTGTGGCATTTTGAATAAATGTGTATTTGACAAAACTGATTTATTGTCCACCAAGGTCAAGATTCTAAAATTTGGGTATGAGAAGTTGTGTGACTATCCAGGCACAGTCTGAAATGCTGAGTGGAAGAAGCATGCACAAGGAATTTGATATCAGAAATACTTAGAAGCATGTATTTTGGTTAGAAATGCTTGTCTGGAGTCTGAAAAGCAGTTGGGAATCAAAGTCCTGTTGATTTGAAAGGTTCCTAAATGTCTTTGTAGCCTGAACTTGTGCCACTGCACACGTGAAACCTATTTGATTGTACAATTATTGAAGAGCAAACTAGGAATGGGGTGATACAAAACTGTGAAAGTTGTTTTAACTTTGGTGCAACCTCTGTTCCTCTCTGAAGGGAGAGGGAGATGGGCAGGCATAGGGAAATGTGTTATCTTCTGTTAGTTGCTGAAATCCAAAATGGTGTACATCATCAGCTGGAGCAACCTTTGCATTACTCTCTGCTGTGCTGGGAAGGTCTTGCAAACACCAAACCTCCAGACTAATAAAAGCGAGTGCACTGAAGGTGTGTGAAACAAGGAATGGGATGGAGCAAGGAAGCAGATCACATGGTTCAGCCTTTAAACAGAGGAGAGCTTTGTATTCATGGCAATGCATGAGTGGCAATACATTCAGAGCTAATAAAACAGGAGCTACGGGATTGTAAGATACACATTAGTCCATGGACCTCATTTATATGCATGCTGTTTGAAACTAGGACGTCAGTAGGATTCGCAGAGGGAATAAATGTGTTCAGGATAGTTAAAAGGCACTGCCAGAGACAAAACACTGGGCTAGTGAGACCTTGGATCCAAGCTGATCCTTTTTATTTATGTGTTTCTGGGAGATTACCCTATTTGCGCTGTCTTTACCTTTTGTCTTTCCTGTCATCCCCAGTGAGAGTTTTCAGTATCTAGTGAATTTCCAGCAGAGCGTTCCCAGCTTTCAGTGCGCATTCACCCTCGCACAGCTCCTGACTGCCGTTGCTGAGAAACCAATGACCAGCTGGAAGAGAGAGAAAATAGGTAACGTGAAGAACCTCTTCTCCCAGATGAGTTCTCGTGCTGTCCTTTGCCTGAAAATCTTAAGTTCTGTCTCTAGAGTGCTTCTTATGGGGGAGAGATTTCCTATAGGCATCCTGGCAAGCTCACTGGGGTGAACAGTCCTAGCCATTAAATGAAAAGAACAACAGTAAGTGTATTGGACACTCTTTAGTATTTGTTTTTCTGTGTCTCGGCTGCATGCACGAAAGCAGAGTACAACTTCATTAGCTGGTGTTTTTAAAAGTCAGAGTCTCACGGCTTTTAAGATTTCTAAGGTTTCTAAGAACTAGTCTGCTGTTCAGTTTTGGCACCAGTTTAACCACTGATTACGGAGGTGATCATATATTAAATTTGATGCAACTTCCTAGTGGAAGCACAGTTGTCTCAGGATATTGTGAAAGTTCATTTCCAGAAATGATGGAAATGAACTATGCAAACGCAACTGTTGCCTCAGGGCAGGAGGGATGTAAGCGTATCTGTTCTCAGCACCATGCAACAAGTGTTTTCAGTCAAGAGAACTGCTCTTCTCAGGGATTAGAACTGGCTCTGTAAGGGGACAGCATTCAAGCAGGTAAGGAATAGACATGCTTGCAAGGAATATTCAGGAAAACTATTTGTTCTCCATTTTGTTAGACATTGAAATAAAGAATTCAAACACAGAGTCACCCCTCTCAGCCATACTCTGTCATGCTGAGACACCGCTAGTCTTTCTCAGATCCCCATAGCCACTCAGAATTGTAAATTCCCTCCTTCGTTTTACTATTTTACACAGTCTTATGTTGGGAGAACTGCCCAACCAGTGTGCCAGGAAATAACTGATTTTAATTATTAAGATCCTGTTGTTAACCATTTCTGCAAGAGACAAACAGCTTTGTGAGTAGTTTTGTTTTATGAAATTTGTAAACTTTGAATTTGTTTGTTCCAATTTATTATTAAAAAGCTGTGGCCAAATAGAAAGCTCAGTCATTATTGGAACTCCATTTCTAGATGGATGCCCTAAGGGTGACCTATTGCCCTAATTAAAAAAAAACAAAAACAAAAAACCAAAAAAACCCAGCTGGCTCACTGCATGAGCTACCAAAGAAACAGACCTTAACATAAGTTTGTCTGACAGAAATGGCCAGGGATAGATGACAGTTCTGATTAGAACAAGTATTCCAGACCAGGGATACACTGGATGCACATATATTTTGTTGTTGTGATGTGTGGCCTTTACTGCTTTTTGGAGAGCATGCATTCCGAGTTACCAAAGTTTGGGCAAACTAGGGGGTAGAGTGATACTGTGATCTTTTAAAAAGCCATTTGGACACACCGCCTTTGTATGGAACAAGAAAATTGTCCTGGATTCTTGCAGTACATGGGAAATAAAACACATCCAGATCTTTCTTTAAGTTATCCCTTATCTTTGACAGCTTCACTAGCAAAGCAGTTCCTCTGCCAGTCATGGGTGGTTCCCAATGGAGACCGAGAGAAGGGCAGCCAGTTCAACAGTGCACTGCATACTCTGCTCTGGTAAGGTTGAGATGGCTTCTGTTAGCAGAAGGTGGCTACCAGCAGCTCCTTGTAAATAGCCTTGCATTGTGCGTCTCTCCGGGTTTTCTTGATGATTCAAGCCCCAGGACCCTTAAAACTAATTAGTGGGCCATGTACTGAGCTGATTTGCAAGGAAGCATAGTCAGGTTGATACTTTTTGCAAGCCTACATGGAAGACATGAGCAATTTTTGAAAAACAAGATAGAAAGCATAGCTTGGACCCTAACTGACATTTGTTTAGTCACAGTTTTTAAAGTAGCCATATAAGTGATCTGGTTGTCTTGAATCTGAAAGAGAATTTAGTCATGATCTGAATTTTCTGATTTTTTTTTAGGTTGTCTCAAGCATTCTGAGACATTCTAAAGAATTTGTCTCCTAGTTACAGGGATCGTGGTACTGTTGCTGTAGAGGGAAGATCCTTTTCATTGTAACCCTTGTACTTGCACAGTTTGGCCTTCAGCACTGTTTTTACAGCATTAAAAGACAGTGATAGGAAGAATTCTGTTAGCCGTTGGCCATAGAAGCATGCATAGACCTCATTTTTGCTAGATTATAGCTTGTCAGTATACATCAACACAGCTGTATGTGTGTGTACACACATACGCGTGTGTGCGTATAAATATGAATCTGGACCAAAGTGTCTGTTTCTGCTTTCATTAAGCTTAAGGCTAATCAGCTCTTGCTGAAGTCAAGGAGAGCAGGACTGAGTCTTAGATCAAATACAAGAATGAGTAAATATTAAACCCAGGTATGCTTCAAATCCTGGTAGCTTTTAATGACTGGGACAGTTCTAAGTGTTTGCTTTGGATTTCCAACAAGTGTTTGCCTTCGGCATCAGAATAAACTTGACAATTTTAGGCCACGTGTTGCAGGTAGTGGAGAGTTTGAGGACTTGCTGTCTTACTCTGCATAATGTTTAATGATGAACTAAGCTGATGTTTGGGTTTAGTGTCTACCTGGAGCACACAGATAACATCTTGAAAGCCATAGAGGAAATCTCCAGTGTTGGTGTTTCTGAACTGATCAACTCTGCCAAAGATGGATGTTCTTCTACTTATCCCACTCTGAACAGGTAATTGCATCCATATAGACCTTGATTTTCATGAGATGCACAATGGCAATTTCTGCTTTTTTTATATTTCATTTTCTTATTTTCTGGTCTGTCTTTTTATGTTATGGTTTCATGTTAGTACTGCTATGGGCAACACTGGGCATTTCTAAACTTTTTTTGGCAGTACACAATAGGTCAGTACACAGCTTTAAATCAGGGTGGAATGTCCTTGTGCATTAGCACAATCTTGAGTTAATTATTTGTGAGCCATTTTAATTGGTGAATGAACTGCTTTCTGTCATCAAGTGTGTTGCTTCTTTCTATGCTAGTGTGGTGGCATAAAGCACTGTAAAAGCCAGCCTCAGAGAGCTGGGGTGGCTGTGAGCAATCCTGGGCTGGTATGCAACGTGCAACTGTACAAGGACTCAGGGTGTTTCTGCTGCCAGCACAGGAATTTGGGAGCATGGTTTATGCCAGAATGGCCAAAGTTCCTGCCCTTGTGGACTACCAAAATCTTCTTACGCTAACAGCTACAAGCCTCACATTGTGCACCCCCCAGAGCTACGAAGGGAAGGAGGGTGTCTATGTGTGATTCATCCTGGGGAAGTGATAGCAACTTTCCCCATCTGCCTAGGGGCTGGGCTAGAAAAGCTGATGAGTCCTAGGGACAACCTCCTGCTATTTCCTACTGAGAAGAGTGCCCAACTGAGCTGCCTTCAAGTTTTCCACATTGTTCTAGGGACAAGAAGCCTATCTAGAAGCTCAGAGATGGCTTTTCGTTTTGCTCTTGCTTTCTCAACAGGCAGACATTCCCGGTTTTCTTCAGAGTAATGATGGCTCAGCTAGAGAATTCAATGAAAAGCATCCCAGCTGGGAAGCCATCGGACTCAAGTGAGGTAGGAAAACAAAAGCATCTGAACTCTTCAAGGGCATAAAACATAAACTATAAAGTATATGTAGCTCAGACAGGAATTTACTGCTGAATTTTGCCTAGGAAAGGTATTCAGATAGCTTAAAACTGATATACATCCTTTTGTGGATCTGCACCATGTCAAAAATCCAGTAAATCTAATAGAAGTTGTAGCCAGAAAACAGGTAACACTCATCAAAAGACTAAGCTGTGCAGCCTGTCCTGCACACTTGTGTGGGAGTGCAAAAGTATTTCCCAACCAGGAGCTTCTTTCAGAACCAAGGAAATGTGTTAATTTTTAGTAATTTTAAGGCATGTGGGGACTGATCAGGCTAGAATTGCCCTCAAGTGGCTTTGCAGTGAAAAGTCTGCCTCTGGTGAGGCTTTGTCCCTCTTTCATAAACACCACCACACCCCCCACTATCACTTTGGGCTCTGGGCATAGTGAATGCTGAGAGAGCATTCAGCAAGGTAGAGGAAATACACCACCTTGGTTACTGTGTTGTCCCCTTGCGTCCCGTTAGGTGCAACTGGAGAAGCTGTTACAGTGGAACATTGCTGTGCGAAATTTCCATATCCTCGTTAATTTGGTCAAGGTGAGGAGCTGGTATGTTCTTCTGACTTTCCCTTCAGATCCCAGCAAGGCCCTGTGTCCTCAGGCTCAAAAGTGCAAGGAAAAAATGTGAAGCATGGTTTATGGGTGAAACAACCTGGAGGTGGTAACTAAAGCTGGTCATAGTATGTGTGCAAGGGTTCCCATTTAACTTGCACTTTAATACTTCCTAATTCCTACAGCCTGCATATCCTACTAACATAGCTTTCACATAAATAAAAAGTCTGTAGAAAGGCAGGATGATGTAAAGAAGTGCAGAAGGACTGAATGAAACCCCTAATCTGCTAGTACAGTGTCTTGTGTCTGACAGGATCCACTGTCAGATCTGGAAGAGGCAGGTGGAAGAAACCCTGCAGGTAGCTCCAGAATAACATTTGACAGAAGGAAATATTCTCTTTATCTACTTAGCTAGAGGCAGCTTAATGCTCTGAACAGGAGACTTGGATTCCTGTCTGTAATCTGGCACAGTGCTTATCTAACAGCCTCAGCTGCACTTGCTCTCTGCAGTCATGTCCAATCTTCCTTTGAATCCTACCAAGACTTGCTGTCATCCTGTGGTGGTGAATTCCAGAGGCCAGCCCCACCGGATAAAATATTTCCTTTCATCAGTTTTAGAGCTAGTACATTCAGTGTCACAGAGTGTAACCGTGTTTCAGGCAGAAGCCGGTACAGGTGCACTTTTCTCTGTACTTACAATGGTCATTACTGTATTTGTTTTTCCTGTATCTGCTCTGATGATCAGCTAGTCCAGCTTTTTCAGTCTTTATGAGCTCCGGTGAACTGAACTGGATTCTTCTGGTCAGCTGCATTTGCCGGAGCCCCATCTGCACTCTAGATGTGCTCATGGCACCTGCGTTCCAAGAGCATAAAGGGTAGAGCCAGCTCAGCTAGTTCCTTTTTGCGGTCCATAGCAGCACCAGGGCACTTTTGCAGCACCTACTGACATCTGTGTGCTGTGTTAGTTAAAGTTACAGAACTGGTCACAGACAAAAACATGATGCATACACCAGAAGAGAGCCTATAAGAAAGCTGAGACCATCTATTTAGTTTCTTTGTTTGCTGTTGGATGACAGCTGTGTGACTTATGCACAGTGACATTTGACACCTTTTCCCAGCTGATACAGTTAATTTAACAGTTAGATTATTTCCTCCAAAATACCTTATTTTGCCTGTCTCAGTTTTGCTTTGGCTGCCATGTGGATATTTGCCTTTCAGCTGGACTGGGTGTCTCAGGTCCCAAACTATTTAAGAACTTCAGATTTGCTGAAATAAGTTTGTCTTATGCAGAAGGTCCATCTTCCTGCTCCCTTCGTTTCAGATTGCTAAGCAACCATTCATCCAAATACTTGAGTCTGCTGTTAATCTGCTCTCTCTTTTGACCCATATCCATTTAAATACTTTAGCTAGTTAAAATATTGTTGTCTCTTACTTTTTGTCATGCTTGTGTGATCGATGCAAAGGCACAGCACAGTGCCTTTGTGTACCACCCCTACGCTTTGTTCAGTGACACCCATTACATTTCATGCACTTACCTGGTGCTCTATTGAAATTTGAAAAAGGATGTTGCCTCAGAACAGCACTCCTCTAATGAAGGGCACGTAACTAACAGAGTGCTATTTTTAATTGGCTGCTGTGCTTCCACTGTTTCCTTTAAACTTGTGGATTGATCTGGTTCTTTTTTTTTCCTCTTGTCTAAGTAGGTATTTGACAGCAGACCTGTACTCGGCATCTGCCTGAAGGTAAGCAAGAACTCAAAAGAATTGAAGAGAGCAGTTTAAGTACCATCTTCCTTGAATCATTGCCTGCAGTGAAGTAGAGAGTGGTTACAGAGTTCTCTGATAAAAGCAGATACTGGTTTTTTATATATTTAACTGTCTTCCACTAATCCCCCTTGAATGGCTTGACTTCAAAGACTTCCTGCAAGTGGCATTATGGACTCCAGACCCTTTCTCCTCACTCCTCTCCACAGTATCCTAAATCAGAGGAGACATCACAGCAGGCAGGTCTCCGCTGCAGATGAGAAAGGTCCCTTTGCAGCTCTCCCTTTTCTGGCTGGGACTCATATAGTGACTTTGTCATGTTGTATTTATCAGCTTTGTTCCCAGTTTGCTAATGAATAAAACCAGGAATGTGTACAAGGATGAGACCTTGTCCTACTAACCTCTCTCTTTCTGGTGATTAAAGCAGGACTCTTTACTGATCCTGTACATCCAAGTACAGCCTTTACATTAATATAGCCTTTAATAAGAACTCTAAGGGAGAACAGTCTCCAAGGTAGCTTGAAAGAATGTGTCATTATCTTGTTTGACTTAATGATGGTTCTTTGAAAAGGAATTTAAACCTGCCTTCTGAAATGGCTAAATATAGTTTATATGTATAATTTATAAGAATTTATCTTTCTTTTATAGTATGGCCGTCTCTTTGTAGAAGTGTTTCTGAAGCTTGCCATGCCTCTGCTGGACTACAGCTTTAAAAAGCACAGGGTAAGCATTCTGGAGACAGAACTGTTTGGAACCAGTTGGGAAGCTAAAGCAAGAACACAAGCAGCTCTTTGCTTGTTGCATTACAGCAACTCCAGCTAGCAGTGGCAGATGTATGGATCATAATGATATGGTCTGTATTTAAAAAGTTCATTCACTTGGCTGGATACACATGGAAAAAAGCTGGATTTGGCACTGTTTTGTAGTCAACTGCAAAGACAGCCTGCACTACCCCTCTTCCCAGCTTTTGCTGTCCACACAATAAATTATTTCAGAGCTGAGCAAAGCAGTCTGCAAGTCTCTGGCTTTGCATCACCCAGCCCAGAGGTGTTGAGCAGTGCCTAGAACACAGAAAAATGAGTATCGATACTCACATTTTTTGATAACAGCTGCTTTGTTGAAATCAAAGCACCTGTTTTAGGGAAAAAGGTAGGGATCAGGTGGCAAAGAGCTGGAAGAGAACAGTGTTTTGTCCCTCTTCTATCACTGATGCTTCATTGACATTAGCCTTCAAAACATTCAAAACATCTAAGCATTAATAGCACTTCATGGCTTATCTACTTGTGTCATCAGCCAAAGGCTTTGAGATCACAGTCACAGCATGAGGGCTTAAGTCCTGCAATACTGCAATACTTTTTATCATGTTGCCATTACATAACCTTATGTGCTGCACTGTCAGCAATCGTTCCCATTCGAGTTTGCTGCATCTCTGCATCCTTGTCCTCCATCCCCTCCTCTTCAAGGACCCTTCTCTGCTTTGACTGGAAGTCAACCTGAAGTTATGGAAGGCACCACAGAGACAGTTTCTGAGCAGCTAAGTGCAAAGAGTTCTGCAGCAGCTACCTCCTTGGCCAAAAAAGAGAGGATGGCAATGTATCCTGTATTTCTGAAGCTGACAGCCTACATCCTGAAGTTCAAATTCAGGATAGTGTTCTTGACATTCTTCCAGTTTTTCAGGAAGTAGATTCATTAGCTGTCCTCTGTCTTCAGTATGTATATTGTTGCATAAGAATAAAACTATCCTATTCTACGAACTTAAGGTGAGCAAAGTCTGAGGTACTGTCAAATACCTGTGACTGATTTGGTCCAACACCTGACTGATGGTTGCTATAAGGAGATTCCTGTCTCTGGTCACATGTTGGCATGATACTTGCCTGTCCAGCCCTTTCTCAGCAAACAGATCACCATTGCCTAACCTGTCAAGGACTCCACTCTTGTGACTGGACTGCTTCGCTGCTAGCAAAGGAATCCCTTTCAACTTCGTTCTCCATCGAAAGTTATCACCACAAATGTGTCTCCCAAAGAGTAGGAAGCCTGCTTGAGCAGTCAGGTTGCTCAGGGCTTGTGTTATCAAGAGGGACAATGTCTTTGCAGTAATTTTTGAAGCTTTGAGCAGTACAACATGTGTATGAGTGCAGATGGACAGACCAATGTTAGTGCACTTCATGGCAAGTAAGAATGGTTCACTGAACTCCCCCTACTTTGTTGCAAGGTGATCCCTTTTTGCCAGTAAGATTCATTCTTTGGCTTAGTCTGCACAACTGAGATCTAACTAACTCCTTTGCATTGCACCGTTCTTATGGATGTTTTGTGGGGAATGAGGTTATCAAATAGAAAACTAATCACTACCACTGGACAACAGAAAGTGCCATGTACTTTGCTCAAGAGAAAGAACTGTTCAAGGTTCATGTCAGATGCATTCCAAATAGCATGGTCTAGCAATATATTTTCCATCTGCTTTCCCTACTTCTGAAGGTTGTGCTTAACATAATATTGGACAAGTTTGTCCTGATCCTAAGTGTCCGACTTTGGCTGATGTGGTTTGGTTTCAAAGTCTGATGCAAAACAAGATTCAGCTCAAAATGCTTGGCCTGATAATGCTTATGATGTGTATGATGTGTATGGTCAGACTTTCATTAATGGTTACTTGACTATATGCATAGCGCAGGTTTCCTATGACCTCACCCAATTTGTCTGATGTTTTCTGCATGCATACATCATATCTTTGAAGGAGTTATTAAGATTAATACTATTTTAATATTCGTTTGCATTATGGGCAGTGATTTGCAAATCTGCTTCTTTATTACAGGATGATGTGCAGAGTTTGCTGAAAACCTTGCAGCTGAGTACCAGACAACTTCACCACATGTGTGGCCATTCCAAAGTAAGATAAGCTCTAATTGCAGTGCAAACTCCTGTCATAAGGAAGATTTATTTCCCTTCCACTGCTTTTCCAGAGCATAGACAGGTTCTACTTGCAGGCTTCCAACAGTATCAGTGCAGGCAGAAACTCTCAGAGGAGGAGAAATAGCCTTGGTTGATGGACAGAAGTTGAAAGATTTGATGTGAAAGTGGCTGAGTTGGATATCAGATCAGGTTAGCATGCTCTGTTTTTTAGGACAGAGGTTATTGACATCTTTGGTTGTTGGCATCTGTAAGGGGGCGTTTCTGAGAACACAAGCTAAGACCTTAGAGGCAGCATTTGCCTTGCATAAAATATGCATGCCAGATCAATAATATGGGAGAGAAGTGTTGGCAGAGATCAACAGCCTTATGTGTCAGAAGAATCAGCAGCAGGAGTTGGTCAAGGGGAAAACTTTACTCAAAATCCTCTTATGATGCCTTTTTGACATTGATATTGTTACCAGAGAAGAGGGCAAAGGCAGTGGATTATAATGGTGACACCCAAACCAGTCTGCCAGTCTCTTGTAGGGGACTGGCAGGAGGGAAGGGGCACAGGACTAACTGCTTCCAGTGCAGAAAGCCAGTGCTTGTTGCCAGAGATGATCGTGCGGGGAAACGCAGTTAGAGGGAATTTCACATGTGTGATGCTTTCTTCCTGTTAGACTCCCAAGAGTTAGCATGGCTCCCCGGGCTAGATTTGCTAGTGATTTAGTCCACAGCCAGCAGCAGGAACATAAAAGTTTAGGTGAAGATCAGAACATGCCACTGCAGTCATCAGAATAGGGAAGTACCTATCTAGTCAGCTTGGTGACTTGGAACCTGGCACAAACCCTGGAGATGCTGAAGAGCCCTGCTGATATTTGAAAGTGAAATCCCCATGCCTGCTTTAAAGTCACAGTTCACCTGGTAAACAAGATCGACATCCCTGCAGCTTGTAATCAGAGTGTTTGTCTTTGCATTTGACCAGCATTTTCAAGTGCTGTGTTGATAAATAAGCTGCCCCGTATCCAGAACAAGAAAGCACAGCCCGTGGTCCCTATTAGCATATAACTGCAGGTCATGAATACCTGCATTTTACCACAGCTTTTGTTCTGTTGCACACTGATTAGGTCTCTATGCCACATCTTTTTGCAAGAATGAGAAGGCAGGAGCTGAGTCGAGGCAAATCAATGTATGCAATGAATGCTGCATTTCTGTTTGAAGAAGATTTGATGCCGACATTTTTGTTAAGCCAGTCTTGATTTTCACTTTGATATAAAACCAGTAGTTACTCACTGACATACCATGCAGCATTATCTAAGATTTGCTAGTCTTCCTCAACAGGGGTACCCATAGTATTGCTTTTTGCTGTGAATTGGCACTGTTTGATTGTCCATCGCTGACCTACATAGATAGTTCTGCTAGTTCACCAAATTGCTTGTATGCAAGAGTCTGACTTATGCACGTTATCAGTTGCACGTGCCACCAGCACCAGTAGCACTGCAGCTTCCAGATCTTCGTGTGCACGCAAGCTGTGGCTGCAGTGAGAGAGAGTGACAAGCAGTGTGAGATCTGCCTCAGAAGAGCCGCGTGTTGCTGTTCTTGGAGAACAGAGCAAGTGATACCAGTCTGTTGCTGAGATGATGGAGCAAATGAAAAGCAGATTCTTAAAAGAATTTCCCAAGTGTCAGCAGAATTCATCTGACTTTTGTGGAGGAGTTACTAGCATCTCAAGAGTTCGCAAGAAAAGCTGAGGCTCCTTCTATTTTTATCCAGCATAGATATGTCTGTTGGGATTGTTGCAAGGAATCATTTTGCCTTTAGACAAAATGCATATCTGTTTTATTTTTAAAAAGCGGATATGAAAGAGTTTGGCCAAGAAATGACACAGTCTAGCCAAACTTTGCGGGGCGCATGGTCCTTCTCACCCACCTGTATAACCATGGCTTGGATTAGCACAGCTTCTGGTAATCGTTACAACACACTGTCATTTGCTAATGAAATTCTCTCCCCAGCCTGAGTCTACACTACCTGATTTTTTTTAAATAGCAAGAAAACCTAAGCAAGAATCAAGTGTAACCATATTGTACTGTTTCATATTTAGATTCGCCAAGATATTGGACTGACCAACCATGTGCCTTTGTTGAAGAAGTCACTGGAACAATTTGTGTATCGAGTGAAAGCAATGTTGGCGTTCAACCACTGCCAGGAAGCGTTTTGGGTGGGCATCCTTAAAAATCGGGATCTTCAGGTGAGAAACACTCTCCTGCCTGGGGCAGTTAAAAACCCGGAAAGGACAAAGGTCACCCTGTCCGGACAACTAACTCTGCCCTTATGCACAAGTAGAGCAATAATGCCACATTCAGCCTGACCATAGTAGCATCATGTCTAGTGCAGCAGAAGGAAACATTTTATTTCACAGTTTCAAGGGCTACACATTGCTACATGTCTGGGGGCTCCCTCGCAGTAAGGCTTCCAAGCTTAAGGGATCGATTTTTATTTTTTGTAACAATTAGTATAAGGGATCCTTCCTCTTGGTGGTAAGAACTATGTGCAAAGAAGGGAGGAGGTAAAGGCCCCGTGAAAACCTTTCCACATGCACTTTCTTGTGTGTGCGTTCTAATAGAAACCAGTCCTGAGCATTTTCTTCCTCTTTTGCTGTAGAAGCATGATGACCAAAACAAAGGCTGCTTTTTACTCAAAGTTGTTTATTTGAGGTCATAACCAAATGCTGCTTTCTTCCACTGTGCCCTGCCATGCTTTGGCTGCTTCACACAAACTCAGTACAGAATTTTTGCGTTTAACTTAGGGAGAAGAAATCTTGTCTCAAGCTTCTGAGGAAAGGGATTCCAATGAGGAGGACTCTACCCAAACTACTGCTGAGGTACTTCTTCACAGGCAGCAGCACCCGTTGCTTTTAGCTACTTCTGCCCCTGGTTAAAACTGCTACTATAGTGCAGAGGAAATGGGAAAATATCAGAGCTCCCATTTGCTAAGTCAGGTCTACATCTACTGTCACACGACGCAACTTCCTCACCGCATCTGCCAGCTCACTGAACTCATTTAAAAACACCAGAGTAAGTGAAACCCTGAGACATCGAGCTGATGCCCACTGCTCTGGTTATGGTGTCTCTAGAAGTAACTGGGACCATTTATTTCACGGTGAGGTGGGGGCTCGGTGCGCTGGGCTGTCCCCCTCAGGGAGGCGGGAGGGCGTGGGGGCACCCTTCGCAGCCTCGCTGTTACAGCACAGGGGCGCCGGGCAGGTGAGGGTTTCTGGGGCGGAGGGGAAGCTGTCTGTGCTCCGTCTGTCTCTCCCGGTGGGAGAAGCACGGCAGCGGCAGGCCTGGGCCCGGGGGTGGGGAGCAGCGCGGGCCTCACGGCAGCCTCTCCCGCAGGAGCGGAGCGGCGCGGCGAGCGAGAGCGGCACAGACAGCAGCGACGAGGGCAGTGCTGCCTAGCCCGGCCCGGGGGCCGCCTCTGTCCAATAAAAGCGATGCAGAAGCGCACGGCTGTGGCGGAGCAACGGGGCGGCGCAGGGGGCGGGCTGCGGCCTGCGGGGCGGCACCGGCGACGCGGGGGGGGGGGGGGGGGGTTGCGTCGCGCCCGCCGTGACGCGCGAGCCCCGCGCCGGGGCCTTGCGCGCAGGCGCGGGAAGCCTGCCCGGGGGGCGGGGGGAGGGAGTGTTGCGCAGCCGTGCGCAGGCGCCGTGCGCGGCTGGGCAGGGGCGGCGGGCGGGCGGCCATGTCGGTGCAGGAAGACCCGGTGCAGCGGGAGATCCATCAGGATTGGGCGAACCGTGAGTACATCGAGGTGATCACCAGCTCCATCAAGAAGATCGCGGACTTCCTTAACTCCTTCGGTAAGGACGGCGGGGCGGGCAGCGGCGGCGGGGGGGAAGGAGGGAGGGAGGGAGGGAGGGAGTGCGGCTGCGGCCGCTCGTCCCGCACCCCTCAGCGCCGCTTCCCCGCAGACATGTCGTGCCGGTCCCGGCTCGCGACGCTGAACGAGAAGCTGACGGCGCTGGAGCGCAGGATCGAGTACATCGAGGCCCGGGTGAGCGGGGTGGCGGGAGACTGGGAGCTGGTGGGGGGCCGGGAGCTGGGTTGCGGCTGAGCTCTCTTCTCTTCCCGCAGGTCACGAAGGGCGAGACGCTGACATAAACTTAATGCGGCCCCGAGCCCCCTCCCGCTGCCACCAGAGAGCCACCGCCCCACGCTGGGGCCCGCTGCCATCTGCTTGTGTCACCAATAAACCGCTGTGCTCCAGCCCTGCCTGCTCTCTGCCTGCCAGGGACCGGGCCATGCAGTGTGGGCTGTGTGGCTGCTGTAGTCCTCTCAGATGCCTGGTGCCTGCCTTTCTGCCTGCCTGATCTCCTGCCCTGTGGGATTTCAGGTCCTCCATGCTCAGGGGGCTTTAGTGAGAGGGGAGATGCTCCCAGAGTTGCTAGGCCTGGCTGCTGTTGGCTGTAGGAGACACCTGACCAGCGTGGCTCAACCTTCGAGGTGCTTTGTACTCTTGTTGGAGTCATGAAGGATAACGGCTCAGAGGGTTTCTCAGTCTGCACGCTTGCATGCTGTCAAGGCTGGGTGGAGGAAGCAGGCTTACCCAGTAAGCTGCCCATGTTGTTGGAGAGTGCCCTTCACTAGCAGCTAGGAAGAAGCACATCTCTTCCTCCTGAGGATGGCAGGTGGCAAGGAGCAGTCAGCTGAGAGTCAAGCCTCTCAATCCCCTCGAACCATTCATTTCTTCATTGATCTCAGTTCCTCAGTGAGCATCTAAAGCTGTGAACTCACTGCTCATCTGGTGTTTGTTGGGGAGACCCTGGAATTGGTATCAGTAAAGGCCTTGCCTCCCAACAGGTTTTAAATGTCTCAGCACATTATTCTCCAGCTGAAAGCTCACCTTTTTGTGGTGATGATTTCTTGTCCACCATGTTTATCTTACTGGGCACCCCTGTAACTTTGTTTTTCTTTTGTATTTTCAAGGTTGGTAGATGTGACATCAGCTGGCTGCTCCCCAACATATGTTCTCCCCTGAGGTCACAGTTTTGTTGTCCGTAAGGAACTCTGTGGTGTCCACTGTTTGAATAAGAAAGGTGACTTCTCTTGTCCTTCCCTCTGTTTATATAGCCAGTTACATATGCTTTACTCTCTGGTGGGAATGCACATCCCAAAGGCTTATATGCTTCTTGGTGAGTGGTCCTCCTGGAAATAAGTACTTCATACCAGCACTGTAGAGCTTACAGCAGAGTGGAACAGCTGCAGGGCGTTTTGTTATCACTTAAGAAGCGGATGTCAAACACTGAGAGATGATGCTTTGACACCATACAGGATCAGCAGGTAGAGGGAAAGCTCCTATCTCTTTCCTCAGATGCAGTTCCTCTATTGCCCAGGTACATCAAAGGTCTGCTCTGCCTGTCTGTGGCCTATGTGCTGCCTATACTGAACGTGCTCATGGATGGGCTGGAGTGGAGTCTTGAAATCTTCATCCTTAGAGATACTCAAAACTTGACTGGACAAAGCCCTGAATAGCTTGATCTGACTTTCGCTCTGCTTTGGGTGCATGGGTTGAGCTAGAGACCTTTAGAGCCCTCTTCCTAGTATTCTTCACCCAAAAATTGAATAGGAGGTAGAGACAGCACCATAGACATCCCTGGCACTGTCCCAGGCTGACCCGTTTGCTTGAGATCCACTTCTTGTTGGTGTTCTCGGTCAGTGAGCTGGTTGGTATGCTGGGTCTCTCTCAGTTGGTTTCCTAGTCTCCTGACAGGTTGTTACGATATATTCTCCCTTTTTCCCCTCACCCCAGGGTTTTTCACAGGAGTTGGTGTTACTGGTTCTATTCAGTGTGGGCATGATTTTTGGTGTTCGGACGTTTGTCTTTTGCAAGACACCACTCCTCCCAGGAGGCCTACTCTCACAGAACTCAGGCATTGCGAGAGCGGTCTGTCCGCAGTTCATCTTGCAGCAGAAGTGCTGGGCAGCTCTCACCAGCAGAGAGCACTGCCATTTTTCTTTCCTTTTCAGCGAGTGTCGTAGTAGTTCTGCAAGATGTCCGTGCCAGATCGGGTTCTCTATCTGGTCCCTGTTACTGCTTATTCTGGGTCATCTGCTGAAGGTGGAGAAGCCTGCTGATCCTCAGTGTGATGCAGGTTCCTGCAGCATATGGCCTTCCAGTAGATGGAGCTTTGGTATTTTTGAAGTGCTCAGATTATTTTAAAGACTGGTGTTCTGGTCTTTCTCTGTTCTACTGTCTTTTCAGGATATGGTGCCCCAGGGACCCACATTAAACTTCTCGGGAGTGATCTAATTTATTCTAAATCGGTAGATTGATTTTTCTGCCTTGTTCATGACAGCATTCTCCCCACCATGCATTTAATATAGCAGAAGATGAAGATGTGCTCTGTATCCTCAGAGCATTCGAGAGGAATGGGTGCCCAGGCACCCCTGATAGCCATGCAATCTGACGCCTTTCCCAAGCGTCTGAACCGAAGAGCAAGCTGTTCAGAAGCCTCTTACAAAGCTGCCAGGGTGAACCAGTTCCATTAGAACTTGAGCCACATCTGTAACTTGAGATGTGTCTGTGTTCTTAAACAACTAGTGCTCTACCCCCTGCTTTTAGCGAGCGCTGTGTGTCGCATGCTTGGCCAAAGCTTGTGGAATGGTTGGAGCAATCCTGCAGGCCTTATTAATTATTCAGTAAGTTAACAATTCCTAGACTTCCAGGTAAGTCATACCATGAATGAGTGGTAGTACTGAATTTTAATCTCAGGAAAGAGATGAGGTGATGCTAAGTTGGCTTTACTCTTTTTCAAGTGTCCTCAGCAGAAGAGGAGATAGGGCTTGAGTTTGAATTGGCACGTGTGTGCATGTGTCATATATGCCATGAAAGTTGCAGTCTCTGGCTCAAAGCATATGTTTGAACATTAATGTGGATTGGACCAGACTTCTTAAATAACTAACTTCTAGTAGAAAACTAGAACCCAAAGTGTGGGTTGATGGACTTTCTAGGTGCCTACTGCGCACAGAGCCTTGATTTTAGAAAACAGCACTTTGAGGAAAGAGACATGAGAGAAGTAGCTCTAAATATTACTCAACATCAGGTTTAAAAAGGTGCCTATGGTGTTTTTTTTTAAATTTTATTTTAAATCTATTGAATAGGAGTTGTGATAACCAGTGTTTTACTGGAATTGGAAAAGCCACAATTGCATGTGTCTGGTTACACTGGGCTTCTGGGAAGCTTTAAAATCCCATTTACCTTCATCCCAAGTGCATTGCAGGTGGTTGAACCTTATTCATTTGCCTGAGCTGACCTCAAAAGAGGAATATGTTAGGACACTGCTGCGTTTCTGAGTGAGAGCTTCCCTCATAGCTTCGTGAAGCTTTGTCCATAATAGCTTTGGGAAAGTGAATTTTTCTATGAGGATCCAAGAAGACGGTCTCTGCTTGCATCTGGATGGCAAGGCAGTGACAGCAGTGGAAGTCACCTCAAATAGTTGTCTCACAAAGAGAAGATTTTTCCCTGGCCTGCCTGCTGATCACACAGGTCAGTGAGCTGGAAAAGTCATGGGGGTATGGAAGGTTCCCAGATTCACTGAGATTGTTGGGTCATTTTCAAAAGGCTGCTAGCAGCATTCAAACTCTACAAAGCATCAGGGCCTGGGATCTGGTCCTAGGGCACAGAGCAACCTTAAAGGCGGCATACACACTTGGCTTCACACCCTGACCCCCCCCTCCCCCCAGTCTGATACATGACATGCTTGAAAACAGTGTTTTCCTTTTTCTCTCACAAAAATGCAAACCCAGGAGTTGACAGAGCCCCCTGCCAATGGGGAGAGGAAGACTCTCAGTGGGAGCAGCCATCCTGGAGCAAAAGGTTCCAGAAAAAAATATCCTGGGGAAACACTCTTCAGACAGGTCAAACTCAAGAGTGTTGCCACTGCCTGCCAACAAGTCACTTACTTACCTGTGCTTTCAGGAGGTCTATGGTGTACTATTTCATATCTCTGAGGGTACAGAAAGACATAACAAACACCAGGGAATCTCCAGGGGCAACCTTAACTGGTATTTAACCTGACTTAAAAAGCTGGACATTGAACATCTAATACTCACTGCCATATGACGGAATCAGCCAGAAAGCACTAGGCTTTGTAGGATCAAGTATTGACATACTAGGACCTTAGCCTAGGGCATCGTAATACAAAACAGGAACCCACTTATTGGGGATTGAATCTTTTCTGTGGTACGCTTTAAGGTGAGGAATACACTAGTAAAAGATCGTGAGTCTTTCCTTGCAGGTGGCTTCTGTGCTGGACTTAAGTTTTGAAAGTACCATACTGGACCTCTTGCATGTTTGTACATATGTTTTAGCTGAGGGATCCACCGTGTTATGTTATAGCCAGGGCTGTAAATGCAGCTGAGCTCCTGGCTGAGGCCCAGCTGTGCTGCATAGTCATCTCCACGTTGCCCCCCACCCCATCCCGTCAGTGGTTCCCTGCTATCTCATGCCTCATCAGTTTTTCTGCTTCCTAGTTTTGCCATCCCCCAGCAGGGAAGTCGCTGAGAAAGCTGTGAGAGGATCGATCTTGTGATACTGCTAGTCAGAGCTGAGCAGTGGGGAGAGGAAAGCAGAGCAGTGACCTTTTCGTGCACTGCCTTCTCACTGAGGTGCAACTGCAGAGTAAATGCTCATCTTGCTGTTCACAGAAATGGCAACACAGCACTTTGAATTTGCTCTGCCAATACTGTGGTGTGGTAAAGGCCGCTGGGTTCTTTCCAGGTATTAACTGAAGTTAACAGTTGGGCCAACTGTCCTCAGCACAGGCTACAATGATATCCAGCTGCTGTGTGACAGTTGCTCGTACAGTACAGTGACGCAGGGTCATTTTCAAACAGTCCTTTGCTGTTTCTGGCTACCTGGCCTCACTGACAGGGTTGCAAAAGGAGTTCTGGGATGAAACCAGATTTTTTTTCTCCTTTGCTTGGCACAAAAACATTATAATCTGAAAGGCTAAAGGCTCACTGAGTTGTTGGATTAATCTACGACCAGTAATTTAAACAAATTTGGGGCCAAAGCCACTTGTCCCAGAATATTTCAGTGTAGGTTGTGAGCTCTGCTTCTGGCCCCTGTGGCAGAGAAGGGCAGAAGAGCCTGGGGAGATGAGGTTGGGTTAGACCTTCCTTTTAATGTGGGAGAAAGGAGCTGCAGAAGGAGTCACCTGCAATAAAATACTGAATGCATATAGGAGAAAGAGATGTGAAAATTGGTTTTACATTACCTCTTCCAGGCCTTTCTCCGCCATTTTATTGCTGACAACTCTGCTGTCCCCACTGTTTCACCTAGCAAAGTTGTGATGACAGTATATGCTTTGCCTGCCCTACCCCACAACCCAATTTAGTTGATTCATTTCTTTAAGGAATTCCTGAGTTGTCCACAAAAAATCAAACAATAAAATCCCTTGCGATGCTTCTGCAGGCCAAAGTGCTGTGGCTGTATCAAGAGGAGGTAAGAAAACTAGAGAAGGCAATGATCACTTGGGCTCCCTTATATTTTGGGAGGGATACTTGCTCTCCCCTTCCTGTGTCTCTGCCTTCCCCAGGCGTTTCTGGCCCTATTGCATGGCCAAAAGGATGGAGGTGGGAAGGGATCAAAGGGAGTCAGGCAGACAAGGAAGAGGAGAGGCAGTGCTTTTGACCAGATTTTGTTGATAGTTGTTTCTGGAAGGCTGATCAGTGCCCTGGGTGTGATGGGAGTGCTCATGCATCACTTCGGCTGAGTTGTATTTGCTGCAGAAAGGATTTCTGGCCAGATGGGGAAGAGTGTAGGTTTTTGGGAGGTGTGGAAGGGAGCCTGTGCTTGGTCCCTTGGTTTCAAAGTGATGGGAACTGGTGCCCAGGAAGGCAGTTGTGGTTGGTGTCCAAGGGAAGAGAAAATGTCAGATTTGGCATCCCCTGTGTCCGGCTGCAGGGTAGAGCAGGAATCGCCAGCAGGGCATTTGATTTGAGGGCAGTGTGGTGGGAACCCAGCTTGCTCTCCTCACCCACAAGCAGCCCTCAAACCCCCCTGATACTCACACATCATCTTTTGACCCTGGAGGTGCCATCCCTGAGGTTTAGCCACCCTCTGCGTCTGTTCAGTGTTTGTGCTGGCTGAAGTGGGCTGCAGTCCATGCCAAGCAGTGGCTACAGCAGGAGAGATGCCAGTGTTTTGGACTGGGACATGGTGAGCCAAAGACTTGGAGCCCCCGGAAGAGCTTGGCAGGATTCAGGCAGCTGAGTCACACACACTGTCCCCCCAAAACCTTTCCCTCGCCTCCTCTCTGGCGTGGCAGTCCCCAAGTCACCTGCTAGGGCATGGCCGGGGTGAGAGCTGCCCGGCAGAGGGGCTGCCCCACTCTCCTGGCTCCCGCCTGACCCTTTCCGTCCCCTCTGGAGCTGCCCTGCTGCCCCTTGCACTTTCACAGCCCA
This sequence comes from Dromaius novaehollandiae, assembly GCF_036370855.1. Taxonomy (NCBI): domain Eukaryota; kingdom Metazoa; phylum Chordata; class Aves; order Casuariiformes; family Dromaiidae; genus Dromaius; species Dromaius novaehollandiae. The sequence goes on from NC_088109.1 coordinate 968,272, forward strand.
CCAAGGAAAGGCTCACAGCAGCTCGGAAAGGCCCTTTATTTCCACGCATAAAAGCCATCTTGGTGGTAACTGCCCGGCACACGGTCCTGCTGCTCTCTCTTCTGGAGGTGGCGCATCACCAAAGCGCTGCGGGGTTCAGGAAGAGGATGTTGTGCCACTGGAGACGTTGCTGGAAATGTCATGGTGCACCCCCACCCCCCACCCCCTTGGAGTGGGCGGGATGTGTGAGGCCAGGCCAGGCTCCAAGGCTGCTTCTGTGCTTCTCCAGGCGGGGCTGGAGAAGACCCTCTTTCCCCAGGGCCATGGCAGGAAGGGCATTGCGGAAAGGGGGGAACGCGCCTGGGTTGCCAGGTATTTACCGGCGCCGCTCCTCCTCCACCATCAGCCTCTGTCGGTTTCGTTCCACCCTTTCCTTCCACCTGTCCCGAAGAACTTTGTAGGAAGTCAGAAGCTGCACATTCTGCTTTGCTTGCGCGGACGCTTGCCTGCAATAGGAGTGGCAAAGTCCCGCTCCCGCTCTCCCGGGAGCCTTCCGGCCCCCCCAGCCCCTGCAAACCCACGTCGGAAGAAAGCCGGGGCTGTCGTAGGTTGTGTCCTGGAGCTGAGGGATTTGGGGTCCTGGCACCTGCAGGGGGGGTCAGAGCCCCTCGCCTGTGCCAGGCCCTGGCTCTGAGCTTGCGCGCCCACGCACGCTTACCGTTGGGGGGGCCTCCCCGGCATGTCAGTGTCTGGGCGACGACGCTGCTCGAGGGCGTATTGCAGCTCCACTAGTGTGATCTGTTTTGCAAGGAGAAGAAGAAGAAATGGTTTCAGCATGGAGGGGTGAATGGGCGAGACAGCACTGGGCTGCAGGGGAGGCACCTAGTCCTTGTAGAGCCAGACTCAGGCTACACAAGGAGCTGATACAATGGGCTACCAGAGCGGAGCCCCTGCGGCTCTGCCGCCGGCACGTCTGGGGCCAAGGGGCTCAAGGCAGCTGCCCCCGAGAGCTGGTTTCTGGCTCGAAGGCAGGCACCGCAGGCAGAGGTTGCCCAGTGGGGAGGCATCCCCCGCCAGCTGCCCTCGCTGCAGCGCCTGGCTCCTTCTGGGCCCGCTTCTGGCTGCAGCCGTCTCCCTCCTCGGAAGGGGTGGGCCAGCTTGGGCGCAGCTCCTCGGAGGCAGCCGTCCGCCTGGGCCCTGGCTGCCTGCAAGGCTCCGCCGCCCTGGACGTGGGAAAGGCCCTTTTGCAGAGGGCCGTCAAAGGCATCCCGTACCTGGGCCTGACGCCGGGCCTCTTTCTCCAGTGCGGCCTGCTGTTCCTCCCACGATGCTTGGTGCTGCCTCTGCTCCTCTTTCAAGAGGGAGACGTGGGCAGCTCTTCCAAACCTCTGCGTGGGAGGGCAGGCTGCATCCTGCGGGGCCGCGGAAAGGCAAGAGTATTAGTCTTGTCTGTCTGGGCAGGGATTCTGGGCAGGGGCGTGTTGGCGCTGGCTTTCCACCCGCTCTCCCGCCCCTTGTCTTGAGCCTCGCCACCGTCACTCTTTTGCGGGATTTTCGGCAGAAGGCAGGCTGAAAAAGCTGTTGTACAAGCAGTGCCTAACTACGCCCAAAAGTAGCACCCAAAGAGGCCACCGACGGCTCCAGTGGCTACGTGCTGAGGGCCCTTTCCGGAGGGAGTCTCATAGGCCGGGGCTTTCCTACGAGTGGGTGAGATGCCAGGATTACCCAGAGCCCCATCACGCACCTGTGCTGCACCCCTGGGAGTGGCGCCGGCATGGCCACGCCGAGGTCCGGCGGGAGGGTGCGGGAGGTATTGCACGCCAACCTGCTTCCCCGGGGAGGTGCCCGGGATGGGGGCCGTCTGGTTCACAAGGGTCCTGAGGAGACACCACAGGGCGCGTTAGCACAAGGGCAGGAGGTGTTTGCTAAGAAGGATTTGCCTTCAGCTCCCCAAAAGGGCGTGACATGACCCTGGAGGAAAACAAGGGCAACGTGAGGCTCTCCCGCAAACTGGCGCATGCTTGGCATCCAGCAAGCAGGCAGCCTTTGCTGGACAAGTGTCAGGAGGCCTTTTGAGTCTCTGGGGCCGGCGTGTCCAAAGGGGACGTCTCTCCTGCGCAGGTCCCAGTGTGCCCCTCAGCCCTTCCGCCAAGGCTCTCACCTGGCAGCAGGCTTGCTCTCCATGCCTTGCTGCCTCGCGCCTTCCCCCCACTTTGGCAGCACGGGGAGAGAAAGCTCCTCGCGGTGCGGCAGGAGCTTGCCAGGACGCCTCTCTGGAAGGAGGAAACAAGGAAGCTCTTGAGAGCAGCCGCTTGCGGAGTGCATTTTTACCTGGCTGCTGTCACCCAGCGTGGGACAGGGACCCAGCCGGGTCAGGAGGCATCTCTTCCCTGACCTTTGCTGCTCCTGACGGCCCCAAGCTCTTCTTCCAGCTCCTGCTCCTTCCCCTGTGGGCAGCCGGTGGGGGCAGCCTGGGCCTCCACGCTGCCTTGCACAGCAAGCTGAAACCTGGAAACCAAAAGACAAGCCAGCTTTGAAGGAAGGGCATTGTCTCCCCTTTGCAGCTTGCGGACACGGATCCTCCTCACTGCTGACGGAGACCTTCTTGCATCCCCCCTCCTCTGTGTCCGTGCACAGCTCTTTGGGAGCTGGTTTTTGGCACTCTCCCCCAAAAGACAGAAGGCGTAGCCTAAATGCCTCTCTGTGTGCAGTCCCTGCTCTCTGATGGGAAGGAGGGCAGGCTGGGCATGAGAAACGCAGTCACGGTTCCCGCTCACTCCAGGCAAAGACACGTGTGAGAAGCCCAAAGTGAGCTTTAGTGAAGCGGGAACCAGTCACTGTGTGAGTTATTCCCAACTCCATGCTGAGTGTCAAGCCCTGGCGGTGCACGGTGCCGAGCAGCAGCCGGGAAGCCGCCTGCTCGGTTAGCCAAGGGCTGCAAAGGAAAGGCACTCACCTCGGGAACACATGCAGAGGGCTAGGCCGGGTCCCCAGGGCAGCAGGTGTGCCGGAGATGGAGAGATCTACCGTAGGCAGTCTCTGCAATGTAACACAGACCCATTGGGAGGCTTCCAAGGCAGCTCTCGCCTTGCTGCTGAAGGCAGCAGAGCATTCTCCTGCCACAAGAGGAGGCCGCCTCTCCAAAGCCTCCTCTAAGCTCTCTGCCGAGAACATTAGCCCCTCATGCCGGTGCGGAGAAGCTGCACAGCAAAGAACAGAGCTCGGCTGATAACACTGCCAGGCTTTCTGTAGGGGCAAGGGGCAAGAAACTCAGGAGGCGCTCGCTCTCTTTGCTCCTGGAGAAGGCTGTGGGGGCAAGCACTGGGGAAGGCGTTTCAGTAGGCTGCCACGTCCCGGCTGGCCAACACACATCAGGTCGCTCGTCCTTCCATAGGATTCCCAAAGAAATCGCAGGGAAAGCGGAGCAACTTACACTGCAGGGGTCCGCCAGCCACCGGGTGCAGCGGGCATAAAAGCTCATGTGCACTTTGTCTTCCTGGCAAGTCAGAACGCCGACGTCCCTGAAGGCAAAGGCGACCTTCTCTTTGTTGCGCACGTGCGCAGAGAACAAGCGGATGGTCTCTTGCACGCAGTCTTCCACCACGCGCCTCGAGAAGGAGGTGGCCAGGGACAGCTGCCGGTACTTCAGCGGCTTGATCTTCACGTTGTCTACACGGGAGAGGAACAACACCACTGCCACAGCAGGCCAACTTTCCATTGTTGGGCCATCAAGAGAGGCGAGTGGCACGGAGGCAGTTGTTAGGGCAGTTCAAAAAGAGAGAGAGAGCCTGACTGTGTGCAAGCACTATTCTGTAGTACAAACACCTAGAGAAAAGGTCCTTCTCGGAAAGAGCTCTCTGCAGGGCGATGGAGCTGGACATCGCTACTTCTGCCTGCCCCTCCCAAAGAGCAGGGAGCAGCCACCCCCTGCCCCACAGGTGATGTGGCAAGGGGAAGCAGAGGGTGGCCGCTGCCAACTCACCAGGCAGAGTCACTTTGGGATGCTGGAGCCTCTGCAGCCAGACCATGTCCATTTCCAGCTGGAACACAGGCCTTCGAACTGTCAGCACGTCGTCTTTGCCAGGGCGCAGTGGCTCCCAGACCGTGCAGAAGGTGCCGAGCCCCGCTAGCAGCACACCCTGCACACAGCAAAGACACAAAGGCCCACCAGGAAGGCTTTTGGCGAGGGAAAAAGTGCTGTTTGTCGGAGCGTGGGAACGCTGCTCTGTGCCCTCTCTGCTGCTGACGTGCAAGGGGCACTTGGGGAAGGCTTTAGAGAAGAGCCACGTTCTCCGCATTGTCCCTCACCCTCCTTGAGAGGTTCACTAACGTCCCTCAGCTAGAGAAGATCCCCGGGGTTTCCAGCAGCCCTGGCACAGAGCCCTGTCTCTCTGCGCGGTCTTTAGTGGGGGGCCGCAGGGGAGCGGGGAGCCCTGGGACGTGCCAGATGCTGTCTTACACTAGAGCTGCACGGGGTTTCTCTCCCGGCTGGCCAAAAAGCTGCTGTGCAGCAGGCGGGCCAGGTGTGGTGTGCAGCTGTGGGGCTGGGGGAAGGAAGGCTTGCTCCCGGGCACCCAGGGCTCCCTGGACAGCCAAAACCCTCCAGGACACCAGCCCACCTTGTCCTGCATCAGCTCTTCCAGGATGTAATTGGACACGGCATCCCAAATAGCAATAATCTCTGGAAAGCAAGGGAAACACATGTCAGGCCCAGCCCTCTGGGACAGGGCACCCCTTTCCTCCCAGCCCAGCCCAGCCCAGCCCAGCCCAGCCCAGGCCAGGCTCTCGTGGCAGCCCCCAGCCGCCTGCAGCCACCCTCACAGCGCCGGCTCCACAGCTCTTTGGACAGCTAAGAGTCTCTGCGGCCCCTGGGGAAGCAGCTCCCCAAGCCCTTACCTTCGGTGGAGAGCTGCAGCAGCGTTGGGAACAAGGAGCTCTGCTCTGGGCTGATGGTCTCGGTCCAGCAGCCCTCCATCTCGCTTGCCCCTTGCCCTTAGCTCACCTCGGCAGCCAGGGGAAAAGGACGCTCTCGTCGTCTCCTCGCCCCAGGCTCCTGTCCAACGGGCCCCTGCTCCTCTGCCTGACGGCGAGGGGCCCCCAGCGTGGCCCTGCTGCCTGCTGCCCGCTCTGCTTGCTGCGGAGCAGCTCCAAAGAACAGCGGTGAGCAGCACCCAGCCAGCGCCTGGGCCTCGCAGGGAAGTGCGGACACCGCCAGGGACCAGGGAGACCTCTGTGATGCGGCGCGTCCCACTGTGAGCTCAGCCTCACTGTGTCATCTCTGGGGGCTCATTAGGTCACGGGCACAGAGGTGCCCCAGCCAGGGGCCCCGCTGACCCAGACCCCGCCTCGTGGGCTGACTGCACGGCCCTGCCTCGGCCTGACCCTGTCACCACGGAGGTGCCTGGCTGGCCTGGGCTCAGGGCTGCCCCCCTCCCAATCCCGACCTGCCCTTCGCCCTCACCGGGGGCAGGTGGGACGCGCCCTGGAGGACCAGGCCCCTGCCCTGACGGCCCTGGCGTCTCCCCTGGCTCCCCGGCCCCCAGGTGCTTTGGGCAGGGGCACAGTGTGGCACAACAAGTCCCTTTGAAGTCCTTGCTGGGTAGGTGGGGCGAGGGTTGTGCAAAAACTGCAGGATTCTCTTCCAAAAATCATGATGTTTTGTTTCTTGGTGACAAACAGGGTGCTGGTCGTCTTAGCTGTGTGAACTGTGGAAGCGTCAAAAGCTTCTTTTCCGGAGGAGAGAAGGAAAGGTGTCTGGCACGCCATGGGAGGACCTTGCAGGGGCGGCATGGGGGCACTTTCTCTCTCTGGGTCCACAGATGGGGTCAGGCGGGAGCCAGGAGAGTGGGGCAGCCCCTCTGCCGGGCAGCTCTCACCCCGGCCATGCCCTAGCAGGTGACTTGGGGACTGCCACGCCAGAGAGGAGGCGAGGGAAAGGTTTTGGGGGGACAGTGTGTGTGACTCAGCCGCCCAAATCCTGCCAAGCTCTTCCGGGAGCTCCAAGTCTTTGGCTCACCATGTCCCGGTCCAAAGCACTGGCACCTCTCCTCCAGGCAGGCCCTGGGGGACAGCAGCCACTCCTTGGCATGGGCCGCAGCCTGCTCCCTCAGCTTTGGCGGCTGAACAGACCCCGAGGCTGGGCAGACCCCCAGCCAGACCCTGGCACCACCGGGGCCAAGGCACCGCACGGGAATGCCAGAGCTCCCCCCGGCACTCCCACCACTCCCTCCACCAGCTTGCTCCCAGCAACAGACCTGTCAGCAAAGGGCAAGGGAGCCTTCCCAGGGGCTCAACTCCACTTGGGACTGCAAAGTGAAGACAGCTGGTGCCTGGTCACAGCCGCAGTCCCCAGCCTCTGCCTTGCAAGGGCTTTCTCTGCACAAGCAATGACAGGAAGAGACCCTCCATTAAAGACCCTATGCGGGATCCCACAGGAATTCCTCTGGCCCTCACGGAATAGATGTGCTCCTCTTGAGCCCCACCCGTGAGCTCAGCAGGGCAGGGCTCTCGTGCCTTCGTGGGGAGGCACTGGCCATGACTTTTGGAACAGAATCCTGCAGCTTTTGCACAACCCTCGCTCAACCGTCCCAGCAAGGGCTGCGAGGGGACTGTTGGGCCACACTGTGCCCCTGCCCAAAGCACCTCTGGGCCTCGCCTTGAGACCTTGGATTCCTGCCTCGCTTCGCTAGCCTCAGGGCTGCCTTGGCCTGACACCTTGCGCTGTTAGGACTCCTCTCTTGCCGCGCAGCCTAGGCTTCTCCCTTCTCTTACCTCCTGCAAAGGGCAAAACCAAAGCCCCCGCCCAGGGCCAGGCTGCCTCTCTGAGCTCGGCTCGCTGTCAGGCTCACGCTCTTGAGCAAAGCCAGGCAGGTTCCCGCAGGGAAAGCGCGTGCCTGTGCAGCGGAAACCAATCCGCCTTGTGTAGCTAAGAGCAAAGCTGGCACTCCTGGGAGGGAATCCCGCGGCAGTCTGGCGGCTCTTTCCTGGTGGCAACTTCCGCTGCTCCAAACAAGATGCTTCCCAGTTACGGAAGAGCACAGTGCGGGCAAGACATCTTCCCTGCTCTGCCCTCTTCAGTTTGAACCCTGTCTTGCTCTCTTCTTGATGGTGCAGTTGAAGAGCACGGATTCCATCCCTTCTCTATCAATGTCATGATGAGAGCTCTGCTGTTCTTCATAGAAAACTATTTGCTGTGCGACTGAAGGGGCTGGGCTGCTGCTTGGCCATCGCTGTGAGGGAGGGAGCTGTAGAGGACAGGAGCGGAGCCCGACACCACCCCCCGGGCCCAGGGCAATTCCCGGGGCTCCGACTCCCGGCTCTCCCCAGTCCGGAGGAGAATGCCGTAGTTGGTGCTGCTATGCTGCTGGTCTGCACCAAGCTGCCCTTCCTCCTCCTCGCTCTGCCCTGGCGGGGTGACACGTGCCCAGCCTTTGAGCTGGCTATGGGGGAGGAGAGGGAAAGGCTTGGGGGGCTGGGGACCTCTGGAAGGGGGCCGGGTATGCTCCAGAAGTGGGGAGCAGGGGGCTGCACCCAGCCGCTGGCTTGGCTGAGCCCACGAGTCCTGCTGCAAATGTGGGCTCTTGACGTGGAGACCAAAGGCTGCTGCTGGGCCCCTTGGTGCTGCAGCCAGGCTGTGGCTGGGGAGAACAAGCTGGGCTCCGCCCGCGTGCCCTGCTCCCAAACCCCTTGCAGGCAATCCCCCCCCCCTCAAAACCCCGCAGCCTTCCCCAAATCCAGAAACACCCCAACCACCACAACCCTGACTCGCGGCCCAGCCCAGATGCCCCCGGCCCCCTCAGTCCACTGCCTGAGCCCACACAGGGCCACGGGGCTCCTGGGGAGGGCGGGCTGGGCCGGGCCATGTTTTGGAACAGAAGTCTGCAAAGGCCTTGGTGTGAGGCCCTAGAGAAGAGGGATTCTCCTGGGGGCTCAGAGCAACCCACACAGGGCTCAGGGCAGGCGGAGGGAAACCCAGCCCACCACCACTAAACCCCACGGCTCTCCGTGGGGACCATCCCGGGTGCTCAGGCCCAGAGCAGGAGGAGGGGCTGTGGGGGCACGGCCACATCCCAGGGCAGCCTCCATCAGGCCTCAGCTCCACAGCGGCTCTCAGCTTCAGGTGAGCTCTCTCAAGAAATACTGCTGTCCCTGGCTCCCCGGCCCCCAGGCAGCCCCTGGCTCACGCTGAGCCCTGACACACGCAGCGTTGTTCATGGCTGGGGCTGTGCGGCACACACGTCTTGCCCGCAGGATAACCTCAGGCGGTTCATCCGAACAGAGGAGGCTGTAGGCAGCACCCATTTGGCACCTGGCCCTGATGCCCCCAGTGTGTCCTTGTCCTTTTCTTGCCGTGAAGCAGCGTGTTTTCGTGTAAATGGCCTTTTGCTCTACAGCAGAAATGAGGAACAGAGTTTCTCCGATTTCCTTCGACCTAGAGACTGCAATGGCAGTGCAAGTCAGCACAGAGGCGTTCAGCACAGCGTGCCGCGCCCTGACTAGACGTCAAGCCCATGCGGACCAGCGCAAGCTTCCCAGCATCCAAATGCCTCAACCAGCACCAAGAGATGGCAGACAAGTTCTGTTGGGCCCCTACGGGGGCCTTGGCATACCTATGCCGGCCCAGCAACAGCCGCCCCTCGGGGCTCCCTCCCTTTTCTCAAACTGACCCCGTGCCTGCTGACGCATCCCCACCAGAAAAAGGGGGCTGCTGCTCAGCTGGTGGCTGTGCGCTCCACTTCTGCAGGGAGAGGAAGCACAGAGGTGGAGTTCTTGTGGGGCTCAAGCAGCCGTGCCACGGCCAGCGCAGGGAGCCCGGTGTGCTTGGCTGCACACATGCTGGGGCCTGTGTGACACAAGACACGCTCTGCCTGTTGTGCTTGGGCTCTTGTCATCGCTTCCCCTGCGCTTCTGCTCCCCTCAGCCGCCAGGGGAAGGCCTCACCTCTTTGCTAAGACAGCTTCATGGCTCTGCGCCCTCAGCGGGCCATCTCAGGCCTCCAGAAACTTCCGTCCTTCCCTGGTCTCCACCCTTGGTTACTTCCCGCCATTGCCCCGCCGCCCCCGGGAGCTTGGTGGACTGCGGGAAGCATGAGGAGCTTCCTCTTGCCTCTGCTGCTGTGTACAGTCGCAGGGGAGCAGGAGGGATTGTGGCAGAGGAGATTTTCTTCCTGGAGGAGTGCTGCTACGCATGAGACTGTCAAGGAGGGCACGATGAAACACAGGGTGTTTTAGGTCTTGGTTTTGAGCCTAATACAGAAAAAGGCCAGGGTTTCAGCCGTGTTCCTCCAGCGTATGCCCCGATAAATGTCTGCCTCCTCTGGGCAGCTGACCCTGTCCAAAACGGAGAAGGAACCCAGCCGCAGAGGCACAGCATCTTGTGGGTAGCCTGTTGCTGGCTGTTGCTGTGATTTGTGTCCTAGGACTAAGGGGGACGGGGGAGGGAGGGGTGTGGGGGAGGGAGATGCAGGTGTTGCCTTCACCTCTCCTTTCAGCCCTCAGCAACAGGAAGAGCCCACCTGAGCGCAGTCTCTGTGTCTCCTCTTGCAGCAGGAGAAGCCTGGTCTCCTTGCCCTGATGGGCATCTCTGCCCCTCTGTGGCATCGCCAGCTGGTTCCTGAGGCTGTGCCCGCAGGGGCGCCTGGCCAGAGGAGGGAGGAGGAGGCCGGGGGCGGGGGTGGGAACAACCCCCAGGAGCCGCCAAGCGGAAGGGGCCCGTTTTGGCTTGGGAGGGCAGGGGAAGGGACCTGCGTTATGGTCTGGCACGCCAGCTCCTGCCTCCGAAGCATGCAGCCCTGAGGGCGATGGCTCCCATTCCGTGGCCCCAGAGAGAGAAAGGTGCCCCCATGCCGCCCCTGCAAGGTCCTCCCATGGCGTGCCAGACACCTTTCCTTCTCTCCTCCGGAAAAGAAGCTTTTGACGCTTCCACAGTTCACACAGCTAAGAAGACCAGCACCCTGTTTGTCACCAAGAAACAAAACAGGACAGTTTTCCTGTCCCCTCCTAAAAGGGAATAATTCTCTCCAAGGACCTCTGGCTTGCCTTCAGGATCCCTGCTGCCCCGCTCCGCCCCATAGGGGCCCCCTGGCTCACAGAAGTCTGGGACCACCCCTGCACCCAGCCTGCCTCCTCTTGCTAGTCTCTGCGTGCTCGCAGGCGGCCTGCTGTGGAAGGAAACGCCATTCGGCCTTGAGGAGCGTCAGTCAGAGATGTGGCTTTCCAGATCACTGTGAAGGGAAGGACTTGTTCACTTCTCGGCGTTGCTCTCTCAGCCTTCCAAGCTCCTTCCCTGGTGCTGCGAGCCCTAGGTCTGCACCCTGGGCTTGCTGCCTTTTCTCTCCTGTACGCCTAGCCCAAGTCTGCTGAACATGCCCGGGGCACGGCTTCAAATTACAGCAGTATTTCTTGAGAGAGCTCACCTGAAGCTGAGAGCCGCTGTGGAGCTGAGGCCTGATGGAGGCTGCCCTGGGATGTGGCCGTGCCCCCACAGCCCCTCCTCCTGCTCTGGGCCTGAGCACCCGGGATGGTCCCCACGGAGAGCCGTGGGGTTTAGTGGTGGTGGGCTGGGTTTCCCTCCGCCTGCCCTGAGCCCTGTGTGGGTTGCTCTGAGCCCCCAGGAGAATCCCTCTTCTCTAGGGCCTCACACCAAGGCCTTTGCAGACTTCTGTTCCAAAACATGGCCCGGCCCAGCCCGCCCTCCCCAGGAGCCCCGTGGCCCTGTGTGGGCTCAGGCAGTGGACTGAGGGGGCCGGGGGCATCTGGGCTGGGCCGCGAGTCAGGGTTGTGGTGGTTGGGGTGTTTCTGGATTTGGGGAAGGCTGCGGGGTTTTGGGGGGGGGGGGATTGCCTGCAAGGGGTTTGGGAGCAGGGCACGCGGGCGGAGCCCAGCTTGTTCTCCCCAGCCACAGCCTGGCTGCAGCACCAAGGGGCCCAGCAGCAGCCTTTGGTCTCCACGTCAAGAGCCCACATTTGCAGCAGGACTCGTGGGCTCAGCCAAGCCAGCGGCTGGGTGCAGCCCCCTGCTCCCCACTTCTGGAGCATACCCGGCCCCCTTCCAGAGGTCCCCAGCCCCCCAAGCCTTTCCCTCTCCTCCCCCATAGCCAGCTCAAAGGCTGGGCACGTGTCACCCCGCCAGGGCAGAGCGAGGAGGAGGAAGGGCAGCTTGGTGCAGACCAGCAGCATAGCAGCACCAACTACGGCATTCTCCTCCGGACTGGGGAGAGCCGGGAGTCGGAGCCCCGGGAATTGCCCTGGGCCCGGGGGGTGGTGTCGGGCTCCGCTCCTGTCCTCTACAGCTCCCTCCCTCACAGCGATGGCCAAGCAGCAGCCCAGCCCCTTCAGTCGCACAGCAAATAGTTTTCTATGAAGAACAGCAGAGCTCTCATCATGACATTGATAGAGAAGGGATGGAATCCGTGCTCTTCAACTGCACCATCAAGAAGAGAGCAAGACAGGGTTCAAACTGAAGAGGGCAGAGCAGGGAAGATGTCTTGCCCGCACTGTGCTCTTCCGTAACTGGGAAGCATCTTGTTTGGAGCAGCGGAAGTTGCCACCAGGAAAGAGCCGCCAGACTGCCGCGGGATTCCCTCCCAGGAGTGCCAGCTTTGCTCTTAGCTACACAAGGCGGATTGGTTTCCGCTGCACAGGCACGCGCTTTCCCTGCGGGAACCTGCCTGGCTTTGCTCAAGAGCGTGAGCCTGACAGCGAGCCGAGCTCAGAGAGGCAGCCTGGCCCTGGGCGGGGGCTTTGGTTTTGCCCTTTGCAGGAGGTAAGAGAAGGGGGAAGCCTAGGCTGCGCGGCAAGAGAGGAGTCCTAACAGCGCAAGGTGTCAGGCCAAGGCAGCCCTGAGGCTAGCGAAGCGAGGCAGGAATCCAAGGTCTCAAGGCGAGGCCCAGAGGTGCTTTGGGCAGGGGCACAGTGTGGCCCAACAGTCCCCTCGCAGCCCTTGCTGGGACGGTTGAGCGAGGGTTGTGCAAAAGCTGCAGGATTCTGTTCCAAAAGTCATGGCCAGTGCCTCCCCACGAAGGCACGAGAGCCCTGCCCTGCTGAGCTCACGGGTGGGGCTCAAGAGGAGCACATCTATTCCGTGAGGGCCAGAGGAATTCCTGTGGGATCCCGCATAGGGTCTTTAATGGAGGGTCTCTTCCTGTCATTGCTTGTGCAGAGAAAGCCCTTGCAAGGCAGAGGCTGGGGACTGCGGCTGTGACCAGGCACCAGCTGTCTTCACTTTGCAGTCCCAAGTGGAGTTGAGCCCCTGGGAAGGCTCCCTTGCCCTTTGCTGACAGGTCTGTTGCTGGGAGCAAGCTGGTGGAGGGAGTGGTGGGAGTGCCGGGGGGAGCTCTGGCATTCCCGTGCGGTGCCTTGCCCCCGGTGGTGCCAGGGTCTGGCTGGGGGTCTGCCCAGCCTCGGGGTCTGTTCAGCCGCCAAAGCTGAGGGAGCAGGCTGCGGCCCATGCCAAGGAGTGGCTGCTGTCCCCCAGGGCCTGCCTGGAGGAGAGGTGCCAGTGCTTTGGACCGGGACATGGTGAGCCAAAGACTTGGAGCTCCCGGAAGAGCTTGGCAGGATTTGGGCGGCTGAGTCACACACACTGTCCCCCCAAAACCTTTCCCTCGCCTCCTCTCTGGCGTGGCAGTCCCCAAGTCACCTGCTAGGGCATGGCCGGGGTGAGAGCTGCCCGGCAGAGGGGCTGCCCCACTCTCCTGGCTCCCGCCTGACCCCATCTGTGGACCCAGAGAGAGAAAGTGCCCCCATGCCGCCCCTGCAAGGTCCTCCCATGGCGTGCCAGACACCTTTCCTTCTCTCCTCCGGAAAAGAAGCTTTTGACGCTTCCACAGTTCACACAGCTAAGACGACCAGCACCCTGTTTGTCACCAAGAAACAAAACATCATGATTTTTGGAAGAGAATCCTGCAGTTTTTGCACAACCCTCGCCCCACCTACCCAGCAAGGACTTCAAAGGGACTTGTTGTGCCACACTGTGCCCCTGCCCAAAGCACCTGGGGGCCGGGGAGCCAGGGGAGACGCCAGGGCCGTCAGGGCAGGGGCCTGGTCCTCCAGGGCGCGTCCCACCTGCCCCCGGTGAGGGCGAAGGGCAGGTCGGGATTGGGAGGGGGGCAGCCCTGAGCCCAGGCCAGCCAGGCACCTCCGTGGTGACAGGGTCAGGCCGAGGCAGGGCCGTGCAGTCAGCCCACGAGGCGGGGTCTGGGTCAGCGGGGCCCCTGGCTGGGGCACCTCTGTGCCCGTGACCTAATGAGCCCCCAGAGATGACACAGTGAGGCTGAGCTCACAGTGGGACGCGCCGCATCACAGAGGTCTCCCTGGTCCCTGGCGGTGTCCGCACTTCCCTGCGAGGCCCAGGCGCTGGCTGGGTGCTGCTCACCGCTGTTCTTTGGAGCTGCTCCGCAGCAAGCAGAGCGGGCAGCAGGCAGCAGGGCCACGCTGGGGGCCCCTCGCCGTCAGGCAGAGGAGCAGGGGCCCGTTGGACAGGAGCCTGGGGCGAGGAGACGACGAGAGTGTCCTTTTCCCCTGGCTGCCGAGGTGAGCTAAGGGCAAGGGGCAAGCGAGATGGAGGGCTGCTGGACCGAGACCATCAGCCCAGAGCAGAGCTCCTTGTTCCCAACGCTGCTGCAGCTCTCCACCGAAGGTAAGGGCTTGGGGAGCTGCTTCCCCAGGGGCCGCAGAGACTCTTAGCTGTCCAAAGAGCTGTGGAGCCGGCGCTGTGAGGGTGGCTGCAGGCGGCTGGGGGCTGCCACGAGAGCCTGGCCTGGGCTGGGCTGGGCTGGGCTGGGCTGGGCTGGGAGGAAAGGGGTGCCCTGTCCCAGAGGGCTGGGCCTGACATGTGTTTCCCTTGCTTTCCAGAGATTATTGCTATTTGGGATGCCGTGTCCAATTACATCCTGGAAGAGCTGATGCAGGACAAGGTGGGCTGGTGTCCTGGAGGGTTTTGGCTGTCCAGGGAGCCCTGGGTGCCCGGGAGCAAGCCTTCCTTCCCCCAGCCCCACAGCTGCACACCACACCTGGCCCGCCTGCTGCACAGCAGCTTTTTGGCCAGCCGGGAGAGAAACCCCGTGCAGCTCTAGTGTAAGACAGCATCTGGCACGTCCCAGGGCTCCCCGCTCCCCTGCGGCCCCCCACTAAAGACCGCGCAGAGAGACAGGGCTCTGTGCCAGGGCTGCTGGAAACCCCGGGGATCTTCTCTAGCTGAGGGACGTTAGTGAACCTCTCAAGGAGGGTGAGGGACAATGCGGAGAACGTGGCTCTTCTCTAAAGCCTTCCCCAAGTGCCCCTTGCACGTCAGCAGCAGAGAGGGCACAGAGCAGCGTTCCCACGCTCCGACAAACAGCACTTTTTCCCTCGCCAAAAGCCTTCCTGGTGGGCCTTTGTGTCTTTGCTGTGTGCAGGGTGTGCTGCTAGCGGGGCTCGGCACCTTCTGCACGGTCTGGGAGCCACTGCGCCCTGGCAAAGACGACGTGCTGACAGTTCGAAGGCCTGTGTTCCAGCTGGAAATGGACATGGTCTGGCTGCAGAGGCTCCAGCATCCCAAAGTGACTCTGCCTGGTGAGTTGGCAGCGGCCACCCTCTGCTTCCCCTTGCCACATCACCTGTGGGGCAGGGGGTGGCTGCTCCCTGCTCTTTGGGAGGGGCAGGCAGAAGTAGCGATGTCCAGCTCCATCGCCCTGCAGAGAGCTCTTTCCGAGAAGGACCTTTTCTCTAGGTGTTTGTACTACAGAATAGTGCTTGCACACAGTCAGGCTCTCTCTCTCTTTTTGAACTGCCCTAACAACTGCCTCCGTGCCACTCGCCTCTCTTGATGGCCCAACAATGGAAAGTTGGCCTGCTGTGGCAGTGGTGTTGTTCCTCTCCCGTGTAGACAACGTGAAGATCAAGCCGCTGAAGTACCGGCAGCTGTCCCTGGCCACCTCCTTCTCGAGGCGCGTGGTGGAAGACTGCGTGCAAGAGACCATCCGCTTGTTCTCTGCGCACGTGCGCAACAAAGAGAAGGTCGCCTTTGCCTTCAGGGACGTCGGCGTTCTGACTTGCCAGGAAGACAAAGTGCACATGAGCTTTTATGCCCGCTGCACCCGGTGGCTGGCGGACCCCTGCAGTGTAAGTTGCTCCGCTTTCCCTGCGATTTCTTTGGGAATCCTATGGAAGGACGAGCGACCTGATGTGTGTTGGCCAGCCGGGACGTGGCAGCCTACTGAAACGCCTTCCCCAGTGCTTGCCCCCACAGCCTTCTCCAGGAGCAAAGAGAGCGAGCGCCTCCTGAGTTTCTTGCCCCTTGCCCCTACAGAAAGCCTGGCAGTGTTATCAGCCGAGCTCTGTTCTTTGCTGTGCAGCTTCTCCGCACCGGCATGAGGGGCTAATGTTCTCGGCAGAGAGCTTAGAGGAGGCTTTGGAGAGGCGGCCTCCTCTTGTGGCAGGAGAATGCTCTGCTGCCTTCAGCAGCAAGGCGAGAGCTGCCTTGGAAGCCTCCCAATGGGTCTGTGTTACATTGCAGAGACTGCCTACGATAGATCTCTCCATCTCCGGCACACCTGCTGCCCTGGGGACCCGGCCTAGCCCTCTGCATGTGTTCCCGAGGTGAGTGCCTTTCCTTTGCAGCCCTTGGCTAACCGAGCAGGCGGCTTCCCGGCTGCTGCTCGGCACCGTGCACCGCCAGGGCTTGACACTCAGCATGGAGTTGGGAATAACTCACACAGTGACTGGTTCCCGCTTCACTAAAGCTCACTTTGGGCTTCTCACACGTGTCTTTGCCTGGAGTGAGCGGGAACCGTGACTGCGTTTCTCATGCCCAGCCTGCCCTCCTTCCCATCAGAGAGCAGGGACTGCACACAGAGAGGCATTTAGGCTACGCCTTCTGTCTTTTGGGGGAGAGTGCCAAAAACCAGCTCCCAAAGAGCTGTGCACGGACACAGAGGAGGGGGGATGCAAGAAGGACTCCGGCAGCAGTGAGGAGGATCCGTGTCCGCAAGCTGCAAAGGGGAGACAATGCCCTTCCTTCAAAGCTGGCTTGTCTTTTGGTTTCCAGGTTTCAGCTTGCTGTGCAAGGCAGCGTGGAGGCCCAGGCTGCCCCCACCGGCTGCCCACAGGGGAAGGAGCAGGAGCTGGAAGAAGAGCTTGGGGCCGTCAGGAGCAGCAAAGGTCAGGGAAGAGATGCCTCCTGACCCGGCTGGGTCCCTGTCCCACGCTGGGTGACAGCAGCCAGGTAAAAATGCACTCCGCAAGCGGCTGCTCTCAAGAGCTTCCTTGTTTCCTCCTTCCAGAGAGGCGTCCTGGCAAGCTCCTGCCGCACCGCGAGGAGCTTTCTCTCCCCGTGCTGCCAAAGTGGGGGGAAGGCGCGAGGCGGCAAGGCATGGAGAGCAAGCCTGCTGCCAGGTGAGAGCCTTGGCGGAAGGGCTGAGGGGCACACTGGGACCTGCGCAGGAGAGACGTCCCCTTTGGACACGCCGGCCCCAGAGACTCAAAAGGCCTCCTGACACTTGTCCAGCAAAGGCTGCCTGCTTGCTGGATGCCAAGCATGCGCCAGTTTGCGGGAGAGCCTCACGTTGCCCTTGTTTTCCTCCAGGGTCATGTCACGCCCTTTTGGGGAGCTGAAGGCAAATCCTTCTTAGCAAACACCTCCTGCCCTTGTGCTAACGCGCCCTGTGGTGTCTCCTCAGGACCCTTGTGAACCAGACGGCCCCCATCCCGGGCACCTCCCCGGGGAAGCAGGTTGGCGTGCAACACCTCCCGCACCCTCCCGCCGGACCTCGGCGTGGCCGTGCCGGCGCCACTCCCAGGGGTGCAGCACAGGTGCGTGATGGGGCTCTGGGTAATCCTGGCATCTCACCCACTCGTAGGAAAGCCCCGGCCTATGAGACTCCCTCCGGAAAGGGCCCTCAGCACGTAGCCACTGGAGCCGTCGGTGGCCTCTTTGGGTGCTACTTTTGGGCGTAGTTAGGCACTGCTTGTACAACAGCTTTTTCAGCCTGCCTTCTGCCGAAAATCCCGCAAAAGAGTGACGGTGGCGAGGCTCAAGACAAGGGGCGGGAGAGCGGGTGGAAAGCCAGCGCCAACACGCCCCTGCCCAGAATCCCTGCCCAGACAGACAAGACTAATACTCTTGCCTTTCCGCGGCCCCGCAGGATGCAGCCTGCCCTCCCACGCAGAGGTTTGGAAGAGCTGCCCACGTCTCCCTCTTGAAAGAGGAGCAGAGGCAGCACCAAGCATCGTGGGAGGAACAGCAGGCCGCACTGGAGAAAGAGGCCCGGCGTCAGGCCCAGGTACGGGATGCCTTTGACGGCCCTCTGCAAAAGGGCCTTTCCCACGTCCAGGGCGGCGGAGCCTTGCAGGCAGCCAGGGCCCAGGCGGACGGCTGCCTCCGAGGAGCTGCGCCCAAGCTGGCCCACCCCTTCCGAGGAGGGAGACGGCTGCAGCCAGAAGCGGGCCCAGAAGGAGCCAGGCGCTGCAGCGAGGGCAGCTGGCGGGGGATGCCTCCCCACTGGGCAACCTCTGCCTGCGGTGCCTGCCTTCGAGCCAGAAACCAGCTCTCGGGGGCAGCTGCCTTGAGCCCCTTGGCCCCAGACGTGCCGGCGGCAGAGCCGCAGGGGCTCCGCTCTGGTAGCCCATTGTATCAGCTCCTTGTGTAGCCTGAGTCTGGCTCTACAAGGACTAGGTGCCTCCCCTGCAGCCCAGTGCTGTCTCGCCCATTCACCCCTCCATGCTGAAACCATTTCTTCTTCTTCTCCTTGCAAAACAGATCACACTAGTGGAGCTGCAATACGCCCTCGAGCAGCGTCGTCGCCCAGACACTGACATGCCGGGGAGGCCCCCCCAACGGTAAGCGTGCGTGGGCGCGCAAGCTCAGAGCCAGGGCCTGGCACAGGCGAGGGGCTCTGACCCCCCCTGCAGGTGCCAGGACCCCAAATCCCTCAGCTCCAGGACACAACCTACGACAGCCCCGGCTTTCTTCCGACGTGGGTTTGCAGGGGCTGGGGGGGCCGGAAGGCTCCCGGGAGAGCGGGAGCGGGACTTTGCCACTCCTATTGCAGGCAAGCGTCCGCGCAAGCAAAGCAGAACATGCAGCTTCTGACTTCCTACAAAGTTCTTCGGGACAGGTGGAAGGAAAGGGTGGAACGAAACCGACAGAGGCTGATGGTGGAGGAGGAGCGGCACCGGTAAATACCTGGCAACCCAGGCGCGTTCCCCCCTTTCCGCAATGCCCTTCCTGCCATGGCCCTGGGGAAAGAGGGTCTTCTCCAGCCCCACCTGGAGAAGCACAGAAGCAGCCTTGGAGCCTGGCCTGGCCTCACACATCCCGCCCACTCCAAGGGGGTGGGGGGTGGGGGTGCACCATGACATTTCCAGCAACGTCTCCAGTGGCACAACATCCTCTTCCTGAACCCCGCAGCGCTTTGGTGATGCGCCACCTCCAGAAGAGAGAGCAGCAGGACCGTGTGCCGGGCAGTTACCACCAAGATGGCTTTTATGCGTGGAAATAAAGGGCCTTTCCGAGCTGCTGTGAGCCTTTCCTTGGTGGGCTGTGAAAGTGCAAGGGGCAGCAGGGCAGCTCCAGAGGGGACGGAAAGGGTCAGGCGGGAGCCAGGAGAGTGGGGCAGCCCCTCTGCCGGGCAGCTCTCACCCCGGCCATGCCCTAGCAGGTGACTTGGGGACTGCCACGCCAGAGAGGAGGCGAGGGAAAGGTTTTGGGGGGACAGTGTGTGTGACTCAGCCGCCCAAATCCTGCCAAGCTCTTCCGGGAGCTCCAAGTCTTTGGCTCACCATGTCCCGGTCCAAAGCACTGGTACCTCTCCTCCAGGCAGGCCCTGGGGGACGGCAGCCACTCCTTGGCATGGGCCGCAGCCTGCTCCCTCAGCGTGGCGGCTGAACAGACCCCGAGGCTGGGCAGACCCCCAGCCAGACCCTGGCACCACCGGGGCCAAGGCACCACACGGGAATGCCAGAGCTCCCCCCCGCACTCCCACCACTCCCTCCACCAGCTTGCTCCCAGCAACAGACCTGTCAGCAAAGGGCAAGGGAGCCTTCCCAGGGGCTCAACTCCACTTGGGACTGCAAAGTGAAGACAGCTGGTGCCTGGTCACAGCCGCAGTCCCCAGCCTCTGCCTTGCAAGGGCTTTCTCTGCACAAGCAATGACAGGAAGAGACCCTCCATTAAAGACCCTATGCGGGATCCCACAGGAATTCCTCTGGCCCTCACGGAATAGATGTGCTCCTCTTGAGCCCCACCCGTGAGCTCAGCAGGGCAGGGCTCTCGTGCCCTCGTGGGGAGGCACTGGCCATGACTTTTGGAACAGAATCCTGCAGCTTTTGCACAACCCTCGCTCAACCGTCCCAGCAAGGGCTGCGAGGGGACTGTTGGGCCACACTGTGCCCCTGCCCAAAGCACCTCTGGGCCTCGCCTTGAGACCTTGGATTCCTGCCTCGCTTCGCTAGCCTCAGGGCTGCCTTGGCCTGACACCTTGCGCTGTTAGGACTCCTCTCTTGCCGCGCAGCCTAGGCTTCCCCCTTCTCTTACCTCCTGCAAAGGGCAAAACCAAAGCCCCCGCCCAGGGCCAGGCCGCCTCTCTGAGCTCGGCTCACTGTCAGGCTCACGCTCTTGAGCAAAGCCAGGCAGGTTCCCGCAGGGAAAGCGCGTGCCTGTGCAGCGGAAACCAATCCGCCTTGTGTAGCTAAGAGCAAAGCTGGCACTCCTGGGAGGGAATCCCGCGGCAGTCTGGCGGCTCTTTCCTGGTGGCAACTTCCGCTGCTCCAAACAAGATGCTTCCCAGTTACGGAAGAGCACAGTGCGGGCAAGACATCTTCCCTGCTCTGCCCTCTTCAGTTTGAACCCTGTCTTGCTCTCTTCTTGATGGTGCAGTTGAAGAGCACGGATTCCATCCCTTCTCTATCAATGTCATGATGAGAGCTCTGCTGTTCTTCATAGAAAACTATTTGCTGTGTGACTGAAGGGGCTGGGCTGCTGCTTGGCCATCGCTGTGAGGGAGGGAGCTGTAGAGGACAGGAGCGGAGCCCGACACCACCCCCCGGGCCCAGGGCAATTCCCGGGGCTCTGACTCCCGGCTCTCCCCAGTCCGGAGGAGAATGTCGTAGTCGGTGCTGCTATGCTGCTGGTCTGCGCCAAGCTGCCCTTCCTCCTCCTCGCTCTGCCCTGGCGGGGTGACACGTGCCCAGCCTTTGAGCTGGCTATGGGGGAGGAGAGGGAAAGGCTTGGGGGGCTGGGGACCTCTGGAAGGGGGCCGGGTATGCTCCAGAAGTGGGGAGCAGGGGGCTGCACCCAGCCGCTGGCTTGGCTGAGCCCACGAGTCCTGCTGCAAATGTGGGCTCTTGACGTGGAGACCAAAGGCTGCTGCTGGGCCCCTTGGTGCTGCAGCCAGGCTGTGGCTGGGGAGAACAAGCTGGGCTCCGCCCACGTGCCCTGCTCCCAAACCCCTTGCAGGCAATCCCCCCCCCCCCCAAACCCCGCAGCCTTCCCCAAATCCAGAAACACCCCAAACACCACAACCCTCACTTGCGGCCCAGCCCAGATGCCCCCGGCCCCCTCAGTCCACTGCCTGAGCCCACACAGGGCCACGGGGCTCCTGGGGAGGGCGGGCTGGGCCGGGCCATGTTTTGGAACAAAAGTCTGCAAAGGCCTTGGTGTGAGGCCCTAGAGAAGAGGGATTCTCCTGGGGGCTCAGAGCAACCCACACAGAGCTCAGGGCAGGCGGAGGGAAACCCAGCCCACCACCACTAAACCCCACGGCTCTCCGTGGGGACCATCCCGGATGCTCAGGCCCAGAGCAGGAGGAGGGGCTGTGGGGGCACGGCCACATCCCAGGGCAGCCTCCATCAGGCCTCAGCTCCACAGCGGCTCTCAGCTTCAGGTGAGCTCTCTCAAGAAATACTGCTGTAATTTGAAGCCGTGCCCCGGGCATGTTCAGCAGACTTGGGCTAGGCGTACAGGAGAGAAAAGGCAGCGAGCCCAGGGTGCAGACCTAGGGCTCGCAGCACCAGGGAAGGAGCTCGGAAAGCTGAGAGAGCAACGCCGAGAAGTGAACAAGTCCTTCCCTTCACAGTGATCTGGAAAGCCACATCTCTGACTGACGCTCCTCAAGGCCGAATGGCGTTTCCTTCCACAGCAGGCCGCCTGCGAGCACGCAGAGACTAGCAAGAGGAGGCAGGCTGGGTGCAGGGGTGGTCCCAGACTTCTGTGAGCCAGGGGGCCCCTATGGGGCGGAGCGGGGCAGCAGGGATCCTGAAGGCAAGCCAGAGGTCCTTGGAGAGAATTATTCCCTTTTAGGAGGGGACAGGAAAACTGTCCTGTTTTGTTTCTTGGTGACAAACAGGGTGCTGGTCTTCTTAGCTGTGTGAACTGTGGAAGCGTCAAAAGCTTCTTTTCCGGAGGAGAGAAGGAAAGGTGTCTGGCACGCCATGGGAGGACCTTGCAGGGGCGGCATGGGGGCACCTTTCTCTCTCTGGGGCCACGGAATGGGAGCCATCGCCCTCAGGGCTGCATGCTTCGGAGGCAGGAGCTGGCGTGCCAGACCATAACGCAGGTCCCTTCCCCTGCCCTCCCAAGCCAAAACGGGCCCCTTCCGCTTGGCGGCTCCTGGGGGTTGTTCCCACCCCCGCCCCCGGCCTCCTCCTCCCTCCTCTGGCCAGGCGCCCCTGCGGGCACAGCCTCAGGAACCAGCTGGCGATGCCACAGAGGGGCAGAGATGCCCATCAGGGCAAGGAGACCAGGCTTCTCCTGCTGCAAGAGGAGACACAGAGACTGCGCTCAGGTGGGCTCTTCCTGTTGCTGAGGGCTGAAAGGAGAGGTGAAGGCAACACCTGCATCTCCCTCCCCCACACCCCTCCCTCCCCCGTCCCCCTTAGTCCTAGGACACAAATCACAGCAACAGCCAGCAACAGGCTACCCACAAGATGCTGTGCCTCTGCGGCTGGGTTCCTTCTCCGTTTTGGACAGGGTCAGCTGCCCAGAGGAGGCAGACATTTATCGGGGCATACGCTGGAGGAACACGGCTGAAACCCTGGCCTTTTTCTGTATTAGGCTCAAAACCAAGACCTAAAACACCCTGTGTTTCATCGTGCCCTCCTTGACAGTCTCATGCGTAGCAGCACTCCTCCAGGAAGAAAATCTCCTCTGCCACAATCCCTCCTGCTCCCCTGCGACTGTACACAGCAGCAGAGGCAAGAGGAAGCTCCTCATGCTTCCCGCAGTCCACCAAGCTCCCGGGGGCGGCGGGGCAATGGCGGGAAGTAACCAAGGGTGGAGACCAGGGAAGGACGGAAGTTTCTGGAGGCCTGAGATGGCCCGCTGAGGGCGCAGAGCCATGAAGCTGTCTTAGCAGAGAGGTGAGGCCTTCCCCTGGCGGCTGAGGGGAGCAGAAGCGCAGGGGAAGCGATGACAAGAGCCCAAGCACAACAGGCAGAGCGTGTCTTGTGTCACACAGGCCCCAGCATGTGTGCAGCCAAGCACACCGGGCTCCCTGCGCTGGCCGTGGCACGGCTGCTTGAGCCCCACAAGAACTCCACCTCTGTGCTTCCTCTCCCTGCAGAAGTGGAGCGCACAGCCACCAGCTGAGCAGCAGCCCCCTTTTTCTGGTGGGGATGCGTCAGCAGGCACGGGGTCAGTTTGAGAAAAGGGAGGGAGCCCCGAGGGGCGGCTGTTGCTGGGCCGGCATAGGTATGCCAAGGCCCCCGTAGGGGCCCAACAGAACTTGTCTGCCATCTCTTGGTGCTGGTTGAGGCATTTGGATGCTGGGAAGCTTGCGCTGGTCCGCATGGGCTTGACGTCTAGTCAGGGCGCGGCACGCTGTGCTGAACGCCTCTGTGCTGACTTGCACTGCCATTGCAGTCTCTAGGTCGAAGGAAATCGGAGAAACTCTGTTCCTCATTTCTGCTGTAGAGCAGAAGGCCATTTACACGAAAACACGCTGCTTCACGGCAAGAAAAGGACAAGGACACACTGGGGGCATCAGGGCCAGGTGCCAAATGGGTGCTGCCTACAGCCTCCTCTGTTCAGATGAACCGCCTGAGGTTATCCTGCGGGCAAGACGTGTGTGCCGCACGGCCCCAGCCATGAACAACGCTGCGTGTGTCAGGGCTGAGCGTGAGCCAGGGGCTGCCTGGGGGCCGGGGAGCCAGGGGAGACGCCAGGGCCGTCAGGGCAGGGGCCTGGTCCTCCAGGGCGCGTCCCACCTGCCCCCGGTGAGGGCGAAGGGCAGGTCGGGATTGGGAGGGGGGCAGCCCTGAGCCCAGGCCAGCCAGGCACCTCCGTGGTGACAGGGTCAGGCCGAGGCAGGGCCGTGCAGTCAGCCCACGAGGCGGGGTCTGGGTCAGCGGGGCCCCTGGCTGGGGCACCTCTGTGCCCGTGACCTAATGAGCCCCCAGAGATGACACAGTGAGGCTGAGCTCACAGTGGGACGCGCCGCATCACAGAGGTCTCCCTGGTCCCTGGCGGTGTCCGCACTTCCCTGCGAGGCCCAGGCGCTGGCTGGGTGCTGCTCACCGCTGTTCTTTGGAGCTGCTCCGCAGCAAGCAGAGCGGGCAGCAGGCAGCAGGGCCACGCTGGGGGCCCCTCGCCGTCAGGCAGAGGAGCAGGGGCCCGTTGGACAGGAGCCTGGGGCGAGGAGACGACGAGAGCGTCCTTTTCCCCTGGCTGCCGAGGCGAGCTAAGGGCAAGGGGCAAGCGGGATGGAGGGCTGCTGGACCGAGACCATCAGCCTGGAGCAGAGCTCCTTGTTCCCAACGCTGCTGCAGCTCTCCACCGAAGGTAAGGGCTTGGGGAGCTGCTTCCCCAGGGGCCGCAGAGACTCTTAGCTGTCCAAAGAGCTGTGGAGCTGGGGCTGTGAGGGTGGCTGCAGGCGGCTGGGGGCTGCCACGAGAGCCTGGCCTGGGCTGGGCTGGGCTGGGCTGGGCTGGCCTGGGAGGAAAGGGGTGCCCTGTCCCAGAGGGCTGGGCCTGACATGTGTTTCCCTTGCTTTCCAGAGATTATTGCTATTTGGGACGCCGTGTCCAATTACATCCTGGAAGAGCTGATGCAGGACAAGGTGGGCTGGTGTCCTGGAGGGTTTTGGCTGTCCAGGGAGCCCTGGGTGCCCGGGAGCAAGCCTTCCTTCCCCCAGCCCCACAGCTGCACACCACACCTGGCCCGCCTGCTGCACAGCAGCTTTTTGGCCAGCCGGGAGAGAAATCCCGTGCAGCTCTAGTGTGAGACAGCATCTGGCACGTCCCAGGGCTCCCCGCTCCCCTGCGGCCCCCCACTAAAGACCGCGCAGAGAGACAGGGCTCTGTGCCAGGGCTGCTGGAAACCCCGGGGATCTTCTCTAGCTGAGGGACGTTAGTGAACCTCTCAAGGAGGGTGAGGGACAATGCGGAGAACGTGGCTCTTCTCTAAAGCCTTCCCCAAGTGCCCCTTGCACGTCAGCAGCAGAGAGGGCACAGAGCAGCGTTCCCACGCTCCGACAAACAGCACTTTTTCCCTCGCCAAAAGCCTTCCTGGTGGGCCTTTGTGTCTTTGCTGTGTGCAGGGTGTGCTGCTAGCGGGGCTCGGCACCTTCTGCACGGTCCGGGAGCCACTGCGCCCTGGCAAAGACAACGTGGTGACAGTTCGAAGGCCTGTGTTCCAGCTGGAAATGGACATGGTCTGGCTGCAGAGGCTCCAGCATCCCAAAGTGACTCTGCCTGGTGAGTTGGCAGCGGCCACCCTCTGCTTCCCCTTGCCACATCACCTGTGGGGCAGGGGGTGGCTGCTCCCTGCTCTTTGGGAGGGGCAGGCAGAAGTAGGGATGTCCAGCTCCATCGCCCCGCAGAGAGCTCTTTCCGAGAAGGACCTTTTCTCTAGGCGTTTGTACTACAGAATAGTGCTTGCACACAGTCAGGCTCTCTCTCTCTTTTTGAACTGCCCTAACAACTGCCTCCGTGCCACTCGCCTCTCTTGATGGCCCAACAATGGAAAGTTGGCCTGCTGTGGCAGTGGTGTTGTTCCTCTCCCGTGTAGACAACGTGAAGATCAAGCCGCTGAAGTACCGGCAGCTGTCCCTGGCCACCTCCTTCTCGAGGCGCGTGGTGGAAGACTGCGTGCAAGAGACCATCCGCTTGTTCTCTGCGCACGTGCGCAACAAAGAGAAGGTCGCCTTTGCCTTCAGGGACGTCGGCGTTCTGACTTGCCAGGAAGACAAAGTGCACATGAGCTTTTATGCCCGCTGCACCCGGTGGCTGGCGGACCCCTGCAGTGTAAGTTGCTCCGCTTTCCCTGCGATTTCTTTGGGAATCCTATGGAAGGACGAGCGACCTGATGTGTGTTGGCCAGCCGGGACGTGGCAGCCTACTGAAACGCCTTCCCCAGTGCTTGCCCCCACAGCCTTCTCCAGGAGCAAAGAGAGCGAGCGCCTCCTGAGTTTCTTGCCCCTTGCCCCTACAGAAAGCCTGGCAGTGTTATCAGCCGAGCTCTGTTCTTTGCTGTGCAGCTTCTCCGCACCGGCATGAGGGGCTAATGTTCTCGGCAGAGAGCTTAGAGGAGGCTTTGGAGAGGCGGCCTCCTCTTGTGGCAGGAGAATGCTCTGCTGCCTTCAGCAGCAAGGCGAGAGCTGCCTTGGAAGCCTCCCAATGGGTCTGTGTTACATTGCAGAGACTGCCTACGATAGATCTCTCCATCTCCGGCACACCTGCTGCCCTGGGGACCCGGCCTAGCCCTCTGCATGTGTTCCCGAGGTGAGTGCCTTTCCTTTGCAGCCCTTGGCTAACCGAGCAGGCGGCTTCCCGGCTGCTGCTCGGCACCGTGCACCGCCAGGGCTTGACACTCAGCATGGAGTTGGGAATAACTCACACAGTGACTGGTTCCCGCTTCACTAAAGCTCACTTTGGGCTTCTCACACGTGTCTTTGCCTGGAGTGAGCGGGAACCGTGACTGCGTTTCTCATGCCCAGCCTGCCCTCCTTCCCATCAGAGAGCAGGGACTGCACACAGAGAGGCATTTAGGCTACGCCTTCTGTCTTTTGGGGGAGAGTGCCAAAAACCAGCTCCCAAAGAGCTGTGCACGGACACAGAGGAGGGGGGATGCAAGAAGGACTCCGGCAGCAGTGAGGAGGATCCGTGTCCGCAAGCTGCAAAGGGGAGACAATGCCCTTCCTTCAAAGCTGGCTTGTCTTTTGGTTTCCAGGTTTCAGCTTGCTGTGCAAGGCAGCGTGGAGGCCCAGGCTGCCCCCACCGGCTGCCCACAGGGGAAGGAGCAGGAGCTGGAAGAAGAGCTTGGGGCCGTCAGGAGCAGCAAAGGTCAGGGAAGAGATGCCTCCTGACCCGGCTGGGTCCCTGTCCCACGCTGGGTGACAGCAGCCAGGTAAAAATGCACTCCGCAAGCGGCTGCTCTCAAGAGCTTCCTTGTTTCCTCCTTCCAGAGAGGCGTCCTGGCAAGCTCCTGCCGCACCGCGAGGAGCTTTCTCTCCCCGTGCTGCCAAAGTGGGGGGAAGGCGCGAGGCGGCAAGGCATGGAGAGCAAGCCTGCTGCCAGGTGAGAGCCTTGGCGGAAGGGCTGAGGGGCACACTGGGACCTGCGCAGGGGAGACGTCCCCTTTGGACACGCCGGCCCCAGGGACTCAAAAGGCCTCCTGACACTTGTCCAGCAAAGGCTGCCTGCTTGCTGGATGCCAAGCATGCGCCAGTTTGCGGGAGAGCCTCACGTTGCCCTTGTTTTCCTCCAGGGTCATGTCACGCCCTTTTGGGGAGCTGAAGGCAAATCCTTCTTAGCAAACACCTCCTGCCCTTGTGCTAACGCGCCCTGTGGTGTCTCCTCAGGACCCTTGTGAACCAGACGGCCCCCATCCCGGGCACCTCCCCGGGGAAGCAGGTTGGCGTGCAATACCTCCCGCACCCTCCCGCCGGACCTCGGCGTGGCCGTGCCGGCGCCACTCCCAGGGGTGCAGCACAGGTGCGTGATGGGGCTCTGGGTAATCCTGGCATCTCACCCACTCGTAGGAAAGCCCCGGCCTATGAGACTCCCTCCGGAAAGGGCCCTCAGCACGTAGCCACTGGAGCCGTCGGTGGCCTCTTTGGGTGCTACTTTTGGGCGTAGTTAGGCACTGCTTGTACAACAGCTTTTTCAGCCTGCCTTCTGCCGAAAATCCCGCAAAAGAGTGACGGTGGCGAGGCTCAAGACAAGGGGCGGGAGAGCGGGTGGAAAGCCAGCGCCAACACGCCCCTGCCCAGAATCCCTGCCCAGACAGACAAGACTAATACTCTTGCCTTTCCGCGGCCCCGCAGGATGCAGCCTGCCCTCCCACGCAGAGGTTTGGAAGAGCTGCCCACGTCTCCCTCTTGAAAGAGGAGCAGAGGCAGCACCAAGCATCGTGGGAGGAACAGCAGGCCGCACTGGAGAAAGAGGCCTGGCGTCAGGCCCAGGTACGGGATGCCTTTGACGGCCCTCTGCAAAAGGGCCTTTCCCACGTCCAGGGCGGCGGAGCCTTGCAGGCAGCCAGGGCCCAGGCGGACGGCTGCCTCCGAGGAGCTGCGCCCAAGCTGGCCCACCCCTTCCGAGGAGGGAGACGGCTGCAGCCAGAAGCGGGCCCAGAAGGAGCCAGGCGCTGCAGCGAGGGCAGCTGGCGGGGGATGCCTCCCCACTGGGCAACCTCTGCCTGCGGTGCCTGCCTTCGAGCCAGAAACCAGCTCTCGGGGGCAGCTGCCTTGAGCCCCTTGGCCCCAGACGTGCCGGCGGCAGAGCCGCAGGGGCTCCGCTCTGGTAGCCCATTGTATCAGCTCCTTGTGTAGCCTGAGTCTGGCTCTACAAGGACTAGGTGCCTCCCCTGCAGCCCAGTGCTGTCTCGCCCATTCACCCCTCCATGCTGAAACCATTTCTTCTTCTTCTCCTTGCAAAACAGATCACACTAGTGGAGCTGCATTACGCCCTCGAGCAGCGTCGTCGCCCAGACACTGACATGCCGGGGAGGCCCCCCCAACGGTAAGCGTGCGTGGGCGCGCAAGCTCAGAGCCAGGGCCTGGCGCAGGCGAGGGGCTCTGACCCCCCCTGCAGGTGCCAGGACCCCAAATCCCTCAGCTCCAGGACACAACCTATGACAGCCCCGGCTTTCTGCCGACGTGGGTTTGCAGGGGCTGGGGGGGCCGGAAGGCTCCCGGGAGAGCGGGAGCGGGACTTTGCCACTCCTATTGCAGGCAAGCGTCCGCACAAGCAAAGCAGAACATGCAGCTTCTGACTTCCTACAAAGTTCTTCGGGACAGGTGGAAGGAAAGGGTGGAAAGAAACCGACAGAGGCTGATGGTGGAGGAGGAGCGGCACCGGTAAATACCTGGCAACCCAGGCGCGTTCCCCCCTTTCCGCAATGCCCTTCCTGCCATGGCCCTGGGGAAAGAGGGTCTTCTCCAGCCCCACCTGGAGAAGCACAGAAGCAGCCTTGGAGCCTGGCCTGGCCTCACACATCCCGCCCACTCCAAGGGGGTGGGGGGTGGGGGTGCACCATGACATTTCCAGCAACGTCTCCAGTGGCACAACATCCTCTTCCTGAACCCCGCAGCGCTTTGGTGATGCGCCACCTCCAGAAGAGAGAGCAGCAGGACCGTGTGCCGGGCAGTTACCACCAAGATGGCTTTTATGCGTGGAAATAAAGGGCCTTTCCGAGCTGCTGTGAGCCTTTCCTTGGTGGGCTGTGAAAGTGCAAGGGGCAGCAGGGCAGCTCCAGAGGGGACGGAAAGGGTCAGGCGGGAGCCAGGAGAGTGGGGCAGCCCCTCTGCCGGGCAGCTCTCACCCCGGCCATGCCCTAGCAGGTGACTTGGGGACTGCCACGCCAGAGAGGAGGCGAGGGAAAGGTTTTGGGGGACAGTGTGTGTGACTCAGCCGCCCAAATCCTGCCAAGCTCTTCCGGGAGCTCCAAGTCTTTGGCTCACCATGTCCCGGTCCAAAGCACTGGTACCTCTCCTCCAGGCAGGCCCTGGGGGACAGCAGCCACTCCTTGGCATGGGCCGCAGCCTGCTCCCTCAGCGTGGCGGCTGAACAGACCCCGAGGCTGGGCAGACCCCCAGCCAGACCCTGGCACCACCGGGGCCAAGGCACCGCACGGGAATGCCAGAGCTCCCCCCAGCACTCCCACCACTCCCTCCACCAGCTTGCTCCCAGCAACAGACCTGTCAGCAAAGGGCAAGGGAGCCTTCCCAGGGGCTCAACTCCACTTGGGACTGCAAAGTGAAGACAGCTGGTGCCTGGTCACAGCCGCAGTCCCCAGCCTCTGCCTTGCAAGGGCTTTCTCTGCACAAGCAATGACAGGAAGAGACCCTCCATTAAAGACCCTATGCGGGATCCCACAGGAATTCCTCTGGCCCTCACGGAATAGATGTGCTCCTCTTGAGCCCCACCCGTGAGCTCAGCAGGGCAGGGCTCTCGTGCCCTCGTGGGGAGGCACTGGCCATGACTTTTGGAACAGAATCCTGCAGCTTTTGCACACCCCTCGCTCAACCGTCCCAGCAAGGGCTGCGAGGGGACTGTTGGGCCACACTGTGCCCCTGCCCAAAGCACCTCTGGGCCTCGCCTTGAGACCTTGGATTCCTGCCTCGCTTCGCTAGCCTCAGGGCTGCCTTGGCCTGACACCTTGCGCTGTTAGGACTCCTCTCTTGCCGCGCAGCCTAGGCTTCTCCCTTCTCTTACCTCCTGCAAAGGGCAAAACCAAAGCCCCCGCCCAGGGCCAGGCCGCCTCTCTGAGCTCGGCTCGCTGTCAGGCTCACGCTCTTGAGCAAAGCCAGGCAGGTTCCCGCAGGGAAAGCGCGTGCCTGTGCAGCGGAAACCAATCCGCCTTGTGTAGCTAAGAGCAAAGCTGGCACTCCTGGGAGGGAATCCCGCGGCAGTCTGGCGGCTCTTTCCTGGTGGCAACTTCCGCTGCTCCAAACAAGATGCTTCCCAGTTACGGAAGAGCACAGTGCGGGCAAGACATCTTCCCTGCTCTGCCCTCTTCAGTTTGAACCCTGTCTTGCTCTCTTCTTGATGGTGCAGTTGAAGAGCACGGATTCCATCCCTTCTCTATCAATGTCATGATGAGAGCTCTGCTGTTCTTCATAGAAAACTATTTGCTGTGCGACTGAAGGGGCTGGGCTGCTGCTTGGCCATCGCTGTGAGGGAGGGAGCTGTAGAGGACAGGAGCGGAGCCCGACACCACCCCCCGGGCCCAGGGCAATTCCCGGGGCTCCGACTCCCGGCTCTCCCCAGTCCGGAGGAGAATGTCGTAGTCGGTGCTGCTATGCTGCTGGTCTGCGCCAAGCTGCCCTTCCTCCTCCTCGCTCTGCCCTGGCGGGGTGACACGTGCCCAGCCTTTGAGCTGGCTATGGGGGAGGAGAGGGAAAGGCTTGGGGGGCTGGGGACCTCTGGAAGGGGGCCGGGTATGCTCCAGAAGTGGGGAGCAGGGGGCTGCACCCAGCCGCTGGCTTGGCTGAGCCCACGAGTCCTGCTGCAAATGTGGGCTCTTGACGTGGAGACCAAAGGCTGCTGCTGGGCCCCTTGGTGCTGCAGCCAGGCTGTGGCTGGGGAGAACAAGCTGGGCTCCGCCCGCGTGCCCTGCTCCCAAACCCCTTGCAGGCAATCCCCCCCCCTCAAAACCCCGCAGCCTTCCCCAAATCCAGAAACACCCCAAACACCACAACCCTCACTCGCGGCCCAGCCCAGATGCCCCCGGCCCCCTCAGTCCACTGCCTGAGCCCACACAGGGCCACGGGGCTCCTGGGGAGGGCGGGCTGGGCCGGGCCATGTTTTGGAACAAAAGTCTGCAAAGGCCTTGGTGTGAGGCCCTAGAGAAGAGGGATTCTCCTGGGGGCTCAGAGCAACCCACACAGGGCTCAGGGCAGGCGGAGGGAAACCCAGCCCACCACCACTAAACCCCACGGCTCTCCGTGGGGACCATCCCGGGTGCTCAGGCCCAGAGCAGGAGGAGGGGCTGTGGGGGCACGGCCACATCCCAGGGCAGCCTCCATCAGGCCTCAGCTCCACAGCGGCTCTCAGCTTCAGGTGAGCTCTCTCAAGAAATACTGCTGTAATTTGAAGCCGTGCCCCGGGCATGTTCAGCAGACTTGGGCTAGGCGTACAGGAGAGAAAAGGCAGCGAGCCCAGGGTGCAGACCTAGGGCTCGCAGCACCAGGGAAGGAGCTCGGAAGGCTGAGAGAGCAACGCTGAGAAGTGAACAAGTCCTTCCCTTCACAGTGATCTGGAAAGCCACATCTCTGACTGACGCTCCTCAAGGCCGAATGGCGTTTCCTTCCACAGCAGGCCGCCTGCGAGCACGCAGAGACTAGCAAGAGGAGGCAGGCTGGGTGCAGGGGTGGTCCCAGACTTCCGTGAGCCAGGGGGCCCCTATGGGGCGGAGCGGGGCAGCAGGGATCCTGAAGGCAAGCCAGAGGTCCTTGGAGAGAATTATTCCCTTTTAGGAGGGGACAGGAAAACTGTCCTGTTTTGTTTCTTGGTGACAAACAGGGTGCTGGTCTTCTTAGCTGTGTGAACTGTGGAAGCGTCAAAAGCTTCTTTTCCGGAGGAGAGAAGGAAAGGTGTCTGGCACGCCATGGGAGGACCTTGCAGGGGCGGCATGGGGGCACCTTTCTCTCTCTGGGGCCACGGAATGGGAGCCATCGCCCTCAGGGCTGCATGCTTCGGAGGCAGGAGCTGGCGTGCCAGACCATAACGCAGGTCCCTTCCCCTGCCCTCCCAAGCCAAAACGGGCCCCTTCCGCTTGGCGGCTCCTGGGGGTTGTTCCCACCCCCGCCCCCGGCCTCCTCCTCCCTCCTCTGGCCAGGCGCCCCTGCGGGCACAGCCTCAGGAACCAGCTGGCGATGCCACAGAGGGGCAGAGATGCCCATCAGGGCAAGGAGACCAGGCTTCTCCTGCTGCAA
The DNA here is from genome assembly GCF_036370855.1 of Dromaius novaehollandiae. NCBI lineage: Eukaryota > Metazoa > Chordata > Aves > Casuariiformes > Dromaiidae > Dromaius > Dromaius novaehollandiae. Next base: position 1,000,099 of record NC_088109.1, read on the forward strand.
GAGGAGACGCAGAGACTGCGCTCAGGTGGGCTCTTCCTGTTGCTGAGGGCTGAAAGGAGAGGTGAAGGCAACACCTGCATCTCCCTCCCCCACACCCCTCCCTCCCCCGTCCCCCTTAGTCCTAGGACACAAATCACAGCAACAGCCAGCAACAGGCTACCCACAAGATGCTGTGCCTCTGCGGCTGGGTTCCTTCTCCGTTTTGGACAGGGTCAGCTGCCCAGAGGAGGCAGACATTTATCGGGGCATACGCTGGAGGAACACGGCTGAAACCCTGGCCTTTTTCTGTATTAGGCTCAAAACCAAGACCTAAAACACCCTGTGTTTCATCGTGCCCTCCTTGACAGTCTCATGCGTAGCAGCACTCCTCCAGGAAGAAAATCTCCTCTGCCACAATCCCTCCTGCTCCCCTGCGACTGTACACAGCAGCAGAGGCAAGAGGAAGCTCCTCATGCTTCCCGCAGTCCACCAAGCTCCCGGGGGCGGCGGGGCAAAGGCGGGAAGTAACCAAGGGTGGAGACCAGGGAAGGACGGAAGTTTCTGGAGGCCTGAGATGGCCCGCTGAGGGCGCAGAGCCATGAAGCTGTCTTAGCAAAGAGGTGAGGCCTTCCCCTGGCGGCTGAGGGGAGCAGAAGCGCAGGGGAAGCGATGACAAGAGCCCAAGCACAACAGGCAGAGCGTGTCTTGTGTCACACAGGCCCCAGCATGTGTGCAGCCAAGCACACCGGGCTCCCTGCGCTGGCCGTGGCACGGCTGCTTGAGCCCCACAAGAACTCCACCTCTGTGCTTCCTCTCCCTGCAGAAGTGGAGCGCACAGCCACCAGCTGAGCAGCAGCCCCCTTTTTCTGGTGGGGATGCGTCAGCAGGCACGGGGTCAGTTTGAGAAAAGGGAGGGAGCCCCGAGGGGCGGCTGTTGCTGGGCCGGCATAGGTATGCCAAGGCCCCCGTAGGGGCCCAACAGAACTTGTCTGCCATCTCTTGGTGCTGGTTGAGGCATTTGGATGCTGGGAAGCTTGCGCTGGTCCGCATGGGCTTGACGTCTAGTCAGGGCGCGGCACGCTGTGCTGAACGCCTCTGTGCTGACTTGCACTGCCATTGCAGTCTCTAGGTCGAAGGAAATCGGAGAAACTCTGTTCCTCATTTCTGCTGTAGAGCAAAAGGCCATGTACACGAAAACACGCTGCTTCACGGCAAGAAAAGGACAAGGACACACTGGGGGCATCGGGGCCAGGTGCCAAATGGGTGCTGCCTACAGCCTCCTCTGTTCGGATGAACCGCCTGAGGTTATCCTGCGGGCAAGACGTGTGTGCCGCACGGCCCCAGCCATGAACAACGCTGCGTGTGTCAGGGCTCAGCGTGAGCCAGGGGCTGCCTGGGGGCCGGGGAGCCAGGGGAGACGCCAGGGCCGTCAGGGCAGGGGCCTGGTCCTCCAGGGCGCGTCCCACCTGCCCCCGGTGAGGGCGAAGGGCAGGTCGGGATTGGGAGGGGGGCAGCCCTGAGCCCAGGCCAGCCAGGCACCTCCGTGGTGACAGGGTCAGGCCGAGGCAGGGCCGTGCAGTCAGCCCACGAGGCGGGGTCTGGGTCAGCGGGGCCCCTGGCTGGGGCACCTCTGTGCCCGTGACCTAATGAGCCCCCAGAGATGACACAGTGAGGCTGAGCTCACAGTGGGACGCGCCGCATCACAGAGGTCTCCCCGGTCCCTGGCGGTGTCCGCACTTCCCTGCGAGGCCCAGGCGCTGGCTGGGTGCTGCTCACCGCTGTTCTTTGGAGCTGCTCCGCAGCAAGCAGAGCGGGCAGCAGGCAGCAGGGCCACGCTGGGGGCCCCTCGCCGTCAGGCAGAGGAGCAGGGGCCCGTTGGACAGGAGCCTGGGGCGAGGAGACGACGAGAGCGTCCTTTTCCCCTGGCTGCCGAGGCGAGCTAAGGGCAAGGGGCAAGCGAGATGGAGGGCTGCTGGACCGAGACCATCAGCCCGGAGCAGAGCTCCTTGTTCCCAACGCTGCTGCAGCTCTCCACCGAAGGTAAGGGCTTGGGGAGCTGCTTCCCCAGGGGCCGCAGAGACTCTTAGCTGTCCAAAGAGCTGTGGAGCTGGGGCTGTGAGGGTGGCTGCAGGCGGCTGGGGGCTGCCACGAGAGCCTGGCCTGGGCTGGGCTGGGCTGGGCTGGGCTGGGAGGAAAGGGGTGCCCTGTCCCAGAGGGCTGGGCCTGACATGTGTTTCCCTTGCTTTCCAGAGATTATTGCTATTTGGGACACCGTGTCCAATTACATCCTGGAAGAGCTGATGCAGGACAAGGTGGGCTGGTGTCCTGGAGGGTTTTGGCTGTCCAGGGAGCCCTGGGTGCCCGGGAGCAAGCCTTCCTTCCCCCAGCCCCACAGCTGCACACCACACCTGGCCCGCCTGCTGCACAGCAGCTTTTTGGCCAGCCGGGAGAGAAACCCCGTGCAGCTCCAGTGTGAGACAGCGTCTGGCATGTCCCAGGGCTCCCCGCTTCCCTGCGGCCCCCCACAAAAGACCGCGCAGAGAGACAGGGCTCTGTGCCAGGGCTGCTGGAAACCCCGGGGATCTTCTCTAGCTGAGGGACGTTAGTGAACCTCTCAAGGAGGGTGAGGGACAATGCGGAGAACGTGGCTCTTCTCTAAAGCCTTCCCCAAGTGCCCCTTGCACGTCAGCAGCAGAGAGGGCACAGAGCAGCGTTCCCACGCTCCGACAAACAGCACTTTTTCCCTCGCCAAAAGCCTTCCTGGTGGGCCTTTGTGTCTTTGCTGTGTGCAGGGTGTGCTGCTAGCGGGGCTCGGCACCTTCTGCACGGTCCGGGAGCCACTGCGCCCTGGCAAAGACGACGTGCTGACAGTTCGAAGGCCTGTGTTCCAGCTGGAAATGGACATGGTCTGGCTGCAGAGGCTCCAGCATCCCAAAGTGACTCTGCCTGGTGAGTTGGCAGCGGCCACCCTCTGCTTCCCCTTGCCACATCACCTGTGGGGCAGGGGGTGGCTGCTCCCTGCTCTTTGGGAGGGGCAGGCAGAAGTAGCGATGTCCAGCTCCATCGCCCCGCAGAGAGCTCTTTCCGAGAAGGACCTTTTCTCTAGGCGTTTGTACTACAGAATAGTGCTTGCACACAGTCAGGCTCTCTCTCTCTTTTTGAACTGCCCTAACAACTGCCTCCGTGCCACTCGCCTCTCTTGATGGCCCAACAATGGAAAGTTGGCCTGCTGTGGCAGTGGCGTTGTTCCTCTCCCGTGTAGACAACGTGAAGATCAAGCCGCTGAAGTACCGGCAGCTGTCCCTGGCCACCTCCTTCTCGAGGCGCGTGGTGGAAGACTGCGTGCAAGAGACCATCCGCTTGTTCTCTGCGCACGTGCGCAACAAAGAGAAGGTCGCCTTTGCCTTCAGGGACGTCGGCGTTCTGACTTGCCAGGAAGACAAAGTGCACATGAGCTTTTATGCCCGCTGCACCCGGTGGCTGGCGGACCCCTGCAGTGTAAGTTGCTCCGCTTTCCCTGCGATTTCTTTGGGAATCCTATGGAAGGATGAGCGACCTGATGTGTGTTGGCCAGCCGGGACGTGGCAGCCTACTGAAACGCCTTCCCCAGTGCTTGCCCCCACAGCCTTCTCCAGGAGCAAAGAGAGCGAGCGCCTCCTGAGTTTCTTGCCCCTTGCCCCTACAGAAAGCCTGGCAGTGTTATCAGCCGAGCTCTGTTCTTTGCTGTGCAGCTTCTCCGCACCGGCATGAGGGGCTAATGTTCTCGGCAGAGAGCTTAGAGGAGGCTTTGGAGAGGCGGCCTCCTCTTGTGGCAGGAGAATGCTCTGCTGCCTTCAGCAGCAAGGCGAGAGCTGCCTTGGAAGCCTCCCAATGGGTCTGTGTTACATTGCAGAGACTGCCTACGATAGATCTCTCCATCTCCGGCACACCTGCTGCCCTGGGGACCCGGCCTAGCCCTCTGCATGTGTTCCCGAGGTGAGTGCCTTTCCTTTGCAGCCCTTGGCTAACCGAGCAGGCGGCTTCCCGGCTGCTGCTCGGCACCGTGCACCGCCAGGGCTTGACACTCAGCATGGAGTTGGGAATAACTCACACAGAGACTGGTTCCCGCTTCACTAAAGCTCACTTTGGGCTTCTCACACGTGTCTTTGCCTGGAGTGAGCGGGAACCGTGACTGCGTTTCTCATGCCCAGCCTGCCCTCCTTCCCATCAGAGAGCAGGGACTGCACATAGAGAGGCATTTAGGCTACGCCTTCTGTCTTTTGGGGGAGAGTGCCAAAAACCAGCTCCCAAAGAGCTGTGCACGGACACAGAGGAGGGGGGGAATGCAAGAAGGACTCCGGCAGCAGTGAGGAGGATCCGTGTCCGCAAGCTGCAAAGGGGAGACAATGCCCTTCCTTCAAAGCTGGCTTGTCTTTTGGTTTCCAGGTTTCAGCTTGCTGTGCAAGGCAGCGTGGAGGCCCAGGCTGCCCCCGCCGGCTGCCCACAGGAGAAGGAGCAGGAGCTGGAAGAAGAGCTTGGGGCCGTCAGGAGCAGCAAAGGTCAGGGAAGAGATGCCTCCTGACCCGGCTGGGTCCCTGTCCCACGCTGGGTGACAGCAGCCAGGTAAAAATGCACTCCGCAAGCGGCTGCTCTCAAGAGCTTCCTTGTTTCCTCCTTCCAGAGAGGCGTCCTGGCAAGCTCCTGCCGCACCGCGAGGAGCTTTCTCTCCCCGTGCTGCCAAAGTGCGGGGAAGGCGCGAGGCGGCAAGGCATGGAGAGCAAGCCTGCTGCCAGGTGAGAGCCTTGGCGGAAGGGCTGAGGGGCACACTGGGACCTGCGCAGGAGAGACGTCCCCTTTGGACACGCCAGCCCCAGGGACTCAAAAGGCCTCCTGACACTTGTCCAGCAAAGGCTGCCTGCTTGCTGGATGCCAAGCATGCGCCAGTTTGCGGGAGAGCCTCACGTTGCCCTTGTTTTCCTCCAGGGTCATGTCACGCCCTTTTGGGGAGCTGAAGGCAAATCCTTCTTAGCAAACACCTCCTGCCCTTGTGCTAACGCGCCCTGTGGTGTCTCCTCAGGACCCTTGTGAACCAGACGGCCCCCATCCCGGGCACCTCCCCGGGGAAGCAGGTTGGCGTGCAATACCTCCCGCACCCTCCCGCCGGACCTCAGCGTGGCCGTGCCGGCGCCACTCCCAGGGGTGCAGCACAGGTGCGTGATGGGGCTCTGGGTAATCCTGGCATCTCACCCACTCGTAGGAAAGCCCTGGCCTATGAGACTCCCTCCGGAAAGGGCCCTCAGCGCGTAGCCACTGGAGCCGTCGGTGGCCTCTTTGGGTGCTACTTTTGGGCGTAGTTAGGCACTGCTTGTACAACAGCTTTTTCAGCCTGCCTTCTGCCAAAAATCCCGCAAAAGAGTGACGGTGGCGAGGCTCAAGACAAGGGGCGGGAGAGCGGGTGGAAAGCCAGCGCCAACACGCCCCTGCCTGGGCAGAATCCCTGCCCAGACAGACAAGACTAATACTCTTGCCTTTCCGCGGCCCCGCAGGATGCAGCCTGCCCTCCCACGCAGAGGTTTGGAAGAGCTGCCCACGTCTCCCTCTTGAAAGAGGAGCAGAGGCAGCACCAAGCATCGTGGGAGGAACAGCAGGCCGCACTGGAGAAAGAGGCCCGGCGTCAGGCCCAGGTACGGGATGCCTTTGACGGCCCTCTGCAAAAGGGCCTTTCCCACGTCCAGGGCGGCGGAGCCTTGCAGGCAGCCAGGGCCCAGGCGGACGGCTGCCTCCGAGGAGCTGCGCCCAAGCTGGCCCACCCCTTCCGAGGAGGGAGACGGCTGCAGCCAGAAGCGGGCCCAGAAGGAGCCAGGCGCTGCAGCGAGGGCAGCTGGCGGGGGATGCCTCCCCACTGGGCAACCTCTGCCTGCGGTGCCTGCCTTCGAGCCAGAAACCAGCTCTCGGGGGCAGCTGCCTTGAGCCCCTTGGCCCCAGACGTGCCGGCGGCAGAGCCGCAGGGGCTCCGCTCTGGTAGCCCATTGTATCAGCTCCTTGTGTAGCCTGAGTCTGGCTCTACAAGGACTAGGTGCCTCCCCTGCAGCCCAGTGCTGTCTCGCCCATTCACCCCTCCATGCTGAAACCATTTCTTCTTCTTCTCCTTGCAAAACAGATCACACTAGTGGAGCTGCAATACGCCCTCGAGCAGCGTCGTCGCCCAGACACTGACATGCCGGGGAGGCCCCCCCAACGGTAAGCGTGCGTGGGCGCGCAAGCTCAGAGCCAGGGCCTGGCACAGGCAAGGGGCTCTGACCCCCCTGCAGGTGCCAGGACCCCAAATCCCTCAGCTCCAGGACACAACCTACGACAGCCCCGGCTTTCTGCCGACGTGGGTTTGCAGGGGCTGGGGGGGCCGGAAGGCTCCCGGGAGAGCGGGAGCGGGACTTTGCCACTCCTATTGCAGGCAAGCGTCCGCGCAAGCAAAGCAGAACATGCAGCTTCTGACTTCCTACAAAGTTCTTCGGGACAGGTGGAAGGAAAGGGTGGAACGAAACCGACAGAGGCTGATGGTGGAGGAGGAGCGGCACCGGTAAATACCTGGCAACCCAGGCGCGTTCCCCCCTTTCCGCAATGCCCTTCCTGCCATGGCCCTGGGGAAAGAGGGTCTTCTCCAGCCCCACCTGGAGAAGCACAGAAGCAGCCTTGGAGCCTGGCCTGGCCTCACACATCCCGCCCACTCCAAGGGGGTGGGGGGTGGGGGTGCACCATGACATTTCCAGCAACGTCTCCAGTGGCACAACATCCTCTTCCTGAACCCCGCAGCGCTTTGGTGATGCGCCACCTCCAGAAGAGAGAGCAGCAGGACCGTGTGCCGGGCAGTTACCACCAAGATGGCTTTTATGCGTGGAAATAAAGGGCCTTTCCGAGCTGCTGTGAGCCTTTCCTTGGTGGGCTGTGAAAGTGCAAGGGGCAGCAGGGCAGCTCCAGAGGGGACGGAAAGGGTCAGGCGGGAGCCAGGAGAGTGGGGCAGCCCCTCTGCCGGGCAGCTCTCACCCCGGCCATGCCCTAGCAGGTGACTTGGGGACTGCCACGCCAGAGAGGAGGCGAGGGAAAGGTTTTGGGGGGACAGTGTGTGTGACTCAGCCGCCCAAATCCTGCCAAGCTCTTCCGGGAGCTCCAAGTCTTTGGCTCACCATGTCCCGGTCCAAAGCACTGGTACCTCTCCTCCAGGCAGGCCCTGGGGGACGGCAGCCACTCCTTGGCATGGGCCGCAGCCTGCTCCCTCAGCGTGGCGGCTGAACAGACCCCGAGGCTGGGCAGACCCCCAGCCAGACCCTGGCACCACCGGGGCCAAGGCACCACACGGGAATGCCAGAGCTCCCCCCAGCACTCCCACCACTCCCTCCACCAGCTTGCTCCCAGCAACAGACCTGTCAGCAAAGGGCAAGGGAGCCTTCCCAGGGGCTCAACTCCACTTGGGACTGCAAAGTGAAGACAGCTGGTGCCTGGTCACAGCCGCAGTCCCCAGCCTCTGCCTTGCAAGGGCTTTCTCTGCACAAGCAATGACAGGAAGAGACCCTCCATTAAAGACCCTATGCGGGATCCCACAGGAATTCCTCTGGCCCTCACGGAATAGATGTGCTCCTCTTGAGCCCCACCCGTGAGCTCAGCAGGGCAGGGCTCTCGTGCCCTCGTGGGGAGGCACTGGCCATGACTTTTGGAACAGAATCCTGCAGCTTTTGCACAACCCTCGCTCAACCGTCCCAGCAAGGGCTGCGAGGGGACTGTTGGGCCACACTGTGCCCCTGCCCAAAGCACCTCTGGGCCTCGCCTTGAGACCTTGGATTCCTGCCTCGCTTCGCTAGCCTCAGGGCTGCCTTGGCCTGACACCTTGCGCTGTTAGGACTCCTCTCTTGCCGCGCAGCCTAGGCTTCCCCCTTCTCTTACCTCCTGCAAAGGGCAAAACCAAAGCCCCCGCCCAGGGCCAGGCCGCCTCTCTGAGCTCGGCTCACTGTCAGGCTCACGCTCTTGAGCAAAGCCAGGCAGGTTCCCGCAGGGAAAGCGCGTGCCTGTGCAGCGGAAACCAATCCGCCTTGTGTAGCTAAGAGCAAAGCTGGCACTCCTGGGAGGGAATCCCGCGGCAGTCTGGCGGCTCTTTCCTGGTGGCAACTTCCGCTGCTCCAAACAAGATGCTTCCCAGTTACGGAAGAGCACAGTGCGGGCAAGACATCTTCCCTGCTCTGCCCTCTTCAGTTTGAACCCTGTCTTGCTCTCTTCTTGATGGTGCAGTTGAAGAGCACGGATTCCATCCCTTCTCTATCAATGTCATGATGAGAGCTCTGCTGTTCTTCATAGAAAACTATTTGCTGTGTGACTGAAGGGGCTGGGCTGCTGCTTGGCCATCGCTGTGAGGGAGGGAGCTGTAGAGGACAGGAGCGGAGCCCGACACCACCCCCCGGGCCCAGGGCAATTCCCGGGGCTCCGACTCCCGGCTCTCCCCAGTCCGGAGGAGAATGTCGTAGTCGGTGCTGCTATGCTGCTGGTCTGCGCCAAGCTGCCCTTCCTCCTCCTCGCTCTGCCCTGGCGGGGTGACACGTGCCCAGCCTTTGAGCTGGCTATGGGGGAGGAGAGGGAAAGGCTTGGGGGGCTGGGGACCTCTGGAAGGGGGCCGGGTATGCTCCAGAAGTGGGGAGCAGGGGGCTGCACCCAGCCGCTGGCTTGGCTGAGCCCACGAGTCCTGCTGCAAATGTGGGCTCTTGACGTGGAGACCAAAGGCTGCTGCTGGGCCCCTTGGTGCTGCAGCCAGGCTGTGGCTGGGGAGAACAAGCTGGGCTCCGCCCACGTGCCCTGCTCCCAAACCCCTTGCAGGCAATCCCCCCCCCCCCCCAAACCCCGCAGCCTTCCCCAAATCCAGAAACACCCCAAACACCACAACCCTCACTTGCGGCCCAGCCCAGATGCCCCCGGCCCCCTCAGTCCACTGCCTGAGCCCACACAGGGCCACGGGGCTCCTGGGGAGGGCGGGCTGGGCCGGGCCATGTTTTGGAACAAAAGTCTGCAAAGGCCTTGGTGTGAGGCCCTAGAGAAGAGGGATTCTCCTGGGGGCTCAGAGCAACCCACACAGAGCTCAGGGCAGGCGGAGGGAAACCCAGCCCACCACCACTAAACCCCACGGCTCTCCGTGGGGACCATCCCGGGTGCTCAGGCCCAGAGCAGGAGGAGGGGCTGTGGGGGCACGGCCACATCCCAGGGCAGCCTCCATCAGGCCTCAGCTCCACAGCGGCTCTCAGCTTCAGGTGAGCTCTCTCAAGAAATACTGCTGTAATTTGAAGCCGTGCCCCGGGCATGTTCAGCAGACTTGGGCTAGGCGTACAGGAGAGAAAAGGCAGCGAGCCCAGGGTGCAGACCTAGGGCTCGCAGCACCAGGGAAGGAGCTCGGAAGGCTGAGAGAGCAACGCCGAGAAGTGAACAAGTCCTTCCCTTCACAGTGATCTGGAAAGCCACATCTCTGACTGACGCTCCTCAAGGCCGAATGGCGTTTCCTTCCACAGCAGGCCGCCTGCGAGCACGCAGAGACTAGCAAGAGGAGGCAGGCTGGGTGCAGGGGTGGTCCCAGACTTCTGTGAGCCAGGGGGCCCCTATGGGGCGGAGCGGGGCAGCAGGGATCCTGAAGGCAAGCCAGAGGTCCTTGGAGAGAATTATTCCCTTTTAGGAGGGGACAGGAAAACTGTCCTGTTTTGTTTCTTGGTGACAAACAGGGTGCTGGTCTTCTTAGCTGTGTGAACTGTGGAAGCGTCAAAAGCTTCTTTTCCGGAGGAGAGAAGGAAAGGTGTCTGGCACGCCATGGGAGGACCTTGCAGGGGCGGCATGGGGGCACCTTTCTCTCTCTGGGGCCACGGAATGGGAGCCATCGCCCTCAGGGCTGCATGCTTCGGAGGCAGGAGCTGGCGTGCCAGACCATAACGCAGGTCCCTTCCCCTGCCCTCCCAAGCCAAAACGGGCCCCTTCCGCTTGGCGGCTCCTGGGGGTTGTTCCCACCCCCGCCCCCGGCCTCCTCCTCCCTCCTCTGGCCAGGCGCCCCTGCGGGCACAGCCTCAGGAACCAGCTGGCGATGCCACAGAGGGGCAGAGATGCCCATCAGGGCAAGGAGACCAGGCTTCTCCTGCTGCAAGAGGAGACACAGAGACTGCGCTCAGGTGGGCTCTTCCTGTTGCTGAGGGCTGAAAGGAGAGGTGAAGGCAACACCTGCATCTCCCTCCCCCACACCCCTCCCTCCCCCGTCCCCCTTAGTCCTAGGACACAAATCACAGCAACAGCCAGCAACAGGCTACCCACAAGATGCTGTGCCTCTGCGGCTGGGTTCCTTCTCCGTTTTGGACAGGGTCAGCTGCCCAGAGGAGGCAGACATTTATCGGGGCATACGCTGGAGGAACACGGCTGAAACCCTGGCCTTTTTCTGTATTAGGCTCAAAACCAAGACCTAAAACACCCTGTGTTTCATCGTGCCCTCCTTGACAGTCTCATGCGTAGCAGCACTCCTCCAGGAAGAAAATCTCCTCTGCCACAATCCCTCCTGCTCCCCTGCGACTGTACACAGCAGCAGAGGCAAGAGGAAGCTCCTCATGCTTCCCGCAGTCCACCAAGCTCCCGGGGGCGGCGGGGCAATGGCGGGAAGTAACCAAGGGTGGAGACCAGGGAAGGACGGAAGTTTCTGGAGGCCTGAGATGGCCCGCTGAGGGCGCAGAGCCATGAAGCTGTCTTAGCAGAGAGGTGAGGCCTTCCCCTGGCGGCTGAGGGGAGCAGAAGCGCAGGGGAAGCGATGACAAGAGCCCAAGCACAACAGGCAGAGCGTGTCTTGTGTCACACAGGCCCCAGCATGTGTGCAGCCAAGCACACCGGGCTCCCTGCGCTGGCCGTGGCACGGCTGCTTGAGCCCCACAAGAACTCCACCTCTGTGCTTCCTCTCCCTGCAGAAGTGGAGCGCACAGCCACCAGCTGAGCAGCAGCCCCCTTTTTCTGGTGGGGATGCGTCAGCAGGCACGGGGTCAGTTTGAGAAAAGGGAGGGAGCCCCGAGGGGCGGCTGTTGCTGGGCCGGCATAGGTATGCCAAGGCCCCCGTAGGGGCCCAACAGAACTTGTCTGCCATCTCTTGGTGCTGGTTGAGGCATTTGGATGCTGGGAAGCTTGCGCTGGTCCGCATGGGCTTGACGTCTAGTCAGGGCGCGGCACGCTGTGCTGAACGCCTCTGTGCTGACTTGCACTGCCATTGCAGTCTCTAGGTCGAAGGAAATCGGAGAAACTCTGTTCCTCATTTCTGCTGTAGAGCAGAAGGCCATTTACACGAAAACACGCTGCTTCACGGCAAGAAAAGGACAAGGACACACTGGGGGCATCAGGGCCAGGTGCCAAATGGGTGCTGCCTACAGCCTCCTCTGTTCAGATGAACCGCCTGAGGTTATCCTGCGGGCAAGACGTGTGTGCCGCACGGCCCCAGCCATGAACAACGCTGCGTGTGTCAGGGCTCAGCGTGAGCCAGGGGCTGCCTGGGGGCCGGGGAGCCAGGGGAGACGCCAGGGCCGTCAGGGCAGGGGCCTGGTCCTCCAGGGCGCGTCCCACCTGCCCCCGGTGAGGGCGAAGGGCAGGTCGGGATTGGGAGGGGGGCAGCCCTGAGCCCAGGCCAGCCAGGCACCTCCGTGGTGACAGGGTCAGGCCGAGGCAGGGCCGTGCAGTCAGCCCACGAGGCGGGGTCTGGGTCAGCGGGGCCCCTGGCTGGGGCACCTCTGTGCCCGTGACCTAATGAGCCCCCAGAGATGACACAGTGAGGCTGAGCTCACAGTGGGACGCGCCGCATCACAGAGGTCTCCCTGGTCCCTGGCGGTGTCCGCACTTCCCTGCGAGGCCCAGGCGCTGGCTGGGTGCTGCTCACCGCTGTTCTTTGGAGCTGCTCCGCAGCAAGCAGAGCGGGCAGCAGGCAGCAGGGCCACGCTGGGGGCCCCTCGCCGTCAGGCAGAGGAGCAGGGGCCCGTTGGACAGGAGCCTGGGGCGAGGAGACGACGAGAGCGTCCTTTTCCCCTGGCTGCCGAGGCGAGCTAAGGGCAAGGGGCAAGCGGGATGGAGGGCTGCTGGACCAAGACCATCAGCCTGGAGCAGAGCTCCTTGTTCCCAACGCTGCTGCAGCTCTCCACCGAAGGTAAGGGCTTGGGGAGCTGCTTCCCCAGGGGCCGCAGAGACTCTTAGCTGTCCAAAGAGCTGTGGAGCTGGGGCTGTGAGGGTGGCTGCAGGCGGCTGGGGGCTGCCACGAGAGCCTGGCCTGGGCTGGGCTGGGCTGGGCTGGGCTGGCCTGGGAGGAAAGGGGTGCCCTGTCCCAGAGGGCTGGGCCTGACATGTGTTTCCCTTGCTTTCCAGAGATTATTGCTATTTGGGACGCCGTGTCCAATTACATCCTGGAAGAGCTGATGCAGGACAAGGTGGGCTGGTGTCCTGGAGGGTTTTGGCTGTCCAGGGAGCCCTGGGTGCCCGGGAGCAAGCCTTCCTTCCCCCAGCCCCACAGCTGCACACCACACCTGGCCCGCCTGCTGCACAGCAGCTTTTTGGCCAGCCGGGAGAGAAATCCCGTGCAGCTCTAGTGTGAGACAGCATCTGGCACGTCCCAGGGCTCCCCGCTCCCCTGCGGCCCCCCACTAAAGACCGCGCAGAGAGACAGGGCTCTGTGCCAGGGCTGCTGGAAACCCCGGGGATCTTCTCTAGCTGAGGGACGTTAGTGAACCTCTCAAGGAGGGTGAGGGACAATGCGGAGAACGTGGCTCTTCTCTAAAGCCTTCCCCAAGTGCCCCTTGCACGTCAGCAGCAGAGAGGGCACAGAGCAGCGTTCCCACGCTCCGACAAACAGCACTTTTTCCCTCGCCAAAAGCCTTCCTGGTGGGCCTTTGTGTCTTTGCTGTGTGCAGGGTGTGCTGCTAGCGGGGCTCGGCACCTTCTGCACGGTCCGGGAGCCACTGCGCCCTGGCAAAGACAACGTGGTGACAGTTCGAAGGCCTGTGTTCCAGCTGGAAATGGACATGGTCTGGCTGCAGAGGCTCCAGCATCCCAAAGTGACTCTGCCTGGTGAGTTGGCAGCGGCCACCCTCTGCTTCCCCTTGCCACATCACCTGTGGGGCAGGGGGTGGCTGCTCCCTGCTCTTTGGGAGGGGCAGGCAGAAGTAGGGATGTCCAGCTCCATCGCCCCGCAGAGAGCTCTTTCCGAGAAGGACCTTTTCTCTAGGCGTTTGTACTACAGAATAGTGCTTGCACACAGTCAGGCTCTCTCTCTCTTTTTGAACTGCCCTAACAACTGCCTCCGTGCCACTCGCCTCTCTTGATGGCCCAACAATGGAAAGTTGGCCTGCTGTGGCAGTGGTGTTGTTCCTCTCCCGTGTAGACAACGTGAAGATCAAGCCGCTGAAGTACCGGCAGCTGTCCCTGGCCACCTCCTTCTCGAGGCGCGTGGTGGAAGACTGCGTGCAAGAGACCATCCGCTTGTTCTCTGCGCACGTGCGCAACAAAGAGAAGGTCGCCTTTGCCTTCAGGGACGTCGGCGTTCTGACTTGCCAGGAAGACAAAGTGCACATGAGCTTTTATGCCCGCTGCACCCGGTGGCTGGCGGACCCCTGCAGTGTAAGTTGCTCCGCTTTCCCTGCGATTTCTTTGGGAATCCTATGGAAGGACGAGCGACCTGATGTGTGTTGGCCAGCCGGGACGTGGCAGCCTACTGAAACGCCTTCCCCAGTGCTTGCCCCCACAGCCTTCTCCAGGAGCAAAGAGAGCGAGCGCCTCCTGAGTTTCTTGCCCCTTGCCCCTACAGAAAGCCTGGCAGTGTTATCAGCCGAGCTCTGTTCTTTGCTGTGCAGCTTCTCCGCACCGGCATGAGGGGCTAATGTTCTCGGCAGAGAGCTTAGAGGAGGCTTTGGAGAGGCGGCCTCCTCTTGTGGCAGGAGAATGCTCTGCTGCCTTCAGCAGCAAGGCGAGAGCTGCCTTGGAAGCCTCCCAATGGGTCTGTGTTACATTGCAGAGACTGCCTACGATAGATCTCTCCATCTCCGGCACACCTGCTGCCCTGGGGACCCGGCCTAGCCCTCTGCATGTGTTCCCGAGGTGAGTGCCTTTCCTTTGCAGCCCTTGGCTAACCGAGCAGGCGGCTTCCCGGCTGCTGCTCGGCACCGTGCACCGCCAGGGCTTGACACTCAGCATGGAGTTGGGAATAACTCACACAGTGACTGGTTCCCGCTTCACTAAAGCTCACTTTGGGCTTCTCACACGTGTCTTTGCCTGGAGTGAGCGGGAACCGTGACTGCGTTTCTCATGCCCAGCCTGCCCTCCTTCCCATCAGAGAGCAGGGACTGCACACAGAGAGGCATTTAGGCTACGCCTTCTGTCTTTTGGGGGAGAGTGCCAAAAACCAGCTCCCAAAGAGCTGTGCACGGACACAGAGGAGGGGGGATGCAAGAAGGACTCCGGCAGCAGTGAGGAGGATCCGTGTCCGCAAGCTGCAAAGGGGAGACAATGCCCTTCCTTCAAAGCTGGCTTGTCTTTTGGTTTCCAGGTTTCAGCTTGCTGTGCAAGGCAGCGTGGAGGCCCAGGCTGCCCCCACCGGCTGCCCACAGGGGAAGGAGCAGGAGCTGGAAGAAGAGCTTGGGGCCGTCAGGAGCAGCAAAGGTCAGGGAAGAGATGCCTCCTGACCCGGCTGGGTCCCTGTCCCACGCTGGGTGACAGCAGCCAGGTAAAAATGCACTCCGCAAGCGGCTGCTCTCAAGAGCTTCCTTGTTTCCTCCTTCCAGAGAGGCGTCCTGGCAAGCTCCTGCCGCACCGCGAGGAGCTTTCTCTCCCCGTGCTGCCAAAGTGGGGGGAAGGCGCGAGGCGGCAAGGCATGGAGAGCAAGCCTGCTGCCAGGTGAGAGCCTTGGCGGAAGGGCTGAGGGGCACACTGGGACCTGCGCAGGGGAGACGTCCCCTTTGGACACGCCGGCCCCAGGGACTCAAAAGGCCTCCTGACACTTGTCCAGCAAAGGCTGCCTGCTTGCTGGATGCCAAGCATGCGCCAGTTTGCGGGAGAGCCTCACGTTGCCCTTGTTTTCCTCCAGGGTCATGTCACGCCCTTTTGGGGAGCTGAAGGCAAATCCTTCTTAGCAAACACCTCCTGCCCTTGTGCTAACGCGCCCTGTGGTGTCTCCTCAGGACCCTTGTGAACCAGACGGCCCCCATCCCGGGCACCTCCCCGGGGAAGCAGGTTGGCGTGCAATACCTCCCGCACCCTCCCGCCGGACCTCGGCGTGGCCGTGCCGGCGCCACTCCCAGGGGTGCAGCACAGGTGCGTGATGGGGCTCTGGGTAATCCTGGCATCTCACCCACTCGTAGGAAAGCCCCGGCCTATGAGACTCCCTCCGGAAAGGGCCCTCAGCACGTAGCCACTGGAGCCGTCGGTGGCCTCTTTGGGTGCTACTTTTGGGCGTAGTTAGGCACTGCTTGTACAACAGCTTTTTCAGCCTGCCTTCTGCCGAAAATCCCGCAAAAGAGTGACGGTGGCGAGGCTCAAGACAAGGGGCGGGAGAGCGGGTGGAAAGCCAGCGCCAACACGCCCCTGCCCAGAATCCCTGCCCAGACAGACAAGACTAATACTCTTGCCTTTCCGCGGCCCCGCAGGATGCAGCCTGCCCTCCCACGCAGAGGTTTGGAAGAGCTGCCCACGTCTCCCTCTTGAAAGAGGAGCAGAGGCAGCACCAAGCATCGTGGGAGGAACAGCAGGCCGCACTGGAGAAAGAGGCCCGGCGTCAGGCCCAGGTACGGGATGCCTTTGACGGCCCTCTGCAAAAGGGCCTTTCCCACGTCCAGGGCGGCGGAGCCTTGCAGGCAGCCAGGGCCCAGGCGGACGGCTGCCTCCGAGGAGCTGCGCCCAAGCTGGCCCACCCCTTCCGAGGAGGGAGACGGCTGCAGCCAGAAGCGGGCCCAGAAGGAGCCAGGCGCTGCAGCGAGGGCAGCTGGCGGGGGATGCCTCCCCACTGGGCAACCTCTGCCTGCGGTGCCTGCCTTCGAGCCAGAAACCAGCTCTCGGGGGCAGCTGCCTTGAGCCCCTTGGCCCCAGACGTGCCGGCGGCAGAGCCGCAGGGGCTCCGCTCTGGTAGCCCATTGTATCAGCTCCTTGTGTAGCCTGAGTCTGGCTCTACAAGGACTAGGTGCCTCCCCTGCAGCCCAGTGCTGTCTCGCCCATTCACCCCTCCATGCTGAAACCATTTCTTCTTCTTCTCCTTGCAAAACAGATCACACTAGTGGAGCTGCAATACGCCCTCGAGCAGCGTCGTCGCCCAGACACTGACATGCCGGGGAGGCCCCCCCAACGGTAAGCGTGCGTGGGCGCGCAAGCTCAGAGCCAGGGCCTGGCGCAGGCGAGGGGCTCTGACCCCCCCTGCAGGTGCCAGGACCCCAAATCCCTCAGCTCCAGGACACAACCTATGACAGCCCCGGCTTTCTGCCGACGTGGGTTTGCAGGGGCTGGGGGGGCCGGAAGGCTCCCGGGAGAGCGGGAGCGGGACTTTGCCACTCCTATTGCAGGCAAGCGTCCGCACAAGCAAAGCAGAACATGCAGCTTCTGACTTCCTACAAAGTTCTTCGGGACAGGTGGAAGGAAAGGGTGGAAAGAAACCGACAGAGGCTGATGGTGGAGGAGGAGCGGCACCGGTAAATACCTGGCAACCCAGGCGCGTTCCCCCCTTTCCGCAATGCCCTTCCTGCCATGGCCCTGGGGAAAGAGGGTCTTCTCCAGCCCCACCTGGAGAAGCACAGAAGCAGCCTTGGAGCCTGGCCTGGCCTCACACATCCCGCCCACTCCAAGGGGGTGGGGGGTGGGGGTGCACCATGACATTTCCAGCAACGTCTCCAGTGGCACAACATCCTCTTCCTGAACCCCGCAGCGCTTTGGTGATGCGCCACCTCCAGAAGAGAGAGCAGCAGGACCGTGTGCCGGGCAGTTACCACCAAGATGGCTTTTATGCGTGGAAATAAAGGGCCTTTCCGAGCTGCTGTGAGCCTTTCCTTGGTGGGCTGTGAAAGTGCAAGGGGCAGCAGGGCAGCTCCAGAGGGGACGGAAAGGGTCAGGCGGGAGCCAGGAGAGTGGGGCAGCCCCTCTGCCGGGCAGCTCTCACCCCGGCCATGCCCTAGCAGGTGACTTGGGGACTGCCACGCCAGAGAGGAGGCGAGGGAAAGGTTTTGGGGGACAGTGTGTGTGACTCAGCCGCCCAAATCCTGCCAAGCTCTTCCGGGAGCTCCAAGTCTTTGGCTCACCATGTCCCGGTCCAAAGCACTGGTACCTCTCCTCCAGGCAGGCCCTGGGGGACAGCAGCCACTCCTTGGCATGGGCCGCAGCCTGCTCCCTCAGCGTGGCGGCTGAACAGACCCCGAGGCTGGGCAGACCCCCAGCCAGACCCTGGCACCACCGGGGCCAAGGCACCGCACGGGAATGCCAGAGCTCCCCCCAGCACTCCCACCACTCCCTCCACCAGCTTGCTCCCAGCAACAGACCTGTCAGCAAAGGGCAAGGGAGCCTTCCCAGGGGCTCAACTCCACTTGGGACTGCAAAGTGAAGACAGCTGGTGCCTGGTCACAGCCGCAGTCCCCAGCCTCTGCCTTGCAAGGGCTTTCTCTGCACAAGCAATGACAGGAAGAGACCCTCCATTAAAGACCCTATGCGGGATCCCACAGGAATTCCTCTGGCCCTCACGGAATAGATGTGCTCCTCTTGAGCCCCACCCGTGAGCTCAGCAGGGCAGGGCTCTCGTGCCCTCGTGGGGAGGCACTGGCCATGACTTTTGGAACAGAATCCTGCAGCTTTTGCACACCCCTCGCTCAACCGTCCCAGCAAGGGCTGCGAGGGGACTGTTGGGCCACACTGTGCCCCTGCCCAAAGCACCTCTGGGCCTCGCCTTGAGACCTTGGATTCCTGCCTCGCTTCGCTAGCCTCAGGGCTGCCTTGGCCTGACACCTTGCGCTGTTAGGACTCCTCTCTTGCCGCGCAGCCTAGGCTTCCCCCTTCTCTTACCTCCTGCAAAGGGCAAAACCAAAGCCCCCGCCCAGGGCCAGGCCGCCTCTCTGAGCTCGGCTCGCTGTCAGGCTCACGCTCTTGAGCAAAGCCAGGCAGGTTCCCGCAGGGAAAGCGCGTGCCTGTGCAGCGGAAACCAATCCGCCTTGTGTAGCTAAGAGCAAAGCTGGCACTCCTGGGAGGGAATCCCGCGGCAGTCTGGCGGCTCTTTCCTGGTGGCAACTTCCGCTGCTCCAAACAAGATGCTTCCCAGTTACGGAAGAGCACAGTGCGGGCAAGACATCTTCCCTGCTCTGCCCTCTTCAGTTTGAACCCTGTCTTGCTCTCTTCTTGATGGTGCAGTTGAAGAGCACGGATTCCATCCCTTCTCTATCAATGTCATGATGAGAGCTCTGCTGTTCTTCATAGAAAACTATTTGCTGTGCGACTGAAGGGGCTGGGCTGCTGCTTGGCCATCGCTGTGAGGGAGGGAGCTGTAGAGGACAGGAGCGGAGCCCGACACCACCCCCCGGGCCCAGGGCAATTCCCGGGGCTCCGACTCCCGGCTCTCCCCAGTCCGGAGGAGAATGTCGTAGTCGGTGCTGCTATGCTGCTGGTCTGCGCCAAGCTGCCCTTCCTCCTCCTCGCTCTGCCCTGGCGGGGTGACACGTGCCCAGCCTTTGAGCTGGCTATGGGGGAGGAGAGGGAAAGGCTTGGGGGGCTGGGGACCTCTGGAAGGGGGCTGGGTATGCTCCAGAAGTGGGGAGCAGGGGGCTGCACCCAGCCGCTGGCTTGGCTGAGCCCACGAGTCCTGCTGCAAATGTGGGCTCTTGACGTGGAGACCAAAGGCTGCTGCTGGGCCCCTTGGTGCTGCAGCCAGGCTGTGGCTGGGGAGAACAAGCTGGGCTCCGCCCGCGTGCCCTGCTCCCAAACCCCTTGCAGGCAATCCCCCCCCCTCAAAACCCCGCAGCCTTCCCCAAATCCAGAAACACCCCAAACACCACAACCCTCACTCGCGGCCCAGCCCAGATGCCCCCGGCCCCCTCAGTCCACTGCCTGAGCCCACACAGGGCCACGGGGCTCCTGGGGAGGGCGGGCTGGGCCGGGCCATGTTTTGGAACAAAAGTCTGCAAAGGCCTTGGTGTGAGGCCCTAGAGAAGAGGGATTCTCCTGGGGGCTCAGAGCAACCCACACAGGGCTCAGGGCAGGCGGAGGGAAACCCAGCCCACCACCACTAAACCCCACGGCTCTCCGTGGGGACCATCCCGGGTGCTCAGGCCCAGAGCAGGAGGAGGGGCTGTGGGGGCACGGCCACATCCCAGGGCAGCCTCCATCAGGCCTCAGCTCCACAGCGGCTCTCAGCTTCAGGTGAGCTCTCTCAAGAAATACTGCTGTAATTTGAAGCCGTGCCCCGGGCATGTTCAGCAGACTTGGGCTAGGCGTACAGGAGAGAAAAGGCAGCGAGCCCAGGGTGCAGACCTAGGGCTCGCAGCACCAGGGAAGGAGCTCGGAAGGCTGAGAGAGCAACGCTGAGAAGTGAACAAGTCCTTCCCTTCACAGTGATCTGGAAAGCCACATCTCTGACTGACGCTCCTCAAGGCCGAATGGCGTTTCCTTCCACAGCAGGCCGCCTGCGAGCACGCAGAGACTAGCAAGAGGAGGCAGGCTGGGTGCAGGGGTGGTCCCAGACTTCCGTGAGCCAGGGGGCCCCTATGGGGCGGAGCGGGGCAGCAGGGATCCTGAAGGCAAGCCAGAGGTCCTTGGAGAGAATTATTCCCTTTTAGGAGGGGACAGGAAAACTGTCCTGTTTTGTTTCTTGGTGACAAACAGGGTGCTGGTCTTCTTAGCTGTGTGAACTGTGGAAGCGTCAAAAGCTTCTTTTCCGGAGGAGAGAAGGAAAGGTGTCTGGCACGCCATGGGAGGACCTTGCAGGGGCGGCATGGGGGCACCTTTCTCTCTCTGGGGCCACGGAATGGGAGCCATCGCCCTCAGGGCTGCATGCTTCGGAGGCAGGAGCTGGCGTGCCAGACCATAACGCAGGTCCCTTCCCCTGCCCTCCCAAGCCAAAACGGGCCCCTTCCGCTTGGCGGCTCCTGGGGGTTGTTCCCACCCCCGCCCCCGGCCTCCTCCTCCCTCCTCTGGCCAGGCGCCCCTGCGGGCACAGCCTCAGGAACCAGCTGGCGATGCCACAGAGGGGCAGAGATGCCCATCAGGGCAAGGAGACCAGGCTTCTCCTGCTGCAAGAGGAGACGCAGAGACTGCGCTCAGGTGGGCTCTTCCTGTTGCTGAGGGCTGAAAGGAGAGGTGAAGGCAACACCTGCATCTCCCTCCCCCACACCCCTCCCTCCCCCGTCCCCCTTAGTCCTAGGACACAAATCACAGCAACAGCCAGCAACAGGCTACCCACAAGATGCTGTGCCTCTGCGGCTGGGTTCCTTCTCCGTTTTGGACAGGGTCAGCTGCCCAGAGGAGGCAGACATTTATCGGGGCATACGCTGGAGGAACACGGCTGAAACCCTGGCCTTTTTCTGTATTAGGCTCAAAACCAAGACCTAAAACACCCTGTGTTTCATCGTGCCCTCCTTGACAGTCTCATGCGTAGCAGCACTCCTCCAGGAAGAAAATCTCCTCTGCCACAATCCCTCCTGCTCCCCTGCGACTGTACACAGCAGCAGAGGCAAGAGGAAGCTCCTCATGCTTCCCGCAGTCCACCAAGCTCCCGGGGGCGGCGGGGCAAAGGCGGGAAGTAACCAAGGGTGGAGACCAGGGAAGGACGGAAGTTTCTGGAGGCCTGAGATGGCCCGCTGAGGGCGCAGAGCCATGAAGCTGTCTTAGCAAAGAGGTGAGGCCTTCCCCTGGCGGCTGAGGGGAGCAGAAGCGCAGGGGAAGCGATGACAAGAGCCCAAGCACAACAGGCAGAGCGTGTCTTGTGTCACACAGGCCCCAGCATGTGTGCAGCCAAGCACACCGGGCTCCCTGCGCTGGCCGTGGCACGGCTGCTTGAGCCCCACAAGAACTCCACCTCTGTGCTTCCTCTCCCTGCAGAAGTGGAGCGCACAGCCACCAGCTGAGCAGCAGCCCCCTTTTTCTGGTGGGGATGCGTCAGCAGGCACGGGGTCAGTTTGAGAAAAGGGAGGGAGCCCCGAGGGGCGGCTGTTGCTGGGCCGGCATAGGTATGCCAAGGCCCCCGTAGGGGCCCAACAGAACTTGTCTGCCATCTCTTGGTGCTGGTTGAGGCATTTGGATGCTGGGAAGCTTGCGCTGGTCCGCATGGGCTTGACGTCTAGTCAGGGCGCGGCACGCTGTGCTGAACGCCTCTGTGCTGACTTGCACTGCCATTGCAGTCTCTAGGTCGAAGGAAATCGGAGAAACTCTGTTCCTCATTTCTGCTGTAGAGCAGAAGGCCATTTACACGAAAACACGCTGCTTCACGGCAAGAAAAGGACAAGGACACACTGGTGGCATCGGGGCCAGGTGCCAAATGGGTGCTGCCTACAGCCTCCTCTGTTCGGATGAACCGCCTGAGGTTATCCTGCGGGCAAGACGTGTGTGCCGCACGGCCCCAGCCATGAACAACGCTGCGTGTGTCAGGGCTCAGCGTGAGCCAGGGGCTGCCTGGGGGCCGGGGAGCCAGGGGAGACGCCAGGGCCGTCAGGGCAGGGGCCTGGTCCTCCAGGGCGCGTCCCACCTGCCCCCGGTGAGGGCGAAGGGCAGGTCGGGATTGGGAGGGGGGCAGCCCTGAGCCCAGGCCAGCCAGGCACCTCCGTGGTGACAGGGTCAGGCCGAGGCAGGGCCGTGCAGTCAGCCCACGAGGCGGGGTCTGGGTCAGCGGGGCCCCTGGCTGGGGCACCTCTGTGCCCGTGACCTAATGAGCCCCCAGAGATGACACAGTGAGGCTGAGCTCACAGTGGGACGCGCCGCATCACAGAGGTCTCCCCGGTCCCTGGCGGTGTCCGCACTTCCCTGCAAGGCCCAGGCGCTGGCTGGGTGCTGCTCACCGCTGTTCTTTGGAGCTGCTCCGCAGCAAGCAGAGCGGGCAGCAGGCAGCAGGGCCACGCTGGGGGCCCCTCGCCGTCAGGCAGAGGAGCAGGGGCCCGTTGGACAGGAGCCTGGGGCGAGGAGACGACGAGAACGTCCTTTTCCCCTGGCTGCCGAGGCGAGCTAAGGGCAAGGGGCAAGCGGGATGGAGGGCTGCTGGACCGAGACCATCAGCCCAGAGCAGAGCTCCTTGTTCCCAACGCTGCTGCAGCTCTCCACCGAAGGTAAGGGCTTGGGGAGCTGCTTCCCCAGGGGCCACAGAGACTCTTAGCTGTCCAAAGAGCTGTGGAGCTGGGGCTATGAGGGTGGCTGCAGGCGGCTGGGGGCTGCCACGAGAGCCTGGGCTGGGCTGGCCTGGGCTGGCCTGGGCTGGGCTGGGAGGAAAGGGGTGCCCTGTCCCAGAGGGCTGGGCCTGACATGTGTTTCCCTTGCTTTCCAGAGATTATTGCTATTTGGGACGCCGTGTCCAATTACATCCTGGAAGAGCTGATGCAGGACAAGGTGGGCTGGTGTCCTGGAGGGTTTTGGCTGTCCAGGGAGCCCTGGGTGCCCGGGAGCAAGCCTTCCCCCAGCCCCACAGCTGCACACCACACCTGGCCCGCCTGCTGCACAGCAGCTTTTTGGCCAGCCGGGAGAGAAACCCCGTGCAGCTCTAGTGTGAGACAGCATCTGGCACGTCCCAGGGCTCCCCGCTTCCCTGCGGCCCCCCACAAAAGACCGCGCAGAGAGACAGGGCTCTGTGCCAGGGCTGCTGGAAACCCCGGGGATCTTCTCTAGCTGAGGGACGTTAGTGAACCTCTCAAGGAGGGTGAGGGACAATGCGGAGAACGTGGCTCTTCTCTAAAGCCTTCCCCAAGTGCCCCTTGCACGTCAGCAGCAGAGAGGGCACAGAGCAGCGTTCCCACGCTCCGACAAACAGCACTTTTTCCCTCGCCAAAAGCCTTCCTGGTGGGCCTTTGTGTCTTTGCTGTGTGCAGGGTGTGCTGCTAGCGGGGCTCGGCACCTTCTGCACGGTCCGGGAGCCACTGCGCCCTGGCAAAGACAACGTGGTGACAGTTCGAAGGCCTGTGTTCCAGCTGGAAATGGACATGGTCTGGCTGCAGAGGCTCCAGCGTCCCAAAGTGACTCTGCCTGGTGAGTTGGCAGCGGCCACCCTCTGCTTCCCCTTGCCACATCACCTGTGGGGCAGGGGGTGGCTGCTCCCTGCTCTTTGGGAGGGGCAGGCAGAAGTAGCGATGTCCAGCTCCATCGCCCCGCAGAGAGCTCTTTCCGAGAAGGACCTTTTCTCTAGGCGTTTGTACTACAGAATAGTGCTTGCACACAGTCAGGCTCTCTCTCTCTTTTTGAACTGCCCTAACAACTGCCTCCGTGCCACTCGCCTCTCTTGATGGCCCAACAATGGAAAGTTGGCCTGCTGTGGCAGTGGTGTTGTTCCTCTCCCGTGTAGACAACGTGAAGATCAAGCCGCTGAAGTACCGGCAGCTGTCCCTGGCCACCTCCTTCTCGAGGCGCGTGGTGGAAGACTGCGTGCAAGAGACCATCCGCTTGTTCTCTGCGCACGTGCGCAACAAAGAGAAGGTCGCCTTTGCCTTCAGGGACGTCGGCGTTCTGACTTGCCAGGAAGACAAAGTGCACATGAGCTTTTATGCCCGCTGCACCCGGTGGCTGGCGGACCCCTGCAGTGTAAGTTGCTCCGCTTTCCCTGCGATTTCTTTGGGAATCCTATGGAAGGACGAGCGACCTGATGTGTGTTGGCCAGCCGGGACGTGGCAGCCTACTGAAACGCCTTCCCCAGTGCTTGCCCCCACAGCCTTCTCCAGGAGCAAAGAGAGCGAGCGCCTCCTGAGTTTCTTGCCCCTTGCCCCTACAGAAAGCCTGGCAGTGTTATCAGCCGAGCTCTGTTCTTTGCTGTGCAGCTTCTCCGCACCGGCATGAGGGGCTAATGTTCTCGGCAGAGAGCTTAGAGGAGGCTTTGGAGAGGCGGCCTCCTCTTGTGGCAGGAGAATGCTCTGCTGCCTTCAGCAGCAAGGCGAGAGCTGCCTTGGAAGCCTCCCAATGGGTCTGTGTTACATTGCAGAGACTGCCTACGATAGATCTCTCCATCTCCGGCACACCTGCTGCCCTGGGGACCCGGCCTAGCCCTCTGCATGTGTTCCCGAGGTGAGTGCCTTTCCTTTGCAGCCCTTGGCTAACCGAGCAGGCGGCTTCCCGGCTGCTGCTCGGCACCGTGCACCGCCAGGGCTTGACACTCAGCATGGAGTTGGGAATAACTCACACAGTGACCGGTTCCCGCTTCACTAAAGCTCACTTTGGGCTTCTCACACGTGTCTTTGCCTGGAGTGAGCGGGAACCGTGACTGCGTTTCTCATGCCCAGCCTGCCCTCCTTCCCATCAGAGAGCAGGGACTGCACACAGAGAGGCATTTAGGCTACGCCTTCTGTCTTTTGGGGGAGAGTGCCAAAAACCAGCTCCCAAAGAGCTGTGCACGGACACAGAGGAGGGGGGATGCAAGAAGGACTCCGGCAGCAGTGAGGAGGATCCGTGTCCGCAAGCTGCAAAGGGGAGACAATGCCCTTCCTTCAAAGCTGGCTTGTCTTTTGGTTTCCAGGTTTCAGCTCGCTGTGCAAGGCAGCGTGGAGGCCCAGGCTGCCCCCGCCGGCTGCCCACAGGAGAAGGAGCAGGAGCTGGAAGAAGAGCTTGGGGCCGTCAGGAGCAGCAAAGGTCAGGGAAGAGATGCCTCCTGACCCGGCTGGGTCCCTGTCCCACGCTGGGTGACAGCAGCCAGGTAAAAATGCACTCCGCAAGCGGCTGCTCTCAAGAGCTTCCTTGTTTCCTCCTTCCAGAGAGGCGTCCTGGCAAGCTCCTGCCGCACCGCGAGGAGCTTTCTCTCCCCGTGCTGCCAAAGTGCGGGGAAGGCGCGAGGCAGCAAGGCATGGAGAGCAAGCCTGCTGCCAGGTGAGAGCCTTGGCGGAAGGGCTGAGGGGCACACTGGGACCTGCGCAGGGGAGACGTCCCCTTTGGACACGCCAGCCCCAGGGACTCAAAAGGCCTCCTGACACTTGTCCAGCAAAGGCTGCCTGCTTGCTGGATGCCAAGCATGCGCCAGTTTGCGGGAGAGCCTCACGTTGCCCTTGTTTTCCTCCAGGGTCATGTCACGCCCTTTTGGGGAGCTGAAGGCAAATCCTTCTTAGCAAACACCTCCTGCCCTTGTGCTAACGCGCCCTGTGGTGTCTCCTCAGGACCCTTGTGAACCAGACGGCCCCCATCCCGGGCACCTCCCCGGGGAAGCAGGTTGGCGTGCAATACCTCCCGCACCCTCCCGCCGGACCTCGGCGTGGCCGTGCCGGCGCCACTCCCAGGGGTGCAGCACAGGTGCGTGATGGGGCTCTGGGTAATCCTGGCATCTCACCCACTCGTAGGAAAGCCCCGGCCTATGAGACTCCCTCCGGAAAGGGCCCTCAGCACGTAGCCACTGGAGCCGTCGGTGGCCTCTTTGGGTGCTACTTTTGGGCGTAGTTAGGCACTGCTTGTACAACAGCTTTTTCAGCCTGCCTTCTGCCGAAAATCCCGCAAAAGAGTGACGGTGGAGAGGCTCAAGACAAGGGGCGGGAGAGCGGGTGGAAAGCCAGCGCCAACACGCCCCTGCCCAGAATCCCTGCCCAGACAGACAAGACTAATACTCTTGCCTTTCCGCGGCCCCGCAGGATGCAGCCTGCCCTCCCACGCAGAGGTTTGGAAGAGCTGCCCACGTCTCCCTCTTGAAAGAGGAGCAGAGGCAGCACCAAGCATCGTGGGAGGAACAGCAGGCCGCACTGGAGAAAGAGGCCCGGCGTCAGGCCCAGGTACGGGATGCCTTTGACGGCCCTCTGCAAAAGGGCCTTTCCCACGTCCAGGGCGGCGGAGCCTTGCAGGCAGCCAGGGCCCAGGCGGACGGCTGCCTCCGAGGAGCTGCGCCCAAGCTGGCCCACCCCTTCCGAGGAGGGAGACGGCTGCAGCCAGAAGCGGGCCCAGAAGGAGCCAGGCGCTGCAGCGAGGGCAGCTGGCGGGGGATGCCTCCCCACTGGGCAACCTCTGCCTGCGGTGCCTGCCTTCGAGCCAGAAACCAGCTCTCGGGGGCAGCTGCCTTGAGCCCCTTGGCCCCAGACGTGCCGGCGGCAGAGCCGCAGGGGCTCCGCTCTGGTAGCCCATTGTATCAGCTCCTTGTGTAGCCTGAGTCTGGCTCTACAAGGACTAGGTGCCTCCCCTGCAGCCCAGTGCTGTCTCGCCCATTCACCCCTCCATGCTGAAACCATTTCTTCTTCTTCTCCTTGCAAAACAGATCACACTAGTGGAGCTGCAATACGCCCTCGAGCAGCGTCGTCGCCCAGACACTGACATGCCGGGGAGGCCCCCCCAACGGTAAGCGTGCGTGGGCGCGCAAGCTCAGAGCCAGGGCCTGGCACAGGCGAGGGGCTCTGACCCCCCCTGCAGGTGCCAGGACCCCAAATCCCTCAGCTCCAGGACACAACCTACGACAGCCCCGGCTTTCTGCCGACGTGGGTTTGCAGGGGCTGGGGGGGCCGGAAGGCTCCCGGGAGAGCGGGAGCGGGACTTTGCCACTCCTATTGCAGGCAAGCGTCCGCGCAAGCAAAGCAGAATGTGCAGCTTCTGACTTCCTACAAAGTTCTTCGGGACAGGTGGAAGGAAAGGGTGGAACGAAACCAACAGAGGCTGATGGTGGAGGAGGAGCGGCGCCGGTAAATACCTGGCAACCCAGGCGCGTTCCCCCCTTTCCGCAATGCCCTTCCTGCCATGGCCCTGGGGAAAGAGGGTCTTCTCCAGCCCCGCCTGGAGAAGCACAGAAGCAGCCTTGGAGCCTGGCCTGGCCTCACACATCCCGCCCACTCCAAGGGGGTGGGGGGTGGGGGTGCACCATGACATTTCCAGCAACGTCTCCAGTGGCACAACATCCTCTTCCTGAACCCCGCAGCGCTTTGGTGATGCGCCACCTCCAGAAGAGAGAGCAGCAGGACCGTGTGCCGGGCAGTTACCACCAAGATGGCTTTTATGCGTGGAAATAAAGGGCCTTTCCGAGCTGCTGTGAGCCTTTCCTTGGTGGGCTGTGAAAGTGCAAGGGGCAGCAGGGCAGCTCCAGAGGGGACGGAAAGGGTCAGGCGGGAGCCAGGAGAGTGGGGCAGCCCCTCTGCCGGGCAGCTCTCACCCCGGCCATGCCCTAGCAGGTGACTTGGGGACTGCCACGCCAGAGAGGAGGCGAGGGAAAGGTTTTGGGAGGACAGTGTGTGTGACTCAGCCGCCCAAATCCTGCCAAGCTCTTCTGGGGGCTCCAAGTCTTTGGCTCACCACATCCCAGTCCAAAGCACTGGCACCTCTCCTCCAGGCAGGCCCTGGGGGACGGCAGCCACTCCTTGGCATGGGCCGCAGCCTGCTCCCTCAGCATTACGGCTGGGCAGACCCCCAGCCAGACTCTGGCACCGCCAGGGCCGAGGCACCACACAGGAATGCCAGAGCTCCCAGCACTCCGTCAGCTTCCTCGCCAAGGAGTGGAGTGGCTTGAGGGGAAGGGCAGAGGGTCAGTAATTGCGAGGGTGGCCACACATGCGCGGGTCAGTGTAGGGCCGAAGAGTCCTTGGCTGGGAGCACTTGCTGGTGGGCATGGCAAGGCAGTAGAGCGGCCAGGACGGCATTTCTGTTGTGAGTCATCCAGCAGGGACGGTGTCAAGGTGGAATAAGTGTGGAAGCGCAGAGGCACAGTGGTTTGGGGACTGAACTCGGCATGGCTGGGCTAGTGTAGGGCCCAAGAGAACTTGGTATGAGCACTTCTTGGTGCTGGCAGCAAGGGAGAAGTTTGGCCAGGATTGCATTGCTTCTGGAAGTCATCCTGTCAGCATGGTGTCAACCTGGGAAAAGAGAGGCAGTGCAGAGGTGCAGGTGTGCTGGGGCAGCTCCAGGCATTGCAGCACCAGTAGAGGTGCTCAAGAGGCCTGGGCTGCGAATGCCTTTTCATCGTCGTGGCAAGCAAGTACTTTGGCCCAAAACCCTTTTCTCGCGGGGATGGGCCAGCAGGCATGGTGTCAGGTTGGGAAGAGGGGGAAGCACAGGCGTGGCGGGGGAGCTGTTTCAAAGGTCTTCTCTCCTTTGTGCAATGCTGGCAGTAGACATGGTGTGAGTATGTCGCTTCAGGGGGAAGGCAGAGCGACCATTCTGGTGGGCCTACAGTCAGTATGGCAGGGCCAGAGTGCGTGAGTCAGCTCTACCACCAAGAAATGCTCACAGACTAGTACATCTGGGCCCCTACCATTGCCTTGGCATATGCCTGTCCCAGCCCCACAAGAATTCCCCTCTGCTCTTCCTTCCTCCTCCCACACTGACACCATGTCTACTGACTGATTTCCACTCTAAATGTGACACTGAAAAAATGGCTCAACCACAAAGAAGTGCTTGCAGACACGTTCTCTTGGGCCCCTACCGTTGCCTTGCCATTCCTATTCCAACCACCGAACTATTGCCCCAGTACGCTTCCTCCTTCTTCACAAACTGACACCATGCCTACAACAGATTCCAACAGGAAGGGCCACCCTGATTAACAGGCCCCCACAGCAACAAGTGCTCACGGACAAGTTCTCTCAGGCTCCTACCGGTCCCTTCACATGCACAAGTTTGTGAGGAGCGCGGAAGCGCAGAGAGGCAGTTGTTGTGGGGCTGGAATAGGCATAGCAGGGCCAGCGTAGGAGCCCAAGAGAACTTGTCTGAGAGCTCCCTATGCTGGAATGACTGGCTGGGTAGATGAGGGGAGAGCAGTGGATGTTGTCTACCTTGACTTCAGCAAGGCTTTTGACACTGTCTCCTGCAACATCCTCATAGGCACGCAGAGCAAGTGTGGGCTAGGTGAGTGGACAGTGAGGTGGGCTAGGTGAGTAGGCAGCGAACTGAAAACTGGCTGAATGGCAGAGCTCAGAGGGGTGTGATCAGTGGCATGAAGTCTTGCTGGAGGTCTGTAGCTAGCGCTCCACCCCAGGTGTCAATACTGGGTCCAATATTATTCAACTTCTTCATCAGTGACCCCGATGAGGGGACAGAGTGCACCCTCAGCAAGTTTGCTGATGACACAAAACTGGGAGGAGTGGCTGATACACCAGAGGGCTGTGCTGCCATTCAGAGGGACCTGGACAGGCTGGAGAGATGGGCACAGGGGAACCTCACAAGTTCAATAAAGGGAAGTGCAGAATGCTGCACCTAAGGAGAAATAATCCCATGCACCAGGACAGGCCGGAGGCCCACCTACTGGAAAGCAGCTCTGCAGAGAAGGACACGGGAGACCTGCTGGACAGCAAGTTGACCATGAGCCAATAACGTGGCCTTGTGGACAAGAAGGCCAATGATATGCTGGGGTGCATTAGGAAGAGCATTGCCAGCAAGTCAAGGGAGGTGATTCTCGCCCTCTACTCAGCCCTGGTGAGGCCACACCTGGAGCGTGCATCCAGTTCTGGGCTGCCCAGTGTAAAAGACATATGGAGCTACTAGAGCAAGTCCAAAGAAGGGCTGCTAAGATGATTAAGGGAGCATCACCCTCTCCATCTCCCAAGTCAAGCCAAAAGACTAACACACTGGACACAACTATTTTACCCTCAGAAGCAGAAGCTGAATGCTTTCTTCAAGCTTGCTATAAGCTTTCCATCCCAAGACAAACTCCCTGAGCTGCAACAACACGGGAGGAGGAAGGGTTCCCAACCAATCTGCGCCAGACCATATGCGCCAGACCATATGCGGACAGCGTAGAGGACACAACTGCTCACGCAATGTTGAGTCACTGCCCCAACACCCCTTCTTCATTTCCTCAGCAAAAGGGACTTCTTTTTGTTTCGCGTTTATCACTGGTGATATCGCAGTACAGGATCCCAGCTGTACAAGGGGAAGGCTCCTTACCTTGCTTGCACTGGCTGTGCTCCTGCTCTGAATTGTGGACATGCATTTCTTGGGGCAAGCCAACTTTGCTGTGTAATCATCTGCAAAGAGGAAAAGAAATATGCTTGTATGGATCACCTGGATATCACATCTGTTCACCAGCGGGGAAGTCATGCTTGCAAATAGGTGGAGGAAGGGAGAGGAAGAGCCTTAATGGAAGAGCCTCATGTGGTCAAGTTACCAAATCAATTCCCCTTGCCCTTAAACCAGACAAAGAATTTCTGCCTAGGGAAGTCATCTGCAAAATTCCACCCTAAGACTCAGACCTGACCTGAATGGTGTTCACAGAAGCACATTTTACCTTGTTTAGGAGAAAGTCATTCGGATGTTTCAGTTCACTGATATCTGCAGTCGCAGAGCACAAGGTTGGCGGGTCTGAGATTTACTGGAGATTTTGAGGCTACAGCTCTTCCTGGGTTTCCTGCTCTCTTGTCCATGGTGCTTTCATGCCCCTAAGTGACTCAGATGCCTAGAAAGAGTGGGGAAAGGGATGAAATTGTTTTCTAGAGAAAAATGAGGGCATTTCCTGGCGTTTGTTTCCTCCAGAGCCATGCAAAGCAATCCAGAAATCCTCACAGTAACACCCTGGGGAAGGAACTTTAGACCATCCCACCCACTTGCACCTTCTGGGAAAACCAGAGAAACTCACTGCCTGAAACTGCCTGAGGTGCCCCACTGTCTGGAAGCAATGCATACGACCTGAGGGACCTGACCTCTCCTTTGTCGGTCACACCAGAATCATCTTGTCTGGCCTTTTCCCCAAAAGTGTGTGCAAGGAGCACATAAACACAGACCTCAGGGGACAAGCAGATGCAAGTTTATCGTGGTTGGAACGGAAGCTGGCTCTACAAGGAAAGGCTCATGTCACAGGACAGTTAAGGTCCAAGCTATCCACAGAACAGGGTATGGCTATCTGCTAAAAAGTCCAAGCTGCAGACAAGCTGAACATCAGACAACAGAAAGGCAGGCTCGCTTTCCAAGAGCAAAGCTGGACATTATGGTGCCTTCTGGATCGGAGCACTGCTTTTAACACACACAAACACACACACGCAGCAATCCCCTTCTTTCTGCAAAGTGACACAATGAGGTTAAGTATCTACTCCTCATAAAAGTTTCTAGCCTGCTAATACTCCACGTTTTTCAAACAACCCACGCAGTAATGTTACATCTGAGAAAGTCTGCATCAAGTCTTGCTCTTCTGCTCACTCAGAAACAAAGTATGGATTGGAGAAGGAAAAAATGTCTGAGACAGTTTTTCTACCATAACACAGAGGTTCTGCCTGCAACCTGCAGGTCACTAAAACCCTCTGGCTAATGACAAAGACACAAAAGAAAAGACACCTCAGACTCTAACGGAAGCCCTGACTCTCCAGTTCAGCTCAGCAAGGCAGACTTTGTGTCTTTCCTCAACTTCTGCTGATGTTCTTCCCATGCAGATCCACTTTTCCAGGATCAGGGATTTCAAGGCAGGAAAGAGTGGCTATGGCTCACAGGAGCTGTGGTTTTCTCCCAGAGTATCACCAGGCACATAGGCTATTAAGTCTCCATTGATTCACAGGAGCACATAAATCTGTTCTGAAAAAAAGCCAGACTAATTCAGGAGCTGCCCTTACTGTAGCTGATCCAGAGGACACTGATCCACACCACTCACTTGTATTTCACGTGACACTGGCATGTCTGAAATTGTTTCTCCTTCTGCAGGGCTTTTCCCTTCCTCTGTAGTTTCTGGAGGGTCACTCTCTTCTGCTGTGAACTGTTTCTGGAGGGTCTTGAGCAGAGCTTTCTTCCTCACAGCACCTAGATGCCCCTTGGAAGGAAGACAGGCCATGCTTATTCTGTAATTCATGCTGTAATTCATGCTGTTCCAGTCCATGAGCTCCAGCTCCGGCTGGCTTGCAGCCATGTCTGTGCCTTACCATGGGCCCCGATTATCCAGACCTGGTCCCTGACACGCAGGCTGACCTCCCAGCCAGACCTCAGCTCT
Source organism: Dromaius novaehollandiae (assembly GCF_036370855.1). Classification (NCBI taxonomy): domain Eukaryota; kingdom Metazoa; phylum Chordata; class Aves; order Casuariiformes; family Dromaiidae; genus Dromaius; species Dromaius novaehollandiae. Next base: position 1,032,071 of record NC_088109.1, read on the forward strand.
GCCTCACCGCCACGGATCTGCACGGCCAGCTGGGCTCCTGGCTGGAGCTGGCCCCCATCCCTGCGCCTGCCCTGCTCCCTTTGCTCCAGGACTGCGGTCTCTCTGAAGGGTAGCACAACCATCCTGTGTATCAGCCACTCCTCCCACTTGTGTATCATCTCCAAACTTGCCAAGGGTGCCCTCTGCCTCATCGTCCAAGTCATTAATCAAGAGGTTAAACACTATTGGCCACAGTACCGACCCTGGGGCACACCTTCAGCGACTGTACCGCTGATCACAACCCTCTGAGACCGGCAGGTCAGCCAGCTTTTTACCTCACTGCCCACTCATCTAGCCCTTACTTTGTGAGCTTGTCTATGAGGATGGCACAGGAGACAGTGTCAGAAGTCTTACTAAGGTCAAGATGAACAACATCCACTGCTCTCCCCTCATCCACCAAGCCAGCCACCTCATCATAGAAGGCTATCGGGGTTGTCAGGCATAATTTCCCCTGTGTGAAGCCATGCTGACTACTCCTGATCACCTCTTGTTCTTAAAATATTTGGAAATGGCTTCCAGGATAAGCTGCTCCATGACCTTCCCAGGGAATGAGGTGAGTCTGGCCTGTAGTTCCCCAGATCCTTCTTCTTGCCCTTCTTGAAGACAGGAGGGACATTTGCTTTCTTCCAGGCCTCAGGAACCTCCTTCAGTCGCCACAACCTTTCAAACATAATCGAGAGTGGCCTCACAATGACATCGGCCAGCTCCCTCAGCACTCGTGGGTGCATCCTGTCAGGTCCCATGGACTTGCGTATGTCCAGTTGGTTTAATTGTTCCCAAACCTGATCCTCCTCCACCAAGGGTAAGGCGTCTTTGCTCCAGACTTTCCCACTGGTACCAGTGCCCTGGGATTTCTGAAGACCTGTCTGATCAGTAAAGACCTGAGGGAAGAAGGCCTTGAGTACCTCGGCTTCTTCTGTGCCCCTTCTCTTCAGATCCCTTGCCCCATTCAGCAATGGGCCCACATATCCCCAAGTCTTCCTTTTTGCTGCTGCTATCCCTTCTTGTTGCCCTCCGTTCCTGCAGGGAGAGCAGGAGCCATCCTCTTGTTGCCGGAAGTCACCACCTTCCAGCCTTTGCCATCATGGGAGTCTCCATTTCCCACTCCAAAATGCACCAGCTGCCTGCCCTTCATTTGGGACGGTTGGGGGGTTAGGTTCCTGAAGCTGCAGGGTCTTGGGGAAGATCCAGTCCATCTCTCTCTGTCATCTCTGAGGCTGTGCTCTGCTGACTTCCTCCTGCACCTCCTTTACTTGGCGACACACATCCTCCACCCGCGCACTCCTCCTGCAGAAAAGGATGCCGTCTTCCCCTGCCCCAGCCTCAGCAAGAGGCCCCAGGCCTCCCAGCAGCTGAAGACCTTGGACCTGCCTTCTATCACGCATGCTTGCTGCGGGATTCACGGGCTCAGACAAGCCCGCAACAGGACGCAGTCCCCTGCTCCCCACCTCTGGGGCAGCCAGCAGCCCTTTCCTGGGGTCCCCAGCCCTCCAAGCCTGCTCCTCCACAGCTGGTTCAAAAGCCAGGCATATGCCACTTCCAGGGCCCAGTGAGGAAGAGGAAGGACAGCTGCCTGCTACTGGAGTAGCAGCACCATGCACCACTAGTAACTACGCGATTCTCCTTTGTATTCGGGAGAGCCAGGAGTCAGAGCCCAAAGAATTGTCCTGAACCCAGAGGGTTGTGCCAGGCTCGATCCCCGTCCTCTACAGCTTCCTCCATCACAGAGATGGCCAAGAACCAGACCAGCCCCTCTATTTGCACAGCAAATGTTTTTGTGTTAATAACAACATAACCATCATAATGACATCAATTAGAAGGGATGGAGCACATATTCTTCAATTTTGCCATCAAGACTGTAAGGAGAGAGGGTTTAAACTGAGTATGAAATGGCATGTTTCAGGGCAGGATTTGGACAATGTCTTCCCCATGCTGTGATCTTCCATAGCTGGGAATGATCTCATTTTGAGCCAAGGAAGTTGCCATCAGGAAAGAGTTGCCAGGCCGCGGGGGGCTTGCCCATAGGAGCGCCAGTTTTGCTTCAGCTGCAGAAGGCAGGTCTGTTTCTGCAGCGCAGGCACGCACTTTCCCTGCAGGAACACTCCTGGGCTTGCTCAAGGCAGTAAGCAAACGAAGGAGCCGAGCTTAAAGCGGCCCCGTGTCCATTTGATAGCAGCATTGCCCCAGGAGCAGAAAGCAGTGCCTCTGTGCCCAGAGTTACTTCAGAAATGGCAGGATTGAAGGGCCTTTCCAGGGGCCCTGCTTCTTCCCTTTCTGTGGTCGGTACAGTGAGTGTAAGGACAGTCTGGAAAGCTCCCTCTGGGACAAAACGAGCACTGGAGGGCCTCCGAGGAGTGTACAGCCCCATCAGCACCTAGGTACGAGGCCAGCTACGCTGCTATCGCCATGCTCAGCACTGCCATGCAGCCCCATTGTCTCCTCCCAGCCCCTCTGCCCACCCTGGGCAGACCAGGCAGCTGGACCTTGTAGGACATTACAGCATCTGGACATAGATTACATTACAGCATACTGGACAGGACGGGACAGGATGGGGCCATCCTCCTTTAGGCATCAAACCAGGCTCTTTGTCTTTAAAAGTCCTCAGCAAGGTCCCTGCAGCCAACCTACCTCCTCTTCCTGGTCTCTGCACGGTTGCGGGGGGACTCCCACAGAAGGAAGACTTCGTGCCCCTGCACTACTTGCTTTCCAGATCGCTGTGAAAGGAAGGACTCGTTCACTGCTTGGGGTTGCTCCTCCAGCCTGCCCACCCCGCCCCGGCGCTGTGAGCCCCGCTCCGCACCCCGGGGTCTCTGCCTCTCCTCTCCCATGCGCCTGCCCAAAGGCTCCCGCAGGCGCCAGGGCCGTGGCTCCCCGTTACTCAAGCATTTCTGCAGAGAGCTCCCCTGAAGCTGTGGCCTGCGGCGCTGAGGCCTCACGGAGGCCAGCGCGGGACGTGGCCGTGCCCCCGGGACCCTGCTGTCCCGGCCCCGGGAGCGGCCCCGGTGCGTGGGGGCGGCAGGGGTTCCCTCGGCGGCCCTGAGCCCCGCGGGGGTTGCGCCGAGCCCTGCCGGCTGGGGCCGCGCCTCAAGGGCTTCCGAGACTCTCGGAGAAGCGCGGCGCCCCGGGGGCGGCTCGGCAGCGGGGTGCCGAGGCGCGGGCGGCGGCGAGGCCGGGCCCGAGGCGGCGGCGGGGCCCGAGGCGGCGGGGCCCAGGCCGCGGCCGCCGCCCGTCTCCCGGCAACGCGGGCGGCGCGCGCCGCCTGCGCGCCATGGCCCTCGCGGCTCGCCGTAGCGCGGCGGCGGCAGTGAGCGGCGCGGCCGGCCCCGCGGTGAGTGAGGGGCCGCCCGGCCCCGGTCCTGGTCCCTGGCAGCCCTCCCGGCCCCGGGCAGCCCTCCCGGCCCCTCGGCGCGGCGGCCCTGCCGCCCGGCCCGGTGGCGGCGCTGTGCCCGGCCCTGTCCCCGGCCCTGCGCTGCCCTGCCCGCGGGGGCCGGGGAGGCTGTGCCCCGGCCGAGGCCCGGTGGCAGGTTGGGGTGCGGGAGGCCGGGGCAGGGCCGCGCTGTGCGGCCCTTTTCGGGGAGCGCTGCCAGAATGCCAGAGCTCCCCCCAGCACTCCCACCACTCCCCCCACCAGCTTGCTCCCAGCAACAGACCTGTCAGCAAAGGGCAAGGGAGCCTTCCCAGGGGCTCAACTCCACTTGGGACTGCAAAGTGAAGACAGCTGGTGCCTGGTCACAGCCGCAGTCACACAGTGACCGGTTCCCGCTTCACTAAAGTTCACTTTGGGCTTCTCACACGTGTCTTTGCCTGGAGTGAGCGGGAACCGTGACTGCGTTTCTCATGCCCAGCCTGCCCTCCTTCCCATCAGAGAGCAGGGACTGCACACAGAGAGGCATTTAGGCTACGCCTTCTGTCTTTTGGGGGAGAGTGCCAAAAACCAGCTCCCAAAGAGCTGTGCACGGACACAGAGGAGGGGGGATGCAAGAAGGACTCCGGCAGCAGTGAGGAGGATCCGTGTCCGCAAGCTGCAAAGGGGAGACAATGCCCTTCCTTCAAAGCTGGCTTGTCTTTTGGTTTCCAGGTTTCAGCTCGCTGTGCAAGGCAGCGTGGAGGCCCAGGCTGCCCCCGCCGGCTGCCCACAGGAGAAGGAGCAGGAGCTGGAAGAAGAGCTTGGGGCCGTCAGGAGCAGCAAAGGTCAGGGAAGAGATGCCTCCTGACCCGGCTGGGTCCCTGTCCCACGCTGGGTGACAGCAGCCAGGTAAAAATGCACTCCGCAAGCGGCTGCTCTCAAGAGCTTCCTTGTTTCCTCCTTCCAGAGAGGCGTCCTGGCAAGCTCCTGCCGCACCGCAAGGAGCTTTCTCTCCCCGTGCTGCCAAAGTGCGGGGAAGGCGCGAGGCGGCAAGGCATGGAGAGCAAGCCTGCTGCCAGGTGAGAGCCTTGGCGGAAGGGCTGAGGGGCACACTGGGACCTGCGCAGGAGAGACGTCCCCTTTGGACACGCCGGCCCCAGGGACTCAAAAGGCCTCCTGACACTTGTCCAGCAAAGGCTGCCTGCTTGCTGGATGCCAAGCATGCGCCAGTTTGCGGGAGAGCCTCACGTTGCCCTTGTTTTCCTCCAGGGTCATGTCACGCCCTTTTGGGGAGCTGAAGGCAAATCCTTCTTAGCAAACACCTCCTGCCCTTGTGCTAACGCGCCCTGTGGTGTCTCCTCAGGACCCCTGTGAACCAGACGGCCCCCATCCCGGGCACCTCCCCGGGGAAGCAGGTTGGCGTGCAATACCTCCCGCACCCTCCCGCCAGACCTCAGCATGGCCGTGCCGGCGCCACTCCCAGGGGTGCAGCACAGGTGCGTGATGGGGCTCTGGGTAATCCTGGCATCTCACCCACTCGTAGGAAAGCCCTGGCCTATGAGACTCCCTCCGGAAAGGGCCCTCAGCGCGTAGCCACTGGAGCCGTCGGTGGCCTCTTTGGGTGCTACTTTTGGGCGTAGTTAGGCACTGCTTGTACAACAGCTTTTTCAGCCTGCCTTCTGCCGAAAATCCCGCAAAAGAGTGACGGTGGCGAGGCTCAAGACAAGGGGCGGGAGAGCGGGTGGAAAGCCAGCGCCAACACGCCCCTGCCCAGAATCCCTGCCCAGACAGACAAGACTAATACTTTTGCCTTTCCGCGGCCCCGCAGGATGCAGCCTGCCCTCCCACGCAGAGGTTTGGAAGAGCTGCCCACGTCTCCCTCTTGAAAGAGGAGCAGAGGCAGCACCAAGCATCGTGGGAGGAACAGCAGGCCGCACTGGAGAAAGAGGCCCGGCGTCAGGCCCAGGTACGGGATGCCTTTGACGGCCCTCTGCAAAAGGGCCTTTCCCACGTCCAGGGCGGCGGAGCCTTGCAGGCAGCCAGGGCCCAGGCGGACGGCTGCCTCCGAGGAGCTGCGCCCAAGCTGGCCCACCCCTTCCGAGGAGGGAGACGGCTGCAGCCAGAAGCGGGCCCAGAAGGAGCCAGGCGCTGCAGCGAGGGCAGCTGGCGGGGGATGCCTCCCCACTGGGCAACCTCTGCCTGCGGTGGGCGCGCAAGCTCAGAGCCAGGGCCTGGCACAGGCGAGGGGCTCTGACCCCCCCTGCAGGTGCCAGGACCCCAAATCCCTCAGCTCCAGGACACAACCTACGACAGCCCCGGCTTTCTGCCGACGTGGGTTTGCAGGGGCTGGGGGGGCCGGAAGGCTCCCGGGAGAGCGGGAGCGGGACTTTGCCACTCCTATTGCAGGCAAGCGTCCGCGCAAGCAAAGCAGAACATGCAGCTTCTGACTTCCTACAAAGTTCTTCGGGACAGGTGGAAGGAAAGGGTGGAACGAAACCAATGGAGGCTGATGGTGGAGGAGGAGCGGCGCCGGTAAATACCTGGTAACCCAGGCGCGTTCCCCCCTTTCCGCAATGCCCTTCCTGCCATGGCCCTGGGGAAAGAGGGTCTTCTCCAGCCCCGCCTGGAGAAGCACAGAAGCAGCCTTGGAGCCTGGCCTGGCCTCACACATCCCGCCCACTCCAAGGGGGTGGGGGGTGGGGGTGCACCATGACATTTCCAGCAACGTCTCCAGTGGCACAACATCCTCTTCCTGAACCCCGCAGCGCTTTGGTGATGCGCCACCTCCAGAAGAGAGAGCAGCAGGACCGTGTGCCGGGCAGTTACCACCAAGATGGCTTTTATGCGTGGAAATAAAGGGCCTTTCCGAGCTGCTGTGAGCCTTTCCTTGGTGGGCTGTGAAAGTGCAAGGGGCAGCAGGGCAGCTCCAGAGGGGACGGAAAGGGTCAGGCGGGAGCCAGGAGAGTGGGGCAGCCCCTCTGCCAGGCAGCTCTCACCCCGGCCATGCCCTAGCAGGTGACTTGGGGACTGCCACGCCAGAGAGGAGGCGAGGGAAAGGTTTTGGGGGGACAGTGTGTGTGACTCAGCCGCCCAAATCCTGCCAAGCTCTTCCGGGAGCTCCAAGTCTTTGGCTCACCATGTCCCGGTCCAAAGCACTGGTACCTCTCCTCCAGGCAGACCCTGGGGGACGGCAGCCACTCCTTGGCATGGGCCGCAGCCTGCTCCCTCAGCGTGGCGGCTGAACAGACCCCGAGGCTGGGCAGACCCCCAGCCAGACCCTGGCACCACCGGGGCCAAGGCACCACACGGGAATGCCAGAGCTCCCCCCAGCACTCCCACCACTCCCTCCACCAGCTTGCTCCCAGCAACAGACCTGTCAGCAAAGGGCAAGGGAGCCTTCCCAGGGGCTCAACTCCACTTGGGACTGCAAAGTGAAGACAGCTGGTGCCTGGTCACAGCCGCAGTCCCCAGCCTCTGCCTTGCAAGGGCTTTCTCTGCACAAGCAATGACAGGAAGAGACCCTCCATTAAAGACCCTATGCAGGATCCCACAGGAATTCCTCTGGCCCTCACGGAATAGATGTGCTCCTCTTGAGCCCCACCCATGAGCTCAGCAGGGCAGGGCTCTCGTGCCCTCGTGGGGAGGCACTGGCCATGACTTTTGGAACAGAATCCTGCAGCTTTTGCACAATCCTCGCTCAACCGTCCCAGCAAGGGCTGCGAGGGGACTGTTGGGCCACACTGTGCCCCTGCCCAAAGCACCTCTGGGCCTCGCCTTGAGACCTTGGATTCCTGCCTCGCTTCGCTAGCCTCAGGGCTGCCTTGGCCTGACACCTTGCGCTGTTAGGACTCCTCTCTTGCCGCGCAGCCTAGGCTTCTCCCTTCTCTTACCTCCTGCAAAGGGCAAAACCAAAGCCCCCGCCCAGGGCCAGGCCGCCTCTCTGAGCTCGGCTCGCTGTCAGGCTCACGCTCTTGAGCAAAGCCAGGCAGGTTCCCGCAGGGAAAGCGCGTGCCTGTGCAGCGGAAACCAATCCGCCTTGTGTAGCTAAGAGCAAAGCTGGCACTCCTGGGAGGGAATCCCGTGGCAGTCTGGCGGCTCTTTCCTGGTGGCAACTTCCGCTGCTCCAAACAAGATGCTTCCCAGTTACAGAAGAGCACAGTGCGGGCAAGACATCTTCCCTGCTCTGCCCTCTTCAGTTTGAACCCTGTCTTGCTCTCTTCTTGATGGTGCAGTTGAAGAGCACGGATTCCATCCCTTCTCTATCAATGTCATGATGAGAGCTCTGCTGTTCTTCATAGAAAACTATTTGCTGTGCGACTGAAGGGGCTGGGCTGCTGCTTGGCCATCGCTGTGAGGGAGGGAGCTGTAGAGGACAGGAGCGGAGCCCGACACCACCCCCCGGGCCCAGGGCAATTCCCGGGGCTCCGACTCCCGGCTCTCCCCAGTCCGGAGGAGAATGCCGTAGTCGGTGCTGTTATGCTGCTGGTCTGCACCAAGCTGCCCTTCCTCCTCCTCGCTCTGCCCTGGCGGGGTGACACGTGCCCAGCCTTTGAGCTGGCTATGGGGGAGGAGAGGGAAAGGCTTGGGGGGCTGGGGACCTCTGGAAGGGGGCCGGGTATGCTCCAGAAGTGGGGAGCAGGGGGCTGCACCCAGCCGCTGGCTTGGCTGAGCCCACGAGTCCTGCTGCAAATGTGGGCTCTTGACGTGGAGACCAAAGGCTGCTGCTGGGCCCCTTGGTGCTGCAGCCAGGCTGTGGCTGGGGAGAACAAGCTGGGCTCCGCCCGCGTGCCCTGCTCCCAAACCCCTTGCAGGCAATCCCCACCCCCCCCCCCAAACCCCGCAGCCTTCCCCAAATCCAGAAACACCCCAAACACCACAACCCTCACTTGCGGCCCAGCCCAGATGCCCCCGGCCCCCTCAGTCCACTGCCTGAGCCCACACAGGGCCACGGGGCTCCTGGGGAGGGCGGGCTGGGCCGGGCCATGTTTTGGAACAGAAGTCTGCAAAGGCCTTGGTGTGAGGCCCTAGAGAAGAGGGATTCTCCTGGGGGCTCAGAGCAACCCACACAGGGCTCAGGGCAGGCGGAGGGAAACCCAGCCCACCACCACTAAACCCCACGGCTCTCCGTGGGGACCATCCCGGGTGCTCAGGCCCAGAGCAGGAGGAGGGGCTGTGGGGGCACGGCCACATCCCAGGGCAGCCTCCATCAGGCCTCAGCTCCACAGCGGCTCTCAGCTTCAGGTGAGCTCTCTCAAGAAATACTGCTGTAATTTGAAGCCGTGCCCCGGGCATGTTCAGCAGACTTGGGCTAGGCGTACAGGAGAGAAAAGGCAGCGAGCCCAGGGTGCAGACCTAGGGCTCGCAGCACCAGGGAAGGAGCTCGGAAGGCTGAGAGAGCAACGCTGAGAAGTGAACAAGTCCTTCCCTTCACAGTGATCTGGAAAGCCACATCTCTGACTGACGCTCCTCAAGGCCGAATGGCGTTTCCTTCCACAGCAGGCCGCCTGCGAGCACACAGAGACTAGCAAGAGGAGGCAGGCTGGGTGCAGGGGTGGTCCCAGACTTCTGTGAGCCAGGGGGCCCCTATGGGGCAGAGCGGGGCAGCAGGGATCCTGAAGGCAAGCCAGAGGTCCTTGGAGAGAATTATTCCCTTTTAGGAGGGGACAGGAAAACTGTCCTGTTTTGTTTCTTGGTGACAAACAGGGTGCTGGTCTTCTTAGCTGTGTGAACTGTGGAAGCGTCAAAAGCTTCTTTTCCGGAGGAGAGAAGGAAAGGTGTCTGGCACGCCATGGGAGGACCTTGCAGGGGCGGCATGGGGGCACCTTTCTCTCTCTGGGGCCACGGAATGGGAGCCATCGCCCTCAGGGCTGCATGCTTCGGAGGCAGGAGCTGGCGTGCCAGACCATAACGCAGGTCCCTTCCCCTGCCCTCCCAAGCCAAAACGGGCCCCTTCCGCTTGGCGGCTCCTGGGGGTTGTTCCCACCCCCGCCCCCGGCCTCCTCCTCCCTCCTCTGGCCAGGCGCCCCTGCGGGCACAGCCTCAGGAACCAGCTGGCGATGCCACAGAGGGGCAGAGATGCCCATCAGGGCAAGGAGACCAGGCTTCTCCTGCTGCAAGAGGAGACACAGAGACTGCGCTCAGGTGGGCTCTTCCTGTTGCTGAGGGCTGAAAGGAGAGGTGAAGGCAACACCTGCATCTCCCTCCCCCACACCCCTCCCTCCCCCGTCCCCCTTAGTCCTAGGACACAAATCACAGCAACAGCCAGCAACAGGCTACCCACAAGATGCTGTGCCTCTGCGGCTGGGTTCCTTCTCCGTTTTGGACAGGGTCAGCTGCCCAGAGGAGGCAGACATTTATCGGGGCATACGCTGGAGGAACACGGCTGAAACCCTGGCCTTTTTCTGTATTAGGCTCAAAACCAAGACCTAAAACACCCTGTGTTTCATCGTGCCCTCCTTGACAGTCTCATGCGTAGCAGCACTCCTCCAGGAAGAAAATCTCCTCTGCCACAATCCCTCCTGCTCCCCTGCGACTGTACACAGCAGCAGAGGCAAGAGGAAGCTCCTCATGCTTCCCGCAGTCCACCAAGCTCCCGGGGGCGGCGGGGCAATGGCGGGAAGTAACCAAGGGTGGAGACCAGGGAAGGACGGAAGTTTCTGGAGGCCTGAGATGGCCCGCTGAGGGCGCAGAGCCATGAAGCTGTCTTAGCAAAGAGGTGAGGCCTTCCCCTGGCGGCTGAGGGGAGCAGAAGCGCAGGGGAAGCGATGACAAGAGCCCAAGCACAACAGGCAGAGCGTGTCTTGTGTCACACAGGCCCCAGCATGTGTGCAGCCAAGCACACCGGGCTCCCTGCGCTGGCCGTGGCACGGCTGCTTGAGCCCCACAAGAACTCCACCTCTGTGCTTCCTCTCCCTGCAGAAGTGGAGCGCACAGCCACCAGCTGAGCAGCAGCCCCCTTTTTCTGGTGGGGATGCGTCAGCAGGCACGGGGTCAGTTTGAGAAAAGGGAGGGAGCCCCGAGGGGCGGCTGTTGCTGGGCCGGCATAGGTATGCCAAGGCCCCCGTAGGGGCCCAACAGAACTTGTCTGCCATCTCTTGGTGCTGGTTGAGGCATTTGGATGCTGGGAAGCTTGCGCTGGTCCGCATGGGCTTGACGTCTAGTCAGGGCGCGGCACGCTGTGCTGAACGCCTCTGTGCTGACTTGCACTGCCATTGCAGTCTCTAGGTCGAAGGAAATCGGAGAAACTCTGTTCCTCATTTCTGCTGTAGAGCAGAAGGCCATTTACACGAAAACACGCTGCTTCACGGCAAGAAAAGGACAAGGACACACTGGTGGCATCGGGGCCAGGTGCCAAATGGGTGCTGCCTACAGCCTCCTCTGTTCGGATGAACCGCCTGAGGTTATCCTGCGGGCAAGACGTGTGTGCCGCACGGCCCCAGCCATGAACAACGCTGCGTGTGTCAGGGCTCAGCGTGAGCCAGGGGCTGCCTGGGGGCCGGGGAGCCAGGGGAGACGCCAGGGCCGTCAGGGCAGGGGCCTGGTCCTCCAGGGCGCGTCCCACCTGCCCCCGGTGAGGGCGAAGGGCAGGTCGGGATTGGGAGGGGGGCAGCCCTGAGCCCAGGCCAGCCAGGCACCTCCGTGGTGACAGGGTCAGGCCGAGGCAGGGCCGTGCAGTCAGCCCACGAGGCGGGGTCTGGGTCAGCGGGGCCCCTGGCTGGGGCACCTCTGTGCCCGTGACCTAATGAGCCCCCAGAGATGACACAGTGAGGCTGAGCTCACAGTGGGACGCGCCGCATCACAGAGGTCTCCCTGGTCCCTGGCGGTGTCCGCACTTCCCTGCGAGGCCCAGGCGCTGGCTGGGTGCTGCTCACCGCTGTTCTTTGGAGCTGCTCCGCAGCAAGCAGAGCGGGCAGCAGGCAGCAGGGCCACGCTGGGGGCCCCTCGCCGTCAGGCAGAGGAGCAGGGGCCCGTTGGACAGGAGCCTGGGGCGAGGAGACGACGAGAGCGTCCTTTTCCCCTGGCTGCCGAGGTGAGCTAAGGGCAAGGGGCAAGCGAGATGGAGGGCTGCTGGACCGAGACCATCAGCCCAGAGCAGAGCTCCTTGTTCCCAACGCTGCTGCAGCTCTCCACCGAAGGTAAGGGCTTGGGGAGCTGCTTCCCCAGGGGCCGCAGAGACTCTTAGCTGTCCAAAGAGCTGTGGAGCCGGCGCTGTGAGGGTGGCTGCAGGCGGCTGGGGGCTGCCACGAGAGCCTGGCCTGGGCTGGGCTGGGCTGGGCTGGGCTGGGCTGGGAGGAAAGGGGTGCCCTGTCCCAGAGGGCTGGGCCTGACATGTGTTTCCCTTGCTTTCCAGAGATTATTGCTATTTGGGATGCCGTGTCCAATTACATCCTGGAAGAGCTGATGCAGGACAAGGTGGGCTGGTGTCCTGGAGGGTTTTGGCTGTCCAGGGAGCCCTGGGTGCCCGGGAGCAAGCCTTCCTTCCCCCAGCCCCACAGCTGCACACCACACCTGGCCCGCCTGCTGCACAGCAGCTTTTTGGCCAGCCGGGAGAGAAACCCCGTGCAGCTCTAGTGTAAGACAGCATCTGGCACGTCCCAGGGCTCCCCGCTCCCCTGCGGCCCCCCACTAAAGACCGCGCAGAGAGACAGGGCTCTGTGCCAGGGCTGCTGGAAACCCCGGGGATCTTCTCTAGCTGAGGGACGTTAGTGAACCTCTCAAGGAGGGTGAGGGACAATGCGGAGAACGTGGCTCTTCTCTAAAGCCTTCCCCAAGTGCCCCTTGCACGTCAGCAGCAGAGAGGGCACAGAGCAGCGTTCCCACGCTCCGACAAACAGCACTTTTTCCCTCGCCAAAAGCCTTCCTGGTGGGCCTTTGTGTCTTTGCTGTGTGCAGGGTGTGCTGCTAGCGGGGCTCGGCACCTTCTGCACGGTCTGGGAGCCACTGCGCCCTGGCAAAGACGACGTGCTGACAGTTCGAAGGCCTGTGTTCCAGCTGGAAATGGACATGGTCTGGCTGCAGAGGCTCCAGCATCCCAAAGTGACTCTGCCTGGTGAGTTGGCAGCGGCCACCCTCTGCTTCCCCTTGCCACATCACCTGTGGGGCAGGGGGTGGCTGCTCCCTGCTCTTTGGGAGGGGCAGGCAGAAGTAGCGATGTCCAGCTCCATCGCCCTGCAGAGAGCTCTTTCCGAGAAGGACCTTTTCTCTAGGTGTTTGTACTACAGAATAGTGCTTGCACACAGTCAGGCTCTCTCTCTCTTTTTGAACTGCCCTAACAACTGCCTCCGTGCCACTCGCCTCTCTTGATGGCCCAACAATGGAAAGTTGGCCTGCTGTGGCAGTGGTGTTGTTCCTCTCCCATGTAGACAACGTGAAGATCAAGCCGCTGAAGTACCGGCAGCTGTCCCTGGCCACCTCCTTCTCGAGGCGCGTGGTGGAAGACTGCGTGCAAGAGACCATCCGCTTGTTCTCTGCGCACGTGCGCAACAAAGAGAAGGTCGCCTTTGCCTTCAGGGACGTCGGCGTTCTGACTTGCCAGGAAGACAAAGTGCACATGAGCTTTTATGCCCGCTGCACCCGGTGGCTGGCGGACCCCTGCAGTGTAAGTTGCTCCGCTTTCCCTGCGATTTCTTTGGGAATCCTATGGAAGGACGAGCGACCTGATGTGTGTTGGCCAGCCGGGACGTGGCAGCCTACTGAAACGCCTTCCCCAGTGCTTGCCCCCACAGCCTTCTCCAGGAGCAAAGAGAGCGAGCGCCTCCTGAGTTTCTTGCCCCTTGCCCCTACAGAAAGCCTGGCAGTGTTATCAGCCGAGCTCTGTTCTTTGCTGTGCAGCTTCTCCGCACCGGCATGAGGGGCTAATGTTCTCGGCAGAGAGCTTAGAGGAGGCTTTGGAGAGGCGGCCTCCTCTTGTGGCAGGAGAATGCTCTGCTGCCTTCAGCAGCAAGGCGAGAGCTGCCTTGGAAGCCTCCCAATGGGTCTGTGTTACATTGCAGAGACTGCCTACGATAGATCTCTCCATCTCCGGCACACCTGCTGCCCTGGGGACCCGGCCTAGCCCTCTGCATGTGTTCCCGAGGTGAGTGCCTTTCCTTTGCAGCCCTTGGCTAACCGAGCAGGCGGCTTCCCGGCTGCTGCTCGGCACCGTGCACCGCCAGGGCTTGACACTCAGCATGGAGTTGGGAATAACTCACACAGTGACTGGTTCCCGCTTCACTAAAGCTCACTTTGGGCTTCTCACACGTGTCTTTGCCTGGAGTGAGCGGGAACCGTGACTGCGTTTCTCATGCCCAGCCTGCCCTCCTTCCCATCAGAGAGCAGGGACTGCACACAGAGAGGCATTTAGGCTACGCCTTCTGTCTTTTGGGGGAGAGTGCCAAAAACCAGCTCCCAAAGAGCTGTGCACGGACACAGAGGAGGGGGGATGCAAGAAGGACTCCGGCAGCAGTGAGGAGGATCCGTGTCCGCAAGCTGCAAAGGGGAGACAATGCCCTTCCTTCAAAGCTGGCTTGTCTTTTGGTTTCCAGGTTTCAGCTTGCTGTGCAAGGCAGCGTGGAGGCCCAGGCTGCCCCCACCGGCTGCCCACAGGGGAAGGAGCAGGAGCTGGAAGAAGAGCTTGGGGCCGTCAGGAGCAGCAAAGGTCAGGGAAGAGATGCCTCCTGACCCGGCTGGGTCCCTGTCCCACGCTGGGTGACAGCAGCCAGGTAAAAATGCACTCCGCAAGCGGCTGCTCTCAAGAGCTTCCTTGTTTCCTCCTTCCAGAGAGGCGTCCTGGCAAGCTCCTGCCGCACCGCGAGGAGCTTTCTCTCCCCGTGCTGCCAAAGTGGGGGGAAGGCGCGAGGCGGCAAGGCATGGAGAGCAAGCCTGCTGCCAGGTGAGAGCCTTGGCGGAAGGGCTGAGGGGCACACTGGGACCTGCGCAGGAGAGACGTCCCCTTTGGACACGCCGGCCCCAGAGACTCAAAAGGCCTCCTGACACTTGTCCAGCAAAGGCTGCCTGCTTGCTGGATGCCAAGCATGCGCCAGTTTGCGGGAGAGCCTCACGTTGCCCTTGTTTTCCTCCAGGGTCATGTCACGCCCTTTTGGGGAGCTGAAGGCAAATCCTTCTTAGCAAACACCTCCTGCCCTTGTGCTAACGCGCCCTGTGGTGTCTCCTCAGGACCCTTGTGAACCAGACGGCCCCCATCCCGGGCACCTCCCCGGGGAAGCAGGTTGGCGTGCAACACCTCCCGCACCCTCCCGCCGGACCTCGGCGTGGCCGTGCCGGCGCCACTCCCAGGGGTGCAGCACAGGTGCGTGATGGGGCTCTGGGTAATCCTGGCATCTCACCCACTCGTAGGAAAGCCCCGGCCTATGAGACTCCCTCCGGAAAGGGCCCTCAGCACGTAGCCACTGGAGCCGTCGGTGGCCTCTTTGGGTGCTACTTTTGGGCGTAGTTAGGCACTGCTTGTACAACAGCTTTTTCAGCCTGCCTTCTGCCGAAAATCCCGCAAAAGAGTGACGGTGGCGAGGCTCAAGACAAGGGGCGGGAGAGCGGGTGGAAAGCCAGCGCCAACACGCCCCTGCCCAGAATCCCTGCCCAGACAGACAAGACTAATACTCTTGCCTTTCCGCGGCCCCGCAGGATGCAGCCTGCCCTCCCACGCAGAGGTTTGGAAGAGCTGCCCACGTCTCCCTCTTGAAAGAGGAGCAGAGGCAGCACCAAGCATCGTGGGAGGAACAGCAGGCCGCACTGGAGAAAGAGGCCCGGCGTCAGGCCCAGGTACGGGATGCCTTTGACGGCCCTCTGCAAAAGGGCCTTTCCCACGTCCAGGGCGGCGGAGCCTTGCAGGCAGCCAGGGCCCAGGCGGACGGCTGCCTCCGAGGAGCTGCGCCCAAGCTGGCCCACCCCTTCCGAGGAGGGAGACGGCTGCAGCCAGAAGCGGGCCCAGAAGGAGCCAGGCGCTGCAGCGAGGGCAGCTGGCGGGGGATGCCTCCCCACTGGGCAACCTCTGCCTGCGGTGCCTGCCTTCGAGCCAGAAACCAGCTCTCGGGGGCAGCTGCCTTGAGCCCCTTGGCCCCAGACGTGCCGGCGGCAGAGCCGCAGGGGCTCCGCTCTGGTAGCCCATTGTATCAGCTCCTTGTGTAGCCTGAGTCTGGCTCTACAAGGACTAGGTGCCTCCCCTGCAGCCCAGTGCTGTCTCGCCCATTCACCCCTCCATGCTGAAACCATTTCTTCTTCTTCTCCTTGCAAAACAGATCACACTAGTGGAGCTGCAATACGCCCTCGAGCAGCGTCGTCGCCCAGACACTGACATGCCGGGGAGGCCCCCCCAACGGTAAGCGTGCGTGGGCGCGCAAGCTCAGAGCCAGGGCCTGGCACAGGCGAGGGGCTCTGACCCCCCCTGCAGGTGCCAGGACCCCAAATCCCTCAGCTCCAGGACACAACCTACGACAGCCCCGGCTTTCTGCCGACGTGGGTTTGCAGGGGCTGGGGGGGCCGGAAGGCTCCCGGGAGAGCGGGAGCGGGACTTTGCCACTCCTATTGCAGGCAAGCGTCCGCGCAAGCAAAGCAGAACATGCAGCTTCTGACTTCCTACAAAGTTCTTCGGGACAGGTGGAAGGAAAGGGTGGAACGAAACCGACAGAGGCTGATGGTGGAGGAGGAGCGGCACCGGTAAATACCTGGCAACCCAGGCGCGTTCCCCCCTTTCCGCAATGCCCTTCCTGCCATGGCCCTGGGGAAAGAGGGTCTTCTCCAGCCCCACCTGGAGAAGCACAGAAGCAGCCTTGGAGCCTGGCCTGGCCTCACACATCCCGCCCACTCCAAGGGGGTGGGGGGTGGGGGTGCACCATGACATTTCCAGCAACGTCTCCAGTGGCACAACATCCTCTTCCTGAACCCCGCAGCGCTTTGGTGATGCGCCACCTCCAGAAGAGAGAGCAGCAGGACCGTGTGCCGGGCAGTTACCACCAAGATGGCTTTTATGCGTGGAAATAAAGGGCCTTTCCGAGCTGCTGTGAGCCTTTCCTTGGTGGGCTGTGAAAGTGCAAGGGGCAGCAGGGCAGCTCCAGAGGGGACGGAAAGGGTCAGGCGGGAGCCAGGAGAGTGGGGCAGCCCCTCTGCCGGGCAGCTCTCACCCCGGCCATGCCCTAGCAGGTGACTTGGGGACTGCCACGCCAGAGAGGAGGCGAGGGAAAGGTTTTGGGGGGACAGTGTGTGTGACTCAGCCGCCCAAATCCTGCCAAGCTCTTCCGGGAGCTCCAAGTCTTTGGCTCACCATGTCCCGGTCCAAAGCACTGGTACCTCTCCTCCAGGCAGGCCCTGGGGGACGGCAGCCACTCCTTGGCATGGGCCGCAGCCTGCTCCCTCAGCGTGGCGGCTGAACAGACCCCGAGGCTGGGCAGACCCCCAGCCAGACCCTGGCACCACCGGGGCCAAGGCACCACACGGGAATGCCAGAGCTCCCCCCAGCACTCCCACCACTCCCTCCACCAGCTTGCTCCCAGCAACAGACCTGTCAGCAAAGGGCAAGGGAGCCTTCCCAGGGGCTCAACTCCACTTGGGACTGCAAAGTGAAGACAGCTGGTGCCTGGTCACAGCCGCAGTCCCCAGCCTCTGCCTTGCAAGGGCTTTCTCTGCACAAGCAATGACAGGAAGAGACCCTCCATTAAAGACCCTATGCGGGATCCCACAGGAATTCCTCTGGCCCTCACGGAATAGATGTGCTCCTCTTGAGCCCCACCCGTGAGCTCAGCAGGGCAGGGCTCTCGTGCCCTCGTGGGGAGGCACTGGCCATGACTTTTGGAACAGAATCCTGCAGCTTTTGCACAACCCTCGCTCAACCGTCCCAGCAAGGGCTGCGAGGGGACTGTTGGGCCACACTGTGCCCCTGCCCAAAGCACCTCTGGGCCTCGCCTTGAGACCTTGGATTCCTGCCTCGCTTCGCTAGCCTCAGGGCTGCCTTGGCCTGACACCTTGCGCTGTTAGGACTCCTCTCTTGCCGCGCAGCCTAGGCTTCCCCCTTCTCTTACCTCCTGCAAAGGGCAAAACCAAAGCCCCCGCCCAGGGCCAGGCCGCCTCTCTGAGCTCGGCTCACTGTCAGGCTCACGCTCTTGAGCAAAGCCAGGCAGGTTCCCGCAGGGAAAGCGCGTGCCTGTGCAGCGGAAACCAATCCGCCTTGTGTAGCTAAGAGCAAAGCTGGCACTCCTGGGAGGGAATCCCGCGGCAGTCTGGCGGCTCTTTCCTGGTGGCAACTTCCGCTGCTCCAAACAAGATGCTTCCCAGTTACGGAAGAGCACAGTGCGGGCAAGACATCTTCCCTGCTCTGCCCTCTTCAGTTTGAACCCTGTCTTGCTCTCTTCTTGATGGTGCAGTTGAAGAGCACGGATTCCATCCCTTCTCTATCAATGTCATGATGAGAGCTCTGCTGTTCTTCATAGAAAACTATTTGCTGTGTGACTGAAGGGGCTGGGCTGCTGCTTGGCCATCGCTGTGAGGGAGGGAGCTGTAGAGGACAGGAGCGGAGCCCGACACCACCCCCCGGGCCCAGGGCAATTCCCGGGGCTCCGACTCCCGGCTCTCCCCAGTCCGGAGGAGAATGTCGTAGTCGGTGCTGCTATGCTGCTGGTCTGCGCCAAGCTGCCCTTCCTCCTCCTCGCTCTGCCCTGGCGGGGTGACACGTGCCCAGCCTTTGAGCTGGCTATGGGGGAGGAGAGGGAAAGGCTTGGGGGGCTGGGGACCTCTGGAAGGGGGCCGGGTATGCTCCAGAAGTGGGGAGCAGGGGGCTGCACCCAGCCGCTGGCTTGGCTGAGCCCACGAGTCCTGCTGCAAATGTGGGCTCTTGACGTGGAGACCAAAGGCTGCTGCTGGGCCCCTTGGTGCTGCAGCCAGGCTGTGGCTGGGGAGAACAAGCTGGGCTCCGCCCACGTGCCCTGCTCCCAAACCCCTTGCAGGCAATCCCCCCCCCCCCCCAAACCCCGCAGCCTTCCCCAAATCCAGAAACACCCCAAACACCACAACCCTCACTTGCGGCCCAGCCCAGATGCCCCCGGCCCCCTCAGTCCACTGCCTGAGCCCACACAGGGCCACGGGGCTCCTGGGGAGGGCGGGCTGGGCCGGGCCATGTTTTGGAACAAAAGTCTGCAAAGGCCTTGGTGTGAGGCCCTAGAGAAGAGGGATTCTCCTGGGGGCTCAGAGCAACCCACACAGAGCTCAGGGCAGGCGGAGGGAAACCCAGCCCACCACCACTAAACCCCACGGCTCTCCGTGGGGACCATCCCGGGTGCTCAGGCCCAGAGCAGGAGGAGGGGCTGTGGGGGCACGGCCACATCCCAGGGCAGCCTCCATCAGGCCTCAGCTCCACAGCGGCTCTCAGCTTCAGGTGAGCTCTCTCAAGAAATACTGCTGTAATTTGAAGCCGTGCCCCGGGCATGTTCAGCAGACTTGGGCTAGGCGTACAGGAGAGAAAAGGCAGCGAGCCCAGGGTGCAGACCTAGGGCTCGCAGCACCAGGGAAGGAGCTCGGAAGGCTGAGAGAGCAACGCCGAGAAGTGAACAAGTCCTTCCCTTCACAGTGATCTGGAAAGCCACATCTCTGACTGACGCTCCTCAAGGCCGAATGGCGTTTCCTTCCACAGCAGGCCGCCTGCGAGCACGCAGAGACTAGCAAGAGGAGGCAGGCTGGGTGCAGGGGTGGTCCCAGACTTCTGTGAGCCAGGGGGCCCCTATGGGGCGGAGCGGGGCAGCAGGGATCCTGAAGGCAAGCCAGAGGTCCTTGGAGAGAATTATTCCCTTTTAGGAGGGGACAGGAAAACTGTCCTGTTTTGTTTCTTGGTGACAAACAGGGTGCTGGTCTTCTTAGCTGTGTGAACTGTGGAAGCGTCAAAAGCTTCTTTTCCGGAGGAGAGAAGGAAAGGTGTCTGGCACGCCATGGGAGGACCTTGCAGGGGCGGCATGGGGGCACCTTTCTCTCTCTGGGGCCACGGAATGGGAGCCATCGCCCTCAGGGCTGCATGCTTCGGAGGCAGGAGCTGGCGTGCCAGACCATAACGCAGGTCCCTTCCCCTGCCCTCCCAAGCCAAAACGGGCCCCTTCCGCTTGGCGGCTCCTGGGGGTTGTTCCCACCCCCGCCCCCGGCCTCCTCCTCCCTCCTCTGGCCAGGCGCCCCTGCGGGCACAGCCTCAGGAACCAGCTGGCGATGCCACAGAGGGGCAGAGATGCCCATCAGGGCAAGGAGACCAGGCTTCTCCTGCTGCAAGAGGAGACACAGAGACTGCGCTCAGGTGGGCTCTTCCTGTTGCTGAGGGCTGAAAGGAGAGGTGAAGGCAACACCTGCATCTCCCTCCCCCACACCCCTCCCTCCCCCGTCCCCCTTAGTCCTAGGACACAAATCACAGCAACAGCCAGCAACAGGCTACCCACAAGATGCTGTGCCTCTGCGGCTGGGTTCCTTCTCCGTTTTGGACAGGGTCAGCTGCCCAGAGGAGGCAGACATTTATCGGGGCATACGCTGGAGGAACACGGCTGAAACCCTGGCCTTTTTCTGTATTAGGCTCAAAACCAAGACCTAAAACACCCTGTGTTTCATCGTGCCCTCCTTGACAGTCTCATGCGTAGCAGCACTCCTCCAGGAAGAAAATCTCCTCTGCCACAATCCCTCCTGCTCCCCTGCGACTGT
Source organism: Dromaius novaehollandiae (assembly GCF_036370855.1). Taxonomy (NCBI): domain Eukaryota; kingdom Metazoa; phylum Chordata; class Aves; order Casuariiformes; family Dromaiidae; genus Dromaius; species Dromaius novaehollandiae. The sequence continues at coordinate 1,052,109 of NC_088109.1, forward strand.
ACACAGCAGCAGAGGCAAGAGGAAGCTCCTCATGCTTCCCGCAGTCCACCAAGCTCCCGGGGGCGGCGGGGCAATGGCGGGAAGTAACCAAGGGTGGAGACCAGGGAAGGACGGAAGTTTCTGGAGGCCTGAGATGGCCCGCTGAGGGCGCAGAGCCATGAAGCTGTCTTAGCAGAGAGGTGAGGCCTTCCCCTGGCGGCTGAGGGGAGCAGAAGCGCAGGGGAAGCGATGACAAGAGCCCAAGCACAACAGGCAGAGCGTGTCTTGTGTCACACAGGCCCCAGCATGTGTGCAGCCAAGCACACCGGGCTCCCTGCGCTGGCCGTGGCACGGCTGCTTGAGCCCCACAAGAACTCCACCTCTGTGCTTCCTCTCCCTGCAGAAGTGGAGCGCACAGCCACCAGCTGAGCAGCAGCCCCCTTTTTCTGGTGGGGATGCGTCAGCAGGCACGGGGTCAGTTTGAGAAAAGGGAGGGAGCCCCGAGGGGCGGCTGTTGCTGGGCCGGCATAGGTATGCCAAGGCCCCCGTAGGGGCCCAACAGAACTTGTCTGCCATCTCTTGGTGCTGGTTGAGGCATTTGGATGCTGGGAAGCTTGCGCTGGTCCGCATGGGCTTGACGTCTAGTCAGGGCGCGGCACGCTGTGCTGAACGCCTCTGTGCTGACTTGCACTGCCATTGCAGTCTCTAGGTCGAAGGAAATCGGAGAAACTCTGTTCCTCATTTCTGCTGTAGAGCAGAAGGCCATTTACACGAAAACACGCTGCTTCACGGCAAGAAAAGGACAAGGACACACTGGGGGCATCAGGGCCAGGTGCCAAATGGGTGCTGCCTACAGCCTCCTCTGTTCAGATGAACCGCCTGAGGTTATCCTGCGGGCAAGACGTGTGTGCCGCACGGCCCCAGCCATGAACAACGCTGCGTGTGTCAGGGCTGAGCGTGAGCCAGGGGCTGCCTGGGGGCCGGGGAGCCAGGGGAGACGCCAGGGCCGTCAGGGCAGGGGCCTGGTCCTCCAGGGCGCGTCCCACCTGCCCCCGGTGAGGGCGAAGGGCAGGTCGGGATTGGGAGGGGGGCAGCCCTGAGCCCAGGCCAGCCAGGCACCTCCGTGGTGACAGGGTCAGGCCGAGGCAGGGCCGTGCAGTCAGCCCACGAGGCGGGGTCTGGGTCAGCGGGGCCCCTGGCTGGGGCACCTCTGTGCCCGTGACCTAATGAGCCCCCAGAGATGACACAGTGAGGCTGAGCTCACAGTGGGACGCGCCGCATCACAGAGGTCTCCCTGGTCCCTGGCGGTGTCCGCACTTCCCTGCGAGGCCCAGGCGCTGGCTGGGTGCTGCTCACCGCTGTTCTTTGGAGCTGCTCCGCAGCAAGCAGAGCGGGCAGCAGGCAGCAGGGCCACGCTGGGGGCCCCTCGCCGTCAGGCAGAGGAGCAGGGGCCCGTTGGACAGGAGCCTGGGGCGAGGAGACGACGAGAGCGTCCTTTTCCCCTGGCTGCCGAGGCGAGCTAAGGGCAAGGGGCAAGCGGGATGGAGGGCTGCTGGACCAAGACCATCAGCCTGGAGCAGAGCTCCTTGTTCCCAACGCTGCTGCAGCTCTCCACCGAAGGTAAGGGCTTGGGGAGCTGCTTCCCCAGGGGCCGCAGAGACTCTTAGCTGTCCAAAGAGCTGTGGAGCTGGGGCTGTGAGGGTGGCTGCAGGCGGCTGGGGGCTGCCACGAGAGCCTGGCCTGGGCTGGGCTGGGCTGGGCTGGGCTGGCCTGGGAGGAAAGGGGTGCCCTGTCCCAGAGGGCTGGGCCTGACATGTGTTTCCCTTGCTTTCCAGAGATTATTGCTATTTGGGACGCCGTGTCCAATTACATCCTGGAAGAGCTGATGCAGGACAAGGTGGGCTGGTGTCCTGGAGGGTTTTGGCTGTCCAGGGAGCCCTGGGTGCCCGGGAGCAAGCCTTCCTTCCCCCAGCCCCACAGCTGCACACCACACCTGGCCCGCCTGCTGCACAGCAGCTTTTTGGCCAGCCGGGAGAGAAATCCCGTGCAGCTCTAGTGTGAGACAGCATCTGGCACGTCCCAGGGCTCCCCGCTCCCCTGCGGCCCCCCACTAAAGACCGCGCAGAGAGACAGGGCTCTGTGCCAGGGCTGCTGGAAACCCCGGGGATCTTCTCTAGCTGAGGGACGTTAGTGAACCTCTCAAGGAGGGTGAGGGACAATGCGGAGAACGTGGCTCTTCTCTAAAGCCTTCCCCAAGTGCCCCTTGCACGTCAGCAGCAGAGAGGGCACAGAGCAGCGTTCCCACGCTCCGACAAACAGCACTTTTTCCCTCGCCAAAAGCCTTCCTGGTGGGCCTTTGTGTCTTTGCTGTGTGCAGGGTGTGCTGCTAGCGGGGCTCGGCACCTTCTGCACGGTCCGGGAGCCACTGCGCCCTGGCAAAGACAACGTGGTGACAGTTCGAAGGCCTGTGTTCCAGCTGGAAATGGACATGGTCTGGCTGCAGAGGCTCCAGCATCCCAAAGTGACTCTGCCTGGTGAGTTGGCAGCGGCCACCCTCTGCTTCCCCTTGCCACATCACCTGTGGGGCAGGGGGTGGCTGCTCCCTGCTCTTTGGGAGGGGCAGGCAGAAGTAGGGATGTCCAGCTCCATCGCCCCGCAGAGAGCTCTTTCCGAGAAGGACCTTTTCTCTAGGCGTTTGTACTACAGAATAGTGCTTGCACACAGTCAGGCTCTCTCTCTCTTTTTGAACTGCCCTAACAACTGCCTCCGTGCCACTCGCCTCTCTTGATGGCCCAACAATGGAAAGTTGGCCTGCTGTGGCAGTGGTGTTGTTCCTCTCCCGTGTAGACAACGTGAAGATCAAGCCGCTGAAGTACCGGCAGCTGTCCCTGGCCACCTCCTTCTCGAGGCGCGTGGTGGAAGACTGCGTGCAAGAGACCATCCGCTTGTTCTCTGCGCACGTGCGCAACAAAGAGAAGGTCGCCTTTGCCTTCAGGGACGTCGGCGTTCTGACTTGCCAGGAAGACAAAGTGCACATGAGCTTTTATGCCCGCTGCACCCGGTGGCTGGCGGACCCCTGCAGTGTAAGTTGCTCCGCTTTCCCTGCGATTTCTTTGGGAATCCTATGGAAGGACGAGCGACCTGATGTGTGTTGGCCAGCCGGGACGTGGCAGCCTACTGAAACGCCTTCCCCAGTGCTTGCCCCCACAGCCTTCTCCAGGAGCAAAGAGAGCGAGCGCCTCCTGAGTTTCTTGCCCCTTGCCCCTACAGAAAGCCTGGCAGTGTTATCAGCCGAGCTCTGTTCTTTGCTGTGCAGCTTCTCCGCACCGGCATGAGGGGCTAATGTTCTCGGCAGAGAGCTTAGAGGAGGCTTTGGAGAGGCGGCCTCCTCTTGTGGCAGGAGAATGCTCTGCTGCCTTCAGCAGCAAGGCGAGAGCTGCCTTGGAAGCCTCCCAATGGGTCTGTGTTACATTGCAGAGACTGCCTACGATAGATCTCTCCATCTCCGGCACACCTGCTGCCCTGGGGACCCGGCCTAGCCCTCTGCATGTGTTCCCGAGGTGAGTGCCTTTCCTTTGCAGCCCTTGGCTAACCGAGCAGGCGGCTTCCCGGCTGCTGCTCGGCACCGTGCACCGCCAGGGCTTGACACTCAGCATGGAGTTGGGAATAACTCACACAGTGACTGGTTCCCGCTTCACTAAAGCTCACTTTGGGCTTCTCACACGTGTCTTTGCCTGGAGTGAGCGGGAACCGTGACTGCGTTTCTCATGCCCAGCCTGCCCTCCTTCCCATCAGAGAGCAGGGACTGCACACAGAGAGGCATTTAGGCTACGCCTTCTGTCTTTTGGGGGAGAGTGCCAAAAACCAGCTCCCAAAGAGCTGTGCACGGACACAGAGGAGGGGGGATGCAAGAAGGACTCCGGCAGCAGTGAGGAGGATCCGTGTCCGCAAGCTGCAAAGGGGAGACAATGCCCTTCCTTCAAAGCTGGCTTGTCTTTTGGTTTCCAGGTTTCAGCTTGCTGTGCAAGGCAGCGTGGAGGCCCAGGCTGCCCCCACCGGCTGCCCACAGGGGAAGGAGCAGGAGCTGGAAGAAGAGCTTGGGGCCGTCAGGAGCAGCAAAGGTCAGGGAAGAGATGCCTCCTGACCCGGCTGGGTCCCTGTCCCACGCTGGGTGACAGCAGCCAGGTAAAAATGCACTCCGCAAGCGGCTGCTCTCAAGAGCTTCCTTGTTTCCTCCTTCCAGAGAGGCGTCCTGGCAAGCTCCTGCCGCACCGCGAGGAGCTTTCTCTCCCCGTGCTGCCAAAGTGGGGGGAAGGCGCGAGGCGGCAAGGCATGGAGAGCAAGCCTGCTGCCAGGTGAGAGCCTTGGCGGAAGGGCTGAGGGGCACACTGGGACCTGCGCAGGGGAGACGTCCCCTTTGGACACGCCGGCCCCAGGGACTCAAAAGGCCTCCTGACACTTGTCCAGCAAAGGCTGCCTGCTTGCTGGATGCCAAGCATGCGCCAGTTTGCGGGAGAGCCTCACGTTGCCCTTGTTTTCCTCCAGGGTCATGTCACGCCCTTTTGGGGAGCTGAAGGCAAATCCTTCTTAGCAAACACCTCCTGCCCTTGTGCTAACGCGCCCTGTGGTGTCTCCTCAGGACCCTTGTGAACCAGACGGCCCCCATCCCGGGCACCTCCCCGGGGAAGCAGGTTGGCGTGCAATACCTCCCGCACCCTCCCGCCGGACCTCGGCGTGGCCGTGCCGGCGCCACTCCCAGGGGTGCAGCACAGGTGCGTGATGGGGCTCTGGGTAATCCTGGCATCTCACCCACTCGTAGGAAAGCCCCGGCCTATGAGACTCCCTCCGGAAAGGGCCCTCAGCACGTAGCCACTGGAGCCGTCGGTGGCCTCTTTGGGTGCTACTTTTGGGCGTAGTTAGGCACTGCTTGTACAACAGCTTTTTCAGCCTGCCTTCTGCCGAAAATCCCGCAAAAGAGTGACGGTGGCGAGGCTCAAGACAAGGGGCGGGAGAGCGGGTGGAAAGCCAGCGCCAACACGCCCCTGCCCAGAATCCCTGCCCAGACAGACAAGACTAATACTCTTGCCTTTCCGCGGCCCCGCAGGATGCAGCCTGCCCTCCCACGCAGAGGTTTGGAAGAGCTGCCCACGTCTCCCTCTTGAAAGAGGAGCAGAGGCAGCACCAAGCATCGTGGGAGGAACAGCAGGCCGCACTGGAGAAAGAGGCCCGGCGTCAGGCCCAGGTACGGGATGCCTTTGACGGCCCTCTGCAAAAGGGCCTTTCCCACGTCCAGGGCGGCGGAGCCTTGCAGGCAGCCAGGGCCCAGGCGGACGGCTGCCTCCGAGGAGCTGCGCCCAAGCTGGCCCACCCCTTCCGAGGAGGGAGACGGCTGCAGCCAGAAGCGGGCCCAGAAGGAGCCAGGCGCTGCAGCGAGGGCAGCTGGCGGGGGATGCCTCCCCACTGGGCAACCTCTGCCTGCGGTGCCTGCCTTCGAGCCAGAAACCAGCTCTCGGGGGCAGCTGCCTTGAGCCCCTTGGCCCCAGACGTGCCGGCGGCAGAGCCGCAGGGGCTCCGCTCTGGTAGCCCATTGTATCAGCTCCTTGTGTAGCCTGAGTCTGGCTCTACAAGGACTAGGTGCCTCCCCTGCAGCCCAGTGCTGTCTCGCCCATTCACCCCTCCATGCTGAAACCATTTCTTCTTCTTCTCCTTGCAAAACAGATCACACTAGTGGAGCTGCAATACGCCCTCGAGCAGCGTCGTCGCCCAGACACTGACATGCCGGGGAGGCCCCCCCAACGGTAAGCGTGCGTGGGCGCGCAAGCTCAGAGCCAGGGCCTGGCGCAGGCGAGGGGCTCTGACCCCCCCTGCAGGTGCCAGGACCCCAAATCCCTCAGCTCCAGGACACAACCTATGACAGCCCCGGCTTTCTGCCGACGTGGGTTTGCAGGGGCTGGGGGGGCCGGAAGGCTCCCGGGAGAGCGGGAGCGGGACTTTGCCACTCCTATTGCAGGCAAGCGTCCGCACAAGCAAAGCAGAACATGCAGCTTCTGACTTCCTACAAAGTTCTTCGGGACAGGTGGAAGGAAAGGGTGGAAAGAAACCGACAGAGGCTGATGGTGGAGGAGGAGCGGCACCGGTAAATACCTGGCAACCCAGGCGCGTTCCCCCCTTTCCGCAATGCCCTTCCTGCCATGGCCCTGGGGAAAGAGGGTCTTCTCCAGCCCCACCTGGAGAAGCACAGAAGCAGCCTTGGAGCCTGGCCTGGCCTCACACATCCCGCCCACTCCAAGGGGGTGGGGGGTGGGGGTGCACCATGACATTTCCAGCAACGTCTCCAGTGGCACAACATCCTCTTCCTGAACCCCGCAGCGCTTTGGTGATGCGCCACCTCCAGAAGAGAGAGCAGCAGGACCGTGTGCCGGGCAGTTACCACCAAGATGGCTTTTATGCGTGGAAATAAAGGGCCTTTCCGAGCTGCTGTGAGCCTTTCCTTGGTGGGCTGTGAAAGTGCAAGGGGCAGCAGGGCAGCTCCAGAGGGGACGGAAAGGGTCAGGCGGGAGCCAGGAGAGTGGGGCAGCCCCTCTGCCGGGCAGCTCTCACCCCGGCCATGCCCTAGCAGGTGACTTGGGGACTGCCACGCCAGAGAGGAGGCGAGGGAAAGGTTTTGGGGGACAGTGTGTGTGACTCAGCCGCCCAAATCCTGCCAAGCTCTTCCGGGAGCTCCAAGTCTTTGGCTCACCATGTCCCGGTCCAAAGCACTGGTACCTCTCCTCCAGGCAGGCCCTGGGGGACAGCAGCCACTCCTTGGCATGGGCCGCAGCCTGCTCCCTCAGCGTGGCGGCTGAACAGACCCCGAGGCTGGGCAGACCCCCAGCCAGACCCTGGCACCACCGGGGCCAAGGCACCGCACGGGAATGCCAGAGCTCCCCCCAGCACTCCCACCACTCCCTCCACCAGCTTGCTCCCAGCAACAGACCTGTCAGCAAAGGGCAAGGGAGCCTTCCCAGGGGCTCAACTCCACTTGGGACTGCAAAGTGAAGACAGCTGGTGCCTGGTCACAGCCGCAGTCCCCAGCCTCTGCCTTGCAAGGGCTTTCTCTGCACAAGCAATGACAGGAAGAGACCCTCCATTAAAGACCCTATGCGGGATCCCACAGGAATTCCTCTGGCCCTCACGGAATAGATGTGCTCCTCTTGAGCCCCACCCGTGAGCTCAGCAGGGCAGGGCTCTCGTGCCCTCGTGGGGAGGCACTGGCCATGACTTTTGGAACAGAATCCTGCAGCTTTTGCACACCCCTCGCTCAACCGTCCCAGCAAGGGCTGCGAGGGGACTGTTGGGCCACACTGTGCCCCTGCCCAAAGCACCTCTGGGCCTCGCCTTGAGACCTTGGATTCCTGCCTCGCTTCGCTAGCCTCAGGGCTGCCTTGGCCTGACACCTTGCGCTGTTAGGACTCCTCTCTTGCCGCGCAGCCTAGGCTTCCCCCTTCTCTTACCTCCTGCAAAGGGCAAAACCAAAGCCCCCGCCCAGGGCCAGGCCGCCTCTCTGAGCTCGGCTCGCTGTCAGGCTCACGCTCTTGAGCAAAGCCAGGCAGGTTCCCGCAGGGAAAGCGCGTGCCTGTGCAGCGGAAACCAATCCGCCTTGTGTAGCTAAGAGCAAAGCTGGCACTCCTGGGAGGGAATCCCGCGGCAGTCTGGCGGCTCTTTCCTGGTGGCAACTTCCGCTGCTCCAAACAAGATGCTTCCCAGTTACGGAAGAGCACAGTGCGGGCAAGACATCTTCCCTGCTCTGCCCTCTTCAGTTTGAACCCTGTCTTGCTCTCTTCTTGATGGTGCAGTTGAAGAGCACGGATTCCATCCCTTCTCTATCAATGTCATGATGAGAGCTCTGCTGTTCTTCATAGAAAACTATTTGCTGTGCGACTGAAGGGGCTGGGCTGCTGCTTGGCCATCGCTGTGAGGGAGGGAGCTGTAGAGGACAGGAGCGGAGCCCGACACCACCCCCCGGGCCCAGGGCAATTCCCGGGGCTCCGACTCCCGGCTCTCCCCAGTCCGGAGGAGAATGTCGTAGTCGGTGCTGCTATGCTGCTGGTCTGCGCCAAGCTGCCCTTCCTCCTCCTCGCTCTGCCCTGGCGGGGTGACACGTGCCCAGCCTTTGAGCTGGCTATGGGGGAGGAGAGGGAAAGGCTTGGGGGGCTGGGGACCTCTGGAAGGGGGCCGGGTATGCTCCAGAAGTGGGGAGCAGGGGGCTGCACCCAGCCGCTGGCTTGGCTGAGCCCACGAGTCCTGCTGCAAATGTGGGCTCTTGACGTGGAGACCAAAGGCTGCTGCTGGGCCCCTTGGTGCTGCAGCCAGGCTGTGGCTGGGGAGAACAAGCTGGGCTCCGCCCGCGTGCCCTGCTCCCAAACCCCTTGCAGGCAATCCCCCCCCCTCAAAACCCCGCAGCCTTCCCCAAATCCAGAAACACCCCAAACACCACAACCCTCACTCGCGGCCCAGCCCAGATGCCCCCGGCCCCCTCAGTCCACTGCCTGAGCCCACACAGGGCCACGGGGCTCCTGGGGAGGGCGGGCTGGGCCGGGCCATGTTTTGGAACAAAAGTCTGCAAAGGCCTTGGTGTGAGGCCCTAGAGAAGAGGGATTCTCCTGGGGGCTCAGAGCAACCCACACAGGGCTCAGGGCAGGCGGAGGGAAACCCAGCCCACCACCACTAAACCCCACGGCTCTCCGTGGGGACCATCCCGGGTGCTCAGGCCCAGAGCAGGAGGAGGGGCTGTGGGGGCACGGCCACATCCCAGGGCAGCCTCCATCAGGCCTCAGCTCCACAGCGGCTCTCAGCTTCAGGTGAGCTCTCTCAAGAAATACTGCTGTAATTTGAAGCCGTGCCCCGGGCATGTTCAGCAGACTTGGGCTAGGCGTACAGGAGAGAAAAGGCAGCGAGCCCAGGGTGCAGACCTAGGGCTCGCAGCACCAGGGAAGGAGCTCGGAAGGCTGAGAGAGCAACGCTGAGAAGTGAACAAGTCCTTCCCTTCACAGTGATCTGGAAAGCCACATCTCTGACTGACGCTCCTCAAGGCCGAATGGCGTTTCCTTCCACAGCAGGCCGCCTGCGAGCACGCAGAGACTAGCAAGAGGAGGCAGGCTGGGTGCAGGGGTGGTCCCAGACTTCCGTGAGCCAGGGGGCCCCTATGGGGCGGAGCGGGGCAGCAGGGATCCTGAAGGCAAGCCAGAGGTCCTTGGAGAGAATTATTCCCTTTTAGGAGGGGACAGGAAAACTGTCCTGTTTTGTTTCTTGGTGACAAACAGGGTGCTGGTCTTCTTAGCTGTGTGAACTGTGGAAGCCTCAAAAGCTTCTTTTCCGGAGGAGAGAAGGAAAGGTGTCTGGCACGCCATGGGAGGACCTTGCAGGGGCGGCATGGGGGCACCTTTCTCTCTCTGGGGCCACGGAATGGGAGCCATCGCCCTCAGGGCTGCATGCTTCGGAGGCAGGAGCTGGCGTGCCAGACCATAACGCAGGTCCCTTCCCCTGCCCTCCCAAGCCAAAACGGGCCCCTTCCGCTTGGCGGCTCCTGGGGGTTGTTCCCACCCCCGCCCCCGGCCTCCTCCTCCCTCCTCTGGCCAGGCGCCCCTGCGGGCACAGCCTCAGGAACCAGCTGGCGATGCCACAGAGGGGCAGAGATGCCCATCAGGGCAAGGAGACCAGGCTTCTCCTGCTGCAAGAGGAGACGCAGAGACTGCGCTCAGGTGGGCTCTTCCTGTTGCTGAGGGCTGAAAGGAGAGGTGAAGGCAACACCTGCATCTCCCTCCCCCACACCCCTCCCTCCCCCGTCCCCCTTAGTCCTAGGACACAAATCACAGCAACAGCCAGCAACAGGCTACCCACAAGATGCTGTGCCTCTGCGGCTGGGTTCCTTCTCCGTTTTGGACAGGGTCAGCTGCCCAGAGGAGGCAGACATTTATCGGGGCATACGCTGGAGGAACACGGCTGAAACCCTGGCCTTTTTCTGTATTAGGCTCAAAACCAAGACCTAAAACACCCTGTGTTTCATCGTGCCCTCCTTGACAGTCTCATGCGTAGCAGCACTCCTCCAGGAAGAAAATCTCCTCTGCCACAATCCCTCCTGCTCCCCTGCGACTGTACACAGCAGCAGAGGCAAGAGGAAGCTCCTCATGCTTCCCGCAGTCCACCAAGCTCCCGGGGGCGGCGGGGCAAAGGCGGGAAGTAACCAAGGGTGGAGACCAGGGAAGGACGGAAGTTTCTGGAGGCCTGAGATGGCCCGCTGAGGGCGCAGAGCCATGAAGCTGTCTTAGCAAAGAGGTGAGGCCTTCCCCTGGCGGCTGAGGGGAGCAGAAGCGCAGGGGAAGCGATGACAAGAGCCCAAGCACAACAGGCAGAGCGTGTCTTGTGTCACACAGGCCCCAGCATGTGTGCAGCCAAGCACACCGGGCTCCCTGCGCTGGCCGTGGCACGGCTGCTTGAGCCCCACAAGAACTCCACCTCTGTGCTTCCTCTCCCTGCAGAAGTGGAGCGCACAGCCACCAGCTGAGCAGCAGCCCCCTTTTTCTGGTGGGGATGCGTCAGCAGGCACGGGGTCAGTTTGAGAAAAGGGAGGGAGCCCCGAGGGGCGGCTGTTGCTGGGCCGGCATAGGTATGCCAAGGCCCCCGTAGGGGCCCAACAGAACTTGTCTGCCATCTCTTGGTGCTGGTTGAGGCATTTGGATGCTGGGAAGCTTGCGCTGGTCCGCATGGGCTTGACGTCTAGTCAGGGCGCGGCACGCTGTGCTGAACGCCTCTGTGCTGACTTGCACTGCCATTGCAGTCTCTAGGTCGAAGGAAATCGGAGAAACTCTGTTCCTCATTTCTGCTGTAGAGCAAAAGGCCATTTACACGAAAACACGCTGCTTCACGGCAAGAAAAGGACAAGGACACACTGGTGGCATCGGGGCCAGGTGCCAAATGGGTGCTGCCTACAGCCTCCTCTGTTCGGATGAACCGCCTGAGGTTATCCTGCGGGCAAGACGTGTGTGCCGCACGGCCCCAGCCATGAACAACGCTGCGTGTGTCAGGGCTCAGCGTGAGCCAGGGGCTGCCTGGGGGCCGGGGAGCCAGGGGAGACGCCAGGGCCGTCAGGGCAGGGGCCTGGTCCTCCAGGGCGCGTCCCACCTGCCCCCGGTGAGGGCGAAGGGCAGGTCGGGATTGGGAGGGGGGCAGCCCTGAGCCCAGGCCAGCCAGGCACCTCCGTGGTGACAGGGTCAGGCCGAGGCAGGGCCGTGCAGTCAGCCCACGAGGCGGGGTCTGGGTCAGCGGGGCCCCTGGCTGGGGCACCTCTGTGCCCGTGACCTAATGAGCCCCCAGAGATGACACAGTGAGGCTGAGCTCACAGTGGGACGCGCCGCATCACAGAGGTCTCCCCGGTCCCTGGCGGTGTCCGCACTTCCCTGCGAGGCCCAGGCGCTGGCTGGGTGCTGCTCACCGCTGTTCTTTGGAGCTGCTCCGCAGCAAGCAGAGCGGGCAGCAGGCAGCAGGGCCACGCTGGGGGCCCCTCGCCGTCAGGCAGAGGAGCAGGGGCCCGTTGGACAGGAGCCTGGGGCGAGGAGACGACGAGAGCGTCCTTTTCCCCTGGCTGCCGAGGCGAGCTAAGGGCAAGGGGCAAGCGAGATGGAGGGCTGCTGGACCGAGACCATCAGCCCGGAGCAGAGCTCCTTGTTCCCAACGCTGCTGCAGCTCTCCACCGAAGGTAAGGGCTTGGGGAGCTGCTTCCCCAGGGGCCGCAGAGACTCTTAGCTGTCCAAAGAGCTGTGGAGCTGGGGCTGTGAGGGTGGCTGCAGGCGGCTGGGGGCTGCCACGAGAGCCTGGCCTGGGCTGGGCTGGGCTGGGCTGGGCTGGGAGGAAAGGGGTGCCCTGTCCCAGAGGGCTGGGCCTGACATGTGTTTCCCTTGCTTTCCAGAGATTATTGCTATTTGGGACACCGTGTCCAATTACATCCTGGAAGAGCTGATGCAGGACAAGGTGGGCTGGTGTCCTGGAGGGTTTTGGCTGTCCAGGGAGCCCTGGGTGCCCGGGAGCAAGCCTTCCCCCAGCCCCACAGCTGCACACCACACCTGGCCCGCCTGCTGCACAGCAGCTTTTTGGCCAGCCGGGAGAGAAACCCCGTGCAGCTCCAGTGTGAGACAGCGTCTGGCATGTCCCAGGGCTCCCCGCTTCCCTGCGGCCCCCCACAAAAGACCGCGCAGAGAGACAGGGCTCTGTGCCAGGGCTGCTGGAAACCCCGGGGATCTTCTCTAGCTGAGGGACGTTAGTGAACCTCTCAAGGAGGGTGAGGGACAATGCGGAGAACGTGGCTCTTCTCTAAAGCCTTCCCCAAGTGCCCCTTGCACGTCAGCAGCAGAGAGGGCACAGAGCAGCGTTCCCACGCTCCGACAAACAGCACTTTTTCCCTCGCCAAAAGCCTTCCTGGTGGGCCTTTGTGTCTTTGCTGTGTGCAGGGTGTGCTGCTAGCGGGGCTCGGCACCTTCTGCACGGTCCGGGAGCCACTGCGCCCTGGCAAAGACGACGTGCTGACAGTTCGAAGGCCTGTGTTCCAGCTGGAAATGGACATGGTCTGGCTGCAGAGGCTCCAGCATCCCAAAGTGACTCTGCCTGGTGAGTTGGCAGCGGCCACCCTCTGCTTCCCCTTGCCACATCACCTGTGGGGCAGGGGGTGGCTGCTCCCTGCTCTTTGGGAGGGGCAGGCAGAAGTAGCGATGTCCAGCTCCATCGCCCCGCAGAGAGCTCTTTCCGAGAAGGACCTTTTCTCTAGGCGTTTGTACTACAGAATAGTGCTTGCACACAGTCAGGCTCTCTCTCTCTTTTTGAACTGCCCTAACAACTGCCTCCGTGCCACTCGCCTCTCTTGATGGCCCAACAATGGAAAGTTGGCCTGCTGTGGCAGTGGTGTTGTTCCTCTCCCGTGTAGACAACGTGAAGATCAAGCCGCTGAAGTACCGGCAGCTGTCCCTGGCCACCTCCTTCTCGAGGCGCGTGGTGGAAGACTGCGTGCAAGAGACCATCCGCTTGTTCTCTGCGCACGTGCGCAACAAAGAGAAGGTCGCCTTTGCCTTCAGGGACGTCGGCGTTCTGACTTGCCAGGAAGACAAAGTGCACATGAGCTTTTATGCCCGCTGCACCCGGTGGCTGGCGGACCCCTGCAGTGTAAGTTGCTCCGCTTTCCCTGCGATTTCTTTGGGAATCCTATGGAAGGATGAGCGACCTGATGTGTGTTGGCCAGCCGGGACGTGGCAGCCTACTGAAACGCCTTCCCCAGTGCTTGCCCCCACAGCCTTCTCCAGGAGCAAAGAGAGCGAGCGCCTCCTGAGTTTCTTGCCCCTTGCCCCTACAGAAAGCCTGGCAGTGTTATCAGCCGAGCTCTGTTCTTTGCTGTGCAGCTTCTCCGCACCGGCATGAGGGGCTAATGTTCTCGGCAGAGAGCTTAGAGGAGGCTTTGGAGAGGCGGCCTCCTCTTGTGGCAGGAGAATGCTCTGCTGCCTTCAGCAGCAAGGCGAGAGCTGCCTTGGAAGCCTCCCAATGGGTCTGTGTTACATTGCAGAGACTGCCTACGATAGATCTCTCCATCTCCGGCACACCTGCTGCCCTGGGGACCCGGCCTAGCCCTCTGCATGTGTTCCCGAGGTGAGTGCCTTTCCTTTGCAGCCCTTGGCTAACCGAGCAGGCGGCTTCCCGGCTGCTGCTCGGCACCGTGCACCGCCAGGGCTTGACACTCAGCATGGAGTTGGGAATAACTCACACAGAGACTGGTTCCCGCTTCACTAAAGCTCACTTTGGGCTTCTCACACGTGTCTTTGCCTGGAGTGAGCGGGAACCGTGACTGCGTTTCTCATGCCCAGCCTGCCCTCCTTCCCATCAGAGAGCAGGGACTGCACATAGAGAGGCATTTAGGCTACGCCTTCTGTCTTTTGGGGGAGAGTGCCAAAAACCAGCTCCCAAAGAGCTGTGCACGGACACAGAGGAGGGGGGGAATGCAAGAAGGACTCCGGCAGCAGTGAGGAGGATCCGTGTCCGCAAGCTGCAAAGGGGAGACAATGCCCTTCCTTCAAAGCTGGCTTGTCTTTTGGTTTCCAGGTTTCAGCTTGCTGTGCAAGGCAGCGTGGAGGCCCAGGCTGCCCCCGCCGGCTGCCCACAGGAGAAGGAGCAGGAGCTGGAAGAAGAGCTTGGGGCCGTCAGGAGCAGCAAAGGTCAGGGAAGAGATGCCTCCTGACCCGGCTGGGTCCCTGTCCCACGCTGGGTGACAGCAGCCAGGTAAAAATGCACTCCGCAAGCGGCTGCTCTCAAGAGCTTCCTTGTTTCCTCCTTCCAGAGAGGCGTCCTGGCAAGCTCCTGCCGCACCGCGAGGAGCTTTCTCTCCCCGTGCTGCCAAAGTGCGGGGAAGGCGCGAGGCGGCAAGGCATGGAGAGCAAGCCTGCTGCCAGGTGAGAGCCTTGGCGGAAGGGCTGAGGGGCACACTGGGACCTGCGCAGGAGAGACGTCCCCTTTGGACACGCCAGCCCCAGGGACTCAAAAGGCCTCCTGACACTTGTCCAGCAAAGGCTGCCTGCTTGCTGGATGCCAAGCATGCGCCAGTTTGCGGGAGAGCCTCACGTTGCCCTTGTTTTCCTCCAGGGTCATGTCACGCCCTTTTGGGGAGCTGAAGGCAAATCCTTCTTAGCAAACACCTCCTGCCCTTGTGCTAACGCGCCCTGTGGTGTCTCCTCAGGACCCTTGTGAACCAGACGGCCCCCATCCCGGGCACCTCCCCGGGGAAGCAGGTTGGCGTGCAATACCTCCCGCACCCTCCCGCCGGACCTCAGCGTGGCCGTGCCGGCGCCACTCCCAGGGGTGCAGCACAGGTGCGTGATGGGGCTCTGGGTAATCCTGGCATCTCACCCACTCGTAGGAAAGCCCTGGCCTATGAGACTCCCTCCGGAAAGGGCCCTCAGCGCGTAGCCACTGGAGCCGTCGGTGGCCTCTTTGGGTGCTACTTTTGGGCGTAGTTAGGCACTGCTTGTACAACAGCTTTTTCAGCCTGCCTTCTGCCAAAAATCCCGCAAAAGAGTGACGGTGGCGAGGCTCAAGACAAGGGGCGGGAGAGCGGGTGGAAAGCCAGCGCCAACACGCCCCTGCCTGGGCAGAATCCCTGCCCAGACAGACAAGACTAATACTCTTGCCTTTCCGCGGCCCCGCAGGATGCAGCCTGCCCTCCCACGCAGAGGTTTGGAAGAGCTGCCCACGTCTCCCTCTTGAAAGAGGAGCAGAGGCAGCACCAAGCATCGTGGGAGGAACAGCAGGCCGCACTGGAGAAAGAGGCCCGGCGTCAGGCCCAGGTACGGGATGCCTTTGACGGCCCTCTGCAAAAGGGCCTTTCCCACGTCCAGGGCGGCGGAGCCTTGCAGGCAGCCAGGGCCCAGGCGGACGGCTGCCTCCGAGGAGCTGCGCCCAAGCTGGCCCACCCCTTCCGAGGAGGGAGACGGCTGCAGCCAGAAGCGGGCCCAGAAGGAGCCAGGCGCTGCAGCGAGGGCAGCTGGCGGGGGATGCCTCCCCACTGGGCAACCTCTGCCTGCGGTGCCTGCCTTCGAGCCAGAAACCAGCTCTCGGGGGCAGCTGCCTTGAGCCCCTTGGCCCCAGACGTGCCGGCGGCAGAGCCGCAGGGGCTCCGCTCTGGTAGCCCATTGTATCAGCTCCTTGTGTAGCCTGAGTCTGGCTCTACAAGGACTAGGTGCCTCCCCTGCAGCCCAGTGCTGTCTCGCCCATTCACCCCTCCATGCTGAAACCATTTCTTCTTCTTCTCCTTGCAAAACAGATCACACTAGTGGAGCTGCAATACGCCCTCGAGCAGCGTCGTCGCCCAGACACTGACATGCCGGGGAGGCCCCCCCAACGGTAAGCGTGCGTGGGCGCGCAAGCTCAGAGCCAGGGCCTGGCACAGGCAAGGGGCTCTGACCCCCCTGCAGGTGCCAGGACCCCAAATCCCTCAGCTCCAGGACACAACCTATGACAGCCCCGGCTTTCTTCCGACGTGGGTTTGCAGGGGCTGGGGGGGCCGGAAGGCTCCCGGGAGAGCGGGAGCGGGACTTTGCCACTCCTATTGCAGGCAAGCGTCCGCACAAGCAAAGCAGAACATGCAGCTTCTGACTTCCTACAAAGTTCTTCGGGACAGGTGGAAGGAAAGGGTGGAACGAAACCAACGGAGGCTGATGGTGGAGGAGGAGTGGCGCCGGTAAATACCTGGCAACCCAGGCGCGTTCCCCCCTTTCCGCAATGCCCTTCCTGCCATGGCCCTGGGGAAAGAGGGTCTTCTCCAGCCCCGCCTGGAGAAGCACAGAAGCAGCCTTGGAGCCTGGCCTGGCCTCACACATCCCGCCCACTCCAAGGGGGTGGGGGGTGGGGGTGCACCATGACATTTCCAGCAACGTCTCCAGTGGCACAACATCCTCTTCCTGAACCCCGCAGCGCTTTGGTGATGCGCCACCTCCAGAAGAGAGAGCAGCAGGACCGTGTGCCGGGCAGTTACCACCAAGATGGCTTTTATGCGTGGAAATAAAGGGCCTTTCCGAGCTGCTGTGAGCCTTTCCTTGGTGGGCTGTGAAAGTGCAAGGGGCAGCAGGGCAGCTCCAGAGGGGACGGAAAGGGTCAGGCGGGAGCCAGGAGAGTGGGGCAGCCCCTCTGCCGGGCAGCTCTCACCCCGGCCATGCCCTAGCAGGTGACTTGGGGACTGCCACGCCAGAGAGGAGGCGAGGGAAAGGTTTTGGGGGACAGTGTGTGTGACTCAGCCGCCCAAATCCTGCCAAGCTCTTCCGGGAGCTCCAAGTCTTTGGCTCACCATGTCCCGGTCCAAAGCACTGGTACCTCTCCTCCAGGCAGGCCCTGGGGGACAGCAGCCACTCCTTGGCATGGGCCGCAGCCTGCTCCCTCAGCGTGGTGGCTGAACAGACCCCGAGGCTGGGCAGACCCCCAGCCAGACCCTGGCACCACCGGGGCCAAGGCACCACACGGGAATGCCAGAGCTCCCCCCCGCACTCCCACCACTCCCTCCACCAGCTTGCTCCCAGCAACAGACCTGTCAGCAAAGGGCAAGGGAGCCTTCCCAGGGGCTCAACTCCACTTGGGACTGCAAAGTGAAGACAGCTGGTGCCTGGTCACAGCTGCAGTCCCCAGCCTCTGCCTTGCAAGGGCTTTCTCTGCACAAGCAATGACAGGAAGAGACCCTCCATTAAAGACCCTACGCGGGATCCCACAGGAATTCCTCTGGCCCTCACGGAATAGATGTGCTCCTCTTGAGCCCCACCCATGAGCTCAGCAGGGCAGGGCTCTCGTGCCCTCGTGGGGAGGCACTGGCCATGACTTTTGGAACAGAATCCTGCAGCTTTTGCACAATCCTCGCTCAACCGTCCCAGCAAGGGCTGCGAGGGGACTGTTGGGCCACACTGTGCCCCTGCCCAAAGCACCTCTGGGCCTCGCCTTGAGACCTTGGATTCCTGCCTCGCTTCGCTAGCCTCAGGGCTGCCTTGGCCTGACACCTTGCGCTGTTAGGACTCCTCTCTTGCCGCGCAGCCTAGGCTTCTCCCTTCTCTTACCTCCTGCAAAGGGCAAAACCAAAGCCCCCGCCCAGGGCCAGGCCGCCTCTCTGAGCTCGGCTCGCTGTCAGGCTCACGCTCTTGAGCAAAGCCAGGCAGGTTCCCGCAGGGAAAGCGCGTGCCTGTGCAGCGGAAACCAATCCGCCTTGTGTAGCTAAGAGCAAAGCTGGCACTCCTGGGAGGGAATCCCGCGGCAGTCTGGCGGCTCTTTCCTGGTGGCAACTTCCGCTGCTCCAAACAAGATGCTTCCCAGTTACGGAAGAGCACAGTGCGGGCAAGACATCTTCCCTGCTCTGCCCTCTTCAGTTTGAACCCTGTCTTGCTCTCTTCTTGATGGTGCAGTTGAAGAGCACGGATTCCATCCCTTCTCTATCAATGTCATGATGAGAGCTCTGCTGTTCTTCATAGAAAACTATTTGCTGTGCGACTGAAGGGGCTGGGCTGCTGCTTGGCCATCGCTGTGAGGGAGGGAGCTGTAGAGGACAGGAGCGGAGCCCGACACCACCCCCCGGGCCCAGGGCAATTCCCGGGGCTCCGACTCCCGGCTCTCCCCAGTCCGGAGGAGAATGCCGTAGTCGGTGCTGCTATGCTGCTGGTCTGCACCAAGCTGCCCTTCCTCCTCCTCGCTCTGCCCTGGCGGGGTGACACGTGCCCAGCCTTTGAGCTGGCTATGGGGGAGGAGAGGGAAAGGCTTGGGGGGCTGGGGATCTCTGGAAGGGGGCCGGGTATGCTCCAGAAGTGGGGAGCAGGGGGCTGCACCCAGCCGCTGGCTTGGCTGAGCCCACGAGTCCTGCTGCAAATGTGGGCTCTTGACGTGGAGACCAAAGGCTGCTGCTGGGCCCCTTGGTGCTGCAGCCAGGCTGTGGCTGGGGAGAACAAGCTGGGCTCCGCCCACGTGCCCTGCTCCCAAACCCCTTGCAGGCAATCCCCCCCCTCCAAACCCCGCAGCCTTCCCCAAATCCAGAAACACCCCAAACACCACAACCCTCACTCGCGGCCCAGCCCAGATGCCCCCGGCCCCCTCAGTCCACTGCCTGAGCCCACACAGGGCCACGGGGCTCCTGGGGAGGGCGGGCTGGGCCGGGCCATGTTTTGGAACAGAAGTCTGCAAAGGCCTTGGTGTGAGGCCCTAGAGAAGAGGGATTCTCCTGGGGGCTCAGAGCAACCCACACAGGGCTCAGGGCAGGCGGAGGGAAACCCAGCCCACCACCACTAAACCCCACGGCTCTCCGTGGGGACCATCCCGGATGCTCAGGCCCAGAGCAGGAGGAGGGGCTGTGGGGGCACGGCCACATCCCAGGGCAGCCTCCATCAGGCCTCAGCTCCACAGCGGCTCTCAGCTTCAGGTGAGCTCTCTCAAGAAATACTGCTGTAATTTGAAGCCGTGCCCCGGGCATGTTCAGCAGACTTGGGCTAGGCGTACAGGAGAGAAAAGGCAGCGAGCCCAGGGTGCAGACCTAGGGCTCGCAGCACCAGGGAAGGAGCTCGGAAGGCTGAGAGAGCAACGCTGAGAAGTGAACAAGTCCTTCCCTTCACAGTGATCTGGAAAGCCACATCTCTGACTGACGCTCCTCAAGGCCGAATGGCGTTTCCTTCCACAGCAGGCCGCCTGCGAGCACGCAGAGACTAGCAAGAGGAGGCAGGCTGGGTGCAGGGGTGGTCCCAGACTTCCGTGAGCCAGGGGGCCCCTATGGGGCGGAGCGGGGCAGCAGGGATCCTGAAGGCAAGCCAGAGGTCCTTGGAGAGAATTATTCCCTTTTAGGAGGGGACAGGAAAACTGTCCTGTTTTGTTTCTTGGTGACAAACAGGGTGCTGGTCTTCTTAGCTGTGTGAACTGTGGAAGCGTCAAAAGCTTCTTTTCCGGAGGAGAGAAGGAAAGGTGTCTGGCACGCCATGGGAGGACCTTGCAGGGGCGGCATGGGGGCACCTTTCTCTCTCTGGGGCCACGGAATGGGAGCCATCGCCCTCAGGGCTGCATGCTTCGGAGGCAGGAGCTGGCGTGCCAGACCATAACGCAGGTCCCTTCCCCTGCCCTCCCAAGCCAAAACGGGCCCCTTCCGCTTGGCGGCTCCTGGGGGTTGTTCCCACCCCCGCCCCCGGCCTCCTCCTCCCTCCTCTGGCCAGGCGCCCCTGCGGGCACAGCCTCAGGAACCAGCTGGCGATGCCACAGAGGGGCAGAGATGCCCATCAGGGCAAGGAGACCAGGCTTCTCCTGCTGCAAGAGGAGACGCAGAGACTGCGCTCAGGTGGGCTCTTCCTGTTGCTGAGGGCTGAAAGGAGAGGTGAAGGCAACACCTGCATCTCCCTCCCCCACACCCCTCCCTCCCCCGTCCCCCTTAGTCCTAGGACACAAATCACAGCAACAGCCAGCAACAGGCTACCCACAAGATGCTGTGCCTCTGCGGCTGGGTTCCTTCTCCGTTTTGGACAGGGTCAGCTGCCCAGAGGAGGCAGACATTTATCGGGGCATACGCTGGAGGAACACGGCTGAAACCCTGGCCTTTTTCTGTATTAGGCTCAAAACCAAGACCTAAAACACCCTGTGTTTCATCGTGCCCTCCTTGACAGTCTCATGCGTAGCAGCACTCCTCCAGGAAGAAAATCTCCTCTGCCACAATCCCTCCTGCTCCCCTGCGACTGTACACAGCAGCAGAGGCAAGAGGAAGCTCCTCATGCTTCCCGCAGTCCACCAAGCTCCCGGGGGCGGCGGGGCAAAGGCGGGAAGTAACCAAGGGTGGAGACCAGGGAAGGACGGAAGTTTCTGGAGGCCTGAGATGGCCCGCTGAGGGCGCAGAGCCATGAAGCTGTCTTAGCAAAGAGGTGAGGCCTTCCCCTGGCGGCTGAGGGGAGCAGAAGCGCAGGGGAAGCGATGACAAGAGCCCAAGCACAACAGGCAGAGCGTGTCTTGTGTCACACAGGCCCCAGCATGTGTGCAGCCAAGCACACCGGGCTCCCTGCGCTGGCCGTGGCACGGCTGCTTGAGCCCCACAAGAACTCCACCTCTGTGCTTCCTCTCCCTGCAGAAGTGGAGCGCACAGCCACCAGCTGAGCAGCAGCCCCCTTTTTCTGGTGGGGATGCGTCAGCAGGCACGGGGTCAGTTTGAGAAAAGGGAGGGAGCCCCGAGGGGCGGCTGTTGCTGGGCCGGCATAGGTATGCCAAGGCCCCCGTAGGGGCCCAACAGAACTTGTCTGCCATCTCTTGGTGCTGGTTGAGGCATTTGGATGCTGGGAAGCTTGCGCTGGTCCGCATGGGCTTGACGTCTAGTCAGGGTGCGGCACGCTGTGCTGAACGCCTCTGTGCTGACTTGCACTGCCATTGCAGTCTCTAGGTCGAAGGAAATCGGAGAAACTCTGTTCCTCATTTCTGCTGTAGAGCAAAAGGCCATTTACACGAAAACACGCTGCTTCACGGCAAGAAAAGGACAAGGACACACTGGTGGCATCGGGGCCAGGTGCCAAATGGGTGCTGCCTACAGCCTCCTCTGTTCGGATGAACCGCCTGAGGTTATCCTGCGGGCAAGACGTGTGTGCCGCACGGCCCCAGCCATGAACAACGCTGCGTGTGTCAGGGCTCAGCGTGAGCCAGGGGCTGCCTGGGGGCCGGGGAGCCAGGGGAGACGCCAGGGCCGTCAGGGCAGGGGCCTGGTCCTCCAGGGCGCGTCCCACCTGCCCCCGGTGAGGGCGAAGGGCAGGTCGGGATTGGGAGGGGGGCAGCCCTGAGCCCAGGCCAGCCAGGCACCTCCGTGGTGACAGGGTCAGGCCGAGGCAGGGCCGTGCAGTCAGCCCACGAGGCGGGGTCTGGGTCAGCGGGGCCCCTGGCTGGGGCACCTCTGTGCCCGTGACCTAATGAGCCCCCAGAGATGACACAGTGAGGCTGAGCTCACAGTGGGACGCGCCGCATCACAGAGGTCTCCCCGGTCCCTGGCGGTGTCCGCACTTCCCTGCAAGGCCCAGGCGCTGGCTGGGTGCTGCTCACCGCTGTTCTTTGGAGCTGCTCCGCAGCAAGCAGAGCGGGCAGCAGGCAGCAGGGCCACGCTGGGGGCCCCTCGCCGTCAGGCAGAGGAGCAGGGGCCCGTTGGACAGGAGCCTGGGGCGAGGAGACGACGAGAACGTCCTTTTCCCCTGGCTGCCGAGGCGAGCTAAGGGCAAGGGGCAAGCGGGATGGAGGGCTGCTGGACCGAGACCATCAGCCCAGAGCAGAGCTCCTTGTTCCCAACGCTGCTGCAGCTCTCCACCGAAGGTAAGGGCTTGGGGAGCTGCTTCCCCAGGGGCCACAGAGACTCTTAGCTGTCCAAAGAGCTGTGGAGCTGGGGCTATGAGGGTGGCTGCAGGCGGCTGGGGGCTGCCACGAGAGCCTGGGCTGGGCTGGCCTGGGCTGGCCTGGGCTGGGCTGGGAGGAAAGGGGTGCCC
Source organism: Dromaius novaehollandiae (assembly GCF_036370855.1). Classification (NCBI taxonomy): domain Eukaryota; kingdom Metazoa; phylum Chordata; class Aves; order Casuariiformes; family Dromaiidae; genus Dromaius; species Dromaius novaehollandiae. Next base: position 1,074,101 of record NC_088109.1, read on the forward strand.
TGTCCCAGAGGGCTGGGCCTGACATGTGTTTCCCTTGCTTTCCAGAGATTATTGCTATTTGGGACGCCGTGTCCAATTACATCCTGGAAGAGCTGATGCAGGACAAGGTGGGCTGGTGTCCTGGAGGGTTTTGGCTGTCCAGGGAGCCCTGGGTGCCCGGGAGCAAGCCTTCCCCCAGCCCCACAGCTGCACACCACACCTGGCCCGCCTGCTGCACAGCAGCTTTTTGGCCAGCCGGGAGAGAAACCCCGTGCAGCTCTAGTGTGAGACAGCATCTGGCACGTCCCAGGGCTCCCCGCTTCCCTGCGGCCCCCCACAAAAGACCGCGCAGAGAGACAGGGCTCTGTGCCAGGGCTGCTGGAAACCCCGGGGATCTTCTCTAGCTGAGGGACGTTAGTGAACCTCTCAAGGAGGGTGAGGGACAATGCGGAGAACGTGGCTCTTCTCTAAAGCCTTCCCCAAGTGCCCCTTGCACGTCAGCAGCAGAGAGGGCACAGAGCAGCGTTCCCACGCTCCGACAAACAGCACTTTTTCCCTCGCCAAAAGCCTTCCTGGTGGGCCTTTGTGTCTTTGCTGTGTGCAGGGTGTGCTGCTAGCGGGGCTCGGCACCTTCTGCACGGTCCGGGAGCCACTGCGCCCTGGCAAAGACAACGTGGTGACAGTTCGAAGGCCTGTGTTCCAGCTGGAAATGGACATGGTCTGGCTGCAGAGGCTCCAGCGTCCCAAAGTGACTCTGCCTGGTGAGTTGGCAGCGGCCACCCTCTGCTTCCCCTTGCCACATCACCTGTGGGGCAGGGGGTGGCTGCTCCCTGCTCTTTGGGAGGGGCAGGCAGAAGTAGCGATGTCCAGCTCCATCGCCCCGCAGAGAGCTCTTTCCGAGAAGGACCTTTTCTCTAGGCGTTTGTACTACAGAATAGTGCTTGCACACAGTCAGGCTCTCTCTCTCTTTTTGAACTGCCCTAACAACTGCCTCCGTGCCACTCGCCTCTCTTGATGGCCCAACAATGGAAAGTTGGCCTGCTGTGGCAGTGGTGTTGTTCCTCTCCCGTGTAGACAACGTGAAGATCAAGCCGCTGAAGTACCGGCAGCTGTCCCTGGCCACCTCCTTCTCGAGGCGCGTGGTGGAAGACTGCGTGCAAGAGACCATCCGCTTGTTCTCTGCGCACGTGCGCAACAAAGAGAAGGTCGCCTTTGCCTTCAGGGACGTCGGCGTTCTGACTTGCCAGGAAGACAAAGTGCACATGAGCTTTTATGCCCGCTGCACCCGGTGGCTGGCGGACCCCTGCAGTGTAAGTTGCTCCGCTTTCCCTGCGATTTCTTTGGGAATCCTATGGAAGGACGAGCGACCTGATGTGTGTTGGCCAGCCGGGACGTGGCAGCCTACTGAAACGCCTTCCCCAGTGCTTGCCCCCACAGCCTTCTCCAGGAGCAAAGAGAGCGAGCGCCTCCTGAGTTTCTTGCCCCTTGCCCCTACAGAAAGCCTGGCAGTGTTATCAGCCGAGCTCTGTTCTTTGCTGTGCAGCTTCTCCGCACCGGCATGAGGGGCTAATGTTCTCGGCAGAGAGCTTAGAGGAGGCTTTGGAGAGGCGGCCTCCTCTTGTGGCAGGAGAATGCTCTGCTGCCTTCAGCAGCAAGGCGAGAGCTGCCTTGGAAGCCTCCCAATGGGTCTGTGTTACATTGCAGAGACTGCCTACGATAGATCTCTCCATCTCCGGCACACCTGCTGCCCTGGGGACCCGGCCTAGCCCTCTGCATGTGTTCCCGAGGTGAGTGCCTTTCCTTTGCAGCCCTTGGCTAACCGAGCAGGCGGCTTCCCGGCTGCTGCTCGGCACCGTGCACCGCCAGGGCTTGACACTCAGCATGGAGTTGGGAATAACTCACACAGTGACCGGTTCCCGCTTCACTAAAGCTCACTTTGGGCTTCTCACACGTGTCTTTGCCTGGAGTGAGCGGGAACCGTGACTGCGTTTCTCATGCCCAGCCTGCCCTCCTTCCCATCAGAGAGCAGGGACTGCACACAGAGAGGCATTTAGGCTACGCCTTCTGTCTTTTGGGGGAGAGTGCCAAAAACCAGCTCCCAAAGAGCTGTGCACGGACACAGAGGAGGGGGGATGCAAGAAGGACTCCGGCAGCAGTGAGGAGGATCCGTGTCCGCAAGCTGCAAAGGGGAGACAATGCCCTTCCTTCAAAGCTGGCTTGTCTTTTGGTTTCCAGGTTTCAGCTCGCTGTGCAAGGCAGCGTGGAGGCCCAGGCTGCCCCCGCCGGCTGCCCACAGGAGAAGGAGCAGGAGCTGGAAGAAGAGCTTGGGGCCGTCAGGAGCAGCAAAGGTCAGGGAAGAGATGCCTCCTGACCCGGCTGGGTCCCTGTCCCACGCTGGGTGACAGCAGCCAGGTAAAAATGCACTCCGCAAGCGGCTGCTCTCAAGAGCTTCCTTGTTTCCTCCTTCCAGAGAGGCGTCCTGGCAAGCTCCTGCCGCACCGCGAGGAGCTTTCTCTCCCCGTGCTGCCAAAGTGCGGGGAAGGCGCGAGGCAGCAAGGCATGGAGAGCAAGCCTGCTGCCAGGTGAGAGCCTTGGCGGAAGGGCTGAGGGGCACACTGGGACCTGCGCAGGGGAGACGTCCCCTTTGGACACGCCAGCCCCAGGGACTCAAAAGGCCTCCTGACACTTGTCCAGCAAAGGCTGCCTGCTTGCTGGATGCCAAGCATGCGCCAGTTTGCGGGAGAGCCTCACGTTGCCCTTGTTTTCCTCCAGGGTCATGTCACGCCCTTTTGGGGAGCTGAAGGCAAATCCTTCTTAGCAAACACCTCCTGCCCTTGTGCTAACGCGCCCTGTGGTGTCTCCTCAGGACCCTTGTGAACCAGACGGCCCCCATCCCGGGCACCTCCCCGGGGAAGCAGGTTGGCGTGCAATACCTCCCGCACCCTCCCGCCGGACCTCGGCGTGGCCGTGCCGGCGCCACTCCCAGGGGTGCAGCACAGGTGCGTGATGGGGCTCTGGGTAATCCTGGCATCTCACCCACTCGTAGGAAAGCCCCGGCCTATGAGACTCCCTCCGGAAAGGGCCCTCAGCACGTAGCCACTGGAGCCGTCGGTGGCCTCTTTGGGTGCTACTTTTGGGCGTAGTTAGGCACTGCTTGTACAACAGCTTTTTCAGCCTGCCTTCTGCCGAAAATCCCGCAAAAGAGTGACGGTGGAGAGGCTCAAGACAAGGGGCGGGAGAGCGGGTGGAAAGCCAGCGCCAACACGCCCCTGCCCAGAATCCCTGCCCAGACAGACAAGACTAATACTCTTGCCTTTCCGCGGCCCCGCAGGATGCAGCCTGCCCTCCCACGCAGAGGTTTGGAAGAGCTGCCCACGTCTCCCTCTTGAAAGAGGAGCAGAGGCAGCACCAAGCATCGTGGGAGGAACAGCAGGCCGCACTGGAGAAAGAGGCCCGGCGTCAGGCCCAGGTACGGGATGCCTTTGACGGCCCTCTGCAAAAGGGCCTTTCCCACGTCCAGGGCGGCGGAGCCTTGCAGGCAGCCAGGGCCCAGGCGGACGGCTGCCTCCGAGGAGCTGCGCCCAAGCTGGCCCACCCCTTCCGAGGAGGGAGACGGCTGCAGCCAGAAGCGGGCCCAGAAGGAGCCAGGCGCTGCAGCGAGGGCAGCTGGCGGGGGATGCCTCCCCACTGGGCAACCTCTGCCTGCGGTGCCTGCCTTCGAGCCAGAAACCAGCTCTCGGGGGCAGCTGCCTTGAGCCCCTTGGCCCCAGACGTGCCGGCGGCAGAGCCGCAGGGGCTCCGCTCTGGTAGCCCATTGTATCAGCTCCTTGTGTAGCCTGAGTCTGGCTCTACAAGGACTAGGTGCCTCCCCTGCAGCCCAGTGCTGTCTCGCCCATTCACCCCTCCATGCTGAAACCATTTCTTCTTCTTCTCCTTGCAAAACAGATCACACTAGTGGAGCTGCAATACGCCCTCGAGCAGCGTCGTCGCCCAGACACTGACATGCCGGGGAGGCCCCCCCAACGGTAAGCGTGCGTGGGCGCGCAAGCTCAGAGCCAGGGCCTGGCACAGGCGAGGGGCTCTGACCCCCCCTGCAGGTGCCAGGACCCCAAATCCCTCAGCTCCAGGACACAACCTACGACAGCCCCGGCTTTCTGCCGACGTGGGTTTGCAGGGGCTGGGGGGGCCGGAAGGCTCCCGGGAGAGCGGGAGCGGGACTTTGCCACTCCTATTGCAGGCAAGCGTCCGCGCAAGCAAAGCAGAATGTGCAGCTTCTGACTTCCTACAAAGTTCTTCGGGACAGGTGGAAGGAAAGGGTGGAACGAAACCAACAGAGGCTGATGGTGGAGGAGGAGCGGCGCCGGTAAATACCTGGCAACCCAGGCGCGTTCCCCCCTTTCCGCAATGCCCTTCCTGCCATGGCCCTGGGGAAAGAGGGTCTTCTCCAGCCCCGCCTGGAGAAGCACAGAAGCAGCCTTGGAGCCTGGCCTGGCCTCACACATCCCGCCCACTCCAAGGGGGTGGGGGGTGGGGGTGCACCATGACATTTCCAGCAACGTCTCCAGTGGCACAACATCCTCTTCCTGAACCCCGCAGCGCTTTGGTGATGCGCCACCTCCAGAAGAGAGAGCAGCAGGACCGTGTGCCGGGCAGTTACCACCAAGATGGCTTTTATGCGTGGAAATAAAGGGCCTTTCCGAGCTGCTGTGAGCCTTTCCTTGGTGGGCTGTGAAAGTGCAAGGGGCAGCAGGGCAGCTCCAGAGGGGACGGAAAGGGTCAGGCGGGAGCCAGGAGAGTGGGGCAGCCCCTCTGCCGGGCAGCTCTCACCCCGGCCATGCCCTAGCAGGTGACTTGGGGACTGCCACGCCAGAGAGGAGGCGAGGGAAAGGTTTTGGGAGGACAGTGTGTGTGACTCAGCCGCCCAAATCCTGCCAAGCTCTTCTGGGGGCTCCAAGTCTTTGGCTCACCACATCCCAGTCCAAAGCACTGGCACCTCTCCTCCAGGCAGGCCCTGGGGGACGGCAGCCACTCCTTGGCATGGGCCGCAGCCTGCTCCCTCAGCATTACGGCTGGGCAGACCCCCAGCCAGACTCTGGCACCGCCAGGGCCGAGGCACCACACAGGAATGCCAGAGCTCCCAGCACTCCGTCAGCTTCCTCGCCAAGGAGTGGAGTGGCTTGAGGGGAAGGGCAGAGGGTCAGTAATTGCGAGGGTGGCCACACATGCGCGGGTCAGTGTAGGGCCGAAGAGTCCTTGGCTGGGAGCACTTGCTGGTGGGCATGGCAAGGCAGTAGAGCGGCCAGGACGGCATTTCTGTTGTGAGTCATCCAGCAGGGACGGTGTCAAGGTGGAATAAGTGTGGAAGCGCAGAGGCACAGTGGTTTGGGGACTGAACTCGGCATGGCTGGGCTAGTGTAGGGCCCAAGAGAACTTGGTATGAGCACTTCTTGGTGCTGGCAGCAAGGGAGAAGTTTGGCCAGGATTGCATTGCTTCTGGAAGTCATCCTGTCAGCATGGTGTCAACCTGGGAAAAGAGAGGCAGTGCAGAGGTGCAGGTGTGCTGGGGCAGCTCCAGGCATTGCAGCACCAGTAGAGGTGCTCAAGAGGCCTGGGCTGCGAATGCCTTTTCATCGTCGTGGCAAGCAAGTACTTTGGCCCAAAACCCTTTTCTCGCGGGGATGGGCCAGCAGGCATGGTGTCAGGTTGGGAAGAGGGGGAAGCACAGGCGTGGCGGGGGAGCTGTTTCAAAGGTCTTCTCTCCTTTGTGCAATGCTGGCAGTAGACATGGTGTGAGTATGTCGCTTCAGGGGGAAGGCAGAGCGACCATTCTGGTGGGCCTACAGTCAGTATGGCAGGGCCAGAGTGCGTGAGTCAGCTCTACCACCAAGAAATGCTCACAGACTAGTACATCTGGGCCCCTACCATTGCCTTGGCATATGCCTGTCCCAGCCCCACAAGAATTCCCCTCTGCTCTTCCTTCCTCCTCCCACACTGACACCATGTCTACTGACTGATTTCCACTCTAAATGTGACACTGAAAAAATGGCTCAACCACAAAGAAGTGCTTGCAGACACGTTCTCTTGGGCCCCTACCGTTGCCTTGCCATTCCTATTCCAACCACCGAACTATTGCCCCAGTACGCTTCCTCCTTCTTCACAAACTGACACCATGCCTACAACAGATTCCAACAGGAAGGGCCACCCTGATTAACAGGCCCCCACAGCAACAAGTGCTCACGGACAAGTTCTCTCAGGCTCCTACCGGTCCCTTCACATGCACAAGTTTGTGAGGAGCGCGGAAGCGCAGAGAGGCAGTTGTTGTGGGGCTGGAATAGGCATAGCAGGGCCAGCGTAGGAGCCCAAGAGAACTTGTCTGAGAGCTCCCTATGCTGGAATGACTGGCTGGGTAGATGAGGGGAGAGCAGTGGATGTTGTCTACCTTGACTTCAGCAAGGCTTTTGACACTGTCTCCTGCAACATCCTCATAGGCACGCAGAGCAAGTGTGGGCTAGGTGAGTGGACAGTGAGGTGGGCTAGGTGAGTAGGCAGCGAACTGAAAACTGGCTGAATGGCAGAGCTCAGAGGGGTGTGATCAGTGGCATGAAGTCTTGCTGGAGGTCTGTAGCTAGCGCTCCACCCCAGGTGTCAATACTGGGTCCAATATTATTCAACTTCTTCATCAGTGACCCCGATGAGGGGACAGAGTGCACCCTCAGCAAGTTTGCTGATGACACAAAACTGGGAGGAGTGGCTGATACACCAGAGGGCTGTGCTGCCATTCAGAGGGACCTGGACAGGCTGGAGAGATGGGCACAGGGGAACCTCACAAGTTCAATAAAGGGAAGTGCAGAATGCTGCACCTAAGGAGAAATAATCCCATGCACCAGGACAGGCCGGAGGCCCACCTACTGGAAAGCAGCTCTGCAGAGAAGGACACGGGAGACCTGCTGGACAGCAAGTTGACCATGAGCCAATAACGTGGCCTTGTGGACAAGAAGGCCAATGATATGCTGGGGTGCATTAGGAAGAGCATTGCCAGCAAGTCAAGGGAGGTGATTCTCGCCCTCTACTCAGCCCTGGTGAGGCCACACCTGGAGCGTGCATCCAGTTCTGGGCTGCCCAGTGTAAAAGACATATGGAGCTACTAGAGCAAGTCCAAAGAAGGGCTGCTAAGATGATTAAGGGAGCATCACCCTCTCCATCTCCCAAGTCAAGCCAAAAGACTAACACACTGGACACAACTATTTTACCCTCAGAAGCAGAAGCTGAATGCTTTCTTCAAGCTTGCTATAAGCTTTCCATCCCAAGACAAACTCCCTGAGCTGCAACAACACGGGAGGAGGAAGGGTTCCCAACCAATCTGCGCCAGACCATATGCGCCAGACCATATGCGGACAGCGTAGAGGACACAACTGCTCACGCAATGTTGAGTCACTGCCCCAACACCCCTTCTTCATTTCCTCAGCAAAAGGGACTTCTTTTTGTTTCGCGTTTATCACTGGTGATATCGCAGTACAGGATCCCAGCTGTACAAGGGGAAGGCTCCTTACCTTGCTTGCACTGGCTGTGCTCCTGCTCTGAATTGTGGACATGCATTTCTTGGGGCAAGCCAACTTTGCTGTGTAATCATCTGCAAAGAGGAAAAGAAATATGCTTGTATGGATCACCTGGATATCACATCTGTTCACCAGCGGGGAAGTCATGCTTGCAAATAGGTGGAGGAAGGGAGAGGAAGAGCCTTAATGGAAGAGCCTCATGTGGTCAAGTTACCAAATCAATTCCCCTTGCCCTTAAACCAGACAAAGAATTTCTGCCTAGGGAAGTCATCTGCAAAATTCCACCCTAAGACTCAGACCTGACCTGAATGGTGTTCACAGAAGCACATTTTACCTTGTTTAGGAGAAAGTCATTCGGATGTTTCAGTTCACTGATATCTGCAGTCGCAGAGCACAAGGTTGGCGGGTCTGAGATTTACTGGAGATTTTGAGGCTACAGCTCTTCCTGGGTTTCCTGCTCTCTTGTCCATGGTGCTTTCATGCCCCTAAGTGACTCAGATGCCTAGAAAGAGTGGGGAAAGGGATGAAATTGTTTTCTAGAGAAAAATGAGGGCATTTCCTGGCGTTTGTTTCCTCCAGAGCCATGCAAAGCAATCCAGAAATCCTCACAGTAACACCCTGGGGAAGGAACTTTAGACCATCCCACCCACTTGCACCTTCTGGGAAAACCAGAGAAACTCACTGCCTGAAACTGCCTGAGGTGCCCCACTGTCTGGAAGCAATGCATACGACCTGAGGGACCTGACCTCTCCTTTGTCGGTCACACCAGAATCATCTTGTCTGGCCTTTTCCCCAGAAGTGTGTGCAAGGAGCACATAAACACAGACCTCAGGGGACAAGCAGATGCAAGTTTATCGTGGTTGGAACGGAAGCTGGCTCTACAAGGAAAGGCTCATGTCACAGGACAGTTAAGGTCCAAGCTATCCACAGAACAGGGTATGGCTATCTGCTAAAAAGTCCAAGCTGCAGACAAGCTGAACATCAGACAACAGAAAGGCAGGCTCGCTTTCCAAGAGCAAAGCTGGACATTATGGTGCCTTCTGGATCGGAGCACTGCTTTTAACACACACAAACACACACACGCAGCAATCCCCTTCTTTCTGCAAAGTGACACAATGAGGTTAAGTATCTACTCCTCATAAAAGTTTCTAGCCTGCTAATACTCCACGTTTTTCAAACAACCCACGCAGTAATGTTACATCTGAGAAAGTCTGCATCAAGTCTTGCTCTTCTGCTCACTCAGAAACAAAGTATGGATTGGAGAAGGAAAAAATGTCTGAGACAGTTTTTCTACCATAACACAGAGGTTCTGCCTGCAACCTGCAGGTCACTAAAACCCTCTGGCTAATGACAAAGACACAAAAGAAAAGACACCTCAGACTCTAACGGAAGCCCTGACTCTCCAGTTCAGCTCAGCAAGGCAGACTTTGTGTCTTTCCTCAACTTCTGCTGATGTTCTTCCCATGCAGATCCACTTTTCCAGGATCAGGGATTTCAAGGCAGGAAAGAGTGGCTATGGCTCACAGGAGCTGTGGTTTTCTCCCAGAATATCACCAGGCACATAGGCTATTAAGTCTCCATTGATTCACAGGAGCACATAAATCTGTTCTGAAAAAAAGCCAGACTAATTCAGGAGCTGCCCTTACTGTAGCTGATCCAGAGGACACTGATCCACACCACTCACTTGTATTTCACGTGACACTGGCATGTCTGAAATTGTTTCTCCTTCTGCAGGGCTTTTCCCTTCCTCTGTAGTTTCTGGAGGGTCACTGTCTTCTGCTGTGAACTGTTTCTGGAGGGTCTTGAGCAGAGCTTTCTTCCTCACAGCACCTAGATGCCCCTTGGAAGGAAGACAGGCCATGCTTATTCTGTAATTCATGCTGTAATTCATGCTGTTCCAGTCCATGAGCTCCAGCTCCGGCTGGCTTGCAGCCATGTCTGTGCCTTACCATGGGCCCCGATTATCCAGACCTGGTCCCTGACACGCAGGCTGACCTCCCAGCCAGACCTCAGCTCTGCCTCACCACCACGGATCTGCACGGCCAGCTGGGCTCCTGGCTGGAGCTGGCCCCCATCCCTGCGCCTGCCCTGCTCCCTTTGCTCCAGGACTGCGGTCTCTCTGAAGGGTAGCACAACCATCCTGTGTATCAGCCACTCCTCCCACTTGTGTATCATCTCCAAACTTGCCAAGGGTGCCCTCTGCCTCATCGTCCAAGTCATTAATCAAGAGGTTAAACACTATTGGCCACAGTACCGACCCTGGGGCACACCTTCAGCGACTGTACCGCTGATCACAACCCTCTGAGACCGGCAGGTCAGCCAGCTTTTTACCTCACTGCCCACTCATCTAGCCCTTACTTTGTGAGCTTGTCTATGAGGATGGCACAGGAGACAGTGTCAGAAGTCTTACTAAGGTCAAGATGAACAACATCCACTGCTCTCCCCTCATCCACCAAGCCAGCCACCTCATCATAGAAGGCTATCGGGGTTGTCAGGCATAATTTCCCCTGTGTGAAGCCATGCTGACTACTCCTGATCACCTCTTGTTCTTAAAATATTTGGAAATGGCTTCCAGGATAAGCTGCTCCATGACCTTCCCAGGGAATGAGGTGAGTCTGGCCTGTAGTTCCCCAGATCCTTCTTCTTGCCCTTCTTGAAGACAGGAGGGACATTTGCTTTCTTCCAGGCCTCAGGAACCTCCTTCAGTCGCCACAACCTTTCAAACATAATCGAGAGTGGCCTCACAATGACATCGGCCAGCTCCCTCAGCACTCGTGGGTGCATCCTGTCAGGTCCCATGGACTTGCGTATGTCCAGTTGGTTTAATTGTTCCCAAACCTGATCCTCCTCCACCAAGGGTAAGGCGTCTTTGCTCCAGACTTTCCCACTGGTACCAGTGCCCTGGGATTTCTGAAGACCTGTCTGATCAGTAAAGACCTGAGGGAAGAAGGCCTTGAGTACCTCGGCTTCTTCTGTGCCCCTTCTCTTCAGATCCCTTGCCCCATTCAGCAATGGGCCCACATATCCCCAAGTCTTCCTTTTTGCTGCTGCTATCCCTTCTTGTTGCCCTCCGTTCCTGCAGGGAGAGCAGGAGCCATCCTCTTGTTGCCGGAAGTCACCACCTTCCAGCCTTTGCCATCATGGGAGTCTCCATTTCCCACTCCAAAATGCACCAGCTGCCTGCCCTTCATTTGGGACGGTTGGGGGGTTAGGTTCCTGAAGCTGCAGGGTCTTGGGGAAGATCCAGTCCATCTCTCTCTGTCATCTCTGAGGCTGTGCTCTGCTGACTTCCTCCTGCACCTCCTTTACTTGGCGACACACATCCTCCACCCGCGCACTCCTCCTGCAGAAAAGGATGCCGTCTTCCCCTGCCCCAGCCTCAGCAAGAGGCCCCAGGCCTCCCAGCAGCTGAAGACCTTGGACCTGCCTTCTATCACGCATGCTTGCTGCGGGATTCACGGGCTCAGACAAGCCCGCAACAGGACGCAGTCCCCTGCTCCCCACCTCTGGGGCAGCCAGCAGCCCTTTCCTGGGGTCCCCAGCCCTCCAAGCCTGCTCCTCCACAGCTGGTTCAAAAGCCAGGCATATGCCACTTCCAGGGCCCAGTGAGGAAGAGGAAGGACAGCTGCCTGCTACTGGAGTAGCAGCACCATGCACCACTAGTAACTACGCGATTCTCCTTTGTATTCGGGAGAGCCAGGAGTCAGAGCCCAAAGAATTGTCCTGAACCCAGAGGGTTGTGCCAGGCTCGATCCCCGTCCTCTACAGCTTCCTCCATCACAGAGATGGCCAAGAACCAGACCAGCCCCTCTATTTGCACAGCAAATGTTTTTGTGTTAATAACAACATAACCATCATAATGACATCAATTAGAAGGGATGGAGCACATATTCTTCAATTTTGCCATCAAGACTGTAAGGAGAGAGGGTTTAAACTGAGTATGAAATGGCATGTTTCAGGGCAGGATTTGGACAATGTCTTCCCCATGCTGTGATCTTCCATAGCTGGGAATGATCTCATTTTGAGCCAAGGAAGTTGCCATCAGGAAAGAGTTGCCAGGCCGCGGGGGGCTTGCCCATAGGAGCACCAGTTTTGCTTCAGCTGCAGAAGGCAGGTCTGTTTCTGCAGCGCAGGCACGCACTTTCCCTGCAGGAACACTCCTGGGCTTGCTCAAGGCAGTAAGCAAACGAAGGAGCCGAGCTTAAAGCGGCCCCGTGTCCATTTGATAGCAGCATTGCCCCAGGAGCAGAAAGCAGTGCCTCTGTGCCCAGAGTTACTTCAGAAATGGCAGGATTGAAGGGCCTTTCCAGGGGCCCTGCTTCTTCCCTTTCTGTGGTCGGTACAGTGAGTGTAAGGACAGTCTGGAAAGCTCCCTCTGGGACAAAACGAGCACTGGAGGGCCTCCGAGGAGTGTACAGCCCCATCAGCACCTAGGTACGAGGCCAGCTACGCTGCTATCGCCATGCTCAGCACTGCCATGCAGCCCCATTGTCTCCTCCCAGCCCCTCTGCCCACCCTGGGCAGACCAGGCAGCTGGACCTTGTAGGACATTACAGCATCTGGACATAGATTACATTACAGCATACTGGACAGGACGGGACAGGATGGGGCCATCCTCCTTTAGGCATCAAACCAGGCTCTTTGTCTTTAAAAGTCCTCAGCAAGGTCCCTGCAGCCAACCTACCTCCTCTTCCTGGTCTCTGCACGGTTGCGGGGGGACTCCCACAGAAGGAAGACTTCGTGCCCCTGCACTACTTGCTTTCCAGATCGCTGTGAAAGGAAGGACTCGTTCACTGCTTGGGGTTGCTCCTCCAGCCTGCCCACCCCGCCCCGGCGCTGTGAGCCCCGCTCCGCACCCCGGGGTCTCTGCCTCTCCTCTCCCATGCGCCTGCCCAAAGGCTCCCGCAGGCGCCAGGGCCGTGGCTCCCCGTTACTCAAGCATTTCTGCAGAGAGCTCCCCTGAAGCTGTGGCCTGCGGCGCTGAGGCCTCACGGAGGCCAGCGCGGGACGTGGCCGTGCCCCCGGGACCCTGCTGTCCCGGCCCCGGGAGCGGCCCCGGTGCGTGGGGGCGGCAGGGGTTCCCTCGGCGGCCCTGAGCCCCGCGGGGGTTGCGCCGAGCCCTGCCGGCTGGGGCCGCGCCTCAAGGGCTTCCGAGACTCTCGGAGAAGCGCGGCGCCCCGGGGGCGGCTCGGCAGCGGGGTGCCGAGGCGCGGGCGGCGGCGAGGCCGGGCCCGAGGCGGCGGCGGGGCCCGAGGCGGCGGGGCCCAGGCCGCGGCCGCCGCCCGTCTCCCGGCAACGCGGGCGGCGCGCGCCGCCTGCGCGCCATGGCCCTCGCGGCTCGCCGTAGCGCGGCGGCGGCAGTGAGCGGCGCGGCCGGCCCCGCGGTGAGTGAGGGGCCGCCCGGCCCCGGTCCTGGTCCCTGGCAGCCCTCCCGGCCCCGGGCAGCCCTCCCGGCCCCTCGGCGCGGCGGCCCTGCCGCCCGGCCCGGTGGCGGCGCTGTGCCCGGCCCTGTCCCCGGCCCTGCGCTGCCCTGCCCGCGGGGGCCGGGGAGGCTGTGCCCCGGCCGAGGCCCGGTGGCAGGTTGGGGTGCGGGAGGCCGGGGCAGGGCCGCGCTGTGCGGCCCTTTTCGGGGAGCGCTGCCAGAATGCCAGAGCTCCCCCCAGCACTCCCACCACTCCCCCCACCAGCTTGCTCCCAGCAACAGACCTGTCAGCAAAGGGCAAGGGAGCCTTCCCAGGGGCTCAACTCCACTTGGGACTGCAAAGTGAAGACAGCTGGTGCCTGGTCACAGCCGCAGTCACACAGTGACCGGTTCCCGCTTCACTAAAGTTCACTTTGGGCTTCTCACACGTGTCTTTGCCTGGAGTGAGCGGGAACCGTGACTGCGTTTCTCATGCCCAGCCTGCCCTCCTTCCCATCAGAGAGCAGGGACTGCACACAGAGAGGCATTTAGGCTACGCCTTCTGTCTTTTGGGGGAGAGTGCCAAAAACCAGCTCCCAAAGAGCTGTGCACGGACACAGAGGAGGGGGGATGCAAGAAGGACTCCGGCAGCAGTGAGGAGGATCCGTGTCCGCAAGCTGCAAAGGGGAGACAATGCCCTTCCTTCAAAGCTGGCTTGTCTTTTGGTTTCCAGGTTTCAGCTCGCTGTGCAAGGCAGCGTGGAGGCCCAGGCTGCCCCCGCCGGCTGCCCACAGGAGAAGGAGCAGGAGCTGGAAGAAGAGCTTGGGGCCGTCAGGAGCAGCAAAGGTCAGGGAAGAGATGCCTCCTGACCCGGCTGGGTCCCTGTCCCACGCTGGGTGACAGCAGCCAGGTAAAAATGCACTCCGCAAGCGGCTGCTCTCAAGAGCTTCCTTGTTTCCTCCTTCCAGAGAGGCGTCCTGGCAAGCTCCTGCCGCACCGCAAGGAGCTTTCTCTCCCCGTGCTGCCAAAGTGCGGGGAAGGCGCGAGGCGGCAAGGCATGGAGAGCAAGCCTGCTGCCAGGTGAGAGCCTTGGCGGAAGGGCTGAGGGGCACACTGGGACCTGCGCAGGAGAGACGTCCCCTTTGGACACGCCGGCCCCAGGGACTCAAAAGGCCTCCTGACACTTGTCCAGCAAAGGCTGCCTGCTTGCTGGATGCCAAGCATGCGCCAGTTTGCGGGAGAGCCTCACGTTGCCCTTGTTTTCCTCCAGGGTCATGTCACGCCCTTTTGGGGAGCTGAAGGCAAATCCTTCTTAGCAAACACCTCCTGCCCTTGTGCTAACGCGCCCTGTGGTGTCTCCTCAGGACCCCTGTGAACCAGACGGCCCCCATCCCGGGCACCTCCCCGGGGAAGCAGGTTGGCGTGCAATACCTCCCGCACCCTCCCGCCAGACCTCAGCGTGGCCGTGCCGGCGCCACTCCCAGGGGTGCAGCACAGGTGCGTGATGGGGCTCTGGGTAATCCTGGCATCTCACCCACTCGTAGGAAAGCCCTGGCCTATGAGACTCCCTCCGGAAAGGGCCCTCAGCGCGTAGCCACTGGAGCCGTCGGTGGCCTCTTTGGGTGCTACTTTTGGGCGTAGTTAGGCACTGCTTGTACAACAGCTTTTTCAGCCTGCCTTCTGCCGAAAATCCCGCAAAAGAGTGACGGTGGCGAGGCTCAAGACAAGGGGCGGGAGAGCGGGTGGAAAGCCAGCGCCAACACGCCCCTGCCCAGAATCCCTGCCCAGACAGACAAGACTAATACTTTTGCCTTTCCGCGGCCCCGCAGGATGCAGCCTGCCCTCCCACGCAGAGGTTTGGAAGAGCTGCCCACGTCTCCCTCTTGAAAGAGGAGCAGAGGCAGCACCAAGCATCGTGGGAGGAACAGCAGGCCGCACTGGAGAAAGAGGCCCGGCGTCAGGCCCAGGTACGGGATGCCTTTGACGGCCCTCTGCAAAAGGGCCTTTCCCACGTCCAGGGCGGCGGAGCCTTGCAGGCAGCCAGGGCCCAGGCGGACGGCTGCCTCCGAGGAGCTGCGCCCAAGCTGGCCCACCCCTTCCGAGGAGGGAGACGGCTGCAGCCAGAAGCGGGCCCAGAAGGAGCCAGGCGCTGCAGCGAGGGCAGCTGGCGGGGGATGCCTCCCCACTGGGCAACCTCTGCCTGCGGTGGGCGCGCAAGCTCAGAGCCAGGGCCTGGCACAGGCGAGGGGCTCTGACCCCCCCTGCAGGTGCCAGGACCCCAAATCCCTCAGCTCCAGGACACAACCTACGACAGCCCCGGCTTTCTGCCGACGTGGGTTTGCAGGGGCTGGGGGGGCCGGAAGGCTCCCGGGAGAGCGGGAGCGGGACTTTGCCACTCCTATTGCAGGCAAGCGTCCGCGCAAGCAAAGCAGAACATGCAGCTTCTGACTTCCTACAAAGTTCTTCGGGACAGGTGGAAGGAAAGGGTGGAACGAAACCAATGGAGGCTGATGGTGGAGGAGGAGCGGCGCCGGTAAATACCTGGTAACCCAGGCGCGTTCCCCCCTTTCCGCAATGCCCTTCCTGCCATGGCCCTGGGGAAAGAGGGTCTTCTCCAGCCCCGCCTGGAGAAGCACAGAAGCAGCCTTGGAGCCTGGCCTGGCCTCACACATCCCGCCCACTCCAAGGGGGTGGGGGGTGGGGGTGCACCATGACATTTCCAGCAACGTCTCCAGTGGCACAACATCCTCTTCCTGAACCCCGCAGCGCTTTGGTGATGCGCCACCTCCAGAAGAGAGAGCAGCAGGACCGTGTGCCGGGCAGTTACCACCAAGATGGCTTTTATGCGTGGAAATAAAGGGCCTTTCCGAGCTGCTGTGAGCCTTTCCTTGGTGGGCTGTGAAAGTGCAAGGGGCAGCAGGGCAGCTCCAGAGGGGACGGAAAGGGTCAGGCGGGAGCCAGGAGAGTGGGGCAGCCCCTCTGCCGGGCAGCTCTCACCCCGGCCATGCCCTAGCAGGTGACTTGGGGACTGCCACGCCAGAGAGGAGGCGAGGGAAAGGTTTTGGGGGGACAGTGTGTGTGACTCAGCCGCCCAAATCCTGCCAAGCTCTTCCGGGAGCTCCAAGTCTTTGGCTCACCATGTCCCGGTCCAAAGCACTGGTACCTCTCCTCCAGGCAGGCCCTGGGGGACGGCAGCCACTCCTTGGCATGGGCCGCAGCCTGCTCCCTCAGCGTGGCGGCTGAACAAACCCCGAGGCTGGGCAGACCCCCAGCCAGACCCTGGCACCACCGGGGCCAAGGCACCACACGGGAATGCCAGAGCTCCCCCCAGCACTCCCACCACTCCCTCCACCAGCTTGCTCCCAGCAACAGACCTGTCAGCAAAGGGCAAGGGAGCCTTCCCAGGGGCTCAACTCCACTTGGGACTGCAAAGTGAAGACAGCTGGTGCCTGGTCACAGCCGCAGTCCCCAGCCTCTGCCTTGCAAGGGCTTTCTCTGCACAAGCAATGACAGGAAGAGACCCTCCATTAAAGACCCTATGCAGGATCCCACAGGAATTCCTCTGGCCCTCACGGAATAGATGTGCTCCTCTTGAGCCCCACCCATGAGCTCAGCAGGGCAGGGCTCTCGTGCCCTCGTGGGGAGGCACTGGCCATGACTTTTGGAACAGAATCCTGCAGCTTTTGCACAATCCTCGCTCAACCGTCCCAGCAAGGGCTGCGAGGGGACTGTTGGGCCACACTGTGCCCCTGCCCAAAGCACCTCTGGGCCTCGCCTTGAGACCTTGGATTCCTGCCTCGCTTCGCTAGCCTCAGGGCTGCCTTGGCCTGACACCTTGCGCTGTTAGGACTCCTCTCTTGCCGCGCAGCCTAGGCTTCTCCCTTCTCTTACCTCCTGCAAAGGGCAAAACCAAAGCCCCCGCCCAGGGCCAGGCCGCCTCTCTGAGCTCGGCTCGCTGTCAGGCTCACGCTCTTGAGCAAAGCCAGGCAGGTTCCCGCAGGGAAAGCGCGTGCCTGTGCAGCGGAAACCAATCCGCCTTGTGTAGCTAAGAGCAAAGCTGGCACTCCTGGGAGGGAATCCCGCGGCAGTCTGGCGGCTCTTTCCTGGTGGCAACTTCCGCTGCTCCAAACAAGATGCTTCCCAGTTACGGAAGAGCACAGTGCGGGCAAGACATCTTCCCTGCTCTGCCCTCTTCAGTTTGAACCCTGTCTTGCTCTCTTCTTGATGGTGCAGTTGAAGAGCACGGATTCCATCCCTTCTCTATCAATGTCATGATGAGAGCTCTGCTGTTCTTCATAGAAAACTATTTGCTGTGCGACTGAAGGGGCTGGGCTGCTGCTTGGCCATCGCTGTGAGGGAGGGAGCTGTAGAGGACAGGAGCGGAGCCCGACACCACCCCCCGGGCCCAGGGCAATTCCCGGGGCTCCGACTCCCGGCTCTCCCCAGTCCGGAGGAGAATGCCGTAGTTGGTGCTGCTATGCTGCTGGTCTGCGCCAAGCTGCCCTTCCTCCTCCTCGCTCTGCCCTGGCGGGGTGACACGTGCCCAGCCTTTGAGCTGGCTATGGGGGAGGAGAGGGAAAGGCTTGGGGGGCTGGGGACCTCTGGAAGGGGGCCGGGTATGCTCCAGAAGTGGGGAGCAGGGGGCTGCACCCAGCCGCTGGCTTGGCTGAGCCCACGAGTCCTGCTGCAAATGTGGGCTCTTGACGTGGAGACCAAAGGCTGCTGCTGGGCCCCTTGGTGCTGCAGCCAGGCTGTGGCTGGGGAGAACAAGCTGGGCTCCGCCCGCGTGCCCTGCTCCCAAACCCCTTGCAGGCAATCCCCACCCCCCCCCAAACCCCGCAGCCTTCCCCAAATCCAGAAACACCCCAAACACCACAACCCTCACTTGCGGCCCAGCCCAGATGCCCCCGGCCCCCTCAGTCCACTGCCTGAGCCCACACAGGGCCACGGGGCTCCTGGGGAGGGCGGGCTGGGCCGGGCCATGTTTTGGAACAGAAGTCTGCAAAGGCCTTGGTGTGAGGCCCTAGAGAAGAGGGATTCTCCTGGGGGCTCAGAGCAACCCACACAGGGCTCAGGGCAGGCGGAGGGAAACCCAGCCCACCACCACTAAACCCCACGGCTCTCCGTGGGGACCATCCCGGGTGCTCAGGCCCAGAGCAGGAGGAGGGGCTGTGGGGGCACAGCCACATCCCAGGGCAGCCTCCATCAGGCCTCAGCTCCACAGCGGCTCTCAGCTTCAGGTGAGCTCTCTCAAGAAATACTGCTGTAATTTGAAGCCGTGCCCCGGGCATGTTCAGCAGACTTGGGCTAGGCGTACAGGAGAGAAAAGGCAGCGAGCCCAGGGTGCAGACCTAGGGCTCGCAGCACAAGGGAAGGAGCTCGGAAGGCTGAGAGAGCAACGCTGAGAAGTGAACAAGTCCTTCCCTTCACAGTGATCTGGAAAGCCACATCTCTGACTGACGCTCCTCAAGGCCGAATGGCGTTTCCTTCCACAGCAGGCCGCCTGCGAGCACACAGAGACTAGCAAGAGGAGGCAGGCTGGGTGCAGGGGTGGTCCCAGACTTCTGTGAGCCAGGGGGCCCCTATGGGGCAGAGCGGGGCAGCAGGGATCCTGAAGGCAAGCCAGAGGTCCTTGGAGAGAATTATTCCCTTTTAGGAGGGGACAGGAAAACTGTCCTGTTTTGTTTCTTGGTGACAAACAGGGTGCTGGTCTTCTTAGCTGTGTGAACTGTGGAAGCGTCAAAAGCTTCTTTTCCGGAGGAGAGAAGGAAAGGTGTCTGGCACGCCATGGGAGGACCTTGCAGGGGCGGCATGGGGGCACCTTTCTCTCTCTGGGGCCACGGAATGGGAGCCATCGCCCTCAGGGCTGCATGCTTCGGAGGCAGGAGCTGGCGTGCCAGACCATAACGCAGGTCCCTTCCCCTGCCCTCCCAAGCCAAAACGGGCCCCTTCCGCTTGGCGGCTCCTGGGGGTTGTTCCCACCCCCGCCCCCGGCCTCCTCCTCCCTCCTCTGGCCAGGCGCCCCTGCGGGCACAGCCTCAGGAACCAGCTGGCGATGCCACAGAGGGGCAGAGATGCCCATCAGGGCAAGGAGACCAGGCTTCTCCTGCTGCAAGAGGAGACACAGAGACTGCGCTCAGGTGGGCTCTTCCTGTTGCTGAGGGCTGAAAGGAGAGGTGAAGGCAACACCTGCATCTCCCTCCCCCACACCCCTCCCTCCCCCGTCCCCCTTAGTCCTAGGACACAAATCACAGCAACAGCCAGCAACAGGCTACCCACAAGATGCTGTGCCTCCGCGGCTGGGTTCCTTCTCCGTTTTGGACAGGGTCAGCTGCCCAGAGGAGGCAGACATTTATCGGGGCATACGCTGGAGGAACACGGCTGAAACCCTGGCCTTTTTCTGTATTAGGCTCAAAACCAAGACCTAAAACACCCTGTGTTTCATCGTGCCCTCCTTGACAGTCTCATGCGTAGCAGCACTCCTCCAGGAAGAAAATCTCCTCTGCCACAATCCCTCCTGCTCCCCTGCGACTGTACACAGCAGCAGAGGCAAGAGGAAGCTCCTCATGCTTCCCGCAGTCCACCAAGCTCCCGGGGGCGGCGGGGCAATGGCGGGAAGTAACCAAGGGTGGAGACCAGGGAAGGACGGAAGTTTCTGGAGGCCTGAGATGGCCCGCTGAGGGCGCAGAGCCATGAAGCTGTCTTAGCAAAGAGGTGAGGCCTTCCCCTGGCGGCTGAGGGGAGCAGAAGCGCAGGGGAAGCGATGACAAGAGCCCAAGCACAACAGGCAGAGCGTGTCTTGTGTCACACAGGCCCCAGCATGTGTGCAGCCAAGCACACCGGGCTCCCTGCGCTGGCCGTGGCACGGCTGCTTGAGCCCCACAAGAACTCCACCTCTGTGCTTCCTCTCCCTGCAGAAGTGGAGCGCACAGCCACCAGCTGAGCAGCAGCCCCCTTTTTCTGGTGGGGATGCGTCAGCAGGCACGGGGTCAGTTTGAGAAAAGGGAGGGAGCCCCGAGGGGCGGCTGTTGCTGGGCCGGCATAGGTATGCCAAGGCCCCCGTAGGGGCCCAACAGAACTTGTCTGCCATCTCTTGGTGCTGGTTGAGGCATTTGGATGCTGGGAAGCTTGCGCTGGTCCGCATGGGCTTGACGTCTAGTCAGGGCGCGGCACGCTGTGCTGAACGCCTCTGTGCTGACTTGCACTGCCATTGCAGTCTCTAGGTCGAAGGAAATCGGAGAAACTCTGTTCCTCATTTCTGCTGTAGAGCAGAAGGCCATTTACACGAAAACACGCTGCTTCACGGCAAGAAAAGGACAAGGACACACTGGGGGCATCGGGGCCAGGTGCCAAATGGGTGCTGCCTACAGCCTCCTCTGTTCGGATGAACCGCCTGAGGTTATCCTGCGGGCAAGACGTGTGTGCCGCACGGCCCCAGCCATGAACAACGCTGCGTGTGTCAGGGCTCAGCGTGAGCCAGGGGCTGCCTGGGGGCCGGGGAGCCAGGGGAGACGCCAGGGCCGTCAGGGCAGGGGCCTGGTCCTCCAGGGCGCGTCCCACCTGCCCCCGGTGAGGGCGAAGGGCAGGTCGGGATTGGGAGGGGGGCAGCCCTGAGCCCAGGCCAGCCAGGCACCTCCGTGGTGACAGGGTCAGGCCGAGGCAGGGCCGTGCAGTCAGCCCACGAGGCGGGGTCTGGGTCAGCGGGGCCCCTGGCTGGGGCACCTCTGTGCCCGTGACCTAATGAGCCCCCAGAGATGACACAGTGAGGCTGAGCTCACAGTGGGACGCGCCGCATCACAGAGGTCTCCCTGGTCCCTGGCGGTGTCCGCACTTCCCTGCGAGGCCCAGGCGCTGGCTGGGTGCTGCTCACCGCTGTTCTTTGGAGCTGCTCCGCAGCAAGCAGAGCGGGCAGCAGGCAGCAGGGCCACGCTGGGGGCCCCTCGCCGTCAGGCAGAGGAGCAGGGGCCCGTTGGACAGGAGCCTGGGGCGAGGAGACGACGAGAACGTCCTTTTCCCCTGGCTGCCGAGTCGAGCTAAGGGCAAGGGGCAAGCGGGATGGAGGGCTGCTGGACCGAGACCATCAGCCTGGAGCAGAGCTCCTTGTTCCCAACGCTGCTGCAGCTCTCCACCGAAGGTAAGGGCTTGGGGAGCTGCTTCCCCAGGGGCCGCAGAGACTCTTAGCTGTCCAAAGAGCTGTGGAGCTGGGGCTGTGAGGGTGGCTGCAGGCGGCTGGGGGCTGCCACGAGAGCCTGGCCTGGGCTGGGCTGGGCTGGGCTGGGAGGAAAGGGGTGCCCTGTCCCAGAGGGCTGGGCCTGACATGTGTTTCCCTTGCTTTCCAGAGATTATTGCTATTTGGGACGCCGTGTCCAATTACATCCTGGAAGAGCTGATGCAGGACAAGGTGGGCTGGTGTCCTGGAGGGTTTTGGCTGTCCAGGGAGCCCTGGGTGCCCGGGAGCAAGCCTTCCTTCCCCCAGCCCCACAGCTGCACACCACACCTGGCCCGCCTGCTGCACAGCAGCTTTTTGGCCAGCCGGGAGAGAAACCCCGTGCAGCTCTAGTGTGAGACAGCATCTGGCACGTCCCAGGGCTCCCCGCTCCCCTGCGGCCCCCCACTAAAGACCGCGCAGAGAGACAGGGCTCTGTGCCAGGGCTGCTGGAAACCCCGGGGATCTTCTCTAGCTGAGGGACGTTAGTGAACCTCTCAAGGAGGGTGAGGGACAATGCGGAGAACGTGGCTCTTCTCTAAAGCCTTCCCCAAGTGCCCCTTGCACGTCAGCAGCAGAGAGGGCACAGAGCAGCGTTCCCACGCTCCGACAAACAGCACTTTTTCCCTCGCCAAAAGCCTTCCTGGTGGGCCTTTGTGTCTTTGCTGTGTGCAGGGTGTGCTGCTAGCGGGGCTCGGCACCTTCTGCACGGTCCGGGAGCCACTGCGCCCTGGCAAAGACAACGTGGTGACAGTTCGAAGGCCTGTGTTCCAGCTGGAAATGGACATGGTCTGGCTGCAGAGGCTCCAGCGTCCCAAAGTGACTCTGCCTGGTGAGTTGGCAGCGGCCACCCTCTGCTTCCCCTTGCCACATCACCTGTGGGGCAGGGGGTGGCTGCTCCCTGCTCTTTGGGAGGGGCAGGCAGAAGTAGCGATGTCCAGCTCCATCGCCCCGCAGAGAGCTCTTTCCGAGAAGGACCTTTTCTCTAGGCGTTTGTACTACAGAATAGTGCTTGCACACAGTCAGGCTCTCTCTCTCTTTTTGAACTGCCCTAACAACTGCCTCCGTGCCACTCGCCTCTCTTGATGGCCCAACAATGGAAAGTTGGCCTGCTGTGGCAGTGGTGTTGTTCCTCTCCCGTGTAGACAACGTGAAGATCAAGCCGCTGAAGTACCGGCAGCTGTCCCTGGCCACCTCCTTCTCGAGGCGCGTGGTGGAAGACTGCGTGCAAGAGACCATCCGCTTGTTCTCTGCGCACGTGCGCAACAAAGAGAAGGTCGCCTTTGCCTTCAGGGACGTCGGCGTTCTGACTTGCCAGGAAGACAAAGTGCACATGAGCTTTTATGCCCGCTGCACCCGGTGGCTGGCGGACCCCTGCAGTGTAAGTTGCTCCGCTTTCCCTGCGATTTCTTTGGGAATCCTATGGAAGGACGAGCGACCTGATGTGTGTTGGCCAGCCGGGACGTGGCAGCCTACTGAAACGCCTTCCCCAGTGCTTGCCCCCACAGCCTTCTCCAGGAGCAAAGAGAGCGAGCGCCTCCTGAGTTTCTTGCCCCTTGCCCCTACAGAAAGCCTGGCAGTGTTATCAGCCGAGCTCTGTTCTTTGCTGTGCAGCTTCTCCGCACCGGCATGAGGGGCTAATGTTCTCGGCAGAGAGCTTAGAGGAGGCTTTGGAGAGGCGGCCTCCTCTTGTGGCAGGAGAATGCTCTGCTGCCTTCAGCAGCAAGGCGAGAGCTGCCTTGGAAGCCTCCCAATGGGTCTGTGTTACATTGCAGAGACTGCCTACGATAGATCTCTCCATCTCCGGCACACCTGCTGCCCTGGGGACCCGGCCTAGCCCTCTGCATGTGTTCCCGAGGTGAGTGCCTTTCCTTTGCAGCCCTTGGCTAACCGAGCAGGCGGCTTCCTGGCTGCTGCTCGGCACCGTGCACCGCCAGGGCTTGACACTCAGCATGGAGTTGGGAATAACTCACACAGTGACTGGTTCCCGCTTCACTAAAGCTCACTTTGGGCTTCTCACACGTGTCTTTGCCTGGAGTGAGCGGGAACCGTGACTGCGTTTCTCATGCCCAGCCTGCCCTCCTTCCCATCAGAGAGCAGGGACTGCACACAGAGAGGCATTTAGGCTACGCCTTCTGTCTTTTGGGGGAGAGTGCCAAAAACCAGCTCCCAAAGAGCTGTGCACGGACACAGAGGAGGGGGGATGCAAGAAGGACTCCGGCAGCAGTGAGGAGGATCCGTGTCCGCAAGCTGCAAAGGGGAGACAATGCCCTTCCTTCAAAGCTGGCTTGTCTTTTGGTTTCCAGGTTTCAGCTCGCTGTGCAAGGCAGCGTGGAGGCCCAGGCTGCCCCCGCCGGCTGCCCACAGGAGAAGGAGCAGGAGCTGGAAGAAGAGCTTGGGGCCGTCAGGAGCAGCAAAGGTCAGGGAAGAGATGCCTCCTGACCCGGCTGGGTCCCTGTCCCACGCTGGGTGACAGCAGCCAGGTAAAAATGCACTCCGCAAGCGGCTGCTCTCAAGAGCTTCCTTGTTTCCTCCTTCCAGAGAGGCGTCCTGGCAAGCTCCTGCCGCACCGCAAGGAGCTTTCTCTCCCCGTGCTGCCAAAGTGCGGGGAAGGCGCGAGGCGGCAAGGCATGGAGAGCAAGCCTGCTGCCAGGTGAGAGCCTTGGCGGAAGGGCTGAGGGGCACACTGGGACCTGCGCAGGAGAGACGTCCCCTTTGGACACGCCGGCCCCAGGGACTCAAAAGGCCTCCTGACACTTGTCCAGCAAAGGCTGCCTGCTTGCTGGATGCCAAGCATGCGCCAGTTTGCGGGAGAGCCTCACGTTGCCCTTGTTTTCCTCCAGGGTCATGTCACGCCCTTTTGGGGAGCTGAAGGCAAATCCTTCTTAGCAAACACCTCCTGCCCTTGTGCTAACGCGCCCTGTGGTGTCTCCTCAGGACCCCTGTGAACCAGACGGCCCCCATCCCGGGCACCTCCCCGGGGAAGCAGGTTGGCGTGCAATACCTCCCGCACCCTCCCGCCGGACCTCGGCGTGGCCGTGCCGGCGCCACTCCCAGGGGTGCAGCACAGGTGCGTGATGGGGCTCTGGGTAATCCTGGCATCTCACCCACTCGTAGGAAAGCCCCGGCCTATGAGACTCCCTCCGGAAAGGGCCCTCAGCACGTAGCCACTGGAGCCGTCGGTGGCCTCTTTGGGTGCTACTTTTGGGCGTAGTTAGGCACTGCTTGTACAACAGCTTTTTCAGCCTGCCTTCTGCCGAAAATCCCGCAAAAGAGTGACGGTGGCGAGGCTCAAGACAAGGGGCGGGAGAGCGGGTGGAAAGCCAGCGCCAACACGCCCCTGCCCAGAATCCCTGCCCAGACAGACAAGACTAATACTCTTGCCTTTCCGCGGCCCCGCAGGATGCAGCCTGCCCTCCCACACAGAGGTTTGGAAGAGCTGCCCACGTCTCCCTCTTGAAAGAGGAGCAGAGGCAGCACCAAGCATCGTGGGAGGAACAGCAGGCCGCACTGGAGAAAGAGGCCCGGCGTCAGGCCCAGGTACGGGATGCCTTTGACGGCCCTCTGCAAAAGGGCCTTTCCCACGTCCAGGGCGGCGGAGCCTTGCAGGCAGCCAGGGCCCAGGCGGACGGCTGCCTCCGAGGAGCTGCGCCCAAGCTGGCCCACCCCTTCCGAGGAGGGAGACGGCTGCAGCCAGAAGCGGGCCCAGAAGGAGCCAGGCGCTGCAGCGAGGGCAGCTGGCGGGGGATGCCTCCCCACTGGGCAACCTCTGCCTGCGGTGCCTGCCTTCGAGCCAGAAACCAGCTCTCGGGGGCAGCTGCCTTGAGCCCCTTGGCCCCAGACGTGCCGGCGGCAGAGCCGCAGGGGCTCCGCTCTGGTAGCCCATTGTATCAGCTCCTTGTGTAGCCTGAGTCTGGCTCTACAAGGACTAGGTGCCTCCCCTGCAGCCCAGTGCTGTCTCGCCCATTCACCCCTCCATGCTGAAACCATTTCTTCTTCTTCTCCTTGCAAAACAGATCACACTAGTGGAGCTGCAATACGCCCTCGAGCAGCGTCGTCGCCCAGACACTGACATGCCGGGGAGGCCCCCCCAACGGTAAGCGTGCGTGGGCGCGCAAGCTCAGAGCCAGGGCCTGGCACAGGCGAGGGGCTCTGACCCCCCCTGCAGGTGCCAGGACCCCAAATCCCTCAGCTCCAGGACACAACCTACGACAGCCCCGGCTTTCTGCCGACGTGGGTTTGCAGGGGCTGGGGGGGCCGGAAGGCTCCCGGGAGAGCGGGAGCGGGACTTTGCCACTCCTATTGCAGGCAAGCGTCCGCGCAAGCAAAGCAGAATGTGCAGCTTCTGACTTCCTACAAAGTTCTTCGGGACAGGTGGAAGGAAAGGGTGGAACGAAACCAACAGAGGCTGATGGTGGAGGAGGAGCGGCGCCGGTAAATACCTGGCAACCCAGGCGCGTTCCCCCCTTTCCGCAATGCCCTTCCTGCCATGGCCCTGGGGAAAGAGGGTCTTCTCCAGCCCCGCCTGGAGAAGCACAGAAGCAGCCTTGGAGCCTGGCCTGGCCTCACACATCCCGCCCACTCCAAGGGGGTGGGGGGTGGGGGTGCACCATGACATTTCCAGCAACGTCTCCAGTGGCACAACATCCTCTTCCTGAACCCCGCAGCGCTTTGGTGATGCGCCACCTCCAGAAGAGAGAGCAGCAGGACCGTGTGCCGGGCAGTTACCACCAAGATGGCTTTTATGCGTGGAAATAAAGGGCCTTTCCGAGCTGCTGTGAGCCTTTCCTTGGTGGGCTGTGAAAGTGCAAGGGGCAGCAGGGCAGCTCCAGAGGGGACGGAAAGGGTCAGGCGGGAGCCAGGAGAGTGGGGCAGCCCCTCTGCCGGGCAGCTCTCACCCCGGCCATGCCCTAGCAGGTGACTTGGGGACTGCCACGCCAGAGAGGAGGCGAGGGAAAGGTTTTGGGGGGACAGTGTGTGTGACTCAGCCGCCCAAATCCTGCCAAGCTCTTCCGGGAGCTCCAAGTCTTTGGCTCACCATGTCCCGGTCCAAAGCACTGGTACCTCTCCTCCAGGCAGGCCCTGGGGGACAGCAGCCACTCCTTGGCATGGGCCGCAGCCTGCTCCCTCAGCGTGGCGGCTGAACAGACCCCGAGGCTGGGCAGACCCCCAGCCAGACCCTGGCACCACCGGGGCCAAGGCACCACACGGGAATGCCAGAGCTCCCCCCAGCACTCCCACCACTCCCTCCACCAGCTTGCTCCCAGCAACAGACCTGTCAGCAAAGGGCAAGGGAGCCTTCCCAGGGGCTCAACTCCACTTGGGACTGCAAAGTGAAGACAGCTGGTGCCTGGTCACAGCTGCAGTCCCCAGCCTCTGCCTTGCAAGGGCTTTCTCTGCACAAGCAATGACAGGAAGAGACCCTCCATTAAAGACCCTATGCGGGATCCCACAGGAATTCCTCTGGCCCTCACGGAATAGATGTGCTCCTCTTGAGCCCCACCCGTGAGCTCAGCAGGGCAGGGCTCTCGTGCCCTCGTGGGGAGGCACTGGCCATGACTTTTGGAACAGAATCCTGCAGCTTTTGCACAATCCTCGCTCAACCGTCCCAGCAAGGGCTGCGAGGGGACTGTTGGGCCACACTGTGCCCCTGCCCAAAGCACCTCTGGGCCTCTCCTTGAGACCTTGGATTCCTGCCTCGCTTCGCTAGCCTCAGGGCTGCCTTGGCCTGACACCTTGCGCTGTTAGGACTCCTCTCTTGCCGCGCAGCCTAGGCTTCTCCCTTCTCTTACCTCCTGCAAAGGGCAAAACCAAAGCCCCCGCCCAGGGCCAGGCCGCCTCTCTGAGCTCGGCTCGCTGTCAGGCTCACGCTCTTGAGCAAAGCCAGGCAGGTTCCCGCAGGGAAAGCGCGTGCCTGTGCAGCGGAAACCAATCCGCCTTGTGTAGCTAAGAGCAAAGCTGGCACTCCTGGGAGGGAATCCCGTGGCAGTCTGGCGGCTCTTTCCTGGTGGCAACTTCCGCTGCTCCAAACAAGATGCTTCCCAGTTACGGAAGAGCACAGTGCGGGCAAGACATCTTCCCTGCTCTGCCCTCTTCAGTTTGAACCCTGTCTTGCTCTCTTCTTGATGGTGCAGTTGAAGAGCACGGATTCCATCCCTTCTCTATCAATGTCATGATGAGAGCTCTGCTGTTCTTCATAGAAAACTATTTGCTGTGCGACTGAAGGGGCTGGGCTGCTGCTTGGCCATCGCTGTGAGGGAGGGAGCTGTAGAGGACAGGAGCGGAGCCCGACACCACCCCCCGGGCCCAGGGCAATTCCCGGGGCTCCGACTCCCGGCTCTCCCCAGTCCGGAGGAGAATGCCGTAGTTGGTGCTGCTATGCTGCTGGTCTGCACCAAGCTGCCCTTCCTCCTCCTCGCTCTGCCCTGGCGGGGTGACACGTGCCCAGCCTTTGAGCTGGCTATGGGGGAGGAGAGGGAAAGGCTTGGGGGGCTGGGGACCTCTGGAAGGGGGCCGGGTATGCTCCAGAAGTGGGGAGCAGGGGGCTGCACCCAGCCGCTGGCTTGGCTGAGCCCACGAGTCCTGCTGCAAATGTGGGCTCTTGACGTGGAGACCAAAGGCTGCTGCTGGGCCCCTTGGTGCTGCAGCCAGGCTGTGGCTGGGGAGAACAAGCTGGGCTCCGCCCGCGTGCCCTGCTCCCAAACCCCTTGCAGGCAATCCCCCCCCCCCCAAAACCCCGCAGCCTTCCCCAAATCCAGAAACACCCCAAACACCACAACCCTCACTCGCGGCCCAGCCCAGATGCCCCCGGCCCCCTCAGTCCACTGCCTGAGCCCACACAGGGCCACGGGGCTCCTGGGGAGGGCGGGCTGGGCCGGGCCATGTTTTGGAACAGAAGTCTGCAAAGGCCTTGGTGTGAGGCCCTAGAGAAGAGGGATTCTCCTGGGGGCTCAGAGCAACCCACACAGGGCTCAGGGCAGGCGGAGGGAAACCCAGCCCACCACCACTAAACCCCACGGCTCTCCGTGGGGACCATCCCGGATGCTCATGCCCAGAGCAGGAGGAGGGGCTGTGGGGGCACGGCCACATCCCAGGGCAGCCTCCATCAGGCCTCAGCTCCACAGCGGCTCTCAGCTTCAGGTGAGCTCTCTCAAGAAATACTGCTGTAATTTGAAGCCGTGCCCCGGGCATGTTCAGCAGACTTGGGCTAGGCGTACAGGAGAGAAAAGGCAGCGAGCCCAGGGTGCAGACCTAGGGCTCGCAGCACCAGGGAAGGAGCTCGGAAGGCTGAGAGAGCAACGCTGAGAAGTGAACAAGTCCTTCCCTTCACAGTGATCTGGAAAGCCACATCTCTGACTGACGCTCCTCAAGGCCGAATGGCGTTTCCTTCCACAGCAGGCCGCCTGCGAGCACGCAGAGACTAGCAAGAGGAGGCAGGCTGGGTGCAGGGGTGGTCCCAGACTTCCGTGAGCCAGGGGGCCCCTATGGGGCGGAGCGGGGCAGCAGGGATCCTGAAGGCAAGCCAGAGGTCCTTGGAGAGAATTATTCCCTTTTAGGAGGGGACAGGAAAACTGTCCTGTTTTGTTTCTTGGTGACAAACAGGGTGCTGGTCTTCTTAGCTGTGTGAACTGTGGAAGCGTCAAAAGCTTCTTTTCCGGAGGAGAGAAGGAAAGGTGTCTGGCACGCCATGGGAGGACCTTGCAGGGGCGGCATGGGGGCACCTTTCTCTCTCTGGGGCCACGGAATGGGAGCCATCGCCCTCAGGGCTGCATGCTTCGGAGGCAGGAGCTGGCGTGCCAGACCATAACGCAGGTCCCTTCCCCTGCCCTCCCAAGCCAAAACGGGCCCCTTCCGCTTGGCGGCTCCTGGGGGTTGTTCCCACCCCCGCCCCCGGCCTCCTCCTCCCTCCTCTGGCCAGGCGCCCCTGCGGGCACAGCCTCAGGAACCAGCTGGCGATGCCACAGAGGGGCAGAGATGCCCATCAGGGCAAGGAGACCAGGCTTCTCCTGCTGCAAGAGGAGACACAGAGACTGCGCTCAGGTGGGCTCTTCCTGTTGCTGAGGGCTGAAAGGAGAGGTGAAGGCAACACCTGCATCTCCCTCCCCCACACCCCTCCCTCCCCCGTCCCCCTTAGTCCTAGGACACAAATCACAGCAACAGCCAGCAACAGGCTACCCACAAGATGCTGTGCCTCCGCGGCTGGGTTCCTTCTCCGTTTTGGACAGGGTCAGCTGCCCAGAGGAGGCAGACATTTATCGGGGCATACGCTGGAGGAACACGGCTGAAACCCTGGCCTTTTTCTGTATTAGGCTCAAAACCAAGACCTAAAACACCCTGTGTTTCATCGTGCCCTCCTTGACAGTCTCATGCGTAGCAGCACTCCTCCAGGAAGAAAATCTCCTCTGCCACAATCCCTCCTGCTCCCCTGCGACTGTACACAGCAGCAGAGGCAAGAGGAAGCTCCTCATGCTTCCCGCAGTCCACCAAGCTCCCGGGGGCGGCGGGGCAATGGCGGGAAGTAACCAAGGGTGGAGACCAGGGAAGGACGGAAGTTTCTGGAGGCCTGAGATGGCCCGCTGAGGGCGCAGAGCCATGAAGCTGTCTTAGCAAAGAGGTGAGGCCTTCCCCTGGCGGCTGAGGGGAGCAGAAGCGCAGGGGAAGCGATGACAAGAGCCCAAGCACAACAGGCAGAGCGTGTCTTGTGTCACACAGGCCCCAGCATGTGTGCAGCCAAGCACACCGGGCTCCCTGCGCTGGCCGTGGCACGGCTGCTTGAGCCCCACAAGAACTCCACCTCTGTGCTTCCTCTCCCTGCAGAAGTGGAGCGCACAGCCACCAGCTGAGCAGCAGCCCCCTTTTTCTGGTGGGGATGCGTCAGCAGGCACGGGGTCAGTTTGAGAAAAGGGAGGGAGCCCCGAGGGGCGGCTGTTGCTGGGCCGGCATAGGTATGCCAAGGCCCCCGTAGGGGCCCAACAGAACTTGTCTGCCATCTCTTGGTGCTGGTTGAGGCATTTGGATGCTGGGAAGCTTGCGCTGGTCCGCATGGGCTTGACGTCTAGTCAGGGCGCGGCACGCTGTGCTGAACGCCTCTGTGCTGACTTGCACTGCCATTGCAGTCTCTAGGTCGAAGGAAATCGGAGAAACTCTGTTCCTCATTTCTGCTGTAGAGCAAAAGGCCATGTACACGAAAACACGCTGCTTCACGGCAAGAAAAGGACAAGGACACACTGGGGGCATCGGGGCCAGGTGCCAAATGGGTGCTGCCTACAGCCTCCTCTGTTCGGATGAACCGCCTGAGGTTATCCTGCGGGCAAGACGTGTGTGCCGCACGGCCCCAGCCATGAACAACGCTGCGTGTGTCAGGGCTCAGCGTGAGCCAGGGGCTGCCTGGGGGCCGGGGAGCCAGGGGAGACGCCAGGGCCGTCAGGGCAGGGGCCTGGTCCTCCAGGGCGCGTCCCACCTGCCCCCGGTGAGGGCGAAGGGCAGGTCGGGATTGGGAGGGGGGCAGCCCTGAGCCCAGGCCAGCCAGGCACCTCCGTGGTGACAGGGTCAGGCCGAGGCAGGGCCGTGCAGTCAGCCCACGAGGCGGGGTCTGGGTCAGCGGGGCCCCTGGCTGGGGCACCTCTGTGCCCGTGACCTAATGAGCCCCCAGAGATGACACAGTGAGGCTGAGCTCACAGTGGGACGCGCCGCATCACAGAGGTCTCCCTGGTCCCTGGCGGTGTCCGCACTTCCCTGCGAGGCCCAGGCGCTGGCTGGGTGCTGCTCACCGCTGTTCTTTGGAGCTGCTCCGCAGCAAGCAGAGCGGGCAGCAGGCAGCAGGGCCACGCTGGGGGCCCCTCGCCGTCAGGCAGAGGAGCAGGGGCCCGTTGGACAGGAGCCTGGGGCGAGGAGACGACGAGAACGTCCTTTTCCCCTGGCTGCCGAGTCGAGCTAAGGGCAAGGGGCAAGCAAGATGGAGGGCTGCTGGACCGAGACCATCAGCCCGGAGCAGAGCTCCTTGTTCCCAACGCTGCTGCAGCTCTCCACCGAAGGTAAGGGCTTGGGGAGCTGCTTCCCCAGGGGCCGCAGAGACTCTTAGCTGTCCAAAGAGCTGTGGAGCTGGGGCTGAGGGTGGCTGCAGGCGGCTGGGGGCTGCCACGAGAGCCTGGCCTGGGCTGGGCTGGGCTGGCCTGGGCTGGGCTGGGAGGAAAGGGGTGCCCTGTCCCAGAGGGCTGGGCCTGACATGTGTTTCCCTTGCTTTCCAGAGATTATTGCTATTTGGGACGCCGTGTCCAATTACATCCTGGAAGAGCTGATGCAGGACAAGGTGGGCTGGTGTCCTGGAGGGTTTTGGCTGTCCAGGGAGCCCTGGGTGCCCGGGAGCAAGCCTTCCCCCAGCCCCACAGCTGCACACCACACCTGGCCCGCCTGCTGCACAGCAGCTTTTTGGCCAGCCGGGAGAGAAACCCCGTGCAGCTCTAGTGTGAGACAGCATCTGGCACGTCCCAGGGCTCCCTGCTCCCCTGCGGCCCCCCACTAAAGACCGCGCAGAGAGACAGGGCTCTGTGCCAGGGCTGCTGGAAACCCCGGGGATCTTCTCTAGCTGAGGGACGTTAGTGAACCTCTCAAGGAGGGTGAGGGACAATGCGGAGAACGTGGCTCTTCTCTAAAGCCTTCCCCAAGTGCCCCTTGCACGTCAGCAGCAGAGAGGGCACAGAGCAGCGTTCCCACGCTCCGACAAACAGCACTTTTTCCCTCGCCAAAAGCCTTCCTGGTGGGCCTTTGTGTCTTTGCTGTGTGCAGGGTGTGCTGCTAGCGGGGCTCGGCACCTTCTGCACGGTCCGGGAGCCACTGCGCCCTGGCAAAGACGACGTGCTGACAGTTCGAAGGCCTGTGTTCCAGCTGGAAATGGACATGGTCTGGCTGCAGAGGCTCCAGCGTCCCAAAGTGACTCTGCCTGGTGAGTTGGCAGCGGCCACCCTCTGCTTCCCCTTGCCACATCACCTGTGGGGCAGGGGGTGGCTGCTCCCTGCTCTTTGGGAGGGGCAGGCAGAAGTAGCGATGTCCAGCTCCATCGCCCCGCAGAGAGCTCTTTCCGAGAAGGACCTTTTCTCTAGGCGTTTGTACTACAGAATAGTGCTTGCACACAGTCAGGCTCTCTCTCTCTTTTTGAACTGCCCTAACAACTGCCTCCGTGCCACTCGCCTCTCTTGATGGCCCAACAATGGAAAGTTGGCCTGCTGTGGCAGTGGTGTTGTTCCTCTCCCGTGTAGACAACGTGAAGATCAAGCCGCTGAAGTACCGGCAGCTGTCCCTGGCCACCTCCTTCTCGAGGCGCGTGGTGGAAGACTGCGTGCAAGAGACCATCCGCTTGTTCTCTGCGCACGTGCGCAACAAAGAGAAGGTCGCCTTTGCCTTCAGGGACGTCGGCGTTCTGACTTGCCAGGAAGACAAAGTGCACATGAGCTTTTATGCCCGCTGCACCCGGTGGCTGGCGGACCCCTGCAGTGTAAGTTGCTCCGCTTTCCCTGCGATTTCTTTGGGAATCCTATGGAAGGACGAGCGACCTGATGTGTGTTGGCCAGCCGGGACGTGGCAGCCTACTGAAACGCCTTCCCCAGTGCTTGCCCCCACAGCCTTCTCCAGGAGCAAAGAGAGCGAGCGCCTCCTGAGTTTCTTGCCCCTTGCCCCTACAGAAAGCCTGGCAGTGTTATCAGCCGAGCTCTGTTCTTTGCTGTGCAGCTTCTCCGCACCGGCATGAGGGGCTAATGTTCTCGGCAGAGAGCTTAGAGGAGGCTTTGGAGAGGCGGCCTCCTCTTGTGGCAGGAGAATGCTCTGCTGCCTTCAGCAGCAAGGCGAGAGCTGCCTTGGAAGCCTCCCAATGGGTCTGTGTTACATTGCAGAGACTGCCTACGATAGATCTCTCCATCTCCGGCACACCTGCTGCCCTGGGGACCCGGCCTAGCCCTCTGCATGTGTTCCCGAGGTGAGTGCCTTTCCTTTGCAGCCCTTGGCTAACCGAGCAGGCGGCTTCCCGGCTGCTGCTCGGCACCGTGCACCACCAGGGCTTGACACTCAGCATGGAGTTGGGAATAACTCACACAGTGACTGGTTCCCGCTTCACTAAAGCTCACTTTGGGCTTCTCACACGTGTCTTTGCCTGGAGTGAGCGGGAACCGTGACTGCGTTTCTCATGCCCAGCCTGCCCTCCTTCCCATCAGAGAGCAGGGACTGCACACAGAGAGGCATTTAGGCTACGCCTTCTGTCTTTTGGGGGAGAGTGCCAAAAACCAGCTCCCAAAGAGCTGTGCACGGACACAGAGGAGGGGGGATGCAAGAAGGACTCCGGCAGCAGTGAGGAGGATCCGTGTCCGCAAGCTGCAAAGGGGAGACAATGCCCTTCCTTCAAAGCTGGCTTGTCTTTTGGTTTCCAGGTTTCAGCTCGCTGTGCAAGGCAGCGTGGAGGCCCAGGCTGCCCCCGCCGGCTGCCCACAGGAGAAGGAGCAGGAGCTGGAAGAAGAGCTTGGGGCCGTCAGGAGCAGCAAAGGTCAGGGAAGAGATGCCTCCTGACCCGGCTGGGTCCCTGTCCCACGCTGGGTGACAGCAGCCAGGTAAAAATGCACTCCGCAAGCGGCTGCTCTCAAGAGCTTCCTTGTTTCCTCCTTCCAGAGAGGCGTCCTGGCAAGCTCCTGCCGCACCGCAAGGAGCTTTCTCTCCCCGTGCTGCCAAAGTGCGGGGAAGGCGCGAGGCGGCAAGGCATGGAGAGCAAGCCTGCTGCCAGGTGAGAGCCTTGGCGGAAGGGCTGAGGGGCACACTGGGACCTGCGCAGGGGAGACGTCCCCTTTGGACACGCCAGCCCCAGGGACTCAAAAGGCCTCCTGACACATGTCCAGCAAAGGCTGCCTGCTTGCTGGATGCCAAGCATGCGCCAGTTTGCGGGAGAGCCTCACGTTGCCCTTGTTTTCCTCCAGGGTCATGTCACGCCCTTTTGGGGAGCTGAAGGCAAATCCTTCTTAGCAAACACCTCCTGCCCTTGTGCTAACGCGCCCTGTGGTGTCTCCTCAGGACCCCTGTGAACCAGACGGCCCCCATCCCGGGCACCTCCCCGGGGAAGCAGGTTGGCGTGCAATACCTCCCGCACCCTCCCGCCGGACCTCGGCGTGGCCGTGCCGGCGCCACTCCCAGGGGTGCAGCACAGGTGCGTGATGGGGCTCTGGGTAATCCTGGCATCTCACCCACTCGTAGGAAAGCCCCGGCCTATGAGACTCCCTCCGGAAAGGGCCCTCAGCACGTAGCCACTGGAGCCGTCGGTGGCCTCTTTGGGTGCTACTTTTGGGCGTAGTTAGGCACTGCTTGTACAACAGCTTTTTCAGCCTGCCTTCTGCCAAAAATCCCGCAAAAGAGTGACGGTGGCGAGGCTCAAGACAAGGGGCGGGAGAGCGGGTGGAAAGCCAGCGCCAACACGCCCCTGCCCAGAATCCCTGCCCAGACAGACAAGACTAATACTCTTGCCTTTCCGCGGCCCCGCAGGATGCAGCCTGCCCTCCCACGCAGAGGTTTGGAAGAGCTGCCCACGTCTCCCTCTTGAAAGAGGAGCAGAGGCAGCACCAAGCATCGTGGGAGGAACAGCAGGCCGCACTGGAGAAAGAGGCCCGGCGTCAGGCCCAGGTACGGGATGCCTTTGACGGCCCTCTGCAAAAGGGCCTTTCCCACGTCCAGGGCGGCGGAGCCTTGCAGGCAGCCAGGGCCCAGGCGGACGGCTGCCTCCGAGGAGCTGCGCCCAAGCTGGCCCACCCCTTCCGAGGAGGGAGACGGCTGCAGCCAGAAGCGGGCCCAGAAGGAGCCAGGCGCTGCAGCGAGGGCAGCTGGCGGGGGATGCCTCCCCACTGGGCAACCTCTGCCTGCGGTGCCTGCCTTCGAGCCAGAAACCAGCTCTCGGGGGCAGCTGCCTTGAGCCCCTTGGCCCCAGACGTGCCGGCGGCAGAGCCGCAGGGGCTCCGCTCTGGTAGCCCATTGTATCAGCTCCTTGTGTAGCCTGAGTCTGGCTCTACAAGGACTAGGTGCCTCCCCTGCAGCCCAGTGCTGTCTCGCCCATTCACCCCTCCATGCTGAAACCATTTCTTCTTCTTCTCCTTGCAAAACAGATCACACTAGTGGAGCTGCAATACGCCCTCGAGCAGCGTCGTCGCCCAGACACTGACATGCCGGGGAGGCCCCCCCAACGGTAAGCGTGCGTGGGCGCGCAAGCTCAGAGCCAGGGCCTGGCACAGGCGAGGGGCTCTGACCCCCCCTGCAGGTGCCAGGACCCCAAATCCCTCAGCTCCAGGACACAACCTACGACAGCCCCGGCTTTCTTCCAATGTGGGTTTGCAGGGGCTGGGGGGGCCGGAAGGCTCCCGGGAGAGCGGGAGCGGGACTTTGCCACTCCTATTGCAGGCAAGCGTCCGCGCAAGCAAAGCAGAACATGCAGCTTCTGACTTCCTACAAAGTTCTTCGGGACAGGTGGAAGGAAAGGGTGGAACGAAACCAACGGAGGCTGATGGTGGAGGAGGAGCGGCACCGGTAAATACCTGGCAACCCAGGCGCGTTCCCCCCTTTCCGCAATGCCCTTCCTGCCATGGCCCTGGGGAAAGAGGGTCTTCTCCAGCCCCGCCTGGAGAAGCACAGAAGCAGCCTTGGAGCCTGGCCTGGCCTCACACATCCCACCCACTCCAAGGGGGTGGGGGGTGGGGGTGCACCATGACATTTCCAGCAACGTCTCCAGTGGCACAACATCCTCTTCCTGAACCCCGCAGCGCTTTGGTGATGCGCCACCTCCAGAAGAGAGAGCAGCAGGACCGTGTGCCGGGCAGTTACCACCAAGATGGCTTTTATGCGTGGAAATAAAGGGCCTTTCCGAGCTGCTGTGAGCCTTTCCTTGGTGGGCTGTGAAAGTGCAAGGGGCAGCAGGGCAGCTCCAGAGGGGACGGAAAGGGTCAGGCGGGAGCCAGGAGAGTGGGGCAGCCCCTCTGCCGGGCAGCTCTCACCCCGGCCATGCCCTAGCAGGTGACTTGGGGACTGCCACGCCAGAGAGGAGGCGAGGGAAAGGTTTTGGGGGGACAGTGTGTGTGACTCAGCCGCCCAAATCCTGCCAAGCTCTTCCGGGAGCTCCAAGTCTTTGGCTCACCATGTCCCGGTCCAAAGCACTGGTACCTCTCCTCCAGGCAGGCCCTGGGGGACAGCAGCCACTCCTTGGCATGGGCCGCAGCCTGCTCCCTCAGCGTGGCGGCTGAACAGACCCCGATGCTGGGCAGACCCCCAGCCAGACCCTGGCACCACCGGGGCCAAGGCACCACACGGGAATGCCAGAGCTCCCCCCAGCACTCCCACCACTCCCTCCACCAGCTTGCTCCCAGCAACAGACCTGTCAGCAAAGGGCAAGGGAGCCTTCCCAGGGGCTCAACTCCACTTGGGACTGCAAAGTGAAGACAGCTGGTGCCTGGTCACAGCTGCAGTCCCCAGCCTCTGCCTTGCAAGGGCTTTCTCTGCACAAGCAATGACAGGAAGAGACCCTCCATTAAAGACCCTATGCAGGATCCCACAGGAATTCCTCTGGCCCTCACGGAATAGATGTGCTCCTCTTGAGCCCCACCCATGAGCTCAGCAGGGCAGGGCTCTCGTGCCCTCGTGGGGAGGCACTGGCCATGACTTTTGGAACAGAATCCTGCAGCTTTTGCACAACCCTCGCTCAACCGTCCCAGCAAGGGCTGCGAGGGGACTGTTGGGCCACACTGTGCCCCTGCCCAAAGCACCTCTGGGCCTCGCCTTGAGACCTTGGATTCCTGCCTCACCAGCCTCAGGGCTGCCTTGGCCTGACACCTTGCGCTGTTAGGACTCCTCTCTTGCCGCGCAGCCTAGGCTTCTCCCTTCTCTTACCTCCTGCAAAGGGCAAAACCAAAGCCCCCGCCCAGGGCCAGGCCGCCTCTCTGAGCTCGGCTCGCTGTCAGGCTCACGCTCTTGAGCAAAGCCAGGCAGGTTCCCGCAGGGAAAGCGCGTGCCTGTGCAGCGGAAACCAATCCGCCTTGTGTAGCTAAGAGCAAAGCTGGCACTCCTGGGAGGGAATCCCGTGGCAGTCTGGCGGCTCTTTCCTGGTGGCAACTTCCGCTGCTCCAAACAAGATGCTTCCCAGTTACAGAAGAGCACAGTGCGGGCAAGACATCTTCCCTGCTCTGCCCTCTTCAGTTTGAACCCTGTCTTGCTCTCTTCTTGATGGTGCAGTTGAAGAGCACGGATTCCATCCCTTCTCTATCAATGTCATGATGAGAGCTCTGCTGTTCTTCATAGAAAACTATTTGCTGTGCGACTGAAGGGGCTGGGCTGCTGCTTGGCCATCGCTGTGAGGGAGGGAGCTGTAGAGGACAGGAGCGGAGCCCGACACCACCCCCGGGCCCAGGGCAATTCCCGGGGCTCCGACTCCCGGCTCTCCCCAGTCCGGAGGAGAATGCCGTAGTTGGTGCTGCTATGCTGCTGGTCTGCGCCAAGCTGCCCTTCCTCCTCCTCGCTCTGCCCTGGCGGGGTGACACGTGCCCAGCCTTTGAGCTGGCTATGGGGGAGGAGAGGGAAAGGCTTGGGGGGCTGGGGACCTCTGGAAGGGGGCCGGGTATGCTCCAGAAGTGGGGAGCAGGGGGCTGCACCCAGCCGCTGGCTTGGCTGAGCCCACGAGTCCTGCTGCAAATGTGGGCTCTTGACGTGGAGACCAAAGGCTGCTGCTGGGCCCCTTGGTGCTGCAGCCAGGCTGTGGCTGGGGAGAACAAGCTGGGCTCCGCCCGCGTGCCCTGCTCCCAAACCCCTTGCAGGCAATCCCCCCCCCCCCAAAACCCCGCAGCCTTCCCCAAATCCAGAAACACCCCAAACACCACAACCCTCACTTGTGGCCCAGCCCAGATGCCCCCGGCCCCCTCAGTCCACTGCCTGAGCCCACACAGGGCCACGGGGCTCCTGGGGAGGGCGGGCTGGGCCGGGCCATGTTTTGGAACAGAAGTCTGCAAAGGCCTTGGTGTGAGGCCCTAGAGAAGAGGGATTCTCCTGGGGGCTCAGAGCAACCCACACAGGGCTCAGGGCAGGCGGAGGGAAACCCAGCCCACCACCACTAAACCCCACGGCTCTCCGTGGGGACCATCCCGGGTGCTCAGGCCCAGAGCAGGAGGAGGGGCTGTGGGGGCACGGCCACATCCCAGGGCAGCCTCCATCAGGCCTCAGCTCCACAGCGGCTCTCAGCTTCAGGTGAGCTCTCTCAAGAAATACTGCTGTAATTTGAAGCCGTGCCCCGGGCATGTTCAGCAGACTTGGGCTAGGCGTACAGGAGAGAAAAGGCAGCGAGCCCAGGGTGCAGACCTAGGGCTCGCAGCACCAGGGAAGGAGCTCGGAAGGCTGAGAGAGCAACGCTGAGAAGTGAACAAGTCCTTCCCTTCACAGTGATCTGGAAAGCCACATCTCTGACTGACGCTCCTCAAGGCCGAATGGCGTTTCCTTCCACAGCAGGCCGCCTGCGAGCACGCAGAGACTAACAAGAGGAGGCAGGCTGGGTGCAGGGGTGGTCCCAGACTTCCGTGAGCCAGGGGGCCCCTATGGGGCGGAGCGGGGCAGCAGGGATCCTGAAGGCAAGCCAGAGGTCCTTGGAGAGAATTATTCCCTTTTAGGAGGGGACAGGAAAACTGTCCTGTTTTGTTTCTTGGTGACAAACAGGGTGCTGGTCTTCTTAGCTGTGTGAACTGTGGAAGCGTCAAAAGCTTCTTTTCCGGAGGAGAGAAGGAAAGGTGTCTGGCACGCCATGGGAGGACCTTGCAGGGGCGGCATGGGGGCACCTTTCTCTCTCTGGGGCCACGGAATGGGAGCCATCGCCCTCAGGGCTGCATGCTTCGGAGGCAGGAGCTGGCGTGCCAGACCATAACGCAGGTCCCTTCCCCTGCCCTCCCAAGCCAAAACGGGCCCCTTCCGCTTGGCGGCTCCTGGGGGTTGTTCCCACCCCCGCCCCCGGCCTCCTCCTCCCTCCTCTGGCCAGGCGCCCCTGCGGGCACAGCCTCAGGAACCAGCTGGCGATGCCACAGAGGGGCAGAGATGCCCATCAGGGCAAGGAGACCAGGCTTCTCCTGCTGCAAGAGGAGACACAGAGACTGCGCTCAGGTGGGCTCTTCCTGTTGCTGAGGGCTGAAAGGAGAGGTGAAGGCAACACCTGCATCTCCCTCCCCCACACCCCTCCCTCCCCCGTCCCCCTTAGTCCTAGGACACAAATCACAGCAACAGCCAGCAACAGGCTACCCACAAGATGCTGTGCCTCCGCGGCTGGGTTCCTTCTCCGTTTTGGACAGGGTCAGCTGCCCAGAGGAGGCAGACATTTATCGGGGCATACGCTGGAGGAACACGGCTGAAACCCTGGCCTTTTTCTGTATTAGGCTCAAAACCAAGACCTAAAACACCCTGTGTTTCATCGTGCCCTCCTTGACAGTCTCATGCGTAGCAGCACTCCTCCAGGAAGAAAATCTCCTCTGCCACAATCCCTCCTGCTCCCCTGTGACTGTACACAGCAGCAGAGGCAAGAGGAAGCTCCTCATGCTTCCCGCAGTCCACCAAGCTCCCGGGGGCGGCGGGGCAAAGGCGGGAAGTAACCAAGGGTGGAGACCAGGGAAGGACGGAAGTTTCTGGAGGCCTGAGATGGCCCGCTGAGGGCGCAGAGCCATGAAGCTGTCTTAGCAAAGAGGTGAGGCCTTCCCCTGGCGGCTGAGGGGAGCAGAAGCGCAGGGGAAGCGATGACAAGAGCCCAAGCACAACAGGCAGAGCGTGTCTTGTGTCACACAGGCCCCAGCATGTGTGCAGCCAAGCACACCGGGCTCCCTGCGCTGGCCGTGGCACGGCTGCTTGAGCCCCACAAGAACTCCACCTCTGTGCTTCCTCTCCCTACAGAAGTGGCGCGCACAGCCACCAGCTGAGCAGCAGCCCCCTTTTTCTGGTGGGGATGCGTCAGCAGGCACGGGGTCAGTTTGAGAAAAGGGAGGGAGCCCCGAGGGGCGGCTGTTGCTGGGCCGGCATAGGTATGCCAAGGCCCCCGTAGGGGCCCAACAGAACTTGTCTGCCATCTCTTGGTGCTGGTTGAGGCATTTGGATGCTGGGAAGCTTGCGCTGGTCCGCATGGGCTTGACGTCTAGTCAGGGCGCGGCACGCTGTGCTGAACGCCTCTGTGCTGACTTGCACTGCCATTGCAGTCTCTAGGTCGAAGGAAATCGGAGAAACTCTGTTCCTCATTTCTGCTGTAGAGCAAAAGGCCATTTACACGAAAACACGCTGCTTCACAGCAAGAAAAGGACAAGGACACACTGGGGGCATCGGGGCCAGGTGCCAAATGGGTGCTGCCTACAGCCACCTCTGTTCGGATGAACCGCCTGAGGTTATCCTGCGGGCAAGACGTGTGTGCCGCACGGCCCCAGCCATGAACAACGCTGCGTGTGTCAGGGCTCAGCGTGAGCCAGGGGCTGCCTGGGGGCCGGGGAGCCAGGGGAGACGCCAGGGCCGTCAGGGCAGGGGCCTGGTCCTCCAGGGCGCGTCCCACCTGCCCCCGGTGAGGGCGAAGGGCAGGTCGGGATTGGGAGGGGGGCAGCCCTGAGCCCAGGCCAGCCAGGCACCTCCGTGGTGACAGGGTCAGGCCGAGGCAGGGCCATGCAGTCAGCCCACGAGGCGGGGTCTGGGTCAGCGGGGCCCCTGGCTGGGGCACCTCTGTGCCCGTGACCTAATGAGCCCCCAGAGATGACACAGTGAGGCTGAGCTCACAGTGGGACGCGCCGCATCACAGAGGTCTCCCCGGTCCCTGGCGGTGTCCGCACTTCCCTGCGAGGCCCAGGCGCTGGCTGGGTGCTGCTCACCGCTGTTCTTTGGAGCTGCTCCGCAGCAAGCAGAGCGGGCAGCAGGCAGCAGGGCCACGCTGGGGGCCCCTCGCCGTCAGGCAGAGGAGCAGGGGCCCGTTGGACAGGAGCCTGGGGCGAGGAGACGACGAGAACGTCCTTTTCCCCTGGCTGCCGAGGCGAGCTAAGGGCAAGGGGCAAGCGGGATGGAGGGCTCCTGGACCGAGGCCATCAGCCCAGAGCAGAGCTCCTTGTTCCCAACGCTGCTGCAGCTCTCCACCGAAGGTAAGGGCTTGGGGAGCTGCTTCCCCAGGGGCCGCAGAGACTCTTAGCTGTCCAAAGAGCTGTGGAGCTGGGGCTGTGAGGGTGGCTGCAGGCGGCTGGGGGCTGCCACGAGAGCCTGGCCTGGGCTGGGCTGGGCTGGGCTGGGCTGGGCTGGGAGGAAAGGGGTGCCCTGTCCCAGAGGGCTGGGCCTGACATGTGTTTCCCTTGCTTTCCAGAGATTATTGCTATTTGGGACGCCGTGTCCAATTACATCCTGGAAGAGCTGATGCAGGACAAGGTGGGCTGGTGTCCTGGAGGGTTTTGGCTGTCCAGGGAGCCCTGGGTGCCCGGGAGCAAGCCTTCCCCCAGCCCCACAGCTGCACACCACACCTGGCCCGCCTGCTGCACAGCAGCTTTTTGGCCAGCCGGGAGAGAAACCCCGTGCAGCTCTAGTGTGAGACAGCATCTGGCACGTCCCAGGGCTCCCCGCTCCCCTGCGGCCCCCCACTAAAGACCGCGCAGAGAGACAGGGCTCTGTGCCAGGGCTGCTGGAAACCCCGGGGATCTTCTCTAGCTGAGGGACGTTAGTGAACCTCTCAAGGAGGGTGAGGGACAATGCGGAGAACGTGGCTCTTCTCTAAAGCCTTCCCCAAGTGCCCCTTGCACGTCAGCAGCAGAGAGGGCACAGAGCAGCGTTCCCACGCTCCGACAAACAGCACTTTTTCCCTCGCCAAAAGCCTTCCTGGTGGGCCTTTGTGTCTTTGCTGTGTGCAGGGTGTGCTGCTAGCGGGGCTCGGCACCTTCTGCACGGTCCGGGAGCCACTGCGCCCTGGCAAAGACAACGTGGTGACAGTTCGAAGGCCTGTGTTCCAGCTGGAAATGGACATGGTCTGGCTGCAGAGGCTCCAGCGTCCCAAAGTGACTCTGCCTGGTGAGTTGGCAGCGGCCACCCTCTGCTTCCCCTTGCCACATCACCTGTGGGGCAGGGGGTGGCTGCTCCCTGCTCTTTGGGAGGGGCAGGCAGAAGTAGCGATGTCCAGCTCCATCGCCCCGCAGAGAGCTCTTTCCGAGAAGGACCTTTTCTCTAGGCGTTTGTACTACAGAATAGTGCTTGCACACAGTCAGGCTCTCTCTCTCTTTTTGAACTGCCCTAACAACTGCCTCCGTGCCACTCGCCTCTCTTGATGGCCCAACAATGGAAAGTTGGCCTGCT
The DNA here is from genome assembly GCF_036370855.1 of Dromaius novaehollandiae. Taxonomy (NCBI): domain Eukaryota; kingdom Metazoa; phylum Chordata; class Aves; order Casuariiformes; family Dromaiidae; genus Dromaius; species Dromaius novaehollandiae. The sequence goes on from NC_088109.1 coordinate 1,116,573, forward strand.
GTGGCAGTGGTGTTGTTCCTCTCCCGTGTAGACAACGTGAAGATCAAGCCGCTGAAGTACCGGCAGCTGTCCCTGGCCACCTCCTTCTCGAGGCGCGTGGTGGAAGACTGCATGCAAGAGACCATCCGCTTGTTCTCTGCGCACGTGCGCAACAAAGAGAAGGTCGCCTTTGCCTTCAGGGACGTCGGCGTTCTGACTTGCCAGGAAGACAAAGTGCACATGAGCTTTTATGCCCGCTGCACCCGGTGGCTGGCGGACCCCTGCAGTGTAAGTTGCTCCGCTTTCCCTGCGATTTCTTTGGGAATCCTATGGAAGGACGAGCGACCTGATGTGTGTTGGCCAGCCGGGACGTGGCAGCCTACTGAAACGCCTTCCCCAGTGCTTGCCCCCACAGCCTTCTCCAGGAGCAAAGAGAGCGAGCGCCTCCTGAGTTTCTTGCCCCTTGCCCCTACAGAAAGCCTGGCAGTGTTATCAGCCGAGCTCTGTTCTTTGCTGTGCAGCTTCTCCGCACCGGCATGAGGGGCTAATGTTCTCGGCAGAGAGCTTAGAGGAGGCTTTGGAGAGGCGGCCTCCTCTTGTGGCAGGAGAATGCTCTGCTGCCTTCAGCAGCAAGGCGAGAGCTGCCTTGGAAGCCTCCCAATGGGTCTGTGTTACATTGCAGAGACTGCCTACGATAGATCTCTCCATCTCCGGCACACCTGCTGCCCTGGGGACCCGGCCTAGCCCTCTGCATGTGTTCCCGAGGTGAGTGCCTTTCCTTTGCAGCCCTTGGCTAACCGAGCAGGCGGCTTCCCGGCTGCTGCTCGGCACCGTGCACCGCCAGGGCTTGACACTCAGCATGGAGTTGGGAATAACTCACACAGTGACTGGTTCCCGCTTCACTAAAGCTCACTTTGGGCTTCTCACACGTGTCTTTGCCTGGAGTGAGCGGGAACCGTGACTGCGTTTCTCATGCCCAGCCTGCCCTCCTTCCCATCAGAGAGCAGGGACTGCACACAGAGAGGCATTTAGGCTACGCCTTCTGTCTTTTGGGGGAGAGTGCCAAAAACCAGCTCCCAAAGAGCTGTGCACGGACACAGAGGAGGGGGGATGCAAGAAGGACTCCGGCAGCAGTGAGGAGGATCCGTGTCCGCAAGCTGCAAAGGGGAGACAATGCCCTTCCTTCAAAGCTGGCTTGTCTTTTGGTTTCCAGGTTTCAGCTCGCTGTGCAAGGCAGCGTGGAGGCCCAGGCTGCCCCCGCCGGCTGCCCACAGGAGAAGGAGCAGGAGCTGGAAGAAGAGCTTGGGGCCGTCAGGAGCAGCAAAGGTCAGGGAAGAGATGCCTCCTGACCCGGCTGGGTCCCTGTCCCACGCTGGGTGACAGCAGCCAGGTAAAAATGCACTCCGCAAGCGGCTGCTCTCAAGAGCTTCCTTGTTTCCTCCTTCCAGAGAGGCGTCCTGGCAAGCTCCTGCCGCACCGCGAGGAGCTTTCTCTCCCCGTGCTGCCAAAGTGCGGGGAAGGCGCGAGGCAGCAAGGCATGGAGAGCAAGCCTGCTGCCAGGTGAGAGCCTTGGCGGAAGGGCTGAGGGGCACACTGGGACCTGCGCAGGGGAGACGTCCCCTTTGGACACGCCAGCCCCAGGGACTCAAAAGGCCTCCTGACACTTGTCCAGCAAAGGCTGCCTGCTTGCTGGATGCCAAGCATGTGCCAGTTTGCGGGAGAGCCTCACGTTGCCCTTGTTTTCCTCCAGGGTCATGTCACGCCCTTTTGGGGAGCTGAAGGCAAATCCTTCTTAGCAAACACCTCCTGCCCTTGTGCTAACGCGCCCTGTGGTGTCTCCTCAGGACCCTTGTGAACCAGACGGCCCCCATCCCGGGCACCTCCCCGGGGAAGCAGGTTGGCGTGCAATACCTCCCGCACCCTCCCGCCGGACCTCGGCGTGGCCGTGCCGGCGCCACTCCCAGGGGTGCAGCACAGGTGCGTGATGGGGCTCTGGGTAATCCTGGCATCTCACCCACTCGTAGGAAAGCCCCGGCCTATGAGAGTCCCTCCGGAAAGGGCCCTCAGCACGTAGCCACTGGAGCCGTCGGTGGCCTCTTTGGGTGCTACTTTTGGGCGTAGTTAGGCACTGCTTGTACAACAGCTTTTTCAGCCTGCCTTCTGCCGAAAATCCCGCAAAAGAGTGACGGTGGCGAGGCTCAAGACAAGGGGCGGGAGAGCGGGTGGAAAGCCAGCGCCAACACGCCCCTGCCCAGAATCCCTGCCCAGACAGACAAGACTAATACTCTTGCCTTTCCGCGGCCCCGCAGGATGCAGCCTGCCCTCCCACGCAGAGGTTTGGAAGAGCTGCCCACGTCTCCCTCTTGAAAGAGGAGCAGAGGCAGCACCAAGCATCGTGGGAGGAACAGCAGGCCGCACTGGAGAAAGAGGCCCGGCGTCAGGCCCAGGTACGGGATGCCTTTGAGGGCCCTCTGCAAAAGGGCCTTTCCCACGTCCAGGGCGGCGGAGCCTTGCAGGCAGCCAGGGCCCAGGCGGACGGCTGCCTCCGAGGAGCTGCGCCCAAGCTGGCCCACCCCTTCCGAGGAGGGAGACGGCTGCAGCCAGAAGCGGGCCCAGAAGGAGCCAGGCGCTGCAGCGAGGGCAGCTGGCGGGGGATGCCTCCCCACTGGGCAACCTCTGCCTGCGGTGGGCGCGCAAGCTCAGAGCCAGGGCCTGGCACAGGCGAGGGGCTCTGACCCCCCCTGCAGGTGCCAGGACCCCAAATCCCTCAGCTCCAGGACACAACCTACGACAGCCCCGGCTTTCTGCCGACGTGGGTTTGCAGGGGCTGGGGGGGCCGGAAGGCTCCCGGGAGAGCGGGAGCGGGACTTTGCCACTCCTATTGCAGGCAAGCGTCCGCGCAAGCAAAGCAGAACATGCAGCTTCTGACTTCCTACAAAGTTCTTCGGGACAGGTGGAAGGAAAGGGTGGAACGAAACCAATGGAGGCTGATGGTGGAGGAGGAGCGGCGCCGGTAAATACCTGGTAACCCAGGCGCGTTCCCCCCTTTCCGCAATGCCCTTCCTGCCATGGCCCTGGGGAAAGAGGGTCTTCTCCAGCCCCGCCTGGAGAAGCACAGAAGCAGCCTTGGAGCCTGGCCTGGCCTCACACATCCCGCCCACTCCAAGGGGGTGGGGGGTGGGGGTGCACCATGACATTTCCAGCAACGTCTCCAGTGGCACAACATCCTCTTCCTGAACCCCGCAGCGCTTTGGTGATGCGCCACCTCCAGAAGAGAGAGCAGCAGGACCGTGTGCCGGGCAGTTACCACCAAGATGGCTTTTATGCGTGGAAATAAAGGGCCTTTCCGAGCTGCTGTGAGCCTTTCCTTGGTGGGCTGTGAAAGTGCAAGGGGCAGCAGGGCAGCTCCAGAGGGGACGGAAAGGGTCAGGCGGGAGCCAGGAGAGTGGGGCAGCCCCTCTGCCGGGCAGCTCTCACCCCGGCCATGCCCTAGCAGGTGACTTGGGGACTGCCACGCCAGAGAGGAGGCGAGGGAAAGGTTTTGGGGGGACAGTGTGTGTGACTCAGCCGCCCAAATCCTGCCAAGCTCTTCCGGGAGCTCCAAGTCTTTGGCTCACCATGTCCCGGTCCAAAGCACTGGTACCTCTCCTCCAGGCAGACCCTGGGGGACGGCAGCCACTCCTTGGCATGGGCCGCAGCCTGCTCCCTCAGCGTGGCGGCTGAACAGACCCCGAGGCTGGGCAGACCCCCAGCCAGACCCTGGCACCACCGGGGCCAAGGCACCACACGGGAATGCCAGAGCTCCCCCCAGCACTCCCACCACTCCCCCCACCAGCTTGCTCCCAGCAACAGACCTGTCAGCAAAGGGCAAGGGAGCCTTCCCAGGGGCTCAACTCCACTTGGGACTGCAAAGTGAAGACAGCTGGTGCCTGGTCACAGCCGCAGTCCCCAGCCTCTGCCTTGCAAGGGCTTTCTCTGCACAAGCAATGACAGGAAGAGACCCTCCATTAAAGACCCTATGCAGGATCCCACAGGAATTCCTCTGGCCCTCACGGAATAGATGTGCTCCTCTTGAGCCCCACCCATGAGCTCAGCAGGGCAGGGCTCTCGTGCCCTCGTGGGGAGGCACTGGCCATGACTTTTGGAACAGAATCCTGCAGCTTTTGCACAATCCTCGCTCAACCGTCCCAGCAAGGGCTGCGAGGGGACTGTTGGGCCACACTGTGCCCCTGCCCAAAGCACCTCTGGGCCTCGCCTTGAGACCTTGGATTCCTGCCTCGCTTCGCTAGCCTCAGGGCTGCCTTGGCCTGACACCTTGCGCTGTTAGGACTCCTCTCTTGCCGCGCAGCCTAGGCTTCTCCCTTCTCTTACCTCCTGCAAAGGGCAAAACCAAAGCCCCCGCCCAGGGCCAGGCCGCCTCTCTGAGCTCGGCTCGCTGTCAGGCTCACGCTCTTGAGCAAAGCCAGGCAGGTTCCCGCAGGGAAAGCGCGTGCCTGTGCAGCGGAAACCAATCCGCCTTGTGTAGCTAAGAGCAAAGCTGGCACTCCTGGGAGGGAATCCCGCGGCAGTCTGGCGGCTCTTTCCTGGTGGCAACTTCCGCTGCTCCAAACAAGATGCTTCCCAGTTACGGAAGAGCACAGTGCGGGCAAGACATCTTCCCTGCTCTGCCCTCTTCAGTTTGAACCCTGTCTTGCTCTCTTCTTGATGGTGCAGTTGAAGAGCACGGATTCCATCCCTTCTCTATCAATGTCATGATGAGAGCTCTGCTGTTCTTCATAGAAAACTATTTGCTGTGCGACTGAAGGGGCTGGGCTGCTGCTTGGCCATCGCTGTGAGGGAGGGAGCTGTAGAGGACAGGAGCGGAGCCCGACACCACCCCCCGGGCCCAGGGCAATTCCCGGGGCTCCGACTCCCGGCTCTCCCCAGTCCGGAGGAGAATGCCGTAGTCGGTGCTGCTATGCTGCTGGTCTGCACCAAGCTGCCCTTCCTCCTCCTCGCTCTGCCCTGGCGGGGTGACACGTGCCCAGCCTTTGAGCTGGCTATGGGGGAGGAGAGGGAAAGGCTTGGGGGGCTGGGGACCTCTGGAAGGGGGCCGGGTATGCTCCAGAAGTGGGGAGCAGGGGGCTGCACCCAGCCGCTGGCTTGGCTGAGCCCACGAGTCCTGCTGCAAATGTGGGCTCTTGACGTGGAGACCAAAGGCTGCTGCTGGGCCCCTTGGTGCTGCAGCCAGGCTGTGGCTGGGGAGAACAAGCTGGGCTCCGCCCGCGTGCCCTGCTCCCAAACCCCTTGCAGGCAATCCCCACCCCCCCCCCAAACCCCCGCAGCCTTCCCCAAATCCAGAAACACCCCAAACACCACAACCCTCACTTGCGGCCCAGCCCAGATGCCCCCGGCCCCCTCAGTCCACTGCCTGAGCCCACACAGGGCCACGGGGCTCCTGGGGAGGGCGGGCTGGGCCGGGCCATGTTTTGGAACAGAAGTCTGCAAAGGCCTTGGTGTGAGGCCCTAGAGAAGAGGGATTCTCCTGGGGGCTCAGAGCAACCCACACAGGGCTCAGGGCAGGCGGAGGGAAACCCAGCCCACCACCACTAAACCCCACGGCTCTCCGTGGGGACCATCCCGGGTGCTCAGGCCCAGAGCAGGAGGAGGGGCTGTGGGGGCACGGCCACATCCCAGGGCAGCCTCCATCAGGCCTCAGCTCCACAGCGGCTCTCAGCTTCAGGTGAGCTCTCTCAAGAAATACTGCTGTAATTTGAAGCCGTGCCCCGGGCATGTTCAGCAGACTTGGGCTAGGCGTACAGGAGAGAAAAGGCAGCGAGCCCAGGGTGCAGACCTAGGGCTCGCAGCACCAGGGAAGGAGCTCGGAAGGCTGAGAGAGCAACGCTGAGAAGTGAACAAGTCCTTCCCTTCACAGTGATCTGGAAAGCCACATCTCTGACTGACGCTCCTCAAGGCCGAATGGCGTTTCCTTCCACAGCAGGCCGCCTGCGAGCACACAGAGACTAGCAAGAGGAGGCAGGCTGGGTGCAGGGGTGGTCCCAGACTTCTGTGAGCCAGGGGGCCCCTATGGGGCAGAGCGGGGCAGCAGGGATCCTGAAGGCAAGCCAGAGGTCCTTGGAGAGAATTATTCCCTTTTAGGAGGGGACAGGAAAACTGTCCTGTTTTGTTTCTTGGTGACAAACAGGGTGCTGGTCTTCTTAGCTGTGTGAACTGTGGAAGCGTCAAAAGCTTCTTTTCCGGAGGAGAGAAGGAAAGGTGTCTGGCACGCCATGGGAGGACCTTGCAGGGGCGGCATGGGGGCACCTTTCTCTCTCTGGGGCCACGGAATGGGAGCCATCGCCCTCAGGGCTGCATGCTTCGGAGGCAGGAGCTGGCGTGCCAGACCATAACGCAGGTCCCTTCCCCTGCCCTCCCAAGCCAAAACGGGCCCCTTCCGCTTGGCGGCTCCTGGGGGTTGTTCCCACCCCCGCCCCCGGCCTCCTCCTCCCTCCTCTGGCCAGGCGCCCCTGCGGGCACAGCCTCAGGAACCAGCTGGCGATGCCACAGAGGGGCAGAGATGCCCATCAGGGCAAGGAGACCAGGCTTCTCCTGCTGCAAGAGGAGACGCAGAGACTGCGCTCAGGTGGGCTCTTCCTGTTGCTGAGGGCTGAAAGGAGAGGTGAAGGCAACACCTGCATCTCCCTCCCCCACACCCCTCCCTCCCCCGTCCCCCTTAGTCCTAGGACACAAATCACAGCAACAGCCAGCAACAGGCTACCCACAAGATGCTGTGCCTCCGCGGCTGGGTTCCTTCTCCGTTTTGGACAGGGTCAGCTGCCCAGAGGAGGCAGACATTTATCGGGGCATACGCTGGAGGAACACGGCTGAAACCCTGGCCTTTTTCTGTATTAGGCTCAAAACCAAGACCTAAAACACCCTGTGTTTCATCGTGCCCTCCTTGACAGTCTCATGCTTAGCAGCACTCCTCCAGGAAGAAAATCTCCTCTGCCACAATCCCTCCTGCTCCCCTGCGACTGTACACAGCAGCAGAGGCAAGAGGAAGCTCCTCATGCTTCCCGCAGTCCACCAAGCTCCCGGGGGCGGCGGGGCAATGGCGGGAAGTAACCAAGGGTGGAGACCAGGGAAGGACGGAAGTTTCTGGAGGCCTGAGATGGCCCGCTGAGGGCGCAGAGCCATGAAGCTGTCTTAGCAAAGAGGTGAGGCCTTCCCCTGGCGGCTGAGGGGAGCAGAAGCGCAGGGGAAGCGATGACAAGAGCCCAAGCACAACAGGCAGAGCGTGTCTTGTGTCACACAGGCCCCAGCATGTGTGCAGCCAAGCACACCGGGCTCCCTGCGCTGGCCGTGGCACGGCTGCTTGAGCCCCACAAGAACTCCACCTCTGTGCTTCCTCTCCCTGCAGAAGTGGAGCGCACAGCCACCAGCTGAGCAGCAGCCCCCTTTTTCTGGTGGGGATGCGTCAGCAGGCACGGGGTCAGTTTGAGAAAAGGGAGGGAGCCCCGAGGGGCAGCTGTTGCTGGGCCAGCATAGGTATGCCAAGGCCCCCGTAGGGGCCCAACAGAACTTGTCTGCCATCTCTTGGTGCTGGTTGAGGCATTTGGATGCTGGGAAGCTTGCGCTGGTCCGCATGGGCTTGACGTCTAGTCAGGGCGCGGCACGCTGTGCTGAACGCCTCTGTGCTGACTTGCACTGCCATTGCAGTCTCTAGGTCGAAGGAAATCGGAGAAACTCTGTTCCTCATTTCTGCTGTAGAGCAGAAGGCCATTTACACGAAAACACGCTGCTTCACGGCAAGAAAAGGACAAGGACACACTGGGGGCATCGGGGCCAGGTGCCAAATGGGTGCTGCCTACAGCCTCCTCTGTTCGGATGAACCGCCTGAGGTTATCCTGCGGGCAAGACGTGTGTGCCGCACGGCCCCAGCCATGAACAACGCTGCGTGTGTCAGGGCTCAGCGTGAGCCAGGGGCTGCCTGGGGGCCGGGGAGCCAGGGGAGACGCCAGGGCCGTCAGGGCAGGGGCCTGGTCCTCCAGGGCGCGTCCCACCTGCCCCCGGTGAGGGCGAAGGGCAGGTCGGGATTGGGAGGGGGGCAGCCCTGAGCCCAGGCCAGCCAGGCACCTCCGTGGTGACAGGGTCAGGCCGAGGCAGGGCCGTGCAGTCAGCCCACGAGGCGGGGTCTGGGTCAGCGGGGCCCCTGGCTGGGGCACCTCTGTGCCCGTGACCTAATGAGCCCCCAGAGATGACACAGTGAGGCTGAGCTCACAGTGGGACGCGCCGCATCACAGAGGTCTCCCTGGTCCCTGGCGGTGTCCGCACTTCCCTGCGAGGCCCAGGCGCTGGCTGGGTGCTGCTCACCGCTGTTCTTTGGAGCTGCTCCGCAGCAAGCAGAGCGGGCAGCAGGCAGCAGGGCCACGCTGGGGGCCCCTCGCCGTCAGGCAGAGGAGCAGGGGCCCGTTGGACAGGAGCCTGGGGCGAGGAGACGACGAGAACGTCCTTTTCCCCTGGCTGCCGAGGCGAGCTAAGGGCAAGGGGCAAGCGGGATGGAGGGCTGCTGGACCGAGACCATCAGCCTGGAGCAGAGCTCCTTGTTCCCAACGCTGCTGCAGCTCTCCACCGAAGGTAAGGGCTTGGGGAGCTGCTTCCCCAGGGGCCGCAGAGACTCTTAGCTGTCCAAAGAGCTGTGGAGCTGGGGCTGTGAGGGTGGCTGCAGGCGGCTGGGGGCTGCCACGAGAGCCTGGGCTGGGCTGGGCTGGGCTGGGCTGGGCTGGGAGGAAAGGGGTGCCCTGTCCCAGAGGGCTGGGCCTGACATGTGTTTCCCTTGCTTTCCAGAGATTATTGCTATTTGGGACGCCGTGTCCAATTACATCCTGGAAGAGCTGATGCAGGACAAGGTGGGCTGGTGTCCTGGAGGGTTTTGGCTGTCCAGGGAGCCCTGGGTGCCCGGGAGCAAGCCTTCCTTCCCCCAGCCCCACAGCTGCACACCACACCTGGCCCGCCTGCTGCACAGCAGCTTTTTGGCCAGCCGGGAGAGAAACCCCGTGCAGCTCTAGTGTGAGACAGCATCTGGCACGTCCCAGGGCTCCCCGCTCCCCTGCGGCCCCCCACTAAAGACCGCGCAGAGAGACAGGGCTCTGTGCCAGGGCTGCTGGAAACCCCGGGGATCTTCTCTAGCTGAGGGACGTTAGTGAACCTCTCAAGGAGGGTGAGGGACAATGCGGAGAACGTGGCTCTTCTCTAAAGCCTTCCCCAAGTGCCCCTTGCACGTCAGCAGCAGAGAGGGCACAGAGCAGCGTTCCCACGCTCCGACAAACAGCACTTTTTCCCTCGCCAAAAGCCTTCCTGGTGGGCCTTTGTGTCTTTGCTGTGTGCAGGGTGTGCTGCTAGCGGGGCTCGGCACCTTCTGCACGGTCCGGGAGCCACTGCGCCCTGGCAAAGACAACGTGGTGACAGTTCGAAGGCCTGTGTTCCAGCTGGAAATGGACATGGTCTGGCTGCAGAGGCTCCAGCGTCCCAAAGTGACTCTGCCTGGTGAGTTGGCAGCGGCCACCCTCTGCTTCCCCTTGCCACATCACCTGTGGGGCAGGGGGTGGCTGCTCCCTGCTCTTTGGGAGGGGCAGGCAGAAGTAGCGATGTCCAGCTCCATCGCCCCGCAGAGAGCTCTTTCCGAGAAGGACCTTTTCTCTAGGCGTTTGTACTACAGAATAGTGCTTGCACACAGTCAGGCTCTCTCTCTCTTTTTGAACTGCCCTAACAACTGCCTCCGTGCCACTCGCCTCTCTTGATGGCCCAACAATGGAAAGTTGGCCTGCTGTGGCAGTGGTGTTGTTCCTCTCCCGTGTAGACAACGTGAAGATCAAGCCGCTGAAGTACCGGCAGCTGTCCCTGGCCACCTCCTTCTCGAGGCGCGTGGTGGAAGACTGCGTGCAAGAGACCATCCGCTTGTTCTCTGCGCACGTGCGCAACAAAGAGAAGGTCGCCTTTGCCTTCAGGGACGTCGGCGTTCTGACTTGCCAGGAAGACAAAGTGCACATGAGCTTTTATGCCCGCTGCACCCGGTGGCTGGCGGACCCCTGCAGTGTAAGTTGCTCCGCTTTCCCTGCGATTTCTTTGGGAATCCTATGGAAGGACGAGCGACCTGATGTGTGTTGGCCAGCCGGGACGTGGCAGCCTACTGAAACGCCTTCCCCAGTGCTTGCCCCCACAGCCTTCTCCAGGAGCAAAGAGAGCGAGCGCCTCCTGAGTTTCTTGCCCCTTGCCCCTACAGAAAGCCTGGCAGTGTTATCAGCCGAGCTCTGTTCTTTGCTGTGCAGCTTCTCCGCACCGGCATGAGGGGCTAATGTTCTCGGCAGAGAGCTTAGAGGAGGCTTTGGAGAGGCGGCCTCCTCTTGTGGCAGGAGAATGCTCTGCTGCCTTCAGCAGCAAGGCGAGAGCTGCCTTGGAAGCCTCCCAATGGGTCTGTGTTACATTGCAGAGACTGCCTACGATAGATCTCTCCATCTCCGGCACACCTGCTGCCCTGGGGACCCGGCCTAGCCCTCTGCATGTGTTCCCGAGGTGAGTGCCTTTCCTTTGCAGCCCTTGGCTAACCGAGCAGGCGGCTTCCCGGCTGCTGCTCGGCACCGTGCACCGCCAGGGCTTGACACTCAGCATGGAGTTGGGAATAACTCACACAGTGACTGGTTCCCGCTTCACTAAAGCTCACTTTGGGCTTCTCACACGTGTCTTTGCCTGGAGTGAGCGGGAACCGTGACTGCGTTTCTCATGCCCAGCCTGCCCTCCTTCCCATCAGAGAGCAGGGACTGCACACAGAGAGGCATTTAGGCTACGCCTTCTGTCTTTTGGGGGAGAGTGCCAAAAACCAGCTCCCAAAGAGCTGTGCACGGACACAGAGGAGGGGGGATGCAAGAAGGACTCCGGCAGCAGTGAGGAGGATCCGTGTCCGCAAGCTGCAAAGGGGAGACAATGCCCTTCCTTCAAAGCTGGCTTGTCTTTTGGTTTCCAGGTTTCAGCTCGCTGTGCAAGGCAGCGTAGAGGCCCAGGCTGCCCCCGCCGGCTGCCCACAGGAGAAGGAGCAGGAGCTGGAAGAAGAGCTTGGGGCCGTCAGGAGCAGCAAAGGTCAGGGAAGAGATGCCTCCTGACCCGGCTGGGTCCCTGTCCCACGCTGGGTGACAGCAGCCAGGTAAAAATGCACTCCGCAAGCGGCTGCTCTCAAGAGCTTCCTTGTTTCCTCCTTCCAGAGAGGCGTCCTGGCAAGCTCCTGCCGCACCGCGAGGAGCTTTCTCTCCCCGTGCTGCCAAAGTGGGGGGAAGGCGCGAGGCAGCAAGGCATGGAGAGCAAGCCTGCTGCCAGGTGAGAGCCTTGGCGGAAGGGCTGAGGGGCACACTGGGACCTGCGCAGGGGAGACGTCCCCTTTGGACACGCCGGCCCCAGGGACTCAAAAGGCCTCCTGACACATGTCCAGCAAAGGCTGCCTGCTTGCTGGATGCCAAGCATGCGCCAGTTTGCGGGAGAGCCTCACGTTGCCCTTGTTTTCCTCCAGGGTCATGTCACGCCCTTTTGGGGAGCTGAAGGCAAATCCTTCTTAGCAAACACCTCCTGCCCTTGTGCTAACGCGCCCTGTGGTGTCTCCTCAGGACCCTTGTGAACCAGACGGCCCCCATCCCGGGCACCTCCCCGGGGAAGCAGGTTGGCGTGCAATACCTCCCGCACCCTCCCGCCGGACCTCAGCGTGGCCGTGCCGGCGCCACTCCCAGGGGTGCAGCACAGGTGCGTGATGGGGCTCTGGGTAATCCTGGCATCTCACCCACTCGTAGGAAAGCCCCGGCCTATGAGACTCCCTCCGGAAAGGGCCCTCAGCACGTAGCCACTGGAGCCGTCGGTGGCCTCTTTGGGTGCTACTTTTGGGCGTAGTTAGGCACTGCTTGTACAACAGCTTTTTCAGCCTGCCTTCTGCCAAAAATCCCGCAAAAGAGTGACGGTGGCGAGGCTCAAGACAAGGGGCGGGAGAGCGGGTGGAAAGCCAGCGCCAACACGCCCCTGCCCAGAATCCCTGCCCAGACAGACAAGACTAATACTCTTGCCTTTCCGCGGCCCCGCAGGATGCAGCCTGCCCTCCCACGCAGAGGTTTGGAAGAGCTGCCCACGTCTCCCTCTTGAAAGAGGAGCAGAGGCAGCACCAAGCATCGTGGGAGGAACAGCAGGCCGCACTGGAGAAAGAGGCCCGGCGTCAGGCCCAGGTACGGGATGCCTTTGAGGGCCCTCTGCAAAAGGGCCTTTCCCACGTCCAGGGCGGCGGAGCCTTGCAGGCAGCCAGGGCCCAGGCGGACGGCTGCCTCCGAGGAGCTGCGCCCAAGCTGGCCCACCCCTTCCGAGGAGGGAGACGGCTGCAGCCAGAAGCGGGCCCAGAAGGAGCCAGGCGCTGCAGCGAGGGCAGCTGGCGGGGGATGCCTCCCCACTGGGCAACCTCTGCCTGCGGTGCCTGCCTTCGAGCCAGAAACCAGCTCTCGGGGGCAGCTGCCTTGAGCCCCTTGGCCCCAGACGTGCCGGCGGCAGAGCCGCAGGGGCTCCGCTCTGGTAGCCCATTGTATCAGCTCCTTGTGTAGCCTGAGTCTGGCTCTACAAGGACTAGGTGCCTCCCCTGCAGCCCAGTGCTGTCTCGCCCATTCACCCCTCCATGCTGAAACCATTTCTTCTTCTTCTCCTTGCAAAACAGATCACACTAGTGGAGCTGCAATACGCCCTCGAGCAGCGTCGTCGCCCAGACACTGACATGCCGGGGAGGCCCCCCCAACGGTAAGCGTGCGTGGGCGCGCAAGCTCAGAGCCAGGGCCTGGCACAGGCGAGGGGCTCTGACCCCCCCTGCAGGTGCCAGGACCCCAAATCCCTCAGCTCCAGGACACAACCTACGACAGCCCCGGCTTTCTGCCAACGTGGGTTTGCAGGGGCTGGGGGGGTCGGAAGGCTCCCGGGAGAGCGGGAGCGGGACTTTGCCACTCCTATTGCAGGCAAGCGTCCGCGCAAGCAAAGCAGAACATGCAGCTTCTGACTTCCTACAAAGTTCTTCGGGACAGGTGGAAGGAAAGGGTGGAACGAAACCAACGGAGGCTGATGGTGGAGGAGGAGTGGCGCCGGTAAATACCTGGCAACCCAGGCGCGTTCCCCCCTTTCCGCAATGCCCTTCCTGCCATGGCCCTGGGGAAAGAGGGTCTTCTCCAGCCCCGCCTGGAGAAGCACAGAAGCAGCCTTGGAGCCTGGCCTGGCCTCACACATCCCACCCACTCCAAGGGGGTGGGGGGTGGGGGTGCACCATGACATTTCCAGCAACGTCTCCAGTGGCACAACATCCTCTTCCTGAACCCCGCAGCGCTTTGGTGATGCGCCACCTCCAGAAGAGAGAGCAGCAGGACCGTGTGCCGGGCAGTTACCACCAAGATGGCTTTTATGCGTGGAAATAAAGGGCCTTTCCGAGCTGCTGTGAGCCTTTCCTTGGTGGGCTGTGAAAGTGCAAGGGGCAGCAGGGCAGCTCCAGAGGGGACGGAAAGGGTCAGGCGGGAGCCAGGAGAGTGGGGCAGCCCCTCTGCCGGGCAGCTCTCACCCCGGCCATGCCCTAGCAGGTGACTTGGGGACTGCCACGCCAGAGATGAGGCGAGGGAAAGGTTTTGGGGGGACAGTGTGTGTGACTCAGCCGCCCAAATCCTGCCAAGCTCTTCCGGGAGCTCCAAGTCTTTGGCTCACCATGTCCCGGTCCAAAGCACTGGTACCTCTCCTCCAGGCAGGCCCTGGGGGACAGCAGCCACTCCTTGGCATGGGCCGCAGCCTGCTCCCTCAGCGTGGCGGCTGAACAGACCCCGAGGCTGGGCAGACCCCCAGCCAGACCCTGGCACCACCGGGGCCAAGGCACCACACGGGAATGCCAGAGCTCCCCCCAGCACTCCCACCACTCCCTCCACCAGCTTGCTCCCAGCAACAGACCTGTCAGCAAAGGGCAAGGGAGCCTTCCCAGGGGCTCAACTCCACTTGGGACTGCAAAGTGAAGACAGCTGGTGCCTGGTCACAGCTGCAGTCCCCAGCCTCTGCCTTGCAAGGGCTTTCTCTGCACAAGCAATGACAGGAAGAGACCCTCCATTAAAGACCCTATGCGGGATCCCACAGGAATTCCTCTGGCCCTCACGGAATAGATGTGCTCCTCTTGAGCCCCACCCATGAGCTCAGCAGGGCAGGGCTCTCGTGCCCTCGTGGGGAGGCACTGGCCATGACTTTTGGAACAGAATCCCGCAGCTTTTGCACAACCCTCGCTCAACCGTCCCAGCAAGGGCTGCGAGGGGACTGTTGGGCCACACTGTGCCCCTGCCCAAAGCACCTCTGGGCCTCGCCTTGAGACCTTGGATTCCTGCCTCGCCTCGCTAGCCTCAGGGCTGCCTTGGCCTGACACCTTGCGCTGTTAGGACTCCTCTCTTGCCGCGCAGCCTAGGCTTCTCCCTTCTCTTACCTCCTGCAAAGGGCAAAACCAAAGCCCCCGCCCAGGGCCAGGCCGCCTCTCTGAGCTCGGCTCGCTGTCAGGCTCACGCTCTTGAGCAAAGCCAGGCAGGTTCCCGCAGGGAAAGCGCGTGCCTGTGCAGCGGAAACCAATCCGCCTTGTGTAGCTAAGAGCAAAGCTGGCACTCCTGGGAGGGAATCCCGCGGCAGTCTGGCAGCTCTTTCCTGGTGGCAACTTCCGCTGCTCCAAACAAGATGCTTCCCAGTTACGGAAGAGCACAGTGCGGGCAAGACATCTTCCCTGCTCTGCCCTCTTCAGTTTGAACCCTGTCTTGCTCTCTTCTTGATGGTGCAGTTGAAGAGCACGGATTCCATCCCTTCTCTATCAATGTCATGATGAGAGCTCTGCTGTTCTTCATAGAAAACTATTTGCTGTGCGACTGAAGGGGCTGGGCTGCTGCTTGGCCATCACTGTGAGGGAGGGAGCTGTAGAGGACAGGAGCGGAGCCCGACACCACCCCCCGGGCCCAGGGCAATTCCCGGGGCTCCGACTCCCGGCTCTCCCCAGTCCGGAGGAGAATGCCGTAGTTGGTGCTGCTAAGCTGCTGGTCTGCACCAAGCTGCCCTTCCTCCTCCTCGCTCTGCCCTGGCGGGGTGACAC
Source organism: Dromaius novaehollandiae (assembly GCF_036370855.1). Lineage (NCBI taxonomy): Eukaryota > Metazoa > Chordata > Aves > Casuariiformes > Dromaiidae > Dromaius > Dromaius novaehollandiae. Next base: position 1,131,685 of record NC_088109.1, read on the forward strand.
GTGCCCAGCCTTTGAGCTGGCTATGGGGGAGGAGAGGGAAAGGCTTGGGGGGCTGGGGACCTCTGGAAGGGGGCCGGGTATGCTCCAGAAGTGGGGAGCAGGGGGCTGCACCCAGCCGCTGGCTTGGCTGAGCCCACGAGTCCTGCTGCAAATGTGGGCTCTTGACGTGGAGACCAAAGGCTGCTGCTGGGCCCCTTGGTGCTGCAGCCAGGCTGTGGCTGGGGAGAACAAGCTGGGCTCCGCCCGCGTGCCCTGCTCCCAAACCCCTTGCAGGCAATCCCCCCCCCCCCCCAAAACCCCGCAGCCTTCCCCAAATCCAGAAACACCCCAAACACCACAACCCTCACTCGCGGCCCAGCCCAGATGCCCCCGGCCCCCTCAGTCCACTGCCTGAGCCCACACAGGGCCACGGGGCTCCTGGGGAGGGCGGGCTGGGCCGGGCCATGTTTTGGAACAAAAGTCTGCAAAGGCCTTGGTGTGAGGCCCTAGAGAAGAGGGATTCTCCTGGGGGCTCAGAGCAACCCACACAGGGCTCAGGGCAGGCGGAGGGAAACCCAGCCCACCACCACTAAACCCCACGGCTCTCCGTGGGGACCATCCCGGGTGCTCAGGCCCAGAGCAGGAGGAGGGGCTGTGGGGGCACGGCCACATCCCAGGGCAGCCTCCATCAGGCCTCAGCTCCACAGCGGCTCTCAGCTTCAGGTGAGCTCTCTCAAGAAATACTGCTGTAATTTGAAGCCGTGCCCCGGGCATGTTCAGCAGACTTGGGCTAGGCGTACAGGAGAGAAAAGGCAGCGAGCCCAGGGTGCAGACCTAGGGCTCGCAGCACCAGGGAAGGAGCTCGGAAGGCTGAGAGAGCAACGCTGAGAAGTGAACAAGTCCTTCCCTTCACAGTGATCTGGAAAGCCACATCTCTGACTGACGCTCCTCAAGGCCGAATGGCGTTTCCTTCCACAGCAGGCCGCCTGCGAGCACACAGAGACTAGCAAGAGGAGGCAGGCTGGGTGCAGGGGTGGTCCCAGACTTCCGTGAGCCAGGGGGCCCCTATGGGGCGGAGCGGGGCAGCAGGGATCCTGAAGGCAAGCCAGAGGTCCTTGGAGAGAATTATTCCCTTTTAGGAGGGGACAGGAAAACTGTCCTGTTTTGTTTCTTGGTGACAAACAGGGTGCTGGTCTTCTTAGCTGTGTGAACTGTGGAAGCGTCAAAAGCTTCTTTTCCGGAGGAGAGAAGGAAAGGTGTCTGGCACGCCATGGGAGGACCTTGCAGGGGCGGCATGGGGGCACCTTTCTCTCTCTGGGGCCACGGAATGGGAGCCATCGCCCTCAGGGCTGCATGCTTCGGAGGCAGGAGCTGGCGTGCCAGACCATAACGCAGGTCCCTTCCCCTGCCCTCCCAAGCCAAAACGGGCCCCTTCCGCTTGGCGGCTCCTGGGGGTTGTTCCCACCCCCGCCCCCGGCCTCCTCCTCCCTCCTCTGGCCAGGCGCCCCTGCGGGCACAGCCTCAGGAACCAGCTGGCGATGCCACAGAGGGGCAGAGATGCCCATCAGGGCAAGGAGACCAGGCTTCTCCTGCTGCAAGAGGAGACGCAGAGACTGCGCTCAGATGGGCTCTTCCTGTTGCTGAGGGCTGAAAGGAGAGGTGAAGGCAACACCTGCATCTCCCTCCCCCACACCCCTCCCTCCCCCGTCCCCCTTAGTCCTAGGACACAAATCACAGCAACAGCCAGCAACAGGCTACCCACAAGATGCTGTGCCTCTGCGGCTGGGTTCCTTCTCCGTTTTGGACAGGGTCAGCTGCCCAGAGGAGGCAGACATTTATCGGGGCATACGCTGGAGGAACACGGCTGAAACCCTGGCCTTTTTCTGTATTAGGCTCAAAACCAAGACCTAAAACACCCTGTGTTTCATCGTGCCCTCCTTGACAGTCTCATGCTTAGCAGCACTCCTCCAGGAAGAAAATCTCCTCTGCCACAATCCCTCCTGCTCCCCTGCGACTGTACACAGCAGCAGAGGCAAGAGGAAGCTCCTCATGCTTCCCGCAGTCCACCAAGCTCCCGGGGGCGGCGGGGCAATGGCGGGAAGTAACCAAGGGTGGAGACCAGGGAAGGACGGAAGTTTCTGGAGGCCTGAGATGGCCCGCTGAGGGCGCAGAGCCATGAAGCTGTCTTAGCAAAGAGGTGAGGCCTTCCCCTGGCGGCTGAGGGGAGCAGAAGCGCAGGGGAAGCGATGACAAGAGCCCAAGCACAACAGGCAGAGCGTGTCTTGTGTCACACAGGCCCCAGCATGTGTGCAGCCAAGCACACCGGGCTCCCTGCGCTGGCCGTGGCACGGCTGCTTGAGCCCCACAAGAACTCCACCTCTGTGCTTCCTCTCCCTGCAGAAGTGGAGCGCACAGCCACCAGCTGAGCAGCAGCCCCCTTTTTCTGGTGGGGATGCGTCAGCAGGCACGGGGTCAGTTTGAGAAAAGGGAGGGAGCCCCGAGGGGCGGCTGTTGCTGGGCCGGCATAGGTATGCCAAGGCCCCCGTAGGGGCCCAACAGAACTTGTCTGCCATCTCTTGGTGCTGGTTGAGGCATTTGGATGCTGGGAAGCTTGCGCTGGTCCGCATGGGCTTGACGTCTAGTCAGGGCGCGGCACGCTGTGCTGAACGCCTCTGTGCTGACTTGCACTGCCATTGCAGTCTCTAGGTCGAAGGAAATCGGAGAAACTCTGTTCCTCATTTCTGCTGTAGAGCAGAAGGCCATTTACACGAAAACACGCTGCTTCACGGCAAGAAAAGGACAAGGACACACTGGGGGCATCGGGGCCAGGTGCCAAATGGGTGCTGCCTACAGCCTCCTCTGTTCGGATGAACCGCCTGAGGTTATCCTGCGGGCAAGACGTGTGTGCCGCACGGCCCCAGCCATGAACAACGCTGCGTGTGTTACAAGGCAACCCTGAGAAGCTCAGAAAGAATGTTTGAAGTAGGTAGATTTGGATAATTTCTATCTTAGATAGAATTTGCTTAGCATAAGTAGCTAAATTTGCTGAAGCCTTAGGCCGCACTCCTAGTTCATTAAGAAAAGGCCTCAGAGCTGGTGCAGGCTGGAAAGATAAGGGAGTTACAAGCAGTCTGCATTCCTGTGCCCCACTCTCCAGAAGGGAGGATGCCAAGGCTGAGAAATAAGGCCTGTTTGGGTGCCAGGACCTTGGGAAGCAAAGCCTCCTCTCACTGTTGAAACAGTGTTAATTAAGGGGTCTGGATTATGTCCTCTTCGTCAGGACCTTGGGAGATAACGTCTACTGACCTAGCTGGGGCAGTGTTAATTGATCAGGACCTTGAGAAGCAGGGGTGGGACCCAGGGAATGAAGAAATCACTAACCAATCAGTGTACAAGGGAAAGTCGCAAATCTGGCAATTTGTTTGTATAAATGCTACCTGAAAAGTTGGGGGGGTGTGCTCGATTTGTGGGAGACCACCGAGCACCCAGGCTTGCGCAACTCTGAAATAAATAAATAAATGTCTCTCCTGAGTGTGTAATTATTGGCTCATTGCACACCGGGCAACGAATCCGCTTTTCGGACAACACGTGTGTCAGGGCTCAGCGTGAGCCAGGGGCTGCCTGGGGGCCGGGGAGCCAGGGGAGACGCCAGGGCCGTCAGGGCAGGGGCCTGGTCCTCCAGGGCGCGTCCCACCTGCCCCCGGTGAGGGCGAAGGGCAGGTCGGGATTGGGAGGGGGGCAGCCCTGAGCCCAGGCCAGCCAGGCACCTCCGTGGTGACAGGGTCAGGCCGAGGCAGGGCCGTGCAGTCAGCCCACGAGGCGGGGTCTGGGTCAGCGGGGCCCCTGGCTGGGGCACCTCTGTGCCCGTGACCTAATGAGCCCCCAGAGATGACACAGTGAGGCTGAGCTCACAGTGGGACGCGCCGCATCACAGAGGTCTCCCCGGTCCCTGGCGGTGTCCGCACTTCCCTGCGAGGCCCAGGCGCTGGCTGGGTGCTGCTCACCGCTGTTCTTTGGAGCTGCTCCGCAGCAAGCAGAGCGGGCAGCAGGCAGCAGGGCCACGCTGGGGGCCCCTCGCCGTCAGGCAGAGGAGCAGGGGCCCGTTGGACAGGAGCCTGGGGCGAGGAGACGACGAGAGCGTCCTTTTCCCCTGGCTGCCGAGGCGAGCTAAGGGCAAGGGGCAAGCGGGATGGAGGGCTCCTGGACCGAGGCCATCAGCCCAGAGCAGAGCTCCTTGTTCCCAACGCTGCTGCAGCTCTCCACCGAAGGTAAGGGCTTGGGGAGCTGCTTCCCCAGGGGCCGCAGAGACTCTTAGCTGTCCAAAGAGCTGTGGAGCTGGGGCTGTGAGGGTGGCTGCAGGCGGCTGGGGGCTGCCACGAGAGCCTGGCCTGGGCTGGCCTGGGCTGGGCTGGGCTGGGCTGGGCTGGGCTGGGAGGAAAGGGGTGCCCTGTCCCAGAGGGCTGGGCCTGACATGTGTTTCCCTTGCTTTCCAGAGATTATTGCTATTTGGGACGCCGTGTCCAATTACATCCTGGAAGAGCTGATGCAGGACAAGGTGGGCTGGTGTCCTGGAGGGTTTTGTCTGTCCAGGGAGCCCTGGGTGCCCGGGAGCAAGCCTTCCTTCCCCCAGCCCCACAGCTGCACACCACACCTGGCCCGCCTGCTGCACAGCAGCTTTTTGGCCAGCCGGGAGAGAAACCCCGTGCAGCTCTAGTGTGAGACAGCGTCTGGCACGTCCCAGGGCTCCCAGCTTCCCTGCGGCCCCCCACAAAAGACCGCGCAGAGAGACAGGGCTCTGTGCCAGGGCTGCTGGAAACCCCGGGGATCTTCTCTAGCTGAGGGACGTTAGTGAACCTCTCAAGGAGGGTGAGGGACAATGCAGAGAACGTGGCTCTTCTCTAAAGCCTTCCCCAAGTGCCCCTTGCACGTCAGCAGCAGAGAGGGCACAGAGCAGCGTTCCCACGCTCCGACAAACAGCACTTTTTCCCTCGCCAAAAGCCTTCCTGGTGGGCCTTTGTGTCTTTGCTGTGTGCAGGGTGTGCTGCTAGCGGGGCTCGGCACCTTCTGCACGGTCCGGGAGCCACTGCGCCCTGGCAAAGACAACGTGGTGACAGTTCGAAGGCCTGTGTTCCAGCTGGAAATGGACATGGTCTGGCTGCAGAGGCTCCAGCATCCCAAAGTGACTCTGCCTGGTGAGTTGGCAGCGGCCACCCTCTGCTTCCCCTTGCCACATCACCTGTGGGGCAGGGGGTGGCTGCTCCCTGCTCTTTGGGAGGGGCAGGCAGAAGTAGGGATGTCCAGCTCCATCGCCCCGCAGAGAGCTCTTTCCGAGAAGGACCTTTTCTCTAGGCGTTTGTACTACAGAATAGTGCTTGCACACAGTCAGGCTCTCTCTCTCTTTTTGAACTGCCCTAACAACTGCCTCCGTGCCACTCGCCTCTCTTGATGGCCCAACAATGGAAAGTTGGCCTGCTGTGGCAGTGGTGTTGTTCCTCTCCCGTGTAGACAACGTGAAGATCAAGCCGCTGAAGTACCGGCAGCTGTCCCTGGCCACCTCCTTCTCGAGGCGCGTGGTGGAAGACTGCGTGCAAGAGACCATCCGCTTGTTCTCTGCGCACGTGCGCAACAAAGAGAAGGTCGCCTTTGCCTTCAGGGACGTCGGCGTTCTGACTTGCCAGGAAGACAAAGTGCACATGAGCTTTTATGCCCGCTGCACCCGGTGGCTGGCGGACCCCTGCAGTGTAAGTTGCTCCGCTTTCCCTGCGATTTCTTTGGGAATCCTATGGAAGGACGAGCGACCTGATGTGTGTTGGCCAGCCGGGACGTGGCAGCCTACTGAAACGCCTTCCCCAGTGCTTGCCCCCACAGCCTTCTCCAGGAGCAAAGAGAGCGAGCGCCTCCTGAGTTTCTTGCCCCTTGCCCCTACAGAAAGCCTGGCAGTGTTATCAGCCGAGCTCTGTTCTTTGCTGTGCAGCTTCTCCGCACCGGCATGAGGGGCTAATGTTCTCGGCAGAGAGCTTAGAGGAGGCTTTGGAGAGGCGGCCTCCTCTTGTGGCAGGAGAATGCTCTGCTGCCTTCAGCAGCAAGGCGAGAGCTGCCTTGGAAGCCTCCCAATGGGTCTGTGTTACATTGCAGAGACTGCCTACGATAGATCTCTCCATCTCCGGCACACCTGCTGCCCTGGGGACCCGGCCTAGCCCTCTGCATGTGTTCCCGAGGTGAGTGCCTTTCCTTTGCAGCCCTTGGCTAACCGAGCAGGCGGCTTCCCGGCTGCTGCTCGGCACCGTGCACCGCCAGGGCTTGACACTCAGCATGGAGTTGGGAATAACTCACACAGTGACTGGTTCCCGCTTCACTAAAGCTCACTTGGGGCTTCTCACACGTGTCTTTGCCTGGAGTGAGCGGGAACCGTGACTGCGTTTCTCATGCCCAGCCTGCCCTCCTTCCCATCAGAGAGCAGGGACTGCACACAGAGAGGCATTTAGGCTACGCCTTCTGTCTTTTGGGGGAGAGTGCCAAAAACCAGCTCCCAAAGAGCTGTGCACGGACACAGAGGAGGGGGGATGCAAGAAGGACTCCGGCAGCAGTGAGGAGGATCCGTGTCCGCAAGCTGCAAAGGGGAGACAATGCCCTTCCTTCAAAGCTGGCTTGTCTTTTGGTTTCCAGGTTTCAGCTCGCTGTGCAAGGCAGCGTGGAGGCCCAGGCTGCCCCCGCCGGCTGCCCACAGGAGAAGGAGCAGGAGCTGGAAGAAGAGCTTGGGGCCGTCAGGAGCAGCAAAGGTCAGGGAAGAGATGCCTCCTGACCCGGCTGGGTCCCTGTCCCACGCTGGGTGACAGCAGCCAGGTAAAAATGCACTCCGCAAGCGGCTGCTCTCAAGAGCTTCCTTGTTTCCTCCTTCCAGAGAGGCGTCCTGGCAAGCTCCTGCCGCACCGCGAGGAGCTTTCTCTCCCCGTGCTGCCAAAGTGGGGGGAAGGCGCGAGGCAGCAAGGCATGGAGAGCAAGCCTGCTGCCAGGTGAGAGCCTTGGCGGAAGGGCTGAGGGGCACACTGGGACCTGCGCAGGGGAGACGTCCCCTTTGGACACGCCAGCCCCAGGGACTCAAAAGGCCTCCTGACACTTGTCCAGCAAAGGCTGCCTGCTTGCTGGATGCCAAGCATGTGCCAGTTTGCGGGAGAGCCTCACGTTGCCCTTGTTTTCCTCCAGGGTCATGTCACGCCCTTTTGGGGAGCTGAAGGCAAATCCTTCTTAGCAAACACCTCCTGCCCTTGTGCTAACGCGCCCTGTGGTGTCTCCTCAGGACCCTTGTGAACCAGACGGCCCCCATCCCGGGCACCTCCCCGGGGAAGCAGGTTGGCGTGCAATACCTCCCGCACCCTCCCGCCGGACCTCGGCGTGGCCGTGCCGGCGCCACTCCCAGGGGTGCAGCACAGGTGCGTGATGGGGCTCTGGGTAATCCTGGCATCTCACCCACTCGTAGGAAAGCCCCGGCCTATGAGACTCCCTCCGGAAAGGGCCCTCAGCACGTAGCCACTGGAGCCGTCGGTGGCCTCTTTGGGTGCTACTTTTGGGCGTAGTTAGGCACTGCTTGTACAACAGCTTTTTCAGCCTGCCTTCTGCCAAAAATCCCGCAAAAGAGTGACGGTGGCGAGGCTCAAGACAAGGGGCGGGAGAGCGGGTGGAAAGCCAGCGCCAACACGCCCCTGCCCAGAATCCCTGCCCAGACAGACAAGACTAATACTCTTGCCTTTCCGCGGCCCCGCAGGATGCAGCCTGCCCTCCCACGCAGAGGTTTGGAAGAGCTGCCCACGTCTCCCTCTTGAAAGAGGAGCAGAGGCAGCACCAAGCATCGTGGGAGGAACAGCAGGCCGCACTGGAGAAAGAGGCCCGGCGTCAGGCCCAGGTACGGGATGCCTTTGAGGGCCCTCTGCAAAAGGGCCTTTCCCACGTCCAGGGCGGCGGAGCCTTGCAGGCAGCCAGGGCCCAGGCGGACGGCTGCCTCCGAGGAGCTGCGCCCAAGCTGGCCCACCCCTTCCGAGGAGGGAGACGGCTGCAGCCAGAAGCGGGCCCAGAAGGAGCCAGGCGCTGCAGCGAGGGCAGCTGGCGGGGGATGCCTCCCCACTGGGCAACCTCTGCCTGCGGTGCCTGCCTTCGAGCCAGAAACCAGCTCTCGGGGGCAGCTGCCTTGAGCCCCTTGGCCCCAGACGTGCCGGCAGCAGAGCCGCAGGGGCTCCGCTCTGGTAGCCCATTGTATCAGCTCCTTGTGTAGCCTGAGTCTGGCTCTACAAGGACTAGGTGCCTCCCCTGCAGCCCAGTGCTGTCTCGCCCATTCACCCCTCCATGCTGAAACCATTTCTTCTTCTTCTCCTTGCAAAACAGATCACACTAGTGGAGCTGCAATACGCCCTCGAGCAGCGTCGTCGCCCAGACACTGACATGCCGGGGAGGCCCCCCCAACGGTAAGCATGCGTGGGCGCGCAAGCTCAGAGCCAGGGCCTGGTGCAGGCGAGGGGCTCTGACCCCCCCTGCAGGTGCCAGGACCCCAAATCCCTCAGCTCCAGGACACAACCTACGACAGCCCCGGCTTTCTGCCGACGTGGGTTTGCAGGGGCTGGGGGGGTCGGAAGGCTCCCGGGAGAGCGGGAGCGGGACTTTGCCACTCCTATTGCAGGCAAGCGTCCGCGCAAGCAAAGCAGAACATGCAGCTTCTGACTTCCTACAAAGTTCTTCGGGACAGGTGGAAGGAAAGGGTGGAACGAAACCAACGGAGGCTGATGGTGGAGGAGGAGTGGCGCCGGTAAATACCTGGCAACCCAGGCGCGTTCCCCCCTTTCCGCAATGCCCTTCCTGCCATGGCCCTGGGGAAAGAGGGTCTTCTCCAGCCCCGCCTGGAGAAGCACAGAAGCAGCCTTGGAGCCTGGCCTGGCCTCACACATCCCACCCACTCCAAGGGGGTGGGGGGTGGGGGTGCACCATGACATTTCCAGCAACGTCTCCAGTGGCACAACATCCTCTTCCTGAACCCCGCAGCGCTTTGGTGATGCGCCACCTCCAGAAGAGAGAGCAGCAGGACCGTGTGCCGGGCAGTTACCACCAAGATGGCTTTTATGCGTGGAAATAAAGGGCCTTTCCGAGCTGCTGTGAGCCTTTCCTTGGTGGGCTGTGAAAGTGCAAGGGGCAGCAGGGCAGCTCCAGAGGGGACGGAAAGGGTCAGGCGGGAGCCAGGAGAGTGGGGCAGCCCCTCTGCCGGGCAGCTCTCACCCCGGCCATGCCCTAGCAGGTGACTTGGGGACTGCCACGCCAGAGAGGAGGCGAGGGAAAGGTTTTGGGGGGACAGTGTGTGTGACTCAGCCGCCCAAATCCTGCCAAGCTCTTCCGGGAGCTCCAAGTCTTTGGGTCACCATGTCCCGGTCCAAAGCACTGGTACCTCTCCTCCAGGCAGGCCCTGGGGGACGGCAGCCACTCCTTGGCATGGGCCGCAGCCTGCTCCCTCAGCGTGGCGGCTGAACAGACCCCGAGGCTGGGCAGACCCCCAGCCAGACCCTGGCACCACCGGGGCCAAGGCACCACACGGGAATGCCAGAGCTCCCCCCAGCACTCCCACCACTCCCTCCACCAGCTTGCTCCCAGCAACAGACCTGTCAGCAAAGGGCAAGGGAGCCTTCCCAGGGGCTCAACTCCACTTGGGACTGCAAAGTGAAGACAGCTGGTGCCTGGTCACAGCCGCAGTCCCCAGCCTCTGCCTTGCAAGGGCTTTCTCTGCACAAGCAATGACAGGAAGAGACCCTCCATTAAAGACCCTATGCGGGATCCCACAGGAATTCCTCTGGCCCTCACGGAATAGATGTGCTCCTCTTGAGCCCCACCCATGAGCTCAGCAGGGCAGGGCTCTCGTGCCCTCGTGGGGAGGCACTGGCCATGACTTTTGGAACAGAATCCCGCAGCTTTTGCACAACCCTCGCTCAACCGTCCCAGCAAGGGCTGCGAGGGGACTGTTGGGCCACACTGTGCCCCTGCCCAAAGCACCTCTGGGCCTCGCCTTGAGACCTTGGATTCCTGCCTCGCCTCGCTAGCCTCAGGGCTGCCTTGGCCTGACACCTTGCGCTGTTAGGACTCCTCTCTTGCCGCGCAGCCTAGGCTTCTCCCTTCTCTTACCTCCTGCAAAGGGCAAAACCAAAGCCCCCGCCCAGGGCCAGGCCGCCTCTCTGAGCTCGGCTCGCTGTCAGGCTCACGCTCTTGAGCAAAGCCAGGCAGGTTCCCGCAGGGAAAGCGCGTGCCTGTGCAGCGGAAACCAATCCGCCTTGTGTAGCTAAGAGCAAAGCTGGCACTCCTGGGAGGGAATCCCGCGGCAGTCTGGCAGCTCTTTCCTGGTGGCAACTTCCGCTGCTCCAAACAAGATGCTTCCCAGTTACGGAAGAGCACAGTGCGGGCAAGACATCTTCCCTGCTCTGCCCTCTTCAGTTTGAACCCTGTCTTGCTCTCTTCTTGATGGTGCAGTTGAAGAGCACGGATTCCATCCCTTCTCTATCAATGTCATGATGAGAGCTCTGCTGTTCTTCATAGAAAACTATTTGCTGTGCGACTGAAGGGGCTGGGCTGCTGCTTGGCCATCGCTGTGAGGGAGGGAGCTGTAGAGGACAGGAGCGGAGCCCGACACCACCCCCCGGGCCCAGGGCAATTCCCGGGGCTCCGACTCCCGGCTCTCCCCAGTCCGGAGGAGAATGCCGTAGTTGGTGCTGCTAAGCTGCTGGTCTGCACCAAGCTGCCCTTCCTCCTCCTCGCTCTGCCCTGGCGGGGTGACACGTGCCCAGCCTTTGAGCTGGCTATGGGGGAGGAGAGGGAAAGGCTTGGGGGGCTGGGGACCTCTGGAAGGGGGCCGGGTATGCTCCAGAAGTGGGGAGCAGGGGGCTGCACCCAGCCGCTGGCTTGGCTGAGCCCACGAGTCCTGCTGCAAATGTGGGCTCTTGACGTGGAGACCAAAGGCTGCTGCTGGGCCCCTTGGTGCTGCAGCCAGGCTGTGGCTGGGGAGAACAAGCTGGGCTCCGCCCGCGTGCCCTGCTCCCAAACCCCTTGCAGGCAATCCCCCCCCCCCCCCAAAACCCCGCAGCCTTCCCCAAATCCAGAAACACCCCAAACACCACAACCCTCACTCGCGGCCCAGCCCAGATGCCCCCGGCCCCCTCAGTCCACTGCCTGAGCCCACACAGGGCCACGGGGCTCCTGGGGAGGGCGGGCTGGGCCGGGCCATGTTTTGGAACAGAAGTCTGCAAAGGCCTTGGTGTGAGGCCCTAGAGAAGAGGGATTCTCCTGGGGGCTCAGAGCAACCCACACAGGGCTCAGGGCAGGCGGAGGGAAACCCAGCCCACCACCACTAAACCCCACGGCTCTCCGTGGGGACCATCCCGGGTGCTCATGCCCAGAGCAGGAGGAGGGGCTGTGGGGGCACGGCCACATCCCAGGGCAGCCTCCATCAGGCCTCAGCTCCACAGCGGCTCTCAGCTTCAGGTGAGCTCTCTCAAGAAATACTGCTGTAATTTGAAGCCGTGCCCCGGGCATGTTCAGCAGACTTGGGCTAGGCGTACAGGAGAGAAAAGGCAGCGAGCCCAGGGTGCAGACCTAGGGCTCGCAGCACCAGGGAAGGAGCTCGGAAGGCTGAGAGAGCAACGCTGAGAAGTGAACAAGTCCTTCCCTTCACAGTGATCTGGAAAGCCACATCTCTGACTGACGCTCCTCAAGGCCGAATGGCGTTTCCTTCCACAGCAGGCCGCCTGCGAGCACACAGAGACTAGCAAGAGGAGGCAGGCTGGGTGCAGGGGTGGTCCCAGACTTCCGTGAGCCAGGGGGCCCCTATGGGGCGGAGCGGGGCAGCAGGGATCCTGAAGGCAAGCCAGAGGTCCTTGGAGAGAATTATTCCCTTTTAGGAGGGGACAGGAAAACTGTCCTGTTTTGTTTCTTGGTGACAAACAGGGTGCTGGTCTTCTTAGCTGTGTGAACTGTGGAAGCGTCAAAAGCTTCTTTTCCGGAGGAGAGAAGGAAAGGTGTCTGGCACGCCATGGGAGGACCTTGCAGGGGCGGCATGGGGGCACCTTTCTCTCTCTGGGGCCACGGAATGGGAGCCATCGCCCTCAGGGCTGCATGCTTCGGAGGCAGGAGCTGGCGTGCCAGACCATAACGCAGGTCCCTTCCCCTGCCCTCCCAAGCCAAAACGGGCCCCTTCCGCTTGGCGGCTCCTGGGGGTTGTTCCCACCCCCGCCCCCGGCCTCCTCCTCCCTCCTCTGGCCAGGCGCCCCTGCGGGCACAGCCTCAGGAACCAGCTGGCGATGCCACAGAGGGGCAGAGATGCCCATCAGGGCAAGGAGACCAGGCTTCTCCTGCTGCAAGAGGAGACACAGAGACTGCGCTCAGATGGGCTCTTCCTGTTGCTGAGGGCTGAAAGGAGAGGTGAAGGCAACACCTGCATCTCCCTCCCCCACACCCCTCCCTCCCCCGTCCCCCTTAGTCCTAGGACACAAATCACAGCAACAGCCAGCAACAGGCTACCCACAAGATGCTGTGCCTCTGCGGCTGGGTTCCTTCTCCGTTTTGGACAGGGTCAGCTGCCCAGAGGAGGCAGACATTTATCGGGGCATACGCTGGAGGAACACGGCTGAAACCCTGGCCTTTTTCTGTATTAGGCTCAAAACCAAGACCTAAAACACCCTGTGTTTCATCGTGCCCTCCTTGACAGTCTCATGCTTAGCAGCACTCCTCCAGGAAGAAAATCTCCTCTGCCACAATCCCTCCTGCTCCCCTGCGACTGTACACAGCAGCAGAGGCAAGAGGAAGCTCCTCATGCTTCCCGCAGTCCACCAAGCTCCCGGGGGCGGCGGGGCAATGGCGGGAAGTAACCAAGGGTGGAGACCAGGGAAGGACGGAAGTTTCTGGAGGCCTGAGATGGCCCGCTGAGGGCGCAGAGCCATGAAGCTGTCTTAGCAAAGAGGTGAGGCCTTCCCCTGGCGGCTGAGGGGAGCAGAAGCGCAGGGGAAGCGATGACAAGAGCCCAAGCACAACAGGCAGAGCGTGTCTTGTGTCACACAGGCCCCAGCATGTGTGCAGCCAAGCACACCGGGCTCCCTGCGCTGGCCGTGGCACGGCTGCTTGAGCCCCACAAGAACTCCACCTCTGTGCTTCCTCTCCCTGCAGAAGTGGAGCGCACAGCCACCAGCTGAGCAGCAGCCCCCTTTTTCTGGTGGGGATGCGTCAGCAGGCACGGGGTCAGTTTGAGAAAAGGGAGGGAGCCCCGAGGGGCGGCTGTTGCTGGGCCGGCATAGGTATGCCAAGGCCCCCGTAGGGGCCCAACAGAACTTGTCTGCCATCTCTTGGTGCTGGTTGAGGCATTTGGATGCTGGGAAGCTTGCGCTGGTCCGCATGGGCTTGACGTCTAGTCAGGGCGCGGCACGCTGTGCTGAACGCCTCTGTGCTGACTTGCACTGCCATTGCAGTCTCTAGGTCGAAGGAAATCGGAGAAACTCTGTTCCTCATTTCTGCTGTAGAGCAGAAGGCCATTTACACGAAAACACGCTGCTTCACGGCAAGAAAAGGACAAGGACACACTGGGGGCATCGGGGCCAGGTGCCAAATGGGTGCTGCCTACAGCCTCCTCTGTTCGGATGAACCGCCTGAGGTTATCCTGCGGGCAAGACGTGTGTGCCGCACGGCCCCAGCCATGAACAACGCTGCGTGTGTCAGGGCTCAGCGTGAGCCAGGGGCTGCCTGGGGGCCGGGGAGCCAGGGGAGACGCCAGGGCCGTCAGGGCAGGGGCCTGGTCCTCCAGGGCGCGTCCCACCTGCCCCCGGTGAGGGCGAAGGGCAGGTCGGGATTGGGAGGGGGGCAGCCCTGAGCCCAGGCCAGCCAGGCACCTCCGTGGTGACAGGGTCAGGCCGAGGCAGGGCCGTGCAGTCAGCCCACGAGGCGGGGTCTGGGTCAGCGGGGCCCCTGGCTGGGGCACCTCTGTGCCCGTGACCTAATGAGCCCCCAGAGATGACACAGTGAGGCTGAGCTCACAGTGGGACGCGCCGCATCACAGAGGTCTCCCCGGTCCCTGGCGGTGTCCGCACTTCCCTGCGAGGCCCAGGCGCTGGCTGGGTGCTGCTCACCGCTGTTCTTTGGAGCTGCTCCGCAGCAAGCAGAGCGGGCAGCAGGCAGCAGGGCCACGCTGGGGGCCCCTCGCCGTCAGGCAGAGGAGCAGGGGCCCGTTGGACAGGAGCCTGGGGCGAGGAGACGACGAGAGCGTCCTTTTCCCCTGGCTGCCGAGGCGAGCTAAGGGCAAGGGGCAAGCGGGATGGAGGGCTCCTGGACCGAGGCCATCAGCCCAGAGCAGAGCTCCTTGTTCCCAACGCTGCTGCAGCTCTCCACCGAAGGTAAGGGCTTGGGGAGCTGCTTCCCCAGGGGCCGCAGAGACTCTTAGCTGTCCAAAGAGCTGTGGAGCTGGGGCTGTGAGGGTGGCTGCAGGCGGCTGGGGGCTGCCACGAGAGCCTGGCCTGGGCTGGCCTGGGCTGGGCTGGGCTGGGCTGGGCTGGGCTGGGAGGAAAGGGGTGCCCTGTCCCAGAGGGCTGGGCCTGACATGTGTTTCCCTTGCTTTCCAGAGATTATTGCTATTTGGGACGCCGTGTCCAATTACATCCTGGAAGAGCTGATGCAGGACAAGGTGGGCTGGTGTCCTGGAGGGTTTTGTCTGTCCAGGGAGCCCTGGGTGCCCGGGAGCAAGCCTTCCTTCCCCCAGCCCCACAGCTGCACACCACACCTGGCCCGCCTGCTGCACAGCAGCTTTTTGGCCAGCCGGGAGAGAAACCCCGTGCAGCTCTAGTGTGAGACAGCGTCTGGCACGTCCCAGGGCTCCCCGCTTCCCTGCGGCCCCCCACAAAAGACCGCGCAGAGAGACAGGGCTCTGTGCCAGGGCTGCTGGAAACCCCGGGGATCTTCTCTAGCTGAGGGACGTTAGTGAACCTCTCAAGGAGGGTGAGGGACAATGCAGAGAACGTGGCTCTTCTCTAAAGCCTTCCCCAAGTGCCCCTTGCACGTCAGCAGCAGAGAGGGCACAGAGCAGCGTTCCCACGCTCCGACAAACAGCACTTTTTCCCTCGCCAAAAGCCTTCCTGGTGGGCCTTTGTGTCTTTGCTGTGTGCAGGGTGTGCTGCTAGCGGGGCTCGGCACCTTCTGCACGGTCCGGGAGCCACTGCGCCCTGGCAAAGACAACGTGGTGACAGTTCGAAGGCCTGTGTTCCAGCTGGAAATGGACATGGTCTGGCTGCAGAGGCTCCAGCATCCCAAAGTGACTCTGCCTGGTGAGTTGGCAGCGGCCACCCTCTGCTTCCCCTTGCCACATCACCTGTGGGGCAGGGGGTGGCTGCTCCCTGCTCTTTGGGAGGGGCAGGCAGAAGTAGGGATGTCCAGCTCCATCGCCCCGCAGAGAGCTCTTTCCGAGAAGGACCTTTTCTCTAGGCGTTTGTACTACAGAATAGTGCTTGCACACAGTCAGGCTCTCTCTCTCTTTTTGAACTGCCCTAACAACTGCCTCCGTGCCACTCGCCTCTCTTGATGGCCCAACAATGGAAAGTTGGCCTGCTGTGGCAGTGGTGTTGTTCCTCTCCCGTGTAGACAACGTGAAGATCAAGCCGCTGAAGTACCGGCAGCTGTCCCTGGCCACCTCCTTCTCGAGGCGCGTGGTGGAAGACTGCGTGCAAGAGACCATCCGCTTGTTCTCTGCGCACGTGCGCAACAAAGAGAAGGTCGCCTTTGCCTTCAGGGACGTCGGCGTTCTGACTTGCCAGGAAGACAAAGTGCACATGAGCTTTTATGCCCGCTGCACCCGGTGGCTGGCGGACCCCTGCAGTGTAAGTTGCTCCGCTTTCCCTGCGATTTCTTTGGGAATCCTATGGAAGGACGAGCGACCTGATGTGTGTTGGCCAGCCGGGACGTGGCAGCCTACTGAAACGCCTTCCCCAGTGCTTGCCCCCACAGCCTTCTCCAGGAGCAAAGAGAGCGAGCGCCTCCTGAGTTTCTTGCCCCTTGCCCCTACAGAAAGCCTGGCAGTGTTATCAGCCGAGCTCTGTTCTTTGCTGTGCAGCTTCTCCGCACCGGCATGAGGGGCTAATGTTCTCGGCAGAGAGCTTAGAGGAGGCTTTGGAGAGGCGGCCTCCTCTTGTGGCAGGAGAATGCTCTGCTGCCTTCAGCAGCAAGGCGAGAGCTGCCTTGGAAGCCTCCCAATGGGTCTGTGTTACATTGCAGAGACTGCCTACGATAGATCTCTCCATCTCCGGCACACCTGCTGCCCTGGGGACCCGGCCTAGCCCTCTGCATGTGTTCCCGAGGTGAGTGCCTTTCCTTTGCAGCCCTTGGCTAACCGAGCAGGCGGCTTCCCGGCTGCTGCTCGGCACCGTGCACCGCCAGGGCTTGACACTCAGCATGGAGTTGGGAATAACTCACACAGTGACTGGTTCCCGCTTCACTAAAGCTCACTTGGGGCTTCTCACACGTGTCTTTGCCTGGAGTGAGCGGGAACCGTGACTGCGTTTCTCATGCCCAGCCTGCCCTCCTTCCCATCAGAGAGCAGGGACTGCACACAGAGAGGCATTTAGGCTACGCCTTCTGTCTTTTGGGGGAGAGTGCCAAAAACCAGCTCCCAAAGAGCTGTGCACGGACACAGAGGAGGGGGGATGCAAGAAGGACTCCGGCAGCAGTGAGGAGGATCCGTGTCCGCAAGCTGCAAAGGGGAGACAATGCCCTTCCTTCAAAGCTGGCTTGTCTTTTGGTTTCCAGGTTTCAGCTCGCTGTGCAAGGCAGCGTGGAGGCCCAGGCTGCCCCCGCCGGCTGCCCACAGGAGAAGGAGCAGGAGCTGGAAGAAGAGCTTGGGGCCGTCAGGAGCAGCAAAGGTCAGGGAAGAGATGCCTCCTGACCCGGCTGGGTCCCTGTCCCACGCTGGGTGACAGCAGCCAGGTAAAAATGCACTCCGCAAGCGGCTGCTCTCAAGAGCTTCCTTGTTTCCTCCTTCCAGAGAGGCGTCCTGGCAAGCTCCTGCCGCACCGCGAGGAGCTTTCTCTCCCCGTGCTGCCAAAGTGGGGGGAAGGCGCGAGGCAGCAAGGCATGGAGAGCAAGCCTGCTGCCAGGTGAGAGCCTTGGCGGAAGGGCTGAGGGGCACACTGGGACCTGCGCAGGGGAGACGTCCCCTTTGGACACGCCAGCCCCAGGGACTCAAAAGGCCTCCTGACACTTGTCCAGCAAAGGCTGCCTGCTTGCTGGATGCCAAGCATGTGCCAGTTTGCGGGAGAGCCTCACGTTGCCCTTGTTTTCCTCCAGGGTCATGTCACGCCCTTTTGGGGAGCTGAAGGCAAATCCTTCTTAGCAAACACCTCCTGCCCTTGTGCTAACGCGCCCTGTGGTGTCTCCTCAGGACCCTTGTGAACCAGACGGCCCCCATCCCGGGCACCTCCCCGGGGAAGCAGGTTGGCGTGCAATACCTCCCGCACCCTCCCGCCGGACCTCGGCGTGGCCGTGCCGGCGCCACTCCCAGGGGTGCAGCACAGGTGCGTGATGGGGCTCTGGGTAATCCTGGCATCTCACCCACTCGTAGGAAAGCCCCGGCCTATGAGACTCCCTCCGGAAAGGGCCCTCAGCACGTAGCCACTGGAGCCGTCGGTGGCCTCTTTGGGTGCTACTTTTGGGCGTAGTTAGGCACTGCTTGTACAACAGCTTTTTCAGCCTGCCTTCTGCCGAAAATCCCGCAAAAGAGTGACGGTGGCGAGGCTCAAGACAAGGGGCGGGAGAGCGGGTGGAAAGCCAGCGCCAACACGCCCCTGCCCAGAATCCCTGCCCAGACAGACAAGACTAATACTCTTGCCTTTCCGCGGCCCCGCAGGATGCAGCCTGCCCTCCCACGCAGAGGTTTGGAAGAGCTGCCCACGTCTCCCTCTTGAAAGAGGAGCAGAGGCAGCACCAAGCATCGTGGGAGGAACAGCAGGCCGCACTGGAGAAAGAGGCCCGGCGTCAGGCCCAGGTACGGGATGCCTTTGAGGGCCCTCTGCAAAAGGGCCTTTCCCACGTCCAGGGCGGCGGAGCCTTGCAGGCAGCCAGGGCCCAGGCGGACGGCTGCCTCCGAGGAGCTGCGCCCAAGCTGGCCCACCCCTTCCGAGGAGGGAGACGGCTGCAGCCAGAAGCGGGCCCAGAAGGAGCCAGGCGCTGCAGCGAGGGCAGCTGGCGGGGGATGCCTCCCCACTGGGCAACCTCTGCCTGCGGTGCCTGCCTTCGAGCCAGAAACCAGCTCTCGGGGGCAGCTGCCTTGAGCCCCTTGGCCCCAGACGTGCCGGCGGCAGAGCCGCAGGGGCTCCGCTCTGGTAGCCCATTGTATCAGCTCCTTGTGTAGCCTGAGTCTGGCTCTACAAGGACTAGGTGCCTCCCCTGCAGCCCAGTGCTGTCTCGCCCATTCACCCCTCCATGCTGAAACCATTTCTTCTTCTCCTTGCAAAACAGATCACACTAGTGGAGCTGCAATACGCCCTCGAGCAGCGTCGTCGCCCAGACACTGACATGCCGGGGAGGCCCCCCCAACGGTAAGCGTGCGTGGGCGCGCAAGCTCAGAGCCAGGGCCTGGCGCAGGCGAGGGGCTCTGACCCCCCCTGCAGGTGCCAGGACCCCAAATCCCTCAGCTCCAGGACACAACCTACGACAGCCCCGGCTTTCTGCCGACGTGGGTTTGCAGGGGCTGGGGGGGCCGGAAGGCTCCCGGGAGAGCGGGAGCGGGACTTTGCCACTCCTATTGCAGGCAAGCGTCCGCACAAGCAAAGCAGAACATGCAGCTTCTGACTTCCTACAAAGTTCTTCGGGACAGGTGGAAGGAAAGGGTGGAAAGAAACCAACAGAGGCTGATGGTGGAGGAGGAGCGGCGCCGGTAAATACCTGGCAACCCAGGCGCGTTCCCCCCTTTCCGCAATGCCCTTCCTGCCATGGCCCTGGGGAAAGAGGGTCTTCTCCAGCCCCACCTGGAGAAGCACAGAAGCAGCCTTGGAGCCTGGCCTGGCCTCACACATCCCGCCCACTCCAAGGGGGTGGGGGGTGGGGGTGCACCATGACATTTCCAGCAACGTCTCCAGTGGCACAACATCCTCTTCCTGAACCCCGCAGCGCTTTGGTGATGCGCCACCTCCAGAAGAGAGAGCAGCAGGACCGTGTGCCGGGCAGTTACCACCAAGATGGCTTTTATGCGTGGAAATAAAGGGCCTTTCCGAGCTGCTGTGAGCCTTTCCTTGGTGGGCTGTGAAAGTGCAAGGGGCAGCAGGGCAGCTCCAGAGGGGACGGAAAGGGTCAGGCGGGAGCCAGGAGAGTGGGGCAGCCCCTCTGCCGGGCAGCTCTCACCCCGGCCATGCCCTAGCAGGTGACTTGGGGACTGCCACGCCAGAGAGGAGGCGAGGGAAAGGTTTTGGGGGGACAGTGTGTGTGACTCAGCCGCCCAAATCCTGCCAAGCTCTTCCGGGAGCTCCAAGTCTTTGGCTCACCATGTCCCGGTCCAAAGCACTGGTACCTCTCCTCCAGGCAGGCCCTGGGGGACGGCAGCCACTCCTTGGCATGGGCCGCAGCCTGCTCCCTCAGCGTGGCGGCTGAACAGACCCCGAGGCTGGGCAGACCCCCAGCCAGACCCTGGCACCACCGGGGCCAAGGCACCACACGGGAATGCCAGAGCTCCCCCCAGCACTCCCACCACTCCCTCCACCAGCTTGCTCCCAGCAACAGACCTGTCAGCAAAGGGCAAGGGAGCCTTCCCAGGGGCTCAACTCCACTTGGGACTGCAAAGTGAAGACAGCTGGTGCCTGGTCACAGCCGCAGTCCCCAGCCTCTGCCTTGCAAGGGCTTTCTCTGCACAAGCAATGACAGGAAGAGACCCTCCATTAAAGACCCTATGCAGGATCCCACAGGAATTCCTCTGGCCCTCACGGAATAGATGTGCTCCTCTTGAGCCCCACCCGTGAGCTCAGCAGGGCAGGGCTCTCGTGCCCTCGTGGGGAGGCACTGGCCATGACTTTTGGAACAGAATCCTGCAGCTTTTGCACAACCCTCGCTCAACCGTCCCAGCAAGGGCTTCGAGGGGACTGTTGGGCCACACTGTGCCCCTGCCCAAAGCACCTCTGGGCCTCGCCTTGAGACCTTGGATTCCTGCCTCGCCTCGCTAGCCTCAGGGCTGCCTTGGCCTGACACCTTGCGCTGTTAGGACTCCTCTCTTGCCGCGCAGCCTAGGCTTCTCCCTTCTCTTACCTCCTGCAAAGGGCAAAACCAAAGCCCCCGCCCAGGGCCAGGCCGCCTCTCTGAGCTCGGCTCGCTGTCAGGCTCACGCTCTTGAGCAAAGCCAGGCAGGTTCCCGCAGGGAAAGCGCGTGCCTGTGCAGCGGAAACCAATCCGCCTTGTGTAGCTAAGAGCAAAGCTGGCACTCCTGGGAGGGAATCCCGCGGCAGTCTGGCGGCTCTTTCCTGGTGGCAACTTCCGCTGCTCCAAACAAGATGCTTCCCAGTTACGGAAGAGCACAGTGCGGGCAAGACATCTTCCCTGCTCTGCCCTCTTCAGTTTGAACCCTGTCTTGCTCTCTTCTTGATGGTGCAGTTGAAGAGCACGGATTCCATCCCTTCTCTATCAATGTCATGATGAGAGCTCTGCTGTTCTTCATAGAAAACTATTTGCTGTGCGACTGAAGGGGCTGGGCTGCTGCTTGGCCATCGCTGTGAGGGAGGGAGCTGTAGAGGACAGGAGCGGAGCCCGACACCACCCCCCAGGCCCAGGGCAATTCCCGGGGCTCCGACTCCCGGCTCTCCCCAGTCCGGAGGAGAATGCCGTAGTTGGTGCTGCTATGCTGCTGGTCTGCGCCAAGCTGCCCTTCCTCCTCCTCGCTCTGCCCTGGCGGGGTGACACGTGCCCAGCCTTTGAGCTGGCTATGGGGGAGGAGAGGGAAAGGCTTGGGGGGCTGGGGACCTCTGGAAGGGGGCCGGGTATGCTCCAGAAGTGGGGAGCAGGGGGCTGCACCCAGCCGCTGGCTTGGCTGAGCCCACGAGTCCTGCTGCAAATGTGGGCTCTTGACGTGGAGACCAAAGGCTGCTGCTGGGCCCCTTGGTGCTGCAGCCAGGCTGTGGCTGGGGAGAACAAGCTGGGCTCCGCCCGCGTGCCCTGCTCCCAAACCCCTTGCAGGCAATCCCCCCCCCTCAAAACCCCGCAGCCTTCCCCAAATCCAGAAACACCCCAAACACCACAACCCTCACTTGCGGCCCAGCCCAGATGCCCCCGGCCCCCTCAGTCCACTGCCTGAGCCCACACAGGGCCACGGGGCTCCTGGGGAGGGCGGGCTGGGCCGGGCCATGTTTTGGAACAAAAGTCTGCAAAGGCCTTGGTGTGAGGCCCTAGAGAAGAGGGATTCTCCTGGGGGCTCAGAGCAACCCACACAGGGCTCAGGGCAGGCGGAGGGAAACCCAGCCCACCACCACTAAACCCCACGGCTCTCCGTGGGGACCATCCCGGATGCTCAGGCCCAGAGCAGGAGGAGGGGCTGTGGGGGCACAGCCACATCCCAGGGCAGCCTCCATCAGGCCTCAGCTCCACAGCGGCTCTCAGCTTCAGGTGAGCTCTCTCAAGAAATACTGCTGTAATTTGAAGCCGTGCCCCGGGCATGTTCAGCAGACTTGGGCTAGGCGTACAGGAGAGAAAAGGCAGCGAGCCCAGGGTGCAGACCTAGGGCTCGCAGCACCAGGGAAGGAGCTCGGAAGGCTGAGAGAGCAACGCTGAGAAGTGAACAAGTCCTTCCCTTCACAGTGATCTGGAAAGCCACATCTCTGACTGACGCTCCTCAAGGCCGAATGGCGTTTCCTTCCACAGCAGGCCGCCTGCGAGCACGCAGAGACTAGCAAGAGGAGGCAGGCTGGGTGCAGGGGTGGTCCCAGACTTCTGTGAGCCAGGGGGCCCCTATGGGGCAGAGCGGGGCAGCAGGGATCCTGAAGGCAAGCCAGAGGTCCTTGGAGAGAATTATTCCCTTTTAGGAGGGGACAGGAAAACTGTCCTGTTTTGTTTCTTGGTGACAAACAGGGTGCTGGTCTTCTTAGCTGTGTGAACTGTGGAAGCGTCAAAAGCTTCTTTTCCGGAGGAGAGAAGGAAAGGTGTCTGGCACGCCATGGGAGGACCTTGCAGGGGCGGCATGGGGGCACCTTTCTCTCTCTGGGGCCACGGAATGGGAGCCATCGCCCTCAGGGCTGCATGCTTCGGAGGCAGGAGCTGGCGTGCCAGACCATAACGCAGGTCCCTTCCCCTGCCCTCCCAAGCCAAAACGGGCCCCTTCCGCTTGGCGGCTCCTGGGGGTTGTTCCCACCCCTGCCCCCGGCCTCCTCCTCCCTCCTCTGGCCAGGCGCCCCTGCGGGCACAGCCTCAGGAACCAGCTGGCGATGCCACAGAGGGGCAGAGATGCCCATCAGGGCAAGGAGACCAGGCTTCTCCTGCTGCAAGAGGAGACGCAGAGACTGCGCTCAGGTGGGCTCTTCCTGTTGCTGAGGGCTGAAAGGAGAGGTGAAGGCAACACCTGCATCTCCCTCCCCCACACCCCTCCCTCCCCCGTCCCCCTTAGTCCTAGGACACAAATCACAGCAACAGCCAGCAACAGGCTACCCACAAGATGCTGTGCCTCCGCGGCTGGGTTCCTTCTCCGTTTTGGACAGGGTCAGCTGCCCAGAGGAGGCAGACATTTATCGGGGCATACGCTGGAGGAACACGGCTGAAACCCTGGCCTTTTTCTGTATTAGGCTCAAAACCAAGACCTAAAACACCCTGTGTTTCATCGTGCCCTCCTTGACAGTCTCATGCTTAGCAGCACTCCTCCAGGAAGAAAATCTCCTCTGCCACAATCCCTCCTGCTCCCCTGCGACTGTACACAGCAGCAGAGGCAAGAGGAAGCTCCTCATGCTTCCCGCAGTCCACCAAGCTCCCGGGGGCGGCGGGGCAATGGCGGGAAGTAACCAAGGGTGGAGACCAGGGAAGGACGGAAGTTTCTGGAGGCCTGAGATGGCCCGCTGAGGGCGCAGAGCCATGAAGCTGTCTTAGCAAAGAGGTGAGGCCTTCCCCTGGCGGCTGAGGGGAGCAGAAGCGCAGGGGAAGCGATGACAAGAGCCCAAGCACAACAGGCAGAGCGTGTCTTGTGTCACACAGGCCCCAGCATGTGTGCAGCCAAGCACACCGGGCTCCCTGCGCTGGCCGTGGCACGGCTGCTTGAGCCCCACAAGAACTCCACCTCTGTGCTTCCTCTCCCTGCAGAAGTGGAGCGCACAGCCACCAGCTGAGCAGCAGCCCCCTTTTTCTGGTGGGGATGCGTCAGCAGGCACGGGGTCAGTTTGAGAAAAGGGAGGGAGCCCCGAGGGGCGGCTGTTGCTGGGCCGGCATAGGTATGCCAAGGCCTCCGTAGGGGCCCAACAGAACTTGTCTGCCATCTCTTGGTGCTGGTTGAGGCATTTGGATGCTGGGAAGCTTGCGCTGGTCCGCATGGGCTTGACGTCTAGTCAGGGCGCGGCACGCTGTGCTGAACGCCTCTGTGCTGACTTGCACTGCCATTGCAGTCTCTAGGTCGAAGGAAATCGGAGAAACTCTGTTCCTCATTTCTGCTGTAGAGCAGAAGGCCATTTACACGAAAACACGCTGCTTCACGGCAAGAAAAGGACAAGGACACACTGGGGGCATCGGGGCCAGGTGCCAAATGGGTGCTGCCTACAGCCTCCTCTGTTCGGATGAACCGCCTGAGGTTATCCTGCGGGCAAGACGTGTGTGCCGCACGGCCCCAGCCATGAACAACGCTGCGTGTGTCAGGGCTCAGCGTGAGCCAGGGGCTGCCTGGGGGCCGGGGAGCCAGGGGAGACGCCAGGGCCGTCAGGGCAGGGGCCTGGTCCTCCAGGGCGCGTCCCACCTGCCCCCGGTGAGGGCGAAGGGCAGGTCGGGATTGGGAGGGGGGCAGCCCTGAGCCCAGGCCAGCCAGGCACCTCCGTGGTGACAGGGTCAGGCCGAGGCAGGGCCGTGCAGTCAGCCCACGAGGCGGGGTCTGGGTCAGCGGGGCCCCTGGCTGGGGCACCTCTGTGCCCGTGACCTAATGAGCCCCCAGAGATGACACAGTGAGGCTGAGCTCACAGTGGGACGCGCCGCATCACAGAGGTCTCCCTGGTCCCTGGCGGTGTCCGCACTTCCCTGCGAGGCCCAGGCGCTGGCTGGGTGCTGCTCACCGCTGTTCTTTGGAGCTGCTCCACAGCAAGCAGAGCGGGCAGCAGGCAGCAGGGCCACGCTGGGGGCCCCTCGCCGTCAGGCAGAGGAGCAGGGGCCCGTTGGACAGGAGCCTGGGGCGAGGAGACGACGAGAACGTCCTTTTCCCCTGGCTGCCGAGGCGAGCTAAGGGCAAGGGGCAAGCGGGATGGAGGGCTGCTGGACCGAGACCATCAGCCTGGAGCAGAGCTCCTTGTTCCCAACGCTGCTGCAGCTCTCCACCGAAGGTAAGGGCTTGGGGAGCTGCTTCCCCAGGGGCCGCAGAGACTCTTAGCTGTCCAAAGAGCTGTGGAGCCGGGGCTGTGAGGGTGGCTGCAGGCGGCTGGGGGCTGCCACGAGAGCCTGGCCTGGGCTGGGCTGGGCTGGGCTGGGCTGGGCTGGGAGGAAAGGGGTGCCCTGTCCCAGAGGGCTGGGCCTGACATGTGTTTCCCTTGCTTTCCAGAGATTATTGCTATTTGGGACGCCGTGTCCAATTACATCCTGGAAGAGCTGATGCAGGACAAGGTGGGCTGGTGTCCTGGAGGGTTTTGTCTGTCCAGGGAGCCCTGGGTGCCCGGGAGCAAGCCTTCCTTCCCCCAGCCCCACAGCTGCACACCACACCTGGCCCGCCTGCTGCACAGCAGCTTTTTGGCCAGCCGGGAGAGAAATCCCGTGCAGCTCTAGTGTGAGACAGCATCTGGCACGTCCCAGGGCTCCCAGCTTCCCTGCGGCCCCCCACTAAAGACCGCGCAGAGAGACAGGGCTCTGTGCCAGGGCTGCTGGAAACCCCGGGGATCTTCTCTAGCTGAGGGACGTTAGTGAACCTCTCAAGGAGGGTGAGGGACAATGCGGAGAACGTGGCTCTTCTCTAAAGCCTTCCCCAAGTGCCCCTTGCACGTCAGCAGCAGAGAGGGCACAGAGCAGCGTTCCCACGCTCCGACAAACAGCACTTTTTCCCTCGCCAAAAGCCTTCCTGGTGGGCCTTTGTGTCTTTGCTGTGTGCAGGGTGTGCTGCTAGCGGGGCTCGGCACCTTCTGCACGGTCCGGGAGCCACTGCGCCCTGGCAAAGACGACGTGCTGACAGTTCGAAGGCCTGTGTTCCAGCTGGAAATGGACATGGTCTGGCTGCAGAGGCTCCAGCGTCCCAAAGTGACTCTGCCTGGTGAGTTGGCAGCGGCCACCCTCTGCTTCCCCTTGCCACATCACCTGTGGGGCAGGGGGTGGCTGCTCCCTGCTCTTTGGGAGGGGCAGGCAGAAGTAGGGATGTCCAGCTCCATCGCCCCGCAGAGAGCTCTTTCCGAGAAGGACCTTTTCTCTAGGCGTTTGTACTACAGAATAGTGCTTGCACACAGTCAGGCTCTCTCTCTCTTTTTGAACTGCCCTAACAACTGCCTCCGTGCCACTCGCCTCTCTTGATGGCCCAACAATGGAAAGTTGGCCTGCTGTGGCAGTGGTGTTGTTCCTCTCCCGTGTAGACAACGTGAAGATCAAGCCGCTGAAGTACCGGCAGCTGTCCCTGGCCACCTCCTTCTCGAGGCGCGTGGTGGAAGACTGCGTGCAAGAGACCATCCGCTTGTTCTCTGCGCACGTGCGCAACAAAGAGAAGGTCGCCTTTGCCTTCAGGGACGTCGGCGTTCTGACTTGCCAGGAAGACAAAGTGCACATGAGCTTTTATGCCCGCTGCACCCGGTGGCTGGCGGACCCCTGCAGTGTAAGTTGCTCCGCTTTCCCTGCGATTTCTTTGGGAATCCTATGGAAGGACGAGCGACCTGATGTGTGTTGGCCAGCCGGGACGTGGCAGCCTACTGAAACGCCTTCCCCAGTGCTTGCCCCCACAGCCTTCTCCAGGAGCAAAGAGAGCGAGCGCCTCCTGAGTTTCTTGCCCCTTGCCCCTACAGAAAGCCTGGCAGTGTTATCAGCCGAGCTCTGTTCTTTGCTGTGCAGCTTCTCCGCACCGGCATGAGGGGCTAATGTTCTCGGCAGAGAGCTTAGAGGAGGCTTTGGAGAGGCGGCCTCCTCTTGTGGCAGGAGAATGCTCTGCTGCCTTCAGCAGCAAGGCGAGAGCTGCCTTGGAAGCCTCCCAATGGGTCTGTGTTACATTGCAGAGACTGCCTACGATAGATCTCTCCATCTCCGGCACACCTGCTGCCCTGGGGACCCGGCCTAGCCCTCTGCATGTGTTCCCGAGGTGAGTGCCTTTCCTTTGCAGCCCTTGGCTAACCGAGCAGGCGGCTTCCCGGCTGCTGCTCGGCACCGTGCACCGCCAGGGCTTGACACTCAGCATGGAGTTGGGAATAACTCACACAGTGACTGGTTCCCGCTTCACTAAAGCTCACTTTGGGCTTCTCACACGTGTCTTTGCCTGGAGTGAGCGGGAACCGTGACTGCGTTTCTCATGCCCAGCCTGCCCTCCTTCCCATCAGAGAGCAGGGACTGCACACAGAGAGGCATTTAGGCTACGCCTTCTGTCTTTTGGGGGAGAGTGCCAAAAACCAGCTCCCAAAGAGCTGTGCACGGACACAGAGGAGGGGGGATGCAAGAAGGACTCCGGCAGCAGTGAGGAGGATCCGTGTCCGCAAGCTGCAAAGGGGAGACAATGCCCTTCCTTCAAAGCTGGCTTGTCTTTTGGTTTCCAGGTTTCAGCTTGCTGTGCAAGGCAGCGTGGAGGCCCAGGCTGCCCCCACCGGCTGCCCACAGGGGAAGGAGCAGGAGCTGGAAGAAGAGCTTGGGGCCGTCAGGAGCAGCAAAGGTCAGGGAAGAGATGCCTCCTGACCCGGCTGGGTCCCTGTCCCACGCTGGGTGACAGCAGCCAGGTAAAAATGCACTCCGCAAGCGGCTGCTCTCAAGAGCTTCCTTGTTTCCTCCTTCCAGAGAGGCGTCCTGGCAAGTTCCTGCCGCACCGCGAGGAGCTTTCTCTCCCCGTGCTGCCAAAGTGGGGGGAAGGCGCGAGGCGGCAAGGCATGGAGAGCAAGCCTGCTGCCAGGTGAGAGCCTTGGCGGAAGGGCTGAGGGGCACACTGGGACCTGCGCAGGGGAGACGTCCCCTTTGGACACGCCAGCCCCAGGGACTCAAAAGGCCTCCTGACACTTGTCCAGCAAAGGCTGCCTGCTTGCTGGATGCCAAGCATGCGCCAGTTTGCGGGAGAGCCTCACGTTGCCCTTGTTTTCCTCCAGGGTCATGTCACGCCCTTTTGGGGAGCTGAAGGCAAATCCTTCTTAGCAAACACCTCCTGCCCTTGTGCTAACGCGCCCTGTGGTGTCTCCTCAGGACCCTTGTGAACCAGACGGCCCCCATCCCGGGCACCTCCCCGGGGAAGCAGGTTGGCGTGCAATACCTCCCGCACCCTCCCGCCGGACCTCGGCGTGGCCGTGCCGGCGCCACTCCCAGGGGTGCAGCACAGGTGCGTGATGGGGCTCTGGGTAATCCTGGCATCTCACCCACTCGTAGGAAAGCCCCGGCCTATGAGACTCCCTCCGGAAAGGGCCCTCAGCACGTAGCCACTGGAGCCGTCGGTGGCCTCTTTGGGTGCTACTTTTGGGCGTAGTTAGGCACTGCTTGTACAACAGCTTTTTCAGCCTGCCTTCTGCCGAAAATCCCGCAAAAGAGTGACGGTGGCGAGGCTCAAGACAAGGGGCGGGAGAGCGGGTGGAAAGCCAGCGCCAACACGCCCCTGCCCAGAATCCCTGCCCAGACAGACAAGACTAATACTCTTGCCTTTCCGCGGCCCCGCAGGATGCAGCCTGCCCTCCCACGCAGAGGTTTGGAAGAGCTGCCCACGTCTCCCTCTTGAAAGAGGAGCAGAGGCAGCACCAAGCATCGTGGGAGGAACAGCAGGCCGCACTGGAGAAAGAGGCCCGGCGTCAGGCCCAGGTACGGGATGCCTTTGACGGCCCTCTGCAAAAGGGCCTTTCCCACGTCCAGGGCGGCGGAGCCTTGCAGGCAGCCAGGGCCCAGGCGGACGGCTGCCTCCGAGGAGCTGCGCCCAAGCTGGCCCACCCCTTCCGAGGAGGGAGACGGCTGCAGCCAGAAGCGGGCCCAGAAGGAGCCAGGCGCTGCAGCGAGGGCAGCTGGCGGGGGATGCCTCCCCACTGGGCAACCTCTGCCTGCGGTGCCTGCCTTCGAGCCAGAAACCAGCTCTCGAGGGCAGCTGCCTTGAGCCCCTTGGCCCCAGACGTGCCGGCGGCAGAGCCGCAGGGGCTCCGCTGTATCAGCTCCTTGTGTAGCCTGAGTCTGGCTCTACAAGGACTAGGTGCCTCCCCTGCAGCCCAGTGCTGTCTCGCCCATTCAGCCCTCCATGCTGAAACCATTTCTTCTTCTTCTCCTTGCAAAACAGATCACACTAGTGGAGCTGCAATACGCCCTCGAGCAGCGTCGTCGCCCAGACACTGACATGCCGGGGAGGCCCCCCCAACGGTAAGCGTGCGTGGGCGCGCAAGCTCAGAGCCAGGGCCTGGCGCAGGCGAGGGGCTCTGACCCCCCCTGCAGGTGCCAGGACCCCAAATCCCTCAGCTCCAGGACACAACCTACGACAGCCCCGGCTTTCTGCCGACGTGGGTTTGCAGGGGCTGGGGGGGCCGGAAGGCTCCCGGGAGAGCGGGAGCGGGACTTTGCCACTCCTATTGCAGGCAAGCGTCCGCACAAGCAAAGCAGAACATGCAGCTTCTGACTTCCTACAAAGTTCTTCGGGACAGGTGGAAGGAAAGGGTGGAAAGAAACCAACAGAGGCTGATGGTGGAGGAGGAGCGGCGCCGGTAAATACCTGGCAACCCAGGCGCGTTCCCCCCTTTCCGCAATGCCCTTCCTGCCATGGCCCTGGGGAAAGAGGGTCTTCTCCAGCCCCACCTGGAGAAGCACAGAAGCAGCCTTGGAGCCTGGCCTGGCCTCACACATCCCGCCCACTCCAAGGGGGTGGGGGGTGGGGGTGCACCATGACATTTCCAGCAACGTCTCCAGTGGCACAACATCCTCTTCCTGAACCCCGCAGCGCTTTGGTGATGCGCCACCTCCAGAAGAGAGAGCAGCAGGACCGTGTGCCGGGCAGTTACCACCAAGATGGCTTTTATGCGTGGAAATAAAGGGCCTTTCCGAGCTGCTGTGAGCCTTTCCTTGGTGGGCTGTGAAAGTGCAAGGGGCAGCAGGGCAGCTCCAGAGGGGACGGAAAGGGTCAGGCGGGAGCCAGGAGAGTGGGGCAGCCCCTCTGCCGGGCAGCTCTCACCCCGGCCATGCCCTAGCAGGTGACTTGGGGACTGCCACGCCAGAGAGGAGGCGAGGGAAAGGTTTTGGGGGGACAGTGTGTGTGACTCAGCCGCCCAAATCCTGCCAAGCTCTTCCGCGAGCTCCAAGTCTTTGGCTCACCATGTCCCGGTCCAAAGCACTGGTACCTCTCCTCCAGGCAGGCCCTGGGGGACGGCAGCCACTCCTTGGCATGGGCTGCAGCCTGCTCCCTCAGCGTGGCGGCTGAACAGACCCCGAGGCTGGGCAGACCCCCAGCCAGACCCTGGCACCACCGGGGCCAAGGCACCACACGGGAATGCCAGAGCTCCCCCCAGCACTCCCACCACTCCCTCCACCAGCTTGCTCCCAGCAACAGACCTGTCAGCAAAGGGCAAGGGAGCCTTCCCAGGGGCTCAACTCCACTTGGGACTGCAAAGTGAAGACAGCTGGTGCCTGGTCACAGCCGCAGTCCCCAGCCTCTGCCTTGCAAGGGCTTTCTCTGCACAAGCAATGACAGGAAGAGACCCTCCATTAAAGACCCTATGCAGGATCCCACAGGAATTCCTCTGGCCCTCACGGAATAGATGTGCTCCTCTTGAGCCCCACCCGTGAGCTCAGCAGGGCAGGGCTCTCG
Source organism: Dromaius novaehollandiae (assembly GCF_036370855.1). Taxonomy (NCBI): domain Eukaryota; kingdom Metazoa; phylum Chordata; class Aves; order Casuariiformes; family Dromaiidae; genus Dromaius; species Dromaius novaehollandiae. The sequence continues at coordinate 1,161,782 of NC_088109.1, forward strand.
TGCCCTCGTGGGGAGGCACTGGCCATGACTTTTGGAACAGAATCCTGCAGCTTTTGCACAACCCTCGCTCAACCGTCCCAGCAAGGGCTGCGAGGGGACTGTTGGGCCACACTGTGCCCCTGCCCAAAGCACCTCTGGGCCTCGCCTTGAGACCTTGGATTCCTGCCTCGCTTCGCTAGCCTCAGGGCTGCCTTGGCCTGACACCTTGCGCTGTTAGGACTCCTCTCTTGCCGCGCAGCCTAGGCTTCTCCCTTCTCTTACCTCCTGCAAAGGGCAAAACCAAAGCCCCCGCCCAGGGCCAGGCCGCCTCTCTGAGCTCGGCTCGCTGTCAGGCTCACGCTCTTGAGCAAAGCCAGGCAGGTTCCCGCAGGGAAAGCGCGTGCCTGTGCAGCGGAAACCAATCCGCCTTGTGTAGCTAAGAGCAAAGCTGGCACTCCTGGGAGGGAATCCCGCGGCAGTCTGGCGGCTCTTTCCTGGTGGCAACTTCCGCTGCTCCAAACAAGATGCTTCCCAGTTACGGAAGAGCACAGTGCGGGCAAGACATCTTCCCTGCTCTGCCCTCTTCAGTTTGAACCCTGTCTTGCTCTCTTCTTGATGGTGCAGTTGAAGAGCACGGATTCCATCCCTTCTCTATCAATGTCATGATGAGAGCTCTGCTGTTCTTCATAGAAAACTATTTGCTGTGCGACTGAAGGGGCTGGGCTGCTGCTTGGCCATCGCTGTGAGGGAGGGAGCTGTAGAGGACAGGAGCGGAGCCCGACACCACCCCCCAGGCCCAGGGCAATTCCCGGGGCTCCGACTCCCGGCTCTCCCCAGTCCGGAGGAGAATGTCGTAGTCGGTGCTGCTATGCTGCTGGTCTGCGCCAAGCTGCCCTTCCTCCTCCTCGCTCTGCCCTGGCGGGGTGACACATGCCCAGCCTTTGAGCTGGCTATGGGGGAGGAGAGGGAAAGGCTTGGGGGGCTGGGGACCTCTGGAAAGGGGGCCGGGTATGCTCCAGAAGTGGGGAGCAGGGGGCTGCACCCAGCCGCTGGCTTGGCTGAGCCCACGAGTCCTGCTGCAAATGTGGGCTCTTGACGTGGAGACCAAAGGCTGCTGCTGGGCCCCTTGGTGCTGCAGCCAGGCTGTGGCTGGGGAGAACAAGCTGGGCTCCGCCCGCGTGCCCTGCTCCCAAACCCCTTGCAGGCAATCCCCCCCCCTCAAAACCCCGCAGCCTTCCCCAAATCCAGAAACACCCCAAACACCACAACCCTCACTTGCGGCCCAGCCCAGATGCCCCCGGCCCCCTCAGTCCACTGCCTGAGCCCACACAGGGCCACGGGGCTCCTGGGGAGGGCGGGCTGGGCCGGGCCATGTTTTGGAACAAAAGTCTGCAAAGGCCTTGGTGTGAGGCCCTAGAGAAGAGGGATTCTCCTGGGGGCTCAGAGCAACCCACACAGGGCTCAGGGCAGGCGGAGGGAAACCCAGCCCACCACCACTAAACCCCACGGCTCTCCGTGGGGACCATCCCGGATGCTCAGGCCCAGAGCAGGAGGAGGGGCTGTGGGGGCACAGCCACATCCCAGGGCAGCCTCCATCAGGCCTCAGCTCCACAGCGGCTCTCAGCTTCAGGTGAGCTCTCTCAAGAAATACTGCTGTAATTTGAAGCCGTGCCCCGGGCATGTTCAGCAGACTTGGGCTAGGCGTACAGGAGAGAAAAGGCAGCGAGCCCAGGGTGCAGACCTAGGGCTCGCAGCACAAGGGAAGGAGCTCGGAAGGCTGAGAGAGCAACGCTGAGAAGTGAACAAGTCCTTCCCTTCACAGTGATCTGGAAAGCCACATCTCTGACTGACGCTCCTCAAGGCCGAATGGCGTTTCCTTCCACAGCAGGCCGCCTGCGAGCACACAGAGACTAGCAAGAGGAGGCAGGCTGGGTGCAGGGGTGGTCCCAGACTTCTGTGAGCCAGGGGGCCCCTATGGGGCAGAGCGGGGCAGCAGGGATCCTGAAGGCAAGCCAGAGGTCCTTGGAGAGAATTATTCCCTTTTAGGAGGGGACAGGAAAACTGTCCTGTTTTGTTTCTTGGTGACAAACAGGGTGCTGGTCTTCTTAGCTGTGTGAACTGTGGAAGCGTCAAAAGCTTCTTTTCCGGAGGAGAGAAGGAAAGGTGTCTGGCACGCCATGGGAGGACCTTGCAGGGGCGGCATGGGGGCACCTTTCTCTCTCTGGGGCCACGGAATGGGAGCCATCGCCCTCAGGGCTGCATGCTTCGGAGGCAGGAGCTGGCGTGCCAGACCATAACGCAGGTCCCTTCCCCTGCCCTCCCAAGCCAAAACGGGCCCCTTCCGCTTGGCGGCTCCTGGGGGTTGTTCCCACCCCCGCCCCCGGCCTCCTCCTCCCTCCTCTGGCCAGGCGCCCCTGCGGGCACAGCCTCAGGAACCAGCTGGCGATGCCACAGAGGGGCAGAGATGCCCATCAGGGCAAGGAGACCAGGCTTCTCCTGCTGCAAGAGGAGACGCAGAGACTGCGCTCAGGTGGGCTCTTCCTGTTGCTGAGGGCTGAAAGGAGAGGTGAAGGCAACACCTGCATCTCCCTCCCCCACACCCCTCCCTCCCCCGTCCCCCTTAGTCCTAGGACACAAATCACAGCAACAGCCAGCAACAGGCTACCCACAAGATGCTGTGCCTCCGCGGCTGGGTTCCTTCTCCGTTTTGGACAGGGTCAGCTGCCCAGAGGAGGCAGACATTTATCGGGGCATACGCTGGAGGAACACGGCTGAAACCCTGGCCTTTTTCTGTATTAGGCTCAAAACCAAGACCTAAAACACCCTGTGTTTCATCGTGCCCTCCTTGACAGTCTCATGCTTAGCAGCACTCCTCCAGGAAGAAAATCTCCTCTGCCACAATCCCTCCTGCTCCCCTGCGACTGTACACAGCAGCAGAGGCAAGAGGAAGCTCCTCATGCTTCCCGCAGTCCACCAAGCTCCCGGGGGCGGCGGGGCAATGGCGGGAAGTAACCAAGGGTGGAGACCAGGGAAGGACGGAAGTTTCTGGAGGCCTGAGATGGCCCGCTGAGGGCGCAGAGCCATGAAGCTGTCTTAGCAAAGAGGTGAGGCCTTCCCCTGGCGGCTGAGGGGAGCAGAAGCGCAGGGGAAGCGATGACAAGAGCCCAAGCACAACAGGCAGAGCGTGTCTTGTGTCACACAGGCCCCAGCATGTGTGCAGCCAAGCACACCGGGCTCCCTGCGCTGGCCGTGGCACGGCTGCTTGAGCCCCACAAGAACTCCACCTCTGTGCTTCCTCTCCCTGCAGAAGTGGAGCGCACAGCCACCAGCTGAGCAGCAGCCCCCTTTTTCTGGTGGGGATGCGTCAGCAGGCACGGGGTCAGTTTGAGAAAAGGGAGGGAGCCCCGAGGGGCAGCTGTTGCTGGGCCAGCATAGGTATGCCAAGGCCCCCGTAGGGGCCCAACAGAACTTGTCTGCCATCTCTTGGTGCTGGTTGAGGCATTTGGATGCTGGGAAGCTTGCGCTGGTCCGCATGGGCTTGACGTCTAGTCAGGGCGCGGCACGCTGTGCTGAACGCCTCTGTGCTGACTTGCACTGCCATTGCAGTCTCTAGGTCGAAGGAAATCGGAGAAACTCTGTTCCTCATTTCTGCTGTAGAGCAGAAGGCCATTTACACGAAAACACGCTGCTTCACGGCAAGAAAAGGACAAGGACACACTGGGGGCATCGGGGCCAGGTGCCAAATGGGTGCTGCCTACAGCCTCCTCTGTTCGGATGAACCGCCTGAGGTTATCCTGCGGGCAAGACGTGTGTGCCGCACGGCCCCAGCCATGAACAACGCTGCGTGTGTCAGGGCTCAGCGTGAGCCAGGGGCTGCCTGGGGGCCGGGGAGCCAGGGGAGACGCCAGGGCCGTCAGGGCAGGGGCCTGGTCCTCCAGGGCGCGTCCCACCTGCCCCCGGTGAGGGCGAAGGGCAGGTCGGGATTGGGAGGGGGGCAGCCCTGAGCCCAGGCCAGCCAGGCACCTCCGTGGTGACAGGGTCAGGCCGAGGCAGGGCCGTGCAGTCAGCCCACGAGGCGGGGTCTGGGTCAGCGGGGCCCCTGGCTGGGGCACCTCTGTGCCCGTGACCTAATGAGCCCCCAGAGATGACACAGTGAGGCTGAGCTCACAGTGGGACGCGCCGCATCACAGAGGTCTCCCTGGTCCCTGGCGGTGTCCGCACTTCCCTGCGAGGCCCAGGCGCTGGCTGGGTGCTGCTCACCGCTGTTCTTTGGAGCTGCTCCGCAGCAAGCAGAGCGGGCAGCAGGCAGCAGGGCCACGCTGGGGGCCCCTCGCCGTCAGGCAGAGGAGCAGGGGCCCGTTGGACAGGAGCCTGGGGCGAGGAGACGACGAGAACGTCCTTTTCCCCTGGCTGCCGAGGCGAGCTAAGGGCAAGGGGCAAGCGGGATGGAGGGCTGCTGGACCGAGACCATCAGCCTGGAGCAGAGCTCCTTGTTCCCAACGCTGCTGCAGCTCTCCACCGAAGGTAAGGGCTTGGGGAGCTGCTTCCCCAGGGGCCGCAGAGACTCTTAGCTGTCCAAAGAGCTGTGGAGCTGGGGCTGTGAGGGTGGCTGCAGGCGGCTGGGGGCTGCCACGAGAGCCTGGGCTGGGCTGGGCTGGGCTGGGCTGGGCTGGGAGGAAAGGGGTGCCCTGTCCCAGAGGGCTGGGCCTGACATGTGTTTCCCTTGCTTTCCAGAGATTATTGCTATTTGGGACGCCGTGTCCAATTACATCCTGGAAGAGCTGATGCAGGACAAGGTGGGCTGGTGTCCTGGAGGGTTTTGGCTGTCCAGGGAGCCCTGGGTGCCCGGGAGCAAGCCTTCCTTCCCCCAGCCCCACAGCTGCACACCACACCTGGCCCGCCTGCTGCACAGCAGCTTTTTGGCCAGCCGGGAGAGAAACCCCGTGCAGCTCTAGTGTGAGACAGCATCTGGCACGTCCCAGGGCTCCCCGCTCCCCTGCGGCCCCCCACTAAAGACCGCGCAGAGAGACAGGGCTCTGTGCCAGGGCTGCTGGAAACCCCGGGGATCTTCTCTAGCTGAGGGACGTTAGTGAACCTCTCAAGGAGGGTGAGGGACAATGCGGAGAACGTGGCTCTTCTCTAAAGCCTTCCCCAAGTGCCCCTTGCACGTCAGCAGCAGAGAGGGCACAGAGCAGCGTTCCCACGCTCCGACAAACAGCACTTTTTCCCTCGCCAAAAGCCTTCCTGGTGGGCCTTTGTGTCTTTGCTGTGTGCAGGGTGTGCTGCTAGCGGGGCTCGGCACCTTCTGCACGGTCCGGGAGCCACTGCGCCCTGGCAAAGACAACGTGGTGACAGTTCGAAGGCCTGTGTTCCAGCTGGAAATGGACATGGTCTGGCTGCAGAGGCTCCAGCGTCCCAAAGTGACTCTGCCTGGTGAGTTGGCAGCGGCCACCCTCTGCTTCCCCTTGCCACATCACCTGTGGGGCAGGGGGTGGCTGCTCCCTGCTCTTTGGGAGGGGCAGGCAGAAGTAGCGATGTCCAGCTCCATCGCCCCGCAGAGAGCTCTTTCCGAGAAGGACCTTTTCTCTAGGCGTTTGTACTACAGAATAGTGCTTGCACACAGTCAGGCTCTCTCTCTCTTTTTGAACTGCCCTAACAACTGCCTCCGTGCCACTCGCCTCTCTTGATGGCCCAACAATGGAAAGTTGGCCTGCTGTGGCAGTGGTGTTGTTCCTCTCCCGTGTAGACAACGTGAAGATCAAGCCGCTGAAGTACCGGCAGCTGTCCCTGGCCACCTCCTTCTCGAGGCGCGTGGTGGAAGACTGCGTGCAAGAGACCATCCGCTTGTTCTCTGCGCACGTGCGCAACAAAGAGAAGGTCGCCTTTGCCTTCAGGGACGTCGGCGTTCTGACTTGCCAGGAAGACAAAGTGCACATGAGCTTTTATGCCCGCTGCACCCGGTGGCTGGCGGACCCCTGCAGTGTAAGTTGCTCCGCTTTCCCTGCGATTTCTTTGGGAATCCTATGGAAGGACGAGCGACCTGATGTGTGTTGGCCAGCCGGGACGTGGCAGCCTACTGAAACGCCTTCCCCAGTGCTTGCCCCCACAGCCTTCTCCAGGAGCAAAGAGAGCGAGCGCCTCCTGAGTTTCTTGCCCCTTGCCCCTACAGAAAGCCTGGCAGTGTTATCAGCCGAGCTCTGTTCTTTGCTGTGCAGCTTCTCCGCACCGGCATGAGGGGCTAATGTTCTCGGCAGAGAGCTTAGAGGAGGCTTTGGAGAGGCGGCCTCCTCTTGTGGCAGGAGAATGCTCTGCTGCCTTCAGCAGCAAGGCGAGAGCTGCCTTGGAAGCCTCCCAATGGGTCTGTGTTACATTGCAGAGACTGCCTACGATAGATCTCTCCATCTCCGGCACACCTGCTGCCCTGGGGACCCGGCCTAGCCCTCTGCATGTGTTCCCGAGGTGAGTGCCTTTCCTTTGCAGCCCTTGGCTAACCGAGCAGGCGGCTTCCCGGCTGCTGCTCGGCACCGTGCACCGCCAGGGCTTGACACTCAGCATGGAGTTGGGAATAACTCACACAGAGACTGGTTCCCGCTTCACTAAAGCTCACTTTGGGCTTCTCACACGTGTCTTTGCCTGGAGTGAGCGGGAACCGTGACTGCGTTTCTCATGCCCAGCCTGCCCTCCTTCCCATCAGAGAGCAGGGACTGCACACAGAGAGGCATTTAGGCTACGCCTTCTGTCTTTTGGGGGAGAGTGCCAAAAACCAGCTCCCAAAGAGCTGTGCACGGACACAGAGGAGGGGGGATGCAAGAAGGACTCCGGCAGCAGTGAGGAGGATCCGTGTCCGCAAGCTGCAAAGGGGAGACAATGCCCTTCCTTCAAAGCTGGCTTGTCTTTTGGTTTCCAGGTTTCAGCTTGCTGTGCAAGGCAGCGTGGAGGCCCAGGCTGCCCCCACCGGCTGCCCACAGGGGAAGGAGCAGGAGCTGGAAGAAGAGCTTGGGGCCGTCAGGAGCAGCAAAGGTCAGGGAAGAGATGCCTCCTGACCCGGCTGGGTCCCTGTCCCACGCTGGGTGACAGCAGCCAGGTAAAAATGCACTCCGCAAGCGGCTGCTCTCAAGAGCTTCCTTGTTTCCTCCTTCCAGAGAGGCGTCCTGGCAAGCTCCTGCCGCACCGCGAGGAGCTTTCTCTCCCCGTGCTGCCAAAGTGGGGGGAAGGCGCGAGGCAGCAAGGCATGGAGAGCAAGCCTGCTGCCAGGTGAGAGCCTTGGCGGAAGGGCTGAGGGGCACACTGGGACCTGCGCAGGGGAGACGTCCCCTTTGGACACGCCAGCCCCAGGGACTCAAAAGGCCTCCTGACACTTGTCCAGCAAAGGCTGCCTGCTTGCTGGATGCCAAGCATGCGCCAGTTTGCGGGAGAGCCTCACGTTGCCCTTGTTTTCCTCCAGGGTCATGTCACGCCCTTTTGGGGAGCTGAAGGCAAATCCTTCTTAGCAAACACCTCCTGCCCTTGTGCTAACGCGCCCTGTGGTGTCTCCTCAGGACCCTTGTGAACCAGACGGCCCCCATCCCGGGCACCTCCCCGGGGAAGCAGGTTGGCGTGCAATACCTCCCGCACCCTCCCGCCGGACCTCGGCGTGGCCGTGCCGGCGCCACTCCCAGGGGTGCAGCACAGGTGCGTGATGGGGCTCTGGGTAATCCTGGCATCTCACCCACTCGTAGGAAAGCCCCGGCCTATGAGACTCCCTCCAGAAAGGGCCCTCAGCACGTAGCCACTGGAGCCGTCGGTGGCCTCTTTGGGTGCTACTTTTGGGCGTAGTTAGGCACTGCTTGTACAACAGCTTTTTCAGCCTGCCTTCTGCCGAAAATCCCGCAAAAGAGTGACGGTGGCGAGGCTCAAGACAAGGGGCGGGAGAGCGGGTGGAAAGCCAGCGCCAACACGCCCCTGCCCAGAATCCCTGCCCAGACAGACAAGACTAATACTCTTGCCTTTCCGCGGCCCCGCAGGATGCAGCCTGCCCTCCCACGCAGAGGTTTGGAAGAGCTGCCCACGTCTCCCTCTTGAAAGAGGAGCAGAGGCAGCACCAAGCATCGTGGGAGGAACAGCAGGCCGCACTGGAGAAAGAGGCCCGGCGTCAGGCCCAGGTACGGGATGCCTTTGACGGCCCTCTGCAAAAGGGCCTTTCCCACGTCCAGGGCGGCGGAGCCTTGCAGGCAGCCAGGGCCCAGGCGGACGGCTGCCTCCGAGGAGCTGCGCCCAAGCTGGCCCACCCCTTCCGAGGAGGGAGACGGCTGCAGCCAGAAGCGGGCCCAGAAGGAGCCAGGCGCTGCAGCGAGGGCAGCTGGCGGGGGATGCCTCCCCACTGGGCAACCTCTGCCTGCGGTGCCTGCCTTCGAGCCAGAAACCAGCTCTCGGGGGCAGCTGCCTTGAGCCCCTTGGCCCCAGACGTGCCGGCGGCAGAGCCGCAGGGGCTCCGCTCTGGTAGCCCATTGTATCAGCTCCTTGTGTAGCCTGAGTCTGGCTCTACAAGGACTAGGTGCCTCCCCTGCAGCCCAGTGCTGTCTCGCCCATTCACCCCTCCATGCTGAAACCATTTCTTCTTCTTCTCCTTGCAAAACAGATCACACTAGTGGAGCTGCAATACGCCCTCGAGCAGCGTCGTCGCCCAGACACTGACATGCCGGGGAGGCCCCCCCAACGGTAAGCGTGCGTGGGCGCGCAAGCTCAGAGCCAGGGCCTGGCGCAGGCGAGGGGCTCTGACCCCCCTGCAGGTGCCAGGACCCCAAATCCCTCAGCTCCAGGACACAACCTACGACAGCCCCGGCTTTCTGCCGACGTGGGTTTGCAGGGGCTGGGGGGGCCGGAAGGCTCCCGGGAGAGCGGGAGCGGGACTTTGCCACTCCTATTGCAGGCAAGCGTCCGCACAAGCAAAGCAGAACATGCAGCTTCTGACTTCCTACAAAGTTCTTCGGGACAGGTGGAAGGAAAGGGTGGAACGAAACCAACGGAGGCTGATGGTGGAGGAGGAGCGGCGCCGGTAAATACCTGGCAACCCAGGCGCGTTCCCCCCTTTCCGCAATGCCCTTCCTGCCATGGCCCTGGGGAAAGAGGGTCTTCTCCAGCCCCGCCTGGAGAAGCACAGAAGCAGCCTTGGAGCCTGGCCTGGCCTCACACATCCCGCCCACTCCAAGGGGGTGGGGGGTGGGGGTGCACCATGACATTTCCAGCAACGTCTCCAGTGGCACAACATCCTCTTCCTGAACCCCGCAGCGCTTTGGTGATGCGCCACCTCCAGAAGAGAGAGCAGCAGGACCGTGTGCCGGGCAGTTACCACCAAGATGGCTTTTATGCGTGGAAATAAAGGGCCTTTCCGAGCTGCTGTGAGCCTTTCCTTGGTGGGCTGTGAAAGTGCAAGGGGCAGCAGGGCAGCTCCAGAGGGGACGGAAAGGGTCAGGCGGGAGCCAGGAGAGTGGGGCAGCCCCTCTACCGGGCAGCTCTCACCCCGGCCATGCCCTAGCAGGTGACTTGGGGACTGCCACGCCAGAGAGGAGGCGAGGGAAAGGTTTTGGGGGGACAGTGTGTGTGTGACTCAGCCGCCCGAATCCTGCCAAGCTCTTCTGCGGGCTCTAAGTCTTTGGCTCACCACATCCCAGTCCAAAGCACTGGCACCTCTCCTCCAGGCAGGCCCTGGGGGACGGCAGCCACTCCTTGGCATGGGCCGCAGCCTGCTCCCTCAGCATTACGGCTGGGCAGACCCCCAGCCAGACTCTGGCACCGCTGGGGCCGAGGCACCACACAGGAATGCCAGAGCTCCCAGCACTCCGTCAGCTTCCTCGCCAAGGAGTGGAGTGGCTTGAGGGGAAGGGCAGAGGGTCAGTAATTGCGAGGGTGGCCACACATGCGCAGGCCAGTGTAGGGCCAAAGAGTCCTTGGCTGGGAGCACTTGCTGGTGGGCATGGCAAGGCAGTAGAGCGTCCAGGACGGCATTTCTGTTGTGAGTCGTCCAGCAGGGACGGCGTCAAGGTGGGATAAGTGTGGAAGCGCAGAGGCACAGTGGTTTGGGGACTGAACTCGGCATGGCTGGGCTAGTGTAGGGCCCAAGAGAACTTGGTATGAGCACTTCTTGGTGCTGGCAGCAAGGGAGAAGTTTGGCCAGGATTGCATTGCTTCTGGAAGTCATCCTGTCAGCATGGTGTCAACCTGGGAAAAGAGAGGCAGTGCAGAGGTGCAGGTGTGCTGGGGCAGCTCCAGGCATTGCAGCACCAGTAGAGGTGCTCAAGAGGCCTGGGCTGCGAATGCCTTTTCATCGTCGTGGCAAGCAAGTACTTTGGCCCAAAACCCTTTTCTCGCGGGGATGGGCCAGCAGGCATGGTGTCAGGTTGGGAAGAGGGGGAAGCACAGGCGTGGCGGGGGAGCTGTTTCAAAGGTCTTCTCTCCTTTGTGCAATGCTGGCAGTAGACATGGTGTGAGTATGTCGCTTCAGGGGGAAGGCAGAGCGACCATTCTGGTGGGCCTACAGTCAGTATGGCAGGGCCAGAGTGCGTGAGTCAGCTCTACCACCAAGAAATGCTCACAGACTAGTACATCTGGGCCCCTACCATTGCCTTGGCATATGCCTGTCCCAGCCCCACAAGAATTCCCCTCTGCTCTTCCTTCCTCCTCCCACACTGACACCATGTCTACTGACTGATTTCCACTCTAAATGTGACACTGAAAAAATGGCTCAACCACAAAGAAGTGCTTGCAGACACGTTCTCTTGGGCCCCTACCGTTGCCTTGCCATTCCTATTCCAACCACCAAACTATTGCCCCAGTACGCTTCCTCCTTCTTCACAAACTGACACCATGCCTACAACAGATTCCAACAGGAAGGGCCACCCTGATTAACAGGCCCCCACAGCAACAAGTGCTCACGGACAAGTTCTCTCAGGCTCCTACCGGTCCCTTCACATGCACAAGTTTGTGAGGAGCGCGGAAGCGCAGAGAGGCAGTTGTTGTGGGGCTGGAATAGGCATAGCAGGGCCAGCGTAGGAGCCCAAGAGAACTTGTCTGAGAGCTCCCTATGCTGGAATGACTGGCTGGGTAGATGAGGGGAGAGCAGTGGATGTTGTCTACCTTGACTTCAGCAAGGCTTTTGACACTGTCTCCTGCAACATCCTCATAGGCACGCAGAGCAAGTGTGGGCTAGGTGAGTGGACAGTGAGGTGGGCTAGGTGAGTAGGCAGCGAACTGAAAACTGGCTGAATGGCAGAGCTCAGAGGGGTGTGATCAGTGGCATGAAGTCTTGCTGGAGGTCTGTAGCTAGCACTCCACCCCAGGTGTCAATACTGGGTCCAATATTATTCAACTTCTTCATCAGTGACCCCGATGAGGGGACAGAGTGCACCCTCAGCAAGTTTGCTGATGACACAAAACTGGGAGGAGTGGCTGATACACCAGAGGGCTGTGCTGCCATTCAGAGGGACCTGGACAGGCTGGAGAGATGGGCACAGGGGAACCTCACAAGTTCAATAAAGGGAAGTGCAGAATGCTGCACCTAAGGAGAAATAATCCCATGCACCAGGACAGGCCGGAGGCCCACCTACTGGAAAGCAGCTCTGCAGAGAAGGACACGGGAGACCTGCTGGACAGCAAGTTGACCATGAGCCAATAACGTGGCCTTGTGGACAAGAAGGCCAATGATATGCTGGGGTGCATTAGGAAGAGCATTGCCAGCAAGTCAAGGGAGGTGATTCTCGCCCTCTACTCAGCCCTGGTGAGGCCACACCTGGAGCGTGCATCCAGTTCTGGGCTGCCCAGTGTAAAAGACATATGGAGCTACTAGAGCAAGTCCAAAGAAGGGCTGCTAAGATGATTAAGGGAGCATCACCCTCTCCATCTCCCAAGTCAAGCCAAAAGACTAACACACTGGACACAACTATTTTACCCTCAGAAGCAGAAGCTGAATGCTTTCTTCAAGCTTGCTATAAGCTTTCCATCCCAAGACAAACTCCCTGAGCTGCAACAACACGGGAGGAGGAAGGGTTCCCAACCAATCTGCGCCAGACCATATGCGCCAGACCATATGCGGACAGCGTAGAGGACACAACTGCTCACGCAATGTTGAGTCACTGCCCCAACACCCCTTCTTCATTTCCTCAGCAAAAGGGACTTCTTTTTGTTTCGCGTTTATCACTGGTGATATCGCAGTACAGGATCCCAGCTGTACAAGGGGAAGGCTCCTTACCTTGCTTGCACTGGCTGTGCTCCTGCTCTGAATTGTGGACATGCATTTCTTGGGGCAAGCCAACTTTGCTGTGTAATCATCTGCAAAGAGGAAAAGAAATATGCTTGTATGGATCACCTGGATATCACATCTGTTCACCAGCGGGGAAGTCATGCTTGCAAATAGGTGGAGGAAGGGAGAGGAAGAGCCTTAATGGAAGAGCCTCATGTGGTCAAGTTACCAAATCAATTCCCCTTGCCCTTAAACCAGACAAAGAATTTCTGCCTAGGGAAGTCATCTGCAAAATTCCACCCTAAGACTCAGACCTGACCTGAATGGTGTTCACAGAAGCACATTTTACCTTGTTTAGGAGAAAGTCATTCGGATGTTTCAGTTCACTGATATCTGCAGTCGCAGAGCACAAGGTTGGCGGGTCTGAGATTTACTGGAGATTTTGAGGCTACAGCTCTTCCTGGGTTTCCTGCTCTCTTGTCCATGGTGCTTTCATGCCCCTAAGTGACTCAGATGCCTAGAAAGAGTGGGGAAAGGGATGAAATTGTTTTCTAGAGAAAAATGAGGGCATTTCCTGGCGTTTGTTTCCTCCAGAGCCATGCAAAGCAATCCAGAAATCCTCACAGTAACACCCTGGGGAAGGAACTTTAGACCATCCCACCCACTTGCACCTTCTGGGAAAACCAGAGAAACTCACTGCCTGAAACTGCCTGAGGTGCCCCACTGTCTGGAAGCAATGCATACGACCTGAGGGACCTGACCTCTCCTTTGTCGGTCACACCAGAATCATCTTGTCTGGCCTTTTCCCCAAAAGTGTGTGCAAGGAGCACATAAACACAGACCTCAGGGGACAAGCAGATGCAAGTTTATCGTGGTTGGAACGGAAGCTGGCTCTACAAGGAAAGGCTCATGTCACAGGACAGTTAAGGTCCAAGCTATCCACAGAACAGGGTATGGCTATCTGCTAAAAAGTCCAAGCTGCAGACAAGCTGAACATCAGACAACAGAAAGGCAGGCTCGCTTTCCAAGAGCAAAGCTGGACATTATGGTGCCTTCTGGATCGGAGCACTGCTTTTAACACACACAAACACACACACGCAGCAATCCCCTTCTTTCTGCAAAGTGACACAATGAGGTTAAGTATCTACTCCTCATAAAAGTTTCTAGCCTGCTAATACTCCACGTTTTTCAAACAACCCACGCAGTAATGTTACATCTGAGAAAGTCTGCATCAAGTCTTGCTCTTCTGCTCACTCAGAAACAAAGTATGGATTGGAGAAGGAAAAAATGTCTGAGACAGTTTTTCTACCATAACACAGAGGTTCTGCCTGCAACCTGCAGGTCACTAAAACCCTCTGGCTAATGACAAAGACACAAAAGAAAAGACACCTCAGACTCTAACGGAAGCCCTGACTCTCCAGTTCAGCTCAGCAAGGCAGACTTTGTGTCTTTCCTCAACTTCTGCTGATGTTCTTCCCATGCAGATCCACTTTTCCAGGATCAGGGATTTCAAGGCAGGAAAGAGTGGCTATGGCTCACAGGAGCTGTGGTTTTCTCCCAGAGTATCACCAGGCACATAGGCTATTAAGTCTCCATTGATTCACAGGAGCACATAAATCTGTTCTGAAAAAAAGCCAGACTAATTCAGGAGCTGCCCTTACTGTAGCTGATCCAGAGGACACTGATCCACACCACTCACTTGTATTTCACGTGACACTGGCATGTCTGAAATTGTTTCTCCTTCTGCAGGGCTTTTCCCTTCCTCTGTAGTTTCTGGAGGGTCACTCTCTTCTGCTGTGAACTGTTTCTGGAGGGTCTTGAGCAGAGCTTTCTTCCTCACAGCACCTAGATGCCCCTTGGAAGGAAGACAGGCCATGCTTATTCTGTAATTCATGCTGTAATTCATGCTGTTCCAGTCCATGAGCTCCAGCTCCGGCTGGCTTGCAGCCATGTCTGTGCCTTACCATGGGCCCCGATTATCCAGACCTGGTCCCTGACACGCAGGCTGACCTCCCAGCCAGACCTCAGCTCTGCCTCACCGCCACGGATCTGCACGGCCAGCTGGGCTCCTGGCTGGAGCTGGCCCCCATCCCTGCGCCTGCCCTGCTCCCTTTGCTCCAGGACTGCGGTCTCTCTGAAGGGTAGCACAACCATCCTGTGTATCAGCCACTCCTCCCACTTGTGTATCATCTCCAAACTTGCCAAGGGTGCCCTCTGCCTCATCGTCCAAGTCATTAATCAAGAGGTTAAACACTATTGGCCACAGTACCGACCCTGGGGCACACCTTCAGCGACTGTACCGCTGATCACAACCCTCTGAGACCGGCAGGTCAGCCAGCTTTTTACCTCACTGCCCACTCATCTAGCCCTTACTTTGTGAGCTTGTCTATGAGGATGGCACAGGAGACAGTGTCAGAAGTCTTACTAAGGTCAAGATGAACAACATCCACTGCTCTCCCCTCATCCACCAAGCCAGCCACCTCATCATAGAAGGCTATCGGGGTTGTCAGGCATAATTTCCCCTGTGTGAAGCCATGCTGACTACTCCTGATCACCTCTTGTTCTTAAAATATTTGGAAATGGCTTCCAGGATAAGCTGCTCCATGACCTTCCCAGGGAATGAGGTGAGTCTGGCCTGTAGTTCCCCAGATCCTTCTTCTTGCCCTTCTTGAAGACAGGAGGGACATTTGCTTTCTTCCAGGCCTCAGGAACCTCCTTCAGTCGCCACAACCTTTCAAACATAATCGAGAGTGGCCTCACAATGACATCGGCCAGCTCCCTCAGCACTCGTGGGTGCATCCTGTCAGGTCCCATGGACTTGCGTATGTCCAGTTGGTTTAATTGTTCCCAAACCTGATCCTCCTCCACCAAGGGTAAGGCGTCTTTGCTCCAGACTTTCCCACTGGTACCAGTGCCCTGGGATTTCTGAAGACCTGTCTGATCAGTAAAGACCTGAGGGAAGAAGGCCTTGAGTACCTCGGCTTCTTCTGTGCCCCTTCTCTTCAGATCCCTTGCCCCATTCAGCAATGGGCCCACATATCCCCAAGTCTTCCTTTTTGCTGCTGCTATCCCTTCTTGTTGCCCTCCGTTCCTGCAGGGAGAGCAGGAGCCATCCTCTTGTTGCCGGAAGTCACCACCTTCCAGCCTTTGCCATCATGGGAGTCTCCATTTCCCACTCCAAAATGCACCAGCTGCCTGCCCTTCATTTGGGACGGTTGGGGGGTTAGGTTCCTGAAGCTGCAGGGTCTTGGGGAAGATCCAGTCCATCTCTCTCTGTCATCTCTGAGGCTGTGCTCTGCTGACTTCCTCCTGCACCTCCTTTACTTGGCGACACACATCCTCCACCCGCGCACTCCTCCTGCAGAAAAGGATGCCGTCTTCCCCTGCCCCAGCCTCAGCAAGAGGCCCCAGGCCTCCCAGCAGCTGAAGACCTTGGACCTGCCTTCTATCACGCATGCTTGCTGCGGGATTCACGGGCTCAGACAAGCCCGCAACAGGACGCAGTCCCCTGCTCCCCACCTCTGGGGCAGCCAGCAGCCCTTTCCTGGGGTCCCCAGCCCTCCAAGCCTGCTCCTCCACAGCTGGTTCAAAAGCCAGGCATATGCCACTTCCAGGGCCCAGTGAGGAAGAGGAAGGACAGCTGCCTGCTACTGGAGTAGCAGCACCATGCACCACTAGTAACTACGCGATTCTCCTTTGTATTCGGGAGAGCCAGGAGTCAGAGCCCAAAGAATTGTCCTGAACCCAGAGGGTTGTGCCAGGCTCGATCCCCGTCCTCTACAGCTTCCTCCATCACAGAGATGGCCAAGAACCAGACCAGCCCCTCTATTTGCACAGCAAATGTTTTTGTGTTAATAACAACATAACCATCATAATGACATCAATTAGAAGGGATGGAGCACATATTCTTCAATTTTGCCATCAAGACTGTAAGGAGAGAGGGTTTAAACTGAGTATGAAATGGCATGTTTCAGGGCAGGATTTGGACAATGTCTTCCCCATGCTGTGATCTTCCATAGCTGGGAATGATCTCATTTTGAGCCAAGGAAGTTGCCATCAGGAAAGAGTTGCCAGGCCGCGGGGGGCTTGCCCATAGGAGCGCCAGTTTTGCTTCAGCTGCAGAAGGCAGGTCTGTTTCTGCAGCGCAGGCACGCACTTTCCCTGCAGGAACACTCCTGGGCTTGCTCAAGGCAGTAAGCAAACGAAGGAGCCGAGCTTAAAGCGGCCCCGTGTCCATTTGATAGCAGCATTGCCCCAGGAGCAGAAAGCAGTGCCTCTGTGCCCAGAGTTACTTCAGAAATGGCAGGATTGAAGGGCCTTTCCAGGGGCCCTGCTTCTTCCCTTTCTGTGGTCGGTACAGTGAGTGTAAGGACAGTCTGGAAAGCTCCCTCTGGGACAAAACGAGCACTGGAGGGCCTCCGAGGAGTGTACAGCCCCATCAGCACCTAGGTACGAGGCCAGCTACGCTGCTATCGCCATGCTCAGCACTGCCATGCAGCCCCATTGTCTCCTCCCAGCCCCTCTGCCCACCCTGGGCAGACCAGGCAGCTGGACCTTGTAGGACATTACAGCATCTGGACATAGATTACATTACAGCATACTGGACAGGACGGGACAGGATGGGGCCATCCTCCTTTAGGCATCAAACCAGGCTCTTTGTCTTTAAAAGTCCTCAGCAAGGTCCCTGCAGCCAACCTACCTCCTCTTCCTGGTCTCTGCACGGTTGCGGGGGGACTCCCACAGAAGGAAGACTTCGTGCCCCTGCACTACTTGCTTTCCAGATCGCTGTGAAAGGAAGGACTCGTTCACTGCTTGGGGTTGCTCCTCCAGCCTGCCCACCCCGCCCCGGCGCTGTGAGCCCCGCTCCGCACCCCGGGGTCTCTGCCTCTCCTCTCCCATGCGCCTGCCCAAAGGCTCCCGCAGGCGCCAGGGCCGTGGCTCCCCGTTACTCAAGCATTTCTGCAGAGAGCTCCCCTGAAGCTGTGGCCTGCGGCGCTGAGGCCTCACGGAGGCCAGCGCGGGACGTGGCCGTGCCCCCGGGACCCTGCTGTCCCGGCCCCGGGAGCGGCCCCGGTGCGTGGGGGCGGCAGGGGTTCCCTCGGCGGCCCTGAGCCCCGCGGGGGTTGCGCCGAGCCCTGCCGGCTGGGGCCGCGCCTCAAGGGCTTCCGAGACTCTCGGAGAAGCGCGGCGCCCCGGGGGCGGCTCGGCAGCGGGGTGCCGAGGCGCGGGCGGCGGCGAGGCCGGGCCCGAGGCGACGGCGGGGCCCGAGGCGGCGGGGCCCAGGCCGCGGCCGCCGCCCGTCTCCCGGCAACGCGGGCGGCGCGCGCCGCCTGCGCGCCATGGCCCTCGCGGCTCGCCGTAGCGCGGCGGCGGCAGTGAGCGGCGCGGCCGGCCCCGCGGTGAGTGAGGGGCCGCCCGGCCCCGGTCCTGGTCCCTGGCAGCCCTCCCGGCCCCGGGCAGCCCTCCCGGCCCCTCGGCGCGGCGGCCCTGCCGCCCGGCCCGGTGGCGGCGCTGTGCCCGGCCCTGTCCCCGGCCCTGCGCTGCCCTGCCCGCGGGGGCCGGGGAGGCTGTGCCCCGGCCGAGGCCCGGTGGCAGGTTGGGGTGCGGGAGGCCGGGGCAGGGCCGCGCTGTGCGGCCCTTTTCGGGGAGCGCTGCCAGAATGCCAGAGCTCCCCCCAGCACTCCCACCACTCCCCCCACCAGCTTGCTCCCAGCAACAGACCTGTCAGCAAAGGGCAAGGGAGCCTTCCCAGGGGCTCAACTCCACTTGGGACTGCAAAGTGAAGACAGCTGGTGCCTGGTCACAGCCGCAGTCACACAGTGACCGGTTCCCGCTTCACTAAAGTTCACTTTGGGCTTCTCACACGTGTCTTTGCCTGGAGTGAGCGGGAACCGTGACTGCGTTTCTCATGCCCAGCCTGCCCTCCTTCCCATCAGAGAGCAGGGACTGCACACAGAGAGGCATTTAGGCTACGCCTTCTGTCTTTTGGGGGAGAGTGCCAAAAACCAGCTCCCAAAGAGCTGTGCACGGACACAGAGGAGGGGGGATGCAAGAAGGACTCCGGCAGCAGTGAGGAGGATCCGTGTCCGCAAGCTGCAAAGGGGAGACAATGCCCTTCCTTCAAAGCTGGCTTGTCTTTTGGTTTCCAGGTTTCAGCTCGCTGTGCAAGGCAGCGTGGAGGCCCAGGCTGCCCCCGCCGGCTGCCCACAGGAGAAGGAGCAGGAGCTGGAAGAAGAGCTTGGGGCCGTCAGGAGCAGCAAAGGTCAGGGAAGAGATGCCTCCTGACCCGGCTGGGTCCCTGTCCCACGCTGGGTGACAGCAGCCAGGTAAAAATGCACTCCGCAAGCGGCTGCTCTCAAGAGCTTCCTTGTTTCCTCCTTCCAGAGAGGCGTCCTGGCAAGCTCCTGCCGCACCGCAAGGAGCTTTCTCTCCCCGTGCTGCCAAAGTGCGGGGAAGGCGCGAGGCGGCAAGGCATGGAGAGCAAGCCTGCTGCCAGGTGAGAGCCTTGGCGGAAGGGCTGAGGGGCACACTGGGACCTGCGCAGGAGAGACGTCCCCTTTGGACACGCCGGCCCCAGGGACTCAAAAGGCCTCCTGACACTTGTCCAGCAAAGGCTGCCTGCTTGCTGGATGCCAAGCATGCGCCAGTTTGCGGGAGAGCCTCACGTTGCCCTTGTTTTCCTCCAGGGTCATGTCACGCCCTTTTGGGGAGCTGAAGGCAAATCCTTCTTAGCAAACACCTCCTGCCCTTGTGCTAACGCGCCCTGTGGTGTCTCCTCAGGACCCCTGTGAACCAGACGGCCCCCATCCCGGGCACCTCCCCGGGGAAGCAGGTTGGCGTGCAATACCTCCCGCACCCTCCCGCCAGACCTCAGCATGGCCGTGCCGGCGCCACTCCCAGGGGTGCAGCACAGGTGCGTGATGGGGCTCTGGGTAATCCTGGCATCTCACCCACTCGTAGGAAAGCCCTGGCCTATGAGACTCCCTCCGGAAAGGGCCCTCAGCGCGTAGCCACTGGAGCCGTCGGTGGCCTCTTTGGGTGCTACTTTTGGGCGTAGTTAGGCACTGCTTGTACAACAGCTTTTTCAGCCTGCCTTCTGCCGAAAATCCCGCAAAAGAGTGACGGTGGCGAGGCTCAAGACAAGGGGCGGGAGAGCGGGTGGAAAGCCAGCGCCAACACGCCCCTGCCCAGAATCCCTGCCCAGACAGACAAGACTAATACTTTTGCCTTTCCGCGGCCCCGCAGGATGCAGCCTGCCCTCCCACGCAGAGGTTTGGAAGAGCTGCCCACGTCTCCCTCTTGAAAGAGGAGCAGAGGCAGCACCAAGCATCGTGGGAGGAACAGCAGGCCGCACTGGAGAAAGAGGCCCGGCGTCAGGCCCAGGTACGGGATGCCTTTGACGGCCCTCTGCAAAAGGGCCTTTCCCACGTCCAGGGCGGCGGAGCCTTGCAGGCAGCCAGGGCCCAGGCGGACGGCTGCCTCCGAGGAGCTGCGCCCAAGCTGGCCCACCCCTTCCGAGGAGGGAGACGGCTGCAGCCAGAAGCGGGCCCAGAAGGAGCCAGGCGCTGCAGCGAGGGCAGCTGGCGGGGGATGCCTCCCCACTGGGCAACCTCTGCCTGCGGTGGGCGCGCAAGCTCAGAGCCAGGGCCTGGCACAGGCGAGGGGCTCTGACCCCCCCTGCAGGTGCCAGGACCCCAAATCCCTCAGCTCCAGGACACAACCTACGACAGCCCCGGCTTTCTGCCGACGTGGGTTTGCAGGGGCTGGGGGGGCCGGAAGGCTCCCGGGAGAGCGGGAGCGGGACTTTGCCACTCCTATTGCAGGCAAGCGTCCGCGCAAGCAAAGCAGAACATGCAGCTTCTGACTTCCTACAAAGTTCTTCGGGACAGGTGGAAGGAAAGGGTGGAACGAAACCAATGGAGGCTGATGGTGGAGGAGGAGCGGCGCCGGTAAATACCTGGTAACCCAGGCGCGTTCCCCCCTTTCCGCAATGCCCTTCCTGCCATGGCCCTGGGGAAAGAGGGTCTTCTCCAGCCCCGCCTGGAGAAGCACAGAAGCAGCCTTGGAGCCTGGCCTGGCCTCACACATCCCGCCCACTCCAAGGGGGTGGGGGGTGGGGGTGCACCATGACATTTCCAGCAACGTCTCCAGTGGCACAACATCCTCTTCCTGAACCCCGCAGCGCTTTGGTGATGCGCCACCTCCAGAAGAGAGAGCAGCAGGACCGTGTGCCGGGCAGTTACCACCAAGATGGCTTTTATGCGTGGAAATAAAGGGCCTTTCCGAGCTGCTGTGAGCCTTTCCTTGGTGGGCTGTGAAAGTGCAAGGGGCAGCAGGGCAGCTCCAGAGGGGACGGAAAGGGTCAGGCGGGAGCCAGGAGAGTGGGGCAGCCCCTCTGCCAGGCAGCTCTCACCCCGGCCATGCCCTAGCAGGTGACTTGGGGACTGCCACGCCAGAGAGGAGGCGAGGGAAAGGTTTTGGGGGGACAGTGTGTGTGACTCAGCCGCCCAAATCCTGCCAAGCTCTTCCGGGAGCTCCAAGTCTTTGGCTCACCATGTCCCGGTCCAAAGCACTGGTACCTCTCCTCCAGGCAGACCCTGGGGGACGGCAGCCACTCCTTGGCATGGGCCGCAGCCTGCTCCCTCAGCGTGGCGGCTGAACAGACCCCGAGGCTGGGCAGACCCCCAGCCAGACCCTGGCACCACCGGGGCCAAGGCACCACACGGGAATGCCAGAGCTCCCCCCAGCACTCCCACCACTCCCCCCACCAGCTTGCTCCCAGCAACAGACCTGTCAGCAAAGGGCAAGGGAGCCTTCCCAGGGGCTCAACTCCACTTGGGACTGCAAAGTGAAGACAGCTGGTGCCTGGTCACAGCCGCAGTCCCCAGCCTCTGCCTTGCAAGGGCTTTCTCTGCACAAGCAATGACAGGAAGAGACCCTCCATTAAAGACCCTATGCAGGATCCCACAGGAATTCCTCTGGCCCTCACGGAATAGATGTGCTCCTCTTGAGCCCCACCCATGAGCTCAGCAGGGCAGGGCTCTCGTGCCCTCGTGGGGAGGCACTGGCCATGACTTTTGGAACAGAATCCTGCAGCTTTTGCACAATCCTCGCTCAACCGTCCCAGCAAGGGCTGCGAGGGGACTGTTGGGCCACACTGTGCCCCTGCCCAAAGCACCTCTGGGCCTCGCCTTGAGACCTTGGATTCCTGCCTCGCTTCGCTAGCCTCAGGGCTGCCTTGGCCTGACACCTTGCGCTGTTAGGACTCCTCTCTTGCCGCGCAGCCTAGGCTTCTCCCTTCTCTTACCTCCTGCAAAGGGCAAAACCAAAGCCCCCGCCCAGGGCCAGGCCGCCTCTCTGAGCTCGGCTCGCTGTCAGGCTCACGCTCTTGAGCAAAGCCAGGCAGGTTCCCGCAGGGAAAGCGCGTGCCTGTGCAGCGGAAACCAATCCGCCTTGTGTAGCTAAGAGCAAAGCTGGCACTCCTGGGAGGGAATCCCGTGGCAGTCTGGCGGCTCTTTCCTGGTGGCAACTTCCGCTGCTCCAAACAAGATGCTTCCCAGTTACAGAAGAGCACAGTGCGGGCAAGACATCTTCCCTGCTCTGCCCTCTTCAGTTTGAACCCTGTCTTGCTCTCTTCTTGATGGTGCAGTTGAAGAGCACGGATTCCATCCCTTCTCTATCAATGTCATGATGAGAGCTCTGCTGTTCTTCATAGAAAACTATTTGCTGTGCGACTGAAGGGGCTGGGCTGCTGCTTGGCCATCGCTGTGAGGGAGGGAGCTGTAGAGGACAGGAGCGGAGCCCGACACCACCCCCCGGGCCCAGGGCAATTCCCGGGGCTCCGACTCCCGGCTCTCCCCAGTCCGGAGGAGAATGCCGTAGTTGGTGCTGCTATGCTGCTGGTCTGCACCAAGCTGCCCTTCCTCCTCCTCGCTCTGCCCTGGCGGGGTGACACGTGCCCAGCCTTTGAGCTGGCTATGGGGGAGGAGAGGGAAAGGCTTGGGGGGCTGGGGACCTCTGGAAGGGGGCCGGGTATGCTCCAGAAGTGGGGAGCAGGGGGCTGCACCCAGCCGCTGGCTTGGCTGAGCCCACGAGTCCTGCTGCAAATGTGGGCTCTTGACGTGGAGACCAAAGGCTGCTGCTGGGCCCCTTGGTGCTGCAGCCAGGCTGTGGCTGGGGAGAACAAGCTGGGCTCCGCCCGCGTGCCCTGCTCCCAAACCCCTTGCAGGCAATCCCCACCCCCCCCCCCAAACCCCGCAGCCTTCCCCAAATCCAGAAACACCCCAAACACCACAACCCTCACTTGCGGCCCAGCCCAGATGCCCCCGGCCCCCTCAGTCCACTGCCTGAGCCCACACAGGGCCACGGGGCTCCTGGGGAGGGCGGGCTGGGCCGGGCCATGTTTTGGAACAGAAGTCTGCAAAGGCCTTGGTGTGAGGCCCTAGAGAAGAGGGATTCTCCTGGGGGCTCAGAGCAACCCACACAGGGCTCAGGGCAGGCGGAGGGAAACCCAGCCCACCACCACTAAACCCCACGGCTCTCCGTGGGGACCATCCCGGGTGCTCAGGCCCAGAGCAGGAGGAGGGGCTGTGGGGGCACGGCCACATCCCAGGGCAGCCTCCATCAGGCCTCAGCTCCACAGCGGCTCTCAGCTTCAGGTGAGCTCTCTCAAGAAATACTGCTGTAATTTGAAGCCGTGCCCCGGGCATGTTCAGCAGACTTGGGCTAGGCGTACAGGAGAGAAAAGGCAGCGAGCCCAGGGTGCAGACCTAGGGCTCGCAGCACCAGGGAAGGAGCTCGGAAGGCTGAGAGAGCAACGCTGAGAAGTGAACAAGTCCTTCCCTTCACAGTGATCTGGAAAGCCACATCTCTGACTGACGCTCCTCAAGGCCGAATGGCGTTTCCTTCCACAGCAGGCCGCCTGCGAGCACACAGAGACTAGCAAGAGGAGGCAGGCTGGGTGCAGGGGTGGTCCCAGACTTCTGTGAGCCAGGGGGCCCCTATGGGGCAGAGCGGGGCAGCAGGGATCCTGAAGGCAAGCCAGAGGTCCTTGGAGAGAATTATTCCCTTTTAGGAGGGGACAGGAAAACTGTCCTGTTTTGTTTCTTGGTGACAAACAGGGTGCTGGTCTTCTTAGCTGTGTGAACTGTGGAAGCGTCAAAAGCTTCTTTTCCGGAGGAGAGAAGGAAAGGTGTCTGGCACGCCATGGGAGGACCTTGCAGGGGCGGCATGGGGGCACCTTTCTCTCTCTGGGGCCACGGAATGGGAGCCATCGCCCTCAGGGCTGCATGCTTCGGAGGCAGGAGCTGGCGTGCCAGACCATAACGCAGGTCCCTTCCCCTGCCCTCCCAAGCCAAAACGGGCCCCTTCCGCTTGGCGGCTCCTGGGGGTTGTTCCCACCCCCGCCCCCGGCCTCCTCCTCCCTCCTCTGGCCAGGCGCCCCTGCGGGCACAGCCTCAGGAACCAGCTGGCGATGCCACAGAGGGGCAGAGATGCCCATCAGGGCAAGGAGACCAGGCTTCTCCTGCTGCAAGAGGAGACACAGAGACTGCGCTCAGGTGGGCTCTTCCTGTTGCTGAGGGCTGAAAGGAGAGGTGAAGGCAACACCTGCATCTCCCTCCCCCACACCCCTCCCTCCCCCGTCCCCCTTAGTCCTAGGACACAAATCACAGCAACAGCCAGCAACAGGCTACCCACAAGATGCTGTGCCTCTGCGGCTGGGTTCCTTCTCCGTTTTGGACAGGGTCAGCTGCCCAGAGGAGGCAGACATTTATCGGGGCATACGCTGGAGGAACACGGCTGAAACCCTGGCCTTTTTCTGTATTAGGCTCAAAACCAAGACCTAAAACACCCTGTGTTTCATCGTGCCCTCCTTGACAGTCTCATGCGTAGCAGCACTCCTCCAGGAAGAAAATCTCCTCTGCCACAATCCCTCCTGCTCCCCTGCGACTGTACACAGCAGCAGAGGCAAGAGGAAGCTCCTCATGCTTCCCGCAGTCCACCAAGCTCCCGGGGGCGGCGGGGCAATGGCGGGAAGTAACCAAGGGTGGAGACCAGGGAAGGACGGAAGTTTCTGGAGGCCTGAGATGGCCCGCTGAGGGCGCAGAGCCATGAAGCTGTCTTAGCAAAGAGGTGAGGCCTTCCCCTGGCGGCT
This sequence comes from Dromaius novaehollandiae, assembly GCF_036370855.1. Classification (NCBI taxonomy): domain Eukaryota; kingdom Metazoa; phylum Chordata; class Aves; order Casuariiformes; family Dromaiidae; genus Dromaius; species Dromaius novaehollandiae. The sequence goes on from NC_088109.1 coordinate 1,186,129, forward strand.
GAGGGGAGCAGAAGCGCAGGGGAAGCGATGACAAGAGCCCAAGCACAACAGGCAGAGCGTGTCTTGTGTCACACAGGCCCCAGCATGTGTGCAGCCAAGCACACCGGGCTCCCTGCGCTGGCCGTGGCACGGCTGCTTGAGCCCCACAAGAACTCCACCTCTGTGCTTCCTCTCCCTGCAGAAGTGGAGCGCACAGCCACCAGCTGAGCAGCAGCCCCCTTTTTCTGGTGGGGATGCGTCAGCAGGCACGGGGTCAGTTTGAGAAAAGGGAGGGAGCCCCGAGGGGCGGCTGTTGCTGGGCCGGCATAGGTATGCCAAGGCCCCCGTAGGGGCCCAACAGAACTTGTCTGCCATCTCTTGGTGCTGGTTGAGGCATTTGGATGCTGGGAAGCTTGCGCTGGTCCGCATGGGCTTGACGTCTAGTCAGGGCGCGGCACGCTGTGCTGAACGCCTCTGTGCTGACTTGCACTGCCATTGCAGTCTCTAGGTCGAAGGAAATCGGAGAAACTCTGTTCCTCATTTCTGCTGTAGAGCAGAAGGCCATTTACACGAAAACACGCTGCTTCACGGCAAGAAAAGGACAAGGACACACTGGTGGCATCGGGGCCAGGTGCCAAATGGGTGCTGCCTACAGCCTCCTCTGTTCGGATGAACCGCCTGAGGTTATCCTGCGGGCAAGACGTGTGTGCCGCACAGCCCCAGCCATGAACAACGCTGCGTGTGTCAGGGCTCAGCGTGAGCCAGGGGCTGCCTGGGGGCCGGGGAGCCAGGGGAGACGCCAGGGCCGTCAGGGCAGGGGCCTGGTCCTCCAGGGCGCGTCCCACCTGCCCCCGGTGAGGGCGAAGGGCAGGTCGGGATTGGGAGGGGGGCAGCCCTGAGCCCAGGCCAGCCAGGCACCTCCGTGGTGACAGGGTCAGGCCGAGGCAGGGCCGTGCAGTCAGCCCACGAGGCGGGGTCTGGGTCAGCGGGGCCCCTGGCTGGGGCACCTCTGTGCCCGTGACCTAATGAGCCCCCAGAGATGACACAGTGAGGCTGAGCTCACAGTGGGACGCGCCGCATCACAGAGGTCTCCCTGGTCCCTGGCGGTGTCCGCACTTCCCTGCGAGGCCCAGGCGCTGGCTGGGTGCTGCTCACCGCTGTTCTTTGGAGCTGCTCCGCAGCAAGCAGAGCGGGCAGCAGGCAGCAGGGCCACGCTGGGGGCCCCTCGCCGTCAGGCAGAGGAGCAGGGGCCCGTTGGACAGGAGCCTGGGGCGAGGAGACGACGAGAACGTCCTTTTCCCCTGGCTGCCGAGTCGAGCTAAGGGCAAGGGGCAAGCGAGATGGAGGGCTGCTGGACCGAGACCATCAGCCTGGAGCAGAGCTCCTTGTTCCCAACGCTGCTGCAGCTCTCCACCGAAGGTAAGGGCTTGGGGAGCTGCTTCCCCAGGGGCCGCAGAGACTCTTAGCTGTCCAAAGAGCTGTGGAGCTGGGGCTGTGAGGGTGGCTGCAGGCGGCTGGGGGCTGCCACGAGAGCCTGGCCTGGGCTGGGCTGGGCTGGGCTGGGCTGGGCTGGGAGGAAAGGGGTGCCCTGTCCCAGAGGGCTGGGCCTGACATGTGTTTCCCTTGCTTTCCAGAGATTATTGCTATTTGGGACGCCGTGTCCAATTACATCCTGGAAGAGCTGATGCAGGACAAGGTGGGCTGGTGTCCTGGAGGGTTTTGGCTGTCCAGGGAGCCCTGGGTGCCCGGGAGCAAGCCTTCCCCCAGCCCCACAGCTGCACACCACACCTGGCCCGCCTGCTGCACAGCAGCTTTTTGGCCAGCCGGGAGAGAAACCCCGTGCAGCTCTAGTGTGAGACAGCATCTGGCACGTCCCAGGGCTCCCCGCTCCCCTGCGGCCCCCCACTAAAGACCGCGCAGAGAGACAGGGCTCTGTGCCAGGGCTGCTGGAAACCCCGGGGATCTTCTCTAGCTGAGGGACGTTAGTGAACCTCTCAAGGAGGGTGAGGGACAATGCGGAGAACGTGGCTCTTCTCTAAAGCCTTCCCCAAGTGCCCCTTGCACGTCAGCAGCAGAGAGGGCACAGAGCAGCGTTCCCACGCTCCGACAAACAGCACTTTTTCCCTCGCCAAAAGCCTTCCTCGTGGGCCTTTGTGTCTTTGCTGTGTGCAGGGTGTGCTGCTAGCGGGGCTCGGCACCTTCTGCACGGTCCGGGAGCCACTGCGCCCTGGCAAAGACGACGTGCTGACAGTTCGAAGGCCTGTGTTCCAGCTGGAAATGGACATGGTCTGGCTGCAGAGGCTCCAGCGTCCCAAAGTGACTCTGCCTGGTGAGTTGGCAGCGGCCACCCTCTGCTTCCCCTTGCCACATCACCTGTGGGGCAGGGGGTGGCTGCTCCCTGCTCTTTGGGAGGGGCAGGCAGAAGTAGCGATGTCCAGCTCCATCGCCCCGCAGAGAGCTCTTTCCGAGAAGGACCTTTTCTCTAGGCGTTTGTACTACAGAATAGTGCTTGCACACAGTCAGGCTCTCTCTCTCTTTTTGAACTGCCCTAACAACTGCCTCCGTGCCACTCGCCTCTCTTGATGGCCCAACAATGGAAAGTTGGCCTGCTGTGGCAGTGGTGTTGTTCCTCTCCCGTGTAGACAACGTGAAGATCAAGCCGCTGAAGTACCGGCAGCTGTCCCTGGCCACCTCCTTCTCGAGGCGCGTGGTGGAAGACTGCGTGCAAGAGACCATCCGCTTGTTCTCTGCGCACGTGCGCAACAAAGAGAAGGTCGCCTTTGCCTTCAGGGACGTCGGCGTTCTGACTTGCCAGGAAGACAAAGTGCACATGAGCTTTTATGCCCGCTGCACCCGGTGGCTGGCGGACCCCTGCAGTGTAAGTTGCTCCGCTTTCCCTGCGATTTCTTTGGGAATCCTATGGAAGGACGAGCGACCTGATGTGTGTTGGCCAGCCGGGACGTGGCAGCCTACTGAAACGCCTTCCCCAGTGCTTGCCCCCACAGCCTTCTCCAGGAGCAAAGAGAGCGAGCGCCTCCTGAGTTTCTTGCCCCTTGCCCCTACAGAAAGCCTGGCAGTGTTATCAGCCGAGCTCTGTTCTTTGCTGTGCAGCTTCTCCGCACCGGCATGAGGGGCTAATGTTCTCGGCAGAGAGCTTAGAGGAGGCTTTGGAGAGGCGGCCTCCTCTTGTGGCAGGAGAATGCTCTGCTGCCTTCAGCAGCAAGGCGAGAGCTGCCTTGGAAGCCTCCCAATGGGTCTGTGTTACATTGCAGAGACTGCCTACGATAGATCTCTCCATCTCCGGCACACCTGCTGCCCTGGGGACCCGGCCTAGCCCTCTGCATGTGTTCCCGAGGTGAGTGCCTTTCCTTTGCAGCCCTTGGCTAACCGAGCAGGCGGCTTCCCGGCTGCTGCTCGGCACCGTGCACCGCCAGGGCTTGACACTCAGCATGGAGTTGGGAATAACTCACACAGTGACTGGTTCCCGCTTCACTAAAGCTCACTTTGGGCTTCTCACACGTGTCTTTGCCTGGAGTGAGCGGGAACCGTGACTGCGTTTCTCATGCCCAGCCTGCCCTCCTTCCCATCAGAGAGCAGGGACTGCACACAGAGAGGCATTTAGGCTACGCCTTCTGTCTTTTGGGGGAGAGTGCCAAAAACCAGCTCCCAAAGAGCTGTGCACGGACACAGAGGAGGGGGGATGCAAGAAGGACTCCGGCAGCAGTGAGGAGGATCCGTGTCCGCAAGCTGCAAAGGGGAGACAATGCCCTTCCTTCAAAGCTGGCTTGTCTTTTGGTTTCCAGGTTTCAGCTCGCTGTGCAAGGCAGCGTAGAGGCCCAGGCTGCCCCCGCCGGCTGCCCACAGGAGAAGGAGCAGGAGCTGGAAGAAGAGCTTGGGGCCGTCAGGAGCAGCAAAGGTCAGGGAAGAGATGCCTCCTGACCCGGCTGGGTCCCTGTCCCACGCTGGGTGACAGCAGCCAGGTAAAAATGCACTCCGCAAGCGGCTGCTCTCAAGAGCTTCCTTGTTTCCTCCTTCCAGAGAGGCGTCCTGGCAAGCTCCTGCCGCACCGCGAGGAGCTTTCTCTCCCCGTGCTGCCAAAGTGGGGGGAAGGCGCGAGGCAGCAAGGCATGGAGAGCAAGCCTGCTGCCAGGTGAGAGCCTTGGCGGAAGGGCTGAGGGGCACACTGGGACCTGCGCAGGGGAGACGTCCCCTTTGGACACGCCGGCCCCAGGGACTCAAAAGGCCTCCTGACACATGTCCAGCAAAGGCTGCCTGCTTGCTGGATGCCAAGCATGCGCCAGTTTGCGGGAGAGCCTCACGTTGCCCTTGTTTTCCTCCAGGGTCATGTCACGCCCTTTTGGGGAGCTGAAGGCAAATCCTTCTTAGCAAACACCTCCTGCCCTTGTGCTAACGCGCCCTGTGGTGTCTCCTCAGGACCCTTGTGAACCAGACGGCCCCCATACCGGGCACCTCCCCGGGGAAGCAGGTTGGCGTGCAATACCTCCCGCACCCTCCCGCCGGACCTCAGCGTGGCCGTGCCGGCGCCACTCCCAGGGGTGCAGCACAGGTGCGTGATGGGGCTCTGGGTAATCCTGGCATCTCACCCACTCGTAGGAAAGCCCCGGCCTATGAGACTCCCTCCGGAAAGGGCCCTCAGCACGTAGCCACTGGAGCCGTCGGTGGCCTCTTTGGGTGCTACTTTTGGGCGTAGTTAGGCACTGCTTGTACAACAGCTTTTTCAGCCTGCCTTCTGCCGAAAATCCCGCAAAAGAGTGACGGTGGCGAGGCTCAAGACAAGGGGCGGGAGAGCGGGTGGAAAGCCAGCGCCAACACGCCCCTGCCCAGAATCCCTGCCCAGACAGACAAGACTAATACTCTTGCCTTTCCGCGGCCCCGCAGGATGCAGCCTGCCCTCCCACGCAGAGGTTTGGAAGAGCTGCCCACGTCTCCCTCTTGAAAGAGGAGCAGAGGCAGCACCAAGCATCGTGGGAGGAACAGCAGGCCGCACTGGAGAAAGAGGCCCGGCGTCAGGCCCAGGTACGGGATGCCTTTGAGGGCCCTCTGCAAAAGAGCCTTTCCCACGTCCAGGGCGGCGGAGCCTTGCAGGCAGCCAGGGCCCAGGCGGACGGCTGCCTCCGAGGAGCTGCGCCCAAGCTGGCCCACCCCTTCCGAGGAGGGAGACGGCTGCAGCCAGAAGCGGGCCCAGAAGGAGCCAGGCGCTGCAGCGAGGGCAGCTGGCGGGGGATGCCTCCCCACTGGGCAACCTCTGCCTGCGGTGCCTGCCTTCGAGCCAGAAACCAGCTCTCGGGGGCAGCTGCCTTGAGCCCCTTGGCCCCAGACGTGCCGGCGGCAGAGCCGCAGGGGCTCCGCTCTGGTAGCCCATTGTATCAGCTCCTTGTGTAGCCTGAGTCTGGCTCTACAAGGACTAGGTGCCTCCCCTGCAGCCCAGTGCTGTCTCGCCCATTCACCCCTCCATGCTGAAACCATTTCTTCTTCTTCTCCTTGCAAAACAGATCACACTAGTGGAGCTGCAATACGCCCTCGAGCAGCGTCGTCGCCCAGACACTGACATGCCGGGGAGGCCCCCCCAACGGTAAGCGTGCGTGGGCGCGCAAGCTCAGAGCCAGGGCCTGGTGCAGGCGAGGGGCTCTGACCCCCCCTGCAGGTGCCAGGACCCCAAATCCCTCAGCTCCAGGACACAACCTACGACAGCCCCGGCTTTCTGCCGACGTGGGTTTGCAGGGGCTGGGGGGGCCGGAAGGCTCCCGGGAGAGCGGGAGCGGGACTTTGCCACTCCTATTGCAGGCAAGCGTCCGCGCAAGCAAAGCAGAACATGCAGCTTCTGACTTCCTACAAAGTTCTTCGGGACAGGTGGAAGGAAAGGGTGGAACGAAACCAACGGAGGCTGATGGTGGAGGAGGAGCGGCGCCGGTAAATACCTGGCAACCCAGGCGCGTTCCCCCCTTTCCGCAATGCCCTTCCTGCCATGGCCCTGGGGAAAGAGGGTCTTCTCCAGCCCCGCCTGGAGAAGCACAGAAGCAGCCTTGGAGCCTGGCCTGGCCTCACACATCCCGCCCACTCCAAGGGGGTGGGGGGTGGGGGTGCACCATGACATTTCCAGCAACGTCTCCAGTGGCACAACATCCTCTTCCTGAACCCCGCAGCGCTTTGGTGATGCGCCACCTCCAGAAGAGAGAGCAGCAGGACCGTGTGCCGGGCAGTTACCACCAAGATGGCTTTTATGCGTGGAAATAAAGGGCCTTTCCGAGCTGCTGTGAGCCTTTCCTTGGTGGGCTGTGAAAGTGCAAGGGGCAGCAGGGCAGCTCCAGAGGGGACGGAAAGGGTCAGGCGGGAGCCAGGAGAGTGGGGCAGCCCCTCTGCCGGGCAGCTCTCACCCCGGCCATGCCCTAGCAGGTGACTTGGGGACTGCCACGCCAGAGAGGAGGCGAGGGAAAGGTTTTGGGGGGACAGTGTGTGTGACTCAGCCGCCCGTATCCTGCCAAGCTCTTCCGGGAGCTCCAAGTCTTTGGGTCACCATGTCCCGGTCCAAAGCACTGGTACCTCTCCTCCAGGCAGGCCCTGGGGGACAGCAGCCACTCCTTGGCATGGGCCGCAGCCTGCTCCCTCAGCGTGGCGGCTGAACAGACCCCGAGGCTGGGCAGACCCCCAGCCAGACCCTGGCACCACCGGGGCCAAGGCACCACACGGGAATGCCAGAGCTCCCCCCAGCACTCCCACCACTCCCTCCACCAGCTTGCTCCCAGCAACAGACCTGTCAGCAAAGGGCAAGGGAGCCTTCCCAGGGGCTCAACTCCACTTGGGACTGCAAAGTGAAGACAGCTGGTGCCTGGTCACAGCCGCAGTCCCCAGCCTCTGCCTTGCAAGGGCTTTCTCTGCACAAGCAATGACAGGAAGAGACCCTCCATTAAAGACCCTATGCGGGATCCCACAGGAATTCCTCTGGCCCTCACGGAATAGATGTGCTCCTCTTGAGCCCCACCCATGAGCTCAGCAGGGCAGGGCTCTCGTGCCCTCGTGGGGAGGCACTGGCCATGACTTTTGGAACAGAATCCCGCAGCTTTTGCACAACCCTCGCTCAACCGTCCCAGCAAGGGCTGCGAGGGGACTGTTGGGCCACACTGTGCCCCTGCCCAAAGCACCTCTGGGCCTCGCCTTGAGACCTTGGATTCCTGCCTCGCCTCGCTAGCCTCAGGGCTGCCTTGGCCTGACACCTTGCGCTGTTAGGACTCCTCTCTTGCCGCGCAGCCTAGGCTTCTCCCTTCTCTTACCTCCTGCAAAGGGCAAAACCAAAGCCCCCGCCCAGGGCCAGGCCGCCTCTCTGAGCTCGGCTCGCTGTCAGGCTCACGCTCTTGAGCAAAGCCAGGCAGGTTCCCGCAGGGAAAGCGCGTGCCTGTGCAGCGGAAACCAATCCGCCTTGTGTAGCTAAGAGCAAAGCTGGCACTCCTGGGAGGGAATCCCGCGGCAGTCTGGCAGCTCTTTCCTGGTGGCAACTTCCGCTGCTCCAAACAAGATGCTTCCCAGTTACGGAAGAGCACAGTGCGGGCAAGACATCTTCCCTGCTCTGCCCTCTTCAGTTTGAACCCTGTCTTGCTCTCTTCTTGATGGTGCAGTTGAAGAGCACGGATTCCATCCCTTCTCTATCAATGTCATGATGAGAGCTCTGCTGTTCTTCATAGAAAACTATTTGCTGTGCGACTGAAGGGGCTGGGCTGCTGCTTGGCCATCGCTGTGAGGGAGGGAGCTGTAGAGGACAGGAGCGGAGCCCGACACCACCCCCCGGGCCCAGGGCAATTCCCGGGGCTCCGACTCCCGGCTCTCCCCAGTCCGGAGGAGAATGCCGTAGTTGGTGCTGCTAAGCTGCTGGTCTGCACCAAGCTGCCCTTCCTCCTCCTCGCTCTGCCCTGGCGGGGTGACACGTGCCCAGCCTTTGAGCTGGCTATGGGGGAGGAGAGGGAAAGGCTTGGGGGGCTGGGGACCTCTGGAAGGGGGCCGGGTATGCTCCAGAAGTGGGGAGCAGGGGGCTGCACCCAGCCGCTGGCTTGGCTGAGCCCACGAGTCCTGCTGCAAATGTGGGCTCTTGACGTGGAGACCAAAGGCTGCTGCTGGGCCCCTTGGTGCTGCAGCCAGGCTGTGGCTGGGGAGAACAAGCTGGGCTCCGCCCGCGTGCCCTGCTCCCAAACCCCTTGCAGGCAATCCCCACCCCACCCCAAAACCCCGCAGCCTTCCCCAAATCCAGAAACACCCCAAACACCACAACCCTCACTCGCGGCCCAGCCCAGATGCCCCCGGCCCCCTCAGTCCACTGCCTGAGCCCACACAGGGCCACGGGGCTCCTGGGGAGGGCGGGCTGGGCCGGGCCATGTTTTGGAACAGAAGTCTGCAAAGGCCTTGGTGTGAGGCCCTAGAGAAGAGGGATTCTCCTGGGGGCTCAGAGCAACCCACACAGGGCTCAGGGCAGGCGGAGGGAAACCCAGCCCACCACCACTAAACCCCACGGCTCTCCGTGGGGACCATCCCGGATGCTCATGCCCAGAGCAGGAGGAGGGGCTGTGGGGGCACGGCCACATCCCAGGGCAGCCTCCATCAGGCCTCAGCTCCACAGCGGCTCTCAGCTTCAGGTGAGCTCTCTCAAGAAATACTGCTGTAATTTGAAGCCGTGCCCCGGGCATGTTCAGCAGACTTGGGCTAGGCGTACAGGAGAGAAAAGGCAGCGAGCCCAGGGTGCAGACCTAGGGCTCGCAGCACCAGGGAAGGAGCTCGGAAGGCTGAGAGAGCAACGCTGAGAAGTGAACAAGTCCTTCCCTTCACAGTGATCTGGAAAGCCACATCTCTGACTGACGCTCCTCAAGGCCGAATGGCGTTTCCTTCCACAGCAGGCCGCCTGCGAGCACGCAGAGACTAGCAAGAGGAGGCAGGCTGGGTGCAGGGGTGGTCCCAGACTTCCGTGAGCCAGGGGGCCCCTATGGGGCGGAGCGGGGCAGCAGGGATCCTGAAGGCAAGCCAGAGGTCCTTGGAGAGAATTATTCCCTTTTAGGAGGGGACAGGAAAACTGTCCTGTTTTGTTTCTTGGTGACAAACAGGGTGCTGGTCTTCTTAGCTGTGTGAACTGTGGAAGCGTCAAAAGCTTCTTTTCCGGAGGAGAGAAGGAAAGGTGTCTGGCACGCCATGGGAGGACCTTGCAGGGGCGGCATGGGGGCACCTTTCTCTCTCTGGGGCCACGGAATGGGAGCCATCGCCCTCAGGGCTGCATGCTTCGGAGGCAGGAGCTGGCGTGCCAGACCATAACGCAGGTCCCTTCCCCTGCCCTCCCAAGCCAAAACGGGCCCCTTCCGCTTGGCGGCTCCTGGGGGTTGTTCCCACCCCCGCCCCCGGCCTCCTCCTCCCTCCTCTGGCCAGGCGCCCCTGCGGGCACAGCCTCAGGAACCAGCTGGCGATGCCACAGAGGGGCAGAGATGCCCATCAGGGCAAGGAGACCAGGCTTCTCCTGCTGCAAGAGGAGACGCAGAGACTGCGCTCAGGTGGGCTCTTCCTGTTGCTGAGGGCTGAAAGGAGAGGTGAAGGCAACACCTGCATCTCCCTCCCCCACACCCCTCCCTCCCCCGTCCCCCTTAGTCCTAGGACACAAATCACAGCAACAGCCAGCAACAGGCTACCCACAAGATGCTGTGCCTCTGCGGCTGGGTTCCTTCTCCGTTTTGGACAGGGTCAGCTGCCCAGAGGAGGCAGACATTTATCGGGGCATACGCTGGAGGAACACGGCTGAAACCCTGGCCTTTTTCTGTATTAGGCTCAAAACCAAGACCTAAAACACCCTGTGTTTCATCGTGCCCTCCTTGACAGTCTCATGCGTAGCAGCACTCCTCCAGGAAGAAAATCTCCTCTGCCACAATCCCTCCTGCTCCCCTGCGACTGTACACAGCAGCAGAGGCAAGAGGAAGCTCCTCATGCTTCCCGCAGTCCACCAAGCTCCCGGGGGCGGCGGGGCAATGGCGGGAAGTAACCAAGGGTGGAGACCAGGGAAGGACGGAAGTTTCTGGAGGCCTGAGATGGCCCGCTGAGGGCGCAGAGCCATGAAGCTGTCTTAGCAAAGAGGTGAGGCCTTCCCCTGGCGGCTGAGGGGAGCAGAAGCGCAGGGGAAGCGATGACAAGAGCCCAAGCACAACAGGCAGAGCGTGTCTTGTGTCACACAGGCCCCAGCATGTGTGCAGCCAAGCACACCGGGCTCCCTGCGCTGGCCGTGGCACGGCTGCTTGAGCCCCACAAGAACTCCACCTCTGTGCTTCCTCTCCCTACAGAAGTGGAGCGCACAGCCACCAGCTGAGCAGCAGCCCCCTTTTTCTGGTGGGGATGCGTCAGCAGGCACGGGGTCAGTTTGAGAAAAGGGAGGGAGCCCCGAGGGGCGGCTGTTGCTGGGCCGGCATAGGTATGCCAAGGCCCCCGTAGGGGCCCAACAGAACTTGTCTGCCATCTCTTGGTGCTGGTTGAGGCATTTGGATGCTGGGAAGCTTGCGCTGGTCCGCATGGGCTTGACGTCTAGTCAGGGCGCGGCACGCTGTGCTGAACGCCTCTGTGCTGACTTACACTGCCATTGCAGTCTCTAGGTCGAAGGAAATCGGAGAAACTCTGTTCCTCATTTCTGCTGTAGAGCAAAAGGCCATTTACACGAAAACACGCTGCTTCACGGCAAGAAAAGGACAAGGACACACTGGGGGCATCGGGGCCAGGTGCCAAATGGGTGCTGCCTACAGCCACCTCTGTTCGGATGAACCGCCTGAGGTTATCCTGCGGGCAAGACGTGTGTGCCGCACGGCCCCAGCCATGAACAACGCTGCGTGTGTCAGGGCTCAGCGTGAGCCAGGGGCTGCCTGGGGGCCGGGGAGCCAGGGGAGATGCCAGGGCCGTCAGGGCAGGGGCCTGGTCCTCCAGGGCGCGTCCCACCTGCCCCCGGTGAGGGCGAAGGGCAGGTCGGGATTGGGAGGGGGGCAGCCCTGAGCCCAGGCCAGCCAGGCACCTCCGTGGTGACAGGGTCAGGCCGAGGCAGGGCCGTGCAGTCAGCCCACGAGGCGGGGTCTGGGTCAGCGGGGCCCCTGGCTGGGGCACCTCTGTGCCCGTGACCTAATGAGCCCCCAGAGATGACACAGTGAGGCTGAGCTCACAGTGGGACGCGCCGCATCACAGAGGTCTCCCTGGTCCCTGGCGGTGTCCGCACTTCCCTGCGAGGCCCAGGTGCTGGCTGGGTGCTGCTCACCGCTGTTCTTTGGAGCTGCTCCGCAGCAAGCAGAGCGGGCAGCAGGCAGCAGGGCCACGCTGGGGGCCCCTCGCCATCAGGCAGAGGAGCAGGGGCCCATTGGACAGGAGCCTGGGGCGAGGAGACGACGAGAGCGTCCTTTTCCCCTGGCTGCCGAGGCGAGCTAAGGGCAAGGGGCAAGCGAGATGGAGGGCTGCTGGACCGAGGCCATCAGCCCGGAGCAGAGCTCCTTGTTCCCAGCGCTGCTGCAGCTCTCCACCGAAGGTAAGGGCTTGGGGAGCTGCTTCCCCAGGGGCCGCAGAGACTCTTAGCTGTCCAAAGAGCTGTGGAGCTGGGGCTGTGAGGGTGGCTGCAGGCGGCTGGGGGCTGCCACGAGAGCCTGGCCTGGGCTGGGCTGGGCTGGGCTGGGCTGGGCTGGCCTGGGAGGAAAGGGGTGCCCTGTCCCAGAGGGCTGGGCCTGACATGTGTTTCCCTTGCTTTCCAGAGATTATTGCTATTTGGGACGCCGTGTCCAATTACATCCTGGAAGAGCTGATGCAGGACAAGGTGGGCTGGTGTCCTGGAGGGTTTTGGCTGTCCAGGGAGCCCTGGGTGCCCGGGAGCAAGCCTTCCTTCCCCCAGCCCCACAGCTGCACACCACACCTGGCCCGCCTGCTGCACAGCAGCTTTTTGGCCAGCCGGGAGAGAAACCCCGTGCAGCTCTAGTGTGAGACAGCATCTGGCACGTCCCAGGGCTCCCCGCTCCCCTGCGGCCCCCCACTAAAGACCGCGCAGAGAGACAGGGCTCTGTGCCAGGGCTGCTGGAAACCCCGGGGATCTTCTCTAGCTGAGGGACGTTAGTGAACCTCTCAAGGAGGGTGAGGGACAATGCGGAGAACGTGGCTCTTCTCTAAAGCCTTCCCCAAGTGCCCCTTGCACGTCAGCAGCAGAGAGGGCACAGAGCAGCGTTCCCACGCTCCGACAAACAGCACTTTTTCCCTCGCCAAAAGCCTTCCTCGTGGGCCTTTGTGTCTTTGCTGTGTGCAGGGTGTGCTGCTAGCGGGGCTCGGCACCTTCTGCACGGTCCGAGAGCCACTGCGCCCTGGCAAAGACGACATGCTGACAGTTCGAAGGCCTGTGTTCCAGCTGGAAATGGACATGGTCTGGCTGCAGAGGCTCCAGCATCCCAAAGTGACTCTGCCTGGTGAGTTGGCAGCGGCCACCCTCTGCTTCCCCTTGCCACATCACCTGTGGGGCAGGGGGTGGCTGCTCCCTGCTCTTTGGGAGGGGCAGGCAGAAGTAGCGATGTCCAGCTCCATCGCCCCGCAGAGAGCTCTTTCCGAGAAGGACCTTTTCTCTAGGCATTTGTACTACAGAATAGTGCTTGCACACAGTCAGGCTCTCTCTCTCTTTTTGAACTGCCCTAACAACTGCCTCCGTGCCACTCGCCTCTCTTGATGGCCCAACAATGGAAAGTTGGCCTGCTGTGGCAGTGGTGTTGTTCCTCTCCCGTGTAGACAACGTGAAGATCAAGCCGCTGAAGTACCGGCAGCTGTCCCTGGCCACCTCCTTCTCGAGGCGCGTGGTGGAAGACTGCGTGCAAGAGACCATCCGCTTGTTCTCTGCGCACGTGCGCAACAAAGAGAAGGTCGCCTTTGCCTTCAGGGACGTCGGCGTTCTGACTTGCCAGGAAGACAAAGTGCACATGAGCTTTTATGCCCGCTGCACCCGGTGGCTGGCGGACCCCTGCAGTGTAAGTTGCTCCGCTTTCCCTGCGATTTCTTTGGGAATCCTATGGAAGGACGAGCGACCTGATGTGTGTTGGCCAGCCGGGACGTGGCAGCCTACTGAAACGCCTTCCCCAGTGCTTGCCCCCACAGCCTTCTCCAGGAGCAAAGAGAGCGAGCGCCTCCTGAGTTTCTTGCCCCTTGCCCCTACAGAAAGCCTGGCAGTGTTATCAGCCGAGCTCTGTTCTTTGCTGTGCAGCTTCTCCGCACCGGCATGAGGGGCTAATGTTCTCGGCAGAGAGCTTAGAGGAGGCTTTGGAGAGGCGGCCTCCTCTTGTGGCAGGAGAATGCTCTGCTGCCTTCAGCAGCAAGGCGAGAGCTGCCTTGGAAGCCTCCCAATGGGTCTGTGTTACATTGCAGAGACTGCCTACGATAGATCTCTCCATCTCCGGCACACCTGCTGCCCTGGGGACCCGGCCTAGCCCTCTGCATGTGTTCCCGAGGTGAGTGCCTTTCCTTTGCAGCCCTTGGCTAACCGAGCAGGCGGCTTCCCGGCTGCTGCTCGGCACCGTGCACCGCCAGGGCTTGACACTCAGCATGGAGTTGGGAATAACTCACACAGTGACTGGTTCCCGCTTCACTAAAGCTCACTTTGGGCTTCTCACACGTGTCTTTGCCTGGAGTGAGCGGGAACCGTGACTGCGTTTCTCATGCCCAGCCTGCCCTCCTTCCCATCAGAGAGCAGGGACTGCACACAGAGAGGCATTTAGGCTACGCCTTCTGTCTTTTGGGGGAGAGTGCCAAAAACCAGCTCCCAAAGAGCTGTGCACGGACACAGAGGAGGGGGGATGCAAGAAGGACTCTGGCAGCAGTGAGGAGGATCCGTGTCCGCAAGCTGCAAAGGGGAGACAATGCCCTTCCTTCAAAGCTGGCTTGTCTTTTGGTTTCCAGGTTTCAGCTTGCTGTGCAAGGCAGCGTGGAGGCCCAGGCTGCCCCCGCCGGCTGCCCACAGGAGAAGGAGCAGGAGCTGGAAGAAGAGCTTGGGGCCGTCAGGAGCAGCAAAGGTCAGGGAAGAGATGCCTCCTGACCCGGCTGGGTCCCTGTCCCACGCTGGGTGACAGCAGCCAGGTAAAAATGCACTCCGCAAGCGGCTGCTCTCAAGAGCTTCCTTGTTTCCTCCTTCCAGAGAGGCGTCCTGGCAAGCTCCTGCCGCACCGCGAGGAGCTTTCTCTCCCCGTGCTGCCAAAGTGGGGGGAAGGCGCGAGGCAGCAAGGCATGGAGAGCAAGCCTGCTGCCAGGTGAGAGCCTTGGCGGAAGGGCTGAGGGGCACACTGGGACCTGCGCAGGGGAGACGTCCCCTTTGGACACGCCGGCCCCAGGGACTCAAAAGGCCTCCTGACACATGTCCAGCAAAGGCTGCCTGCTTGCTGGATGCCAAGCATGCGCCAGTTTGCGGGAGAGCCTCACGTTGCCCTTGTTTTCCTCCAGGGTCATGTCACGCCCTTTTGGGGAGCTGAAGGCAAATCCTTCTTAGCAAACACCTCCTGCCCTTGTGCTAACGCGCCCTGTGGTGTCTCCTCAGGACCCCTGTGAACCAGACGGCCCCCATCCCGGGCACCTCCCCGGGGAAGCAGGTTGGCGTGCAATACCTCCCGCACCCTCCCGCCGGACCTCGGCGTGGCCGTGCCGGCGCCACTCCCAGGGGTGCAGCACAGGTGCGTCATGGGGCTCTGGGTAATCCTGGCATCTCACCCACTCGTAGGAAAGCCCCGGCCTATGAGACTCCCTCCGGAAAGGGCCCTCAGCACGTAGCCACTGGAGCCGTCGGTGGCCTCTTTGGGTGCTACTTTTGGGCGTAGTTAGGCACTGCTTGTACAACAGCTTTTTCAGCCTGCCTTCTGCCGAAAATCCCGCAAAAGAGTGACGGTGGCGAGGCTCAAGACAAGGGGCGGGAGAGCGGGTGGAAAGCCAGCGCCAACACGCCCCTGCCCAGAATCCCTGCCCAGACAGACAAGACTAATACTCTTGCCTTTCCGCGGCCCCGCAGGATGCAGCCTGCCCTCCCACGCAGAGGTTTGGAAGAGCTGCCCACGTCTCCCTCTTGAAAGAGGAGCAGAGGCAGCACCAAGCATCGTGGGAGGAACAGCAGGCCGCACTGGAGAAAGAGGCCCGGCGTCAGGCCCAGGTACGGGATGCCTTTGAGGGCCCTCTGCAAAAGGGCCTTTCCCACGTCCAGGGCGGCGGAGCCTTGCAGGCAGCCAGGGCCCAGGCGGACGGCTGCCTCCGAGGAGCTGCGCCCAAGCTGGCCCACCCCTTCTGAGGAGGGAGACGTCTGCAGCCAGAAGCGGGCCCAGAAGGAGCCAGGCGCTGCAGCGAGGGCAGCTGGCGGGGGATGCCTCCCCACTGGGCAACCTCTGCCTGCGGTGCCTGCCTTCGAGCCAGAAACCAGCTCTCGGGGGCAGCTGCCTTGAGCCCCTTGGCCCCAGACGTGCCGGCGGCAGAGCCGCAGGGGCTCCGCTCTGGTAGCCCATTGTATCAGCTCCTTGTGTAGCCTGAGTCTGGCTCTACAAGGACTAGGTGCCTCCCCTGCAGCCCAGTGCTGTCTCGCCCATTCACCCCTCCATGCTGAAACCATTTCTTCTTCTTCTCCTTGCAAAACAGATCACACTAGTGGAGCTGCAATACGCCCTCGAGCAGCGTCGTCGCCCAGACACTGACATGCCGGGGAGGCCCCCCCAACGGTGGGCGCGCAAGCTCAGAGCCAGGGCCTGGTGCAGGCGAGGGGCTCTGACCCCCCCTGCAGGTGCCAGGACCCCAAATCCCTCAGCTCCAGGACACAACCTACGACAGCCCCGGCTTTCTGCCGACGTGGGTTTGCAGGGGCTGGGGGGGCCGGAAGGCTCCCGGGAGAGCGGGAGCGGGACTTTGCCACTCCTATTGCAGGCAAGCGTCCGCGCAAGCAAAGCAGAACGTGCAGCTTCTGACTTCCTACAAAGTTCTTCGGGACAGGTGGAAGGAAAGGGTGGAACGAAACCAACGGAGGCTGATGGTGGAGGAGGAGCGGCGCCGGTAAATACCTGGCAACCCAGGCGCGTTCCCCCCTTTCCGCAATGCCCTTCCTGCCATGGCCCTGGGGAAAGAGGGTCTTCTCCAGCCCCGCCTGGAGAAGCACAGAAGCAGCCTTGGAGCCTGGCCTGGCCTCACACATCCCGCCCACTCCAAGGGGGTGGGGGGTGGGGGTGCACCATGACATTTCCAGCAACGTCTCCAGTGGCACAACATCCTCTTCCTGAACCCCGCAGCGCTTTGGTGATGCGCCACCTCCAGAAGAGAGAGCAGCAGGACCGTGTGCCGGGCAGTTACCACCAAGATGGCTTTTATGCGTGGAAATAAAGGGCCTTTCCGAGCTGCTGTGAGCCTTTCCTTGGTGGGCTGTGAAAGTGCAAGGGGCAGCAGGGCAGCTCCAGAGGGGACGGAAAGGGTCAGGCGGGAGCCAGGAGAGTGGGGCAGCCCCTCTGCCGGGCAGCTCTCACCCCGGCCATGCCCTAGCAGGTGACTTGGGGACTGCCACGCCAGAGAGGAGGCGAGGGAAAGGTTTTGGGGGGACAGTGTGTGTGACTCAGCCGCCCGTATCCTGCCAAGCTCTTCCGGGAGCTCCAAGTCTTTGGGTCACCATGTCCCGGTCCAAAGCACTGGTACCTCTCCTCCAGGCAGGCCCTGGGGGACGGCAGCCACTCCTTGGCATGGGCCGCAGCCTGCTCCCTCAGCGTGGTGGCTGAACAGACCCCGAGGCTGGGCAGACCCCCAGCCAGACCCTGGCACCACCGGGGCCAAGGCACCACACGGGAATGCCAGAGCTCCCCCCAGCACTCCCACCACTCCCTCCACCAGCTTGCTCCCAGCAACAGACCTGTCAGCAAAGGGCAAGGGAGCCTTCCCAGGGGCTCAACTCCACTTGGGACTGCAAAGTGAAGACAGCTGGTGCCTGGTCACAGCCGCAGTCCCCAGCCTCTGCCTTGCAAGGGCTTTCTCTGCACAAGCAATGACAGGAAGAGACCCTCCATTAAAGACCCTATGCGGGATCCCACAGGAATTCCTCTGGCCCTCACGGAATAGATGTGCTCCTCTTGAGCCCCACCCATGAGCTCAGCAGGGCAGGGCTCTCGTGCCCTCGTGGGGAGGCACTGGCCATGACTTTTGGAACAGAATCCTGCAGCTTTTGCACAACCCTCGCTCAACCGTCCCAGCAAGGGCTGCGAGGGGACTGTTGGGCCACACTGTGCCCCTGCCCAAAGCACCTCTGGGCCTCGCCTTGAGACCTTGGATTCCTGCCTCGCTTCGCCAGCCTCAGGGCTGCCTTGGCCTGACACCTTGCGCTGTTAGGACTCCTCTCTTGCCGCGCAGCCTAGGCTTCTCCCTTCTCTTACCTCCTGCAAAGGGCAAAACCAAAGCCCCCGCCCAGGGCCAGGCCGCCTCTCTGAGCTCGGCTCGCTGTCAGGCTCACGCTCTTGAGCAAAGCCAGGCAGGTTCCCGCAGGGAAAGCGCGTGCCTGTGCAGCGGAAACCAATCCGCCTTGTGTAGCTAAGAGCAAAGCTGGCACTCCTGGGAGGGAATCCCGCGGCAGTCTGGCAGCTCTTTCCTGGTGGCAACTTCCGCTGCTCCAAACAAGATGCTTCCCAGTTACGGAAGAGCACAGTGCGGGCAAGACATCTTCCCTGCTCTGCCCTCTTCAGTTTGAACCCTGTCTTGCTCTCTTCTTGATGGTGCAGTTGAAGAGCACGGATTCCATCCCTTCTCTATCAATGTCATGATGAGAGCTCTGCTGTTCTTCATAGAAAACTATTTGCTGTGCGACTGAAGGGGCTGGGCTGCTGCTTGGCCATCGCTGTGAGGGAGGGAGCTGTAGAGGACAGGAGCGGAGCCCGACACCACCCCCCGGGCCCAGGGCAATTCCCGGGGCTCCGACTCCCGGCTCTCCCCAGTCCGGAGGAGAATGCCGTAGTTGGTGCTGCTAAGCTGCTGGTCTGCACCAAGCTGCCCTTCCTCCTCCTCGCTCTGCCCTGGCGGGGTGACACGTGCCCAGCCTTTGAGCTGGCTATGGGGGAGGAGAGGGAAAGGCTTGGGGGGCTGGGGACCTCTGGAAGGGGGCCGGGTATGCTCCAGAAGTGGGGAGCAGGGGGCTGCACCCAGCCGCTGGCTTGGCTGAGCCCACGAGTCCTGCTGCAAATGTGGGCTCTTGACGTGGAGACCAAAGGCTGCTGCTGGGCCCCTTGGTGCTGCAGCCAGGCTGTGGCTGGGGAGAACAAGCTGGGCTCCGCCCGCGTGCCCTGCTCCCAAACCCCTTGCAGGCAATCCCCACCCCACCCCAAAACCCCGCAGCCTTCCCCAAATCCAGAAACACCCCAAACACCACAACCCTCACTCGCGGCCCAGCCCAGATGCCCCCGGCCCCCTCAGTCCACTGCCTGAGCCCACACAGGGCCACGGGGCTCCTGGGGAGGGCGGGCTGGGCCGGGCCATGTTTTGGAACAGAAGTCTGCAAAGGCCTTGGTGTGAGGCCCTAGAGAAGAGGGATTCTCCTGGGGGCTCAGAGCAACCCACACAGGGCTCAGGGCAGGCGGAGGGAAACCCAGCCCACCACCACTAAACCCCACGGCTCTCCGTGGGGACCATCCCGGATGCTCATGCCCAGAGCAGGAGGAGGGGCTGTGGGGGCACGGCCACATCCCAGGGCAGCCTCCATCAGGCCTCAGCTCCACAGCGGCTCTCAGCTTCAGGTGAGCTCTCTCAAGAAATACTGCTGTAATTTGAAGCCGTGCCCCGGGCATGTTCAGCAGACTTGGGCTAGGCGTACAGGAGAGAAAAGGCAGCGAGCCCAGGGTGCAGACCTAGGGCTCGCAGCACCAGGGAAGGAGCTCGGAAGGCTGAGAGAGCAACGCTGAGAAGTGAACAAGTCCTTCCCTTCACAGTGATCTGGAAAGCCACATCTCTGACTGACGCTCCTCAAGGCCGAATGGCGTTTCCTTCCACAGCAGGCCGCCTGCGAGCACGCAGAGACTAGCAAGAGGAGGCAGGCTGGGTGCAGGGGTGGTCCCAGACTTCCGTGAGCCAGGGGGCCCCTATGGGGCGGAGCGGGGCAGCAGGGATCCTGAAGGCAAGCCAGAGGTCCTTGGAGAGAATTATTCCCTTTTAGGAGGGGACAGGAAAACTGTCCTGTTTTGTTTCTTGGTGACAAACAGGGTGCTGGTCTTCTTAGCTGTGTGAACTGTGGAAGCGTCAAAAGCTTCTTTTCCGGAGGAGAGAAGGAAAGGTGTCCGGCACGCCATGGGAGGACCTTGCAGGGGCGGCATGGGGGCACCTTTCTCTCTCTGGGGCCACGGAATGGGAGCCATCGCCCTCAGGGCTGCATGCTTCGGAGGCAGGAGCTGGCGTGCCAGACCATAACGCAGGTCCCTTCCCCTGCCCTCCCAAGCCAAAACGGGCCCCTTCCGCTTGGCGGCTCCTGGGGGTTGTTCCCACCCCCGCCCCCGGCCTCCTCCTCCCTCCTCTGGCCAGGCGCCCCTGCGGGCACAGCCTCAGGAACCAGCTGGCGATGCCACAGAGGGGCAGAGATGCCCATCAGGGCAAGGAGACCAGGCTTCTCCTGCTGCAAGAGGAGACGCAGAGACTGCGCTCAGGTGGGCTCTTCCTGTTGCTGAGGGCTGAAAGGAGAGGTGAAGGCAACACCTGCATCTCCCTCCCCCACACCCCTCCCTCCCCCGTCCCCCTTAGTCCTAGGACACAAATCACAGCAACAGCCAGCAACAGGCTACCCACAAGATGCTGTGCCTCTGCGGCTGGGTTCCTTCTCCGTTTTGGACAGGGTCAGCTGCCCAGAGGAGGCAGACATTTATCGGGGCATACGCTGGAGGAACACGGCTGAAACCCTGGCCTTTTTCTGTATTAGGCTCAAAACCAAGACCTAAAACACCCTGTGTTTCATCGTGCCCTCCTTGACAGTCTCATGCGTAGCAGCACTCCTCCAGGAAGAAAATCTCCTCTGCCACAATCCCTCCTGCTCCCCTGCGACTGTACACAGCAGCAGAGGCAAGAGGAAGCTCCTCATGCTTCCCGCAGTCCACCAAGCTCCCGGGGGCGGCGGGGCAATGGCGGGAAGTAACCAAGGGTGGAGACCAGGGAAGGACGGAAGTTTCTGGAGGCCTGAGATGGCCTGCTGAGGGCGCAGAGCCATGAAGCTGTCTTAGCAAAGAGGTGAGGCCTTCCCCTGGCGGCTGAGGGGAGCAGAAGCGCAGGGGAAGCGATGACAAGAGCCCAAGCACAACAGGCAGAGCGTGTCTTGTGTCACACAGGCCCCAGCATGTGTGCAGCCAAGCACACCGGGCTCCCTGCGCTGGCCGTGGCACGGCTGCTTGAGCCCCACAAGAACTCCACCTCTGTGCTTCCTCTCCCTGCAGAAGTGGAGCGCACAGCCACCAGCTGAGCAGCAGCCCCCTTTTTCTGGTGGGGATGCGTCAGCAGGCACGGGGTCAGTTTGAGAAAAGGGAGGGAGCCCCGAGGGGCGGCTGTTGCTGGGCCGGCATAGGTATGCCAAGGCCCCCGTAGGGGCCCAACAGAACTTGTCTGCCATCTCTTGGTGCTGGTTGAGGCATTTGGATGCTGGGAAGCTTGCGCTGGTCCGCATGGGCTTGACGTCTAGTCAGGGCGCAGCACGCTGTGCTGAACGCCTCTGTGCTGACTTGCACTGCCATTGCAGTCTCTAGGTCGAAGGAAATCGGAGAAACTCTGTTCCTCATTTCTGCTGTAGAGCAAAAGGCCATTTACACGAAAACACGCTGCTTCACGGCAAGAAAAGGACAAGGACACACTGGTGGCATTGGGGCCAGGTGCCAAATGGGTGCTGCCTACAGCCTCCTCTGTTCGGATGAACCGCCTGAGGTTATCCTGCGGGCAAGACGTGTGTGCCGCACGGCCCCAGCCATGAACAACGCTGCGTGTGTCAGGGCTCAGCGTGAGCCAGGGGCTGCCTGGGGGCCGGGGAGCCAGGGGAGATGCCAGGGCCGTCAGGGCAGGGGCCTGGTCCTCCAGGGCGCGTCCC
Organism: Dromaius novaehollandiae; assembly: GCF_036370855.1. NCBI lineage: Eukaryota > Metazoa > Chordata > Aves > Casuariiformes > Dromaiidae > Dromaius > Dromaius novaehollandiae. The sequence goes on from NC_088109.1 coordinate 1,207,178, forward strand.
ACCTGCCCCCGGTGAGGGCGAAGGGCAGGTCGGGATTGGGAGGGGGGCAGCCCTGAGCCCAGGCCAGCCAGGCACCTCCGTGGTGACAGGGTCAGGCCGAGGCAGGGCCGTGCAGTCAGCCCACGAGGCGGGGTCTGGGTCAGCGGGGCCCCTGGCTGGGGCACCTCTGTGCCCGTGACCTAATGAGCACCCAGAGATGACACAGTGAGGCTGAGCTCACAGTGGGACGCGCCGCATCACAGAGGTCTCCCCGGTCCCTGGCGGTGTCCGCACTTCCCTGCGAGGCCCAGGCGCTGGCTGGGTGCTGCTCACCGCTGTTCTTTGGAGCTGCTCCGCAGCAAGCAGAGCGGGCAGCAGGCAGCAGGGCCACGCTGGGGGCCCCTCGCCGTCAGGCAGAGGAGCAGGGGCCCGTTGGACAGGAGCCTGGGGCGAGGAGACGACGAGAGCGTCCTTTTCCCCTGGCTGCCGAGGCGAGCTAAGGGCAAGGGGCAAGCGAGATGGAGGGCTGCTGGACCGAGACCATCAGCCCGGAGCAGAGCTCCTTGTTCCCAACGCTGCTGCAGCTCTCCACCGAAGGTAAGGGCTTGGGGAGCTGCTTCCCCAGGGGCCGCAGAGACTCTTAGCTGTCCAAAGAGCTGTGGAGCTGGGGCTGTGAGGGTGGCTGCAGGCGGCTGGGGGCTGCCACGAGAGCCTGGCCTGGGCTGGGCTGGGCTGGGCTGGGCTGGGCTGGCCTGGGAGGAAAGGGGTGCCCTGTCCCAGAGGGCTGGGCCTGACATGTGTTTCCCTTGCTTTCCAGAGATTATTGCTATTTGGGACGCCGTGTCCAATTACATCCTGGAAGAGCTGATGCAGGACAAGGTGGGCTGGTGTCCTGGAGGGTTTTGGCTGTCCAGGGAGCCCTGGGTGCCCGGGAGCAAGCCTTCCTTCCCCCAGCCCCACAGCTGCACACCACACCTGGCCCGCCTGCTGCACAGCAGCTTTTTGGCCAGCCGGGAGAGAAACCCCGTGCAGCTCTAGTGTGAGACAGCATCTGGCACGTCCCAGGGCTCCCCGCTCCCCTGCGGCCCCCCACTAAAGACCGCGCAGAGAGACAGGGCTCTGTGCCAGGGCTGCTGGAAACCCCGGGGATCTTCTCTAGCTGAGGGACGTTAGTGAACCTCTCAAGGAGGGTGAGGGACAATGCGGAGAACGTGGCTCTTCTCTAAAGCCTTCCCCAAGTGCCCCTTGCACGTCAGCAGCAGAGAGGGCACAGAGCAGCGTTCCCACGCTCCGACAAACAGCACTTTTTCCCTCGCCAAAAGCCTTCCTCGTGGGCCTTTGTGTCTTTGCTGTGTGCAGGGTGTGCTGCTAGCGGGGCTCGGCACCTTCTGCACGGTCCGAGAGCCACTGCGCCCTGGCAAAGACGACGTGCTGACAGTTCGAAGGCCTGTGTTCCAGCTGGAAATGGACATGGTCTGGCTGCAGAGGCTCCAGCATCCCAAAGTGACTCTGCCTGGTGAGTTGGCAGCGGCCACCCTCTGCTTCCCCTTGCCACATCACCTGTGGGGCAGGGGGTGGCTGCTCCCTGCTCTTTGGGAGGGGCAGGCAGAAGTAGCGATGTCCAGCTCCATCGCCCTGCAGAGAGCTCTTTCCGAGAAGGACCTTTTCTCTAGGTGTTTGTACTACAGAATAGTGCTTGCACACAGTCAGGCTCTCTCTCTCTTTTTGAACTGCCCTAACAACTGCCTCCGTGCCACTCGCCTCTCTTGATGGCCCAACAATGGAAAGTTGGCCTGCTGTGGCAGTGGTGTTGTTCCTCTCCCGTGTAGACAACGTGAAGATCAAGCCGCTGAAGTACCGGCAGCTGTCCCTGGCCACCTCCTTCTCGAGGCGCGTGGTGGAAGACTGCGTGCAAGAGACCATCCGCTTGTTCTCTGCGCACGTGCGCAACAAAGAGAAGGTCGCCTTTGCCTTCAGGGACGTCGGCGTTCTGACTTGCCAGGAAGACAAAGTGCACATGAGCTTTTATGCCCGCTGCACCCGGTGGCTGGCGGACCCCTGCAGTGTAAGTTGCTCCGCTTTCCCTGCAATTTCTTTGGGAATCCTATGGAAGGACGAGCGACCTGATGTGTGTTGGCCAGCCGGGACGTGGCAGCCTACTGAAACGCCTTCCCCAGTGCTTGCCCCCACAGCCTTCTCCAGGAGCAAAGAGAGCGAGCGCCTCCTGAGTTTCTTGCCCCTTGCCCCTACAGAAAGCCTGGCAGTGTTATCAGCCGAGCTCTGTTCTTTGCTGTGCAGCTTCTCCGCACCGGCATGAGGGGCTAATGTTCTCGGCAGAGAGCTTAGAGGAGGCTTTGGAGAGGCGGCCTCCTCTTGTGGCAGGAGAATGCTCTGCTGCCTTCAGCAGCAAGGCGAGAGCTGCCTTGGAAGCCTCCCAATGGGTCTGTGTTACATTGCAGAGACTGCCTACGATAGATCTCTCCATCTCCGGCACACCTGCTGCCCTGGGGACCCGGCCTAGCCCTCTGCATGTGTTCCCGAGGTGAGTGCCTTTCCTTTGCAGCCCTTGGCTAACCGAGCAGGCGGCTTCCTGGCTGCTGCTCGGCACCGTGCACCGCCAGGGCTTGACACTCAGCATGGAGTTGGGAATAACTCACACAGTGACTGGTTCCCGCTTCACTAAAGCTCACTTTGGGCTTCTCACACGTGTCTTTGCCTGGAGTGAGCGGGAACCGTGACTGCGTTTCTCATGCCCAGCCTGCCCTCCTTCCCATCAGAGAGCAGGGACTGCACACAGAGAGGCATTTAGGCTACGCCTTCTGTCTTTTGGGGGAGAGTGCCAAAAACCAGCTCCCAAAGAGCTGTGCACGGACACAGAGGAGGGGGGATGCAAGAAGGACTCCGGCAGCAGTGAGGAGGATCCGTGTCCGCAAGCTGCAAAGGGGAGACAATGCCCTTCCTTCAAAGCTGGCTTGTCTTTTGGTTTCCAGGTTTCAGCTTGCTGTGCAAGGCAGCGTGGAGGCCCAGGCTGCCCCCGCCGGCTGCCCACAGGAGAAGGAGCAGGAGCTGGAAGAAGAGCTTGGGGCCGTCAGGAGCAGCAAAGGTCAGGGAAGAGATGCCTCCTGACCCGGCTGGGTCCCTGTCCCACGCTGGGTGACAGCAGCCAGGTAAAAATGCACTCCGCAAGCGGCTGCTCTCAAGAGCTTCCTTGTTTCCTCCTTCCAGAGAGGCGTCCTGGCAAGCTCCTGCCGCACCGCGAGGAGCTTTCTCTCCCCGTGCTGCCAAAGTGGGGGGAAGGCGCGAGGCGGCAAGGCATGGAGAGCAAGCCTGCTGCCAGGTGAGAGCCTTGGCGGAAGGGCTGAGGGGCACACTGGGACCTGCGCAGGGGAGACGTCCCCTTTGGACACGCCGGCCCCAGGGACTCAAAAGGCCTCCTGACACATGTCCAGCAAAGGCTGCCTGCTTGCTGGATGCCAAGCATGCGCCAGTTTGCGGGAGAGCCTCACGTTGCCCTTGTTTTCCTCCAGGGTCATGTCACGCCCTTTTGGGGAGCTGAAGGCAAATCCTTCTTAGCAAACACCTCCTGCCCTTGTGCTAACGCGCCCTGTGGTGTCTCCTCAGGACCCCTGTGAACCAGACGGCCCCCATCCCGGGCACCTCCCCGGGGAAGCACGTTGGCGTGCAATACCTCCCGCACCCTCCCGCCGGACCTCGGCGTGGCCGTGCCGGCGCCACTCCCAGGGGTGCAGCACAGGTGCGTGATGGGGCTCTGGGTAATCCTGGCATCTCACCCACTCGTAGGAAAGCCCCGGCCTATGAGACTCCCTCCGGAAAGGGCCCTCAGCACGTAGCCACTGGAGCCGTCGGTGGCCTCTTTGGGTGCTACTTTTGGGCGTAGTTAGGCACTGCTTGTACAACAGCTTTTTCAGCCTGCCTTCTGCCGAAAATCCCGCAAAAGAGTGACGGTGGCGAGGCTCAAGACAAGGGGCGGGAGAGCGGGTGGAAAGCCAGCGCCAACACGCCCCTGCCCAGAATCCCTGCCCAGACAGACAAGACTAATACTCTTGCCTTTCCGCGGCCCCGCAGGATGCAGCCTGCCCTCCCACGCAGAGGTTTGGAAGAGCTGCCCACGTCTCCCTCTTGAAAGAGGAGCAGAGGCAGCACCAAGCATCGTGGGAGGAACAGCAGGCCGCACTGGAGAAAGAGGCCCGGCGTCAGGCCCAGGTACGGGATGCCTTTGAGGGCCCTCTGCAAAAGGGCCTTTCCCACGTCCAGGGCGGCGGAGCCTTGCAGGCAGCCAGGGCCCAGGCGGACGGCTGCCTCCGAGGAGCTGCGCCCAAGCTGGCCCACCCCTTCCGAGGAGGGAGACGGCTGCAGCCAGAAGCGGGCCCAGAAGGAGCCAGGCGCTGCAGCGAGGGCAGCTGGCGGGGGATGCCTCCCCACTGGGCAACCTCTGCCTGCGGTGCCTGCCTTCGAGCCAGAAACCAGCTCTCGGGGGCAGCTGCCTTGAGCCCCTTGGCCCCAGATGTGCCGGCGGCAGAGCCGCAGGGGCTCCGCTCTGGTAGCCCATTGTATCAGCTCCTTGTGTAGCCTGAGTCTGGCTCTACAAGGACTAGGTGCCTCCCCTGCAGCCCAGTGCTGTCTCGCCCATTCACCCCTCCATGCTGAAACCATTTCTTCTTCTCCTTGCAAAACAGATCACACTAGTGGAGCTGCAATACGCCCTCGAGCAGCGTCGTCGCCCAGACACTGACATGCCGGGGAGGCCCCCCCAACGGTAAGCGTGCGTGGGCGCGCAAGCTCAGAGCCAGGGCCTGGCGCAGGCGAGGGGCTCTGACCCCCCTGCAGGTGCCAGGACCCCAAATCCCTCAGCTCCAGGACACAACCTACGACAGCCCCGGCTTTCTGCCGACGTGGGTTTGCAGGGGCTGGGGGGGCCGGAAGGCTCCCGGGAGAGCGGGAGCAGGACTTTGCCACTCCTATTGCAGGCAAGCGTCCGCGCAAGCAAAGCAGAATGTGCAGCTTCTGACTTCCTACAAAGTTCTTCGGGACAGGTGGAAGGAAAGGGTGGAACGAAACCAACGGAGGCTGATGGTGGAGGAGGAGCGGCGCCGGTAAATACCTGGCAACCCAGGCGCGTTCCCCCCTTTCCGCAATGCCCTTCCTGCCATGGCCCTGGGGAAAGAGGGTCTTCTCCAGCCCCGCCTGGAGAAGCACAGAAGCAGCCTTGGAGCCTGGCCTGGCCTCACACATCCCGCCCACTCCAAGGGGGTGGGGGGTGGGGGTGCACCATGACATTTCCAGCAACGTCTCCAGTGGCACAACATCCTCTTCCTGAACCCCGCAGCGCTTTGGTGATGCGCCACCTCCAGAAGAGAGAGCAGCAGGACCGTGTGCCGGGCAGTTACCACCAAGATGGCTTTTATGCGTGGAAATAAAGGGCCTTTCCGAGCTGCTGTGAGCCTTTCTTTGGTGGGCTGTGAAAGTGCAAGGGGCAGCAGGGCAGCTCCAGAGGGGACGGAAAGGGTCAGGCAGGAGCCAGGAGAGTGGGGCAGCCCCTCTGCCGGGCAGCTCTCACCCCGGCCATGCCCTAGCAGGTGACTTGGGGACTGCCACGCCAGAGAGGAGGCGAGGGAAAGGTTTTGGGAGGACAGTGTGTGTGACTCAGCCGCCCAAATCCTGCCAAGCTCTTCTGGGGGCTCCAAGTCTTTGGCTCACCACATCCCAGTCCAAAGCACTGGCACCTCTCCTCCAGGCAGGCCCTGGGGGACAGCAGCCACTCCTTGGCATGGGCCGCAGCCTGCTCCCTCAGCATTACGGCTGGGCAGACCCCCAGCCAGACTCTGGCACCTCCAGGGCCGAGGCACCACACAGGAATGCCAGAGCTCCCAGCACTCCGTCAGCTTCCTCGCCAAGGAGTGGAGTGGCTTGAGGGGAAGGGCAGAGGGTCAGTAATTGCGAGGGTGGCCACACATGCGCGGGCCAGTGTAGGGCCAAAGAGTCCTTGGCTGGGAGCACTTGCTGGTGGGCATGGCAAGGCAGTAGAGCGGCCAGGACGGCATTTCTGTTGTGAGTCGTCCAGCAGGGACGGTGTCAAGGTGGAATAAGTGTGGAAGCGCAGAGGCACAGTGGTTTGGGGACTGAACTCGGCATGGCTGGGCTAGTGTAGGGCCCAAGAGAACTTGGTATGAGCACTTCTTGGTGCTGGCAGCAAGGGAGAAGTTTGGCCAGGATTGCATTGCTTCTGGAAGTCATCCTGTCAGCATGGTGTCAACCTGGGAAAAGAGAGGCAGTGCAGAGGTGCAGGTGTGCTGGGGCAGCTCCAGGCATTGCAGCACCAGTAGAGGTGCTCAAGAGGCCTGGGCTGCGAATGCCTTTTCATCATCGTGGCAAGCAAGTACTTTGGCCCAAAACCCTTTTCTCGCGGGGATGGGCCAGCAGGCATGGTGTCAGGTTGGGAAGAGGGGGAAGCACAGGCGTGGCGGGGGAGCTGTTTCAAAGGTCTTCTCTCCTTTGTGCAATGCTGGCAGTAGACATGGTGTGAGTATGTCGCTTCAGGGGGAAGGCAGAGCGACCATTCTGGTGGGCCTACAGTCAGTATGGCAGGGCCAGAGTGCGTGAGTCAGCTCTACCACCAAGAAATGCTCACAGACTAGTACATCTGGGCCCCTACCATTGCCTTGGCATATGCCTGTCCCAGCCCCACAAGAATTCCCCTCTGCTCTTCCTTCCTCCTCCCACACTGACACCATGTCTACTGACTGATTTCCACTCTAAATGTGACACTGAAAAAATGGCTCAACCACAAAGAAGTGCTTGCAGACACGTTCTCTTGGGCCCCTACCGTTGCCTTGCCATTCCTATTCCAACCACCGAACTATTGCCCCAGTACGCTTCCTCCTTCTTCACAAACTGACACCATGCCTACAACAGATTCCAACAGGAAGGGCCACCCTGATTAACAGGCCCCCACAGCAACAAGTGCTCACGGACAAGTTCTCTCGGGCTCCTACCGGTCCCTTCACATGCACAAGTTTGTGAGGAGCGCGGAAGCGCAGAGAGGCAGTTGTTGTGGGGCTGGAATAGGCATAGCAGGGCCAGCGTAGGAGCCCAAGAGAACTTGTCTGAGAGCTCCCTATGCTGGAATGACTGGCTGGGTAGATGAGGGGAGAGCAGTGGATGTTGTCTACCTTGACTTCAGCAAGGCTTTTGACACTGTCTCCTGCAACATCCTCATAGGCACGCAGAGCAAGTGTGGGCTAGGTGAGTGGACAGTGAGGTGGGCTAGGTGAGTAGGCAGCGAACTGAAAACTGGCTGAATGGCAGAGCTCAGAGGGGTGTGATCAGTGGCATGAAGTCTTGCTGGAGGTCTGTAGCTAGCGCTCCACCCCAGGTGTCAATACTGGGTCCAATATTATTCAACTTCTTCATCAGTGACCCCGATGAGGGGACAGAGTGCACCCTCAGCAAGTTTGCTGATGACACAAAACTGGGAGGAGTGGCTGATACACCAGAGGGCTGTGCTGCCATTCAGAGGGACCTGGACAGGCTGGAGAGATGGGCACAGGGGAACCTCACAAGTTCAATAAAGGGAAGTGCAGAATGCTGCACCTAAGGAGAAATAATCCCATGCACCAGGACAGGCCGGAGGCCCACCTACTGGAAAGCAGCTCTGCAGAGAAGGACACGGGAGACCTGCTGGACAGCAAGTTGACCATGAGCCAATAACGTGGCCTTGTGGACAAGAAGGCCAATGATATGCTGGGGTGCATTAGGAAGAGCATTGCCAGCAAGTCAAGGGAGGTGATTCTCGCCCTCTACTCAGCCCTGGTGAGGCCACACCTGGAGCGTGCATCCAGTTCTGGGCTGCCCAGTGTAAAAGACATATGGAGCTACTAGAGCAAGTCCAAAGAAGGGCTGCTAAGATGATTAAAGGAGCATCACCCTCTCCATCTCCCAAGTCAAGCCAAAAGACTAACACACTGGACACAACTATTTTACCCTCAGAAGCAGAAGCTGAATGCTTTCTTCAAGCTTGCTATAAGCTTTCCATCCCAAGACAAACTCCCTGAGCTGCAACAACACGGGAGGAGGAAGGGTTCCCAACCAATCTGCGCCAGACCATATGCGCCAGACCATATGCGGACAGCGTAGAGGACACAACTGCTCACGCAATGTTGAGTCACTGCCCCAACACCCCTTCTTCATTTCCTCAGCAAAAGGGACTTCTTTTTGTTTCGCGTTTATCACTGGTGATATCGCAGTACAGGATCCCAGCTGTACAAGGGGAAGGCTCCTTACCTTGCTTGCACTGGCTGTGCTCCTGCTCTGAATTGTGGACATGCATTTCTTGGGGCAAGCCAACTTTGCTGTGTAATCATCTGCAAAGAGGAAAAGAAATATGCTTGTATGGATCACCTGGATATCACATCTGTTCACCAGCGGGGAAGTCATGCTTGCAAATAGGTGGAGGAAGGGAGAGGAAGAGCCTTAATGGAAGAGCCTCATGTGGTCAAGTTACCAAATCAATTCCCCTTGCCCTTAAACCAGACAAAGAATTTCTGCCTAGGGAAGTCATCTGCAAAATTCCACCCTAAGACTCAGACCTGACCTGAATGGTGTTCACAGAAGCACATTTTACCTTGTTTAGGAGAAAGTCATTCGGATGTTTCAGTTCACTGATATCTGCAGTCGCAGAGCACAAGGTTGGCGGGTCTGAGATTTACTGGAGATTTTGAGGCTACAGCTCTTCCTGGGTTTCCTGCTCTCTTGTCCATGGTGCTTTCATGCCCCTAAGTGACTCAGATGCCTAGAAAGAGTGGGGAAAGGGATGAAATTGTTTTCTAGAGAAAAATGAGGGCATTTCCTGGCGTTTGTTTCCTCCAGAGCCATGCAAAGCAATCCAGAAATCCTCACAGTAACACCCTGGGGAAGGAACTTTAGACCATCCCACCCACTTGCACCTTCTGGGAAAACCAGAGAAACTCACTGCCTGAAACTGCCTGAGGTGCCCCACTGTCTGGAAGCAATGCATACGACCTGAGGGACCTGACCTCTCCTTTGTCGGTCACACCAGAATCATCTTGTCTGGCCTTTTCCCCAAAAGTGTGTGCAAGGAGCACATAAACACAGACCTCAGGGGACAAGCAGATGCAAGTTTATCGTGGTTGGAACGGAAGCTGGCTCTACAAGGAAAGGCTCATGTCACAGGACAGTTAAGGTCCAAGCTATCCACAGAACAGGGTATGGCTATCTGCTAAAAAGTCCAAGCTGCAGACAAGCTGAACATCAGACAACAGAAAGGCAGGCTCGCTTTCCAAGAGCAAAGCTGGACATTATGGTGCCTTCTGGATCGGAGCACTGCTTTTAACACACACAAACACACACACGCAGCAATCCCCTTCTTTCTGCAAAGTGACACGATGAGGTTAAGAATCTACTCCTCATAAAAGTTTCTAGCCTGCTAATACTCCACGTTTTTCAAACAACCCACGCAGTAATGTTACATCTGAGAAAGTCTGCATCAAGTCTTGCTCTTCTGCTCGCTCAGAAACAAAGTATGGATTGGAGAAGGAAAAAATGTCTGAGACAGTTTTTCTACCATAACACAGAGGTTCTGCCTGCAACCTGCAGGTCACTAAAACCCTCTGGCTAATGACAAAGACACAAAAGAAAAGACACCTCAGACTCTAACGGAAGCCCTGACTCTCCAGTTCAGCTCAGCAAGGCAGACTTTGTGTCTTTCCTCAACTTCTGCTGATGTTCTTCCCATGCAGATCCACTTTTCCAGGATCAGGGATTTCAAGGCAGGAAAGAGTGGCTATGGCTCACAGGAGCTGTGGTTTTCTCCCAGAATATCACCAGGCACATAGGCTATTAAGTCTCCATTGATTCACAGGAGCACATAAATCTGTTCTGAAAAAAAGCCAGACTAATTCAGGAGCTGCCCTTACTGTAGCTGATCCAGAGGACACTGATCCACACCACTCACTTGTATTTCACGTGACACTGGCATGTCTGAAATTGTTTCTCCTGCAGGGCTTTTCCCTTCCTCTGTAGTTTCTGGAGGGTCACTGTCTTCTGCTGTGAACTGTTTCTGGAGGGTCTTGAGCAGAGCTTTCTTCCTCACAGCACCTAGATGCCCCTTGGAAGGAAGACAGGCCATGCTTATTCTGTAATTCATGCTGTAATTCATGCTGTTCCAGTCCATGAGCTCCAGCTCCGGCTGGCTTGCAGCCATGTCTGTGCCTTACCATGGGCCCCGATTATCCAGACCTGGTCCCTGACACGCAGGCTGACCTCCCAGCCAGACCTCAGCTCTGCCTCACCGCCACGGATCTGCACGGCCAGCTGGGCTCCTGGCTGGAGCTGGCCCCCATCCCTGCGCCTGCCCTGCTCCCTTTGCTCCAGGACTGCGGTCTCTCTGAAGGGTAGCACAACCATCCTGTGTATCAGCCACTCCTCCCACTTGTGTATCATCTCCAAACTTGCCAAGGGTGCCCTCTGCCTCATCGTCCAAGTCATTAATCAAGAGGTTAAACACTATTGGCCACAGTACCGACCCTGGGGCACACCTTCAGTGACTGTACCGCTGATCACAACCCTCTGAGCCCGGCAGGTCAGCCAGCTTTTTACCTCACTGCCCACTCATCTAGCCCTTACTTTGTGAGCTTGTCTATGAGGATGGCACAGGAGACAGTGTCAGAAGTCTTACTAAGGTCAAGATGAACAACATCCACTGCTCTCCCCTCATCCACCAAGCCAGCCACCTCATCATAGAAGGCTATCGGGGTTGTCAGGCATAATTTCCCCTGTGTGAAGCCATGCTGACTACTCCTGATCACCTCTTGTTCTTAAAATATTTGGAAATGGCTTCCAGGATAAGCTGCTCCATGACCTTCCCAGGGAATGAGGTGAGTCTGACTGGCCTGTAGTTCCCCAGATCCTTCTTCTTGCCCTTCTTGAAGACAGGAGGGACATTTGCTTTCTTCCAGGCCTCAGGAACCTCCTTCAGTCGCCACAACCTTTCAAACATAATCGAGAGTGGCCTCACAATGACATCGGCCAGCTCCCTCAGCACTCGTGGGTGCATCCTGTCAGGTCCCATGGACTTGCGTATGTCCAGTTGGTTTAACTCTTCCCAAACCTGATCCTCCTCCACCAAGGGTAAGGCGTCTTTGCTCCAGACTTTCCCACTGGTACCAGTGCCCTGGGATTTCTGAAGACCTGTCTGACCAGTAACGACCTGAGGGAAGAAGGCCTTGAGTACCTCGGCTTCTTCTGTGCCCCTTCTCTTCAGATCCCTTGCCCCATTCAGCAATGGGCCCACATATCCCCAAGTCTTCCTTTTTGCTGCTGCTATCCCTTCTTGTTGCCCTCCGTTCCTGCAGGGAGAGCAGGAGCCATCCTCTTGTTGCCGGAAGTCACCACCTTCCAGCCTTTGCCATCATGGGAGTCTCCATTTCCCACTCTAAAACGCACCAGCTGCCTGCCCTTCATTTGGGACGGTTGGGGGGTTAGGTTCCTGAAGCTGCAGGGTCTTGGGGAAGATCCAGTCCATCTCTCTCTGTCATCTCTGAGGCTGTGCTCTGCTGACTTCCTCCTGCACCTCCTTTACTTGGCGACACACATCCTCCACCCGCGCACTCCTCCTGCAGAAAAGGATGCCGTCTTCCCCTGCCCCAGCCTCAGCAAGAGGCCCCAGGCCTCCCAGCAGCTGAAGACCTTGGACCTGCCTTCTATCACGCATGCTTGCTGCGGGATTCACGGGCTCAGACAAGCCCGCAACAGGACGCAGTCCCCTGCTCCCCACCTCTGGGGCAGCCAGCAGCCCTTTCCTGGGGTCCCCAGCCCTCCAAGCCTGCTCCTCCACAGCTGGTTCAAAAGCCAGGCATATGCCACTTCCAGGGCCCAGTGAGGAAGAGGAAGGACAGCTGCCTGCTACTGGAGTAGCAGCACCATGCACCACTAGTAACTACGCGATTCTCCTTTGTATTCGGGAGAGCCAGGAGTCAGAGCCCAAAGAATTGTCCTGAACCCAGAGGGTTGTGCCAGGCTCGATCCCCGTCCTCTACAGCTTCCTCCATCACAGAGATGGCCAAGAACCAGACCAGCCCCTCTATTTGCACAGCAAATGTTTTTGTGTTAATAACAACATAACCATCATAATGACATCAATTAGAAGGGATGGAGCACATATTCTTCAATTTTGCCATCAAGACTGTAAGGAGAGAGGGTTTAAACTGAGTATGAAAAGGCATGTTTCAGGGCAGGATTTGGACAATGTCTTCCCCATGCTGTGATCTTCCATAGCTGGGAATGATTTCATTTTGAGCCAAGGAAGTTGCCATCAGGAAAGAGTTGCCAGGCCGCAGGGGGCTTGCCCATAGGAGCGCCAGTTTTGCTTCAGCTGCAGAAGGCAGGTCTGTTTCTGCAGCGCAGGCACGCACTTTCCCTGCAGGAACACTCCTGGGCTTGCTCAAGGCAGTAAGCAAACGAAGGAGCCGAGCTTAAAGCGGCCCCGTGTCCATTTGATAGCAGCATTGCCCCAGGAGCAGAAAGCAGTGCCTCTGTGCCCAGAGTTACTTCAGAAATGGCAGGATTGAAGGGCCTTTCCAGGGGCCCTGCTTCTTCCCTTTCTGTGGTCGGTACAGTGAGTGTAAGGACAGTCTGGAAAGCTCCCTCTGGGACAAAACGAGCACTGGAGGGCCTCCGAGGAGTGTACAGCCCCATCAGCACCTAGGTACGAGGCCAGCTACGCTGCTATCGCCATGCTCAGCACTGCCATGCAGCCCCATTGTCTCCTCCCAGCCCCTCTGCCCACCCTGGGCAGACCAGGCAGCTGGACCTTGTAGGACATTACAGCATCTGGACATAGATTACATTACAGCATACTGGACAGGACGGGACAGGATGGGGCCATCCTCCTTTAGGCATCAAACCAGGCTCTTTGTCTTTAAAAGTCCTCAGCAAGGTCCCTGCAGCCAACCTACCTCCTCTTCCTGGTCTCTGCACGGTTGCGGGGGGACTCCCACAGAAGGAAGACTTCGTGCCCCTGCACTACTTGCTTTCCAGATCGCTGTGAAAGGAAGGACTCGTTCACTGCTTGGGGTTGCTCCTCCAGCCTGCCCACCCCGCCCCGGCGCTGTGAGCCCCGCTCCGCACCCCGGGGTCTCTGCCTCTCCTCTCCCATGCGCCTGCCCAAAGGCTCCCGCAGGCGCCAGGGCCGTGGCTCCCCGTTACTCAAGCATTTCTGCAGAGAGCTCCCCTGAAGCTGTGGCCTGCGGCGCTGAGGCCTCACGGAGGCCAGCGCGGGACGTGGCCGTGCCCCCGGGACCCTGCTGTCCCGGCCCCGGGAGCGGCCCCGGTGCGTGGGGGCGGCAGGGGTTCCCTCGGCGGCCCTGAGCCCCGCGGGGGTTGCGCCGAGCCCTGCCGGCTGGGGCCGCGCCTCAAGGGCTTCCGAGACTCTCGGAGAAGCGCGGCGCCCCGGGGGCGGCTCGGCAGCGGGGTGCCGAGGCGCGGGCGGCGGCGAGGCCGGGCCCGAGGCGGCGGCGGGGCCCGAGGCGGCGGGGCCCAGGCCGCGGCCGCCGCCCGTCTCCCGGCAACGCGGGCGGCGCGCGCCGCCTGCGCGCCATGGCCCTCGCGGCTCGCCGTAGCGCGGCGGCGGCAGTGAGCGGCGCGGCCGGCCCCGCGGTGAGTGAGGGGCCGCCCGGCCCCGGTCCTGGTCCCTGGCAGCCCTCCCGGCCCCGGGCAGCCCTCCCGGCCCCTCGGCGCGGCGGCCCTGCCGCCCGGCCCGGTGGCGGCGCTGTGCCCGGCCCTGTCCCCGGCCCTGCGCTGCCCTGCCCGCGGGGGCCGGGGAGGCTGTGCCCCGGCCGAGGCCCGGTGGCAGGTTGGGGTGCGGGAGGCCGGGGCAGGGCCGCGCTGTGCGGCCCTTTTCGGGGAGCGCTGCCGGAATTGGGGGGGGGGGTGTGTGTGTGGGCGTGGGGGTGTTGCCGGGCTTGGGGGTGGTGCTGCCATCTTTCGGGGGCGTTTGGGGTGTTGCTGCGTTTGGGAGATGCTGCCAGGTGAAGGGGATGTTGCCAGCTTGGGGAATGCTGTGAATTTTAGGGGGTGCTTTTTGGTGTGGTGGTGTTTTGGGGAAGGCGTGTTGCCAGGTTGGGGGGGTATTTCTGGGTTTAGACTTCTTTCTGGATTTGGGGAATGTAGCCAGGTTTAAGGGGTGTTGCTGGGTCTGGAGCATGCTGCCACGTTTGGGGGTGTGTTGGGAGGTGTTTTTTGCTGAGTTTAGGTGATTTTCTGGGGTTAGGGGTGTTTCTGGATTTAGGGTGTGCAGACAGCTTTGGGGGGTGCCACCAGGTTTAGGGGAGAGTTCTGGGTTTCGGGGTTGTTTCTGATTTTGGGGAATGTTGCTAGCTGTAGAGAGTGTTTCTGGGTTTGAGGGTGTTCCTGGGTTTGGGGGATGGTGCCAGGTGTAGCGGGTGCCCCAGCCAGCTGCTGACATGAATACTAGTGATTAATGAAGAGCTGCTTTCTGACCTGAGTATGTGAGCTTTGCAGCTGAGCTGTTTCCCTGCTGCATTCACCCCCTTTTGCCTGGGGAGAGCCACAGGGCTCAGTTGGTAGCTACTGGACAAAACCATGTTTGCTGATCCAGCTTCCGACCCTTGTTGCCTGTCTTGTGTTGGCACAGTTTAAGATCTGGCTTCATCTGTGTTGTTTATTCTGCCCTTTTGCTGGAAGCTGCTTTCCTTTGGCAAGGGAACGGAGTTTAACCCATGGCTAAACTCAGAGCCAGGCATGTTTGCTGGATCTGATGGGGCTGGATTTGCATTAAAGCAGTGAATCACGAAGCAGAGTGGTGCAGGGGCAGATGCGTGTCCCCTTGCGCTGCCGTGTCTCTGGCCTGTTGCAAGCAGCATCCACTTCAATGGAAAAAAATCCCTGGCAAGGGCAACGCTGCCAGCCAGTGTATCTTGTACGAGGCTGAGCACTGGTGGTGGTTGTGCTGTACTCTCAGGCTGTTTTATTCCTTTGCTGTTTTAAATATCTGATGCAAATCATTCAGAGATGTTGATACAGCCTGCTTCTTGCGTTGTTCCTGCCGTTTTGCTTGGTAGTGCTGTACCAGGGAAGTGAGACAGTGTTCCTGTGTTACTAGTTGGCTGAGTAGCTCTGGAGGAAAGAGGCTTTAAGAAATCCTATCTCAAGTCAAGCTGGAGCTTAAGTGATCTTCTGTCAGTGGATTTCCCGTGGCGCTTACAACACTTGGCAAGTTCCCTGACTTTTCTTGGGTTCACCTTAGTTTCTGTTCTGTGAAACTGGTGGCAAGCATTTAGTTCCTGCAGTTGTTGCTTCTGTTGTACCTTTCTGTTGCTTTTTGCCACAAAGTGTTTTTTCAGGCTGTCTACTGAAGGACACTTCTAGTGATGGTTGGCTATCTGGATAATCAGAAATGGGAGAGGGCTATAAGCTAACATTTTTAAGCTGGATAGAACTGGCAACTTGCATTAATTCTTCTCTACCAGCTTTGCTTTAGTCCTGTTTTGTCCTGGCATGTGACACACTGGCTCTGATAGCATTGTTCGTATTCTGGTGACACTAGGAAAGATTGTGACTCTTCAGTCTAGTGCTAGGTTTTCACCTGTAAACCCTTCTATGTACTTCTACCTGCATCCCATCTTGTCCCTATAAAACTAACAGTTGGTCTCCGGGTCTTTTGCTTTGTAATCAGTGGTATTCTTTTTTAGTCTGGTTTATCTGCATTTCTTCCTTTCTTCCTTTCTTTGCTAAATAATCTAACAATCTGTTAAAAGGAAAATTAACCAGATGCATATTCCTATCTTAAAGAACACAGTGTGGGAGAGGAAGGTGGAAATGCCTTGTCAGGACAAGTGTAAAGACGCAGCGTGGTTGCTGATTTCAGCTGTCTTTGACACTGGTGGTTGCTGTAATCCTGTGCTAGCTCAGTGCTTCTAGCTCAAACTCAGTGCAAAGGTTGCCTGTGTTGGTTGTCTGGGTTGGTTCTGTCTGTGCCTTTGGTTGGTGTGGAGTCTGTGTGTTTGGCTGGAGTATGGCTTAATGCCTTATTTGGTAGGTTGATCTGTCCACTTTGAGAAGATTTTGAGCTGTTGGACAGGTGGGATTGAGAGCAGGGTTGGCAGCTTGCTTTGGTCAGCCTCTTGGTATGATGTTCTCATTAGTACAAGGACTCTGATTACTGTTTGGCATATCCCTGTTGTTCAGTCCAGGTGCATCTAACTCCAAGAAGGGGGAAGTGTAAAGGCAGGATCCTCCCCAGGAAGCTTTGTTCCAGGTGTCTCTCTGTCTTATGTCCACTCGGGAATTGGTGCCTGTGAAGAATGACATCAAGAGGTGCTGGGACTGCTTTCTCAAGGAAGAACTACAGGCTGAGCACTGAGCCGGAGAAGTCCAAGCTCACAGGTAGGGAGGGGCCTGTGCATGCCATGTAGAAGCAGGACCGTTGTGGATGAGGGGTAAACACCCCCTGCCTCTCTTTAGGTCAGCTGCCTTCTGGGTGTGGTGAGGCTGGAACTGGGTAAACCCCTGAACTGAGATAAGCTGTTGGGAGGGCCATTCCTGTAGTACTGGGAACTCCACCAGAAGCTCATGCTGCAGTGCTCTTTCTTCAGCACACAGCAGTGCCTCTTGAGGCCACGGAGGTGGTGTTGCCTGTCTTTGGCCATCTGATTTGGGTAGTTCCCCTTCCAGCGCATGGACAGCTTCTCTAGTTCTCAGATTAATCCGTTTCTGGGACATGTCGACATCTGTTAGGCAGTCCCTTTTCTCTTGGACTGACCAGTCTGGCAGAAGTGTGCTCATGAGACCATGAATCTGGTATTTGAGGGCTCTGTGGCATCCAGTAATTAAGCTGCATTAATATGATACTAGGGATTGTTTTGCACAGTGAAAGCTAAAATGAGGCATGCATCGTTAGAGCAAGCTGTGGGTTAGAGTAGATGAGATGCTCCTGCAAGCCCTTCTATCTCAGCAGCTTCTGTAGTACAGTTAAGAGATGGAGGTACATAAAACGTTCAGAGTATGAACATGACATCAGGAATTGCAATAGTGATAAAATTCCTTCTTTTTTTTTAAACTGAAATTGGATTTCTACCTCAAACTTTTGAGGTCTACATGATCTGAAAGTAACCCTGCAGGATTCTCGAGAATGTAGTTCCACCTATGAGGACCAATTTATAGCCTCCCATTTGCTATAGGAGAGCAGCTCAAATCAGAAAGAGCCCTTGCCTTGGAGATGTGGCCAACAATGCTGGACTCTAGGGCTGCTAGTGAAGACAGTGAAACGATGAGTGACTTCCTGAAGCTGCATTTTTCACTGTGGTGATCTGCAGACTTGAACATCATTTCTCAGTTATCAGTTTCTTCCTTGTTCCTAAAATTAATGTTTCTGAGTTTACCTTTAACTCCCAAAGCTTATTTTGCTTCTGTTTTTCACAAGGGATTGTGAACAGCAGGCTGCTGAATGATTATCTGCATCGCATCTTCACCAATGCTGATGGGATCCAGCCTGCAGCTGCTTACAGGTACTGGACTTCTCATTTGTTAGATGGCAAGTGATGCTGTATTAGTCCCCAGATATGCAATACTGTGGTGAAAGGAGAGATCTTTTAGTGCCACGCAATGATCTTGCTTAAAAGCACAGCAGTGCCGTGTTGCAGAAATGACTCTCTAGTCCTACTGTTCAATGGCCTGTTCAAATTGCAGGGCTTCCTAGGAAGGATTCTTCAAAAACTTCTGTGTAAAAGCTCATGTATTTAATCACTAGGCAGTACTTTTGCAATAAGCAGACAAGCAGGCATTGACCTTATCATTCCTGTTCCTCCTCTACTTGTAAAGGTAAATAGGAGCACAAAATGCACAGGTTTTAGGTGCAGTAATGAAAACTAGGTCATCAGTGCCCTGCAAGGTTATTACTGACGTATCGAATACCATACATTTCTCAGGCTGTGTAACTGTTGGTACTTTTGTTACTAGGAGCCAGCAAAGGAAAAGAAATGCAAAGTTCCTGCTTAGTGTCTGTGCTTTTTCTATTTGTTTTCAATTCTCCTTCACCTTGTAGCCAAGAAACTTGTAGCCAAGAAACTTGTAGCTTTGGCTGGGAAAAATTTCCCTTGCATTTAGCTGTTTCTCCAGAGGCAAGTCAGACAGGTTCAGCACAAATAAAAGTGTTGTAAGAATGAGACGAGCGTGTAGCTCCTGCTGACCAACCGCACTGCAGAGCGGCTGGGGTCACATTCCATGGGCTATACTTAGCTACTGCCAGCTCAAATGTGCGCTTAGAGCTGCTAAAAATAGCTCTTGGTCTTCTTGGTGAGCTAATGTTTTGTGGGGGGGGCAAAAGTGGGTCCTATTACTTTGCCACAAGCTCTCCTGCCAGCAGGCCTTGGAATATTCCATTTGCCCAGTCTGGGTTATCAATACTTCTGTTTCTTTGCCCACTGATTAATGGCTTGAAAGCACAGAACTGATAGTTTGTTGGACTGGTCTTCTCTTTTTTTTTTTTTTTTCCTCCTCCTTTCTATCTTCCTCCCTGGACTTGACTATTTGGTAGAAAGCCCAGCAGCAGTCAAGTAGGTCTTGAAAATAAAATTTGCAATATGGGAGCAAGTTTTATAGTATGTTATCTTGTCTTTGGAGGCCTAAATTCCTCACAGGCGAGCTTGCTGCAGATCTGTCTAGCTGTCTTATGCTGCTCTCACCCCCTTCTAGAACTTCTCCATGCTAGCTGTTGGTTAAGTTACTTTGTTGAAGCCAGCACTTCTCACGCCAGACAAAATTGCTTCTTTGATTCCACTTCCGTGCATCTTCACATCCAGCAGGCTTTCAGAAGGTCTCTCACCATAATGTTTTAGGGAAACCTCTAGGCCTGGAGGAGGGGGAAGGTTGTTCCACAGGTGACTTTAGAAGTGGGAAGCAGGCATAGGAGTAACTAGTAACTCTCACAGTAAAGGGAAATCCTGCAGTGTAATCTGTGTTGTGGCCTGTATCCTTAAGTGACTTGAAAAGGGGGTGAGCATGAGGTGGCAGAGTTTGCTACTGTTATGAAGTTATTTAGAACAGTGAAAATGTAGGGTGGCTGTGAGACAGTGGCTGGATAGTGAAATGGTCAGTGAAACTCAGTGCAGGGAAATGGGAAGTGATGCATTGAAAGGGGACTAGCCCCAACTTTGCACATAAAATGATAGATCTTGAGCTGATTGTTACTGCTTAGGAGTGAGATTGTGGGAAAACAGAAATCTAAATCTTTAGTAAGTCAGAAAAAAAAAGTAAGTTAGGAATTCTTAGGAAAGGGATGTGGGGCAGAGAAGATCATTGTGCTGCTGAAGGAATTAGTGGTTTGCCCTCATCTTGAGTAATGTGTGGTTCTGGTCTCACCAACTTCAAAAGGATATTTTAGAGCTGCAAAAGCCTTGGAGAAGAGTAATAGTCGCAAGTCTGGAATGGCTCCTGTACAAGGAACAGCTAAGTAAACTTAGCCTTAAAAAGAGGGAACTGGTGATGTGGGTGGGGGACACGATATGAGGAAGATCTCTAAAACAGTGGCCTAGAGAGGGTGCACGAAAGAAGAGACTTCTTCAGTACAAAAAGCATAAAGAGAAAATGGTTTTGGCTGTAGTCAGAGAGAGGATGCTGAGCTAGATCAACCTTTGTCTGACCTACTACAGCTGCTGGTATGTTCTTCTCTCTTGTTTCATATTACAAGGTACTTTAGGAAAAGAAATAATCCTGACTTATGCTGTGGTTGTACAGCATTGACTGCAGTAAAGTCCTGGTCTGTAGCTGTTGAAATGACAGGCTTGTTAGTTTCCTGACTGTCACAAAATACTCCTGAGCAGCTTGAAGACTTTAAGAACCTTTGTTAACTAGTTTGCTTGTTCACACAGTTTTTTGTCCTTGGTTCATCCGTTGCCCCAGCATGCTCAGATTAATGACAGGAAACATGGATAAACAGAACTTTCTGGTTCACATCCAGCAGCGCAGGACAGTGCTGACTGACATGAATGGGCTGAAACTCTTTAAAACTTGGAGAACAGAGTTTTCAGAAAAGCTCCTCTGCATGTTTATTCCCTAGAAAGCATCTGACGTTCCAGAACCTGCAGGAGCACCTTGACCGATTGCTCTCAGAGGAAAACGGCTCTGAAGACAGTCAAGGTAGGAGATATTGAGTGTTTGTCCAGTTTGTGCTTCCTCGTGTGCTGCCTTACTGGGAGGACAAGTTGTTTTGTGAAAGGCAGTTTCCTGAGTGAGCATTGTTCTGCCCTTCTGTGCTCTCATTTATCGTCTCTTTAAATCCTGCCTGCTCATCGGCTATCCCTGAAGTAGATCTGCTTGTAGCTGGAAGAGGCATATTGCCAGGCCAGCTATTGACTGGTTGCTTTCAAAACGGTTTGGGGGCAAATATTGAAGATATTTTACTGACAATGATGGGCTAAGCCCTTGCTGTGACCAGTTGTGGAGTACTATTCTCACTGGGAAAGGCAGAGGCTCGTTGATGATTCCTATGAACTGCTTCCCCCCGGGGTGTTTCTTCTGGGCCTCAAGCTGTTACCTGTATTCGTGCTTGCATCTGTTCCTCTTTATGAATTAAGATGTGGCAGAATACAATCTGGCTCTTCTTCTAAAAAGAAGATTTTTTTCTCGCTGCCTGTAATCAGAGCCTGGCTTGTTATGTGATACATTGGGCAAACATTTGGCTCGGAGTTTAGTTTGGCCTTTGAACTTTGCAGGACTAAATTTTTCAGGTGATGTGGAAAACTTAACATATGACCTGACTGCTGTACAGCTAAGACCTTATGTATTGTTGTGAAAACTTCCTTTTGAATCTCTCTAGTGTCTCCTTTCCTGAGATTGCTGTGGCCTGTGGGTAGCATTATTTTAGTCTTCTTCCACTGTAGTATTCAGGTGCTGTTGTAGTCTAGCTGGTGGCACTCATCAGGTGTACTGTTAAATCCTGCACAACTTTCCCTAACAGGTTTTCCTGCAACTCTTCTTTCAGATCAGGTAGCAGAGGGCCGGCTTGGTCCCTCTACTGTGGTGTTGGACCACACAAGCGGTTTTGAGGGTCTCCTGCTGGTTGATGATGACTTACTTGGGGTGAGTGTGATGCTGATGCAGTAGGAAATGGTCATGTGGGACTAAAAGCACTTTGGGCTTCTCAGTTTGTTCTTCATACCAGATCCCTGTCACTGACTTTGGAGCACGTTGTTAAATGGAGTCGACCCAGGAAGCTGAGGGTTCCTGGAGGACATGGGCTCCCCGGTGGGAACAGGTCTAGCAGTACCCCTTAGTCTTAACAAGCTCTGAGTGGAGCTGTGAGAAAGGGGGAGTGTTCACTGGACCTGCAGCTCACTGAAGAGCTTGGCTAAGTAGGGGAAGGGACAGCAGACAGCTTTCCTGTGCCTCCCTCCAGCAGACTGCCTATTCCTTCCTTCCTTCTAGTCTTCTTTAACAGTGGTGAGAGGCTAAGGATGAGGCCAGGCCCCACTGCTGTTTTGACATGTTCCTTTCTCCTTCATTTCTGTTGAGTTCCCTGCTCGCTCCTTAGCTTTTATTCCTCCTACAGAGAATCAGTATCACTACAGGAATCCTTTCCTGCTTCAGCAATTGCTGCACTCCTTTCACCCCTCAGTGAGCACATACTGTGCTTTAATCCATGTGTCCTTCTCTCCTCAGCAGAGGAGAGTGCTCTGATCTTCCATTTCCCTTTGACCATACACTATTGCTTATCTTGGCTGTACCTGGAACTTACTCCCACGTCAGATCAGACTGGCTTGCCTGTGAATTCACTGTTGCTACTTTCATCTTTTCCTCATGGTCTGTCCTAAGTTTGAGAGAGTCAGGAGTTAACAGTGTATCTGTGCAGCGTGTTAAATACCTGCTCGTCCTGGGCTTTACTCTGGACATACTGAATCTATAATTTTGTTTTAACTTGTCTGGGATTCAGCTATCTTTCCTAAATAATAGTTACTTTTGTATACTGTCACGATTCACTGGGAACCTGTGTGTTACCATGTGGGCCTTGTGCTGCCGCTGTGCTGCAACGCTTCACTGGGATTTACCAAGCACAGATGAGCTGTTGGGAGGACCTTGGATGGTTCCCAGGGCCTGTCAGCTCTGCCTGCAGCTGCTGGGATGAGGAAGATGTCACACCTCTTCCCTGTGCTCTGCGCTGTGAATACTTCTTCATTCTGTCATGGTTTTTTGAGGCCTAGGATGGAGGGAATGGGTAGGGCTGGGCAAAGCTGCCTTTTTTGTCTACCTTTAAAAATCTTTTGTTTGTTGGTCCAGGTGATTGGCCACAGTAACTTCGGCTCCATCAGGGCCACGACATGCGTGTATAAAGGTAAGCAGATAAACAGGTAATGCTTTGAGAAAAAGGCCCGAGAAAGAATGTGCATAGAATTACGCAACTAGAGCACTCAGGAAATCTTAAATGTGCTACAGTTCCAGATCTAGATCCCCTTTTTCCCCAGTTCATCCACTATCTTTTCCAGGAAGTTGGAAGGACAGAGGATTGTGTGAGGCCAGAGTGAAGAGGTTGGGAGGGGAATGCCAGGGAATTCCCGAAACCCCTTTGTGTGTCACGTTCTTTTCTGTGAGGGCAGTGCCAGATGCTGCTTCTCTAACAGTGGGCCGGGTGGCATGGATTTAGTGTGTGGCACCTCTCTTCCATTTCCAGGGAAATGGATCTACGAGGTGCTCATCTCCTCCCAAGGACTCATGCAGATTGGCTGGTGTACGCTCAGCTGCAGATTTAATCAGGAGGTACTGGAACTGCTGCACACAGCACATGGCTACTCTGTGCTCCTCCACTGCTTTTCGGGTCGGTCTGGAGCACCACGTTGGCCGCGTGCTCCCGCCCTGCTGGTGTGCTGTACCCACCATGTGCAGTGGAAATGCCAAGTCTGCTGCTAACTAGCAGATCTGTACTAGACTCTCTGGTTTGTGTTCGCAGACTGGTGCGTAATGCGAAAGCCATGCAAGTTGGGTATGTCGCTGTGCTTTTGCTGCACGTAGCCACTGCTGCATTTATGTGTTGCTTTTTGGCTTGCATCTTCTCCAGAGAGCATGCAGGCCTGCAATGCAGGCAGCTTGTCTGAGGGTGACCCTCAGCAGCCAGTGCTACAGAGCTTCTTGTCTAGGAGAGGCAGGCCCAGCTCAACTCTTCCCAGGCACTGGATGGGATGTGTGATTTATTTATTCATATTTATTGTGATTAAGGCATGTCAGCTACAGAGTTTCACTAACTTGCCACTCCCCACTGCTTGAGAGGAGAGATGAAGGGCATCCTGGAGGGCTGCTTTGGCAGAAGTTGGAAATGAAATATGCCGGCATTCTTCTTCTGACCCAGTAATAAATAGAGAATGGTATATTTCTCTGAAGCAAAAATCATAGGCTGTTGGTTTCATTTGTAGCATAAGGGCTTTGCCCAGGCAGAGCACGAGTGCTGTTGGCTGCTCTCCCTGTCTGCTGGCCCCCCTGTGAAGCTGCTTTTTGTAGTGAGAGGGATCCTCTGTTTGTGGCTCTACGCTTGGTCAAGTCTGAGTCTCCTCTTTTATGCTTTGGTGCAGGAAGGAGTTGGAGATACACCAGATTCATACGCTTATGATGGAAACAGGGTGCGCAAGTGGAACGTGACTACTACCAACTATGGCAAAGTGAGTAATCATCCAGGGAAGAGAGAGATGGGTATATAGTGAAGAGAAGAAAGCGGGTAGCTCCTTTCACTGGCTGGATTCTGCTGGGCGCTGTGAAATACCCTTGAGCTGTTCAGTCTGCTTCAATTGGCTATTGGAGAGGCTAGGTGCCAGCACTGATTTGTACCAAACAGGTGCCGGACATGCTCTGTGGGTGCTTTGTTTAGTAGCCCCAACAGACTGGTTCCCAGCACAGTGCTGCTGTTCGTCTCTGGAGGGCTTGGGTTCTTTGTAGCACATCAAAGGATAGTGCAGTGTTGAGGGAAATATAAGTCTGATCCTGATGCTGGAGGGAAAGAGTATCCCAACTAATGACTTATGTGCAGCTCTCAGAAGTGCCAGAAAATGCTACATGAGCTGCTATGAGAAGGAGCTGTCCCTCTTTCCACCCTAAATCACAAAAGGTTGGCTGGGTTGCAGTCTTCCTTCTGGTATGGGAACAATCTGGATAAATGTCTAACCTTTTTTCTCCTTTTTCTGCAGTCTTGGGCAGCAGGTGACATCGTCAGCTGTCTGATAGACCTTGATGAGGGCACCATTGCTTTCTGCTTGTAAGCAACTTTGCCTAGTTCCCTGCTGTGCTGATGGCTGTGTGTAATATAAAGGTTTCCTCACTACTCAGCAGGTTGTTAGGCCCTACTTCTGCCCTCTCCCCTTTAAATTCCTTTAGTTCCTGTCTTTGCTTGTCTGCTTTGTGTTCAGAAGCGATGTAAAGGGGTTGCTGAATCTCCTAAGTTTAGGTGAGAGCAGTTGGCAGAAAGATGCTCAAGCTGCTAAGTTTGTGTCATTTCCTAGGATTTTGGAGGGGAGGGCATCTCCACAGTTAGCTGAGCCACACTGATTGCTTCTGTGGCCAGTGTAGGCTTTGCCTATTCTAGACCCACGGAGAGTTGTGGAGAGGCTGATAAATCTCCAAGCTCCGTCTCCAGTGCGCAGTCTAAATAAGAATTGTTTCTGGACCCTAAACTGCAACCTGAAATAAGTCATCCTGAGTTAAAAACTGTCAGATGCTTGTTGGCTTCTTTTAGAGAAGAGAAGAGTAGACTGAGAACAATATTCTTCTATTTCCATTGATCTCAAACAGATTAAGCCAAAAATGTCACCTCTTTAAAACATCTTGCTGGTCAGATATCTCTTAAGGATCTGGGTTGTCCATGGAGCTGAATGGGGCTCTGCATATTGTGTAGACTCCAGAGCCTTCCTGTGCCATCATATGAAAATGTACTTCCAGGGAACTCACTCAGCAAAGCTGAGATGTTTGCTTATGTGCCAGGTCAAGAGTGAGCAGAGGTGTGACTGATGTGTCCCTGTTGGCAGGCTGCTGGGAGGGAAACAGAAAAATACCTGGATTACCCAGGTGACCTCAAAACCCTCCTAGTGTGGCTAAAATCTTGTGGGTTTTCCTTCTTCCAGGAATGGCATATCTCTGGGAACCGCTTTTGATAACATCACAAGAGGTGCTGGAATGGCTTACTTCCCTGCGATCAGCCTCTCGTTCAAAGAGTCCGTTGCTTTTAACTTCGGCAGCCGTCCACTCCGATATCCTTTGGCTGCAGGGAGAGGAGGTTTGAAGGGGAAAGAGCCGGTCCTGAGACCATCTTTGGAAGCTGTAGGGAATACATACCTGAGCGCAATCCACTTTCTTCTCATGGCACTTTTGCTCAAAGTAGGATCAAGGAGAGAAGAATCAGACATCCCTCAGCTGGAGCAGAACTGCAGGGCTCGTGAGCAGCGTTGCCAACCCCTGACAGTTTCTAAAATGAGATTTACTTCCTGCTCTGAATCGACAGTTAATGCAGTAGCAGGGGGCTGCCTGTTCCCAGGCGCTCAGATCCTGCCAAGATCTCTTCTCTCCTAATGCAGCTGTGCTTCTAAGCCTTCTGGCCTGGGGTCTGTTCTGCCTCCCAGCCGCACAGGACCTCTGACATGGCAGGAGGGTTGCCTGCTGCTTTCCTAGGTGTAAACTGGGACCTGCACCTCCTGTCAGAGCAGTCCCGAATGTGCCTATTGATTAGCTGTAGTGGAGGCTTCTGTCAGTGTTTCTGATGAGAGCACAAGTGTGGTCTGAAATATTTGCTGCTTGCAATATTGAAGAAGTGGGGGAAAGAACTTGTGGCTTGTCAGCCATTTGGAAATGTACTGTGGTGTGAACTGTGGCCAAGGTGCACGTGAGTATAAAGTAAAGTAGAGATATGCTCTCTTTTCTTGCATGAACAGAGGAAGACCTGAAAGGATCAGATTGAATTTTACCTTAACACTTGCCTACCTATCCAGTGGAAGGCTACCGCCCCTTGCAAGATCCTCCTGTTGCAGATCTGGTGAAGGCTCGCAAGCTGTTAGGCTACCTGAAGAACGTGATCCATCTCGGGATAGACGTGACGGTAGGCTAGTGTTGTTGGGCAGGTCTGTGACGCACTGTGCTGGGAAATGTGGTTCTGCACTTCTCAGCACATGCTGACAGCTCAGATGTTTCCATATACCTGGGAGTCTGAACACTTGTAAGCTTTTGCATGGGGCGTGCACATCCCTGGAGCTCTTCAGCCTGCAAGATGGGATTCCTAGTGGTTCCGTCCTGAGGGCTAGGTCTAATCATATTGCACCTTGTCATTCTCAGTTCTGTAAAGCTTCTTCCCTGTGTGCAAGGGGTCATGTTTGTTGGGGTCAGAACTGCTAAATTTGATTTTGCAGCCATGCAAGAAACTCGTCCATAGCCTGAACTTTTTACTGGGTGTCCTGGTACTGTGATGTGTGGTCAAATTCTGGCAAGTCTACCCTGAAAACTGTTTTGACCATAGCACTGCCCACTAAAAAACATTTTTTTTTTTCCACTACGATGAAAGATGGGATGATTATGCCCAAAGCATAGGGAGTGCTATCTGCTATGGTCTAGGTTTGAATGGAGGCCTGGTTTGCATGGTGATCTCTGCTGCAAGGACTCGCATCTACAATAATCTTGTGGACTCGAACCATTTTGGAAAAACAGGTCACTGAGGTGCATGCGTGGGATTGATATTAACTGACATCTGGAGTGAGCTGGAGCTCTCCAGAAGCATGGCCTGGCTTCTTTGCCATCCTAAACTCCCACATTCAAGCTTTCTGGTACAATCAGGCATAGAATAGCAAACAGTGGCTGCTTCAAGCCTCCAGTTCGTTCAGTCATTGGCTTTTGGGTCCAGTGGGCTGGATCTAAGCCATGTGTTTCTCTGGATCTGTCATTGCAGGAGGGGAAGCTGGTGGAGAAGGACACGTCCATGTGGCAGCTGCAGGGAGAACCCACAGTGCTGATTACATTAGCCCACATCTTCAATTACTTTGCTCCTCTCATGGTGAGTTTTGCCTGCCCTTTGCAAGCTTCTGAAGGTACCTGTTACTGTGCTTGTAAGAGGAGACAAACTCGGCCTCAGCCTTTGCTAGAAAGTGACTGTGCCTTGGAAGACAGTTGACCTGGCTCTCTGTCCATAGTGCAAGGTGTACCTGGTGGAAGATGTGCTCATGACCTTCCTGTTGAGTATCCTGGAGCGAGGAGGAGCAGTGGAGGCCCATCCCCTTATCCAGCAGTTGCTGGATCTCATGTGGCTTCTCATGGAGGTGAGTTGTTAGGGTGCTGGTTCTTCCCCAGGGATCACAAGGAGAGCATGGGAAGTGCTGAGAACAGGGGCCTTCCCTGGCAAATGCTGGTAGCTGTCAGCTTTTCCCCCTTCCTGATGACAAGATCCCTATTTTGTGACAGACCATCATCTCACCTGGGTCATCTGGCTGCTGCTCCAAGCCCAGGGAATGAGGATTGAATACAGAGTAATTGGTAATGGTGATACTGGGAATTACACTAGCAAGGCATTCCTAAGCCTCTCTTACTGCTAAAGTAACTGGTGACCTTGAGTAAGTTCCTGCTTCTGTGAACATCAGATTCATCAATGAGTTGTTCCCTTGAACACTGTGCTTGTGTGACTGTGGAGGTCTTAGAAGCTGACATGTGCTGCAAGAGATCAATCAGGTGTGCAGGACTGGGGTGGAAACAAGCATCACAGTCTCCCCACTTACAGTGCTGCTGGTGAAAAAAAGCCTTCCAGCTTCCTGTGCCTTTTCCTATCCAATCTGAATGATGGGTCACTCCTTCTCTGAATGGTTGAGCTGGCGTTTGCTAGCCACTGGTGAGCTGCCACTGCTGCTATGCTGGGGCTTTTGCATGGAGTCAGTCACTGCCAGGAATCTGCTTGGTGGCTGGGCGTCTGTCCTTTGGGGTGCTAGTTATTGCTCAGTCCTTTGGTAACAGTTAATAGGAGTGGGCACTGGCCTATCCAGCTATCATGAAAGTTCCCCTGAAAAATTTTACATCTACTCTCCTAGAAGTGAAGCTAAAAGGCTCTGGCAGGACTGCCATATTGGTTGGAGAATCAACTCTTCTCTTGCTGGTTGGCTATGAGTTGGAAGAGCTGCCTTTTGGGGTCTCTGACCATTGCCTCATTTACACAGGAGTGGTTTGTCTTTCCTTTCTGGGTTAGTTCTGCCAGCATTGTGTGTTGGGTAGATCTGGGGGATATGGAGATGGGGCTGCTTCAACCCAGTTGAATTAGACCTGGGACTTTGACTTATTGTAGATGTCTACAGGGTTGGTTTTACAGGAAGCAGCAGTTTGCTTCCCTGTAGTGGAGTGACAGCACCAACTTCTGCTCAGGCAAAAGTCTCTCCCATGGATTCAGATGGACAAACACTGTTGGTTTGGAGTGCCTGCCTTTTCAGTTCAGAAGTGGATGCTGCAACCTTCCAAGACTGCAGGCTAGGGCTGTTCCCCACTCCTTGCTATTGCTGTTCAATGCGTTTCTTATTTCCTCAGGAGTACGAAGTGCACGAGTGCCTCAAGCAGTTACTGATGTCCCTGCTGCGGGCTTACAGGTTCTCCCCGATCATCCCAGACCTGGGATTACAAGTGAGTTGCATTTCCAAATCCACAGGAATCTGTGACTAGCCAAACTTGTGTTATGTGCTGTCTCCTTGTGCAAAGGTAGTTAATGTTTTGGACTATCTGCGGTCATTTGATCCAGAGATGGCAATTCTGTCATGTGGTACCTATTAGAGGGTTGTGTCCTCATCTGTAGATGGAGTCAGTTTTGCTTCTCCTGTTTCCCTAGATTCACTACCTCCGGCTCACCATTGCAGTCTTGAAGCATGAGAAATCCAGGAAATATCTACTCAGCAATGTTCTGTATCCTTTGCATCTCCTCTGGTCTCAGTTCTCCCTGCCCACAATAGTGCAGCCAAGGAGACTGCAAGGATCTGCAGGGCCTGAGAGGCAAAAGCACTCCACCTTTGAGAGGTTATCACTCAGGTCTCCTCTGTTTGCCTGACACCATTCTCTGTAAACTTCTGCTTTGAGGAGGGGAAACTGGTGCCTTATAGGTCACATCCTCCTAAAAGGAAGGACTTCATTTCTACCTGACTGACCTCCCTAATGACCCTAGAGCAAAACCACTTTCAGAGCAGTTCAGCTGCCGATCTGGCATTTGGGCAACTGCTGTGACAACTGCATGGGGCTTCTCCCGGAACAAGGGATCTCTGGACTTTGCAGAGCTTTGAGTGGTTGTTTGGAAAGGAGTCTCTCATTACAGCTGTGAAAATGCACTGTGCACGTTCTCCCACGTAGCTGCTGTGCTTACTTTAACTTTGCCACAGCTTTGATGTGCTCCGTTCGGTTGTGTTCTTCTACATTAAGAGCCCTCTGCGTGTGGAGGAGGCTGGTTTGCAGGAGCTCATTCCCACCACATGGTGGCCAAATCGCTTCACCAAGGAGGTGAGTAAGAGCAAATCTCCCAGTAGTGAAAATGAAGAAATTTTGTGGCCTGCTCAGGCCACGGAGGCATCTGTCCCCATTGTTTTCTGGCTGATGAAGTCGGATGCCCCATGTTTCCGACAGCAGAGCTCTCCGTGGGTTGCATCCCCTCCATTGTCCTGTCATCTTTACTTTCCCCTTAGAGGGGAGGTTTGGGGTTCATTGCTCAGGACAGGAGAGGGGGACAGTTCTCTGTGGCAGCAGATTTGGAAGTGAACCTCACAGTGGCTCAGCAGCTACAGCTTGACTTGTGCGTCCTGAAACTTTGCCTGCTTCTCGGTCATTGCAAGGCCTGGGAAGCTGTTTAGGTTTGCTGCCGGCTGCTGCTGTGCACTTGCACATAGTTTCAGTGAATTTCTGCTCCCCCTGAAGTGAGGCATTTTTCCCATGCAGTGATCTCTTGCTAATCAGTGCCTTTCCCCCATCCAGGGCAAGGAGAGTAAGGAAGTGAAGGAGGAGAGCGCTGAAGAGAGACTGAGGCGGCGGGCATATGAAAGAGGCTGCCAGCGCCTCAAGAAACGCATTGAAGGTCTGTGGGGAGGGAGGAAAATTGCCATTTGCTAAGATGCTATAGCTTTTGTGTGGCAAGGGGAAGCAGCCCATGAGCTGTTTTCAAATCCCCTTCATGGCCTGAAGTCCAGATGCGTTCTTGTCACAGCAGGCTGTGCTGCAGGGCAGGGGCCCAGACAAGCCGTCTGGCAGAGGGGTACAAGTGTTGGGACCGGCTACACAGATCTGTAGCATCCTGCTAGGGGACGTGAGCAAAATCCAAACTCTTCTTTAGAGGCATTGCTTATCAGCTATGGATGAATTTGTTGCTAGGTGGAGGTGGAGAAAATTCTCATAGTGATGGGACTAATGTTCTGTTGGCACCAGTTCTTCCTGGGCAGCCTGCTCTGAGGAAGTGCCATTTCTCTTGGGGACAGGATACCATGCTTGGGATCGATGTGGGTAGATGATCTCTGGTGCTTTTTGTCTGATGGCTGACTGGTGTGTCCCAATTTTAGTGGTGGAAGGTCTCCAGGTTCAGATTCTGAAGTTGCTGCTCAACAATAAAGACAGAGGAGGGGTAAGTGATCAGTGGATATTTTGGTACAGTATCTCCACATCACAGGGCTTGTATAGGTTTTTGTGCTTCCCATTAAAGCCTACATGAGCACCAGCTCTGGAACCAGGAGCCGTGCTGCCTGTTGTGTGTGACACATGCCGTGATCTCTGTATGGAAGTGCAGCTGTGGAGACCTTCGGTCCTCAGGATCAATTCTCAAATTGACCCATTCAGGCAGGTTGAATTGCAGATTGAGACTTTGGACCCTGTGTAAAGGGAATCAGATTCTTTGCCAGTGCTGGCTGATAATATGAATTGCATCTAGGCCAGCATTGGGTCTCTGTTGAATTGAACAATCCCGATCTGACTACAGTTCATCCTACCCTGACACTTAATACCAGTCTCGAAGGGAAATGTCGGTTATGTAAGTGTATGCCTCTACTGAGGAAGTGGAGGGTGCATCCAGCTGGGCACTGCTGAAGGTCTACTGGCCACAACCAGTAGATCCCAGCAGGGACTTTGGAAAACCCAGCACTTGATTGCATAGCAGTGGCCAAAGAGGCCTTCTTGGGCCTTCTAGCAATGGTGGAGACTGGGTTAGTTCCTTTCTCCTGCTGAACTTAGGTCTCAAGTGAATACAGCTCTGTTCTCAGCAAGTTCAGGCTGCGTAAGGACTTATGCTTCACTCTAGGCCCTGAGATTACTGGGAGGCTCTCTGGGTTGCTCTGCCTTAAGTGCCTAAAGCCTGAATGAACACCCAGGGCGAACGTCATATGAGGCAAACACATCACAGAGTGCAGGGAGGTGGATAAATAACGCGTTTCGTGGGAGTTCACCTGCTGCTTTTTGTGTCGCCAGGGGGAAGCCTCCAGATATATATTCCTGAACAAATTCCGCAAGTTTCTTCAGGAAAATGCTAGCAACAGAGGGGTAAGTCAGAGGGCCAGCCCCTCCTACAAACCTCACCCTAAACGCTCTCTGCATTTTTGAGCTGGGAGCTCCTACCCATTTGGTTGGGCTGCTTCCAGTAGATGAGGTCTAGAGATGGCTGGAAGTGCGGAGGAGGGAGAAAATCAGAGGCTAGAATCCAGGAAGCTTATCCAAGTCCTTTGCTGTGATTTTTGGGAAGGTGGTCCTTAGGAGCAGCTTTGGGTGTGAGCCACAGATTTGGAGGAAAGGAACTGAACATCCTGCTAAAATCCCGCAGGGAATGTGGCCTTGGAGTGCTCTGCCACAGCTGGTCTGCTGGCTTTGGGATCCCCTTCACTGCCTGGATGAGGACCACTCTTCTGAGCTTTCGTCAGGCTGTTAGCCTGCAGCTTTGGGAGGTGGCAAATCTGCTATTGCAGTAAGCCCTTTCTTCACCTGCATCTACACATTAGTTAGTAGCCCATCTCTGGTGGTAGAGCGTGTGGAATCCATGCTCCTGTGTGCTGCCAGAGCAACTGTTGTTTCAGTACCCAGGACTTTCTAGAGGTGGAAACTGCTGCCTGCCATCAGAGGTGGGCTCTCTCCCAGTCCTGGAAGCTAGAGGCGCGCTCTGCAAACTGGGGAAAGTGCTTTGAGCAAGGCTGGAAGCAAGAAGTTTCTGCCTGCCCCAGGTGACCACTAGGACTGAGATGCTCTTTCACAGTAGCCCTAATGGCTGAGATGATTCTTTGCCCTAGAACTTGACCGTGCTGTGCCCGCCGGAGTACATGGTGTGCTTCCTGCACCGGCTCATCGCTGCCCTGCGTTTCTTCTGGGATGGCCACAAGGCAAAGACCCCTGCCACACTGAGCAGCGAAGGTAAGGCCTGGAGAAGGCTTGAGGACATTTCTGTGGTTGGGTTGGGGGTTTGCCTCTTGGAAGGCCTCTCTGGGATGCTGGAAGTCTTGCGTTCTATATGGACTCTGTGGCCTTCAGTAACCCTGTGCCTGTAGTTCCTGTCATCCTGGGAAACTCCTGTGTGCAGATGTATTCCAGTTAATGTCCAGATCTATTCCAGTTAATTCCTCTGAGACTTGCAAAGGAGTACATGTGCTGTTTGCTGGTTCCTTCTGAACGCTCTGGAGCAGAGTCCAATATTAATTATTGCTCTGTATGAGGACAGTTCAGTTATCCCATAGTTGAAGTTTAGGAGGAGATATTTGTCTGTTTTTGTGGTTCCTGGACTGTGGGATTAAGGGGAAACCATGTCAGTGTTTTCCCATCCTCAAGCCCAGCCTTGCCTGTCTTGCTACAGTCTGCATGATCCTCCCTTTTCTTACTTCAGGCTTAGCCTTGTCTCCAGGTGTTGCCTATTTTGGGCCCAAAAAGTGCCTTAAGATACCCTTGGCAGTAAGTGGCTGAGCTTGAGACAGCTGAAGCCATGAGGTGGAGAGCTACTGAGTTTTCTAATGATCTGATTTTCCTCAATGTCTGTGGCTGGGAAAGAGGAAGTGACCAGAGGGATGCCGTTGTCGGCCATCAGTTGCTTTTTATTCTGTGTGGCTCTAATGCGTGTTTCACTGTAGAAATCACTTCTGCATTAATGGCTTACGCTCTTACGACAGCAAAAGCTGTCATGTAGCATGGCTCCAGGCTGGACCCTGGGCTCTGTTGCTGGTATGTGTGCGTGGGTCCTGTGCCTGGGAATCACAGAACAAACTCTCCCTCTCTGCTTTAGAAGCATACGTCCCTCCTCAGCTCTTCTATAATGGGAAGGTGGATTACTTTGACCTTCAGCGGCTTGGAGGTCTTCTGTCTCATCTCAAGAAGACTTTGAAAGGTGAGCACTCTCCAGGAGGTTCGATAAGTCCTGCACCCTAAGTCCTGGCTGGAGTTTACCAAGGGACATGCAAGGGAGGGAGTTGTGGGTAATTGTACTAAATTTAAGGAGTGGAGACTTGACCTTTAATGAGGTGCAAGTTGCTCTGGAGAAGGTGCCGTCCATCTGAAGTGGAGCGTCCTTTGAGGTAACAACCTATATACCTGAGTGAGCACTGATTTGTCTTCTCTTCCTAATCATGTACTCTTTGGCTCGAAGGTTCATTTGGAACCTTTTTTCTGAGCTGCTAGCCTGATTTCTCGTGCTCTACTTTCACTGCCTACCCCAAGCTTGTCACATTACATTGTAGGTATGAGTGGAGAGTAGCTGTGCAGAGCTAGGCATCAGTCCTCTGCGTCAGCAAGCAGGGTATCAAAGCATGACACTGCCTATGGGATGGGGGGTTAGCTGAACAGCGTTCTCCCTGACATACCAACAGCTCCAGCCCCCCCACTACAGCTGTAAGGGCATGTTAGGCCTGCAGATGTAAAACTGGGAGGCCACATCGAGCAGTCCTGCAAGGATATTGCTTCAGCCCGTGGCTGGCGAAGGGAAGGGGGATGGTCTGGGAATGCCCCCTGGCATAGTGCTTTTGCTGCACCACAGCCAAAGTCTAGGAGCTATCGAAGCACTGACCGTTGACACAGCTCTGCTGTGTGAGCTGGCTGTGAAGGATGCCCAGGTTGTCCTTGCTGTACCACTCCAGACAAGCAATAGCAGCCGCATGTACATACTGCAACTGCATACTGCATTTGGCTATAACACGCTGGTCTGGCTGCAGACTTCCAAAGCCTCCCTGTTGGAAGGGTTAGAAACCACTTGTCGTTCAGTGTGATTTAGTTTGTCTCTGGTTTCTGGCTAATGTGACACTTGTCTTCAGCTCAGACAGCTCTTCTCCTTCCCCAGTGAGTTTCCAAAATTAGGACTATCTTCCCTTTCTCACGTTGATCTCTGACTGTCCAAGGTTAGATTGCTTAACTCAAGAACCATGTAATATCTTCTTGTCTCTTGCCGAGTTCTTCCTGGCCAGCTTTGGAGATAGGGCTATGAACTAGAGGACACATTGGTCAGGCCTTGTGCAGCATAGTCATCACAGCAGACTTTCTTCTGAACTGAGAACAGTTTCTGCTCAGAGTCTTTGAGGGGACCTGCAGTCCTAGTGACTTGGGGACATGTTATGGAAAATTGTTGAAAAACTGGAGGCCTAACAAATGGCCTCAGATCCTGAGTTTCCTTCCCCACACACTACCTTCAGTTTGGCCCTGGCAGTTGTCTCCTGGTTCGTGTAGTTATTCCTGTTTGTTGGTGGTAGGAGCAGAAACAGAAATGGGTCCAGGGTGAGCAGCACCCATTGCTGCTTGGTCTCTACTGCATTAGCAAGGACATGCCTGTTCCATGTAGGGAAGCTTGGGGGAAGGTGAGCCCATTCTGGCAGAGCATCCAGCTTGGCTGGCTACTTCTCTACTGCCAAGAAGCAGGGAAGAGGACCAGCCTAGAGCTGCGTCCTGTGAAGCCAAAAGTGGCTCCTGTATTCATGTCTACTCTGATGTGCTCTGTACAGATGACCTGGCTGCAAAGGCCAATGTCTTGATTGACCCTGCAGAGCTGCAGGCAGTGACTATGGATGATCTTGATGAAGATGAGGAGTCAGCAATGTCGGCAGCACAGGTGAGCCGTGTAATGTGATTCACCAGTGAGGCTAGACCCCCGGTGCCAGGGCAGCAAGCTCAGCCTCTGGCTAGAAAATCTTTGCTCTAGGAAATCAGTGCCTGGTTCAGGACTGCAACCAGCCCATCGGTGACCAAATAAACAGCTGAGCTTGCACAAAAATCTCTGGAGATCAGCAGGGTCCTGGCATCACCAAGTTTGAGCAGCGAAATTTTCTTTGTACTCTCACAGCCCCATGATATGAATATGCTTCTTCCCATCCACAGCAGTTCTTGGGGCTTGCGTTTGTAAAAGTGCAAGACAACCACAGACACAACAACTTCTTGCTGTGCTGATCTGCTACTTGTACTTGACAGGCACTTACAGGAAGGAGCGTGCATCTGTTAACCGTGCGCTGCTGGCCCATCTGTGGTGGGCAGGGTATCAGCTCTCCCTCCAGTGGTCAGTGTGCTGAAATCTTTGCAGGGAGAAGCAGGGAATAGTGGGCAGCCCAACAACTAGAACTGTTTCTCCTTTAATTTCTTCTCAGTCTCAGCGTCCTTCTGCTGCGCTGGCCATTGGCGGAGCCCTTGCAAGACCTGGCTGGCTCAGCTCCCCCACCCTGGGCCGTGCCAACCGTTTCCTCAGCACAGCAGCCGTCAGCCTGATGAATCCACGGCGGCCTCTCGGCACCCTGGAGAAGATCAAAGTACGCACGCTAAGTGTGGAGCAGCGGACAGAGGAGGACAGTGAGTAACTTCCACTGCATGCCAGCCTGGGCCAGCTGGTTCCTGGGAGAATGGCCACTTCCAGTTTCCAGTATGCTTAAGAGGACAGCAACCAATTTACTGCCTTCCCAGTGCTTGCTGGGGCCCACAAGTCCACAGCTAGCCACTCTGCCATCCTGCATGTCACACTGGTGGTGCTGTTGCTCCCTGTGTGCTGGGAGATGCGGCCTTGCTTTCTGCAAGCAGAGCAACAAAGTGGGACTTGCATGGCCTGGATCTGTCTGGACAGATTTAGCAAGTTGATCTGTGCCAGGTGGTGAGGTGGGAACAGTGTGTTTGTGTGACTGGTGAGTTGTGTGGGTTGGAAGGGAGCACTGTGTAACAGGAAAGTACAGCAGGGCTTTGGCCACTGGCTTCAGAGAGATGCAGGCGGAAGCTGAGGTGCCAAAATGCACTGCTGAGAACTTCTCTCCTGTCTTGGGGATGGATTGCAGTTGAAGGCAGCCATGGAAATGAGGGTCTCTTACTGGGCAGACCCCCAGAGGAACCGGAGCAGCCCATTACAGAGAACTCCCTCCTGGAAGTCTTGGATGGGATAGTGATGATGTACAACCTCAGTGTCCACCAGCAGCTTGGGAAGGTAAGCAGCGTGTCCTGTGCAGGCATCTGTCCTCCTAGCCTTTGTGCTTCTGCACTGAATCTCTGTTCTCTGCTTGCTGAGCTCTTGTGTGTGCCCTTTCCTTCTCCTCCCAGCCCCTTGGGGAACAGGCTGCTCACTCGCCTGTCTAAGGGGTGGGGGGAAAACTCTTGTATTGCTGGAGTCTGCTTGTTTTTTCAGATGGTTGGTGTGTCAGATGATGTGAATGAATACGCCATGGCACTGAAAGACACAGAGGAAAAAATCAGCCGCTGCCCAAAGAGGGTGAGTATCTCTGGACTCCCAGCTCCCTCCTCTGGTGGCTCCTCAATACATGAGAAAAGAGCATGAAGAAGAGCGGGTGACTTCTGGTCCTGGAGCGGCCATTGTCATGGAGGAGTAACCCATGTCCATAGCTGGCAGCCGTGTTTCATGGTGTGCCATCCCGTTGTACCAGCACCTTGAGGAACCGAGGGACTGAAGGCGGCAACTGCTTTGACTGGTCCCAGATAGGCTGAGGCAGCTCGCAGATCTCCATGTGCTGCACGCATCTTGTTGGGGGAGTGGGGAGACTCCAAGAATGTGGTGTAGGGTTTGGAAAGGTTTCCTATGCAGAAGAGACCCTCCGAATCATAATCACAGCACTTCTGGGCTATTAGAGCTCTTCCTTGGATCTGCCGTTTGCAATGAAAGATTCAGAAAAAACAAATAGGAAATACCCTCCAGTGCTGGGCTCAGGACTCTTCTGTCCAATTCTAGCTGCCAGAGACTGAATCTTTCTGATGAAACCTTTAAAAAGTGTCTCTGACTGCAGTTGACCCTAAAACTGCTGGCCACACCAGACCAGCATCTGCACTGATTTCTGCTCCTCTGCAGAGCAGCTGCTGACCGTTTTGTCTTTTCCAGCATTCCCTAACTAGCCCCAAGGTGGTGTTTGCTTCTGCATTGTTTGTTCAGAATGATGTAAATGGGAGAATGGTGTCTACCCTCGCCTCTCTGCACTTTTTTCAGAGGAGAGACATCCATGAGGAACTGCTGAAGAGCCAGAAGGTGTTCTCCGAGAAGCTCAATCACCTAAGTCGTCGCCTTGCCTGGATCAATGTCACCATCTATTCAAAGGTGGGCAGGAGCATCACATGAGCGGTTCAGGAGAGACCTGCACAAATGTGTCTCTGTATCTGTGCTGCTCGGCTCACGTGCCACAAGTGCCGTTGTCTCTGGTGTTGGAGCAGGCTGATGCTCCTTGGGGCTCCTGTGTGTTGTCAGGAGAGTTCTTCCCAGGCATGGGCCCCCTCTTGTCCCATGTTTGGTCTATTAGTATTCACTAAAACACAGCCCTGCCTGTTCTGATCTGTGTGCGATGCTGCAGGCTCTGCCTCGGGAAGTCAGGCCTCTGCCTCACAGACAGAAAGGTGAGGGCCAAGGGGAGATCCAGTTCTCGGGGAATGACTAGAGGATAGAGGCTGTTGTGGCCATTTCCCTGAGCTGTGCAGTGCTTCAGAGGGCATTCTCACTAACACTGCTCTTTTGAAATCTGCAGGATCCTTGCCAACATGATGTCCCGGGATTTTTTTGTTCAGATATTCTGCCCTTATTCACTTGGGTTCCCATGCAGGGGAAGCACGTTCTTCATTTAGTAAGACTGTGACTGTTTGCACAGATCATCCATTCTTCCCTGCATATGCCATCTCCTTCCAGGATAAAGTCTCCAGTCTGTTTTTGTGAGCAGTTTGTGCCCTTACACGCTGGAGATCTCACCTTCTGCATTTGTAGGGTTTTTTGTGCTGGGGAAGAGAACATGTTTCCCTTAACCTGCAGTGGCAGCAAGCTCTGCGTGTGTCCCAGGATGTGAAGGGAGAGGGGAAGAGCTGCAGTGGCAGCAGCAGTGGTTGATCTGACTCACAAGCTCTTTGCTTGCCCCCTTCCCCTTTCACTCACAGAGCAGGATTGCAAGGCACAGTGCAGTGCTACAGCGCTCTAGCTACGTTAGTACAGCCCATGCTTGCCGGCAAATAGACCTTTCTTCTTGGCTTGTTCTTGAAAGGCTGAGGGGTGTTAATGCATGTGTGCTGCAGTTACCACTGTGATGGCTCATGCAAAAACACAACTCGTGTCTCTAGACAATCTATCAGTATATTAAATACAGGTACCCGCATCTCACCAGGAGTGCAGTGTCACCTTTCTGGATGAGTCAGTGGTGTCTGGGAGAGAGGGTTACAGCCTTCCCTGCTTATGCCTCTGCCTTGGTCCTAGCGTCCTAGTGACTTGTGTACAATGGAAGGATACATCTGGATGAGTGTAGCAGGCATTGCTGATGGAGAGAAAAAAACAAGTTCTACTCTCTGTCTGAAGGTGATGTCCAAGGTCTCTGCCAAGGTGTCAGAGCATGGGAGAGGCTGCTTCTTCCTCTGGGGAATTAGTCACTAATTTATTCTGAGCTGAGAGATTCAAGGTTAGGCAAAAGGGAGCGTTACAGCTTAAAAACATTCTTGGTTTTAAAGTGAATAATCCCATCTTCAAAAACTCTGTGGGAAGACCATTTCTGCCCTCGGGTTTTGGCGCCAAGGTAGAAGCTTACTTGGTTACGACACAGTTTTTGTCTGTCATACTGTGGCTAAGCATTACATCTTTATATTCTTTTGGTTTAGCCTTTAATCTAGTTTGGCAATACCTGGCGTGACTTTTTGAGGTTATCAAGTCCTAATAAAACCGATTGCAGCTTTCCTTACCTTATCATTGCTTGCACAGTTGTT
Source organism: Dromaius novaehollandiae (assembly GCF_036370855.1). NCBI lineage: Eukaryota > Metazoa > Chordata > Aves > Casuariiformes > Dromaiidae > Dromaius > Dromaius novaehollandiae. Next base: position 1,246,319 of record NC_088109.1, read on the forward strand.
TTTTATCATGCAAGTAGCTGTTGAGCTGAGATGTGTGTTGATGTTGAGATCTTTTAGTCCCTTTAGTCAATTTACACTTGTTTGGTCCAACTTACAGAACAAACCCAGGTAAACCTCCCAGAGAAGGCAGTGACGTAGTGTAGAAACACCACGAAGCAAATGAAATCAGTTATCTGCACCTCTGATTTTTCTTTAATTGGAAATGGAGCCATCTTTCTGCTATTTTTATCCAAACTGCTCATGATATTTCTTGGCATTGCAGGATATGAAATAACTTTTCTTCTTTTTTTTGCCTTTCTTAGTGCTAATTTTTGTAAGTTCAAAGTTATGTAGATGCCCTTAAATTTCCTGTGTTTAACTTAGGACCACCGAGTTTTGCTATAGAAGTAAAAGAGGCCGAGGCTCCTCAGAATAGTAAATCCAATTGAATGCTTGGTGCAGAATCCAGAAGGCTGTGGCCACCTAATGGAAAGATCTGAGTTGGTATGAGCTTTCTGTCTGTTCCAATTTGTTAATTCTTACGAAGGGTTAGCTTTTTTCCCAGCAGTTTTATCCTGGGTTTGGTAGTGCCTGCCTCCCTTCAGCCAGTGTAAACTTAGAATAACAGCTGGCATGCCTTTTTTGTGATGAGGCCTGCTGTGGTGAGATATGCCCTACTGAGAGTAGTCCTTGGAGGGTTTTGAGAATCAGCTAGACAAAGCCACAGCTGATCTAATCGTGTGCTTGCGATAGTCCCGCTCCAAGCAGGAGGTTGGTGTAGAGTTCTCTGGTCGTCCCTTCCACCCAACTCTTCTGTGACTCTGAAGAGACCCAAGATAGCACAGGGCTGGTTAATGAACTTAGAGCCCTAGCCTGAGGAACTTCTCAGATGCTGAGACATTTCTGAGGCTCGAGTGTGATGCTGACTGTTGCATTTTTCCAAAGAGAAGCTGGGCAAAACTGACTGGGGATTGTTGTGTTCTCCCTGGCCAGGAGAAGATGCAGGACATATACTGGCTGCTGCGCGTGTGCATCCGCACCATCGAGCATGGCGACAGGACGGGCTCACTTTTTGCTTTCATGCCAGAGTTCTACCTCAGCGTGGCTATGAACAGCTACAGTGCACTCAAGAACTACTTCAGCCCTGTCAACAGCATGGAGGAGCTTCCAGGTAAGGGGATAGGGAGGCCTTGCTGACCCTGGCTGATGAAGGCTAAGTAAAGCCACATCCTGCTGGTGAAGTAGCAGTCGTTGGGCATCATCCCTTCTGTGTCCTTTCCGAACTGTGGTGTGCTTCACTGGTGTATTGTCTGTGTGCCATGGGGCAGGCACTGAGTGCTGTTCCTTGAGTGTAGGTACCCACTGGCGTACTGTGGCCTTTGCTGTACTTAGGCAGGGAGCCCCATGCCTTGCCCAGAGTTGTCACAGTGTTTACTGCAGTGAAAATCGCTCCAGCAGCTGTGAATTTTGTTTCTAAGGAGACATCAGGAATGGGTTGGGATGTGGCAGGATGTAGTTGCCCCCTGGTAGTGCCTGCCACTGCGTACTGGTCTCTGGCTGCGAGACATGTTGTGAGCGCAGGGACTGAGGCTGCTTTCACGTCCCGCCCTGGGATTTGGATATGTTCCTACAGAGACAACCACCTACTTGATGCCAATAGCCTGCATTTAGCTGAATTCCCTCAGTGCATGTTCTGTGCTTTTCCTGGCAGGAGAAAGCTTGGCTTTTCTAGCAAGTTCCCATCTAGAACTGTAGAACAGACAGCTCATTCTCAGCAGTCCCTCTCTGTGTACCTGTGCCTGTCCCCAGTCCTGTGGTCCTGGCACAGAGAATTTCCTGCTCTGCCACTTTATGCTCCCAAAATGGAGGGGCCCAGGGTCTAGCTGAGCAGCCCTGGCTTGCTTGCCTGTGCTGGCCACTGTCAGTAGGAGGAGTCTGGGCAGGCTTGAAGGCTCAGTGCAAGCCATGCTGCCCTTGTTGCAGGCAGCTGATGAAGAAGGTATTCTGGCATTCCGGTATTTCCTTATGATGCCTGCCTCATGGTTTTGTCACTTGTGATCTCCTGCTTGCAAGGTAGCTAAAAATTTAGCAAGTCTCTGCTGTGAGACTCTTGCTGCAGACTTGATCCTCCTCACGCTCACCCCAGGGTCTTGTTTGGCTGAGCAATCTCAGTGACCTCTTAGCAAGTCTTTGTGCCTTCCAGAGCCCGCGAAGGTAAAAAGGGTTTCTGTTCCCACGAGCAAGGCATAGCTAGGGTTTTCACATCCATTATGTGAGGACTGTGCTGTATTTAAGCTATAGCAGATTTCTTCAGGGCCTGCAGACTTGACATGGCTTCTTTGGGTAGGCCTAGGGTGGTATTTGTGTTGCTCAGCCCTTTCTGCACTAGGCGTTGCTCTCTTACCCTCTGACTGTTTTAGACTCTGCAGACTGTGGCAAGAGGCTCTGTGGGATATGAATGTGTTTTCCCAGCTCTCTGTTTTGACTACTAGATACACAACAGAACTGCAAATGTAGCTGTAGCAGGGAGTAAATTCCACAGCCTTTCCAGGGCCTGCAGGAAAACTGGGAACATGAGGCTGCCCATTGGGCCGTCTCGTGACCCCTGCTCCCTCCTTCTCTTTGCAGGCTATGAAGAGACCCTGATGCGCCTTGCTGCCATCCTGGCCAAGCACTTTGCTGACTCAAGGATCGTGGGCACGGGTGAAGCTGCTCTCCTCTGCTCTGGGGTGAAGTGTTGCAGATCTGGCTGATCCCACTGCCAGGGGCTCACCAGACTTCTGTTGGGATCTGTTTGCTGAATCCATTGAGTGCTCTATGCCTCCATGTGCGAACAGAGGCTGGGCACTGCCCTTGCCTGGTGTGTCCTGCTTATTACATGACCTAGGCCCCCTGTTTGAGAACAGAACGTGTGTCCCAGCTGCTTGCATGTCAAGACTAGCACTGCTCCTCAGCTGCCTGGACGTAGGCGTGCTCTCCCTATTAGCTGAAAGAGAGAGCCTCTACTTTGCCTGAGCTGGAATAGAAGTAGGCGAACGGACATAGGCACAGACAGACCATGCACAGAGACGCCCAGAGCACCACAACCCTTTGGTAACAAGAGGAACACACAGATCTGTACAAAAATGCCAGTCACTATGTTTGCTTTTCTGACTTTAATTCTCTGGGTTTGGGACTTGACTTGGGCCTTTGGGGAGGTCCAAGATCCTGCTGAGTAGAGCACGGCTTGCCCTCAAACCAGGATTTCCAGTTGATCTTGACTCTGGTCTTGATCAAATCTGTGGGAAAACCACTGCTTTTGGAGACAAGAGCTTCAGTGTTTCCTTCCTTCATCTGCTTAGTATGTATGACCCATTATGATATCTGGGTAGATCCTGAAGACTGAATGATCCAACATGCCTAGTTCTAGCTGCCTGGTAACCTGTTTTGTTCAGGTAGGCCTAGGCTGTCTTACTGCCCTTTCTAATTTCGTATCCATTCATGAAGGCACATATATCCTCCCTCCTCAGGAGGACATAAAAGTCCTTATCTTCAATCAAGTCATCTAGATTTAGAAGTAACCCTCCCTTCTACCAGAATCATCTTTCCCTTCATCCTTTAGCACACACAGTCTTTTTGAGGGGTCAAGCTAAGGCTGCAGGTATGCATTTCCCCTTGCAAAACAGTGCTGCTTGACATCCCATTCATCTGTTGGAAGCTGACACATCTGCAGCAGAGCCGCAGGATGCTTGGCTGTTCTTTTGCTTCTGTGTGGTTTGGCTGGATGAGCTTGTGCCCTAGATGGAAGTGATTTAAAGTCACCTGGCTGGCTGCACTGAAGTAAAGCAGGAAGCATCCTGCTGTGCAACCTCTAGCAGGGCAGTCAGTGTCTGGGGGCAGCAGAAACCCTCAGCTGCTCTGGCTAGAGATGGAGACAATGGGCTCAAGGACACAGACACAGGCACTGTGCAGTAGACAGCAACCAGGCATGTCTTGCTGGTTGCTTCTCCAGCTGTTCCCAGAGAGAGCACTGTCCACACTTAAGGCTTTGCCTCTATTCTGAATACTTTTTGACAATAATAGTTTTGATCAGGTGCTCTCTGTAGCTGCGTGCTTTTTAGCATCAGTCAGCCTTGAGAAACCATGCTCCTTCAGACTCTCCCAGGTCATGACTGAGATTTCTTGTAGCACAAAAGGTGCAGGTGATGCCTTCATTGAAAGCGTAGGTCAGGCAGGAATCAAAGAATAATACAGGCTGGAAGGGACCTTAGGAGGTCTCTAGATCAACCTCTGCTCAAAACAGGTCAGCTACAAGGACAGACTAGGCTGCTTAGGGCTGGTCTTGAAAACCTACAAAGGTGGAGACTGTACAACCTCTCTGGACAACCTGTTTCAGTGCTGGACTGCCCTCATGGAGGAAAAGGTTTTCCTTATATCCAGTCTGAACCTCTCTTGTTTCAATTTATGCCCATTGTGTTTTGTCCTCCTGTCGTGTACCACTGTGAAGAGTCTGACCACATCTTCTTGATAACCACTTTGTAGGTGCTGGAAGGCTGCTGTTAGGTTCCCCCAAAGATGTCTCTTCTCCAGGCTGAACAAGTCCAGCTCCTTTAGCTTCTCCTTGCAGAGCAAGTGCTCCAGCCCCTGACCATCTTAGCAGCCCTCTGCTGAACTCACTCTAGTTTATGTCTTTCCTCAAAAGGGGACACAGTGTATAGATAGGGTCTAATGAGTGCTGAGTGGAGGGGAATAATTATTTCCCTAGATCTACTGGCTGTGTTCTTGTTAATGCAGCCCAGGATGCCATTGGCCTTCTTTGCTGCCAGGGCACTGGTGGCTCATGCTCAGCTTGCTGTATACCTCAAGCCCCAGGTCATTCTCAGCAGAGCTGCTCCCCAGCCAGTTGGTCCCAGCCTGTATCCTGCAGGGATTTCTTCCTTCCCAGGCGCAGGACCCAGCCTTTGTTCTTGCTGTGTTTCATAAGGTTCCTGAAGGCCCATTTCTCCAGCCTGTCTAGGTCCCTCTAGCAGCCTTGCCCTCAAGTGCATCAACTGGTCCCAACAATTTGGTGTTATCTGCAGACTTGGTTCTTCCCCAAAACAAGTCCAGAGAGGGTCCATTGTAAATGAGGGTGGTCTCTCTCCCTGAGGCCAGTCCCTCCCAGCCTCTGGTGTTCGGGTGCTCCTTGGCATGCTGCATGTGCTTGGTTGCCTAGCCTAGCCCCTTCTCATTTCTCCACAGACATCCGGGACTCCCTGATGCAGGCATTGGCCAGCTATGTCTGCTACCCCCACTCACTGCGTGCTGTTGAGAGGATCCCAGAGGAGCAGTAAGTGCTGCCCTGTCTCTCGAGTGCGGTGGCAGGGCTAGGGTGGTGGGCAGTGCTGGGTGGGGGAGCAGGCAGGCTGCCAAGCACCACAGAGGGGCAGGGGAGCTGTAGCAGGGTACTGGAGCTGGCTTGGGGAGCCTCCTTTCATCCCTGTGCCGGTTGTTTTGCTGTGTTGCGGCTCCACGGGTCCTTCTGTGCATCCTGTTTAATCCCCTGGCCCCTTTGCAGCTGACCTGCATCTTCTGTCTGGTAGGCGGATCTCCATGATGAAGAACCTCCTGGCTCCCTACGAGCAGCGGCCATGGGCGCAAACCAACTGGATCCTCGTGAGGCTGTGGCGGGTAAGGATCCTACATCCCTGCCCCTCTCACTGCCACCCTATCTGCAGGGCAGGACATGGGATGTTTCGCTTTCCAGTAGCAGCAAAACCCTACCATTTCCCAGCTTCTGAGGTCCTTCCCCATCTCTTTTTTCAGGGCTGTGGCTTCGGGTACAGATACACACGGCTCCCACACCTGCTGAAGACCAAGCCTGAGGATGCCAGCCTCCCTAGCCTGCAGAGTGAGTGGCACACCTAGGGTTTTGAAGGGTGGTGTTGGAGGACCGGTCTTTTCTCTCATAGGCATCTCTAGGCGTCAGATCAGCTTGTGAGATGGCTGCTAAAGTAGGTGGGAACCTAACCAAATTTCCAGGCCTGATCCTTGCTTTCCTGGACTTCCTCAGTCCCACTGTTTGGACTGGTGATTCTCTTGCAAGCCGGGCAGTGGATTAGATCTGATGCTGGGAGGGGTTCTGCCCTTCAAGGGAGAGGTGAAGTGCCCAGGGCTTTACCCTAAAATCTCAACCTGGATGAAAGCTTTCTGATTTCTACCATGACTAGCTGCTATGGGGAGAGTTCGCAAGTGTGCCTAGCAGCAGATACCTTGTGAGGGGGAGTGGGTGCCCAGAGAGGCAAGGCACTGGCCAGGTGTGCAAGCAGGGAGTGTTTAAATCATGCATTTGTCTTGGAGCCTGGCAGAGCCTGTCCTGCCTTTGGCATGGCAGTTCTGCTGTCAGTACCGTTGCCAAAATGAGGGGTTCCTCGGCTCTAGTGCAGCCAAGAAAGGCATAGGGAGAGGAAAGCCCTTTTCTTCAACTGAAGAACAGGTCTCCAGTTCCCTTTTGCAGGGTCTTGGCCTGGTTGGAGACATTCCCAGTGGCCCCTACACTTTGAAAATGGTTTTGTGTTAGACCTTACTTAGTGGGCACTGTTCCTGGAGAGCTGCGTGGGGACTGGGGGCAGAGGATGCTGCAGCCTGACATGGGCAGGGGACCTATGGAGATGTTTCCTAAGCCCCATCCTGCAGGGAAAGCTGCCTTCTCTCTGTTTTAATGGCACTCTTCTCTTTTTCTCTCCTTCCCCTGGGTGCCCAGGAGATCTCTCTCTTGCTAGTTTCCAGAGTAAGTTTGTTGTGTGACCCTCTCTTGTCTGGTGATGTAGCTTTAGAGAGCTCCCTCCTTCCCTTGTTGTGTCTTGAGAGACCCTTGTTTTGGGGGGTGGGGGGGGTGTGTCACACAATGATCTCCTTTCTTAGTTACCTCCCTGGGAGATGCCAGAGAGACAGGGAGACTGTTGCCTGTATGGCACTTCCAAGGCTGTGTCACAAACCTGCTCTTGCTACTGTTTTATCAGTGTTACCTCTTGGGTCAGAGCCTTCCTGCAGGCTGTGCCAGCTGTTGGTTCCACTCATCTTCGTAGGACAATTTGGAAGCTCTGGTATACACGTGGCAAGGGCCTCATGACTGTCTCTTCACGCTCCTGCCGCCAGTCCCATGGGGTAGCCACAGAGAGCTCTGGGACAGGAATGAAGTTTCTCAGCTTTCAAGGTTTCTCTCCATCCATCTCCGGATGGCTCCATGCAGTCTGAGCTCAGAATGGGCTGGGCTGGCTACTGGAAGCTTGCTCCTTGGGCTGGCTATTTTAAAGTGCAACAGAATCAATAATTAATGCTGATTTAGTTAAAGAGGGACATGGGACTCAGAGGTGTCCTTGAGATGCTGCCCAGGGAAAGAGGAGGAATCCTCTCTCCCCACCCACCCCCCACTTCTCACCCGTCACTCTTCACCTTGTTGCAATCTGAGCATTGGCAGGGACAATGGGACAAACTGCTGAGCTGAAAGAAATCCCTTCTTGTCCGGGTCTGCTTCTGCAGGCCAGTCTGAAGGGAGCTTGGGCAAATGCCTCTTCTCTAGTGCCCCAGCCTTGTCCTGCTTTGGAGATGCTGCCTTGGAGGAGTCTGCGCAAGTGGGAAAGGTTGGCTGTCTCTGCCTCACGATATCTGTGGGTCACACAGAGTGCAGGCTAGCTGGTCTCCTATGCTGTGCTTTGCTTGTTTTCCCTGCTCACGAAGATCCCTGCAAAGAGATCGCTGCCTGGGTTAGCCCAGAGAGGGAGAAGGGATCAAAAAGGCTGGGTGTGTTAGTTACTGCTTGCTTCCTGGATTGTTCCTTAGCCATGGCTGGCACCAGTCAACTCTCGTGTGGACGGGGCTCTACATCAAGTCTGGCTCTCAAAAGCTGGTAGTGGCTCTTTTCAGAAGAGGGGAGAGTTCTCATCAGATGCTGCTGAGGGACTTGTTTTGCTTTTGTGCGGCTGCTGCCTTTTTTGGCTTGTAGACAGGAATGGATACTGTAAAGGCATGCACACAGTGTGCAGCAGCAGTGGCCTTGTGCCTGGCCCAATCTTCATTGCTCTTACCAAGATGCAGGATGGCTTCTGTTTGCAGCATGGGGCTGTTCTGCCCTAGGCCTTCTCCCCACATCTCCGTCAAGCAGCAGAGGGTAGGCGGGTAGGACTGTGAGATCATTTAGCTGAGTTGCTGCACATTGTAGGCCAGAGGACTCACTCACTTCCCTATCCCGAGTCCAGTAAATTGTCTAGCTAAAGAGGTCTTTCAGGAAGAAATCCATTCTCCATTTGACAACACCAAAAGAATCACTTTGTGATGATTTATTCCAGTGGTTCCTTACCTTCAGAAATAAATCCATGACTTTTTCCTGATGTGAATGTATCCAACTACTTCTGTTGTCATCCATTGCTACTACTTCTGCCTTTCTCTGCTAAATTACCCTCCATACAATATAACATTTTTTGTCCTTGTCCTTACCTGTCCTATTTTTTTAACAGCCCCAGAGTTGCCAGTGTCATGCTGAGTAGATCACCTCCCTGGTCTGCTGGTCACAGAGCCAAAACTTGCATTAGCCTGTTTTTCAGTGATTTGCTTTGGAGGTGTGCATGAGTCCCTTGTGCACTAGGGCTTCCTGAAACCTTGCGTTCACCCGTTTCAGTATCTCATTCCCTGGATGCAGCTTGCTTTCCTTCTTCCTCAACCTACAGAGTTCCCTTCAGTTTCTGTAAATACATCCTTGAATGAGCTCAACTCTCCAGGTGACCTGAATCACTCTGCATACCCTGCTTACCTTTTCTGCTGCTGTTTCATCAGTCTGGTAGCCACAGACAGTGAGCAGCAGCTGTTTCACATCTACATCTGGATCTGTTCAAAGACTCAGACTGATTTTCAGTGGAACTGCTTTGCTTCTGAATCCAGTCCATTTTAGGCTTTCCTTCTCTGTACTCACAGCTCAACTGTAAGTTCCGCTAAGTCTGGAGCCCCCATACGTACATCACTTGGGCTGCTGACCAAGGGTCTCACAAATAGCCCTGGTATAAATCTTCCTTGGTCACTAGCAAACTGTAGAGTACACAATTATCTTCCTGTGGTGAAAGTACGTGACCGCGTTTCCTTACAAGTGTTTAGTAAGAATAGTTAATGAATGCTTCCGCTTTGTCTGCTTTATTAATTTTTACTGCTACCTATTAATGGGCATCTGTTAGACTTTCTCCCATTACTAATGTTTTTGATAATCCCATTAGAATTTCTTCATATAGTTAAAGAAACTTTGTGTGTAGCCAGGTTAGTTGTGGATGTTTCTCTTAGGTCTTCTTCTGTTACCCGTTTCCTCCTCCTTTTCACTGACTGCTGGCTATGTTTGATTCTGTTTGCATTGCCTTTTTCATCTTAACTTATGCCTTTGCTTCAGCCTGAGTTCAGTGAACCTTTTAGGCCAAGTGTTCACAGAATGGTTGAGGTTGGAAGGGATCTCTGGAGATCATCTAGTCCAAGCCCCCTGCTCAAGCACGGTCACCTACAGCATGTTGCCCAGGATCGCGTCCAGGTGGGTTTTGAATATCTCCAGAGAAGGAGACTCCACAACCTCTCTGGGCAACCTGTTCCAGTGCTCAGTCACCCTCACAGTAAAGAAGTTTTTCCTCATATTCAGATGGAGCTTCCTGTGTTTCAGTTTGTGCCCGTTGCCTCTTGTCCTGTCACTGGGCACCACTGAAAAGAGTCTGGCCCCATCCTCTGGACACCGTCCCTTTAGATATTTGTATACATTGATAAGATCCCGCCTCAGTCTTCTCTTCTCCAGGCTGAACAGTCCCAGCTCTCTCAGCCTTTGCTTAGATGAAAGATTTTCCAGTCCCCTAATCATCTTCATAGCCCTCCTCTGGGGTCTCTCTAGTAGTGCCATGTCTCTCTTGTACTGGGGAGCCCAGAACTGGACACAGTACTCTAGATGTGGTCTCACCAGGGCTGAGCAGAGGGGGAGGATCACCTCCCTCGACCTGCTGGCAACACTCTTTCTAACACACCCCAGAATACCATTCTTGGCCACAAGAGCACATTGCTGTCTCATGGTTAACTTGTCCCCCACGACTCCCAGGTCCTTCTCTGCAGAGCTGCTTTCCAGCAGATCAGCCTCCAGCCTGTCCGGGTGCATGGCAATATTCCTCCCTAGATGCAGGACCCTGCACTTGCCTTTGTTGAATTTCATGAGGTTCCTCTCCACCCAACTCCCCAGCCTGTCCAGGTCTCTCTGAATGGCAGCACAGCCCTCTGGTGTGCTGCCACTCCCACACCTCCCAGTTTTGTATCGGCAGCAAACTTGCTGAGGGTGCACTCTGTCCCCTCATCCAGGTCACTGAGGAAGAAGTTGTATAATATTGGACCCAGTATTGACCCCTAGGGGACACTGCTAGCTATGCCTATGAGGATGTTATGGGAGACAGTGTCAGAAGCCTTACTGAAGTCAAGGCAGACAACATCCACTGCTCTCCCCTCATCTACCCAGCCAGTCATTTCATCATAGAAGGCTATCTGGTTGGTTAAGCATGATTTCCCCTTGGTGAATCCATGCTGACTACTCCTGATCACCTTCTTATCCTCAACGTGCTTAGAGATGGCATCCAGGATGAGCTGTTCCATCACCTTTCCAGGAATGGAGGTGAGGCTGACTGGCCTGTAGTTTCCTGGGTCTTCCTTCTTGCCCTTTTTGAAGACTGGAGTGACACTGGCTTTCTTCCAGTCCTCAGTCACCTCTCCTGTTCTCCATGACCTTTCAGAGATCATGGAGAGTGGCCTAGCAATGACATCCGCCAGCTCCCTCAGCAGTTGAGGGTGCATCCCATTGGGTCCTGTGGATTTGTGGATATCAGGTTTGCCTAAATGATCTCTAACCCGATCCTCCTTGACCAAGGGAAAGTCTTCCTTTCTCCAGACTTTCTCTCTGGTCTCCAGGGTCTGGGACTCCTGAGGGCTGGCCTTAGCAATAAAGACTGAAGCGAAGAAAGCTTTCAGTAACTGCCTTCTCTGTATCCTTCATCACCAGGGCACCCACCCCATTGAGCAGTGGGCCCATGCGTTCCCTAGTCTTCCTTTTGCTACTGATGTATTTGAAGAAGCCCGCCTTGTTGTCCTTGCCATCCCTTGCCAGATTTAATTCCAAATGGGCCTTAGTCTTCCTTGTCACATCCCTGCATACTCTGACAACGTTCCTATATTCCTCCTAAGTGGCCTGTCCCTTCTTCCACGTTCTGTATATTTCCTTCTTCTGTTTGAGTTTTGCCAGGAGCTCCTTGTCCATCCATGCAGGTCTCCTGCCCCCTTTGCTTGACTTCTTACTCATAGGGATGCGCCAATCTTGAGCTTGGAGGAAGTGATGCTTGAATAGTAGCCAGCTCTCTTGGACCCCCACGTCCTTCTAGGGCCCTAACCCGTGGGATTCCTCCAAGCAGGTCCCTGAAGAGGCCAAACTTTGCTCTCCTGAAGTCCAGGGTTGCGATCCTACTTATTGCCCTGCTTCCTCCTCGCAGGATCCTGAACTCCTCCATCTCATGGTCACTGCAGCCAAGGCTCCCCCCAACCTTCACATCTCCAACCAGTCCTTCTTTGTTTGTTAGTACAAGGTCCAGCAGCACACCTCTCTTCATTGCTTCTTCCACCACCTGTGTCCAAAAGTTACCATCAGTGCTCTGCAGGAACCTCCTGGACTGTTTGTGCCTAGCTGTGTTGTCTTTCCAGCAGATATCAGGGTGCTTGAAGTCCCCCAAGAGAACCAGGGCCTGTGAATGTGAGGCTACTTCCAGCTGTCTGTAGAAGGCCTCATCGACTTCCTCTTCCAGATCAGGTGGCCTGTAGGAAACACCCAAAACAGTGTTGCCCATGTTAGCCTGCCCTTTAATCCTTACCCATAAGCTCTTGACTTGCTCTTCATCCACCCCCAGGCAGAGCTCAGTACATTCTAGTTGCTCCCTCCCATAAAGAGCATCTCCGCCACCTCACCTTCCTGGCCTGTCTTTCCTAAGAAGCTCATAGCCATCCATGACAGCACTCCAGTCATGTGAGCTATCCCGTCGTGTCTCTGTAATTGCAATGAGATCATGGCCCTGCGACCGCACACAGATCTCTAGTTCTTCCTGTTTGTTCCCCATGCTGCGTGCGTTGGTGCACAGGCATTTCAGAGAGGTAATCGAGTGTGCAGGTTTCCCAGGAGGGGTGCAAGAGGATCCTCCGTAGTCATGTCTCATGTGCACTTCCCCAACTGCATGCATCTGCTGGAGGCATCCTGACATGAGCTGTGTTCTGCTGACTGCCCTGTCTCTATGACTCTCCCCTTTGCCCAGGTTCTTTGTAGTGCTGGGTCTTTCTGGCTACCTAATGATCTTTGTAAAGAGCTCTGTGTTCTTATTCACTGTTTTCCCCCCACCTAGGGGTTTTTTTTCCCCTCCAGCTCTGTTTTGCTCATATTTCTGTGGGGAAATTAACCTTGTGGAAACATCGGATATATCTATAACTGCTTGGGGCTGTGCTCTGTTGCCCACATTAAATGTATTGAGGTCATAATTTCTGGTGTTGGAAAACCACTGATTTCTGTTTCAATGACTGATCTTTATCTGTCATAATGAAGGCTAAAGCAAGATTGAGTGGCTTTTGTATTAAGGAGTTACAAGTTTTAGAAATGCTAATGATGCATTGCTGGCAAGATTAAGAAAATAATCACATCAACAAGTATCCACAGGCTCCTGCTAAAATCATTCCTGTCTAAATTGGCACACATAAGGGCTGTGTCATTACCCAGGGGGGTAACCGTGACTGGGACATGCAGTGGGGCCACAGAGAGCTGCATGAGGCAGGTGAAAGGAAATGTCTCAGTAAAGACAGATTTCTTGCAGATGAAGAAAATCATAGTGCCAGGGTCTAATGCCAAGGCTGAGTTTCTGGATGCCACTAAGGATTGCCTCATGGAAAACCTGGTCTGAAAACTCACACGAGGGAAGAAGCTGCTCTTGCTATGGCCTTGGGCAATGCCCGAGGCTGGTTCCTAATGTTGCTTTCAAAGAGTAACAGTGATTGCAGTGTATTTAGATTCAGCATCGTCCTGGGAGCAACAAAAGTCAAGGAAGCCCACTGTTTATGGGTGTTAGCTTGAAAACATAAAAAGACTGCATAACCATAGATGAGTATGATAAAAGGCACCACTTTTTAAAGCTTTCGTAAACTGGCACAGTCTTTGCTGCAGCAGGGAAAACATTTAAGGACCTGGTATTGGAGGCTTGGAGCAAATTCATGACACTTATTGGAAAAGGACTATGAGGGAACAGCCTTTGGCTAAACAACAGGCTAAAGCAGGTTATTACAAGCAAAATGGGATCCTGCAGAAAGCCAGAGCTGCCTTCAGAGGAGTTAGACTGGCTGTGTGATTCATTTTGAGATGTATCTCAACTTGAAATGTTCATAAAAGAGGCTTTAGCAACAGACCAACAGAACAACCCACAGAGCTCCTCCACGATAAGCGATGATCGTCACCTGGAACTGCTTTAGTTCTAGAAGGCTGGAATGGAGCTAATATGTTAGCAGTTTTAATAAAAATCACTTTTTACAAGTTGAGGAGAAGCTATAAATTGAAAAAAAATTGCCCGAGGACTTTCCAATCCTGAATGACTGAGAGAGAAAATGTGGATGCAATTCAGTGTAGGCAAATGTAGAATGGTGAACTCAAAGGGCAAGTGTGATTAAAAAGCAGTGGGGTGCATGCTGAGTCTAACCCTAAGAGACAAGACTGCAGATCACAGCAACACTGGTGGGAAGGGACCCTGGTGGTCTGTGATCCAGCCTGTGCTCAGAATAGGACTGTCACCAGTGCCAGGTTAGGGTGGCCATGGCTTTGTCTGGACAGCCTCCAAGCCCAGAGACCTCTGACCTCGCACCTGCCTGGAGCCTGCTCCTGCACCGTATTGGGGAAAAAAGCTGAAATATTTCTGGTGTGACCTCCCTAGGGTGAAGCAGAGGGGTAGTAGCTTCCCTTGATCTGCTGGCCACCTCCTCCTGCCATCACCCCCTCTTTAGTTGTAGCGAGAGCCCACGGCTGTCTCCTGTTCAGCCTGATGTCCTCCATGACCCTCTCTCGGGGTGCTGTGTGGACCATTGGTTCCCAGACAGGACTCAGAGTTGGGGTCATTCTTCCCTAGAGGCAGAATTTTGCGTTTCTTGCTGTTTGATGAGGGTTTTTTGCCCCAATCCTCAAGTTTCTCATGGCCCTCCTAGAGTAAAGCTCTATTCTAGCACATCAGACAACCCTCCTTCTTTAGTGTCATTCACCAATTTACTATCTGGGTGCTCTGCATCATCATCCATCGCTGGCAGGGAAGACAACAATACGCCTCCGTTATTGACTCCTGGGCTTTTCCATTTGCAACCTGAAGCCAGCAAGTTCTGGAGGATCTTGAGCTATACTTCTTACAGAAGCGTTATCCTTGAACTGCAGTCCTATTGTAATCTTTTTGAAAATAGCAACCTGATGCACAGTCAGAGGAACAAACTTAATGGTAGGAATTATCAAGAAAGAAAGAGAGAGCAAAATAAAAAAAAGCACATTTTGCCCTTGTGCAAATCTGCTGTGTGTTAGTGGTTTGAATGCTGCGTGCACTTCTGTTTCCACCTCTTCAAAGAAAATCTGGGAGAACTGGCAGGGCTTGGGGGAGGGATGGTGAGGGTGACAAAGATGTGACAGTTTCTGTATGAGAAATGACATAGTTTGGAGCTGTTGCCATTCAAAATGAGTGGCTCAGGTCTATCAGAAAGGTCTGTGAAATCTAAACTAGCTTGGAGGAAGTGAATAGAGAATAGCAGCTCTCTTTTTCTCTCTGAGCCGAAGGAGGGGGCTGCAAAGAATAAATAATATCAAATAAAGTGAGTAGGAGCCAAGCTCAGATCAGAGCAAGGGCAGGGTTCTTCCTGCCATGCACAGTTAAGCTGTGAAACTTTACTCCAGGACACGCTCAATGCTAAAAGCTTACACAGTTTCAAGGAGATGCTGGGCAAGAAATCCACTGAGGATCAGTAAATACGTAAAAGCTACATCTGGCTTGGGCAGTCCCTGAGCCGCATGCAACCAAGGGCTGGGAAAGTACTTGAGGGTGGGAGTAGGACATCAGAGATTTCCTCCCTAGGATGTGCTTTCACCCAGGACCAAAGCCAGGGTGCTGGCCTGCATGGAGTGATTACACACCGTGAGACATCACCATGTCTCCTCCATAACAACACAATCTCGTTGCACTTGTTAGCGGGATCCCTACAGAACAATTCATCCCGTTCCCCATATGAACTGACGATCTGTACCTGTAGCCAAACATCCCTCTCTCTGGCTTTGGTAATCTCAGCTAGCAACGTCCCTGTAGTCCTGCCTTGTTGTTCAGTACCTAACTATGTAGCGGAGGTGGTCCTGATTTCCTTTACGCATGCAGGCCACAGGCCTGAAGACCTTTTGTACTCATAGCAGTGCGGTCAGAGTTTCCCCCTGCTCTCACTTATTCCTTGCTCCTAGCAGAGAGAAAAGTAGTTGATTTTTTTTTCCTCTGTATTCTTTGATAGATAAGTTCAATTTTTTTCCTCCAAGCCCTGAATTTTAGCCTGCAGTTTGCACTCTGGTACCTTTCCCGTGTCATGTTAAATGCTTTTGTGAGCTTCTAGCTGATAGTCCTTCTGCCAGCAAGATGCATCTGTCCCATTCGTGCAGTCCTCCTTTCCTGGCCGGTTCACAGGTGCCAGCATCCCACACAGCCCTGGCTGTGCCGTTCCCCAGCTGCCGGCTTCAGCCCTGTCTGCGCTCTTGATATCGAAAAAGCCTAGAGGCAAGATGTCACATGCAGCAGGGACTTGGCTCTGTGTGGGCTGAGCCTGGCCAGGGAGTGTGGGCAGCTCTGCCTGTCCAAACCTGCTGAGAGCAAAGCTTAGCCCCAGCTCCAGGCAGAAGCATCTCGGGAATGGGATTTGCTAGGCGCTTTCCTCCCGGGACACAGGCAGGCCTGGCATGGCCACGTGAGGCTCAGGGCTGGATGCGTTGGTTCTGGGCAGCTGCTGCTGCGCTGCCATCGGAAGCAATTAGCACTGAGCTGGCCTTGGGCCTCGCCAGGGCTGAGCACAAAGGACGGCTGAGCTGCAGGGCAGTGCTCCCATGCATGAGGGGAGCAGCCAATACAAAGGACTGTTGCCTAGTTAATTCCGGCTGGCGTTGCAAAAAAGTGCTCGGAGGCATGACAGGCAAGATCTCTGCTCAGCACAGTCCTCCGCCATAGCCTCCCGGTGCCCTGCCATCTCCCCTTACTCTAATGCAGTCAGTTACAGTAAGACAGAAGCCAACATTTAGCAAACCCAGGATCGAGCTCCTGGCCCGCCCTCACCCCACACTCCTTGGCCGCACTGGGGCCAGGCCTTTGAAGCTGTAACTGTCTGGTTGCAGAGCCATGTCCCTCCACCTTGCTGCAGAGACACATGGCAGACCTGCTCCGCAGCGACCGTGACTTGGCTCCCAGCTTCCTCAACAGCGTCCTCAACCAGCTGAACTGGGCTTTCTCTGAGTTCATCGGCATGATTCAGGAGGTGAGCGTGCTGCCTGGGGCTGCGCGGTCCGGCACTCGTGGGTGCCCACATGCTACACGGAGCAATGGCACATACCTCAGGGTTGGGAGTGCCGTGGTTCCCTGGTACGGGTGGGAGCCAAGCTGAACTGGGGGTCACGGCCATCCCGTCAGGGAGAGGCGCCCTGTTAAGCTGCACTCTGTTGCTTGGTAGATCCAGCAGGCAGCGGAGCGCTTGGAGAGGAACTTTGTGGACAGCCGCCAGCTGAAGGTGTGTGCCACGTGCTTCGACCTGTCAGTGAGCTTGCTTAGGGTGCTGGAAATGACCGTCACGCTGGCACCCGAGATCTTTCTTGATTGGAATCGCCCATCGTCAGAGCTGCTGCTTCGGAGGCTTGCCCAGGTATCGTCCTTTTTTGAGGAGTATCGTGGGCACGGCGGTGGGAAGAAGTATCCTCTGGAAGGGTATGAGTGATCCCTCTGTCCATGTGCGCTAGCTGTTTAAGTCTGTAAACAGGGGGCTTCTGCTGCAAATGCTTTCAGTACCGAAAGCTGTTTGGGCAAACCCAACTGCTGCAGAACAAGTGGTATTCCCTAAAATCACTGTGTTAGCTGCTCTCCTGTTTTGCAAGTAGTCTGGCCACAGCTGTTTTGTACCTCACCCAAGAAGGAGGAAGGTGGGCCCCATAAATCTACCTACAGACTAGCTCTGGCCAATTACTTCTGCCCAATAAGTGCTAAATGCTTCTGTGACAAGCAGTGGCCTGAAATCTGGAGAGCAGGCATGTTATCTGTTTGCAGAGAGCTACAGAAGATAGAGCTGGCTGGCTTCACGTGGCACTTGCCCCAGTGTTTGGGCTGGTGTCTTGGTCCTTGGTCCTTCAGTCCTGCAGTACAGTACCAGACTTCTCTGCTGTGCTGCCGGGGTGATCAGGACAGCCCCATCCCAACCTTTTGGATCCAGTGAATTGAAGTTTTCATTTCAAAATGGACCCTAGAAAGCCCCGAGGACATGCTGCTCTTGTGTGAGTCAGTCTGGTGGAGACACATCATATATACTTTACTGAAAGGTTTGAATTGTGTAGAGAGCACTGGTGCTCTGAGCAGATGAGGCCAGACAAGACCGAGACAGGGTGTAGCACAGCAATCTGGAGGGAAGTAGTTGTCCTGGGGCTTTTTGTAGGGATCCCTACACGAGAGCAAGGGGCCATCTAGCACATGGTCTGAGGAGGTTGGGGAATAGCCAGCAGAGAGCAGGGTGCCACAGCATCCTCCTCCCCTCCTGGTGCCACTACAAAGCCATGCCCCAGTGTTGAATGTGCCCACAAAGCTGCACAGAGTTTGCTGTTGATGCACGAGGGTGACGGGAAGAAGGATGCTGTATCTAAGAGACTGCACACAGCTTGCAGTGGTTGTGTCAAGTGCAGAATGGCCCCACTCATTCCACTGGGGGTTTGGGCAGGAACTAATGGTGGCTAATTAAATGCCTTTATAGTTGATTCCTTCAGTGCTGTTTGTCGGCAGAAATCTCTGCCTGTGGTGATGTTCTGTCAAGTAGAGCAGCAGTTTGCTCTCTGTGCACTTGTCCCATGCTTCAGGACTGGCAGGTCTGTCCTGCTGCCAGCTCCAGGTCAGGCAGGGCTCTTGCCTGGACTGTGGTCAGCTGCTGGCCATGCTATTGCCTGTATTTCTCCCCACTGACACTGCTTTTGTCCAGCAGCAGCTGCCAGCTCGCTGTTCACAGACTGTGGCATGTCCTAGGGACTGTAGCTTCCTCTTGCCAAGAGCTTCATCCACCAAAATAGCTTAGTATCTGTAGGTGGGATTCTTAAGTGGAAGATGCTTAGATTCAGTCTGAGATCAGCTTGATCTCAAACTGACTCCTACTCATGAGTTTTGGCTCTGGTAAAACCACTGTGGCACAGCGCCACTTGCCTCTGGACTGCGGCCAAGCTCGGACCATGCTGCAAGCCTGCGCAGACACACAGAAGGGAGCCCTGTCCATCACCTTGCTTCAGCCTTTTTCCTTTCTCATGGGACCAGCGTGCACTTGCAGCAGTCCCACCTGGCATGTGGCGGTTTCTCCAGGTTCTCTGTCAGGACATGGCAGCCAGCATTAGCTGATGCTTCAGCTGTTGTAGCTCTGAAAGGAACATGTTGCAGAGCTGTTCAGTTCAGGATAGAGATTTAGGAGCTGTAAAAGGGGGCAAATGTGTTAATTCTAAAAGTCCTCTATTAACCCTGTCTCTAAAGTGCTTTCTTCACCAATGGAGGGGGAGCCCACTTGGCAGCATCCAGCTGCACCCGGGCACTGAGCCTGACATGCTACTCCAAAGCATGTTCTCTGGATGCTGCGCACAGGAAGGCCTGTCTGGAAAGTACAAACTCTATCTGCTTTTCCCCACACAGCTCTTGAACCAGGTGTTGAACCGTGTGACAGCAGAAAGGAACTTGTTTGACAGAGTGGTCAACCTCCGTCTGCCCGGTAAGTCCATGCATAAACTCTCTGTCCCTCTCTTCCTTTTGAACATGTCCTGGAGGGATGTGCTTGGGAAGCAGGGGGTGGCTTGTCTCCAAAGTCATTGCAGAGATATATGTGATCAGCCCTCAGGCCTGTCCAGTTAAGCTAGATCCATGACCAGGAAGCCTCTCTGGTCCCACAGGTTCCCACAGCCTTTCCCGAAGTCTTCAGAAGACACACAAGTCCTCCAAACAGACCTGAGCTCTGTTCTTTCTATACCCTTAGCCTCTGTCTGCCCTCCTCAGTCCCCAGCAGCTCTAGTTCCCTCTTGGATCTCTGGCCTCCCCAGGCAGCCGATGTGTGGGTCTTGCCTTCTGCAGTGGACATGGCAGCTGTGCTGTACCTGGGCATGGGAGAGGTCTTGCTAGAGAAAAAACTGATCTGATAGAATGGATTGGAACTGTTTGAAAGGCTGAAAGCCCTGGTCTGATTTCAGCTTAGGTAGCAAACTTGTTTGCTATGCTCTGTGTTGAGCAGAGGGAGCACTGAGTTGCTGAGGGAAGCCATTCTCTGGCTAAGAAACCAACATGAGCCTTATTATTCCTCATGGAGGTAGCTGCGGGCAGCTGAATTGTGCCTGTGAGTGGAGATTGGCGCTCGGTGCTGCGATATGGGCATCCCAAATTTCCTGTGCACCAGCTGGCTTTTCCTGCTTGCTTAGGAGGGCACAGACCACCTTCTCCTGGTGAGTCTTAGAAAAGGCAGGGATGCTCTATAGTGGGAGCAGCAACTGAGGCCGGGGCTCATGTTAGAGGGGAAGACTTGTCTGTCTTTGAGGAAACCCATGGCTCTGCTGCAGCCCACTGGAGAGCCAAAGTCACAGCTCTACCTTCTGGACTGCTCTGCCACCAAGTCTAGGAAGCAGCGGTGCAGCCCTCTCCTGCCTGCCGTGATGTGGGAGTGGCTCTACCTTTCTCTTTTGCCTCCGTAGGGCTGGAGAGTGTGGATCATTACCCAATCCTCGTGGCTGTGACGGGAATACTGGTCCGGCTGCTTGTGGACACTGATGTTCAAGGGTGAGTGACTTTCGTCTTCCAAAACACCTCGTCACTCTGCGTGGCATTGCTTTGGGTGGCTGCAGCAGTGAGTGCCATGGGAGACTTTGCAGGAGTGATGTGGGTTCGTGAAGACTGAAGTGAGGAGAGGCAAGTGTGGTGCAGCGAGCAGGCAGAAACCAAGGAGCTGCATTCCCCTGTGGCAGCTGCATCCCAATACTGCTGCTGGTCGCAAAACTCCTCCCTATGGTGCAGGAAAGCCCTTGTACTCATGAGAGGTTGCTGTGAGGTGCTGTACTGGCAGCATATATGCAACTTCCTCCCCAGAATGGGGTCCGGCGCTGTATGCGGCAGGAGTGCTACTGTTGAAGGCTGTGCGTGCTGCATGTAAAGGAGTTGTGCTGATGCAGAGATGCAGGCAAAGTGCTGCAGCACACGGGACTAGATGTGGAAGTTGATTACAACTCGAGGGAGCATCAAAACGCAGGCAGAGCTCTCCATCTGTTCAGACCAGTGGCAGAAGAGTGAGATGAATCCTGTCTGGACACTGATGTGATGTTGATTTTCCAATCGACCAAATCTTCCCATCTTTATGGTTACCAGTTACTCAGTGGCACAACACTGGGGGAGTGATTTGGCACGAGAGCGCCAGAGCTGAACTAATTTAGCATTTAGGCCATGATCTAGTGTGGTCATTGTCTCACTCTGAGTGGGAGGTTGGACTGGAGACCTCCAGGGATCCCTTCCACCCAATGTGCAGTGTTTTCTGATATATAAAATGATGTTCCCTGGACAGCTTCTTCGTGAACACTGAGTGCCCCAGGGAAAAGTAGAATTTTGTGGCTCCTCTGGCCTTTCCCTCTGCAATGCTTGGGTATTTCCAGGGAGGCTAGGAAGCATGAGGCACATCAGTCCCCTGGAGGTCCCAGGGGAGATCAGAGCAAGGGGGAGAGGAATGTGTTCTCAGATGATGACCGCACACTTCAGGGCAACAAGCAAATATCTAGTCATCCAGCCTGTTACCTGTCCATGGCTACTGGGTGCAGAGGCTGTTATGTATAAAACCCCTGCTCTGGGACTGTGGAGGTTTCTCTGGAAATTATGTTTCCAACAGGGTAAGGTCACTGTTTAGAACCCTTTTAGGCAAACTTTTCCTCATCTCTGGGCATCTGTGCATTCAGCATACCTGAGGTTCATGTGATTGGGAACAGGACAGCCACCACAGTTCTTTGCTGAAAATGCCGTCAGTGGAGCCGTGGCTCAGACTGGAGGTCTGTTGATGGTTTACATGTGTCTGTGCCTGCTTGCACTGAGTCCTGAAATTAGGCTTGGGCTTTGGTACCATCTGCCACCCTGCCTTTGCTGTCTCCCAGTGTTGTACACTTCTTGTCCTGCCACCGCGCCCCGCAGGGTGCTGTAGGAGATGGGGCTCCTCTGCTCTGCGCTGCACATCCTGCTTGTTTCCGCATCTGGAAAACATGATAATCTCTGGGTTTGCGGAGAGCGCAGCCCCATCTGGCCGAGCGGCTTAGCCCTGCAGCCAGTCTTTCAGCTTCTTCTCTCAAGGACTCAAAGATGTACACAAATAAATCTAATTATATCCTGCCTCCCGTGGCTGCTGCACCAGTCACATAGCCCCAAGTGTGACAGTGCTAAGTGCTTAGCACAGGGTCACTGATCATTGGCCTTTCTGGGCTGTGAACATGGGTGGGTTTTTCTCTCCCCAACAGTTCTGCTGTGTGGAGAGGGCAGAAGTTCTGAATTCAACTCCACAACTAGTTACTTCTTCCTAGAGGGAAGGGAGATGTAATAAAGCAGTTTCCTGTGTGCTGGGCAGGACAAGGAGTCCTTCCCTACCTTCCTGTTCCTCAAACATCTCTTCCAGGCCAGGTCACTTGTAAAAGAGGAGAGGATAACAGTTCTTTCTCTGGCCCTCAGTTCAGAAAACTCCAAAAAGCGCTGGGAAGATGATAGCGTGATGAAGATCACATCATTCCCAGCCTGCAGGGAGTCCTGGAAAGACAAAAGGCCTCCAGACTGTCTCCCTTGCCTGAAAAACCAACTGGGCTTTGGGTTAGCAAAACCTGGGCAGCCACTATCAAAGGGGCTTTAAATAGCCCGGTGGCATTGTCCTCCTTGTACTGACATCATCCTCTGCCGGTCAGACAGCAGCTGGCTGCAGGATCGCAAACCAGAGGTGCTGTAACTAGCTGCATGTAGTCGGGAAGTGGCAAGTCTCTGCCTAGGAATCAGGGGCCCTGTAGTCACCTCCTTGGGTGCTGGAAAGTGGAAATAAATAAGAATTGGGAGACTGATGTGGAAAAAGCATCATCTCCTTGCAGTGGGCGTAGCTGAGCAGGAGAAACACAAGGTGAAATAGGAGAAAGCCCAGGGAAAATTCTCTATAAAGCAAAGTGCTGCTACATGATTTTGCAAAGCCCTGCACTAAATCTGAGGTTTGATACATCGCTGTTTTGAGAAAGGCAGGCAAACATTGCAGAGGAGTTATTTAGCTCAATCCAAATGTAAAAATATCAAGGCTGAGTGGCTTGGAGATCCTCCATCCCTAAGAGAGCGGAGGGGATGGGCAGCCTGATGGTAGAGAGAGATCAGCATGACCACAGGCAAAGTAACTCACGTTGAAGGGAAAGCTGAACCGCTTGCCGTCTTTACAGGACTCTTGTGTCTGGTGTGTTGGCTCAGAAACTGAGTGAGTGTTGTCCCCTGCTTGTGGGGTGGTTCTGCTCAGTGCAGCTGCATTGCAGAAGAGCAAACAGGAACAGGATGGAGGGAAGAAAGCGGATATGAGAGAAAAAGCAGAGACTTTTCTCCTGCCTTTGTGTTCCTCATGGCTTTGGTCCTGTTTTGATGCTGTGTGCAAGCCTGGTTGCGCCATCTCTACAGGATGCTGTAAGGCTGGAAGGTATTTGGGGAAGTGCAACTAAGATAGCAGAAAGCTGCAGGGACATTGCTCCAGTCTCTACCCCACCATTGCCCTAAAGCTGGAGAGATGATACAGGTCAACAATGGCTGGCCCAGAACAGGGGGATTGGGAGTGTCTGTCTCTGAGCACACAAGTAAGAGAATGGTCCACAGGATGGAAAAGGAGAACTAGGAGCTTCCTCAAGTCAGTGCTCTCCCACAGGAGATGATTGCCGTGGGTCTTGTAGCCATAGGAAGTAACTGAACAGATTTAAAGGATCTGACATGTAACCAGGCTCTCCAGACCAGACCCATTTTACATAAACTCAAGAGGAGACACCTTTTCTCCTTGGTGCTCCCTCTTTTCTCTCAGTGTAGCGAGCAGGATAACAGGATGGGCAAATGCTTCTGGGGCTTTTTTCCTCCCTCAGAAGCACCTGGGCAGTGTTGAAAGCAGGTAGAAATTTCTTCTGGGTCCCATTTAGTAATTGGTGGATTTCCAGATATTTAGTTAATAGTAGAGAGAGATTATACAACTCAGACCTGCTTATGGGAGCTTCTTTATGGAGATTACCTAAGACGATAGCTGTTAACCAAACTGGTTCACTGCAGGGAGGCTCTGCCATAGAGGATGAAGACCAGGGACAAGACCTCATGTGACTTCCATGGTTTGGGGGGTGGCTTTTCTGGGCCTGGCATAGGAACCTCTCTGAAGGTTCAATATCTGTAACCCAGCCACAGAGGCAACCTGCGCCCTATGCCAGACACTCGATTGAAAGGTGCTGCAGGCCTCGCCTTGGGGCAGAGAGCACATATTCATCTGGAAGTGGAAGAAAAAGGTCCCATTTACAGGGCAAAATGCCCCAGTGGGGAAGGTTGGGTATAATGAGACCTGGGACTGTGCATGGGGCCAGTCTGGAGCTCCCCAAATGCAGACTCATCCAGGAGCGCTGTCAGGATGCAGTCTGATGCCTCAGCTGCTCCTTGCCCAGCACAGGACACTCAGCCAGGCAGCAAGTCCTCTTGTTACGGACTCCTGGCACAAAACAGCACCATTAAGCACAAATAAAGGGAACATTGCCCAGGCTGGGATGTGATGGGATAATTGATACATCGTATGCGTTAGTCCGTGGGTAGAGCGGACTGTGCTTTTCAGAAAGAAGCAGCGCATTTCTTGGTCAAGTCTGGCAGGACAGCTGATGCTGGTCATGATGCTCCAGAATTTCGGTGCCATCCTTATCCAGGCTTACTGCTCTTTATAAAGCCTCCTGGGGTCACTGCTAACACAACAATGCTCGCTGGGGGCTGGAGGGGGGAAAGAAAAATCTTGCGTTAATACCGGTCGCATGGAGTGTCCTTAGAGAGCAGATAGCTTGAACAAGAGGGGAGCTGGGGGGTATCATGTCTTGTCTTACTCATGGGATGTAATGAGACTTGCAAACGGGGTCAGGGGAGCATTAGTGCATGTCACAAATTGGAAGGCTGCTAGCTCAAATTGGGGTCTCTTGGCAGAGTGTCTTCTGGTTCCCACAACAGCAATGTGGTTAACTCGCCTGTGTTTCCAAGCAAAGCAGGTGCCTGAGCCTAAAGGCCTTTCTGGGAGGGAGCTAAACTTCTTCAATTGGCAAGAACAGTCTAGCTTGGCACTGGAGGCTAGGCTGTCTCATAAAACAGGTAACAGCTCCTTGTTTTGAGACTACTTTGGCCTCCATAATGGTGTTTCGGGACTGCTCTGGCTTCCCTAACATTCCCTGTCATGCTGCTGCCTCCTAGGCAATCAGCCTCCAGGTCTGACAGTTGTTGGGCAGCATCTTCGTTGAGGGGTGTCTTAGTGGCCAGCAGGAAGTGGCCAGGCAGGGATGCCCTCACACTTTGTGTTTTGCCAGGCTCTAATGACTGAGCCTTGTTTTCCTGGGGAGGACAGGGAGAGCAGAAGCTGGCACGCTGAGCCAGAAGTTGGTCTGAATCGTTGGGTCCATGCCACAGACCATGGCTGCCTTCAGCTGGTGTCATCCCCCCGTTTGTCTGCTAAATAATTGAGCAGATTTTCTATTAAGCCTTCTTTGGAGTGAGCTAATGGAGCAGTGTTGGCCAGGATGAGAGCTTGTGTAATGATCCTGATGAAAGCTGGCGATAGGGAAAGGGGCAAGGTCTAAAGTTGGGGCTGTCGGTCCCATTGTAATTAGGACTGGGCTTATAGGTTGGACTTGTTTCCATCCTTCCCGCTTGTCACTGGGTACAAATGGTGGCATTGGCTCCTGCTGGGCTCCTCACTCCTTCCCTTCCCCCAGGACAGCCCAATGGAAACCAAGTGGCCATCCCAAAGTCAGAGACAAGACAGAGTCAGAGACGGAGAGCTCCCCTGGACAGAATAGCACCTCCAGCAAGTGGGAGGCTCAAGGAAGGCAAGCAGGTGCGAAGCTGCACAGGGTGAGCATGCCGAGCAGGTTCTGTTCAATCTCAAGATGGTTTCAGAGTCACCCCCACTAGAGAAGTCACAAAAAAACCCCAATTTGCAGATTCCTAACTCGGCCTGAATGCCTGCCATAGCAGCTGCAGCCCTGCTGGGACCCTGGAGACCTGGCTGGTTCTCTCTGGGCAGGGTACTTCCCTGCAGTCCCGTAGGAGTCTAACTACCAATCACTTCCTAAATGCTAATGCTCCTTCCAGTGCTTAGTGATAAACGGGCTGTGTTCAAGTGAGGTGCAGGAATAGACATTTCCTGGACCACTCAGTCTAAAGGAGTCCTTGCTACCCTGCCCTAAAAACCTAGAAGAAGACTTGAGTCTTGCAGAACGTAAAGTATTGGGGTGAGTGTGAATCAGAGCAGGGCAGAGTGAATAGGTCAGGCCTAGTTTTCATGGTTAAAAAACCAGTCTGGTCTTACTGATCTTACTGCTCTTATAAGCTGCCAGCTCTGAATGCAAAGTCCTGGGCAATGGCATCAGCAAAGGCTGGGATCTCCCACATCCCCTTGGAGCTGCTGGGCACACACTGGGTGACAGGAGCAGACATCATGTTGGCAAGCACCAAGCTTTGCTGTTTTGATCATTCTCTAACATGACAAGCATCTTAAGGAAAGGCTTCAGGTTCAATCTTGTGCATCGCATATCCACCCCCAGCAGCAGGAGGAAAGGCAGATTGGATAGCTGTGCCGAATGAACTGACGTTCAGCATGCCCAGGTTGCCCTAGCTGAGATCCAGAGTGCTGGGGAAAGCGGATTCAGCACTGTCGACAGTGCCAAAGTGGCAGCCGGTCCCCAAAGCTGCATCCCCAGACTTGGGTCTTTGCATGCCTGGGACACTGTGCTTTGTGCTGACCCGTTACTTTACCCTGCAGAGTCAAGGAACGGGAGGCCAGCGTTTGGCAGCGAGCCGGGGCTTTAATGGTGCAGATGGCTGCTGAAAGAGGATGGCGTATTCCTAGGGGACCATCCATTACGTTTTCAAGCTCCTGCCTGTCAGGGAGGCTGTGCTCATGGCTGTGTTTTTCCTTGCTAAGATGATTTGCCATAAAGCCTTTCAGGCTGCTTAATGAACTGCTTTGACAGTTCCTTGCCTTGCTGACTGGAGCAGCAATGTGGTTCCGGTGTGAGATGCAGCAGCAGGATTTTCCTGGGTAAACACAAACGGGAAGCCCTTGGGAGAGATGCTTAACGCAAACCTTGGGTATACCCTCCTCAGCGTAGTGGGGATCATACTTGCTCCCGGGATAGAAGTATTGCAGACAGCCTAGAAGAGCTCTCCTTGTCCAAGCTGGTGTATCCCAGGACAGACCTCATGTGCTTCACTCACACTGTGTTTAGCCTGGGTTTCCCTGAATTTTAGTTAGCATGGGCTTTCCCTGAGTTTTAGTCCTGATGACGATGCAAGTTTGCAGATGCTCTAAACCTTGGGGAGCTAATCTTAGCATGCGAGAGTGGGAAGGTTTGCAAGGAGACCTACAAGGATGGTAGGAGAAAAGCAGCAGTAGGTAACATCTCCCAACACAAATTCTTCAAGGAGCTGGAGGCCAGAGCAGCACCTCACCCCGCCAGCCTGAGCAGGAGCTGGCAACGTCAGGCCTGGCCACGTGCCCCTCTGCCTCCGCTCGGGTCTCTCCTTTTGGAGAGGGACATGGCACTTGGAGGTGATAAGTGCTTCAGGCTAGCTGGGGCTTTGCTCTGTCCCATAAGGGCTTGGCACCATCTCCACAAGTGCCAGTGATGCTTGGGAAAACCATGAGGTTTGGACCTGGGCCCTCCTGTGCTGTCTCATCCCTTTCTCGGTGCTGGTTTCCAGAGATTCTGGCAGCCATGCTGGGATGAATGATTGCATACCCCCTATCTTACCACATCTCTAGGATGTTTTTTCCAGGCACGGAAAAACTCTGAGGCAATTAATGCAGCTAAAGCATCAGCAGGTTGCTGGATTTCAGGAGTAAAAGTTTAATTGCCCAGCAGATGATGGAGGAATGATTTTGCAGAAGCAAAGCAAGAGCTGTGAGAGGATTCCCCTCTGAAAGGGCCCATCCTGGAAACTGAGGTGGGGAGAAATTCAGATCATCCTTCCAGTGGGATCCCTGCCTAGGTGCAAAGGCAGGGGATGGTGCTGCCTCAGCTCTGTCCTTGAAGGGCTGGACACTGGGCCAGGCCACATATTTATCCATCCGACATTGCCTACATGCTGATGAAGCACCTTGCTGTCTCCCAGCGACACCGTGGCGTGCCCAGCTGGTTTGGCATCCCAGGGAGCATCAGGAGCCCTGTGCTAACGCGAGCCTACAGGGCCGCTGGCAGCCAGCACGCCAGGAGCAAGGGCACGAGCCAGTGGCACTTGTCACTCTTCATCCTGTCACGTTCCCCAGCCGCCAAGCAGCGTCCCGGGGTCGGGCGGCAGCTGGGCACGTATCGCGTGGAGCTGCGGGGGAGATCTGTGGCAGGAGGCAGATTGAAGGGCTGCGGTTATCTCAGGACAGCTGCCCTCGCAAGCGCTCTGCTCTCCTTGGACGGATGGGGAATTTCTTGACAGGCAGAACGACTTTGAGCATGGTTGACTTTTTGTTGAAAAAAAGCCACTTGTTTCATTGCTGAAAGAGTTGAAGGACAGTCATTAGCCCTGTCTGGAGGGTTCAAGTGTAGTAGAGGCAGGGCAATACTGCAGACAAGAGCAAAATGACCCTCCAGTCTCACAGACCTGTGACGGGGCATTGCTGCCAACGGCTCTTGGGAGCAGGGCTGTGGGAAGCTGCATGTTGGGGAAAGTCCTGCTCCCCATTTGCACCATGCAGACTGTGTCTGAGCTGGGCTCTTGCCTGCAGTGGGTGATCTGGGCATCCTTTCTGGCACAAGTGACAGCCATGCATACTTGCTATACCTAAGGAGTGGGTGATGGTGACCGGCAGATCAAGGGAGACCAGGCTCAGCTTGACCCTGGCGAGATCATGCCTGAACTGCTGTGTCCAGCCATGGGGCCCCCCTGTCCCAGAGGGTTGTGGAGAAACGTTAGTAGGGCCGGAGGAGGGGGGCCAGGACCTGGGCACTGGGCCTACATGGAAACAAAAAGGGAGCTGGGCTGGTTTAGCCTAGCCAAGAGGCACTCTGGCAGCTGCAGTGACTTGAAGGGGGTTACAGAGATGGCAGAGCTGCTCTCCTCTGCAGCAGTGGGTGATATAAGGAGGAGGGTCAGGCTAGATATCAGGGGAAAATGATGCAGCCTGGGGCTAGGTGCTTGCAGAGGTAGTAAATCTCCATCCTTGGAAGGTTTCAAGACTCAGCCAAAGACAAGGCCAGGCGGAGCCAGTGCTGGCAACAGCCCTGCTCCGAGCAGAGGTCAGATAAGAGGTCTTTCCCACACGTGCCAGCAATTCATCGGGGCAGCAGGCATGGACGGCAAATGTGCGTGACCCCCCCCCAACACACACACGTTCACCACTGGGCAGCCCCAGGAACATGGTTCTGCCAGAGCCACCTGCCAGTTGTGCCCATCTGAATCAGCACAGGTCAAGCAGGGATTTCCCCACCACCACCACCACGAGAGAAGCTGAAGTGTCTCCCAAAGGTGCCTTTTCACCAGGTCTGAATCCTGGCTCTTCCCTTTGGGGGTCTGGAGGTGCCTCTTGCTGCTTATGTGTCAGTGGGTGCTGCTCCCTCCCCAGTGCCCAAGCTGTCAGTTTGGAGACCTGCCCTCCTGGGGACAAGCGACCTGACACATCTCTCTCACCCGCCCTGAGCCATCAGCTCTGTCTCTGCACATTTAACCCCCTCACCGAGGCTAAGTTAATGCTGTCTGACAGTAGAAGAGGCTGCGAGCCCAGCACGGATCGCAGGCAGCAGTGCCTGACTCAGTGGGCTGGGTCAGCAGGAACTCAGGGCTCCTTCCGAACCGAGCAGGCTCCTGGCAAAAGGGGCGGTGGGAAGCAGCTCCCACAGCTGCACCCATGGGAAGCCAGGGCAGCTCTGCACCAGTTCCCTGCAAGGACAAGGAGACACTCAGGCCAGTGTGAGCTTAAAAAAATAGGCATTTTTATTCAAATGTAACTAGAGAATTATGACCCAAGAGAGGAGAGATCACTCGCATTTATCGATACGCTTATTAGATTACTGCCTAAATAGCTGTGCTTTAGCAGTGTATTTGTCCGTCTCAAGGAGAAACAGAGAAGGGAGGATGGAGCATCTGAGACCTCATCGTCCTTGGTGGCATGGGGAGCTCTGAGCAATGCGGGTTGGGGCACTGTATCACGTCACCTAATACATTCCTGTCTTTACAATTTACAGCTTCTTGGGAGTGTTAAGAGGCAAAAGCTTGTAACATTTGCTTGGCTGAATGGCTTTTCTAGTGCTGAAATGCCTCATCCCTGCACGGACCTGTTCAGAGAGGGAGCACTTACCGAAATCCCCCTTGATGACAGCTGAATGCACGGCACCGGCTGCGCCAGGCAGCATCGGGAGGGAGCGCAGCTCCCCTTGCAACAAGGTCGCGTCCCCTCCCCTCCCCTCCGGGCCACAGCACCGCCAACACAGTCCAGAGCAGGCTGGGAGAGGATGGTGGCACTTCTGTCCCCAAGGGCTCAGGGGCATGAGCAAGGATGGTGCCCACATTGTTCATGGCTATTGCTAGGGCTGGGGTTGGGGGGGGGGGGTCCGTGGTGGTGGCACTTGGGTTGGGTTTTGTTTACCCGAGGATGTGGCAGCCAGCCAGCCTCCGTGTCACTGTTAAAGTTCAACTACCCGAACAAAGCGGGTGGGGGGGGTGGGGGGGGGCTTGCTTCAGAAGTGCTGGGTTAGTTAGCGTTGCCATTCGCCCTAAAGAAGCTGTTGACGATGACTTATACAAGGAGCTCTTGCTGGGCACCAATGTGCCCACTGGGCCCAAAGTGCACGCGGGGCTCGTCGATGAAGCAGTCATGGGTGATGCAGGTTAGCTCTCATGGGTAGCAGTCAAGTGAGGAATTAGGGGTGCCTAATAATCCTCCTTTTAGCAGCCGTGGAAGAAAACACAGCTCTTCTAGGCAGATCCAGCTCTCGGGAGGCTCCAGCTCTCATCTCAGCTCTGCCCTGTGCTACGACACGATGGGGGTGTCTGAGAAGACGGAGCTGATGGACTCCGAGTCTGACTTGAGCTGCAGCACCTTGGGGTGCTTGGCGTCGGGGAAATCTTCGCTGAGGGCCAGACGAATCTTGCCGTTCTGCGTCTCCCTGATGGGCTCAAGGAAGACCACGTGCTTGTTGGCGCTGACCTTGCGGTTCGGCCCATCCGTGGCTGGCGGAGTGGTGCTGAGGATGGAGGACTGGGCGCTGCACTCCTGGCGAGGGCTGAGAGGAGCTGCTTTCTTGCAGCATCTCAGGCAGCGGCACGGCGTGAGGTACAAGTAAATAAGAACAAGCAGCAGACTGGCTATGCACCCCAGGAGGGTCGTGAGGCCAGTGCTGAAGGTCTCCACATCTGGCTTGGGGTAGTGGACAGTCACATTGACTTCACACATCCTGCTGAAATTTTGGGGGCTGATGATGGCCAGGCACACATAAACCCCTGAGTGCCAGGGCTTGGCCTCTGTGATCTTTAGGCTGCCATTGCGATAGACCTCCAAGGAGCGGTTGCTGTTGCCAGGGTGTTTGATGGGCTCGTGGTAAGGGGAGATCCACATGTAGATGGTGGCCGCGGCCGGCAGGGTGGTGTTGCAGGTGATCAGGAGGGTCTGGCCCACAAGCGCTGGGAAAGGCTGGGGGTGCACGTCTTCGGGGCTCGCTGAGCAGTTCTCAAACATCTGGCTGTATTTGAGGAACTTAATCAGGGATCGGGGCACATCATTGGAAACCTTGCAAGTGTGTTCCTCAAAGAAATCCCGCACAGAGCTGAAACCTTGCTGCTTCCACCTCTGGAGCATCAGGTAAAGCGCACAGCTGCACGTCATGGGGTTGTTGTGCAGGTACAGGCCATTCCTGATGTTTTCGGGCAACACTGCCAGCTCCTCCACAGGGATGCTGCTGAGGTTGTTGGAGGAGAGGTCCAGAATGCGGAGGCTGTAGCTGCCGAGACCTTGCACTGAGCGGAAGGGGAAATTGGTGAGGTTATTCCAGCTCAGGTAAACTTTCCGCAAGCTGCTTAGCTTGGCAAAGGCATTTTCGTCTACTCGAGTAATCCAGTTGTTGTAGAGCAGAAGCTCTTCTAAGCTCACCAGCGCATCAAAGTAGTGCGTCTTGACGGCATGCAGGCGGTTGGAGGACATGTCAAGGTGCTGCAGACGGGAGGCATTGTGGAAGGCCTGCGGAGAAAGGTCTTTAATCTGGTTGTGGCTCATGTGGAGGGCCTCGAGGTGCGGGAGGGCAGCCAGCCAGCGGTCGCGGAGCTGGGTGAGGGCGTTGTGGCTGAGATCCAGCGTGGTCGCGGTGCGGGGCAGCGCGTGGGGGACCTGCTGCAGCAGCTGCCGGCTGCAGCTCAGGAGGTCGGCCGTGCAGATGCAAACAGCTGGGCATCCGCGGGGCGTGGGCGACGTACGGACAGCACGGCCACGAGCGCACAGCTCGAGGAGCAGCAGCAGCTTTGCCAGCCACTTCCAGAGAGGGTCCCCAGGCGCCCACACAGCCATTGCGCAGGGCAGGCCAGCAGCAGGGGCTGAGCTGCCACAGAGGCAAATGCAGGCTGGACAAAGACTCGCTGGAGAAAATAAATAGAGAAAATATACTCTGCTCCCCCTGGGATCCCCCTGTGCTGTCGGGGAGGGGAGGACTCTACCAAGCGCTCACAGATGCCGCTCTGCAGCAGGGCAAGGACCCCGCTTCCAGCAGTGGGGCTTGAAAAGAGTTAAAGGGCAGCATCGCCCTGCCCAGCTTTCCCGCGGCTCATGCAGTGCTGCCGTGTACCTGTGCTCCGGCTGGCTGCGTGCTGCCCGGCACCTGGGCGCAGAGGGCTGGATGAGTGCTGGCGTCAGGCATCAGAGGAGCAGCAGGGCCACCGCTCCGGGCTGCGATGCTCCAGCGTGTTGGGGCAGTTTGCAGGGGGCTGCAAAAGCCTCCCTGCCTCCAGGAGCTGCACAGCTCAGGAGTGCAAAGTTTCTGAGCACTCGGCTCATGGTTGAGCACTGCCGCGGTGCATCACCCCGCGATGGCCCACAGCCCAGGGCGGAGGAGCAGCAACAGCAGCTTTGGACCCAGGCGACCCCCGTGCGGTGGCCGGTTCCTTCCTGCCCAGCATCTCCCGGAGAGCTGGACTCGCTGCTCTGCGTGCGGCCCCGCTCCTGCCTCTATTTACGGGCTGGCTGGGAGCAGCGTGTGGGCCGGGCAGGATCCCATTGGTCCCGGCGCGGGGAGTGGTGGCCGCGGTGGCCGCGGCTGGGCAGTTTTGCACGGCGCGGCCCTCCCTTGCTGTCCCGCTGGTGGGCAGAGCGATGCGCAGCCGGGCCGGTGCTGGCGGAGGGTTGGTGGCTGGTCTCCCGGGGGGGCTCGGGGCTGCTTCTCTGACCCTCCAGCCTCGGCAGTGCGCAGCCTCCAGCCCTCACGATTGATAACGGCAACTTCAAAGGAGCGTAATTTGTAATGCAGGCGTGGCGGATGCTCTAAGCCAGCTAAAATCGCAGTATCAGCCTCTGGCAGAAGGCCAGGAACAAAAAAAAAAAAAAAAACAAAAAAACCCTTCCCTCATCATCACCTCCGAGACCCTCTGGGGTATGATCTCGCCCCTTCCCAGCCTTGGGGGGGGGGGGGGATGGTGTGGGGTCTGGGGGCTTTCTGGCAGTCCCCACCCCCCCCCCCCAAGCCTGCCTAGAACCCCATCCATATTCTCTCACCCCTTGCATCCCAGTCACCCCCTACTCAATCCGGCAGGGAGCCCCCTCGGCTGGGGCGGCTCAACCCGGGGGGCCACGGCCAAGGCCACGTTGGCCGGAGGAGGCTGAGCCCGGCGGTGCCCTGCGGAGAAGGAGGTGCTGCGAGCCAGGGCTGCCGGCGGGGATGGGGTTGGGAGCATGGTGAAGGACGTACAGGAATGTCATTGCCCAGAGCCCGGGCTCTTTTAGTGGGAAGTGGAAAGCTGGGCTGGGGAATTGGTTTCCATTAGGGCAGCAAATGGCTAATTTGGCTGCTGCGGCTGCAGCAAACCCGGAGGCTGTTAACCTGCTGCTCCCCGGCATGGGCTGAGACTGCGCCTGCTCCTGCGGCCTCTCCCTTGCCCCCTGCGTGGCTAGGGCTACCCTGGCCATGGCTCGCACCACGGCTGCTCCGCTTGCCCGAGGGCTGGCCACGGTGCTGGCTTTGCTCCTTGCCGGGGCCTGCAGCTGGGGAGGCACTGGGCTGCTGCTGCTGCGTGATGGAGCTGCAGGTCCCCAAGCCACACACCCCCCCCCCCCCCCCCCCCAAAATCACCACCATCCCTGCTGGTGCAGAGCTGGGGGCTTTCCTCACCGCTGCCACCCCATGGCTGGAGTGGACATGTTTCCCAAGAAAGGTGCCTTCATCCAGCCTGGCTGTCCCTGCTGAAGCTTGCAGTTGAGAGCCACCAATGCGCCCTCCTAACAGCATAGGACAGGCCCCCGCTTGCCTTGGGGGGGCACCTCGACCGGTCACGGAGGTGTGGGCGGCCACGAA
Organism: Dromaius novaehollandiae; assembly: GCF_036370855.1. Taxonomy (NCBI): domain Eukaryota; kingdom Metazoa; phylum Chordata; class Aves; order Casuariiformes; family Dromaiidae; genus Dromaius; species Dromaius novaehollandiae. Next base: position 1,280,340 of record NC_088109.1, read on the forward strand.
CCCTGGCATGAGGCTGCTGCGCTGCCCGCCGGCACTTGGGGCCAGCTCTCCTTTTACCCTTGATGGGGCCGGGGGGGGGGGGGGGGGGGGGGGGGCTGTGCTGCGATGCAAGGGAGGCTGGCTGCTTCGGCTGCCTTGCAGCTTGACCCAGGCACCTGGACACAAGGGATGCAGGCTCAGCACGCACTGATGCATGGTCTCAATCCTGCCAGAGGCCTCTAAAGCCTCCCGGCAGGGCGGAGGAGGAGAGCGGCTGCTCTTGGGGCTCGTTCGGCCACGTTGGAGCGTGCTCTCCACGCTAGGTGCTGTGGGAAGCAGGGGGGCTCCAGACTCGGCGCACTGCCTGCCACCCAGGCAGCTCCGCAGGCAGCACGACAGGGCAAAGGGGGCCTGACCCCATCTCTTTGCAGGGCTGAGCGTGCGACGGCTGTGCTGCTGGCGGACCCCTGTTTCCAGCTGCGCTCCATCCAGTACCTGCTGGGCCACGCTGAGCCTTCGGCCCTGGCAGCCGCCCCCGCAGCCGCAGAGAAGCGCCATTTCTCCCTGCACACCTGTAAGTGCTCGCCCCTGTCACCCCCACCACAGCTGGGACGGAGGGAAGCAGCTTGAGCCATCCTGGGGCTGCTGGTACACATGGGTGCCCTGCAGCCCATCCCCAGCTCAGCCCAGGGGACAGCGGGTGGATGGGCCTGCAGGTCCTCCTCTCCCCAGCTGTCCCCCAGCTGGCACTTAGGCCAGCAGGGCTGGAGCTGTCCCCAGACTTCCAGCCACTGACCCAATGCTGGGTCAGTGCCCTCATTTGTTGGCAGTTCTGCCCCTGAGCAGCATCCCTGGCTGCGTTCTCCAAGCCAGCTCCTCCGCACAAGAAGATCTTTTGCTGCAGGTGTGCACCCAAACCCGGGGCACCCTGTCCCCAGAGCTGGGATTCCCTACCCCCAAAATAGTGATCCCTGCCCCAGCTGGCTCTTGGGGGCAGCTCCGTTCCCCCCCGCCCCGTGCAGTGCCTAGTGGCCTTAGGGCAGCCCAAGGGCCATGTGCACACTCTCCCCCCCCCCCCCCCCCCGCCCAAAACTGGTTTTATCTCCACAGACACGGATTACATCAGCACGGAGGAGCTGGTGAAGGTGGACAAGATGCTGAGCCACCTGAGTGAAGAGTCCAAGCAGGCAGCTGCGACCACCCTAGTGAGTCCCCCCCCACCCCACACCAAGCATGCATGGGCCCCTCTGCACACAGCCCAGCCCCCGAGCTGGACCTGCACCCAGGGCTGCTGGGCACAATCCCCCTCCCAGCTCTCCAGCCCCAGTTCTTGCAGCCCGTGCGTCCCACCCCAGCTGAGATGAGCCATCGGGGCGGCTCTGCTCTGTTGGGTCCTGCCTTTCAGAGCTGCCCCTGCTCCCAGGGGGAGCTGCCGGGCAGCTCTGGGGTGCCCAGTTTGTCCTGCCACCTGCTAACCGCCTGGCGCTTCCCCCCAGCCTACCAGTGAGGAAGACCTGTGCCCCATCTGCTACGCACACCCCATCTCGGCCATCTTCAGACCCTGCTCCCACAAGTCATGCAAGTAAGTAGAGCCCGTGTGCGCCGGGGCCTGGTGCTCTGCTCAGGCAGCTGCTAGCCTCTAGCCCCTCACGTTTTAGGGAGAGCTCACATTGTTTTTTGCCCTCTGTCCCAGAGCCTGCATCAACCAGCACCTGATGAACAACAAGGACTGCTTCTTCTGCAAGGCCACCATCACGGGGGTGGATGATTTCACCAAGCCGTCCAGCTCGTAGCACCCAGCCCCACACCCTGGCTCCCCTGGCTCAGCGGGGTGCCCTGCAGTGCTGCACACCAGCTTCTCCCCAGAAGGTCCCGCTGCCCTGGGGTCACAGTGCCCTCACCCACCCAGGCTGCCTGCGCTGGGCAGGGCTCCCTCGGCCTGCAGGCAAGCTGGCCGCTGCCTCTGGCTGAAAGGCCAGGAGCAAGCGGAGGGCCAGGGCAGGGGGACAGGAGGAAGGGAGAGGCTGGTTCGGGGAGGCCTGATGCCGGGCTGTGGGTCCAGCATCCCCCTCTCACCCAAAGCTGAGAGAACACAAGGCCTCGTCTCCCCAGCAGCACTGCAGCGGCTGCAGCAGCACCACAAACCGCACGTGGCGAATAAGAGGCCTGGGCTCACTCCACCCCGGGCCAAGCAGGGGGCCATGGCAGGTGTGGGAAGGGCTGTGCGCTTGTGCTGTGTTCAACTCACCCCTGGACGGGGTCTGACTTCATGAAATGGAGCATTAAATTATTCTTCCTTACATAGTGCCCTGAGTAATGGGGAGGGAGATGCTGGGCCGCCTCTGGTGAATAGCCCTGGCCCTTGGGCCCTGCTCAGACGATGGTCAGAGGTAGAAGGAAATATAAATATTTAATCCAGTCAGAGCTAGTAGCCGGGGGCTGCTACATGATGATGCGCGGCTCCGGCACAGACTCGGCAATGGACTTGTGTGGCAACACGTTAGCCCCATTGAGGTAGAGCTCATCGTTCACGATAACGTCCTCGCCCAGGACTGTCACGTTCTCCATGCGAACCTGCTCAAGAAAGGCCTTGTCACGCTTGTACCCGGCCCAGGACATGGGCACCGTCACATCCACAGGTGTACGGCCCTGCCAGCCTGCAGCCTGGGGTGGTGGGAGGGAGGCGGGAGGTTTAAGAGCTGAGCTCTGCTCCCTTCTCAGGGTGCTGCAGCCCTCTCACTTACCCACTGCCCCACAGAACAGCTCCAACCCACGATGCAGGATTCCAGCCAGGAGTGGGAACGGATCCGGGCCCCCTTCAGCACTGTGCAGCGCTTGATGCGCACGCCATCCTCTACCACCACGCCAGCCCCAATCGTCACGTTGGGGCCGATGATGCAGTTTGCCCCGATCTTGGCACTAGGGTCCTGGAAGGAAGAGGAGATGTGCTGGGGCCAGGCATGCAGCCAGGGCGCTCTGCTTAGGCCCAGCACTGCTCAGTGTGTGCTGAAGCCTTGGGGACAGGCACAGTGACAGGAAGGTGCAGCTTAAGGGTTGCAGTGAGGATGGCAGCAGCCACCTGGCCCTACTGGAAGGGACAGAGAGAGGCCATAAAACATGGTCTAAGGCCAGCAATGGGCTAGCACTTACCACCAGCACGTTCCCTACGATACCAGGCCCCGAATGCAGCCTTTCGGGATGCTGGGCCCGCAGTGCCTGCAGGTACATGCACATGCCCGTGAGGAAGTCCTTTGGCTGCCCAATGTCCATCCAGAAGCCTACGGGGACAGAGTCATGGTGACAGCTTCCAGCCCAGGGGCAGCAGTGCAGGCAGGACTCCCCCGTGCAGCCCACGCTACGGGCAGGACCTTACCCTGCAGTTCCATGGCGTAGAGCTGCCCATCCTGCGCCATGGCCGGGAAGATCTCCTTCTCAATGGAGGTGGGCCGCAGCTGGGGGGGACATTTCACAGGGCTGAGCGGGGGACGCAGCTCCGGCATTCTGGCCCAGCCCAGCCCCCGGCCCCTACCTGGATGCGGCGCAGGATGCCAGGACTGAAGATGTAGAGGCCGGCATTGATCTTGTTGGACACAAAGACACGCGGCTTCTCCACGAAGCGGCAGATGCGGCCGGTCTCTGGCTCGCTCACCACCACACCGTACTTGGCTGGCTCCTCCACGCGGGTCACGGCCAGCGAGCCCTCGCCACCGTGGTGCCGGTGGAAACGGGCCAGAGCCGCGAAGGGGAACTCGCAGATCACGTCGCTGTTGAGGACAAAGAAGGGCTCCCCGTCCTCGGCCAGCAGGTCCCGCGCCAGCGCGAGCGGCCCCGCTACCGTGGCCCGTGAGTGACGGCACACGGCCCGGGGTCAGCTCCGGCCATGGGTCCTCCTGCCGCTACCCGTGCCGGTGTCCCTGTCCCCCTACCCAAGCCCATCCCAGTCCCCGAGCCTGGCCCAGCTCCGGTGGCTCCGATCCTACCGGTGCTTGTGCAGTGTCCCACCGCCCTGGTGTCCCCGGTGGTGTCCCGCTCTGCAGCCCCGTGTCTCCGAGTGCCCCACGTCCCCGCAGTGCCCCGGCCCCCCGGCCCGGCCCGCAGGTCCCGGCGCCCTACCTGTGCCCAGCGGCTCCTTCTCGTGGGACAGGGAGATGCGGATGCCGAGCTGCGGGGCACAGAGCGGCCGCGTGAGGGCCCCGCGCCCGGGGCCGGCGCCGCGCCGGCGCCGCGCCCGGGGCCGCCCTTACCCGCTGCTCCTGCTCCCGCATGGCGGCCTCCAGCGCCTCCGACATGTAGCTCACGGCCAGCACGACATGGCTGACGCCGGCCTGCGGGACGGAGCGCGGGTCAGCCGGCGCCGCGGCCCCCCGCCGCCCCCGCCCCGCCCCGCCCCGGCGCGCACCTGCCGCAGCGCCTCGAGCTGGTGCAGCAGCAGCGCCTTGTTGCAGAACTCCACCAGCGGCTTCGGCGTGCTCAGCGTCAGCGGCCGCAGCCGCGTCCCGTAGCCGCCCACCAGGATCAGCGCCCGCATCCCCCGCCGCCGCGGCAACCGCCACGTCAGGGCGGCGCGCGCCTCGCGCGTCACGGCCCGCGCCGCCGCGTCACGGCCCCGCCCCGGCCGGGGAGGGCAGCGGAGGCCCCGGCCGATCCCGCCGCCTCGGGGCCGCGCGCTCCCGCCCTCACCCCCAGCGCAGCCCCCTGCTCCGCCCCAGCGCGGGGCAGCGGCAGGCCAGGACAGCGTGGCTCCCCCCCGCCCGACGCCCCTGGACGGTAGCTCTTCCTGGGGGCCGGGGCTTTCGCGCGTGTTAGAAACACCACGCACAGCCGTAGCAGGGGCTGGAGGCGCTACCAAGCAGCACGGGGGATTTACCTGAGGTAGCGCCAAAAGGAGGGAGGGTTGCGGTGATGAGCCTGAGCCTCTCCAGCCCCTGTCCCCACGGGGAGGGCAGACTGAGGTGCTCCCCACAGATACTTAAAACCTTAGCTACAAGTCCTGCATGTGTCATCTCCTCCCAGGCCAGCGAGCAGCCTTGCCCACAGAGGCAGGAGGCCAACGGTCACAGCCCGCAAAAGGGCTACAGGCATTTCAGTGAGCCATGAGTCTTATTCGGGGGGGAAAAAAAGCTGAGAACAGCAGCAAAACTAGGGATAGCCGCTGCCCTGGAACGGACACATTACCACCACCCCGGCCTCTCCAGCAGGTTTCTGCTCAGAGATCCAGGCCAGGGCTTCGGTGGGTGCCAACTTGCCTCTGTCCCCAGCCCCTCGCAGATGTACTTCAGCACCTCCAAGCGAGACCAAGAGACATGAGTTCATCTGTGCTTTATTGCAGAAGAGCAGGTCCCCCTGCACTGCTAAACAGCCATTTCTCACCCAGAGCTGGGCTGCACCACCAGCTCCATGGCTGCTCTCAGTGCAAAGGAAATGAGACAGACTCGCCACCTTCCGTAACGCTGTTTCATTGCTCTCCTCAGCTTTTCCCAGGCTATTCCAGCTTCTCCTGCCCCACCAAGGAGTGCAATGATTGTGATTACCTACAAGTGGGAAGCAAAACAGGTAACTGTACACTAAACCAGACAACAAACACAAGCACCTACAAAATTTAAACCATCCGCAGGTCTGCCATCCAGCCCAAGACCTCTCGAGACAATGTGGAAGGCAAGGTCCCAAGCCCATTCAAGCATGTCCTCTTGCGTGGAAGCTTGGAGGACTTATTGCTACCAGAGAAGGCTGTGCTTTATGATCACACCACGTGGAAATGCAGTAATGCCACAACACGGACGAAAACAGATCCTTTAATTTTTTTTTTTTTTTTTTTTGGTTCTCCGTGAAACACAAACAGGGTGATTACTCATGTAAAAACAAACCGTTTCCAAGGCTATTTACAAGCTGTGGAACTCTCATCTCAATGGTCCAAAGGGAATCCGAAAGGCAGCTCCAAAGGAGCACAGGAAGCATGCTGCGTCCCCTCCCATCTCACCTCTACCAAAGATGCTGCACCCAGAAAACACACGCTCCCTTACGGTCCAGCCTGGCTTCTTCAGTCTGAATGGGGAGAACATGCCCTGGGGGGAAGGGATGTGACACTGAACTAAACCCAAGATACATCACGCACGCAGAAGCCAAAAGGAGCAGCACAGTTACAGTTTCGGTGCTAGGACTGCCATGGGGGAGGAGTGAGCCTCAAGAGGCTTTTGGAGGGCAGTAAGTGCAACAAGCACCTATGACTGCAATAAGTGGCAAAAGGGAATGCTGAAAAATCAGTATTTGCACTACGTGGAGGTGTTCCCTCAGAAGGGAATGCCCTGCTCGCCCTGCCTTCCCCTGGGCAAAACGAGGCGAGGACATTAATGCAGATGGCTGCAATGCATGAACCTGCCCTCTCACTGCACTAGGGTCAGGCAGAGCCAAGGACGTTAATGTGGCTTTTCTAGTGGCATCTTTTATTCCAGCTGTTTGAACACTTCACTCCCTCTTGCAAACCTTCCTCCTGAAAATCGCGGGAGCCCTGCCTTGCTGTGCAGCTGCTCACAGAAGTAACGAAGAAGTGACCTAGCAAAGGGAAGAGTGGCGCAAATAAGCATCCTCATCCAGAAGGCTGGAGGGGACCAGCAGCTTTCACACAGCTGGGCAACAGGCAGAGGTATGTTTTAGGACAAAACCTAGCAGGTCCCCTGCCCCTTCCCACATCCAGCGCCTCAAACCTCCACCTGCTGCAGCAGTCACAGCTGGTGGTGACCTGAGCACAAACAGACCCACCAAGCAGACTGCCCACACACAAAGCCTGTACGCATGCTACATGCAGGGCAAGTATTCTCCAAAAGACGCTTTCCTGAATGAAAAAAATCCTGGCTTTGCAGATACCCAGGTAAAGTTTCTCAGCCAGTCACTGTAATGTCATGGAACAAGCCAGAATGACACCACAGAAGGAGCAACGAGGGAGTACCAGCACAGAAACACACTTGGGTGCTGCAGACCTGGGGCACAGCTAAGCTCAGCACAACCAGGCCAGTGTAATGCCCTCCTCAAGGGAAGCCGATGAGTGAAGCACCAGCCACGGGAGCTAGGCCGGGCAGCAACGCGTGCCCCAGCTTGTCACCTCTTCCATCCACAAAGGGATTATTTTGGGGAAAGACTGACTTCAGTAAAGCTTAAGCAGTCAAGAGACAACAATCACCACTCAGCCAAGGTCCCCCTTGCTCACCCACCCCACTGGACAGTCTCAGGGGCAAGAACAGGGGTTTGGCACTAACCCTCAGCCTTCTCTTTCGCTATCCCAGTGCAAGGACTGGTCAGAAGAGCCCAGCTCCAGGAAGAGGACGGTCTCGGCTGCAGTACCTCAGCTCTGTGTCGCTAGGGAGAAACTTGCCAACAATCTGCGAGACAAACATTACACAAGGGGAAAGACTGAAATGGTCCAAAATGCCCCACTGCGCTGCTGGGGTCACATTAACTTGCTACAGATACTATTGCTAGCCCATGAGCTGAGTTCTTGCTTGTCAGTGGTCCAAGGCAGAGTTACTCTCGCAGAGCCCCCGTGCTTGCCTGCATGCAGGCCTGCCTGTGCCACCCCACCCCCTGGAGCTGCACAAGATGGCAGGGGAGGCGAGCAGGCCCCGGGCTCGAGCGCAACTCAAAGCGCGTGGCACTTCCTCCCTGCCACAGCTCTGCCACAGGTTGCATTTGGTCACGCTGGGGGTTGATTATTCACAGTGCCCAAACATAAGAAAAAGGCAGCATCAGAAGCAGAGCCCCTGGCTGGCAATGCCCAGGGCAGAGCTAGAGACACCAAACACTAACACGCAGAGCGGCACAAGTGCACTGCTCGCTGTCAGCCCCACAGATGCTGCTGACTTTTACTCAAGCACCCTTTCCAGATCATCCAGGAGAGTTTCTTCAAGCTAAAAGCTCTCCTGGGGGCTCCTGAGGCAAGAGGCTCCCCAAGCCAGAGCTCCAGCCCTCTCCAGCCCCCTGAAGAGCCCTGCTCTCTCCTGCTTTCTCTTCCCTATGTCCAGGTCCTCCCTCCAGAACGCACACGCGACGAGCGAAGCCCCAGGACGCCCAGGGCCCAGCAGGTATCTATGGAGTCTCCTCCAGAAGGCAGAGCTAGTGCGGTCAAAGCCATCTGGTAGGCATGAGGAGCTCTTCCATCCTGCCTCCCCTTAGCTCTTCTATCCAAGTACATTTAAAAACAATGGAGCAATACAATTGTTTAAAACCAAAGTTGTCTGCTTTCTCCTGTGGCAGTAGGTGGTCTTATTTGCTCCTGCCACCAGGACAAGAATGAGAGGCTGTAGCCCAAAGCTACTGGTTTTCCTCACGCATCTGTTCCATGATGTTGATGAGGCTTTCCAGCCCAAATACATAACCCACATCAGGTCCATCATGCACAGTGGGGTCATCACGAAAGCCTTTGAACGTGCTGTGTGCAAAGTCAATCATACGCACATCCACCTTGGGCTGGGCCAAGGAGCTGGGCTCTGTGCTGCTGCCATCCTGAAGGCTCTCAGGGAGAGAGCTGTCTACCCGCTTGAGGCGCATCTCTGCCCGGCGCTCCACAAACATCCCTGCCCTGCTGTCTTTCCCATCGTAAATGATGAGAAGGGAGCTGGAGTAGAAGCGGTAGGAGGCCTGTCTCTCCAAAACCACCTTCAGACTTCGGAGTTTGGCGAGGACAGGCTCAAAGAGGTCCTTGCGCAGCTCTAGGCCATTGTGGAGATACTGATAGAGGGCATTGCGGAAGCCCTCGATGGAAAGACCGCGTCCATAGTATTTATTCCTGCATAAGTAATGCCCTGTGTCCAGCTGATAGACCTAGAAGGCCAAAGGAAATACACATCAAATAGGAAGGACAAGTTAAGCCAATATACAGATAACCTAGAGCCGTCTTGTACTGACAGGACAAAGGGAGCTTCTTACATCACCACCACCGCTCCCAAGAGTGAGTAGGAAACAGCTTTGCCTGTTCCTTGAATCCCCAAGCACCTTACGGGTGCATCCCATGGGCACGTTGCTCGCCACAACCAACGTGTCCAAGAACCGCTTCCCTCCCAGGAGGCCCAAAGGGCAGCTCATCAGTCTGAGCGTCCCCAAGAAATATGACACAACAGGCCCTGAGGCTTAAAAAGCTGAGTTCTGTGGCAATTCAGATAATCCTTCAGCAGTGAGGGCTGCCTGGATCTATTATGGTCATGTGCCATATATTAATGAGGGGCCCTGATTGCTTCAGAGCCTATGGGCAGGGATCTGCATTACAAAATATTTCTGCAGGCAGGGAAAGGAGCAACTGTATTCTACAACAGCACGACAGGCAAATCCTTCTGTTCCGGGACTAACCACAAGAAAAGAGGAACTTGTAAGCTCCCAGTACAGAAGCAAATGTCAGATGCTGCTGAAACTGAGACACTCCCCGCCTTGCTGGGTATTGCTATTCTAGCTAAACACTAAACCTCAGAAACACAGGCCTGCTAGATTTTATTTGCAAACCCAAAATTCTCAGTGTAGAAAACAGCTTTGGATAAAAGCAGGCGCTGTCTTTATTGTAGGCTTAGAAATGAATACAAAAAGCATGTACCATGAACACTGGTGTACTTACCTGAAGTGGGAAGACTCGTGTAATTCATGCTCAGCAGAAAGCACTTTACTAGAAGCTCTAATGGGGCTGGAAAAAGGAATGTGCAGCACATGGACCCTTGGGGATCCCTACCTGCATCCCACACACGCGCACACCCAAGGTGGCAGAAGTACTCTGTTCACACTTCTTCATCTGCCGAGCAGCCTTCTCCTCAGAGGCATCATCTCCGTGCTGTCTGGTCCCCATCTTCAGATCAAGTACACAGGGAAACTTGAAATGATGCACCACATTCTCCAGCAAAAGGAACTCTGGGAGACCGTCAAGGAGAGCTCATCTGTCAGAGATGCTGCTCCTCAGGGCTACAACAGGAACCTGGGCATTCTTGACTGAATCATGAGACAGAGTAGGGCAACAAACAAATAGGAACTGAAGAACAGACAGAAGAAACTGGGTTTTATCCTTTTCTTTATCCTCCCAAACAAACAGCAGTAGTACACAGGTTTCAACACACTTAGAAGTTAAGAAATTAGACTAGAATATGGAATGCCTAGCACTAAGTAAGGAGATCACACAACAGGCATACTGGACACTCAGCAGGAAGAAGGCAAGGAACAGAACACTGCTGTCAGAAAGACATAGTATGGCCAGTAAGAACTGGTAACAAATTAAGGGAGAGCTTACAAATCAAATCAGATAATTTAACCATATTGATAAAGAACACAGAATCCCCATCGACTAAAACTCAAGGCTCAAGTAATAGCAACAGTACTGTTATTACTGGCCTGATCAGAAGAGCAGCATTAACTGACACACTAGGGGAAACTGCAGAAGCTACAAAGGCAAGAAACCTAACAGTAACAGGAGTCTTCAATTACCACCACACACAGTGGGCAAACCTTACCTTGTGCACCACGCTGAGAACAAACCTGAGGCAATCAATGCCCATGCACGGAGCAGCTCATCCCAAAGGGGAAAAAAATAACCATTAACTTTGCCCTGACTAGCACTGCAGGACATGGTTCAATTCATTACTCTGAAATGGCAACCGCGGCATAGCTGGATTAAACTTGCAGGGAAGTTTAATCTGCACAAAAGCCAAGGAAGTTTACCAAAAATTGTGTTTGGTTTTGAAAGAGGAACTACGTAAAAAAAAAAAAAAAGGGAATGTTCAAAGGAAGACTGATGGACACCTAAAAAAGAATTACATCTCTGCAAGCGCTGTGGACACTACTTAAAATCTGCAGGTTCAAAACACACATTTGAGAATGGGAAAAGGGAAGCCTACGCATTTAAAATGAGGCAGAAGGGAAAAAAAGCTATTAAAAGCAAGGTTGCCTCTGCGTGAGGAAAACAGAATTAAGCTCTGGTAGGTGAAAGGTGAAAACACAAGCTGGCAAGTCAAACAAATGTATGAGCAGTAATTCAGTAAGGCACAGAAAAGAGTAACAAATCCTTTTTCAACCACGTGAGGAAGCCATTCAGACTGTCTAAAGGGTTTAAAGACTATCAAAGAATAAAACAAGCTATCAGGATAATAAAAATTTAAAAATCAAAATAAAAGGGAGACCCTAAGAAGAAAACCAGGATGAAAGCCTTGCTTCTGCATTTACTGGAGAAGAGCTTTGAGGGATCTCCATGCCAGAACTCTTTCCTGAGTTCAGAGAACTGTCTCAAACTCAAGTGCCAACAGAAGAGGTCACATGTCCAACAGACAAAGAGTAACAAGTCACGAGGACTGGATGGTCTCACCCAAGAGTCCTGAAGGACTCAAGGCAGAAATACTTGAATTAAATGGAACGTGTAACACATTTAAAACTGCCTTAGTACCACGAGATAAAGGAGGCTACTGCAGCACTGATTTTGAGAGATACGGGGAACTACAGACTGATATAAGTGTACCAAACAGCTGAGCAGGAAACTGTAATAAAGAACAGTTAGCAGAAACATGGATAAATATGATTTATCAGGGAAGGATCAGCACACCTCTTGTAAAAGAAAGTCATAGCTCACAAATATCCTAGGGTTCTTTGGTAACTTTGACAAATGTGGGCATGAGCTGTTAGACTGATAAAAACAGCACAGATTAATCCTGAGACATCTGACATGATAAGCAGCAGATTGAGGACTCAGATCCTTGCAGAGACAAAGCAGTTAGAAGATGCAGGAAAGGAAAAGTCTGGGGATGTCTGACTGATCTCACAGCCAAAGTCACCAGTAAGGTCTCTGCGTGGAGAACCATGCTCTTCAACCAGTGATCCAGAAAAAGGGAATGAACAGTAAGATAACAACGTTTGCTGACACTACCAAGTTACTCAAGGTTCCAAAAATGAGGAACAATCATGAAAAACCCCAGACAGCCCTTATGAGGCCGACTTGGCCATTAAGCAGGCAGACAAAATTCTCTAGAGTTAACGTGAAATGATGCACATAGGAAGAAAAGAATATCCTAGCTTAACGTATAAAACAGTGGGTTTTAAGACAACTATAACCAGTTTGGAATCATATCCTGGGGTTTACAACAAGCAGTTTTCATCAAAGCATCAGTTCATTGCTGAATAGCAGCTAAAACAAAAGAGAATGCTAGGAACTATGAAGGAAAGGAGAGAGAACATCATTATACCCCTGTGGAAGTCTCTGGTTCACCAGCACCTTCAACAGTGTGCAGTTCTGGTCACCATCTCAAGAAAGATACAGTGGAACTGGAACAGACCCAGAAAAGGTGACAAGGACAATCACAGGTACAGAACAGCTCCTCCCAAGCAATCAGTAAACAAGCTATACCTGCATCTGATGCTAGGCAAAGCCTGACACAAAAAACTCCAACAGTTTTTCTAAGTGTCAGTGTCAGACATTAGTGCCACCGTAAGGGAAGCAGGAAGGAATAATAAAGAGAAACATGTAATATAGCTTCATTTGTGCACAGGATGGGAAAGGCATATTCTCAGCATGGAAGCCAAGGGAAACATAGGCCTAGCTGCTTCCAGCAGCAAATGCGTAGCACAGCAGTGGCAATCTGATGCACTCAGTTCCACTTTCCAAAGGATACTATAGAGTTTTCGGTCCTTGGACTCCGATCGCATGCGGCTCAGCTGCTGCTTATGACAGCGCAGGCTCCAGGGGTTGTAGCTGATCTTTTCAGAGCTCAGACCGCTGTTCCCATCCAACATCTGAAATGGAACATCTGAATGGATGTGCAAGTCCACTCTGGGACTCTTCGTTTCCTGGATGCTGCTGATACAAAGAACAGAACAAGCTTGCCTGTTAGGATCTATATATTCTCCAGAGGGTTACAACAATTGCACGCAAATCCACCTCTTGCACAGGACTGTCTCCTGTCCCTTCTCCTGCTGCGCACTTCACACAATATAAACCTGCCAGCTTCCTAACAGCAAATCCTCGCTTACACGCTAGGCTGAGGAACCGTGCTCAAGGGTGCTGTCTATCTAATATCTGTGCTAGGTTGTACTGTACTTGACAAAATAAGCAGGAACATCTCCTCTTCCTCAGCGAGTTCATGCTGCAGTGATGAGGCAAAGACCTGCATTCTAGGTACCCCTGGAAGAAACCTCTGGATTGGTGACCAGATGGAGTTGAAGAGTGTTTGAAACATCTCCACATGCTTTAAAGAAAAAAAGGAGAAGTCTGGGTGGTTTTTATGTGGGTTCATTTTTCCATGAGTGGGAAATCCTTGCTCTTGTGTATTGGTCAGCACACGTGAAAGGATTCACCATCTTGTCCAGCACAGTTTTGACTGTGAAAGGTGAATTTATTTTAGTAGCTTACCAACACAACAAGCAGAAAGAGCTGGAGTATTTACAGCTAGTCCTTTGGCTCCAAATCCAAGGCAGCCAAGGGCTATCCTGTGTCAGAAGCACTTCACTTGGACACGTTTGTCCTGAATGGGACAAAACTCCCAACAAGGTTTGCAGTGCCATAGTCTGTGCAGTACCCTGGGCTAGCAAGTGCAAGACAGCCAAGCTATTGTGCAGAAGCACAAAATACGCTCAGTGAAGAAAGCACTAGAGCTGAAAGGGGATAAGAAACCGTGCACTCGCTACGTTTTCATTGGGCCCCAAAGCTTTTACCTTTCAGTGCCATCACTGGCCAGGCCAGGTTTTTCCTCCTTGTGCTCAGTGCCGCTGCTTGATCGATGAAGGCTCCGACGCGAGTGCTTGCGTCGCGGCTGGTCCCTCTCTGGCATATCGTCGTGTTCCAAAGCCTCGTTCTCCACGTAAGGATATGCCACCAGGTTAATGTAGCCATCACTGTCTCCCTCAAAACAGACAGACACCACACCTGCCAGAAAGAAGTGACACATCAGCCATTCGCAACAGTTATTTCCCAGGGAAGGGAACACACAGTCAGCAGCATCCAAACGTACAACAGGACAGAGGACAAAAAAAAAAGAGAGATCAGAAGGCAGCAAAGCAAATCCAGAACAATGAAAAGAGGTTAAAGAACACAAGGGGAAAACTCAAACACTGTTAACGGCACAAAGGAGAAATCCCTTGAGCAGTGCCTTATGTCACTACCTGAGCAAACAGCCAGCAGGGGTGGGGAAAGCTGTGCTTTACTTCCTGTGGATGGCACATTTCAAAACACAGGGCTTTTAGCCCAGTGCCCTAACAACTTACTGAGCTGTGTAAGTGAAAGTGCAGCTGCTGTTCTGAGAGAAGTGATTATTCTCCTCTCTTCAGTCCTGCAGCCCCAAGTGCGAAAGAGATGTCAAACTGGAGAAAGTCAAGTGTAGGCTACCAAGATGATGAGGGGGCTGAAGCATATGAAATATGTATGTAGCTCATTCAGGTAAGTATGCCCAGCAGAACTGCTCCTGCTGTCTACAAGGACATCCCTTGCCAGAGAGGAGTGTGCTTTCTCCACAAAAAAAAAAAAGAGTTCTCCAGCATCTGAGTTTGAAGTATAGAGTTTTAAGGCTTAGGTGACAAGTGCTGCTTTGTACCTTAAGTCAGCCAGTCTCACAAAGAGGGATCTGCAAGGTCCCAGGGGTTCCCAGTGATAGGAATAGGAGATCATGGAAGCAAAACTACCTCAGCTAGGTGCAAGCAAGCAGGACCATCTTTGTCCTGTCCAGTTTTACCTTCTGAAGGCTCCTGGAAAACAGCACAGTCCAAGGGAAGGTATAGATCTTTCACAGCACAGACTCTGAAGATATCTAACCAGCCAGCCATGGAGCAGAACAGCCAGCACTTCCCATTAGAGTTGACATCATCATCTTTGGGACTCCCCCGGCCCTGAAAATGAGGCTATCAGCCCATCTCCTAATTTGAAATGATAAAGTCTTTCATTAGCTTGTCACCAGTCTCAGACAGCTGCCAGAAGTATCCAATGCTAGATGCACTGAATCCAAAGATTCTGACAAAAGTGAGGAAGCCTTACACTGCTCAGCTGATGCAGGCCATCATGCTATCATCCTCTTTTGTTATCTGCACATGACGCTAACACAGGCTGGGAAAGCTCAACAGGGGTTCAGAGCAGTTCAGGACTCCAGTGTGTCACTACGTAAAACGCCAGTCCAAGTGCTCTGGCTACTTGGCCATGTTCCTCAACCCACCCTGACGAAAAGGCAGTCTTAGAATAATATCTCAATGTTCAAACAGCCACTTCCCTCTCCAAGAATAGTAGGGAAAGTTGCTGGTACTAGCAGGAATCTGCACTGTAGGATTCACAGATGAAATCTCACATTGGGGTGGAGGGACATGTGACATACCTTCAGGCTACCAGGAAGGTCCTCACTATGCGACAACAGGCTTCCATCTGGATTATTAGCTTCATTAGTTTTAATCATATCTCCCAAGGAAGGCCTGACATCACATCAATTCCGGTAACCGCACAGGCTCTCCGATGGGTCGCCAAAGCACCATATGGCCCAAGAGTGGCTTGAGGATACAAAAGGACCCGTCTGTTCAAGATGGTATCTTCCATCCGCAATCTGCCTACACACCCAGGTAAGCTGACACTGCTTCGAGACCTTCAGGCTGCGTGCGGATCAAATGGCAAGACCCGGAGCAGATGGTGGTCCCAGCTGTCTGCGAAGCACAGTCCTGCCAGAGCCATGCTGCGACAAAGCAGCAGAGGGAATCCGAACACCAAGAGCGATCCAGAACGCTACCTGCCACCATCACCATCCTGAATCTGAACATATGGCCAGAGGTATATTGAGCTTTCTAAAGATAAGGACAAGCTGCCACCCTCCTACAAGGACAGAGACACTGGAATTTTCCATTCCTTTGATGTGGCTGGGAACAAGGGCTTCACCTCAGTGCTGAGGAAGAAACGCTTCCTGCTTCAGCAGCTTTCTGATACGGGGCAGTAAAAGAGATGGGATGAAGAAGCAGTAAGTTACCAGACTGGAATGTGCAAATGCTCAGTATATTTATGACTAACTTCATGTGCTCAAGGTCAATTGCCACAGCAATAAGTGATAACACATCTATAACCTGAAGCTGCAGACTACAACCATCACTTTAGATTTAGAAAAAGCAGCATATTAAACTCTGGATGCCTGCACAAAAAGACATCCTCCTTTCCAAAAGCTCCTATCAAATTGCTAGCTTGCAGAAGAGGAAGAATTAAAAAGTTAAAATCAGACAAAAAGACAGAAACATATCAGTAGGTCCAGGAAAATGAGAGAGCAGGCCCATGAAACAGGTATCTCCATCCTGAAGTAGCAACAGGCCTCACCTTTGTACTCAGGTGTGAACTCCTTCATTTCCGGGGGCAGAGATTCATAGAAGCGCTGTTCTCTGGTAATTAGGGGCTTGCAGACAGTATGGTCGTCATAGCGCATCATGCTGCTGTGGCCACCAACCTGGTGAATGAAAGGCTCCAGCAGGACCCCTCGGTCTCCGGATCGAGTGGCATTCTTGCCATACTTGCCCACTTCCATGGTTTGACAAACACACATTGCGTTGGGCACCAGTTGCACTCTTGGAGCATGGGGAGAGCCACATGGGCTGGGAGGGGCAGCTTGGCAAGTGACAGACAGCCAACAGCTAAGAAATTCTGGCAATTTGCTTCCTTATGATGATCTGAAAAAGAAAAGGAGATTCCTGTGAGTGTAAGACCACTTGCATCCACTCCCTATTTCCTAAGAAAAGTTTTTGGTATTTATTTATATCCATAACTGCTCCTTTTCCATTCTCGATTTACATCCTTCTTGTTCTAGCATGCTCTTCACCACCTCTTTCATCTTGTAAGTAAACACACACTAATTTGGAGGCAGTTTCATCTAGAGTTTCTCCAGTAGGATTGATAAGAGACAGGGAAAGAAGGAACTGTCAATATTTTGAGCCTCCCATCTTTAGAAAATACTAGTTCCTTACTTCAGTTCATTTTATCAGTAAGGCAAAGTGATAATGGAGCACAAATTGTGAGCTACACCACAATTAAAACCAAGCCAACATCTGCCCATCAGTAATGGTGACAACTAACCCAAGCAGAACAAACACCTTTCAAGAATCTGAATCCCGCTCCTTGTGCCTTTGCATTTTTAAGATCTAAATAACTAAATTCCTGTTCACCTCCCACCATAACACTGTTTCTTCTTCTTCTCACTCCTCTCTTTTCAAGGCAGGAAAGATTCCTGCAATAAGTGGGCAACAGTCACTGTCATTGTGTATATGCAAAATCCAAACGTATTCCCCTTGGATTCTTTTATTACTGCAAGTCCTTCAGGACAGCAGCTATTTCCTGCTGCTTTTATAGCACCTACTTGTGCAATAGACCCATGATTTCTAGCAGTATGCAAGAGAGATTGCTAAATCTAAATGAGATTAAAAGGGCTTTGGAGAAGACAGTTGCCCTTCTAATGTCTGTAAGGTGCCTAGCACAGCCATAGGCTTATGGAAAACTAAAGTTCATCTTCTCTCCGTATGATTTGCTCTTTCCAGCTTAGTTCATAGCTGTTCCTGAGGCTGCCGGGGAAAACAGAGCACAGGATTTCTTCACAGTGATAAGTTTTCCAAGTTCTTTGGTACACAAACCATACGGCAATTAGTTTCTGAATTCATCAAATCTCTGGTTTCTTAGCACAGCCACACCTGAGGGCAATATAATTAAAGCCTGATGGATCTCACAGGCCTGAGCAAGGGACATGGTCTGGGCTGTTCCTCATTTGGCCACAGGATGTCTCTGAAACTACACAACACTGCAGATGGGTGGGAAGTCCCAGGATGAAGACGGGCTCTTCTTCCCCCCTCCAATCCAATCATGTAAAAGGTGTGACTCAAAAAGACTGCGAAACTAGAGGTGATACTTCATAACATGTTTAAACCAATCTACCCAAAAGATCCCAGCAACAAGACAGTGCTTCTCTCCCCTTGTCTACACCTTTCTGCTCTCCCCCTCAGGCTGGATTTGGGGATTGTATGACTGTATGGTTTGGGCTGAATCATCTCACTGACCCAATGGGAAAACATTTCCTTTTACAACAGCATTCAATGAAAGAGGAAGAATATGAATATTAAGGGGGCTTTTAGGATAGGGACAGAGGGGAAAAATAGGAGGAAAAAACAAAATCAAGAACATGATGGTCCCTCTCTGTAACAACACACACTTAAATCAATCAAAGTATAATGTATCCTTCAAGGTCTCCATCTCTCAAACTCACTCAGAGCCAAAGTCATTAAGACAAAGACAACACACTCTGGGTATCTCTCCTCTCTCTCGATTGGTATATCAACATGAAGAAATTTTGGCAGCTGAGACTTCCCTAGATAGTTTTTTTTAAGCTTTAAGCTATTAAATATCTATGAACAAGCAAGGTGCCAGCACCTTGCAACAAATCAGTACTTCACAAATTTCAGACAAACACTTTGCAGACTTAAATCTCCCCAAGCTCACACAGCTTTGACTTATATTTTCTTTCCTTTTCCCAACGATTAAGGCAGAGTTTTCAGTTATTCCAAACAATGTGGGGACAAGCTTAATTTCACACCTTCCTTTAGTTTAAACTTTAGAGAGTAAGACAAAAGAGATCCATCTGTGTGATAAGAGTAAATAACATATACTCAGGACACACATATTTGATTCTCAGGTCTTCTGCTAGTCCCAGTCTTCAGCGAAAGTCGATCACAAAGTGTCTCAGGGTCTCAGTTTCCCCAGTGAGGAAAGGAAATACTATTATCCCTATTTTACAGAAGGGAGATTAATTATATTCATTAGCTTCAGACACCCATAAGATGGGGATCACAAATATCTGTACAGAACCACCTGCCAAGGCCCCTGCAGACTGTTCTTGCAATCAGAAGTGCCTCAGCTATGGGCTACAGGCAGATTTTAGCCACCGAAACAATAGATTTGAGTCCTTGGCCAACTTTCAGCAGCTTTCTTTCCTAAAGATGAACAATAACCAATAATAATCCATCTGAATTATTCTGAGGCACTCATATTGTGGAGTCCCTCAAGCCTTCTCCACTGCACAGCCTAGAGATATCTGTGACACGACTGAAGTGGTCCAAGGCCTCCTTGGAAAGTGAAAGTGAGGACAGGCTGTAACCACCGAGAAGTGTCCCAGGCTCACTGCCAACTACCGAGCTGTCCCAAAGAAAAGCAAAAAGGCAAGAAATGGGCCTTATGGACTGCTTTGTTGGTAGCCTCCCACGTTCCATTACTCTTACCCACTAGCTGAACAGAAACAGTGAGCATGTAATCAATAATCCCTGCATTTCAGGAAGGGTCAGGCAGCAGCAGCTCAGAAGATGATGATACTTCCACCAGCAAGATCCTTCGCATCTCCTCAGCCAAGCACTGAATAATTTCAGCTGGCTCCCTATTAATTTCTAGTGACCTCCACGGGAATTCGTGTACACAAAGTGGCAGTCCAGGCATGTCTGGTCCTCTGAACTATTAACAGCTCTACTCAAAGGGCAACTCAACATGACAGGTTTCAGATATGCAATCACATCTTCAAAGTAGTGACAATCACAAAGAAAACATTCTGTGGCCATGATGCGAGAGAACAATCTGGGCACCAGGCGACAGGAGAGACTCCAAACTTGGTTACCACTGCTCCACACATTCATCCATGCTCGCTAAAGAAAACAGCAATATATCCGATATTTTCCATGTACAAGTGTACGTGAGCAAATTCTTCGTGGCAAGTGTATTTCACAGACAATGTTTCTTATGAGGAAGTTATCTACAGGGCTTTCAAAAGGGATGTGTTATGTCTCAAACATACAGCTTTGAGTCAGTCTGATGAAAAACACTAAGTAAAACACTACGTGAAAAACATGGACACTACTGATAAATAAAGACAGAAGAATTCCAGCAGCTTCAAGCAATTATAAAGCAAAAAACTATTTGAAGACCTAAATATTACTCATCCTTCCTCTGTTAAACAAAGGCCAGCTAGAACAGTTGAACCAACACCTCTTGTAAAATTTAGAGTCCTTGCAATTACACTGTAAAATGTAATGCCTACCTCACACAAATCAGCTTGAGAAAGACCAGTTGATCCAAGCAGGTCCTTTGGCACTGTCCAACATTTCCATTATATAATCAAACAGCAGTAAAACATTTAGGCTAATTTAGCATCCCCCCTTCCCACACACTGATCTATAGTTAGTAAGACAGATCACTCATTTTATCAAGCCAGACTTGGGAGGGGGAAAGGGGGGAGGTTCGAGAACAGTTATCAGTGATTACAGAACAACATACTGTATCTGATATTCCATTATCCTCCCCAGCAAAAAAACTTGCCCGAAAGGGAACCGACTCTGTTGCATTTAAGTCTACACGCCTGTCAGCATATCTGCTCCAATTTGTTTCTCAACTTCATGGCTCACAGTTTCAACACTTGCTTTTTTAGCAGGGTGGGTATAAAGAATAGCAACAGACTTTTTTTTTTTTTTCCCCTCCCTTGCAGTAACACCTAAAATCTTTCCAAAGAAAGGCTAGAAAAACACAGATGAGGTAACTTTGCTCTTAAACCATGAAATGGGCTAAAGCCTGCCCTTAATACTGATGCAACAAATAGCAGGGAGCTCTTCAAGATCCAAGATCCAGCCAGAGCAGTGTTAAAAATTACTGTCCCCTGGCTGAAAACCACCCATCCTCTTACTAGACCACCAGAATCAAGTGAACGGCTAGTTGCAACCAAGGGGAACCAGATGGGGGGAGAAGAATATCCTGGACACACACACATATATACCAGTGTGCAGAAACAGAGGCCAGAAAGAACAGGAGACACTTGTATGGGATTACAGTTTTAGGCCATTTCAAACTTTGGGGCAAGACATCAGCTCTTGCAAAAATACATTAGCAAAGATGCTCCATATCAGAGAGACAGGATTGTGCGACCATTCCTCATCCACTCCATTGCAGGTTACCCCCCACGCACGTCTGTAGCTTCATGGTCACTACAAGACAGCACCAGCTTCCCAGAGAAGCGGCCGCACCCTCCGCTCACATCCAGCCTTGTACCAGCACAAGAATTCATACAGCTGCAGGACAAACTGGATCAAGACACTTACTTCTTTGCTGGCTTGGTTTCGTTCAGATCAGGCTGCCAGTGACATTCACTGTGCAATCGTACCAATGGCTGCGTTGACCCAAACACAGGGGCAGCAAGAAGACAGCAGAAATGCCTGCTTCTGCCAGGTCACAGCTATCAGAAAACCACAGCCTGAGAATGCCAGCACAGGAACAAGGGAGCAGGAAGAGCAGGAATAGCTTATTTTAGTGGAACAACTTAAGATGACAGGGAAACTAGCCTCAGAGGTGACCGAGCACTTGAGAAGATGTGGCAGAGAGTTTCACAGCAATGGGCATGAGAACTCCTGCAAACCACACCATCGTGTGGATGTTTCCAGTCTTTATAAGCTAAGTCTTGTACAGGAAAATTGGCAAAACTTCATAATGCACTGCTAAAGCTATTTTCTACCAAAAAAAACAGAGAACAAATGCTTAAGACTGTAACGTATTACATAGTGAGAAAGCTGACTGCATTAAGTACAACTGAATCGCACCTTCGTTGTAAGTAGTCTACACAAGTCCGTCTTTCCAGTATCGTCTTGCTGCAGCTCCCAGGACTGCGGCTAGCCCTCAGGATCTGCAGTGCTGGAGAGTAAGACAAACAGATGGCCACTGAGGATCTTGGAGCTGGGCCACAGGTAAGGGATAAATACTGACCTCAAGTCATGCTGACAGAAGTTGGACTTTCCCTTGATTACCCCAAAGCAGTCAACAGCGTAATACAAAACATCAGCACATCAGTCAGGAGGATGAGAGCATCTGGCCAACAGGTGCCTGATGATTGCTTGCAGTAAGCTAGAGCTAATCTCTTTCGCAACAAGCAGAAGCATCCAGCATCTGTGCTGCAAAGTCCTGTGTTTTCCTGTCATGTTGGACTGAGTGACCCAACTTCTGTGGAAGCAAATCCAGAATGAGAAGCAACCGTCTCCCACTGTACTGTGAGATAAGCTTCCCAGCACAAAAGGCTTGCTTCTCTCCTGAGCCTCCATGCTGACCTGCAGGCCTGAGACAGGTCTATCTAGTCAGCAGAAGGTGGAGACCACCCTTGGGACCTGGGCATAAAGATGAGGCCTCTCCAGGAACCTGTGACAACATCTAGGACATAACCAGAAATGTTCACATTTGGCCAGCCTGATATCCTGGAAGCTACAAACCCCCGTGTCAGAGTAAGACTTCCTAGCCTGCTTGAGCATGTAGCTTTGAACCCTGAACCTCCCCCCGCATTGTATCCAAGGCTTAAACTATTAGCAAATGCAGCCCTCCTTGGGCATAGTGTCCTAACCAAGGCAAGCATGGCTCTTAAGATGAGGACCAAACAGTAGAATACTAGCCTTGCACATAAATCAAAAGCAAAAAGCAAGCTTTAGGCAAAGCTGTTGGAGGAAAAAAAAGCAAGCTGAGAATGCTAACACTTGGGATGGTAGGGGAAGATCTGCCAGAATGGAGTACTCCATCTAAACATGACAACTGAGAGGAGAAGAACCGCTTTTAGGCACGCTCCATCACATGCCACGGACTGAAAAAAAGCAAGCTCTTTTCACCAAAACTTTTTCTATCTCAGTGACAGGGCACAAATACACCAAATGCTGGAGTATGCGGAGGGAAGGAGCCTAATCTACTTTAAGATGGAGCTTGATTAAACTTACAGAAAGGATCATATGGAAAATAAAATTAAGCTTGTAATATGAGTATTCAGGCAAACACTGCAATTCTTTCTCCTAGAGATTTGAAAGGCAACAATTTGTTTGTGCCATATTTATATCATATTAATCCCAAAACTTCAATACTTCTGCCAGTATCTCGTGAAACCAAGAATTATTTTCTCCTCTTCTGTTTCCTAAAGAAAGGACAAGAAGCCAAGCATTTTCGGCTTTTTCTGAATCAAGAGACCCTGATCTACGCGGTTTTAACTATGGCCAGGATGCCTAAACCACTCAGTAAAACCAGCATCTAGATCTGGGGTTAAAGAAGGTTTTTTCTTAGACGCCAGACTAGCATCTTCTGCCTGCAGGTGATAGCCTTCTGCTGTCACCTACACAAAGTATAGCACACTTTCAAGGAAGGATGAGATACTTAAATCCCTCGCTAGGTATCTCAACCCAAGGCACACACAATACCTGTTTTCTCACACTGGCACACTGAATTACAGCTTCTCATTTTTTATAAAAAGCTTTAGCATACAATAGGGTGCTAGAAAATGTCTGTGATGTCTGGCAACATATGGAACAGGTGCTCTGGAACATTTTGTGAACATCTGTTAGGCAGCTGTCTGCACCCAAGGGTAACTGAAGCCAGTGGCTCAGACAGCTTCTTCCAGCTTGCGTTCCTGTTCTGCACGGTGCTGGAAAGATGGCTCACTATACTCCACTACGAGTGCACACTTCCTTAAAGTAAAGGGCACCATCTCTGTTTAGAAACATTTGCCTTGATTCAAGCCTGAGAGTTTCCACAGCAGCAAGACCTCACTGAATATGTACCTTAACATGAGGTTGCTTTATCAGTACTAGCCCAGAAGATTTTCTTCCAAGCTTGTGCCCAGGAGAGCAGGGTCATCCAGTAACAGCTTTGCATTTTATAAGCGAGATGAAAATATGACACACACTGCCTAGAGAATAGCTTGGGGAAGATGAATGCTTGTGAGGCCACGTCACTCAGCCTTTTGAGTTAATTTTTGGCTTCTCTTCATCTCATTTACAAAAAGAGAAGAAAAAAGCTTGCATTGGATACAAGGTATTTTTAAACAATTCAGATGCAAACACTGTCATTTGGCACAGCTCCGAGATCCAACACAGTGAGAGAATTCATCTTCAGCAATCGCAGACCGTAAGGAATCAACCCGGCCCATCAAGGAAGGACATTTCCTGAATTGACACTAGTGAAGGGACGCATGGCAAACCCACCAGCAAGCAACTACAGCCCTAAAATCACATCGGTCCCACTGAAGAGGCTTGGCTCAAAAACTAGCTTGGGAAGAACATGCAACTCAACTTCCAGCCTGAAAAATAAGCAGAGAGAACAACTTCATCTCCTGCCTCAGAAATGTTTCAAGTTTTCATTAATGGCGGTAGTAAAGCATATTTGCTCTTCAGTCACAGATCCTGGCCTCCTCCCTAAAATGAGGCCTACATAAGTCAGCCCCTTAAGGAAATCTTGAAAGGCTACACAATCATGTAGGTAACTCCACCCAAATGCCTCCCCGCTCCACAAAGAGGACAGAACAACCATGCTATCGGAGTTGAGCGTTAGGAGGAACGCACTCATGTGGAGGAGGAAACTTTGGTGTCAGCTGTGGGTACCAAATTCTACAGCCTCAGCAGCATCACAAGTTGAGACAGATAAGCAGGTAAATGCACCACAGTAACCTGCTGCCACAAAGCCAGAGAATGTCTCAGTGCTGGTGGTGCTTATACTGAACTAGAGGACGACAGTGCCACACAGCAAGCAACTGCTGGCAGAGAAATGGAAGGTGCGATTTTGTGGTAACATGTACAGTGCTTAGCGAGATGGACTGGCAGGGGGAACTGCTCAGAGCCACAGGGGTAGCCCCACCAAACAGGCAAGAATCCACAGCGACCACTTGAGTAGCAAAGGCTCAGGGGGTAGCAAAGGCTCAGGTCTCTGGTTTGCACCAGCAGAAGGGCAAAGAAAAAAACTGGCACCTCGTAAGCAACCTCTTAGCTAGTCTTCTCCATGCTAAATAGTCCTCAGAAGTCTTCAGAGGTGCCAAGACCAGAGCCAAGAAAGTCAGTTTGGCCTAATCACCTACAGGGTAACTGCTGGCTCCAAAGCTGGAAGGATGCTGTCATCACACATTTGTGCAAGAAGCTCCAGAACTTGAGCTGCCACTCACACCCCCACACAGACTTGACAAGTAGGAACAGTCATGCTTCTTGGGCAGGCGGCCCTCAGGCTCCCAACCAGTACAAACACCTGGAACGTGGGCGGGAGGATGGGACAAGATCCTCCCAACTTGTGCAACACAAGGAAGCCATCAGTGAAGGCATCAAAATCTGGACAAGGAAAATATTTGTGCAGTAATAAAGTCAGTTTTCGGAATTGAGAGTGGCTGATAGGAACTGAAGAGAACAGCTGCTGTGCTGCTTCTCACGTGCCACTTCTCACATGCAAAGCACAGGAACCAAAGTGTGGATTTAGCAAGGGGAAAAACAACCACCTTAACCTGACTCAGGAGCAAGGCCACACACACAGACTGCACTTTCAGACTATATGCAAGGTGTCAGAGAAGAGGAAAAAGAAGAACAGCTCCTCCTTTCTTTACCCTCCACCATCTTTCAAGGAACCCTCAGAAGGAAGGGGGGGTTGGGAGGGGGCGCGGGGGAAAACAGAACACCAAAGGAAAACAAAGAGCTACCCAGCAAAGCAAAATATAAAATCTACTTGAAATTAAAAGTCAAGCAGTAAGCTTCATATACCCCTACTTTGTAAAATTACTTTTGCTGTTTTCAGAATGTGCAAAAGCATTGAATTCAGGAAGGAGAACTGGAAAAATGGCTAGAGATTCTCTAGCTCTCACACAGTGAAATGACAGTCAAGAAAATGACTTTGTCCATACAAGGAAAACATTTGTGTTGATACTTCATTGCTTTACTGCATACTCCCCCATTTAGTAAAATGATGCAGATTTGGGGGTAGAGTCAATTGGTCATCTTGGTTGCTCTTTAAAGTAATCCTCCTCAGCGAAACTATCTCAGTGCAAATTCTTGTCTTAAAAAAAAAAATCCCATCAATATTATGTTCAGACTGCTTTTGGCACTGACTGAACTAACTCAGTTTCCAATTACTCCTTCAGTTATTTCTTCAGCCCATGGTTACACAGACAATCCTTTGGACAGCTGTGCCAGCATGAGCAGCATCCTCCCAGTCCCTCTGCTGTGCTTGTACAACTGCTTGCAGCCTCTTGGTGAATCAAATTAAGGAAACGATCAAGGTTAAAAATAAACCAGCATGTTTTATATTTTTTAAGGATTACTTTTCAACGCAGGTCAGATGCCCAATCTATTGTGCAGCTGAACAAACAGTTGTTTCAGCACAAGGTGCCTGAATTGCTGATGGCTATCCTGCTGAAAGCTCATGTTTGCATTCCCCATTCACCTCTTATCTCATGGCTGCTGCAGAAGAGGATTAATTACTAAACTGAATGCACTGAGTATTTTATTGCTGCAGCTCGCAACCTGCGTGGAAGGTCTCTTTAATGAGACATAATGAGGTCACGCTGATGAGTACCCTACAAGTAAGGCATGGCTACCCAGCTCCCTTGAGCTGCTATTTGTCCTAAATTTTATGTCATTCTGCAGTCTGCACATTGAAATAAATATAAAATCATGACTAACAAAGTCACTGATGCGAACGAACAGCTTTGGGCCAAGTTCCGAAACAAATGTCTTCCAGAAATTGCATAACCATCTTGGTGATCTTCCATTCAAAAACTCAAGCTAACGCAGAGTGTAGATACTCATCGTTTTGAAGACTGTGCCATTGGGGAGTAGAAAGTCTACCTGCAGTTCTGCCAGCTCTTCAATTGCAGCTGAAAGTCAGTTTTAAGAAGGAAGTACAAAAGGAAAGATGGAAAGCCAAAATAAACACTAAGCAATGATGAAACGCTAGCGCGCTTTAGAAATAACCATGAGAGAAACAGACTGAAGGTTCTTTCCTCAAATTACCAGTTCAAACACTGCTTGAAACAAAAACAACTGAAAATACTTCCTATTTGATGGTGCTTAGCAACCTACTCAAAAGGACTCGGTTCTCAGTTCTCTGCTTTCAGCTGGTGACAGGTATCCACATCTGAACCACACACCATTATGTAAGACGTTCTCACTGAAAATAAGACACAAAAGATTGAATAACCATGAAGATTTGACTTCCAGAACAGAGTGGGAGGCATGTTAATGAAACAGCTTATGGGAAAGTTAGGCTTCTACAGTTTCTGTTGTGCCTGCTCTAGAAGGCAAGGATCTCAGGCTCCAGAGCTGTCCAGCAGCATTATTTTGTAAACGTCAAAACAGGAGGGCTCAGAAAACTAACAAAACTGGTATTTGGCAGATTCTACCTTTCGTTCCTTAACATGCATCTCAGGGTACAGTTCCATGATGGTTTAAATAAATCTAAGTCAGCACTCCTCAACACAATCCTCTCTCCTGAGTCAGCACTGGCACTCCCCTGATCCTGCTCAGAAGCTAACTTGGCCAAGGGAGGGGGAAAAAAAAAAAAAAAAAAAAAGAGAGAGGGTTCTGCCAGTGTGCCTTCCTGAACTGGTTTAGTGCCAGTGCCTAGCAAAAGGAAAGGGCAGATTCATCCTGCTGGGGTGGGAAGGACAGGCAGAAGAGTAGCAGTGCCAATTTCATTCAGCTTAAATTGAACTGCAATCACTTGTTCAGAGAAAAATCTCACCATGAGTTTAAAGAGACCCAAGTTGCTGTTCCCAACAGAAAGCTGATTCAATCCTCTCCTGCCCCCACACTCCAGCTGCCTGCTTTATGCTGGCATCAGTACGCCTGCAGGCAGCTAGATTAAGGACCTGATCTGGTAGCAAACTGAAACAGCAAGACATAAAACAAATCAAAAAAGAAAAAACCTTAGTTTTCAGCTAGATGAGGTCCCTAACAGTCCTGGACACACGGTTAAACAAGCACTAGGGCCAGAAAAAGGGAGAAGGTGTTGACCTGTGATTAAAGGCAAGGAAAGGAAAAACTTGCACTCAACTTCAAGCAACTGTTAAGCTGCACTCTTTATTCAACAGGGTAAATTTCACAACAGGACTATATACAAAAATATTTTTGTACAAGAGATGTAAATTGTACGTAAAAAACATCAGTAGTTCTAATTCTTCATGTTTTAAGTTTCCATATCATTAATATTTCAAATGCCCCATTTCACCAAAACTAAATCCATAATTTACTTACTGCTAGCATTATTTTCAGAGCAAGAGAGCTACTAAAAATACAAAAAGGAGAGTGAGAAACAGCCTGTTGTGATTAACTAGGGCATGACAAACAGTAGCAGCATGTGCAAGCAGAAGCGACAACAACATCATGCAAACAATGTTGATTCATGAACAACAAAGAATTCTTAGAAATTGCTGCCTGGGTTATGTCCAAGGCTCTCTTCACCTTAGTTAAACTACTAAAAGTCACTTCAGGAAGCCGACCACTTCTGCACAACTGAGCTTTCCTGGAAACAACAGCTGAGCAGTGAAAGAGGCTTTATGTTAGAAACCACTGCATCAGTTACTGTAAAGCGATCCATAATCAAAGGGGCTTCAGCAGTAATGCACACAATCTAAGTGTGAATACTACCCAGAATAACTGTCAGGTCAAGATACCAGAGCTCCCCGTGTGCTGTCATACCTAGAAAGGTGAAATTCTCACCAGATATGCTGCAGTGACACTAAACGTGACAGGAAGCTGAAACTAGGAATTTGTTCCCCACCTCACTACCAAAGGGGTCTTTGCGCCCTCACAGCTCCAGAAGTTGCACATCTCTCTCATGTCTGCTGGAGACCTAACACATAACCATTTGCTGCACACTGTGACACCTTAATGCTCATGATATTACAGGGTCTTTTCAGAAGAAATTCACTTATTTGTAAGATACTTTCCACGACTTCAGCCCGGCGTCATTTCCATGGGATCAACGTACAGTTTTGTTTCAGCTAGCTCTTGCCACTGCCTGCAATATATCACTCTGGACACAGCATAGATCAAACAGGGGATTCCTGGTGGGTCTAGTTTTGCCTCAAAGATACAGCAAATTCAATTTCTGCATGTAATCTTGCTGCCACTTGGAGGACAAAACACTGCAAAGAACAGTCTGGGCTACTTCCATACACAGCTCACTCCTCCAAAATTCAGAGCTGTGGCTGCTTCTCGAATACGCAGCAAGTTTCCAGCACTAACGCGTACGGACAATCTTGCACAAGAAGCAAATCTTTCCAAAGAAAACAACATGTTGATGAGCAAGTACTACCACATCTCTGTTCCAACACATCACTAGAGTATCATAAATCAGAAGCAAGTTTATCTTAATAAATCCTTGACAGCTGACACAGCCATCAAACATGGGAAGTATTTCTCTTTAAATACTAAATATAGATATTAAAGGATCTTAAAACATTAGGAAGAAATTCAGTGAAGACAACATTTAGGACTGCATTTAGGCACCTGAATTTCTCATAACTCTCCAATACAAGTAAAATGGGTACAACAGAATAAGGCAAAGGTAAACCTGCAGTGAAGCTGCACAGTGTTAAGCAGAAGCATGCAGTCATATTTAGATCAAAGCATGCTGTAAGTATCTCAGAGAGGCTGACATCTGAATAGAGTAAGGCTTGGTAGCACTGTCATATTAGACTACTGTACCATCTACACATAGCTGTCTTCTGGTATATAATCTCTGCTTGTGCAAACCTGAGATAATAGAAACGTAACCAGAGTAAAAGGTTCCTCTCCTGTCAGATGAAATATGTAAAAAAGGAGAAAAATGATCACAAAGAGGAAGAGTTTAGCACAGGGATTGTTTCTCACCCTGCAAAAGGTGACCTCCCAAAGCCTCTTTGATTCTCCTCTCCTGTAAGAGGATTAAGAATTCTACCCTCAGGAGACCTCTGCTCAGTTACTGGTCCACTGATATTACATGCTAACACTATGTCTCATCTCTTCATTCTTATCAGCAGCAAGATACTAGAAGAATTTAAAAGGTCACTGCTCAAAGATCAAGACTTTAAATGGAACCTCTAATGCAAGCAGGAAGAGCAAAGCCAACAGCGCTTGATGGAAGCTCTGCTTTGTGGCCATCACGATCAATGTACAGGCAGTCTGCTCAGTGCTTCCACGTTCAGATGCTAATTCAGCTTATCTGCACATCCAAGATGCAGGCTGCCCTAGGAAGCTGCCATTTATTCAAGCAGCAATTAAAAACTTGAGATCTTAATGTGCCCCTCCTCCCTCCCCCCCCAAAAAAAAATTAGGGGCAAGACTACTGAATATGGTTCACAGCCCCATAACTCATGCACAGACTGTACCAAACGAAAAAAAGTCTCAGAGAGCATCAAGTCCACGTGTGTTTTCAAGAAATGAGGAGCAATGCACTACAACAGCGCACTGGCATCTCAAATGGAAAACTAAGGAGTAGACTGGGTCAAATCCAATTCTATAAATTTTTTTTTTTTTTTTTTTTTTTTTTTTTTTAACACAGACCAGGAACAAGGACACAACTTTTCATTCTTTTGGTTTTGCACCTTTCCAAGGAGAGACCATTGGGGTGTTTCTTAATGGGGTCTCAATGAATTAAGTCCTTAATGACTCCTAGACCACAGTAATCAGGAAACCATCTCTCTAGCTATTTAACTGTGCACAGATGAGAAGCAGTCTGTGCTGCCATGCAGGTAAACACGTTTCCCTTTCATAATGTAATCAAAGTTAAAATGCATTATGAGTTCTGTAGTTACAAAACTGCAGAGACTAGACATTAAGAGAAACTCTAACAATCGGGAATACGCTGCCTGCAAGGGTGCAGAATCTATGTGAACAGAGGTTTTCAAGATGAGGTTAGACAAATATACAAGCTAATCCCAATGGATACAGCCAATTCTGACTTGTGACAAGTGGTAAAGTTTTCGCGGGGGGGGGGGGGAGGGGGGGCAGGGGGAAAACAGTACATGGCTAATATAACAGATCTTCTCTGATGCACCTGGAAAAACACTCCATGTTTTTGGTGGTCTATATTATAGTCTAACACTACTTGACAACAGTATTAAGACTATATAGTGCAGCAGCTAGAAAAAGCCAAAAGTATTTCAACCAACAACTGCACAGAAAAGCTACACTGTCTACCACAAAAATAACAAAAGCTATAAGGAGCTAAACCCATGAAGAAGGATTACAGAAGCTGCAAGTGCAGTGGAGGTCAAACTACATTCCTTAAGTAGTTCTGATAAAATAAGAATGACCTGCAGCTTCCTAAGAGACACCACTAACTGAAAGAAACATAAGCAGCTTGTGGTAAACTTGGATTTTTCATATCTGTTCTCAAACTCTGAATTATGAGGCTTTTAAAAAGGAAAAAAACAACTTTGATAAAAAAAATCTCAGTTGCTGCAGGTAATTGATTTCCACAGGAAGACCCACAACTAGGACAAAACAACTTCGAATTACTATTTTTAATTCTGCAGTGACAAAAAACTCAAGATAAGCATTATGTAAGACCATTAACCTCTTTGTTCATAACTGGCACCTTAATTTAGCACACTACCACATTAGGTAGCATAATCTGAATTCTTAATATTGAAGCGCAGCACTGGCTGCAGCAAGGCAATAGCAGCAATAACAAAAAGCAAAGATATCTGAAAGCAAGTGCAACATACTGAAATTTGTAATTACAGTTCCTCAGACACAAGCAGATATACCTGATCCTAAAAGCTCTAATGAAACAGTACTCTTTCCAGATCAGGAATCCCCAAAAGATTATCAGATGCTCCCTAGTGTTTTCCTTGTAGCCCTAACAAGTTGTGAAACCCAGACCTTAGTGTCATTTTGAATTTGGGGGTGGCAGGGTGGTATCACCTGTAATATCATGCACTGCTTGCCAGCACTCAGACATACTGCCGCAGAGAGCATCTCGGGAACACTGAAGAGAAATCAAAGTATGCAGTAAATCCGGACTGATGGAAAACCTCCAGAGCACCTTTTAACTAGAAAATGGGTCAAACACAGGCAAAGAGGCTGTAACCTACTGAAAATGAAATTCAGTAAGATTTTGAGCCACTGTTTCTTCTTTACAAACCAACCTCTCAGCATTCCATAAACTGCCACGGAAGATGCA
This sequence comes from Dromaius novaehollandiae, assembly GCF_036370855.1. NCBI lineage: Eukaryota > Metazoa > Chordata > Aves > Casuariiformes > Dromaiidae > Dromaius > Dromaius novaehollandiae. Next base: position 1,312,225 of record NC_088109.1, read on the forward strand.
TGTGTAAGTCAGGTATGACTGATATCTCCAAAAGAGCCAGATGGCTACTTAAATACAGTTATGTACAATACTCCATAAACACAGATGACTCCGAATGAAAAACAAAACAATGTGAACTTGAATAGCTTACTTTCAAGTCAATCCCTCCCCCCGTCCCAGTAGAACATGCGTATCAGCCTACGCTGATAATGAGCAAGACTGATTAATTTTAACCAGACAGCCTTTTGAACACCGCCTTCCATCCAGGTCCACTGTGACACACAATGACATTCAGAAGGAAAAGACAGGCAGGTTAAAAAGCCTACTTTCAGAAGCTATCATCCTGCTGCGTGAAAAGAGCTCTCTCTATGAATCACTATTTCATCCTCACCTGGCTCCATTTACTCTTCACAGAATTCCCTGATGTGTTTGAATTTATGCTCTATCCATCCAGACAATAACGTTCCAGCTTGCATACAAGGATATTGCGGGAGACAGCGTCAAAAGCCTTGGCAAAGTTAAGCTCACTGGCCTCCACTGCTCTTCCTTATCCACAAATCTAACCATTTTATCACAGAAGGCAACGAGATGGGTCAGGCATGATTTATCCTTAGTAAATCCATACTGACTGTTCCCCATCACATTCCTCTCCTTCACGCACCTAAATATACATTCCAGAAAGACCTTCTTCATGATTGTCCCAGGGACTGAAGCGAGGCTGACCAGCCTGTAGTTCTCTGGATTGTCCTTCTGGCCTGTTTTGAGGATGAGTGCAACATTTGCCTTTGTCCTGTCAGAGACCTCCCAAGATCTCCATGACCTTTCAAAAATGACCACGGCCGCGCTACAACCTGGGCTAGCTCTCGGCAACCCTGGGTGCAAGCCTGTCAGTTCCCATGGACTCACATGGGCCAACTTCTCTCAAGTAATGCCTGTCTCAACCTTCATCCGCTGCTGGTTGTTGTCTCCTCTTTGAGCCTTACCTCTAAGCAGAGAGGCCTGGGAGACCTTGCCACTGAAAACAGAGGCAAAAAAGCATTGAACACCTCAGCCTTGTCTGCATCAGCTATCGCTAATTCAGCCACCCCATTCAGCAACACGTCCATTTTCCACATTCAGCCTTTTACTACTAAGTTAGGGGTAGAAACTACCACATACATTATCACAGGCACAGTGATAGATGCTGTCCCGAGAGAAAGTAGTTGTTTCTACAGTTCAAAGATAGAAATGCAGACTAACAAACTGAGTTTGTTCTGTCTGTGTCCCAGGTTGTTGAAGAAACCAGAGGTCTCACTGCAGGATATAAAGCCATCTCACTGGAGAGCTGCATGACCTGTTTCTAACATGCTCGGCAAAAAAGCCTCCCCTTCACAGTCAGCAGTGCTGAGTGAATTTAGCATTAGATGTCTGCTAGCTACAGAGCAAACCTAGGGCATCCTGAAAACTGTAGGAAACAGTTTCATGGAGAAACTTTTTTCAGTTTTAATTAGAAGAATTAAGACAATGGAATAAAGAACTAAGATTTTTGCCCAGGGAGATGCCAAGTATCTAGACTGCTCTAGGTGTAGAAAGGGAGATGCTTTTTGATGCCTCTGTGTTCTCATAGTCCTCATATGCATAATATCTCAGTGCATCAGATGAGGGGGGATGTCAGGAGAGAACTCAAAGATGTTCCAGTCCTCCCTGGGAGAAAGGAGAACTAAAGGACACACAACACTTGCAGCCTAGGCCATTGCTGCAGGCTTCCGGCATTGAGCAGTCATTTCGCTATGCCACGCTCACACTGCCAAAGCAGTGGCAACACCTGCTGTGTCTGAAAGCGAACATGGAAGTGTAACACAAATAAGCAAAAGTACATTTTAGCAGACTCCAGAACTCAAAAGTCTCCCCTGCCCCCTTCTGGGAACAGGTGGATTTGAAAACTGCAATGCTTATTCCAAATGAGAAAATTGTTTACTTGGGCAAATAACCAAGAGAAAAACCAGAAACAGTCCCTTCAGCAAAGGCATGGATATAATTAAGGGCATCTCTTTCATCAACAGTGACTCAGAAACTGGATTTTCCCTATCCATACACAGAAGCCACTGAGAGAAACTCATGCCTACCAGAAAACAGACTGTCAATACACTACAGCTCCACTGCTATAAACCAAGCCAATTCATTTCTCAGGTCACAAAGCAGATGCATAACGCAGACTTCCTACCCTTTACCCCAGTATCTCCACTACTTGTTTCTCTGAAACAATAAAAAAGACAATAGCAACTACACCAAAACTTATGTGATATGCATTAACTGCTCATAAAGCTTCTCCACAAGTATGGAAAACATTTTTTCAAGCTGCTGACTGAGACCTGACTTAAGCACAAGATCTTTTCGCAATGACTTGCCAGCCTCTTGTGTTTATCTCGAGATCTTAGCTACAAAAGACAAACTGAATTCATTAGGTCTAGAGGAGGTCAATTCCCTAATCTGCCTTTTCTTCACATCACTAATGATGAAAACATCATGCTGTTTGTCTCTGTGCATTTTTGCACTTCACAGCACTAAAAACAGAGTGGCCCTTTCTCTTCCCCTCCAGAATGCAGATAATCCGATGCTTTTCCTCTGGTTCTGCTTTACCTGTGTACTACTAAAGAGAAAAAACAAGCCAAAACCTTACATCTCACTCCCAGCTGCGACAAGGGGAACAGACAGACTCTCCCAGGGAATGCAGCATGGCTACTGTCAAGCATCAGTTTCATAGCTGGAAAGAGACGTGTTTCTCATTTCAAAGAGACTGACCCCACATTAGAGGACGAGGAACACTATCCACAGGGCCCACTGCGAGCATCTACTTCATGTTCTGTGCTTCCTCTCCTCTCCCTTTGCAAAGTTAGCTGCTAAGGAGCAGAAACTGGCTCCAGTACTCAGGAAGCAGCAAAAATGTTTTGTTTCCTAGGAATAAGAACACCTAGTTTTATCAAGTCTAAGAGTTATGCATGAAAGCTGAGCACAAAACTTGCCACAAAGAAACATCATAAGCAAACTAATTTCATCCTTAAGGACTTTTAAAACCAGCATTTGATTTGATCCTCCTCAAACTGACTGCAAAACAATTTTACAATTATGAGATACTATGTGCTTCAGCACCACTATGACCCATCTCCTCCTCCGATCTATACATTGCTCTGTTCCTGAGCTGTCTCAGAACTATATGGAAAGCAACAGTGTTTGATAAAGGGATTCTAAGCAATTGGCTCTGTTTTAAAGAAACTGAGGACTACAGGATCTCCGCCTTCAAGAGATCTCTAGTAATGCCCATTCAGTACAGCTCCTGCTTTTAGAAAGGGGACAAGCTTGACATCCAAACGGGCAAACAGCAGTAGCACATCCATAAGGTCTTCTCACTTGTGGCCAGAAACAAATATGTACCTTAGCCATGGCCCAAGTCCTACCTGCGCCTCTTATCATCACTAAGTCACATCACAGCAACATCCTGACCAAGGTAAGTCCTGCCAAAACTGTGTGTGATACACAGAGCACCTTTCTGAGCAAAAGCGGGTGAGCACCATGATTTTTAACACTTTGACCAAGTATGCTACCCTTCCATGTAAAATAAGGCGTTAACAGCAAGCTCTATAGCTTCATGTGATCTGGTATCTCACTACTCAAGCAGAAATCCCACATACCCAGGGATACCCCAAGGCATTTTTGCTGTCAGAACTTATTTGGCAAGTAAAGGCGGTGGGGAGGGAAATCTGCATTAGGATTTTCTCAGTCTTACCATGCAGGTAACACTGACCAATTATTTTGCTTTAGCTACGCTGTCAGCTGCCCCATGTAGAAAGAGACAATATTTGCATTTGGCAGACTCCAAACAGCATCAGGTTGTTTTACTGCACAGTGAGCTCTTGTCTGAGCACTGTTAAAACATCAGTCAGGAGAAAAAAAGCAATTCTTACATTTCTCTACTGAAGTTTAGTGCCCAGTTGATTTGGTTAAGTGCCCAGTTGATCTGGTTAAGAGATTCTTTAGATAATAATCATATATATGAGATCATTCAAATGGAAAGCAGCAAGATGTAATCAAAAAAATGAACTAGAAATGGGTTACTGGTCTTGGTGCCTCTCTTGAATATTTCAATGATGCTGGTCAAACCGCTCAGACTTGGTGTACTTCAGACATCTGCAGAACAGTCTTCAGAGAAAGAACAGCAGAACAGTCAAGTAAGCTATCTGCATACTGCTTTGCAAAGACTGCAGCTTGAGATTACTTTATTTTCCATGCTCGACTTGCATTCCAGTTCAATTTAGTCTTACCTGATAATTAAATTCTCAAGAATTTACAAGTTTGTGTCCCTGCCCATCAGCAGCTGCACTGAATTTGTTGATACAGACTAAAATTAGGGCACTGTTTGCAAGTGAACGCAGTGCTGTGTTTGGCCAAAGAACCAAACCTTTCAGCAACTTTTCTGCTTAAATGGTAGAAAGAGAAAAGGAGAATTTAGGAGTATGTCTGTTTTTACGCTCTTAGTTCCACAGAAAGACTGAAGAGCATAAGATCAAGATTATCCAAATAAATTCATTTCACTCTCGTAAACAAATTCTCATGCCAAAAGCACAAGGAACAGCTGTTATCTAGTGGTTTCTTCTGATGCAGTGCTGAGACACTGATATGAAACAGGATTTGGAGGGTTTCTTTTTAAGCAACTGAGGGTGATCAGAGAGACAGAGAAATCCAAGGCAGCCAGGTGTGCTGTGCTCCACACAATAATGCCTGTCGATGCTCAGGACACAGCCTGATTTATTGTATGAGAGAAGGGAACTGCAGGTTGCTCTACCATGCCAAGTACACACCCGTTCTGCAATAAATATAACAAGATTTGTAGGGAAGAGGTAAAAATTTTACTAGGCCACCTGATAGAGGACTCCCTTCCCCCACACAGCCCAATTTTTTTTTTACACTGCTGCTGGAAAAAAACCACAAATTCAATTGGAGAAAAAAAATGTTTTTGAGGCCATATTTTTTCCACCTAATCATGTTAAGCTTGGAAAAGTGTTGGTAGCTCATGTGCTAGTCCCACTGACAAAAAATACACTTGCAACACTGACTGCCTTCTCAATACTCCTAGCAAAATAAGCTGTATTTTAAAAGCACAGTTTTACCACTGTAACTGTATCTATCTATCTACATTAAGGGATTCCACTGGCAGAACTGCACTACGCAGGGATGAACATGCTGATTAATGCAGCTGTCCCAAGCATTTGTAGCAGAAATGACCTTATAAGCATACCCACAGGACGTTAAAGCCACGTAATCGCACTGCAAATCCATGCCCCCTACTTGATACCAGTTTAATTTTCCTAAGCAGATGACCCCTAAGGGTCACAGGCAAGAAAAGATGAGCTATAACTTCCCAACTTGACACCTCTTCATTCTGAATTTTTCCATGAGAAAGTACTATCAATCTAAGGTACATTTCCATATACAGTCAACCTACTAAAAATAGAGAGGAGAAGGAAAGAGAAAAATCTGGGCAATTTACTTGTGAGATTGACCTCAATGTTAGGAAAAATCTCAGTGAAGATACTGCAAGAAAGTAAACAAAGCCATGGAAGCACACAGATAAAAAGCAACAGGCAGCAGTTTGTCTGACATGAGCTACAACCATAAGAGAACTTCAGACAAGGGTACGCTCAAATCCCTAGCTGACACTGAGAAATCCAACATGGCAAAACATACATGACATAACACTTAAGGTCACGGAAGGGATTTTGATCAAGGCCTTTCATTATGCCTGTTACCCTTGTAGGGAGCAGCAAAAAGTCTGTAAGACTCCCAATCACTCATGCTGAAAATCTTAAGGCTGTTGCAGTACCTCAGGGTGTTTTGTGGCTTGCAGCATGCTCTGGTTATTTTCTCAGAATAAGAGCAGAATGAGTCAGGTAGCCAGTTGCAAGCTTGACAAGATGCTACCTGTTTTGAAGGGCAAAAAAACCAAAATCTGTCTTTTAAAACTTCTGCAAGATCATTTTACCAGAACCAGAAGCCAGCACTGCCATCCTTTGGTGTTTTCTTCTAGCAAAGCACAGACTTTCCAGTGATCCAATGCAGCATGGGCTATGTAAAAAGAAGTATGCAAGGAGAAGGGAGCCTCCAGCTGCCAAAGAAACAGCCCCTGCACACGCTTCTATTGCTTCAAGCTCCTTCCAAAGGGAAGGGTCCTTTAATACTCCAGATCTTCATCATTTCTTTGCTTATACCATACACTGACACTGGATTAGTACACCTCTCAGAATACTCTACCACATCAGCCAGTTCTATCCTGGCTTGAAACGAGACACTCCTCCTTTTCCAATAAGGTGAAAATTTAGATAAATGAAACATATATTTAACTTCCCATTCACTGCAACAGCCCCAAACAAGTTCTTAAATACTCTGCAAGTCAAAGATTTCCAGATCTCTCATTTGGATGCTAAGCTATTCAAGCAGAGCTCAAAGCTCTTCCCAACAGGCTTTCTAGAATGCCAGTTACAATGACTGAGTCCACTAAGTAACAATGGCACAAAACCAAAACAAAATTGTACGTTAAATCTGATCCACTCTCAAACTGGCTTGTATCTATTTAAGTGCAACATCTGTATATAAATGGTTTTTGCCCTATACTGCTAAAAAGGCACAGCACACTTCCTTTTGAAGACACAGATTGTGACAACTTTGCTTTTAGTAACATGTCTGTCTCAAACGCATAAAAGCTTCACACCTTGATTCTTCACACCTTCAGTTCCTCTAAAGACACTGGGACAGTGTGTTATAGCTTCTGCAAAACATTAGTCTGTCATATCACATGTATTCCCGCAGCCATCTGTGTTATGAGGGGTCCAATAAATCATGGGCCAAACGTAGCTGGTGAAAGCAAATTTGTTTTTATTTAATTTTCCTCAGTTCAATACAGTTTGATAACAAGTGGCATAAATGTAGCCTCTCAGTCTGGAAGACACAACCTAATGAACACTATAGGGAACAAATAATATATAGTTCTCTTCTAAGATCGTAAGAAAACTGCCAACAAAAGCAAAACAAACGATAAAAACTGCTTTGTACTCAGGAAAGAGTCAACCTGGAAACTCACTACCACAAGATACTGAGCTTATCAGGATTTTTTTTTTTTTTTAAAACGTTTGCGTTTTCTTCTCATTGTCACACTACAATATGATGGAGTACAAGAAACACACAGTTTGGAAACACTTCGCAGTCTAACTTGTAACCTGTAACTGCCAGGTTTGAGGAAGGTACTTAAACTGCAGTGAATAAAGCTCATGGTTTACTTTTGCCTGGTGAATGATACATCTAATACCATTTAACAGTTTAACTAAGAATATTCAAGTCAAGCTGCACTTGCGAATCAGAATCAAGTTTTTAAAAGATTGTTTTTTGTCATCAGATGAACCAAATTATCAGTAGCATCTATGTATTCAGCTGCTCAAATACATGTAAGAGCTTCAGTTTTAAGAATGCTACATGACTAATCCACAGAACACAGGAGCAGAAATACCTGTGATCTTACTCAAGATTAAGAATAATGAAGGAAAAAGTTTTCTGGAGAAAAAGAGAAGTCCAGAGTGTTGATATTAAAGAGGGAAAAATATCAGTGTGCATAGCTCCTAAGATCATTCAGATGAAGCACAGTGCAAAACAGTGCTATTATTCAGTCTGACTAAAGAAGTTAGAGGTTTCCACTCAGTTCTGTAAAAATAAAAGATGCTTAACACACACCTGAGTAGTACTTACTGATTTGAATATGAGTAGTACTTACTGATTTGAATATAGTTACCTTCAGATTTTAATAAGTATGTTCAGGCACACACTTTTGGAAAAAACTAAAAAATTCAGATCTGAGTTACACAAAGATTTACCCCTAGCCAAAGAAGATGCCACTTGCACAGCATGAGAAAAGACACATTACTCAATCCAAATAGGAAATCTGAAATGGTCTGCTTCATTTCCTTATTTGCAAATGTAAGTAAGTACATCCATAATCACCTTGAATACGGCCATGTTTAATCCACGCAAAATCTATATATTCATGATTAACTTCGTGTGGTTTTTTGGGTGGAGATGGATTGTTTTGGGGGCAGGGCATGGGGTTTTCTTTGCTTTTGTTATTTGGGTTTTAAGGTTTTGTTTAAGAAACTAGTTAAGAAAAAAGCCTGCATGTGCAGTTTTTCAACACAAACTGAGCTTCAGACTGCCTTAACAATCCTTGTAAAAGATTTTTAAAACCCAAGTTAGGTCTTTTTCTTCCCCTGGATTTCTGGAATAAGAGTCTATAGCCATGAAGCAGACAAGTATACCAACTCAGAATTGCCATGGAGCTTTACACAGGTAGACTGCAGTTCAGAAAAGCATGACATTCCTTCCACTAGGCAGCAAATGTTGTGATGGCCTTCCAAAGCTCCAGAACTTAACTAATTACATTTACAATCCACAATAGTACTCAAACCAACACGAGAGCACAATTATACCTCATATTCTACAATAGCTCCAACGCTCTCACTGAAATTACTTTTCGGTTTGAATCTGCCATTGACTAAGTAGGCCCCAGTCTTCTCTCCCGAATCCTTCCTGCTTTAAATAACTCACTGACATCTGTATAGACCATTGCACTGATTTTACCGCTCAAAGCCACTCATCACCTATAGCTCAGTGTAATGAGATCATGACTGCCTCCCCACATGTGCTTAAGCTGCTTAGACAGTACTGTCAAAGGAAGCAGAGCAAACAAACAGCCATAATAGCTTCGTGTGCCTTTCCAAGACTTCTAAACTCACTTTTTGATATCAAAATATTGTCAGGTATTTCAACAGTGGATAATTTTAATCTGAATTAAAGCTTACACGATATTTTGCACAAATGCACTCCGACAGTTTAAAAGAGGGGGAAATGCAATGCAGCATAAAACTACAAAAAAAGAAAGAAATCTGGAAGCAATGTCACAGCAAAATATATTAGATATACAATAGTTCGTCCTTAAATCAGCACTTCTATCTAACAGAAGTCAGCTATGATAAAGTCACAGAAGCATCACATGCTAAGATGATACTGCATTGCTCCTCTTCCTACCACAGGGAAGTAGCTGGGAAACTTGGTATCTTTGATCACTACCTACTGCACTTCAAACCAGCAAAGGCCTTTAGTTCCACAGATCAGGGACTTCCCAACCACAAAAAAGTGATCTATGCAGCATAACTGCTATCTAAAAATATCACCTCTCCAAAAAATGAGGTCAATTCAAGTTTATCAGCAAAGAAATAGTTATGTCACAGGTACAAGCGAGTCATATCTTTGTTGATCAAGAATTGGGGGAAAAATCGGTGCGGCAGAGTTTCTTCCAAATGCAGCACAGCACAAAGGAACTCTTCAGCCTGAAAGACTATCAAGTCAGCACAATCAAGCCAGACTATCACCTTCCATCAAACTAAACTCAAAATAGAAAGGGGGAAGAGGGGCAGAAAAAGTAAATAAATAAAAGGCAGTGAATTGAGTTCTGAAGTCTAAGATAATTTAGCTACAATTCAACCATCTAAAGGGCCAGAACTGCTAAAGCGTAACAGAATTACTCTCCGAATCATGGAAGCTTAGTTGATATTATAAAGAGTTGACACTGATTTGATTAAAAGAAGTTAACAAATATAAAACAAGACCACACTTTTCACTCTGTTTTCGTGCATTTACTTGGGTGTTCCTGTAGTTTCCTCTAAAGATGACAGCATGCTGCTCACAAACCATACTTGTATATACTTATTGAAGAGTAAAATTATGAAGTAAGAGGTAAAAACAAAAAGTGAGTATCTCTTTGCATGCTATTTAATGTAGCTGCAGAGGTACTGTGGGCAAAACAGGAAAGTTACCTTGAAGAAGTCATCCAAGTTCTTTCTGTTGAACAGTCACTGGAATATGGAGCCGACCTCGCACAATCAAGAGGGAGCAGGCTGCCAGAAGCAAGTCAGCCTGAAAGACGTTGCATGGAAATGAGTTAGCAAATACCAAATTAGCTTTCGTTTCATTAGATCTTTACCTGCTTCATAATACTACCAACTCAGACCATTGGAGACCATGCTCTCCTCAAGTCCAGAATTCATAGCAAGCTCTTTTAAGGACACAAATGCTCTCACACACTTCTCAAGGCTCTGACAGAGCTCTTTACAAAATTTACTACTATGGCTGAAGAGACCACTGCCCACAACTGCTTCCCCCACCCCTCAGCTGAAGACTACCAACAAGCAGGTGGAGCAAAACAGGATGTGCTCTTCACCTGGCCTGGTTCACAGGCCAGTGCACTCATGGATATTAACAATGAAGAAAGGTTGAAGCATAGTATATGAAACTGTGGCAGCTGAGCAGGCACTGCTGTAGTTTCTAATATCAGGGAGGTAACTTTTGGCAAAGAAGCAAGACAGCTGGTGGAAGAGATAACCTTTCTAACTACAAAAGATAAATCAGAGAGAGCTTATCTATCAGAGCTCTCAATCACATGTCACAACATCCTACCAGGACAAGGATATTACATCTCATAACCTTTCTTACTGCTTTTATCAGATTTGGTTGACACAGTTCTTCTACTAATATAATTATGGCAACTAGGCACCTGTTATTTTGTAACAGAAATAACTGCACCAATGTTAACAGTTGCACGGATACCATTATATTGATAATAGAGGCACTCTGTAGTAGCAAAGCTTGTTCCTTTACCCCCAGAGAAGGAGACAGAATCATTGTTGTGAATGAAATCGACCACATACTGATAGGGGTTATACTTTAGGCTGTCTTTTACTTGTTATGTCTTTCCTACACAAAGCCATTCAAAATACATATAGACAAGCCTACAGAAATAAATCAAGACAGCATACTCCTTAGTATTATCTGCAGAGTAGTTGGCACCTCATCGGGTCTCTACAGGAACCACAGCCATCCCAACATACAAGGAGAGTGGCACCCATGAGAAGGTACGTATACCCAAAGAGCATGCTGGGAAAGCCAGAAACAACAGCTGCTGCCACATCAGAACAGCACAGGCACCACACACAGGCAATGCCTACAAAACAGAAACTAAGAAGCCATGCACAGACACTTCCTCTTCCTCCCCCACCACCCTTATGACAGCAGCAACAAACCTGTGATTAAACTCTTGCCAGTATCCTACTCTGCATTCCTGTCACATCAGGAATACAAAAGGGAGCCTGCTAGACGCTCCTCCACACATTGGAAGGGTTTGTGAGGTTTATAACAAGCAACACAAATATCTGACATGATTCTTGCAGAGGTTTCTGTTGCATTTTCATTTCTCCCACTCCTTTTCTTTAGCTCACCCATTTCAGAGCTCACTAGAGACCTCTTGCATTTACTATGCTTATTTTTGATTCCTTCTCGAACACTGAAAAGTCAGGAATAAATGCAGTTCTTCAGGAAGTCACCTTCTATAAACTAGCAAGCACAGAGCACAATTCTACTAAGCTGCCACACACAAACTCTAGAAGTTCAATTCTAAATCCTGCCCAGCACCAAGGCTGATAGGGTGACACCGTGAAAAGCAAGAGAAAACAAGTCAGGCCTCAATTTTCTGTCAATACTAATATGCAGCCTTCTGAGACTATAAAACCCAGCATCAACACTCAACTGACGCACAGGTCTCAACCACATTACCATCTAATTCACCATGACCAGATTTGGGGAACCTGGTGAAAATAAGCGAAGTGCCTGGGTTACAATGCAGTCCTTGAGCAATGGCCCAGACAAAGCCTTTGGCATATTTTCATGGCTGAGTATCTGCATTTCAGCCACAGATGCAAATAATATAACTTCTTCTCTGGATTAAAAGGGCTGGATATTCAACCTCAAACTCTGTATCTACAGTTCTGATTTCAATGGGAATCGCATGAATGTCACCCCCTCCCAAACCAGTATGTCAATCATAAGTCACCAAATCAATGATGACCCTTAGAAATAGGGAAACATCAACTGAAAACTGAAATCTAAAAAGACAGTATGTGATCAAACATCCATACACACATTTGGTGACCCATTAAATCAAAGAGGCTGCTAGCAGAGAGACTGTGTCCTCCTATAAGCAGGTGGTCAAACAGCCCCAAACCTGCAGAAGGCTCAGCATCTCAAGCTAGTCAAGCTCAACAAGAAAAGATCACACTTTCAGAGTTTAGTAGTTTTACCCTAAATGAGAAAGCTCCATATGTGGAGGAGGCAAGGAGGGAAGAAACCACAGAGCTCGTAGGGAAGGAGAATAGTGTGCCACTGCATGATGAAGAACAAGCCGTAATGCTCATTCATAAGGCTAACTGATTAAAGTTTCAGGTACAACTTCAGTCTGGGCACTTCTGAACTTCTGAGTGCTTGCTTTTTTAACCTTGACCTACAGATAACTTTGAATGCAATACAAAAATAAGTTGCAGGTCAGCTGACTTATAATACCTGCCATGAGAAGTGATCCCAAAGCGCATCTAATTTTACTTTCTAGTATATTTTATAAGGATAACATACTGTCATCCTGATGATGAAGCAAACAATGATACTAATCCCCAAAAGTAGCAGAAAAAAAGCATGGGCACTACTCTTCCATTTTTCTAATTCTTTGATTCTTAAAAAGAAAAAAAGTTTGTTACGCTGTTCTACAGCCACAGTGCAAGTTACCGTTGAACAAGGAGGAGGTTCCACTCCACTACCAGCCACATATTCCCACTGCTTCTCTTGTGCCAGCAAAACCATTTAAGCACCCACATAGCTGGCAGAAACAAAAACACCACATTAGTTTGTCTTCAGTTTGATCAGTTCCTGGGTCAGACCCATAGGTAAGGGAATTCAGATTCCTACCTGCACAGGCATCCTAGCTGGTTCCAGGGAAAGGACAAGAGTCTCCTGCTGGTTGCAGCCTACGCCTACATGAGCTTAAAGTGTGAAAGAGCTGAACTCAGAAGGTGGCTAAACCAAAACTCCTGGCGGCTGGAAGCAGATCCTAGACACTGTCCCCTTTCTCATTTCAAAACTAAATACTGCTTACTTGCTCCTTTCCCGCATAAGGAGCATGCCAAACTGCCACAAGGGACATAATGGACAACCACAGTAGAAACTATCCTAGAAAAGACACACACACTGTTCAGAAGAGGATCTACCAGTACATCCTAACCTTTCCACCCCTGTGGTCTTAAGAGATTCCTAGAGTAATGATTTCATACAGCAACTTCCTTCTCAAGGAGCCAAAAGTCAATTCCCTTGCTCTCTCACAAGTCCTTATTGTACAGCAAACAAAGGCAATGTCATTAGAAGGAAGCTTTAAACCAGCCTAACAAGCTCTAACCAGGATGGCACAGGTTGTTCATCTAGATGCTTGGATATAGCTGTGCTGAAAACGTCAAGGAGAGTATGAAACACTCTGATGCCATCAGAGGAAAATTTAGCATTAGAACAATTCAAATTGAAAACAAGAGTTTTATGTAGCTGAAACATCAACCCAATGTCATCTTGCTATATACAGAGCGCATACTTGATCTTCTCAAAATGCATCACTTTGCCCCCAGCTCAAAAACAAAGCACTTACCTTGGGGCAGGGCTAAACTAATCCAGTCACAGAAAAATATTCTACAATCTCAATGACAAGAAACCGTTACAGATTATCAAGATATCCCTAACAGGCCTATTTAGAGTTATGATAGCAACAACTAATAACTGATATACTTAATTCTGAAAGACTTAAAAGGTCCTGTCAGAATTTCTGAAAAAAGGAAATCAAAGTCTTAGCTCAGTGACGTATGACTAGAATATAGTATTTTTCTACATCAGAAATCTGACCATACATACATAGATCAATATATCAGCTGCATATGACAGTTCAATATAAAACAACTTTGTGTAAGATATTTTAGTATACTGTTTTGTGAGACAAAATACCAACTAACAAATCAGTCTACTGGCTGTAGAAATATTACATTAAGAATACACAAACATTCAAGACCAAACCATTCTGGAACCACTCAGCACTTCATAAGCAAACATCAGAACATGGGATTCAGCTTTGGAAGCTCTGAATACCAAGTTAAACCAGGTGAATCTGAAGAGCAGAAAAGCAGATGAAACAGAAACACAAAGAGACAGGCTGAAATGAGAAAGGCAGCACACACTACAGCACACTGGCGGGAAGAAAAACAGGGGCCTTGCCGATTCAGAGCTTTAAGATGGAGGGTTGCAGAGCCTGACACCAGTTCGAATTCAGAGTAGCTGAGAAAGGAAGAGGAGTCAGTACCAGCTCTCCTAATCCAAGTCCTACCTGGAAACCCAATGGAAGGTTGTTGGTTAAGGTCCAGGTCCGCAGACCACTAAATGAGTGAGCGCATCCATCTCCAGGGACAGCAAGCTGGCACCTTCCACCAGCACAGCTCCCGGTAAGCATTGGGACAGGCAGTCTTACCACAGCCTGCCCACACCCCTTCCTCTACAGGGATGTGTGCAGGAAGGGCCCCCAACCCCACTGGCTTCCTCACCATGTTGGTTTCATGTTACCACCGTGGTGCCTGGAGCTCCTTCCTGCCAGCAGCTTCTGTGGAATGGAAGGGCACAAAGGGAGGGGACGCTAGATCTGCTCCCCTGGCAGGGCCCTCAGAGCCAGGCAGGGGCAGCACAGTCCTGCCAGGGTGCTGCCCTTGCTGCTCCTAGGGCTCTCCCCACACCGGGGGACCCCACACAGAGAGATCCCAACCAGACCTGCTGCCGCAGCTGTCCCCCAGAAGGTCCTTGTACAGGCATGCAGCTGGGTCTTCCCCGCCCCCAACCCGTGGACATGCCTGGCTTTCCCTCTCCTCTCACCAGACCTTGCCCAGCTCCCCCTGCTCCTCACCTGGCAGGACCCCGCTGGCCCCCTGGCTTGTCCCTCCATCTCACCAGCTTGCTCCCTTGCTCGCACCCCCCCCACACACACAGGACCACGCCTGGCTCCCCCCCTCCACCTCACAGGACCTCGCCTGGCTCATCCCCCACACAGACACACACACAGAGCACTGCGCCTGCCTCGCCGCCCCTGCCCCCCTACGGGATCGCGCCCGCCTTGGCCTCCCCCCACCCCCTCACAGGACAGCGCCCGCCTTGGCCTCTTCCCCCCCTCCCATGGGATCGCGCCCGCCTTGGCCTCCCCCCACCCCCTCACGGGACCGCGCCCGCCTTGGCCCCTCCCCCTCCACGGGACCGCGCCCGCCTTGGCCCCCCCCCCCGGGATCGAGTCTGCCTCTTCTCCTTCCCCTCACGATACCACGCCTGGCTCTTCCCCACTCTCTCCCTCCTCACAGGAGAGCGCCTGGCTCTCACCTCCCTCCCTCCCCTCACTTGGAGCGCGCCTGGCCCTCGCCTCCCTCCCCTCACGGGAGCGCGCCTAGTGCAACGCCCTCCGTCCCTCAGCCTGGCCCTAGTCCCGGCCCTCTCCCGGTGCCGCTCACCAGAGCCGAGCTCTGCCTGCCCAGCCGGGGGGCTGGCGACACCGAGCCCCCCAGCTCCGTCGCTCCCCGCCGCCCGCTGCCTGCCGCTCGAATCAACAACAAGATGGCGGCCGCTGAGGAGGCAGGGCCCCGTTGCTTGCCGTCATAGCAACCGCGCCGTCCAAAGCCCGCCCCCTCGAGTGTTGCAGCAATCAAAAACTGAGCCCCTGCCCCCGGGCGCGCGGTGAAATGCTGACAGGTCAAATCTGATGTCACTCAAGCGCAGGGCTCCCCCGCCCCATCCGTGCAGGAACGGCCTCCGGATTGCACCGCACGTTACGCACACGTGACGCCCTCGACTACTCCGCCTCCCCTCGGGCTGCGGCTTCTCATTGGCTATCTGGGGAGCTGCACTCGGCCAATAGGGACGCAGGATGCCGTCAAACGGGCGCGGGGTGGTGGTGCGTGCGGGCGGCGGGAGCGCGCGCGGGCGGCCGTTGCTGGGGGTAGTGTCACGTCAGGCCGGGCCGGGCCGTGAGGGGAGGCCTCCGGGGACGGTGCTGGCCCGCTCCCTGCGCTTCCTCACCGCCCCGGCCGCGGGGCTGGAGCTGCGCGGGGGACTGGCGGCATCGCCCAGTGCCCTGGCAGCCCTTTGCAACACCGGCCCCATCCTCCTCATGGCGCCCAGGGCCGGCTGGGGGTCACAGCGAGACAGCTGTCGGCGTAGCCTTCGTCCCCGGGCCTCCTTCCTACCCTGGTGATCGCCAGCTCTGAGTAAAATAACGCATGTTATTTTTACCCAGTTGTGCTGCCTGACGTGTACTGCTTTTGAAACTGTTTGCTTCTCTGATCGCTGTTGAGCCATGAGCAAAATGTTTTCACAGATCAGTGTAATAAAAGGTTTCGTTCCTGACTGGTCATGGTTCAAATGTCATCGTTTCTGTGTAAAGCTAAGCTTCGCTGGCCTTCATCACTTTATAGGTATCTATGCTGCCTCTCGCTTCCTCGCCCAGCCACTCAGCGTCGTAAGAGCCTCCCGCAGTCCTGCACGTGCAGTTCTTGTCCTTATGACTCCGAAACGCTGCGTCCCCAGCAAGGCTGTCGCTGCCTCTCCCAGGCTGGTCTGGGCAGCCTGCCTTCCCCCCGAGTCCTGCGGGCTGCGCTCCTGACCCCTCTCTGCTGTGAAACCTGACTGTTCGCTCCTGCTCCGCTTCCTCCCTTTCAGACAGTTACTCCCCAAATTAATTTTATTTCCTCTTACACCGCCAGTACTTCATTTCTCGAAAAGGTGATGGGAGGCGTCCTGTTGAGTGCTTCTTTGAAATTCAAATAGCCAGCAGGTCTGGCTGTTTCCCTTCTCCCTGTGTTTATTGACTCCTTCAAAGAGCGCCAGTGTGTTAGCGAGGCCCTGTTAACTCCTCCGCAGAATGTCACGTTTACCTGTGCACACACTAATTCCACTCTTCGTCACAATTAAGAAACCCATGTCCTCCGACTGAGAGCTGCCACCCATTTGTTCCTGAAGCAGCTGAACCCAGAGGCTCTCAGCGAGGAAGGGGGCATGAGGGGCATGGGACACTGTGGGGCCTGGCGTGGCACTAATGGGGAGCTGCAGACCTGCTTTCAGGACATTAATTGCTCTTGATTCCTCATGGACTCTCAGTCCCAGCGTAGCCACACTTTTGCCTACTCCAGGGGCCCAGAGAGTGGTCCTGCTCGCCCTGCACTCACCCTCAGAAACGGCCAAATGCTGGGCACTGTCCTGCACAGACAGCATTGCAAAGCTGGTATCCCTCAGCCCTGATGCAGGAAACGGCATCATCATGAGTCTGGGCAAAAGTTTCTGAAAATTACACATGATGGAGCTTGCTCCAAACCACCTCTCTGTGGAGGACTGCCTGCTCTCACCCCCACTGAATCGCATCCAAAGGCTACTGAAATGTTGCCTGCACCTTGCTGCAAGCAGAGCAGATCTCACCAAGCATGCGGCACATTCTCCATGGTGCTGGTCCCTGCTGAGGGCCTGGTGCCGGCCGTAACCATGAGCCTGGCCCCTGGGTCGTTCCACTCGGGGCCCCTGATGGGACAACATGCTAGTGACTGCCACCGCTGGACTAACAGGCTGGTCATGACAGCAGAATGCAAGTTGTGCTCCTGTTTATTGGATCTGTGCTGCTTGGTGCAGCTTGCTGGAGGAGCTCCTCTGGCAGCGAAGAACCCATCCTCTTTCCAGGGATGAAGGATGCACAGGGTTTCTCTGCCAGGCCCTTGGTGCTGTGTTTGGCAGGCCGTGTGGGGAGCTGCAGGTACTCTTCAGCTGAGTCCCTTGCTGGTTTTGGGCCTCTGGCTGCTCAGATCCAGCAACGTACCCCCGTGACACTGTTGAAGAGAGAGTCCCTGCACATGCCTGGAGAGGGGATGCAGCACTCAGCCATCGTGGTGCAGGGCTCTCTCTGGCCAGCACCCATCTCTCCCATGCCCCAAACCCATGCCAAGCCACTGCCCTGAGGAAAACAAAACACGGCTGCCCAGGGAGCCATGGGGTGGTGATGGGGTGGCCCCCTTCTGCTCCTGGAGGGGCTGGGGGTCAGGCGAAGGAAGCGCCTTCACGTGGGTCCCGGGCACGGCTGTCAAACTGCACCTGTGCAAGAGCATGGAGAGGGTGCTGAGGGCCAGCGGTGCCATCCTGCACCCCTCCAGCAGGGCACACACCCTCGCTGCTGCAGCGCAGTATTGTGGGCGCTGGCACATACCAGGCTGCCGGCGTCAGGGCGGCCCCGCTCCTTTTTCCCCTTCTGCGGGGCTCCAGCCCTCTGCTCTGCCAAGTCCCGAGAGCTGCAGATGGGAGGACAGGATGAGCCAGGGGCCTTCAGCCTTGCGCACCATCACCCATGGGCTGTCTGAGAGCACTGGAGCCCTTTATCAGGGCGTTAATGAGGTGCTGAACAGTCCCAGCATCTGTCCCTTGGGGGATGCTGCCAGGAACAGGTCGCCAGACGGGCTTTGCACTGCTGATTGCACCCTGTCAAGCCCAATGGGCCAGCTGATTTTTCACCTACCTGATTGTCCACTCATCCAGCCTGTATCCCCCCAGTTTGGCTCTGAGGGCCCAGCAGGAGACTGTGTCAGAGACTGTTCCCCTGAACACCATGACCTTTCAAAGATGACTGAGAGCAGCCTTGCTACAACATGGGCCGGCTCTCAGCACCCTCAGGTGCAGCACGTCGGGTCCCATGGACTCACATGGGCCAAGTTCTCTCCAGTAACTCAGTCCTCCTTCACTGCTGGTCGTTATCTCCTTCTTGAACCCTGCCTCTAAGTGCAGAGGCCTGGGAGACCTTGCCAGTGAACCAAGGCAAAAAACGTATTGAAAACCTCAGCCTTGTCTGTGTAGCTATCACTGTACCTACAAGCCTGGGCAGTGTTTCTAAATGCCTCCTTCAATGCCTGACCTTGCTTCCCTCTCCTGTACAAATTCCCTGTGTAGCCAAGCTGGTCTTCTGATATATCTGCTTGTTTCCTGGTACCGGGATGGACTGTTCTTGCGCTTGGAGGATGCTGTCCTTTGAGACTTGCCAGCTCCCCAGAGCCCCTTTACTCATCAGTACTGCCTCCCATGGGCTGCTACCCCCCCAGGCTCCTGGCTAAGCACCACTTCCCTAAGCAGCTCTTCCTTGTCAGCAAACAGCAGATCCATCTGTGCATCATCCCTAGTTGGCCGTTCCAGTGCCTCTGTCTGTTACCTGTATCATCAAATTATCCCCAGCTCCCTCCAGAAATCTCCCAGGCTCCTTGCTTCCTGCTGTGCTGCCCTTCCAGCCAGTGTCAGGGAGGTTAAAGTGCCCTTCAAGAACAGTGTCTGTGATCCAGAGGCTTCATTCATGTCCTCCCACAAGTGGGTGGCCAGCAACATGCTCCCACTGTGGTCTCTGTCCATTGTGTCCCACCACAGCTCAGTTTTGCTGCTTGAGGCAGGCTCCGGTGCCTTCCCTGCTGAATCTGGTCCCATCCCCAGGCTGTACCTGCAACCCACAGGCGGGGATGGAGTCTTCCTCTTGCAGCCACAAGTTCATAGGGTCCCCTGTCCTGGGGATCGCCATCAACTGCTCAGTTGAGCAGAGCCTCAAGCCATCCCTCCTTCATGGGACTTGAGCTCTCCTATCTGCAGCATCCCATTCCTCTTCATCCTCCCTGACAGCACACCTCCTCCTGGAGCACCTTCCCTGATGAATCCAGCTTCCCTCCAGTGAGGCTGTGGTTGTCCTGGCCCCAGTGAGAGACACCAGTGCTGCCGGCAGCTCCCACCCTGACGGCTGTGCCAGGGTCTTTCTCCAGCCAGTGCTGGCACTGAGCCCTGAGATGTAGCGATGTCACTGTTGTGCCATCCCATGCTGTCTGGAGCAGTTTCTGCCCCCAGCCCAGCCAGCTATATGGCTGTCCCCCAACAAAATCACCATCCCTGCACCCATCGCTCCCCATTAGGCAGCGACCCCACCAGTGCCAGACCCTCACCCGTGGGCAGACTGCTCCGTGGAGCAGCCAAGAGCAGCATTCCAGACCTAACACAGAACAAATGCAAAACACATTAAATGACCCCACTGAGAAGCACCGTGTCTCCCCATCTGGCTGCAAGGGTGCTGTGGAAGCCCAAGACAAGAACCTTGCTGAAGCTGAGGCGACCAACATCCGCTGCTGACCTTTGCTGCAAAGTCACATGTCACCCCAGGCCTATGTGGGCACCTACCTATCGCTCAGGAGCAGCTTGCTGCGGTCTCGGGCACTGCAATGAGGAGCAGAGAACAGCTCTGAGCCCCTCACCCCAGGTCAACAAGCAGGGGAAGGGCTGCAGCCCCTGGCCTTGCTTGCCAGGAGCTCTTTGGCAGCACCATGGGCTGTGCCGTGCCACAAGCCAGCAGGGCCATGGCTCTGTCAGGCCAGGGCTCACCTGTGCAGCAGGGTCCGGGCCATGCAGCCCAGGGTGGCCAGGAGCAGGGCACCAGAGACAGTCAATACTGCCACAAACCAGGCTGGTGGGTTCCAGGTTGCCTCTGTGCGTGTGATGACCAGTGGCTCCTTCCACAGTGTCTGCAAAGGCAGGGCTGAAGGGACCACGTTCGGGCTGGGAGTGGACGTCCTTGGGGCCAGGGTAGGAAGGATGGACTGCCTGGCCATGGGGGTGCCGGTCACGTGGGTTGAGCCAGGACCCCAGCTCGGTTTTGTGGAGGAGGCCCCCGCTTACCGTGCGCCGGGCAGTGGTCCTGGGTGGTGCCGTGGTGGTCCAGGGGATGACATGCACCACCAGCATCACCGTGGTGCTGCGGCGTGGGACACTAGGGCCACCCCACACCTCCACCAGCAGCACAAAGGTGCGGGGCTCGGCATGGCCATTGGGGACGTGGAAAAGGGTGTTACCCTCCAGCCGAAAATGCCTGTCCTCATTGCCTGGACAAGAGGGTCTGCTGAGGGCCCCGGCCACAGCGGGAGGCTGGGCTACGCAGCAGCTCAGCTGCTCCTCACCTCTGATGATGGCGTAGGACAGCGTGGCACCATTGCGGCTGCCCTGGCATGCCAGGCGGGTGACAGGCTGGCGGGTGGCTGGCTTGGCTATGATCCGCAGCTCCTGCACCTCAGGTGTGCACACCGGCACCTCGCTGAGCGCAGCCTGCCAGGAGCAGAGGTGGCCCTGCTTTGCCTTGCCCAGCTCCCCAGCACCTCACCAGTGCATCCCAGCTGCGCTGCTGAGAAGCACCACCCAGAAATCCGGCATCAGGCCTGCCCCAGGACCAGTCGCAGCCTCCCAGGAGCTTGCTGGTGGGGCAGCCGAAGGCGCATGGTGTTGCGACCGCAGCGGCATGGCCGTGGTGCAGCGCCCGCACCTGCACGTGCACAGCCACGTCACACAGGCAGCTCCGCCGGTTCGCTGGGTCCAGGTCGTTGTGGGTGTCTGTCATCTTCACCGTCAGCCTGTAGCTCTTCTGCCACTCATAGTCCAGGGGCCCCACCACGTAGATCTCACCTGCCAGGGCAGTGCCAAGCTGCTGGGCACCCATGGGAGCGGCTGAGCCCAGCCTGGCGACAGGAAGGGGGCCCAAGCGCTCACCAGTGTGTGCATCAATGGAGAAGGGCCGGGCAGAGCCCAGGCCCCCCTCGAGGCTGTACTCGATGCTGTTCAGCGGGTAGTCGCGGTCGGTGCCGGCAATGCGCCCCACAGCAGTGCCGAAAGCTGCCGTCTCCAGCACTGTGAAGGCTGTGCCATCAGGGCATGCCGGTGTGTATTCATTCACGGGCGTCACCGTCACCAGCACGGGCACACGGGCTGCGTGGAACACACAGCGGCTCAGCTGTGCCGGTGCCATCCCACGTCCGGTGCTGGCATCGGGCCAGGCATGCCCTGGTGGGACAGGCCAGGGGACACCGGGGACAGTGGCACTGCCCGTGCCCTCAAGGTGGGCATCTCTGGGGCAACAGGAGAGAAACTTCATCCTGCAGTCCAGGGTTTCGGGGGTCCACAAGGGGCTTTCTCCACCTCAGTCTGTTGTTGGCCCAGCCCCCATCAGTCCGTATGCAAGATCCCAGGCGCCAGGGGGGGATGTGGGCACAGGGGTGTGCGGGGAGGTGGGCACGCAGCACTCACTGCTCCGTGGGGGCCGACCTCCCGCCGTCACCACAATGGTGGCTGTGAGCTGGAAACCCACAGCGACTGCAGCCTCGGAGTCATAGTCCAGGGTGGCATTGACCTGCTAAGTCCAGACAAGGAGGTCACGCAGGCCTGGGGGGCTGCACAACGGGGGTGTCCTGCAGAGCCAGAGTATCCCACAGAGCTGGAGGTGCCAGCAGAGCCAGGGTGCCCACAGAACCAAGGGTGCCCCACCCAGGGGTGCCCCGCAGAGCCAGGGTGCCCTGCAGAGCTGAGGCTGTCCCGCAGAGCCAGGGTGCCCTGCAGGGTTGGGGTGTGCTGCTGCACTGGGGTGTTTGCAGACACAGGGTGTCCCGTGGAGCTGCTGCCATGCCAGGGAAGCAGGGGGGAGGAACTGGTGGGACTGAGGGGGCAGAGCACTTCAGGGAGCCCCCCAGCTCTGGGCCTGGCATGACTGCACATAGCAGGTAGATGGACGCCACCATCCCGCTCACTTCCCATCCAATGTCCACCGCCCCAAGCTCACCAGCCACCTGAACCATGCCTGCAGGCCCGCTTTGCCCCAGCCCTGCTGACCTGCAGCTGTGGCCCCTCCATGCGGAAGAGGGAGCGTGAGGCTGGGGCACCCTCGACGGTGTAGTGCAGAGAGCCGTTGGCGCTGGCAGGGTCTGTGCACCTCAGCAGCACTAGGGTCCTGCCGGTGGGCACTGTCTCGGGCACCTGGGACCTGCAGAAAGGCAGGCAGCAGGGCTCAGCTCCTCTCCCACCACGCTCCGGGATGCCATGGTCCCTCGGGAATGGCATCCTCGAGAATGCAGGAAGTAACTGTCCCCACCACCACCACGTGACCTCCAGCAGCAGCCCCGTGGCCATCTCCCCAAGCAGTGCCAGGATCCCGTGACTCCCCATGTGGCACCAAGCCCCGCAGCCCGTACACATAGAGGGCTGGGGCGCAGCGTGGTGCCTGCTGGCTCCTCCTCTGCACAGTGATGTTGAGTGTCATGGTCGCACGGTCCATGGGGTTCAGCATGTCGTAGGCCTGGACGAGCAGCTGGGTGTGGGCCGCCTGCGGGAAGCGCTCCAGGTCTAACCGGTGGGCACTGCGGATCTCACCAGTCACTGTGGGGCATGGAGGGAGCCTCACGCTGGGCCGGGGTGGCCCAGATGGAGACAGGCTGCTAAGATGGTGGGGATGTCCCAGGGGACCCTTCTGCAGGCCCTGCTCACCCTCATCAACAGTGAAGAGCGCCGGTGCCGCTGGAGCAAGGATGACATAGCGGACCTTGTCACCACTGGCGTGGACCTGCGTGACCACCTTCAAGGGGCCTGTGCCCTCCGGCACTGTCACAGCCCGCCACGGCTCACTGTGGGCACAGGCATGTGGCATGGCATGGCATGAGTCCAGCCAACCCTGGCCCAGCCCCAGCCCCAGCCCCACTCACGTGAAGTTGACCTGGGGACGGCGCGATGGCAGCAATTCCACTGTCACGGCCCCGCTGCAGTTGTGCCCATGACGGTCCGTCACCACAATCTCCAGCCTGAACACCTGCAGGCAACACCAGGGCGAGAGGCCGGGGGACAGCCAGGAGTAGGGGCCACCCGCCTGCCAACAGCAGCCCCGGGTCTGTGGGATGGGGATGGGGATAGGGATGACGATGGGGATGGGGACAGGGGATGAGGATAAGGGACAGAGACAGGAGTCAGTACAGAGATGGGGATAGGGACAGGGATAGAGATAGGGTTGGGGATAGGGATGGGGATAGGGACAGAGACAGGGATAGGGATGAAGATGGAGGTGGAGATGAGGATGGAAATGGTACAGGGGTATGGATGGAGTTGGGAAAAGGGATGTGTATGGAGATGGAGACAAGGACAGAGATGGAGAAGGGATGGGGATGGGAATAGGGATGGGGATAGGGACAGAGATGGAGATGGGAACAGAAATGGAGATGGGGACAGACGCAGACGAGGATGGGGTTGAAGATGGAGACAGTGTTGCAGATGAGGATGGGGACAGGAATAGGGATGGGGATGGAGGTGGAGACAGGATGGGGATGGGCATAGAGTCAGGGATGGGGACTGCAAGGAGCTGGGTGCCCATCTGGTGAGGGACAAGCTGCTGAGAGCCGTGGGCAGGGCCAGCAAGGGGCTAACCCCAACCAGGCTGGGAGAGGGGCGATACCAGGACTGGGAGACCTTGGCACTCACCTGGGTGCTGCCTCCAGGGTCAAAGCCGCTGTCAGGTGCCAGCACGGTGCCCCATTCAGTGAGGACAAGTGGTGTGTCATCGTTTTTGAGGTAGAACTGCAGAGAGACCGGCACAAAAGGGAGAGCGGAAACCTCCCGTCCCCCATGTCCTTGGCAGCATCCCACATCCCCCTTCTCCCCAGCCATCCCCCAAAAGCTGACAGAGTGCAGGAGGTTGGAGTCCCCCAAGCAGTTGTCCCTTGCTGGGGGGAGCTGCAGGACCCCACCGCACCCAGGACTCACTGTCAGCTCTCTGGCCAGCTGGAAGGGCACCACAGTGTATAGTGGCGTTCGGGGTGCCACGTCTGCTGGGACCTGCACCACGTCTCCTTCTGCAGCACAACGTGGATGCCAAGAGAAGCCTGGCGTGAGCTGGGGTGGCCGAAAGCTGCCCACCCCCTTGGCTGCACCCCATCCCTGCAGCACCAGGCGCCCCATCTCACCGCTGCTGGCACCGACCGTTACCTGTGCTGGCAAACCTGGCAGCACAGTGGAGCGCCTGGGCCGCCGTCACCCTGATGAAGAGCTGCCCTTCAGCCTCGTCCTCCCCATGGCAGGCAACCCGCAGCGTCAGCACGTACTGGTTCACCCGGTGGGCATCAAGTGCTGCCCCAGCGTGCAGCGTGATCTGCCATGGTGGCACAGTGCTCAGCAGGGCACACTCTACCCGTGGTTGTCCCGGCCGAACTCCCTGCCCTCAGCGGGCCTGGCTGTGGCTCCGGGCACCGCCGCCCGGCTGTACCTCAGCCTGAAACGTGGACGCGGGCGTGTGGTTGGTGCTGATGGCGATGGGGTTGAAGGGATTGCCGAGCTCGACGCTGTGCACGGTGACGTTGGGGTCGAAGGGGCTGCTGGGCTCGACGCGGGCCAGCATGACCCTGGGGTTGCTGCTCACGTTGCTGCAGGCCAGCGTCACCTTGGCCACGAGAGTGCCCGGTGCCGTGTCCTCGCTCACGGTGACAATGCGCGGCAGGCCGAGCAGGGCTGGCAAGGGCAGATGCCCAGGGACCGGGCTCAGGTCAGGGCCTCACCACCAATGCACACCAGACTAGAGGGTTGCCCAGCCACTTTTAGGGACCCCCGTCCCTGCACCCTGGCCCCTGTGCAGCAGGCACGGTGGTGCCCAGGGCACCCTGCTCTTACCTGAGGCTCTGACAAAAGACCCTGGAAAAAGGAGGAGACAGTGTCACCCCAGCCTGCCAGGGAACCCCCAACACTGCCCCAGTTATGCTGTGGAGATGCCCTGCCGATGCCCAGAGGTGCCCCAGTGAAGCCCTAGAGATGCCCCAGTGATGCCCCGGTGATGCTCCCCCTGTCCCACCTGATTCCTTGCCAGGCGGCTGCCACCCACCCCATACCCATCCTGGTAAACGGGGCCAGCTGGGGGGGACCCTGCCCCCCCGCCCCGTTGCCCTGTTCTTGCCCCCCCCCCGCCCCGAATCTGGCAAGGCACAGGCACTGGACCGCCATGGCCAGGAGGTAAATACCTGGGGCATGGAAGGAGAGGAGAAGGAGGAGGAAAGCGAGACGGCTGTGCGTGCCCATGGCGGTAGGTAGCTCTGTTTGGGACACGCCAGAGCTTGTTGCCATGGGTGCTGGGCACCACCCAGGCCCTGGCATGACGCCGGCCACTTGCGGTGCCTGGTCCAGCCCCAGGGCGGTGGGACAGGGCATTGCCCCGGCAGCCACAGCCTCTGCAGGCAGGGACCGTCATCCTAGCTGTGCCTTGATCCCGGGGAGGGAGGGGACTTGGGGGCGACAGGGACATGTCGTGCACAGCCTAGACCCTATCTGGGGTTTTAACCAAGTCGCAATTGCCGCTCACCGGCTGCAGAGCACGCGGGTCTCTCCAGGACGCCTGGGCCCGTGGCCACCAGAGGGCACGGCACTCCACCGTGCCAGAGGTGCCAGAGGCGCCCGCTCACGCCCCGGCTGCCGGGACCAGCCTGGCCTGGCACAGCTGCTCCCGCCGCCGGCGAAAGCCTCGATTTTCGGCAGCAGCCTGGCGAGGGCCTTGCCGGGTGCGTGCCAGCCTGCTGCGAGCCGATACGAGGCGGCACCACCCTGGCTACACGGCAGGAGCACGGCGGTAGCAGGCACAGGGTCCCCCCAGCTCACGCGTGACGACTGGAACCAGCTTTGGCGGGGGTGGCAGGGACGAAGGAAATGATGCTCCGCAAAGTTTTGCTGCCACGTCAGCCGCTGACTTGCTGCTTTGCCATGTTACACACTTGGGAGCTGGAAAAATTAGCTGGGAGCTAATTTTTGGCCTTGTTCTCCTTCATTTGCAAACCAGAGTGATGTCTCCCAGAATTAATATTAAGTGTTATTAGCTACCAATTAATAGACGCTGGCGGAGTGCCACCCGTTTGGCTGTGGGTCACCTTTCTCCTCTTCAAGTAGGCAAATGTTTGCTCAGCGGGGGGTGGTGGTGCAGGGGGGGTGGGGGGGGGAGGGGGGGCCTCTTGCAGCCTGTGCTGGCTCGCTGTGCCAGCCGATGGCTCGGGCTCACAGCCTGGCCCGCAGGGGTCGGTCCGTCTGCCTGGTTTTTGTACTGGGGTTGCAGTTCTTCCAGCCGAAGCTTCCCAGCCTCACTGCGCCCAGTCTGCTGCACCCCACAGCCCGGGGCCCAGCCCGGGTACCGCAGGGCTAGGACAGAGCGGGGCAGGGCACCCGTGCCCCCGGGAGCGTGGCGATGCCCAGCAGCGGGGGGACAGGGCGGTGGGGCACCCGGAGGGCAGAAGCAGGGGGAAGGAGCCGGTGTCATCGGGATACGAGGGGGGCACCGGGCCCGGGGTCCTGCCCTGCCCGGAGGGGCGCTGGGTCCCGCGTCGCCGGGGCACCGCGTCCTGCCTGGCCCCGCTGCACCCCGCGCTCCCGCCCTGCCTAACCGGGGCCCCGGGGGCCGCCGCTCCCCGCCAGGCACCGGCTCCTGCACAGCCCGAGCCGGGCAGCGGCTCCCGCTCCGCCGGGGCCCCGGAGCGCCGAGCGGGGCGCGGGGCGGGGCGGCGGGGCCGGGGCCGGTGCGGGCCGGGCTCACGTTACGGCGGCCCCATTGGCTGCGGCGGGCGGGGCGGTGCCGCCGCTGCCGCCGCCGCCGCCGCCGCCGCCGCCGCCGCCGCCGCCGCGGCGAAGCGAGGCGAGGCGAGGGCCGGGAGGCGGCGGGGCGCTGCGCCGCGCTCCGCTCCGCTGCGCCGGGGCCGCCGGGCATGCACAGCGCCCGCCTGGACGCCCGCCTCGGCCAGCTCCGCGCCGACGTGGTGAGTGGCCGCGGGCCCCGGGCGGGGCGGGGGGAACCGGCCCCGGGACCCCCCCGGCCGGCGCCGCTGCCCCCCCACGGCGGTGGCAGCGCCGTGATGTCAGAGTGCCCCGCACGGCGGTGCTGATGATCTCAGCGCCGTGACATCACGCGTGGGGCCGAGCGGCGCCCACCGCGCCCCGCGGGAAGGCCGGGAGGACGCGGGGGTCCCGGGTGCCCGGCAGGACGCAGGGGGTCCCGGGCCCTGGCTGATGGAGGGGACACGGGTGGCGGCCGTCGGGGCGCCAGCCCCAGCGCTGTCACTGCCCTGGCCCCGCTCGCAGCCGTGCCACCGAGCCCGGCCCGGGGCCGCGAGGGGCCGCGGGACCCTGCGGTGACAGCCTGGCTGCGGGTGGCCCGTCCGGGCCCGCGGGCCCTCCTGGGGCCTGCCGCACCGTCCCTGCCGTCCCGCAGCTCCGCAGCCGGCACCAGGGTCCCTGGCCAGCGCCGCAGCAGGGCCCGCGGCCAAGAGGGTGTCGCGTCCCCCCAGCAGGGATGGGAACGGGGCCTGGCCCGGAGAGCAGCTCCGGACGCGGCTTGCCGTAGGGGGCTGCTATAATCGGACACCAAAGCGAAGGGTCCTTTGCAGTCCGCTTTTTGCCGTCTCAAAGCCGAGAGGAAAGCAGACGTAAATCCCTGTATTTTTGGTTCAAACAATGGAATTCAAGTAAAAGGAGCGGCCTGGCTCCTGAAACGAACAGTTCCCTCAAATACTCGCTTGGGAAAACTTGTTGCCAGCCTCAGCTGCCCGCGGCCCCTTGCGCTCCCCTCCCCGCTGGCATTTCGGGGGGGGCTCCCGGGCCCCCGGGCCCTGACGTCACCCCGGGGTGTCCCCGACCAGAGGGCGGGTAGGGTGGGGTGGCCCTGCTGACGGGTGGGGGGAACGCCCCACCCCAGCGCCCGGGGGGGCCCACGGTCCCGAACCCAGCTCGGGCCCGGCCACGGAGGTCCCGCGAGCAGGGTGCCTGAGCAGCCACCCTAAGCGGCTTGGGGGCTGGGGGGGGGGCAGCGGCGGCGCACGGCTCCTACGTGCCGTGGCCCCCGTGTCGCTTCCCGGCAGGCCGCGGCCAGGGCTGGGCGGCTGCTTGCTCACCCCGACGTGCCGCTGCACGCCGGCCCGGCTCCGCGCAGCAGCGGCGCAAAAGCGGGACCCGGGGCTGCGGGCAAGCCGAGGCCTGCGCGCGCGGCTCCCCGCGCCCAGCGCCGGCAGACGCCGCTCCCGCGGCCCGGGCGCCGGGGCCAAGCCGCCCCCCCCCCGCCTCGCCGCCGCCGGGGTCGGCTCCGGGCGAGCTGCGGCCTGCCTGCGCGCCGGCACCGCCGTGGCGGGGGCGAATCCCCCCTCGCCGCTGCTGGGGAGCTGGGCGAGGCGTGTGCCCAGCGCCGGGCGAGGCGGGCGGCACGTGGGCCGCCTCTGCCCTCCCGTGGGCGGGCTGCCCGGGGTGACACGGGCCGGGGGGCCACCAGGCCGCCACGCTAACCTGCTTCTCCCCCCCCCAGCTGTGCCTGCGGGAAGCGGGGGCCGCGCTGCAGGCCCACATGCACTGCATGAGGCAGGCTCTGCACGACCTCAAGCGGGCGCAGGGCCCAGCCCCGCGCCCTCCGCCGGGGCCTGGGCCCTCCTGGGACCAGCGCAGCCCCAACCGGGGCTCGGACATCTCGGAGGCGGACTCGGCCTGCTGCCTGGAGCCGGGCGGCGAGGAGGACGAGCGGGCCTCGGCGGCCCGGTCCCCCCCCGCCAGCGAGCGGAGCCTGGAGTTCGACTCGGGCTACTCGGAGGTGTCGGGGGGCACGTGGCAGGAGGAGGAGGAGGCGCCCGTGCTGCGCCGGCACCCGCGGCCACCGCCCTGCCAGCGGGCGCACCGGCTCTCCGTGGGCGCCTTCCTCCGCGGCAGCTCGGGCCAGGCGCCCGCCCCGACCCGGAGGGCCCGGCCCAAGTCCACGTCCGACGCCTGCCTGGAGCAGTGGCGGGTGCTGGAGCCGGGGGATGCGCAGGACTGGACCGTATCGCTGCTGTCGCAGAGCCGCAACCGCCAGCCCCTGGTGCTGGGCGACAACTGCTTCGCCGACCTGGTGGAGAACTGGATGGACCTGCCGGAGGTGGGGGCTGAGCCGCGGCGCCTGCCCCCCGCCGAGCCCTCCCGCTGGCTGGGCAAACCCCATGGCTTCCTGCTCAACCTCTCGGGCAACGTGCGCCGCAAGCTGGCCAGCATGGCCCGGCCCCGGGCCGCCGATGGGGCCCGCCCGGGGGGCCGCGACGCTTCGAAGCGCCTCTCCTGCCCGCTGGGCCTAGGCGCCCAGCCCAAGGGCACCTACTTCCACCAGTCCCACAACAACATCGCGCAGCTGGCCACAGACTTCAACCGCTTCACGGCCCTCATGAACAGCCGGAGCCGCCAGCCCATCATCTGCAACGACGTTATCGGCTACATTTAGCCCTGCCCGCGCCTGCTTTCCCCGCTGTAAATAAACCTCGTTTTTGTACGGTACAGCCGCGGCGGCCTTTGTGGGGGGCGAGGGCTCCCCTGCGGCGCAGCAGGGCTCTCGGCACCGCAGCTGCCTGGCTCGGCAGCCCGGGCTCCCAGCAGGAGGAGGGACGGGGGTGACTGGCGTTACTGGGTGCCCCGGTGGCACAGGCCCGTGTGACAGCATGAGGGTGTTTGCGGCGAGGGCTGATGCAGTGACCACAGACCGGAGCTGATCCTGCAGCTTTTATTACCGGGGGCAGCAAGTGCTGTGTGGCCCAGGCTGCTGCTGCCTCTGGCCCGGCCTGGTGTCCCACTCCAGGATCAGGGCAGGTAGCAGACGAGCGGGGGGCAGGCGTCTTCGTCCTCATCCTCTTCTCCCTCACACACATACTGCAGCTCCAGCTCCCGGGGCCGCAGCTCCCCAGCACCCTCCAGGCTCTCCGACAGCCTAGAGCGGGGGAAGGAAAAAGGGGGCGAGGTGGGGGCAGGCTGGTTCCCCCAGCCCGGCCAGGCCCTCCGGGAAGGGGAAGGGCGCATTTGGCCGGCTCCTGCAAGGAGAGGGCGCAGGGAGCTCCCCCACCGCCCCAGGCAGGCGCCCGAGAGCGAGCCGCAGCCCTGCAGGCTCCCTCCCCGCTTGGGGCAGGGAAGCAGCGCCTGTGGGGCCAGGCCGGGCAGGCAGCGAGGGGCCAGGCGGGGGTCCTGCCGCGGGAAGCGCTGCCGGCAGGATGTTTACCCTGCAGCAGGCCGGAGCGACGGACCCGTCCGCAAGCAGCTCTGCAGCTGGAGCAGCTCAGCGCAGAGGGAGAGAGGGGGCAGACGTCTTCCCCCAGCGCCCAGCGGGGAGGCGCTGCCGGGGGCAGGATGAGGCCACAGGAGCGGGCAAGGAGCCAGGGACCTACCTCTGGGCCTGCTGCTGGGCCCGCGTCTCCTCGTCCTGCTCCCTGTCGTAGAGCACGGTGTAGCCGTGCAGGAGCATGGTCACAGGCAGCCCGTGCACCCTCTGCAAGAGGCGGGGGGGGGGGGGGGGGGGGGGGGTCAGGGCCCCGGGCCTGCACGCAGCCCCCCCGCAGGGCTGCCCGGCCCAGCGGCTCCGTGCTGCCCGCACTGGGCTCACCTGCAGCCACTCCAGCAGCTCCCGCACGGTCATCTCCTGCCC
The DNA here is from genome assembly GCF_036370855.1 of Dromaius novaehollandiae. Lineage (NCBI taxonomy): Eukaryota > Metazoa > Chordata > Aves > Casuariiformes > Dromaiidae > Dromaius > Dromaius novaehollandiae. The sequence continues at coordinate 1,343,459 of NC_088109.1, forward strand.
ATCGGCGCCGACCCCCTGCACCTCCAGCCGGTCCCAGCAGCTCCACTCCTTCTGGCCATACTGCAAGGGGGGAGCCCAGGGTAGCGGCAGGCCCCAGCCCGGCCTGCCACAGCCCCACGGGGCGGGAAGGACTGGCGTGGCACGTGGCCTGGGGTAGGGAAGGGCAGAAAAAGGGTGCAGAGCCAGAGAGGGGGGACCAGGGCACAGCTCTGCCCTCCGGACTGCCCGGGTCCAGGGTTGAGCATCCACGGGGCAGTCGGGGGAGCCAGCGCTTCCTGCAGCTCCCCAGCGTGGCCAGGGGCACCGACCCCGCACAAAGGCCCATTGAAGCGCCGCGCAGCCCCACACAATCGCCTCTTCTTGCTCCCGCGGCCCCTGGGGCCTCGTGACGCCGGTTCCGGCCCGCGGGGGCCCCTGAGCTGCTGGCCTCCCCCCATGGTAGCCAGCAACAGGGCTGCGCGTGGGGACGCACGGCGGAGCCGGCAGTGCTTGCTGCCCCGCACCCAGGGCCGGTGAGGGCTGGGGCTCTGCCGGCCTGCGTGCCGGGGCCAAGGTGCGCCGGGGCTCAGCGCCCACGGGGCTGAGCACCATCTGGCACGGCCACCCCACCATCTGCCCTCGCTGCGGGGCAGCGCGAGCCCTGGCGCTGGCCCCGTCTCTTCTCGCCCAGCTGGGAAGGGGCGATCGCACCTGGCTGCTCTCACCTCCCGCTTCCTGCTGCATCCTCTCGCCTCCTGCCTTCTCCCGCCTGCCTGCGGTAACCAGACCCAGGCGGAAAGGGGCTTAACCCCCTGCTCGCCAAGGCAGTGCGAGCCTGAGTGGTTGCCCAGCACGGAGGGAACAGCACTGCCCATCCCGCGTAGCCTCGTTGCCCCACCTGGAAACGCCATCCCGGCCAGCGCTAGGACTGCAGGGCCAAAGCTCCCCCCCCGCCAGCCCAGGGCCTGCTCGCCGGGGCGCTGCCATATCGCGGTCACGCCAAGCCGGCCCGGAGGGAGCGTGCTCCCACCACAGCCAAACAGCAGGACACGAAACGTTGTGCTGGGACGGCCCATCGTGGGACACGGAGGAGCCGGGAGCTGCTCCAGGGATGCCGGGCAAGCAAAGGGACCGGAGGGCACAAATATGAAGGAGCATCCTCCACCAAAGGACCCTGCCGACGTGGGGAGCCCAGAGCCAACGCTGGCAAGACGGCGCAAGGCCCACGGGCCCAACGGCCCCATGGCACGTCCCCAACACCTGGGCGGCCCCGTCCTCGGGGGCTTATCCCCGCGGGGCAGCGGGAGCTGCCTCGGTGCCATAGCGGGGGGCTGGGCAGCACCCCGCGGCACAGGGCCACGGGGCGCAGGCGCGGCAAGGCGGTGGCGCAGCCGGGCGGCCCGAGTCCTTGCCGGAGACGGAGTGGAGGCGTTGAAGGCGTCTCCCCTCCCCCTCTTCCTGCCCCCGGCCCTGGGCCCCCCGGGCCAATCTGGTTCCAATCGGCGCTTCCTGCCGCACAGGAAGGGCTGCCTCGCACGCCATAAACCCCCAGACAAAGAGGCCTCTATCGCCCAGACGGTCCCAATCTGGGACTGCCCCCCGCCCCCGCCGCGGCTCTGCTTTCGCTCTCCGGCCGATCTGCACGCGCTCGCCGTGGCCCGGCCCCCACAGCGGCCCAGGCGGCCCCTCGCGGGCCGGGACCCCCGGCCCTGCTCCCCCCACCACGCAGCCCTTCCCCGGCTCTGGACGGGGCCCGGTGCCAGCTGCTCGCCGGCTGCTCCAGCTGGTTTCCATAACCCAGATGTGAGAGGCGGCTGCAGCCTGCTACCCCCTCGTCATGGGGCCTGCTGTGGGGCGTCAGCATGGCCTCAGCCCCAGTGCGGCCTCAGCCCCACGGCTACGCGAGCCAGGCTGGAACATCCCCCTCGGGCCCGCATGCGTTCACCCAGGGATGGCCCCGAAGCCGGGCAAGCTGGAAGCGGGCGGCTCGGTGCCTGGGGTCCCCCGGAGCTCCGCTCCGCTCCCTCGCACGAGGGGGGCGGCGGGGGCCTGGCGAGCAGCCCGGGCCGCAGGGGCCGGCAAGGCTGCAGGAAGGAGCTAATTCCTCGCTGCCTGGAGGCGCGCCCAGCCCAGCGCAGGCCCGAGCGCCGCTTCCGGAGCCGGACAGCCTCGGCTGCCTCTCCTGTGCGGCCGGCTCCTTCCCTGCCACCCAGCGTCCTCCCAGCCAGCCCAGGTCCTCACGGCAGCGCAGCAGGGACCCCACAACCACCAACGCCAAGAGCCAGGGCACCCCCCCCCGCCACCCTGCACCCTGACCCCACGCTCGTGGACGAGAGGGAGTCCTACCCTGTAGGTGGGGGGCGGCAGGGGCTGGATGCAGAGCAGCAGGGAGTCGGAGAGACACAGGTTGCTGTTGCGGTAGCAGCTGCGGTCCTGGCACCCCCACACCAGCTTGTAGATCTCCAGGCAGGCCAGGCCGGCCACGGCCATGGTGGTAGTGGCAATGGCAGGCACGATTCGTCCAACGAGTCGCTTGCTCTGAGGGAGAAGCGGGCATCACCAGCTGCCCCCGCACAGCAGCAGGCTCCCCTCAAAACCCTGCCTGAAGCTCCACGGGCCTGTGGCAGGCCGCAGGCAGCCCAGCCCTTCGCCTCACCGTGAGCCAGTCGGCACAGCGGATGCCGTAGTTCTCTGCACGCAGGTTGGACGCAGCTGTGACAAAGTCCACATGGAAGTTGTCATCCTACGGAAAAGAACAGAGGGACATCAGCGCCTGGCAGGAGCTGACAGCCAGCAGAGACCCCAAAGACCCAGCCCAAAGACTCAGCAAAGACCCTGTGGGCTGCACACTCCCAGTAGGGAGATAAGCCGGGACTCAGCAACAGTCCCTGCCCTCCTGGCCTCCTGGCTCAGGAACGGCTGGCAGGGTTATGGGGCAGCCCGTGCATGGGACAAACATGGCCCTGCCCCATGTGTTCTCCAGAGCAGCTTCTACGCTGGGGACAGCGCCCAGCCCCAGGCACGTACCTACCTCAAGCCCTGCGCCTCAAGCAAAGTGCAGCCATGCATAGGCTGCTGCCTGCCCAGCCCTGGGTACCTTCTCGAAGTGGATGGGCTCCATGATGGGTATTTGCGTCTCCTCAGCCTCTACCAGCTCCCGTCTCCACCGTGCCAGCTCCTGGGCGAGCTCTGCCAGTTGCCCTTGGTCTGGAGGTACGAAGGAGCCCCAGGGTGTTACCCCTGCACCAACATTGTTGCGGAGAGCATGGCCTCCACAGAGCATAGCACTCGGTGGATGGGGGCCACCTGCTCTCCCCTCCTGGGGCTGGGGCTGGGACTGGTGGGGACCAATGGCCACAGCAGCTCATGGGCCAGGAATCTGCAACACCAGAGCCCTGCTAGAGGCAGGCTGGACCCAGGGCTCCCTGGTGCAGAGCCTTACCACAGGGGACCCAGGCATGCAGGAAACAAACCACACTGGGAGCCTTACCCACAGCCTCCTGGACCTCCTGCCTTTCCTCCATGATGTGGATCTGGAGTCCTTCCTGGGGTGTGAAGGGTGCTAGGACCAGGTTGCGGAGGCTCTCCCGAGCAGCTGCCCTGTCACCGCGAGCCAAAATCTTGTGTGTCTGAGCAAAGAGGTGGGCAGCAGCCATGACATAATCCACGTGGGTGTCCTGTGGGTGCAGAGAGTGCCAGGGCAGTGAGGGCCATGGAGCACCTTTCCAGGGCAGCCTATGAGCCCACTCCTGTGCTGCCACAACTGGGCAGAGCAGCCCAGATTTGCCCTGAGGGGAGACAGAGACATCTCTCCTCCTCCTCCTGGCCACAGAGCACGTATGGGACCTCCTCAGCAGCTCCGCAGTGCCCTGGCAGACCAAGGGGACAGGGACAGACCCTGGTCCAGGACTCTGCAAGTCCCAGGCAGGCTCTGCAAGCTGGAGTACAAAGCAGGTGCTACATGTCAGTTTGGCCCACGATGCTCCCATTCTGCCTGTGACTATGGTCCAGCATCCCTCATCTAGGGTCTGGCTCTTTCCCCCAGCCCAAAGTCCCCTGTGGAGTGCCAGGCCCATGGCCCCAGCCCCCACAGCTCTGTCCTGCACTTACATCATCAGGGTCAAACGTCAGCGGATGGGGGCACCTCCTGTCCCCGGACCAAAAGGCGACACCTGGGCTGGCTTCCTGGGCACAGGAAAAGCAGAGTCAGGCTTGAGGACACTGCTCCACTGGCGAGGGGGTGGCTGGCAGAGGGGAGAGGGTGCAGGAGGGTCCCAGCCCCGTTTGGTGCCAGGCTCACATGCTCTGGGGGGAAGGTGAGCAGCAGCTGGGAGATGGTGTCGTGGTAGCAGCTCTGCCAGTGCCGGCGGGCCCAGTGCACACAGTCCTGCCAGTCCCGTGGCCTCTCCTGCAAGCTCCTTCGCACTTGCTCCAGGACCTCCAGAGCCTTTCGTGCCTCCAGGTGCTCCAGAAAAGTTGGGTCTCTGTGAAACCAGGTGTTCCTAGGGCCAGGCCTCACCCCAGCCTCCGCAGCGCACAGGAGGCACAGCTGACCGGCCAAAGAGCTCGCACCAGCAGGGACAAGCATTAGCCTGTCCCAGCTGATGGGGACCAAGCAATAAGACCAGGTCTGGCTAGTGTCCCTGAAGTAATCCAGCAGGGCACCCCAAATGGGACGCAACACTGTCCCCTGTCCCCAGCCCCAGCCACATATCCAGCAGTGGCGGGCAGTGCTCCGGCAGCCCCCGTGGCCCCTCCCCTGGCTCTGTCCCTGCCCTGCCTGGGCGCCTTTGCTCCCAGCACCCATACTCACGCCAGGAACCGGTTGACATTCTCTGCAGGCAGCCTGAAGAGCCCCTCAAACTCATCGCGGGCCCACTGCGGAGGGGAAAGCGGGGGTTGAACACTGGGTCTGCAAGTGCTCACCCCAGCACCCCCCTGCATACAGACAACAGAGGTTGGGACTGGCACTTTGGGCTGTCGGGGGACATCCTGCTTCCTGGGGGTCACTATGGCCGTATCAGCCCGGTGTGCGGCCCTGTGGTGCAGCCCAAAAGACCCTGCCAGTCCCTGCCAACCCCTGCTAAAGGAGCACCCAGGTTTGGGACACTGCCCAGCACGCCCAATTGGGGACAACTGGTCCTAAGCCCTGTCTGCTCTGACACATGGGCTGATGCATGGGGCTACAGCACCCCATGGTCCCCAGGAACCCCAGTCCAAGCTGCCCTGGGCTTCGTGCCAGGGAGGGAGAGGCCACGTCCGGGCCTGAGGAAGGCGGTGGAGCTGTGTGGGGTGGGGGAACCATGCAGCAGGAACGCATGTCGGACTTGGGCTTCCAGCCAGGAAACAGCTGGGGCCTGTATCCTGCCCACAGCCAGCAGCTCCTTACAGCTCAGCACGAGTCTGGGGCTGGAGGGGGGAAACAGCTTCCTGTGGGAAAACAAAGGCCGGGGGCTTCCTCGATCAGTGCCAGGGGCCCCAGACCATAGCTCCAGTCGAACACGGCCCTACCTGCAGCGTGTGCTCAATGGTCTGGGGGAAGTGTCGCAGGGTGCAAAGGGGGAAGGTCTTGTCCACAGGGTCACTGGCAGACCCCAACGCCTTGGTCACGTGGGGCACCATGGCCAGCACGTTCCCCCGTGTGCCCTCCGTGCCTGAGTCCACCAGTGGCTTGAGGTAGCGGAGGCAATGGTTCGTCAAGTAGGCACCTGTGAGGAGCAAGGAGTATCCAGAAGCCAGAAAGACATTTTTGTCTGGACAGAGCAGAGACAATCAGGGCAGGTTTGGCCCAGCCCTGGACAGATGGCACCAGGCCCTCCTTTCCCCCCCCACAGTTACGTGTGGCAGCTGCCCACCCAAACCCATGCAAAGTGTGTCACAGTTGTGGTACACACTGCCTGCAGCCAAGCAGCACCGTCCTGCACCTGGCTCCCACTTGCCCCAGGCACTCACGGGTCTCCAGGTTGTCCAGGGCGCTGGCAACGCCATCCAGCCGCTTGAAGAAGTCAGCCCCATAGATCAGCTCCGTGGCAGGCCCCACCTGGTTCTGGTGCGCCGTCACCTTGATGTCAGGGTTCATGCACTTCACGGCTGCAGCTGCTACCTCTGACTTTGGCTTCTGTGAGAGCAGAGAGGGTACAGGCAGTTCCCCTCCTGGTGCCCCCAGGCCGGGTCTTCAGGGAGAGCCTGTCCTGGGAGCCCACCCTGGCACTAGGGACAGCAAAGTTTCTGGGTTCTTCTGAGCAAGGAGCATGGGGCCAGGCACTTTGGCCCCTGCTTGGCTGTGGCTCACCGATATATCTGCCGAGTGGAAGAGGAACTGCCGATGGAGGTTGGAGCGTGCGATGGTGTCCATGTCGGTCACCGTGATGTTCCCGCCTGTCCCCGCAGCCAACCCCATCATGGCAAAGTTTTTCAGCAGCTCACAGCCAATGGCACCAGCTCCCACCTGCCAGGACAGAGCTTTGGCCATCTCCCCTGCTGCCAACCAAACACTCTGCAGGCCTCCGGAGGCCTTTCCCACACAGCGTGCCCACCTCCCCTGCTTACCACAAAGTACTTCTGGTGGCCCAGCCTCTCCTGAAAGTCAGCCCCAAACACAGCGATCTGGCCATCATAGCGAGAACCGCTCTGTTGGGACGGATGAGCTGCAGTGAGTGTGGGCGGCTGCAGCATCCCCAGCATGCAGGCAGCTCCTTGGCACAGCCAGGACAGGCTCAGGGCCCTCGAGGCACCAGCTGGCTCTCACCGGGGCGCAGTCCTCTTCCGTCAGCTGCGCAGCCCCCTCCAAGGCCAGGCACTCCAAGGCATCGAAGTAGAGCCATTGATCCAACAGCAGGAATTTCCCCGAGGCGGCCTGGGCAGAAACAGGGCCCCACCAGCTCCGCAATCTGCTTCGCCGCTGGCCCCCAGCTTCCTAGCTGGGCTCCCTCCCTGTACCCCAGAGCCCAGCATCCCTAAGCGGACCGCAAGTGCCCTCTCGTGGTCACGGAAGGCCATGGGATGGCCATGCCGAGCCAAACGACCTCTGCCGGCAGCACCCAGCACCCGCCCACTGTCTGCGGCAGGTCCCCCGCGGGCCCATCCCCACCCCACTCACCTTCAGCACCTCCATGGCTGCCAGGCCCCCGACGAAGGCAGCCATGGGACCCAGGTCCCCCGCGCTCACACTAGCGAAGGCTCGCACGACATCCTCGTCCAGGGGACTTTGCTGCTCGTCCAGGGGACCTTGCTGCTCGTCCAGGCTCCGTGCCAGCTCCAGCACCCGCTCGGCATCCCCCTGGGGCAAAGGGGGTGAGAGATGCCCCGTGTCCCTCCAGACAGGGTGGCAGAGGGATGAGCCCATGGAGGAAGCAGAGTCAAGCAGAGGGAGGCTGGGAAGGGGTAGGATGGGGCCTCACCTGCGCCCTGGGCCGAGGTAGGCGCCCCTGCTCCTTGCGGAAAGCATGCAGGGCCTGGAAAGCCATGTGCAGGCTGCGGCTGCGTGGTAGGTCTTCGGGATTTGACACTTGAATCTTTGGTTTCACCAGGGCCTTGCGCAGGGGCTCCTGCAGGCAGTGTCCCGAGTGCTTGAGGACAAGATACCTCTCCAGAAGCACCGGCTGCCACAGCCCCTTGGGCACAGTCTTGCGTCTCCCTGGCAGTGCCTGGCCCACACACCCAGCCTGAGTGTGACCCAGGCTGGCAGCACCACAAGTCGAGGGCAGACTTACATACAAGCGCTCTTGGCGCAGATGCACCTGCGAAACTAGGCCCCCACAGCGGTACGGCGAGAACGAGCTCGTGTCACCAATCTCCAGGTGGAAGGCATCTGTGAACAGAGCGAGAAAGGGGGAAGAGCATGCTCAGGCAAATGGAGAAACAGTCACAGTTCAGAATCTACTATATTTCTGCAGGACATCAGACTGCAGCTGGAACCCCTTTCCAGCGCCCAGGCAGACCAGAGCAACATCCCGCCAGCGGTGAAGGGAATCTCTGCGGTCCAGACCCAGGCACAGCATGCGACCCCATCCTGCAGCGGGACCCCCACACTGCCTGGCTCCAGCTCAGCGGCTCACCCAGCACGCGAACAGGGCAGGGCTTCTGGCCATTCAGCTCAGTCATGCCCTCCACACCTGAGAACGTCACCATGTCACCATCAGAGAAAAGGTGGCCACGGCCCTCTTCTCCTGCTGCACACGTCACGATTCCTGGTTTGCCCTGGGGAGAAAAAGATATGAACACAGGAGACCCTGATCCTGATGACCTGACTCAGCTGAAGGATGCACCAGCATTTTGGGAGAGTGCAGTGGAGCCAAAGGGACATTAGGGAATGGACACACTACACAGAAGGCCATTGGGATGCGTTTGGAGCAGAAAGGCAGTGCGGATGTTGGAGCCGGCTGAGGTTCGCCTCCTACCTGGGAGATGTGCTGCACAGAGGCACAAACCGGGTCGGTGTCTGTTGGGTCACAAACAACAAAGGGCTTCCCAAAATCGCAAAATAGCTGCCTGAGATAGGAGCAACAGCACATTTGTTAAATAGGAACCTCACGAAATTCAAAGACCACTGCCAAGTCCTGCCCCTGGGATGGAAGAACCCTGGCAGCAGGACAGGCTCAGGGTCATGAGCTAGAGAGCAACTTTGCAAACCAGGGCACGGGGTTGCGGGACAAGTTGGCCAGAAGTCAGCAGTGTGTCCCTGGCTGCAAAGATGCCAACGGTAACCTGGGCTGCACCAGCAAGAGCGCAGGTAGCCAGTGGGGTCCTGCCTCTCTCTTCAGCACGTGTCAGACCCCAGCTGGAGTGCCTAATGGGAGGGCGCAGAGAAGACAGAGCCAGGCTCTTCTTAAGCTGCACAGAGACAGGACAAGAGGTGACAGCCCAGGCTGGGACACAAGAAATTTCTATTAGACATACGGACAAAACTCTTCACCTTGAGGGTGGTGAAACATGGGAACAGGGTCCTGGAGAGGTTGTGGGATTGCCATTCTTGGAGACATTCAAGGCTTGACTGGACAGAGCCCTGAGCAACCTGCTCTGAGGCAGTGCTGCCCAGACCAGAGCGCCCTGAAGTGGTTCCTGCCTCAACAGGGTTTAGGGTGCAAGGTTTCCCCCAGCCTGCCCACCCTGGACAGCAGGGGCTGGGCCACCAGAGGCCAGCCCCAGACAGGCGCAGGGACACTGGGCATCGTGCACTTACCCTGCCAGCCCCTTCACATCAGCCACGATGAAGCAGATGCCCCGGGAATGGCAGAAGTCGCCGATGCGGAGTTGTTCCTCCAGCGGGGAGTCAGTCAGCACCACAACCTGCGCCAAGGGCTGTGTCTGCACCCACGCAGCACAGCCTGCCCCGCCGTGCCCCCATTGCCACCCCAGCTCAGGGCTGGAGTGAAGTGCCAAGACTCTGGAGGCAACGACAGCAGCCTTGGGGCGATGCTGCCCCTCTGAAGGCTGCCCAGTCCACAGGACAGCACCCAGCCAGGGACCACTCTTCCCAGCTCGGTGCCCAGGAGCACCAGAGCCAGCTCACCTGGAAGGAGGCGAGGAAGCTCTCCGACAGCTCCCCTGTGTGGGCTGTCACCAACACATGGGAGTTCAGCTCTGCCAGGTGCCGCTGGGATGCCACAGCCCGGTTCTGGCCCATGTTGCTATCCGCGAGGAAGAACTGTGGGACAGACACACAGTGGAAGCCATTCACACAGGTTCGAGGCACTGCCCATGACAACAGGACACTTCCCCAGGACAGGGGGCTTGTGCTGGGGACTGTACCCATGAGGACACCCAGTGGACTGTACCTGTGGTGACAGGGCACTCCCTGGACAGCACCTATGAGGATGGGGCTCCCCACAGACTATACCCATGATGGCAGGGCTCCCTGGGCCGTACCCACAATGGTGAGGCACCCTGTGGGCTCTACGCATGACAGCGGGCATCCTGTGGGCTACACCCACGACCCCAGGGCACCCTAGACCAAAGCTATGAGGAGAACAGGTGGTCACCCTGTAGGCTGTACCTGTGACAGTGGGGTGCTCCCCAGGTCACTCATGATGGGGAGGCACCTCAAGGGCTGTACCATGACAGGGAGCACCCCAAGTGCCATAACCATGACAGTGGGGTGCTCCCTGGGCCGTACCCATGATGGTGGGCACCCCAGGCCATACCCATGATGGTGGGGCACCCCAAGGGCTGTACCTGTGATGGTGAGGTGCTTCCCAGGTCATACCTGTGATGCGGGGGCACCCCAAGGGCTGTACCATGTTGGGGGGCACGCCAAGTGCCATAACTGTGGCAGTGGGGTGCTCCCTGGGCTCTACCCACGATGGTGGGCACCCCAGGCCATACCCATGACAGTGGGGCACCCCAAGGCCTGGCCCTGTAATGGTGGGGTGCTCCCCAGGTCATACCCATGATGGGGGGGCACCCCAAGGACTGTACCATGATGAGGGGACACCCCAAGTGCCATACCCATGACACCCTATGGTCACACCCATGACAGTGGGGTGCTCCCCAGGCCATACCCATGACTGGGGGGCACCCCAAGGGCTGCACCCATGACTGGGGGCACCCCAAGGGCTGCACCCATGACAGCAGGGCACTCCCCAGGCCGTACCCATGACAGTCAGCACCCCATGGGCCATACCCATGACGGTGGGGCACCCCAAGGGCTGTACCCGTGACAACGGGGGGCAGCCAGGCCCCGCAGAGGGCCGCGGCAGGCCCGGGGGGCGCCGTACCTGCGAGGCCCGGTCGGCGGGGCCAGCCGAGGCGACGTCGTGCAGGGTAACGGCGCGGACGCCGGCCAGCACCAGGGCCTTGGCCACCTCGGCTCCCAGGCCCCGCAGCCCCGCCACCAGCACCGCGGCGCCTGCCAGCCGCTCCATGGCGCGGCAGCCCAGCACGTAGCTGCGGGGAGACACCGGGCATCAGGCGGGGCCGGCGCCCGGCGTCCCGGCGCCGCGGCCCCCCGGTACCCACAGCTGCCGGGAGTACAGCCCCTCATCGACGGCCGCCAGCTCCGCGCCCGCCATGGCGGCGGCCCCGCCTCCGCCCCGCCCGGCGGCGGCGGCGCAGCCCGAGGCGGCGGCGGCGGCGATGGCGGCAGCGGCGCCGGGCTGGGAGGCGCCGTGGCGGGCGCTGGGCGCGCTGGGCCGGGAGCTGGCGGCCGAGTGGGCGGCGCAGGACCTGCGGGCCGCGCTCTGCCAGCTGCTGCTGCTGTGGCTGGGGCTGAGCCTGCTGGGCATCCGCCTGGCCTGGCGGGCCTACGGCGGCGCCGTGGCGGCCCTCTGCTACCGCCCAGGTACGGGCCCCCGCCGCGGGGCGCCGCCGCCGCCCCGCCGCCCCGCCGCCGCCGCCCGGCCCCGCGCTCACTCCCTCTCCTCCGCAGGCCCGGCCGGACGCAACGGCGGCGCCGCCGACCGCCCCTGCCCGCCGCGGTGAGTCCCGGCGCCCCCGCGAGCCCTCCCCGGCCCGGCCCGGCCCGGCCGGCGGGAGCCCTCCCAGCCCCGGGGGCTGCCGCCCTTCGGCCTGCCAGGCACCCCCGCCGCCCTTCCCGGCCCGGCGAGCGCCCTCCCCGCGGTGCCCGGCCTGGCGAGCGTCCTGCCGGCCCTGCCCGCCCCTTCCCAGCCCCTTCCCAGCCCTCCTGGCTTTGCCCGGCCCGGTATGCCCCGGCAGGTGCCCTCCCCGCCACCGTGCCCGGGCCAGTGAGCGCCCTCCCCGCCCTGCCCAGTCTCCGCGGTCCCCTGTGGCCCCCCTGACCGCTGCCCCGTCTGCCCGCAGGGAGGGTCCAGCCACGGAGCCTGCGAAGACGCATCGTGAGTGAGGGAGCGCCGGGACCCGCCGCAGACTGCCCACCGCCATTAAACCGCTGTGCCCTCCCCCGCCGCCCCTTGCTTTGGGACCCGCCGCCACCGGAGACGAGGCCAGGGGAGCGGGGCAGGGGTGTTTAATGGGGCCGAGGACACTGGTGCACCCCCAGGTGCCAGGCCTCACTTGGCCATGTAGTAGTGGGTGGGCACGAAGGGCATCTTGGTGACGAGGGCCGGGTGGTGCTTCTTCCTCACCTCCACGGTGAGCGCTGTGCCCGCGCGGCTGTACGCGGCCTCCACGTAGCCCATGGCGATGTTCTTGCGCAGGGAGGGCGAGGGGCACCCGCTGGTCACCGTGCCTGGCACCGTGGGGACACGGGGAGGTCAGCGAGGGCCGCGCAGCCGCACATCTCCTCCCCCTGCGTCCGTGGGCTGGCGCAGCTGAGGGCGCCTCTCGGGGTGCCCTCGTCGCTGCTCCCCCAGCCAGGCCGCGGACACCCGCTGCCCCTGCCGGCCCCCACGTACCGACAGGCCTGCCCTCAGGACCCAGGATGGCCATATGCGGCCGGATGGGGGGCCCCACGGAGGTGAGCCCCACGCGCCTGCGCTTCGGCTTCTCTTTGATTTGCGACATGATCACGGCCGCGCCAGGGAAGTCCATGGCTGTACGCCGACGCTTCCCTGCAGGGGAAGAGACAGGCGAGGGCTGGAGCAGGAGACGCAGGGACTCCTTGACCTTTCGCTGTGCCCAGAACGTCCCGCTCTGGTGATCCCCTCGTGGTCCCCTTGAGCCCTCTCACCTTAGCTGGTTCCTGTTTAAGACTCAGGCCTGCCTTGCCTCTCTGCTCCCCACCATAGCCTAGCTGCCCCCCAAGGAGGACATGGAGGGGGAACATGGCCAAAACCTACCCAAGGTCCACACCAAACTGGCCTCCACAGGTGTGGTTGTCTCATCAATGTCATTCCCATAGAGGCAGAGCCCTGCCTCCAGCCGCAGGCTATCCCTGGCCGCGAGCCCGGCCAGCCACACTTCAGGGTCACTGAGCAGCCGCTCAGCCAGCTCCACCACCCGCGCTGCGGGTACCGAGATCTGTGCAGGGACATGGGCATGGTCAGCAACTTAAAGTATCCCATGGGCATGTGCCGCTTCCCCTCCCCTTGTACCCTGCCAGCCCCCCTCTACAGCAGGATGGTCCTGGTGTGGACCAGCCCCTGACTCTTGGTGGTACCTCCACACCATCCTCGCCGGTGTAGCCGCAGCGCGTGACTCGGCAGCCCGGCACGCCAAAGACAGTCATTGTCGCACTGTTCATGAAGGTCAATTTGGCTAGATCATTGGAAAGTCCTGCCTGCAACACCCGTGCCATGGAGGGACCTGGGGAGAGACAGGTGACTTTGGGAAGAAGCAGTATCCAGGAAAAGGGAGTAGGCTGGCTCACAGCATGGGAAGGGGGAAATTTTGGCCAGGAATGGAAAGCACTGACATGCATCCAGCCATGACCTGGAGAAAGCGTGCAGCCTGGCTCCAAGATTTGGTTCTGGCATCAGGGTCCGGGAGGTGGAACTGCCACAGCTCAGCTACCCTCCCCATGTGTGCAGGGTCCTGGTCCCCTGGAAAGGGTGAGACTCCCTCGTGATGCCACTTGGTGCCAGCCCACATAGGGAGCCCACTACCTTGGAGAGCCAGCAGAGCGTTGTCCAAGACTTCCAGGTGCACATCACTGCCAGCAGCCTGCAGCTCCTTCACTCTGTCCTGCAACGGTGACATGACAACATCTGCCAACATGGGGACAAGCAGAAGCCAGACCCCACACTTGGCCACAGCCACCCTGGCCTCCGTGTAGCTGCAGACATCAGCCCTAGCTTGCCTAAAGGGAGGGGAGACGTTCCTGTAACCTACAGGATGTTTCTGCTCTGCTTCCCCATCTTCTGTAGCCCTCTAGTCTCCAGCGCTGCCCGGGGTGAACCCAGGCCAGGCAAGTTGGCAGGTGGACCATGACATTGTTGTGGGTATGAGGGCAGTGCCCGTACCTTCATGATGGCCAAGTCCTTGTCTGCACAGCCCGCATTGGACACCACGTAGAGGTGATCTTCTGACGTGTTTGTCACAATGAGGTCATCCACAATGCCGCCCTTCTCGTTGGTCAGCAGCGTCAGGGTGCCCTGCAGGAGAGAGCACGCTCGCCCTAAGGAGCCGCGGTAGGACACACGGTCCGGCAGGGCCCCTTCATTCTTTTGCTGCCTCCATCCCTTCCTGCTCACTCAGTGCACCCTCCTTGCCCGGCCGTATTGTGCCAGTCCTGGTCTGCGTGCCCATGTGTGGGGGGGTCCTTGTAGGGCAGGACTGGGAAGCTCCATCCCTTGTAGGGTGCTGCTAGGGTTGCAAACTCGGTGGCAAGGTGCTGGGAGGCAGGTGACATTTTGGACACAGGGGCACAGCAGGGCACATGACCCTGTGTCCTCCCCAGCACGTGGCTTGAGGCCGCTGAGCTTTGGCAGTGCACGGAGCCGCAGGTGGAAACGAGGCGCTCCGTGCCCCCATACCTGGTCCGGCTTCAGCTCCGCAATGTCCCCGACCACCAGGCTCTCCATGAACTTCACGCGGTCCCGGCCATACACCCGGCTCTGCAAGGAGACGGCGACGTGAGGCCTCGGCGGCGGCGCCCGTCCATGGCAGAGGAGCAGGGGCCCGGCCTGCTGCTCCTCTCAGGAGCTGGGGTGCCGAGGCCTTGCTGCCTCCGGCGGGGCACCCAGCCGCCCGGCTACCTGCAGCATGTGGGACACGTCGAAGAGGGAGCAGCGGTGGCGGGTGTGCAGGTGGGACTCCAGGTGCCCGGGCCCGTACTGCACGGGCATGCTCCAGCCGGCGAAGGGCACCATCCTGCCGCCGCGGGCCCGGTGCAGCTCGTGCAGCGGCGTCTGCTTCAGGCCCTCCTGCAGGCGACACACGGGGGTCCGCGCGGTGCCGGCGGCCGCCGCCGCCCCGCGCTGCCCCCGGCACCTTTGCTCAGCCCCGGGGCGTCGCGAGACAAAGTCCGGCCCGCCGCGCCGCGCCGTGCCGGGGTTCAGCCCCGCCGTCCCCCGCCGCCCCCGGTCCCCCCTCCCCGGCCCGGCCTGGCCCGGCCCGGCCTCCGCACTCACCGGCGCCGAGCTGAGCCGGCGGCGGGCCAGCGCGGCGCGGCAGCCTCCCCGCAGCATCCTGCGGCCTCTGCCCCGGCCCCGGCGCCGGCCGCCCGGCCCCGCCCCGCCGGGGCGCCTGGGACATGGAGTCCGCCCGGGCCCGCCCCCCTGCCGCCCCCGGCCCCGGCCGCCAGGGCTCGGGCCTACCCCCCGCCGCGGTCGGCCGCGGGGCTGGCAGCCGCCGAGGGGCCGGGGTCAGCTGTGGGGCTGGCAGCTGGTGAGGGGCTGGGGTCAGCTGTGGGGCTGGCAGCTGGTGAGGGGCCGGGGTCAGGCCCAGGGCCCCAGCCGGGGTCAGCTGTGGGGCTGGCAGCTGGTGAGGGGCTGGGGTCAGCTGTGGGGCTGGCAGCTGGTGAGGGGCCGGGGTCAGGCCCGCTGCCCCAGTTGGCATCGGCCGTGGGGGTGGCAGATGACGAGGGACTGACGTCAGACTCACTGCCCCAGTCAGGGTCAGCCATGGAGCTGGCAGGTGACAAGGGACTGAGGTCAGGCCCACTGCCCCAGCTGGGGTCAGCCAGGGGGCTGGCAGCTGGTGAGGGGCCAGGGTCAGGCCCGCTGCCCCAACCGGAGTCAGTCGGGGGGCTGGCAGCTGGTGAGGGGCTGGCATCAGGCCTGCTGCCCCAGCCAGGGTCAGCTGTGGGGCTGGCAGCCAGCAAGGGACTGGGGTCAGGCCCGCTGCCCCAACTGGCATCAGCCCTGGGGCTGGCAGATGACAAGGAGCTGGGGCCAGACTCACCACTCCAGTCGGGGTCAGCCATGGGGCTGGCAGGTGACAAGAAGCTGAGGTCAGACTCACTGCCCCAGTCAGGGTCAGCCATGGGGCTGGCAGGTGACAAGAAGCTGAGGTCAGACTCACTGCCCCAGTCAGGGTCAGCCATGGGGCTGGCAGGTGACAAGAAGCTGAGGTCAGACTCACTGCCCCAGTCGGGGTCAGCCATGGGGCTGGCAGGTGACAAGAAGCTGGGGCCAGACTCACCACTCCAGTCGGGGTCAGCCATAGGGCTGGCAGGTGACAAGAAGCTGGGGTCAGACTGACTGCTCCAGTCAGGGTCAGCCATGGGGCTGGCAGGTGAGAAGGGGCTGAGGTCAGACCCACTGCCCCAGTTGGGGTCAGCCATGGGGCTGACAGATGATGAGGGGCTGAGGTCAGACTCACTGTCCCAGTCAGGATCAGCTGTGGGGCTGGCAGATGACGAGGGGCTGGGGTCAGACCCACTGCCCCAGCCGGGGTCAGCCATGGGGCTGGCAGATGACGAGGGGCTGGGGTCAGACTCACTGCCCCAGTCGGGGTCAGCTGTGGGGCTGGCCGATGACAAGGGGCTGGGGTCAGACCCACTGCCCCAGTCAGGGTCAGCCGTGGGGCTGGCAGATGACGAGGGGCTGGGGTCAGGCCCACTGCCCCAGTCAGGGTCAGCCGTGGGGCTGGCCGATGACAAGGGGCTGGGGTCAGACCCACTGCCCCAGTCAGGGTCAGCCGTGGGGCTGGCAGATGACGAGGGGCTGGGGTCAGACTCACTGCCCCAGTTGGGGTCAGCTGTGGGGCTGGCCGATGACAAGGGGCTGGGGTCAGGCCCACTGCCCCAGTCAGGGTCAGCCGTGGGGCTGGCCGATGACAAGGGGCTGGGGTCAGGCCCACTGCCCCAGTCAGGGTCAGCCGTGGGGCTGGCCGATGACAAGGGGCTGGGGTCAGGCCCACTGCCCCAGGCAGGGTCAGGCGAGGAGCTGTGCTCAGCCATAGGGCTGGTGGCCTGTGAGGTGCCAGGGCCAGGGTCAGGCTGGCCACCCCCACCAGGGCCAGCTGCCCCAACAGAGCACTGTCCGCAGTGACCCACGGCAGCAAGAGGGAGCTGGGCCGGTGGGGGACTCAGGGTTGCAGGCGCTGCTGGGCAATGTGGGACTCCCTCGTCTCTGGCCCCATGGGAGAGGCCGCAGCAGCTCAGAGGGGCCCCGGGGCTCCCGCAGAGGGAGGGCCCCTCGAGACACGCAGGTGCAGCCGGTGCCAAGGTAGCAGCTTTTAGTTGTGATTTAGTCTCTTCCAGAGCGAGCGGGCTTCTCCGAACGGACGGGGGAGCGCTGAGCCCCGGGCACGCCCTCAGCTCTTAACTCTGTCCTGGGACGGCCCCGCGAGAGCGCACAGCCCCCAGCTGCAGCCCCCTCCCTTTATCTCCCGGAGCAGCTGCTGCAGAGGCGGCCAGGGACCGTTCCCAAGGGCAGCAGCGGAGGTGCTGCCCGCCTCCGCCTACAGCGGCGAGCAGGATGGCCCAGAGCGGCGGGATGGGACAAACCAGCAGCGAACCGCAGGAACCAGTGTAGCGAGAGGCTCATTCGGGGCTCCTGGGGAGGCAACGCTGCCCACCACCAAGCGCTAGTACAAGAGGAGTCAGGAAAAGGAACAGCAAAGGCCCGGAAACAGCCCAGTGCGGGAGGGACAAAGGCGCATGTGGGAGCACTGGAGCCCCTCGTGTCCCCCTTGGGTCCCAGCAGGGCAGAGGAGCGGTGTCCCACCAGCCAGCTCACGTGTAGGAAAGCAGGTTGATGTCGTAGCAGCCATCCACCTGGAAGACAGAGCAAGTCCATCTCCATACAGCACCGTAATGTGCTGCAACCCTTCCTCCCCAGCACCACCACTCTCACGGGACACCCGTGTGGCCTCCCCACTCCAAACCCTCTTCCTGCTCCCCCTGGGACCAGCCCCTCTGGGAGGACTCCCCACACCTATGAATGATGCTGTGGACTGCCCTCTCCAGTCATGCAGATGGTGATGGCAAGGCCAGAGCCAGGTCAGCTAAGAGCAGGGTGATGGGACTCACATCAAAGCGCCCGATGCGGGCAGCTGCCTGGCGAGCACGGATCACCTCCGTCAACACCCACATTTGCTGGACCTCCGTCGATACCTTCTCTGGATCAGGGAGTTCCTGGCAAGAAGCAGGAATGATGCAACAGAAAGAGCAGGGTCAGAGCACTCGTGTTAACACGTAAAACAGCCCAGACGGAGCACAGCTGCAACACCATGGCCAAGCACAGGGACCCTGGGACCAAAACAGCTGGACTACCCTGAACTAAGGCAGCCAACAGGGCAGGACTTCTGTCCATCTACCCACAGAGATGGTTGTCTCCTGAGCCCCACAGCTGCAGAGAGCCCCCTTCTCCTGAGCCCAGGCTGTTTGGCTGCCCTGAGAGCTGGGCAATCGTGCCCTGGATGAAGCAGCGCCTTGTTCCTGACCTGATGGTAGTTTCCCAGCTCAGGGAAAGTAGGGCCGTGATCTAGGAAAACAGCCACCTGGTGACCCCAGTGGCCCTGAGCTATAGCCATCCCCAGCTCCAAAACAGCCCGTCTCTGTTGGTGAGGAGTGAGGACAAAAAGCAGTTCATTAGGTAATGATTAAAAAACCTAATCACAGTCCAGAGTTTCCCAACAGCCTTCCCCCTGCTGCACTCCTCGGGCCTTTCCAAACTCATAAGCTTTAGATCAGAGGTGGCACAAAACCTCCCCTCCAGGTGCAGTCTCCCAGGGAGGGACCTTTAGTCAACCAGGACTTGCAAACGCATGTGCCATTTTGGCAAACGAGGCTAAAGCTCTGAGCTATGCACCCTGTTTCTCATATACCCCAACTCCTGCTCTCAGCCGCGGGCAGATACAGCAGGGTGAGGTGTCCCCAGTGCAACCAAGCAGCTGGTTTAACCCCAGCATCCCCCCAGTCCATCAGCCACCCTGGGGGACAGGTGGAGTTGGAAGGTGCCTCATTTAAGATGGAAGGAACGAGTGGTTGACAAGGGGGCTGGGAGAGTCCTTCTCCCACACACACCACTGTGCCAAACACCGGGGCAGGAACCAAAGCTCCAAACCCACGAGGGCTGTACAGAAAACACTCATTGCCACCACAGTCTAAACTCCGTGCCAGCAAAACTGCCCTCTCATCTTCCCAGGGGCACTGCTGGCTGGGGAAGTTGTGTGGGACATCTCCTAGCTCAGGGCATGGTTCTACAGGCAACTAAAGTAACTGGTTCAATGCATTTTAACTGCACAGAGGAGAAGCCCCTCTTCTCTTCCATCAGCAAGCCAGCCACATCCCTCTGCCCCATTTACGGATTTTGCTCACCAAAAGGCTGCCTGTCAGAAAGACCTGGCTGACAGTGCTGACAGCTGTGAACACACCCCACGGCCACAGGCGAGGGCTGTTATCTCCCTCTAACTGCATGTTGTCAGAGCTGGGCAACAGCTACAATTCACTCTTTGCGTTTGTAAACTGCCTGAGGGTGCAAAACAGACAGGAACACCCAGGAGCAGTGACGCTTCCCCCATTCCCAAGCGTCCCACCAGCTGGCTGAGCAATGCCGCTTACCACTGGCCCCCCAGTGATTTTCCAATTCCCGCACTGAAGGACAAGCAGATTTAAACACCCTGCGTTGCACAACCCAGGGGAGATTTGCTTTTGTCTGAACTCTGCAAACCACTTCCAGTAAAAGTTGGGTCATTTCTGGGTTTCACAACCAACTCCTGGTCGGGGCCTGGAGCAAAAAGGCCAGGATGCTTCATAGGAAAGTCGGTACCATGCACTGGGATCTCCTCCCAGCATGGGAGCGTTACCCACCCTGTCCTGAGCTCTACTGAACAGCTCTCTCCTGCTTCATGTTGCTGGACGGCTCTGGCTCAGCCACAGCCTGTCTCAGTGCCGCTGGCTCAGTTGCCAGGGTGACTCCAGGCCCTGTTCCTCAGTGTTTCTGAAGGTGCAGAAAGCTCCTACCTCCCCCTCCCTAGGGCCACTGTAGGCTGTTCCCAGCCATGTGCACAGCAGAGTCCTCTGGAACAGCCCTTTGGGCTCCACGCTTGGGGAATCATGCAATAATTATGGCCAGAAAGTCCAACCCCACCACTCAAAGCAGGGCCAACTTCAAAGCTAGAGTCGGCTGTTCAGGCCTGCGTCCAGTCAGGCGTTAACTTGTCTCTGAGGCTGGCGATCCCACACCACCTCCCAGACCTTGTTCCAGTGTTTGCTCACTTTCAACATGAAGAGTTTTGTCCGTACGATGAAGAGGAATTTCCCAACAGCCTGTGCCGTTGCCTCACCTCCTGCCCCCGCGCACCTCCATGAAGAGCCTGGCTCCGTCTCCTCTGCACCCTCCCTCTAGGGAGCTGCAGATGACAATACAATCCCCCTTCATTTTCTCCTCTCCAGGCTGAATGAACCTGGTTCTCCCAGCCTCCTCTTATACACCATGTGCTTCTCCTTTGGATCAGTGCTTCCTAGTGCCTGTGCTTGCAGAGCCTCTCTATCCTTTGATTCATCCCACATAATTTTGTCTCCCAACCTCTTTCCTTGCTCCACATGCTTCCTCTTTTCCCTCTCCTCCCCTTGTGCACATTGAACCAAGACTGTCCACAGCACACCACTCAGACGCTGGCCAGGCTTGCCCTCGCCTCCACGGTCACTCATCCCTGCTCAGGACACTTTAGTGCCACCAGATCACACCTCACATGCCTGCTGCCCTGGTGCGAACCAGGAAAGCCAAACGCTACCACCATCCTGCCTGCTCCTTGCAGGCCCCCAGAAACACACGCACGAGCCCAGGATTTGGCCGATCCTTTTTTCCCCGCAGCACAGAGCTCTGAGCACTTCCTGGGGACAGCTGCTCCTTTGGAGCTGGGATGCTCCACAGGGGCAGCAGGTTCCTGGCTGAGAGATGAGTGCAGTGTGTGCACGTTGGCAACCGCTGCACTACTCCTCTTCCTCCGCAGTGCACAGCCACACGTGCCGGCTGCGCACCAGGGCTCTGCACCCTCCCACCTGAGCAGCACGCGGGAGTCGTTTGCTCCCACAGCCAGTGCTCTCCTTCCCCGGTAAAACCTTCACAGAGACTACTCACCCCGTGCAGGTTGGCTGGCTGCTCCGGAGGAGTCAGCTGGGAGAGCCAGGAGGGGAAATCTTTCTGTGGACTCTGGAATAGATTGAAAGGATCACACAAGCACTCTCCCCAGTCCCACCCCCATCCTTCACACCAGCACTGCTGCAGTCTGGACTGCACCAGTATTTACACTGTTACGCACAAAAGTATCACTTTGCTATCATTAAAGGAAAATATGTGTTTCAGCTGGGTGCTTACAATCGAGGCTTGGGTGTGATTTGGATGCAGCAAGCCTCAGCCCAGTCCAGGTGCTCAAACAGACATGTGTTCACCACACAAACAGGACCAGGGGCTGGGCAGCGCAGGCCCTCTCCCAGGTCCCGGAGCACTAGGGGACAAGGGGACCCCAAGCACACTAGTGAAGGACAAGGCCCCAGGTGGCCCGACCCCTGGACAGCTCACTCAGCTCTGCAGCAGGCAGCACTGCTGACCTGCACAGGGCCCGAGACATCTGGAGGGAACCTGAAGCCACCAGAGCTGCATCACGCGATGCACGACTGGGGACTGGGACCTGCCTCAGATCACCCTCCCCGCATTGCGGGGGGGGAGCAAACCACCAGCACCCAGTCACCTTCTGGCTGGGGGGATAAATCTGCAGCTCCTCAATGGTGAAGTGGAGCCAGACCGGGGACGGCTGCCGCAGGATGAATCGCACTGCCGTCACCTGGTCGACGTCACAGAGCATCTGCCGAGACAAGGACATGGCAAAAGTGAAAGCTGTCACTGCCAAGGACTGGGCTGGAGCAGCACAGAGCGGCCCGGAGGTGTCCAGGCCACTGGGACAGCTTTTGGGATTCACTCCAAAAAAGAAGAAAAATCACATGCTAGAGGCTTTTGAACAAGGTGCCCAAGATAAATATCACCTTGTTGCAGTTGTCTGGGCAGAACCAGACGGGGGCCATGCAGAACCATCACAGAGGATCGAACACGCAGAGGAGGGACGCAGCCTTTGGCCGGCAGCACAAGCAGCAGACGCAGGTGCCTGGGTGGCACCAGGGGACTCACTCACAGCTGGTTCAGGGCTATGGCACGGGGCACCCTGCTAGCAGGGCCCTGCAATGCCACCCCAAAGACTGGAAGCCAGCGTGCTCCCTCGCAGGGGCCACGTGCAGAGAGGAGTGAGCCCCAGATGAGGCTGAGGGTGAGCAGGCAACACCACACTTCTCACCTCGGAGATATCCGTTTCCCTGGCTGCATCGAGGGCCTGAAGCCCACGTGCCCCCAGGGTTTTGCTGTGTGAAGCCCAGGGCTGGCTGGGGGGGGGGGGGGGGAGGGGGGCTTTGGGGGCAGGGCACCCCCACGGCGGCCCCAAGGCCAAAGGGACGCACCTGGTGCCGGAAGAGGGAGAAGTAGTCCTGGGAGCCTTCCTCGGTGTGCGGGCTGGGCATGAGGCGGTAGTCACGGAGGCAGGTGACCCACTTGCGGGAGCCCTCGGCGCCGGCGCGCTGCACCCGCACGCTCAGGAAGGCCGTGTAGAAGTTCCTGAACACGATCTCCTGCAGCTGGGGGCAGCGCGCCCGCACCGGGTCAGGGCGCCCGCACCGGCACCCACAGCGGCCTCCGGTATCCCCCCGGCCTCCCCCCGGCACCGGGACCGGCCCTGCCTGCCCGGGACCGCCTCCGGCGTCCCCCTCCCACCCGATACTGAGCCGGGACCGCCCCCAGCACCGCCCCCCGCCCCGTTACCTGCCCGGTGCCGCCTGCAGCACCCCCCCACCCTCTGTGGGGCCGGTACCGCCTCCAGCAGCCCCTCCCGCCGTTACGCGGCGGCCCCGTCCCCAGGACATCCCCGCCTCGCCAGCGGCCGGCCCGCTGTCACCCCCGGCAGCGGGCTGGGGCAGGCGCGGCGCGACCCGGCCGCACTCACGTCGGCGGCACCGCCGCGGGGGAAACGGAGGTCGATGACGGCGACGCCGGGCCGCGCCGGGTCGGCCCCGCCGCCCAGCTGGAGCGCGGCGGCGGCGCGGGCGGAGCAGGGCAGCGGGGCGCGGGCGGTGCCGCCGGGCGCCCCCGGCCCCGCCGCTCCCGACATGGCGGCGCCGCGCGCCCGCCGCTCCCGGGCGGCGCCGGGCGATGGCGTCACGACGCCGCGGGCCCGCCCCCTGCGTGACGCGTGCGCCCCGCCCCCGGAAGCGAACCTCCCCGCGGCCCGGCCGGCAGCTGGGAGCCGCCCCGCGCGTGCGCGCCGCCGCCAGGGGTCGCCCTGCCCCCGCCGCGGCCGCCGTCAGAGCTGGGGGGGGCGCGCGCCGCGGTCACAGGTCACGCCCGGGGTCACAGGTCACGCCCGGGGGGGGGGAGCCGCTGGGGCCCCTCGAGGCCTTCTGGGGTCCCGCCGCCCCCCGTCCCCAGCGAGGGGCTTCGGAGGAGCCCTCGGGGCCACGAGCGCAGGGACAGCGAGGGCTGCCCGACCCACGTCTGCTGCCTGGCAGCAGCCCCGAAACGCTCCCGTCTGCGGGCTCCGAGCGGCTGAGGTCGCCCGCAAGGCGCCAGGGGCCGCCCAGCACGAGCGTGTCGCGCCCAGGCTACCAGAGGCCCCCACAACCCCCCTGACCGTTTCCTCCCCCCCGAGGAACCGACTGCGTGGCCGAGCCAGGATCAGCCCCACACGCAGTGCAGCTTCGCTCCCGGCTCCCCGCCATGCCGAGGCAGCGGTGCAGCGGGAGGGAGCTCATTTTTCCCCGCGGGCACCACCGCTCTCCGGGACGGGCTGTTCAACGAAACGCCGCGGCTCCCCTGCCGGCGGGACAAGCCGGGCAGCCAAATCTGCCTTCTCACGGATTTTGGAAAGCGGTTTCATGAGAAGGGTTTAAATCAATTTGGCGCCGTGGCCGGCACTTCGTCTCCTGCAGCTGGAGCCGGAGAGCGGGAGCTCTGGGCCAGGGAGCCTGCGCGCGCTTGGCGCTGCCCGAAGGCGGCGGGGCGCCCCGAATCCCGCCAGGCCTTCCCTGGGGCCGAGTGCCTCTTTCCCATTACCTCGCAGCCGAGCCCGCAACGCTCTCGCGGAGACAGGGTTGTAGTAAAGTACACGGGTTTATTTAGTCGATATGTTTCTTTACAGAATGCAGAAAAACACATCTTGAAAATAATTATATACGGAAATAAAAACATCAGTGGTTGGTGAACACTTTAATACATGATTCCCTCAACATTACAGTGTCTAGTGGCATAAATAAAGAGCTCTGGCGCTACGGGGAAGGCGGCCGATGAGAATGCCTTTGCCATTGCTATTCTGTTCACTGCCCCTTCGCCTCCAGTTTCTATGGTGACAGGTAGGCCCCGGCCTGCTGCCGTTTGCGCCTGCGCCCCACCGGCGCCGGGCGGCCGGCAGCCACAGCAGCGCGGGAGGCTCCGGCTGCAGCACGCGCGGGGCGTCCGGGGGCCGAGCGGCATGGCCCTGCCACCGAGGGGGCCCGCGCTCTCCCACGCCCCTGGGGAGAGGCTTTCGGACTGCCCTGCGGCCTCGCCGTCGCAAAACAAGGCGGCCCGGGCTTCTCATCGCCCCCCCGGCACGGCCGCTGCCTCTGCCGGCCGGGCCCCGCGCGAGATCAGACACGGCGCCTGCTCCTGACAGCAGTGAAAAGGCTCCAAGGAAAAAGCCACCCCAGCAAGGAAGAGATGAAGGCCGTTTGGGCCACTCACCCCCTCGCGTGCCCCTGGCCACGTCGGCACACAAACGTACTTTGCAAAACAGTCAATATGGCTTAAAGTGTCTGCTGGGTGTGCAAAGTCAGCCAGTGTCTGCCCAGCCCCATCCCCGGCGAGGGCAGGGACAGGGACGCGTTATTGCAAAGGATTTTTCCTCCCTCTAAAAGGTACCAAAAATAGTTCTCAAACGGTCAAAAAGAAATCCATGCTTAAAATGATTTAGTCCAAAGGAGAAAAAAAAAAACCTTAAAATGAAATAAAGCAAGAGGCAGCCATCAGGGGCTGCCCTGACCTTGTGGGAGAGATGGGTGCAAGGTCCTTTTAAAAAGGCAAGAAACCTAACCATGGCCCTAATATTTAACGATGACAATGAGAGACAAACTCAATGTGAGCAAAGCAGTCAGTCCCACTGAGTTGATACTAAGAAGCTAAGCTCATACAAACTGCTGTCAGCGTTACCATTTTTTAATTCTTTTTTTTTAATAAAACAATTTGAGGCTGTATCAAAAATTTAGTAAAAAATTAGATTTGAGAGTTCACTGATTTTTTTGACTATTAACTATTTCTGGCGCTTTTTTTTTCTTTTTTTTTCTTTTTTTTTTTTTTCCTTTTCCAACAGCCAGATGGCTTCACCCGCATCTGTGCGCAGAGCAGACCGGGAGGAAGTCTGCAGCCCAGGGTGGTCGGGAGAGCTGGGGGCAGGCAAGAGGCTGTTAGGTAGGATGCTCAAAGAGGAGTCAAAGCGAAGAGATGGCACTGCGCTACGGAAAAAATATCCCATCATTGCCAAAACACCTCTCAGGGAGTTTAAAAAAAAAAAAAAAAAAAAGGAAAAACCCACCCAAACCCGTTGCAACCTTCACTGTTGAAAGGGAGAAGCTGGTGCAGCGCAGAGCCTGTCTCCAGTGCCGGCAGCACCCTGTGGGTGCCCCGGCGCACGGCCCCGCTCGCAGATCCCCCTCCGAGCTCCTCTGCCCCTGCACAGCACTGCCCGCGGGACAGCGAGAGCATCCCGAGCCACAGGCAGCTGCCCCGACGCTTCGCAGAAGGTACCCCAAGCCAGTCTGACTAAACCAATGGCTATTTTATGATGCATGAGAGAAATAGGATTTCTTGGATTAAAAAAAAAAAAAAAAAAAAGGAAAAAAATTAAAAACAGAAAAAAAGAAACCAACCTCCCCCCCACCAACAGTCTGTCCTCTAGGTCCACCCTATAACTAGGCCTGAAACACCCCTGGAGCTTATTTTTAGCATAGCACTTCCCTCCCTTGTCCCCAAAACTATACATACAAGTTTAGGTAAACAGCAGATTAAATGTAAAAACTTAAACATCGACTTCAGAAAGTCCCTTGAATTTAATTATTTTTAGGCTACCTTTCATGTTACGTCCTGTAGCTAGACACACGTGAATAGAAAAAAACAGTACAGTTAGTGTTAAAGGCAAACAGCGGAGACCCAGAGTGCGACCCCAGTGCTGCCTGCTCGCCCGTCCCTCCCTCCCTCGCCCTCCGCACCGGTCCCGGCCACAGCAAGAAGCCTGCCGCCAGAAATACGTTTTTGAGCCAAGAATTTTTCTATGAATAAAATAAAATAAAAGCTTGTTAGGCAAAAATAAAACAAGTGTCCCCCAAGTTCCACAAGCACTCTGGTGTCGTGGACGCAGCCGGGCAGGGCCTCCTCGGGACCGGGCTGGGATTCGAGTGTCGGTTCCTGGTTGGCGAGGGGGCTGCAGGCCCACAGACAGCACTGGTGTGGAACTAGAGGCCCCTTCTCCACCGAGAGTCTCCCGTTTGTTAAGGGGGGACATAGGGCGGGGGGGACCTGTAAGGGGTCATGTTTTTCGGGCGGGAGCCTTTCCCCTCCATGGGAGCAGTGAAGGGTGGGGGTGGCTGGTAGGGCGGCGCGTTGGGGTCCTCGTCGCGCAGCGGCGTGTACTCCCCGATGGTGTCCTGGTTGAGCGGTGTGGTCTCCGGCACGCTCTGGTTGGGGTATTCGGGAGGGGGCAGCGGGGCTTTCTCCTCCTGGAGGATGAGGGGCATGCTGGAAGATGGCGGAGGCTTGGAGTCGTCCAGCTCATCAGCAAAGATGATGGGCACACCTTTCTTTATGAAGGTGGCCTGGTCTTCGATGGTGAGCTTCCCTTTCCGCTTCTTGCGGTAGCAGATCATGGCAATGATGCCAGCCACCAGGAGGATGGCCGCCACCACCACGGCGGGGATGACGGTGTGCAGGTACACGTCATCCTCGCTGCTCTTCTCGGGGTCTTTGCCAGCTGCCACCGTCGGCGTCGCCTCCGAGATCACCCTCCCGTCCTTCGTCACGGGGATAAACTGAATGTGCCTGCAGCTGCCAGAGCCAACCACCGACACATTCAAAGGCTTGAACTCGGGCTGTAAGACGTTTGTGAAAGCCGGGCTCGGGCCACCAGAGTCATCCGCAATTCTTTTGCTCAAAGTCCGGATCTGCTCCCGGGGGCAGGGGTCGAGGGGCAGGGTGTTGTTTGTCCATTCCACTATGATGGAGCCTTTAGCGATGTCCTGCACGGTGATGGTGCTGCTGTTTCTGTCGCCAAACGCCAGAGCCAGCTTCTTCACCAGCATAATCTTCTTATTGATGTCATTCACCACTGCGTTGTGGTCTCCTTCCAGCCTAGCTTTGAACTTCACCGGAGACTTGTCCCCGTGCGGCCGCTTGTGCACGTGGATTTCGAAAGCATCCACAGCAAAAAGCCCACCTTTGTCAGTCGCGTACATGAAGTACTCGTGCTTCCCTATGTGGTTGTGGTCTGGCATGCCGTACATGAGCTGACTAGTGCTGTTGAACTGGACCCACGAATTCTCCTCTATCATTTGCTGTTCTTTCAGCTTCAGGGTCAGCTGCAGTTTGTCAGTGGTGGTATCTTCCTTGTCATAGAAAGTATCAGATGGTATTTTAACCTCAAAGTAAGTGCCCTCCCACGCATCAACCCTGTCAATGTGATTCGTCAGCTTGGGCGGCTCATTTGGCTCCCACGGCCGGGGAATCCCACTAGCTGTGGTGCGTACACGGGTTGGCGGGGAGGCAGTTGTCAGCTTAGTGATTGGGGATCTGGTTGTGCTAGGAGGCTTTGTAGGCCGCGGGGTCTTAGGTCTTCGAGTCGGCCTTCGTGTTGTTGCCGTAGAGGAATCTGTTGTGGATGGTGTGGCTGGTTTCAGAGTGGAGACTCTTGGTTTCTTGGTGGTGGTTGTAGGCGGTGTAATCACAGCAGTGGGCTCTATGAACCCAGGCATCGTGGGGCGAATTGGCACAGAGGCTGTGCCGGTGACTTCTACCACCTTGGTTGGCTGGATCGGTCCCAGAGTGGGCGTCTGGACTATCGGGCCCCTTGTTCTGATGGTGACTGTAGGCTTCCTTGGCAGTGGTATGGGCTCCCTGACCGGGGGAGCTGTCGTCTCTGTGGGAGGCGCAATGGCAGGTGATGTCGGGGTAGGGACGATCCTTGTCGGCGGTTCTTGGGCAGCGGTGGTGGGTGGCCCGATGGCAGTCAAAGGCGTAGGGGTTGCGTTGATCTGCCGCCGTATCCTCTTTGGGAGATGAGGTTTCTTGTTAGCAATGTGCCAGCCAACAACAGGGTAGCCGAGGCGGGCAGACATGGTCCCTTCTTTAGCTGGAGCCTCAACATTGCTGATGTTGGGGACACTGTTTTGGCTCAGGGAACATCCCAGTTTCCATGAGAGTAAGGCCCCATTTTCCACCACCTTCTTTGCATTTCCCGGTCCTGCCATGAAGGCAGACATGTCAAAGAGTCTGTTATTTACAACAGGAACCAACTTCATGTTATGAAGTTCCACCTCCGAGAAGCTTCTCATTCTGTTTAAAAGTTCAATCCTCTGCTTTGGTGTCATTTTTGTTAAGTCAGCATCCAAAATGACAGTCAGGATAGTGACTGGCTCTTCTGCACCACACACAAATGGTGCTGCATCACCCATATCTTGGAGAGCCACTCGCACGGACTGAGGCTCGTTGTGGTCTTCTTGGTGGACCTCAATGGAGAACACGTTTGCTGCCTGTGGCACATGGCTCCCATTCGGGAAGAGCTGCAGTGTGGTCACCGAGATGTAGTGGACGCCCTTGTCCGTGTCAAGGGGCAGGCCTTCCAGAGAGCTGCTCTCCGCGTTCCAGTGTAACCACGAAGGCAAGGAATCCTTCCCAGCTTCAGATATCTGTCAAATACAAGAGACAGAAAAGGTGCTTTTAGAAGTAGGGCATTAGGATTGATTCTACTGACAATTAACATTTAGTTTAAAAGATCTGAAAAAAAAAAAAGTCTGAAGCGTAACAACTGAGCAAGGAACATGCCAGCCAGAACAGGGCAGCATGTCTCTGTCTCAGCACGGTGACAAAGACTGCTTTTGTTGCATGCACCTGTCCCAAAAGGCTTAAGGAACCTGGTAAGAAGAGCAAACCCAGGCAGCTAGTGAAGGTCTGCAAAGGCCTCTTGCCTGCAGGGTGCCAGCTCTCTAGCACTTGTTGCACAACTACTAAGCACAAGCAATTCATCTTCTCTGAGGGCAGAAGGGCAATTTAAGACCCAGGGACAGCTACGAAACTGGGATGATGTTACATGATATGTCCGAGCTGATCTAACAGCTCAGCACTGTTGAGAAGGGCTGCATTCCTCTCTCTGCTTTCTCTCTCACCCCTGCCATCCCATTTCCTTCCTCACCTGACTACACTATGCAAAGCAATTCACTCTAACAGCTTGGCAAAATGTATGCTTTCTGTTAATTGTCTGCTGGCTAATGGATTGAATTAGCTCAGGAAAGGTCAAGGCCAGGCCGGGACTGGTGCTCAGGAGAGGGCCGGAGGCGACAGCTGGGGGCAGCGACCAGTTAGCAAAGTCCTTCAAGCAGCACCACGTAACTTTGATTCTCCTTTCCAGGCACCATAGATCTCTCACAAGTCTCTTCCTTTCCGGGATCCCCTACAGACTAGCAAGGATTCTTTACAGAAAATGTAAAGTACAGTAAAATGTTTATTAAAGATTTCCTTGAAGGAAGCAACAATGAATCTGCTTGACCTCAGCCTCCCTCCTCTGAGGGCAACCTCCACGCTCGAGCTGTCAAGGCTGCAGTTCCACAATGCCAGAGCTGCTCCGAGCTGGCACAGCTGCAGCTCTGCTTCATCTCTCGCTTCCAGGCCAGGACCCGTCTGCCTTCCCCAAGAGCCAGGCCAAGGCACCAGGCCTGCCAGGCTGGAGGGGACAGCTTCCACCAGTCGAGGATCTGGGAGCAGCTCCTGCAGGGTCCAGACAAGCCTCAGTGAGGTGGCAGGAGGTGGTGATGGTGCGGGCACCACTGTAGCTGCCCACATCTGAAGCTGATACAGACCTGTAGCTCAGTGTCCCTTGTCTCTTCGTAGCTTATGAGCTCTCAGTAAGAAGAAACAAATTTCTAAGAGCTGCTCAGCTGTTGGAGGAATGGCAAACCAAGGGCCTAAGGTAGGCAACAAACATTTCCGTTCGGTCAACACAGGGCACGTGGCACCCTGCACCCCAGCAGCACTGCCATGACAGCCAGCACAGGCAGGCAGGGACACAGGAGCACGGACTGGTGCTGAGGGCTCACTGGCTGCTGCAGCCAGCCCCGGCTCGTGCCAATGCTGCAAGCATCAGCCAGGGCAGTGTGCAAGTCGGTATTTACACTGAGAATTAGCAAGTTTTAAAGGATTTGACTTTCACATAATTACTTGATCTTGCAGACCAGAAACAACAGGCTGCTTTGGACTGGACTGCAGGTACCTCAGGACTCAAACACGCTATTTAACTACATGCTTAAGGTCAACAGCAAGACTTTTTTTAAACATGACTTGTGGCATGGATGAGTGGAACCTGATTCAAGAACAAGCCTTTTCTTGGGACTGTGCAGTCTAACTGAAGGAGGAATGTAAGCAAAGCTGGGATTTCCATATGCTGAAGAGGAGGAGCGAGTCAGAGGTAACCTCACCAGCTGTCTCCTCTTCTCAATTTATTCATTCCTTTTCCACCGGGTTTTCAGCATCGCCTTTCTGAGTCCACCCTCCTGCTTTGACCACACGTCACCTTCTCAGCAAGCACAGGTCCAGCCACCCTCCGAAAGGTCTCCTGGCCCTTTTGCTCGGCTAGAGCAGGCCCAGCTTTACTCTGAAATGTCAGCCAGCAAGTCAGCATGTCTTGTTCTGCTGGCCACCACATGTTACAGGGCCTCTGCTTTCCCCAGAGCCATTTGTCACCCGCACAGCTGACAGCCTGAAAACCTGCCAAGGCACTTGCCTCCCTGCCATGCAAGGGAAAGCCACACATGTCTATTCCTGGGGTGTTCCTGCCTGCTGCTGTAGGGCCAAAGCAAGCAGCGGCACTCGTCCGCCCTGGGCTGTAGCCGAGGGCAGGCACGTACATCCCAAGCCTCCCCAGGTCCCAGCAGCTGACGTCCGTCTCCGCTACAGTCACTCATTGACCGCAAACCACAGGGGAAGCCGCTCACGCTGCAAGGTGGAAGCGGGCAAGGCTGCCAGCGCGGCACGATCTGACGCTTCCCTGGGACGGCCCCTCCTGTACATGCCCCAAAAATAAGTAACTTGAGCTTCGCTGCAAAGCGAGCTCAGAGGCATTTCTAAAGCTCTTCCCTGTTAATTCACTGCCATTTCTCCCAACTACTCCTGCAGGACAAGAGCTGGAGGCAGGAGGGAGGCAAGTTTGCAGGGTCTTGTGCACCGCCTGCCACAGCCAGGCTTTCCAGAGTCCACAGGAGGCACTTCCCCACATCCAGAAGAAACAGGTTTTTAGGCACCATGGAGCCACATTTGGCAGCCAGGATTGATAAACCCGGAGGACTTGCTACAAGTCACAGCCAGCCCCCTACCCACGCAACACATACAGCAGTTTAGCATGGACCTTCCTAGATGGATGGGAGCGTTAAGAGTTCAGCGAGAAAAGCTGACCAACGATGCAAAGTTGTGGTTGCTCCTGTTTTGCTTTTAAATAGCCAGGCAAGAGAGCAAGGTCTGCCTGCTTTCTGCAGCACGAGAGGCTCCCACAGCCTGATGCGCCTGGGTCTCCCAGCCTGGAGGAGGCTTGCTGCAGTCCAATGCAGAGCTGCAATTGCGTTCTGCTCCTGAAAGGGTGTTTTAGCTACTCTGCAATTCCGTAAAGCTCATACATATTTCATAATTTATCTGAATGCAAAGCTGGACAAGGAGCTTCACAACATAACTTGGCTCGCATGAGTGCCCTTGCGGTCTGACAGTAGGTAAAGAGACAGGGCCGGACTTACTGGAGCTGTCTAATTGCAGGCCCCTGCTCTGAAAAGCCCCCAGGATATACAGAATAAGAGCAATGCCTGTTGGTACAGGGCTCGGTAGACTGCGAGCTGGAAGATGGACTTCTCAGTATCTTTCCCCACTGCTCCGAATGCAGGCAAGCATTTAGGCAGCGTAACAGCCACATTAAAGGCACTGCACAAGGACTCGCAGAGCTGCACCAAGTCCAAGTGACTTGGGTCACTTCCCTGGCTGGTCTCACACTTCTCATCGGCAAAGAAAAGAGCCTCTACTTCAAAAGGGCGGGGAGAAAAAACAAAGAGCAGGCTTGTTCGCTGTCAGTGTACTAACAGCGAGGAGAGAGACACAGTGGGCTGGAAATCTGAGACAGGTCTTAGGTTTTAGTGCAACTCTGGAGCATCTTTCTGCCGAGATCAGCAGGAGAAAGTCTTCCAGGCTGCTGGATTTGCGAAACGCGGTCCAGGAGGTGGTGGGCACGAGGCAAGGGACATCTCCCGGATCCCAGAGGTCCCTTCCAGGGCCGTGGTCTCCCTCACAATACTGCCCTGTGTGCGCCTAGCTGCAGGGAAACCTGCCAGGCAGGCCCTGCGCTCGCTCCTCTGCGCTCTTCCACGGCGGCGGTGCCCCGTTCCCTGGCTGCGGACTCCAGCACGCTGACAGCAGTGACCGAAGGGTCAAACGCACAGCTCTGTCGGGGTGCATCAGCAAGGGCAACGTGGGACCCGAAAGGCTTTTGCTGAGAGCAGCACTGGAAAGCTTTTGTGTAAGAGCAGCAGAGGGTTTCAGCCACCACTGCACAGACTTCGCCCTCCACTCTCCAGGCAACACCCTTACTCTTCTCATCTGCAAAGAATCAAACCCATTTTCTACCAGCCTGGACAAGCTGGAGAGCACACCACGAGACACATTTGGGAGCAGTTTATAGAGCAGAGTTTAAAGCTGTTAGGACATATCTAGGCTGCTCCTCTTAAGAAGCAACGCTGGAGAGCAGATTTCTGGTTAGCAGATGGAGAAAGCTGTGCCACGGGGGTCTACATGCTGAGGTATCTCACCCAAACCAAGGGCCTGAGGTGAACGTACTTTAATTCAGCTTTGCTGCTTGCCCATTTGCCTGGCAGAAAACTGTTTTTGGCAGTGTTATTTGCTGCTTCTGCCCCTCCCCGCAGCAAGAACAGAAGCTGCTTTTTGCTTCAGCCAGCCCAAAGGAGAATGGAGGCCTTTACCTGAGACGGGCACACTGAATCAAGTCTGCTTACTGCAGGAACAAAGGACCAAACTGTCCTTTCTTGGGCATTTCTCCCCAAAAAGAGGACAAACACAGAATGTCCTCAGGCCCAGCCAGAAGCCGACTTGCATTTGTGCCCCTTCTCAAAAAAATTTTCATAGTGCACCCTAAAAGTTGAGGTGTTAGAACAGTGTTGATTACATTTTAGAGTTTAAATTAACAGGAGCTGGACTGTGCCACGGTCACCTCATGCCAAAATTAGCCACCAACCTGCCCACAGCAGAAGAGGGAGGACAGGGCTCAGCACAGGTCAGGAGCACAGTTAGTCAGGATGAAGCCACCGCGTTATGGAGGCTTACACAATCAAGAAGGATAAAACCCTTAGTAGTGGTTAAATGCATGCTAAAAAGTGTAATTAAAGGCTACGCTTGGAATAACTTCTCCCCCTTCTGTGCCCTCTGCAAGAGCCTTTAATTACAGGATCACGTACTCAATACAGTTTTCCTGTGATCCAGTGTTTGCTGCTGCTGTCTTCCTCCCTAAGCACACCACATGAGTCAAGCAGGAGACAAAACAAATCCTGCCTGTCTGAACACACATTGCAAGGCAATTCTTTCTGCAATCAGGTGTGCTCCTAACATGTATGTTTGATAACCAAACGGTAGCTTAGGAACTGTGGCCATCCTTATGTGCAAAACGAATAAAGGTGGTGGCACAGGCCAGTCTGAATATACCTGCTTTGAAAACCCTTCCAGCCTACAGCTTCTTCCAGCGCACACGCATCACTCTGGGATTTAGCCATACACAGGTTTTGAGTAGAAACCAGAATGCAGGGCCATACCTCGCACAGCCCAGAACAACATTGAAAGGGCAGGAAAAGGTCTGGTTTTTTGGTTTGTAGATCTTTACAGCCATCCACTTCAAGGAAGACTAGGTCAGTGAACGAGTGTCTCCTTGTAGCTACAGGGATCTTGAAGGTGAAGGCCACAGGCAAGGAGAGACTTGCCTCCTGCTTTTCTTGAAGTATATTTAATGAAAAGCATCCCCAGGCATCTTCCAACAGTCATTCTTGAGGACAGGACACTGGGCCAGAATCTGATCTGACTCAGGATGGTTCTTCTCCTGTTCTTAAGAACCAGTGCTAGATTATGAACTTTAGGCAGACTGATTCAGACAAAAATTAAGGCTCTTTGAAAAACAAAACCAGGGCAGGCTATTGGGACAACTTATTCTAGCAGGGATGCAATGGCTCTAAAACATTTAGAAAACTACTTAAACTTGTTTCGAGAAGAGCTGAACTAGCTCAGCTGTCTCCAACCTATGAAGATACACGGACTATTGCAAGGGTTCTGCAAAAGGCGATTAATATAATCAAATTTACAAGTATTACACGTATGAAATCCGTGAAAGTGTCTGTGCCTCCCCTGGGAAATTTTTGGGAAGTCAACAAGTCAAAAATTTTCAAAGCCGCTGCTCTGCTTTAAACACAGCTATTGCACTGCCAGCAAAAATTCATCCAAGTAAGCGATACAAAGAAAGAGCCCCACAAGATTAGGCTAGATAATCAAAGCAGTTATTCCAGCCTTACAGCCTCTCTGGCTGAATAAAAATACTTGTTCACAAATGAACGCTAATCACCAGAGACCTTTGCTTGGGTTCGTCCTGGTCGCAGTTGTTCCTGTTAAGACATTCTGACGTTAAGCCTGGCCCACTCTTTCTCTGGGGTGCCTGTGGCAGTATGAAACACAGAACAAAGAGCCCTGGACTCTCTTCTAGCAACATTTCTTTCAAATATTGCTTCAAAGAGTATTTGTTAAGGCTATGCATAGTCAATGATTTGAGATCTCTAGTTTTCATGTAAAAGCTTTCCAGTTTTCTATGTACACAATAAATATCAGCCTTAAGTCTAAAGCCCTGCCATTTTCCTCAAGGGGTCTGGTTTCAAAATATCTCCTCTGTTACTCAAGAAAAAAGGCCGTCTTTATGTTCCTATTATTTGAGATAATTGTAAACGAATGCTTATCATCTAAAGATTACACAAGCCTGGCAGTGTATTGAAGACCATTAAGAAATTAGCCATGTTTGCAATTCTAAATCCATACAGTGGTCTGGCTGGCTCTGAAGACCCTGTTCACAAAGTCCTTTTAGATATATGTGGCCTGTTATTTTAGGCCAGCCAACTGCAGACAGTCAGCTCATAAAAGAAGATAGCCCAATTTGATTTGTTTTCTAAACTTAGATCTTACAGCCCTGTAGTTCAACAGAACAAAGATAAGCAAACAAGAAGCGAGCAAAACTGCTGCCTCCAAGGGAATCCAAGCAAAAAACCACATTCTTGCCTGTAACCCTCTGAGTATTTAGACCTCCTCCTCCTCCTCCTCCTCCTCCCAAATGAATCCTGCAAAAAGGAAAAAACAGGTCCCTTGCCAGGAGACGTGCACCTTAGGGTCTGCCACTGGTCTCGCTTTGGTACAGCATGGTAAAATCCTCCTGGCCCTAGAGGTGAGCACTTGGGAAGCATCGAGTGGGATCTTCCCAGAGGACACTGCAAGACCCTTCACAGTCAGCAGCAGCCAGGGATGCAAGCATTCCTCGGAGCAGCTTCCTACACCCCTCCAAAATCATTCTTAAAAGAAATTCCTGACTGCTTTTCAGCAGGAGGCAAGTGTGGATACCCTTGCAGCTCTGCCAGATCTTCCACTGCCCCAGTTGTCCCCCTTTGTCCCTCTGTTGCTGAGAGACAGACCAGTGTGCCAGTAATTTCATTTGGAGTACACTTACTGATGATAATAAACTGTACAATAGACCCCTATTCTTGGTTGCTCCTTCAGTATTATCCTAATATACATGGCCAATAATGAAAAATACCGTTATTGAGGCCCTCTCTAGATGTGAATAGAGGGCAAAGTGAACTCTGTTCAGGACAACCCGTCTGCAGCAGCACAGGGCAGTGCTGTCAGCAGGAACAACAGCAGCCCCAACCTCAAACTAGATACGCAGGCAGCCAGGTTTCCTTGCCTTGTCCCACACAGACCGGACAGAATGGTGGTAAAGACACCAATTTCACATCCACATCACCACAAACTTTGCTGGAAGCCTTGGCACTACTAACGATTTTTGGTCCTAGCACAGCCAAACTGGAGTATAGGGAAATGACCAGAGCTTGCAGCCAAGTTCTGCCCGCAGGTCTGAACCGGTGCGTTCCTCTTCTCAGCGCCAACACGAAGACGGAGACAGCGATGGCCGGCGTGTGGTGTGCCTGGAGGACAAGCTGTCCAGGTACCTCTGCCCTGGGCAGGCCCTGCAGCAGCAGCAGAGGCTGTGCAGAGCTTTGCACCAGGTCGGAGAACACGATGGGCTAAAGCGGGCAACAGTGAGCCCTCAGACCAGAACGATGGTTAGTCTTCGGCCTCGAGTTCAGCCCTGACAAGGAGGCTAGCCTGCCTGCAGCCACAGGATCATGCGAAAAGATGACTCCGATTTTACATTCCCCTTCCTTTCCTCAAATACAGCAAAACTGCAAACGAGGACATCATATAGGTCTCGCCTAGAGACACAAGGCCCAGAAAACAGTGGCAAAAGGAGGACAGACCCCTCTCGAAGCCTTCTGTTACATGGGTCAAGCTACGGAGTCACAAGCAGGCACAGACACAGTGCCTCAGCATGAAGACGAGAAAGTTGCATTTGCTTGGCACAGTGACCGAATCACAGCACAGACACTTCCCTGCAGAGGGGCCTCGATACCTGCCGGTGGGTATCCTCGGCAGACAGTGCTCTTCTGAGCATTGCTGCAGCTGAACGCCAACAGCTGCTGCACACTTCAGAGGAAACGCACGGGAACCCACGGACACGAATCAGCTGCTCCAGCACATCTCATGCAGAAGCATCTGCCCCGAAAGTCTAAAAACAGCCAAAAGACTTCGCTGGTTCTCAGAAGTACGTCAGCCTCAGTGACCCAAGCCTTCATTACCAGCAGGACCTCACAACCTCCGTTCAGAGTTACGACTGAAAGCTACTTGGGAACAGCCGGCAATTGTTGCTTCCTGATGGTTAAACTAACCCCACATTTCTTCTCATCCCAGCAAAAGCCCTGCGCAGCTCTTCCTGGGTGCTCTATTCACTGAAGGTGTTGCCTTAGAAAAAAAATCAAACCTTTCAGCTTAGAAAGCTGAGCTAAGGGACAGCAAGGTTGCAGAGGCTGTATCAGAGGTCCTGGCACTTGGACTTGAAGTTCAAATTTCAGGTCCTCAAGGACCCGACAAAGCAGCTTGAAGAAGCTGCTCTACTTTTATATGTTTGCAAAAACCTGAGCAAGGAGTTACACATCTGCTGCTAATCTGCATTTTCCAGGCATCAAACAGGCAAGCAGAACCTCACGCGCACAGAGCGGCTCCCCCCCTTTGCAGATGCAAGCGTGTGACCGCGCTGGGTCGGCGCAGCCCGACTGCCTGAAGAGCATCGCTTTGTCTAACCAACTTCTTTGTGCTCGGTAAAATGGCTCCGGCACCGAAAAGGCCGAGGGCTGGAACGGCTACGCCCAGCGAATGCCGTTCTCGCATACTCCCACCATGACCGCTCCTCTTCCAGATGCGGCTGTTATAAGGGCACTATTCAGAGCCCCGCTCTGCCTGGGCAAGAGAACACAACAGCTGTTTCACTGGGAGGTCACCACAAAACATTGAGTGTCCCAAGAAATCCTCCTTTTCATCCGTCCCTGCCGCCAGCTTGGAAGGATTTGTTTAGCCGCATTGTTGGAGGGGGAACTCGCAGCCCGCCCGCGCGAGGGGCTCAGGTCGGCGCCGGCTGCCCACACCCTGCTTTCTCCCTTGTCAGCGGAGCGAGTGCGGGGCGGGAAAAGCCGCAAACAGCTTCAGGAAAAAAAAAAGAAGAAAGTTCAGCTGGTCTGCTCTTTCAGTGCGACTTTTTATAAGCTAAAGGCCAAAGGGAAGCAAAAAATACCACACAAGAGGGATGCCAAGTGCTGGGGGTTTAGTACTGCTGCCTCACAGCTAACCAGCCCTGGCAATTTATTCCTGCAATCAGCAGATTACTGGAAATCCCGCATTCAAGAGAGCAGCAAGGCAAGGCAAGGCCTAATCCAGCAACCTCAGGTCAGCCTGTCCGCAGGACGCTCCTCTGCACCATTTACCGTCCCGTTCTTCGGTCTCCCCGTACGCTCAGGGCAACGGCCCGCAGCAGCAGGACACAACGAGGAACTTCCCAGCCTGTCTGAAAAGCCCGTTTATAATTAGATTGAGTCACATTTTCCACTCCTCCAAATTCAGAGCTTGTTACTAAGCGCACACTGAAAATGCCAATTCCCTGACTCTGGTTTGCTGCAGGAAAAGATAAGCAGCCCCCACCCCCGGCCCCCCAACAGTTTTATCAGCTCATCTTATCTCCTAAGATTGCAACACTGCAGTTGAGCAAAGCCCTGCCCAAGTCGTCCTTTGCCTGGACCTGTTCCAGACATTGCCATTTAGCCCAACATACACAACTGCAAATAGTTGCTACATTTTTTAGTCCTCCAAGGTCTAAGGTAAACGGGCACCCCAGGAAAGAGACGAAGCTCACAGAGAGCCTTTCAAGACACCCAGCTTGACCACGCAGCCCTTCAAGGAGTCCTCTTTGCTCATCCTCGTCCTTTGAGAAATGCCACTTTATTAAAGCTCGCATTCAGTTAAAAATCTCTAAACTTCACAAAAGAAAAAAATAATCAGGATTTGGCACTTTTCTTCCATAAAAGTCAACTTCAGGCTAGTTTCTGAAGTCCAGCCCTGTCCCCCAGATGGCTGCTCTGGAGTCAGAGCAGGGACCGACACACGCAGCACAGCACTGGCAGCAGAGAACGAATGTCAAGACTTCTGCAATTTGATCTCCGCAGACTTCTACAGACCCTGTTTATGAAACGATGAGAGCAAATCTGGTAAATAAAAGCCACTTCACCAGATGGCAAATAGCACAACTGTTGGAAGTGTCAAAACCAGGCTCCTGTTCAGAAAGCGCAACTCCTTTTGGCACAGACTAACACCCAATGCTTCGATAACCCCAGGAACCCGCTGAATAGACGCACCGTGTAAATCAGCTAAGTCAGTTAATTCAGTTTTTCTAATCATCTCACCATAAGCTATGTTTGCACATAGTGACAGTTTCTTGGGGCTACATGTTTTATGTCTTCCCGACAAAGCCCTGGCGAGACTGTGCACTTCAAAGCCAAAAAAATCAGGAGCCAAGACACAGCCAAGAGCAGGATGATAGAGCCGTGCTCACCTGAAAATTTCTTCTTAGCATTGGCTAGAGAACCTGAACAGCAGATTACTTGGGAACCCGAGGCCTGAATCATTCACCTTTCCTAAAGATCTAGTCTGCATGGACGCCTTTCTCGTGAGTGTCTAGATGAGCACGTCCTAACGGTATGTGATGGCCTATTGCCAGCAGTAAGCTGTAAAACCTCACCTCGCCCTGCAGAACAGATCATTACTTCCTTCCACTGGCTGCGAGTTGGGCTTCATACCCAAATGGGACTGCCCTGCTCAGGCTGGAGCTGCAGACCATCCTCCTCCATTTCTGACCCAGGCAGCTTTTCCTTTCTTCTGCCTCGGGGAGACTACAGTCTGTGTCATGGCACCAAAGCGAGCGTGAATCCGAGCATGAAGGCATTGCAAGGAGGTGAGACTTGGCACCCAGGGTGCCCTTCTGATGTGACATGCCTAAGTGGTGGCCCTAAGCGTGCTCCCTGGAGGAGGTGAGTAGGCATCTTTACCCACCTTTGAGAAAGACAGCAAATAACCAGCTCACACAGTGAACATGCCTTTGGAGGCAGTGCAAACTGGATGTTTCTTTCCTTCCAACATACTTTATACATCTGTCTTTAAGCAAAAGCTATTAAATGCAGTGTCTTTATGTATTGTGGGCAAATGCAGCTAGGCTACCGGACTGTACAAGGACTCAGATCAGAGGGAATTGAAAGTTTTATCTCTGAAATCCAAAGGAAATGGCAGGTATCACCACAGCAATGCCAGCACTGACAGAATGCCTCTCCTCCTCTGTGAAATACATTGCAACATGAGGATGCAGGAGACACAGCTCCCCAACTCCACTGGCTTCTGCTGACCACTCTCAAAAAGGGTTAAAGGCTGGAAAATGCACTACTACTGTT
Organism: Dromaius novaehollandiae; assembly: GCF_036370855.1. Classification (NCBI taxonomy): domain Eukaryota; kingdom Metazoa; phylum Chordata; class Aves; order Casuariiformes; family Dromaiidae; genus Dromaius; species Dromaius novaehollandiae. The sequence goes on from NC_088109.1 coordinate 1,383,630, forward strand.
CTTTAGGTGCCTGCATTTAATATTTAGATCTAAGTGCCACTGCTTAGTGTTTCTGGAGAGCCACTTGATGCCCAGATGTCTCCTACTTTCTGCAGCCAGGCTGTCAGAGAGAACGCTGCCACTCGTTTATAGCTCAGACTCAAGAAGCCTTTCTCACAGACTTGGAGATGGCAGACACCAGCGAGGCAGGGCTTTCTACAACAGCTTCCACACCAGGTCACATCACTGCAAGTTCCTCAATGCAGGATGCAGGTAAATCACCCTGTAAATGCCCACCTTTGTACAACTCTTCTTCCGTGGCCAAGCACGGCGTCAGCTTTTCTGATTTGTGACGGGTTATCATCTCCTGGGCGATAAGAGTGGAGAGTCAGGCATACTGCAATATCTGCTGTCCTAAATCCTGACAAAGGTGTTATCGGTACTAGTGCTGCTGTCCTCACTTTGGTTATCTGCGCTGGCACTCAGACGATGATGGGAGGCTTAGATTTTCATGCAAGAAGAACAGGGCAACGTTAAAGAGTTAAAACAGAGACCAAGTTTAGTAACACAAAAATCAACGGTTGTGCACTTCGGCTAATGTTCTCCTTTGGAATCTGAACACTTGGAAACAGGAAAAAAAAAAAACCCTACAGACCTGGTTACTTCAGCTGATCACAAGACATCTGAGCCAAAGTAAGGCAGAAATGGAAAAGCAAACAATTGTAGGATATATCAGGCAAGGTTATTTATAGCGGAGAAAAGGAAGTTTTAATGCCTTTATGCAAGGCTCCGGTAAAATCTCATCCAGAATATTTTGTATAGCTCTGGCCGCGCAAACTCAAGAAAAATGAACTCACGCTGGAAGAGGTGCAGAAAACAGCTGCAAAGCTGAGGAAAGGAAAAGAAAGCTTATTTTATGAGAGAAGACTGAAGAGATTGGCTTGTTTAACCAAATAAAATCAAGACGGGGAATATGCCTGCCACTTATAAATACATAAAAGGAAGTAAATATTATGACGGTAGGAGAGATATTTAAGCTAAAGGGCAGCACATATAAATATTTCTAGCCATCTCTAAATTTAGGCTAGAAGCAGCGGCTTTAATCAGAACAGACTGATTCTGGAGCAGCCTTCAAATGGAAGTAGCAGGGACAGGAAACCCAACCAGTTTTAGGCCTGAATGTGGTAAATTCATGAACAACAGGACACAGCTGACCGAGTCTGTCCTGACCGCTGCGAGGTTTCACACGTCAGATTCTGCAAGGTCTTCAGCAAAAACAGGATAAGGAGACAGGCCAAAGATGACGACAAATCAGGGTAAGGGTACTTCAAAATGTATCACCTCAAGCTCATCCTGCTCCAAGTCATCTAGCTTTTATCAAGAACCGACACGAGCCTGCACACCTTATCGCTCTGTGTCTGCACATACTGCAGCCACCATGCAGAGGATGTATTCAGGGATACAACACGCGGAGGACAGGGGTTGCTAATAACCAGGCCTGACTTACAACCAGGCCTGACTTACAACAGCCATGCTGTCAGTTAGCTTCAAGCAAAACAGAAGCGATCCTGAAGCTAAGCTATGCGGTAGTTACTATTTTACTTCTTTTCTGTGTGTCCATCCTTGCATTTTGACTGGCTTCCTGAGTGCTTTGGGACAAACTTGTTTTTATGCTTAACCATACAAGCTCACCTGTTCCTAAACTGATTAGGAGGGTGAGGGAAACACTCGAAGCTCTGTTCCCAGAAGCACGTACGTGATTACGTGCGGAGCCCACGTCCTCCAGGCAGGAGCGCGAGCCTGTGAGGGCACTCCTCCGCAGAGCTGCAAATGCCTGGCGTTGCTGCCATCCCACAACCGAGTTTGCACAGAAAAATATTTTGTCTACAGGCCGCTGGAATCTGCTAACGAGCAGGGAGAGGATCCGAGAGCCAGGTTCAAGGCAAGCCCCACCACAACAGCAACCAAGCCTCGCAATAATCAGCGGGAATTATCTAGAAATGAAGCAATCGCTTTCTTCAGGCTCTGGATGCGGAGCTCCTGGGAGTTTGGTAGCTGAGGACAACCTTTTTTCTTTTCTTTTTTTTGAGATCATACCAATTTCTTAGCTCTCTAAGAGGACTGAGCATAGGCAACAACATGGCATTCTAAGCTCTGACCTACTGCTCCATCTCAAAGAGGACAGCCCTCATTCTTCAAGTACACCAGTTAGCAATATCCAAAAGTATATGTTTTTATACCGCCAAGTAGCTCACTTTGGCCAAGATATAGAAGGCAGCCAAAGAGACCAGAGCGACTTGCCCTAAAACTTTCTGGGAAAGCAAAAACCCATCCCAGCCCTCCCGAACTGCCTACGCAGTTCTCATCAGCCGGGAACCAAATCCCCGTGGAAAGGGCTGGCCACGCTCAACAGCCAACGCCGCGTTCTCTGCGAGGGAGAGACTTTCCAGACACACCGGTTCAGCAGGGCCGACAAAAGTGCCCGAGAGCCTGCGTCACTTTTTAAAATCAATTTTGAGGTGAACAGATGCAACTCCCATTTGGGCAAGCCCACAGACGAGCGTGAAAATCGCTCCCAGCCTTTGCTGAACTACAGACAACTGACAATTGTTCTCCCAGTCTTTCTCCAGCACAGCCCATTTGCGGCTCTCCAAGCATCTGTTGGTATTAGGAAACAGGCCTCAATGCCAAGGCTGCACAAGTTTTGTTGCAAGGTATCAGATGGGGTTGAAATAAGGTATCGTAGCTTTCCTTTAGCTACTGGAGCTATCAAGGATGACTGGCCAGGAAAAGGATACAGAGGAAGCCATGGTATTACAGTAACACTTAAAACAGTTTCTTGCCATCAAAGGAGCCATCAGAGGACACCAAGCCAAGCCACTCCAATACAGAATTTCAAACCAAAGTTACTGTTTCGGTAACACAAGATCTTGATAAGTCCTTTCAAAATACAAGGGAATTCAAAGCAAAGGGTAAAGCTGCCCCAGCCCTAGGGGCAGCACAGATCATACAGAGATCCATGCAGCAGGGGTAGGACCTGGGCGCACAGCGACCCTGAATAAATCTCTTGCTCCTACAGGTTCAAGCTGAAGGTCTGCTCCTTTCAAGGACACTGTTTGCTGCCTGGCTGCGTGATGTTCACCATACTTATGTGGACTCTTGCAGTCAAACGGCATACAGGTGTCCAGCACGGAGAAGACAGGCATGCACTCCTCACCTGGCAATGGTCACAGCAGGGCAGCCACCTTCCTTCCAAACCAGTCTCACTAGCTTCAAAGTAAATTAAGTGTCACAGCCTTTACTGGGAAACCAGCCTGCCTGTCCCCTTCTGACTCCTCTAACCCCCAGCTGCAGCCACTGCCCTCCTCTTCCCCGTGTGACAGAGTCCATCACTAACAGATGCGTTCTTCAGCTTTTCTGGCTACCGGGGCACATCGTAGTCCCAACGCCCTCACTGGAGGCCGTGAGATCACATAGCTGAACTGAGGTAACTGCATGACTGCAGACAGAACTAAAACCAACCTGCCTTCAAGGAGAAGCAGAGACATCAGACTTTCTCCCGACATGCTCTCCATCTCCTTCTGATCTTCTAAAACACAAAGTGCCTCTCCCCTCCCCCCAAAAATGGATTTTTAAAGATATTTTTCAATTCTGCTCTCTAGGAAAGTTTTCCAAAACTGGAAGGTAATTTTCTTATTCATCTTAAAACCAGAATTTTCTGAGCTCTCCATGACCTAGGCAAGCAGCTGGTTAACAAATGTGTTTGGCAGGGTCTCTACCCTCCTTCCAGGTCAGTCTGCCAATTTCTTGCCATCAGGACTGATCCCCAAACCCATTTTTTCAGGGGTCTGCAGTACCAGCAGCCTGAGGGTAGGTCAGATAAAGAGAAAGGCACCCATCTTTCCCAAGAGGACCTAGGTACGAGGTCAGGAGAGACTACGTCAAAGGCAGTCCAGAGCCCTACTCACAGAGCATCTAACAATATTTTGTTGCCATAGTGAAGCAAATACCCTGAGCGTCAGAGCAGCAGTCCCAGTGAATTTGTTGCTCTCCAGATCCCGAGGCAACATCTCCTTCTCATGTCTATGTGCCCATCATTCCAGGAGCTGGATATTTCAGTTTAAAACACAGCCAACAAACCAGATCAACCATCACCTAGGAAAGAGGTCTCCACTCCTCTTTACTGCAGAGGGAAGGAACTTTGTAGTGAGGTGAGAAAGCTGATTTTCTTTAAGCCTTCTTCCATAGTCCTAAAAACCCTCAAGGCTGCCTCATAGCAACCCTCGCGACCCATCCTGTTAGCAGGGGGACTAGCTTAGCTCCTGCAAGAATACAACTGCAGACAGGGGACTGAAAATGAGTCTCGGGGAATGACATTTCTCACCTGGACTATTTCTCCATTGGAAGCAATTAAATCCATTGGGATGGAGACTCTGAAGAAACGGCCCACAATGGCAGAGCTGTCTGGGATGCCCACCACAGCCGGGACAGTCTCTCGGAGGTCTGACAGCACAGAGTGCATGGAGGCCTCCAGCTGGTTTTCCCAGTCCCGTACCACTTCCGACGGCTCGCTGGGCCAGTGGCAGTGAACAGAGGCCGCCAGCAGCAGCACGGAGAGCAAAGTCCTCCCCCGGAAAGGGGGCAGCAGTACATATCCAACTGTCATTCTGCCCGGAGACTTCGGCTACGGTATTCCACCCGGAAGGGGAACCACAGGGAATCTGTAGGCACTGCAGAGCACGCCGGGGATCCGCAAGTCCCTCACAGCAGCCTCATCCTAGGAATCTTCGGAACCTGATTAAACAGAGGAAACCAAATCAGCACATTAATTACGACATCCAAGCCAGCTAGCTGACACATACAGACCTCCTTTCAACGGAGGGAGGACTACCTGCCTCACTATCATCTTTGTTTCAGCTCTTTGATTTAAGCAAAATAGTTAACGCCACCAGGAAAGAGAGCAAGAGCTTCTTGGTTCTTTCTCTGGTATACCGCCTCTCTCAAGAAACAAGATCCACCTCCTTTTCCATGCACACAGCCATACTTCTGCTGCTCCTAGAGCCACGACATCTCATGATTGCCACAAGGAATGAGAAAGCACCAGAGCAGATACAACTGATGCTGAGACAGAGTAGACTGGCATTAGGTGACCTTCCAGGAAAAGCTGAAGTCAGGCTGGGACATCAGTGAATTTAAATGTTAATTACCCAGTATGAAGGCCCCAAGAAATCTTTGATGCTTGAAAGCTGCCACCTTGACAGCTTGATGCATGACAGATGCTTCTGCTTCTCTGATCCATGAGCCTGGCTTTTCAAGCCAGGTCTGCTTTCCGTTCCAGTTTTTTGTATTAGCCAATGTACGTAGACTTGATTTTGTGGCCAGCAATACGGACCCCAAAATCAGACTGGTGTAAGCTATGCATATGCTGTGTCCCACACTTCTACCCATTGACCAGTGCCCCTGCTGCTTGCACAGCATGCTCATCACCTTTCCTGGAGCAAAAGCCTCTACCTGTCCTCACACCCTGCCAATAGCCTCAGAAGAGATAGGTCCTCCAGTTGTTTCTTTCTTGGCTGTTTTCTTCTTCCACCTGTTTCCTCTCCATCTCCACCTCCTCTTTGGTCCCCTCTATCTGCCCTGGGATCACAGCTCTCTTTTCTTCTCCCCTGTTCCTTTAGTCCATTATTTCCTTCACTTCCCTAGTTACTTCTCCCTCCAGGCTGTGTTCTGAGCCATTCATGTATCTGTACAGGCACACACTGCTGCTCTTCACATCCTATTCGCATGACAGCCAGTGGATTCACCAGAAGAGGACGAAGCCATTTGGGGCTCACTGCGAAGCTGCATCGCCCCACTCGCAGCATCTCTCAGTCACCGAGGAGGATGTGCCTTTGGTAGGCAGCACAGCCCTTGGACTAATCTGCAAAAACAGGCAGTGCTTTAAGCAGGACTGGAGGACAGAAGCACTGACCAAGCATGCCTCAAGTGGAAGTTGCTCAGGTTACGGGAATGCACAGCACTGGGCTTCCTCAGGGCTAGGCATTCACAGCTTCTTTAACCAAGTCCCTTTTTCTGGGCTCCTGAGAGAGGAGCAACTCTGAATTCCTAGAGCAAGTCCAGTCCAACTTATAACCACAAACAGCAAGTCTCTGTGGCTCCCAGTCCTCCGAGTACACCTCTATTTATTTTAGTTTCTTCCAGCTGTGTCGTACGATGCACATCAGGCCCTCCCAAGAGACCCAGGAGCCACGCTGTGTGGGAAAGGAAATCCCACCGATTCTTGCTCTGTCTAACAGAGATCCTGGGGCTTCGCAACAGCAGGACAAGCTGATCTGCTGGGCTGCTCCCAGAACGAGCATGTACTGCCCACTTTGGGCTTGCAGCAGCAGGCAGAGGGCCTGTCCATGCCAGGAGCAGAACAGACTAAACCACTGCAAGTTTACATGCCTGCAATACACGCAAGTACCATCACTAATCCCCACACCAGTATGGGCTTTATTTAGCATAGACCTAATAGGTAGTCCACTGTGATCTTTAAGGCAGAGATCTAAACTCAAGTGAGAGAAGCTGCTTCCAGGACTACTCTAACAGGCTCACAGCACAAATGCATGCACATGCTTCCTCTGCTTGCTGAAAGCTTTTCTCTAAGGGAAAAGGATATCAAGGTTTCTCTCAGAGCCTGTAAAACAGGCAGCAACCCTGCTCTTGGACTGCTGCAAGGGGAAAACTCTGACTCCAATTCCTGCCTATAAGGAATCCTGTTACGAACTGGGGAATCGCCAGCCTTGGTGCCTCCTAAGCCAGACTCAACCCCCCAAACTGGGTATGTTTTTACCCCAGAGCAGGCAAGCCGAAGCCCAGATCAGTGAGGTGATACAGCAGAACACACAGCATCATTTCAACTTTCGCAGCCACAGAGACATCAAAAGGACCAGAAAGGAAGAAGGACAGGATGTACATGTTCGTACACTTTCCAGTAACTATTTTCTCATCCTGTCAGGTTACTAATTACCAACCCCTCTGCCCCATCACAAATACCTAGAGGCTGGTCTTGGAGGCCATCATCCATCACAAACAACAGCTAAGACGGACAGCTATCAAGTGCTGTATTTGCTCTAGATGCTTCTTCACTGGCACAAAGTTCCAGGTTAGCCACCGGGCAGACATGAGGATTGAGAAATTTCTCAGTAAGACTGCTGAAGTAACCTGATAGATGACCAAAGAGTTCTCCCTCTCCAGGCTTGTAACAGGTCCTGGCACACCCTGTTACCAGTCTGGCAGCTTGTGTGGAGATAGCTGGGCTCCTGCATCTACCAAGGGCTGACACGAACAGCTCCAGGGACTCTCTGAAGGTCCTGATTCCTAGCAATGTCAAATGGCTCGGCCTGTCTGCTAGGATATTTGACACTTTTCATCTTAGGTGTCCTCTTATGTTGCTGAATCCTGATGCTCCGATTTCCAAAAATTTACCCCTTGCAAGAGCAGAGCAGCTCGCATCTCTGATTATGCAGTGTATAAAGTTATCATTTGTCAAGCCCTGGATGTGACCAGCCAAAGAACAAGGACAAAACATTGCAGTCACTCTCCACAGCTCCGAGGATGATGCATGCCCAGCTTGTGCTATTCTCGAAATCGAGTCCTCAGGCTCTGAGGCTGTTTTAGAGTTTCTCATCCCTGAAGCTGTTTGCCTGTCAAGGTTCAACTTCCCCCTCACCCAAATTGAAAAGCAACGCCTTCAAATATTGGTGAAGTCCATCACCAGCGCACAGAATGTCGTATTCCCAGACTGCTCACTCTTGAGGATGAGACACCATGCTGGCTATGCATCCAGATCTCCAAGTCTGACTCGTATAGTCTAGCATTAAGTGTCAGATGTTAACATTGCTATCTCTAAGTGCAGCTGAACAGGATATGGAATAAAAGCACAGGGCATATCCACAGCATGATTCTCAAATGACAGGCAGACTCTGGCCACTATTAAGTTCCAGGTTACCACAATGGACTCTAGGAATAACAAAGGTAAGACCTGTATGTTCACCCTAAAACCCACACTTTGGGAAAGCCAAGAGGTAGCATGCAAGGACTAGCACATCCTCATCCCTTGATAGGCCTTTTCACAACAAGTCTCTCAGATAAGGGTGCTGACACCTCCCATTCCAGTTTAATGAACCAGGCATCTCTCAATACCCCAGTGAACAAGATCACAGCTAGTAGAGAGGACTGTGGGTAATGGAAATTATAAGCTGGGTGCAATAACCCCAGGCTACAACACAGATGAGCCAGAGAGCTGACAGAACCACTGTCAGTCTCAGAAAACCTGTCACAAGTGAAAGGAAAAAGAAACAGCAGAGGCCGAATGACATTGCTTGAAACCACAGGACAAATGGGAAGATGGCTGGCGTGAAATGGCTGAGCCATAAGCAAGCCCATTCCCCCACTGCTTTGGTTGTTCTGAGTGCCTGCACTGACTTGGACAGGAATACACCACAGAACAACAGGGAAGCTAAGTCCAGGCTCTTCCCAAAGGCAACTGAGCACATAGTAGTCTTTGCCTCAAGCGAGATACCTGGGCTGATTGCTCCTCCAGAGGTTAGCACCACTACAGATGAAGTGGCTGGGTAGGTAACAGGGGCCCCATCTCGCCTATCAACTCTATCCACTGTCACAGGATAAGACTCTGATGCGTGCCAACTGATTTTGGAAGCATCCAGAGTCACCTCAACAAGAAGGCAACTGTTACAGCAGACATCTGGTGGAGAATATTCAACAGGCTGCATGCAGGACACATCTTCTCATTCTGAATTAGCTACAGAAATGGAGAAGCCTTCTGCAAGAGATCTCTAATCATCACAGCATGAAGCAGTGCACACTCTGGACAACAGTGCCTTAAAAAAGGCAAACGGAGGAACTCCCTTCAGTTAAATGGAGACTGGGGTACAGATGCTGCAGTAATGACACCTCGGTCAAGAGTTACCTCTCCTGAAGTCCACTCACTGGAAATCCTGCACTGCGCGGGACTAAAAAGCAACCCACACAGCAAGTATAGACAGGATCAGAGACTCACAGCTGGTAGCTGGGTGAGGAATGCAGCAGCAATCGCTGGAAAGACCAGCAGTCCTGTGGCTGCTGCCAAGCCAAGATGCTATCAGCACAGAAACATCAGTACCTCTCACAGCTGTGCTGAGCCTCCACACTTGAGAAGAGCAGAAACACCCCACAGCAAGAAAGAGCTGCACTGGTCCAGACAACCAGACAGACAACCAGAATACAACCACACAGAGCTGTCAAGATGCCTGAAAAGGTTCAGCCTTACCAGTCCCTGGCTCTGGCTTGTCATGGTTGCTGGTTCAGCTCATGCACAAGCATGGCGCAGCTCTGTGTTGTTCAGCCAAAACATGTGATTTAATCTAGGCCATTTTTGTTGCACAGAGAAGAGTATTTGGGCAGAAAGGAGCTGATTCTTGATATCTGTGGCAACTAGGAGAGGCAGATGAAGTCATCACCCATTTCAGGAAGAATTACTGGAGTAAGCAACAAACAGTGCCTATTTGGTACATACCCTTCAGCCAAGACAAATCAAGTTCTGTCTGTGAAAATCTAGTTTGACACTTGCAGGTCAAACAAATTGAGAAATTTAGTTTCAGGAAGCTGCAGAATAGTCTCAGCATATGGAAGTGCAGAACAAAGGAGGTTTATGAGGAATTCAGTAGTTGGTATCAAAAGAAAATGCAGAAGAACTGAACAAAATTACCTCACAGAAGAACCTCATAACGACAGAGCTCCACCTCACCAAACCACTGACAGAAGCCGAAGTGGTGCCAGGCTCACGCTACATGTGCTGAGTGCATGGGCTGAGGACAAAAGGCAGGGCAGCACAGCTCCACAGATATCCAGAATAAACCATTCACCTGCAGTTCTGAGGTCCACATGGACTATCACTTCAGGACAGAACACCTTTTCTGATGTAAGGCCTTCTGTCCAAAAACCTGAGAGTCCTGCTCAGCAAGTCCATCAGCCACAATCACTGCAGGTCCAGATGCAGTTGCAGAACATAGAGGTGATGTTACATGTAGCGAGACTGGAATAAGTACTGGGGACAAGTGGGATGCCCATGTCAAGTTCAGGAGCCCAAACCGTTTCACACAGCACAAACACGAGGCAAAACCCAGTCCCACTTGATCTGAGGCATCATCTCAGCTGTGTGCAGGAAACATCAGTATTCAGGATCATCTGTGACCAGTGAGTGATGGAGCGCATGGGAGTCAGAAATCTCGACCCGTAGCATAGACTGCTCTTTCACATGAGCTCAAAACAGGGCCAAAAGCCAAACATAGATGGCTTTCTACAGAGGTCTTCTGCTGATCTCTGGAAAGCATCAGGCCACAAGACTAACTCACTTAGATGACACTTGAATGTTTCAAGGGAAGGCTAGAACACCCCAGCTTATCTACATAACATACTGCTGCTTCTTTTCCAGCAGGATCTGTATTGCTCAGTTGCACAGAGCAAACACAAAGAATCAGGTTAGTCCTGAATTTCAGGATGTTTTGTTCTGTCTGATCTTCTGGAAGAAATGAGTTTCCCTTTATCCTCCTGCTTCTGTGAGAGCTCTTTTGCTGTCAACTTCAAACCTCCAAGATGTTAGTTTAAACATCAAAGTCAGTATCAACATCTGCTTCAGTCCTAGTGCTAGCTACTTCTGCCAAATCTCCAGTGCCAAATCCCCCCTTTCGGAGGCACAGAATTTGGCCTGCTTGATGAAGTTATGTTGATATGATAGTGAACCTGATATGATGCTGACTTGTCAAGACAATGCTGGAGCTTGTTCCTTCTCCATGCAACTACAAGACCCATTGACATGTTAAGGACATGCACTACCTCCATAATTCAGGAACACAGAGTAGCGCAGACAAAAGATGGGGCTGAAAGGAAGGAGCGGGACTAGGACGAGGCAGCTACTCCCAGCCACACATCCCCCCTCAGAGCCTTTTCTACCCACTGCAGAATCTGAAGCGTCAGGCCAGGAGAGGAGTTCTGGCAGCAAGAACGTGACCACCCTGGAAGTCAGTCTTCCTTGCGGCCAGTTATACAACTACTTCAGCAAGAATTGGGGGAAATGAAGTCTCAGACCAGCTATGTCTAATTCAATTGCTCAAATACACAATCAGATTGCTGGACTGCAGTAATTAGTCACCACTGGCACATTAATGCCATTGAACCTAGGATGCAAAATGTCCAGGCAACTTGCAAGTCCCTAACTCTAAATAAGAAGGTATTTAGGAGAGTTAGGAGGAATTCCACCTACCTGAATTGTTATTTACCAATACCTCATTAAAGGAAGCATTAAACAAGTTTCCTTTCTCTAAGGAAACAAACTCAGACTCAACTAAAAAGGCCAGTGCAATTTCCTAAAGCAGAACTGTTGTTTCTGCAAAGATCTCTTCTGCATGTTTCCACAAGAGAATCTCGGGGCAAGTCCCGTCAGCGACTGCCTCTCTGCGTGTCAAGGCAGCAAGCAGAAGGAATGATGAAATCGAGTGTCGCTGGCCAGGCACACAAAGATAGCACAGTGCTGTACAAGCTTGCAGGTCCAAAACGTGACAGCAGGCATGGTGACAGGCCAGCTATGCTCTCCAAAGGTGGCTGGGTGCTTGGAGCAGGTCTGTACTGTGTGGAAGGACTCTTGAGAAGCCTCCTCAGCATGAGCAGCATGTCGATCTGCAAGTTTGACGCACTATATGCACAGAGAACGATTCAGAGCATGAGAGTTCAGAAACACTTAAGAGTTTCCACACTTGCCCCGCTCAGGAAGTACCCCGAAACCAAGGCAGCAGCCCCTCCGCAAGCCTGCAACAACGCTGCGCTTTCCGACACGGCTATTTCGACGCAATGAGTCACGCATGCGTCACTTCGCCAGCTTCGGCGGCCTTTGCCCCTCCACCTCCCCCTTTCTGCTCCTGCTGCCAGGCACGAGCGCGTGGGGAACCAGGACAAGGGAGCTGCACCGAGGTCCCTGCCGGCCCAGCAAAGGGCTAAGCGGAGGAGCAGAGCTCAGCACAGAGTGCCTAAGCAGCAAGGCAGGGCCTGATGGTGTAACGATAAAGCTGAGTTAGTGGCGAAACCGGTTTAAGATTTCTCACCGTTCCACATGCTGTAATTTACACCAGGCCTTGGCCACACCACTACTTGGGGGAGGGCTAAAAGCCCCCAAAAGCTGACAAATAGCTAAAAGGATATACAGGAGGAAAAAAAAAAACAAAACTTTTTTTCCCCCCACAATGTCTTTCCTGAGCAATCGAACTACGTACTACTTTATTGCTGGTTTCCCACACATCTGTTGTGGGTAACAGGAAGCCTGACACTGAAAAATAACCTAGAAAAAAGAGCAGCAGCCAGTGCTTAACATGATGCGTCCCGGGCAGGGAAACAACCAGCAACCCTCCCGCAGACGCGAAACTCGGTTGCAGACTAAGTCACCAACTTGTTGCCTTAAGTCATATATACCACTAACAGCTTCACGAAAGCTATGGAGGAAGTGGTCACAGCAATCAACACCTCCGAGTGATTTTTATTTTGCTGGAGAAAGCTCTGATATATTAAAAGATATGAAGATATTCAGATATTTTGCATCTGAAAGCATTACTACAGAACTGTGTTACCACATCTCTGATAAGGAAAGGTAGCTAGCTGAAAAAGCTCCAGCCAAATGATCCCACTGAACAGATGCAGAAGGCACAACGTGACACTGCCAGGGCTTCCCCGCAGCAAAGCGGAGGTTTTCCCAGCTATCTTCCACTACTCTCAGCTCAAAACCTACAGTTTTGTGCTGCCAAGAAAGGAAGAAACCTTCCTGCAGCCCTTTGATTTGCGTCTCGCGTGCCTCCCTTTGGCCAACAAAAACCACTCTGTTATCCCTCCAGCCTTTCCCAAGAAAATCCCTGGGACCAAAGAGACCGCCGTGCCTGATGCATGCACTTTGACTGCCAGGGAGCAAAACTCGCCTTTTCTTTTGTGCTGCGTCTGCCTGTCCAAAAGCTGGGACATCCCACCACCCTTCCCGGCTGGGGACTGTGTGTCTGGGAAGCCTTCTCGCTCCGGAAAACGGAGGTGAGCACCGCGAGCCTGCTGCCAGCTACCTCCCCGCAGGAGCAGCTTTCCAGTGGAGGAAACGGCAGCCTCCTCCGGGGCACAGGGCAGTGCGGGGACACCCCAGGGCAGGGGGGAGCGCGGAGCCATGTGCAAGGGGTAGAAAGGAGTGAGTGGCAGCAGCATGAGCTTAAGTGCAAAGGACGGAAGAATCCTCCTGCCAGCTGGACCCGGAGCACGTTTTCTTTCCGCGCAGGTGCACTTTACATTTCCCCTCCAAGGCACAGCGATAAAAGCACCCCTTGGAGGCAGGCACCGTCCCCGGCCCTCCCGCAGACCTGCGGAAAGTGAGAGGGGGAGGACAGGAATGAGCACTTACAGCATGCCTCAGCTATGTGCTCGCACGGAGTCGCAGTATCGCAGCACCTTTTGCCAGCAGACCACACCACCTGCCCCCCCAGCCTTCAAGCTCTGCTCACTTAACCCTTGCGGCCAAGCACGCCGCGCGGGGAACCCCGCTGCGAGCTCTGCAAGGCCTCGAGCCTCGGCAGCGTTCACCGAGAGTGGGCAAGCCACCGCTCGCTGCGCCTCACTCGAGGCAGTGGCCGAGAGCAGCAGATTTTGGCCGGGCCGTACCTGTCACCGCTCGACGAAAGTGTCACCAACCAACTGCAATCCACCCTGCCTCCCCCTCCGCCACTCCCGGGCAGACAACCGCGATCGTATCTTCAAGTGCGTTCAGTTAACAGGAAGCTCAGATATTATCTTCTCAAATATTTAAAAGGCCTCAAAGGTTTTTTTCTTTTTCTTGCAATTACAAACATTTTAGTCGAGCAGAGATGCCATTTTCCCAGCTGCTGGCAGCAAACAAATTAGGGCAGAAGCGTTGAACAAGTCAAAGCAGGGGACTCCGCCTGATCACTGAGGGCAGTTTCATTGGCATCTCCCCACGCGTTCAACACTGCTTGCATTTTCTGAGCGACCCCTTTCGTAAGGGAAGATGAGGAGGGAAGGACAAGAGGGATTATCAAACAAAACAGACCCTGAGCAACAACTCAATCCCTGGGGGAGAAACGAACAAAGTGGGGCGCATAAAAGCACAAGCGGGGATGAGGAACAAGGATCTGCTCTCTCCTCTAATAGAAGGACCAGGAGCCAAAGGAAGCTAACGTGGACCAGGCTCAAACAAGATGAGGTGGTTCCCCCCACAGGATCGAATGAAGATGATGGATGTTAAGAATTCATGCAGGTTAAAAAAGAAGTGGGGGGGATTGGACAATATTGTGGAAGGAAGAGTTGCCAAGGTGCCATTTCTGGCTCAAGAAGCCCCTAGGGCAGAGCAAAGGCCCGTCTTAAGAGCATTTGGTTTAACCTGGCTGTGATTTCATCCAAGCTTCTATCGCGTAGTCATCCAGTGCCATAGAAAAATGTACACAATTCTTGATTTTGTCTGAAAACAGAGCTAGAAAGTTTAATACACCCTAACATTTAACACTATATTTAAGGGAATGCAAGCTAAAGCTAGTACTAAAATCCACAGGAAGTTAAACTGCAAGAGGTTAAGCCCAAATGATAGGGCTAAGAGCTACCTCTCTACAAAAGCTATAAAAATGCCTGTTTTGAAGACTGAAGGAGAACAGGCGTGTATATACACACATGTATAAACATTGCAACAGTTTCAAAGATTTACTAAAGAATAAACAGAACTTGGACACCAAGTAAGAATTGGCATTTTTACTCTACATTTCTCCTTTTTAAGGGCAGCTTCATATCTTGCTGAATTTGCTTGAAGCTATTGCTGAAATGAAGGCAGTAGCATTACAGAAAAGCTTTTTCAGCAGACACCATCCTGCAGCAGAGTCTGGGACACAGGAAACCTGGGGTGGTAAAATTGCCCGGGCAGGCAGAGCAGAGAAGCAGCCAGAGATTAGACCAAAGCATCATTCTGAAAAATTAGAGCAATTTTAACGTGGATCATGAAAGAGTTATTTCACTGGTTAGCTTACAGCAGGCAGCAGACCCATCCCCAAGACACTGCACTTAAAACTGAAGGGCACTAATTGCTAAAAAACATTGGAAATACAAGATTTAGGACTCTTGAGATAAAATTCCCAGCTCCTCCATGGGCTCAGCATGCCACAGTAGCTTTATTGTCACTAAACGTGTCATTCTGGATTAAAGCGTTGAAAGCTGGGGACTCTCCTGAATTGTTTTACATGGGATTCTGACTGTTTTACATGTAAATCTGCAGGGACAAATTTGATTTTTATATTGCTTTAAAATTAATGGGGATTTTGTGCTAAAAAAACCCATGTTCTTGGGTATAATTAAAATAAGACGAGCCTGGACTGCCCTTGTAACTGGGAAAACCATCCCCGTACATGTTCTGAAAGGCACAAATGCTGATCTCTGAAAAAAGCTCCAAACAGCTTTAAGAGGATGTCTAATGAAATACCTAGAGGCTGTATCAGAAGTGTTAGAAGGTACAGTTAAGGCATGAAGACAAGAAGAGACAGCACAAAACAGAAGCAAGCTAAGTGTTCACTTTTCTTTACATAGCTTCCATTAAGGACAATCTGCAAGATCAGCCAGATTGACAGTGGCCGCTGCACGTCCTGTCCCTTGCTATCGTTCATGATACACCTGCTGTTTCAAGTCTAATTCACACCAGCTAACGACCTTTGATAGTCACCCAGCTATCAGGAACAAGGATTTCCGTCTAAGGTACCACTTCAGAAATCAGTTTAAGTTGATGCACGGTCAATAAGGTGGTGGTCTTTCCCTCCACCACATGCAACAAGGGACAAAATCATTCGCAAGTCTCTAGCAGCACTCAATCTCAGCTGACGCCCAGGGAACAACTTCCTTTGTGAACTGCTCCATTATATTAAGCAGTGGATGTTCTCTTCAGATGCAGTTATGAGCACTGAAACAAGTGAGGCTAAAAAGATTTGCATCTCTTGCTTGCTTTCTTAATTGAATTAAAGGCTGAACAAAACCCCTTATGAGGCTTTGGAGAATCCACACGGAAGAGAGACCCTGAATATCCTGAATATCCTAATCAGAAGAGAAGTTTCCACTGGAGGTTAGGGCTTATTAAACACTACAGAATCCACACAGAGAAGAGAAAGACCCTGAGGGATAAACTTCCTCGTCTGCAGCGCGGCAGGAAATCTTACTTGAGTCTCTGCCCTGGTTTGGCTTTCTGAACACATCACACATTGGAGAAGTCACATAGGAGTGGGAGAAGGGAGCTCATGGTACATGCTTTTAGCCAACAAAAGTCTCTCTCTCATCTTGCCATCTTCTCCCTTTTTAATATAAAAAAAGGTACAAAACTGTCAAATTAGCAAACAAACTACTAGTGCTTGGGGTAAGGGTGAGGGACAGAATGATGGGCAGGGCAGTCCTGGTAATCTCCTTCCTTAGGAAACCTGATTATACTTCCAAATCATCTCCTGAAGGCAGCATTTCGGAGGCTTCAGCTCTGATGGTACTTCCCAGCCCAGGGAGACGGCTTGCAGCAGGCTGGTTGCTAAAATCCTTCTCCGTGTTTTGGCCACGCAGTGACAGCGCAGAGCACCTTTCATCAGCAGACGACTCCTGGGCGCTAACTGCATGCAAGTTTTTGGAAGACAAGTCAGCACTGCTGCCACTAGGCAAACATTAGCTTTGCTAATGGCATTTAAGTAGGTAGGGAAGCACACTGGAGCACCTGAGAGAAGGCAGCTTAAGCAGGTGAAGGAGCACACTTGCATATTCCAGCGCGAGGAACAAACAGTCCCCGAGGTCTGCAGGCACCACAGCCAAACGCCAGGAAAGAAAATTGTGATGAGGTTTCATACCCAAGAGTCGCATCAAAATCTTATTTTGATGTACTGCTTTATGGACAGCCAGACACATTCCAAGGGTTTATTATAATCTTTGGAGTATTCCACAAAATTCCTCAGATAATGAAACATTTCAAGAGGGTCCCTGAAAACGTTTTAGCAATGTGATTTCATATAGGTTGCTGTCACAGCACCAGGGCTTTGGCACTAAGCAAGGACTGGAACGCAAAGCTTAAGATCTTTCCCCCACACACCAGGAATCTGACTGCCAGGCACAAGATCAGCCATTGCCACCCAAAGGACGTAAAGCACCCAAATAGCTGATATTAAGTGGCTACATGAAACAAGGCAAACAGCACCAACAAAAAGCCAGTTTTCAGCACTCCAATGACATATGCGGCATCATTTTTACTCTCGGTGCCAGCGTAACTAAGGGCAAGCACACTGTTTAGAAACAGTCCAGTGTCCCATCAGTTTTACCACCCCACCCTAAGACATCGAGCCAAGGCATTAACATTCAAGTTCACGGAATTGCTCAGCCCTGATTTATTACTCGGCTGGTAAGACTGCCATAGCCCTTCATTTAAATACATTTACCACCGACTGATTTATGCAGCGCAGCCAGGGCATCGGCCACGTACTTGCAGCTTTCGATACTTCTTGTGAAAACTATTTTAAGTGCTTTTTGGCAGAACAAGATATGAATGTTCCCACTTTAACCATCAAGCATGAAATGGGAAAGCTGCAAAATGAAGGAGCAGTGCTCCTATGGCACCGAGCAAGAAAAAACACCTGAAAGAGGAATTAACTCCTTGCAGATCACCAGCAGCCAGCCGAGCAGCACATTCCCTCATGTCCTCAGAAATTCAGGAATTGCCAAAAGAGTTCCTGTCAACATCAGACTGACGATCCCTTCATGCAGGTGCACGTATTTATAGAGTCCTTGTCTTCTTGCTGGAGGCCAGAGGGCAAGGCGCTGGCCTGCTTCAGTGAAACTTTCTGCTCTCCACAGCCACCCCGGCCTGTGCTGGCCAGCCTTCACTCACCGCGGCAGTGCGAAAGCAGCAGATCACTGACGGCACAAGCTCACTGAGGCAGAAGGGCAGCGCACGGCTTAGCAGGTCCATCTGTTTCCCAGCCGCCCTGGCACAGGAAGAGCGGTTTAGCTAAGAAAGCAAAGATCAGCACCTGAAACAAGATACTAACAGTCTGCATCTCATTCACGCAGCATTAATTTCACTATTTCATTAATTTAATCAATTCTGTGAAGTTATGTTATTTGTTTACCTGCATTACCTAACTAAAAAATAGCCCTTATTGGGTTTTGCCCATGGTCTTAACTAAGTTGACAGCTTCGGTCATTTGGCAGGATGCACCCCAGGACCGGGAAGGACCGAGCTGCTTCTGCAGGCACACCAACGCAGAGAGAGCTCCAGCTCTTCTCCACGCCCCACTCTGGTACTGAGAAATCAAGGACCAAGTTGCAGTATTTCATGGCCAGACCATTCAGGGGACTCGATGATAAGGAATATCAGTGGAATTTAGGCATCCTTTATAATACTAACACTCTGCCCCATCCATACAAATACAGGAGCCATTCAGAACAGCCAAGCTCATTGCTTACACCAAGACCCATGCGCTCAGCATCTGGCCAAAAAGGGCTAAGCTTTGGGGAAACAGCCCTGTCACCCATAAAGTACACGCTACCAAACGTATCGCAGGGCAACATGCCCGTCTCTGCCAGCAGTGCACCACTACACCACAAACCCCCCAGGAAGTTTCCAGGGTTGCTCCAAGCAAATCCCCCGCAGCAGCTGCAACACAAGCGCACTCCCGCCATCGCCAATACCCAAATTCCATAAACAAAGGCCGAAGGACTGAAAAAATTATTTGCTAGAAGCAAGCACGGTTTTTAATCTATTTCTGACAAACTTACGCTTCAATTAAGTGAATACCTACAGCAGCAAAGAAACTTAACGTGACATGCTGTAGACTGCCTGCTTTCCTCGCTGCTCACATTCACATTCCTACCACCAGGTTATGGCTCCTATGGCTCAGAAAAAATGTGATGGCCCATTGCTATTCAATCACGCCGCAAAACATAAACAGTTTAGACAGAGGGGATAAGGGCTACATAAAAAGAGATGCTCCAGCGCCACAGGAAAAATGCAATCGTGGAGTTACAGAGAGGCCTTTAAGCTCTGGAGGTGTGTTCGGCTTCCCTTCCTTTTGTAATGCTCGCACAGATGCTGGGAAACAATTAAAGTGCTTATCACAGGATGGGCCATTCAGCCTTCAGAGCGCCCTCGCAATTCCAGTCCCCAGGTGGCAAAAGCAGCAATTAGGTACCCAATTATGTGCACCAAAGCTTCCCTTTGCTTATTTTATTTTACTTCAGTGGTTATATAGTGTTTCTTCTGCTTACTGTCATTAGAAGATCGTAAGTTCAGGCAAGAGCTATAAAGTTTCAGTCTAAATCACGCCGGTCCTGCAGGACGGTGCTTCAGTTCTGAGCGGACAAGTTTTTCAGCAGAACCCGTTACAAAGCCTGCTCACCGCTGTTATCTCCTCACCTGGAGAGGTGAGATTATTAATTAGTTTGAAAATAAAGAATTGGTTACTCTGTAGCCTGGATTAGCCTCCACCTTCCAGGCAGCCCTCAAAAAAAAAATTCTGGAACAGCGCTTGAGCCTCTTCAGCGTTTAATAACAGGCTCTAAAGGAAAAACTGTTTTGGGTAGTTTAGCCCATCTTTTATAAAGCAGAAAAGCTATGCTAAAAAACTAACCTGGCTTTCCAGTTACGGTCCACCAAGCACTTGCTTCTTAACAGGTCTCCGATCAGGGCAGAACCCTACAACACCCTGTTTGCACCAGAGCACCACCACCACCACCGTGACCTGCTGTGTGGTGGACCAACAACAGCCACCTACAGCTGCACTGGCCCTGCCTGGGCTAGCAGAGGTTGCCCTCACCAACAGCTTGGAGGTGTTTCGTGTAAGGCAGTACCTGGTTATTTTTTTTAAACGGTACCTGGCTAGGATTCATTTGTCAGCCACACACACACACGCACACAAAAAAGCCCCATCTTTCTCCTCGTTCAGATAAGGTCTCTACTAAAGCTCCACTGCCACTTAACTCTTTCTGCTGGACAGACTGAACTCCTCAAGCAAAGTTTTGTACCAGGCACTTTCCGACCCCTTAAGTCATGTACAGCAGAGCAAACGAACCCTGCTACAACAGCAACACCGCGACGGGGAGAAGCATGCTGGAATGACCACGTATGATGCAGTTTTGGAACCACAAGTCCAGCAGTGTCCTCAAAAGGCCGTCATTACACTACTGGAGCCTGTGCAGAGCAAACAGGACCATGCTACAGCACCAAAACCATTTTCCACAAACAAAGGAAAACCGCTTCCAAAGATAACAGCGGTGCCTCCCACAGCTGGGGCAGTAGCGGAAGACTGACTACCACTCCTTTCCTCAAACCCTTATGCTAGCCTGGAATTTTGCTCTTTACTGTAGGCTAAGCCTAAAAACACCATCTCCCAACTCTTCCAGCAATACATGAGGTTGCTCTGGGTAATGCAAACAATTGCATCGAGGTTGCAACAACGAGTCAAAAAAAAAAATCGGAATACACAAGAATTTGAGCTGGTCATAGCAAACACCATAATTCACTCTGTCCTCCATCCCTTTTCCCACTTTTGCTCTCTCTGCATTCAGGACAGGCAAGTTGTTCATCCTTACCAGCAACAGCATGGGAGAGACAGGATCCCTGCTCCCAGCTCTGGCAAAAGCCAGCGGCACCGGCTGCCCCCACAGCAATTATTCAGCCTCTTTGACCCCAGGCTGGAGGAGGCCCTTTACAGATAGGATCTTTGAAAACCTTACTCAGATAAAGTCTACAAAACACTGGTCAACTAGGAGTCTTTCAGATGCCTGTAACTGGCTAAGATAGAGGCCATTTTTTGCTGGGAGAAGAGATGGCACATCTTTGGCAACAGGACAAGCCACTGGCAATCTTCAAGTCGTTGTTTCCAAGCTTGGAGCACAAACACTTCTCAATGAAAGCAGTTAAGGTCTGTTTGTTTGCCTTTTTTTTTTTTTTTAATATTGACAACTTAATGCATTTTTCTTCCTTTAACTCCTGGAAATGACTGAGCTGTCTTTGCTCAAAACTGGAAAACAAGCCTGAGGCAGATGCACAGCATGGGAAATTCCAGGGCTGGTAATTAAGTCGGAGAGTTAAACGCAACTCAACTGTCAGACAATCTCCACAACAGGTGGTTTCACCAGCGTCACTTACACGCTCCCTCCTTCACAGAAGGCTACAGAGGGGAAAAAAAACTACTACAGCAGCCAAAGCAGGCGACCCTGTGAAAAAGCGCAGCGCAGAGCCTACCCAGCTGTGCCCAGAGTGTGAGAGACTCCAGTTCAAACACGATTTAATTGAGGGAATCCTGCAACACAGAGCTCGGACCAAAGCACCGCAACCGGCAGGCGACTTCACTGCAGTCTGCACAGCAATGGCATGTGCTGCCTCAGCGGTGACCGACGCGAAGCTGTGCTCCTTCCAAGCCTTCGCTTAATAACTCCTCTCGAAAGCAGCTCCGCATGAGCCATTCCTCGCCATCTGACCTGCCTCCAGTGCAGCAGGGCCCACGGGACTGCGGGGTTTCAGTGCGGGCCACGTGGGGCTGAGCAGCAGCAGGGAAATGGCACAGGCTTCTCCCCTTCTCCAGCTGATGGTCAACCCTACAGGCAAGGCGCTTAGGTAGCAATGAGAACGGCACCATGATCATCACCGCTTGCTAAATCGCTGCCTTTGCTCCAGATCTAAGCTGCTTAAAAGCAGAAGGAAGACCTCCCTAAGACAGACCTTGGTTAGGAAGGTGCCTGAGAGGCAAGAGTTTGAAGATAACTTTTTGCAACAGTGAAATGTTATGTTTCTGTGATCTAGTTTTATTTTGTGTCATCATACTGACCGTACTCTTGTTCTCATTACTTTTCTTTTGGGAAAGCCATTTCTTTCACTGCTCTTTCACAAAAACAAAGAATTGGAGGAAAACCCAATAAGAGGACTTAGGGCAGATCCCCTTCATTTTTTTTAAACTTATCAGCTACCTAAATCAGCAGTGTCCCTATGAATTCCACCAAACTGCTGGCTTTCAAGGAGAGCCAAACCATTCTGAGACTTCAGACGGATGCCCTGAAGCACTGCAGACAACAGCTTGATCCAGGCAGGCTGAAGTAGCCTAGCAAAATACCCAGGAAGTCATTTAAGGAGAGGTCTAATCACATCACTTAAAGTCTACTGGTTATTCTGGGTTTTCCAAGGAAAAAAACACACAGAGCTGAAGTGGATCCTAGCCATTCAGGTACCATGCATTCTGCAACAAGCACGTAGGCCAGAAGGAAAGCTTCAAGGCTTGCTAAAACATCCATAATGTCATCAGTGACAGCAGGTTTGTGTAACATACACAGCCAACACCCAGAGCAAAGCTGCTTAGAGATCAACAGATAAAGCCTTTCCACCACACAGCCTCTTATTTCACATAAACCAGGTTGTCCTGCTACTGAGCAACACCCCAATATCAAGTGCAAAGTGCTCTGAAAGCAGGAGCAGCAAGCACCAACTCAGCAAGAGCTCACACTGCGGTTCAGTTCCTTCAAGCCACCCCCACTGACTACAGGGCCCTTCGCCACAGATGCAGTTTTGCAGTCTGGAGCTGTAGGATCTTCTCACTTGGCAATTCAGGTGATCTCCTCAAAGTATCACTGCCTTAAAATAGGGTTTTGTCCACAAAAATAACTCCAGATTCCTTAAAGATGCAAAGCCACGTTCTAAAACGACAAAACAGCGTGACAAATTTGATTCATTAACTAATCAAGCTCGCTGTCTTCTACATAGGCAACGTAGGAGCAAACCCAAACCTGTGCCCCAGCTCTGGCATCTTATTTATTGGGTACAGTGCTATGACCTTCCAGCGTGACCTAAAAGCTTTGCCTCCAACGTCCCCTTTCTCCTCACCTCCTGGAACAGGGAGCCCCAGCACCAACAGAAATCACCCGCTCCCCTATCTTCAGCCCCAGCAGAGGCTGGAGGGGTTGGAGAGGCAGGATACAAACCAAGCCAGAGGCAAACAGCAGCTCTTAGAGGAATGAACCGCCCTGTCAGTCCGTCGTGATTGATAAGTACATCCGCCAGTCCCCACCTGCCATTCGCATTCCTGGCATTTCTTTCTGCAGCATTTTCTCTCCAAGAAGGGACCAGCTGCTTATCAACTGTTGCAGCGGAGATTTAAAAGAAGAGAAACAGGCCCCAGCTTAGACAAAACTCAGAGATTTCAGGCTCTGGGCATGCCAAAGCCAGTTTGCTTCCATCAGGTTGGAGAACCTGCTGGAGGGGCTGATACCAGGAGCCCTCGCAGGTTCCTGAAGGGCTGCCCTTTCTACAGGCTGACCATGCAAGAAGCTATAATGAAGTTAAGTGCTCCCACTTTGATCACTGCTGCTATCAAACCTCTATTAAAATCCCTTCAGATAACGCAGGGAGCTCCAGAAAAGTCCTCTCTACGCTCCAGCCACTCACCCCAAAGTCATTTTCTGCACCGTTCAACCACACCTTGGACTAAAAGGGAGGAAAGGGGGGAAAACACAGCGGCCTTTTGAAAAGGATGAAGGCTGCGCTGCCTTCCCAGCGGCGAAGGGCCAGCTAACGGGACAGCCGGGAGATCGGGCAGGACAGCTGCAGAGCAGTTGCTGCAGCCGCCAGAGCACAAGTTCCCAGCAAACACGTTCCCACCCCGCTCGCAGAGTCACGGCAGGGCGAGGACCTCCGTTACGTGATCCCGGGGCTAAAGCAGCTTCAGCTCCGCCCAAACACCGGCTTTTCACGTTGGTTTCTGACAGACTGACTCCAAGACACACAACCTTAAAACGCGCTCCGGTATCCTCCAGCCTCCCTGGCAGCATGCAAAAAGCATTTGTCTGAAGTTGTTCAAAGCTGCAACAAAGATTTCTGTGATTGAAAGAGCAGGAGCTTAATTCTGGTTTTCGGTTCTGCATATGGGCTACGTTTTGCCTTTTATTCGTGTTAGTCTTAACGTAGCAAGGTTAAGAAAAATAAACCAGTAAAATTATTTGTAGAGCCTAAAAGCAGGGTGGGGACAGGACACACACACACGAGCCTACTTGTTTTCAAAAGAGGAAAAGAAGCTCTGCACAGGAGACCAAACCAACCTTGTATCCTGCAGCTTTGGCCCTTGTGTTTTCTAATAAGATTGACTGCGAATGCCTCGACCACAGGAGTCGCTTAAGATGCACGCCTGCCTTTCGCTGCCGTGGCCAGTCCATGAACTAATAGTGTAACTGCTATACAGCTGGGCTCACGTTATGGCTCTGCCTTCAGCAAGGCAGCAACCAGGGCCCGTCTCTTCCACCTGATCGGTTATCACCGAACTCTCTTTAGCGCTCAGTGTCTTCGAGAGGCCGACCTCCCTGTCCAACTTGATCAAAATTAGCTACTGGGGTCAAAATTATTAGAGCGCATATTCACACTAAAAATCGTATCAGCTGGGTTGCCTTGGGAAACCAAGCTAAAGATAGTGGCTACTAGAGGTTTGGTGTCACAGCACCCTCCTTAAACGGACTTTTTTTCCACTGAAAGAGGAATAAACTGCAAACAACATGGTTTTTGCTTATTTGTCTTCTTTGGGGAAGGAGGAAGAAAGCAGCAGCAGGAAAACAAAGGCACCTTTCCCCCCTGCCTGGAAGAGGAGCAAAACGCACAACAGTTTTCCATTTCAGGCTGCTGCGGTTATTCCCACCTATACACAGCACCTCTCCGGCCAAAGCAGCAGCACTTCTATAAACTGAAAAGGAGGCAACGCAAAGCCTGACTCATCCCGGACTTGGGATCCCGAAGGATAGAGCCCAGCCCCAAGACAGGCTTAGCACACGGCAGCCCCAGGAGCACTGAACGTACCTCCCCGCCGCGCAGCGCCTTCCTAAGCAGTTTTTAGCCGTGTTTCCCAGGCTTATCATCCTCCCTGTCCTTAGGAAGGAGCCCAAAATTAGCCTCGGTGAAGGGAAGGGGAGAGCTCAGATGTTTGCTAGCCAGGTGTGAGCAGCATTTCATTAGCTGGCTAATGGGTGCAGCTGTCCTCCGGTTTTTATGGCTCTTGGAGGAAATTTAAACAGGAACTTTCTATAAATTAACTGTCCATAAAATGAACATGTTTTCTCAATGCACCAGAAGGTCAGGAAAGGTCTGCTTGGCCTCATGTTCCCAGGACACAGAAAACAACCTTTATACTTCCAGTTTTTCCTTCCAAAGCACAAGAATACAGGATTTAGCCTGTTCTGCAGCGAGCTAGTGAAAGCATACTCACTAAGCAATCAAAGTCATTCTCCATTCACAGCAAACTAATAATTTATGTTTCCCCTAAAATCCCCAATGCAATCCAGATGTCTAAGTAGTCTTTGTCCCAGAAAGCAAAACATACGACTTCAGACTGACAGCCACCGCTCTACTTGCCAAAGCCCGTGGGAGCCGCTCTCTTCTGCGGCAGTGACAAATTTCAACCCCGTCCAGGTCCGGGGGGCAGAAAGCAGCAAGAGGGTGGCTATAGAAACACTCTCGCAACCTTTTGGGCTTCCTTTTGCTTGAGAGGATTATTTTAGAGACAAGAGCAGCCCCTCAGGAATATTCTGTTGGTAAAAATGGAGTTAAGTTCCCGATTTGGAGGAAACCAGGAAAAGAATATGGGAAAAATATGTTCAAATAGAACAAGTTTGGGAAAAAACAAACAAAAATCCCCCCCAAAAGTACATCACTGCTTAGGATACACAAGGTGGAGGACAGAATAAGATCTGGTGCACGTGGGAGGTGCTCCTTCCCCGAGACGTGCAACGGTCGGTCACCTCTGTGCCCGAGGAGAAGTGCCGGAGGCCGTGACGCAGGCAGCCAGGACCCCAAGGAAGGGCCGTTTGGCCAGGGAGCGGGCTGCCTCACCCCTGAAAGGGAGGAGCAATTCATTTGGCTGAGGGCTGAATTCCTCCAGCAGCGTTAGGGAGAGCCGGTCGGCAGCTGCACTTGTCCCTGGCAGGGTTACGGAGCCGCTCCAGCCGGCCAAGGAGGCTCGCGGGGGCCGCCCAGCCCGGCGCCCTGCTCTCCGACAGCAGATCCACCGAGCAGAGCAGCGGCTTCACGGCACCGGGGCCCCCGCGGCCCAGGGATGCAACGCGCCGGGGAAAAGCTCTCCGCAAGGCGGATATTATGCATTGAAAATAAAATTGGGGAAACTTTTAAGCCGAACAGCAATACAGCTCTTCAAAGGATATTTTGAGCATTACTACAGTTGCATTCCCGTTCCCGAGAATGTTTTCTATAAATAAGTATTTTAAATTAAGTCACTTCGTTTCCAAACTTGTATTAGGTAACTGCAATGCAATGCTTCAGATTTGAGACTTGAACCCTGCTGACCAAATCCGCTGCTGATTTTTAAACACAGTGCCGTGTTACCTAGGTTGTAACATAGGAATGCCACTGATTTTTTTTTTTTTTTTTAGGGTGCTTGTCTATGACTACGCTTATTCTGAATTATAACATTAGGTCTCTACTGATACTTTTTCCACAAATCAACAAGCGATTTTATTTCAAATCTAATTTCTCCTCTTTTAGATGTCAACAAGCAAAAAAAATATACCAATAACCAAGTATGCAAAACACCACCATCTCTAATGCTAGGTATATTTGTCATTGACAAAACCAAGTCATATATAACTAGCAGTAATTCCTGGGTGCTAAGTCTGAGGAGTGGATATACTGTCAGAAGAAAGGTACTGTACATAATAGAGCAACGATACCACAGATGTGTCAAACCTCTCCTCATCTGCCATCCCCTCCAAAAAAAAGGGCAGAGGTGTAGAGAGGGAAAATGAATCACCCTACATCCTAACCTGGGTATCTCACCTGCAAATATGGAGCTGCAGGATAAGTTAGCGTCAAAAGACTTCGAGAGGCCCAGTAAAGGCAGGTCTGAAACCATACGCCCCTTCAGTCCAAACACGGTGATCCACACTGATATCCAACCCTTTCTGCCCAACAGATGGAAGGGGAAAACCCGGACATGGCAGTCGGCAATTTTGAAAAGTCCAAAGCACTAGCAAATAACGGAGGATAACTTAAAGGACAGCGCCTGTAACCAAACTTTGATGGTTGCTTTGCCTCTCATCCCATTAGGGATATAAATTTTTGTGCACCAGAGATGTATCTTAACCTTCAGAGCGGATTTCTGTAGACACATTACAGTACACAAATATTAATACTCATAAATAAATCCAGACCTACTTAATCAGAACAACACACAGCACATATCTGCAGCCAAGCATGCACTCAGAGAGCAGAAGAGACGTGGCGAGCCTGGTTGCCTCACCTATTTTTGGAAAGCCGGACTCGAGTCAACTGAATGGAGATTAACCAGGCTGAAATACTGACCCTCGCCACAAAAACTTTCGCTCTTTCAGCTCGTGGTTGCTATTGAAAGGGAGGAAAACACACACACAGCCCTGGAGGCACTGAAGTCATCTCTGTGAGCTCTGCTGAGCAGACGGAAAGAAAACACACGCGCTGGGCTAAAGAAGTGGCTAAATAAGAATTACCAGCTAAATCAGGTTATCCATATTCAGCGACTGAAGGTACGTCAGTTTGCTCCAAGGGGAGCGTCCATGCTACACGACCCCTCTATCTCCTTTCATATCATTACAACTCGGGCTGTAAATTCTTCAGGGGCAGATGAGAGCAAGAGGTCTTGGTGGAGGACCAGTGCTCACAGCCAGCAAAGGCCTCTCCAAGGAACCAGAGGAGGAATTCAAACAATTTGAGGGTAAGGATGGTGCATGAACATCAAAACAGCCTGAAAAACGTTAATCTGTTGCAATGGTATGCAGACTGTCCACACACACGAGATTGCTTGTGCTTAATTGGACATAAGTAAAAACATCAAGGCTGAAGCAGAACAATTTGTCTTGGAGAGCGTGTAAGGTAACCAACACACCACTATGACGAACCAAACTGTAGGGGAGCTGTCAGGTGTGGAGCCTTGCAAGGGCACTCGTACCTAGGTAATCGAATCAGTTATAGGCTGATATAAGGCTAATATAAGGCTAAGATCGCCTAAGCAACAACAACGGACACACCGGTTTGGGTATGGATGTAGCAGAGTTGAGACCAACGAGGAAAAAGTAATAAAACTGTTCATTTGGGAGGCACTTGGGCACAGAAAGGGAGGGACAAGCAGTGAAAAGGTGGGTTCAGAAACAGAAAAATAAGATGAAGAATAAGATATAGTATCAGGTAAAGAACACAGGAGCGTGAATCTTCTGATGGTAGCAGCACAGACACCTACGGAGAGCAATGACCCCGACACACGGACCCAAGCCCCCAGGTGCCACAGGGAACCCCTTTGGACAACTTCCCACACTCTCCAACTGGTCTATGGACAAAAGATTGAGTGTGGGAGGGTGACGAGGGACAGACTTGCACCCTAACACTAAGTGGCATGGGAGGGAACGGCAATAGGCAGTACACGAATATTAATTCAGTTCAGTAGTAGTGCAATTCATAAGATTGAAGAGCAATAGTTACTAGCATTACAGTTCAAAAGTTCACACTTTACGGTGTGCAAAACGATATAATTGCAAGCCAGTAACATCAGTGTTTATTACTTAAGTTACTAATTGATTTACTAGTTTCTCTGCAGTGCATTGCTTAATCAATAGCCTCTTCTCTCTCTGTTACGTCTCCAAACTGCAGTCTAAAGGGGGAGAGTCAGCCCTGCGGAGTAGCACACCAGCGGCTTGGCCAGGATCCCCCAGTTTGGGGGTTTGAGCTAACTGCTATTTAGGCAACTTGGTCAAGCAAAAGGAGAGGTGGCCTGTGCGAGTACTTGAAATCAAGACTGTCTGCATGATGTGTTTGTAAAGTGTCCGGCGTTTTGGCCAAGTTCTCTCCTCTCTTCTCCCAAAAGTTTCTCAAGTTATTCAGCTGACAACTTCTTTTTTTTTTTTCTAATCTAGCTATTACACCCAGCCTTTATTTTGCAGGGCAGTTTATGCAATAAAGGTGCATGGAGTCCATCATTAGCATCAGTTTGGCAGCTTAGCAAAGCCTCCTCTGACGCACTGGTGAGGCTGACACCGGCATGCTGCACGAAAGAGGCAATGCCAAAGTACTCAGCCACCATCTCCTCCCTGCAACTTCCTCTCCAAGGCTGAGAGCCTCAGAGGAGTCAAGTACACCAAGGGCACCCTATTTTCCTGTGATTCCCAGAGTTTATTTTTTTAATCTGATAGTAACAGTAGAAGACTATAAAAAAACACGCTCGCCTAAGCGACTCCAGAGTCTAAAATAAACACGGCAAGCCCTATTTGTGAGGGAGTAAAAATAGCTCGTTCCTCATCCCTTCCCAGGACCTCTGGTTTGTACACAAAAGCTTTACAGGTTAACTATAAAAATACCTAAACCCTAAATGCCAGCAGACACGGAGGAATGTTTCAACCTGAGCTTTACGCTGGTTTTCTAGCCATTCGGAAACCCACCTTAGCTCAAGCCAGCACACTGATGCACCCAAAGCCCATCTCTTGCTCTGGGCTGAAGGCCATGCAGTGCCTCCTGCTCTTCTAAAAAAACCTTCACTGGAATTATTTCAAAGAGCATTAACTATAAAAATCTAGTGCTAAACTGTACTGCAGCCATGACCAGCTTTTTGGAAAGTGGAGCAAACACAATGAACTTTTACATCAAAAGGGAAAAGAGAAAGACTATGGTAGGGCTGGTTCACTGGAAGAAACATTGCTTCACATCAAGTTCTGTTAAATTAACTTTTTCAAGGCCTAAATGTATCAGCTGGTTATCTGCATTGCTCAGGCCTTTAAGGAACAGAAAAACAAAATCTAAGACAGCAGGACACAGGAAAGCTGAGTGAAGCCAAGTTTAATCATTACATCATTTCAAATGACAGATCAACTGGACTCAACCTATTTATGACACGGGCTTAAAAAGGACCAGAGGAGAATTTACAACACATCTGAAACCTGCTGGCCTTTATACATGCACCGAAACATGCCTAGGGCAAAACGCCAGACATACTTGTGCCTTGCACCACATGCAAAGTTCACAGGAGCCACCAGCTCCAGGAGCCTTCCCACAAATGGAAGCCAGCAGGTCTCGGAGCAACGGGAGGGTCAGAGATTCCTGCGACACTGCAGATCTCCCTAAAAGGCATTCCTAGCAGTGGCCTATGTAACCAGCCGTCCGATTTGACATTCTCCTGCCTCATCACAGGCTGAGAGCGCAGGGATCACAATTACTGCTTTAACAGGATTTTAAAATGCCTCAGACGATATCACGGGGCTGGCTGGCCCATGAACGCTCCGATTTTGTGGCATCCCCGGAGACCACCCTTACCCACGTACTCAGCTACAAACACCACGCTCCGCTCAGGCTTCCACTTTCACAATTAAAATTCAGCTCCAGGAACACGGGCTCAAATTGAAGCAGCATAAATTAAGCAGCAATTTGGGACTTTGGGCGAGATGCATCGACATCTCAGAAGAGTTCTTAACACAGCCAAACTCATTTTAAGTGACAGGGACAAGAAAAACAAGTTTGCTTGCTAAATCCACGTTTAGTTTAGCTGTTCATGTAAGAAACTCAACATTTTAATTCCAGATTTTGTTTTTGATGTGGCCACATCAGATTTAAGGCTGGCATTTCCTGAGATCTGTTATATAAGTCCTTAAAGTTTTGCCCACCTGATTAAAGCAAACCTTGGAAAGGGCAAGTTGTCTTGAGTCAAGGAGTTCAAGTGATGGGAAAGCCACAGTATCCCCCTCGTTATTTCTCCAATTTATTAAGCACCCTAGCAAATAATCAAGAAAAAAGTGCTCCTCTGAGTTTGAATCTGTCCAGCTTCCTCTTCTAGTTACTGCCTCTTTACTGAGGAAAAACTGAAGATCCTCTAGTATGCCAGAATTTTCTGCTTTTGACAATACTTGTACCTGGGCATCTTGTGTCTGTTTCTTTAGTTCGTTTAAAAAAAAAATGAGAAGAAATCTTTCACCTTCTTCTGGGCACTTTCTCCAGCTTGCAAATCATTTTGGATATCCTCTGCATATTCCAATGGCAAGCGTTGTTCAAAAATGTTCCCACAAAATCGAGACATAGTCCTAGAGTAGGAGTCTAGGAGTCCTAGAGTAGTAGAGACTCAAGTCTGTATTCAAAGATAACCCCCTTCCAGTACCTGCTCAAGGCTCTTTGGATTGTCTCCAGGGCACTCCAGTCCTTTCCCAAAGCACGCCATTGGGAGCCCACGTGGAGCTGTATCCCAAGAGGTCCTAAACCCATTTCGGAGTTGTTGCTTCACAGGACAATCCCCCATCCTGCAGACAAGACAGGCATTTCCTACCCTACTACAACTCTGCATTTTATTGGATTAAATACATTGTTTGAATTAGTTCGACGTATCAAGCGGTACACAGACCGCTGCGTGATCACTTTTAAGTCCTGACATGGGATATCCAACCCCTATTCCCCACAGACTGCTGCATTTAGTGAAGGGGACTGAACAGTGGCTGACTTGTGCCCTACTTGACATTGCTGTAGAGTATCACTGAGGTACACTGAGCCACCTCCTTCTCCCCACCCAACGTGATATACGAGTATTACTGCCATTTCGTGGCACCTAAAAGCAGTTTTAGACAAGGTCTTGCAAGTGACATTACAGCAATGTAAGACCCCGCTATATAAAGACTTTCATAATTTATGGCCAAAAATGCTTCAGAGAGAACTCAAGGAGAGCAATCTAGCACTTTGCAGCTCCCTTGTCCCACCTGCCTACACACTCTCACTGAAGACTCACCTTAACCAGATTCATCAAGGTTTAAAAAAAAAAAAAAAATCACAGCTTTGTCCTATTTACATTAATATTTTCTGCTTGCTGTTACATAAATACTGCTATTCTTAAAGGAGACTTAGCTTAAGTCTCCTAATCACCTCACCTGTCATCATTTCCCATTCACTTCACTTACTCTAAAGGGCATGACTACTAGAAAACAGTTTCTTCTAATCTGAGGGACTCTGGCGTACAGTTCATTCATCAAATAAGCGCCTATCGTGACGTCTGAATAATCCTACCCCATATGTGCAATCAAGGATTTCAGCTATAATTTCTACCCCGCAATGCACGCTTTACAGTTACGCTCTAGTCTCTGATACAATGGGACACAACACATCGAGCTTCCTCGCTACTCTAATGCGCTCTCCTATTTGATGTCTCATTGAAAGGTTTCAGGAGACCGTGCAACCCAGGACCCACAAGCAGCACAACACTCACAGCTCCTCCAGTTGAATTGCTGTTCGTTCTCCCTAAATGACTCTTCCTCCTGGGACAGATGTGCTCTAACCTGCTGGAAGACAGGCATCAGCATTACAGTCAGCTTCACAGGCATTTTAAGCTGGCGTTACTTCCAGAAGTATTTCCACACCTCCCCATCTCACTCCTCTCTCCCCTTTGTGCCAACACAAGCATTGCAGCCCCAGAAAACTGGAACCAAAACATATTAAAGAAACCCAGCAAAAACACAAACAGGTTGGTTTCAACCTGGATCTGTTTCCTGGCTGGATCTGTAACACCACTTCTTTCCCTTGCATCAGCACAAGCGAAAGGCAGGACCTCTTCTTTCAGCAGCACCAGCTCAAGCTCACTGAGAAGCTCCAGGACAGCTATGCCACTGCTCACAGAAGGGAGCCTGCAGAACATCTTAGGTTTGGACCCTGTTAAAAACTGTGCTAAGCCTTGCAAGACTACTGCACAAAAATCAGCAAAAAAAACCTAAGCAATTCCAAAAGATAGAGGGGAAAAGAAGTTAAACTGGTTTCAGCGGGACATCTCCCATTCATTTCCCACTATTGTCCGACCCAGCATCTGAATGGCACATCCCCATAGCGATGGCCACCTCCCACGGGCAGCGCAATCCCCTCGCAGCAGCCCTCTCTGAGCAGATCTGCTCCACATTAACAGTCCACTCGAGCACTTCTGGGCAAACTGCAGCAAGCAGGCGAGTGACCTGACACAGGTTTCTTTTCAGCCACTAAGCCACTTTAAAAGACATCTAAAAATACATTAAATGCTTTTCTCATGTGACTTTTCTATGCGAGGAACTGCTCTGAAGCCTGCCAGCAGCAAATGGAATGAGACGTTGCTTGCAAGACCTCCTTCCTACGAGAACGGTCTCTGCACCGCAAACTTGTTTGGGCAGCACACGGTCCAGAAGACCAGGCTAAGATAAAAACCTGAAGCAATATGCAGTCTGCTCAGGAGCATTAATGACAGCTGGAGCACCATTTTCTCCAAAAGGCTATGCTTCCTCTCAGGATCACGACGGAGAGCAGTAGCAGCAGTTTGGCGCTGCTGCTGCTCCAGAAGGAGCATTAACCAGTTAGACCCAGAAGAGTTCGAATGTACACTCCCCCCAGCAAAGCCTAAGCAAAGAAGGAAAACAACTTCCCGGCTCTGCTAACACAGATAATTCCTTTCCAGTGAGGATGGGTAGCCGAGATAAACAGGACAATTGTTTGCCTTTAAAAGTGCTCTGGAAATCAGCTCAGCAGGCAGCTTCCACACAGCCCAAGCAGGAGGAGAGCAGCCACTTTAATTATTCCAGCTGATCCTCCAGACCATCTCTTCAAGGTAGGTTTCCATCACCAGGTTTCCCAAAGCAGTGGCTTTGTAGCAGCTGGCAGGACCCTTCCTCCATTCCCAGCAGGGAACGAGGCAGCTTTTGTGCCCCATTAAGCTGAAGTTTAGACCAACACGCTCACAAGCTTCTATACGTGCCCGGGGTCAGCTTTGAATCAGAGCACAAGCTAACATACTAGGAAAACAGTGTATATTCCTGGATCAATTCAGACTGCAGAGCTGAGCCATCTGCTTGTATTAATACCAAGGCTTGCTTTTATTCACAGTGAACGAAACACCTAGGCACCTGCTCAACCTGCTCATTGCTTCAGCAGACCTTCTCCAGGTGGCACAGCTGAAGTATAGGTCCAAACAGATAGTACCTACAGTCAGAAGCACAAATCTCACTAACAAGACTCACACTCTTAATTAGCTGCTTCTGAAGAATCATACTCATAAACACTTACAGATGGGCTTAATTTAGTCAGTTTGAATTCCCCTATACAGCCAGAAAATAGGACTTTTCCCCCGGGTGCTCAGCTGGGGTGACCAAGCAACATAGCACACTGGTCCAAAAGAGCCTAGTGTCACCACTCGGACCTCCTGACGCTCACCAGGAAGAGCTCTGCACCTAACCTTGCTTTCTGTGATCTCCCTTATGTTGGTGGTAGACTGCTTTTCCAGCTGGAGCTGAGCTGACCCACTCACCACAAGACACACAGGTTCATGCGGCCAAGGGCAGAAAGGGAGAGAGGGCTGAACTTCCCCTTTTGGCCGTGTCATGATTTTAGCTCAACTTCAGAAAATCAAATCCTAGATTTCACTGCCTGCTCTGTTCTTCTGTTCTCTGCTTTTCTCTACCAAGCAGGGGAGAAACCACATCAAGTGATCTCCTGAAGAATCATATCGAGTCAGTGGTTTTCAACCAGCACATCAGACTGTGTGCAAGAAATCCATGAAAGGTGAAAAAAGGATTACCTGAAGCCAGCAGGATTAAGTTTGCTATACAGAGTTAGGCACCTCCAGGGGAAGCTTCAGCAGCCGGCAATTCAGGGAAAAGAAAAAGACTGGAAGATGCTGAGCTAGGTCATGCAAGGGCAAAGCACGCAGCACCAGGCTGCAGCGAGGAGGTCTGCAGGAAACAGCATCTTCCCGTGACCCCCAGACAGTATCACCACCCCTCTCCTTCGGGAAGTCTGCAGGCCAGGCACATCTGACTACCAGATGAGGCTGAGCTGGTGGGGCTGCATCCAGCTTGTGGAGCGAGAGTCACAAAGCCACCAGCGTGCCAGGTACAGCCCCACCTGTCCCAGCAGGTCCTGCCTCTGACCTACCGCAGCCCTGCAGCTGCTCCCAGCACAGCTGGGGCACAGAGCAAGCACGGGGAAGCAGAAGGTGGAGGAGAGCTGTGGCCACATGGTTTCTAGGGATGAGGATTGTGAAAGCCTTTTTGGCTCACATACTGTGTTTTGGGGAGAAAAGCGGGCTTTGATGTAGCAGCACAGAATTAACATGATAGGGAGATGGAAGAGGAGGGTTAGAAATATGGGACATGAAACACTGAGGTAGTGGAGATAGGATACTGGTTTGAGTAGGAGGTGATGACTGATCACCACTACAGGTCTGGATTACTGCTTCTAGACACCAGGAGTTTGTCCACCTTTGATCTAGGCTTTTAAGCAAGCCTTTTCATGCCTGAATTAGCCATAGTAATTACAAAGTACTTCACTCCTCCACATTAAGTAGATAGAATCATATACAACTTTTTATCCCAGCTTATCACCATTACAACATATTGAAATAGTGATGCCTTCTCAAAGGCTTTAAGTCCACGATATACAATTTTACACCTTTGCCAGTAACAAAGTAATCCCTTTTCATGTTAGATTTGATTACAAAGTTCTTATAAGGCTATGGAAGTCCAGCTATTACACTTTTCTCACAAACAGCTTCCTAACAAGGGTATGTGGGGGTTTTGCATGCAGTACTGTTACAACATGTTGCTTTGGTTTCCACCATACATTTCTGAAGGGGATTCATATTTATTCTTAGCAATGGTTATTTTTACAAGATCAAACTTCTTAGCTCTCTAAAGGCTGAAACCTGACAGTCAAACAAAGTTTTATTCAAAGACATGGTAAAGCGTTTCCTGAAAGATCAACGAGCACAGGGCTGCTGGCACACGAAGGAACATAAAATAAGGGCTTCCGAAAAGACCGTCTGAAGCACTGCACAGAGTATATGAAGTTTGGCATTTTTTGCTAAACAGTTCACTCTGGGGGAATCAAATTGATATTGTGCAAACATACACAGCACTATGAAACAGACCTTTATATTAGATTATATACTGTTGGTCCAAATCACTTCTAGTGACTTCCATATTACTACCATCAACAAAATCCAGCCTGAAAAATCCCTGATCTGACCTAGATACAGGTCTAAAATAATAATGCTTATTGCCCTGCTCCTGAGGCTTTATTCCTCATGATGATTCCTCAAAGATCTGCTTTGTGAGCATACTCTCCAAAACTTGCAGGAGCACTTGCACCCAGTACAGTAGCTATTCTGTTCACAAACTCTATGTGACAGAAGCTTTAAACGAATTCAACATGAGAACTAATGAAGCCAATGATACAGGTTGTTTGGGTCTATTAAACTCAATTGTTGGCCATACTGAAATTGTACTTTTCAATATGTCAGAAAGCACGTGCTACTGTACAGCTTGCAAGAGAAGAAAAAGATGCTGAAGATTTTGGGAGAGGGATATGCAAGAGAGCTGGGAATTTTAGGAAAAGTACAGGAGGAAAATGTCCCTTTGAAGCAGTGCAGTCCCACCCTCATACGCAATCAGTCTTTAGCCAGTGTTGGTAGAGGCAGAACTCCTATTTGTAGAGAAAGAGACTTGGCTGCGTGACTTCTAGGCTCTGGGCAATAGAGAGCTCTGCAGAAGAGACCAACAGCTTCTCCCTGAACAGCAAAAACTATCAGAGGTTCCCGTTTTTGCCCCCAGTTGAGAAGCTGCTTTGTTTTCTGAATGCTGCTGTATCTTCCTGATGGGATTCTTCAGTTTAATTCAAAGAAGATTTGAGAATATTTTATTCTCTAATGTAGGCCTCACAGACACTACTACATAAATTCCACTGGAAATACTTTCTCCAGGGTGGGAAAACACTGTGCATGTTCTTTCACATGGGAAAGAAATAACTCATACAGCACAGACAGCTCGAGCACTCAACAGATGTCAAGGCCCGACTGGAAAGTCTAAGGGACAGACACGCATAGGGACTGAATCATTTCAACTTAGAATATTATTATAAATCTAATGTCAAAATCATCACAAAATCATCACAGCTTTCCCACTAGCATCAAACTCCATAGCTGTAAATTTATTGCAAGATCATCTTATTATAAGAACCCCTTATCTTTGAAAGAAGCAAAGTACTTACCCTCAGAGGAAGCAGATCTTGGAAGGAAGATCCTTTTCTCAGAGAAAAGACATCGCTCCAGAGCATTCGCTATCTGCACACAGTTATATTGCTTTTCTGCCTCCTGGCTCAAAATGTCTCTTGATATACCCCTAGCAGTTGACACCTGTGCAAAACCTTTCTGATAAGGAATAACAAAGATAACAGGAAAAAATCTCACATTACATTTCTACACCATCAGTTCAACTTCTGCAATGTTTGGAGAAGGCCTGGTGGAACTCTTCCTTGCTGTAAAGGATCCTAACTCTCTATCGACAAGGAGCAAGAAGTCAGCATGAGGAACCTCTCAGCCAGAGAGCAGCACTGGAGGGCTGTTTCAGAGAACAAGTTTAGGGGAGACTCACATATGCCATATAGGAGAGACTCGGCAAATATCTGCATTTTGATTAAAGAGATATCAGAACAGCATCCTGAAATTCTGAGTAACTGAGCACTAGAGACAGGGATCATTTCTGGCATCTTGGCCCCTGTAACTAAGAAGCCACGTATAGCAGGAAATCTTTTTTGGGACCTAGAAAAACTTTGGGAAGAAGGGCATTTCCCAAAGAGTCTGAAAGAGCTCATTTTGGGGCTGACCAAAGCCTATTTGATAGGCATCAAGCAGTACCACTGTTGCAAGGAAACGGCTGCACAGACAGCCCTGACACTGAATGATCTTGCGTTGCAACAACGGCACGGGACACTTTCATGTCACCTGTCATAATTCAACACGATTTCCGCTCAGGTGGAAAACTGCTAGTTCAAACTGTAGCTCAACCTTTTCTTACTTCCAAGTTCATCCAAAACCAATCCCTAACCCTTGGGGCTGATATCAAGTGACCAGCAGTTATCTGCTACTGGAAACCCTCATCAAAATTACTGGATGCCAATCCCCACCCATAAGGAACATGTCACAGAAGATTGAGCTTTCTGAAGTCTAAATGTACAATTCAGCTCAAAAAAAAAAGGTGCCCAAAAGACCCAGTGTGAATGCATAACCTGTGAGCATTCAACACTTGCATGACCTGTAACTATGTTAGAGAGTAAACTGAAATCTCTCCTGTAATCACTTTTTCAACCCCCAAGGAGGGAGTGGAGGAATGTCGCTTGTCAGGTCCTTAAAGAGGAGTACTTTAAAAACCACATATTTCATGAAGAGGCTTCTGAATCACTTTGTTGGATAGCTGTGAGGAGCCAGGATCCAAAATATTTCTGAAGCTGCCCATCTGACCCCCTTATGAATTGAGCCCTTCTCAGCAGATCTAGCAGAACGTATAGGCTGTATGCAAATTCAGGGTCACTATTATGGCTAATGCATACGGCCTATACGTTCTGCTAGATCTGCTGAGAAGGGCTCAATTCACAAGGGGGTCAGATGGGCAGCTTCAGAAATATTTTGGATCCTGGCTCCCCAAATGTTGCAGCTAGGCCGCAAAACAAGAAAGAAGGAAAAAGGAGAACTCAGAGGAAATCTTCATTCAAATATCCCTTTTTTCTTTTTTTTTTTCCCCCTAAGAAAAGCCCCAAACAAAATGCAGTGCTGCTCACCTTTGGGTTCAGGAGAATTTCTACCATTGTTTCCAAGCTTCACCTTCCCTGCATGTGAAGAGCTGCTGGAGCCAATGTACTTTGAATCCCATCAAGAAACACCCTCCAGCTGTGCAGGCCTATAGGATCTCTGCTGGCCAGTGAAACCATGGAGATACTCAACTCTGATGAAGAAATATCTGTTATAGCTAAGAGCACAATCCTGTGAGATAGCACTGCTGATAGACCAGGCCCTTGGAGGCAGGAAGCTGTTATGATTCCCCTCCTGACCAGTTTGCTAAGCCAGCAGAGAAAGAGTCTGGAGAGGAGGGGGGAAAAAAAAGACACTTTCAGCTGGATCTGTTCATCAGTGCATCAGCTTAGCACCACAACTTGACTCCTGGGAGGTGGCAAGAGGGCACAGTGAGAGCAGAGAAGGAGAAGAGCCCATTTAAGAGCAACAAGCCATAAGACTGGCTCAAACAACTGCACAGTACTTTACCTTGAACTAGCTTACCAACTCTCCAGCACAAGGACCATGCTCATCTCTCCTCCTTCTCCAAGCTGGACTTTGCTTCCCCCCTACACTCTCTCGCATGGGCTCTGATGTTTTTTAGACCTTTCTGTGAGAAGATTCAGCTTGCTAATGTGCAAGAAGTTAACTCAGAGGAAAAAAAAATCAGCTCAGCAGAAAGACTGATAAATACTATGGCCACAACCATGCAGGTGGAACTAGGACCTTTTCTCTTCAAAAGCAGCAAGCTGTTACATGAGCTGAGCCATCCTGCACAGCTTTATCCTCTGCTGCTCACTGCACCTCACCCTAAGCCAGCTGAAATCACATCAGTGTTGGGGCTTGCATGGCCTGCAGTGACACAGCTTAGGAAGCCATACAGCAGAAAACTCATTTTTGGTAGAGTTGGGGGGGGCTGTCGCAAGCCCTTTGCAGTTAGACACGTGCAAGGGCCACTAGAAGGAACTGCAGTGGGACACAGAAGCCCCGCAGCCCCTTCCTGCTCTTGGATCCCAACGCACCGCTCAGGGAGGGTGTCCCAGACGAGGAAGAGCTGCAAGGCTGTGGTACTGCCATCGGCAGCGGTTCTGGGGAATTTTCTAGCACGCATCAAGCCTGGCTTCCAGAAACGAGCACTGCCAGGCTGAAGTGACCTTGAGCAGGACACAGTGTGCAGGAAGACAGGGTGCATTTCTAGGGTGTATTATATCATTTCTGCCCTAGCTAATAACTCAGGCAGAAGCTACCATCAGGCAAGAAGCTTCAACTTTAATTCAGGCTGTGTTTCAAGACACAGGAAGCCCACGTGAGCAGGTGACCACTGACATAAGAGGGAGGCCTCCATTTCCTCCCCACACCCATAACAAGCCCATGCTGTCCCACCGCTCGCCTTGCACCATCTCCTTCTCATCAGACTGCTGCACGAGGCAGAACAACTCACAAACCAAGCAAAAGAACCAGGAAACTTTCTGCTGGGTGTGCAAGCAATCTGCTCGTGGGTCTAGAAGTGCCAGCGGAAGGAGGAAAGCGGACCTTCCAGGCAGGAGGAGTTGGGCCACCTCTTTTTGACAGGGTTGAGCGGGTAACATCAAATAAATACAACCATCTTTCCCACTAGCAGGAGAAAATTTTCTTCCAGAAGAGCCAAACCAGAGACAGTTTAAGCCAAGGGATAAATGCAAAAAGAGACACACAGATAGAAAAATGTGTTAGACTAGAAAGTGTGTCTACCTAACTTATTCAGGTAGGTTATTATATTAACTTCTTTTCCAGCAGCACTTTAGTATTTTGCTAGAGACTTACTCAATCTCACAGAACAAGCCCTAAAAGCACAGATTCTTTGAGTTGATCTTTTATTTTCCACAGCTTAAACATGGTCACAGTCCCCTGCAAATTGGGTTTAAGGTACAGAGCTCTTCAGACTGCACAAACATCCTAAAAACAAACATTTTCAGCATACCAAGATCTTTGATACGCTAGGTCAATCCAACTGTGTGTTTACTCGTATTTCACCCAGGTCACCACTGAAGTATTCCGAGCTCAAGGTGCAACAGCTACGTGGTGTCACTACCAGACTAGTAAAGCAACCTGCACGGGAGAAACAAACTACATTAAGCCTTGGAAAGTAGAGAAGTCTGGATACATTGTAGATCCACACAAACCAGGACTGTCTGTTGGCTGCAGCAGCTGGAAGCACAGCCTCTCCCCAAACTCCTTCAGCAAGAAGCCAGAAGCAGCAGGTAGACAGTCTACAGGTGCCACAAAGAACGCTAGGGACATTTACATGACCACTATTTGCTCAAAGAGAATTCAGAGTTTGCGTTTTCCTTATTTAATCATTACTAGTATTTACTGCTCAGATTATAGGAAGCAAGGCACAAACGGTATGAAAGCATCTCTGCACTGAAACTTCCTCCAAGATAGCTGTCCTCATCAGACAAGAGACAGACAGCTTTACTACTTTCAGCCGTACTCCACCCCAGGTTGTCACACCATGCTAGTGTCTGTGTAGGACAATCTCTCTGGTTATCTCCCCACGGGACACGGAAAAGGCAATGAGACATCATTCCCTCTGCGGAGCAACACTACTCCCGTCAGGGCAAAACCATTACTTGTTC
The DNA here is from genome assembly GCF_036370855.1 of Dromaius novaehollandiae. Taxonomy (NCBI): domain Eukaryota; kingdom Metazoa; phylum Chordata; class Aves; order Casuariiformes; family Dromaiidae; genus Dromaius; species Dromaius novaehollandiae. The sequence goes on from NC_088109.1 coordinate 1,424,890, forward strand.
TCTCCTAAACAAAACACCATATTTCACACCTGCACTGTGGATGCTAAAGGAGCCCCGTTGACGATAGCATGAAAGCTGCCACAGAAACGAGCTGCTGCAACTGCACAGTACTCTTCTCCCTTCAGACCAGCACAGGCAAACCGGTCTTCAGGGCAAAAGCCCTCAAGAACATCTCTTCGCAGAGCCACACCACTCGTCACAACCATAAACCTGGGCTTGTCAGCTGCCCACTAGTACTAGTCAGGAAGCAATGCTCCCTCCAACACTACCCCCTCACCTTTGGGGTATAACTCGGGAAGCAGAGACCTACAAGATTTCTTCCAACCAGCAGTCCACCATGGAAGAGAAGTCACAACCAGACCTGCGCCCATGTTAATCATGCATGTTAGAGTTCAAGCTAAGGAGAGGTTTCACGGTACCTGTCAAGCGTCCACATCTGCTTTTCAGAGCGGCGAAGCGCAGCGCGCTGGACAGGGAGAGATGACAGTAAAGAGAAGTAGACAAGCAGCGCTGGGCTTCCCACCCGACCTAGCAATGAACACAGGCATTTCTAAGAGCAGAAGAGTGCCTGTGGTTAACAAGCACCATACAAAACCTACCGGCACACAGCAAGATGCAGAACAGATTTACTGGTATCAGCCTGACAACTTTTTCCAACTCACCAGACCTAATACTAACAGTTAACCAGAATTTACTTTGTTTGGACAGTGCTTAAAGCAAGGGGCATTTCTAAGCTAATATGGCCCATAAAAAAAAAAATCCTAGTTATGCAAGAATTTGTGCCAGCTTCCAAAGAAAGAAGTGCAAATTCCTGTAGCAAGAAAACAGCGCGACTTGGAATCAACAAGGTCTTGCCGATTATTTCTCGGGTAAACAGTGGTGTTCCCAGCACTTCAGTTTACTCTCGAGCTTCTCCCATTGGCATACTACCCTATATTTAGGACAGAAGAGTGCAATGACAAGCATCGGGAAGAATGAATAAGTGGTTTGGGTTGCTTGGAATAGCAGCAGAGACTGTGCAAAGAAACCTACACTGAATTAGAAACTATTAAACTGAGAACTCCAGGAGCAGAAAGGAATCCATGAAACCAAAAATCTTAAGACATTCCACGTACAAGTTAAATAAAAATTTTCCTTAGGAGCCATATTCCCAAGGCAAGAGATGCTGGTGGTCCCATCATACAACAGCAGTGGGTAATGGAAAGAAGCTCCTGCCAGGAAAGGCAGAGAGAAAATAGGTGAACACTAGGTCTTTTCACTCAAAAAGAGGGTTTTAGTCTCATTTTAGAGCGAGCTATGTCAGTGCCAGGTTCTCAAGCCTGAGAGCCAAAAGCCCTAGGACCTTAGGAAGCCGCCTACCAACCCTGTCAAATTCTACCTGCCAGTGACCAAGCTCCCAGATCCTCCTTCCTCCAGCTTCCAGATGTGAGAGGCCACTAGCAGCCAAACCAGGGTAAACTAAGAGCATTTTCAGAGAGTTTGCTACCAGGGTGCAAAGCGCAGCACCCTCGTTTCGCAACAGCTTCATGTGAGTTGGCTAAATTCAGACCCACCGAGTTGAAGGGCTCACAGTTCAATAAAATAAAATAAAGTAAAGTAAATCAGACTAAGGGTGAGCCATTTTACAGCCTGTTACTTCTGCTGAGCCAAGAAGGCTAAAATGACCATCCTGCATTTATTCCTTTCTGGGCAACAGAACTCTTTCTTTTCAGTCAGATGACTAAATTTAAATAAAAGTTTAACTGTGGCTCTGTTGTGCCCCAAACAGCCTCTGCTGTGAGTCAGGCTCAAAGCAGCAAGACCCAAGGTCAGCTCTCACAGCACTCCACAAAGCCCCCGCCGAGGTTTGCCTGTCCCGAAACACAGACAAAACACAAAACGTAGTTTTGCCGGTCCGACTTCGGATGGGAAGGTGAACGTGCCGAGCGGCAGACGAGCCCCGAGCTCTACCCACCACCTGAGCATCCACCTGCACCTGTGCTGAGCCACAGCCGCCCCACCGAGCAGGGAGACGTCCCCGCGTCCTCTTCTGAGGCGAGCGCTGCTGAACACAAGGGTCAAGGCTATTCCTGGCGCCCCAGAAACACCCGCTGCACTCGGAGCACACACACAAAAAGCCCAAAAACCAACAAAAAAAGGAGGAAAAAAGAAAGAGAGAGAGAGAAAAGGGATATTCACAAACAGCCGCCGGCCACTCGCGGCATCTGCGCCGTTCCCACCGCCAGCGCGCCCCAGGCGGGGCAGCCCCACACGCCGGCCCGGCCCCGGCGGGGGGAGCAGGGACCCCCGCGCGGCAAACGGGCCCGGCCACGGCGAGCGCCGGGGCGGCAGGCGGGGCGCTGGGGGCGCGGGGCCCTGCCCGCCGGGAGCGAGGCCCGCCGCCGCCCCGCCCGCCACCGGGAGGCCGCGGCCGAGCGCGCCGGGGCCGAGGCGGCAGCGGGCCGCCCCCGCGGGGCCGCCCCGGGCACCCGCACCCGGAGGCCCAGGCCTGCGGCGCCGCCCAGGCCGCAGCGCCGCTCCCGCCCGCCCGCCCGCCGCGGCCCGCGCGCCGCACCAAGGGCAGGGCGGCCCCGGCAGGTGCCGCCGGAGCCCCGCGCCGCCGCCGCCGGCCGGGAGGCGAGGCCCGCGCCGCCAGCACGGCACAGCCCGGCCCGGCGCGGCGCGGCGCGGCCCGACCCGACCCGACTCGGCGCGGCGGCCCGCCGTGCGCGCTCGCGGCCCTCACCGGTGCGGCGCCGCCGGGCCCGGAGGCCGCTCCCCGCCGGGCTCTCGCCGCCAGCGGCCGCGACGTTCCGAGCGGGCGGGCGGGCGCGGAGCGAGCGCGACCCCGCGCGGGCACGTACCTGGGGGAGGGGCGGCGCGCGGCGCCTAGCAACCGGCGGCACGAGCGCGCCGCGGCCAATCAGCGCGCGGCCTCCGCGCGGCCCGCCCCGCTCCGCGGGGACACGCCCCCACCCCGCCCCACCTGGCCGCGCGGGGCCCCGCCCCCCGCGCCCCGAGGACGTCCCACCCGGCTCCGCCCCGCCCGCCCGCCTCCCCGCTGGCACCGCCCCAAGCCCCTCCCCGCCCGCCCGCACCTGCCGCCGGCCCCGCCTCCCGCCGCCGGGCCCCGCCCCCGCCCCATCAGGCCCCGCCCCCGGCCCTCAGGCCCCGCCCCCGGCCCGCGCCCCACGTGCCGCCGCCGGGGGCTGCGCGGCCTCGCGGGCTCCGGGGCTCCCGCGCCCCCGTGGCGCCCCGCGCCGGGCTCGGCCCTGCCCGCGGCACCGGCTGGCCCTGCCGCCGCCTGCCCCTCTGCCCGGCCCTGGTCCCCGTCGTGTGGGGGGTCCCCAGCAGCTGCCCCCGGGGCTCCCTCCGCTGCTCCCGCCCCTCCTGCCGCAGCTCCTCTCCTGGCCCGGGGCCCGGAGGCCAAATATTTGCCCGGGGCCGGCAGCAGGGCTTGACCCCGCCGCGGTGCCGCCCCCCGGGTGGCTGGACATGCGCAGGCCGGGGGACGCGGCGGCCGGGCTGGGGACAATGCAGGCCGCGCTGGGGCTCCTGCTCGCCCTCGCCGCGGCCCTGGGCTCAGGTAGGCACCCTGGGCTGGGCTGGCGCTGGGCCGGCGGCCGTGGGGCGGCACAGGGCCCGGGCGGGCCTGGCAGCCAGGGCGGGCATCCGCGGGACCCTGTCCTGCCTTCCCCTCGCTGCCCCCATAGCAGCTGTGGGGCCTGGGGGGAGACTGTGGTTGGTGCTGAGCACCCTGTGGGGCAGGGGGCCTGTGCACAATGGGGTGGGTGTCCTTTGCAGCATGGGGCAGGGGGCCTGTGCACCGTGGGGTGGGTGTCCTGTGCTCCGTGGGGCAGGGGTCCTTTGCAGCATGGAGCAGGGGTCCTGTGCTCTGTGGGGCAGGGATCCCGCGCTCTGTGGGGCGGGGATTCCGTGCTCCATGGGGCAGGGGTCCCGTTCTCCATGGGGCAGGGGTCCCGTTCTCCATGGGGCGCGGGTCCCATGCTCCGTGGGGTGGGGGTCCTGTGCATCATGGGGCGGGGATCCTGTGCACCATGGGGTGGGTGTCCTGTGCTCCGTGGGGCAGGGGTCCCGTGCTCCATGGGGCAGGGGGCCTGTGCACCATGGGATGGGGGTCTTGTACTCCATGGGGCAGGGGTCCTGTGCACTGTGGGGCGGGGGTCCTGTGCTCCATGGGGTGCGATCCTGTGCAGCATGGGGTGGGGGTCCCGTGCTCCATGGGGCAGGGGCCCGGTGCCGTGCCGAGCCCCCTGTGGCGCTCCCTAGGCCAGCGCTCGCCCCTCAACGACTTCCAGCGCCTGCGAGCCGCCGAGCTGCTGGCAGCACCCGCCGGCCCCTCGCCGCCGCCGCCCGAGCGGGGCCCCGTGGAGCAGTGCGCCCAGCGCTGCGCCGCCAGCCCGGCCTGCCGGTGAGCTCGGGGGGCCTTGGCGTGCGCCCCATGGAGGCGGCGTGGCGGGGGGGTCCAGCATGCCAGGCTCTCCCTGCGCCCCCCAGGGCCTTTCACCACGACCGGCAGAGCCAGCTGTGCCAGCTGCTGCCCTGGACCCAGCACTCGCCCCACGTCCAGCTGCAGAAGAACACCCACTACGACCTCTACCAGAAGAAAGGTGGGCCGGCGCCGCGGGTCGGCCTCGGGGGGCACCAACATGGCGGCCCGGCTTGGCCCCGCGGCCCTGACGCGGCGCCCGGCTCTGCGCAGACTACCTGCAGGAGTGCATCGCCGCCGAGGGTGCCAGCTACCGCGGCACGCGGGCCGTGACGGAGAAGGGCATCCCCTGCCAGCACTGGCAAGCCACCACCCCGCACGACCACAGGTGCCCGGCAGCGGCTGGCGCGGGGTGGCCGTCCCTGCCGGCGGCCCTCCTACACCCCCCTCCGCCCGCAGGTTCCTGCCCTCCCCGCGCAACGGGCTGGAGGAGAACTACTGCCGAAACCCCGACAGGGACAAGCGGGGCCCTTGGTGCTACACCATGGACCCCGACGTGCGGCACCAGAGCTGCGGCATCAAGAAGTGTGAGGACGGTGAGCGCCTGGGGCCGGTGGCCGGCGGTGTCTCGCTTGGGCCACTGCCGCTGGCCGCTGAGCCCCGTCGCTGCCCACAGCCGTCTGCATGAGCTGCAACGGGGAGGACTACCGGGGCTTCGTGGACCGCACCGAGTCGGGCGCCGAGTGCCAGCGCTGGGACCTGCAGCACCCGCACAAGCACCCCTACCACCCGGACAAGTACCGGCCCCCGGCCCCGGGGAGCGCGCGGCCGCCGCGCCGGGCCTGCACGCCGGGCCGCCCTCAGCGCCCGCCCGCCCTCTCCCACCCAGGTACCCCGACGAGGGCCTGGACGACAACTTCTGCCGCAACCCCGACAGCTCCGAGCGGCCCTGGTGCTACACGACGGACCCCGGGCGGGAGCGCGAGTTTTGCCGGATCCGCGTGTGCAGTAAGGCCTTGCGGAGGCGACGTAGCCGGCGTGGCGTCTTCGTAGCGCGGCGGCGCGGCGGGGGTCTTCGGCACCAATGCCGACCCCGCTGCTCTGCCCCTCTGCGGCCACGCAAGCAGAGAAGCGCCCGCGGCCCGGCAACGTCACCACCGGCTGCTTCAAAGGGAAGGGCGAAGGCTACCGGGGCCGGGTGAACGTCACCGTGTCGGGCATCGCCTGCCAGCGCTGGGACGCCCAGACGCCCCACAAGCACCACTTCATGCCCGAGAAGTACCCGTGCAAGTAGGGCCGGGGGGGGGCTTAGCCCTGGGGAGGGATGCGGCCCGGCGCTGGGCACCTGCGGGGCGAGGATGTGGGGCTCAGCGCCCCCCCCACTGCCCCCCCACGCCAGGGACCTGCAGGAGAACTACTGCCGCAACCCCGACAGCTCTGAGGCCCCGTGGTGCTTCACCACCCGGCCCACCTTGCGCGTGGCCTTCTGCTTCCAGATCCGGCGCTGCGCCGACGAGCTGGGTGCCCAAGGTGAGGGGGGGCCCGCGGGGGCGGCCGGGGGCGCTGGGGGTGCCTCCGGGTGCCAGCTGTCCCCGCCTGCCCCCAGACTGCTACCACGGCCACGGAGAGCAGTACCATGGCCACGTCAGCAAGACGCGCAAGGGCATCACGTGCCAGCGGTGGTCGGCGCAGGAGCCCCATGTGCCACTGTGAGTGTGGCCCCGAGCGTGTGGCGGCCACCGAGGGCACCGGGGAGCCACCGCGCGGTGACAGTGATGGTGACGGTGACACCGGCTCCCGTCCCGCCAGGATCTCGCCCGCCAGCCACCCGGATGCCCACCTGGAGGAGAACTACTGCCGCAACCCCGATAACGACAGCCACGGCCCCTGGTGCTACACCATGGACCCCCGCACGCCCTTCGACTACTGCGCCATCAAGCCCTGCGGTGAGTCCCCGCCGCGCCCCCGGACCCCGTCCCTGCCCCACGGCCCCGGCGGGCGCCGCTGCGCCGACCCGGGCTGCGTCGCCTGGCACGCAGCAGCTGACCGCGGCGGGACCCCCGCACCTGCGCCGTGCCGCGGCATCGCCTCTGCGCCCTGTTGGCGGTGGCCATCGCAGGAGCAGATGGGTGCCCAGCATGGGACACCCGGCCCCTCGCCCGCCCCGTGCCCCCACCCCGTGCTTTCTCTCTGCAGCTGGGGACAAGGTGCCGTCTGTCCTGGAGAACGCAGGTACGGGCTGGTGGGCGCTGAGCGCCAGGCGCTAGGGCACCCGTGCGGGGCCCCGGCTCACGCCCACCCTGCCGCAGACGCCGTGGCGTTCGAGCAGTGCGGCCGGCGGGACGAGAGGCTGCAGCGGAAAGGGCGCATCGTCGGCGGGCAGCCCGGCAACTCGCCCTGGACCGTCAGCATCCGAAACCGGTGAGCGGGTCCAGCCACGCCGCGCCGGCACCCCCGGCGAGCCCGTGCGCCTGGTGGGTGCCACTCATGCAGGGCCCCTTCCCTGCACCCGCAGGGCCGGCGTGCACTTCTGCGGGGGCTCCCTGGTGAAGGAGCAGTGGGTCATCAGCACGCGGCAGTGCTTCTCCTCCTGGTAAGCCACCCCACCAGCGCCGTGGGGCACGGGGAGCCATCCTCCGCCGGGATCCCCGAGGGCCGATGGGAGCCCGGTGGGTGCCCTAACGTCCCTTCCCCGCAGCGACGCGGACCTGTCGGGCTACGAGGTCCAACTGGGAACTCTCTTCAAGGACCCCGGCCCCGAGGACCCCGACAAGCAAGCCATCCCCATCGTGCGCATCGTGTGCGGCCCCTCCGAGTCCCACCTGGTGCTGCTGAAGCTGGCGAGGTGAGCAGGGCGCCCCGGCGGGGAGGCCGGCGGTGGAGGAGGGGCCGGCGCCGGTGCCCCCCAGCTGCGGAGGCAGCGCCTGGCGCCACGGCCTGCCCCGTGTCTCTCTCGCAGGCCGGCCGTGCTGAACAAGCGGGTGGCCCTGATCTGCCTGCCGCCCGAGCGCTACGTCGTGCCCGCGCAGACCGTGTGCGAGATCGCCGGCTGGGGGGAAACCGGAGGTACCTGCGGGGGGAACCCCGCCGCCTCCCGGGCACCCCCTGCCTGCAGCAGCCCCCTGCCCATGGCATCTGCTGCCTGCGGCGTCCCCAAGCCCATGACATCCCCCTGCCCACAGCATCCCCCTGCCCACAGCATCCCCCTGCCCACAGCCTCCCCTGCCCACAGCCTCCCCTGCCCACAGCCTCCCCTGCCCATGGTATCCCGCTGTCCACAGCATCTCTTGTCCACAGCATCTCTTGTCCACAGCATCTTCTGCCCACAGCTTCCCCCGTCCACAGCCTCCCCTGCCTATGATATCCCCCTGCCCACGGCATCCCCCTGTCCACAGCCTCCCCTGCCCGCAGCCTCCTCTGCCTAGGGTATCCCCCTGCCCATGGTATCCCCCTGTCCACAGCATCCCTCTGCCCATGGTATCCCCCTGCCCACAGCATCCTCTTGCCTATGGCACCCCCTGCCTGCAGCATTCGCCCGCCCATGGCATCCTCCGCCATCTGCCCATGGCATCCCCCTTCCCCAGCATCCCGCTGCCCGTGGCATCCCCTGCCCCGTGCCCTCCCTCCCCGCAGGCACCGCGGACGGCTCCGTGCTCAACGTGGCCCAGCTGCCCGTGCTGTCCAACGAAGAGTGCAATGCGGCGCTGCGCGGGCGCGTGAAGGAGAGCGAGCTGTGCACTGCCCCGCTGCGTGTCGGCGTGGGGGCCTGCGAGGTGAGCTGGGCCGGGGCCGAGGACTGGCACGGGGAGGCACGCCAGGATGAGGCCAGCAGGACGGGGCCATCTCAGGGAGCCTGTGGGTGCCACAGCCGGGGTGGCATGGAGTCACGTTGCTTTCTTGCTCCCGCAGGGTGATTACGGGGGGCCCTTAGCCTGCTTCACGCATGACTGCTGGGTGCTGGAGGGGGTGATCACCCCATCCCGTGTATGCGCCCGGACCGACCAGCCTGCCCTCTTCATCCGCACCTCACTCTACGTGGACTGGATCCACAAGGTCATGAAGATGATCTGAGCTGGCCAAAGGGTGGCCGGATGGGCTGCCCATGGCAGCCGGGGCGGGGGGGGGGATCCCTGCCCACCATCCCCAGCCTGTGAATAAAGGGAAGTGTCCAGCCTGTGACTGTGCTTGGAGCGAGGCCGGGACCCCCGCTGCCCTGGGGTGCAGGAGATGGGGACCTGGTGGCTCTCGGGACAGATGAGGGCTGTGAGCCAGCCCTGCCCCAGCGGGCAGACGGGAGGCCGGCAGCGCCCTGTGCCATCCGCCGGGTGCCCCACGGGGTGGGCAGCACTGCACAGGGTCTCACCCGTTTATTTAGAGCTGTACCTAGCCCCCCTCCCCATCCTGCCCCTCGGCTATGCCCGCTCCATCCCCACGGGGTCACGCCAGCGGCCAGCACGGCTGCGCCACCGCGGGCACTAGGGGCCATGCTGGCCCGGCGCGGCCCGGCTCTGCCCCAGATGTTGGATGATCCAGCGGGCGCAGTTCCCGAAGACGTCGGCCTCCGTCTCCACGCCGGACAGCGCGTGGTTTCCCTCCGGGTACCAGAGCAGGCTGCCGGCGGGAGGCAACGGCATCAGCCCGGTGCCCACCGAGGTGCCCCGCGCCGGGCAGCCCCCACGCCACACTCACCGCACCGGGACGTCCCTGGCTCGCAGCACCCGGTAAAACTCCAGCGCCTGCATGGGGCACACGCGCCGGTCCCTCCCGCCGACGCACAGCAGCACCGGTGCCCGCACCTGCGGCACAGAGCCCACGGCTGGCACGGGGCGCCCAGCACCCAGCGCCGTGCTCTGCCCCGCCGCGGCCTTACCCGGGACGCCCCGGTGATGGGCGAGTGCAGCAGCATGGCAGCCAGGTCCTCGGCGCGGGGCACCCGCTCGAAGGCATAGGGCAGCCCCAGGGCCGTGTAGCGCCTGCAGGATGGGGCCGTCAGCTAGCACCGGGGGGCCTTGGGAGGGCCAGACGCCATGGGGGTGGGAGGGGTCCTCACCAGTCGGGGATGTCGGAGGTGCCCAGCAAGGTGGCCAGGTTGGTGACGGGGCTGCGGACGGCGCAGGCCCGGTAGCGCTCCGGGTGGCGGGCGAGCAGGTGGAGGGCGATGAAGGCGCCGTGGGAGCCGCCCAGCAGGGCCACGCGACACGGGTCCAGGGCCTCGCTCTGCAGCGCTCGCTCCACCGCCAGCTGCGGGCGCCGGGCACGCCGCCTCAGCGCCCCGCACCGCACCGGCACCCCCGGGCCGGCCCCGCGCCCGCCCTCACCTGCGTGTCCGCCACGTCCTGCTCGCCCACCCGGGAGAGCAGCGAGTCGATGGCGGCCTGGCCGAAGCCCAGGGAGCCGCGGTAATTCACTGCGGGGACAGGCGGCGTGGTGGGATGGGTGCCCGGGCAGTGGCACCGCGCCGTCCCCGCAGGGAAGGCAGCACCCGCCACGCTGCGCCTCCCACCCCGGCGGCACTCACCCATGAGCACGGCGAAGCCCAGCTGGCACAGCGCGGCCATGGACGGGCGCCAGCGGGCGTCGAAGACAGCGTGGGGGCCACCTGGGCCCGGCGGGACGGCGTCAGGAGATGGGGAGCCTCCCACCATCCCGCCGGCCCCGGCGGGCGCTCACTCACCGTGGGGGCACACGACCAAGGGGTGTGGTGCCGCGCCGGCCGGCGGGCTCAGCAGCACGGCCTCCAAGGCCTGGGGGCCTGCGGCGGGGCAGAGCGGCCCCGCTCAGCACCACTGGCCCAGGCGCTGAGCCTGCCCCCAGCACTGCCACGGTGCCCCATGGGCCCCCCAGGCGCTTACAGCGCAGAGGAGGGCTCTGCTCATCGCAGGGCAGCTGGACCGACAGGGTTTTCCAGGAGATGCCGGGCACCGGTGCAGTGTCCTCTGCGCGCACCCAGCGGAGTGTCGGCTCCTGGCCCGCCGGTGGCAGCACCGCCACCACCTGGGGATGGGCACAGGGTGGCACCGGGACACACCAGAGGGCGCTGGGCCCCTCGCGGACCCCACTAACACCAGTGGGGGGGCCCTGAAGGGGCCCTGGTTGCACGGTGCCTGCCCCGGCCAGAGAGCCGGTGGCCGTAGCGCTGCACCGTGGCCAAGCCATGCCGGTAGAGGAGGGGCCGTGCCACCTAGTACCATGCCTGGCCACGTCATGCCATGCCGTGCTGTGCCTGGCCATGCTGGGCCCTCCCGCCACGTGCCGTGCTGGCCGTGCTGTGCTGTTCCTCGCCACAATGGGCCATGCCAGGCCATGCCATACCATGCCGTGCTGGCCATGCTGTGCTGTTCCTCACCCTGCTTGCCATACCACGGTGTGCCAGGCCATGCCCCGTTGGCCCATGCCATGCCTCATCCATGCCGAGCCATCCCTGGCCGTGCTGCTTCTGGCCGTGCCATACCATGCTGGACCGCGGCTCTGCTCACCAGGCTGGGCGGCTGGTGGGGGGCCGAGCAGGTGGCCACGAGCAGGTCCCACTGGGTGGTGAGCAGCACCCAGCACCCTTCAGGCGAGCCTGGGAGGAGACAGAGCGCGTGGCGATGCTCACAGCGCTGCCCGAGGCCCGCCGGCCGGCCGGGCAGGTGGCCTCGTACCTGCGGTGAGGTTGGTCACGGTGGCTGCCTCCGTGTCGGCGAGCAGCAGGTCCTGGGAGGGAGCGGAGCAGAGGGAGGCGGGTGTCGCACGGCAGCCGCGCCGGGGCCACCGGCCTTGCCGCCTCCCACCCCGCTCACCGTGCGGCTCCGCTGCGGGGTGCTGAGCAGGGCTCGGCGGCTGTCGGCCGCCCAGCACCGCGGCGGCAGCGCGTCCGCGTAGATCCCGGTGAAGGCCCCGCTGCCCTCGCCGTCGGGGGGCTCCCGGACCACGTCGAGCACCGTCGCCGTCAGCCTCGTGTGCCAGGTGAGCTGGGGAGAGTCAGCGGTCAGGGATGGGCACCCCGCAGAGGGAAATTGAGGCATGGGGGGGGATGATGCCGAAGCGCGGTGGGGCATGGTCCCACCCAAGCTCTCACGCTGGGACAGCGCAGGGACGTTGGGCTCTGCATCTGCAGCCCGCACCGAGGTCAAACCTGTATATTTTGTGGCCAGCAAGGCGCTGGGGGCCTGCTGCCCCGGCGCTCAGGCTCACCACGCGCAGCTGCAGGCACTGGCGGTGGGGCCCCCCCACAGCCCCCTCCAGGTACAGCAGGCGCCGGCCGTCGGGGCTGAGCCGCGGGGAGCAGGCTGCGCGGTGCTCCGCGGACAGCAGCTCTGTGGGGGCGACACGGGGCGGGGGGTCAGGGTGCTGGGGACCCCCCCCAGGGCCTGGCAGTCGGGGACCCCGAGCATCCCCAGCGCCCCAACCTGCAGCCCCCCGTCGCTCACCACAGCGCCTGCTGGCCAGGTCCAAGTAGAAAATACCCGACCTAGGGAGGAGAAGCAGGTGTGGAGACCAGACAAGGCATGGTTTACTGCAAAGCCCTGCTGAAGAGGGGAAGGTATCACTGTTCACAGATGGGGAGTGGGACCGGGCGCAGGCCGGGGAGTCTCTCCCTGCCCGTGGACACACGCCCCAGCTTGTGCAGGGTATGATAACAGTGCCTTTGGCACCACCGCCGCTATTACCTGCTGCCAACCACTTGCGGCCTAAACTAATGTCAAGAGCCTGACCCACACCAAAGCTGCCTCATAAATCAAGTGAAAAGGGGAATTAATATCTACAACTCCATGCTGATCAGGCATGAGGACCCATGACGGGGGCCTCCACTATTTAGTTCTCTAAATCTGAACGGTGGAGACCTTTGTCACAAGTTTTCATTACTTTCTTTTCCCTTCCCTTTTGAAAACCCAGTCGGCAGGTTGAGTCCAGAGGAGTGTGTCAGAGTGACACAGGTTCTGGCTGCTGCTAAGGATGTCAAGAAACCTAATCACAATAGACATGCGCCTTAGAAACACATAAAATGTGACAATAACAACAGCTTTGTGGAGCTCCCTCTCAGCTGGTCTGGGACCCCCCTTATTGCGTCCTGCACACTGGAGACCCTCGCCTGACGTGGAGCAAGTCGTGTTACCCCTGCTTGCTCTGCATGTAGTGTAGTGTGTTATTTTCACCCTGTTAAATACGGAACTTGCTATATTGCTTAAACTCTCTTGCTTAAGGATACTGGTGTACTTAATAAACATCTGAAACCCGATAACCGCCTGGCTGCTTGGTCAGTGCAGCGTTAAAAGAAAAATACAAGTCGCCTCGCTGGCCACGAGCGGTGTTCGTGACAGCGGGTCAGCTCAAAGCGCCCCGGCCATGCCCAAAGCCCCACCACCACCGCAGGCACGGCGCAGGGCGCCGGGGCCACGACCCACCTCCTGTTGGAGCAGGCGCTCAGCCCCAGCCGGAAGGGCACGTGCCACCAGCCCACGAACACCACGCCGCTGTCATCGGGGGACCACAGGGCCTGCGTGGGAGCCAGGATCGTGCCTCAGCCTGGGGGCAACGTCCCATCCCCGCAAGCTGCTCCAGGCCGTTCTCCTAAGGGCTTTCCTCCTGGGGGCCCTGCGCTGACCTGCCCGGGGGAGACGTCCTCTGGGACACCCTCCAGCACAGTGACGCTGCTCTCCTGGACGTCCAGCACGCAGAGGACGGGCACGCTGCGGGTGCTCAGCGCCTCCCCCCAGTCCTCGTGGTACAGGAACCGCTCGCCCTGCAACGTGCACTGGGTCGGCGCTCAGCCCGGTGTGCCAACTCGCAGGCTTTGGTGCGCGGCGTGCTCACGGGGTGCACGGCCTGCTCGTTGATTGCGCGGCGTGCTCACGGGATGCAGGGCATGCTCGCAGGGTGCACGGCTTGCTCACAAGGCATGTGGTGTGCTCAGGGCATGCATGGCACGATCGTAGGGTGCACAGCACACTCACGGGGCACACGGCAGGCTTGCAGGGTGCACAGCCTGCTCACGGGACATGAGGCATGCCCATGGGGTGCATGGCACACTCATGGGGTGCATGGCACGCTTGCAGGGTGCATGGCATGCTCATGGGGCATGTCGCACACTCACGGGGTGCATGGCACGCTCATGGGGTGCATGGCACGCTCCTGGGGCACACAGCAGGCTCGCAGGGTGCACAGCCTGCTCATGGGGCATGGGGCAAGCCCATGGGGTGCACAGCATGCCCATGGGGCGCACGGCCTGCTCACAGAGCACACAGCATGCCCACACGGTGCACAGCACATTCACGGGTGCTCCCCACCTTCTCCTCCTCTTCCTCCTCTGCCGCCCCGGCCGCTCCTGGACCATCCCAGGAGAAGCGGGGCCGTGGTGTGGGCTGGCTCTTCTCGGCCACGTAGAGCAGCCGTGTCTCCGCGTGGGACCAAGCCAGGCAAGCAAAGGGGCCTGGCACAGAGAGAGGGCGCCGGGGTGCCGAAGCCCCGCGCAATGTGGGCAAAGCTGGGTGCTGGCCATGTGGGTGTCCGGCATCACCAGCCATGCCCATCTCGCAGCACCCCGTGCTGCAGGACGGGCAGATTTAGGGAAGGGACCCTACCCTCTGTGTAGACCTCTCCGTGCTTGCCCAGCGCTGTGAGGTCCACGCTGCAGCTGCGGCCGGTGCTGCCCCACACCTGCGGCCAAGCGGGCATCAGCACCGTGCCCAGGGCACCCGCTGGCGTCGAGCCGCCCCGGCGGGCAGGGGTGCCCCACGTTACCTCCAGCAGCTCGTGGCGCTGGTCTGGGCAGCGGGTGAGCACGGCGCGGTGCCGCCCCGTGGGCGAGAGCTGGCCGAGGAGCCTGCGAGGGCGCAGGAGGGCCGCGGTGAGCCAGTGAGCGCTCGCCGCGCTGCCCCCCACTCCTTCCCCCCACGCTGTACTGGTGCTGGAGCTCGGCGCTGAGAGCTGCCCGGCTGACGGAGACGGTGCCGCCGGGCGAGCGGTGCACGCTGTAGTGCCGGCTGAAGCGCAGGCACCGCCGGCGCCCCGGGTCCGGCTGGCTGCACTCTGCGGAGAGACGGACCGCGAGCGTGGGGCCGGCTGGCACCGGGAAGGCCCCAGCACCGCAGCGCCGCGCGAGCCGGCTGACTCACCAGTGTAGAGCAGGAAGGTCTGGCCCCCTGCAGAGGTGGTGGGCCCAGCCCCAAGGGCGGCGTGGGTCACCGTGGGGAACTGGCTGAGCTCCTGGTAGCGGGCAGCGATGGCCCGCAGGCTGCTCGCCAGCTGCGTGCGGGAAGACGTCCACCGGCAATGGGCAACGTGGCCTCCCTGCCCCCCAAAACGGGGCTCTTCCCACCGACGGCCCCTGCTCCTGCGCCCACGCGGGACCCCATGCCCACCTCTCCGCTTGGCTTGTCCCCCGAGGCCATGGGGCCTGCTCCTCCATGCACAGCCCGTCGCCGTCTGTGCCTGCTGGGCCGGGCAGGCCGCCAGGCCTGCGCAAGCGGCATCAGCATGCGAGGGGGGCCCGGGCCGGGCCGGGCGCCTGGGCTGATGCCAGTCCTCCAGCTGCCTCGGGCTCGGCCCCAGGATGCCAGAGAAGGGGACTGGGGGGGGGCTCCACACTCGCTTGCTGTGCACCGGCCCAAGGAGACTTGCGGCCTCCACCGTGGCACGGAGAGGCTCCCCGTGCTGCCCGCAGCTGCCGAGCGGGGACCAGCCCAGCCCCATGCGCTCAGGGCTCGCTTTGGCCGGGCACAGCCCTGCTGCAACCCATGGCGGCCCGTTTAGGGAAAGGGGTCTGGGCACTGCCCACCCTGCGGCCATGAGCAGAGGCGACGCCACTGTCGGCAATGACACCGCCATTGGGGACAACACCGGCACTGGCTGAGCAACACCGTTTATTGGGGGGTTGCAGCTCCCGGGGACCAGAGTGTCCTCAGCACCACAGGTGTTTGAGCAGCCACAGCGCCATGTTCATGAAACCATCGGCTTCAGCCTCGACTCCAGCCAGAGCGTGGTTGTTGTCCGGGTACCAGAGCAGCCTGGAAGGGAGGCAAGAGGGGTCAGTGCCGTGCCCGCACGCAGCCCCTGGGAAGCCACCCACTACACTCACCGCGTGGGGATGCCCCGGGCCTTGAGGGCACGGTAATACTCCAGCCCCTGCCTGGGGGGCACGCGCCGGTCATCCTCCCCCAGCATCAGCAGCACGGGCACGCGGACCTGCAGGAGAGGGGCACGGCCTCAGACCCAGCACCCACGAGCCAGCTGCAGGGACAGGACTGGGACTGTGATGGCACGTACCCGGTCGACATAGCACATGGGCGACTTGTGCAGCATCTCTGTCCACTGGGCCGGGTCTGGCAGGGCATCGGGCGCGTAGGGCAGCCCTGTCTCCGTCAGGCACCTGTGGGGCGAGAGCCATGCCGGGCCTGGGGCTGTGCACCAGGCCGGGGGCTGCCGCGGGGTTGGGGGCTGCGGTACTCACCAGTCGGGGATGTCAGTGGCGGTGACCATGGAGGCGATGTTCACCACAGGGTTGCGGACCACGCAGGCCTGGTAGGTGTCGGGGAACTGCCCGATGAGGTGGCAGGCCAAGAAGCCTCCGTGCGAGCCACCCACCAGCGCCACTCGGGCAGAATCCAGTGTCTCCTCCTGCAGCACCCGCTCCACGCAGAGCTGCAACCGCACGGGACACCCGCTGAGGCAGGGACGTGCCCGCGCACACCGGGACAGCCCGGGTCTCCCACACTGTGCAGAGCACTCACGGGCCAACAGGGCAGGGATGGGAGCCCACGAGGGGAGCGGGTGGCCCCACTGCCCAGCGTGGGGCATCCTGGGGAAGAGATCGTGTGCCAGGGCCATACCTGCACATCCTGCACGTCCTGGGTGCCCACGTTGCCTGGCAGGGAGGCCACGCTGTCCTGGCCGAAGCCCAGCGAGCCGCGGTAATTCACTGGGAGAGACGGCGTCACACCCCTTGCTCCCCTCACCCCAGACCTGCCACAGGCACCGCGAGGCTGCCTGTGCCACCTGGCAGGCCGAAGTGCCCCCGCCAGGCAGGCCAACAGGGTGCCCACAGACCCAGGCCCGCAGGAAGGGAGCAGGGCCCCGTATTGGGGCACCTCAGAGCCCAACAGCCCGGTCCCCCTTGGCACCAGACTCACCCAGGAGCACGGCGAAGCCCATGCGGCAGAGCGCAGCTGGGTACAGCATCCACTCGGCCGCAGAGACACTGTGGGGACCCCCTACGAGGCGAAGGCAGAAGTGGTGAAGCTGGCCGGGGAAGGGGCACCGGGGGGGTGGTGGAAGTGGGCGAAATCTCACCGTGGGGCATTACGACCAGCGGGGGTTTCTGGGCCGTGGGGCCCTCGCTCGGCCGCAGCAGGATGGCGTCAAAATCCAGGCCCCCTGCGGAGGCAGCGAAGGCAGTCAGGCCTTGGCGGGACAGCCGAGCCCAGGCGCTGCTTCCCTGGCCCGCTCGGACACTCACCGTACTGCGGGTTGTCCTGCTCCGGCAGGGGCTGCACGGTGCGCACGGCCCAGGTGATGCCGGGCACCGGGGGCACGTCCTGCAGGCAGACCCACTGCACCTGGGCCTCCCGGCCCGCGCCCGGCAGGAGAGCCACTTCCTGCGCGGGGAACCACATCAGCACCGGGGCCAAGAGGGGCCGGTGGGTGCTGGGGATGGGGACGTCGCCTTACCAGCTTGGGGGGGCAGCTTGGGGTGGAGAACCTGGCCACCAGGAGGTCCCGGTCAATGGTGAGGAGAGACCAGCTCCCCTGGGGAGCATCTGGGGAGGAGAGGGGTCAGGGCCTGCAGGCCGCGTGCAGGAGACAGTCCCCCCCAAAACCCTGGCATTGCCAGGGTCGTGCCAGCATGGCGGGTAGGTGGCACTCACCGGCCGTCAGCGAGGTCACGGTGCCTGTCAGTGTGTCCACCACAAAGAGGTCCTAGGAGCAGAGTCCGGTAGAGCCCTGAATCAGCCTGGTGCCAAGCATGGCACCCCCTGTGCCCACAGCCCGGGCACCGCGGCTCTTACCTGCTGGCTGCGCTGGGCCGTCCCCAACACGAGCCTCTGGCTGTCGGCTGCCCAGCACAGTCCTGGCAGAGCGCTGCAGTAGATGCCTGGGAAAGCACCTGTAACGAGAGCAGCAGGGCTCAGCACCCACCACCCCTCCACCAGGCCTGCTGGCCACCGCGGCCACCCCACTTTGGCTCTACTCACCCCATGTCTGCCGGGGCACAACCTCGAGCACGGTGCAGGTGCGCTTGGTGTACCAGTCGTACTGGGGGAGACACAGCATGGCAGGGCTGTGATGAGTTCTGCTGGGTCTCAGCCCAGCTGCCTCTGCTCCAGCCCATGGAAGGTGGACCCACCTCCCACCTGCCAGCCCCCATGCTGGCATGGCTGCACTGCTACCTCCACAATGTCACCCCACAATGCCTGGCTTGGGGACAGAGCTGGGGCACCCTGCGGGTGCTGCTCACCATGCAAAGCCGGCTGCACTGCTGGTGGGGGCCTAGGGCACTGTTCTCCAGGTAGGCAATGCGGCACTGGTCAGGGCTGAGCCGCGGGGACCACGTGGCCTTGGTGTCTTCAGAGAGCAGCTCTGCAAGGGCGTGAGGGGGCGGTGAGGGGGTGCAAGGGGCTCGGGTGTCGCGGGGATGCAGGGATGAGCAACTCACCACATCTCCCACCCGTGAGGTCCACGTAGAACAGCGCAGACCTGTGAAGGGAGGGATGGGCTGTCACCGCAGAAGCGGGGTGACAGTGGGTCCGGGCAGCCCCTGCTGGGGCTTGGGGCAGCCCCCACCGAGCCAGGCTCGCCGCAAGACTCACCGGCGGTTGGTGCAGTACCGCAGGCCCAGGCGGAAAGGCTCGTGCCACCAGCCCACGAACACCACACCCGTGTCACCAGGGGACCAGAAGGCCTGCGGGCAGAGCAGGAGAGCAGCTCGTACCCCGCGCTAGGGCTTGAGTGCCCTCTGTCCAGCCCGGAGCCAGGGCCGGCCTCTCCTTCCCATCATCTCTCTTCTCCAGGGCAACGGAGAAACCCAGCCCCACCGTTTCACCAGGGCAAAACGAGATGAGACGTTGGCTGCCCTCCCCGTGCTGACCTGCCCGGGGGAGACGTGCTCCGGGACGCCCTCCAGCACGGAGATACTGCTCCCCTCAATGTCCAGCACGCAGAGGACGGGCACGCTGCGGGTGCTCAGTGTCTCTCCCCAGTCCTCGTGGTACACGAACTGCTCGCCCTGCAACACAGACCCCGCCAGTGCCACGGGCACCCGCGTGGCTCCAGGGCCAGCCCAGAGCTGGCAAGCTGTGGCCGAGCTGGCCCAGGGCAGGAGGGACATCATCACCCCAGCCTCCCCACCTTGATGGGTGCGTCCTGCTTCTTGGGGTGCCCCAGGTCCTCTTCAGCGGAGCTGTTCAGCTCAGGTGCTCTGCTCTGGAAGAAGGACTCGGCCTTGGGCCGCTTCTTCTCGGCCACATAGAGCAGGTGAGTCTCTGAGTGGGACCAGGCCAGGCAGCCAAACTGATCTGGAGAGGTGGGGTCAGGCACGAACCGGCCTGTCTGCTGGGACCCCCCGGGGCCGCTGGCCCTTCCCTGTCTGCTCCTCACCGTCGTCGTAGACACTGCCATGCTTGTCCAGAGCTGTCAAATCGATGCTCTTCACCTTGCGGTTCTGATCCCAGACCTGGGGGCAGAGACACCGGGCACGGGCAGCCCCAAACCAGACTGTGGAGCAGCTGGGGCCAGAGCCGGCACCCTGCCCCTGCTCCTGCGCTGTCTGAGGCTTGTCCCTGGCCCTCGTCCTCACCTCCAGAAACTGCTTCTCCTTCTCCTTGCTCTGGGCCTTGCGCAGGACGGCCTTCAGCGTGCCGCTGGGGGACTCCCTGCTCAGCAGCCTGCGGGGGAAGCTGCCCCGTCAGCCAGGCGCCACGGGCCCGGCACAGGCAGGGACACGGGGACGCCAGTCCCAGCTCCCCGGGGACGCGGTGGAGGGAGGCGGGGATGCTGCGTGACTCCCCGGAGACTCACTCGTCCTTGATCTCGGAGCAGGTCCCCGCCGGCCCCGAGTACACGATGGAGTGGCCGTCGTGGAAAACGAGGTACTGGCGGCAGAACTTGACGTTCTCCGCCCGCTCCAGGTCCCGCTGCGCCCATTCTGCAAGGAGGGCGAGGTGAGCCGCCCCCGCCGGCCCCGGGCGCCCCCGTCGCTGCGACGCGCAGCGGGGACCCCGCGCGGGGGCTCCTACCCGTGTAGAGGCTGCAGTATTTGCCCCCGTACTGGGTGGTGACGTCGGGGCCGAGGCAGGCGGCGCTGAGCGTGGGGTGCTGGCTCAGCTCCCGGTACAGCGCCGCGATCTCCTCCGCGCTCGACAGCACCTGCGGGAGCGGCAGGCTGGGCGGCGCCGGGGGGCACCGGGGGTACGTGGGGGGGTTCCGGGGGGGGACAGTTACCGGGGAACCTGGGAGCAAGCACTGGTGCTGGGGAGGGGTCAGTGCCCGGGGGTAGTTACTGGGGGGGCAATTAGGAGGGGATGGAGGGGGGCAGTTACGAGGAAACTGGGGGGCAATGTTCGGGGGGGGGAATAACCGGAGTACTGGGGGGGGAACTACCGAGGTACGGGGGGCTCCCGGGTACTGGGCAGAGGCGTTTACCGGGAAGGTGTTACCGGGGTACCGGTGCCCGGGGGGGGCAAGTACCGAAGTCCCGGGAGGGGGAAGTGCCGGGGGGGGGGCACGGTCGCAGTTACCGGGGGGGAGCACTGGGGGGGCAGTGCCGGGGGCGGGGTCCCGGGGCAGTGACGTCACAGCCTCCCTCCCCCCCGCAGCCCCTCACCGACGGCTCCATGTCGCGGCGGCGGGGCGGGGGCGGGACCGGCAGCGGTACTTCCGGGCCGGGGGCGGGGCGGGCGCGGCGCGGCACCTCCCATTGGCTGCGGCGCCCCGAGCGCGGCGGCGGCGGGGCGCTGCGGCGGCCCCTGGTGGAGGCGGGCGGCGCCGCTGCGGGGAGCTCCGCGCCGCTGCCGGGCTAGGCCCGGCTGGGGGCAGCCGGGGGGGCGGGGGGGGCACCCACACGTGGGGGGACCCACAGCACGAGGGGACCCCGGCGTGAGGGCCCCCGGGCCCAGAGCAGCAGCAGCGCGTCACCCCACAGCCCCGGCGTGCTGCACGGGGCCGTCAGGGCGGGCACAGCCCTGGGGCAGATGTGGCCGGGGGTGCTCGCCCCCCTCCCAGGAGAGCCTGAGCCAGGCACAAAATGGCCTCCCACTGCCTCGCCTGGCGCCCCACCGGTTCCTTGCAGGGGGCTGCGTCCCGGCACACGGCCGTTGGGTTGCTTCCGGCCTGGGAGCTGTTTTTCCTGCAGTAACAGAGGGTTTTATGGACCAAGGGCAAAGAGCGAGCCACTGATCATTAACTTTTACAGAGGGTGTAAAGTGCAGCAGGGAAAAATGGCAGCGAGGCAAAGCCAGTGCGGCTGCTCGCAGGGGGCTGGAGCTGTCCCCAGGTCCCCCACAGCCTCGAAGTTTGGGTCTGTGCATCACCCTGGAGCTGGAGGAGGCCCCGGAGCTGGGACGCCGGTGCCGCGCGGCCTCCCGCAGTGACAAGGCCCCGCGTGGCCCCGCCAGCCGCCTCACAGCTGCCGGAAGTGCCGCAGCACCTGGGCCCTGCCCTCAGGCACGCGGGCCCGCTGCGAGTCCTAGGCCCAGCCCGGGAGCCGTGGCGGCCTCCAGCCCCCCGCACGGCGGTGCCAGGGGCTCCCCTGCCCAGTGGGAAGGAGGACCGCAGCCGAGCACGAGCCACACGGCCGGATTTGCGGGATCCACTCTGAAGCCCTTCAGCTGCAAAGCTGCCCGGTTCCCCTCCCAGCGTGCTCAGGGCCAGGCTTGGGGATGTGCCTGTTTCGGGAGGGCTGGTGATACATTCCTGGTAATAATGCTTACGGGGACTGTATGGCCTGCCACCTGCCAAACTGCGAGTTAGCACTGTAATTAAAGGCTTAACATTAGCTTGTTCATTTGCTCCATTGCTTGAATCCCCAAGGCCTTCGTGCTAGTCTAGGAAAGGGGCGATGGGGCCGTGACACAGGTCTCAGCCGCGCTCCCACATCTCCCTGCCCAGCCAGCCTGGGGTGGCCGGGGCTTCATCCCGCCGTGTGGCGTGCGCTTGGTGGGGATCCTGGCACGTGGCCCCTAGGCAGCAGGGCACAGAGGCGGTGGGGGAGAGCGAGAGCCCGCCGGCTGCTTTGCAAGACCGGCCGGATGTGCCAGGGCAGAGGTCCAGCACCCTGCTGCCCTGGGGCACAGTAACTCCTTGCCGTAGGTCCCATTCCTCCGCTACCCCCGCTAGCCCGGCCTGGCCACCCCTTGCCCATCTCCAGCGCGGTGACTCCAGCCCCGCTTCCGCATGGTGCTGCGGGGCAGCCGGGAAGCCCCTTTCCGATGCCCTGAGCTTGCTGCAAGGCAGGCACGAAGCTCAGACTGTCTGTGATTTATATCAAGTCCTTTTATTCTGTTCCCACAGAAATACCTGGTAGGGGCAACTTCTTGTACGGAGTCACGATACAGCGGCGGTACACGGATTACTACAGATCTCACAGAGCACAGCAGACACGCACACCGTCACAATGTTCAGAGGGAGGGCACCCGGCATTGCACTTACCACTGTAAACTTCTTCTTGGGCTGAGCTTTGCTTGGTGGTTTGTGTTTTATACATACAGTCCCCCCCCGGACCCAAGCGAACACCCAGACACAGCGCGCCGGGGGGGCGATGGGTAGCGGACAGCCACAACTCGGGGGATGCCGGGAGGCTTTGCGCCGGGGGGGGGCCGAGGCCGGCGGTGGGGCCCAGGCGCCTGCTCCCGTCCCGCACGGAGGCGAGTTGGCGGATGTGCTGGGCAGTGAGATGGGCCCTGGCGGGGGGGTGTTCTCGGTCCCACGTGCGATTTACACACTATACAAGTATTTACAGCGCTAGGAGCGGCAGAGGCTGTGGCTGAGACCCCCCGTAGGGAGCGGGGCAGACCCGGAGCCCGGGAGAAGCGTCCTCGGGCTATGCACTTGTCATTGGCAGGGCAGCTGGCGCCAGGCGGGCTGGGGAGGCTGCGAGCAGGGCCACGGCGGCTGCCCGGCCGGCAGAGCCTCGCGGCAGGCTGGCAGACCCCAAAAGAGACCTGTCCCGGGTGGGGGGCACCTTGGGGAGAGCTGGGTGTTCACCCCAAGGTCACCCCCATCCCGCAGCCCCTGCACTAACCGCTGGGCCTCCCCCTCCAGCCTCACACCGCGGGTTGGCCTAGGCAGAGCCCACTCCAAGGAGGCTGCCGCGGAGCTGCGGAAAGGCAGCCGCTCGCGGGGCCAGGAGCGAGCGGCCACGGGGCCAGGGCTGGTTGCATCTCATATTGTGACCACCAGGTCCTCAATAACAAGTGCATAAATCTGCTAAGAGCATTCAATACAGGTGATGAACTGATGGAAAAGAAAAAGAAAACTCCAGGCAAAGAACGGCAAGCATTTAAACGTAGATGAAACCGTGCAGAGAAGTAGCAAGCCATGCTCTACGACAGGACAGACAGTCACGGGCTATATGGCTACCCTTTGGCAAAGTGGCCCTCCGTGGGTCGAACATGCCACTAACTTAAACTTCATATGCACAGGTGGTTGATAGAGTAGTTATCCAGTTGCTCAGCAGCACGTTTGCAATTAAACCCTTATACATAACATTGAACTTATTAACTATTAACAGGTCTTGTTCTTAAGTTGTGTATTTCATTGCATAGAACATTAGACATGAGAATCGGTCGCTGCTACCCGCGGGGGGTGGGTCACACCAACGAACTGCTGTTGGAACATGCTCAGCGTGAGAGAGAGACTGGCAGGAAGCTGACGACACGCACGAATGAGAACCGGAGCGTCTGTACACTGGCTGAGTTCTTTACAGTGAAACGAGCTGTCTCGTTTGGTTTCCTTCGGGGCTCCCAGGCCACGGGCTGAGAAACCTCCTCCTGGTGGGGTAAGCGAGCTTTTGCTCTGAGTCGCTTCTCCATCGTTCTGAGCATGCCCACGCGTAATGGCTTAAGAAGGACTTGAATTGCACAGTAATAGGAAGGATAGTGGCAGAGGCAAAGCTCTCCTGATCTTGTTCCATGGATTGTGCTCTTTTATAGCCTTCTGCACTCTATTGCTTCTACAGACAACAGCCCATGTGTTAACTCATCGTACAAAGCAAAGAGGAAAGAGGATTTGGTATAAAGTTAAAAAACAAAACAAAACAGAACAAAAAAACCCAAAACACGAAACCCAAAGAAACCAAAGAAAACCGAAAAGGAACCCCCCCAACGACGAAGCCCCGCGCCCCCTCCCGGTGCGGATGAGGTATACACAGAAATCAAAGTGGGATGATTAAGGCTGTTCTTTAAAGAAAAAGGATCCCCAGGCGGCATGGAGCACTGTGTGCCGGTACGATGGAAAGCACTGCCGTTTGAATGCTTCAGAATGGCTTCAGGTTGGCTTTGCGTGCTGAGACACGTGCCTGGCCGGCATTTGCTTTGGGAAAGGCCAGCCCGCTTACGTGCTGCCTTTCAGAGTCCTATGGCCTCTTATTTCAGTAATGAAACAGTGTTAGGTCCTAACTGAAGTTCTCCTAATCCCCAGCTCGGGGTCGGAGCGGTTTCCAGTGCAGGGGTGGCACGGGGAAGGGCCCCGTGCGCGCGAGGGACCGGTGGGACAAACTGGAATGTGAAGGAGAAACGGAGCCTGCAGCTCCCAGCCCTCAACTCACACATGGCTCAGAGAGGGAAAAACCTATGAAGACGCTACAGTTCAGATTCAGAGGGAGCAACTCTGCGTATAATCTTGAGAAAGGGCCACGGTTTCCAACTCAGCCCCTCGGCATACGGGGGCCCGGGGCAGGGTCGAGCCCCACCTACGTGACATGACGGTCTGGATCAGGCCCGTCCCTTTGTGGGCAGCCTCGGAGGTGGCAAGCGCCTCTGCCCCACCGTTCCTACGGCTCGCTCCACGCTGCGCCGGAGCCGCTGCACGGGCTCTGCTTGCCGGGCGTGGAGGGCGTGTGCTCTGGGTCGTCTGCCAGGCCCCCGGTTCAGCCACTGTTTGCTCCATGAGATCCAGCATCCAGGGGATTGCCCTGCTTTCAAAAGCTTGCGAGAGACAGAGAGAGAGAGAGAGGCGTTAGCTGGAGCTTCGTTTGCGCCCTGTGTGATGATGCCCCCATCGAGAAGGGCGACCTGGTGCCCTGCTGCCCCGCAGCGATGCTGAAGGACAGCAAGTGCATGTGGTACCTGCCATCCCCTCCGCCCCCAAGTTACTGTCCCCCCCGACATGTCCCGTTGTCTTCCTTGAGAAGCTTGCAGGGAACACACCGCCTCTTGTACAAAGCAAACAGGAGCGAATTAGTGGCAACAGCCCAGGAGACGTTGCCGGAGGAGCAGCTGCCTCCACCTACGCGGCTGGACAAGCTCCCAGACCAGAACTCGTGAGCACCAGGAAACGGCTCGAGCCGCCCAAACTACCCCGGCAAAGCTGGTGTCTGCAGAAGTGTCCGGAGCAGGATCAGCCCACACAGTGCTGCAGAGACTGAGGAAATGGGGCCAAGGGCCCCCGCTCGCTGGCTCTGGGCCGACACGTGCAGGCGTTTTGTGACAAGAACAGGCGGCCAGGCACGAGGACAAGCGCCCCAGTGCGAAGGGGAAAGGGCTGCACTGTGTCCCACGGGGCTGCCAGGGCTTTGCTGGTCCTGCTCAGCAGCGGGGTGCTTCTGCCACCTTCCTTCTCTCTCTCCTTCTGCACCTAGCGCCAGGGTACTGCCATCTCCTGAGCCGTGCAGCACCAGTTCCCTGCTCATCGCCCCCAGCTCCAAACCTGTCCAGCCTTCCTGCTACCCTCGGCCCCTTCTGGCATTGCGCGTGCTGCCCTGAATCAGCTGCTGTCCCAAAGAACTTGCTGGGCTGCTGCCCCAAATGCACCTGCCCCCCCCGGCATGCAGGGCAGGTCCCCCTGGCCCTTCCCGGTGGCCCGCGCTCCACCGCAAGATGAGCTGGGCTCTTGGGGTTCCCGTGAATGCATCCTCCTGCCATCCCAACAACAGCGGGGTGGGAGAGAGCTGGCAGCATGGCAGGCCGGGAGTGCGACCGGGCCCAAGGGACACTGGCAGAGCTCAGCGTGCACCTCGCAGGGAGAGGGATGCTGCGGGTGCCCTCGGGGGGCTGGCGGGGTGTGAGGGAAACCAGCGGGCCTGGCTCTGCCCCGGGACACTCACTGTTATACTCAGAGTCCAGCGCTGCGTGCTGAATTCACTGGGTTCTTCATAGGTTTTTCCACTTGCAATGACTAGATCTCCACTCGCTTCCCAAACTCCTGTGGTGGGAGGCAGCAGGAGGATCTGTTAGGGCAAAGCCGGGGTAGGCAGAAATAATCGGGGCATCCCTACCACCACCACCCAAGGAGACGCCGGCGCCTGCTGCCCCGCTGCCGGGAGCGCTCGTGGTGTCCCGCAGCGGAGCAGGAGGGCTGGGAGGGGGCAGCGGGGCTGCTGCGGGACAGGCAACTCACCTTGTGCCGTTCTCTCACCAGAACGAAGTGAATTTCTTGCCGAAAGCCGACACCGCTGCAGAGAGAAGCCACGAGAGGTGTGAGCGCTTCTGCCAGAGCTGCCACGTCCCGCTCCCTCTCCCCGGCCATCCGGCTCCCCACCGCCTGGGCAACCGCCTCCCAAATTGGCACTGGCTCTCCGCCTGTCCTGGCCATGTCTGTCCCAGCAACAGCCCACCGGTCCCCAGCAGACCCTGGCGCAGGGGCTGCCATGCAGGTCCCCTTCCTACCTGATGCACGGTGACAGTCCCTGCTAGAGCTGTGTGCCAGGCAGGCCGGGGAGGATCTGCAGGTGCTGTAGCTCCGGCAGTCGCCAGGCTACAGGCAGCAGCCTGTGCCTGCGCGTCTCCCTCTGCTGCAGGCATTCAGGATCGACTGGGAGCCGCAGGAAGGAGCCGTATCCCATCTCTGCCCCACTCCTGCATCCCGCAGGATTACCTGGCCAACCTCCCTGACAGCTCCTGCTGCTCCTGTCCTGCTTGTTACCACAAGGCTAATTATTCCTCTCATTGTCACATTAGTTTTGCGGCATCCCACTCGGAGCTGGCGTGACTTTGCCACCTGTGTGCCCCCACGGTGGCCCTGTCTCCACGTGCGGATGAGACTGGAGTTTCCAGAGGGCCAAAGCAGGCTCGGAGAGAGCCTGGCTGGACCACAAGGGACAGCCCTGGGGGACACTGCCGTGCCCTGCGGGGGCATGTCCTCCTGGGCCACAGTCCCCTTGTCAAGCCATGTCCCCAGCTGGGTGGCAGGGGACACTCCAGCATGCCTTTGACCCCCCACCCGTCCCCAAACCGTGGGAGCAGCTCATCCCTTCGGCTCTGAGCAGGCTGCTCCCGCGGCGGGAGAGAGGCACGCTGCAGCTCCCCGCCTCCAGCCCCGCGAGCAGCCCTTACCTTCAGTCAGTTTGCCTGCTTGTTCTGCTGCCCCTCCTGGCAGGATTTTGGAGAAAACACTCTCTCCTTCCGCCCCAGGCTGCCCAGCCGCCGTGCCCGCAGGAGGACGCGGCCCCGCTGCCTTCTGGCCGACCTTGCTGTCTGCTGGGGACAAACGCACACGCCGTTAGCAGAGGAAGGGCCTGGGTGGCTGAGGAGAGCTGTCTGCCCACGTGAGCCTGGCGAGCGGATGCTCACGCCAAGGGGCTGCCAGGGCCCGGGACGGGCTGTTTGCCCTGGGCCAGCGAGCAGCAGTTGGGGCCAGTTCCAATGCAAAGCCCCCTGAGCAGGGAGCTTGGCAGCTCATGGGGTGGCACTGAGCAGGGGACATGGCTGGTGCCAGGGTGGCACCTCAGGGGGGCTGTGGCAGGTGACCCTGGGGAGCCCAGAGAGACAGGGCACCCCGGCTTGGCCCAGCTCTGCTCCCGGGTGGCAAGAGCCTGCAATCAGGCTCCAGCCCCAGCTGGGGTGGCCTGACCCCCACGCTCCGGGTAGACTGACCTACTGCTGCTCCCAGAGGCTGAGCCACCGGCGCTCTCCCCTGCTGCTGTGGCACTTTCGCTGCGGGCTTGGCTGTGTCCATCTGCTCCGCTTTCAGCTGAAACACAGCAAACGCCTTTCAGGGTCTCTCGGCCTTTCCCTCCCGATGAACAGGGGGATGTGGCCGTGGGGAGAGGAGCACAGCATCCTCCAGGGTGGTGGTGCGGCAGGCGGCATGGTGCTCGCCGTGATGATGCCTGTGCCTTCCTCCCTGAGGAAACCTCCCCTCCCTAAAACACTCTGGGGAAACTGGCCCCAAGCAAGGCAGGGCACGGCCATATCTGCCCAGCTCTTCCCTGGGGTGCATCCAGCTGCCTAGGGCAGCTGTGGGCGCTCCAGCAAGCTGGGGCACACGCGTGGGATATAACTTGTCCTTGCAGTCCCCATGGCTCCCACCCCAAACCTTTCCCCTGCCGCCCCTCACTGCATTCCCTGTCCCAGTGTCTTCTTCAGGCTTTGCTGAAGAATGGAGCTGGGAAACACCAGCCCTGGCCGTGCCATGGCGCAGATGCACAAAACGTGAGCAGGCTCCATCACTCCCATCCAACCCCATCCCCTGCCCTGCACTGCCAGTGAGTTAGGATGGTCCTAAGGGCAGCCCCGGAGAAGGGAGGCAGCCAAGCCCAGCACAGCCCGTGCTTACCGGCGTTGCTTGGTGACCGCCTGGTTGTGCATGGAGTGTGGCCGGGGCCTTCCCCGGAGCCTGGGCTGGGCTCGGCTGCTGCTGTGGTGGCCGGGAAGAAGGAGGGCCCTGCGTCCTGCCCTTCGCCTCTGGCTGCGACGGCCCTGCCGGCTGCTGGGCGGCCGGTCGGGCTGCCGGTGGCTGCTGCCGGGCTTGGGGCTGCTGTGCTCCCTGCTGCTGCCGGGCTTGGGGCTGCTGCAGGTGCGGCTCTGCTTTTTGCCCCTGGGACGGCGGCCCATGCGGCTGTGAGGGCTTTTGCGATTTCTGGGTCTCGGCGCCGTGGTGGTGAGTGGCCGGGCGGGCTTGCTGGGGGTACTCGGAGGAGCCGGGGCCGTAGGCTGCCGGCGCGCGGGGCTCGGGCTGCTGAGCCTTCTTCTGGGAGGCTGGCTGCGCGTGGCCGCGGGACTCGTGGCGGCCTTGCTCCCGGGGGTGCTGCTTGGCCGACCGCCGGGGCTGCTCTTCGCTGGTGTGGCGGGAGGAGGACGAATGCCGCCCGTACTCCCCGTGGTGCCGGTGCTCTCGGGAGGAGGAGTGCTGGGGCTGGGGGTAATCGTCGTGCTGCCACAGGTCTTCGTCCGGAGGCTCGTCATAATCGTGGTAGGTGTGTTTAACTGGGGGTCTCTTCTGTGAGGAAGAGTGGCCACCGTAGTGCCTTACCCTCTCTGACCGCGCTTCCCTCGGCTTATCAAACCAGTCTGTCTCCTCCTGACCCAAATGATAGGCTTCAGAAACCAAAAACAAATCACAGTCAATCTCTCGCTCCACAGGCGTGAATGCAGCCCAGGCTGAAGCCATGCAATGAAATAAAAGAAGGCAAGCAGCTTATCACACACATACAGGACACCCCGTCGCAGCACGACCAGACCCCGCGCCAGCAAGAGACAGGACGGGACATGGATACGGCAGGGCATCGAGCAAGCACTGGACAGGACCTGCTAACACAAAACACCCAGGACAAAGACTGGAAAAGGGAGGAAGGCACATGTCAAGCAAACTGAGGCTGTGAGAGTGTCTTTGCTTATGACCATACGAGCATGCCCCGGGGAGTCACCATGCTCTGGGGTGGATCACCATAGGTAGCTGTTACCTTCGCTGTCTGACACAACACAATGGGAATCGTCCATGACGTAACCTTCCTCGTGCTTGTAAGAGTGATTCCTTGGCACATCTTTGATGTGTTCTTGCACATCAGGCAACGAGTGGCTGGAGCAGAACTGGGAGCAGGGGTCCCCCCCGGACTGTGGGCCAGGGCCGCCAGAGGAGCGCGACACCCCCATGGACTTTCCCAAGGGGCTGATTGGGCTCTCCTCTTCCGAGGCCTGCGTGCGAACGGGAGTCCTCCCGCGGCTCTGACTCATGCTAAGGGACGAAGGCTTGGAGCTGCCCTTCTGGGACCGCTCCATGCTCTCCCTGTCATAGGACTTGCTCCGGCTGCTCACGTCACGGCTGGATGACTTTTCTACCCCGTAGCCAGATGAGCGGGTCCTGCCTCCACCAGAGTAGACTCGGTCCTCCTCGTCCACCAAGTCCCTGCTGGACATGCCATAGTACTTCTGCTGCTCATACACATTCTTCTTGAGGCCATAGGTGATTTCCTCCTGCAGCTTTTTTGCCCGGGAGGCCACGTTACTGCTGCTGACTGATGTCGTCACTGTGTAGGAGGCCAGGTCTGACTCCACGTCTTTGGCTTCTTCAATGGGAGAGAACTTGGAGATCTTCTGCTCCATGCCCTGCTTCCTGTGCTTGCTGCGTTTTGAGGAGACCACAGCGGGAGCCAGGTTTTTGGAAGAATGCTTTGGCATTGCCATGCCAGACCCGTGCTTGTCCGCCCGCGAGGAATGCCGATAGTCACTGTCCCCGTAGTAGTAGGATGAGCCCCCAGAGCTCCCTGGCATCCTGCCGTTGCTCTCTGTGCCCCTGTGGTAGCTGTTCTTCCCTCTATGGTCAGTGCCGTGGTGGTCGTACATGTCCTCCTCGGACTCCTCCTCTGCTTTGGAGTAGCAGCAGGGTCTGCTGGAGCTCTCAGGATCCACTAGCTCACTCTTCTCCTTGCCATGGCGGCCATTAGCACTCTGGCCCTGCAGGTCCCCTTTCTGGCTGTCCCCTGCTGGGCTGTCTTTGGTTAGCTCACTAATGTCATCGATCATCACATAGTTACGGGGAATGCTCTGCTCCAGGTTCGTGTAGAGGGACTCTGATGAGTAGCTGGCTGAAGGGCTTTGTGTGACACTGGCTCTGTCGGCTGGCCGGGCCTCCGGGGCCTTGTACTGGTCATAGCTGCTGGTCACCGTTGTGGTGCTGAAGGCGACTTCAGGGGCCGTAGAAGAGATGGCCGCTGTGGGCCCACCAATGATTTCGTAATTGGTGGGGATCTTTTGCTCCAAGTCGGCAAGAGAGGTTTGCCGTGGCTTCTGGTGCAGGGAGTGCACGTCCGCCTGGGTTTGGAAGAGCGTGTTTTGAGCTGACGGCCCGGCTGTGGCATTGGGGTAGGTGGTCTGGGTTTGGTAGTGATTGGGTGGCCGGAAACCTTGCTGGCTCTGGATGCCCAGGTCCGCCTGGTAGGTGGTGTTGGGGGTGAAGCCATGGGCCTGGAAGGTGCTGGGTGAGGCGTAGGCAGGCAGCTGCGCAGCCTGGAAGCCATCCTGAGAGGTGCTCACCGTGGGATAGTGGGGAGGCTGCAGTCGTGCCTGCTGAAAGGCAGCGGGGCCTTGTGGGGCGGGAGGCCCTGCCGGGTACTGGTAGGGGCTGTAGGAGGACGCAGAGGTGTACGGTGCGCCAGCAAAGTCAGCGTACTGGTTTGCTGGCGTGGCACTCGGCCGTGTCAGCAGGCTCCCGCCGTCATAGCCGGAGAGGCGCAAGTTGTTGAGCTCACTGTCAGACATGTAGTCCCTGTTCTCCCCCAGGCACCTCAGGTAGGGGTAGTCCCTCACACTCCTGTCCTTCAGCAGGGATTCCTTCCGCTGCGTAATTCCCAGCTCCAAGTATTTCAGCTTGGCATCAATCTCCTTCTCCTCCTCGTCCAGCTCGGCCTGCTTCTTGCGCAGCTTCGTGGACTCGTGCTCCACCAGCTTCAGGTCGCGGTCAATGTCCTTGAGCAGGCTGGCCTTGGTGACCTGCACAGCAGGGCCGGCCAGGCCTTTTGGCGCCAGGCTTGACAGGTACATCTGGGGATGAGCCTGGCTGGCCAGGGGCAGGTGAGCCTCCTCGGGCGGCGGGCTGGGCAGCGTGCGCTTCACCTTGCGCGTCAGCGGGCTCGACTGCAAAGAGGCCATCTAGGAAGCAAAGCAAAGACGCGTTAATCACAGGTGCTGGCAGAGCTCCTCCAAGGTGTGTGCACTGCTGGGGAGGGCCAGGCAGCACCCCCTGCTCTTCGGACTGCCTTTCACCCCAGCACGGATTTCACCAAGGGGGATCGGATCCTCGCACCCAAGCCTAGGAGGACCCTCGCTCCAGGAGCAACCCATGGCACGTCCGCGCCTGCCAGTCCGGAGAGCAGGGAGGCCCAGCAGGACACCTACGACGGCTGGAGAGTGGTTCCTCCTCAGTGGCTGTCCCCAGCAGAGGCTCCCTGCGTGTGGATGTATCCTGTCAGGGACTTTCTGGGGGCTCTTCTGTGTGCCAAGGAGCTCCGCTCACAGCCCAGCATCACCTTGTGCTGGCAGGCATCACCCCAGCCCCGAGCCACCCCTTGCCCAGGCTACAAGCCCCGGGGGAGACAGAGCACCCCTGAACCAACGCAGGAGCGTGGGATGCTGTCAAACTGCCCCGTGGAGCAGCACCCAGAGGCTGGCGGGGCTGGACCAACTCAGACTAGCGGAGCCATCCCTAAAATGCCGTCTGTCCAGGGTACTCTTTCCAGCTGGGTAATGTGGGCTCCCAGCAGGTCACCTTTTCCACAGGGCATGGCCAGGAATCAGGGTTTTGCCAGCATTGCTGGGGTGTCCCTTCTGTGCACTGTTTTTGCAGAAATTTAGATTCTTTTGCACATGTTCCCGCATGCACTGAGAAAGCCACATTTATATAAAACCGTAATAAATAGGATGGAAGTAACAGAAAGGGCACTTTCTATGAATAATTACCATGAGTGGCAGCGAGCCAAGTGTCAGGCTGGCCTCATGTGTGCCAGCAAAGAAACACCATTAACTGCTGGAAAAACACTTCCAGTCCTCATGTAGTTTGCAGCAGGGCTTTGAAATTTGGCAGGGGAGTGGCCTCGGGGCTGCTGCTGGCCTTGCAGAAATCCGCTGAGACCAGGCCAAGCTAGAAACCCTCCGAAGCGCCCGTTTCCCAATTGCACTCTGCTCAGGGCGGTTTTCTCCCAAATCGCAGCCAAATTCTCTGCAAAAAAGAGGCCAGGCAACAGTCAGGTGCCTGCTGGAGCTCTGCCACGCTGGGCCCACTCTGCCGGGCCCGCGAGGCTCCTGGGGACAGGCTGCAAGGGAAGGGGTGCCCAAGGACTCCGTGCCGCCTGCTCCTCTGCAAACGGCTGTTTGGAGACGCTCAGCACCCGGCCCTTACGCGGCCTGGCTTTCAGCGCGCTCTCAGCTTGCTCGTTTCCCCAGCTGCTGGGCACATCTGGTGCAGAGGTGAGGAGGGACTTCACCAGCTCGTGCCTCAGTTTCTCTACCTGTAAAATGGGGCTACTCCTCCCCATGCAGAGGCCTTCTGAGAATTACTCTGCTACTCTTGGCTCAGCAGTCTGCAGTCTAAAATACCCTCTGCCTTGGTGCGTGAGGGCAAAAAGGGGGAAGGAGTGAGAGTCACTGCCACTGCACACACGCTGTGGGTCCCAGGAGGGAGCAGGCAGAGAAGCCAGAGGACAAAGCCATCAGGTGTGGGGCTTTCCCAAGATGGCAGTGTCCCAAAGGCTTCGAGCCCTTCCAGCGCTGCGGAGGGCAGACGGAGGAGAGCAGGAGAACGCTGCTGATGCCATCAGGCAGAAATGGCGGGATGCCCACTGGGGATGGAGCTGTGGGCAGCATGGGGATCTCTGAGTTGTGCTAGGCTTGCAGACGGACAGCGGGTCCCATCCAGGCAATCCTGATGCTTTCTCTGCCCTAAAATACCTGCCAAAGCATGGGCACCTCATAAGGGCCCTTGTACCTGAGAGGGGTGACAAGGTAGAAGTGCCTGGCTGGGCTAACACAGCACCGGTGGAAAGGTGAAGCTTTGCATCAGTTTTGCTCTTTGGGCTAGGAAGAGGGAACCTGGCTGGGGCAGAGGCCAGGTAAAAGCCCTGGGTCCTGCGAAGCTGTCGTCAGCTCCTTTCTGTTCACGGATAGGCAGCGAGCTCAAGGGTTTGTACCAACTGGTGGAGCTACAGGGCCTCCTTGTGCGCTTGCACAGGCCTGGAGGAGCATCCTTCTGCCTCCCAGCAGCGCGACAAGCTGCGTTCCTCCCAGCTGCTCAGCCACCAGCAGAAAGATTTCAGGGCACATATACGTGCACGGAGGCTGTCACTAGCTGCTGCAGGCAGCCAGCCTTTTAAAATATTAATTGCTGGAGCACTAATGAAACTGAAATGTCCTCTGGGGCCTCCTGGGGACATTCTCCAACAGAAAGGTTATTCTGTCGTGGGACGAGGCTGTGTTGAGAGGTCAGGCCACACACAGCACCTGCATGAGGATGTGCAGATGACTCCTTGCCTGTCTCGGGGCAGTCTCCTGATGCACAGAGGGGTGTTTCCGTGCACAGGACCGGGGCATGACAGCCAGGAAACGACAGCCCACAGCACTGGAGACTATCTGCTCTCTGTGTTGAAGATTGGCAAAAAGATTCAGCTCAAGTCCAGCCTGCAAATGGGGGGGGACATAGCACAGAAGCACAGCCAAACCCGGCAAAGCAAGACCTTAACATGGAGAGAGCAACATCTGAATGCAGACACAGGTACATCTGAAGCAGTGCCCAGGACCGACGGCTGCTTTGGTGAGAAATGCAAACCTCTTCTGCCTCTTGGCTCAAGCCTCTCCATGCTCACCCGCGACACGCTGGCACACACATGACATGATACAGCTGGACCTCAGTGGGGTCCTGCCCATGATGGGCTGGGGTGGGGGCTCAGTCTGAGGCTGAGCAGGGCTCTGGTCTTATCAGTTTTATTTCATTTTAGCTTCATGGAAGCCTTTTCTGACGGCTCCACCATCCTTCGTCGCAGGCACTGAGAAGCCCAGAGGCAGGCCTTCGCCCACGGCAGGGGCCAGATCCCCGTGCGGGAGTGCTGCGCCTGTGCGTGGGACCAGCGCTGAGCGGGAGACAAACGTGAGCAGACAGGACGGAGGAGATGGAGCCAGCATGGGCGGGGGCCAGGGACCTGTCAGGGCAGTCAGGGCTGCATCACTCAGCGCTCTAACAGCGGCTGACAGGCAAGTATCGCCTGCCTTCCTCACGCTCAGCCGCTCCAAACTGCAAGGAAAAGGTGCTCCTTTGCTCGCTGCCTGCAAAGCCAGCCTTTCTCCTCGGGTCAGGCCCATGACAGACCAGGACGGTGGTGGGGAGCAGCAAGCTTGGCAGGCTCAGGTAACCACAGACCCCCAGGTGACCGAGCCGAGCCACTGGTAGGAGCAACAACCCAGCCCCTCCATCACCCCCGGGAGAAGGGGATTTTGGCTGACACCAGCAAACGCCTTGGTGACTGAAAGATGGATCAAGATTGTCCCTTTCTTCTGTTTGCCAGGGATTTCAGTGCCTCTGGCAAGTCTCCGGCTGGCAGAGCGAAGTCTCCAAAGCCAGCCTGTCTCCAATCACCTCTCTGCAGTCCTCCTTTGCTGGCCAATTTGTGGCGTTAAACCCAAAAGTGATGTGGAGGAACTGCTGATCGGCTCTCCCTCTCCCAGGCATTGAGGTGCTGGTGGGAAGATCCGGATCCACATGCCCTTCTCCTATAGGTGCTGCCCACGTAGCTCCTTCACAGTCCCCAGATGGCAGGACATGGGCTATGCCTTCCCAAACTGCTCCCCTGCAACATGGGAACTACTAGGAGAGCTCAGGATCAGCACCCCTGCCCTTGGCACCCCACTGCAGCTCCAAGCTCTCCTGGCTGCAGGAGACCTGAGGCCAAGGAGCACCAGTTTATGGCAGAGGCCCCAGGCGCTGAATCCGGTGCTGCCCCAGCTGTGCAGAAAACCCTGCCAAGACAAATGCTGGGGTAGAAGGCACACCAGTGCAATCTCTGGTGTCAGGACCCTCTTGCTCACTTTCCCTCAGCTAAAGCTCTTCCCACGCAGCCCAGTGGCACGGGGCGGGGGCAGAAAGCACTATCAGCAGAGCCAATATTGGGGTTGATGGTGCTAATAACTCACAAGCACCTGAGCAAGTTCCCAAGCTCGCTTACCTGGCTGCCTGGGAGCAGTGGATGCTGGTACAGGGAGAACCTGTCCTTCCCGGATTCATCAGATGTCGGGCTGATGGGCTTGGGGTCAGACAAGGATCGCTGCATGGTTTTGATGGGACGTGGCAGAGTCTGCTGGCGCTGGGCAGAGTCAGAGGTGAAGTGCTTCTGTGGCGGGACGTGAGCCTTGTTCAGCCTTTCGCTGGTAGCGAAGGAGGACTCGAGGAGGCGGTGCGGGGAGAGGGGAGACACAGGCGAGTAGAGGACCTGTGGAGACCTGGGGGGCTGCCGGGTCACCAGCTGAGAGAGGGAATCGGTGGGCAAATGCGACTGGTACCCAATTTCCAGGGGATCCGGCTTCTTCTTCTCAAATTTGCCTAGGGCCTGCTGCCGGACAGCATGGGGGTCCAGGGGCCCTGTGCTCACCATCTGGATGTTGGTGGAGTAGGGTGTGATGGTAGTCGGCACTGTCAGCTGGGGGACCACGATGCCGGGCTGAGGCTGGGCCTCCGGATCCGTCTGGCAAGCGAGGCTCTCGCCCCGCTGCGTCTTCTCTGGAGCAGAGATGTACTTCACGATCTCCACGCGGGGGTCGTGAGTGGTGATATGGATGGAAGGGGAGACCCTATGGAGCTGGTCGGGCTCTGTCTGCACGGAGCAGTCACTGATGGTCTGGATGCCGATGCTGGCCGTGCCACGGGAGGTGCCATCCTGCTTGCTGTCAGTGCCGGCGTCGGTGTGCCGCGAGGGTCGGGAGCGCCGCCGGCGCACCGGCTGCTCCCACTCCCCGCTGTCCTCCTCGTCCGTCTGCACGCTGCAGTCGGTGCTGCGCCGGGGCCGCCGGCGCCGTGAGAGAAGGTAGCGCTCCTCGCCGTCCTCCTCGTCCGTCTGCACGCTGCTGTCTGTGATCTTCTTCACCACGACCTCCTTGTCATAGGCATCCCGCAGCCGCGGCATCGAGTTTCTCTTCTTCATGCCCCGGCTGGGCTCCCAGGGCTCTTCAGCCTGCAGGGACATGTCCGAGGCGGAGCTGGTGAGCGGTCGCTGGAGGCCGGGGTAGCGAGGGCCAGCGGGGCACTCCTGCCCTGCGCCCGGGGCACCCATGAAGGCCTGGCTTGGCGGGGGCCAGAACTGCCCGTTCTGCGCCAGGCTCCTCTGCAGCTCGGTAGGTGCTTCGGGCCCTGGGGGTGCCCTGCTGGTGGGCTCGCCAGCCGCGGGGAAGGCGCTTTTCTGCCTCTTCTGCTCCTCCAGCTGTTGCTGCAGCTGGTGCTGCAGCTGCTGGATCTGCTCCAGCTGCAGGCGCTGCTGGGCCAGCTGCTCGCGCTGCAGGGCCAGCTGCGCGTGGCGCTCCTCCTGCTGCTGCTGCAGCACTTGGTGCTTGATGGACTGCAGCTCCTGCAGCTCCCGGTGCACCAGGAGCTGCTCCTTCTCCCGGTGCCGCTGCAGCTCCACGCGCTCCCGCTCCAGCTCCTCCTGCAGCCGCAGCTGCCTCAGTTTCTCCAGCTCCACGCGCTCCCTCTCCAGCTGCAGCACATGCTCCTGCTGCTTCCGCTGGCGCTCCTCCTCACGCTCCCTCTCCTCCCGACCCGGCCCGCCAGGCTGAACCCCCTCTGCCAGCTGCTTCGGGGCGGCGGGTGCCGGCGGTGCCGGCTGGCCGCTCTCCTTGGGGGCCGCCACGGGCCCCTCGTCGCAGGGGGCAGCCCTGGGTGGCTCCGCTCTCTGCGGCCCTGCCGCCGGGGCAACGGGAGCTTTGGCAGCAGGCCCAGCGCTCGCGGCACCTGCGGCTGTGCTGGCTGCGACAGTGGTGACGGGCTTCCCCAGGTACACGGGTGTCTCCATCACCGACGACGCAGGGATGGATGGGAAGCGGCCGGGAGCTGGGTAGCGGTAGAAGCTTTGGGTTGCTAGTGGCATGCGGGGAGCGACTACTGGCACTCTGGCCAGGCTGGCCAGAGGCACTGCCGTGATGCTGCCCGGGGCGTAGGGTCTGTACAGCCCACGAAGCATGGGCCGGAGCACCGAGGCCGGCTGTGTGGTAATGGGCAGTGTTGACGCTATTGGAGTGTTTATGGTTGAATAAATCATGCCATCTGCGGCCCGCACAGTTGCAGTGGAAGGGAATATCTGCCGTACGGCTCCCAAGCGGACATTGGGAATATTGTACTGTGCGAGGTTGCCAAAGGCCTGGCGTGTCTCAGGGAAATTGGGGTTGTACATCACGTTTGGTTTCACGGGCGCAACACCCTGCTGGGCTGAGATACCTCCTCCTCCTGGTCCGGCACTGAGAGCGTTAGGGCCGTACTGGAGGAGCTCAGGGCCGTTCGCATGCCTGCCCCCGTACTGGTCCATCGAATTGAGCGCTGCGCACATGCGGCTGATCTCACGAGCTGTCGTGGCACTGTAGTGGGCCAGGCTGGACTCCTGGAAATTTGCCAGGTCCCCTCTGGGGGAGTACCGGTAGTCGGAGTAGATGTTAGACACTGAGCTGTACCGTCTCATCGGGAGTGGGTGGCTCAGCAAATCTGAGGGCTGGCGGAGGTCGGAGAACGAGCCGTACTGCAACCTGTGGCCCAGGTATCCCCCTTCGGTGAAGCTGATGCTGTAGGAATGCTTCATCGTGGTCAAATCCACAGCGGCTTCACCAGCAGGGGAGTGGAAGGGCTGATCCCCTTTTGTAGGGTAGTAGTTCATCCCAATTTCAGACAGGTTTGTGTCTGACATGGATGAATAGAGCCTCCCAAACATGCCAGTGGGGTAAAACTTCTGCTCCTCATACAGTGCAGGTGCAGGAGCTGGAGCCGGCTGCTCTCGGTATGGGAATGCCTCTGACAGGTCTGGCTCTTTGCTCCCATAGTAGGGGCCACTGGGTTTCCTGCTAGGCACCGCATCCCCAGCCTTCTTCTCTGGCATCTTGGAAGAGGGGTTGAAAGCTCCAGTGCAGCTGCTGCCAAAGGGGAACTTGTAGACCACATCACAGCAGGCCACCTGGCTCTCTGATTTCATGCCTGTGAGGTCCAGCACGTTGGCAGGAGGCTCTTCCTTGACCACTTTGGTTACTGGGCCGGCTGCTACATCTTCCATCTGCACCATCATCACTTGGGATTTCTTGCCTCCCAGGGCCATGAGAGGGCTCTGGGTTTTCAGCTCCACTGGTACCGTGCGGTACAGCTCCGAGCTCTGGTCCTGAGGAAACGACTGGGAGATGCTGCTGATATTAAGCACATTCTGCGCATTACTGGTCTGCGTGATGAGCATGTCCTTCTTCACCAGAGGTGCCATTTGGCTGGGCAAATTGTACCTTGCAAACTTTGCCTGCTGAGGAGCAGCAGCTTCGGGTTTCCCGGCAGGTGTGGGAACAGTGGCCCCGCTCCCTCTGAAGGCAGCCGTCTGCACGCCCTGCTCCACTTGCTTCACTTGCGCCAAGCACACTGGGCTCCCGGCCCCTTGCCCAAAGTCCATCCTGTTCTGGAAAGGGTCTCCGTAGACCACAGGCTGCTTTGGCTGCGAGATGAGCATTGGAGACGCGATGGCGACGCTGGCAGTGCTGGCCGCTGCTATGACGGCGTGGGGCTGCTCTTGGGCATTGAGGTTAATGATTAAGGGCTGGATGGCCGTGGACTGTCTGCTTGGGATTTGGTCCAAAGTGAGGCAATACTTCCTAGTCTCTGTAGCCAAGGAAGTGAGATCCATGCCTTGGTCCGTTATGATGATGGGGGCTGACTTCATAGCAGTCCGTAAGTCTACAGCATTAGTGCTTGGTGCCTTGGGACCTGGCTCTACCCGAGATGTCCCAGGGATAGAGGAGATCCTGCACAAGGAGATGTTTTCTGCAGGGAGCGCTCCCCAGGCATACAGCCCTGCAGTGCTGTCTGCGGCCGAAGCGGTGGGCACTTTCTGGACAGCTGAGGCTTGGTCTTTCACAGGCTGCGCCTTGATGTAAGCACCTTGCAGCTCCTGCTCAAATGTCTGGCTGTAGCTGTGCATCGTCTGCTGCCGGCTCAGCCTGGTGGGAGATGTGGCGGGGGAAGTGGAGCTGATGCTCACCGGCTTCGTTTGGCTAGATGCATTGGCGGCTAGCGTGATCAGCATGAACGGAGCAGCATCTTGTGAGGACTGCTGCCGAGCGAGGCGAGGAGAGCTCGCGTGGTGTGGCGTCTGCGTTCCTTGAGCTACCATGGGGGAAGATGCCGAGACGCCAGTGGTAGTGGGGATGTCATAGGAGACAAGGGGACTTTGCGTTTGGGTGGAAAATTCTGCAGTCGACTTTGTTCCTGGCCCTGGGCCAGAAGGCATCGCTGCTCTTGGGACAGTGTGAGTGGGACTCTGAGTAGGAGAAGTAGGAGAGAGTGGGGGGCTTGAGCTTTTGAAGAAAGGGTACATCTTGTGTGGCATGGGCTTGCTGTCACTCACGGCTTGCAGCTTCTCTCTGGCCGTTTGCACGCTGATTTCGACAGCACTCTTGCTTCGGCAGATGTCCTCTGTTTGAGAGCTGTAACTTACAGAGCTCTTTGTCGGACCATAACTTCTGGCCGATACGGATGTTGTCTCTGTGCCACTCGGAGCTGGGGAGCTGTAGATTCGTGGCGCACTTGCTGCGCTGGCAACCACTGTTGTTACTGTGCTGGCACCTTTGCTGTAGGTGTAAGGCGCTGTGACAGCCTTGGAAACTGGGCTGGGTGCTGCTGTGGTGCTGTGCAGCTTGGCAAGATCCTGTCCCTCTTTTGCAAAATGCTGGGTGACCCGGACGTCAGGAATGACCTTGCCTGTGCTGCCTTCAGAGGCTGAAAAGGAGACAGGAGCTGAGAGCTGAGTGGGGCTCGTCCCAGGGGTAAGAGGACCACCGTTCTGCTTCATCAGGTCAGCATATGCGCTCTCGGCGTTCAGAAAGTGTTTCTCCTGATATGCTTCTTCTTGCCCTTTCTTTTTTTCTTCCTGTTCTAGAGCCAAGTCAAATGAGGAAGACCGGTGCATCCTGGAAATGTTCTGCGATGTCTGCAGGATTTCCTCGTACACCGCTCCTGGCTTTG
Organism: Dromaius novaehollandiae; assembly: GCF_036370855.1. Taxonomy (NCBI): domain Eukaryota; kingdom Metazoa; phylum Chordata; class Aves; order Casuariiformes; family Dromaiidae; genus Dromaius; species Dromaius novaehollandiae. Next base: position 1,465,397 of record NC_088109.1, read on the forward strand.
AGAGACCACTCTGATAGTCAGGCTGTGAGGGGTGCATGGCACTGCCGTCGTACCTGTACTCATCTATGTACTGGTACTCAAAACTGGTCTGGCCCTCCGTGCCGCGAAAGCCTACCTGCTGGTACGCACCGCTGTAAGAAACACCCTGCTGGGACTGCTGGACTTGCTGCTTCTGCATCATTTCTGCCTTCCTCATCATCTCCTCGTAGGCCTCTTCGGCACTTTTGAGGGGCTTGCTGGCAGGCTGGCTGGAGCTGCTCTCTGTCTTTTCTGTCGGGGAGTACAGCGACATGAAGGTTGGCAGGTTGTACTCACTGCCAGACTTGTACAGCTTGGAGGCCATGACATCGAAGCTCTCGGCCTCTGAGTCGATCGAGGGCGAGTACTCGGAGCAGGAGGACCGGTGCAGCTCCTCCATCTCTGCTGCCTGTCGCAGCTCCTCCGTGGGGGAGGCATCCTCAATGGGAGAGAGGTTGCTGGGGGGAGTTTTGGAGCGCTCTCTCCTCCGCTGAGCCCTCAGCTCCTCCTTGTCACGCTTGGTTTTGCGTGCGGTGCTGCGGATGCGCTGCTGCTCCACCTCCCGCATCTTCTCCTGTTCCCGCAAGAGCTCCTCTTCTTCCCGCAGCTCCTCCTCCTCAGATGAGTCCTCAATGGTGGGCAGCAAAGGGCCATGTGAGCGATGGCGAGCCTTCCTCTGCTGCTTCACCTCCTCCAGCCTCTGCCTGCGACTGGGGCTGCTGTCACTGTCCTCCTCCAGGGAGGAGATGGATGTGGGAGAGGTGCCTGAAGTGTAGCTGGGCGTTGTGGCTGGCAGGGTAGAGGTGGAATACTCGCCCCTGGACCGCTCCTCTGGGGAGCCTGTCAGACTCTCCATCTCCAGCTCAGGCTCCCTGTCCAGGCTGGTGTCTGCGTCCTGGCTGATCTCCATATCTCTGCCATAGCTGTTTGTGCTGTTTAGCTCGATAGTCTTGAAACGCCTCAGTCCCCCTTGGGCCGTGCTCATGTCGTCACCCTCTGCTGCATCCAGCTCTTTCCTCTCCTCCTTGTACAAGCTGCTGGAGCTGTGTGACATGCGCCGCTTGGCTGAGGGAGACTCTTTGCTCTTCTCCATGTCAGGCTTCTGCCCAGTTTTGGTGATGCTGTATTGAACGTGATTGTAGTCCTCCTCTTCCTCTTCAAGATTGTCTTCCTCTGCGCTCATCTCCAGGATCTGCCTTCTCATGAACTCCTCATCTGTCACCTCTGCCTCCCTGCCTTTGGGCCTGCCTGGCACTGGGGAGAAGCCTCCTTCGCTGCTGTCCTCCACATAGTCATGGCGCAGCTTGCTGCCAAACTCGTCTGATGACTCCATGCTCTCCCGCTGGTCCCGCTGGTTCTCCCACTCCAAGGAGTCTTCATCCTCTTCCAGGATGTCTTCCAGTTCCTCGTCAGAATCAAAGGCTTCAGGGGTGATGGAGAGGTACCGTGGCCTCTGCCGCTGCCGCTGCTCTTCCCGTAGCTCAGGGTACCCCTTCCCACGGTCACCGGGCTCCTGGGAGGTGCCCCTGGCCTCCAGGAGGGGCCGCATGCTGCTCTCCAGCTTGGTGAGCTCGGAGGGGCTGGGAGGGCTCTGCTCCGCCAGGCCGGTGCCGTTCAGCTTCTCCTCCTCCTGCTGCACCAGGCCCGTGATCTCACTCTGGGAGCTGGAGATGCCGTCGGACGAGTAGCCAGTGTCGCTCAAGCTCTGGGGGCTGCGAGACACGTCGGGGGGATAAGGCTTGCTTGCTTCCTGCGGGCAAGAGAAACCAAAGCGTTAGACCTGCCAAACTGCACCTGCTTCGGGACATTTTCAACCGAGGAGACGGCGAGTGCCCACGCGTGCCTCTATGGTCTTCCAGACGCAGAAGGAAGATGTTGCTCGAAGTGGCCAACATCCCTGCCACAGACTGCAGACCACTGCCAACCCTCCCCTGCTTCCCCTCAGTAAGGCTGGACCCTACGTGCTGGGGAAATGCTATTACCCCAACATCCCCCAGGGGCCTCAGTCCAGCTGTTACCGCAACATCCCCAAGGGGCCTAAGCCCAGCCACTATTTCGCTCAGCTTCCAGGTGGCTTGGGCTGATTTTGGAGTCACCGCAAGGGATTTGCTGCCACGCAAAGCAGGAGGAAGCCCCAAGTCCCCAGGCCGGCAGAGCGAACTGCAAGCACCTGGCCCATCACCCAGAGGCACCCGCTGGAGTGTGGCCCCACACCACTCCCAGTGAAGCAAAGGAAGGGTGCTCAGAGTCCAGGCCTTGGGAGACCCTAAGCCCTCTCACGGGGCAGTGCGAGGAGAGCCCTGGGGAACGCACGGGCTCTGCCGCCCCACGACGCACTGTACCCGGCTGCGTGGCCCCGTGGCAGCGTGCTCTTCCGGCAGAGGCCGAGGTGACGGTGCTTGCAGCCCGCCGCTCCTGGAACAACAACCTGCTGCCTGCCAGAGGTGTCATTTGACTCTTTCCCGAGTGCCTGGAGTTGATGGGGGCTGGGGGAAGATGACTCCTCACTGGGTCTCAAATAGCATTACATTGCCGTAAACTTGGGAAAATCTGCAAAGTCATAGGCAGGTGAAGTGAGCCTGAAGTCTTCTGCCCTCACCAGCTCCTCCCGGCTCTAACTCTCTGCTGTCCCACAGGGCACTCACAGGATATCTCGTATTTGTAGTATTCCCTTTTAATGTTTTATTTTAGATGTTAAATGCTCACAAAGAGAAGCTCAGAGCCCCATTCCTGCTGTTGCCTCTAAGGCCTCAATTAGCTGCCACACAAATCTGCTTGGTGAGACGTGGCACAGTATCAGAGCCAACATTTCTGGCAAACCCAGGCAAAGCGATCTGCGCTGTGTGCCTCCGCCTCCCATGCTGCATGTGCTGGCTGCCTTCCCCGCTCTAAGGAGGCCATCTGCTTTGCCCAAGGCCCGTCAACTCCAAAAGCTGCTCCCTGTGCTTCTCAGGGAGGGGGTGCCATGGAAATAGTCACCTTGTGGGTAAACAGAAGGTTTGAAGGCTACTGGAGGCATCTTTCCCTGGGCTCTGCTCTTTGGGAATGTGGAAAACCACCCCTGCTGAGTTATGGGGAATTTGGTTGAATGAGCTGTGTATCTTGACACTATTTCGAAAGGCATCGGAGGTATCACACCCATGGTAATTTGCAAATGCTTCCCCCATATTAAGGGAGCTGTTTCCAATTTAGCATGGCAGCAAGATATCCAGGTGTCCAGGCAAACCAGGTACTGGACGAGCGTGTAACTACCCAGGAATGTGGCCAAGACAAGGCCTTGCTGGCTGACTGAGGAAACGCAAGCAGGCTCTGGGTGGTGGCATGCTCAAATATCCGCACATGCTTAACTTTGAATCCAGCCCAGCACAAAGGCTAGATGCCTCCTACTCCCTACTAACGGCTTTTAAGCAATTTGTATGACCACTGATAAAAGCGCATTACAGATTATGCTAAAAGCAGCTGATGTAAAAGCAAATGTCCTCTGGAGAGTAGGAACTGTTTAACACAGTCTAACTGGGCATTCAATGGTATTAGATAGATTATCAGAGCCGGAAAAGGAGCTCCATACTGGATTCATAAATTTGTTTCAGAAACTGAGCTCCATCAGTGTTATCTCTGCTTATAATTAATACTAGAAGGTTGTCTAATGGTAATATTGCTTTTTGACTATCCTCTTCTTTAGAGACCCACAAGACTCCAAAAGCAGCTGAGCCCTTGCTGAAAATCTTGGGATATTTACAACTCCAAGCCCTGGACTCGGCAGAGGAGTTCAAGGTGCAGGGCTTTGTGCTTGATAAACCAGCCCCAACCCAGGGCAGGGGGTGCAGGGGTTCTTGTGCTATAATACAAGAATGCAAGCGCTGCCTTGGGCCCCACGCCAAAACCATTGGGGATTACGATCCCTTCTAGATGCTCATCCATGCTGCGGGGGACAGCACCCGGCCTCTGGCTACGCTGCCCGTTCGCCAGCATAGCCAGACCTGAGCCATGGCCGCCTTGGACCAGGGTGGAGCACGGACCTTCACCTCCTGGGGACTGTTGCACCGAGGCAGCAGCTCTTGGAAGGAGCAAGCCATCGGGGCCGGAGTGGTCCCTGGCCAGTGGGTACCTCTACTCACAGTTTCTGATGCCTCCGCCCAGTCACATGGTGCTCTTCTCCCACACGAGTGCTACCCGATGGACCCAACAGTAGTATTTTGCCAGTAACACAAGCCCTACCTTATTCTCCCCAACCCCCACAAGGCACCAAAAGATCCAAAAGACCATTTGAGAAATTCCAGTGCTGTTCCACAGAGGGCTGTGTTCATCCCCAGGGCTCAGGAAGGTTTGCAGCAAGCACGGACTCAGTGCTGAGCTTTTTAATCCTCAAATAGAACTGGGAGAACCTATAATTAGATTGGATTTGGGAAGGGAACTGTCTTGTTGCCTTGCAAGGTGAGGAGCTGAAGATCTCAATTCCTGTGCATCAGCCCCTCAGACAGCCTGGCAAAGCACCAGGAACACCAAGAGGACAGGAGGTTCGCTGGCAGCATCCAGTGGGGACAGCAGCCTTTTAATGAAATTTAATTTCCATGATTGACAGCCCTGCAAACCAGGCTTAAGAATCAAGGCAGTCCCCAGGATCCTTGTTAGATGCCAGTAAAAATAAACATGCCGGTTTAATTGATGTTACAATTCGGTGAGTGTAGCAGCACCGAGGAAGGACTCGGAGCTGCTCCAAGGAGTGCGTAAAGTGCTGTCGCTCCCTGCCCCGGGTGCTACCTGGAGTGCTGGGGACCCAACAGCAGGGAGACACCCTAGGCGTTATTCAGTTTAAGAAGTGTCAGCAAACTTCAGCATGAGGAGCCTTTTCCTCTGAGGGCTGCACTGGTGGTTTGGGTTTGTGGAGCATCTGGTGCTCCCTTCCTGCTGACCATGCAGCCGGCTGGACGCAGCGCTCCCCGGCTGGCATGGACCTCACCACGCTGCCAGGGCCCACCGAGGTCTCCAGGGCCCTCGCCTCCAGCCTCAATTGTGTCTTGAGCATTTCCCCAAATAGTACTGAATTAAAAAAAAAAGGTGGAACAAAGAGCTTGCAAAATACCCCCTCCTGCAACATAAGCAAGAAACGTTTTGACTGAAACATTTTTTTTCATTTCATGACAAGATTCAGCTGCCCTCTATTATTTTAAAACAAGAGGCAAAAGACTATCTGAGCTATTGTATTACGTCGAAATTAATGTCGTCGTAATAAAAATAGTAGAAACGTTAGCGTGCTGCTATATAGCACTTGAAATCCTTAGCAATTCTGAAACAAAAGTGTTCTGTTTCCTAAAAAGCTTTCTCACAAGACTAACAGTTTCAATAAAATGTTTTTTTACTTTGATTTGGGATAAGCCCCAGATATCTGAATCTTGCCACCTGCATGGAATGGGGGTTCCACGTCAGACCAGCTCTGCGCAGGATGTGATACCCCGAGGACGCTTAAGAGACTGCAGTGAGCAGCCAAACCTGGACTCCTCCTCAGAGCAAGGAGGAGATCCAGGCCCTGGCACATCTGGGGCTCTACGCTCATGTCTCTGAGGACAAGGACAGGGCACTCACCTCCTGCTCCTTCACCCTCTGAGCCTCGGTGGGCGCCCGGCTCTCCTTGCTCTCCACCTCTGGTTTTGCTGCCATGCTTTTCCCTTTTGGCGTTGCACTTTCAGGAACTTTGGAAGGCTCAGTGGGAAGTTTCGGCAGTGGCTTATCTTCTGCTGGAGCAGGGGGCTTCTTCTCCTGGGCAGTGCTTGGGGTCCTGCTCTGCTCCGGAGCCCTGAGAGTCCTCGCGGGCGAAGGGTGCCTGCCGGCGGGAGCCACCGGCTCTGCCTGCGGTGCGGCGGCCGGCGCCGGCACTCGTTGCTGCTGGCCGCTTCCTGACGGTTGGTGTCGCGGGGAGCCCGTTGGCGGTTGCTTCGGGGCAGGCAGTGGCATCGGGGCAGGGTCTCCCAGGCTCCCTTCTAGCAGTCTCTGAGTTTGGCAGTTCAAACACAGCCATTCGTTTTTCTGCAAAACAGAGAACGGAAACATTAGCCTGAAGTTTGGGAGCTTCGTACACCAGGGCCAAGGGGACTCTCACTTCCTCTGGGGCTCAGAGGAGAAAGGACATCCTGCTGCAGACCAGGCAGATCACTTCTCCACGGGTCAAGCTTTCCACAAGCTTGCTCCCCTCTCCCCAGCAAGGCCAAGGACTTTCGGCAAGGCCAGTGCTCCCTCTGGCAAGGATTTTTGACAACAGTCAAAAGGGACTTTTGACCACATGCCTTGGCTGCCCTCAAACCTTTGAGAGGTTTCAGCTCCTGGAGAAAAAGGAACAGGTTTTCCATGCACCAAAGAGGTGGTTTTTCAAAGCAAGGCCTCAAACAGATCTCACCAAAATAAAACTACATCTCATGCTGCGGGTGACACCTGGGAGGCTGCACATGGACCGGAGTTCCCGGGGCACCCAGTGGGTGGGGTGACCCGGGCAGACCGCCCAGGGGAGCAGGACGTGAACCAGCTTTGCTGTGCTTTGAAAATATACAAGATTTTTGCATTTTTCTCCCATCTTGACTGAGGATGAAAAGCCAAAATTGCCATTTGGAGCAACATGGAAGTCATTTATGTTTTGTTTGCAACCTCTTGTTGTTCTCAGAAAGGTTTTATGGTAAAGACTAGATTTCTTGCTGACCACACTGAAATACCTTGAAGGTTTTTCCAGTGGGGCACATGGCACAGCCTAAACGTGCCTTTTGCTGCAGGTTTGCTACACAGCAGCCAAGTGCACACACAAAGCTGCCCTCAGCTGGCACCTGCACGGCACGGCGCTTGGAAAACCTTCTCCCATTCCCTCAACAAGGGCAAAAGGCCGATTCTTTCACTTAGGGCTGAATTAGAATTTAGAATTAGCCCAAACATCCTAATTCAGCAAATAAGAAGGGTGGACAGAGGGCCAAGGAAGTGGGAGACACACTGCAGCGTGCACAGACCAAGCAGAAAGCGGCCTCAGCTGAACCCCAGCAGCTCCAGACCCCCCTCATCCGAGCCCTGGCTCATCCTCATGTAAAAGCAGCCAAAAAAAGTAGCGTGGAAATGAGGAGACTGCTCCTCTGCAGGCTGCCACACAAGTAACCGTGCATTAAAAGCTATGGATTTGGTGATGGGAAGGAACAGTCAGGTGAATTCAGGAAGGAAAGTTGGGGTCTCCCGGCCAGACAAACCCACACAAACAAGTCCTGCCCGGTGCTGACTGCACCGGAACCACTGCCACTCTCTTGAGGGGTCAAGAGCGTGGATGCTGGAAGAACAGAAAGCAATGCTGCTGCTAAACTGGTTTCTTTAGCTAATCCCTTCGCCTCTGTAAGCTTCAGCACATGCTGCTGGCTTGCTGTGCCAGCACAGTCTTCATCTGCTCCGGCTGCTTCCACTTTCGTTTCTGCGGACGCCAGAACAGCTCCGCACCTGCCAGAGTGCCCTGCACCGGGCTTCGCAGAGACTCCGCTCTGCTTCATGTTTTATTAAAGAGGACGATGTGGTATTGCGTTACCTGCTTTTATACCTCCCTCTGCTCACGCTCATCTCCATGGTGTCAGTGGCTAACCTCCCAGCTGACACGGTCACAAGTCCAAGTGACCATGCTTCCATGCTGGACGCTCAGAAGGCCACAAAAGAAGATGCAAACCCCATGTTCCTTCCAGATCCTCCAAAGTGCTGTTTTCCACATAGCTTCTAATCCTTGCAACAACTATCTGTGTCAAACAGAACTGCATTAATCCCCCATTCATTCTCAGGAGCGTGGGGGCAGCTCGGACAGCCCAGGAGATCGCTGGCCTTGGAGAAAGCCCTGCCGACCGCCCTGCCCCGTGCCCTCTGCGTGGTGTGGCTACAGGCTCCTGGTGTCTGACATGTTACAGTAATTCTGTTGCTCCTTCAGGCTCCCATAGCTTCCTCCTTCGCTGGGAGCTCTTGGAGCTGTGCAAGAGCGTGCCAATGCCAGTCCCCCAGAGGTGAAAAGCAGCAGGCTGCAAAGGTGCCCTTCTGGTCCTCGGGCACTGTTGCTCACCCAGGTACAGTACCTGTGGTCTACAGCTCTTCCTCAATCCTCTGGGTAAGTCCACATCTGAAAATAATGTCTTTTATAATACCTGGCCTGCCCTGCAGCTCTCAGGTTTGTGAGTGAGGGTTTTCTAAACCAAACTTCCCACATAAATGATGCAATGAGACAACTATTACAGGCTCATACCACTAAAGGTTGAGGTAAGGCAATCTCAGTAATTATTTGTACATTTCCTCATTTTCAAGACTTTGATTATTTGCTGAGGTTTAACCTTAGATTTTTAACACACTTTCTTTTGGCAATATTCTTTTAGGACACACACTTCTGCATCACCAGCCTGAACTTCAGCTCAAAGTTTCTCCTCTGGGAGTCTGCTGGCTTCTCCTGCTGTGGTCTAACAAGTGCTGTGGTGAGCAGCACTGCCCACTTGCACTGACTTTGTTGCTGGGCAGAAAAGCCCACCTCAGGGATTTTTCAGAAATTCTGGAATCCCACCTAACCTGGGCTCCTGGGCACACGTGCTGGGTCTGGGCAGGATTTGGGCACCTGGGTCTGTGCCCCACGTCTTTCAGGGCTTTGGAAAACAGAACACAAGCTCATCTTGCAGCCTCTGGGCATTGGTGGGTCCTGGGATCTGGGTGGTCTGTGGTCATGCCTTGCTGAAGAATCCCCCTCTGAGCACTGAAGCTCCAGCTCTTTAAAAAGGCATCTTTACCAGAGGCAAAGCCAGAGCAGGGAGGAAAGATCTTTAGCTGGATTTGACCGGGGTTGGAGCATTCTGCAGGAATGCACTCTCAGAATAGCGGGAGTAGAAGGGACCAACGCCTTGTGTTCTCCAGTGCTGTTGGGGAGAATAAGCGTCATCCATTTGCCGTCTGCGTAGTTCTCCTGGCTCCTGCTTGCTGTGCCGACCGCAAGGGGCCTGGCAAGCTGCCGCAGCCCCGGGGTGCACTAGCAGGCACATCTGGTGCCAAGCTCCCAAAGGCCAGGGACTGGCCGGAGCAGGTCCTGGGGTGTCCATGCTACCTGTGCTCAGCACTGCAGCTCTGGAAAAGCAGTGTGCTACTCCACGGATAGGCAGCAAGTCCCCTAAATCGGAAGAATCAGGGCCTGTTGGCTTTCATGATACACTTGGATCAGCAAGATGTTTTTCAGACAGCTATTATATGTAAGAAAAGACACTTTGCAGAGCTCACCCTTCATCAGGGACGTGCTGCTGCCAGGGATGTGATGCCACCCCTTTGAGGGCTGTGGCTTCAGCACCCATTGCTCTGCAGCAGTGCGCTCCTGGCCAGCACGGCCTGAGTTGCTGGCCCCAGGGATGCAGTGGGGGGACCCAACTCCCACAGGGATCCCCAGCTACCCATCACTCTGCACAGGTCTCTGTTGCGCTTGCTGCACTTCAGATAATGGAGCAATTAACACTGCTGAGGATTGTGACTTTTCGAGAAGATCCATTAGTTCCTGCTGCGCAGGGAAGTTTGTTAGCATGATTATAACCTCCTTCCCATTGCGAAGAATGCGCTCCGTCCCCCAGGAGACTGATGGTATGGCAGGAACCAAGAATAAAAATAACACATCGAAATTGAGAGAGTTACCATGGTGATGTGAGCACTTCGGATGCGGGAACGGACAGCCGGGCACGCAAAAAGCTGCCTTCTTCCCCCGTGGTTGTGCACGTCTGTATGCGGCCGCCAGCACGGGTCCTTGGAACAGGAGGGACTGGCTGCCGGGTGCACCTGTGCAACCGTGTGCAAGCACGTGCAAACATGTGGAAGTCACAGAGCCATGGGCAGCGACATGTGGATGAGCACGCACACACACACGTGCACACGGGCTTGTCGCTAAGTTACCCAAACCGCTGGATTGACACGTCTTTCTCCCAAATCTGAGCAGTAGTATGTTTTGGAAGAGGATGCCAGAAACTGAGACTTGCTCAGTTCTCTACAGCTGCCAAAGTACTTGCTCAAGCTGGTAAAAACACACTCAACTTCACATTTAGGGAGGCTTTTCTATGTAAATTAATTCTCAGGGGCATATTCCCCAACAAGCCTCATATCCAAGCAGGCTGTGCTTGCTGGAGCAGAGCCTCTGTTTTCTGGAGAGAGCCAAAGAAGTTTAGGGCAGAACAACTCTATCCAATCTCAACCCCGCTAACAGCATGGGAAAGCACCTTCATCAGCAATACGCCCAGAGGAGTCCCATGGGCATCCCACACAAAAGAAGGTCTAATGAGAAGGCGAAAACTATCTCGTTCAGCATATGCTTGGAGCAGTAATGGTATCAATCTCTGTGCTAAGCAATCAAAGCTGTCTCACAGCTGATGTGCGGATGAGGATATGGAAATCTGCATTCCCCCCCGCAAGGCATGTTTGGGATCTCAGGGATACTCTCCTTGGTGGTCCAAAAAGACCACAAGAAGCAGCAGCCTCCTGGGATGGGTCTTCTAGAGGAACGGAGGAGCGAGCTGGGGAGAGGGTCTCCAGCTCATGCCAGCTTGAGCACAGCCACCAGAGACAGGCTAAGCTTGTCCAGTGTTCACCCCTTTCCCAGACACCCTCACTGGCAACAGGGAACATGCTGAAGACGGCATGTTCCACCCAGATGGTGAGACAGGTACATTTCCTTCAAAATCTTATTCTGTATGACACCAATCAGAAGTGACAACATCCTGCACCATGACAGCAATGACAACAGGCACAGGTTGAGTTGCTTGGTCCCAGTGCTGAGTTTCAGGCCATTTCAGGCTAGTAGGCACAGCCAGGAACAGCCAACTTTTTGGCTGAGTGGGCATACATCCTACTGCCTACATACCAGTGTCTCAACTGCAGAGAAGTGCTACAGAAGAGCAACAAATTCACATCAAAAAATGCAGTTGAGGAGAAATTACTACCCATCTCAGCAAAATGTGTTAAATAGGGCCTTTCAGGCAGCATGCTGCTGGCTGTCTGCATGCGACTCTGTCACACTCCCAGAAGACACTCATGCATCTCCACAGCTGTTCCGACAAAAAGCAAGCATTTTCCCAAGCTCAGGAACATTCGTAGGAAATTCAGGTACTCAGAGCTCTTTGTATTTTTAACCTGAAAGATGGTTTATTTGTTGGAAATGCAAATCACTTTCAAAGAAGAAAGACAGGTACCCTCAGTGGGGCAGAGGTACTAGAAAGGCACTAGGCTGCCATAAGCAGACCACTGGTCATGGCACAGCCCAGCCACCCCAGCGTAGCGGTGGTCCCAGGGACATCGAGCTCCTGGGGCATCGGCAATCCCTGGCCTTTCACAGAGGGCAGGGGCAGTATCAGCTCCTCAGCTCAGGTGCTTCCTCTAGCTATGAAATCCTTCCCACCTGCATCTAGTGTCTCCACCCCCACTGCCAGAGGAGGTTTTGTGCCCCAAATGCACGTAGCGGGGACGGGACCTGCTGAAGCAGTCTCTCACTGTCCTACCACAAGGACAAGGTATAATGCTGCACGTTGCAGCTTCAGCCTGGTGGCAGCGCAGGACACTTGAGGATGCCAGTGGCAGCAAGGAGAAAAAATTGTGCCCACCTGCCTCTTGCTCAGTTAAACTCATAGGGAAAAACACAGAGCTGAGACCCCGTCATGCTGAGGAGGACTGGAATGGGAGGGATGGGGAGGAAGCTGGCTCCAGCAGAGGACAACTGTGACAGCACTCACTACTGTGGAGGATCCTCCTTTGTCTCCAGTTGCCTTTTCCAGAGCCTCTGATGAAAAGGCTGTGATCAGCAGCACAAGCCACACTACCTCTCTGGTAGGTGGTCTCCCTTTGCCTAGCAGCCACGTGTGACTATGCCAGGACGAGGGAAACCCCTGGCTTCCCAGGGCGGCAACAGTGAACCCCCCTAACAGGGGCAGTGGTGACTGCCACCCCATGCACAGGAAGACATGGAGGGACATTTTTCACCATGATGTGCAACTCCAGGTGCCTGGATTTTGGAGGGTCCACTTGGGATACCCGAAGAAACGTGCATTTCCAGACATGCCCCTGAAAAGCTTGAGGAGCAACCTGGAAAGAAGGGAAGACTCCAGATATCCGTTGTGAGGTAGGGAAGAAACGATAACCTGAATATGGTTTAGGGTGGCATGGCAACCCCCCTGTGGCACCCACAGGTTCGTTAGTCACCACGATAAGCAGCAGAGAAGCAGGGTAGGAAGCTAAGAGCCATGAGTCCCAGATTCATCTTCAGGAAAGGGCTGAAACTGCAGTGCAACAGTACTTGATTACAAGCAAATCACTTGAGAGCGAGCTGGGCTGGGCATTTGTAGCGTGCCAGCTGATCAGGTGGTCTGAGGGCATGACATTCTTCTGCCAAAGGTGTGAGGAAGCTTTCTACCACTAGTTTGTCCCCAGCAGCAGTTCCCATGGGATGGCTCTCTGTGTGTCTTGGACTGACCTCCTGCACCCCTATCTGCCTTAAGAGCAACTGAAATGTTCAGAGATGCTTTCTAGGGAGAGATACGGCACTTCGCAAAAAGTCCTAGGGAAGGAAAACATCATACTACTGTTCCAAGGAGCTTGGGCTGAGTTGTCTCTATAAAATCTTAAGAGCTTTTTGTGAAATCTGTATCATTTAAAGAGTGAGACTTTGCACTACAGTGGCTTTCTTCACCTCTGCTTTACTGAGTCACTTGCAGCTTGTGCTCCAGCCTTCTGCATGGCAAAAGCCAGCAATTTAGTTTTCACGTAATCTCATGATTTCAGGCATGGGGTTTCCAGGACACTCCACAGGCCACAAAGCTCCTGCCCACATTGTGAGAAAGGACAACCAAGCAGCATCTGTAAAAAGAGGCGTCTTAAAAACGCAATACATTTGAAGCTCAGTGCCATCATATAAGAGGTGCATCAAGCAAGTGGCTTTGCACAGGGCCAGTGTGGTGAAAGAGCTGCCTTTTGCACACTCTAGAGCCTGATCCTCAGCCCTTTCTGGTTTTCCAAGGACAGACAGTCCACGGTGCAGGACACGTAGTGAATCTGGCATCCAGTTCAGCATCAGAAGCTTTCAGCAAGGAAATGGTAGCACACAGTGGGTTTTCCCAGGAAGGTGATGGCTCCCCATACAGGAACACCAGGCTCTGGTGTTTGGGAGCTGAAGGGGAAAAATAAAGTCTAGCAGAATGACTTCAATTATGTTTCAAAAAAATGGAAGGCATGTAATGAAACAAGACTTGGATTTCCTTCCTGGGAAGAAATCGGGGAGAGAAACATTCTCCCAACCCCAGAGCTAGGGACTCGACTTGAGTATAACAGCTCTTTGCCAGGGAACCAGTGCATCTGGGAATAGGCTGTGTAACTTCCTTCCCCATGTGTCTCAGGAAGAAGTCACAAGCCAGGAGGTTTACCCTCATAAGGAGTTGCTCAGCAGGACAGCCCTGATGTGTTTCCAAAGAACTGCCGTCCATCTGCCCTCAAACGCTTCTCTGGTGATTGGTGAGGACAGTTCCTGCAGACAGGAACTTCTGCAGACTGAGCCTATTGGGGCTATACCATTTCTGTGCAGACTACATCTCCCTAAGCCATTGCTCTCCAGACCTCCTAGGTGCAACGCAACACGGCAGTCACCACAAAGAAGTATTCATCCAGTAGCTCCACAGATGAGAGACAGAGCTTGTGTGCAGCTGGTGATGGGCTCCCAGTGCTTCTTCACAATACCCAGGAACATCGAACAAGACAGAGCTTACCCTGCTCTATCTCCTGCCACAACTGCTGCTCAGAAGAAGGACATCCCCAGCCTGCAGCAGCTCACAGCTTGGGTACTGATTGTTGCACTGATGTCATTACCCTCAGATTTAACCTCTAGCTGGAGCTGGTAAAAAGCTGCATCTCTTATTATCACTGATATGTCTGTGAAAACCAGCTGTAGAAAGTTATAGACTGAAGTGAAGCAGCTGTTACCACGCAGAATAGTTTATCTTGCCAAGCCCAGAAAGGAAGAGGCACACCTGCAGCATATGAATAGATATTTATCACCAAACTGGGTGATAAACCTGTCTGAGCTTCCTCAGAACAGGGTTTGTATTTCAAAAAGCACTTCTGCAATGTTGTGACAGGCTGTGTCCACAAGCAAGGGCAGCACAAGCAATCACAGCAATGTGACTATCAAGATGAAGATTTATGAGGTAGTCCTAACACTTCTGCTCATGGAAAAGCACAGGGAGGGTGTCTGGAAGGAGAGGTGTCAGTCCCAGTAAAATGTGCACTCCAAAGAAGTCCAACTACAAAGGGGCTCTTGGCTGAATAGAGTTACCACGGCTAAGAGCATGTCTCCATGACTTCTGGAAAGGCCCCAGCACTAAAGGTCTTGCAATTGTCCTGCAAGCTGCACCAGTTATGCCTGGTGTGCCAGAGACCCTCGCTGGCTTAGGGTCCTCAAGCAGCTGAGGGACGTTTCTCAGCCGAGCCTCCACGCTGTAGCTGAGGATGAAGTGCTCGGTTGGGAGAGGGGGCTTGCTTAGTATGAGTTGAGCCTTTTTATTAAGCAGCAGAAAAGTGGGGAGGATGACTGAGAGTGGGGCACACACCGCCTCACGAGCACCGTGGGGATGCTAGGCTGGAAATCCCAGCACTTTGAGAAGGGCCTGTGTGCACAGGAGACCAGAGATCAAACCAATTCCTTGCAGTGAGCCATCCTGGCTCCTGAGATTTCTTTTCCTAGCTCTGCAGGCGTAGCAGACACATGCATATCTGAACTCAGAGGCTTCCTCCTAGCTTGTATGGATACATGTCCTGTGTTGGCCTCCATGGCCTCCTGCTGCAGGGACTTCCACAAAGCACCTACTAAAGGTAACAGGACGTGTTCTCCTTTCTTCAGGCACTGCCATCCCTGAATGAGCCAGTGTTCTGTGCTCCTACGTTTTCACGCGCAGGAGGGGACACACAGGTTGCAGCAATATCTGCAGCAGTCTTCCTACCCACTGAGGGAAGCACTCCACCCTTTCCTGGCCTTCATCATACAGGGTTAGTGGAGCTTTTCCTATGCCGTGAACCAGCCAGCAGGACCTTCGCTCTTCTCTCAAGTCTCCTCTTAAAATTACTCTTTCCAGGAGTCCCATTTCTCCCTCCACGTCTACCCCCATCCTACTCCCTTAACTCACCAATCCCTGTTTCTCCCCAAAAGGATGTCAGCAAGAAAAGCAAGGCATAACTTTTGGCATCACCAAGGTCTGAATACACAGTTCCTACTCCACTGCCTCCCCTTCTACCATGCCTGCAAGCTTTTGCACCTAGGAATCTGCTCAAGCAGAAATTCTCCAGGTGGAGGCCTTGAGAAGTAGCAACTATACCTGCACTGCCAATGCAGTGCTCTGGGCTGTGCCTTGTCCACCTCACTATTCCCATTCCCTTGGTGGCTGTGACCCCACGAGCCGGGACCACACCTGAAGGCAGCAAAGTGCCCTTCTCCCATTCCGTCATCTCTGTGCAACAGGAGGCAACTCTGCAGGCATCCGTGAGATCTCCCCGCGCAGTCTCTTCATGTGAAAATCATCTCACCTACCTTTAGAGGTCCAAAGCTCGCCACCTGGTCTAAGCTAGCCGTCTCTGTCTTCTCTATAGCCAATGGAGAGTCACCCATCTATCGTAGATACTTTCTTGAGATGGGTTAACTTCCCCTCTGGGTGCGTCTCTCTTTCACTGCAGAACCCCAACCCCTTTTTCTAATTAGGCCACTTTGTCTCAGCAAAAATTCAAGCAACACAGAAAGCAACAGTGGAGCTTTGGAGGGCAAAAGCAGTCGGAGAGAGCCTTGGAAGCAGGTCTTCTCCAGGCCCCAGGGGTGCCTGCACTCGCCTGGCTCTTCTCTCATGCAGTTCTGTGAAACTCCTATTGCACCTTTTCAGAAGTTATGAACATCTTTCAAAAAGTAGTTAAAGAGAACAACCATCCAGCTTAAAACTACTTGTAGCCTACTCCACTCCATCAGACTTCAGCCCCCAGAAGTTCAGTAACTTCACTGAGAGAGGGATTATGGCTACGTCATAGCTATTTTAAACTCTCTCCCATAACACCCCAGCATCACAGATTCTTTTCATTTCCAGTCTTACAGGTATTTCAGTTTTAAAGGAAATTAAATAATGAAGGCAGATTACTACAATAGCTTAACACTTCTCCGGCTCCATACAGCTTCTATTTTGCTCTGATTTGTTTTCCTTCATACAATAAAGGTTTAATAGCATAATCATAATACTTAAGGATCTTTTTTCTGGGTTATCAGAAAACACTGGGTACACAAGTAACAAAAAATTTCCCAGAGATATTACCCAAAGTACATGCTGTGCAGAAAAGAACAGGACAATCTTGCCTAGTGAAATTCTCAGCAAGAGCTGTCATTTTATGACCTGGAAAAAGCAGCTTGCAATTGGGGCTGTAAGTGGCAGAAAGCCTGCAGGGATAAGGCAGGAGCTCTGTGTTAATAGATCAGAAGCACTTTTCCCTTTCGAGTCATGAAAGGGCTATTTTTACCTATGCAGGAATGTCCAGGAATAGGGGGCTTGACATTTGCTTCACTTTTGATGTTTCATCATTTAAAATCTTATCATTTTTCTGCTAACAGCCAAACATTCAAAGTCATTCTTCCCAGACTGCTCTTCTGTAAATCTGTTGCTTCGGAAAGCTCAGGTTGGCAAACTTACAGAAGAAACAGGCTGGGAGTGGCCAGCTGTTCCCAAAGCAGTTTCTACCCTTTTTGAAAGGTGGTCTTTCACTGGACTGGTTTGGAAATGAGGCAGCACAGGTGGCTGCAAAGCCAGCTCAGGTGGAGGAGCAGCGGCTTCATTAGCCCTTTCTCTGGAGGATGACTTCTTGACTCGGTTGCTGCCACCAGCCAGGCACGGGTCAGAGCTGGAGAGCAGGCAGGGGCAGATGTTGGCCATCCGCCCAGCTCTGCCCCCCTAACAGACAGGCTCTGTGTCTCTTGGGGCCACAGTATCCATGGGCCTGCACCAGGGTCACCAAAAGCTAACGCTCACCTATACGGCCAGTGGTGGATATGGTACCTGACCTCACATATGATAGAAAGCTTAAAAAGGGAGCAAATGTCATGGTAAGAAGGGACAAGATGATGGCACACCCTGAGGGTTGAGCTGTCGCTAGGGCCCTCACAAGCCCCGCTTCTCCCAGGCCAAGGTGGCCATTGCCTCTGAGCCTTTCCAGGAGTCAGGGAGAGCCAGGTGGACTTTGGGATCCAGGGGTGCACTGCAGGGGGAAGCAGGGAATTCAGCACTCGCTGCTGGCAGAAGTGTCCCCTTGATCAAGAAAGGAATGTGACTGCACATATCTTCACAGCTGCTTCAGGGCAAAGGTGCAAAGCCTCTGGGGAGCTGTTCCCAGTGTGGCCAGACCAGGAGGGAGAGGCATAGCCTGGAACAAGGGCTGAAGTGATGGGGAAAGTGGTGGCTGCACCTATGTGATGGCAGTGGAATAACTGCACCAAAACCTGAGTATGCCACCCAGGCAAAGGCAACATCCCAATTGTTCAAGTTGACCCCTTGATACTTAACTTGGCTGCAGTTTTGTTTCTTTGTTCTCCTCTGTAGCATCAAAAATGCCACAGCCAGAAATGAGACATCATACAAGGCCTGTTGAGGTCCTCGGTGTCCCTGAGAAATCTCACTGGTTCCTGGCTCTGTGAGTTGCTCACACGCTCATAGCTAAAGCAATCTCCAGCTTTTGATCTAGGGATCAATCCATTTTGGCAGGAATTGATGGACTTCTTCCTCTGGGATCATCTTGGCACTGTTCAGGCACTCACTACGAGGGGCTAGGGCACTGGTATAACCTCCTTCTCTTCTACTTTTCTCCTGAGATACACTGTAGCTTTTCAATCTCTACATTTTTGCAAGATGCTGGAGATATTTTGTTGCCAGCAGTATTTGCCCAGCTGGAGTGGACTTCTCCAAGGACACTTAGGGGCTCAGGCTCACCATCAGATACGTGACTGCCTGTGACTACCTGGGAGGAGGTGCAGCCTTATGGCCTATGCTCCTTGTAAAGCAGAGCAGGCAGCAAACTGGCAGACGACCTTCTTCTGCCAGGATGGGGTGCGAGCAAAGGTGACCAAAGCCCAGTGAACCCCAGGGACAGTCCGCACTGCCGCTCCCCTCCAACTCCCACGATCTGCTCCCTGCAGGAGCCTGCACTTGCTTTCCATAGATACATCTTAGGCATACATTAGGGCTTTGGCGGGGCATAAAAAAAAACCCTTTCAGCACAGCAATATTTAATTACTGCTTAATCAAAGAGAAAGCCTAATTAAGGGGCAAGTACAGCCTATTGTATCTTAATGATTGCATTTGTCTTCTTTTATTTCAGCACTCACTCTCATCACTTTGCTTCTGAATCAGATCTCCTCGCCACACTCTGCTGTGTAATTATTTCAGACTGCAGAAGAAAATGTAATTGTGTGACACAAATTGAATCCCTTCCTCATGGAAATGTACAGCATTTTATCTTTCCTTCAGGAATCCCATTTTTCTTTGCCAGAGCTCCCCCTCTGATGCAAGCAGCAAGAAGGAGGCACAAGGGAGAAGGGATGGTCGGGCTCTGCCGTGGGAGAGCTCAGTTCAGCTCCTGCCCATCCCTCTCTGCTGCTTCGTGAGGCCTGTTCCCAGCTCAGTCATGCAGAAAGCAGAGATCAGTCCACCTTGAACAACTCAGCCTGCTCTTTACAGGCAGTTAACACACTCCCTGGAGAGGCCATCGCCCCCACTTCTGATTTCACAGTGCCCAGGCCTTGCTGCTTGAGAAGCTCAGGACAAGGGGACAGACCATCTGCTTTTGCCCTTTCAGGGCAAAATTCAGGGTAAGGACTAATGTGGGCCTGGGAATGACCAGAGCTGGCGACCAGAGGAAGCTCGGCTACCATTGCACACCTGCCCAGTGCTCTCGGGCAGACTCACGGGGAAAGCCTGCCGAGGCAGGACAGAGGAGGCTCAAAGCCATGAGACTTCCCTTCCCTCCAGGAGCAGAGGAAGCCAAACGTGCAAAACCCTGCCCTGCTTTCATAGCATTGGTTTTGGCGTTTCTTCCAAAGCTGAGGCATGTGCTAGGGAGTGCAGGGCTCCTCTGCCTCCGCTCCCACACACAGAAAACCAAGTCCAGCAAGATAGTGAGGCTGCAGAGGGCACATGGGGCAGGTAGAGCTGAGCCACTCTGGCAACACAAGCATCAAAGCCTTGCACAGTCCTAGGCAGAAATACTAACGAGGCTGATCTTCAGGGTTTGGGCGAGGCTGGGCTAGGGACCCCGTGCTTCCTCGAGTCCCTGAAGCCCAGCCCTGTAAGGGAAACCATGACCAATCCAGGAGGCAATGGAGCAGTGGAGACGAGCTGCTGGCGTCACCTCATCAGGCTGGGGTTCACTGGTCCTCCAAGGCTGGGTGAGTGCTGGACTGATCTTTGCAGCAGGATATCTGATGGCTCTGCAGAGCCTCCTCCACATGTATCTGCTCAAGGCTTTCAGCCAGGACCGCTTGCCTGGCAGAAAGCTCCAAACCCACGCGGAAAAGAGGATGGACAGGAGCTGGGGAGGAAGGTCAGGATGCTGAGGGCCCTGAACACCCATCAAAGCAATTAGACTGCAGCCCAGCCTGAGTATCTTCTCTCTGCTTTCTCTTAGCTGTGGCTCCATGGCCATTTCTCTTGGCAGCTCTACCAGTTTCAGCAGCTCCCCCATCGCCATCCTGCTTGCTCAGATGTGACAGCTCGACTCTTTATGGGACCACAATGGGAACTGGATGAGGGAATGATCTCTGTTAAAAATAGCCCTGCCAAAAAGATTCTTGAGCTACACTTTGAAATGCCACTTGCCTTTAACAGTAAGCAGGAAGCCTCAAATACAAACAGGAGACAAAATCAGGAATGAGAAGGCTGCAGGTTGAGTTGGACCTTAGCCTTCTGTAGCTGTGAGATGTGCCAGACAACCTCTGGGAGACACTTAAGATGGGATGTTTTAAGTTTGTGTTTTATCTTTCTTGCTTTTCTTTTGGAACTGCATTTCCAATATTGCCGCCAAGACAATAACTCTTCGTCCTGCTACGATAAACCCTGTTCTCCTTGCAGTCCTGTCGAAGGCGCAAAGTAGGCTCAGCAGGCACATTGCTTTCACAGAAATGATGAATCCCAGTAAATCACCAGTGCCCTTTCAAAGTCCACTGCAGCCCAGAACGTTTTGGAAGATGTGAGGAACTGGGATACGTTTCTTGCTAAGCCGCAAAGGCTGGTCTGGGGCTCACAGTGCCAAGTGCCAGGAGCAGGGGAGAAGACTGCCTGGCAGGCGCTGTGAAGCACCTCGCCTCTCCGGCACGGTGGAGACAGTGGTGGGACTGTCTGCTCCCGTCTCCAGGAAATCCCAGACTGTCACAGGCGATCACAATGAGAAACTCTGATCACAGCTGAACAAGCAGTGAGATAGTCAGCTGTTATAGCTACGGGTTTCTGTCCAGGGGGAAGTTATCACCCTATATGATAGAGCATGAATATAAAGCACAGTACTACCTGCAGGACAGGCTCAGGCCTCCGTCTCACTGAGCGTGCCGCTGTGCACTGGAGAGCTCTTCCCTCTGAAAACCAAGTGACTGACCTTGAAGCCTGCACCTGCTTACTGGAAATAGTAGAGCAGTGTTAGCGTGACACTCTGCCCGGCAAACGATCCCGGCTCTTAGAGGGAACCGGCCCAAGCAAAGTGCTGCCCTGACACGGCTTCCCGGCCCCTGGTATCCAGCCCGGCTGCCTCTGCCCCCGGGAGACCAGGCGTGTCATCGGTGCACCAGGAGCAGCTCTACGCGGGGACGGCCTAAGTGTCATAAAGTCGTACCCGAGCTTGCTGCACAGCGGCTGCCTGGCAGCAGCACGCCCAGGGCTTGTCCTCCAAGTGGTACATCAGGCTGGAAGGCAGGCTGCAGGCCTTTCTGTAGGAGCACGAGACGATACGGCTCTTCAGCCATGTGCCTCCAGAGACAGGCTTGAAACCCCAGGGCCAACTGCACAAGTCTCCAGAAGCTCCTCCAAGGATACGAATGGCAGAAGACGTCACTGCTCGTGCCGCGGAGCACTGCCTCCAAACGTGGCATGCGACCGAAACCCCGCAGGGAGCTGTGCCCCCTGCTCTGACATGCGGCACTTGAGTCCGAACCTCCACGGAAAATCAATACGTACTTACAGCCGCTAATGGAAGAAAACTAATGAACGGATAAATGAATTTTTCCTAGACTTCAGAGAGCTCCCCCCAGCCTTCCTAGGCAGCGTGTCAGCAGTGAACATTGCGCAGAGCAATGTGTACACTGCGAACACAGACTGTGCCGGAGGTACAAGTGTAAAATTTGTCATAGCATCTCTGCACTTGCTGCAGTAAATACCTCCAGCAGCAGAAGCTTCAAACTTCCTGGCTCCTCCATGTGCATGAAATTCTCCATGAGGCAGCTCCTGCGAAATGGGGGCCAACCAAAGCAGCAGGCGCCCAGGCAGATCCAGCAGCGGACAGGAGCGTCCAGCCACTGCCGTGAGGAGGTTTCCAGCAAACCCCTTCCCTCTCTGACCTCTTGGTCCCAGTCTTCAAGAGCACCCTCAAGATCTAGGAACTGACATTCATAATGCTGCTGGATATTAAAAATCACGGGCTCAATAAAGATGCTAGTTTTGAGGCATTGAGCACAGTCTTGAGCCATACTCCACGCTTACAGTTGATAAATTACCTGTCTCTCTCTCGCTGTCCTTTAGGATCTGACAGCTTTAGCAGCTCAGTATTTGATCATCCCACAGCACCTCTGCTCCAGAGATACCAACTCTCTTGTCTCTCAAATGGATCAACTTTAGAGCAGCTCTTCTGAATTTATATTTCACTTTGAAATTGCTACTTCCATTTCAGACCTGAAGAGGAGTTTGTGTACTTGCAAGCTTGCTTACTTGAGGCACAGCTGTATAATAAAAAGTGGTCTAATAAAAGAAACTACCGCTCCCCCCACCAATTGTGCCTTGACTTCGGTGAAAAACATGTTCCAGGAGATTCATCTCACCACTGAATCATAATGAAAACTACTTGCTTTTCTGGGCTTTGGGGGAATTTAGGTGCTCGGGCAGAAAGCCATCACAGGACTGCAGAGTCTGGGAACGCTGAGGATGTTCCTCCCTGTTTCATGCTCCTCCGTGGCATGAAAGCACACTTGGCAAAGGGTTGAACCATGCCCTGTGCAAGAAGGGCTGAGTGGGCAGCAGGGATTTCCCGGTTAACACAGCCAACAAGATTAAGCCGCCTCTGAGAAAAATGCAAACATTCGATGACCAGATGATTTGCTAACAGCTCTTAAATCCACATAAAGATTAACAAGATCCCATGAAGATAATAATAATTAGGATGTATTTAGTGCTTTACATTTGCAAACTGCAGAATACACATGAACTAATTGTCTTCTCCTCGCCAGGGAGGTAAGTAGGTAAGGAGCTTAGGGCAAAGGCACTTAGGCATCTGTCTGAACCTTTGTGCTTAAAGATCTTGAAAATCTGGCACTTGGGCCTGATCCTCAGAGGCATTTGCAGTCTATGGAAGCCAGGTACCTAAACACCTTCCAGGACAGGGACACCAGCTTGTTTGACCCCCAGGTTTGCTGCCCTGCGGTGGCATTTGCAATGCCCCTTTGGTGTATGCTGTGTTGCCATCTCGGAGACATGAAGAGTTTAACTGTGAAAAGCACAAAGATGAGCACAGCCCAGAAAATCGGCGCTGCGGCTGCTGAAGGCACCCAAGTGAGTCTTTGGTGCGAGGGGAAGATAGAAAGCGAAAAGTGAGGCACAAGCAACACTGTTGGGAAGCAGAGCAGTCTCAAGATGAAGAAAGGCATTAATAATAAAAAAGAGGGATGAAACCAAAGCGCGTTTGAGATATCGTCTTAAATTAAGAAGCGGCTGGCACAGGAGGAAGTAATGGAAATCTGCCAGACTTTGTTGGCCAGGGATGCAGAGAAAGCAAAGGAGCAGTGGGAAAAGTGCACAACGCACCCAGATTATCAACTTGTTAAATCCCAAGAGGAATCTACTCATTAATTCTTTGGGCTCCCAGCCTTTTCCCCCCCAAATCACTGAGATTTTCAGAGGGTTTATACAAAAAAATATGTTTTCAGAGAGAGCAGCAGAACTCCTGTGGCCACTATCATGGAGAACCATGGGGCAAGAAAGAGCACAACAAAACCTTGAGCAGCAGAGACAAACTAGGGAGAAAAAAGCCAGAAGCAGGAAATACGGGATTCAGGAGAAGAGGGAAAGAGCCCAAGGTGAGACTGCCTTTCCAGGGCACCAAGAGCAAGGACACCTTCCTCCAGTTAGCAGGAGGCTGCATCTACCCTGCCAATCTGCAAATCTCCAGGCCGGCTGTGGCCATGGCTCACAAACCCTCACTCTGCAGTGGAAAAAACAACCTTCATGAGCACTCCCCAGAGAGGGGGAAAGCACTGAACCAGCTCATGTGCTGGAGAGATGCAAAAAGCAGCCGCCATCTCCTGTCAGACTCCAAGGAAGCGTGCCAGCGTCTGGGAAATCACGGTGCAGGGGCAAAGGTGCCACCACCGGGGTTTCAGGTGCCAGCAGACATGGCTTGTGCATCCCGGGAACTCGCACATCATGGGTGCTTTTTGGCTCTGTTTATATCTCACATCCAACTGGTAAGAGCAAACCTGTTTTTCAACCGTGTCCAATGCGAGTGGCATAAGGAAACGCAGGATAAGGCAACAATTACTGCAGGCACGGCTATGAATGGCTTGTGATCACAATTCTGATTGCTCGACGTGCTTCCCTCTCGGCGCTTTGTGAAGGATTTGTGGCTGCCCCGCTGATGGAGTCTGACAGGGAGGCACTGCTGCTTTGAAAAGAAAAAACAGAGTGTGAAAACCACACCATGGTCCCCTTGCACACAAATAAACACTTGGGCCATGGGCACCTCCAGCACAGGACAACGGATGCGCCGGGGAGCATGGTGGGCTTCAGAGGCCCCTGGGGCTGCTGCCACCCACGTCCCAGCTGCAGACTGAGCACCGTGGGGGAGAAACTGCTGGGAGCAGGAGCAAGGGGAGGCCCCAAATACCTTGCCTTGGTCACCTGTTGGACGGGCCAGGGCTCTTCTCTTCAGCCCTGGGGGTCTCATGGCCATGCCTGCTCGCAGGCACCCCTCCTGCTCCCGGACGAGCTTCTGCCGCACTCCCCCATGCCTCTGCAGGGTGGCCACCACCACGCGTCACAGCCGACACTCAGGGGGTTTCTCCTTCCCACGTCCCTGGGGAGTGGGTCTTCCCTTCCTAACTTTGTAGCCCCCTTGTTAGTGTGCCCTGGGAGCAGGCATGGGGTCTATCCCCTGGCCAAGAGCGGAAAACGTGGGCTCCAAGGCTTTTTTTTTGGCAGTTTTGCCAGCAGTTGTAACGTTTAGAAATGGTCTACACCTTCGCAGGGTTGTTCTGGGAAAACTATCAGGCCACAGCAAACAATGTGATCAAAGCTAGAGTCAAAAGCCCCGGCCAAAAGGCACCCACCACTGTGACACTCCAGGCAGTGTGATCCCAAAAGCAAATTCAGGTTCATTTCAAACACAGCAGCGATCACGCGAAGGAGAACCGCCGACAAGACGAGGGAATGGCAGAGGTACGGGAGGAATGAGGAAACTGTGGGGCACTTGGGGCTGCATAACTGGGCAAACAAACCAGGCTGCTTCAGGAAACAACTGTGTCCCAGCAAGAGAGAGCAGTCTTAAAGGAACTGGGTGGAGCAAGATATCTACTTTTATACTTGAGTTGTATCATGAGCACCCCAAAAAACCTAACACAATGTTCACAAAAGGAAATACCAAATGCATGAGAGGTGCCAAGGTCACCCAGTGACCCACATTAGCCCCTGCTCCCTTTTCTGATCAGCTGCACCAAAGTCCTTCCCTGTCCTCTGGCCCAACAGCTGCTCTTAAAAGCAGAAACTGGGTTCTTGGAAGAGGAAGAAAATGCACATTTTTCCCAATAACCCCATGTATTCAAGCTAATCAGTCAGAAGAGACAAGGGGCTAATTTTCATAGTTTTCATAATTGCAGGGGCAGCGAAAATAAAGCAAGCTAGACCTGACATATTCCTGGCCTGCAATTCTGGCTGGCACTGGAAAGGAGCCTGAGGCCAACAGATGAGAGCTAGGAAAATCAAGGCAAACTTTGCAGAGACGCAATCGGGGGGATGGCAATAGGTGTAGTCCCGTGCCAGCAGTGGGAAGGCGAGGGGAGGCTGCCTGGAGCGGGATGCTTCAGAGAGCAGGCGCTGCTGCGAACAGGACTCCGGCGTTAAAAGAGCTGATAGGCAGAAAAAGTCAGCAGGAGAGGAAACAATCTCATACGTGAACGGCGAGCGCTTGGGAAACATCAGGGCTGGAAGGAAAGCGGGCCAGCACCTGGCAGCAAAACTGCTCTGGCACCGACCGGAAGATAATGTCTCTATTAAAATGACGACGTGGCTAAGGGTAAGAGAAATGGAGGGGTGAAACCGGGCAAGGCTGGGGCAGCTGGGGCAGTTACGGGCGTCAGGACAAGTGCTTCACCCTTAGGGTGAAGGGCTGAGCTCAAAGACTTTGGAGCTAATCAGAGCTAATCGTGCTTCAGTTCGTTCCTGTGCGCACAGCAGGACAAACTTACTTCTCCCGCACGGGGTGCACGCGTGCACGCTCATGTGTGCGGACGGCGCGCGGTGCATGTGTGCACGGGCCTGCCTGGCTCCTTTTGCAGAGGTTTTACACTAGCTGGCAAGTGGCCAAGGCAGTGCTAGCCAACCTCTAGCGGGTTTTACCCTGCAATTGGTCTCATTTACTAATGGGTAACACATAAAACTGTAATTAACTAAAATAGAAGTCTTCCTGCATAATTTTGGTCAACGTCGTCACTTGGCAAGTTAATTAAATGCTGAATCCCCTAATGGCTGTCGTATTTTAGCAACATACCCGGCAAGCGTTAGCATCGCATTTGTGCATGAATCTTCTGTTCAGTGACTCGAAGGTCTGAGAGCCTCGGCTCTAGCCAAAAGCACCGGAGGCGGATGCTAACCGCCTCTCCCGACCCACGTGCGCTTAGCTCCGCCAAGCCACGTCAGTGCGCCCTGTAGCCTCCCCCATTAATCTGCTCCTGGGACGCCCCAGCCTTCCCCAGCGCAGCTCGTGGCCGTACAGCCCGCTGTATCGGTGCTTGTGTCCCGCCAGGGCACTCACCCCGCAGCCCCTTGCTGCAAACTCTCCAGCTACTGGCGGTTGCAGTGCAGTGGTCTCCCTCTCACTGCAAGCTGTCCCGCACAACACCATCTCCAGGACTTTGTCCAGTTCTCTGTGGTTCCACAGTATTACTTTGCACAATCAAAATGATGTATATTAAAATACTAGGACAAAACCTGTGCAAAATAAGATAAGCGTCCTGAGGTATAACTATCCTACCAGCCAGATCTCATCTCTCAGAATTAAATGCAGTGAATCTCACAGGAATATTTCATTTATTTGCTGACAAGTACTGTGCAGGGCTTATCACTGTGACAGATGGGTGACTGGAAAATATGGAAAACACTTCTGGTATCTGAATCAAGATCCAAATTAACAGCAAGAACCTCATAAAATCGCTTCTCAAACACTCATTTCGGAACGTCTCACAGCCTTGCTTGCAGGAAACCTCTTGTTTAGAAAGTGCCCTGGTAGCTAGATACCTTCTATCCACCCTCCCACAACAGAGATGGGGATATCTCATTTTATGAACCTCTTTCCCAAGCACTCACTACCCTTGTGTTAAGAAAACCACAGCTTTGGCCTGAAGCTGAATGGGTCTTAATGTAATTTTAAGTGAAACAGACTGACTCACGCTTTATCATTAAATGCCAGGACTGTCTTAAATCCATCTTAGGGCAATATCTCCCGTTGGCTTTTGTTTGGATAAGCAATATAATCGGTGCCTTCTGACCATCTTCATGTTTTTTCCCGCCCGACCCCCCAGACCTCCAAGGCTGACCCTCTGCCTTGTGCTGCTCCCTGGCAGGCACAGCAACAGTCTCCACTGCAGCTAACGGAGCTTCACTGATACACGTCAACTGACGATTTGGCCCCAAATCCCAGTTTTTTGCAGAAAACATAAGCAAAAGCTGGCAATACATCCAGAGAGGCTGTGTGCATGGAGCCTTTGAGTTAGAAGAAAAGGGTCAGCTCAGCATGCTGAAAACTCGTCCCGGAAACGCCTGCCTACATGATCTGGGACTGACACGTGATGGGGCTCATGGCTAAGCCACCCGCAATTCACTTTCCAGCACCACATATGAAATCCTTTCCTCCAGTCTGGTTGCAACACGCGAGCATCACGCTCGTCCTTGCTCACCCACCTTCTGCCCTCCCGTGTGAGCCACTGCCCACACGTATCTTTAACAACTGCTCCATCATGCTCCTAAAGCATGAAATCAGTTCTCGGGACAGTAATTGCCCAAACTGATCCTTTCCTCCTCCTCCTCTGGAAGAGTGATTGCCACATTTGTGCCTTCCTACACCTTCATTCCCCCTCCTCCTCCCCTGCGACGGGCGCTCTCCTAAGCCCCCATCAGTGGCCAAGCTTCAGAGGTTTCCCAAAGATGGAAACACCCAGGTGTCCGGAGCTGTTTGGCTTCAAGAGCTTTAGGGAGCATCTTTCCGCGCAGGCCAGGCTGCTCAGCGTCTGCCCGCAGTGCGCTTGCCACGAGTAATGACACCCCGACAGCCCGTGGGTCACCGTTCCACAGCCCAGCTCGTCTCGCAAAGACCTAATGAAAAGCTGGCGTGCCTGAGAGCCCGACCGCTTTTTTTCCCGGCCCTTTTCAGCTGATCTAATAAAAGCCACTATCTCTCCCTAGCAACCTCGCTCCTCCTGTGTCCTCAGATGAACACCGGTGTTAATTCATTTGGCTCCCTGGAAGCTGCTTCCTGAGCGCTGGCTAATGCTTTCGTCCCCCCAGTTTTAGCCCATTATCGCAGCTGAATTCTCGTGAGCCATTCCAGATAACGTCTCTGCAGTCTGAAGGTACCGCACACCTCTGCCAAATCCATCTGATCAGGCTTTTGTATTTTTAGCAGAAGACACCAACTGGACCGATCCATGCCAAGCGGACACTTCTTTGTGATGGTCTCAAACGGAGGAAAGGATGAATCAGTCAAACATATATCCTGGTCTAAATGAGAACATTCATAAAAGATATTTTTAACCTTAGGTATAGCTAGCAAATAGCCAAGGACCTTGTTTTACCTCTGTCTCAGGCCTTATCTCTCCTAAGTGGCTGAAGCAGCGATGAAGCAGTGATGTGATTTGAAATGACTGTAAGGAAATGCTCCGCTTCAGCGTAAACGCCAGACGTCAAGGGATGAGCAAACACGGGGAGAAGACTCTCCCGAGACCACCGGCTGTTGGGAGGATCCGTTTACAACAGCCACGAAGCAAAAGCAGCTTCATTTCGCTATTAACGTTTGCAGCTGTGCCGCTCATTTCAAACCTGGTGAATACTTGTGTTTGCACGTATCTCCATCTGCCCGGGGCAGGTGGGGATTTTGCGATAACTGATGCCAAGGTGCAGCCCCCCCCCGGCAGCTGGGGTGCCCTGAGACGGGTAACACGGCTGGCGCAGGGCACCCGGGGCACAGACACCAAACCGGCTGGGAAGGCCTCTTTGAGGACAAAGTGTCTCCCAGGGACCGTGAACGGCTCAAGGGAAGGTAGAAAAACGGCCATTATCCAACTGTCTAACTGCTGGCAACACTTCCACCACATGGAGAGGCTGGAACTGATGATTGCTAGCACAGAGATGTGTCTGGCTCTTGAAAAGAGCAACTTCAGCAGTCTTTCCCATCACTCTGTGAGCTTTCCCGGAGCCCTGCAGCATCATTGCACGCCGAGTTTCAAGGGCCCATCTCCGCTAATCAAGCTGATGAGCCATTTGGCCAGCAGTGCGTGGCAGCGAGCACACGGCAGAGAGCATCTTCCCTGCCTCCGTTAGCTGATGCCTTGCAGCCGGACCCTGCCTCCCGACCACCTATTCAGGCAAAGGGACGTGCTTTCCATCTGCTCAGACCCCGCAGCGGCGAGCTGGGCAGTGCTAACTCCCTCCTGCCTGCTGGCAGCGATGCCAGCTGCAGGGCAGAGCCGCCTCATGCACCAGGGCAAGGAGCTCAAGGCAAAAAGACTGCAAAAATTGCAGGCTGTACCAAACTGGAACAAGTTGTCCTAGGAGCAGAGCTAATGAAGCCTCATTTCCCGTGGGTTCGTGTCCTCCCTCCCCAACTACTTGCACAATTATTGTCGTAAACCATGCAAGGGTATTGAGCGCCTGCAGAGAGCATACCCCCGGCATCCGCGTGCTTTCCCTCGGTGGAGATGCAGATACAGGTCTCTCCGTTTTCATAAAACCTGTAGGAACTTCTTATCTTTGTGCTCTCCATGCATTTCATAAGTTTGGTTGAAACTGGTGGACTGGCTCAAACGTTATTTTGGGAACTGAGGGAGAGATGGATGGTGAAATCCCACAGATCTCATAACCAGGACGATGGAGGGAAAGCCATGCCGACCAGTCCAAACCCAGCCAAGCCCTGGAAAGGCTTGTGAAGAACCAGTGCTTTCAAATGCAAGGGGCCTGGTTTGATGGGGGATTTTGCCTCCTTCCAGCTTTCTCCATGGGCCCTCCAGCACGAGGGAAAGGAAGACATGGCAAGACATGCCTTTCCCCCATCCCTGCTGCCCTCGGGCAGGAGGCAGTGGGCCTTTGCCTTGGTCAGCTGGTTTTTAGAATTAGCCTGGAAGGAGGCACGGGGTGAAGATGGCCAGCGTATGCCACCACTGCGGCCTGGAAATCGAGCTGAAAGGGCTGGCTGCCTCCAAAGGAGCATCTGCTCCTGCCTCGCAGCCTGTGAGATGCCTCCAAGGGTGACCTGCAGCCGGAGGGCAGCCCCCCGCCAGCGCGGCCAGCCGTAATGTTGCGCCCATGGTGAACCCTCTCCTTGCCTCCAAATCCTTCCTCTCGGCTCCGGGGAAAACCCGCTCCATCATGGTGGTGGCCACTGTCCCGTGCCATTCAACAGCCTCCCAGGCTCGAGAGCGGCAAGTGCTCCTCACTCTGAAAGGGGGTCTGTGCTGCTGGCACGGGTGCTAACTTCAAAGCACCTCAACACAGAGCATTGCAAAAGCCTTTCCCGGGGGATCTAATCCCCCCTTCCTCCCCAGAGACACCGGGGCAGCTTTGAACTCCTTTCCCTCCGACTCCGTGAGCAGCCAGCGTCAGCCGTGAGTCACAGCGCACGGCGCGCGCCCGAGACACGCCATCCGCCGCGGACCCGAGTGCCGCGGATGGATGCACTGTTCTCTCGCCGGCTTCGCCAGAAAGCAATTACCAGGTCGTAAGAGGGAAAAAGCGGTTGACTAATGCTGCAGAGCCCTGATAAAACCCCCAAAGGCAGAGGCGTGGGACAGCCGTGCTCCCGGAGAAGAGCTGCGACCCTCTCTACTGCAGGCTGAACCGCAGCCCGCTGCGCCGGCAGCACGACGTGACCGGGGTGCGCGGGAACGGCCAGGGGAGACGGCAGCACCCCAGCTACCGGGCTTCCCAAGTGTCTTTCCTGGGAAAACAGGTCCACATCTCCGCACGGGTGCTGGCACAGGGCAGATGGGTGTAACTCTGGCCCTTGCCTGGGGGTGATGCACTCGGTGGTCTCCGCCGCCCTGAGCTCAAGCTGGGACTCCACGTAACCTCCTGGTCTGCAGGAACATGTATAACCCACCGACCGACACGGCAGCATGTGCCGGGGTACCAGCGCCGGCTGTAATGACAACCGGAGCTGCCGGGGAGGGGAGGCAACTGCCAGCGAAGTAGCTGGTTACTGGCTGTGCCCTGTAGCCAGGTCCCCGCTCTGCCCTCCTCCTTCCACAGCCTCCTGACACGGGAGACCTGATTTCTAACCTGTATTTGCTGCCCACGGTGCTCCCCGGTGCCCTCCGCGCTCGGCGCGTGCCCACAGACACGGCTCCCCGGGAGCGGGCGCAGGGGCCGAGCTGGGCCCCATGCTCAGCGGCAGCACGCGTGCGCGGGAGCCGGGCGAGCCAGAAGCGGCAGATGCTGTGCAAAACGTTTGCTGCTCGTTTCGAAAGGGGGAAAAATAAAGAGGAAAAAAAAATCCAAGCTCCCCAGCACACCTAAAGAGACGCCCGTGGGTGTTTTGGGGTGATGCCAAACGTCTCTGGCACGGACGGCGCAGACACAGCCGAGCGGTTTATCACCGAGATGCTCCGCAGCGCGGGAGACGCGTGCAGCAGTCGCGAGGCCGCGCAGGGAGTCGGAGAGGAGGCGCAGCGCCCGGCCGGGTGCCCGCACACGTGTTCGCCCAGCGCGTGGCTGTGCGGCCACAGCACCGCAAGCCCTGGCGGGGAGCGGCGGCTCGCGCGCGATGGCTCCGCTCGTGCCTTTTTTTCCCTCTAATACTGCCATCAAAACGCCACTCCAGCTGGACGTGGAGCTGCGTGCAATCGGGCCAGAAAGCGTCGGCAGCCCGCGACAGCCCTGAAGCCCCCTCCCCGTCCTCGGCACTGCTGCCTCCACTCTCCGGCGGTGGGGCACTGTGGCAGTGCCAGCAGCAGCCAGGAGCTGCAGGGACAGTGACAGCGATGCGAGGTAAACGGAGCTGACAGCAGCACCGACACGGAGACAGGGATGCCGGGGACAGCAGAGACAGCTTGCCTAAAACTGAACCTGAACCTGGCGCCACTCGTGCAAAGCATCAGCTTGCAGCCAGCGCAGTGAATTGCTCCACGACTACCTGCAAGCGGCCGCCGTTTGTATTTGCGAACTGCATTTATGTATTTGCTAAATGCATTTATAAGGGAGCTGCTTCTGAAGTTTATATATACCTACATATATATATATATATCCGCCATTCAATCTAATAGGTTGTGTTTCTAGAGCCCGACTGGCTGACTGCCGAACACGTCTGCAGGGCGGGGGAGTGAGAAACGCTGGCGAATTCCCAGGAGAAGCCACTGTTTATCCTCCCTTCTGCCTGCCGGCAGAATGTCGCATCTAATCTTACCGCGAAGCCCCCAAGTTTGTGCACTTTCCAACACTTGCGCAGGGAAAGGCAGTTTTCACGCGGGCTTCGGATTATCTGCCCCTGCTCAGCCTCTGTATTTTTACGTATTTAGATTCCTCAAAACGATTACTCCTATTTGAGACCAAAAAGCGCACCAGACTGTTGCAGCCGTTTGGAGTTAAGCCCCCAAAATTACACGTACTTTTAAGCTCAAATAACTTGAAGCCAGACAAATTGATTATTCTCCCTTTCTTCCTGGTATTCTTTATCTTTTAAAAAAACTCTCTCTAATGTCTTCCTTTCTTTGCTCTTTCCTAAGGG
Source organism: Dromaius novaehollandiae (assembly GCF_036370855.1). Classification (NCBI taxonomy): domain Eukaryota; kingdom Metazoa; phylum Chordata; class Aves; order Casuariiformes; family Dromaiidae; genus Dromaius; species Dromaius novaehollandiae. The sequence continues at coordinate 1,497,872 of NC_088109.1, forward strand.
TCCGTTCAATTCAGGGAAGGTCCGGGCTCAGCCGAAGCACGCCGCAGAGGCGGTACTCCGAAAGCCCCGGGGACAAACCTGTCACGTCGCATTTCCCTACGGACAGTGCCGAGCCCCAGGAGAGCCTGGCCGGCATGCTCCAAGGAGGGGACCCGAGGCACAAACGCTTTCCCAGCTCGGTCAGTCGCTAAATTATCTAAATGTATACTTGAATGCTGCATGAACGCTGGAAAAACTCAGTTTCAGGGATAGGAAGAGACTTGCTCTCCTCCTGATCTCTAATGCGAAACATCTGGCTAGAGAGCTTGTTCTTAAGCTTTTCCCAAGCACAGCCTTGCTGCACAAAAGCCCCACATTGCAAGTTGTAGCCTAAGTGCAGAATTTGCCGGGAAGCTCTAGAAAAGGAAGACAGGCTGCCCTATTTTCCAGCTGTATTTTTTTGTCCAATGAATGGTGCATTCGCGAACGTAATAACATAAAACTTCGGGCTCCTTTGACCTTCTGAACCGAAAGGAAATAACCGGACCACACATTCCCCCAAAGGAGTTTATTCAGCTGCCAACTGGTTGACACTAATCGACTTCATTAACATGAACGGGGCAAGTATTAGAGCAAGCATGGATCCCAGATTAGCCTTGCTGAAAACCACTACGGTTATTTCAATCCATTGCTAAATACAGCAGTTGAGTATGCGAGAGAGTGATACGTCCCCCAGCATCAGCCTCTTCTTATCTATTCCTGTCGCCAGGCTCAGGCTGATGGAGCTGATAGTCTCCACTCGGCTCTATTTTGGATACATGCGATGTATCAGCGGCCTTCGCACCGCAGTAAGGTGATTAAAAGCAGCACTGGGGAGCCCAGGGCAATCTCGCTGCCTGGCAATCGTACCTTGCTGGCGTGAGCTCTGCTGCAGCAGAGCCGCTTTCCCTCTCCTGTCTGCTCTGCTCCAGCCCTCTTCTTTCCTTGCAGCGTTTCCAAAACAACGTGGGACCTCTTCCCGTCAGCAGGAGCTGGAGGGAGAGGGAAGATGGAAGAAAGCCCACGGGACCGCTGAGCCCTGAGGTTGCCCGCAAGGCCGTAGTGGCCAGCTTGCAAAGCGGGGAGGAGAAGCGAGAGGTAACTGTAGCTCTGGGTGTCCGTGCCCAGGGCAGCCAGGAGGGGCGGGGAGGCTCCTGCTCACCCCTCTCCCAGGGGCAGTTGCTTCTGGAGCAGAAGCAACGGCCTTCTCCCTACCACAAGGCTCCTTTGAGCCCCATGGAAAGGAGAACGCGGAGCTTGGAATTATTATTCCAAGTGATTCTCTGCTCGCACGCTGGGAACGGAGGTAAAACCAAGGTGTGAAAGGGGAAACGACAGCCCTATTCTGCAGAGCGGAGCTGACCAGATTCCCAGGGAATGTTATCCCAGACTATGGAAATGAATGATATCTACGCTGATTTTAGATAGGAAGAGGAGAAAACCACAACCCGCAGCTCTCTTGGGCTGGTGAGGATGCCACGTAGGACTTCCATGACTCGGTACACTTCTGCCAGGTCTGTGCTGATGCTCTTGTGCTGCTGCTGGTCCCTTCACCCAAATTTGCTCCTCCGCACAGACCCCTGTCTAGCAGCACAGAAGTACCAGCAGCTAAGAGGGAGGTAACTGTGCAGGAGGACATCACTGCAGGTGAAGTTAGAAACCGTGGCCTTTAAGTCCTGCTTCTTTTCCTGAGGCACAAGATCAAATTCAGGTGGTATCTCTACACTCACAGCCGTACTGTGCTGCAAGCTTTGATTCCCTGGATCTGCTGCAGCCTCCTGCCTCGGCTCCAGGCGTGCGTAAGCTCGGATCACGCAGCTCTGCTCCACGCAAGGCCCCGTAGCAAGTGCCGAAGGCTGCGTTGCGCAGTGGCCAGCTACTGCAGAGCGAGTCCTTGGCTGAAAAAGTGAGGAATTTTAAGTGTGTTGCATCCTCCACAGTCATTTACGCTGCTGCAGACTGACTGTAGGCATCAGTCCAAAGCGAGACGGCAGCGGCTCTGCTCCGCTTTGCCCCAGTGCGCGTGGAGCGTGGCCCTGCCTCCAGCCCCCACCGCCGAGGCTGCCCGGAGGCACCCTAGGGACTGGTTTGGCATCGTCCTTGCGCCCAGGGTGGGAGGAATCAGGGAGCCCAGCTACACCTGGAGCGTCTCCTGGGACTGCCCGGCGCTCAGCCATCCCTCACGGAGCCCTTTCGTGGCCGCCTGTACGTGCTTGCTCTTGCAGAAACCTCACTGCAGGACGTCCTCTTTCCTTCTTGCCCTTCTCTGTCCCCTTCTGTGTCTCTTTTGTTGACTTACGCCACATTTAATATGGCTTCACATCCATCTTTTTCCCCAGTGTTCCCCCCATGGTCCAACACTCACAGCGGCAGCCACGCTGGATCACAGCGACTGCCAATCTCAGGCCAAACACACCAGCCTACTCTCAGCAAACGCCAGCCAGCTACTTGAGTTAAAATCCTTCCTTCCCCGACTACTGGCCATAATCGGGATACGCGAGCCACCCTCCCCTGCAGAGCCTGCGCGTCCTTGTGGATCCAGACAGTGGGGCAGCAAAATAACATCCGACATGTTAGCAACCTCCCGGCCCCTAAATTCAATATCCTGCAGCAGCTAGTGAAGGACTACGCCAGCTGAAACTCTGTGATGAGTAACAGCGATGTTGCCATTCACTTTCCTTCAAGGGATAACTGTACTCTGGCCAAGTCCAGCTTATTTGACTAAAGTTTCGGAGGGCAACTTTAGCGAGGGACAAGCCTGGTCAACGCATCTACGTTTGGGAGAAAGCTGAAAGCCTGTAAAGCCTTCTGTGCCCCGCAGTTTAAGGGTATCACTATCACTATTTACTGCACCAAAATTAGAGCAAAAGCCCGTCAACGCTTTCATTTTATTAGTGGGGGTGACGTTAGATTCTGTGAATGCAAGCGCTTAGATTATTTTCTCCATGTTGTTATTTCACTTTTGGGCCCAAAAAATTCCACTGAGCCTGGGAACAAGCTTTCACTGAAATGACAGAATCAAATGCCAAAAAGGGCCATTTTGATAAACTACTTCGATCTTCAGGAAAGGACCCCAAGAATGAGTGCCCCCCCTCGACTCCTGCATCAAGCTAAAGCATGCACCGCTGAGAAGCTTTCAGCAGAGAGGCCCAAACTCTGCAAGCATCTCAGCATCCAGCACTGATCTGTGCTATGTTCTGACCCCAAAGTTGGTAAAACAACAATTTTGGGTCCTTCTTCCACCGTCACTATAAAAGAAAGACCACGCTGTAGTCTCTTCTAATGATTAATTACCCTCTATAATCAATTTGCACCTTATTCCCAAGGCAAAACTCTCCTGACTTAGTGCTCTAGACCTGAACATCGGGGATGCTGCGTTGCCAAACGCCTGCCCGCGCAGGCAGCTGGTTTGCGTAATAAATAATTTGCAGGCCCGCTGCTTTCGCTAGCGATGCGATTTTCTCCGCGATGGTCTGGCACCGCTCACGAACCCAAAGTGAAGCTCTGCTACGCAGCTCAGCCGCGATGTTTTGCAGAGCTGTTTTATGGCGCCCACAAAACCAGGCGCACGATCCCACGCGCTTAAAACCTGCGAAAGAAGCGTTCCCCCCATCCAGCGACTTAAACCCATGAGATTTTGAACTAATAGATTATTTTATATTTGCCATTGAATTTTTCATGTTTTAGCACTCGTGCTTTATATGTTTAAAAACAAAACTGCGCAGAGTTTCGAGGCAGCTTTCCTCTCCACGAAGCAAACCAGACAGCTTTGGTTCCTTGCTGGAGACGAGTCACCTATTTTTGCAGAGAGGTTTGGGCAGTGGCACGGCCCCCAAGCGTCTTGCCCATGGGGTGACATGGATGTAGCATGCTCTTCTCTTTGACCACCATCCTGTAGCCCATGCTTTGCAACGCGACAAGCCAAACGCCCCCGGAGCTTGCTTATATTCTCTGCCCCCTACCCAGTTCCCAAAATTAGTACAGCTGCTTGGTGACAGGAAGAACCCGTCTGTATTTTCTCAGCTAAAAATCTTTTCAAAGCACAAGAATGTTTCCAAGTTAGAGGATTTAAACTGTTTTGCAATCAAGCAAGCATATTTTCAAATGAGCACAATTCCAAGTGTCTATGTGGGCTGTGTGAAGGGGCTTCTAAAAAAGGGTTCACAGCTGTCCAAAATTTTGAAACTGGTGCTTTTGGAGAATATATATAGATATCTCTCCCCACTCAACATATTTCCTTCCAGTTCATTAGGGAAAAAAAAAAAAAAAAAAAAAAAAAAAAAGCAGTAGCATATTCAGGAGAGCGCTTTGATGCTTTTGGCTTGTCTAAAAGCCATGGGATAGATTCCCAAGGCTGTGGGTAAGCATCCATCTCACTGGAAATGGCCTATTTAACTGCAGTGTCACTGCTATGCCTCCGCAATAACATGTACACTGAACAATAAAAACAGCTGTGGAAGCAATAACATCTGTGCCAAATGAGTGAGATGGGGCTGCTCTGGGAAAAACGCATGTTTTGGTGCTCCTCCACCCTGCAATTCCAGCGTGAGGCTGCAACATTAACTCCACTCTGGGGCTGATGCCCAGGAGAGCCAGTAAAGGGCAGGAGAGAGAAGCCCTGGGCAGCCGGTTGAACAGGTCACCTTTCCTCTGTTTGCCTTTTTCGTTCGTACTTAGTTCTCCATGGTCTCCATCAGGCTGCGGGACAAGCCGATTAGTCTGAGCAGTTCCCAGAGACGCAGGAGCAGGGCTGAGCTTGTGTAGCAGGTAGCACCAAGCAGACACCAAGTCTTGCTGGATGTAGCAAGAGACACAAATGCTGGAGCTAAGAAACACCAGCTTTTCCTTGCTTAGAGTCTTGCCAGAGCTGCTCACAGGAGCTCTGGATGCTTTAGGACAGCCCTGCACTGTGGGCTGCACTGGACCACACTCCTCTGGGCTAAGGAATGCCTTCAGGGAAGCTCAACGCTTTGGCCTACCGCAAGTTCCTGTCTCCCCTATGCCTGTTTAAAGGGAAACATATAATTTCTGAGGTTACTTTGAGACGCCCTTTGAGCAAAGCCCAACTCTAAGAGACTGAATGAGGTCTCCCTCACACTGCCGCGGAGATAAGGAGACACAAACGTTAACTGCATTAGAAATGGGGAGCAGAGACGCCATCTCCCATCTCAGCTGAAGATGGCAGAGATAAACGTAAACAGGTTGGCTCAGAGACCACACGGAGATGAGACTCTCCTTAAGCGAGACACGGGACATTTTCCTTGCTGTCCCACCCTCCCTTACTGACAGCACTTCCTCTGCTGCAGAAAAAACACTTGTGATAAAATTAAACCATTGCTCCCTGCGTCCGTATGTGAAAAAGGGAATCAACAAAGTTGTTGGGACCAGAACTAGTTTTGGGACCAGATGTGACCGCGAGGAACGTCCCTCCTCAGGCAGACCGAACAAGTTCACGCAGTGATTTCTGCGCCACCTCATCACTTCGGCCTCAGCGCTTTAGTTCAGATAAAACATAGCCGCCTTTTCACATTTTCATATAATGCAAAATTACCCATCACTGGGTAGCTGTTCTGGTACTCACTCAGCCTCATTGTTTTTTCCAATCTGAATGTTTCTTTCATTTTTTCTGGGCATTGACTATCATTCTGCATTCTTCTGATACGTTAACACCTTGACCATTACCAGCCATCCCTTTCTGCTGTAAAGGCAGGTAGATAAAGCAGCCTCTCACTTTGGATGGACTGAATAGATTGAACATCTTCACAAAAAAGTGGGAGAAATTATATAAGTTTTGAAAGCAAAAATGAAATAGGTTTGGTCAAAGTGCAATGCCAGCGCTGTCTAGGGACTTCTCTAGCATGTCTCTTGCTCCCAGGAGTTTAACTTGGTAGTATAAAACTTCCGCAATAGGCACCTGAACATGCTCTTGAGGGAGAAAATGCATGAGCGTAGCTCTGCACAGTCAAGAAAAGTGAAAACCAAAAAACAAAGTGCCACAAAAGAGTAAGAAAAATAGGGGATACATGTGAGGAAGTCTCAGATACTGAAAATGCACTTTTTTTGCCCCACCCGCTTCACTGAGCCTTACAATCTTTCTTTTTCATCTTCAAGAAAGAACCAAATTAACTACTAGTTCAGTTCCAAGAGACTGAATCCAAATGGATGAAGAATTAAGAAGATTTTCTGTTCCCAATAAAATACTGCCAACAGCATTAAGCAAGAAGAGGGTTTTGTCTGTTTTTCAAAGATTAGCTGTGGCTGTCCCAAGGAAGACAAGTTTGTATTTTCCTGTTTTTCTAATGTGATGTTTATAAAGCTGTCTGGACCACTGATGAAATCAGTGAAGTCTCTGCTGGGAAGGAGGGCACCAGAGGATCTCCCAAACGTCCCATGTACAATGTGCTCTGCCTTGCAAGGGCTTTTACAGAGCTGGCAGCTGGTGGTGGCCACGCTCTGCCAGAAGAGCAGCAAGGGGAGCTCAACGGATCCAACAGGGGCAATGCGGCTCATGGCAGACGGCCGGTGGATGAAAAGTTATCATAGTCAGAAACTTAAAAAGCTAAAGGTTGAAGAGATGACAAATGTCAAAATACAAACCCCAACTGATTTGCCAGTACAAAAAATATCCTGTGAAATCATATGGGATGCAGCTTGGAGTGTCACAGACATGGGATTAGGCAAGATCTCATCGATGAAGTCAGAAGCCCTCAGCTGGCTGAACAAGTGCTCCATGGGGACTTACCATGACTCCTTTGGGCAATGGAGACAGAGAGATGCACCAAATGAATCTTGTTATGGTGAAGGAACTAAACTTTAAGCAACTGGGCAAGTACCAAATGCACCCCACTTCGTAAGCCATCACATGCCCTTACCTGCTCAGCCATTGTCCTTTCTCTGGGACGTCTAACAGCAAATACTTGAAGTCTTAGAGTTAAGTCAAATAGCAGCACCAGGCCTCTGCAGCCAGGGTGATCTCCGGCTTAACTAGGAGTGGGTAAGGACCTGACCCCGCTTGCTGGAACTCTTATAGACCAGGCTGTGAAGACCATCCTTTAACCATGCAGAAGTAAGAGGGATGTGGCGACTATCTTCTACCCTGTCCGTACCCTCCATCTGCTTTCACACACACACACACAGAGAGTTGGTGGCCACTGCATGCACCTTAACGCCCCAACTCCCTTCCCCGAGGGCCCCCACTGCTGCATCGGTACCGCTGCGGAGGTGCTCTTTGAGAAACCATATCTCCTCATCAAGCCCCCAAGGTAAAAATCACGATGCAGTTTGGCACCCGGCACTAAAATCCAACAGCACAGGAGGCAGAAGTCTATTTTTCCCCATCGATAAAGAAGTAATATATTGTTCATTTTTGTTGGAATCGATCTGGTCATGCATTGTAATTTACTCTGCGATGTAGTACTCCTTAACCAGATTTATCAGCCTGCCAGGCAGGCTTATCTTTAACAGTCCACATTATCAGGATGTATTTCTCAGCCAAGGTTAACAGCAGCAGAGGAACCTCTGAACAATGTCTGCATAACAATAATTCTGCACTAACACCCAGGAGACATGCCATATGTTGGATCTACTGGAGACCATACCCCCGTGGCCACCACCTTGAACTACCATGCATCATACTCCCTTTAGCACACTGGCCCAGCAGAAATGCAAAATGTGTCTCCTGGTCACATTGCTGTTTCATGCACATATCATCACATGTATGTTTGATGAAATAACTACATCTCTTCAGATACCATTTGAGCCTGTATGTAGAAGATTTCAAGTTTGCAGCAAAATAACACTTGCATATAGAAACTGCACAAAACTCTGCAGAAAAGGAATAAAACATTCTTTGTGTTTTTCCAGTAAGAAAGAAAAAAAAATCCCCCAAAAGCTAAGTTTATCAGAAAAGTCTTATTTAATCAAAACCTTGGTTTTTTCATTGACACTAGTGTTGACTAAAATATCCTGCCATCCAAGCTGTAATTTTCTGCATCTGATAAAAGCAGATTCAAGCTGATTGCTCTCTCAAATTGCAAAGAGCCACAAATGTCTCAGGCAGCAGCCACTCACTTGCAAATCAGAAGAAAATAAGCCTCTTCAACAACTTCTCTTCCAGAACCATGTTCTCCTTTTGTTGAAGGACCAGCGAGCAGGAGGTCACCTGCAGGCTTCCCTGGCTATTTAGCACAGGGGCCCAGGTCCCTCGGAGGTATCCCCTGAACGACTCCAAGGATTTCCAGACTGAGCCACCAGCACTGTCACAGAGACACTTGGAGCATGGTTCGCAGGGATCCTGGTGACTGTGGCAGACAACCCGCACCCACCGGTACGCACCTCTCCAACTCAGTGTTGGTGGATGTCCCAAAGGCAGGTCCTCAGCAGCACATATCTCACGAGTAACCTGTTACGCCCACTGATTTTAGCCTTTTTCCTTCCTCTCTCACTTTATTATGTTCTGGTTCTATCTCCACATTCTTATTTAGCCCCTGCCAGGATTTCTTTCTGAAATACATGTATTCCTAGAAATCTGGAAGCTTTAATTTCTGTGAGCAAAGTTTTTTGACCCTAATAAATGACTGCTGTTTCAAAAAAGCCCTTATATCCCATTCCAAGCTGCAAGACTGCAAGCCCTGATTTCAGCAGCAGAAATATTTTAATTAAACAAACTACCTTTACAGAATAAATCAAATAAGCTTGAAAAATTAACTCTCATAATCTTCCATGCTTCTGTACAGATCAATAATCTATTAAAGAAAAGGGCTCAGAAACATTCTAGAAGCACAGATTTAGAACAAAGACAGATGAGCTGTTTTCCTTCCCAAATTATAGACATCAGCATCTTTCCACGCCCATGCCTTGCATACCCTCGATCATCTTGCCTGCTATCCATGGCAAAAGCTTGAGCAGCAGAGTCAGCAGGCAACAGGGCTGGAGAGCCCCCGGCACCATTGGAAAGAGCAGCTCCAACTTGCCCGGGTCTAGCTCCCCAGACCATGGCTTCCTGTAGCTAGACTTCGGATTGAAAAATTCAAAATTTTCTGGCCAACTGGAAGTGTAAAGACAAGTCTAACTACTGCCGCTGTTGCTCGGCTCCTTCGTCAGAGCAGCCAATGCCTTGACAAGTTCTTGCAAGTCCCTGTATCTCCCCACAAGTTCAGCTACTGGTGGCTTCTGCAGCCCTTCATTTTTACCTCTTCTCCAACAGAATCGGTGTTACTATTTTTGCAAATATCGGCAAAAAATAATCTTCTACTTCATGTTGCGCTCCAGTGAAAGCGGCAGATTCTCATCATGCCCCAACCCTGTGTTAACAGGGTACACAAAGCTGGGGATTTGGGTAGATGGAAGCGAAACAACATTCCCATCACTGGTGGTTTGTACTTGTCCAAACAGCCATAAAGGTGAAGCTGAGCTGCTTTACATCACCATCATTTTGGTTAAGTATATCTAACCATCACCCAGAAACAGTTCCTTTCAGAATGAAATCTGAAATGCTCCTGTGTATTCCTTGTTCCTCCATCTCAGGATGCTGTCACAGGTGTTCAGGGCACCTAAGGACGACTCCGCTCCCTGGCCCTGGGGTATTTGTGGTACAGCTCCGGCAGATCCCACCAGCAATGGTGAACATTGAAGGACGCTGCCAATCTAGTGAGAGAGCTTTAGCAGCGAGTTTTGTACGTACTGAGAGGAAAAGACTGGGAAAGTCATCTCCAGCCAAGGCCAGCAAAGGAGGAGAACGGCCATTCACCGCAATTCCCAGGACCGACAGAGGCACCCTGACTTGGGACCAAGTCACATGGCTTAATAAGCTGCCATCACATCCGCTGCGTGACAGCAACCAGCTACCGCACTGCAATAGTGCAAGATAGCGAACAGCCTGCCGCGAAGCTTCATCAGCTCGCGTTTGCCATGGGCTGGGAACACACACTGAGGCCGCCACCATCCCCCCCGCTGCTTTGCGGTGATTTGATTGCGACTGTGACCCAGGCGAGTTCCCTAATCCCATCTCGTGCTTTGGCCCTGCTCCTGCCAGGCTGCCCAAGTGAGTCAGCGCGCTCCGACTTAGGCAACTGCAAAGGCGCAAGCACAAACCCTGGTGTTTGCTGCCTGCCCCCCAGCATCACCGAGTCGCTTTGCACCCAGGAGGCAGAAACGGGACACTTTCCTGGCGCCAGGGTTGAAGAGGATGGTTGAAGGAAGATTCCTCCGAAGAAGTCTGTGCGCAGAGTCCCTGTAGAAAGCCAATCTTTCTGAGAGCAGCTGGAGGGGGCACTTCAGTCTCCATTTGGAGGACATGAGGGTCAGACTAAGACGCGTGCTGTCCTCACGCTGCCGACTGCCCGTGCTGAGCCCCGGTATGAGACGGGCAGAGCTGCCGGGCTCCTCTGCGGGCGATCGCCTGCGATCCTTCGCGACGATGCAGCCATCTGGCTGCAGTCTCAGCTCTTTCGCGGATCCTAGCAGGGAGTTAGCACAGGCCAGCTTGACCCAGAGCTATGCTCTTATGGACAAAAGTGACAGCCACTAGTCGTTTTAGACTCCCCATCCCGCCAGGGGAAGGGTGCCCAGGAGCTGACCTCCACTGCATCCCTCTTTCCCAGGCTGGCGACGGGACCCAGCCGAAGCGGCAGCAGGGCACACGGACGTCACCTTGCTGCAGTGCCTGCAGCTGCTGCTTACAACAGGATTTAACGCGGTGCTTTCAAAGCTGCTTTCCCTACGCCTGGAGAGGTCTTCGCACGAGACAGCCTGATCACACCATTTTGTCATTCACCATCGTGCTGGTCCCTACCGTGTTTCTTCCTGGCCCTCCCCACTTCAGCTCCCCTCGAAGACACAGCCCCCTTCCTGCCCTTGCCTCAGTGCCACACCAAGCATCTCGGCAGCAACCGCGGGCTTCGGCGATGCTTTCTGCAGCAGGTTGATCCTCCTTTTTTCCCCTCCACTATGGCAGTAGGCCTAAATTAACTTTATCCCTGTTTAAGTAATTTGGAAACAACCCAAGTATCGACAGTTATTTCTTTCAGTGGAAACAAGAAACTATCTAGCCTACAGCTAGTTTTACTGCCAGTACACAGGGAAAGAAAACCAGGATCTTGGGCCGACACATAGCCAAGCACTGCATTTCTATTCTGAGCTCTACAGGGAACTGCGTCTTCTCATTCCTTTGAGGCTAGAGGCAAGTTTTGCTGCAGGAAATGCAAGGCTGCTTCAGCTGCTTTTTGAGCACATGTGTAGTGAGTGATTTCCAGAATTTGTTCAAGTCTCAGGCACTTTTCCCCAAGATAAGGCCAGGTCCTTGAAGGAGGACATGGCACAGAAAGGTTTCCCTACCAATTCCAAGAAATGCAGGTGCTCTTTCTCTCTCAAACCCTCTTGCCCAGGAGACACCCAGATCCATGCTAACGACCCAAGAGGGGGCCCACAAACCTTCACTTAGGTGTCACAGAGTTGGGATCTAAGCCAGACCAGCCTGAACGTCGATCCCCACCTTCTCTGTCACCGTCACCATGATGAGACTGCCCACCTGGTACTCTGCTCTCAACTCCCCAGGATGGAGCAAAGCAGAGACACGTAGCAGGCTGCGTGTGATGCGATGATAAAGAAATAAAGACGCTAAGCAGGGAGAAAGATCTCACGTCCCCTCCTCTGACAATTCTTCCCGCATTATCTCCTGCTACAGCCTAGCAAATACAACAGCACAAACAGTGGCAATATTAGTTCTGGGAACATGACCGCTGAGCAGCACCGCTCAGACCTATCTGCTGCACTGTTTGGGTTGAAACCAGGAGAGGTTTCCTCTGCACGCTCTGCAGAGAAGACACTTGCTGTTGGACCCACCTTTTGCTGTCCAGGGGTGCTGCAGCAAGACACAGCAAGGGCTTTACACAGCTGACCTCTGCACTGCCCTTGCTGGTGGGCCTCTCCGAGCTCGGGGTGCTGGAGGCACTGATCAGGGCCTTCCTGAGCGGCATCCGAGCAGGCGCTGTTTGAAAGCAGTGTTTCCCTGGGCTCCCGCAGGAGGACCACCGATGCGACACCACCACCGCTTGCTCAGGCGCTTCGGGATGCAAAGGCCACATGTGTCTGGCGGCACAAACCTGCAGTGCCACGGTCTCAGGCCGCTCTCACCAGCAACCTCTGTGCCTCTCTCCTTCCTCCCGGGCTCAACTTTTGAGGCAGGTTTGCCCTGCAATTGCATGTCAAGTGTTTTACCAGGCAGTGTCTCCTCTCTTCTGGTCACAGCCCACGCTGCACCAGCAGAAGCAACAGGGACTGAGCCAGCGAACACACGTGTGGGACAATGTCAGCCAGAAATGGGCTTTTTCAGTCGCAAGTGCAAATGAAAAGATGCAGAAAGAATGAAGCTAAGAAGCCAGAACAAAATGAAATGGTGAAATCCCAATAAAATGGCTGCTGATATATACTTTTTTTTTTTAAATTACATGAATATTTGCCCAGTTTAACAGGCTTCTATCAAGGCCTTTACTTCCCCAATTACCCTTTTTTCCAAAGAAAGACGCATGCATGTAGAAGCTCATGGTCCCCTGAAGCCACAGGAGAAACCACATCATCTGAATCCTTTAAGTAATTTTACAAACTGCACTTCAAAAGCAGTTTGGTCCACCAGAAGCCTGCCCCTCTGAAGACTGGGAACTCTCCTCTGACTTCCAGCTTCAAGAAAAACTTAAAAAGCCTGCCCACCTCTAATACGCCCTTCTTTTCCCATGTACTATTTGCTCTCAGCAAACAGATGACTGTTGGTCATACTTAAGAGTTTCAAGTAAATCAGGAAATTATATAAAGATGGGAATTTCACAGTTACTTCGTGAACACCGAGTCCTTTCGGTGTACAGCATGTGTTAATTCCAAGGGTGGCACTTTGCTGACAGATAGCAGGATCTGCTTGTATCACAGCCCACTCGCCCGAGCCTTCAAAAGCAAAGGAACGCTGGACCCACCACATCCCAGAGCTGCTGTAAGGTGATCTACTGGCTCCGGGGTTTGTAGTCAGCCCTGTCTAGGACAGGGCTGGATGGAGGCACCAAGGCAAGGTGCGCCGGAGAGAAGCTCATGCAGTGTCTGCCCAACCATGGGCACCACTGGGACCCCAGTGCTACAGCGCGTATTACCTTCTGCCATCACGCAACACCGTCACGCGGGACTCTGTCCCTCCCACACTGGACCCCAAAGCTACCAAGGCCATAGGCAAGAAGCACAGCACAGGTCCTATCCTTACCCCCCATTCATGCTATCAAGGGTCCTTCCCAATCCACTGCTGAATTTCTTTGCCAAACTGGGTCTTCTGTGAGAATATTTGTCCTCTGATTTTGTTCTCCAAAATCCCTTCAAATCAATGCTTCTCTGCTTTCAATAGGCTTGGGATCAGGTGTTCTTTGTGCTCCAAATGTACAATTAAAAATATCCTAACAAAAAAAAAAAACCCAAACTGTCACAAAAGCCACAGAGGCTCAAATATGCTGCATATTAAAGCCCTCCTCTCTACGGAAAAGAAAGCAAGCATTTAAAATCTGAAATGAAGCCCAGCGGCAAAAGAATTTAAAGCTAAAGAAGATAACCAATCTCATGGCCATTTACAGCCATTCTCACGGCTTTGTCATATCCCGTATGAAATCGCTACGGAAGATGGTTGTGCGCGAGCACCGCGCTCCCTCGCGCTGTTGCAGGCTTGAGCCCCCCAGCTGCCGCAGCCCCAGCCCAGACCCTGTGCACGTCCCTCTTGAGCAGATAGGCAGATCTCCGTTTCTCCCAGCTCTCAAAGCAGCAACAGTTTGAATTTCTTGGCTTGCTGTGGGGCTTCTCCTGCTGTTCCCCTCCCTATCTGATCACTACTTTATATAGTTTTCAATAACATTACCCTTTCCTTGATTTTGTACCAGACTTTGATTGCACACTCCATAAATATGACCAGTGTTACAGATCAGAGACTGGCTGCTAATTATCATCCCCTTCATAACACAAATAGCAGCAGAAATCTAGTTATGGCAAGGGAAAACGCAAAGCATTCAAAGATACCACCTGAAGATCCCAAAGCAGATTTATAATGAGAAACACAATAGCCCTCCTATGGCTCACAAAGATGTCCAAGTTTCTCCAAAATCCCTCCTCCAGCTTCCAGTGTTTTGTTCTACTCTTTGCTTCAAGTAACTCAGTGCAATGGGTTCTGCAGGCTGCCTGTGCAAAACGTCATGCCTTTTCCCCACTTTTAACTTTGTTGACTTTCTTCTTGATGCTGTGAGAAATGCAACAGCTAACGCGTGACCAAACTCTTCCCTACCACTTCTGCTGAGCACTGAGTGACACCCATCACGTCCCAGGTATTTAATGCGTACAAAGCGGCTCTTAGAAAATCTCCCTCCCAGAAGTCTCATTCTGCCAAGGAAGAGGGTGGTGCTGCTCATTCCTGTGTCCGTTGCCCTGCGGTCGCTCCTCCTCCACGAGGAGGATGCAGGAGCGAGAAAGCACAACAAGGGAAGAGGGAGGCATGAAGGACCAAGCTTTCCTCCTCTCATTTTGCGCTGGCTTGAAGTCCCTCAAGGTGGGAGTCATTTCACTTCAGCTTTTCAGGTTTGGGCAAGGCTGCAGGCACAAGATCAGCTTCCGCAGCGTGGGGAGCCAAGATCCTTGTAAGGAGCCACACTCCAGCGGTGCCGCTCTCTCCGTTGGTGTTGAAGGGTACCTTCACACTGGCTTCACATGGGTGCCAAACCTGGGGACAACTAAAATTAGAGGAGACAAATCCTATGCACAGTAACTCTGTAGAAGGAGCAGCTTCCTCGAGGCCCTGCCAGCAAACAACGGTCATTAAACGCCAGCAGCGGCACGCTGAATCAGGGTTCACGGAGCCTCGGCAGGGCCCGCGTCATGACGCCCCGGGCTCAGCACACCTAGCCGAGACAACACGCGTACCTATTTTCATCCTCAGAACAGATGGCGGTGGGAAGATAGCAACATGAAGGAGAAGCAGAAGAGAAGTCTTTCGAAATAAGCCTTGCTCTGTCGGAGGTTTTTGGTGTATTTTTATGGTAGCCAGAATGACCTCTGAGGCAGCTTATGGTTTAGTTCCTGGCAGTGCAGTGGGAACAGTTTACTGAGAGACTCCTGGAAACTGCACAGTCACAGCAAGGCAAGATGTGGGGGAAGCTCGTCCTGGTTTTCAAATACCGTGCTGCAGGCACAGCTGGCGTTTGCTCAGCACAGCCTCAGCAAGGCACAAACAGAAGAACCGAAATAATCCCCCCTAAATGGAGGTAGGCTCTATACAGATGACTTTAGCCATGACCGGATGGTACCCTGGCCAATGGACAACTAAGTGAAGCTCTACCATGCTCTGATGTTGTTGTCAAACCACACGATGCGGTTTCCACAATGCGACAGCAAGAGATGGCACAGCCGCGTGCTTGCAGAGGGCTCCTATGAGTTAGCAGCAGGCTAACTCGGCCTCTTGTATCAAGCTTTTATAAAGACTGTCGTTACCACAGAGCACGGCTCTTCTTAAGGCTGAAAAACCTCAGCTCTCTCAGTCTATTATTATCATAATTATTATAATTTTTATTATAGTTATTCTGCTCCAGGGGCAGGACTTGGCAATTGCCCTCGTCAGACCCCTGGAGGTTCATGTCAGCCCGTTTCTCCAGCCTGTTGAGGTCCCTCTGAAGAGCAGCCTTGCCCTCCAGCGGATCAACCACATCCCCAAAAGCCGTTATCTTGCACCTCTGCAAGCCGACATGCAGGGGGTATGCTCCCTCCCACCCACCGATGGAGATGTTGAGCAGTAGCGGCCCCAGGACCGATGCCCGAGAAGACCCGGTTAGACTTCGAACTGCCACCCTTTGAGCCCAAGGGTCTGGCCAGTTTTTCACCCACCTTGCAGACTCCCCATTCAGCCCATATCGCCCCAGCTGGGCTACAAGGATGCTAGGAGAGAGCAAGTGGAAAGCTTTCCTAAAGTCCTAGATGATGACGGCCCCGCAGGGAAGGGCCAGCTGACGCCCTGGCCAGCGTCACACCCATCACTGCCTGCAAGCCAGCATATACCCACCTTTGGTGCTTATTTCCTTGAGTCACATCAGCAAGGACAGAAAAGAGCAGATACAATAAATATTCTAACAGCACAGCTCAGATGGGTAAACAGCAGCAGCTGCTCCTTTAAAATTGTTTCTCTTCCAAACACACTGGAAAATTGTTTAAGTTGCAAAGTATTATCTGGGGTTTTGGAAACAGGTTCTTAATTAGCTGAAACTATTTGCTTTGTTAGTGAATCATTTCCAGAAGCACCTAAACGGCTTTTAATATCAATTCTAGCAATACACCCTCAGAAATTAATAAGCATTTCTTTTGTGCTGTTATTAGAGCACCTGGCTCCACCTCTCCCCACTGCAGAAGCTGGTTTTCCCAGCAGTGTACAGTCCCTGGTCATACGAGACCGGGGGGGTCTCCAGCCCAGCCTCCTCCTCCCAGCAGGGTCAGCACTGAGTTCGCACCAGGCTCCTCAAATTTGGGGGGTCAGGTTGTTTTTCTCCAGCCAGCTCTGATAACGCTGCACCAGGGAGTCCCCATCCCTCAAGGCTCTATTCAAATACTTGACCATCCATATGGCTTTTTCCTTATGCCCAACTGGAATCTCCCCTTTTGCAGTTTATGACCACTGTCCCATCCTCCCTCCACTTGCCTCTGCCGAACTTGCAAGAGTGCATTTATTGTAGGGTTAACTACCAAGGCCACCAGCAGCTCTGCTCCCCCAGCTAGGTGATGGTGAAAGGTGGGTATCCAGCACTCAGTCATTGCAGAATAGTTAAGTTCTTTCTGCTACATGAACAAATTAAGCATTTTTTTTTTAAATAAGCTTTTTATTTCCTTCCACTTTTCAAGAGGCTCCTCCAGAAACTTCAGGAGCATTTAAATTCCCTGATGCTTCTGGCCTTTTTTTCCTCTCTGCTGCAGAAGCCAGTGGCCTCTACGGATACATATGTGCATGGTGATCTTTGCAAGCAGCTTGAAAAGCTGCTATTTTCTTGGGCACTGAAGTGCAGGGCACGCTGAGATCGCACGGCACAGCATCCACAATGCTTTCAAGACAGCTTATTTCTTCCTCCGAGTTTTGTGTCAAGGCCAAGGGGGACATTTTGCTCTCAGATCTCCACAGCAGCTTTCCAGCGTTCGCCTGCTTTGGGCATTTCACACAAGTCAAGAGAGCAGGGCGAGAATTAAGAGCATTTCATCCCCTGTGCTTGCTGACTAATTGCAGCTCCCCAGCAACAGAAAGCAGCTTACACAGGAACAGCGCCTGTATTCGGGAATGGTGGCATAAGAGGAAGCAACCTCTGGTCAGATCAGGGATTAAAAGAACAACCGAGTTTCTGAGCAACAGTCTACCTACCCAAAAGTAGGACTTTCTGACACAGACAGAAGGTGATGGCGTTCCCTTTAATGGGCTATTTGCTTATAATTGCTAATTTTGCATACTTTCTAGAAGATCTCACTTCCTTAGGTGTCATTTCAACCAACATATATAGAACTTCTTAACAAAGTACAAAAATAATAAACAATCTGGCATGTCCCTTTTCGAGATTGCTAGCAAATTAACTCGGATCACACAATGTGAAGCAGCCTGGCTGGGACCACATTTAAATTCTGGGGGTTTTAAATGAATCTTTGAAATATCTTTGTATTGCTAGTGTACTAGGTGGAGCAATGCAATAGGAAAAGCAGCTGACAGCTGGGGGGGTGGTTAACCCAGTTTAAACGAGATAAGAAAAGCATTTTGGCAGCCTGGAAGAGACAATTTGAAAGCTCTCAAACTCTGATGTCTTGTGAATCCTAGGCTTTTGACAGTGCACTTGGCCCATATAATCAGACGTAGCAGACCCATCCCGAATTGCCTTTGTTCATTGAAACAGCTAGTCAGAGGCACTTTGGCTGTATCGCTGTTCACACTAAATAGGAAATGTCTTTTTCAAAGAAATACAAACCACGCCGAGCCATTAGGAAAGCAGGAATTACAACCGCGGTAACCTCAAAGTGCATTTCTCCATGGACGAAGTCCAGCTCTTGTCGACAGGGTCTTTGGCCTGCTTGAGGCCATCGGCCCGGCATCTTGAGCTGACAGCGTCTGGCCGAGCGAGAATTGCTCTCCTGCACTGCTAAGCCCAACACTGGACGCAACTTCTGCTGGAGGGCGAGCACACGTCCTTCCCAGAGGATTTGCTCCGCCAGCACAGATGCACACGACTCGGGGTATGCCTGCCGCAAAGCTGCCCGAAGGATTCTCCTGCTTTACTCTGGATGCACCCGAGTTTTTTCGCACTGGGAGGTGCAGAAAGGCACCCCGTAGGCTTACAAACTAAGGGAGAAGTATCCAAACTCTCATTTGAAGTCAATGGAGACTGTATCTCCCTGCCTTATACATTTTTCCAAGGTTTTTTTTTTTTTCCTCCCCCCTCATCTGTAAGCATAAGCCAATTTTTCCTCAGTTTGCCCCCAAGTTTCCAGGCTGCCATCGCATGGAGCCACTGTCCCCTCCGCGCGGGGGAGGGCCGTGAAAACAGCCACCTCCCCACCTGGGAGCAGCACCCAGACACCCAAATAATGCAGCGGAGGCGCGGCACGGCGCTGCACGGGTCCGGACCTCGGGGGCCATTCCCAAGGGCAGAGCTGCTCGCCAGGCAGAGCTGCTGCCATTTCGAAACGTGGGGTGCTGCTAGGTGTAGCGGCACCCCAAAAGTCTACAAGCACCAAGGGAGGACCACTAACCCACAGTTTCAGCCCAATAGCAAACAAAAAGCAGCCAAGATCCTGATATGTGGATTTTGCCTTGACCAGCTTCACTTTGTTTCAGTGTATATTGGTCTATATTCTTCTGCCTGGTAGTTGCTTAAGGAGATTTCACTCCACTGGACCTTCACAGAGTTGGAAATCAGCTTATTCCATTTCACTGCACAGCCAAACCCAGGGTGCTGGCTTGGTTACACAATGTTCCCTTGCGAATCTCCATCCAGTATCGAGTGGACTGAGCAAGAGTCTCTGTGCTCCTCTTTCTTGGCACATCTCACTAGAAAGTATTTGATTTCTCCTTTTTGTCTTTTTAGCCAATTCCCAGGCCCGGAGACGTCAGTCTGTACCAGCCTGCGTGTCCTTTCACCAGGTCTTGTTGCAGTGCCTCCCCTTCCTCCCCAAGGTCCATGGCCTTGCAAATGCTCAAGAGTTTGTTTGCACAAGGAAGCTATTCCCAGCCCTTGGCTAAAAAAGCCATGGGCTCAGCTGTTGTCTCTCTCTTACACACCCGAACACCTACCAAACTTCAGCCATAGATAAAATGGCACCTAGGAAAGGGCCCAGCCACTGATGGAAAGTCCATGCCAAGAAACAAACTGAACTCTGACAGAGCAGGACACAAACATCGGAAAACCCAGGGATTTTTTCCCCGCTAAAGCTCAGCCCAAGAACACGGCAATGCACACACAACAGCACAGCACGTAGCTGCATCATTTCCAGCAGCTCATTTTCACCGTGGAAGTGGGTTGTGCGCACTGTGAACAGAGCAAACCCTGGAGATGGTCTGCCTTGAGCAGATGCACACGTGGGGATGGCATAGGATGATGACAAATACTATAATTCACCCTGCATCCACAGAGATGGATGACATTTATCAGTTACTGCCAGATTTAGCTGAATTTGAGAGAAAAGCGTAACAGCACAGAACCAAGGGACTCCAGAAGAATAATTCTGGCAAGTTACTGAGTGAGTTCACAGACAGTCTGGGTGTGACAAAGCTTTGAACCTGCTATTTCGCCACGGAACAGACCATGACGTGTCAAACGCTGAAGGGTGACATTATCAATGCCCTGCTCAACAGGAATTATTTCCAGTTACATAACCAAACACTGCCTATATTCCACTTACAGTCACTGTGTTGTGCTAGGAGACGAGCAGACTAGAAAACAGGCAATTTCCAGACCCGCGCTCCCCACTCTCAGTTAGCAACGCCCAGACGTCCACGTTGCCCACCCACCAGCTCGCACTCTGGCTCTTGTGGGAGAGAACAAACTGCCTTTGTAGGCAGTGGGAAAGGGATTGCTTGAACCCCACCTGCAACCAGCGCGGACACCTAGGCGCGTGGCACGGAAAGCAGCCTCGCGTGCGACTAATCGCAACCGCAAGGACGTAGCCCATAGCTCCCATTCAGCTTTCTCACCATTTCTACCCCTGTGCAGGTGCTGGTGGGTTCACGGCTGCAACGCTTAGCCTGCTCCCACCCAGAGGACAGAGCTAAAGAGAATAGGCCCCCCAAATACCTGTATTATGCTATAAATATACATACAGATATACATATGCATACACACACACTATGCTCTACAGGCAACAGTTGAGCATCAGGGTCACACCAAGGACCACAAAGTTCAGATTAGCAATCTGTCCAGCAGCGCTGGGGGAAGCACGATGCAGTACGATGCACATCTGCTAACAGAGACTCATACTTCTCCCAAATGCCCCCGTTTCCTCAGGGAATGACCTCACATTTGCTGCAGCATTCCCACAGCCTGCACTTTGAAGAGTGCCTTTTATTCCCTTTCTAACCATTGAATGCGTAACATTGCACACATTCCACGTCACCTTCATTTATTTATGGTCTCAGGGCAGAGCAGAGGCAGGGAGCGAGAACAGGAAGGCAAAGAGGAAGCCTGCAGGGACGCACACCTGCACTGGGGAGCACGGGATGCGCCTGTCACCCCAGAGGGAGCCCAACGGGATCGAACGAGATGCATAAAGCTTGCCCTGGAAGTGCAGCTGCCCTTTTCACTGCCCCTCCTCTGCATGCAGTTACTTCTCCTAAGCTGAGCAGAGGAGAGAGATCAGGCCCTCCTCACGCCTCCTTCCCTGCTGTGGATCCGCAAGGCAGACAACCTCAGCGTCTGCGAGGGCTTTTGCAGACATAAGCAATTTCCCTCTGTGCTCAGCTCATCTCTCAGCAGGTTTTCTCCGCTCAGATGCTACCGTGTACGCTGCATGTCCGATTCTTGCGTGCGCAGGATGAGCGATGTGCCCAGGGAGCACCAGAAGGACTGCGCATGAAGCCTTTTGCCCTAAGATCGCAGTATACTTTTCATCAATATTTTGGAGCGGGTCAGATCATGCAGTCTTACAAAAACCCGTAGCAAAGCCTGAGGTAAGAGGAGGGAAGCCTTCACATCAGAAAGAGAAAAGAGACGGCAGCCTGGGAAATGTCAGGCACAGCCCTCCAACCTTATGTGCATGCCTCATCTCATCTCCTCGCCGCGGTCCTACCGGGACACGCGCTGAGCTGGATCCCCCGCTACGCTGCCTAAAATGCCTCTTCTCCTAGGGAAGAGGCGCCACGGGCTACAGGCCTGTAGCTGAGAATTGCTCCTTAGGAGCAGTTCCTTGTCCAGGGGGGAGACGGTGCTGCACAGAGGGGTTATTGCTCTGCTGTGACCCCTCCACACTCAGCCCAACCAGTCTGGTTTCTGCAGTGGCACCTCCAGGTGACAATTTGGGGCCTCAGTGCTCTGGCCTTTAATATGGAAATATGGAAAATGGGAAAAAGTGAAAATTGCCAGCAACTCCCAACACTCATGAGCATCTCCTATTTCAAGGCCAGTAAAGGCAATGTCCCAGCCGCCTTCATCATTTACACTAAAAGGCAACCCCATGAGACCGATCCATGTCGCCCACCTGACCACATCCCCTGGGACAGAGGGAGGGAGGAAGGAAGGAGCTGGGGACTCTCTCGGCATGAAACACAGGCACCGATCTGTCAAGGAAAGTCTACCAAGCACCTCCACACACGACAGCCCAAGTGCTTAAAAAAACCCTTTCATCCTGCTGCCTGGAGTAGGAGCTGGATAAAAATCAAAGATGAAAAAGGAGTGCAACTGTTGTAGGATCAAGCAGAAGAGTTTACGTTAATACCTCTGCTTATAATTACAATGATTTATATTAATAAACATGCCTCCTTGCTAATCCCTCCTAAATTTCTGATTAATTGAAAGGAGCCGTTTTATAGCATCACCTACAGAATGAGAATACAGAATCATCAGGCTTGCTAAGCACTCCAGTATCACTGCCAAGGAAACTGCGGTATAGTTTTCAGTCCTCCAGACAGAGTAGCTAATGGTACTCACATTTTCCCACACATTTAGGATTTTTATTTTAAAATGAAGCTTTCTGTTTCGGCTTAAATAGCAGGTGCAGAGAGATCATGTTCTCCACTGAACAAGTTCACTAGAAGTTGAGAAACCAACTGGGAGCTGAAAAAAGCAGGAACATTTCTTGCCCTCTTCTGATCTATAAATAAGGAGCACGTGGAAGAAGACAAAACCTACAAATTCCAGGAGCCTGGCAGCCACGATGGCAGGTTCACAACGACTTTTAAGCAGTTAAAGATGCAGGTAAGCATCAAGGGGGGGTTTCAAAGGCTTGGTAAGGTTTGGTACCTAACTCCTCTAGAAGCAGGGATCAGAATCCAGATGTTTCTTCCCAAGGATGTGTCTCCATCACCAGGCTACAGTCACATCCCTTCTTACTTATTCTCGCCCCATTCTCATCAACATTGCACTCCTGCCTGCCCTGCAGGAATGTCCCCACTCAGCTTCAGCAGAGACGGGGAGCATCTCCGTCCCTGCACAGCCTCTCGCCTGCTTAGGGCACTCTCCCACAAGGGGCTGAGGAGGCTGAACCTTTCTGGCCAAGCAGTAATGCAAGGTAGGTTGCGCGCATCCCAAACACGTACTGTAATTAGCAGGTAAATATAGCTAACACGGTCCTGCTGCCCACCCACATGTGAATGGAAGCAGCTCTGGCATCTGTGCTTTGTGCAGACCTCAATATTGGGAGCACACACACGTGTGCACGTGTGTTCAATGCCTTGGTTTAGAGCCGCTCAGCACGGCTGAAATGGATCTGGCCAGGGCCAGCTGCAGAGCACCAGCCCCTCAACAGGTTTTTAGATGACCAGCTCATAAGCAGCAATTCACAGATTATGCCTAGAGTGAAATTCAGGTGCATTGATCCCCTTGTGCATTTGGGCTTTAATAGTCGTTCCAAACAGTAAGAATGAATTTTCTCCAGGAAAGCAGAAAATAAGTATAAAGAAATAAAATAAATTCAAAAAATCTTGATGATTTCAAATTTGACAGTGGGAGAGAACAGAATTTAGACAGCATCTAACGCTGTCGACGTGCAGCAGCATATTTGGCCTATGATAGTGTCTCAAATTTTGTCAGCCACCAGCCTGGCTGATCCAGGGTGCCATGCAGGCACCTGGCTTCTGCTAGGATTACATAACTCCAGAAATCATATGGTCTCCTCCAAACATTTCTATTTCAATAATTGGCAAATGTTGACAAAAAGTGCTCAACCAAACGTTTGCACCCAGTCCCTGACCTGTATGTCTCAAAAATTATTCAAAAAGTAGCAAGGTAAAGAGGCCCTTCTCCCTCTGGGATTCAGCTCCCCACTTGCTAAGGAAGGCTTGCAATCCTTCCTGCAACA
The DNA here is from genome assembly GCF_036370855.1 of Dromaius novaehollandiae. Lineage (NCBI taxonomy): Eukaryota > Metazoa > Chordata > Aves > Casuariiformes > Dromaiidae > Dromaius > Dromaius novaehollandiae. The sequence continues at coordinate 1,521,422 of NC_088109.1, forward strand.
AGGGAGGCGAGAATGGACAAAATTCAAAATGCTGTGAGATGCTCAGAAGCTATGGTAATAGAGGCACCAAAAAGAAAGAAAGTCAGCCCAGCTAATATAAGAATCCAACTTCATGCCAAATCTCCATGCAAAATCCAGAACAGGCTCAAAGCCCTGGTGCACCTCAAGAAGCTCTTCCTTTAATTTTCTATTTAGCTTTTGCGCTTCTTTTTGCTTCAGGGCAAGGTGGCTTCTCCAGCGTGCAGAGGCCAGGAAGGGCTGCGATACAGGCAAGGACATGCTCTGGCCGCTGAGAAGCCCTGCCGGGACGGCCAGCGGCCAAAGTTCCCCGGGAAAAGCTCCCGAGGCCGAGCACGAGCACCTCGTCACAGCCCTGCCAATTCCTCAAAACATATCCCCCCTGCCAAATCGCCCCCCCTCTTCCAGGCTGACTCGCAGCCAGCTGACTCACAGCCAGGTCCCTACCTTTCCAGATGCCAGAGTAAAGGCACGGGAATTAAGAACTTAATTTTTTTAAGTGCCCGACGCCTTATACGTGCTGCGGGTTGGAAACACAGCTTGAGCTGCTAAGCTGGGCACTAGCTGTCGTGGCTCCACGAAGCAGGGCAGCAACGGAGGCTCGTGAAGGCTGGAGCCCTTCAATAGCCTTCAGCTAGCAGACAAGGCAGTCAGCGAGGCCACCGGAGCAATCCGCCAGGAAAGGCCTCAGAAGAATGCACTTACCCCCCAGATCTGCCATGGGGGTCTGCCCGCCCGAGCCCATCTGCCACGCCAACCAGCCAAACCCGGAGTCGCTGCCCTCATCCCCACGGCTCCCTCGGGCAAGCTGAGGAGGAAGAGGAGGAAGCAGCTAGCCACCTGATGCGCCTCTCCAGTCCATTTAGCTCTCTGATTTTTAACATTGCAAGGTGGGTTTTTTTGTTTTTTTAAATAAATAGCTAGAGTGCCACCGCTCACGCTGCTTGGTCCTTCTTCCCATCTGCTGTGCCCCACCGGCAGCAAGGTGGTCACCGTTTGCAGAGCACATTGCAGGAAAGTCCTGTCAAGTCTCGGATACCATGATAGCAGAGATCAAAACATAGGCAGCCCTGGAGAGGTCCACCCTAAACCCAAGTTCTTCCAAGAAATATTAATTATAAAAGGACTCCCGGACCCTGGAGGCGCTGGAGCCCAGGCAGCCTGGCTCCCAGGGGGTCCGTGGCTCGGCTAGGACAGGGCAGAGCATGCAGGCTGGCACTCAAGGGAAGCGTCTGCCAAACCAGGGGCAAGTGCGGGGCTTGCCGGCACCCTGTGAGCTCACCCAGCAGTTTTCCCCGCTACGCGGGGTGCTGCAGAGCCCTGCCTCCACCACCCACCCGGCCGTCCTCAGCGGGACTCATGGGAGCTGCGTTAGCTGTAGGAGCAATTCTCACAATCCGCGGGATGGTCCTGGCTGAGCAGCGCCAAGCAAGCTCCGCGGCTATTTCCTTATTATCAGGGAACAAGAGGAATTGTTTGCTCTTGGCAAAGGGTGCTCTATGCTCCCAAAGTATCTGTGCTAACTCAAGGCTTTCCTTTCATCCCAAGATCATGTTTCGCTGTAGACGAGTTTGCACTGCATCGCAGGCAGATCATGCCCAAACTGCAGCAGGAGGTATAATCACAGCATATGTAGGTGTATCTGCACTCCTGCGTGCTTGCTCAGAACTGTGCTAATAATGGGATTTTTTTTGTATAGATCCTTTCTACTTTCCCAGCTGCATTTCATTCAACAGTCAGCTTGTTTCCTAAGATGGCATATTATAGTCCTTAGACTATGTGGCTCACTCTAGCAGCCACTGACAACATGTCAGGAGAAAACAGGGTACCCCTATCCATCTCGGGGACTGATGAACTACACAGTATGTGAATCGTTATGAAAAATACGGCTTAAACCTTGCAGTGAGTTAGTTGTTGTTATAAAACTGTCTTTCAGGTCCTGCTGGCCCCTCCTCCAATAGCCGGACAAAGATGTAACTTCAGCTCACCCGGGCAATGGATAAAATTTGAGCAGCTCGGCTTGCTCCAGCAGCACCGTGTCAGCATGCCTTCGGTGCTGCGAGGCAGCGCTGTGTGAACGGGCTCACCATGCCCTCCAAGGGGCACCGGGCAGAGCTATGAGCTCCCCAAAGCAGCACCAGCAAGGCTGATTGACAAATACAGCGTCCTCTCCTTCCTACCACCACCCTCCATGCACACCCCCTCCATGCATACCCCCTGCTTCGCTCCAGGCAAGCACAGCCAGCTGCCATGCGCGCTACGCACCGCGTTCAGGTCAACTCACAGCATCTTTAGAGTGGCGACAGATATGACGTGGGAAGGAGGAGAGAATCGATGCAAGAGCCTAGCCTGATGTGGTGATATCCATCTTCAGCACATTTACATCCCGCCAGTAATCCCATCGTCACCATCGATGTTAACTTCTTTCCCTTAGCCACTGGGCCAACACACTTCATTTTCAGCAGCCCTCTCCTGACTATGGCTTTTGGCTATGATTTTGTTCCATGGACCTTTAAAGGCTGTGGAATATGACTGCAAAATACCACTGTGGCCTCAGTTCCCTAGCAGAAACACCACCGGTTTGGAAGGTGGACTGTCCTCAACAGAGAAGGCTGGAGACCTTGGCTGGAGCATCGCAGCTGGCAAACTGAGCAGCTCTGCTACAACCCAGGCCTAACGCTACCTTTCCCCAACCCACTCAAAAACCCAGTGTTACAAAACTAACTATATGCTTGGTTAAGTGTCTCAACATGTTCCCAAATAATATACTAATAGGGCAAGTTGAAAAAAGAAACAAGAAAACGCCAGGTTGTATTCTGGCCTCAGAGCACATCAGTACAATCCATATCTACTCCCGGGGCATGGAAACAGGAACTGTAAACAGCAAATTCTCCTAGCCATACATGAACAAAAATAACCGTTTTTCTGCCCACCACCTCTTCAAATGAAGAGTTTTATTTACGCAGCCCCACAGCACAGCCACTGCGGCAACACTGATGTAGGAAGAAGTTATCCTCGTGGCCTGCACGATCAGAACGATGCATCCTCGCGCAGGCCGCCGAGCCCTGCGGAAGCAGGCTGGCAACAGAGCAGGCACCTCTCAGCTCCTGCCCTGCGCTTTGCACAAACGCTGCAGCCCGCTGAGCTCGTCAGCGGGCTCCCACACACCTCCCTGCTCTTTGCACGGCTCTCACCTGCCCCTGGAGACTGCTCTCCTCCATCATCAATCTCAGTGCTGTCTTCCAGAGTGCCGAGAGAGCTCCAGAGAGCTGCAAGGTAGCCCTCGCTACTCAAAAGGTCCCCTTGAACTTGACCCCGTTCATAGATTTGTCGTCTTCCTAAGAAGCGAGTGTCTGCTACACGGATATGCTTCCTGTAGGGTCAGGCTTATTGCTAGAGATGGTAGGGAAAGGAACACTGCATCTCCTAAATCTGTCAGAGTGAAGGGTAAAACAAACACTGACATTTTCCACAAGAAATTTAAGCCAATGTATTGCTCACATCACCTGGCTTGTATGCGGCAGCTTTGCAGGGCTTCCCTTCAGCTGAGGTAAGGGCTGACTGCAGCACCTCATGTCCTTACACTCGAATCCAGGTTCACAGTGCCATCTGACAGGCTATTCCATGGGGAGGTCACACATGGGAACCCCTCCACCAGAAATCCATGCTCATAGGAGGCAAAAGATCTAGAGACAGAGGAGACCATGCATTTCACAGAGCAGCTCTGACTCAAAAGTCACCTCCCTGGCCATCCTGTCGAGTCCTACTGGACCTCAGGGAACCATCCCACCAAGCTGACCCTCGCAGACGTAATCTGTTTGAGATGCACAGCACCTACATCAAAATTCATTTGTAATCCCACACAGCATGTTTGGAGGCCACCAAGCATCCAGAGCCCCGAACCCTCTCTGGTCCCACAACTGCCTCTCCAAGAACAGAGCCCAAGCTCAGGACAGAGATGACGGTAACCTACTGACACTGGGTGCTGGACCCTGCTCTGGGTACCTGCTCCTGAGCTTTTCTATCTGCTGATTGTTTAATACAAAATGCAGCAGGAAGAGAAGTGAGAGTCCAGGCTCTTGCCCTCCTGCTGAGGACCCCCAAACATTAAGTATAAGGTGACACATCTCTTTCCTGCTTTCTTTCCAGGATCTTCTTTGTGTTGGCACTTGGTGCACCTGTAGGAGGATATCATGAGTACCTTGCGCTTTGCCTCAATATGCACAAGGTATTGGTCAGAGCCTGGAGGTGGGAGATGTAGTCTGAAATCCCTCAGAGGGAAGAGGAGGACCAAGCAAGGCTGTAACATAGAGAGCTGCCACCACTGACTGTACACCTGAACAACAGGATCTGCTGAGGTCCGCGTGAACTCCCTGCTGGTGGGGTCCATCTGATGAGTTATGAGGACATCTATGAGCTTGGTCCTGCAGTGGACTTAGGTGACACTGCCTAAATTAGCAAGCAGAGAGGCACTGAGCTCCTTGAAGCAGGGAGCTCCAGGGCTGTCCCTGCAGCAGAACCGCAGCTGGCAAATCCTTCCCTTCAGTGCAGATAATATATTGAATTTAGGCATGTCGGGCATTCAGGAATCCCTGAACAGGGTTTCTTAGTTCACAAATTCAGTCTTAAATCCTTTCCAGTGCTTCTGCTACAGCCTACGCTCATTTGCTGAAGGGGACTGGCCCTGAGAAGGAGCAGGCTGCCTGCACGGCACATCTGCCAGGCGTCCTCAGACCAGCCCTTCCAAGGTGAGGGGGCACAGCCCGGACCTTACGGCACCGTGCCCCGGAGATGGACACAGGCACGTGCAGGTACCACCACGCAGGTGGCTTAGTCTGGTAGCTGGTACAAGCTGCTGGTCTGGACATCAAGAGCAATGGCAGAAAATCCTGTGCTAGAACAAGATACAGTTGAGTTTTATGAATGAACTGGAGTTTCTTTTTTTTTGTTCTCCACCAGCTATTTATAAAATCCCCTCTGATATCCATAAAGCACTATGGCAGCTTTAGCTTATTCTGCTGCCTTTCTGTTCTTGTACTTCACTACTTTTGCTGCTTTCTGCTGCCTCCAACCTTTTACATTTACAATAGTAATGCTTTTTAAACCTTCTCAAGGTCAAGAAAGTCCCTAACAAAGGCATGTTAGGGCAGTTATTGATCTTTTCTCAGTCTTCCCCAGAAGGGCTCTGAACTGTGAAACCTCAGTCAGGAGACGGAAAGTTACTCAGGCTTTTCCCACATTGGCGAGTTTTAAAATTCATGGCAGCCGATTCACGAGAATATCAAATCCTCTCAGAGCAACAGCCGGGTATTTCCGTTTCCACGTACGCTCTGCAAGGTTACAGTCCCCTCCATCTAATCAAGGACAGCTTGGAAGCAGCTGGCTCCTGAAGGATGAGGCTGTTCCAGCAGAGTCCCATGCGCAGAATGTTATCTGCGGTCAGAAGTAGATAGGCAAAGACTACCAAAGCGTAGTGAGGGATGGGAAACGACACTAAGAACTGAGCACATTACACGGACAAGAAGTGGTTCGCTAAACCATTTCTCTGCACTTTCCAGGAAACAGCATGATCAATACCGTACAGATAAAGTTTCACAACTAATTAAAGCAAAACTAAACCCACACTGCTGCCTAATGGGGCAATCGCACTCTCCTCCCCATCCCCTAATCAAACCACTCAGCGAAAACCAAACCACCGGTCACAGCGAGGGATGCCAATTTAATTCATGGCAAGACGCTGCATGGCTGCACCAGGCAGATGTTTGTCTGCAGCATCCCTCTCAGAACATTTACCTGTGGGTCTTGTTTATTTATGTTGTTTTTTGAGAGAAGGTTGTGGTGTGTGTGCACTGCGCACCTGTGGGGCTGCAGGACCCAAGGCAGCAAGAGAAGCAGCTCTCTATCCCGCACAGAGGTAGTTCATCCAAATAGTTGGCACAGCAGCTACTTGTACTCTTGGATGCTGTTGAGAAGGACTATAATAGAGGTGGAGGCAGGTATCAGAGCTGCCCTGACACCCGCCTGACCTCCGGCGTTGCTGGCTGACCCACAGCAGCAACACTGACTCCCCCCACGCCAAAGGTCTCTGCACTATGTAATCCGTAGCGGGCATTCAGGCTTCGCTCTCACACATACCTGCTGGCCTTCCTGGCAAAACCTCCCATGAACACCTTGGCACTGCTAGCCCAGACAGCTCAACAGCATAACAAATGCAACGGATAGTGCCTCCGAGTCCTACGGCATAGCAAATGTGCTCTAGAAAACCAGACTGTCGTCAAAGGAAGAATCATTCACTTCAAATATGTCTTCATTTAGAAGCAAAGAACACAGAAATCCCTTACCTTGCTCAGTTACTGTCATCTCTGTGAATATACAACCTGGTTTTACGAGCCATTGAAAAGAATCTGTAAGTGCAGGCAACAGCTTCCCCCAAAGCATTAATCAGAAACATTTACATACAGCTGACATTCGTCCATTAATAACATAATTGCATCTAAAGGAGGAAAGGAATTGGGAGCTCTAATTTTATGCTTAAAGAAAAGCACTGCAGTTCCTAAGCTAATTTTCTAAGTGGCCAGAGTCTGACAGCAGCCTCTGCAAGAAGTTCATTATTTGGACTAGTCAGAGACGTTCCAGAGATGTGACAGGCAGAGAACAAGAGTCTGAAGCAGAAACAGAGCTAATATCTAATGGGCTTCTCCACGCCACGCAGCAGAAGACAGAGCTCCACGGGGGCTGTGATAACAGAAACACGGATTTCACGGGTGAGACAAACACAGAAGCTACGCATCAGCCACTTTATGGGACTTCACTCTTAATTCAGACAAATCCATTCAATTATAACTTATAATTGAAAACCGATTTGGCTTCTGACCCCCGGTTCTTTTAAAAGGCGCCTCGGCAGTTTTGCTGGCCTGTTGCGGGATGCAAGTGCTGGGATTGCTCCTACCCTTGCCCACCTGAGCAGGGCCCAGTTGCCCTGGCTCGCTGAAGCAGCTGGCAGGGTTAATTACAGCAGGTTAAGCAGCAGAGGAAACTCCTGAGTCACAGCAAGCTCTTAATTACCAATTCCTAAAGGGATTGGAGGGCTCACACAGCAAAGCCGACTTTCATGTCACACTGTCATACACGGCTCGCTCATTTTGACTTAAGTATATACGACTGACCTGAATATTTGTACCTCAGCCCTCCTCTGCTACCGGTCTCAGAGCTGCTTTCAGTTCAGTGGCAAGCTCCCAGCTCTAAAATAACTTGCAGTTTCCTGGGGGGTTTGAAGTCTTGATGAGGTGATGCTGCTTGCTTGTGCTAGCTCTTTTGCCAGATCTTAGTGGCAAGACAACAAACAATTAAACCCACAGCAAGAGCGGGTTATCCCCTGAAAACTGAATGCAGAAGTGACAACAGCCAGCTGTGAACACTGACTAGCAGCACAATCCTGCCGAGGAAAAGGGCTGTCCTAATAGCAGGAACAAAGTTAAAAATAAAATATGAAAAAAGAGATGTCTACAAAAATTCAGAGGAAAACCATCAGTTAGTCTACTCTACGGCCCACACTTTCTGCCATATCTTCCTCACAGAGGAGTTAAGGAGGAAATTCCATGATCTAACCTCACAGCCACCTCTTGATGCAGCACCTATTCCTCCTCTCCCTGGAGCAGCCATGGGGGAGAGTGAGATCCCAAGACGATCCCATCTCACCAGGCCTAGGCAGCAGAAGATCAAATTCTCTGGAGAGAGCCTCTCGCATCCAGCCACAGCCCTGAGGATCACAAGTTGCGACTGCCCTGCCAAGCTGTCATTGCCAGGATTCCTGATTTAAGGGAAAGCAGCCTTAAAGGGGTGCTGACGGGGGTGACTGATAACAGCTGCTCCCTGCTACATCAGGAGAAGGAAAGCCTGTCTGCTCAGCACCCTTCGGCCCTCTAAGCCCAGTGGTAATAAAAGAACTCGATCCCTGCAGAAAATGATACACGTTAACTTTAAGTGACTGTCCCTGCTTGTCACACATTTGCCCTATCACCGCACGCACGCGGCTGTTTGGGAAAGGCTTTATATACAGAGCACCACGTTTCTGCCTAAATTCATGGCCGTGGAGGCTGAAGGGTCAGGGCTCCGGCTGCTCCGCGTTTGAGGCACAGCAGCACAGTCTGGGTGCACCCCTCTTCTGAAGCTGGTGCCTACAAGTAGCTTCGCCCTAGCACGACGTGCCCCTGCTCGTACCCACACAGGGCTCACTGTAGTGGCAGAGCTGCTCTCGGGCTTCTTGAGACCTTCCTATCCACCCAGAGAAAGGCAAACGTGCTGCACAGGAGCTGTGTGCGCAGCTCAAGACGGGAGCTGGCGCTTCCGCCCTGGGACAGCGCTGAGCTGGTGGCACTCTCTTGACCCTGCTAATCCTCTTTGACCAGGCGGTACTGACTAATTACATTCCCAGGGACAGCACGTGCCCTCTGAAGGGGGCTGGGAGAGCAGGAGGAATCTCATACGATGGGTTGAACATGGATCCTTAGACAAGCGGCTGCCTGTGCATCGTGCTCTAGGTGACCCTGCTTGAGAGCAGGGGGGTTGGACTAGATGATCTTCAGAGGTCCCTTCCAACCTCAACCATTCTGTGATTCCCACCTTCAGTAAAGGGCAGGTCAGGCAGGAGTCCAGCGAGTGCAGCAGAGTGGCCCCAAAACACCCTGCCTTTCTCAGCCAAGACCAACACTCCTCGCCGTTCTCTTTTTCAACTTCTAAAAAGAAGCGTATGTGCTGACACTGAAATCATTCAAACTTGAACTTCCTCAGCCTCCATTCTCTAATCCGTCCTCCCGTTGCCGGGAGCTACACCATGTTCTATTCAAAGGCTCATCTCATGGAGTTTTTTCATCTAATTGAATTCTCTTTTTTGGAGGTGTTCCTGCCCGTAGCCAAATGCAAGAGCTGCTGCATTTGCTTCTGCAAGTAGGGCAGGCTCTGCTCCATTCAATACCACCCTTTCTTTATCAGGACCATTTCAAGCCCAAGTGGTACAGCATATTCTCTGGGAGCTGTTCTGTTCAGGGCCCAACTTTGCCCAGGAGGTGGTCTGGGATGTTGATAGAAAGAGAAGAAGTGTTTGGTACAGTGATTCACAAGCTCCTTGTAAGAAAACGTCTAGAATGGGCTTATTTGTAACACTGACGCCTGGTTGGGGGCCCCCAGTAATAGCCAGAAAGGAAACATATCCCATGAGAGACCCAAACAGATGCTGTTCTTAAGTTTTGTTTACTTGTGATATCAAATACAGATAATGAAGAATGTAATGGTATTTACTGATGAGACTAGACAGGGAGATGTAGCATACCTGCTGGAGAACAGAGAAATTATGAAAAGGATTAAGGAGGTGTCAGAAGCAGGGAAGACCAGCAGGTGCCTCAGACTGGAAAACCACAAAAGCTTACCTTTAAGCATTCAGGAGACAGAGCCTGGACCAGACCAGCAGCAATGCCTAGCCTACTGGGGGGAAACACCTGGCAGACAGCGTGCACAGCTTCCCATGCAGGATCGTGACAGAGAAGAGCACAGCTCAGCCTAGCACCTATGGGAACTGCCAAAAGGCTGTGTGGGGGCTTCCAGCAGCCTGCCCATCTGCGGTTAATCACCCGTCAGAAGCCCATCATCTGCCCCATCTCCATTTCTCCATAGCTTTTCCAAGGGACCTTGAGGGGAGCCTCCTTGTGGGTCCAAAAGGTTAACGTGGCCAGGTCATAGGGGGAGGAAATGTTGTCCCAGGGCCAGGGCCTTGCACTGAAAACATCACTTTGCAAAGGGGCAAGGGGTCACTGCGTGACTTCGCTGGGTACCATCAGGCAGACGGCAGCACTGCTCCATCCCACCTCCAGCCCCTCAAAGAGGGATCGGGGTCCTGTATAGCTGGTACCACAAACGAGTAAAGGGACCCTGCTGAGCGTAACATGTCCTTTGGATGTCACTGCCTTGTGCTTGGGGACCAGCAGCATTATTCAACAAAACGTGTCACAGCTCCTATTTCAGGCTGGTTAATTAGGCAAAGGGGCATCCCGCCATGTTTATTTAGTAACACAACATGCATAGTTCATTCAGTGTTTAATACAAAACCACTGGAGTCAATTGGGGTCAGTTAGGGTTACAGGGAATGCATCCTGCAGTGCAGGGCAATCACGCTCCAAACCAGATCTTGCCAGGTGATCTGCTTGCTCCCTTGGCAGACTCCCCTGTAAACAGGAGCTATTTCTCAGCTCCCAAGTGAAATGGCTCAGTAGCCCTTCTTCCTGCAATGGAAATCTCATTCCTACCTGCACTACCAACAGGCAGAGGCTGTGGCACAACGGGAATTTAGCAGCACCCCAAAAAGCAGGCTCTGATTTGGTGCAAACAGGACCATGAGCTGTTTCCAGGAGCCAGATTCCTGTAGGCGGTATGACGAGGTGGGAGGTAGGCTCCGGGCACCTTCAGTTCTGCTCTGTTAATTCATATAAACAGCTTGTTTAAAGCTAGTTAACGCGTATCAAGGCAAGCAAGAGAACTGGAGGCCAGGCACAACATTTGGGCTTCCTTGTCACCATAGCCTCTTTCTTATCTCCTAATCAACAGCAGCCTCCAGAGCCACAGGCCACCACAGTCCACATGCTTCTCCTGGAAAGCACTGCTAAAATGCCATACGTGTATCTGAGCTTGGGGCCTCTCTCCAGCTCTCCTAGCCCTCGCTGTACGACCCATCTGACCATCCTTCTCTAAGAGCCAGGGCCGAAGGGAAGGCAGTGCTGCTGCAGGACAGACCGTGCTGGTGCCCTCGCAGGACCTCAGGGCTCAGAGGTGTGACGCAGCTGCCCGGCAGCAGGCTGGAGGAGCCTCTTGAACCGCTCTTCAGCTGGACCAGGCTACAGGAGCGCTCAACCCATTCCAGTGCAAAGAAAACAAGGGAAGATCAAATCACCTTCAAGATTTGCATAATAAATCTACCTGCCTAGAAAAGGACAAGGTGAAAAAACACCTACAAATGCATTTTTTTATGAAAAGGACATGGTGCTGAGTTTTGCAACCTTCCGATGCCAATAAAAGTATTTTGTTGGCAAAAGAAAGAGCTGTGTTAATTCAATGGCCAGGTCCTGCTGTACCTAAAAGACACAGTGATCTCTCACCCGTATGCCTAGCAGTTCTGTGAGAGCAGACGTAGCTGAGCAATGCTGATCTGAAATACCACCTGCCCTAGACAAATTCTGAGCACAGCAGTTTCCAGCACAGAGGGAGAGTGATAGGAAAGAAAGTCCTCGCCTGATTAGTCCCCCACATAATGCTGGTATTCAGGGAAAGAGCCTCACCTGCTCCTTTCCCACCTTGTACTGCCTGGAAACGAAGGAAGCCATTTCCTTTAGTGGCTTGACACCTGCTAAATTCAGCTGACAACGCCACAGAAAACAGCACTTTTAGTATTTTCTTCTCTTTCATTAGGTTTGAATGCACTCAGCTGAAATGTCAGGGAAGATGCAGCTCCTTAGATGCCCTCTATAATGCAGCGGGGAAGTGGGAGGGGAAAGCAGAGACCCAGAGTCCCCGATTCCATCTTTAGATCAGGAGTGGGATGAGTATGAAAACATCATGGGTAAATAATATGAATCTTTCAACGGAGATCAGAAGTTTTTGGGGACCGCAGATAGAGGCAAAAGCCTTTCCTGGCCCCCATTCACCTGCCAGTCTGCTCTTTGGGCACTCCTGCCTCTGGCAAAGGCTGGAGCACAACGGGGAAAGGGGATGCTGGACGCCGTCCTCCTTTCCTGCATCCAAGGGAGGCACCCAGGGGCCATCCAAGTCCCACAAATGTCTCTGACTCCAGGAGAGCTCCCAGGCAACTCAGAAAGGGAACAAGAACCAGGGGCAAACAAGGTTTTCTAGGAGCAGGTTTCCCCAAGGAAGCATTAGCGGTGGGAGGCAGGCCAGAGGCACTTTAACTCCTACTCTATTAATCTACACAAGCAACTAGAGCAAGGCACCACTGCTGTGAAGGGTCTTCACTTCCAGCACAGGACAGGCAGCCACAGAGCTAGCTGGACCGCAACCCTCCTGTTAGGCTCAGAGGCTTTGGCAGGTGCTCTTGGACGTTGCCTCCTAGTAAGGGGCACCCTGCAAGTTCGAACAGCAATGAGAAACACTATAAGTTCAGGAAAAGGAGCTAGTCTTGCTGAACTGCTGAGGACTATCACCAGGAAAGGTATTTAAGAACTACTTCAAATTCATTAACACCTGCAGGAAGCTTTCTGTCTCATATTCTGCCAGTCACTGCTGAGTGGTCATGACAGCAGTAGGTAGACTCTAGAGCTGCTCTCTGAGACGGACTGCAGTGTTGCCTCTGGGCAGGACCCTATTTGTCATATCCAGTTCCCGTCTTCTTGTACCTACATGGGCGCAGATCACTTTCTGAATTTCACTTTGAATTTTCTTCTCTGGGATTTATAACAGCGATTGTCACATGGCAACATCTCCTAGATGCCTCTGCTGCACAGAGCAGCCTGTCAGTTTGACTGGCTGCCTTTCCTGATTTTGATCATGTGTCCAACTAGTTGAGAACTGCCATGTACTGTTGGTCAGCTGTCCATATGGGAAAAACAAACATAAACATGTGGTAAATGATGATAAAAGCAGGCATCCTAACAGCCTAAAATGGTTTCATCTCCATCAGCAGACTAGCACATCTAGCCTAGCTCAGCTCCTCCAAGAGGACTAGCTTGTTTTCACATGTCAGTATTTGCTGATGTCAGTACTAGAGTAATTTTTCCTCATTTTCCACTGCCATTAGCCCACCTGAACCAACACAACTCAGCTGCAGGTTAGTCCAAAGCCTCTCAGCATAGCTGCTCTGCAGAGAGAGGCCAAAGTCCGCTCCTGATCTCTCTGCAGAGCAAGCCTCTGTCATAGAGGGACCCGCTTTCACGGATGACCTGTAACACAAAATTAGGAGCAATTCTTTCTAGCTATTTGTGCTATAGGCCCCCAATCGCTTTGCTGTGTGGGAGTGCCTGGAAACTATCGTGTAAGGTGAGTTAGCGTGAGCTGAAGCAATCTGCCTGCGGTACTTGGTACCGCACTGCAGTGCCTCCCCACAGGGTGCAACTCCCTGGCAAGGTGAGCAGCGTTGGAGCACGGTTTGGTGACTCATTCCTCTCCCCAGCTCCCTTGCCGCTTGCTGGGGAAGAGGGACGACGAGGGCTGGACCAGGTCAGGCTGTCTTCCAGGCCTCATCTTTCCATAGCAAGTGCAGCCCCAGGATTCGTGCCTGGCTGCCATCTCAGTGCACCAACGCCCTGCTTGCCACGGCCATCCCTCCCTCGTTCCAGAGTCACCCCAGCATGTTGTCAACTGCCCAGAGCCACAGGTATTACCCCAAACTACTACCCCACAGCCCTCTTCCGCCCTGATGCTCTAGGCCCTCTGTTCTCTCGTCCCCTAATGCTCCTCGTCCCAGTGTCACACTGCTCCTTCCCAGTCTCCTTTTCTCTTCCCAAAGATCTTCTCTGGCCCCATGCGCACTACAAGGTTCATCTCAGCCACTCGCAGTGACTATTCTGCAACAGCTGGGATTAATTTTGAAGTGAGCCAGTGTTAAAGCATTAGGATTAATGCGTATTAGGATACCATTTGTCCTGGGCATTACGCATTACGCTACCAAGAACCTGGGGTCCCTACAGGAAAGGAGTGCTGTCAGTGTTTCCTCCTCACCAGTCAGTCACCTTGCAGGCAGCAGGAACAGCCAGCTACTGCCAAAACCAGCAGGCCGTGGCCCTGCGGGGTATGCCGACAGCGCTGGGCACGCAGGAGGTTGTCCCTGTGGGATCCGCAGCAAGACATCCCTGGGCTGGTCCTGAGGATGCCCCAGGGGAGGCATTGTAGACAGGTAGTTATTTGGCCTCCAAGCTTCTCAGAAAGGAGGGCACTCTCAACAGCGGTGTAGATGCCTCCACTGATACCAAGCCTGGTATCTGTATGGCTAATTTATTCTCTCCTGCACACTTTGCTCTTTTCTGGGACTCGTTTCTTGAATTCCTTCACTTCCCAGTTTATGTCTGGGGGTCAACAAGAGGAAAGATATGTCATCCAGCACCTGCAACCAGTATGAGTGTCAGAATTTGGGTTACGTTTTCCACTAAGCTGTAACAGTCTGCATCAGTATCAGTGGATAAATCTCCCTCAGTGGAAGTTAATTAGTGTGCCTCTGGCAGTGAAAACAATCTATATAGGCAAAATACTTGTCCTATATGAGGTTGGAAACATTATTTAGGGTTTTTTTCCTGTATGATTAAATGGTTTTGCCTAGAAACTATAATCACATGCAGCCTATCCCCAACACAGTGAGACAAAGTCTTGACTACTTGCTGAAAGAGCAATGACGTAGCATTTTGGGAAAAAAAATTATATTCTTTCACCACTGTTTTGCAGCAAAACTTCATCCTTCCTCTGAATGAAAACCAGGCCACTGTGGCCCGTGCACTTTCCTCCTCTCCCAGTGTTTACTGTGACTCACACTATTTGAAGCCAAGGGTGAAGAATTTGCACAAGCTCCAGCTATACAGAAGGTAACTGCCAGTCTCACCCACAACTCGGGCTCCTGTGAACGTATCAGACCTGTGCTCAAATCTCCTCAGCTTTCGCTCAAATTGCAAGGGCCTTTTACAGTCAAGCTCCTAATTCATAAAGTAATTAATGGATCAAGCCCTGCTACATCAAAGAGTGGATTTTGATGTTTATATCTGGATCTCAGAGCTTGGGACAAAGCTCATGTGAGCTTCAGGCAAAACACTTCCACTTAGAGGATCAGACCATAGAGCAATTTTCTCAGAAGATCAGGCAAACCTAAAGCCTGACTGTATTATAAAATCTTACAATGTTTCCTTTTTTTCAGAAAGTCTTTGTCAGGAACATTTGCAGTTCAAGCATTGCATTTATTCCTAAACTCTTTAAAAACTTCCCATAAATCAATCCATCTATTCCAAGCAGGATTCTGATCCTGTATAAGGGAAAAAAACATCCAAGACATCACAAAATCCAGGAGGGACCTTGTTGTGGGTCTTGAATTTATGCAAAGGCATGTGGCTGTTGCACTGATGAGCAGCAGCATGAAGCCCTAAAACTGATACACTCACAAGGATGAGTTTGCCAAGGATGTCTGAAAACGGTTACTCAAGAACTGAGGGAGCCCAAGTCAGAAGTCAGCTTTCAAAATCCAAAATTTAATTTCTATATTGTTGGCTACTGACCCTGTACACAAACAGCGGGGAGAGGTGAGCTGCCCCTCAGCCATTGCAGAGAGCATGAAACTATGAGGAACTAAGCAACACTCAGTCCTAAACTAAATTAATCCTCTGTGCCAGGTGTCAAAGGGAGAATGGTAAAGCCATTTTACCAGCTCAAAAATTTTCTCAAACCTGGAAAAGCATCATTTCCCAAGGACACAGCTACACAGGTTTCTGCCCTACTCCAGGGACTAAACAAAGCCTGGATACCTCATTTTCTCACCAGAACACTCAGGATAGGAAGGAAGCAGTACTTAAGTGGTACCTGAGTCTGCTGCTCGTGGGTGAATTCTGCACATAGTATGGTTATTAAAAACATACTGTGCTCACTAGTAAATAATTTTCAGCTTGTTTCCACTGAGAAATATGGCTGGAGGTTACATTCCAACATCCAAAATACAGGCACTTTCTATGTAGTTCTATTATGAAAACAGTCATTTTGTACTGGGAAGATTGCTGTTTTTTTCAGACTCTCACAGCACAAACCTTTTCGAGATTCAACTTTTCAGAATAAAATGACTGTTGGTAGGAACAATGAGTGGAACATTTCAATCGAAAATGGAATTACGTAAAAGGACATGGCCATCTGACGAGCGCAGAAATATAAATAGGAACAGTTTTACACCCCTCTGCACATACTTCATACCTGCTCGGGAAGAGCAGCACTCCTCTGCATTGAATGTGACAGTAAACAGCAGCGCAATCCAACAACTTCAGGAAGTGAAGAAAATTATTGGGTGTAATTGAAACTGCAGGGAGGAGTTATAGACACAGAATGTAATTATTCACAGCGGAACAGAGCCAAGATTAGCAATCCTACTTCTGGTCATTTAAAGTTCCCATCAACTTTTCCATGTGCTAATGATATCAGTTTTATGTCTTACTGGCTACAAGATGCAGCACTTCCAGAAGAAAGCCCTGGGTGTCTTCTGGCAAAGGTCTCCACCAGGGTCTTGAATCTCCTGTAGAGGAGGGGGGTGAGGGCCTGGTTTGCACCCATACCCAGGTAAGCATCTCCAATCTCCAGACCCAGCAGAGACTGACAGAAGGTGCAGTCCAGCATGAAACGTGCTGACATCCACCTTCCTCTGCTTCCCCCAAGGGCAAGTCCTTGCCACCAACCCAAGTGGTTGCCCTTCAATGTCTCTACTGGCCAGTAAAAGCCAAGACCTTCTCCAAGGGTCTGGAAGATCTTCTCCCCTAGCTATCAAGGGGGTCATGGGGTGAGGAGGATGTCCTAGCTGAGCCCCAGTTGCACAACCCTCATCTCTAGGTGTAGGTAGCTAAGAGTTGGCTAAAGTGACTTCTTTGGTGCTTTGGAAGATGATCCTGGTGAGCATCACAAAATATCAGAGACCTCCCAGACGGTGGTAGGTGGGACTGGGTGGACCTCAGCCCACCTCAGCCCCCTTCCTGTCCTTGCACTCCACCTCAGCGGCCTGCGTAACATCCACCCAGTTCATATCCAAACTGCACCGTGGACATCTACACATCCATCCTCCACCCAGGCCATTTTCTTGCCCTGGCCCTGCACCCAGACACAAGGTAGCAGGGTCCTTACTCTCCAGAGAGGGCAGGGAAATCCAACTGGCCAGCATGTACCTGCTAAATTGAAATCGTCTTGTTGAGGTCTTGGCTACACTTTGGCCCCATACAATTTTCCTTGCACCCTCACCTTCTGAAGCCGCACCAGGCTGCAGGACATCCTTTGCAAACATCCTCCGGGCCCTGGCCAAGCTGTGCGTGTGCAGCACCAGGAGGAGGAGGCTTGACAGGGGCGAGTCTGGCAACCAGGAGGCCTGTTTCTATCTCCTCATGCTGTCCACTGACTACTTGGACACCTTTGGGGAGCAGTGGGCATTGCTGGGTATGTTCTGCTGAGGTTCCCCTATTTCTACATTTCTCATTCAGCAATCCTTACCACTCTCCTTTCACTTGCTGTTCTCTGAAGCCGTTTCACTTCCTGCACATTTGTCTATGTTTTCCTTCCTCTTAGGACTGCCATCACCACGGGCACATCAGCACTACCCATGATAGAGCACTGACCCTGTTAATGAAGAAATGGGGAAAGACCATCTCAAGAATCTCACATTACTTTCTGCAGCAATAGCCAGAGAAGACTGAGAAATCTCCTAAGTACAAGCCTTGCAACCTCTTCTTTGGCTTAGAGGGTCTGGAGAAAGAGAGGCAGCGCTCTGGCTAACTAACATCCCAGTTTTCCAGAAAGTAGCTGCAGGAGCAGCTCCGCAGCAGTCTAGAGCTGCACTGGTGTGTGCTAAGCATCAGCTCAACTCTGAGTTGCTAGTTTTATGTCAGTGATCTCAGAAGAATAAAGCTACATCTGACACATATTATGTTTTATAGATAAGCTAACTTGTTTATAGCTAAGAGAGATTTTCAGTATGCTTTCATTAAAAGCCTTCAGAATCTTAAAAAATGTTAATTGAAATTAAAAATGTAACACAGAAGGGTGTAATAGTCCCCCTTTAAGTCTAATCTAACATACTCAGTAGCCAGCTTCCTGAAGTTCAGCTTTCGATCATATGTAGCCACCATATTCAAGCACAGAAAGTCTGACCTCCACAGGAACGAAATCACCAAGCACGACCTGCTCACTGCCTCTTCAAGCCACAGTGGTGCAGAGCTTTGTACAAAACACGAATTGTGACCGTGCACAGGGCAACACTGATGTGCCACCAGACATCACACACACACTTCCTCAGTTCTGGTTAAGGCACTGGTGCACTTGGCATTTGGGATGAGTTGTGAACAGTGGAGTTACACAAGCTCCCTCTGAAATCTTCTCCCTTGCACGCCACGCCAAGTTCCAGCCAGAACCAAACTTAGTCCTGCAGCGCAGTCCGTCCACCCCCCAGTTACCCATAGGAAATCAGGGGTTCAGCCTTTACCAAGATATGGATGATTATGGCCTTCTTCATTTTCATTAAAGAGGACAAAATCAACACTGGGTTCCATCTCTGCTGTTCAGTTGCCATGAGAAACAACATTACGTTGATCTGAGGCAGCACAAGACCTTACTTTGCCAGTAGCCATACACGTCGAGGACTCCAAAGCCTCGACAGGAGCATGCTGCCTGGACAGGAGGCAGCAATTACAGTCTCTCCTGTCAGACATTTCACCAAGGCCGATAAAAGGATGCAGACTAATGAGGATTTGCGAGGCAAACCCCAGAGGCCGTTTTCAGCAAGTCTGTTCTGTCATTGCAAACAAAACCAGCAAAATCCTGGCACCGACCTGATGCCTGCCGCAGCCTCCCTCACCACATTTCCTGGACCTTTCTCACAACGGCCCGCTCTTTCCTCCTCGGTTGTCAGGGCTCCTTCCCCATGGAGCCTTCTCCAAGGGATGCAGCCCTCATCCCTCTATTTCCAGGTGGCTGTGCCATCCAACCCCTGGGAAACGGCATAACTCCTTTTTTCATGGGACTGCAATCCCCACTGGCTGCCAGACCCTCTCACCTCATTTGCTCACAGAACTGAACGGCACGCTGTCTTCTCACCATTGAACAGTGGTTGTACATTAAACAACACGGGTGTAGTACGGATCCTGCACCACCTAACGCTGATGAGATCCGAGGGTATTTTAGCCTTTGTCCACCCGGCCCTCTGGGCTTGTTTCCAGTCCAAGCAGAGCTTGCCCTAACTCTGGGGATTCCCTTTGTGAGGGACTTAGCTTCAGCAAATTGTTAAAGTTTTTTTAAAGCTTTCAAGGCAAATGCACCATCCTTTCCCCAATTTAGTGGTAACAGCAACAATTTGTATCAGACCAAAAGACTCCTGCACCCCACGCGAGCCCCCTTACCTCCACCAGATGAGGTGTTGGGTTGAAGCCACACATGTTGCAAACCTGCTGCCTGCAGGTCGTGCAGGTATTGTAGTTGGAGGGTTCACTGGAGCCCACATTGAGCTCTGCTTTGCAGAGGGGGCACAAGACCCTTTCTTTCGGCACTTCCTTTGGCTTGACAACTTGCTCCGGTTTTCCTTGCTTTGTAGCTGGTGCAGTCCCAGCCCTACCCTGCGTCCCAGGCGAAGCACCTGGGGCTTTAAGACCAGCTTCTTTGCTGGCATCACTGAAGACAATTTTTGGAGGCACTTTGCCAGAAGACTGCTGACTTGGAGGGGGGGCCTCTGGCTGGACAGACATAAGTGTGCTTGCCTGGGTCAAGAGAGAAGCTCCAAAGCCAAAGAGCTTCCCTGTGAGACCCTCCTGGGGTTGTTCTTGTGCACCAGCGCTGGGGGTTGGAGCCGCAGATTTTGCTGGGGAGTCTCCCACAGTCTTTCTCTGGTCAGAGGAGGAAGGCTTTGCTTGATGCTGCGGGGAAGACCTCACCACTTCCTGAGGAGCAGCAGGTTTTGGCTGGCCTTGGCTGTGTTGTTCCCTCTGCGGCGTAGCTGGCTGGGGTTTGGGGGGCTCTGGCTGCAGGACACCGGGGCCTGGCCTGGCGCTTGGCTGCATAGTTCCCGGGGGCTTTTCCTGGCCTGCCGCGACCTGGGGCTGAGGCTGGGCTTGTTTGGCGGGGGAGTGGGATGGAGACAGCGAAGGAGAGTGCAGCTGCTGCTGGCTTTTGGAGCGAGGAGCCGTGGTCATGTCCATCCCCAATGCTCTCTGCATCTGGCAATTCAAACATAACCATTCTTTCACCTGCAAGACAAAAAGCAGAGGGCAGGCAGTGAGTGACGGGCAGACAACAACCGGGGCAGGCACACCGTGCCAGCTCTGAGCAAGGCACACAGCGATCAGAGCTAGAAGCGCAGAAAATGGCCAGGCCATTCAAACCGGGCTGGAGCAGCCCATGCAGGGCCGTTTGGAGAGGAGCACAAGCCGGGCAAGAGGAGCACAGCACAGCAAACATCCCGGTTATGCTGCTACAACGTGCGGTTACAATTGCAATGAGACTCCAGCCCACCGCTGCCAGATACCTCCCGCACGGAGAAATCTGCTGTAGCATGCCTGAGACTTCCCAGGGGCTAACGGGGATGGCTTTGCCTCCCTGAGTCAGTGTTCGGCTTCAGTAAAGCTCAAAACATTAAGGCTACCTGCGATGCAGATGCCGGCTGGCAATACCGCAAGAGCCACAAGCTACAAGTGCTGGAATCTGTAGGATAATCAAGATTTCCCCCCCTCCGGTCTAAAGAGCACGAAGTCGCTTAGCACCGCAGTCCTTAAGGAAAAGCAGGGAGCAGCTTTCCCTTAGGGGATGTTTGTTGGGCAGGCAAAATGCTGACCTGAGAGAGAAAAAGGTTAATTTTCACTCTTTAAACAATGACCCGGATGCAAACGGAAAATATAACGCTCCCTGGCTAAGTGGTGATAAATGAAAGACTTCCCCCCGAGAGACATTCCCGACGACACGCTAATGTCTGAACTGAGTTAATTAAAGAGGCCGTACGAAAGCTGTGAGCCTTCTGATAGGAGGAATGTGGCTGTGCAAATGTTAATATATAGCACAGTCTGCAGGATAATCAGGTCTGCTTGCAGAAGATTTCTCTAAGACAAGCAATAAAGTGCCAAAAAGGACCAGAACATTCCCCAAACCAGAGCTGCGCGAGGCACAGATGGCCTGAACAGTCAGCTGGAAACCCAGAGACTTAAAGGGCTTAAAAGGCGTGTTTTCAGGCCTTCCGCCTGCTCAGGCTGCTGCACGCGTCGCTCTTGGCAGCTCTCAGCTCCTGCGCTCTCTCGGGGCCGAGCTCCACAGGCCACCGCGCGCTGCATGAAGAAACGCTTCTGGTAGACAGATCTGCCTGCCTTTCATTTCAGTAGCTGTCTCCTTGGTCCGGTGTTAGGAGAGCTCGGAGGATCGCCTTCGATCTCTGCCACTGACCGGCGGTGCAGGGATTTTTCTGCGTGCCTCTCATGCCCCAGCCCCACATCTCCAGTATCTGCATGGTCCTTTGGTCCCGCCAGCTGGAGATACAGGAGCTGCACAACTGGTTTTCCCAACTTGTTTACAACTTTTCAGTACGATCTTCAAGCACCTTCCCACCCCCTCCCCGTCACGGGCACATTTAACCTGTTCCTGCCCAGCGCTGAGCTGTCTGCAGAGACATAGTCGGGCTTTTTGGCAGATGCCGTGATGTGAGAGGGCTCAGAGTCAGCTGGAGCTGAGGCAGATGTGCCTTGAACTTCTCCTTACAAGTTAGCTTCCGAGCAGCTCCACTCCAGCTCACTGATTCTGCAGTGCCCATCACACCCCGCTCTTCATCCCTCTCTCCGTGTCACTCATGCCGGCCTTAACTGGCCCCAGTCCTACTTCGTTGGTCACTCCAGCATCTCCCTCTTGGCCACCATCCTGCCGAGAAGGTGGCATTGGACCAAGGGCTGCATTTGGCAGAGCAGAGGGGAGACAGAGCCTGGCAGTGCTCTCAGTGCTCTGTGGCCAGTATTTATGGATGGAGTTAAGGAGCCGGCGAGGGGGCCCATGACAGCAGAGGTCACTCCCAAGGGTCCAAGAGCTCCCTCCCAAGTCCTGGCCCTGCTCACTGCCTACCACGTGCCCTGGGGCAGGGCCGAGAGACAAATTCCGGAGGTCTAGTTTTGCCAGTTCATATCCCAGAGCTTCTTTTGGGTATAGTGTCTCTGAGAAGGGCATCAGAACACAGTCCCCACCAGTCACTTCTTGAATATTTCACACAGGGCTAAGTGAAAAGCAGCTCAGTTGTTCCTCAGCAATTTTGCATCACATCATCATTATTTCTCCAAGCCTTTCCAAACTATCTATTTTATACTTGGGTTGTTAACGTTATTGCTGTTTATTAGATTTTGTAATTTCTTGTGGTCTTGCTACCACTATCCTGAGCCATAAAGCAAAGGTGAACAGAATTCCTCATATTAATTTTTGTGTTCACAAGCTTTGGAATTTCTTCTCACTATCCTATTTCGGGAGAGCAACTCCTGAAATCTTGTCAGCTTTGCACGCTGTCCCCATCAGCAGTGATTAAGGGAGAACCAATCCTTTCTGTTCAGGTTTTCTCTCCCCTCAAAGTTCTCCAGTATCTAAGAAATGCAAATCTTCCCTCTCTGCATAATCTTCTTATCCGCACTTTAAGACCCTACGGCTGGATGGAAAGTGGGGAAAGGAGCTCTTCCCAGATCACCAATTTGGTCTATTTGTATCCAGCTTCTCTCTCACACATCTTTTTGCCAGCAAGGAAGCACTGGCTAGGGGACAGCCATAGCATGCTCTGGCAGATTAGGGGACCACGACCGCAAGGTATGTGGCAAAGGACAAGTTTGTGTAGTCTGTATTTATTGTAGCCCAGTACAGGCTTTAGCTTGCGTTCTAGAATAGGAAAAGTACTTTGCTACTCTCCTGCATAAACTTCCAACCTACCCAATAAAATACTAAGGGAATTCAATTAATTGCCCTTGACTGTCTGCCAGTTTTAACAAGAAACAATTACTGCTCGTGCATAATAAACATTTCACAATTGCAGATTCGCTGCTTTATGGCCCTGCCTCCCCACGTCGCGCAGGCAGCTGCCTGCTACGCCTCCCCGAAGGCAGCAGCGGATGCGGCTTCGAAGCGCTTCCGCAGTGCAGGAACCGGCTCCCTGCCACGCAGGGATGCGAAATCCCCCGTTCCTTCCCACGGAGAGCCCAGTGTCCAAGTCAAATACGGGTCCTGTGCAAGCCTGTTAAGATATTCCTGAAGTAAGGGACTTGGGAAGGAGGTGATGCTTGAAGCTTTCTCTCTCTCCACACCAAACCTGGCTCAGAGGCACGCCTGCGAGGTCACTTGCCTGCAGGAACATGCACATGCATCAACAGCACTTTCTGACCCAGGCTGAAACAACCAGGAGGCTTTCAAGCAGGACAGAAACCATGAAATTGTTATCAGTTACTTGGTAGGAATTGCTGAGGAACTTGCATTTTGAGGAGCAGAAGAGAAAGCTACCAGGAATATAGCAGGGCATGTGCTGTCTCCCAGGGCAAATATTTGCAATGTAAATTTAGTTGGGATTATCTAATTGCCTGACCAGCTTCTCCTGACACAGCCACTAACACTATATGGGGGTTACACAGATCAAAAAAGACTTAAAGGATCCTGGAGGGAGCTAATAAAGAGGAATGGCCAAGTAATCTTGCCAAAGACCCTTTCCACAAGGCACAGAGAGGAGGGAATATAAAATCCTGGATGTGAATCATTACTTACTAGACCCCAGCAAGTTTTGATTTGGTGGAGTACTGGCTGAGTAACACACAGAAATAAATGAAGCAATGGATTATTCAGTTGACTTGGATCACTCTGCTCTGAATGCTCATCTTCCTTCCTGAATACTAACCATGCAAGGGACAGATGCACAGAAAACAGTACAGAAATTGAGGGGAAAATATGAAAAGATAAGTTTTTCCCATTACTTACACATCAGTGCTAAGAGTCTGGGCAATGAGCAAAATAAAACGTGCCCATCAGTGAGAAGAAAAATAAGAAAACTGAAATTACTGAAAACTCATGTTCCAATCCACATCACTGCAATGTTAAAATTGCTGTTGAACTCTTCTAAGGATGGAGGGGGATAAAACTACTCTCTTGAACGGTCTCTATACAAACCACACATATGTAGTCATATATATATTTGAACTATATTCACTTGAGCAGTCTTAGACTTGCTGCTCAAAGCATGCTAATCCCCTTCATCTGACAAAAATCTGATCTGGGGAAATACTGAAAAATGCAAATAAAATCGGGAGGCATAGGATGGTTCTAAAACTAAAATGATTCCACAATGAAGAAAGAACAAGGGTGGGCTAAAAGGGCATGCTACTCCTATGCGAAAGGAAGGGCACAATTAGAAATATAAAATCAACAGTTACCATAGAGTTCAGCTCATCAACTATCCACTAATGTAAATGAGAAGCTGCTAAGTGCATAAAATACATGAAAACAAAAGAAGTTCGGGAAAAAAACAGTCCCTCGGGGAGAAGTGCTGGGGCAGGAAAAGGGATTTATTGAGTGCATTAGGGACAAAGGCTATCCGAGAAAGGACGCAGGTCTGTTACTCGATGGAGATGGTAAAGCTGTTAATGAGACAGATATGGCAGAAGCGCTATAATTACTGTTGCTGAACGCTTGGAAAGAAGCAAGATAATAGCTATTACAAGGGTGAAGCATTTCCAACTTATTAGCAATTGAGGAGAACATCCGACAACATCTAGTAGCACTGAGGATATTTAAATTTGGCAGATCTGAATAATTTTGCATCCAAGAGATCTAAAAGAGCTAAGGAAAGTGCTGCATACTGATGTTCATTTTTAAGCAATCTTGGTGAAGTAGGGAAGTTTTAGAAGACTGGAAGAGTCTTTTGCCTGAATATCCAAAGAGGCAAGAATATGGCCTGAACAGGACAGCTAGCCAGACATCTAAGACAGAAAGATGGCACTGGATTCACTTAGCAAAGAACTGAAGGGCAAGCATATATGTCAGTCAATGTGATTTTAGGGAAAATAGGTGACGGAAAGCAAACCTGATTTAATTATTTGCTAAGACTGCACATTTGATTTTAGCAATGCACAGAAGCAGTATACCTGATGTCCAAAAAGTGTTTTGACCTAATAATGCATAAGTTTCTGATTAAAAAAAAAGCACTATAAAATATGAAAAGTGAATGTGCTAAATGGATTTCAGAGAGCCTGAAGCTGATGGTAGGAGTAAGGAGGTGGCTCAGCCTCCTCTTCCAGCACCGAGAGGTTCTTTCCAGAATCATGAACAGTTCGACATCGACATTTTAAAAAGATTAGTAAAATACCAAAGATGATGTAGACAGGATCTGTAAAAGTGATTCTAGGAATGGAGAAAAGGTCTGAAATGAGAGAATTAAAGAAGTCGATCTCTTTAGTTTATCAAAAAGAAGATTAAGAAGTGACTTGATTATGCTACAGAAGCACATTCAGTGGAAACAATATTAGGCACTAAAGGGTTCTTAATCAGGCAGAAAAAGGCATAAAAAGAACTAACGACTGACAGTGGAAGCCAAATATATTAAGCATCATTTTTAACAGCAGATGTTTCTAACCATTAAAAAAAATTATGCACATGCTGCTGGGCTCAGTACAAGCCTATACTGAGGTAGAGCTTATAGGCTTTTCATATATAGGATAATTCATACCCATATTGATCTTACAAGCTTTGAAACTTTGAACTATTGAGTCTTCGTTGATATTTGGTATGAATCTGACTCCTGCCCAGCATCCAGCACCTGTACCACCCCAGCCCCCTACACGACACCCAATGCACGAGCCACACTTGGCACCTACGCTCCTCCCCACCAGACCCTTACAAAGTCCCATATCTTCCTCTAACTCCCCCCAAACCCTTCTGTTCCCTAACGCCGCAGGTGGGTCCGCAGCCTGTGCCACCTTTGGGGTGATGGCTGCCAGACGCACCTCCCTCTGCCAACACAGTCCCGCGATTACGAGCACAGGCGGTTTGTATATCCCGGCAGGTAGGAAACTTCCACATCAGTATCCCGTAAAAAATGTGCAGGCAGGTATATGCAGGGGCCCAGAACCGATGGGAACGCCGATGCTGGTTAGTGAGAACCATGGAGGGGCACAGGCGTGCCAGGCCCATCCCCGACCTGCTGCAGGCCAGCTCGCTATGGCAGAGGAGCAGCTGGCCTGGGGCATGCAGAGAGCCAAAAGCAACCCTGCGCATTGCAACTTACTCCTTCCTCTAGAAAAACACCAAGGAAGCCACCTAGTTAAAAATGCCTCGATGGGAAACAGGAGGCAGCTTGTTGGGTTTATAAAGCTTCTGAGTTACTCTAACACCACCTGTTTTAGGAAACAACGCAGAAGCAGGCTGTCCTCTGGATTTGTCACCAAGAGATGCAAGGCAGTGTTGGTAACGTGCAGTTTGCTTTGTTCTACTCAGGTAACACAATACAGCTCAAAAAGCATCCTAAGTATAGAGCTTAGCCTTTGCAGTAAACAGGAGAAGTTTTCAAATGAGCAGTAAGCAGAAAGACAAAGGGATGTCCCAGATCTCTTCAAGCAAAAATTCAGAATTATAATATAGAATAATTCTGCCTTTTTGTGAAGGTTGGAAATATTGAAATTGCCATTTTAGACCACAGTCATGGTATGATATGACTGGCTAGGGAAGCAGGCCCAGGCCTTCTGTATAAATCATCCACAGAGACCCGGGAAGGCTTGAGTTTCTCTTGTGGCAAGTGCACGCTACCCATTCCTGCAAAAGGTGCAATTTGTAGTTGGTTGGCAGTGCCCGGCATGGCTCACAGCAAGGATGAACTAGGAGCCAGCCTATATAATTCCTGTGCTAATACTCTTCCAGATAGAGCTCATGACTGTCTTTGTCTTACCAGGCCAGACCACATCACCTTAAAAGTGCCTCCCACAATAGTACACACACTCACTTCCACGCACACGTCAGAGCTTGTCCTCTGAGCAGCTTGGGGGTCTGAGCAGGTATGGACAGCCCAGCGGGCTCCCTGGAATGAGAGCAGCCATGGAACAGGCAAAGCCTGGGCTGCTGCCCACGGTCACAGTCAGCAGCCTGGAAAGAAGAACTTCTCCCAGAGTTCCTCCATCTCTGCCTGGTTGGCTTCTGGACACCAATATTTTGGGCTGCATTCATGAAGGCCTGGGGTTGAACACAGCAGAAGCCACACCATTTCAGACTGGGTGGTGGAGTCCACAACAGACACACTGTTCTGAAGTTTTTGTTTGGTTGGTTGGTTTTTTTTTTTTTTTTTTTTTTTTTTTTTTTTTTAAGAATTATTGCCCACTTTTATAACAATATAAGGCCAGCTCCACCAAAAAGGTCATGGTAGGAAAAGAGGCCCCTGTCGTCAGGGTTGGTGCAGTTTGCGCACAAAAGAGATAAGAGGTCTGCAAAACATCCTGTGGAAGGTCGCAGGGTAGCGTCTCAGTAAGGGTCTTATTTGGAGGGGAGGGAAGAGGAGGAACGTGCATGAAGGAGTACAGATAACATCAGGAGGTGAAGTCTCCTAAGGCATCTCTGGCAGACTGTGAGCAGGCCAGGGTTCAAGAGCTTTGGTGTGTCCGCGGCCACAGTGCCTGTCAAGACAACTGAAACGTACGCCAGCTCTGCTCCCCGCAAGCGTCCTTATGAAGGGAGGCTGGGCTCGCTCCAGATGGAGAACAGGAGGACGCGAGTGTGGAGGTAGCGTGGGCTGAAATTCCCTGGTCAAAATCTAAAGCACAGTTACACAAGAATCCAAACACGCCAGAGGGACTGCACAATTAAAAGTATTTTGGCACTTCATTGACAAGAGAATTAGTCTCCGAGGCACTTCTGAAAAAGGCCACCTGATGCTTATCTTCATCTTCAAGCATCTCAATACAAACAAAATCTTGTCCTTCGTGCTTCTGCCCAGACGGGGAAACCATAAAATTGTCAGTAATCATTCTGCTAATGCTTGCCAGAAAATAATCAACGTGTGCTCGCTACCAAGAGGAACAAACCCCCAAAACTCATCTTCTTCACTGCAAACAACAGATGGGAATTCTGCATTTGTCCAGAGAACTGAGCTGTGGAACAAGACAGTGCCATTTCATCCTATTAGTCACTTCTCAACCACTTTCCCTTACATTTATCTTTGTTTCTTATTAGTACCCTTGAACTAACAGAATGGTTCTAGTGCAAATCCTCACTATCCTGCGTGTTTGCCTCCCAACTCCCTCTGCCTAGTGTCTCTTATTGCTTTCAAAATGATCAGGAACCACAAACACTATTGAGTTCTTCTGCATCTAGAAAAGGAAGAGAAAGTGGCAGAGTGAATATAATGCTCCATTCGTGCTCTTCTGGTAGGAAATCACTGCCTGGATATGAGTAAAATCAGAGAAAAACTTCCCAGAGAGGAGTAGAGCGTGCACACTGCTGGGTGCTGGACATTTCACCTACATCTCGTGCCCCCCCAGCAAGCCCCTCTCCGGAGAGGGCTCCTTTTCCCATTTGCAGCAGTCAGTAATCGCTCTGCTTCACGGGAAGGCTGCGGAGGATTTGCTAAGACAGCTGCACCAGGGGAGACTGAACTGAATGTTCTCCCTTTTTTGGAAAGGGTGTCAGGAGGCAATGCTGCTACTCCCAGGATTTATAAGGTTCGTCTCCCTGCTGAGCCTGACAGCAGAGCATTTGTCAGGTGAGTTGAAATGCTGGGCCTGATTCCTCTCTCATTTATCCCAGTAACAGATATTCAAGTCAACCTTTGTAGTGATATTTCTAGTCTAAAGTTATGTAAGCAAGATCAGAAGCAAACTCACATCTACCTGCAGGGAAGGATGCACTTCTCCGGAGCGGGAGACCTCACTTGGCAGCGGCAGGAAGAATACTGTAACTCACGATTAATGCACGAAAGGACTTGCAGACCCTCTGGATTTTAAAGACAATCTCCGTCTGCCTCTCCAGTTTCTATGCCTCGCTGTTCAAATGATCTTTACCCATATTACACAATCACTGACCCGAAGATTAAACAAACAGTCAAAAAAAAAAAAAAAAGTCACACACTGGACATCTTTGCGACTAACCTGGATTCGCCATTACATGCAAGACAGCTCTTCCTTGGTAAGGTCTTCCATCACTAAAAAGGTAATCAAGCTGGCTACATCCTTGGTAGATGCAAGAGTCCGACTCTTCAGTACTTGCCCTTGCTGACAGAGGGGAATTAACTGGTGCAAGGGAACCTCCTTAAAGCCAGATCTAGTGTTGCTCTTCTGCTCCTGCTGAGGTGCCACAGACCCTTCTTCCAGAGTGCAGGTCTCTCAGTCAAAACAAGTTGTCATCTAGCTAAACATGCCGGCAGTAACCCAGCCCAAGGCAAGGGGACAAGTCCTTCCAGTTCATTAGGGAATGTTTCTTGTGCAATTTGCTGCCTCACTAGCTCCTGTTTAGACAGCCTTTGTTCCCCGTCCACGGGAATGCATGAAAGGTTTGGACATATATATGTGCTCAGAGGATGCTTTCCTCCGTGCTTGGTCGGGGAGAATTACAAAAAGCTTACCCCAGGTTTTAACCTTATGAGTTTTGAACACAGATGTGCTGTAAGTACAGTTCCAAGTCTCCTCCCGCTCTGTGTCCTGCACTACCTAGCTATGAGCCCTCTCAATCAGGAAAAAAATAGCAGACTGTTTTGCCTTTTTTGTTGTTGTACTCTGCTGAGAGCCATCTCACGGACAGACATCCAAAGCAACAAGGAGCCTCCGGGTCCTGGTAACTTATTCTTTGTCTTCTGCAGAATTAAAATAGCAACTTGGGAGGCAGTGGGGAAGCTTGCAGGCAACAAGGATCACTGGTGCTCAAAACTGTTTCCATTCACTGGCACCTTGTGCCCAAAGCAGAAGAAATATGTGAGGACATTGGGTTTCTCTGTGTGTAAGGGGTCAGGGGGGTAAGTCGGCTACCAAGTACAGCAGTGATGTAATTCACAGTAGCTATAATAATATAAAGAGCATAGGTTGCTCTGGATAAATAGATTTAGAGAGGATGAATTTAAAAGCAGTTCAGTTTCCTATTGGTAATACAGAATAAAATCTTCCTTCATCTACTGTACGGCTCCACATTTTATCATGAATGGGCCCTGGTACAGCCTTTCCCATGAGTTTCTGATTCCTCTGGGAATACAGTCAGGATTCCTTCTGTATAATTACTATAATAGTAGATAATGCTTGTAGCTCAATGAATAAACTAAATGTACTTGAATGTACAAAGGCTCTTTTTGGCCCCAAACTTTGCAGCTTCTCAGCAGCATCAACAGACTCAATGTGGCAAGCCCCAGCCTGGGCAAACAGTCCTGGGCGGGGTTTCATCCCTCCTCTCCGCACCGCCGGAGCGTTCCTCAGCACAGCAGACCATGGCCGTGCTCACTCCCCATCCCCTCCTACTCCTGCTGCTTCTTGCATTTCTTCCCCCCCCCCCCCAAACAGCCCAAGTGGGACCCCAAAAAGGCAAACCCTGCCATCCGGGACAACGCTGCTCTGAACTGAAAGCTGACATCTCACCAAGAGGGAAGGGAAGCTGGGGAGATGCCAGACGGACAAAACTTCCCGGGGCTAAGCACCATTTCTGTTTGTAGCTGGAACCCAGCGCTAGACTGGCTTTCCCAAGGCTGCGATGCGTCTCCAGCCATGGCTCCTCCAGCAGACTCCAGCGAGAGTCTGTCTGTCCTTGCAGGACACATCCCCGTTGAAGGCGCAGCCACTAGCCAACTACCGTGCTGAGTACAGCTCCTTCAAAATCCTTGCTGTGCGCACCTGCCCACGCGCGCACACAGCCAGAAAGAACAACATACCTCACAGTCCCTGCAGACTTCGGGTGAGCTGCATCCTTTGCTTACGAGCCTTGGGAGAGCAGGTACCACCGCATCCCCCGTGGGAGGAACGGGCCTCCCCCAGGCATCCGTTCTTACTGCGTCTCTGCAGAGTTTCACCTCCACTGTCAGAAGGCCTTGACACGATCGCTACCTACCTACCTGACCACCTCTGCACATCTCCAGCGGGACGTGCTCTGATCTTAGACCCCAACCCAGGAAAAAACAAGCTTTTTAATCAGTCTGGGGCCGGGCAAGAGGCTGTTTCTCATTATTCTCTTAAGAACCCTGAACATTTTTTGTCACATATATTTTTATCTCCAGTCATGAATTCAATTTTGATTATTTTTAACAGCTCAGCATTAAACTGAAACATCCTTTCCAACATGCCAGTAACCTGTTATGGCTACCTGACGACCCCTTAACCACAAGACTACACGTAGGTACAGTCCAGCTTCATGCTCTCCACTCTCTAGGAGCCATGGTATTACAGTGTTTGTAAATGGTATTACAGTATTTGTAAATCCAACCCCCAAAACACCCACTTTTGTAGTGGATGTTTGCACGGTCAGGAGAAAATCACTGCAAGCGCAGCCACGGCTGTTTTCCGCCATCACTACTGCAGTGTATTTGGGGTCCTTCAGTGATACTACCATTAGCTGTGCATTCGACACCCACTTTGCATATCCTGAGCACACGCAGACTCTCCTTATCCTCCTAACAGAACTACATGAATGAAGGCAGCAAATTTTTACTCTTTGATGCTAAGGAGACCTGAGACTGACTTTCCACCTGGAAAGGCGGCTTTCTGAATGTCGCACAATAGCAGTCACTGCAAAAATGATTGCGATCCAGTGACTGAGTAGAAAGCATCCAGGAAAGAAATTTTTAAACAACAAAAAGAATACAGAGTGCAAATGCAAATAGTCCTAAGTATTTTCAGAGAGAGAGTCACCGAGCAGGTACGGCCCCCCGTTCTCTCTAGACTGAAGGAGGCAAATTACATCTCAGTTAGTCTGGTCCAATCCGTATTTATGAGTGAACCAGCTGGAACGAACAAGTTTTATAAGTGAACAAATTGGAGCAAATCAACGCATCAAAGCAGAATATATTTGCTTGTTTTTTTTTTCTGGATTAAATATGTAATAAACATTCTTGCAGAACTTAAGGCCCGAAGATAGACAAGTCATTCCATCTTTTTACATGCCTAAGCAGATTTAATTGCTCAATTATTCCAGATAAACACGATAAGTTCCCTGCCATGAATAATTTATAAACTAACTAGCCACACAATCTATGGAACACAAATCTATGGAAATCTATGGTTGTAACAAAGAAAAAGTGAGCAGATTCTGAGATATCTGATGATTCTGAGATATCTTGAAGTTGCTGTGATCTGTCCTAATTTACACAGGTAATACTTTCCTGCACGCCTGAAAGTCAGTTTTGAGCAAGTATGCACAAAACGAAAGCGCAGCAGGTTCTGACTGAAGTCCCTGGTGTACTCCACAAGAGTGTTTATGGCTGAAAGTATTCATCTTAATGTGCCTTCATAACTCTTTGTACATGTGTAAAGGCAGCTCTTCTGTATTACCATCTCTTTCCTACTCAGTTGGTAGAAAGAAATGGTGCAGGCACAGTGTCTTCTGCACCCCAGGAAAGGCTCTACGTATTAACTTGATGCGCATGCTTTAGGTCTGTCCAGAAGTAGCTGCCCATTACAACCACTCCACTGAACAAACAGATGGGCACTTGGGGAAATGTAGCACTACAGAGCAAGAGTAAGCATTAAACCTCTAAACCTCCTGCGGTCTCCCTTGAGTGACCAAGAAGCCACAGAATGGGAACAAAGGGAACTCCAAGCAAATTGTGGCCAGGTATATGTGTGTGCAGTGGGTGGAGATGGAAGGGCAAGGAGATGGAGAAAAGAGGTGGGAGGAATAACAAGCATTAACTGTAAAATAGCCTTAAGCGTCCTCAAGTCATAAGCATCATCTTGAACTGAGTTTGTCAGATTAGGGGACGATTTTGTGCAAAAGTCCATGCCATAACCAGAAATGTGGACCAAAGAAGCAATAGCGTAAACTGCCCGTGGCAGGTCTGATCTTGCCTGAAATCACTCAGGCACGCTGTTCCTTGCTTGGGTTATCGTGTCGCTCAGTGTATGAAAATATTGAACCAAATAGCCACAAAGTTAGGAAGCGCACCTGGGAGGAAACAGGGACGGTACATACTCCCTTTTATTCACCATCTGGCCCATGCTGGAGCCACTGGCAGCGATGTCCTGCACCGCCTTCCTAAGGTAGGTTTCTCTAGGAGCTTCATTAGATGATCATGACAAAGCTTAAAAGCTGCACAAAATCAAAACACGATGCAGTGCACTGAGGGATGGAGGCCTGAAGGGATTATCTTGAATGACGGCATTCAGGACCTCACGAAGAAACAGGGAAAAAGAGAACTGCTGGGAGGAAGAAAGGGCCTGTCTACCATGGTAGAACAGAAGAGGTCCAAGAGAGGGAGGGCTGCACCTGGAAAGTGTCCAGAAGAAGAGTTAATCCTAAACTCATGATGGAGAGCCTGGTCACAAGACTGTCTCAGGCAACGGACTTCATATTGCAAAGGAGAAATGAATAGCAGTGTGAACATTTCCCCAGTAAAACTGTTGTGCTGTCAATACACCACCCGGAAAGAGGGCCAGATACCACCTCACTGCTCCAGTGACCCAGAATGAATGCAAAAGGCCTGCTAAGGGGCTTTGGGGCTGCTTTGCCAACAAGAACCCAACACGAAGTCACAGGGGCTCAGTGTCGCAGGACCTCAGAAACAGGCTAACACTAAAGAACGTGCTTTTAAGTTCTGCAGAAGCACCACAAGCCAACCACAGCCTGTGCTCCTATCACTCGTTCCTTTTGTTTCTCCCATATATGAGATGGATTTTCAAAGAAAAACACACCAATGCTCTATTATAAAACTGCTGCATCTTTGTGATTCTCCGAGAAACAGGAGAGAGGTACTGGGCAGATTCCTCCCTGCCCAGGCACCCAACAGCACCCTTTGCTGGCCAGTGCCCCAGTTTTTCCAGCAGGTACTCCTGGGTCTGAACTTCTTTTTGCTGCTGCTTCGTTCCAGCAGATGCACGTTAAAGGCTTTGGGACTTCCCCTTAATGCTCTACGGTAACCGCAAAAATGGGTCTGTGAAAGGTTTCTGCTCTATCCCTCTGCCCCAAGGCAGGACCAAACAGCTGACAGATGTTTGTCTAATTTGTTCTTTAAAACTTCCTATCAGTTGTGGATTTGCTGGGTAGGCAGCGAATGGGGGAATAAGGGGGCTTTGGCTTAACTCTCCTCACTGTTAGAAAACATTCCCAAAATATTAACCTAAATCTTCCTTGCAGTTTAAGTCCATTACTTGCTGTCCTTTTCCCTATGGACCAAAACCCCTGAACAGCAGTTACTCCATGCAGTGAAAAGAGGCTATGGCTGATTTCCCTGTTCAAGGCATCCAGTCTGAAAAGCGTGTCCTGGCACCTAGGCCACCGCATGCAGATCAGCTCCTATCCACACTGCTCAGGGCTACCACCGTCCATAGGTGACTGCCCATGTTCATACGGCAAAATTCTTGGTCTTGATCTTCCCTGGGCTCTGTGGCACCTCCAGGACCTTTACATGATTAATGTATTTGTGTGTTTTCAGTTCCAACTGTCTAAAACAGCGTGCGCGTCCACCGTGGCCACAGGAGGCCGTGCGAGGGAACAAAACCTGCTCCCATGATGTCCCATCAAAACAGCCGGCAGACTACCCAGCTCCAAAACCAGCCCCCCATTAAGTTTGCACCCTTGGAGCCTCCCTAACCTTCTCCGTCCTCTGCAGATGGAGCCAGAGCCGAAATTACTCTGCCGGGCTGGACGCCCCCTCCATGGGGAGCACAGCGCCTCTGACCTGGCACCCGAAACAGGCTGCCCAAATCTGCTCCATTAAAGACCAGAAACAATTTATCTAATCATTAGCTACCTATTTTGTTTAATACATTAGGTAGAACATGTTTTCTGTGATGAAATTCCTATTTGCATCCAAATGCACTTTGACATAGCTTATAAGTAACAGCCAGCCATCATCTACTAAGCAAGAAATGTATTATTTCTAACATAAAAAACAGTAAGTAATTAGAATTTCAACAGATACCTGCAAAGCCACATGATGGCTTACTGGATATTTACAGCCATTATGTATCCTTTAAGAAGGAAATGCTTAATTGCAAACCAGCCTACCAATTGCAATAATTTTTTTCTTCACAAAATTATGAAAATGCACAAATACAAAGCAAGATTAAAACCGGTCATTTAAATCACTATTTTTGCTTGCTGGTTTAAAGTCACTATTGCCATGGTGATCTAAATCAGTACACCCTGTAAAGCTGCACACCCTTAATCAGAAAGGATCCTACTATCAGCAAGGCTGCCTCTTCCTCCAGCAATTGAATATCCAAGAAAAAATACAAGCTCACCCAAATAGGAGAGCTCTCTGCTGCCCTCCTGATGGAGGACTTGAAGAATCATCTTTGGCAGCAGCAGACCCAAGACCTGCTGGCCCAGTTTAAAACCCTAGACAAGCTTCAAATGAAAATTTGTTTCATTCTGGCCAAACGAGGGGCCAAGTCCTTAATTATAAAACTGGAAATTGCAACAAGGGAAAAATATTCAAGAAAAATCGCTCTGTTAAAAAAATATCCCAGAAGCAAACCTCTTCCCCATCTTTTTGGATTTCTTAGGTGGTCTTTATGAGATTTCCAAATTGCAGCAGCTTCGAGTCAATGCAAAAAAAAAAAAAATCTTATTCAGGATTTCTGTTATAAATATATAAATGCTCATTTTGTACAGGCACCCCACTGTTAACCACTAGTTTAATGTTGTCTTTAGCCCTCTATCACAAGTGCAGACACCTATCACACCCCGCAGAGCACGGAGAGCTCCTCCCTTGCTGCGAAAGCACTCTGACTACCGAGTCCTAACAACATTTCCCCCCCTCTGTTGCCCGTCCTTGAAAATAAGGACTGGCTTGCATTTGTGAAAGGCCCAATCCTGCTAGCACATGCTGACAGCAGTGCGAGCACGCAGATGGGAGTGGAGGGGTCGGGGCTGGGCAGTCTCCCCTTTAAAATAAATGAGCGGATGGATGGGAAAAGACAGCCGCCTATTACTGCTGCCTGCATCCTGACCCAAAATCCGGGCAGAAAAGAACCACCTGAAAACTCACTTGCTTTATTAACGTATAGAGGAAGTACAAAGACCTCAGTTTTCATAATCCTGTAACTCTATCATAATCTAAATCTTTATTTTAAACTAAAAAAGTTTCAAGTGCTAGTGATTGTGAAGGAAAGGTTGCAGGAGAAACGGAAATGTCTTGGAGATGGTGGTGTACGCCAGTGCCTGCAAACAACCTGGAGCAATAAATCCCAGAGAAGTAAACTACTTTGCTCCTCTGAGCAGGGTATGAACCCCAAGACCCCGCCACGAGGGAATCTGTCCACATCACCACCGCAGAGGGCTCAGACTGCAGAAGGGTAACTACGCAACACATCAAGAGACATCAAAACCGCTCTCCCATGCCGCTCCCCAATGCAGAAGGCCACACCATCTTCCTAAGGAGAGTATGACGTATTTCACCTCAAGTGTCTCAAAAAAGAGGCAAATCCATTTGCCGCCCCTTCTCCAAACACGAGGGAGTAACACCGCCATGGGAGCCCCATTTCCAAGTGGTTTTGGATCCCCCAGTTTAGCTCCGACCCTGAGCAGAAGCAGGCTGGGTTACAGGACTCAGCATTCCTTCAAAAAGCGAAGAGAGAATGATTCAACTTTCACAATCCAATGTAAACCCCGTAGAGCGCATGCCAGAATTTAGATTAAATAGGATTTAAAGAAATCTCAAATTAAGTTGTCAGGCCAAGAAAAAATAAAGCTTTTCTCACCTGTAAATTGTGTATTTCTCATGAAAGCATCAACAGCCGCGACAGCTAACTCTAGACAGCCACCCTGTGCTTTTGGCAGCACGTCTCCTACAAGATGCACAGTTTCTACAAAAATGCTTCTTACTCAAGGTAGGGACCTGAATACATCCTTTTTGGGTGATGAACATGCACAGTAGCTACACGCCGGGTCCCAGTCTGTCCCAGCACAGCAAAAGAATATGTTTGACTGGACTGGTAAATAATGCAAACTGCATTCCTCTGGAAACCAAACCACTTCATGTCAATTCAGTCATGCAGGAAAATAAAGAGCAGCAAACGGCACAATTCAAGCTGGTTTCATCACTCTTCAACTTGATACAAGCGCCAAACACCAATTAGAAACACCACTTTAGCAGAGAAACAATATATCTTGTCGCAATGTCTTCAAATTTAGGCAACTGGAGTTAAACCACCAGCTCTCAGGACACACTGTGATCTACAAGGTTTTTTTTTTCCAGACGAGATAGCAAAAGCGGTGGTCAGTGCTTTCAGAAACCTCCATTTGGGGACATTCAGCTGGAGAGGTCTCCGTCCTGATTTTTAAGTGTTGCGTACCAAAATCTCCAGTTGGATGGTGGGAGCTGTGGAGCCTCAACAACTGCAAGCAATCAGGAAATGTCTGAAATTGGAGAGACGTAAGCGATGGAACGGCTGGCTACACGGAGCTGTTTGGAGCCCTCCCAATGACATTTCCTTCAAAAATGTTAGATCACATAAATTTTCCATGCAGACCTCTGGAAACCGTGACGTTCAGGATCTGCATAAAGCATTTTTCAACATGTTCCTCTGAGTTCAGCTAGAACTTGGCACCTAGAATTTGTTTTCGAAACCAGTATTTCAGAAGTCACTGTATTTTTTCTTCTCAATTCAATGCAGCAATAATGACCAGCTACTGAAAGCAAGTAATGAGATCCCAGAAGCAGTTCAAAGACAGATGGCAGCAGCAGCATGCCTGTTTGGTGATATTTTTCAAAGTGCTCTCAAATTTGAAAGCCACAATCATATCATCTGGAAAATTAATATGGCAGGTCAGAACATAAGGTAGAGTTTATAAAATGAATTTCAGGGCATTAGCTTGCATGGCCCAGCACTGAGTACTGATTTGGGACTCCGAAAAAATCAGGATTCATTCCCTAGTCTGCCAAAGTCCCTTTAGATAAGTTGCTGAGGACTAGAACAGTGTAGCTGGATCTGATGGTTCAATGTAACTGTGCTTCACCTGTTGGACCCCACTCTGGGAGGGAAACTCACTTAGAAAACTCCTTAGAGAACTGCTACTGCCCATGGCGAGAGGCAGGATCCTGGACCATGTGGACCTTTGGTCTGACCCAGTCTCGCAGTAGCATGCTGTGCTCCACCAAAAAAAGAAGGCTATTTGTTTTTCTGCAAGCTTGACAGGTTCCACAACAGCTAGGGTGGGCATCGTTCACCGTGGGCAACCAGAGGCAGGCGTGCTCAAGGAGCCCTGCAGCACCCACCTCTCCCCAGTATGCTTATTATTTCGGAGGAATCCAGCAGTTAGGGCAACTCAACTCTTCCTCAGGCCCACAGGGTAATTTTATTACAGACCACTAGTTTTTATCAAGGTCTTCTCCCTAGGCCTGTGTATTATCTACTGGGCATCATGCTCCATTCAAGACTTTCACAGCTGGAAACAGTGGTAGCACAAAGCAGCACCTTTCAGTCCAGGAGAAATATGGGATGTCTGCAAGGAAAAAGACAGCACAGAGTGTCTGGGAGCATGGTGTGGTCTGAGCAAAACATATGTGTGCTCAAGGGCCATGATTAAGCTGTTTTTTGAGAAACTACGCACCTCCGAAGTTGCAAGGACCACAGCCTTTCCAGCTTCCCTTTCAGCAGTTCAGGGCCTGCGGTTCTCCTCCTTGCCTATGTATTCAGATATTGGGGTGGTCACTTCATTAGAAGCAATCAAGAAATGGGCAAAAAATGAAAATAAAACTGCAACATGAGTTCTCCCTTGCTAGAACCAAGCTTAGCAGTACCCCTGCCTCCCACACTGCAGCCTGGCACAACCAATCAGCAGCTAGACTATACATGCAGACCTATATGCTTATACCCTTAACAGGCTTTTTAGTAGAGAAAGTTTGCAGTGCCCGTGTTTCTTGCAAAGCAGAGCTGTGTACAATGACAAGCTCTTTTGCTCTTTGGGGACACTGCTTCTAATAGCTGCTTGCTAATGACAATTAAATGGGCAGAACGCTGCTGCTGACTCTGATATTGGGCCTGCGCTGCGTCTGATGCAAACACTGTCTGTAGTGCGCTGATAAGGATATTGGATGATTCAGAATAATCTAGACTTTGCTAAACATCTGAGCCTGGCTGTGCTTCTATTTCCATGTAACAGGAACCCTGTGAGCCACATTCATTACGAGGAGGACAAAGTGCCTGTAGGTAGGGGGATACCAAAACTTCCTTTCCATAAAACCGTACGTCTGTTCTATCCACTACTTGTTTTACCCACTACAGATATTTAAGGGCTCTTCTGTGGAGGCCTCCATCCATCGAGCTTTGCAAGCAAAAGCTTTGTCCTAGCAGCTGGTAGCAAGGATCTGGCCTAACTCCTTTTGATACACTTAATTCCACAGACCTGCTACGTATATTAGCCCTATCTCATTAAGACTGCATTTCGCTTTCGGAACTTCAGTATTGAGCTTTTCCAACACTTTTCCTTTGATTTCATCCAGAGAAGAAAGTCAAGCCAACAGCACAGCATATTTACACTACGAACTGACTCCAGAACTGAAAAATTCCACCTTTTGGCTGTCCTTGA
Source organism: Dromaius novaehollandiae (assembly GCF_036370855.1). Classification (NCBI taxonomy): domain Eukaryota; kingdom Metazoa; phylum Chordata; class Aves; order Casuariiformes; family Dromaiidae; genus Dromaius; species Dromaius novaehollandiae. The sequence goes on from NC_088109.1 coordinate 1,560,833, forward strand.
TCAAAAGGTTTACAGTCTAGATGAAAGGGCATTTCAATCAAAGCTAAAATAACCTGTTTTCATAGTGCAATTAGCACCATAACCCCTCAGATAAGCGCGGCCCAGGAGCATCTTTGCACATTACAGCTCTAAGATGAGGAGCAACATAAAACAGGGGTATAAGATCCAGTCACGAGGTTGCATGAGCTTAAATTAAAGTCCAAAGGAACACCTCAGCAGGCGTGAACTGCTGTGCCGACATTCACAAATAACTTACCGTATTCACAGTTCTTTTCTTCCAGAAGTTTCTGATATTTTTCAGCTTGTCACATTAAATAAATAATTAATAAAAATTCCCTTTCAGCCTTTAGGCACCTACATGTGACTACGGATAAGCGAAAGACAAAAGAGTGGCTTAGGAAGGAGCACTGCTCGGAAAAGCAAGTTGGATTTTTGGTGATAAGAGCTCACACAGCTCTATAAATAACACCAACTTTGATTAGCTAAAACTCAGGTCAAAAGGGACACTGTTGGGACGTAACCACTTCTGCCAAACATCAGCATCTCCAAGCAGGAGACAAACCTTGTAAGCCTTTACCAGCCAGGATAAAGAAGAGCCACATAATTTCACTTCCTTCTGTACCAGTGTTTTTTAGCTGGGCTACACACACAGCTTGCCTGGTTTGTGCAAGACAAGAAGATAAGATTGGACTTTCTAGGACCAAGGGCTCTCGCTCCCACTTCCCTCTCACACCACCTCCTACCATAGCAGCGGCCGTGGTGGACACGGGCAAGAGTTTAGCTTGCTCACCTGCAGCTACAGCCGAGCACTGACCACTGCCAGGGGATACCAGCAAAGGAAAAAAACCCAATACATAATTCATGATTTTTCCTGCAAAACTGGATTGATTTTGCTGCTAAACTGCTTTTGACACACAGTTGGTATGATAAAAAAAGTTTGGGAAATTAGTATGGTATGGAAATGGGGACATAACAGTTGATACAGTGGGAACAAAAAGTTTCCTCCTAACAGTTCCCTGAACGCAGGGCAACATTTTACAACCTAACACATATCATAAACAAGACAACATAAGCAAGGCTTATAAAGTTCTTTGCAACTGTTTGGGATATTTTGTGCATAGTGAGTAAGATCCAGGGGGACGCTTCCCACGCATGAAACCTCGTGGGCTCAGCTGCTAGCTCTGCCTGGAGCAGCATCCACAGCAGCAAAATAGCTCAAGGAACAGCCCAAGACTGCACCAATCTTCCTCTTCCAGAGAGGAGAGGCCGGGAGAGAGAACCGAAAGCCAATAACGGACATAGGAAAGCTTTCAAAACCACAGGGAGCCTCTGATCCCAGACCACAGCAATGTCCTCTCTGCTTTGGAGAGCTTGGCAGCAGTTTTCCCATTATCCGACTTATTCTTCTCCCTAGAAAGCTCAGTGAAAAAAGAAAGTGGGTTCCTGTCCAGCGTTCTTTTCTTTTTAATGATAACCGGTTGAGAGCTAGAGAAAAATCAGGTAACATTCAAGCAAACAGCTTGCTGTAACGTAATGTACTAAGAAAGGAAAACGTAGGGTTATCGTGGCTCTGTGTGTGGCTTGCTGCGTTTGATATTTATCAAGCAAAAGAAAAGGCCAAGAAGAAAGCAGGCTGCTTTTTATCTCTCAGAAGTATTAATCTTTACTTCCAGTTGTTTTTATTACTTCTCTCCACTGCATCATCACTCCAGTACGCAGGAAGCCACAGTCTCCTGTCCCCTCCTAAGAATTTAACACGTCACTGTGAACCTTTATATTTTTCTGCAGATAGGTCCTGGCAGCCTTGATTCATCAGAACCAAAAATCAGTAGATAGCAGTCATTTCTTTTAGCGAGTCTGAACAGAGCCGTGAGTAACACTAGTTGTATTAGTCACTGAGAATCATTTAGCCAAGCTATTTTTGACATTATTTTTTTTCCAAGTGAAGTTTTCATTATTTGAATCATCCTAAGCACAGAGAAGTAGAAGGCAACATACTGGAAGGAACAGTTAAAATTACTCATAAGCTTTTTCTTGTTGGCTCTAGCTTAATTGCAGTCTATCAAACAGAAAACTTGCATATCATTGCAGATAGGTCAAGGAAGCCCCTGTTTGGTCTGCAGCAGTGGTTGAAAAGGCAGACAAGTCATTTATATTTAGAAAGCTTTAGCAAGTACAAGTAAAGTACGCTATTCTCTAGCCTCATGTTAGCTTCTTTATTCAGTGCTAATCATTCCATTTAAAAAGATACAGTAGAAATAAAAAAGTCCAACCAAGAGATAACAGAAGCACCCTTCATTGGCATATTCCAGATACAGGATGAAATGAGGATTGGGATATACATGGTCCAGAGATAAGGGGACTGAGAGGCCAAGGGCAACGATGAGTAAGAGGTAATGTGCAGGAAATAATACACACCAGGGCAATACATTTAAGGCCGCTATCAATATTTTCTCATTATAAAAAATAAAGAATATTCACTGAAACCAGAAAGAGCATATTTTTCATGCGTAACTTCTCCAGGGTGCTATCTTAACCCTCTAGCAGCACACAAATTTCTCTCGCCCAAAGGCATTTTGGGTTTCGATCCTAGTTACAGGAAGGAAGCAATGTTTTTCCTGAGCTTGCTGAAAGGTGCCCAGGCGTGGGGACCGCTGCTCATACGACCAGCCCGAGCTAAAAGTATCTCTAGCAAGGCTGTGTTGAGCACGACATCCGAACAACAAGGGGAGGAAATTCGAGGGGCATCCGGGGAAGTTGGACTGGAGAAGAAATTACTGCCAAATGTTGCAAGTGCTGCAGCCCTGAGCTCCATTTGGAGATCCAGTGTTTTCAGACCCAACACCCTGTTCTTAAGGGGTGGCAGAAATCTACAGTCTCTAAATACAGCCTCACATTTTTGTAGAAATACAATAATAGATCTTCAAGCTGCAGTGCTGCACATACGCCAGCGTCTGCGATAAGAATCTGCTTCATAGCCGGGAAAACGAGCAGCCTATAACGTCCTGAGGGCAGAAGAAAACCTTGTTGGCTTTGCTGTTCAGCGAGAGAAGAGATTGCACAAGTGTAACTTTGCAGCTGCTCCTCCCTCACCTTCACTCCCACCGCAAAGAGCTGCATCCAACATGGAGCTTACGCCCAGCCGGAAAGCTTGAAAGCACAGGAGCCACCACCCTGGAGTCACCACCAGCCTGCTCAGCCCGATGCTGCACCACTGAGCACGGCCGGTACCGTCTGCATCAATGGAGGTCTAAAAGCTTCCTGTCCTGTGATCTGAATGAACTGTTGCTTACGAATTTGTAATAGTTAGAAGGTGGCTTGAAATCCTGAGCGCTCCAAAGAGTGAGGAAACTCTAGGCCTTCCAAAGCGCTTGCTGGTTTGCTTTTTAATGAAGAATCAATAAGGCGAATGACCGGTTTGGGTTGTTTAAAAAGGGCAACAGAGACAGAAGAGATTAAATCTCTCATGAAGTCATTATTTAATTATCTATAAGCAAATAATATATTCACCTTTCTTCATCCATTACTCCTCTGTTCAGCCCCTTGATTGCTTCCGAGCTTACAGGTCAAGCAGGACAAACCACAACTTCACTGGGAGCCTCTACTTGAAATCAAAATATCAGAAATTTCCAGATTTGCTATAACACATCGTAATAATTGGGCTGTGTGTCAGAATACTACCTATTTGAAAATGTGGCTTCAAGCCACACACATTATAGAAACAGTTCATGCTTTGATTTAATGACTCCAGGAGTACACAAGTTACAAAAAAAACCACAGTAGACCTATGTCCAACTATTTCCCACAAAATCATATCAACATATATTAGACTCCAGTGTAAAATTCCAGTCTCACAGAAGCCAAGAAGGATTTTGCCTACATTTACACAGTGGCCATTAGAGACCTGTAAATGTTCATAAGCTGAATGACTGGGGAGACAACAGATGAAGACAGCTGAATCCAAAAGCTTTGGTGGCCCTCATTTTAACCTAAAACTAATAATTTCCCTAACCACAATGCTTCACTTCCAGGGTCACTGAACTGGTGGTCACTACAGTGACTAACCAATGCAAAACCTTCAGAAGTCAAAAATATTGAGTCCTTGATGATTCACAAAAATGTCAGGTCTTACTAAAAATTCTGACATTTAAACTCTGCCAGGTATAAAATTCATACAGTGAGCCAAATGACAAATCAGCTTTAGGAAGAGCAGCATATGATAAAAGTGAATAACTTTACATAACATTTGGTCTTTATTTTTTTAAATTATTTGGTAAATAAATACAGGTGATGTTGCTTAGAGGCACTGCTAATCCTGGTGAAATTAGGCTGGAGATCATTTTGGACTGATGCCATTCCTTTGACGGTGGCAAGTCCTTTTCCCTTTGCAGCATTCCTACCAGCAAAGAGATTTTGTTGAACATGTTACTGTTCCTTTGTTTCCCAAAAGTCCTTTTTCTTTATTCCACTTCTTTACCTGAATTTTTTGACTATGATTTTGTTGATTATCCATCACCTAAAGCTAACACGCTTCCTAAAAATGCCTAGAAAACAGCAGAGCTGGGCTTTACGCATCAGCTGTGTTACTGCACAGCCTTTCAAACCACGTGTTACCAGAGCTGAATTCGTACTAGAAAGTCTGATTTTACCCAAGAGACTGTTACAGACTGTGCAGACTAGACTGTCTCCGTGCCGGCACGCTCTCACTGCCCATCGTAAACAAGCCACCCAGCTTAGTCAGGAGAGCAACGCGAGAGCCTTCCTTCACTAGGCAGTCATAAAAAGAAAAAAAATCATAACTAAAAATGTAACCCTAATTAACACACACAGAAGAGAAACCTATATTGGGGCATATTTTAACGGAGGATTGCTTCACTTTATAACTTTAGTATTATTTTCATATATTTGCAGTGCATAAAATGCAATGTATCTATTAAATCTTCCTAGAAGAGTTGGAACTTAGATCAGAATTGAAGTTTAATTAAGCTGACTGCCTGCAGATGCTATCACCATTTGATACAATGACGAAGTACAGCCAATGCATTCAAAATGGCTTGGGGTCAAAAGCAGGGGCTTACAGAGAAAGAAATCTAGGGATGAACATACATATATAAACATGTTCCTTTCATACAGGGGAAAAAAAAATCCACTGAGTGCATTTGAATACTTATCAAACTGCATCTGATGAACAAATTTTCAAAAAAAAAAAAATGCAAGGAAGAAGACAAAGATTTTCTATAAACCCGAAACATTTCCAAACAAATCTATTAGAGCAGGCAGACATTTTAAGTATTCTTTCAGCACAAGTTAAAGCACATACTTTAATGCTGTGCCAAGTCAATGCTTTTGATTACAATCAAAGCCCAGATTTAAGAAATTTTATCATGTAGGATGGGGAAGAAATGAATCCAAAGAAATTAAAAAAAATTTTTAAGAGACTACTGAAGAAGAAATTAATTTCTCAAATTAGCAATGTACTGTGACATTTCAAAATGCAACGGGAACAAAAAAGATGTCGGTAGGTTGCCCCTTATTATACCAAACAGAGAAATCCAATCAGATGAACATGTTGCAGGATCAGGCAGTCCAAAGGCACAGGAGCACCATTAAAAAGTGAAAGATGTCTAAAAAGAGGATTTTTTAAACCTATTGTACTGGCTTAAAACTTGGCTATTCACTCACAGAGGCGATAACAGCATTACTAGTTAGGTCAGAAAACAATCTGTCAAAAATCCAAAAAACCTCAAAGTCAGCACACAGGAAAACTAGAAAAAGGTTTTGATGAGAAATTAAAAATCCTCCTAGAGCATTAAGACTGCACTATTGCATTTAAAAAAGTAGATTTCATTCAAAAGCTTACTTTATATGTAGGAGTGTAAGTAAACTATTAAGTTCTACTATGCTATTTCATAATTTCTTCAGATTTCAGTTCTAGCCTTTAAGGATGCCACAATAGATCCCTGCTCCATATCTCCCTTTACTTAAAATAACTCTCTATAGCAAGAACACCAACCTTCAGAAATAAGGCAATGACCAAGAAAGCTTCCAAGAAAACTCACTCCCAAGCACGCAACAAAATGGAAAACCATGGGAGCACTCATTTTAGAAAGAGGAGATCAACAGAGGAAAAGAATATGACTATCTACATATACAATATTGAACGATCCAGACAACACAGAGGAACTTGTGTTTGCCCGGTCTTGTGAAACAAGAACAAGCTGATATTCAAAGAAATACCAAGATAGTGAACTGAACACCAGACAGTGGAAGTTTTTGCTCAGCAAGCCATCAACTACTGGAACGTGCTGCCAGCAGATACCATATAGGCCAATTGCTCAGTCATGATTAGTTGCCTTTAAGATAAAATGACCATCAAGCCACATGAAGAAGAACGAAAATAAAAGACAAGGCACAAGAAAATTTTCTGAAATTAATATGCATTTTTCAGAGCATAAGATAAATATAGATAAATATAAAATAAATCTAGATATATTCTATATTCTAAATATAGAATTAATGTGTTTTGCTGTGGGTATGGTTATTCCACAGCAGTCTCTGTAGGTTTTCCTACACTTTCCTCTGATAAATCTGATATGGGTATTTCTAGGTGACAGGATAGAGCTGGATGGACTACAGATCCCATACACTAAATCTGTTGCTATTTTTATAGAGAGAGACATATCAAGCTTATATAAACTTATTTTCAAAACTGGGCTGTCGAAAGGGTCTCAGAAATGAACACACATGGAGGTATCATGACAAACAAGTACTGCCATTCCCATCTCACCACACTCAGTTTCTGGTGTTCCCACAGACTGTACTGAAGAAAATGTGCTAAATAAAGCACAGCTTTGGTTTTCTTGGTTGCTGTTTTCTTACCACATTTCAGATTTTTGATCATTTAATCCTGGCAGAGAACCTTGAAAGCAGAACGAGAAGTTAGAGAAGTGTCTCTACCACAGCCACAAAGCAGAAATATCAACTATTCACTTGAAAATATATTCATAAGGAAGTACAAATGGAAAATACAACCACATAAGTCATCTTATCAGAAATACTGTGCAGCCATCTTGAAGTACCTTCCGGACTTAAAAGATCAGATTCTAGAGAAGGAAAAACTTTTTCACCATGAAGACAGTCAAGCAGCGGAGCAGGTTGCCTGGGATGTTGCATAGCCTCCATCCTTGGAGGTTTCTGAGACTTGCCTGGATAAAACCCTGAACAACCTTTTCTGGTCTCTGCTTGGAGCAGGGCTTGGACTAGATGACCTCTGGAGGTCACTTCTTGACTTTTCCTATGAGGCTATGATCATCTAAGAAAAATACAACTCATAGCTAACTAGTCAGAAAAATCATGGATAGGAAATTACAAATAGCAGATGCCCAGAAGGATTGGGATTATAGCTGTCAAAACTGCAAAAAAAATCAAATTCTATTTACACAAGTCAGAAGGAGGAAGCATTCACTGAAGAAACTGTTTACCCTCTCGAGCGCAGACTGCAGGGGTTTTAGGTCAAGGATGACGTACCCCGGCTCATTGCTCAAGAAGGGCTCAAATGACTTCTCCTGGATGAGGCGTCCTATCGCTCTCTCTGGAGAGCACACAAGCAGACCGCAAGATAGAGTAACCGTGCTATACAGCACGCCGCAACGCTGACCCGAAAGCACGCAGACCCAAACAATAACGTTGGGTTTAGCAGAGATATCCCTTTCAAAGTTACTCTAGGTAAACAGCCTCACCTGTACATGCATTGCACACACGCCAAAACATCCTTTTTTGCTTCTGCTCAAGGCCCCCGTGTTAGTCTCTGGGGAACTCCTTTATGGCTTGTCCTAGAAGTCATATAGTGATGACAGACATTTGAGTTGTGATAATTCAAATTCCATCAGCAAGAAGGAGAACAACTGTATAAACATACTAGCTGCCTCTCTTTGACCTTTTTCTACGGCCACCAGATTGCTTCAGACAAATTGTATCTGTATAATAGAAGCAAACGTAATAAGGATAAGAAAAGCGAGCCACATTTGAACAAATGTAACCATTTTCATTGCATTATCTGTGCGGTTATATAGGATGTCAAAAGAAGATGCAAACACTTCTGTTGGACAACTATTTTCAACCCCAGCTCCCCCAGTGACCTGCTTAGAAGTCATAAGGCTGTTGAAGGTTGTTTGCTGTTGAAACGCATACTAAACTCAGAGCAAGAGAGTCATCTTTTTTATTCTGGGTGCAGTTATTTGGATTTGAGGGTCAAAAACCCTCCACAGTCTACATATAAACTGCACATTCATAAAATTTATCTACTGCACTAAAAGAGACAAAATGGATCATTGAAGAAAGAACTATAACAGGACTCTCAGATGCTAAGAAGAAACCACGCACGCACTTTTTAACGTGAGTATCTGTAAGAAAGATTTGGGACACAGGCAATTGTGGTAAAGCCTTTTGGGCAAGATTGTGTTATCTAGTGGGCACGAGTGTGAGTAGGATAATCAGAAACTGAATGCTTTTTTCTTTTTTTTTTTTGTCTACTTGCTGTTTCTCAGCAGGTTAGCTGCTCAACTTTCAATATGTTGCCTGAACAACAAAAATGGCAAGGCTATTTACAAGTGAAATAAATAGAAAAATGATCCATGGCATTTCCTTGCCTAAGTCTGAATTTTGACCTCAAAGGAAGACTTTTCCTACTTTCCCCTTCCCAAACTCATCTTTGTTTTCTGCCTCTTCCTGTAGATTGCCTTCAGCCTGACCAAGAATCCATCACCTACAAGCTAAAACTGTCACCGAGAGCTCTGTACCCCGACCAGCTAAAAAATGAACTAGATAGCCTTAAATTCTTCCAACATCTCTCAAGGAGCAGGGCAGCATTATTCCTCCCACAGTTCCTTAGCCACTCCAAACCAAATCTTTCAGGTGGCAAGTCTCTGATTTGTCCGTTTTTCTCAGTGCGTGGATAAAAACCCCTGTTCCTTAATCTCTTTGACAGCAGTAATTTTCTCTGCTTCGTATGCCCAATATTTTACCTTCAAGTCATAATTTTTTCCATCCAAGTCAAATTCAATGGTCCTGCTTAGCTTCTTTATTATTTCATTTCAAGCATAACAGCTGCTTTTTTTGTAATAATTTCTGCAAGTCTAAACAACCCACCCAGCGAAGGAAATTCCGCAACTTCTGTAGAGCAGAGGTCCTTTATTTAGATCCAAGATCTATTAATGATTTTCACAGTGGTAAATATAAGGCAACACTCAATTAATTAATATATGTCTTATTATACCAAGAATATTAATGATCCCAACTTTCCTTTCTCCAAAGGAAAGATACTGCAAACCAGCAGTCTCTCTCAAACAGCAATATTTAGAAACTGCCATTTCAAAAAAAAAAAAAAGAATGCTGGTGGCATTGGGAACAAATGTTGACTGCTCACCAAAACAACGGGTGCTTTAATGGGATGTAGGTACCCAAGTGACTTCAGTGTGCCAGAAAACAGGTTTTGGGTGCTGAAGCCAAAGAGCTACTTTCCAAAGTGCAGCTTCAGGAGTCTTTTAGTTTCCCTGGGAAAGCCTTAGAGTAACCATCTCCATGGTTTGTCTCTTAATAGCTACAAATAGCGTTTACGTGCCTTCTCCTCCCCACTTGTAGTTCACATGCACTCACAGAGCAAGCCGCTGCAGAGGCAGAGCAGCCTGCTCGAGTGATTTGTGGAATCCCACGCACCAACCAGCCCTCAGCACTGTCAGATCTGCCCCCGGGAATCTCATGCATATATTTTACACATCCCACATCCAACACTTAAAGTGAAACGCTTTACAAGTAGGCATCATCTTGCAAACAATTATTCTCACTTATCTCCTACCACTGAGTCTGAAGAAAATATCAGTTTCCAATACTGTCAGAAATTCATTCACCGCGAAAAATAATCACTTGGTATGACTCAGAATCGAAAGCATTCAACACCACTGCTCCATTCAGCTCCCACTGTTGTCAAGCCCTTCAGCTTCAGGGCACTTCCACATATATGGACTTTACCTCAACCAGGCCATTCATGGTCCCAGCAATGGAGTAACAGGAATAGAGGTTCCAGCCAACCAGAAACTGTACCTCTCTGATGGTCTAGCGTTCCCCTTTAATTAATTTACCTTCCCTTTCTCCACATACCTCAGATTATCACAGTTATCTCCACTGATCAGACAGCAGAATCTTTGCTCAAGAGCAAGGGCTCCAATTCCTTGAAGCTGCCAAGAAGGAGGATGCAACCTCTGTGCTTGGAGAATGAAAAACGTGAACTCAACACTCTTCCAAGGCAGCTCAGAATACTTCCTCAAAACATTGGCCTGACCATGTTTTCATTACTCCTTAAAAACTTCAAAGATGACCAGACATTACAGCTATTCCGCCACCCATCCTGTACACTGGACAGGAAGCCGATTGAGAAAAAGAAGCAATTACCTCAGTAAGATGCGGGTTGGGGTTGAATCCACACTGGTTGCAGACTTTGTTGTGACACTGTGTACAGGCGTTGAAGTTTGGCTGATGAGGGGAGGAGATGAGTTCTGTTGTCTTGCATATAGGGCAGAGAGTGCTGCTCGGAAGGGGCGCGATTTGAGGAACAGAATAAGGTGAGGTAGGGGTGCTGCCTCGATCTGGCGATACAGAGGGAGATCTTCCCGATCTCTGACTTCTGCTATTCACCTGCAGTGTCCTTCTAGGTCCATCTGCCTGTTGACTGGCCTGACCATGACTCCTCATCTCTCTGGTGCTCTCCGAGCTCTGAGCAGCCTGTGCAAGGGAGGGAGAAGCTGATCTCTGTCCAGCTAGGTGATCCAGTTGGTCTGGTCTTCTTGGTGTGCTGAAATATCATTGAAAATACATGTATATAAGTCAATGTTTAGGATATTTAAGTGATCACAGTCAATGCTGGAAATGCAATATCTATAAACACAGCACACTCTCCTTCCATGAAGTCACAGGTCGGCCTATAAAGGCACAGTGAAAACATTTTGCAAATCAGGGAAATTGTTCAAATCAGTAAAAGTTAAGGAGATGCTTTACCTTATGAAATGAGACACAATTTCAAGCAATTTAAACTTTCTCTTATATAACTTGGCAGCAGAGATGTAATTGAGTTATTCCGCGTACACTGAACTGAACTGTAGTCAGAAAGTTTCACAGAAAATATAATGAGAAGTACATTGGTAGATCAGTCTACTGCCAGCAAAGGGCTCAGAGTTAGCACTTTTCCAACATAAACTGGTGTGTTAAAAGGCAGAAGTAACTTTGATTTAAAGAAGAACTGATTGCAGGGCCCTTTCTGCACAGAGACGGCCAGCACCCACTTAACCATCTCCTCGCAACCTACTTTTATGAATCTCTGCAGAATGAAAAGACTGAAAACTGATAAAGCTAGTGAAGAAAAACACCTACAGAAGCCAAAAACCCAAAAGACACAGGAGACAGACAGAGAACTAGTCATACTTTCTTGACTGTCAAGCTGCGCCAGTGCAAGTCACAGGTTAAAGCAACCTACAGCTTGCTTTAACTTTGCTTTAACTAGCTGTTTCTCAAAGGGCCACAGCAGGGGCAAATTAAGAGGGAGTGCAGATGAGCTCTGTCTTATCCAATCATTCACCTTCACTGGGTGAGAGCAGTTGGAACAGAAGTGTGAGCAAGCTGGCTGCCTCCCACCTGAAAGCTCTTCCATGCTATGTAAAATCTTGGCTGGCCATAAAACGAGCCTGGGGTGCCCAAAGCTTAAGCTTTTAGAATTTTAAATAAATCCTTCTGAAAAATCAGTGTTCTGATATGATTCCCTCCCCATCATTACCACCATGAGTCTATGACCTCCTTCCTTCCCAAAAGAAACTCTCAGGGACTTCAGCATTCATGATATTCCAAAGGACACCACAGTTCAATAGTTCAATGGCTCTGCAGTCTCCCATGTCTAGTTCATGCAGTCTTCTACACCTCTGATGCTAAATACCACCATTGTTGAAGGATATCCCAGATTTCAGTTTTAACCCTCAGCCAACAGCTGCTGAATCTAATATGGTTCTCAAATTCTTCCCGCTCAGCTGGAGAACACAACGTTAAATTCGGCACACCAGAATTTACATGTTCTTTCATTGTAGATACTCTGGAACATTTCCTTACAGACCACAAGTTCCTGAGAATGGATTTGCAATGGAGGAAGCTTATGTCATTACAGAGGTTTTAGATAACAGAATAATCTGATACACAAGCTTTTTAATAACCCCCAGAAATATTCTTCCAGAAGGCAGAAATCCTAATGTCCTTACTACCTGTGATCTACGGCTGTTTAAGGAAAATATGACTCAGAATCTCAACTTTAATAAATTGCTGACTTACCCAAGCAGGGTCTGACCTTATAAAGGTTTAAAAAGGGAACTTAAATGCATAAAACTAATGAAACTCAAAGTGCATGTTGCCACAGTAATAGTAACTCATAGGAAAATAAATATCAAAATAGCACTTTGGGAATACTTTTCAGCCCCAGATTGAAAAGCAGTTCTCTGAAGAAGGAATCACACAATAATGATAAACTAAAGCAATAAGAGAGAAGCTGATCTGCTCAAGACTAAACAGCTAACTGCATCTGGCAGTGCAGCTAAATACCTGAAATTAGTCTCATTTGCACGGTTTGCTGCTTCATCATTGATAATTCTCCTGAAGTGAATAAATGTAGGAAGCTCAGACTCGACATAAACCTTCATGCGCCTGCTGTTAAGCTATTGCCATGGCAGCAAGTGACCACTGAGTGTTCTTTGCATTTTATCTTTGTCAACTCTTGATCCACGAAGCCAACTGGAGACCTTGCAGGAGGCAGTGGCAGGGTAGCTGCACTCAGCTTCCAGTCCGCCGAGGTTAGTTTGGGCCTGCAGAACGCAGTCTGCCTTGTGCAGTCTGCCTTCTTGTCCCTGAATTTATTTGCAATGATTACTATTCCTGCTAAATACCCTGGTTATCCATATAAATATCACTTCTTTTACAGCCAGTTGAATTCTCGAGCTCAAAATATCACACAGCGTGGACTTCCTTTCCTAAGTTTAGAACTTGCCACCTTCCAATATCATGAGATATTCCTTTCTTCTTGCCATAACGTATCATTTCCTTTTTTTCCCCCCCATCTTTTCTCAATTGTAAATTATTGCAAATGTCTCAGTTTCTCTTCATACATTTTCCGTCTCCAAATTATTTTCAACATTCACTGATGAGTGGGCTCTGCCGAGGTGGAATGACCCTGGCAAATGTAATGCAGTTAAATTTAGAATTAAGATTTGCCTTCTGATACTGACAGCAGCAAATTTACTGCAACATAAAATGTTCTACATCAGTACCTGATGTAGACTAGATGGGAGTTCAGTCTCAGGCACTCTGAGGCATATGCTACATTGTCACAAAGCAAAAAGGATTTTCTCTCTTCAGTTCATATAAAACCAGTATATTTGTGTATTAGAATGAATAGAATGCTCATGAGGTCATGATTTCACAACAGTGAAAGAAAACTATCCAAAATGATTAATATATATGCATTCAAATAACTCGTGTTTGCAACAGCAGAAATGTTATTCCAGTGCAAATTGCAAAATGTATGCTTTTTATTCCCATTTTATAGAAAAAAAAGGTTCCCGCAAAGTGAGAATTTCTGACTCCAAAATAGCTCTAGCCAAAAAACCACTACTGAATGATGGTTTTACTTCCTAGCAGAGGGAAAGATTGAAAAAAAAATTTATGGCCACTATCTATAGATCAAGTATTTAGCAGCATATTAGTAGTATCATCTATATTTGCTGCCAGTATTAGTAGTACTGACAGTCTGACTTATTTAATAAAAGTATCTTTCTTCAAAAAAGTGATTTTTTTGCTTCGCGCTGTCGCAGCTGTTAATGAGGGCGAGCATCACAGCACCTTTGAAGCTGTGCTCCATAAAAGCAAACTGTCAAACAACAAACAGACAAGTTTACTACATTTCCGACCCAATATAGAGTCTGGGGGTCTCTTGAAAAAGCAAAAACCCGAGCACAAGGATACATCAGACACTGCTATTTTGCCTTGAGAATTATTCCTCAGTGAAAAAGAGGGAGGGAGGTTCGGTGCTTGGTAAGAAGAGCTCAATAGCCAGGCTGCATTAGGGGGCTCAAATCTTTCCACGGCATGCATGAATATTTACAGTTGTAATTTGCCTTTTCACTCGCTTTTGCAGGCACTCTGACGTCTAAAGGGACTTCTGTGAGTTTGGCCTGAAGCAAAGCATCTCTTTAATGTAGGCGGCCATTCTCTGCAGTGAGATGCCATTTCTCGCTAAGAAGAATGTGAGAATAGTTATGCCAAGTCAGGCACAGGCCCACGCTTGTCCCGTGTTTTGCTAAGATGCTCCAATGTTTAAACACAAGTTTAAACTTCCCCACAAATCCAAACCGTGGCTCGTCCACAACCCTTTTTCCATGCAGCCTTCTTTATCGCTGATAAAAATATTAACTAGCACTGGGCTGCAAACCAGTCCCAGATGAATTCCCACCAATGCCACCAGATTGCTTGTTAGCAGTAAAATCGAGATGTCGTAATAAGGCAGAATTTCACCCATTTGATTGGAGTTGTATTGATTTTGCATACACCTAATTGTTTAATCAGAACATTATGCAGTACTAAGTCAAACATCTTTGCAGAAATCCAAACATTCATCAACACTTTCACATTTATCAACAGAGTTATAATTTGGTCTAAGAAAAAAAAAATTCAATCACATTTGACTAGGCTTATTAACAGCTAAACCATAGGAGATTTCTATTTATTATATTCCATCTATTAATGCTTTATCAATAGATGGTCATACAAACAGTTCCATTAATCTGGCTGCAGTCACTGGCAGGTTAGTCAGCCTGTAGGATCCCATTTTCTTTTTAAAAAAATCGAAACAATGGTGGTTTTCTTCTCATTTTCTAAAACTTGCTCCATTTTCCAAAATGAATCTGACATTAAACCAAACAGAGCAATAACAAACCTTCTCCCCCAGCAATACCACCCGTCAGTCGTCCGGCCCAGCGCGTGACACCCAACTTTCCCAAATCCCGTTGGAGTTGAGCAGTCCTTTGAACGTCGGACATCTATATATACCACATACACACTGCAGCATCGAGTCAAAGGATCGTGCAGCCACAGCACCAGCCTTTGTTTCTGCACACCGTGACTGCTAGCGAGAGGAACACAGCGTGTACTTTCAGCTTCAAGAAGTATATGGGGCAACTGTGGGCTTGCAACGCTAGGAGCCCAGGTTTCATTCCCAGCTCTACCTCAGATCCGTACAATCTCTGTTGTATTACCCACCAAATGAAAGTAGTATCTGCCTATCTCCTAAAAGGAAGCACTGCTTCACTGCTAACAGCATTAGAGCTTCAGTTTTCTGGTTAAAGTTTAATTTCATTTAAAAAAAGAATGTTTTGTCATAAGTCTAATTTTTGATTGAAGTGGCAGTTTCCTTGAAAAGATGCCACGAGCTTTAGGAAAAAGGAAAGCAATACTGCAAAATAATATTGGTTTACCATCCCTTTCCAATAAAATGGTACAGCCTCCTTCTCTGGAAATTCTTAGCTTAAGACATACGGTACAAGGGAATTGCTCTAGTTTAACTAAAGGAGATTCAGTGGCAGTATTAATTTTTTTTTTTTTGCTCCAGCTTGGAGCAAAGACCCCAAGAGGCTCCAACAGTCCCTTTTTCCTATCAACAGGCTAACTTGGGAGCTATAACCATTGCAAGGTAAATGCCCACACTCGCAACATCTTTGCTGTGTGGCTGGAGCATGCAAAGAGGGGTTTCTAGGAGACTCCTTGAAGATGCAGGGCCAGCTGCTCAGCTGCCATCAAACCACAGCAGCCTTTACCTTCATTAGGGGCTTTGCCCTTCTGGTCTGAAAAACCCCAACGAGCATGACCACCATCTGAACGCTTCAGGAATTTGGCCTCCAACCTCACCAGACAGAAAGGCTCTGTAAGGACACCCGTGTTTTAGTTTCACGAACGCTGCCCTGCTTTCAGCAACGTGGCGCAGCTCTGCCAGAACGGGTGGAAAGGGGACCTCCTCACCCTACCTCCCTGATGGCTACAGCCCTTGTACGAACAGCTGGAAAACATGGATCACAATCCTTTTTTTGCCTGGTGGATGTTTAAATAAGTCTCCCACTCTCCAGGCCATGGATCTAATTGCTACATTATGGCACACAAAAAGAACGTGAAAACAAATGGACATCATCATCACTGCACAAAACACAAGCCCAGCTCTGGCTTTCCAAAGAGGAGCTGAATTTATCCACAGAGGAGGACTCCAAGTTCTGGATCCCTATCAAAAATAAGAGAGTCATGACACTGTAAAATAGCAGCGAAAAAAAGGGGGGAGGGGGAATGAACACTTACCTGTGATAAAATCAAAGTGATAGGAACAAAATGAATCATGATAAAGAAGAGAAAGAGAGGAAATGTTTAGATGCTTATACACAAAAAGACGGAGGCTTGGGTAACAAACATGAATTAGAGCTGTTCTGCTATGAGCACACATTTGACCTACTTGGTTTGACTGAAACCCGATGTGAACATTCACATGACTGATTTTAAGAATCAGTGGATATAAACAATTTAGTAAAAGTAGGTAGCTAAGCAAAAGGGGTATTACTCTAGGTCAAAATGGCACTATTTTTGAGTTGCTTATGACTTAGAAAAACTAACTTTTAATGCTGATGGTTCAGCATACAAATGGTGTAGGAAAATACCAGATATTAGTTGGTATGTACTGCCTATTACCAAGTCACTCTAGAAAATAGGACAAGCAACCTCTTAATAAATAAACAGAAAAAGAGCTGTCTGACATGGAGGGACTCTAATTTCAGCTATGTGCACTGAAAGTTTCGTACCAGCAATACTAAAACCTCCACAGAAGTTGGGAATGTTTTTGATGAATCTCCTAGCTCAAAACTAGTACATCCAGCATAGAGAATTTTATATTACTCTCTGCTTTGACCAAAAAAAAACAAAAAACAAAAAACTACAGAACTAAAAATCAGCATCTGCTTAAATAAAAGTGCTCCTGACTTAATTACATTTATATCCATGCACAGTGAAATTTATGCTAGAAATATGTATTCTAAGAGGTTTAAAAAGAGTGCATGCCATGAAACTGAAACCCAGTTTTCACTGGGTTACAGTTTTCATGAACCAAACGGTTTAAGACTAAAATAAAAAATATGAAGTGGTGACCGGGAACTGTTAGAGAGTGTTAGAGAAAACACCACTTCCCCTTGCAGAACATCACACGCAGAATCTTGGCCACCATCACGTGCCTGGTGAGTGCTTTTCTTCTGTTAATTAAAATGATTCTTAGCACAGACCATCAGACTTGTTCCAGCCTTGGGGGACATCCAACACCCAGGCTTTGAAATGGCAGAAGGTTCAGGCAGAGACCAGGGACAGCAGGCCTTGAACGTGAGGCAAGAACCGGGCTGTGCACACGTACCGGAGAAGGAGCTCCTGGAACAAGTCTCTTGGCCAGCTTTGGAGCTGATCATAAATGCTCCTGCCACATCCTGCCTCGCACACTTGGAGTTCAGTAAAAGTGGAACGGGGTGATGATGGACACAGGTCAGAGATCCCAATCACAGAATCAGGAACATGCTCATCTCACCTGGAGGAGAGGCTGGCAGACATGGCATGAAACGTGTCATTATTGTCTATGGACAGAAAGGGGTCTGGTATCTCCTAGTTACCCTCTGCAGATAACGATGTGAAGCTTCCCTCTGTACCGGGTCCAGTGCCTCCTGCCGAGCAGAAGCACACGTTCTTTGGCTCCTGGAGAGTCAGCTCGGAGATGTCGTCCTAGTGAACCAAAGCTCCTCTGCTTTGGGGACGCTGTAATGGATTCCTTGGTTGAAAAAGGAAGCACTAGTGACCACAGACCTGGAAGGTGATTAGAGTCTAAAGGATGTTTGCCCCACAAGTGGTGTTGTGATAGCACAAAACTGGTTTTTTTTATAAGGAATTCCTTGAATATCTGCAACTGAATCCAAGGCAAACAATGCTGGGTGCTGACCAAGTCCAGAGCAGCCCCTATGAACTCCAAGATCTGATTCCGAGTCAGAGGAGACTTTTGCACGTTCCCCTTGAGCCCCAGAGTAAGACAGAAAGTTGCCGAGCAGACTATCACGTACTGCTGTGGAGAGCGGCCTTTTCAGCTGCTTTCCCCTGAACCAGGCAGCTATTTTTGTCAGGACTTTGGCGAAGACCCTCAGAGCCACGGGCAGCTCGAATGACAGAACCGCCGACAGGTAATGATCTTAGCCCACTATATATCAAAGGGTTTTCCTCTGAGAGGGCTGATCTGCCTTACAGAAGTAGGCACATTGAAGGCTGAAAGATTCAAATCGGTCTCATTTCCAAGTGATATAACCGTTGCTGAGAACATTTACAATCTTGAACTTCAAAGCATTAAAATCTCTCAGGTATAAGTAGGGTCTCTAATATCCATTCTTCCTTGGCATCAAGGCAAATCTGTTTTCTCTGCGATAGCAAAACACTACATTTAAACCTTCCAGAGATATAGTAGAAGCTGCTTCTTGGCACATGACGCAATGAGCTCCAAGGCATAACAGCAGCAGTAAAGATAGCTGCTGAAAGCCAGGAGGGCGCAGATGCAAAGGAGGAGCCCTGACTCTGCCTGGCCCTGAGAAATGCTGTTCTGGATCTCTGATCCAGTGCCTGCGTCTGTCTTAGCGCTTATAAAGCAACTGGAAGATGCAATGAGAGCAGGAGCTGTAGCTCTTCCAGTGAATGACAGCAGTCAGTAGGTCAGCTTTTTATTGACAGTGCAGTAAAGATCCCCAATGCGCAACAAATGGCCTTGGAAACCTTGAAAGAAGCTGAAAAAAGAGAGGAGGCAGCAGACACCCGAGCCGCTGACCCCACAGATACTGCCACAGGGGAAGATGGTTAAATACTCAGCACATCTGCCCATCTGTGTGTCCTCTCTTGCTGCAGACACAATCAATAAGCCTTGTGGAGAGCTCCATCAACCAGGGCCGCATCGCCAGCCTGGACAGCAAGACTCATCCTGGCAGGGGTCAGCGGCAGCACACTATCTCCAGCCACCACAGACTTTCCCCCAAGGCAAAAAGGGCATATCTGGGGAATTTTGTGACACACAGCAGCCCCTAAAGAAAAGCCCTTTGTCCAGAAAACTCCTTTGACTCATTATAACCCGCTCTGTGACCATACCAAATTTCATACTAATTCAGAGAAGTGCTGCAGGGGATGACTGTGCTCTGGAGATGCTGCAGGCTGTAGGGTAAAGGAGGCTTCTGCCTGCAGAGCTTCCATCCTTCTTATTGCAGAATTTGGAAGGTGTGTAAGAAATGATGAAGAGGCCTGCCAGAAAGTAAGATACGGTCCCGCGACTAACACAACAGCGTGCGTTCTGAAAGAGCAGCTGAAATGGGGATAAATGTCCCCAGCACTGGCAGGGAAGTATGGGCTGACACTCATCTCATCAATCCGATTTCTACTAAATGTATTCCACGTTTGGCCTCCATATACTTCCTGGGCCCAATCGACTCCTGCAATAGTCATTTATGCACTTTAAAAGTCATAATTTATAGAGGGTCCTGATAAGCTAGAAAGTACCGTGGACAGCAGAAAGGACACATATGATGAGTAAAGTACACAGGCTAAGGAACAACCCTTCCCCTCTGTCCCCATGAAGTGGCAGAATTTACTTACTACACTTACATTTTATGCCTTAGCTCTAACAATCAAAGTGTAACAGTTGGCTGCCACAGTCACACTTAACTAAAACCCTCTCTACTAGTAAAACTAAAAGCATGCATTAATGTACTGTATGTACAAAATACTAGTAAAGCCAAAAGATAAAAACTCCTTAGCTTCATGCCATTGTTTATAGCGCATGGTTTGTGAAAGGTTAAATCTAAATCTATCACAATAAAACTCCTATAGAGCCTCCCTGATTTTAACTGCCAACAACAGGACTTTTTGCTTAGACTGTTAACTACTCCTCAAAGCAATGCAGAACAGGAGTATCTGCTCTTGACTTAGTCCTGAGACATACACAGGCTCTGGGTTAAGATGCAATAATTGATGAAAAACCACTCAGTAACAGTGACATTTGTGATATTTAGCTTTAAAGGCAAAAAAACTACAAAAAAGGTGAGAAAGTTTGTTAAAAAGAAATTAAAAGCAGCGTCTGAAAGGGTAAGAAACTAAAGTTTCCGTTGGACCTCTTCTGTTGCTGTATTAGAGCCTCAGGGAAACTGTACGCTATCAAAAAATGGTTTAAGACATGGCCACAAAAAGTCAACGTAATTAAAGATTAGAGCAAAGAAGGTTACAGAAGCAAAAGGAAATCCTTCAAAAAGCAAAAATCACTTCCAGATGAGGAAAAATCCAAAACAGAATAAATTTTGGCAAATTAAATTTAAAACCCTAATAACACATACAAAAAAGCCCTAAGGAACAGCCCTCTCCCCCCCAAAAAAGGAGATTTTGTAAAACTTCAGAAATAGGAAAACTGCCAGAGAATCGGTAAAGCCAAGAGATAACTGAGATGTAATAGAAATATGCATGGAATGCAAGATTGCAACAAAAAAGAAATCCAGCCTTCGCAATGCCGTTTGCTAAGGAGAAATTTATGAAGGTTCCCACACCAGAACTGTTCCACATACAGGATTAGTTTGAAAAATTGTTTCAAGAAATGCATCAGCAAAAGAAATGTTACGGGGGAAAAAAAAAAAGAGAGGAATCAATAAAATGAACAACAACAAATCACTAGGACTCGACAGTACCCACCTAGGTTTTCTTTAGGAAATCAAATATGAAACTGCTGAACTACAAGTGGGATGCACAATCTATTGCTTAAATTGGCCCCAGGATCAGAGAACCGGAAAACGCCGAATGTAACATCAGTCTTTAAAAAGGGTTTGAAGAGGATCTGGCACACTACAGCCCAGCAAGACTGCCATTTGTACCGAGCAAATAGATCAAACCGTAATAAAGTGCCGAATCAGAAGGCACATGGATGAACGGACATAAGGGCAGAGTCAACAAGCTTTCATAAGGTCACACCTCACAGATCTGCTGGATATTTTTGAAGTAGTCAATGAGCAAGCGGATAAGGATGGTCAACTTGATAAGTGCACTTCCATTTCCAGACAGCTTTTGATAAAGTCCCTCACTGAAGGCTCTTAAAGAGGAAAAAAAGGAAAAAAGGAGGACTAAAACATCATCAAATAAAAGGAAACCTTTTTACGGATTAATAACTGATTAAGATATAGAAAGTCAAGGATGCAGGTCAGTTTTTCACAAGCATTCAACAAGCGTTTTACAGAACTCTGCAATGGGATAAATAAGATATATTCATAAATGGCCTGGAAAGGGAGTGAATAATGAAGGGACAAATTTGCTGATCTATAAAAATTTATTCAGAGTATTCAAAGCTAAAAGTGAATGCAAAAAAACTTTACAAGGCTCTCTTGAAATTGATGTCTTGCAATACCGTGACAGGTGAAAGCCAAGGTCAAGAAATGCAGAGTAATGCACATAGGATAACACAACGATAACCAAGCATAGCAATGGGCTTTAAATTAGATATTACCACTCTGGAAAGAGATTTCAAAGTAATTTAGGACAGTTCTCAGAAAATGGCAATTTAATGCTCATCAACAAATATAGAATGTTCTACCAAAAAATACGCTATTAAGTTATTTTGGGAAAAACGCATTCTGTAAACCAATTCAAACACAAGAGCGGAGGCAGCCTGTTCTCTCGACTTGCTGCTGGGTTTTTTTTTTTCCCCTCCCAGAGAGATGCACAAAGGCCTGATTTTTGCAAGGCTCCCTTTTGAGCTTTCAGCGTGATTCAGTCAAGGATCTGGGGGGATTTCTGCAGCCGTTAACCTACTGTGGGTCAGACACAGAGTGGCTTGCCGTTGTCTGGTGGGAAGGGGTATCGCTCAGGCAGGACAGCATTCACGGCGCTTGTCCACAGCGCCTACGGCTCCCTGTGCTTCTGTGAAGCCCTTGGCAGAAATAAGTTTGCATTTTGCTGTTAAGAAGGCTGGGAAGACTGCAGGGCCCTCTTTTGGATGAATGCCACCCATGCTCCAAAATTAAAAGCTGATGCAAAAAAATGTATCATTATCCATCTCTGTGACAGCTTGAGTCAACTGAACTCATCCTGGAATGAGAAACAACATTCATTTCAGGCATAAAAAATATCGGAAAGAGAAGTACTGTTAAAAAAGAGGCAGTAATGACATACCAGAAAGAAACCAACTGGTATTTTTAGAAAGGGGGGGAAAGGAAGAAGAAAAAAAAAACCCAGTTAAAACAGCCCCAGTGCCTACAATACAAGAGGAAATTAGACTACAGTACTGCTGCGAGCAAAACAGCTCTGGGTAACTGCAGCAAGCAGCAACATAAAAATCCTGACTTTGCAAGTCTATTTGTTTGTGCCTGGGCAAATGAAATACTAGACCTAATATATTTTTTGCAGCTGTGAAAATTGTAGCATTTTATCCATCCTGTAATTGTATCTTTATACCTTGCAGCATTTTGTCCATCTCACAATCATCTCTCTAACTTTTCTCTTTTCCCCTTGCCATTTAGGTCTTTAATACTTTGTTGTTGTTGTTGTTTGCGAGAGCTAACACATAATGTGTGGAGGAGGAATGCAGCAAAGAGATCCTCGGGGCAGTGACTGAGGAAACAGGGATCAACTCATGTCACTCCTGACTGCTCCAAGTATTGCACATGTTAGATGGTAAAAATTGATGATCCCCCACATTGCCGCAAGGAGGAGAGATTCACGTCTAACGTATGCAAATATCATTCGATGAAAACTTCACATCGGGTTGTGTTTGTCAGAAGCGCTCTTCGCATTCAGAAGTTCCTCCATCCCTCAAGTTCTCCGCGCCAGCACAGGCAGAACGATAAACTCTGTTAGTGGAGATAAGAACGTGGCCGAAGGTGCCTGCTGTGGGAAGCTGCACTGGGGTTGTCTTGCACAGGACAGACTGAATATAGTTGGCTTTGTGCTTCCCGGTTTTGAGAGACTTGAGTTGGAAGCCCAAATACAAGCAGCAAACTTGTCTCAGATTTAGCAGACATTTGTGTGTGCAAACATGTTATTCACGACAGGAAAGAAAGCATAACCAAAGAATAATATATTACCAGTACTATAAAAGACACCACCACTTTCAGTATTTCAAACTGTTCAGTTTAAAGGTACTTTTGAAATATGATAGTCTGAAATACCCCTGCCAAATTCTTTCAAGGATGAAAGAAAAACCACTTACCTCTCCAGTGTCTATAATTCTTTGAGCAGCCTTGTCCCTGCATGCCTTCCTGTGCCTCGCACACCTCACACCAGAGCATTTGCACCAGGAGAGACTGCCTAATTGATATACCTATCCTCATGGTCCTACTGCAAAGGTTTAGCTTTGCAGAAATGGAAACCAGTAAAATTTAAGACTAAGATGTTTACTTGATCAGTGAAGTGGATTGAAGGCATTTTGGTATAGAGAACCCATTTCAGTATTACCCAGGGAAGCTATGTAATTTTGTTCACTGGTTTCAAAAGAAAAAAAAAACACACGATCATTTGTTAATTCAGAGTATTCGTGGTTGTATCTAGTTAATAATAAAGCGAAAAATTAAATTGGTAATTATTGACATAAGTTTGATGAAACTGAGTTGTATAACCAACAGAAATCATATCCTAATGTATTAACCAGTGAGGCTAAGAGTACTTCAAGATAAGAAAGGCAGATAGATAAAATAACTTATAAAGGGCAGGCTTTATTAAGGAGATATTTCTTTAGAATTTTCCCCCAGAGTGATGTTTCTGGATACCTTATTTTTGCCAGGTTAAGGTAAATAAGTGCCTATAACTTAACAATATGGACCATCTTTTCTGCTTAAACAAAACTGGTCTTGCCATAATATGAGTCCAACTAGTCAAACACAAGTCTAATAAAGGTAAAAAGCGGTGAACAGGCTCTACCTGCTCCATAAATCAACAACACTAATGGTTTAAAGGACAGCAAAGCATCATTTGCCACCTCAGTTTCTTCTCTACTGTCAAACCCTAGGTGACAGAGGAAGCTTGGC
This sequence comes from Dromaius novaehollandiae, assembly GCF_036370855.1. NCBI lineage: Eukaryota > Metazoa > Chordata > Aves > Casuariiformes > Dromaiidae > Dromaius > Dromaius novaehollandiae. The sequence continues at coordinate 1,585,006 of NC_088109.1, forward strand.
GGGGGGGATGCAGATTGGGGGATGCACTTGCAGGACTAACAGACTCAAAGATCTTCACTTCAGGGAAATGGAAGCAAGCTGTCTTCCAAGAGGGCTTTCCTTACGTGCACTCTGTCTACAGGATTTCCAAGCAAAACATCCAAAGGAGCAGCATAACTTGCAGAAAGGGGAGAGAAGGAGGAGGCTTCTTGGAATTTTCCACTCATTGGGACTCAAGAGCTGCTCTAAATAAAAGACGGACAGACAGTCTGGGTAGCTGCTGAACAGCATAAACAACAATGTAAGCAGAGTCCAGCATTACTTCTTCACATACGCTGGTGTGGGGAGCGTTTAAGGAAAGCTACTGATGTAGCCTGGCCCCGACGTAATGTGCTCCAGCCCTATCTGCCGCAGACATCTCGCGAGTTCGTAGCAAAGGAGACTCATCCCACAGAGCTGTTTTAAGAGTAGCCTGACATCAATTCTCCCACTCCCTTAAACGACACTGCTGACAGAAGATTAGAGAACAGAGGAGAAGGTCTGCAAGGGCAACGGGCCAGAGGAACGTGAACTAAAGCTGCAGGCACCTCTCCGAGATGACGGTGCAGTTTCAGTAGCGATAGCACTCCCACACGTTCCATCTAGAAATCCTGCTGCGAATGGGTGAAAAGAAACCCAGAAGACAGTGGATCATCATCAGCGGGCAGAAGACAACAGAGCCGACACGCTTCAGAGGAAACATGGTAAAGATCCACATGTTTCAAGGACAACACCAAGCTCACCATGTCCTGTTCGTCACTAAGGGGACAAACATGGTTGTGATCACACGTGCCTTTCCAACTGAATTCTAAGCAAATGAGACTTTTCAAGAAAAGTCATCCAAATTCAGTTCTGCGAGATGACAGAAAATACGATCAGTATGTCATTCTGCTTCTTTCTTCTGCGTCAGTAGATATTATTTGAAAAGGGAAGAGAGTTCAGGAGAAGCTCACTGGATTTCAAGAAGCAGATTTTTTTGGCCATACAAGGGAAAAAAAGATGACCAGCCCTGCATTTTGCTTGGCTTTACCTAGACACTCAGCCATGAGTTTGAAGGAGAATCATTTTTTCTACGGAAGGGCCAAACAATGGGGACCAACTTGTTCCAACCATCTCTGGAGGGAGAACTCACCATCTCCTGTTCATTCTGGATGAAAGAAGTCCATAAATGGATGGCCCACCATTAGAACATGAACTTTCACACATAATTTCTACAGAATAATCTGCTAAAATTGCTGAGAGGTATGATAAGCATGCCAAGTGAGTAAACCACCTGTGTAGTGACTTGATGGCAAACATCAATTTCAGCTCCTTATACACCTTTTCCTGTGCATAACTGGAAGGACCAGGCTCCTTACTCTTAAATACACAGTTTGTGTACTTAACTGGTACTGGTATTACTCACGCAGGTTCTGAACAGAAAGAGCCCCAGAGCACTGAGGTGGAGCAATGACTTGGGGTACACCATTAGCTTTATTAACTATAGATACAGAACTTGAAGCTCACAAAGGTCCAGCTGTTTTGCCTTTTTGCCAAGAAAAGGCTGTCCTTTTAATTGGCTGCTGTAACAGCAGGTGCAAAGAACAACAAAAGGAGATCTCTACTCTTCCACAGTATCTCTCATACACCTGTCTAAACCTATGCAAGTATCTTTATCAGTGGGACCCAAACTTGGAGCCTCAGAGTATAACAAGAATGAGACCGCAAGCAGAAAGTTTGAAAAGCACTGTTCTAAATCCTAAAGAACGAATCTAAAATATACGAACCAAAGCAAGCTAATTTAAAGGACTATGCTTAAAATTAGACCAGGAGAAGGGACAGGAGACTGTAGCACGCATGGTCAGGCCTCAGCCTTTCCGCACTTCGTATGAAATGTGGGGATAACTGGAGCACTTGCAGGGGAGACACTCGCCACCGGTCAGTATTTCTGGGCTGGCATACCAACCATGAACATGGGGGAACACGCACAAGGACAACTGCTCAAAGAAACGTGATTTTCACGCCTCCAGTTTAGCACGTCTTCAGAATGGGTCCAAGCATATTTGATGCTACTCTCTTTTCCTGCGACATTTTCTACCACAGAGCTTCAGTTCTGCTGCTGTTTCTCCCAGTAAATACACGTACACAGAGCCAGCACGCAAGGAGAGCAAGCTCCAGCACTGCACGTGAATAAAGGCATCAAGAAATTGGTTCCTGAGGCAGATAATGCAACTAATATCAATAACACAACCAAAGTTTTACTGTAGGCAAACTACTGACAAAAGCATGCTGTAAAATTAAAACAGGAAAATTGTATTACTCGATTCTGTAGGCTTGGAGATTATTGCCAGCCACCATGAGAACATTTTAATAGAAACACCAGCTGTATACAATTGATATTCTCTCTTTTAATGCAGACTTCAGGGGCAATCCACTGCGTGACAAAAACCCGACGCTGCGACCAAGTTGCAGCGAAGCACTATGAGTCAGTATATGCATAAACAAATTTGACAGCTTGGGTACCAATAACAGGAATGCCACAGCAGCACAGACGATATAAACTCACTGCAGCCATAAATAACTGCTGCTAGTAAAGCTGCGTTGAAAGGGTGGTGTGGGCTTCAAGCACCTTGGGTTCTTAAACTAACTAGATTAAAAGCAGCCCGGCTATGTCAACACATGCCATAATCCCACTTCCCAATCGCAGTGCCGACGTACCTGAAAAGGCTTCAAACCATCAGCATTTGTTCTACCAGGTAACTTGGCATTTAGTGTTAAAAACAAACAACAGTTTGTGTTCCCAAGAAGATTAATAGGTGCGTTGAAAGAACTTTGTAGGCTTAATGAGAAAGAGGCAGCAAAACCGAAATGTGAGACCTCCTACAGTTCTTCAGTTCAGCTGTACAAATAATAGTTTACATAACTAGGATTGGAACAAAATAAATTAAAAGTAATTTCATGTTTCATCAAAAGAAGTACAGTTCAGAGTCAATATGGAAAAAGATCTAGTTCAGAACTGCATTTCCCCTCAGCGTTTCATAAGCGTGCTTTGTATTAGCAGCTGATGTGTTTTTTTCAAAAGAGTAAAGAAAATTAGCATGTCCCTTAAGAATATATTATACATTTTCAAATATCAAGTATTCCTATTTTATAACTCGTAACTTCACATATCTGTAACCAAAATGTTTTCTTTAGAAGACAAAAAAAAATGCACTGTTTTTCCCAGGCTGCAAGCTGTTTTTTCTGATCCAAAAAAAAAAAAGTGGTAACAGCTACAACATGTCCATCTTTGAAAGTAATTCCCACATACAATTTTATCCTTTGACGGATATTAAATATTGCAAAATCTCTTCTTATTCCTAAAGTTGAAACTAATGATTGAAAGGAGCAAGCTACAGGTAGAACTGTAGGAAAATATAGGGGTCTCTGGGGTCTCTGGTCCCACTGCCTGCTCAGAGCAGGGCAGCCAAGGGCAGGTTGCTCAGGGCTGTGTTCACCAAGCATTCACCATGCTGTCTCCAAGGACAGCAATCCCACCACCTCCCCAGGACACCGGTCCAGAACTTGACCACCCTCAAGGTGACGACAGGAGTTTCCCACATCCCAGCCTGTGCCATCACCTCTCATCCTGGCCCACGCACCTCCAAGCAGAGCCTGGCTCTGTCTTCTTGGTGCCCTCCCACCAGGGCACTGCGGAGAGCCTTCTCCTCCCATCTCCAGGCTGAACAAACTGGGCTCTCCCAGCCTCTCCACACGCCACCTGCTCCAGCCCCTTCTGCACGCTGGTGGCCTCCACCGCACTCACTCCCGTGCACCCACATCTTTTTGCACACTGGGGAGCCCAAAGCAGACCCAGGGCTGCAGCTGGGGTCCTGGAGGTGCCAAAGAAAGGGGCAGAAACCCTTCCTTCCACCACGCTTGGGCAGCCCAGGATGCCCTTGGCCTTCTTTGCAGCAAGCATGTACCACATTAATAAAGCAAGAGTACAGATACAAACCTGGCAACAAAAAAACGTGAATTCAGACCAGTACAGCTCAATGCAAAAATCCCTCAGCAGCAAAAGTCTCACTATCAATGAAACCACAAGCGTGGCCTTCTTTGGCAACACCCAGCTAGACGACTCCCAAGTATTACCCTCACCACCTCCTCCCTCTGGCTACATAGCTCATGGGGTATTCAAAGAAACCAACAGCACATATATTGTCTTCACCTGCTTTTTAATTGCAAAGCTAAAAGAAGCCAAGTCAAGAAAGTAATTTGAATTCAGTTAATAACAGAAAAAGATGCGTCTAACACTGACTTCACGTCTATGTACAACGTCCAAGGACTAGAGGCCTAAGAAGGAGCACACTGAGGCCATGTCAGGAGAGGTCACATACTCCAAAATTCTCATAATAGAGCTTAAAATTCACAGACAAAGCAAAATTACAAAATTAATTTCCTTGTTCGTGACCCTACGATGCTCAGAAGTGCACCGGTCAAGTTCACACAAAAAGACATTCGTTGGAGCCATGCTCTGAGCTAGATGTCAACCTGATACTATTCTCAGAAGGCCATGAACTCTTCATAAAGTGGTTAACACTCTTGCAGCTGCCAGGCAATTGGAAAAGCCTGTGAGCCTCCACTGCCAGCAGAGAGTCAAAACAGGCTAAAAAGCAATACTCCACTGGCAGGAATTTAAAAAAAAAAAAAAAAAAATTTCAAAGGTTAGTCTCAATTATTGACATTTGGCCTCTAAAAGTCTAACACCCACCGGCACCTATACAGATTTCTTTGACTTTCTGGCATCCTGGCCCAGATGAAAAAGGGCATGAAAACTTCAAACAGAGCAGCTGAAACACTGAATTTTTTCACATCCACACTGAGACAATGTTTTTACCCAAGATGATTTTTTTGGCCTTTAGAGGAACTGTCAAATCCTAATCTGAAAGCCATTCAGAGTGGCAGACTGCTTTGTCAAGTATGAGTGACTGTTGTCCCTGGCAGATCCCAGTCTCAAGTGAGGAATGGTTATTCATACTTGCCTGAAGAAGCTCAAAATTCAGAAGCACTTCTGAGGCAGCATGGGTGCGTTTTCCCTTTGTGCTATATGCTACTTGCTCTAAGTCATGTTATAGTTCTTGAAAAATAAGGAAATCTTCTGAAAGGAGGGCAGGAAATTGCCGTTCTTATGGGGAGGAGCTAAGCATGCTCAGGTTCAAAAGATGTGATGGGTGTGAAAGGTGTGATAGGCAGTATGTCACAGCCCAAGGTGGGAGCCTGCCCTCATGCAGGGACTGAGAAGCTGCAGGACTTTCCAGGCAAAAGTGACGCAGAGAACTGAAGCCTGCACGCACAGAATGAGGAAACACGGGGAAACGCAGGGAGCACCCAGCCAGTCCTCAGAGAGGAGAGGAAGAGCTTCTAATAGATCGTCAGAGCCTGTGCAGAGCTTGCTGCAACACAGGACATCACCATGCCACTGTACTGCAGTAGGAAAGCTTGGTGTCAGTAAGACATGCCCTCCTTACCTGCTGCACCACCCGGTGCCTGGCTGTGAACAGCATGGAGGGTGCCATGGTGGACTAGTGTATGACCGTCACGTCATCTCGAGAGGCTCAGTTTCAAGTCCTGACCCTTGTGCCAAGGGCTGCTCTCCTCTGTGTCCTGGTCATGAAATGGCACCCCAACATCTGGCTGCAGAGCCAGAGGTGGATGAAGGTACCAGCCGCCATTGCTCCGCCACACGGAACCGGCTGGCATGCCCCAACCAAGATGGCCCAGCGGGTGCCAAGCCTTTGAACACACCTTGGCTTGAAGACATCGTTATCTATCAGGAGAGCTTATGCAATTTAAAACACAGTTGCACAGCTCAAATACATGGGCTACTGGAGGCGTATCAAACCTGTATTTCGTTTTCCCGAGTATCTAATTTAAGATCTTAGTCTGTACCTTGACAGTGGGACTGTGCAATGTAACAGTATTACTAGTAGCTAACGGCCCAGAGGTCTCGTGCAGTTCTTCGCTCTCTGCCCAGCAGCTCCTTAAACACACTGTCATATTCCCTTGGCTTTGGGACAACTGCATCCATCATCAGCAAGCACCAATGATCTCCTAGTGGAAACGTTCATTTTCAGTCCGCTGGAATAAAGGCGTAAAACCTATTCTGATGCAATAAAATGAGAGGATGACAAGGGAATGTTGCAGAGGAAGCCTGAAAGCAATGGGAAAACATACTTGCAAGAATGACTGCTGTTACAGAGACAGTAAGTAAAGGACAGGAATAAAAGAATTGTCCAGGGAATCTGATACGCAAGTATCAGTCTATGCAGGAGAGCGCTTTTGTTGTTGTTGTTGTTGTTGTTGTTGTTGCAGCTCTTCTTAGAACATGCCTAATACACTTTATTGCATTAAATATACATGCATTTTTCTTCTATTGACAATGACCTAGAAATACTAAATCACTTTTGATACAAGAGAATAAACCAATCCACTTAATCATATAGTCATGGAGAATAAGGCCAACATGATCATATACTCTGCTGGACACAGCAGAAACTATAGTTTAGGGCTGTGGTAGACAGTACATTTTAGAAAGAGGAGAATTTTTTATTATTTAATCCTTGTGTGAGGGTAGATCCCATCACACCCTCTGGTAAACTGTTTCTACACTTAACTGTTCTCACTATTTACACACATTTTATTGCTATTTGGCTTTACCTAGCTTGAACCTCCAAACTCGGGATTCAGTTCTGCCTTTGTTTGCTGTTTTAAAGATTTTACCATCCAGTGCCAGAAGCCAGGTAGTAAGTCAAAGTACCACTTTTCACCTCAAACTGGACCACGACACTGTAAAAAAATTCAAAACCAAAAGAAACTTGCATTCAGAAGAAACTTTCCTTGACTTGGTGCATAATATTGCCTCTGCCTTCTGAAGACCTCAGCACGAGCAGAGAACCACTGTCTCCTACACAGGGCTCCACCACTCCTCTCCGTCCCAGTCTTGCCCCCAGTCTATTAATGAGTCCTGGATCTATCTTCACCATCATGCATGCACTAGTAAGCTATAAAGAAGCCAAGAGTCAGAGATGCTATTAATAATGTAGTTAACTCATCTTCAACATTAAATATGAGTGAACAGAGTAAGGATTAGGAGCCTCCCAGGAATATGTTTTCCAGTCATACTGTAAATACTAGGCCAGTGTTAACAGGAGCTGCAATAATCCCACTCCTTGTGGGCTTTTAAGTAGTGCATTTGAGGTGCAAAATGTTCCGATCACTGTACACGTAAAAACTTTTCAGTGTAAGCTGCATCAAAAAGCACTACTGTATGCCAAGCTGATGACTGACAGGCTGTACAGCAGTGCTGCAGGGTAACTCAGGAGCTAAGCACCTTCAGGCAGTAAAAGAGAAAGAAAAAATTAAAAGAACTGTTCATAAAAACAGTCATGCACATCAGATTGATGCAAAAATAACAAATCTGTCATTCAAACAGACGTTCGGCAACATGGTGATGGCTCAACAAAGACAACCTTAAGAAAATAAGTGCAACTCTCAGAGCAGTTTCTAATATCTGGGACCAGGTTGGCCATTCAGCACTCGCTGTCATTCTCCAACTGAAAAAACGGAACTGTATCCACGGCACTTTTTTTGCACCAGCACTGGTTGCAGTCCTTCTGTTTGGAAAAGGACAAAAATAGGAATAGGTATCGCTGGAAACAATTTTAAAAGTAACACAGAGATAGGTAGACCAGCACGAACAAAACACCACATTTATGATTTGCAGAAGCAGCACTCGGCTAAGAAGATACGATGATTTCATTTCTACGTTTAGTTAAAAAAGAAAATACCTTTGTCATGGTGCCCTTTTTACCGTACTGAGCTACCCGGTCTTTGGAAACATTATTTGCACCCGAACTGGCTGTCTTCTGCCTGTGAAGGTGCATCCAATATGCTAGGAAGCGGGACTGATATTGCCACAAGATTACTAGAAAAATAACCTGAACTGATTGCGTGACATTGTGCCAATCACAGTCTGGAAAAATCAATGCACAGTGTCGTACAAGGGCAGAAGGGGTTTGTGACATGAAGTCTGTACTTTTTTTTGATGAGTTCAGATGTACATTGAGTCTTCCTCAAACTGCTATAAAGTGCAGGAATATGCCACAGCACGAAATACATGTTTGAACGAAATTGGAAACATGATGAGAAAGCATCAAACACACGCTCAATTCACACGGAACGGAATAAATGGCTTTTAAAGACACTTTGCAGAAGTGAAAAGCAATCTGTGATGCAGCTCAGCAGAGTGTGCAACGTATCCCAGCCTGAAAGATCACTAACAAGCTGCTGCGACCAGCCAGCTCGGCGCTGCGGCCAGGACCACATCCAGGGCGAATCCGCTGGGTCAAACGGACGCGGTCACTTGAACCGCTACGATGATCTCCAACCTTAACAGAAGGTGCTGATCAAAAGTATCTCCCATTTCAGTTCAAGGCAAGCAGCCCTACAATAAGCAGAAACAGCGCAAGAAGCAGCAAGAGAGTTTTCAAGCATGTCGAGCAGCTAAAACAGTGAAGGAAATCAACCCTTCCAAATTATTTCAGATGTTTTTCAGAAGCTGAGCAAGGCATAGATACAGGCTTAAGTCTCGGGCTACGAAAGCGCAAAGGCCGTGCCTCCAGAGTAACGCCAAGGTTCGTCTCAACAGTAAGAAATTTGAACCTGTGCAGCAGACTGCTAATCTGTGTGTTTGTTTTGGAAAGAAAGGCATTAAAATTTCATACCAAACACTTTGAATATTGATGCACAGGCTCACAGAAGAGTTTTTGGAGTTACTTAAGCACCCAGAATTGTGCCACCTGAATTCAAGGGCCTAATGGCCACTGGCAGAACCATCAAAGTGTGTAAAATAATGGTTGCTAAAGGGAAGATGCATCACAGATGCCATAGCCTGCCCATCACAAGACAAAAATACTAATTGAAGCAGCCCAGTGGGATATTTAACACAGCAAATATTTTGACTTGATCAGTCAAGCAAGCCATTTGGTACTCCTCTTTTTATTTTGCTCACAGAAGTTGAACGAGCTTAAAACACTACGTGTCATCTTTTCTCCCTCATTTAAAACCCAGTATCAGCCGCCTCCTGACCCTCCGAATTTTGTAAAGCAAATCAAATAACGCTTACTGAGTTTTGGTGCACGGCAAGCTTTTCCAGGGTGTCAGTCTTAAGTTCAGCAAAAGGGCAGGAAAAAGCTGTTCTAAGAGTAGAGGAAAAGGTAGAACCAAACGTAACATTTTCTAGTGCTGCCCCTGGTCTTTGCACCGTCCTGCTCAAACTTGCATCTCTTTGGTGTCTGCATCGTATGGAAACGAATCGGGAGCTGGCTTTCTAGGCAACGACAGGCGCTTCCACAACCTTACTCTCCATCACGCACTCTCATTTGCTGTCTTTATTTCTAGACCGGTCACATGAAAATGGGCATCAATTGCTCATTTGTGCAAGCCTATAAAAAAGATCCATTTAAAAAGAAATGGAGAGACATGATTTTTTTTTTTATTGCTGTCTGATCTTCAGTCTGTGAAAAATCTCAAGGACTCCAAAATGTTGTTCTACCCTGGGGTTCAGGAAGTGAAATATCATCCTTACTATCTATCATTTCTGTTGTACTTATTGCAAGAAAATAAGCCAATACCCAGCAAATTTAAGTGAGCTACAAAAAGGGCAGAACAGAACATTTGAACTGTGCCAATATAATCCCTTTTCTAAACTTGAGCTATTTTCTATAATTTGGAGGAGAGTTGCTTTCAGTCTTACTTCTGCTGCACTCTTTCCTATCGTGTGATTTTTACTTCAGGCTCCACCGATTGCCAGACTGATGCAAAACGTATACCGGCGTAGACAGGACATTTAACTTAAGAGTTTCATCTTAGCATCATATTCCACATCCGATACGTACATGTGCTTTGCACCATGTTAGACTCCAGTCTTCCCTTTATTATTAGTCTTTAGCTTCTTAAACATTTGTAGTTTTGCTACTTTCATCTCGATTTTGAGAAGGGAAAAAATTCAATAGAGTATTTTATATGCATGCCCAAAAGCAACAGATATATCATCTACGCGATGTGCCCTTGCCTTTGAAATCCTCCCCGCCTTCAGCACACATCAGTGGGAGTGCGCAGAACACACAGGGGAGTTATCAGTCAACACCAAAAGCCTTTCTTCTTAGTCACTCTGCCGGCGAGGCTCCTTCAATTCACAGCAAGCCTACCTCGAGACGCCAGAGTATGGATCAACTTGGAAATATTAAAATTCATAACTAAACAACTCCAGCAAACCAAAAAAATGGTTTTTTTCTAGCACTAATGATGTTAAAAGTGTTGTGACAAATTCTTATATCAGCTGCCAGAAACTCTGCAGGCCTCCACGGGCTATCTGCTTCTCTCAGAAGAGCCCACGCGTGGTGGCCCCATCTTTCAGAGCACCCGCTCCACACGTACCCCTTCTCGCCAGGCTAAAACCACTCACCACTACTGCGACGGTTTAGATCTACAGTAAAAGACCGAAAGTCAGACCATATTGCACAGCAGGAAGAGAGAACAAGAATTCAAGGGCTTTGCCAACGTCCAACATGCCTGTGGCCTGAAGGGATCTGCTAAGTGAAATTCCCAACTATTCACCGAAGTGGCTATGCTCCACATTTATCAAAGGAAGCAAAGATCCCAGTGGGCTCTGCCCCTGGCAGAAATCTCTTCCCAACATGGAAACCCAACAGTCAATGTCTGTGAGCAATGTACACCACCCAGGCACCCAAGACACATTAATACTAGAAGCACCACCATGTTCCCCCGGACAGCCTGCGTATTTGTGGCCAGTCTTCAGTGTTTCCCAGGAGACAATACCTCTTCCCACCTCCCATCCTTTAGTCCCTGCTCATACGTCTAGGCATAAAAACAAACAAGAAAACCTTTTACGAGTGCCACAGCTGACCACCAAACGCTCTGAAAAACAGAACTAACATGATGTAAATCACACACAAATAAATATGATCAGAAACAACAATAAAGTCTCCCTACAACCTTTCTTCAGGATACCAGGAAAGTCATCTACTGAAAGCATCATATCCCAAGCTCTGTTTCTAAACCTGAGATCATTTCCATTCTGTCATATAATCCCTTTTCCTGAATCTATCCAGTTCCATCTCAAAATGAGTTTATGCCTCTTGTGCTTACAAGGGCTCTTTGGAGGACCACTCCAGAACTTCACTTTCAGACAGCTGGAACCCAAAGCAAAGGTTTCAGTCTAAATGCACTCACAACCAATTTATAGTCCTTTGATCCTACAGGTTAAAAAATAATTCTCCATCTTTTGATCTCCTCCAATATGACAGAGCCTCTGTTCTTCTGGACAGGCGAGCGGTAACCCTTCTCCGTGCTCATTCTAGTCATTTGAATGCCCATGGCCAGAACCGTGCACAACGTTTCTAAGTAAGATTTTAGCACTCTTGCATAATGGTAATATGTTCTCTTCTGTGCTGAAAATACCTCATCTGATGCAATCTTACACTGCATTAGCTTTTTTCACAGCTGCATCACACTGGTAGATCATAATCATCTCACAACTGAGCAGCACATTCATCTTTCATCCTCCGTCACCTCAACTGTTGAGCTCTCGTCCTGTCATAAGTCATCTAAAACACACAAGCAAAAATCTAAATTTATAAACATTGATATATGTTATATACCAATAGCAAGGTATAACTTCCGTGGGACATCTTCTGCTTTCTGAAATCTCTATGTAGTGTATATGCAGTTTTTTGAAAACAATTATTAAGCAGCTAAATACGAAGAAACAAAATCTATCATAAACACTTAAAATATTCAGACTATCTCCTCGTATAATACAAAGGAGGTTGTGAAAAATTATAGAGAAAAACAGTAACTCCTGCACTTTACATTGACTTGTAATTGTTATGTGGACTTAATTACTTAATTTAGAGAAAATTAATTGCCCAAATGTTTAGAGAAATTCACTTTCTTTTGCCTTGTCATTCCGGATTTCGAGTCTTACTTTTTGCACACATTCGTTGCTTCACCAGAACTAGACAGGTTTTGCTAAGCCTTTTATAACGTATGGCGTCTTTTACATGCCCACTCCTGTTTCTTACAGAAATGACTTTCCTCTTGAGGCCTCTCTTTTTTCATTCGCGCTCCGTTAACTTGAATTAAAATCCCTAAACGTTATCTCTTCTCCCTACTTCCCTCCCACACTCGGTGTTTAAACACCAATATGGATCGGCATTTAATAAATCAGCGCAGCATGTTCAAGGAGAGCACGGGAGCGTAGCAGGGAAGGGGACAAGGAACGAACGCGGTTTGAAGAGGGCAGCGCTTGGGGACGTAGGAAAGGAGCCAAACCTAACGCCCCACTGTGACTGCTCCTAGCCAAGCCGGGCTTTGCCAAAACCACACGCTCCTCCGGGAGGAAGCTTCGTTTTCTGCCATAGCACAGTCGCTCCATGTACACGAATCCCAGCTCTGCAACAGTCTTCGCAGCCAGCCCACAGACTCGCTTGCAGCCCACGCTCTTAATTGTATTAATTAATTGCAAGGGATGGCAGCTCTTTGCGGCAGCAGCGCCGAAGGAGGGGCAGGAACACCGGGTTGGCGCACGCTAGGGGTAGGGCACGACCAGGACAACCTAAATGCCACTTCCATCGGGGGAAAACCGCTTTGCGAAGAATCAGTATCACTCACGTTTCACTGAGAAAACAGAGTAAAATGTAGGTTCTTTGGAATTTCTCACTCCGAAAGAAGTTACAGCATTTTGATTTTCATTTTTCCTGAATGAGAACAGAAAGGAGCATTGAATGTGGCATTTGTGAAGGTATTCTCACAAACAAAACCAGTTCTGGGAAGGGTAAGGTAGGACACGTACTAACTGCCTCTGCCGGACCGAGATGGCTCTGTGGGTACCGGCCGCGGCAGAACTTGGTAGCACGGCTCCGGAGAGCAATCGCACTGTGGAGCAGCTACAGCACAGCAGTAACTTTGGCCCAGCAGAGCTTGATTTGCAGCTGGGACCACCCAGGAGTCCAGGCAGCAGCCCCAGGGGAACAGCTCAGAGGAAAGGCAAAAAGCAAAAAAAACCACACTGCCTTCCCCTGCCTGCATCTGCTAAGCCCCGCTCCTCCCTGCAAAAAGAAACTACAAAAACATAAAGAAAAACAGGCAAGATTTCAGTAAGAGCTATGTTTAAACACTTCCTCCAAGAGTTAATACAGATTTCACTAAGAAAATCCTGCAGACAGCACAAGCACAGCTGCCCTGGTAAGAGCCCTGAATCGCATTTGGATGTTAACATGCGGTTTGAAAACATCAATCTCGGCCACAGCGGTCGGTGCGAGCCTCGGTGAAAGAGGACACCGCCAACGGTTGCGATTACAATTTCTAATTGGGACGCTCGCTTGTATTTTCCGTATTTGAAATAATAAATGCACCCGGCAAAATAAGCAGAGCTTAGGACTGCACAGACGAGGACGACAGCCTGAAACGCCACTTTCTCTGCCGCACGCGGCAGGCAAACGGCACACGCACACCAAGTACGCTGCGTTTCTCTACGCAACTTTCTGCTCCTCAGATTTATTCTCACAAACATTTCATATGCAATGCTATTTGGGGATCAGCTTTTTAAAGGCACATATCTAATCGCTTCTTCCCGCATCTACTAGAACGTTTCACTCTAGTTTGTGCTTTTTAAAAAAGAAAAATAAGGGGCATGGCATGATTCACAGGCAGGTTTTACATGGGTTACTTCTCCACGCGGATGTGCATCGCTTGGGTTACATAACGACCTCTCCTTCTCCTGCCAGCTCCGCTCGGGGAGCCATCTTCGGGGGGCACGCACGTCCACGCTGTGGGAGAGTCACGGGGGCGCCACAAACCGGCAGGTGCTAAATTAAGCCGCGGGAGCAGGCAGGAGCCCCAAGCAAGCGGCCGGCAGACGTGAGCGGTGCAGCGCCCTTTCCGGCTCCCCCGCGGACGGCCGCGGGCGGCACCCCGCCGTCTCCCCGGGCGCAAGCCCTGCCTCCGGAGCCCAGCAGCTTTTCCCCCCGATCCCCCCGCCCTCGCTCACGGACCTGCTCCCACCTTTCTCCCGCTTCCCAAAAGCACCTCCTGGCTCGTGCTGACACTCCCTGCCACGGCCGCTGCATCCCCTCTCCCGCGCCCGGCCCCAAAGCAGGTCTCGCCACCCTCTCCCCGTCCTCCGTGAGCTCCCGAGCTGCTCAAAGCTCCTTCCACTCCTGGGTGCCCCAAGCACCTGCCCGCACCCAACGCGTGCACCCCAGATGCCCACCCCAATGCACTTGTACTCGGCTGCGTGCTGCTCCCTCGCGCCCTGCCTGCTCCCCTGTACCTGCGCCCTGCGTCCGCCCACGCCCCGCGTGCCCCTGCCGTCTGCTACCTGCACCCCGCACACCTGCGCCCTGCACCCATCCGCAGTCCTGCACCCCGTCTGCTCCTGCCCCCGCACCCGCTCGCCTCCCACGGCGAAAACCAGCCTGCTCCTGCGCCCCACGCACCTGTGCCCCACGCACCTGCGCCCTGCCTGCTCCTGCACCCCACAAACCGGCACCCTGCCTGCTCCTGCACCCCACGCACCTGCGCCCTGCCTGCTCCTGCACCCCACGCACCTGCGCCCTGCCTGCTCCTGCACCCCACAAGCCAGCACCCCACAAACCGGCACCCTGCCTGCTCCTGCGCCCCACGCACCTGTGCCCCACGCACCTGCGCCCTGCCTGCTCCTGCACCCCACAAACCGGCACCCCACAAACCGGCACCCTGCCTGCTCCTGCGCCCCACGCACCTGCACTACGCACACCCATGCCCTGTCTGCTCCTGCACCCCAAACACCTGAGCCCCATGCACCTGCGCCCTGCCTGCTCCTGCGCCCCACACACCCACACCATATGCACCTACACGCTGCCTGCTCCTGCACCCCCTGTACCTACACGCTGCCTGCTCCTGCACCCCACACACCCACACCATACGCACCTACACCCTGCCTGCTCCTGCGCCCCACACACCCGCACCATGCACACCTACACCCCGCCTGCTCCTGCACCCCACACACCCGCACCCCACGCACCTGCACCCCGCCTGCTCCCGCGCCCCGCTCACCCTCCCGCCCGCCCTCACGAGCCGCAGACCGCCCCCCCCCCCGGCTCACCTGGCGGCGGGCGGCGGCGCGGGGCCCGGGCCCGCGGCCGGAGCCCGGCCCGGGAGCTGTCCGCCGCCGCCCGGTGCTGAAGGCGGCTTGGCGGTGCCGGGCGGCGGAGGGGGCCCGGAGGCGGCGGCGGCGCCGGGCGGCAGCTGCCCCTCGGCTCCCCCGCCCTCCAGGCTGGCCTCGTTGCCCATGGCGGGGCCGGCGCGGCACGGCGCGGGACCGCTCCCTCAGCGCAGCGCCGCCTCCGCCGCCATCAGCCCCGCGCCGCCATCGCCGCCTGCCCGCCGCCCCGCGCATGCGCCGCCCCGCTCCCGCCCGCCGCCCACCGCGGCCGAGCGCGCCGCGGGCACGCGCGCCCGCTCCACCAATGGGCGCGCGGCGCGGCCGCGGCCCCGCCCCCCGCCGCACGTGCCGAGCGAGGCCAGTGGCGGCGCGCGGCGCCGGGCCCACCGATGGCGGCGCGAGCCCCGCGCGGGGCCGCGCCCCCGCTCCCTCCCCCCAACGGGGCGCGGCTCGGCCAATCAGCGCCCGCCCCGCGCCCCCGCCCCCGCGCGCCGCAAGGGGGCGCCCGCTCCCCGCGAGGGCGCCGGAGGCCGCTCGGCGCCAGCCAATGAGCGCCCGGCTGCCCGTTGAGGTCACACGACGCTCAGCCAATGAGCTCCGCTGCTCCTCCATGAGGCCATGGCGTCATTACTCACTTCACGCTTGGCGTCGCCGGCCGCACGGGCTGTCTCCGGCCTCGGGCCCGGCCTCGCTCCGTCCCGCTGCTCTGCCGCGGAAAGCCGAGCAGGGGGGCGGCTCGGCAGGGAGACGGGGCTGTGGGGCGGCAGGGTCTGCCCCGCCCGCGGCGGCACCAGTTCGGCTCGAGTCCACGAGTGTGGTACGGTCGGCAGCACCTGCCCCTGGGCTCTGGCCCCAGCCCGGCGGGCAGGGCGAGAGGACGAGGAAGATGGCGAGGCCGTGGCCGCCCGGGCCCCGCACGGCTCCTGCTGCGCACCCGCGGTTACAGGCCGGGCCTCCTGGCTCCCCCCTTCGTTAGTGTCCCCGCTGCGCAGCAGGGGCGCTCGGCTCTGCACACCAGCCTCATTATTTATTTACTGCTTTAAAAGAGTAATTAGCACGATGAAAAGTACCTCCGGAGCCCGGCAGCGTGGGATCCCAGCGCCGTGCCCAGGAGAGCGGCGCGCCAGGCGCCAGCATGCAGCGGTGGGGAGCTTTCCTTCGGACACCCGTCCCCTGCACCGAGATAATTACCTCTGCGAGAGTAATCAGCTGCCGGGCCTTTCCTCATGCACTAGGAAGGGACAGAGAAAATGTCACACGTGAATAAGGCAGCGTGGTTTTTCCTCCTCGTGTTTAAATAATAAGACCGGCATATAAGGCTGGAAAGTTTAAATAAGACCAGCTCCCAGCCCACCTCCCCGCCAGGCTGGGCCTGTGGGAAGCAGCAGGTAAGACCCCACCAAAGGCCCTTCCCCAGGATTCAGCCCCAGTTTGCTCTGCCTTCATTTTGTGCCTCAAGCCCTCCGAGTGCAAAGATTCAGGCACGCTCTCCAGGCCAGGCTGTCCTGCCCGTGGGGCGACACGCGTGACCCAGGGCTTCTGCTCGGTCCACTTGTCGCAGCCGTTGGGTGGACACTAGCGAGAGCAGGCTCAGGGTGCGCTGGGCCAGGAAAGGGGATGGGAAATTTCAGCCGACGGCAAACGCAGCCAGGCCATCGCTCAGACGTATTCCCCACCAAAACATCGGCATTCGTCTTTCGGCTATCCAGGCTCCGGCCGGCTTGCACAACAAAGAGCCTTGTAATGAATGCTAACAGCTTGTTTGCATAATATTACCCAGATGACATACATAGATTTCGATGTACATTATGTAGGAACACGCCGTAATAACAACGCTGGAGATGTCGTTGCAGGGTCTCTAGCACTGGCACACAGCACGCAAGCATGGCATCTGACTTAGTGTGCCCATCCCTGATGTTGTGACCTTCCCACAGCATCTAGGAGCAGCTTCCCATGAGGCCCTGACCCTGCTGCCCCGAGAAAGCAGGACGAAGGTGGAAACTTGCTGTCACCATTGCTTAGCACCGAGCGAGCAGGCGACGCTGCTGCCTGGCAGGATTTCAGCAGGAGTTGCACCTAGCTGATGTGATTGTTTCAGCTGCAGCTCCTAGAGACAAGCAGTTACACAAGTGGCCCGGTGTGCCCTCACCCCTGCCCATTTCAGCAAAAAGTTCCCAAGCTTCACTGAACTGAGACACACTTGGGGGAAAAAAAGGCATCATCTTAATTGGATCTCTGTAACAAAAAAAGGCAGAGAGAAGGAGAACTTTAGTGTGGTTTGGCTTTAAAATCTTAGGATTTTTAAGTTTTACGATCCTGTGCACAAGGGCTGGCAAGGAGAGGGCAACCCAAATCACACCCCAGCAAAGGCAGCGACTTGTCTTGACCTCAGAAGCCCATGGAAGGCTTGGAAGGTGAAAAGGCCTGGCAGGACTTGGAGGCAGCAGCCACAGTGCAGCCAAGGCCCAAACCCAAGAGGCTCCCAGCCCTTGTCAGTCAGCAGGAACATCAGCAGTGCAATGAGTGGTATGGAGGCTGCAGGAGCACAAAGGCAGCCCAGGCAGGATATGTCTGCGGTTGCCTTGAAATCTCCTTTCTCTCCTGCTGCAACTTAGTTTCTCCCTCCTCTGTATCCTTGCCTCCGCAGCTGTGTACTACAAACGGCAATGGCAACACTCTTGCAACAACTTGTTTGAATGTTACTTAAAAACACCACTCTCAGTTTTAATCCCCTACAGTCATGAAACGCAAAAGGAGGAGGAACCTTTGCCAGAAGGTGCCTACGCAGAGATGTGCCCCAGGACCAGGGCCACCTTCAAGCACAACTCACAGCACAGCCCAGCACAGCCTGGAAAGGCATGTTGAACACCAAAGCTCCGGCTGAATTCAGTGCTGTCGCTCAGCGTGAACCCTGTGGGGCAATCAGCTCTGTGTAGCTCACTAATGTGTTTCCTTCCAGCTCCTGCTGCCTCAGTACAATGTTTAAGTCCGTGACCTCTTAGGGAGCCTCAGTTTCCCAATATGCATGAGGCCAAGGACCAGGGGCGCTGGGTTATAGCAAGTATTTAGCACTGCAGCGTAAAGCATTTGCTTTCCTGTTCTTATGCCAGGCATGAGTGCAAAGTTGAGTTGACACCTTCCCTTCGCATTTGGCTGCCAAAGCTTCACATGAAGTGGAAAAGGGCTGATTTGTTTCTGGCTCAAACATTAACATGATTTTCCCCAAAGGGACTTATCTGGGGGACGCCTGGACTTTGGGAAACAAACACTGCTTTGCTTAGAAATAAAAGAGTGCCCACCAGTTCTGTTTTTCTAGTTAAATTATACACAAGCACGAACTCCTGTCTACCTTTCCCTGCTGCCAGCTGCAGCTGTTTTAGCTTGCATGCTTTGCAGGGCTTGAAAAGCAGCTGCCACCCATCCTCCCTCACACTATCCAGCATCATTCCAGAGCCGGGTCCTCCGCCGAGCCCCGAGACAAGGGGACGCTGCAGGGGACGTGCAGGCTGTGGGTCCGGCTCCTGTGCTGGCCCCGGCAAGCCCAGGGTAGCACTCATGTCCCCTCACGCGGGGAAGCTGCCTCCCTGCCAGCTCCCACGCAAGCAGCCCCCGGCAGCTCCCCAGGGCTCGGGGTACCCTCCCGTCGCACTGTGCACTGCCGTGTGAGCTCTCCAAGCAGGAGGGAATCAGCCTCCAGCCAGATTGTCGCGGATGCTTTGCTCCTGCAAGGGATGAAATGCAAGTTAGTAAGTGCTTTAAACTTGGGGCAGTAGTGGGGGGGACGAGGACAACTGCAGGGCCACAGGGGAGAACGCCTTTGTATGGAAAATTTAAGCCAAGGTCTTTGCAACAACGCTCACTCCAGGTACAAAATTAACTTCTTGAGACTACACAATTAGTTAATTCATGAGCTAAAATTATCATAGGAACAAAGGGCCACACAGTTCAGTCTTTCTTCGCAATTAAAGCTCACTGAAATATCACACATAGGCTATATTTAAAGAAATTAAGCTATAATTAAACTAATCTATTAACAGTGGGTTTATGCTAGCCATAGTGGAGGAAGGAGGTGGAAGGGACAGGACAAGCCAGGCACCCCCTCTGCCTCCAGCCAGCAGTGAGAAGAAGGATTTGCTGGCAAAGCTCGGTTTCACTTAAGGGGGAGTTGGGGTACCAGCAAGGACACCCGTTATCAGAGATGGGCACCTTTCCCGCAGAGCCCAAGCCATGGGATAGTGCTCAGCTACCCAGGAGCTGGGGATGTTACTCCAGAAATCAAAGGCTCAGCATGCTAGAAGAGGAGTTTCACGTGCATTGGAGCTTTAGGAAAGCAGCACAAATCCGGCATGAGAAAGACGTAAAAAACACTGCACTGCTTTCAATGGTTTGGAAATTCAGCACCTGGGGTCAGAGATCACGGGCTGAATCAGTGTCAGTTCATATGCATTCTCCATATGTTCAAAAGTCTTTCAAAAGAGTAAAACAAGTTAATAGCAAACCAAACATCAGGTGCCAGGGAGACTTTGTCAACAGACACTGCAAGATATCCATCTCCCTTCCCAATAAAATAGGTGTTATTACTGAGCGGTAGGTGATCAAATTCCTGTATTTCGCTGGGGCGGGCTGGGGGGCTGCCGGGCAGAAGGTGCCCCAGTCCAGCTCACACACCAGCCTGAGGGGCTCAGCCTTCACTCCGGGCATCTACAACACCAGGGCCTGATCCCCTCCTCGCCCAGGCCTGGGGCTCCCCGCTGGCCGAGGACAGCAGGGCTGGCCAGGGCTGCAGGGACGCTGGCAGCCCCTGCTCCCTTGTCCCTTGCTGCCATCGTGTGGCCTCTTTGTCCCTTTCCTTTCTTAGGAAGGAGACAACACCTGTGGCCCTCCTCTCCTTTCCTTAGGCCCAGCAGCCCTTGCCTTGTGCCCCTGTGCACCAGGATCAGGCCCTAGCGTGTGTCCTGGCACCACACCCTGGGAGAGAAGGGGGCTCCAGGGAGTCAGGAGACAAAACACAGCCCAGGAAGGACCCCAGCACCATCCCACAAGTGGGAAATAAAGCCCCCAAAACTCAGGGTGAGGTGAAGGAAACAAGGTCTGACCCAGGATCTCCCCAAGCCATTGCCCTGACAGCAGCAAGGAGAAGTGGGGCCGAGCTCTGCACTGTGTCCTGGAGGGTGCTGGGAGTAGGACACAAGTGCTGGTGTCTAAAGAAGGGCCTTTGGGGCCAGCTTCAAGTTGCCAAGTTAGAGTTTCAACAATAATAAAAAAAAACTCCTGAATTTCCCAATCTTTATTTCTCTTAATGTTCCTGTTGACCAGCCCTAGCCCTGAGCAGAGGACATCTTTTAGGTAATAGTTTTGCATTCTCTGCATTTGCCTTACCTTTAAGGCTTTTAGGAGCCACATTTTCCAACTCCTCCAAGATAGCAGTAGTCTCCTACTGCCTGCATTTTTTTTTTTAAATGCAAAGTCTTGGAAAGGAAACCAAACCTTGCAGTTCACACTGGGGCAGGTTATCTGGCCTTGGGTGGTGAGAACCAGGGGTCTGTCACACTGTTTGGGTCACTCTGTGGTAGGACAGCAGGGAGTGCTTACAAGTGGGATCTTCAAGCTTGACCTTCAGGCCTAAATGGCTCAGCACAAGATGCTTCTTCCAATATTTTTCCAGCTCAAGCCTGTGCCAGCACCTTCTTTAAGGGTCATGAGTCAACAGACACACTACTCTAAATCCTAAAATAAATGCGAAACTAGGTCTGATCTCACCTTTAATTCCACAGAAATAGGAACAGCTTCTGATGTTCCCCTGGGAGACGGTGCCTCTGACCTATTCTCTGCTGGCTTTTAAAGTCTGGTGCATCCCACCAGGCCCCAGTGGGGCAGGCGCCTGTGGAGCAGTGACAACTGTAGCAGTAGGATGCCTGCTGCTGGGGGAGTGCTTGGCCCATCTCAGAGCATCAAGCTGGAGCATCAAGCATCTGAAGTGTTTGAGAGGGCAGGTATGGATGAGAGGCGATCGTGATGGACAAGATAGACAGAGCAGAAGAGCTACATGAGTTTCTTTGCTGTGGGAGGTTCTCACGTGCAGACCTGTTGCAAGCAAACCCAAGCACTGCACGGGGATGTCAACCTGGCTTTTGAGTAAAGCCCTGCCCTGCCAGAAAACTGAGCAGAGATGGTCAGCACCTGAGCACATGGATAACAGAAAACATCCCTGTGTCACTGCAGCATGCCACACATCTCTGGAAGCCTGGGAAGCGGCGGGGGGAAATGAGAGTGCAAGAGGGATGATCCCAGGTTTGAACTGCTTTCAAAGGAGACAAGGCAAAAGCCAGCAGAACAAAGTCAGAGGAGACAGGGCTGGGGCATACACAGCTTTGACTAGCATAGAGGAGAAGCAGCAGCAACTGTTCACAGCTTCAGCATGGAAATGAAGGGACACTGAAACAGAGATCCACTTTGGTGGTTTATGAGTGCAAAGAGAAATGATGAAAACAACAGAGGTGGAAAAAAAGAAACCAAAAACAAAACACTGAGGTCTAACAAAGATGCCAGTTCCAGTTAGCTGCAACTCCCCATCCACCGGGAAAGCACTGGAGAGAAGAGTCATCAACTTCCCTGGGCAGGTACTGTCAGCCCTGGTGGAGAAGGATGTGGGGCTACAGAGCTCATGGTCTGAGCGGTTATGGGACAAGGTGAACCAGCTCTCACAAGCACTCCTAGCCCTTCTGCCTACAGTGTAGCCCCAGCACTGGCTCCAGCCTGCTGTAGCTGGGCAGGGGACAGGGATGGTCTGATCAGCAAATGCAAATGCTTTCTCTCTGCTCTAACAAGTACCAGGTCCCAAAAGGCAGGGCTAGGAGGGCCCCAAAAGCCTTCCTTCCACTCCCTCTTTTGTGGCCTGGACCAACTCTACTTTCATTGGCACTGTCATATCTTACCTGTTCTCCAGTCCCAGTCTCCACATCCCTGGCCAGCAACGCACCCAAGTGCTTCATCACCTTGTCCTTAGCAAAGTCTCATTAAATTTAGCTTCAAACCGAAGACATCTGAAATCTAGCACCTTTCATGCACGCAAGGTACCTACCTTGAAGGGAGGAAGTGGACGCAATGCAAAAGGAACAGCATAAGTCACTACAGAACCTCTCCCAGGTTTTTCTTCTCTAGGAGAATTAACCATACTTCATTAAATCCCCACCCACCTCAAAAGCTTGTTTTCCAGCCCTCTGGTCCCTCTTCTCATGCCCTTCTGGACTCTTCAGCCACTCCACATCATTCTGCATGCAGGGCACAAACACTACATCCAAAACAGCATCTGGCCCCAAACGATGCAGGCAAGCAGCAGCATGTACTCTGCAGGCATTCGCCTCACTCGCTGTCCTGGGGAGTGGCATCGCTTTCAGCACAGCTTATGCTGGGCTTCACCCCACCTCAGCCCATCTCTGCAGAAGGGGGACTGAAATCGCCAGGTCAGAGCCAGCACTAAAGGCTTCAGAAGGGCTCAGGCACATCCAGCACCACTGCTCTCAAGACCCAAGTCAGGCCGTCAAACCTGAGCAGCAGCAGGGAGGCAAAATGCTCAGAAGGCAGTTCTGTTAACAAGTGTGCGAAGTAGTATATTTTATTCCTTAAAGGCATGCTTTTAGCCAACACAGGTATTGAGGCTTCCAGCCTCTGGCAGCTGGAAATCAGAAGCACCACAGATTTGTAGGTACCAGATTCTCTCGCATGGGACCTCAATAGTCATTTCCATGCCCAGCTCAAATGGCTCTACTACATCTGCTGCAGCCGCAGGGCGGGAGAGGACTGAGGAGCTCCTGTCTCTGTCTCCAGCTAGGAGACACCAGACAGGTTCAACTTCAGCCACCTCAGTCTCCCTCTCTCCCTGAAGGGAGCCAAGCTCCAGAACTTCAGGCTGTGGTTTTTCTAACCCTCAAATCACTAAGCAGACCAGTTTCAAAAGAAAGCCCCTACAGTCTCACTTAAAAATAGAAGTCATACAAAAACATTCCACACCAACATCTGCCAAGAACAGAGGTCGCAGCAGCACACCGCTCTCCCCATTCCCAAATGGGGCAGGGGGATCACCCCCAACACCCCCACCCCCCAAGCTGGTCATTTAGTGCACAAAGTCACAAGTCTGGAAAAGTACAGTGGACCTCCATGTCCCAAACCAGGGCAAGGCAGAACATCCCCAAGCTTGTCCACAGGTCTCCCCAGCCCAGGCCTGCAATGGAGGGAAGGCGATTAATTTGATAGTGAACATACAGCCACTCTACAGCAATACAAACCAGGGCCTGCTTTGCCCTGTGCGTGTTCCCCTGGCTGAAACCACACATTTGGAAGAGGACAGCAATCCCCACTGCCTCTCAAAGCGGTCCCTGGCCTCCTCTGAAAGTGCCAAGGCTGATGGAGGGAAAGGAGCAGATTGCTTGTCTGAACTCTGTATCCATTTAGGAGGAGAAATTCATCTTGGAAATCAAGAACCACACCTCTTTCTGCAGGAAGTCTTTTCTTTGAATTATTTGCAGCAGGCACAGAGAGCTGGTCCAGGTCTCTCCTCTCTGCTCTTGCTCCTAAATGCTGCCCTGGAGGCTCCAGATGGACATCTGAGATACTCTCCCTGCATCTTTAGCTTGCAGCTGCATTCAGTGAGCTCTCTTCAGGCTTAAGTCAGAGTCCAATAGCAGTAGCAACTGCAGAGCTCTGAGCAGGCCAAATGATGAGAAAAATCTCTGTTTATTCTGCAGCAAAGGGGAAAGAAACATACTCAGGTAAAAGAGGGGTAAACCAGTTCAGACACTACCCAGAGGCTTGGTCTCCTGTTGGCTTGCTACAGTGCCAGGATTCTTCCCAGGGCAGCTTGTCTCACCCACTACGCAGCACTGGGGCTTTGCAAACGACCCTAGCCCCCCCCGCACGGCAGTGGCTGCCTGTAGCTTTGCGCCCAGGCTCTGGATAGGTGCTCTCCCCGTTCTCCTTGCTGACCAGCTCCCGGGAAAGACGTGGCATCTCACTGCAGGAAGCTGTCCAGTTTGACTTGGCTGCTGCTGGAGGAAGATGCTGAAGGAGCAGCAGGCGCTGGCCTGGAGACATTCTTCCTCTTGCTCCTCACTGCTATCGGACGGATTTCTGTTAGGTTTGTCTGAAGGTAAAACTGTCAAGGAAAGCAAGACCAAGGCCCAGGGAAAACAGAGAGGTAATCTAGTACCTGCTCCAGATGAGTCAGGATCACAGATCTGGGGCCCAGCAATATGTTCCTACCCAGAGAAAGAAGAATGCCCAGCAGGACAAGCAGGGCCTGGACTTTGCTCCCTACTCACAGCAGCAGAGCCTGGGCATACTCCAGCCCTACAAGCCAGCAAACATTTTCCACTTCCATGCCATCCCCTAATAAAAAAAAAAAAAAAAAAGTGTCTAACCATCAGAACTTGTGGCCTCCCACAGCACAGAGCTGCTCTTAGAGCAGCAAGTCTTTAACCCACATGACACCTTACAGATCCTCTTCAGAGACAAAAGTGGCAAAGAAAAAAAAAAAAAAAAATCACTGAACTGGAAAAGCTCCTGGCCAGTCACCACCCGCAGCACCAAAGATGCAGCCCGTGCTAACGGAACAGCAGCAGTACCCAAACCAGCACCCTGTGGAGCACTCAGGCTTAGAAATGAGGTGTACCTCCGCCAGCCCTGTGTGAGAAGCAGCACCGAGATGGCCATCCAGCTTCTCCATTACATCTCAGGCTGGCAGCATGGGAGCAACTGGGCACATTTGGCCCCAGAAGCCTGGCTCAAGCATCCCCCAACCAGTGGGAGACCTCTGGGCTGCCACAGTGAGGATGTGGCTATAGGAACCCAAGGCTTCCCAAGGTGGTGATGACTTACGACTGATCATTTCCTCTGTTTCAGTCTCCTGGTTCTCTACAAAGGGCAAAAACACCTCAAAAGAGCACCAGGACCCAGAACAGTGCCAGGGCCAGAAGTTCAACACACACCTCTGACAGCAAGCTAGCCCCCCGGTACTGCTGGGGAGGCCAGGCTGCGGGGGCAGCCTGCAGGGACACAGCTCCTGCGCTGGGGAGAGGAGTCAGGGCAGCTGGCTCCCCTCCTCTGGGTGAGGAGCGGCTGAGCTGAGCTCACCTGCTGCAGGGTTGCCCAGGAGGGGAGGCAGCAGAGCAGCCATTTCCTGCAGGACTGAAGCTGTGGGCTGTGCTGCCTGGCAGGCGTGTGGCCAGGGAGAAGCTGCGCTGAGCTGCTGCTCCACAGACCCCCAAGGGCGTACGCAGCCCCAGCAAAGCATACTGATTTCTAGTTGATGCGTTCCTCTGAACAAATATCTACTGATAATGCTCTCATTGGGTTCGAGTGGGGGCTCAAAGGCATCAAGTACCTTCAGGCTCACTCCCAGAGCGAGTGCAACAAAATTGCAGCAAAATCTGACAGTTCCTTGAGGCTCCCAGGCCCTCTTTGGGGAGCCCAGTCTCCCTCAACAAATGGCTGGGACAGAACAGGAGCAGCAGAGCAGAGGTTTCTCCAGAGACACTACCACCATGCAGGCTGTCGGGAAGGATACAGGCTGTATGAACTTCGTTCTGCCTCCCAAGCCGTCGTACCCCACCCTCACCTAGGAGAGACAAATAAATGTGTCTGGAGCAGCATGACAGAGCCTTGGCTACCTCCCCCTGCGTTGGTTAACGGGAAGCAGGGGAGCCTAGCAGACCAAACGTCTGGGAAGGGGTTACAAGCACTTGGAAACACTCAAGCACTTGTACCGTGCCCTCATCTGAGGGGAAAAAAAAACCAAAAAACAAAAAACAACCACCCCCCCCCCCCCCCACACACACACACACACTCAGGGGTATGAGTAGAGCTTGGATATCTTGGGCATCTTCTGAAGGAAGCTGAGCCTTCCAGGCAGCAGCAAGGCTTAGGATTTTGTGCCTGGAACTGAGGTGTACAAGGAAAATGCCCAAAGCTCCAGGGAGGTGGAGGAACAGGACGTGGAGGGTCATTTAATCTGCTGACAGATAGGGAATGAGCATCTGTCATCCCTGGAGCTCTGCAGGAGTGGGAAGTAGCCAGGTCACACCCCGAGATTTATTTTCCACACACTATATTTGGCAAGGTAAAAGCCTCATTCGCATTTCCATTAAGGTCACTTCAGGACAGAGGTGTGCAGCGCCAGCCCTCGACAAGCTCACCAACTAGACAGTCATACTCACAGCGCCCATGTGCTTGTGGGGACCCAGCAAGCTACCCGAGGATGGCTTCTTCGAGAGAACAGAGTTCCTGATGAATGCTGGCAGGAGTCCTTTAAGAGCCTCATCCTCCAAGTCATCTGCCCAGTTCTGTCCCACAAAATAGAGGAAAACACTGTGACCAGCATGATGTGGTGACTTGAATTCGTGCACAGGCAGCATCAGTGATGCAGACAGCTACTTCAGGTAACAGTTACTCCTGTACTGTAGCAGTACAGTAACAGTAACTCCTGTTACTCTCTGGCTCAAGCCAGAGAACTGAAGCTTCAGACCTCCTGCTGGGGCTCGCTGCTAGGAAGAGCAGTGCCTGGGAGGAAGCACGTGCACCCAGCAAGCCTAGGAGACCAGCCCCCTTGGCAGCCCCGTGACCCATGTGATCAGACCCACGCTGTGCGTTTGCCAAGCACATCCAAGACAGGATAATCTGCAAGCAGCATATGGGTCCCCATCCTCCTCCTCCTGACCAATTCCAGAAGGCCTCTCTGACACAGCAATAAAATGTTTCTAGGAGACAGTCAAGCAAAGCACTTTGGAGCATGTACTGTGGTTCTATAGATGGGCCAAGTCTATGGTCACAGCATCCTCTGTGTGGGCAAGCTGGTCCATTTCTCAAGCCTATTAACAGCAGAACTGAAGAGGTGATACAGAAAAAAATGAGTCCTTTTACCTCCACCGTTTCCTTCAGAACTTTCTTCGACAGATTTACCACAGGAGGCCTGCAAGAGATCCAAGGAGCAAATCAGCAGAGATTTACTGTCCAAGCAGAGCTGGCAAGGACAGACAAGACCAAGCAAATAATGATGAAACTTGCAGCACGGTATCAGGCAGCAGGAGAGCTATCCGATCTCACGCAGCAGCTTCCAAGGAACAGAGACTTTGATCTCATTTAGAAGCAGAAAGAGGAGAGAGAACTCACCGCTTTTTATCCAGCTTCTGTCTTTTTGCAGGGCTGGAAAGAGATATGCAAGGCTGATGTTCAGGGGTATCCACATCAAAAGTGGCATCTAGGTTGATCTCATCGCTGTGGGCCGGGCGATGGAGCTTTGGGTGCCGCAGTTCCACGGGAGTGGGGCTGCAAGGACATACAGAGCATCAGCTGTCAGGAGGCCACTGGCTGCCACCCAGCAGATGAGGAAGACAGAGGTACAGGCTACACTACTTAGTTACAAGACAGTAGTGGGAGTGAGATCAGACCCCATCCTGCTACACAAGTCCCCAAAAGTACACCCCAAATCCAAGAGTTTATAGTAGCAGCACCAGGCAAAGGCATTAGCACACTGCTGCTCACTATACACAATCCAGCTGGCCACACTGGGGTGACAGCACAGGCTCCCACAAAGGAAGGGCTTGACAAAATGCAAAAGATGCTGTTTTTCAGGCCAAGCCTCCATCGGGCTGGGTTCCTCTGCCTGGCAAAGCTCTCTGGTCCCCAAACTCCAAGGCACACTCACTGGAAGGCCAACTCTGAGGCGCAAGTGTGAAGCAACCAGAACAGCAGCTTCACTGGCAGGACATGGCAGTGAGGATAGTGTGTCAAACCTAGCCCTTTCTTCCATCTTTTCCTGACCCAAACCCTCCAAAACACACTTCTTCGAGGCAAACCAGACACCACCTTGTCAGCAACAGGAGAAACAAAATAGGATACAAGCAGCAAGACAGCTATGCTACTGTGATGCCTGCTAGACTACTGCATCTCTGCCTTTCCAGCCACTACCTAGTTAAACTGTCAACTCTTACTTTAGGCCTGTCTGTACCTGAGGATGCACTTCACTGACCTTTCAAAGACTAGTCGGCTCAGGGTCTCTCTGGTTACAGATGGCACTTTCAGAGTATCCTGCAGGATTTCTATCTTCTTCTTCAAACTCTGGAGGGAGAAGGGAAAGCAGACAGTGAGTTGAGAAGAGATTTTGTAGCAGATACTTTTGCCTCTTCCATAGCGCAGCATTGGGTGGAGCTCAGAGGTGGGTCAGGTAAAAGGAGACAGAGGGAAGGTGGCCTAGGTAAGCTGAGCAAACAGCATAGCTCCTGGCTTTGCAGCTGCAGGCCATGGCCAGCTGCCAGTTACTGCAGACTGAGGAATGATGTTCTCACCAAGATCTCCTTATCTGCATTCTTCAGATCCTTCTGGGTGCTTTTTAGCTCCTCCTTTGTCTTCTCCAACTCTGAGACCGTTTTCTGCAGCTGCAGAATAAGCACCCCCCAGGAGCAGAGGGCTGGTTACAACACACAGGTAAGGGAAACCACTGATCCCCTCCAAGAACAGTACACACTACCTTCCCCTGTTCCAGGGCTCGATTTTCCTGTGGCACAGTCCTTGACCAACCTCTCCTATCCCCAAGCAGGCCATAGCCAGCCCTTTCCTCAAGCTGCCTGCAGAGGGATCTCCAGGGCTGCTTGCCTAACGCAAACCTTCGTATCGTGTTTCCCAAGCATTTATGCCTAGTGGTGACGGCTCTTCCGCGATCTAACACTGGGTGGCTGCATTCTGAACTCCAGCAGGACTTTGGACATACCAGGTCAAAGGAACTACGAACCGCAGGCTGGACCACGGTTGCGTGTGGACAAGCCTGATTCAGCAGGGAAGCACGACACAAGCCAGGAGTTCAAGCTGGACTGGTACCACATCAGGGACTTCAAGCAAGGTCAGGAGACTGGGCCAGCCCACGAGGTGATGGTACAATCAGCTCTCCATCAGCCAAGGTAACAGAGCCCAGAGCTCTAACTGCACCAACTCGCATCCTGTTGACCCTGAGCTAGTGACTGCAATTTGGCAGTGGTCCAGCTAGAAACAGGCCAATTCCTGCAGCAGCATCTCATCTAAGGGGTTAACTCACTTGGGGAGCTGCAGGGCAATCTGAAGAGATCCTCCTCCTCCCTTGCTTTTGAGAGAACTGCAACAGCTGTGGATGGGTAACAAGAACAAGGCAAATCCACCCAGAATCTCTCACTTCATGAGCTTGGACTTGGGCACACCCCAGGAGATATCAGAGCTATCTGTGCCTCAGAAAGCGGAGGCACGCACATGCTCTTTGGGGGCACTTGCAGCCAAAACTTGCAGAAAGTGACTCCTGACCCGAGCTAACAGAGCCCAGCGAGGCCTGGAACAGGGGGAGCACAGCAACAGAGACACATCAACAGCTCCAAGCTCTGTGTCAGGTCAGCTCCAAGTCCAGCAGAGCTTCACAGCTCTGAGCAGAACCAGCCCTGGAAGGCTCTGTGCAGAGCCACCTGCACGTCCTCACCACACACTGGGACTCTCCTGCCTAGGACCAGCATCATGCACAATTTGCTCAGCTGTTTGACAGACCAAAGGCAGTACTGCTTCCAGAGCCCAGAGGAAGCAGCTGAGGGCCTGTGTTCAAGTCCAAGCTCCCTGCCAAACTCAGGCTGGCTCTGCACATGCTGCCCGGCCAGGATCCCCAGAGACTGCGCTCCTGACAACAGCCCAGGAGCTGCTCACTCACTAAGCATCATACCCTGACTCAGAAATCCCAGTCTGACACTTCCACATCACCCATACCACTTGAGTAGTGCTCGGTGAGGGAAGGGAGGCACTGGAGAGGGCTTGGATAACAGCTATGGACTGAGATCTTCAGACCAGTGCCACCTTAGCGACTCTCACCCTCCTCTTCTTTTACCTTGTTACTGACAGAAAACACCTCCTTCTTCAGCTTCTCTGTCATCTCACTAGATATCTTCCGAGCCTCCTTCAAGTTTTCATATTCCCTGAAAAGAGACCACAGAGTCATGCTATATTTGCAAGAGGATTGAGTTAGAACTTCTCAGAGACAACTCAAGACCCTGGTTTTGAAACTCTGCAACTGCAAAACCACTGGATAAAACCCAGAACACACAGAACCCTTCAAGAAATAGAGCTGAGTGAATCACTGACTGGCAGTGTGTCAAGCATATCACTACACCGGGGAAAAAATATTAACCTGCAAAGGATATCGTGCCCAAGCACGTGGAAGGACATGAACAGAGCTCAACAGCAAGATGGAAACCGAATCCAAAGATATTTCAGTTGCCAATGGGAGATGGACAGACAGATGAGCCTCCACAGTGACAGCAAATAGAGGACTTTAAATGACTTTTCAGAGACTTCACACTGTTGGCCATGCATGCTTGTTTCCCAATTACGCCATGGGGACACTTGCCTCATTACAGCTTTGTATCAAAGCTGCAATTATTCAGCTGCCATCAAAATGGACCCAAAGAAGCTGTGGTTTTGCCCGGCAGGACCAGATGGATTTCCAGATAGGGGATGGCAGCACAGCAGATTCAGCTTCCAGTGATCAGAGGGTGCCCAGAGCACTTCACGCCACAGCTGCACAGCGCGATGCAGCACAGGGCACAACTCCGAGCCCCTCATCCGCTCATTTTTCCCCAGGCGTGAGCAGAGGATAACTGAGGGAATAATAATCACCTCTGAGGTGCACTGACAACTCTGGAGACTGTTCCCATGGTGACATATATGTCACTACGGTGACAACAGGAACAGTTCAGTGTGACAAACTCCAATCTAAGTCCTAAGGACTTGTCAGTCAAAGCCCAGTGGAGGCCCGAACAGGCAGCAAGGGCCCCACGGAGCCGGTACGCAGCAGAGGGAGTTCTCTCCGTGCACATTCAGCAGTGCACATTCAGCAGAGGGAGTTCTCTCCGTGCACATTCAACACGGCACAAGCTGGCTTTGCTAAGCCTGTAGGACCTACTTTTTCAGCGAGACGCAGTAGACTGCAAGCTGTTCCACTGCTGCCTGCCCAACTCCCATCTCTCGAATCATCTCCTCCACTTCGGGGCGCTGGCTCTGAAGCAACAGTTCAATCCTGCAAAAGATATCCCCCCCACCCCACTCATGAGTCACAAACAGACTAGGAAAAGGACTGGAGTCCTGGTTCCTCCCATGAGCTTGCGCAGCCAAAACTCCTGCTGCAGGCAGGCTGAATGCAGTAGGGGAGAGGATGCAACCACCCCACTACGAGCAGGAATTTTTGCTAGGGAAGAGCAGAGCTAGATGGACTGAACAGAGATGGGGCAGCCGTGCACACACACTGCACTTGGGGCCCATATCCCTGCAGCTTACTGTGCTCCTGGGCTGGGATTCAGGCTCTGCCCCAGTGTCCTCTCTTGTAACACGCACTGCACAGGGCCATGCTGGGAGTGCTAGAGATGAAGCCAGTCTGCAAACAGTACCATGCCCTGCTGCTATTTAGGAGAAACAGCTGTCTGGAAAGGAAGCAGTGGCAAGAGCACGGACAGGCAGGACCAGCAGGGGCAGGTCTGCTAATGCAGCAGCTTCCAATCTTGCAGCATAAAGAGAACCAGCAATCTCAGCACATGGAGCTGGATGATGCAGCAGACACAGCAGGACCTCTCGCTGCCTCTCTGAGGGGGAGGGAGGCATGCAGCCCAGCCGGCAAAAGCCAGGGAGAGCCTGGGATCTCACCGCTCCATGGTTCTCAGTTTGTTTCGCAGACGGCGGGCTTCCTCCTTTGAACTTTTGTTATCCTCCTGCTGCTGTTCCAGGAATTTCATCTGTTTCTGCAGAGAAGTGTGTGCACACAGACCGTCAGAAAGGCTCCAGGGATTGTTAGAGAAACATCCTGGCTTATGCGCACTGCGGGCAGCTGGGGGCATACATTGGCTCTCAGCGCTATCACCACCTCAGCAGCCCAGGATTAGAGAACTGAGCTCCCTCCCTGCTGCACCCCGAGCTCGGCTCCTCGCAAGCACAGCAGGGTCTCAGTGCTAATCACAAGCCGAGTCTGGCACTGACACTGTTTTATCCTCCTTTCTGCTGGGAGCACTTGTGGGTCTGTGCATTACTCTGTCCTCAGCGACAATTTGTTTTTCAAACGCAAGGTAGTCCAAGGCAAGCAAATCTTGCTACTGCATTCTCCTCCGTATACAGCTCAGCCTTTTGCTTTAGCCTCCTAGTTATCCTAGCCATTAACTGCTAACAGCATAAATAGAAATGCTGCACAGGTTTCTTCCAGGAGGTCTCAGCCAAAGAAGACACCCACCTGGGTGCTCTCCTCACCCAGCCTGGAGAAGCTCCAGCTCTATGGCAGGCGTCACCTTTCTAGGCTCTCCAGTAACAGGCAGCATCAAGAGTGAACCTCAGCTGAACTGAAAAACCCGTAAATCTGCAGTTTGGCAGAGAGCGTGAGAAAGCTGGCCTGAATTAGCACCCTTTCAACATAGCTGCGCTGTCTGGGTGCATGTGTGCCTAGTCACCTAGCACACAAGCTTTAAAAGGTTCTGGGCCTGGGTTTAACACAATACTGACTCCAGAGAGAAGGCTGGCCAAAGACTAAAGCCTTTTAAGGTCTAGTATTAAGCTCTCTTTCATACTGAAGTTAAAGGATTTTATCTGCTCCCTGCCAAAGAAACCAGAGAGGTGTGAAACTACTGGAACTTAGCAGAGGGACAGCATTCCTGGCTCATGTTACTCTTGCTTCAGCAAAGCCCACCTTTGCCTGTTCCTAGCCAGAGCTCTCCATGTGTCAGACCCCAGAAGCAGCGTTTTCTGCCAGGCTGCCACGAGGCTAGGGACACCACTCTATCCAAAACACAGCAGCTAACTCTCACGCCAGAGGCTCAGCAGCAACAGCAGTGCTGGCAGAAAACAGGAACGGCTCGCAGCTTGTGAACATGACCTGTGCCACAGCTAGGTAAGCCTGTATTTGTACTGCAGAAATTTAGTGCTTTAATCTTTAAATGAGGCAGTATTAGACTTTGCTTGGCATTCAGCTAGGGAGCCCTGTGCACTGCAGAAAAGACACCCCCAGGTCCCCAACCCTTCTGTCCTGCCCAGCTTTTAATAAAAGAACTTGAGCATACACAGAGGGTTTTGTAACAGGCAAGGCAACCACAGAGCCTCCTTCTAGGATGCCAGGCAGAAAAGCCGAGCAGTGTCCTTGAACTGAGCAGCAAGCACCAGCTTCTACTTTCACAGTTGTTTTCGCAGGAGTAGGAAGCACTAGCAAACACAGAGTATCCTGCCACTGGTACACCTGGGATGCCAAAAGCATATCATGCATGACCCAGACTCAGGCTGCCTTTACAACCAAGCAGATTGGATATAATCCCATGGTCTGGCAAAAAAGCTTGCGCTGGTCCATGGCAAGACCTGTGCAGCGTCAATCCTTCACTGTATGTCCCCTTCTGCCCTGCAACAGCATCACATTGCTAACATCAGGCAGACCTACTGGCCTGGTTCCTCCCAAGAGGAGGAACCCAGGAACCCAGTCATTTTGGACATGGCATATAGCAAGACAGCACAGATCCATACGATCCATCTACAAGCAATCCTACTGGCCATGGGGCCTTGCAGGTCAAGGAAGAGACCCCTCTTCCAAAGGGATGGGATCTCGGAAAATGCAGTTCACCTCTACTCTCCCTTTCAGGCCGCAGCTCGCAATCCCACCTGGCCAAACTCTGTCTGTGACAGCCGGTCTCATCTTCATCACACAGTGGACACGGCCCAGCCCAGCCCTCTGCCAAGGCAAAGTCACTCTGCTCACATCCCAACAAAGACATCCCAACAAAGTGGATCTTGCACTTACCACCACCCCCCCAGCACACTTGCTGTTTATGCACCATACATGACTACACACTGAGTCATTGCACACTGAAACACTACAGGAATATTTGATCCCTGGACATCACGCATTACTAACCTAACCGAAGGAAAGCCTTGGCAACAGAACAGAGACAGGAGAGTTAGCTGGATCAAATCCCACTCAGCTGAAGCTCCCCCTCCATATATTTTCATTTGATTTCCTCTGCAATCAAACCACGAAGCTAATTTTCCTTGAATCCCACTCAGCCTAAACCCATTTCAGAAGAACATTCTACCACAGGGAGCCAGTGTTTCTGCAATGGGGCACTGGGACCAATTCCCACACTCGGTTCACACTGGTACCTTTACGAGCAGTGCTGATGCTTCATTAGCAGCACTCAGCCAGCTTCCCCCAGGTTGGGCTGGCATCTCCCCCACCTCTGCCCTTGAGTGCACAGCCATTCGCAAACAAGCCACACGCCTGGCTTTCACGCCTCTGAATCACCTGGAGCATGAAGTACATTCCCTACCTCCAGAGGCCAGTGACACCACTTGCTTTGGATTAATAAAGCCAAAATGAAAACCCAACTACAGCTCCATTGCCTTCCTGGCATTCAGAGATCAAGGTGGCAGGAGCCTCAGGGCACCGGACCTAAACTCCCACCAGCACCAAGCCACCCGGTCTCTGCATCAGCAGGGCCGGCGGAGAACCTGAACAGAGCTAACGCTAACTGAGCAATGGACAGAGCCAAAGTCCTCTTGGAGAATGGGAAAGGTACCTTCAGAGAGGAACACAGCATCTCCGTCTCTCCCAGCACCTTCTGGAGTGACTCTATTGTGGCGTTGCGCACATCCAGAGTGTCCCTCAGCCCATCCACAACAGCTTGGCATTCCCGCTTCTCTTTCTCTGGAAAAGAAAAGGAGTCATGGCCCAGCAACCCAAACTTCAGCAGCCCCACAAATGAGGGCACTATCACAACAAATACTGCTTGTCGGCCCAGGCTCCAGGTCGCTAGGGGTTAGCCATTCCTGTAGGGAGCCATTTCCCTAAGTGCTGTCAGCAACGGGGTCTGAGCTGAGCAATTGTTTCTCCCAGTGCCAGCAGGCTTCAAGATTTTCTCCAGCAAAGATAACAAGTTCCCTTTAATAGCTTCCCTGTGCCAGCCCTGCTAGCATTAAGCTGGTGCATCTTAACTCTTGCATGCTCTCAGAGCAAAGCTTGCAGAGGGAAAGCTGTTTTCTCAAGTTAAACCAAGCCATCACAGCTAGAGAGCTGAGCCTGTTCTCTCCGCACGGAGCTTTACACGGCGGAAAGCACTTCGGAGGGCTCCCAGTGACCCCGTACCTACGTGCACAGCAACCACGCTGCTGCATCATTACGCTGCTGCCGCTTCCCTCCCCACAGCGCGCGCGGCAGAGGGCACGAGGCAGCAACGCGGACCTCCGCTACGCATTGGGAACGCCCAAGGACACATGACAGCTAAAGCAGTTTCTTGACAGCTCCCATTTTTTGCAGGTCACAAAGCCCAAGTTCCAGCTACCCCTTTCCCCCCGCCAATGCAGAAAATCTAGGAACAAGGCACGTGCCTTGGACCACTAAAGAGAAGGGTGGGAAAATAACACCAGATTCAATTTGTTTTGGCAAGATGTGAAGAACAGCTGATGAAATGACAACGAGTATCAGGAGCTGATAGACCTAAACAAAGTACAGCCGGCATCACTGGAGAGCTGAAGTCCGTTGCGCAATGGCAGAAAGCAGCAGTTCCTCACTCTGAGGGGGCTGAGACCAGATGAAAGTTCTCAGCTCAGCACCTTCCGCCTTTGCTAAAAAAAACTATGGCTTCAGTCTCTCTGACAACACTGGACAGCAACTCAGTGCTTTTCCAGAAGCTATTTCTCCTTCCAAGCAATCCGTTTTCAAATTGTGCCACCATGTCCCATGGAAGCACAAACAGCAGTGCAGCTTCACTGCTGGATCAGACAGTAGAAGAGCCAGATAGGACTCGGGAAGAAGAGGAGGAACGTATGCTAGCAAATGCACACAGGTGGCTAGAGGAAGCAGCTGTGGAAGCGAGGATTTCTGTCTTGTTAAAGCATTTTTCTCCACCGATCTCAACAACCCTTCCTGGAGATGCTCCCCTGGGATGCAGGGACCCCACACCCACCAGAAGAGTTAGGGCTTCTCCCTCCTCCAGTTCCCAGCTGCCCAGAGGTGGGTAACGGGAGCCAAACCTCCCCGTGCTGCAGGAGGGAGTTTTCAGCTCATTCAAAGCACCTCCCACAGTGCCTACTAGGTCTGCACGGAGCTCCATACCTCTAGAGCCATTTGCAAGCTGATCAGAGACTGGCAATTACACAGCTACTCTACAGAGCAGAAAATATCTCTAAGTGAAGAATTTATACACAAGAACCACCAGAGAGCAGAGTGCCCACAGCAAAGGAGGCGGGAGGTGGGAAGGAGCTTCTTAGTTCCAGTACAAAAAGAACAGAATGGGACAGGGAATGTCAAATCCAACCTCTACTCACCAGGAGCCGAGAAGATGAGCAGGCCTTCAGGCAGTTTTTCTTGGATAAAATCCTAGCAAGAATCCCAGCCACCTTCCCCAGAAGATCTGGCTCTCTACCAAGTCCCTAAACTCAGTCAAGCTGGCAAGAGAACAGGCCTCAGAACAGAGATGTGCAGACTGTCCAATTCTGCTCTTAGGCTAAGGACCGAATCCTCAATCTACTGGCTATTCATGTCTGTCTCGTGCTTGCAGGGAAGGCAGAGGAAAGACGACTCTTGGGGCGTGGGTGAGCCCCCAGCATCCTTTAAAAATTTTTTTTTCTTTCTGCTAGTGCATGTCTTTGGATTTCTGTCACTCAGACTGACATTTTCCTTTCGCTGCTCATGACTCATGTTCTGATGACAGGCTGCCTACAGACGATGCTTAAAACCCATCGACAAGTCTCCAGGGCTTTTGCTTTTCCTGCCTCCCTCAAACATCCTCTAAAATTAAAGATGAGAAAATGGAAGTGCACACACTGAACTCCGTCTGCTCTCGGAGCAACACATGTGGCACTGCAACACTCAGACAAGCCCAAAGTCTTCCCACTGCTGCTTGGGCTCCAGATTTACCCCCTCATCCATTAGAAGTAATGAGCAGTTGCCATCTGCAGCTGTGTTTCCCAGTGAGCAGACCACAGCTTCTGCTCTCAGCAAGCCTGCTCCAGCAATAGCTGCGCTGCACTAATATAGCTCACAATTAGGATACACTTGCAGAGGGCACCCCAGACACTGGACAGCTGGGCCATGGTCTGCCACGCCGGCTTTTGTATAGCTTTAGGAGGGGTTCTTGTCAGAAAAAGCTCTGCAAGAAGCTGCTTCAGCAAAGCAGTTCCCGGCCAGCACCATGCCCTCAGTTTCAGAGGGAGGCAGGCTCTGCATGCAGGTCTTTCAGGTCCAGACAAAGCACCTAACAGAGCCCAGACCCGCTGATCCCCTGCAGGCAGCCGGCACTCACCTTTCACGGAGAGCTGAGCCTTCGTCTTGTCCAGTTCATTCTGAAAGGCAACAGAGAGCGCCCCATTAGGAAACATCTTGCAGAGAAGCTTTCACCACATCCTGAGAGTCACGGCAGCACATTTGCGCTGACCAGGTGCTGAGAACAGAACGCAGTAACAGCAAGCACCAAGTTACAAACAAGCATTATCACAGGAACGCAGAGAGCACCTCCAACTGGCATTCTTCAGGGGAGCAGAGAAGATCCCAGTCTCATCTTAGCCTTGTCAACCTTGTGTTTCTCACGCTGTCAGTCATCTTGTTTTAGCTGAATAATTTTGGAAGGCTCTCAAGGAAACACAGGAAATCAGACAGGAGGAATTTTTATACCGTTTTTACCTAAACAAGGCAATAAGGCAGGGTTGTTGCCAGACTAACTGGATTGGGGGTTAGGAGCAATTAATTTAGTTGCTGTGGTGCATTTAAATTGGGTGCAGGCAGGGGAAACGAGGGCATGTTCAAGCACCTGAAAAGGTAACAAAGCATACAATCAAAGGGCACTAACCCGCATTCTGTTGGACAGTAAATCACTGCAGTTCTGGATGCTGATATGAGCTGACAGCTAGCTTGAACGGCTAAACAGATCACTGATAAATGAATCCATACAAAACTGAGGCAGCATAACCTCTCGTGAACACCACACGGGTCTGGGGAAGATCAGATGTTGCAAACATCTTCATTAGGGATCAGAAAGAGGGAGCAAATACCACACAGTTTAAATTACAGATACTGAAATAATATGACTTGTGAACACTGTCAAAGAGCCAAAGAAAACAGAGGAGTCAGAAAGAGGGTCAAAAAAATTAAATCTCTATCTCTGGAGAAAAATACAAGAAAGATAACGAGAAAAATGCAGAAGATGACTTGAAAAGCTGCGTTACAGAGAGCTGCAGAGGAAAGCACAGAACAAGCCAGGCAGGAACTGCAGTGGAATAAAACCACAATAAAATGCCAACAAATACTGAAGCAGAGCACACAAGCCTGTGCAACCTGAAATGCTACATGCAAATCCAGTCTGAGAATAGCAGTACCAGTGACCGCAGAGCTGACAGGACCAGAACGCCTGCTAGTGACAATGATGCCTGGAAGTAAAATATAGGATCTAAAGCTCCCATACAGCAGAAGGGACTAAATGTAAAGCCTTGCAGAGCTGACTTGGATTTGCCCCCAGGGGCAACAACAGTTGGAGGGCTGATGGTGGAATTAACTCTGCCGCAGCAAGTATCCTGAAGCAGCTTCCTCAGAGTCCTATTCAGGAACGATTAGTGAGCTCACAAGATGTGCTAATTAGCATGATAGGAAAGAAATCCTGGGCTACTGCAAGCAGCTATGTAACATTACTTCATTCATCAACTTAAGCTGAAATCCCTCATCCTCCACCACTGCTACTAAAGGCTGCTTCCAATTTCACTGCTCTGATGGATCAGAGCTCTCTTCCCTCTGCCAGCCTGAATTACAAGACAACATTTTTGCAAGATCAGATGAGTATATCCTGAGCACAGACAGCTGTCCTCCCAGGTTTCTACCCTCCCCAGTAAAAATATCAGCAGGAATCTTCCTCCTCCTACCTCCGTTTTGCCAGGCTGAACAAGCCAAAGTCTCCTCGTCGCCTTTGCAAGAAAGGCTCTCAGCTCCGTAGGTCACAAGTGACTGGAAGCATCAGATTCCAGACAAGCCTCACTGTGGCGTTAGACCTGAAACCAGCTCCTCTCCTGCTCTTGGAACAGCCACATGGAGATTATTCTGATCAGCAAGGACCGTGTTTAAGAGTGATACAGGTCAAACCCAGGCTCAGCACCAAGAAAAGCTTTCCAGAAGAGCGATGTCAAAACGGCATTCAACCTGTGGCCTGCAACTACTCCAGGGAACCGAGGTACCTTCAGTGTTTTAATTAAAACTGATGCCTAGGAGTGAGAAACAGAGTAGTGCCAGCACTCCTTTGACCCAAAACATTTCAGAGCAGACGGGAAAGTGGAAAGA
Organism: Dromaius novaehollandiae; assembly: GCF_036370855.1. Classification (NCBI taxonomy): domain Eukaryota; kingdom Metazoa; phylum Chordata; class Aves; order Casuariiformes; family Dromaiidae; genus Dromaius; species Dromaius novaehollandiae. The sequence goes on from NC_088109.1 coordinate 1,624,602, forward strand.
GAATTATTATCTGAAAGATAACTTAAATAATTCTGCATCAACAAGATGATGTTTCAGATGAGTACATAGTTCTTTGAACCACTTATAATCGCATGCACAACACTGGTTCTCAGAGGAGCATCCCAAGCTTGTCTTCCCCAGAAGACAAGCAGGCCCCTACACAGCCAGCTTTCTGGCATGTCAAAGCACACTCCCTTCCCCCAGTCCACCCTTTTCAAGGCAGGAGGCCAAACATTCATTTTATGACATCTACAGGCTGCACAGATGCAGCTCTGATGCTTGCAAAACTAATTACCACACTGTGGCCAGGCACGTGGAGGGACAGGCAGTGGAAGCAGAGAAATGCTGGATTTGGGGATTTTTTCAGATGAAATCACTTGAGGCTCAGGAAATTGCCAATTCCTTTCCTATCATTCAAGAACTGGGTAAGGCCAACTATGTCCTTTCTTGGCTCAACTCTTCCCCAGGCCAGAAGCAGATACCCCATCACAGGGAAAGCACCAGTGTAGATGGAGTTTCAGTCTCGCCACAATGGTCATTCACATTCTTAAGGTGCTCCATGCCCTCTAAGAACAAGGCAGCACGCAAGATTGAACTGGTCACAGACCAGCTTTAGCCCAGCAGTGATCCGAAGCAGAACATGTGACAGTAAGTACCACTACAAACTAATTAGGCTGATCTACAAGGAAAATATTTGGTTCTTTCCCATTAAATAGTGACCTCAGTTTCCCAATTAAACTTGTACGCTTAGGGCTAGACATCGTTTCAATGACGACAAAACAAACTCTCTAGGAGTACAAGCGCTTTGGGCAAGAGTAATCCACAGTGTTGCCCATGAGCAAGGGAGCAGCCCTTCAGCACAGCCTGCCTAGAGGGGAAGGCCGAGGGAGCCCATCTTGGATCCTGAGGTGGGGGTGAGGGGGAGCAGAAAAAACTTTCCTAGCGAAATTTTCTCCAGTCAACCCATTTCTGAGTCACTCTTCTATTGTGGGAACAGATCGGAATATACACTAAAGGCAACATTTATCTGCTCTAAGCCATTGCTTTGTGTCTCTGGCATACAGCTTCCACAAGTGCCCAAAGATGCTTTTTCCATTTCCTCCGCGCACACACACACACACTTTGACCTTCATTTTCTTTATTAATGGTCTTTGAGGATGACAGTTCGCTACTGACATTACAGTCTGGCTTGCTTTAAAAACATATGATATACATATAGCAGTTGCCATGACAATGCTAATTATGGTAATTGCTGCACATGCTGATTCTAAACACAAGAGGGTACAAGTGTCCCATTATACCAAGGTCAACTCGATTTTTTTTTTTTTTTTTTTTGGAACAGTTCACTCCAGCACACAAGGAGCCATACTTCATCCATACGAACTCAGGAGGAGAATATAGAACGACCACCTTGCATTAACCCCTCCCTTTTCCATCCCCAGCTCTCCCCAGCAGAGCCTTATACCTAAGGGGGCACTTGTAGAACATTACCCAGCACCCCACCTCCAGCCAGGATCCCCACAGGGATCTCATGTCAGCACCGTCCCCTCCCCTGGCCAGTACAGGTCCAGACAGTCCATTTTCTAATTCCTCTTGGGAAACCTGGACCTTACCATCACCCTGCCCTGCCTTCTTACTACTACATGCAAGTGATCTTACCTGCACAGAAGTGAGCACACGGTGCTTCCCGTAACAACCCCTTCTGCCCAGAGTGGTTCACAAAACTCGCACACAACAGAGCCACGGACACCAGCAGCGGTTCACTGACTTCTCCTGCCTTTCAGGAAAGCTCTGTAGCCTCATCACCCCCCCACAGCCACTGATGGGAGCTTCACGACCCAAGGGAACAGCAGTTGGGTACTTATTTGATGCTGCTTCAGGAGACCTCCAGGCAAGGAGAGAACCATAAGGAAGAGCAATGAAGCTGAAGAGACTTCTTAAGTCTCCACCTGAGATGAAGTCAGGGATAACTCCAAACCATCACATCAACACTTCCTCAGAACAGAGGTCAGACTGGGTGAGGACCAAGACAGAAAACAGAGACAGATGGGAGACAGATGTGCTTCATGTCTAAAAATGTGAGCATGGCCCAGCAAGCACCAGCTCAGGAAGCAGCTCTTGGCAACGGACTGGCAGCCTAGGCCGTGCTCCCACGCTGCTCGCATGAAGCGTCATACAACAGAAGAACCCTGTCAATATACCTGTAAGCTCTCTGCATCCAGCGCTGTCTGGTCCTCCAGGGCAACGTCAAAGAACAGCTTATTGATGACGTGTCTTTTGCTGACCTAAACACAGGAGACATGAAAGAGGTTTAGGGGCACAGATATGGAAACACAGCTGATACGGAAGACAACTGCAGAGGAAGGAGCTACCATCTTGTCACAAAGCCACAAAAGACAAGTCAGATCACCCAGCTGATATCACTGCTGACAATACCCTGCTTTGGCTCATCAGCCCAGCAGCAGCATACCCCTACCCAGCCCTGGGACCATGACTCCAGCCAAGCTCCTGAACTGCAACAGAAAGATTCAGGCACTTCTGAATCAAGTGCAGCCTGTTCTCTGGCAGCTAAGGCCCAAGCAGCTGACGCTGAGCTAACACGATGCCAGATCCTAAGACAGAAGTACGTGCTGCTTTCTGCAGGCAGAAGGTGCTGTAATTGAATTTGATAGCTCTCCACACCTCCCCCATGCAGTTACAGCTTTGTGTTTTAAGTATTATATACAGTCATGACACCAGCTAATTGCATAGTTACTGCTACATAAGATGTTATTTCGCGATAACTCCATGGTAACCCAGAGATGTAAGAGGCAGTGAAGAACAGAGGGAATCAACAAGTCAGGGAAGGAACAAGGGCCAAGACCCTGAGAGGGAGAAAGAAGCACGAACACAGAATAAGCCCAAGCTACAGCTGGCTAAAAATCTACGCCTTAGCATAAGCCAACATCTCCTGCAGCCACTACAAGCCAAGACCTACTAGTTAGTGACATCAAGCTTGAGAATAAAGAGGACTCTAAAGAAGTTCAGGTCTTGATTAAGCCACTGGATCCCCAACTCTTGGTTTCCCATCTCAAAAGCAAAGCACATCCTTCTCTCCCAGCCTTTGTTTTCCTTGACTAGGAGCTGAGCACTCCAAAGTGAAGACTCAGCTATAAGAATCATGCCCAGCAGAATGGGCTACTTCTTGGTACCACTAGGTAACCCAGGACTGCAAGTCTGAGGTCCCGATTAATTCCTTTCAGCCCTTTCTTTCGTTATGATGATACTTAATTTGCTCAAATAAAAGCCATGAAATCCCAAAGGCTCTTTATAGGGCAGCTACAATACAGACAGCAGCAGGGCACAGTCGGAAACCACTCCCTCTGATCAGAAGGGTCACTGAGAGGAGGCCAGTCCCTAAGCCCTTGGGGAGATATCTTCAGTGAAGGCCACAAGTGACACAGCTCCCTCCGCTTCATGCCATCAACTTTCCCCTTGTGTCACCATGATCCTTGCCCACGACTCTTCAGTGCCATTTGCAGAGTATCGTGTCGCAGACAGAGAGGTGTACATAGGTGATAGCGTTACCTGGATTCTGCACTGAGGACAAGTCCGGCTTGGTGCTGTATCAAACCACTGAATGAGACTGAGGAAGGAAAAGAAAACATATGGTGAATCCTTACAATCCAGGAGCACTGCTCCCAAGGGCCGCCCCAGCAGCTCACCAGAGACAGAGAGCTGCATCTCCCTTTTGTAAGCTAAAAACAGAAACACAAACATTTAGTCCAGAGGTGCAGCTAATGGGAACTACATGTTCCAGCATGCGCACTCCACCTTCATCCTGGAGACAATTCCCAGCTGAATTTAGCCCGCAAGCTTCTCTTTACCAGGGCAGAGTTTTTACACAGCTCAGATCTCCCAGGAAGAAAGTCCTCGAACAACAGTAGCTTCACAGGAGTGGATGGATTGACACACAGAGCAGCACAAGAGCTGCTATATCAGGATCTGACAGCTGAGAGGTTCCCAGTTCAGCCAACTCCAAAGGGTGCCACCTGGCATCAAACATGCACGTTGCCACCATGCATCAGAGCGAGGGAGACTGGGCCAGGCTCTTCTCAGAGAAGATGAATACAAGCCTTTGGGGCTCCCCAGGAGAGCTACTAATGCATTTCACAACCAAGCCTTCACATCACACTCAGAACGGTTTATTTCTGGAGCAGGGTAACAATTTGGATCTGGTGGGTTAAGCTTGGATGCTCGCTCTCCCTCCTGTGTTGATTTGTAGATAAGAATGAGCCATAGCTGTGCCTTTGGTTGAGAAGTGACCATCACACCTGCAAGCGATGGTCCCTCTCCAAGTTAGTTAACTGGGGAGAAAAGCAAACACGTACTCCCTCACCACACAGAATTTATTTCCGCAGAAGAATCGTTTCCTTCCAACACAAACACACTTGCAAAACAGTTCCAGCAAAAGCATGAAATTGCCTGGGAGGCTTCACTCGTAATCTAACACTGCTCCTTCCAGAGAGCGCACAGATAAACACACTGTAGGAGCAATCTGCTGGCACCATCCCTCCTGGAGAAGGGAGACCACAGGCAGAGGAGTGACAACACAGCTGAGTCCGAGACTCTGCAGCTTCATTTGCTCTGGTAAATCTCTGCAGCAAAGCTAACGCGGTGCCACTATGGCTTCCAAAGGAGTCAGAGCTGCCGCTTCTATTAGAGAGACGGAGCGCGCTCTCGAGAACCAAATCGGAGCTGTGGGAAAAGGAGGTCACAGAAGATACCAGAAGCAGGGTAAAACTCCAAAGCCTCCTTAAGCAGAGGAAAGCAACTCCGAGAGAAGCCCAATTAGAAGAGCAGGATCTTCTCCGAAACACGCAGGAGGGGCAGCTAGGAGGAAAGGCTGTCTGCGTTACCAGGGTTAACGCACACGTGATACGAATCCAGCTACAGGCTTACCCAGGAGGGGCACGACACCCCAGAAGGGAGGGGGGACCTGGCTCACCGGGGGGGGGGGGGGGGGGGGGGGGCAGCAGCGCACTGCAAAGGGGGAACCATCATCCCCCCAGCCCACCCGAAATGGGCTCACAGGGATGGAGCAGCATTGCCGCAAGTGCTCCGCTGCAGACGGCTACCTCGTGCCACCAAGCAGCCACCCTGCAGAACGGCCGGGCTACCTGGGGAAGGCAGAACAGCCATCTCGTCAAGCGGAAACACCCTCCTCCCATTCCAGCACCCTCAAAAAACACCTCTGACTTGCCTGTCCCCAGCCCTTATCCCCCAAAGTCAGAGTTAGAGGGCCAGGACTTCACCCCAAACCAACTCATCCAGCCCAAGAGAACGCGGGCAGCCTATGTGCCACCTCCTGAAGCTGCTGGCGAGGACATGGATGAGTTCCCGGTTCCCCGCGGGCAGAGCTGGGGATGATGCCAAGCACCAGACTGCGCTCCGGTGCGGCTGTCCGGCGGGACACAGCCAGTACGCAGCCCCCCGAGTGCTCACCAGGCCTGGTGGAAGGTGTGGCCGCAGGGCACGGCCGCGACATCGCGCTGGTTGTCGAAGAAGTCGGAGCAGATGGTGCAGTGGGCCCGGATGGGCATGGCGGGAGCTGCGCGGGGCCCGGCGGCCGGGGGGCACCGGGCAGGGGCCCGGGCACAGGAGAGCTGCGGTGGGCAGGGGCACGGCTCAGCAGCCGGGACCGGAGGGGAAGGCAAGAGGCCTCCTGCAGCGGAGGGAAGGGGACTGAGCGCCCGATAAAGGAGAGAGGCGCCAGCGAGGCGGCCGGTACCGGGGTGGGCGGGCGCTTAGGCAGCCGGTACCGGAAGAGTGAGCTTAGGGGAGGCGGCCGGTACCGGAGGACACGGCGGGAAGACGAATGGAGAAGGGCAGCTGGTACCGGAGGACGGGGAGGGAGACCGGCAGCCAGCCCCAAGACGGCGGGCGGGACCCGGCGAAGCCCCGGCGGGCGGCGGCGCAGCCCCAAGCGACCCGCACGGCGCGGTGCGATTCAAATCCGCCCGCGCGCGCGCCGCTTCCGGCCCGGCCCGGCCCGGAAGTGACCTCCGGGGGCAAGCGCGGCCCCCGCACCGCGCCTGGGGGCGGGGCCGCGGGGGGGCGGGGCCGCGGGGGGGGCGGGGCTCCCGCGGGGGAGCGGGGAGCGCTGGCGGCGCCGAGGCGCTCGAGGCCGCAGGTGGCGCCGTGTGCCCTGAAGCCTAATGATGGGCTGCGTCCCCGCTCCTGGGGCAGGCGGACTCCCATTTTGGCCGCGGGAAGGAGGGCCGTCTTCTGTGTTTCCTCGTCACGGGCCCAGATCCTGCGGCCAGCGAGCACGGCAGCGCGGCCCCGGCTACTTACCCCGCGGCTGGGCCACCGGGGAGTGCGAGCAGGCCGCCGTTCCGCTCAGCCCCTGCCCGGCCCCACAAAGAGACAGGGCAGGCATCGCTGGTGCTTTCTCAGTTTGTCCTCAGCGGGGTCTTTATTTGCCAGAGATACAGCGCGGCAGTCACGCAGGGGGGCCGGCGGCCGCGGGGCCGGCCTCAGCCAAACTCAGCCCCGCAAACATGCAGCTGCGAGGGGGGGAGCGGGGGCACGGCGGGGAGGGGGAGAGGCAGCTCGAGCCCAGGCACCGCACTGGGCCCTGGGCCGCTTTGGGAGGGGGTAAACCCGCGTGGGGCCCGGCTGCTGCCCCACGCCTGCCACCGCAGCACCCCATGCAACGCCCCCCCCCGCCCAGGAGAACCCCACCAGGAATAAGCCGGGGATGCAACATGCTCTGCCCGTGCAGGGGCCCCGGAGCCGCTCGGGCCCCCCCCGGGCAGCCCCCGACATGGCCGCCCCAGCCCGGCTGTGCCTCCGTCCTCGACCCAGTGGCCCCGTTGGCGGGAGCGGGGGCCGCGCGCGAGGCCGGCGCAGGGGCTGGCAAGTGAGGGACAGACTGAGAGAGCGGGCGAGGGGGGCCGCCGGCCCGCGGCCGAGCCGCCAAAGCCACCGGCGGGGACGGAGGGGAGAGCAGCGGGGGGAGGGTGGGCTCCATGCAAGGGGCTCTGCCTGGGGGCCGGCCGGCGGGGGAGGGGGGTGCAGGGGGCCGGGGCACGTAGAAAAGGGGGCCGAGGCGGGGGGGAGGCAGGCAGGGAGCGGGGGACCATGCCAGGGCCTATGTACACACGGGGAGCGCGGGGGCCGGGGGGGACATGGCGCGGCGCTCAGCCGGTCTCGTCGCTGCGGGCCTCGGCGGCGGCCCCGGCCCCGTTACACGTGGCGGCGGGCGGCGTGCCGGGGGCCGGCGTGGCGGCGGGCGGCGTGGCGGGGGCCGCGGGGGCCGCAGTGTCCGTGGTGGTGGTGGTGGCGGCAGCGGCGGCGGCAGCCGGCGCCGCCTCCGTCTGCTCCGGCGCCCGCAGGCGTTTCATGAGCGTGGTCACTCGCACGGCTTTCTGCGGGGACGAGAGGCAGAGGGGCCCGTGGGGCGGCCGTCCCCCCCCCACCAGCCCCTCACTGGGGCGTCTGGCTCCTTCCCGGCCCCAGGGACCACCCTGCCGTGGGGACGCACTCCCATCGGGGTGCTGGGCCTGGTCCCGGGGGGGAACATATCACAGCAGGGTTTGGGGGCCACCAGCCCTGCAATGGGGGCCCAGGGAGAGGGTGGCATGGCCGCCCCGCTGCCAAGGGGGCCGGGGGGGGGTGTGAGGGGCCGCAGGGGAAACCGAGGCAGCTGGAGGAGCCGCCCCCAGCCCGCCAAGGGCACCGCGTGCCCGCCCAGGGCCACCCACCTTCCACTTGGCCCTGGCGAAGTTCTTCTCAATCTGGGCGCAGACGCCGTCCTTGATGTTCTTGTCGGAGGCGGCGTTGCCGGAGATCCTGGGGGGGGGGGGGGGAGCAGTGAGGAGCCCCCCTCGGAGCCACCACGTCCCAGCCCCGCGCCCCCCCGCCGGCCCTCACCACTCGTGGGAGATGGCCTCCTCCGCCGTGATCCTCTGGTCCTGCTCCACCTCCATCAGACGCGTCACCAGCTCCTTGGCTGCGGGCACAGGGAGGGCTCAGCGCCGGGCAGCCCCACGGCTCCCAGACGGGGTGCGGGGGGGGAGTGTGGCCCCCCCGGCGCTGCCGGCCTGCGGCGCTCACCCGCCTGCGAGATGTCGTCCCAGTAAGGCGGGTCAAACTCGTAGTCGCCGGCCAGGATTTTGCGGAAGAGGTTCTTGTCGTGGTTCTCGTAGTCGTCCTCGTCCGCCTCCTCGTAGAAGGGGGGGTTCCCCGAGAGGCTGCGGGAGGGAGCGGGGAGGCTCGGCACGGCCTGGGCCCCCCCGCGACCCCGCGCCGCCCCGCGTGTCCCCCGGCACTCACAGGATGTACATGATGACGCCGATGGCCCAGCAGTCCACGGGCCGCCCGTACCGCTGGCGCCCCACCACCTCGGGAGCTGCAAGGGCACAAGAGGGTGGCGGAGGAGACCCGAATGCCCGTGCCGCCCTCCCTCCCCTCCGCTCAGTGGCCCGGGCACCCCTGGGGTCCCATCCGCTCCTCCAGCCGCTCGTGGAGACCTGGGGCTTGTGGAGACCTGGCTTGTGGAGATCCAGCTTGTGGAGACCTGGGGCTCGTGGAGACCCAGCCTGTGGAGACCTGGGGCCTGTGGAGACCTGGGGCCTGTGGAGACCTGGGGCTCATGGTGACCCAGGCTGTGGAGACCTGGGGCTCATGGTGACCCAGGCTGTGGAGACCTGGGGCTCGTGGAGACCTGGGGCTACCTCGGCCAGGGTCACCCAGGATCAGCGGGAAGGACCTGCCAGGATCTCGTGGAACCACCTGCCATGACAGCGGGGAGTGAGAAGGACCCGCTGGGACCACCCAAGATCACCAGCCGGGGTGGCAGGGAACGGCGAGGGCCTGCCGGGCTCGGCTGCCGGCATGGCAGGGAGCGTGAAGAACCTGTTGGGCTGGCAGCGCCCTGCCTGCATCCTGCCACCCCGGCCCTGGCTGCCTGCCCGGCTCGCTCTCACCCAGGTACTCCGGGGTGCCGCAGGGCTCCTTGATGAGGCCGTTCTCCAGCTTGGCCAAGTGGAAGTCGCTGATGACGATCTTGGAGTTCTTCAGGCGGTTATAATAAACGAGGTTCTCCAGCTGCCGGCCCAGGGAGGAGTGAGCACGGGGGGCACGTGGGCACCCATGGGTGCCAGCATCCCCAGCTGGAGCTGGCTGGGCGGCACGAGGTGCTCCGGTCCTGCCGGCCGACCTACCTTGAGGTTCCTGTGCACGATCTTGAGCGAGTGCAGGTAGGCGACGGCCTCCAGCACCTGCCGGATGACGTTGCTGGTGTCCCTCTCGGAGTAGTAGCCCTGGTCCAGGATCCAGTCGAAGACCTCCCGGCCCGTGGCCCTGCCAGCGCGGAGAGCAGGCTGCTGCGAGCCCCGCGCGCCCACGCCGGGGTGGGGGGAATTCGGCAGGGGATGCAGCCGGCATCACCCATCGCCCGCCGCTCCCACTTACAGCTCCAGGAAGATGAAGTACTCTTTGCGGGTGATATACACATCCACCAGCTGCAGGATGTTGGGGTGCTTCACCCTAGGGCGCCGGAGAGATCGCAGCGTCGGTGGGTGCTGCCCGGCCAGCCCGGGTGCCACCGCCGGCTCACCAGCCTCGCGGGCCGGCGCGGTCGTGCCCGGTGCCGCGGCGACTCACATTTTCAAGATGATGATCTCGTTCTTGGCCGCCTTCCGCACCTTCCGCCCGTCCCGCTTCAGGAACTTCTTGCAGGTGTACAGCTTCCCCGTCGTCTTCTCCTTGGCCCGGAAGATCTCGCAGAACTCCTCCCTGCCAAGGGGACCCCGCAGCCCATCACGCCCGCAGCACCCGCATCGGGAGCGGGGACCGGCGGGCGCCCCGCGAGCTGAGGGCAACAGCACGGAGGTGCCATGGCAAAAGCCAAGGAAAAGAGGCAGCATCATCAGCATCCCCGGGACGTATTTGCTGCCGCAGGGTTGGGAGGGTGCCGGGACAAGGGGCTGCTCTGGCACCGTGCTCCGGGGTGGAAGAACAGCCCCAGCATTGCCGAATCCGCAGGCACCGGCCCTGCTGGCGGGAGGACCGTTGGTCCACCAGCAGCTCGCCCCCTCCATGCCCCGCCTCAAGGAGCGATCGAACCCTCGTGCTGAAAAGCAGATGTTACCCGAAGAGCAGAAGTTGTGGCCAGATGCTGGGGAACGAGGGAAGCTGGCTGGGAGGAAAACCCAGGCGGGAGCGTGCAAAAAGAGGACATTTTCCAAGCAGCACTTGGAGCCTGTTCCTCAAGCAAGGAAGAAAATGCTGCGGCTAAAAAGCTCTCCAGGTGCAGCAGCAAAACAAAGGCAGCAAGCAGAAACCCGTATTGAGCAATCGAATTAATAATCGAATTAATAGGAAACGATGAACTTGGATAAGCCAAAAGCCCCATCCCGGCCGTGGAGGTTTTCGGAAGCGGCAGGAACAGACGCGACCCGAGCCCTCCCCGGATGCGGGGCTGGACGGGGGCCGTGAAACCGTCCCTAATGAGGCAGAAAAAGCAGCGTGCCCCCAAATTAATTTGAGCGCCGCGTTTGGGAAAAAATGAGGCGAGACGCGCCTGTTGCCGGAAGATGACGAAAGTCTTTCTGTTCTATTATTAATGGCGCTGGAATCAATAGGGCCGGCAGGACCCTCGTGCCGGGGCCCAGGCGCGGAGGCCCGGCGGGGAGGCAATGAATATGGAGGCGCCAGTGCCGCGGCTTCGTCCCGCGGGGGGACCGCTGCTGCCCCGGCGCAGCCCTCCGCCTTGGCTTGGCTTCCCCAAAAGTCGCTCGGCACCACGCAGACACCCCCCCCCCCGGCGAACCGGCCTCAGCGCTTCGGCGGCCGACGGACACGTTTCGGGCGGGTGTTTTGGGGTCTGAGGGGTCTCCATCGGTAGCCGGTTGTGATGGCTTCATTGGGCGGATACCGCGCCGATAAAACTTTCACCGGAGCGGCAGCACTCCGCTTCCTCGCCCAGCTCACGCGCTTGCAAAAATATGACCCGTGTGCTGCGTTGCGTTCGCCGGAGCAGAGACGTCCTGCTTTCCCGGGGCGCTCCGGGGCGCCGTGATTTTGCGAAGCTGCTGCAATCCCAGCAGATGTTTTGGCGGGGGGGGAGGGAGGGTACGCGGGAGCCGGCAGGCTGCGGCGAGCGGCAGCGGAGGGAGAGCTCGCCGCAATTTGCAATTCCGTCCTCGGAGCAGGCAGCCGAGAGCAGGCAGCGAATAACCCCCGCGCTGCCGGGAACGGGCGCTAATCACGGGCCAGGCGCTCCAGGAGCCAGCGGCACCCGACCCCAGCGGGGGCCCACGGGAGAAGCGCGACAGCAGCCCCGGCCCGACGTTCCCCCCTCGCGCGCTCCTCCTCGGCCCCGGAGGGGGGTCCCGGCGGGGCAGACTCACGTTTTGATGACCTGGCCCAGGTCATATCTGTCGGTCACCTCAGACGGCTGGTTATAGTCTTTCTTGTCTCCCAGCGTCACGCAGCCAAACGGCATCGCAGGGCCCGGTGCTGAAAGAGCGGAGAGGCCGGGTGAGCACCCGGGCAGCGTCGCCATCCCACTTGGCCCCCCCATTTTCAGGTTAATCAATTCGTTAAATACCCCGGGACCGCCACCGGCCAGCGACCCGACCGCTCGGCCCCGCTCCGTTTCCCGTTCCTCAGCCCGCTTTTGGCCCACGATGACGCTGCTTCAGCGGCCTCCCGCAAAGAGCATCGTCGCGGGCTGGGCTGAACGTGCGGCGAGTTGCACCAGCCTCAGCCCGTTAGCTGCCCTGCTCCGAGGGACCCTACCGCCAGCGGCAAGCAGACCCGCTCGGTCCTCCAGCCTCCAGCTTCACCCCGGGCTTTTTGGCCTTGAACCCTTCGAAATCGGAGCCGGGGTGGAAGCCTCCCCGCAGAAAATCGTTTCAATGGAGCGATTCCCCCCACCCTGGCTGCAGCTCTGCCTTCCCCGGCGTTTCCACCCTCCCAGCAGTTTTTGAAGCCGCATCCGAGCCGCCTCTGCGGCCGGGGCTGAGTGGGACCTGCGACGGGGTCCGGCAGCACCGGCCTCGCTCGGCGCCTGCCACAACAGCTCCCGAAAGGCCCCGGCAGCCTCACCGGCAGCACCCGCCAGCGGCCGCCCCGGGGCGCGAGAAGCCGGCGGGAAGGATGGAGGCGCGCGGGATGCGGGAGCCGGCTGCTCCGGGTACCCAAGCGCCGAGCCTGTTGCTATGGCGATGGGAGCTGCAAAAGCAGAAAGCGGCACATTGGCGCGGAGGGGGCAGGGCCGGGCAGGCAGCCCGGCGGGGGCGCGGGACCTCCGGCCTGCCCCGAGCGCGGGCCCTGGCCCGGCGGTGCGTCGTCCCCCGGACACCGGAGCGGGCCTGGGGCCGCCGACCGGGATGCCGACCGGATGCAATGCTCCCGGCTCGCCCGGCTGGGAAGGCAAGGATGCCGAGGCACCTTGGCGCCTCCTCTTCCAGGAAAAGCGGAGATGTTCGCGGGACACCCCAGCCCGGACCAGCAGCTTTTCCAGCTGGCGTGACGATGCCCCGGGGGGAGGAGAGCCCTGGGCTTGCGGGCACTCTGGCCACCAGCTCTGGCATCCACCTGCCGAAGGGGGCCCGGGCAGCGCGCTCTGTCGCACTTTTCTTGCTGCCTCCGTGAGCGCTCGGCTAATCCGCACTCGTAAAAACTAGTTGCTGTCAGTTTAGCAGGGCCTCATCCTGCCAGGGCGTCGCGCCAGCACCGTGCTCTGCGTCCCCCCGGGTGCCGTGCGAGGGGGGCAGCCCCCGGTGGTGCTGGCACCCCCCCACCCCGAAGCGCCTAGTTGAAGAGCAGAAGCAACGGCGGGTGTAAGACGGCAGCGGGGAAGTGGGTGGCAGGGCGCGGACGGCACGGAGGCATGACGCAGCCGCGCGGCCTGGGCCGCCCAAGCGCCCGGCCCGGACCCCCAGCGCCGGCCCCCTCCCCGCTGGCTCCATCCTTCCCCGGTGCCGCTTCCACCTGCGGCCGCCCCGGCCGGCGCGGGGCACCCACCGGGCACGCAGCCCCGCCGGCTCCCGGTGCTCCCCATCCAGCATCCCGCCTCCCCGGGGAAGGATGTGCCGGAGAGAGGCCGAAAACGCAGTGGGGCCCGAGACGGACCGAAATATTTATAGCGCAGGCAGCAGCAAACAGGCGAGGCGAGAAGAGGCTGCACGAGCGGCACGGCGCGACCAGCCCCGCCGGGGGATCTGAGGCCGAGGAGGGTCGGGGGCGCGGGACGGAGCCCCGCACGGCAATGCCGCCCCACGGAGCCGGGTGCCCGGGCGCTCCGGCCCACCTCGGCTGGCGGCGACGCGCGGGGTGCAGAGCTGACTGCGGATCCGAGGGGAAAAAAAAGTCTCCAGCAGCGGCGAGCTCGGCTCAGCCGCCGCAGCGGGGAAGCGAGGCGGCCGCGGGGCTCCCGTCTGGGGCAGCGAGGGGCGCGAGCGGCCCGGGTGCTGCCCGGCCCGGCGACCCGCTCCACGGCTGGGCCCCGGTGGGACGGGGACGGCCCGCAGCGGAGGTGCCCAGTCCCACCGGGGACGCGGACACGCGTGGGCGGCCGCAGGGGAGAGCCCCGACGGCAGCCGGCCGCGCCGCCCCCCGGCTCGGCTGCTGCCCGCGGGCGCGGCGGCTGCCGGGCGGCGCCGTCGGGGCGGCGCGGCGCGGCGCGGGGGCAGCGGGGCAGCGGCGGCGGCGGCGCGCCGGGACCCCCGACGCGGGCGCGGGGGGGCGAGAGACGGCGGGGAGCAGCCCGCGCGCGGCGGGCACACGTGGAGCCGCCCGGCACGCGCGGCCCGGGGGGGCGCCCGGTCGCCGCTGCCCCCGGGAGCGCCCGCCGCCCCGCCGCCGGGCCGCCGCGGCGCCGCGCTCACCTGCACGCCTCTCGCACCGCAAAGGGGGGCCGAGCCGCGGGGCCGCCGCTGAGCGGGGCGGCGCGCGCCCCTCCCTGCCTGCCTGCCTGCCTGCCGCGCCGCCGGAGCCCGAGCCGGTGCCGGAGCCGGTGCCGGTGCCGGTGCCGGTGCCGGAGCGCAGCGCCCGGCGCGGCAACTTGCGAGGGCGGGAGCGCGCGGCCCCGCCCCCAAGGGGCGGAGCCTCCCGTGACGTCACCGCCAAACTTTGCGCCCCGCCCCCCCACCCCCCCCCGGGGCACCCCCCGGCGCGGCGTGCACGCGGCCCGGGCACGCGCACCTCCGGGGCACGGCGCGCGCCTGCCCCCCGCGTCCAGCACCGAGCACCGGCTCCGCAGCGCCCGCGGGGGCGGGGGGCGCCCAGCCCCACGGCTCGGCCCCCGCGGGGACGGGGCGCACCGGGCCCAGCACCCGCGAGCACCGGGGCGCCCGTGGCCCCAGCGCCGCTGCCGGGCGCAGGGCCGCCGTCGCCTTCGCTTCCACTTCGAGTCACCTTCGCTCCCCATTAGCGTCACGCCCGCAGCCTGCCAGCTCCCGCCTCGCTCCTCGCCTCCGGGTTTTTTTGCTATTATTTTCCAGAATTAATAACAAACACACAGCGGGGGGAGAAAAAAACAACGTCGCTGCAAACCCCTGCAGGGCAGCGCGGGCCGGTCCGAAGTTTCCCGGCGCGGCCGCGTTCGTAACGACCCGGCGTCCCGAAAAATCGCGGCGCTGCCTCGAAACGGGCCCTGCTGGTGCGTGTCGGCGGCCCGACGGCCCCGCGCCTGCCCCTGCCCTGCATCCCGCGTCGGGCGACGCGCGTGCTAGAAAGCTTCCGGCAAGCGACGCTGGCTCGTCGCAGAGGCGTATAAATAAACGCGAGCTGTCGCGGCTTGCTGCTTTTTCTAATTTTGTGCCGTTTCCTTGCGCTCTTCCGTCAGCTCCCCCTTACACAGGTGGAAAATGCAGACCGGGTGCTTTGGTGGGGGGCTCCCGACGTGCCCCGCTGCCGCGAGGTTAATTGCAATTAATATTTGCGGTCGGCGAAGCGGGATGCCCCCGGAGCTGCTGCCATCCCTCGCTGCTGCCGTCCCTTGCTGCGGCATTGCACTGCCCCGCAGCCCTGGGCACCCGCTAACCTGGGCACCCACCATCCCATGCACCCACTGTCCTGCGCACCCACCGCCGTGTGCACTCACCATGCCGTGCACCTACTGCCTTGTTACTCAGCACCCCATGTGCCTGCCACCCAGTGCACCCACAGCCCTGCACCCACAGCCCCATGTACCCACTGCCTGTGCACCCACAGCCCTGTACACACACTGCCCTGTGCACCCACCACCCTGTGCACCCACCGCCCCGTGCACCCACAGCCCTGTGCACTCACTGCCCCATGCTCCTACTGCCCTGTGCACCCACCGCCCTATGCACCCACCGCCCTGTGCACACACCCCTCATGCACCCACCACCCCATGCACCCACTGCCCTGTGCACCTACTGCCCTGTGCACGCCCCCCGCGCAGCTACTGCCCTGTGCACACCACACCCCATGTACCCACCACGCTGTGCACCCACTGCCGCATGCACCCACTGCCCCGTGCACCCACTGCCCCGTGCACCCACCGCCCTGTGCACCCCCCACATGCACCCACTGCCCTGTGCACCCACTGCCCTGTGCACGCACCACCCTATGCACCCACCACCCCATGCACCTCCCGCTCTGTGCACCCACCACCCTGTGCACCCATGGCCTGTGCACCCACCGCCCACCCCATGGTCCTGTGGTGAGCCCACAGCCGGTGGGACCCCCGCTGCCCAGGGTGGAGGGGGGTGGGGGGGGCCACCCATGCCTGCCCGGCTCTGCCCCACACCGTGTGGGGAGGGGGCAGCGTGGCCCGGCCTGGGACAGGGCCCGGCGGGCATCGCCTGTGTTTGAAATCGCCATGGCAACCGCCCGGTGCGCGGCAGCCACTGCACCCGCAGCGTTGGCATGGCGATGGGGCCACGCGCCCGCTCGCTCGGGGGGCTCGCGGGGACCCGGGGCGCGGGACGGGGGGAGGCCAGCGCGTGTGACCAGGCAGCGGCACCGTGGTGGCGGCGGCGGCTTTATTGGCCGGGCAGCGCTCAGCAGCAGCGCCGGTGCAGGGCGGCGGGGCCGCTCTCGCCGTAGGCCCGCCGGGCGACCCAGGCGCTCTGGAAGGCGTCGAGGGAGGCGGCGACGGAGCCACCGAGCCAGGCGGCGAAGCGGCGCCGGGGGCCGGCCGCCGGGCCCGCCGCCCCCCTCAGCTCGGCGCCCAGGCGCCGGGCGAAGCCGCGCAGCAGCGTGGTGCCGCCGGCCAGCAGCACGTTGGGCAGGAGGCGGGCGGCCCGGCGGGCCCCGCAGCGGCGCAGGCTGCGGGCGGCCTGCGCGCCCAGGCCGGGCTCCGCCGGCAGCCCCAGGGCGGCGGGGGCGAAGAGGGCCTCGGGGCAGCGGAAGCGCTCCTCGCCCACCCACACCACCCGCTCGTCCGGCAGGGCGACGGCCGCCGCGGGGACGGCCGCCGGCGGGGCCCCGGGCGGGCGGCAGCAGCAGCAGCGCTCCTTGAGGAGGCGCAGCAGGTCGGGCCCCAGCGGGGGCTGGCGGGGGCCGCGCAGTGCCCCCAGGTAGGCCGTGAGGGCGTCCCCGGCCACGTCGAGCCGGAAGGTGGCGTGGGGCAGGGCGTAGCCGTCCACGACGGGCGCCGCGTAGGAGGTGCCGGCGCCTGAGCCCACCACCAGCCCGCTGGTGCGGCCGTAGGAGTAGGCCGCCAGCAGCGACCGGGGCAGCACCAGCATGGCCGGCACCCCGAAGCTCTCGAAGAGCAGCTCGGCCACCTTCTCCCGGTTGGCGGCGGGGGACAGCGGGGCGTCCGTCACCAGCACGGCCAGCTCCTCGGGGCGCACAGCCAGCTCGGAGTAGAAGATGCGGTGCCACAGCGTCTCCAGGCCGTCCCAGTCGGTGACCACGCCGTGGGTGAGGATGGAGCCGCCGTCGCCGTGGCCGGGCTCATCCTGCCGCCTGGGCAAGCCCACCCGGCTGGGCAACACCGACCGCGGCTTCTTGTCCCCGGCCAGCCCGCTCCTGGTGTGGCCGGTGCCCATGTCGATCACGACGGCGCAGAAGGACTTGTACCGCTCTGCGGGGTCGGCACTGGCGAGCTCGGGGCTGTCGGGTCCTGGGCTCCTCTCCACTTCTGGTTGTCTCATGGCGCCAAACCCTCTTTCTCTCTCTTCCTGGACGAAAAGCAAAGCCCCCGGCCCTGGTCCCCACACCGGAACCCCCAACGGAAGGTCAAGTTGCCATGGCCACCTACAGCATCACAGCTGGAAAGCCATGATGTCATGCAGAGAATCAGGGCACCCGACGGCTCGGGTCCCTCTGTCCTCATGCTCAGACAGAACGGTTGAGGTTAGAAGGGACCTCTGGAGATTAACTGGTCCAAACCCCCTGCTCAAGCAGGGTCACCTAGAGCACGATGCGCAGGACCTTATCCAGATGGCTTTTAAATATCTCCACGGAAGGAGACACCACAACCTCTCTGGGCAACCCGCTCCAGCGCTCAGTCACCCTCACAGTAGAGAAGTTTTTCATGTTCAGACAGAACTTCTTGTGTTTCAGTTTGTGCCCATTGCCTCTTGTCCTGTCACTGTGCACCACTGAAAAGAGTCTGGCCCCATCCTCTGGACACCCTCCCTTCAGATACTTGATAAGATCCCCTCTCAGTCTTCGCTTCTCCAGGCTGAACAGGCCCAGCTCTCTCAGTCTTTTCTCATATGAGAGATGCTCCAGTTCCTTTATCATCTTATTGGCCCTTTGCTGGACTCGCTCCAGTAGCTCCATGTCTCTCTTGTACTGGGGGAACCCAAAACTGGACCCAGTACTCCAGATGTGGCCTCACCAGGGCTGAGTAGAGGGGGAGGATCACCTCCCTCGACCTGCTGACAACTCTCTTCCTAGTGCACCCCAGGATACCACTGCCTGTCTTGGCCACAAGGGCACACCACTGGCTCATGGTTAACTTATGGTCCACCAGGACCCCCGGGTCCTTCTCCACAGAGCTGCTTTCCAGCAGGTCAGCCCCCAGCCTGTCCTGGTGTGTGGGGTTATTCCTCCTTAGGGGCAGGACCCTGCACTTGCCTTTGTTGAACTTCATGAGGTTGTCCCCGCTCCCCTGGGTGGCCAGACGCTGGAGAGGCTCTGCATCAATCCTTTCTGCTTTGCAGATGCCCCACCCCAATTTTCCCCAGGGTTGTCAGCCCTCCCCAGTGGGTTTTTGGCTTCCCCCAAGCTTCCCTGGCTCCCCACCAGCGGGCTCCTGGCCGTGGCCCTGCCACCAAACTCAGCGCCTGCTCACACCGAGTTGGCGTTGCCTCCTGCAAAATTTAGACCCAGAAACATGCAGCCAATTTGAAAATAGAAACTGCCAAGGTGCCGTCCCACAGGGCAGCAGGGGCACGTACCACCGCTCACCTTTCCAGGTGAATTTCTATAAGAGGCAAAAGTGGCTCGCTGCAGCCGGCCCATCTGGTGCGTGTCGGCTCGAGCGCAGGCATCACGTCCTCAGCTCTCCGGGTGTTTGGGAGAGGAGACGCACTCAGGAGACGTTAGAGGCGTTCGAAATAACGTGGGAGGAAAAAGATGCGTGAGGCTGAGAGACCTCGGCGAGGACCAGCTGCTCCGCCAAACTCCGAACGCAGAGCCCATTTCGGATCAGAGCAGCGTGTGGAGTCACAGATCAGCAGGGTTTAATTCCCGCTTCCACTTGAAGACAGAAACCTTTGGCGGTCCCCAGACACTTAAGGGATATTAGCATCTTCTGAGAGACTCTTGCAGCCAGCTGTACCTAGATATAAGCCCTGAGCACAGATAGAGGCTGCTGCCACAGTGCCAGAAGAAGAGTTTCAAGTGCATATATATCAGGGATCTTCGCTGGAAAGGAAAATATTTATCTCCGTCAGGGAATCGATTGGTAATTGGACACGGTTTGTGCAGTTCCTTATGAGGCACAGAGAGAATAATATTTCCGGCCAAGGACAGATGCTGTCTTTGGTGTAGAAAAAGGAGAAAAAGATGTACTTTATGGGCTGGAAGTCTTTTGGGTAAAGAAAAGCTCTCCATGGGCTACCAAAGCTCCCTGCGGGCCAGCAGATCTCCTGGGCTAGCAGAGCTGCAAGCCAACCAAGGCTCCTGCAGCGAAGCTCCTACTGGGCTAGAAAAGCTCGCTGTGGGCCAGCAGAGCTCCCCACGGGCTAGCAAAGCTTCCCATAGGTCAGCAA
Organism: Dromaius novaehollandiae; assembly: GCF_036370855.1. Classification (NCBI taxonomy): domain Eukaryota; kingdom Metazoa; phylum Chordata; class Aves; order Casuariiformes; family Dromaiidae; genus Dromaius; species Dromaius novaehollandiae. The sequence goes on from NC_088109.1 coordinate 1,643,798, forward strand.
AGCTCCTTCTGGGCCAGGAGAGCTCCCCAGGAGCCAGCAAAGCTCCCTGGGGGCCAACAAAGCTTCCCATGGGTGAGCAGAGCTCCCCATGGGCCAGCAGAGCTCCTTCTGGGCCAGCGGAGCTCCCCATGGGCCAGCAAAGCTCTCCATCAGTCAGCAAAGCTCCCCATGGGCCAGCAGAACTCCTTCTGGGCCAGCAAAGCTTCCCATGGGCCAGTGAAGCTGCTTCTGGGCCAGCAGAGCTCCCTGTGGGCCAGCAAAGCTCCTTCTGGGCCTGGAGAGCTCCCCATGAGCCAGAAAAGCTCCCCATGGACCAGCAAAGCTTCCCATGGGTCAGCAAAGCTCCCCACGGGCCAGCAGAACTCCTTCTGGGCCAGCAAAGCTTCCCATGGGCCAGTGAAGCTGCTTCTGGGCCAGCAGAGCTCCCCATGGGCCAGCAGAGCTCTCTGTGGGACAGCAAAGCTCCTTCTGTTCCAGGAGAGCTCCCCAGGAGCCAGAAAAGTTCCCCATGGGTCAGCAAAGCTCTCCATCAGTCAGCAAAGTTCGCATGAGCCAGAAGAGCTCCCTGTGGGCCAGCAGAGCTCCCCATGGGCCAGCAGAACTCCTTCTGGGCCAGCAGAGCTCCCCATGGGCCAGCAGAACTCCTTCTGGGCCAGCAAAGCTTCTCATGGGCCAGCAAAGGCACGTGCGGGTGCAGGGGGACCCTGGGCAGTGCCAGCTGCCCCCGGGGAGGGGTACCAAGCGTCCGGGTGGGTGCCCCACGCTGGCCCTCTTGGTGCAGCCCAGGGGCAGCTGCCCCCCGTTGCCCAACGCAGTAATGCCCGCGGGCTCGGTGGCCGCGGGCTGGGCGCCGTGGGAGCCGAGCGGTCCCAGCGCAGCCCAGCACGCCTTGCCGCCATGCCTTTCGCAGGCATCATTAGCAAAACTTGCTCATTTCTAAAAATGGCCCTGTGCCGCCGTGCCTGCTGCTCCAGACGGGAGGCCTCTCTTCACGCCTGTTCCCGAGCGTTTGAGCAGAGGCTAAAAACAGCTCGTCTTTGACTGTTTTCTCCTTCTATCTCTTGCGGGGCTGTTTGACGCCAGAGCCTGGCTCTCAGCTCAAATGCTGATTTGGCACAATTTTGCCCGTCTCCGCTTCAGCTTCCCCCCGGCGGGACGTTGCGGAGGGGGAAAGTGGGGCAGGCGGTGGGCACCTGCGGCGGGGCCGCCCGGCACGCGCTGCCGCCCCGGCGGCCTGCCCCGACAGCCTTCGCGCCCCAGCGGCTCCTTCGCCGCAGTGCCATACGATTTGCCTCCGGCCGCCGGCCCTTTCCCCGGCAGCCGGCAGCGGCTGGGCCGGCTGGGTGCTGCCTCGCAGGGGCAGGTGCCAGTCAGCCCGTGGTTTTAAACGCGGGGCGTTTGCACCTTGTCTTCAGCAGTGTAATTAGGGCAGGATAAATGCTTATTAGAATGAAATCTGTCATCTCCGTGAGCAAATTTAGAGGCGGGGGGAGAGCAGCAGCTGAACGCGGAGGCCCTCGTAATGTGCATCATGCTGATCGCTTGATCCAGCTTGAAATAATTAGGAATTCACTGCACCGTCCCCCAAAATGGGCACCAAAAGCCCTGGCCGGTGATGGAGACCGGGGCCAGACCGGGGGCCACCCAGCTTGCCCACCCCCCCGTGTGCTGGTGCATCCCTCCCCACGCTCATCCCCCCCTCCGGGCCAGCCCTGCGCCCCGCCAGCCCCCCGGAGCGCCCCGCTGCCCGGCCCGGCCACCGCCAGCGCCAGGACCTGCTTTCCAGCACCCCCGGGATCCGCCGGCCTCGGTCGCCTCCCGTTTCGGATGCAGCGCTTCCGAACGGCGCAGCGCAAGGCCCCTTCCCGTTGCCACAGCAACTCCGGGAGCCCTCGGCAGCTCACCCCGCTCCGAAACGCCGCGCTCGGCCCCACGCTGGCTTGCGGGGGGAGGCGAGTCCCCAAAGCCGGGGTGGCCCGCGGAGCTGCTGCGGCCACGGGGAAACCGAGGCAGCGCCGCGCTGCCGAGGAGGCGCGAGGGGACCCAGGCGACGCCGGTCCGGCGAGCCAGGGCTAAAAATACCAGCCCGGAGCCCTGGCCGGGAGCCGTGCAGGTGCGAAGCGGCCAGCGGAGACGGACAGCTTCCCTGATGGGAGCTGACAGGGCTCCGGGGTCCGGCGCCACTTAATGAGCTGCGAAGATTTTATTTAAAGCAAGAAGCGGCTGCAGGCCTGGTGCGGCCAGGCTGCCTGCGAGAGGCTGCAGCGCTCGCCGGGGAGTGGAGATGCCCGCGGCACCGACCCCTGACCTGGACAAGGCGTTGGGACGTGCTTTGGCTGGGCCCCCCCAGCCCCTCCTGGGCTTGCCCAGAGCATCCCCTGCCCGTACGTGGCCGCGGCAGTGGGCACTCAGGCCCAAATCCTGCCCCAACCCACCCCAGACCTTTGGAAAGCTATCCGAGGGGCTGATACCTGTCGCCGTCCTCCTCCTCGGTTCCTGTGTCTCATCCCAGGTATCTCCCAGGGGATTTTCATCCCCCCGGAGCTGGAGCCCGGGCTGGGAAAGCGCCCCCATGTCACCAGACCATCCCGTCGGGAGATCCCGGTGAAAACCCGCCGTCCCACATCGCCGCAAGCAAAAGGAGCCCCACAGCTGACTTGCCCGGCATCGAAAGTCTCCGGGTTTCTCAGCCCCGCTCCTCTGGGGCGATGTGCAAAAAGCACCGAGTCACCACACTTTCGATTTGAAGAAACACTCATCCATGCCCTGGAGGAGCCAAGAACCGCTGCCACCGGCTCGGTGGCACGTGCCCCCACGGCGTGTCCCCACTGTGCCGCCCAGGATGTCGCCAACACGGCGACCCGGCCCCGGTGGCTGCATCTCAGAGACCTGCTGAGATCTGCATTAAGATCAGGAGACAACCCCCTTCTGCTGCTCACTTCAGCTAATGAATTTTGTTTCCCAATTTGGCTGATTAATTGTAGGTTCAAGGTCATTTTTGGGATGAAATGCACGCTCACATTAACACAATACACAGTTAAAATTCTCATTTTTTTTAATAACTTTGGTACTGAAGTATCTTCTTCTCCCCTGTCCTGGAGAGCCTTAACAACAGCCTGCCGCAGACTTGGCAAAGTCCCGGGGGAGCTGGGCTGCAGTGCAGCCGCCTGCGCGGGCAGCGGCTGAAGCAATTGGGGGGGGGGGTAATTAAGTGAGGCTGCTAATGAGACCTGGCCACAGTGGGGCACCCCCATGGCCAGGCCCGATGTCCCCCCCACCGGAGGGATGTCCTCCTCCTGCCTCCCTCCCTGGCCCTCCCAGCAGCTTCGGGGAGGAAGGCTGAACCCCACAGTTAGGTTTAGGGGAGAGTGTTTGGGAAGGTGGCTGCTGTCCACCAGCACTGAACAAGGAGACCTGGGAAAGGAACCCTGACCAGGACTGGGCAAATTGGGAAGGGGACGCGAAGCGAACTGAACAGCTCACACTCGGGTACAACAGGCCCTGGGCATGGTGGTCATACGGGCACCGTGATCCCATGGGCAATCCCATGCCCTGGGAACCATGATCCCATGAGCACCACGATTCCATGGGCATCGCAACGCCATGGGCACTGTGATCCCATGGACACCACAGTCCCATGCCTGGGACGTCACAATCCCATGGCCACTGCGACTCCATGGGCACTGCAATCTCATGGGCACCATGATCCCATACCCTGGGCACCACGAGCCCATGGGCACCACAGTCCCATGCCCTGGGCACCATGCTCCCAGCGGCACCGCAACCCCATGGGCACCACGATCCCAGGGAGACCATGATCCCATGCCCTGGGCACTGTGATCCCGGGGCACTGCGACCCCATGGGCACTGCAGTCTCATTGGCACCATGATCCCATGGGCACCATGATCCCGTACCCTGGGCACAGCAACCTGCACCATGATCCCATATGCTGATCCCAGGAGCACCTGGACTCCATGGTCACTATGTTCCCATGGGCACGGTGATCCCATGCCTTGGGCACGATGATCCCACGGGCACCGTGATCCCGTGTCCTCAGCACCACAATCCCCTGGGCACTGCAATCCCATGCCCTGGGCACCGTGATCGCAGGGGCACCATGATCCCAGGGGCACCCCGACCCCCTACCCAGGTCCTGCCCCACACTGCGCTGCACCGCCTGATCCATCCTGGCTGGACAGCCAGACCTCAGGCTTCCCAGGTCCTGTCCCAGGGGAGCAGAGCTTGGGGGGGCTCTGTGTGCCATCCCCCGGCGGGCGCAGGGACCCCAGACCGTGAGGCCCGGGCTGTGGGTGCGAGGAGTGAGCTGCAGGGTTGCGGAAAGCACACGCGTTGCAAATCGGCACTGGGAGCCATCACACAGCGTAACTGCCTTGAGCAGATCCCTCGGTTAGCAGCGAGCCGCCGGGGCTATATTTAGCCGCAGATTAAGCTGTTTTAAAGGTTACTATCCAACGAGACACGAGCTCGCCGCGGCGGCCATGAACCTGCCCAGGTAGGCAGCCGAACCCGACGGCACGCGAGGCCACGGCATCCCGCGGGGCTCGGCCCCGACTGCGGTTTGGGATCGTCCATGTGGCACAGCCTCGCGAGCCGGCCCAGGGGCTCTGGAGCGAGGAGGGGGCTGGGGGGAGTTTTGGGGGGGGGGAATGCTTTCACTTGGCCTCCAGGACACCTGGGTCCCGTTGGCAGCGCGGGGCAACCCGGCGTGGGGCGCTGCGGGTGCTGGTGCCGGGCCCGGCGCCCCTGGGCTGCCCGCCTGGGGCTGGGCCCGGGGGCGGCCGCGCCAGCGCCGGTCTGCAGGTGCCCTCCCGTGGCTGGCACGGGAACGGTGCGGGCGCCCGCCGCCACCGGCACCCCAGCACCCTTCCCTGCCAGCCCCGCGAAAGGGGCTGCCCCTATAGGGGGTGAGGTGGGGGGCCGGGGGGGCCCGGAGCCGGGGAGCACCCGCGACGTGAGAAAAGGGGTCACCGAGCACGGCCGCAGCCAAAAACACTGCCCACAGCCTGGGAAAAAATATAATCAGGGTTTTATGAGTGATTCAGAGGGTGAACGCTGAATACGTACAGCCCGCAGGTATCCTGCAAACCCCAGACATCCTATTGAACCGCACGGGATGGGTCCGCCTGGACGGGTCAAACGCTGCTGAGCCCCACGGTGTTCCCAGCACCCACAGATGCATCCCCAGGGCTTGCAGCAAGCGCGGCCATGGCAAAGCCCTGCCGACGTGGGGCTGAGCCCAGGAGCCCCCCAGCACAGCCCTGCCACCATAGGCCAAGCCCGGAAGCCCCATGGCACCCAGCCAGCGTGGGGCTGAGCCCCACAGCACCTGGTCAGTGTGGGACCAAGTCAGGGGGCACCATAGCACCCAAAAGGGTGCTGGTGTGAGCCCTGGGGAGAGTGCCCCACAGCACCCAGCCTTGTCCCAGCCTCCATCCCATTGGGTCAGTGCCCCACAGCACCCAGCCTTGTCCCAGCCTCCATCCCACTGGGTCAGTGCCCCACAGCACCCAGCCTTGTCCCAGCCTCCATCCCATCGGGTCAGTGCCCCACAGCACCCAGCTGAGTCCTGGCCTTCATCTCATCGGGTCAGTGCCCCACAGCACCCAGCTGTGTCCCGGCCTCCATCCCATCAGGAGAGTGCCCCACAGCACCCAGCTGTGTCCTGACATCCATCCCATCAGGAGAGCGCCCCACAACACCAGCTGTGTTCTGGTGTCCATCCCACTGGGAGAGCACCCCACACTGGCAGTCCAGGAGCCCCACGGCACGGAGCACTCCCCTTAGCACACAGCCATGTCCTCTTCTTCCTCCTCCTCCTCCTCTTCCTCTTCATCATCATCCTCATCGCCACTGGCGGCCAGCTGGCCCTGGTCAGAAGCCATTGGTGGGAAGGGAGGGCCACGCTCCAGGTTGACGTAGGTAACAGCCAGGTTGACGTAGTGCTCGCCCTCGAGGGAGGCCAGGATGCCCTCCAGCTCGCTCACCAGGATGGAGAAGGACGGTCTCTCCTCGGGAGCGGGGGCCCAGCAGCTCAGCATCACCGCATACCTGCCCCGACATCCCCGTCAGCACCAGCAGGCGCCCCTCACCAGCCCCACGTCCAGACACCAGGGCCCCCCACCGCCCTCCCCGGGATGCCCAGCTGGCGCCACTCACAGCGAGTCGGGGCAGTACTCGGGCTGCGGCAGACGTCTCCCGCGCAGCAGGTAGCGGGTGATGTCGTAGGGGTCCACCTCGGGGTACGGCGATGCCCCCCGCGTCAGCAGCTCCCACATGAGCACCCCGAAGGACCACTGGGAAGCAGAGAGTGAGGGGCAGGCTGGCACAGCCCCACGTGCCGGGGGTCCCCAGCCCTGGTGGCACGGCCATGCCGGGGCCCTGGCGGGGGTAGGAGGCAGGGGGCATGCCTACCACATCCGACTTGGTGGTGAACTTCTGGGTTTGCAGGCTCTCCAGGGCCATCCACTTGACGGGCAGCTTGGCGTGCCGGTGCCGCCGGATGCTGTAGTACTCCTTGTCGAACACGTCCCGCGCCAGCCCAAAGTCGGCCACCTTCACTGTGAATGTCTCATCCAGCCTGTGGAGCAGAGTCCAGCTCAGGGGGGACCCACTGGCTGGGACAGGGGTGAGACGAGGCTCTGTGGGGCCGGGTCACATGCCCGGGCTGGGGTGAACCCGCGAGCGGAGGGGTCTGCGGAGTGCTGGTCGCACTCACATGCAGTTCCTGGCAGCCAGGTCCCTGTGCACGAACTTCTTCTGGGCCAGGTACTCCATGCCCAGGGCAACCTGCAGCCCGAAGCCGATGAGGTCCTTCACCGTGGGGCTCTGCAGGATGGGAAGGGGGCAGGGGTGTTTAGTGGGGCGAGGTCCTGGCGCGGTCGCTGTCCCTGTGTCACCTGCACCCAGCCTACGCCCTCGGGGTGCCCTAGCCCCCCCGCAGCCCTGGGCCGTGCTCCACCAGCAGTGCCTGCTGCCAGTGGGGCGGGCAAGGGCAAGAGACAACAGCACCCTCGGGAGCCCTACCCGTTCCTCGGCGCGGATGAAGTGCCGCAGGTCACCATGGCGCATGTAGGGCAGCACGACAAGGGGCAGCCCCTGGCGAGGCAGGCAGACCCCGATGAGCGAGAGAACTTGGGGGTGGTGGAAGCTCTTCATGAGGATGCCCTCGCGCAGGAACTCCTCCACCTCCTCCACGTCTGTGATGCCTGGGAAGGGGTGAAGCCATGGGGCACCACGTTTTGGGCCGGCCGCCTTTCGGGCAGGCAGCCCAGGAGGAACCGGAGGAGCTGGGGAGAGGCGCTACTCACGGTTCAGGGACTTGATAGCGCAGTGAACCGCTCCAAGCAGCGGGTCCATATACGTGCCATGGTACACGCTGCCAAAGTGCCCTGTGGGACACACCTGGGGTGGGACAACAGATATCCAAGGCGGGGTGCAAGGCGGCAGCCTGGCTGTGCCAAACTGCCCGGGGCTCCCCTGGTGCAGGGGACTCACCTTTGCCGATGATCTGGTGCCGGTGAGTGACGAGCCGGTCCTCGGGGATGAGGATGTCCTTCACCTCCTCCAGCAGCTCCGGCTGCAGGTCCTCGAGGCAGCAGGACGTGGCCCTGAGCAGGGGCACGGGGGAGCCGCTACCTGTGGCGCCAGCGCCGGCAAACCACGCACGGGGGCCAGGCCGGCCAGGACTGACGGCTGCGGGCACCACTGCCGGGACAGGCAGAGGCACCGTCAGAGCCAGGGCTGCCACGGCTGGCTGTGCCGGGCTGGCCCGGCCGCTCTGCCCTCCCTGCCACCCGCCAGGCCCCGCTTACCCAGCACCTCCCTGTAGTCGACGCCAGGGCGCTGGGTGGTGCTGGGAGGCTCCGACCTGCCTGGATTCACCAGCAGCTCCAGGTTCTCCGTCCCTGTGGACATGAGCACAGGGCCCCGCAGGCCGGTCGCACTCCAGCAGCACCCCGGAGCGGGAGACCAGCGCCGGGGGAAGCAGGGCCAGCGGGCACTCACCTCTCTTCTTCCTCCACTTCCATTTCAGCAGCGCAAACACCAGGACGACAAAGGCCAGGAAGGTGATGCCGGTGCCCAGGGCAACGCTGGCCACCAGGTCCAGCGAGGAGGTGGCAAGCACCAAGCCCAGGTCCTTGCAGGCACCGTTGACGCAGATCTGGAGGGAGCGGGGGGCTCAGCAGGCCATGGGGCCACCCTGGGGGAGCCTGGTAGGGCATCGTGCCTGCTCGGCACCTACCTGCACGGGAGCCCCGTCCGGGGGCAGACGCAGCTCCCTGGGCAGCCGGCAGGTCACCTCGTTCTTCAGCACGTTGGGGTGGCAGTCCCGGCCCCCCACTGTCATGGTGATGTTCATGCAGGTGGCCAGGGCGTCCAGCCCAAATTGCTGCCCGGACAAACTCCCCTTACCGAGAGGTCCCCGGACAGGGGCCGGTGGCTCTGCTCGACCCCATCCCCTTCTCTCACCCCCTCAGCTCTCCAGATGGTCCTGGCGCAGACAGCCCATGCCCACCCATGCCCTGCCCTTCTACATACATGGATCTCGATCTCATCGTCGCCAGGTTTGAGGTGGTACCGCCTGTCCTCATGCTCAAAAGGGAAGATCTCGGGCCGGGGGTAGTAGCGGAGGCGGAAGAGCCAGCGGTCAGCAGCGCCGTCCAGCAGCACGCTCAGGTTCCCGGCGGCTGTCTCCACCTTGTTCTCGAAGGGGAAGGCCGGGCTCTGGCACAGCAGCTGGTCGGGCACCCGGGGGCCCTGGCACGCCTGCAGGCAAGAGGGTGCTGCCACTGCCAGAGGGCCCAGGGCTGCCGGGAGCCACGGCCGTCGTGGGCAGGGGGTGGCACGGGACGGCCTCTTGCCTCTTGTCCCCCGGGGCTGCCCCAGCACTTACCTGGGTTTCGGTCTTCACACCACTGGCCTCAAAGCGGATCTTGGCTTGATACACGGAGTCCAGGTGGGTCCCAAAGAGGGTGAGCGTGGAGCCCCTGCAGGAGGGCAGCGGTCAGGGCCCCGGGGTGCACAGTGCCAGGGCGGGAGCCGGGCACGCTGTGCCGGGCACCTCACACGGTCACCACCCCTGCGTGATGGGGGCCAGGGGTGTCCCCGGGGAAGGGTGCCCACACACTCACTCGTAGCTGCAGTTGGGGGTGATGCCCAAAATGAAGGGGTCAGGACGATACTGGAAGGGCTCCGGGGCCGGGAACTGCTTCCCGTCGATCCACAGGGCCACGGAGGCCATGCCGAGGCCGCTGGCAGTGGGAGCGATGCAGCGAATCGCCCCGTCTCCCTGGCTGGGGACACAGCAGCGGTGGCTGGGGGCAGAGTGGCACCGGCACAGGGGTCCCCGGGCCCCTTCCTCGCAGCAGGCTGGGCAGCACGCTGCCTCCCGGCCAGGACAGGGACGCCCGGGCATACCTGGGCTGCCCGGCCAGGGGGCACTCGGAGTCATTGAGCGTCACCCGCCAGCTGCTCCCCGCTGTGAGGTTGCTGCCGCGGACAGTGATCTCGGTGCCGCCGCTGCGTGGGCCGAACGGGGGGCGGACGGAGCTCACGTTGGGCACCTGGGCAGAGAGGCGGCTGGTGGCGGCGGGCGGGCGGGCAGCCCCGCACAGCCTGGGCGTCCCCGCCGCCAGCGGCGCAGGGCCCTACCACGAAGACGAAGCCGCTGAGGTCGGAGGAGCCGTTGACCCGGAAGCCCGCAGGCCCCGTGGTCTCGTTGATGCTGAGCACCACGTCGGCCGGCCCCGCCGCCTGCACGCCGCCCGGTTCCAGCTCGCACACCAGCACGTCCACGAAGTCCTTGCGGCGCAACGTGGGCAGCGACCTGCAGGCAGGGGGTCGGGTCAGCGCGTCTGGGGCACCCGCAGAGCCACCCGCGCTCCTCCTCTCCAGGCTGCCCTCCAGGGCGTCTGGAGTGGCCCTGTCCCCATACCCATTCCCAAAGTGGATGGCCCGCATCCCCTGCCACCCCAAGTCCCCCTTGCCGTGGGATGGAGGCACAGGGATGACAGTCCCGGCCCCTTTCCTGCTCCCATCCCGCCCAAGCACGTCACAGCTATGTCCCACCTGTGGCTCCTGGTCTCGTCGGGCAGCATGGTGCACACCTGCTGCCCCACCGTCACCTGGTAGGTGCTGGTGGGGCCCGTAGGGGCGTCCGGGTCCAGGCGGGAACGGAAGGTCATGCCACAGAGCGTCAGCCGGGTCCGGCCGCCCAGCGGGGCGCTCCTGGGGTGGAACTGCGGGAGAGGCGGACGCGTCGCATCGGGCGCCCCGCGCAGCCCGGGCTGCCTGCCAGCAGCAAAACCAGGGCTGCGGCACCCGAGGAAGGGCAGAGCCAGCTCGGGCCGGCCAAGGGGGACCTAATTGCAGCTACAATTGCTTAAAGGGCAGCTGCGAAGACGATGGAGCCAAACTCTTCCCAGCACTGACGGGAGCAGCCTGTGATGGAGCCAAACCCTTCCCTTCCCAGCAGAGCAAGAGGCCACGGGCCAGGCTGGAGCCGGGTCAGGCTCCTTCCTCGGGATGGCACAAGGACGCGTCCCCAGGAGGGGGGTCTCCAGCCACAGCGAAGCCACAGACGTGGCACTGGTCCTGCTCTGAGTGGGACGCTCAACCACACACGCCGGGGTCCCTCCCCATCACCTAGGACCCCCTAGAGCAGGGAGCATGGCCCGCTGGGCTGGATTCACTATCACAGGGGGCCGGGGGGCCGGTGCAGACCTACATCAGTGAGGACAGGTGAGCAGTAGTCCTGGATCCAGTGGCCCTTGCACTCCTCGCGGCGCGTGCACGTGCCCCCGCACCAGCCGCAGCCCATGAACCGCTCAGCGTGCAGGCAGCGCTGGCACGTGGAGAAGTGGCGGCAGCCTGGGCCGGTGACGTTCACGCGCCACACCTGGGGGACAGAGAGCAGAGCAGAGCAGGAGCGTGTGCAGCCAAGCAGCAGCACCGAGGCAAAGGCCTGGCACCCGGCGGCCCCTCTCACCTTGCTGCCGCTGGCAAAGAGCAGCGAGTGCCCCTGCAGCCCCACGGCGCGCTGCACCGGCTGCGGCTCGCCTAGGGAGAAGTTGGCCAAGGTGATCACGAAGGAGCTGGACCGCTGGAGCACCATCTGCGGAGGGGACAGAGCACGGCGCTGAGCACCAAGCTGGGCCTGATGCCAACAGGGTGCTGGGCTCAGGTCAATATGGGCCCAACGCCTGGCGGTACGCCCAGCCGGGCGCCGGCAGTGTGCAGGGGAGGCTACCTGGAAGATGCGCCCCTCCGCCGTGCCCAAGTGGGCCACGGTGACGTCCCCGAGGGCGGTGACAAAGATGGAGGTGAGGAGGACGCCCACCAGGCGCCCGTTGAAGAGGTCCACCTTGTGGGAGGTGGCGGGGACGAGGGTGGGCTGGTCCCAGCAGCTGGTGTTCACCACGGGCGCCGAGAGGTCCACCTGCGGCCAAGCGCAGAGATGCCTCGAAGCTGGCCCCGCGTGCCCACCCATGCCGCCCAGGTTCCCGCAGGGTGCAAAGCGCGGCGGGGGACGATGCTTGCCAACTCCTGGAAGTGAGGCCGAAGCAAAGGCGGCTGTGAGCGAGCTGTTTTGAGGCCGTCCCGCAACGTTGCCCGAGCTCCCGGGGAGCAGGGAGGATGCCTGAGCGCCGCCTTGGGGCTGGTTCCTCCCTGGGCTGAGCCGGCAGAGGGGCAGGCAGGTGCTTGTTCACCTGAACCCCAGCTCCCTCCAGGGCTCAAAAAGCAGCTGGGGATTTGGGGGGGACCAAAGTGCCGGTGGGCCCTTGCTGCCAGAGCCCGATCTCTAGCTGCCCACCTCCTGCCCTGCCAGCCCGGCATCCTGGGAGCAGCGCGGCATCCGCTGGTGGGTCCTGCCTTCCCCTCCGCATCGGGACATGATTATCAGCGATGCCACTGCCGGCCCCGGGGACCAATCCCCCCCGGTGGCGCAGCTGGCAAGGGGGCTGCCGTGCCCTCTGCCCACGCTGGCAGGGAACAGGCTGGGGGCCTGGGCAGCGGCCACCCCCAGGGCGAGCCTTCCCCATCCGCAGGGGCTCAGAGAGCTGCCAGGACCAAAGGAGACGGCCAGGCCCATCTGTGGCCCCACTGCTGGATCCCCCCGTCCCCAGCACTTGGGGGCTGGGGGAACTTGGGGTCCCCTTGTGGGATCCCCGTGGGAGCAGCCCGGCAGTGACTCAGAGCGGCGGTGAGCTGTCTGCGGTGCAAGCTCTGCCCTGCGCCGCCGGGAAAAGGAGGGGATCTGGCTGCGCCCTGCCCTGCTCCCTGCTGCTTCTCGTCGCTGTGGCGGAGGCCAGCAAGCCGGGGCAGCCCCCAGCGCCGGGAGCCCCACGCCTGCCCGGGCACGGCCGCCCCTCTGCCGGCTCCGCTCCGCTCCGCTCCGGCGCCCGACCAGGGAGAGGTGGAAGTGGCTCACCTGCGGGTCAGCCACGGAGCCCAGGCGGGGCAGGGAAGCGCCGGGACCGGCCGAGACGAGCCCGGGGCTGCAGCCGTGCCAGCTGCCGTCCACGAGGGACCGAGGGTGCCGGCCACGGGGCTCCCGCCCACGGCGCTGCCACCGGCCCAGACGAGAAACCCCGGTGACTCATCGCGCTTCCGCCTGCGGTTTCTCTGCCGAGATGGAGCCGCGGCCCGGGGGACGGGCGGGCGGAAAGGCTGGGCACCCCGGGCCGCCCTCGCACGCCCAGCCCGGCCCTCGGGGCAGCCGTGAGAGCGGCGCAGGGGGATCCGAGGCCACGGTGAGGCCCGGCGCTTCGCTGGCGGTGGCACCACAGGAGGCCGGTGGTGCTCCGTGAGGCTGCTCCATGGCCCAATCCCCCCCGCGGCCCCACTCGCGCATAAACAAGCTCAAGAGGGTGGCCATAAACAAGGGCAGGGACGCGCGCCGGGGGGGCCCTTGGAGTGGGGGCAAGCAAGAGGGAGAGGGAGGGCGGCTGGGGCTGGCCCTGCTCCCGCCAGGGCCCCGGGGACAGCCGCTCGGGTCACGGGGCGTCCCGGTGGCGTCACCCTCCTCGGACGGGCACGCTCATCCGCCACCACGGCCCCGGCAGCAAGCCGAGGCCTCGCGCCGCTGGGACGCCCGGGCCGGATCCGAGCACCGGGCCCAGCTCGCCGCCCACGCCAAACGTCCCCAGACGGGTCTGGGGGACCCCCAGCGAGGAGCTCGGCGTCTGCCGGTGGGGCAGCTCAGTCGGGGACCTCGGCCCAGCACCTGCAAACCGCCCTGCCTGCTTTAAGCCATGGGAAATGCCGGGCGCCGGGATTCCCCCGAACGCAGCCCCGCTCGCAAAGCGGCAGGGAAACGGGTTAATCAGTGTCCTGCGGAGCTCGATCTGCCAGGAACCACAGCGTCATCAGAGCAGCCCGAGAGGCAAGCAGAGCAGGGAGACTTTTGCACCCTGGGGCTGGCAGGAGGCCAAGCGGAGCCAGCGCCGGTTTATCGCCGAGGCGTAGGTGTGCTGGCGTGCCAGGAACGGCCGCGCTTCTGCCCTTCCCCAGACCGGAGGAAACAGCAGCCCTGATCTGAGCAACACGGCCCTCCCCAGGCCGCGGAGCGCGGCGAGATCGCGGCGATAACAGGCCGCGGCGCAGGGCCACCCACTACCTGGCTCGCCGGCACGGCCAAGCGACAGGGAGAGGTGAGCCTGGGGAAAACGCAACGTCTCCTGCGATAAAGCAGCCGGGAAGGTTCACGGCGTTGACTCACAACAGTTGGCGCTTCTGCAACATTCCCTGGCTTTCCCTCGGCCCAACCCAGCGCTCGGAGCCACCCAGTTTTACAAGCATTTCCCGGGACCCCGGGCTGCACCCATCCGCTTTCCGCCTGCGAACAACGCAGCGCAGTTGCCCGGCTCCCAGGTTTTAAGGGTAGGTCCTCATCTGGGCCACCTACCACCATTTTAAGAGTAGGTCCTCATCGGGGCCACCTACCACCGTTTTAAGAGTAGGTCCTCATCGGGGCCACCTACCACCCCTGACCTCAGCTGGACAAGGCCAGCAAAGCTCACAGCACCGCAACGTCATGGAGGCAAGACACGACTGCGAGTCCACAGGCCGATGAGACACCAAGACACAAGGGCCAGAGCCCCATCCGTCCCCACTTGCTCCCTAAAGCAGTGACCATGACGTCCGGCAACAGGGACGCAGACTAAGGTGGCCTGGACATGCCCTACCTCTCCTTCAGGCTTGGATGCAAAGGACCTTCCAGTGCCGTCCAGCCTTTTAGCAATGCTGCTTTAAATTAAACATCCCTACCCATTTCCAAAGGTCGTTTCATTAAATTTAGCCAGATTTCCTCCTTCTGGAGGGTAAAAACCAAACCAACCACCCCCCGGATCAAACTGAAGCCCACTCAGACCCAAAATGCCACCCGTCCTCCACCCTTTCCCCCTGCCTCCCGCACCCGGCACAAGGGCAGATCCTGAAGTCGGCCCGGCCCCGAGGGAGGACAGAGGGACTCACGTTGTGTGGGCAGTACTCCACAGGCTGGTAGAAGTTGAGTCCCCGCAGCAGCGGCTGCCCGTTGATCCCGCAGCACTTGTCCATGCCGTCCTCGATGGCCTGGTTGAGGAGGCGGAGGGGGAAGGCACACACGGCCGAGTACTCGCGCGGCGCCCTGCTCTCCGCCTGACTCTCCGCGAAGGCCCCGAAGAGCACCAGCTCCGTGGCGTTGATGCTGAGGTCGTGGGCCAGCCGGGCGCCAGGCCGGGCGGCGTGGGCCGCTTGTAGGACATTGTAGGCCACGTCGCGCTCGGCGCCCGCCTCAGTGCTCTGCCGCCGCCGCCGCCGCTTCGACTCGTAGCGGCAGTCCAGGATGAGCTCGCGGTAGCGGCGCAGGTCGTGCTCCTGGGTGCTGAGGCGGGCCAGCCGCGTGTGGTACCCGCCGGCGCGGGGGTGCTCCTGCTGCACCGTCAGGAAGTACACGTAGTCGCCGTCGCTGAAGGAGTGCACGTAACGGATGGGGTAGCTGTCGCGGTAGGGCGGCAGCACCGTCAGCCAGTGGTAGCTGTCCGAGAAGCCGTCCAAGGTGCCCTTCAGCCTGCGGATGGACACCGACCGGGGGCTGTACCGCGCCGCGATGCTGCTGTTGACGGTGGAGGCGAGGTAGAAGAAAGAGGCGTAGCGGTCGGCCACCACGGTGGCGCTGGTCCCCAGGGGGCTGGCCACGCAGTCCGGGCAGGCCGCGGGGCCGTTGCCCGTGGCGGAGTACAGGCAGCGCGTGGCCACGATGGCCACCTCCCCGTCACGCACCTCCAGCTCGTGCTGGTAGCACAGGCCGCGCTGGGACGTGCCGCAGCTGTAGAGCCACGGCTCGAGGGGGTCCAGCAGCAGGAGCACGTTGTCGGTGTCCGCGGGGCTCGCGGCGTCCCCCGCGGCCGGGCACAGGCTGCAGATCTCGCAGCGGGCGCTGCCCACGGGGCCGGTGACGAGGACGGAGCGGACGCGCAGCTCAGGGCTGGCCACCAGGATCCCGTTGCGGACGGCCACGAAGACGGCGGCCGCCCCGGAGGGGTCGGCGAAGACAGCGACGTTCTGCACGGGGCTGCCGGCGTCGAGGCCCGGCAGCGGGTAGGCGACGGAGAAGTTCCTGGTGGCGCTGAAGGGGATGCGGGGGCACTGCCAGGCGCCGGCGGGCAGCGGGGCCAGGGCGAGCGCGAGGAAGAGGCACGCGCCGGGCGACAGTCCCATGATACAGAGCACCTCCAGCCAGCCCGGGGTTATCGCTGGCGCTCGGCACCGAGCGGGTCCGGGACGCCCGGCGGACAGGTCACCATCGTACCTGCCGAAATAACGGCGAGAGTTTATCCTCCGCGGTCAGGCGAGCACGGGGCACGGAGGGAGCCGTGCCCGGAGGTCAGGGCCGGGCGCCGGCGGGGGAGGCAGCCACCAGCGCTGCGCTGCGCATGCGGGCACCGTCCGCTGGCCCCGCTGGGCTCAGCACCGCCTTGGCGTGCCCCCACATGGGGTGCCCCCTCGAGGGGGGCCGCACCGAACCTCTTCCCAAACGCCGCGAGCAGGGGGAAGAGCTAAACCACCAGGGCCTGCGGAGGGGGGACAAACGCTGCCTGCTGCCACCTTGGGAACGGGGACAGGGACCCCGACGGCCTCGCAGGGACTGGGCTGGGGATCCTGCCAGCTCCCCAGGGACCCTCACCAGCCCTCCGGGGCCCGCAGTGGGGTGAGGATCCCCGACGGCCCCCCGTCTCAGGCCCCGGCCACTCTCGGTGCCTCCGCCTGCTTCCCCCTCCCCGCGGGCTGCACCGTCCCGGGACGCACCGCAACGGGCTGGACCGAGCCGAGCCGAGCCGGGCCGGGCCGAGCCGAGCCGAGCCGAGCCGAGCCGGGCTGTCCCGAGTCGGGCTGTTCCGAACTGATCCGATCCGATCCGTCCCGAGCTGAGCGGAGCCGAGCCGAGCCGAGCTGTCCCGAACCGATCCGATCCGTCCCGAACCGATCCGATCCGTCCCGAGCGGAGCCGAGCCGCGGTGGCCGGGAAGCGGGCGCCCACCTAAGGCGCTGCGCACGGCGGGGCCGGGCCGCTCCGCTCCGCTCCGCTCCGGGCCGCTCCGGGCCGCTCCGGCGAGGGGCGGGAGCGGAGCCGCGGCCAGGGCCGGGGCCGGGGCGGAGCGGGGCGGGCCGGGCCCGGCCCCTCCGCCGGGGCGCGGCTGCCCGAGGGCCGCGGGTGCTCTGCGGGGACGGGGCGACCCCCGAGGGCCGCGCTGCCCGGAGAGTGCCCGCCGTGCCCAGGAGGGCCGTGGGGTGCTCGGTGCCCCGGAGGGACGCGGACACTCGGGAGGGACACGGGGTGCCCTGGAGGGACACGGGGTGCTCCTGACCCGGAGGGGCAGGTGAGACACGGGGCGCCGAGTGCCTGGAGGACCCTGGGGTCGAGGCCCCGCCGGCGCGCTGCGCCCTGCAGCCTGCCACCACCGTCGATGTGTCCCCGCGAGCCGGTGCCAGGCTCCTCGCAGCCCAGCAGCTCCCGGCAGTGCCGGCGCAGGGACTCAGGCGTGTGGGCACCTTACGGCCCCTCTGCTGCAGCCCCCGGCTCCGTGGCCTGCCGGCACCAGCAGCAGGGCCCGCCGACCCCCAGGCACATGAAATCACCGCTTCGCTGAAGCTGCCTGAGCTGTCACCGGGCTTGCAACTCATTTCCAGGCAGGCGGGTTGGCCTTCCGGGGGGAGATTGCGGCACCACAGCGTTACCCACAGCTGTGTGCGACAGCACACGCTAGCCATGGGCTCCTGGCCCCAGACGTCTCCTCCCTCCAGGCCCGGAAAGGCTTCATTTGGTGCTTCCCGGAGCTGATCCTCAGCCCGCGGTGAGATCTTCCCTGCAAGGCCCAGGGTTTCCAGGGTTTCCAGCCCGGGGGGTCAGGGATGCAGGCCAGTCCGCGCTGCGGCACTGCTGGTGGGTGCAGCAGCGGCACCTTCGGGGTGAGACCTCAGGGCAGCCGCAGCTTTGCGAGTGGAGCCACAGAGTTTGTTTCTATTGCTTCATGTCTGTATTTTTCCCCTGGTCGAGAGCTTGCTGGCAACGGCTGGAGGAGGTGGAAGAGTCGGCGTTGCTGCTGCTCTGCGTCCCAGCTGCTCTCACGCCACCTGGTCCCCAAGGGCCACGCTGCGACGAGGCCAGGTAGGTCTGCCTTTCTCTGGACTCTGCCTTGGTGCTTTGGCGGGGAGTCAAACATGCCGAAAACAGGCTCCCCTTCGCTACCCTCCTGCCCTGGTCACCTGGCCAGCTGCAGCCTTGCCAAGTCTGCTGCCCCACATTGTGCAAGGCTTCGTGGTTACGCTGGCCGCACGCCTTACCCAACAGCCCTTTTCTCCATCTCCCCTCGTTGTGACATTAGCTGGCCCTGTCTCACCTGTCTGGAGCCTTTTGTCACCCCCACCCTCTGGCCTGAGCTCCCCCCTGCCAGCTGGGCCCCCGCTTCCCTTGCGTCGCTCCTCGGCGTTGCCCTCCGGTGGCTTTCCTTGCCCTTCGGTTGGCTGCCTGCCCCGAGCGGGTCCCTGGGGTGGGATTGCGAAGTCCTCCGACGTGCTGCTGGCCTCCACCCAAAGCCTGTCCTGCTGGGGGGCTGGGCGCTGTGCTGGGTGACCCTGCGGCAAAGGGGGTGCCAGCAGGGCGCGGGGCGTGGAGGGCCACCACGGCGGGTGGCTCCGGCGGGCTCCCACGTGCTCCTCGTCAGGGACAGGGGACGGCCACGCTGTCCCAGGCTGCGGGATGGGAGGAGGTGCCGGGGTGGGAGGTGCTGCCGGACACCCAAAGGGCCCCTCAGCTGGGCCATCTGGCCCTCTCCATACGGGTGGACATTAATGTGACAAGGATTGATTTCGGGTCCAGATAATGTTTATGAGCAAAGACAAGCAATTACAGTCTGGCAGGAGTGTAAATACAGGAGCCAAAGTTCCTGCCCTAGCCCTGCCTGGTCCTTCCCAGCTCCCTCGGTGTCGCTGTGGTCACTCTCCTCCTCCCCGAACGTCTACCCCAGTGCTCGGCAGACAGCCCCAAAACGTGTGGTCAGGCCATGCTTCCCCACCGGGGACACCGGTCCCAGGCGCCCAGTGGAGCTGGCTCAAGGGGCCGGGTTTGGGCAAAGACCCTCCTGGGCCACGCAGCGCCACGGCCCCGTGCCAGTGGGGTCTCGGGTGGGCTGCGCTCAAGCTGCCCCTTTGGGGCATGCTGCGAGGGGTCTGGCATCGCGTGGGGGGCAGGATGGGGCTGATTCTGCCACCACCATCCGAGGGGGTGGCCAACTCGGGAGCCACCCTCCGGCAGCCCGACACGGCCCCGAGCACCCCGCCAGGCATCCTGCCACCCCGAGTCTCTGGGGCTGCTTCGTGTGCCCACGGGGAGGTAGGCAGGGCCCTCGCTGACCTGCCATGCCCGAGGACAAGCCGAGCGTGGCAGGCGGTGCTTGGGCCACCTCAGCACCCATAGTTGCTGTGGGTGCACAAACAGCCGCTGCCGGCTCTGGCAGGCCCTCCGCCTCCGAGGGGCACCGCTCGGGCCCTTCTCGCAGCCGTGGCTCCAGGCCAGCCTGCCAGGATCAGGGCTCCGGGGTGGTCCTGGCATCCAGGGACACTGCTCCCCTCGGGCAGGGCAAGGAGCAGCACTGGCAGTGCCGGGGCCAGCCCTGTCCCCAGCCAGGCGCTGTCACCTGCCCACTGCGGGCACAGCAGTACAGGGGCCCCCAGCACTGCCACATCCCCCCAGGGAGCCCCCCACCCTCGGCACGGCCGCAGGACAGCGGTGCACGGAGGGTGCCAGGCGCGGGCTGCGGGACCTGGGGGGCTCAGCTCTCTTCCAGCAACGAGGGGACACCTGTAGCCCCGCTCCAGGAGCCCCACAGCGAGGGACCGACCCTGGGGCCGCAGAGGAAGGGCAGCCCCCCTGGAGGGAGGGCATTGCCTGAAGATGAGCGAAAGCCCTGCTCACCCCTTCCCCAGGCAGCTTTGCCCCCCGTCTCTAACACCCGGGTTTCGCGGTCCCACGGGTGGGTTTCCCCGCGCTCCCGGGGTCACTCCGTGCCCTCTCCCCCTTGCTCACGAGGAGGATTGGGCATGGCCCGGGCTGCCCTGAGGGATGGGCGCCCCAGCCCAGCAGGGCCCCCCCCAGCCGGCATCACGCGTGGGCGATGCCCGTCAGTACGTCTGGGGTGTCAGGATGAAGAGCCGGTCTTCCTCCTTGCGGATCCACTTCATGAGCTTGTTGACAGCACTGATGGCGCCAGCCTTGGTCCCCAGGGGACTGTAGCATATGTAGAGCTCGAAGGCGCTGGTTACCTGGGTGAAGAAGCAGGGCACGTGTCAGGCCCACAGCACACGTCTGCGCCCCACATGGGCCTGGCACTGCCCGTTTCCCTCCGCAGGCTACCGGGAATGGACACGGGCACAGGGGCTCCAGGGCAGGGACGTGGGGTGTCAGTGGAGCACCTGGTTGGCCCCCAGAGTGGGTTTTCTCTGCGACACCAGGGAGTTCGCAACAGCCGATGGCACGGCCTTTGGTGCCAGGGCTAGCCATGCCCCTCGCACCAGAGCTCCCTGGCACAGGGTGTGCACGGGGACCTGATCCTCTCTCCCGGCTGACCCTCAAAGGACCAGACAGAGCCTGGGGACCACCCTGGGGACCACGGTGCTGGCGCTGCGTCCAGTCGGCATCCTCTTGCTCTGCCACGCAGGACCAGAGAGGATGGGATCACCCAGCCCCTATACCTGTCTGCTGCTGCAGGAAGCCCGGCCTGGCCACCCGCTGAGGACCACCGGCACACCCCTGGAGGTGGCCCTTACCCAAGCCAGGAGGTTTTCGCGGGGGCCCGTGAAGTAGATGTTCTTCAGGGGGCGCGAAGAGTTGTGAGCCCGGCTGTGGAGGTACTGGTAGAGCCCCAAGAGCCTTTCCTTCTCCTCCTGCCGCACGTAGGGTGCCTCAACCTCAGGGCTGCAGGAAGACAGTGCCCCGTTAGCCCCCCCACTCCCTGGAGAAGGGCACTTGCGGAGGAGGCTCACCCCCGCCCCAAGGCCTTGGCCCGAGCGTGGTGGCCTTCCCTGGCCAGCCTACGGCCCAGCACTGCCCCAGAGGCCTCACCTGGTGAAGAGCCCCGAGCTCTTGGACTTGTAGATGAAGTGCCGGAGGTCAGGGATGCCCACCTGGGCGACGCTGTAGAAAGGGGTGCGCAGGGCCTCCTGCAGAGCGTGGTGCACCCCCCGCCGCCGCAGGCGCTCCTGGAAGCGCCGCTTGCAGTCGGAGACGGTGAAGAAGTCCTCGCGGTCAGTGGAGACCAGCAGGAGACACAGGTCCATCTCCTGCTCCAGGTAGGAGATGTGGGCGTGGAAGAAGCCGCTGGAATTGAACTTGGGGAGGCAGATGGGAGTCCAGGCCTCGCCCTCCCGGAAGGAGGAGGAAGAGCTGATGAGGTTGAAGAGGAGATGGAGGTCGATGGGGTGGAGGAACTGGTCCTTCTTCCTGACGAGAGACACCAGCTGGTTCCCTGACAGGAGGATGGAGAAGACGAGGCTCTTGGCCTTGGCCTGCTGGAGGCTGGTGCTCACAGCATCCCTGACGCTGGCAGCCAGGGGCAAGCAGCGCACGGCACCCATGAGGAAGCTGGGGTCATGGGCCATGAGGTCGAGGAGGTTGTCAGTGATGCGCTCGGAGCCGGCGAGCAACCTGCGCAGGTCATAGTTCTGCTTCTGCTGGAAGATGTGGTTGAGCTGGGTCCAGGTGAGCAGGCTCAGGATCTGGTAGTAGATGTAGAGCAGCTCGTGGGCGATCTCCTGCTCCGACTGCCGAGTCCGCGCCACTGCCACCAGCACCAGTGGGCTCCTCCGCACGAAGACCACCTTGTAGCCATCTGCTTGGGAGGCAGGTCCCAAGGGAGGTGGGGAAGAGACCTGTAAGCCTGGGTCCCCGCTGCTGCAACTGGGAGCCAGGCTGCAGCCCAGCTGGGCATCCAGCCATGCTCCACTCCCGCCTCCCCCCAGCCACCTCTCTGCCCCAGGTACAGCCAACCCAGGGGACGGATGATCCCCGGCAGCAGGGGCACGGGCCAGGCGCTCCATGCTGCCCACCGTGCCCTGCCAAGGACAACACATCAGGATCTCGGGGGCCCTGATGGATAAACCCCCAGATGATGCACACCAGACTGGAGCAGGCTGCAATGGCACCCGGTCCCGCTCGCCCCCAGCTACCCCCCAGCGCGGTACCTGCGTGGATGGACCGGATGGCATTTTTCTCAGCCTCCAGGAAGGACACCAGGGCCATCATGACACCCATGGTGCTGGAGAGGGCCTCCTCGGACCCGTAGCGGGAATACACGGGCTTGCCCGCCTCGCTCAGCACGAACACATGCTTCCGGTGCATGCGCCAGGTGTCCATGGTGACGTCCTCCTCCTCCCTGCCCGAGAGCACCGAGTCGCGGCGGGCGGCCTGCGGGGACGGCTCCAGCTTCCCCTCCTTGCTCGGCCGCATCTCCTCCTCCAGGTCGAGGGCCATGCCCGTGAGCTGGGTGCTCAGCTCGCTGAAGTCCTTGCTGATCTGCTCCATGCTGGTGGCCTCGGCCGGCTCCCCCTGCCTCTCCTCCGGGCTCCGGGCCGCCGCTCCGCCGTCCTCGGGACTCGTCAGGTCCTCGTAGGAGCGGGTGTGCACAAACATGGCTCCCTCCTGGCCCGCCCCTGCGAACAACGGGCCGTGCAGCGTCCGGCCACCTGCCTCCTCTGCTGACGCGGCGGCCGGCCGGAGGGCGTGAAAGGGACAGACGGATGCGGGGACCTTCCCTCTTGCCCCGGGGCCACCCAGGACCCCTGCGCGTGGCGGCCCCCAGTCCTGCCCCGCCATCCCAGCCGCCCCAGGGCACCCGAGGGTGCACGTCACGCTGGCGGGGAGTCACGGACGGCCCCATCTTCCCCGGGCCAGTCTGCCTAACGAGGAGAAGCTTTTTTCTCGTGAACCCCTGACGACGACGGTCTGCCCCAGCGCCCGTGCTTCGCGCCCCGACGCAGCCCCGGGCTCGGCGGGTTGCCCCTTACCCGGCTCCGTGCCCTGCGCCAGCCCCGGCGTGGGGCTCTCGGCCCGCTCGGCGTGCCGCCCATCTCCCGGCGCCAGGGATCCGTTGGGCACTTCCCAGCCTTTCTTCTTGTGCACATCCGCAGCCATTCCTCGGGGCAGCACCTGCGCGCGACCCACACCGTCACCCCGGCGCCGCCGGGCGCTCCCCCCCGTCTCCCCGCCTGCAAAAGGGGGGCCCGAAACGCCTCTCTGGGCCTCGGCCACGGCGGCGTCCTCAGCCCGATCCTGCTGGCTCAGCAGGGAGCACAAAGCTCCTGGTGAGATGTCAGGAAAGCTGCTCTAATCCAGCAGGATTTCCTCTCTGCCGTGGCGCCGGCCCCGGGTACGGGCTGCACCGCTCTGCCCCTTCTCCCAGAGTCCTGGCGCCTTTCGTCCAGCCTCGGCCCGAATCTCCCCCCGAGCGCAGGGAAAGCCTCCCGGGGCCGCTCGCCCTCCCCTCGCCCGCTTCCCTGGTGTCCCGGCCGGAGCAGAGCTGTGCGCAGAGCCCGGAGGCCTCCTGTTTGCAAAGGGCGGATTTCTGCAGCCTGCCTCGGATTAGGCAGCCGGGACGCAACCGCCACAGCAGGCCGGGGACGCTTTTCCTGCGGCTCCAGCCGTGCTCCGCCGTCGTGGCCCGGCACGGGCCTGCCCGACCCCGCGGCAAGCGCGGCACCGTCCTCGAGCCCCCTCCGCGCGGCTCGCCGCGGCCCGGCGGGGGCAGAGCCCCGGCCATGCCTCCGGCCTGTGTCTGCCCCCCTGCTTGTGGGGGGGAACGGGCCCAAATGCTCACGCACCCGCTCAGCAACTCGCATCGGGAACCGAAAGCAAAAGCCGGCTCCCTGCTCGCCCCTGCCGGCTCCGCGGGCCCCCGTGCCAGGAGGAACGCTGCCGCACGCATAGGCGGCCGTTGTCCCCCGCGCTAGGATGGACCCCGGGGCTGGCTCCGACCCGGGACGCTCCGGCCCCCGGTCCTGGCCACGGCCCGAAAGCCTGCGACACCCCCGAGCGCCCTGAGCTGCGCCCGGCCGGGGATTACAGCCCTGCCCTCGCCTGGCCCTTCCCCTCCCGGCTGCTCTGCCCCGACTGATCCTGCTCCCAGCCGTGTGAGCGCTGTAATTCCCTGCAATGATTTACAGCTCTGACGGCAGGGCCCTTTACTGCCGGCGAATGGCAAACTATGATGGGCCTGGTGTCCCTCTCCCGGAGCCCGGCAGCACACCATAACCACGCACATTCCCACGCGGGATTTCGCTCCGCAGGGTTTCATCCAAACCCCAGCTCAAGCCCTGGGCTGCGGCTGGGAGGAGGTGGCGTGGGGGGCAAGGGTCTCTCCGAGGAGCCCCCCGGGGTCTGCCGGGGTTTCTGCAGCGCTCGTCCTGCAGACAACAGCAGCTCGGGAGTCTCTTCCGCCCACAGCGCTGGTCGGCAAAGGGATCTGCCCCAGCCCGGGGGGAGCGGGACGTGGTCCCTCCTCCCCGCGCGGCAGCGGTGCTGGGCCTCGGCGCTGTCGCTCTGCCCGAGGCTGCGGCACTGGAGGGTGCAGGGCAGCGGCGCTGGGGCACCGGGACCCCGCACTGTCAGCCGCCCCCCCGCCTGCAGCCCCCACCTGGGAGAGCCAGGGCAGGACCCCAGCCCCACAGCTGGCCGCCGGCAGGCAGGGGGAGGCTTTGGGGGGTGTAACTCTCCCCGGCTCCTCTGGCGCCTTTGCCCAGCACCCACGGTGCGAGCGCGGTGCTGGGAGCGCGGGCGGGCACCAGGAGAGCCCGGTTTCCCCGCAGGATCCCTCACGACCCTGGGAGCCGGCGTTGCCGGTGCTGCCGCCCGCACCGCGCTCCCTGCCGGCCCCGGTGCCAGGAGCTCGGGGAGGGCTGGCGCCGGCCGGGGCCTCCCGCGCGCTGGCGGAGGGGAAAGCGGCGAGAGACGGAGGCTAAGGACAATGCAAAGGGACCAACCTTCGTGGCTCTTCCCGTTGGCGCCGGAGGCCCAGGCGAGCAGCACGGAGGGCACGGCCCCGGCGGGGACAGCCTGGCAGCCTCCCGGGCACGGCTCAGGCGGAGCGGGAAGGACGCGCGCCCCGGGCGGCCGGCTCCCTGCCCGCCCCTGCCCGCTCCGGGGTCCCGGGCATCGCCGGCACCCCGGCTGCTCCGCTCCGGCGGCTCCAGCCGGGAAGGAGCCCTACAGCTGCTTCTCCTCCCCAAGGTCGGACTCCAGCGCTGCCAACCCCGCTGAATCCTGGGGACTGTAGTCAGCGCACAGGCGCTCGCCCCGCCATCCCCGGCCGCCGGGCGAGGGGCCGCCGGGCTCCCGCAGCCCCCGGCCCGCTCCCAAGCGCCCCGCCGGCCCCTCCCCGGCTCCGCATCGCGGCCCGGCCGCCGCGGGCCTTCTCCGTGGGTCCGACCCCCAGGAAGCCGCCCGGAGGAGCCCCGTCCCTCGGCCCAGCTCCGCCACAAAGGGGACGTGGCCGGAGGGCTGGGCAAGGCGGCCGCCGAGGCCGCGCACCTCTGCCGGGCGCTGCCGTCGCCCGCCCGCGACCCCGCCCGTCCTGGGAGCCCAGGGAAGGGGCCGCAGCGCGGGGTTTAGCCCCTTTCGGCGGGGCGGCGAGCACACCGGGGGAGGAGGAGACACCCAAACTGCGAGCGGCGGCGCGGGCGGCAGCACGGCCCGGGGGTCCCAGTGCCGCCCCCGGTAGCGAGCAGCCGCCGGGGCGCCGGGCAGAGCTGCCCCGTGCCTCAGTTTCCCCGCCGCAGCCGCTCCCCTGCCGTGCGACACGGCGCGGCCGCCCTGCAGGGCGGGGTACGGTTTGGGGGCCCCGGGGGGCTGCGGGGGACCCCGCGCCGCCGCCCCGCCGGGTGGAAGGGGCAGCCGGGAGGGCCCCCGCCGCCCTCTCCGCACCCCGAGGGCGCGGGCCGCCGGTGGGGCTGGCGGGACCGGCCCACGGCCACGCGTGGCCGCGGGAGGAGCCGGCCGGCCGCCCCGCTCCGGGGCCGGACACGCGCGGCCGCCCCCGCCGCGGGTGGTGGCTGAGCCTCGGGGCTCCGGCCGCCACTACATCTCCCAGCGTGCCCCGGGAGCGCGGCGGCGGCTCCCCTCCCTCGCAGGGCACTCTGGGAAATGCAGTCCGCCCCCGCGGGCAGCGCGCGGCGCCAGGCCGGGGCGGCGCGGGACATGCCGGGAGCGGTAGTAGCGCGGCCGGGCGGGCGGGGCGCGACTCTGCTTCCCATGGTGCTGCGCGCGGCGGCGGGCGGGAGGGGGAGTTCGTCCCGGAAGTTCCGGTTCCCTCCTCAGCGGAGCGCTGGGCCTGGGGCGGCGGGAGCGGCGGCGCGGAGGTGAGGGGCTCCGCGCCCGCGGGCCCGGCCGGAGGCCGCCGGGGGGGCGCCCGACGTGGCGGGGCCGCGCAGGGGGCTGTGCCTCGGGGAGGGGCGCGCTGCTGCGGAGCCGCGCGTGGGGCCGCACGGGGCGGGAAGGGGGGAAGGGCGGGGTGTCTGCCGGGGCCGCCGGCGTGGAGGAGCGGGGGGGCCCCGGGAGAGGGGCCTAAAGGAGCCGGGGGGCCTCCCGGAAGTGAGGAGCGGGGGGGTCTCCCGGGGCCGCCCCCGCCTGGGCTGGCGGCGAGCGAGCGGCTCCCGGGCCGCGGCTGCAGGCTCAGCCGTACCGGGGTGGGGGGGGCCACGCCAGCGGGGCTCGTCGCTGAGCAGGCCGCGGTCCCTGATGCCTGTGACGTTTTGAGACCCCGGTCAAAATTAGGGCTCTTTTGACCCCACCGTGTGTGTGTGTGAAAAATAGCTCAGAACACCTGCGGTTCTGAAGCGGATGGACAAGAAGTGGGTCACATTCCTGCTGGGATGTGCAGGAAGGGGCTCTGGTCTCATCCCTGGTTGCAGATGAATCAGTTAACAGTCAGGGCAGGTAATGGGACAAGTGAGGTTTTGGACTGTAAATAGGGGCGAAGGTGTGGGCAGAACGTGGCCTGGCTCTTGCGGGAGGCTGGTGAAGGCTGGTTTCTTGCTTTCAACTCACCGGTATGGAACTGTTGGGAGTAGTAACAGTGAGCTCTCCTGTCTTGTTTTCTTTCTTTTTTCTCAAAAATCTGACGCCGCAGGAGTTTGATATTGTTGCTAATCTGTGGTATTAATTTTGGAAATGCAACTGAAAGTGGAATCCACTTTCTTACCCCACAGGGCATTGTTGGCATGAAAGCTTCTCTGAACTCTTCGTAGGTGGGAATGCGCTCATAAAGTCCTTTGGGGCAAACAAG
Source organism: Dromaius novaehollandiae (assembly GCF_036370855.1). NCBI lineage: Eukaryota > Metazoa > Chordata > Aves > Casuariiformes > Dromaiidae > Dromaius > Dromaius novaehollandiae. The sequence goes on from NC_088109.1 coordinate 1,670,633, forward strand.
GTCAGGAGAGTAATGGGGTGTAGGATGATTCCCCTGATTGCTTCTAATGCATGCTTTTTTATGTACAAGAAAACTAAAAAGCGCACACATCTGTTTTTAAGCGAAAACTTCCAGCCTGATAGCTGGAAGAACGAAAATGATTTTCCCTCTCTTCACTTTCAAACTTCCATGACATGATTTTGATTTTCTACAGTTCTAGATTATAGATCTTCAACTTCAAAATTGGAAATAACAAGCTTTTTTTGGCTACTTACTACTTCCGTAGCTTGGAAAAATGTTTTGGTTTGTACCTCTTGTCCTGCTTGAATATCCCAGATGCTTGTCCTTTCTTTAGGCTTACAAAAACTCTACTGAGTGCAAAAAGTTCTTCCACGGAAAATTATTTGCTCTGTTTTTTGAGCAGTCTTGTGCATGCTTATGTGTTTGATATCCTCGTGCTCCATAAGTGCCAAGTTTGGCAGCCTTGGCAAAATCTGTTTGGAGAGAAGCTGTGAATATCAGAGTGCTTGTCTCAAAGTAAAATAGTATCTCTTTGTAATTTCAGCTTGCCTGATCTGTCATCAATTTCCCCTCTCTCCCCCAAAATTTGGAAGACAACATGCAAAATGTTGGTTGAATGAGTGGAGGTCGATGAGAAGGTGCTCGCGAGCTGTGTGTTGGCATTCCTCGCTCAGCCCCTTGGCAGAAGTCTTTAATTATTCCTTAAGAAAGACAGCTTCTTAGTCTAGCTCAGTTAATGATTCTGATGTTCGGTGCCATTATTTTGTCATAGTATGATGTGAATTTCCGTAAGAAATCCAGAAGCACGGAGTGTGCTGAGGCAGGGCTCGGGATGTGCAGTTTGGAAAACAGAATTGGGAACTTCCTCCAAGCTGCGGGAGCAGTCGCCGGGCTGCTCGGGGGTGCGCTGGGCGGGATGGAGGACACTGTCGTAAGGAAGTTCTTGCACATAGTCACAAGGGAGCATGCGAAGCCCTGGCTGGCTGCCACTTTCTCGCACTCCAGTCTCTTCTGTGTGCTGGGAGGGCTGTGGGACCACCAGTCACTGAGAAACTAAGGCCACAAAAGGCCTTCTGCTCCTCTGAGATGCCCCTTCTGTATCTTTGCTGGAGCCAAGGCTTTATCACAAGGAAATAGAGCCAACTGGGAGAGGAGGAGGAAAATATACAGATTACTTTTAGTATGCATGTTAGCCCTCCTGAATGTTCGGGATAATCATAACAGCTAACTATTATCATAAAAGAATTATAAATAAGGGCTCTGTGAGTAACCGGACCATGTTGTGGATTGTGTGCCCGTGTCATTGTGCCACCCTGAAATGGCCTTTGTTGCCATCTCCTTCAGATGCATGATTGTGACTTATGTATGGCAAAACTGAAGAAGTAATAATTCACAGCTCTTAAGTGTGGATTTTTACTGTGCTTTCCTGGTGGCCTGGCCCCATCCCCAGGCTCTGTTGGTGTGTCTTCTGCGAACAGCCTAGCTCACACCAAACCTCCAAACGCCGACCTGTGCCGTGGAACGCAAAGGCTGGTTGCTGGCTTCAGCCCATGGCTTCCCATGCGCTGCTGTGTTGCTTTTTGGGAGGTTTGGGATTGCCAGCAGGATGCGGTTCTGCTTCCTGGTTTCCTCCTGCCAGCTCTGCGCTGGGATCCAGTCAAATCACTTGTGTAGATAACACTGGAAACCCAGAGATTATTGCAAGCAGGGAGAAGGGTGCCATGCAGGCAATAACCTGACTGTGAAAAAAGGGTAGCTCCTGATGGTGTCTCATCACAGGTTTAGGAAGCCCAAGGACCTTGACTGAAAGCAGTGGCACAACTTGCATCTCTTAGAGCAGTTGTCTAAGGGTATACCTTCAGGAGATCTCTGTCCCTCTGCTGCAGTTTGCTGCCACCTTGTTTTGTGGGCTGTACAGTAAACTCTATCACTGAAATGACCTGGTTAAATGCAACTCTTTTTGGAGTGTTATCTGTGATGCAGACCCAGAAAAACGTATGTTGGCACAACTAACGTGTTGTGTATTGTCAAAGGCAGAATGGAGGGAGCAAATGGTGGAGGCTGAGCGGAGGGGACTGTTTGAGCCAGTATTCCTGCCTGTATTATTGAACCATGACCTCATGCTTGGTGGATGTTGCTGCATGGTTCAGTTGGTCTATGCCAGGTCTGACATCAGTCTAGTGTTCCTCCCTCCCCCATTTGATAATTTGAATATTACATCCTATTAGTTCCCAGTTGGCAAGGAATTTTTTTTCTCTCTCTCTTTTTTTTTTTTTTTTTTTTTTTTTTTTAAGTAGAAGCTTGTTGACTTAATGAAAACTGGAGTGGGGGAGGAGATCCCAAAGGGAAGAACACGAAACACCAGGTCTGCAGATGTCTGCAGCCTGCTAATGATCATAGATAAAAGGACTGGCTGATGACAGCCAATGTCTCTGCCATAACCATTTTCACTTGTTTGTCCTCTCAGTGGAAGGTACAGTTTTAGTTCTCTTAGATTCATGCCTATGAAAGAAAAAAAGCGTAGGGCTTATGGAGAAAATTCCTGGAGATATGGAGATATTTGTTGTTACAGCTCCGTTTTGCCGAAACTGCAGATGGCACTTGATCTATGTGCGAGGAAAGTGAGTTGAGGGTGTTGGTGCCTCAGCATCCCAGAGCTGTAAGAATAGCCTGGGAGCACGGGGAAAGGCCTGCTCTTCATCAGCGGCTGTTACCGCGGGAGCGATATACAAGCGGGGCTGGTTTTGAGGACAGCTGGGCTAGAGAAGCAGCACACTGGGCCACAACATCAGGAGCTGTATGATACTTGCAGGGACTAGCATTCTCGGACTTTAGTGGCTGTTTGCACAGTTCTACGAACCTGCTTCTTCAGGAAATGGCATTAAAAGGAGTTGACCGGCAGTGGTTACATAGGTTGTCTTCGTCAGCCGCCACTGCGAGTCAGGCCCTGCAATCCCCTGCCTCCCACGTGAGCGTTAGCTCTCTGGCGATGGACCCTGGTAGGAGCATGTACTCTGTGCTCCCAGGGCAGTTGCCTTTGGCTTCTTGGCACAGGTGACTGCTGGGAGTGGTATCTGGCCTCACTCCCTGTTATAACTTCTGTCATAACCTGCTCTTTCAAACTGCCACGAGACAGAGGTGCTGACCTCTGGTAGTCGAAAAGGGACGTTGTGTGCATTTTTTTTGAGGTTATCTGCGCCAGCCAGGTCTGGTGGTAAGTGACCTTAGTGTCTTCTGTTCCACGTGATCACTGAAATTAGTTTAATTCTGCTTTTGAATGCTTTGTCGAAGCATGCTAGCCCCAGATCTCTTAACCTTGGTCTGGTAGCGTGGCATACTCCCAAGTTGCTTGCTAGTCTGTAGAAAATGCCTGTATCTAAGCTGGTGCTACGTACGGCATGCTGCTGCTACAGCTCTGAATGTGTTTGGTCTTTGCTGGTAAGACAGGATGTCATGTTACCTGTTTAGGCAAGATGAAGATGTCTGGACTGTTAAATATAGAGTTCAAAAACATCCTTACAGTAGCGTGGTGCTGTCAACATCTTCTGGAGGTGGTGGTGACCTGTGAGCATGCTGGCCATGTTTTCTGGAGGTGCCAGACCTCTGGGTCCTTCTTCATGAGTGAGAATGGGAATTTCCTGAAAATGTAGGTAATGCCGTCTGAAGTAAGCGCAGGTGTGGTGGACAGTAGAGGAAGGAGGAGAGGCATGGTGTTCTGGAATATGTGGAGAATAGCATTTTCCTACATCGCTGCTATTGGGACAAATCCACTATTGTTCTGTCTGAATAGCGCCACAGTCGTGTGGATGTAATTATCAGATGGACTGGTGTGGCAGCTAAATCCTGTTTCTGAGGTTGTCTGTTGCTAGCTACGTCATTTTGCGCTATGCTTTGCTGCAGCCTTTTTCTGGAGAAGACAGAAGTGCTTCCCATTTGAGTTCTGGCTTTGGCAGTAGCCAGGAAATCCTCACCTTCTCCACTGGGGAGAGGAGGTGGGTGAAATTTTAGATGTCTGTTGATGCATGTGTTAGCAGCGACGCTCAGCTTGAGTAGGGCAGTGGCAGAGAACAGTCACTGTAATGATTTATTGGCAAAGCATGCTCTGTTATCTAGACACTCTGAGGGCAAAGTAAGTGTAGTAGACCAAAGGTGGTGATAGTTTCCTTAAACAACAAAGAGCTTATGGCAAAAATAGTTTGGATTAAACATTAATTGCCAACTGTTGTTCAGTGACGGTCCTCGTCACTGATAGGTTGTGGCGTTCTCACATTTCTAGTTGTGCTCCAAATAGTGTTAGACAGCACAGTATGTTGGAAAGCTTTATGTTAATCAAAAGCAAATATCAAATTGTTTGCCCACCCGTACTGACAGTTTGATTTCAAAAGTCACTTGAAGTGTGCAAATTGGAGCAAGTTTAACTGTTGCATTGTTAATGTTCACGCCTGAGTGTGGTGGTGTATATTTGTGGATCTTGGATGTCCCCCACACCCCTTTTCCTAACTGTGAGTGGTTTTTCTTCCGTGATGTATTTTTCTTGGCTTATGTCTTACCGTCATGGTGTTTATTCAACAGATTTTGCTGTCTTGGTGTTCATAGTGTGAATTATCCATTTCTGGAAGCCTACCAGACGGAAGAAAAATGTGGGGAGACCATCGGCAAGCCAACAGAATGGGGTCATTTCGGTAAGCATTTGAATGTAGAGTTTTTTTCAGTAACATTCTTAAACTCAATAAGCAGCAGGAAATTTCTCTTAGTATTTCTGCACATCTTCCTCTAGACAGAGTATTCTGTTGTGATGATGTGGTTTTTGTGTTTTTGTAGACAGCTGCTTTTAGTGTTTCTCTTCCTTCTATGCACCACCTTTTCTAGGAATGCTTAGTTTAGCTGTTACAAGCTAAGGTGTTGATATGCCTCGGCTTTTGGTCTTATGTGCTGTTAAGACCTCGAAGAAATACCTAATACTGTGATGTTGATTCTCTTCAACCATGATGATTGCCTTAATTGAGACTACTTTGTGAGGATAGTTAGACCATTATATCTCAATATTCTTGGCTGTGCTCCTTCAAAAGACATTTTTGAGTGTCACTGGAACTGTTTTAAAGATTTATACCCAAGCAACTTGCACAGTTCCTTAGTTTATATTTCTCTGGTTGTTAATAGGCCTTATGTTTGTGATAGGACTCTGGGTATAAAAAGATGGGGGCACCAAGAGCTAGGGTTTTTTTCTGTTGTGCGTAATTTCTTTCATCCTTTGCTCATGTGTCCACCTCAGTTAATTGAATATCAACAGGATAGATGGGCTTCCTCATGGCATACATTTATCTGAAGGATTCTGAAATAAGAATATTTCAAATTATTGTCCGACTGTAATGTGTTGAGAAAGCTGATGACATTTTTACTAGTAAAAACAGCACCCTCCAGAACCTGTCTCAACAGTATTGATAGAAGAGTGATCACCATTTGTGGTGATATCAATAATGCTGCTCTGCTGATGTTTAAATGGATTTTACCAGCATCACTCTTTACTCTGTTGGGTGGGGAATCCTAACCTTGAACCAGGTTTTAATCACTATTTTCTGTGGTAGCAAAACAGGGGCATTCAGGTCAATAAATCTGTATACAATTTGATTAGCTGTGCAAATGTCACCTTGCATTTTGCTGGTGAGCGGTTTGTGTAGTGAAACTCAAAGCAGAACTTGACTTCTTGTTGTTGCTAAGGAAATGTTTATTGGCTAGGGTTGGTTTTAGTGTTATTTTAAAAGGTATTGATATCTTATTATTCTAATTTTTTTTTATAAATGCGTTGGAATCACACTTAGCTGCAAAGTCAGGTGGCTCCATCTCAAAAACAATATACTGGGTTTTGAAAAACTATCGTAAGAGGAAACCTCCTCTTGAGTTTCACTGTGCAGAGATCACGAGAACTTACACCTGTAGCAGTGTCAACTCAGTGTAGGGCAGCCAGTCTGGAGGCACGAGCACACGGTAATCTTGAACTTTGATTGTTGGCACATTCCTGTGAGGCATCCTCAAAGTCTGAAATGATAGTTCTCAGCGTTTTGAGGGTTTAGACTCCAGCGTGAGGGAATATAAATGAATCTGTGTCATATGTTAATAGAATATGTTTGGTAACCTTTGCTTTTGTGTGCCTCATGATGATGTGATAAGCTAGCTGTTTGTGATACTGCCCAGAGAACTTAAACTGAAGCGGTTCCTTACAGGCTTGTGCTGGTGATGATAATAAACAAATGCACCAGTTGGTGGAACCTTGAACAGCTGCAGAGCTGTGTGCAGTGCAGGACTATGTGGATTGCTACCATCATTAACCCATTAATATTGCAGGTATTCCCTGTTGAGTGCTTCTGGAAATTGTGCTGAAATGGGAGCACCCAAGTTTACTTTCTCACATCTGTCGTATGCTGCCTCATCTTAAACTGCCAAACATCAATATCTTCTGCGGATCTTAGACTGTTACACAACTCTATAAAAGTTTAGAGAAGAATGTGCTGCTGTGTAGATTGCAGACTCTAAGCACGTTATGAATAATACTGTCTTTATTTCTACAGTGGGAGCCAAGAAGAAAGGTTTGCTCCCGGGTGGAACAGGGAATATCCTCCTTCCCTTGATAGTCTTGCTCAAGAAAGACACTCTGGCAACTTCTCTGGCAGAGAATCACTTCCTTTTGATATCCAGGCACTCGCAGGCCTCCTCAATCCTCAGTTTGCCAACAGAGAGGAACCTTCTTTCAGCTTTGGAGCTAGAGATGGACCACGTAGTGACTTCAGAGGTGGGGAGGGGCACCATGATTTCAGGAACAGAGATTACCCGCCTTCTGACTTTCAGAACAGAGATGATTCACAGTTGGATTTCAGAGGTAGGGAGCCACCCTCTTCTGAGTTCAGGGGCAGGGATATGTACTCCGGAGATTTCCGGGAAAGAGAAGGGCCAGCTATGGACTTCAGGGGTGGGGACGTTCCTTCAGTGGACTATAGGAACAGGGAGGCATTCCGTATGAACTACAGGGATAGGGAAGCACATAATATGGATTACAGGGGCAGAGATGAACCTCCCTCAGACTTCAGGGGGAGAGGGTCTTTTGATCTGGACTTCAGAGGGCGAGATGGTTCTCATTCAGACTTTAGGGCAAGAGATGTGTCTGAGTTAGACTACAGGGGCAGAGAGCACTCTTATTCAGACTTCAGAAATAGGGATGTACCTGATTTGGACTTTAGGGGTGTGGGTTCCTCTGATTTGGACTTCAGAAACAGAAATGCACCATCATCAGACTTCAGGAATAGGAACAGATCCCGGTCCGATCAGGATTTTAGGAGCAGAGATGTGGCTCCTCCTATGGACTTTTCAGACAGGGAAATGCCTCCTGTGGATCAAAACCTTGTAGATTTTAGGCGCAACCAATCTACTCTACCTTTAGCAGAAAGAGAGGGCTCTGGTTTAAGCACCAGCAAGAGAGAGGACCCTGCACTTGGTCTAGATAGAACTCCCTTTGGTAGCCAAAAAGGAGAATTTCAACATTCAGAGACACCAGCCAGAGAAGAGGAATCCCTTGGACTGGGTCTTGAAGACAGCACTTCACACAATTTCCAAAATAGCCGTGAGCCTCGTCCTACTCTTCAAGACCAAGAGGAGCAACCTCAGACCTTTGCTAACAAGCAGCAGCAGCTTTCTGGGGGGGAGCAGCAAAGATCCGATTCTGATCTTGGGTTAAAGGGTGAAGGTGGCCTGGATTTCCTTGGAAGGCAAGATACGGACTACCGAAACATTGAGTATCGCGATGTGGATCACCGGCTGCCAGGGCATCAGATGTTTGATTATGAACATGGCAAGTCCTTCTCAGAAGGAAAACCCAGCAAAGATTCTAGGCTCTATAAGAGCCTTCAGGTAGGTGCCTTTGTCAGTCAGTGTTTCTGTTAAACACGTGTTGGAAAAAGAATGGAAGGAACTGGGAAGGAGTCTTCTATCCATATTTCATCTCTTGAGTTCTATCCTAATTCACCGTCCTTCTCTGAGACCATCCTCATGCTCCAGGTCGTTTTAGTGTGCCCTCCTTCCTTTTCAGAAATACTCTCTTCTCGAGAATGCAATTTAGCAATTGAGAATTGCTAAACACAGAGAGCCACATTTGGCTTAGGAAGTCCCCACGTTTAAAATGGCTGGACAAAGGGAGGATGTTATGGAGGAAGTATTATACAGAAGAACTTACTCTGTTCTTCTTTTTTCCTGGGCATCTGTTTATAGGCACTATTGGAGACGATACTGGGTTAGATGGACCCACGAAGAACAGTATCGCTGTTCTCATGTGTGCTTTATTTTCCTCTATTGGTTAACTTCAAAAACTGATGCTGATAACTGCTGAATTAATAACTCTATTGAATTTGAATCTCCCAGTTCTGGAGAGCGGAGAGACCATTTAATTGTCTTGCTCTAAAATCTTGGGAGATGTCTGTGATGCATGACAAGGGCTGCCTTTTGGTATTCATGGGTTATTCTGAGTTGTGGAGCCTGTAGACAGATATTCTGAGAGCCTTCTAGGCTCTCTGAATCTTAAACAATGCTGTGTTAAAGATTTGAGCCGTTCTGCTTATGGCCCCTTGCCTTTGAATTACGCCCTGTTTTATTTGTTATGGTTTGTCTATCCTCTGAGCTAGCATGTCTCATTTGTAAAAACTATCTTGATTCTATGAACTCAAGGACCAAGATTACCGGACCTGCCCCAAATATGTGAAGCCAAGCAAACTCATTCGGCTAGGAGGAGTGCCTGAAACTGCCACAAAGGATGATGTAAGTGGGATTTGTTTTTGTTCAAAATCTGTTGCAAAGTTATCAAAATCTCTATCAAAAGTGTTTCTAAACTTACCGTTTTTGACCCTGGAGAATGACGTTCATATAATCTCTCTACGATCTGTCATTTTCCCCAAGGAAAATGCAAATTCAAAAGTGATTGCAGTGTTATTTTTATCTGATTATTCTGCTTTTCTGGGGGTCTGGAAGTGATGGGTTTTTCTGCTGTCACACGTGGGGTGTTGGTGAGCTAAAGCCTCAATTGCCAGAGTCTTTTTAACATGCCTCACTTTCAGGATTGCTTGAGAACATAGATAATATTGTTATTACTTCAGTAATGTATTCTGAGCCAGGAAGACATTTACTGTCTGAGTGAGCTAGTTCCTCAATAGTTACTTTAAGTTGCTAAAATGGTTCTTATAAGGATGGAGATGTCATCTGCTACTACTGATTTTAGTAAAAAATCTAGGCTTTCCTCTACAAGGTGAAAGAAGTTATTTTTCCAGAAGCTCCCAGTTCCAATTAAGTTGTTCTCTGTGGCTGTTCCAGACACGAGAACAAATATGCGCAGCAGTTTCTCGTAAGGTTGGCTGCGATGATCAGAGCTGCTGAGGCTTAATACTGAAATCTGGATACTGGAGAGCTCATGGCGGAAACTTTGTACATCAGGGGATGAAGAGACTCAGAACAGTCACCCTATGTCCCATCATTTTCTTAAAGGCAGTAAGACCACTCTGACCTTAAATAAAGATCACGAGTGTGGTCTCTGACTAAAACCAGCATGACAATCTTCTGAACAGTTGATTTCTGGTGTGAATGGTGCTCACGTATTTAAACAACAACAAAAATACCCCCCCCAAAACTTAGTTAACAGTTCTCATGTACTGCAGCAGCTTTGTCTGGAAAACATTTTAGTGTATAACAGAGTTAAGTGAGAAATGCAGAAGTCTTAGAGTAATGAATGTTAGCAAGTGCCTTGCTTTCCAAGGTTTTGTTTTGGAGACTGAAGAGGATTTTGGTTTTCCTGTAGATTCTCAATGCTTTCTGTGGGCCTGACGGGACACCTGTGAAGGACTTGCGACTGAAAGATTACAGTTCAGGTGAGAATGTTTTTCCAGTGCTTCCAGTTTCAGGTTTACAAAAGGGCATTTTTCTCACTGGTTGCTCACTTAGCCAATTTAGTTGAGCTCCTTGATGCCATAATTAAAGGTGTTTTCAAATGAAAAAGACCACTGAGTTATGTAGTTTATCCTCTTCTCTTCAAAATTGGTGGCTGTGGTCACTGGTACTTCAGAGGAAAAGCACTGTCTTGGTACCTCTAGCTAGACCTGGGAACAGCAGGGAAAACAGCAAGCTGTTCCGATAGCCATTGAGGATAAAACTAATATTGACGTGGGGCAGTGGATTAATTCCCAGTAGTATTTTTCAATCAAATCTTTTTGGATTGTTCTTCATCTTCTTTCTGCAATGATCTTACTGTGGAACAAATCCTCGACAAAGTGTTCTCATGACACCTGATATAGCCCAATGCTTCTCCTTCGGTACTATGAAACTGTTACCCCTCTTAATACCTAAGACAGGTTAAAAAAAAAAAAGTAAGTTTTACAAATAAGTATCCAGATACCCACTCAGGGTACTCTTTCTCCTTTCAAAGAATGCAGGTTTGCTGTACTTCTGATCACTATACAGGAGTCTGAAGAGAGGAATATTTTACAAGGCTGCTTTGTGTGAGAGTGATGTTGTAACAAAGATGTGCGGTGGTAGGAAACGAGGGATGAGTCTTGGGGATCAGTTTGGATCACACTAGTAGGGAATGCCTGGAAGCAGGAAGGGACCACGTGAAGCTACCTCTTCTGCTCTGCTTATACTGAATAGTGCCTGCTCCAAAGTGGATTTTTGTCACCTTCCAAAAGAAGGGGAAAATCTCGGGGTTGTTTTCTTTTTTTTAGACCGAGGATAGCAGAGGCTTCTGCCTTGGTCAGTGCTTTTTCTCCTTGCCCAATAATGGCTTGTGGGTGGAGCAGCTGGAATTCCTAGTGTCAAATCATCATATGCAGGCTTCTGATGTCTTTAGTAGCTTAGGAGAGAAGCTGAGGCAATTGGGTATTTCTCAAGTATATTTTTGTTTCTGGAAGCTGTCAAAGGAGATTTCACAACCTGCTCATGAACCTTTGAACCGAAGAACACCCTGTGTTGTTACATAATCTGGTTTGGCCCAACAAACAGGACTTAAAGGGCACAATCAGTCTTGCTTGCTTTCTTCCCTCTTTTCTAAGTGTAGTACATCAGAGCTGTTGTCATCCATACAAAACTGATGCAACCCAACAATTGCAACATATTTGGTTTTTGCCCATGCTGATGTGATTTGTCTTGTTTTTTTTCCTGAAATACGTCACTTTTCAGTAATAAATCAACTTGAACTTGGAATCTGTTCACAAATGTCCTCTTCTTGCATGCATTATTAGGACTTGTTGCCCTTTTTTAGAGACTTGTTGGCTGCTACTCCTTCCCTTCCCCATTTCAAAGGCTACTCAGAATGGGATGCGGTGTCTGAAGCTGCTTGTGGAAGTCGTAGTATCTGCTGATGGTCACACGTAATATGAGAGTCCAAGTTTTCTGTTGTCAGTGTAAAAGCTGTATTCAGTTCCAGTCCATCTCCTCGGCAGCAGAGTTTTTTTAAAAAAAAAAAAAAAGAAAGAAAGAAAGTTTGTTTCTGTTTGTTTCTGGCTTTCGTGGGGAGGGAAAGAACAAATTTAGAATTAGCTCATGTTTTATGAGCTATTTAAAGCTGTTGTTTAACCCTGTCTGGGCAGCGTGAGTGGTTTAAGCAGCATAGCATTATTTTAGGTTACATGCACACTCTGAAGACTTCATTTTTAATTACATCCTGAGGCTGCTAATGCAGCTGCAAATTTAAACAGCTTTGGGGAGTTTCTGATCCTTGGTATGCAAGATGGATACATCTAGGACAACAAAAGCTTTCTGAAGTGTGAAAAGTTCTTTTTGAAATTGGGTAACTGGAAGCTGCAGTAAATTCCATCCAGCTTTTCATGTTAGGCCAACCTAAAGAGAAGTGTATGAAACTGAATTCATATTAACTTCTGAAAAGTTAAGCCTGTTTGAAACCAGGGGCCAGCCATGGGTGAACACTGCTATTGCAATGGGGTGTGTACGTAGATAGGCACATGAATTAAAAGCGAACTTTATTCTGGATTGTCTCTGGTACATGGGGGCCCACTAGCTGCATTACTCGCTCAGTTCAATGATGCAACGATAGCCTGACTTGAAAGAGTGCGTGCTAAGTCTGAGTGGGTTGTATATTTTTGAGTGCTATCCAGAAATGTTAAAAATAACATTAATCATGATTATGCATATACTTCATGTTGAGTGTTTTAGAGAGAAGAATGACTGCAGCTGTTGGAGAATGAAAACAGCCAAAACAACATACAATTAACTTGAAATAAGTGAGATTCAGATCAGTTTCACAGTAAGATAACACTTATCATAAAGCTTATCTCAGCAGCTTCAACATGATGATTCCACTGTATGATCTTTCTCAAGACTCTCTGTTTTGGGGAAAATACATAGCTGACTTTTGGAAAAAGGAGCTCAACTTTTATATGAAGGCCTTTCTTTCTGCATACTGTTTATGCACTGAGGGAGGCATATTTGTACTGGAGGTTGTGCTGAGCATGGATCACTCTTCTTAGTATACATGGTGTGGTTTTGGTTTGCATACAAGCTGTTTGTTTAGATTATTTGGTCTCTGAGGCATGCAGACTAAAACACTGTCTGGATTTTTAAAAAGGAAGTAAAGGGAGAGACCTGGAGAACTGGCATAGTAATTCTGTTTGAATAAGAAAAGCAGGTATTTGCAGACAATCACAAAATATAAAATAGCCAAATGAAACTTCATGATATTACCTTACATAACATTTCCACATGTCTGAGTTCTCAATTAGATTTTTGAATTGATGCGTGTACATTCAGACTAAAGGTACCAAATAAATTTGGGGTGGGGGGGGAAGAGGCTTTCTTCCAATGTAATATGTAGGTGTTGGCAGAAGTAATCATATTAGATTGTTGGCTCATCTTCCAGCTTGCCTTTTCAGGTGTATTTGGTCATGTCTGTTCAATTAATCGTTATAAAGAACAAGTCCTGTGGTGATACATGCAGTTTTTTCTCAAAGAACGTCAACTGCTACAGTCTGTAATACCTTCTGGTGCCTCTTGATGCCTCACCCAGAGACAGAGCAGTAAATGCACTGCTGCTTTTTGTCTGCAGCTCTGTGAGAAGTGTTTGTCATTAACTGCTTGTGAGCTTTCCCCCCGTCCTATTTGAAGTTACTCAGTCTCCGGTCAGTGGAGTCAAGGCTTTCACATGGCTCTCTAGTGTGGGCCTCTTGCTGTGGAGTTGTTAGTTCAGTGTGTCGTAGTACCAGGCTACATGTGGCACATCTTCCGTCATTCTCGTGTTACTGCCTATGCACTTGTGTTGGTGCTGACTCTGCCACAAACTTGAAACTGATACCTTCTGACCTTCAGGGAATCTCACACGAACATGCCTCCTGGTTTTGATCTTGATCGCATTTTAAGCTTGTCTCCTGCTTCCCATCAAGCTTTATTTCTACTTTCCTAACTAATGTTAAACATAAGCAATGACTTATAAATCATCTTGTGCATCTGATGTGTGCAGAACACTTTGGATGATGGTGTATGTACCCTGGAGGAGAGAGCGTGATGAGTGATCTTTATTTTAAAGGGCAGCTTATTATGAGTCGTCCTTCTTTAAGAGATGCTACAATGGTGGCCAAGTGATAAATAAAAGTATGGAGCGTGCTCTGAGCCTTCTGTTCAAATTGTTTGTCTGGATGCAGACTACCATGGGACAGGTTTGGAACGGTGTGCTTTCCAGCCAGGATTCATGTTAGGGTTAGTACCAGCCATTAGGAGAAGCTGTTTAGGGGATCTGAGCCTAAGGAAAAGTTGCTGGTAGCCCCAAGAGATTTTTCCGGCTTACTCTACAAGTGCATCTTGGGGAGCAAGAGGAGTTTTTGCTGAGCCAGGACAGCCTGGCGGAGAATGGACATGCTGGCTGAGATGCAGAGCAGCACGCCCGGAGAGGAGCTCTGTGAAACGGACCTGGAGGAACCAGGTGAGCTGGGGTGGAATCAGAGGGAGCAGTGAGGTCTACCCCTGTAAATACCTTCCAAACTAGTGCAGTGGTTCAGAAACCGGGAGATTTGGGTTTGTTAATTCCTCTCCTGACTCTTCCAAAACTTTCAGATCCTGGGTAGGGATGTGGGAAAACAGAGTAGTGTGGGGTTCAGGGAGGAGACAACTGAGAGAACTTCAAGGCTGGAGGTGTCCCTAGCACTGCCAGGACGTACCTGTGATGCCAGTGCCCGTGTAATGCTGGGCCCTGGGGGGCAAAGCATCTACGAAATGGGATGGCTGGAGCAGGGAGGAGCTCACTGAACAGAAGCTCTCCTGCCTGGAGGCAGAGGGATGTCCAAATAGATCCGGGTAGCTGATGTTAAAGGACAGGCATCCTCCCGTATATGCAGGAAATGCAATGTAACCTAAAAATGCCTAATTTCCTTAGCGGCTGCTTGTTAATGGCAGCTGCCTGTTTAGTTTTGAAAAGCTTTCATTTTAGCAAGTGCTGTTGACACCAAAGATTCCTTATTGCTTGCTTAGCCATCTTCTTGCACTAGCACTTACTACTTGTTCGATTTCTGTGGCCATCCAGACCTGGTCCTTCTCTGGTGCCTGGGACTGCCTCCCCTTGTCCCTCCGTTTGTTAACTTAATGCATTTTTTTTCTATGACTTGCACAGGAAGTTTGTTTTGCTTGTTTTCGTAAGCTCTGCCACACTGGTACCCTGTTAAATATTAACAAGCTCCTTAGGTAAACCTGTTCAAGGAGCTTCCCCTCCCAGTGCAGTCTGTTCTGTATATCAGAACAGTGGATTGCTGGTTTGGGGAATACCTCAGTGGGGCTCTGACATTTAGAATTGCATTCATTACAGGGCTTAATTTTGCTAAAACTCATGATTTAAGGTAGAAGTTTACATTTTGTGATGGGAAAACTGATAGAAATTTTGCTTTGAGTGGTGCACCCCTCCATAGTAGGGATAAACTCTCCATTTGCCTTGGCTGGGATGCATTCTGAGTCTTGTCTTTCTTGAAGCAGAGCTCCTGTTGTATGTGAGTGGATGGCTATGCTTTTGTCTGGCCCAAATTTAAGTCTTAGCTCCCTCAAAATAGCTGTGCATGTACGTGGGGTTTGGGCTAGTAATACTCTTGGAGGCTGGAAGTGCTGGTGAAACACATGCCACCTTGTGCTGCCTGTCCCCAGCTTGAGGGTGCTGCTGTGCTGAAACTTCCAGGCTTAGGTGGGGCTGTAGAGCTGAGCTGCTGACCTGCTCGGGAAGGGGATGTTTCTAGAGATGTGGAGCAGAACCGTACTAAACCAAAACGTTTTGTTTGCTTTCAGAAGAGATGCACTACCCTTGGGCGAATTTGTGGCCAGCTAGTGGCTGCCTCACAAAGAGATCTTGGTACCAACCCTACGGAGCTTGATTAGGAATAGATCCCACAAGGACTTATGTCCTGTGGTTTGGTACAAAGAACATGCTGTGGGATGATATGGGATATCTATAATGCACTCTGTGATACAGAGGTGCTTCTTGCCTGCTGTGCTAACTATGCAGAAAGCAACTCGCCTCACTGAGCAAGGCTGGTGCTAAAGCACCACAGGAAGAACAGCCTTCTAATACTGCAATGGGTGGCATAGCCAAAGGTTTTGTGGCCTGCTTGGCTGCCTCAGCCCTGGACGTGGGCACACAGATCTCACACGTGAGGAGAGCTCAGGCGATCATCCGGGAGCTCACCAGATGCTGTAGCATGTGTGGAGTTTCCATGTTGAGGCATGACCGGATCACCCACTCCTCAGCAGGTTCTTCAGCCTGGAGGGGCTCACCTTTCAGGGGCTGGGGAAATATCTTCAGTGCCAATTCGAAAGAAGTAAATCTTGTTTGCAGTCAAATAGCCTGTCCAGGACTTAAAAAAGCACTCTAGCTGGAATTAGTCCATGGTCATTGATACCAGTCCAGGTGTATAGGCAGTAGGCTTTTGGCTAGTGGTTTTAGGGCTTTTGGTGCATTGCCTCTTGCAAGCAAAAGGCATTATTGCATATCTTTCCTCACCTGTGATGTGATGACTTAGGAAATGGAAAGTCTTTTTAAGTTAGTGTTTGTTACACTGATCAGCCTTGGTTCAGGGCTATAAGGCCTGTTCAAAAGAAAAGACAACATTCATCCATAAAACATGCTCATAACCTTTTTAACATGCACAGTCCTTCTCTCCATGACTGTTTTTACAAACTGTGCTCACCCTTTTTGCATCTTGAGCACAAACCTTGAAGGCTTTTCACAGTTTACCGACATTATTGGATTAATTGCTTTTGAGTCATTTGTACTAAATGACAGATTATGTATTCATTCCGGAGATCATATGCACATTAGCAGCATTTCAAAACCAGGTTCTGTCTGCAACTTCTTTCCAACCTTTGCAGCTTGGAGTCCTCTTACGGAGTTTTTCAGCGGCCCCAGCCTTCCTTGGATTCCAGATGTTCTGTACAAACATATGTAATACTTTGTCTTTAATAAAGCTACAGTGTGTACACTGTTGCCCACCCTTGCCTCATGGGCAGGACCTGCTGCATGTGCACAGATACAGACCCTACTGTGTGTTCAGGAGCTCCTGGCTTCTTGGAAGCATATTGTGCATGCCCCTAATGGTGCAGGGGTTCAGAGAAATCCATGAGTTTTCCAGTGTTTTCACCAGGAAAAAGAGCCATGAAAGCAATTTATGCAGTCATCTCCTGGCCAGCTCTAGCATGCAGGCAACCTGGGAATACAGAGTGTGGTGTGTAGGATGGAGAATGGCAGCAACCTTGCTCAGCGGTGGCTTTCCCTGTCAGGTCATAGAGAAGTGCTTGTCTCACTTTAGAAAAGCTGCAGATGCTTTCTACCCTTTCAAGAACAAGTAGAGCAAGAGGGATGCATATGTTGCTTCGCCAGGGGAAGACAGTGAACAGATTCTTCCTTCTAGCAGAGAATGGCATTTCTGAGGGAAGGGGCAATATTTCAGCAGTGAGGCCAGCCAGTGGTAAAACAAACCAGTAAGTAAAGCAGTGCTTCCTCCTTTTGATATCTTCAGGCTTAGTCTGGATCTTTCTGCACTTTAGGCAACCCATTTATTAGGCCAAATATAAGAATGAGACATGTTCCAGGGTATCTTTGGGCCTCTAAGTCTGTTCCGTCAGTGTCCATTTCATTCATTGGATTTTAAGTGGCCCTTCAGAGGATGGGTTACCTTCGAGACTATGACTAGTTATCAGGGAGGGAGGCTGTGCTCCTGGCAGAGGGAATTCTTCTGGAGGCGAGTCCCTGTTGCCCCTCTCTGACTCAGAGGGAGATCACGGGCTGCAGCTAGACCAGTCTGTCATGCTGCACTCTGCCATGGCCCATTTCCAGCCATTGCTTTAGGCTGTGCAGGTGCCAGGCTGCTCTAGGCAGCTCTTTAGGAAACGATTGCATGGGAATTGTCCGATGTAGCCCGAACATAGGTTTCTCATTGCTGGAAAGGTTTCGCTTACTGCAAATCAGGCAGCAAAGGGAGAGTTCTGCCTTATTGAAAAAAGGCAGGTTCATGGTCAAGTGGGGTAAGGGGTTGGCAAGGTGTTTTTCCTGTCTGTGTTCATCACTCAGTACTGAGAAGCAGATCCCATATCCCATACTGGTCTGGGACCTACTCTGATGCTCTGTGTGAGGCTTCGACGTTGTACATAGATTATTGAGTCTGTGGTTGACCTGTCTGGTCATAATGTTTTCCTTCTCCTGCAATGAAATATTCATTATTTACTATCAATACCTTCACAGGCTTCCTGGGCATCCTGAGACAGGTGGCCTAATTCTGCATCTTCCCTTGGAGGAAATGAAAGACTGTGTGCGTGGGGCCACGGACATACTGTAAAAAATCTCCCCTAAATGAGGTGGCTCTTCCTATCAACCAAGCCGTAATAGACCCTGAAAGAACAGTATGCAGAATCCTGTCTCTGCTGCTCCAGCTGTGCAAAGGTCAATGTTTGCAATTGCAGATCCTTTCCAGAAATGTGGAAGTCCCTCATATTCACTCTGTACTTGATGCTGTAGTTACCTTGAAGCAATAGAGCTTTCCTCTCCAAAGTAGACAAAACTCTGTAGAGGAATTCCCTGGCTGTGTTCTGCTCTGCCGTGCTGTCTCTGGAGAGAACAAGCACCAACGATATTCTTGCTTTAGCAGGTTAACCTTAGCTCTGCTTTAATCTGCTATCTTTCTGAGTCCTAGAAGTGTCGGAAAGCACAAATGCTTCTCTTCTGTAGCAGTTCTGTCTCGTCTTACAAGAGAAAGCAAGTAGACTGTTGGCGGGATGGTTGAGAGACTCCTCTTTTCTCCTCAGGCTGTTGGCCCCATCCGGCACGTGTCGGCTTGCATCACGGCAGAGCAGGGATCTCCAGTGCACTCACAGCTGGCCCAGCTGGTCAGTTTAGCGTAGTGTTTAATCTCTTTAGTTGATCTGTTACACAAAGTTACTTTAACAGGAGGCCATCTTCTTGCTTTACAAGCCATAGGAAAGAGAATCTCTTCGTATTGCAGCACAAGGGAGGAAGGTTTTGTAGCAGTCATTTTTGAGAAGGCAGGTGATGTTTCATGTTGGGTGAAGGCAGATAATGTCTTACGCTTGCAGGGGAGGGTGGTAATGTGATTTACAGCATGCTTGTTCCTCGAATCAAGGAGCTGGATCACCTCTCTTGAATTGGATGCCTTTGTCATGTTGCCATCGGACCTTGTTTATAAAAGTATCTCTGGTTTGACATAGGTTAAGGCCACTGCTCTTATGTGATCTTTTCGCTTTTGAGGCCTTCACGCTGCTTACAGCCTATATCAGAAAAACACCATAGTTTCTCTTTAACTAGATCTTTGACATAACAAGCTATCATGAAGTAACACGTTACCACGTGTCAGTTGTTCTGCAGAAACTGTATGTGTATAGAAACAAATCTTTCTTTAAATCCCAAGTCCATTATTGATCTTTTTTCCGAAGCCAGAGAACAGTAATGTTAACTCACGCTTCCAAGATTTTTAGCCAAACCATGGGATGCTAACAAAGACCTAACACTGGTTATCAAAATTTACTTCACTAAATGCATCAGTTTCAGAGGCAAAACATTCCTTATTCTGATGTTTGCAGAGCAGCTTCCTGGATCTCTATATGTGTCCTTACTACAGAGCATCAGATGATCATGACTCTTTCCAGTGCAGAAAACAACGGGGCAGGCTTTGGGATCACCCATAAAGGATTATGTGTGTGTAGAAGCACTTAAAGGAATACATAAAGTTCTCTGGATTTTTGTGCGCATTACTTTCCTCGAGTGTTCTCCTTTCAGCCCTCATGTAGAGTCTGTGAGACTGCAGACTTAGAGCTGTGAGGAAGCAGTCAAATGAGGCACAAATGCCCTTTTATGCAGCTGGCCTAAAACATGGGGGGAGGTGGGAACATGCATGTTTTATGGCTATGCTAGGATGAAAAACTGGATGAGCTCAAGTGTTTGAGGACTGTTGGTACCCTCTTTGGAAAGTTCATTCGGACAGCATAACTAATATTTGAGCATGTTCGGAGTTTGGGGAGGAGGAGAAATACTGATTTTTTTTTTCTTTTGGATAGAAAATCTGTGCTAAGATGTTTCTGCCAAAACACATAACCTGTCTGACTCCATTCCACTTTTCTGTGGATCCTGAAACGGTGATATTGTACTAGTCAGTTGAAGAAGGATCAAGTGAAGAAGATACTAGGTTTTATCATATGATCTTCTCATGAAACATTACACATGAACTTAGGCCAACTTGAGTCACAAAACCATGATGTAATCTTCAGCAATGATTCTGCTTTGATGGTTTGATCTCTTAGCTTTTAGTATTATGACCTGAACAACACTGTGAGTGTCCAAGAGCTCTGCCGTGGCAGGGAGGGCAGCTTGCCTTGGGAAGCTGATTGTACTGGTTTCTGCCATCATCAGGTGCCTGTCCCCTGCCTCTGTCAAAATTCCCTGCCCTGCTTGTAGTAGCAGCAGCTGAATTGCTGCATTCTCATGGGCTGGTGCGTTAAGGCAAACCATTTGAAGGTTTCAGAAATAAAAATATCCAAGCTCAGCAGCAGCTGCTGTTACAAAGAGCTGCTCCAGCCCTCAAAAGGATGCAGGAAAGAGGCACAACAGTTGGTGGCAGGAGCCTCTGTAGCTGTCCCCCCTTACGAAGCGGTCCCAAGTCACTTGGTTTCATTTCAAGTGTTTTCCTCTGGGTAATGTGATTATTGCAAACAGTGAGAAAAAGTCTGTGAACGTGGCTTTTGAAGGTGTTTTGCAGGAACCCTGGTGTTCCACAGGTCTCCATTTCGGTGGGTTTTCTAGTATGGCCTGAAACAGGAAAGAGCCAGAAAGAACTGCTTGATCCTGAGCTCTCCAGAAGGCTGCTGCTGCGGAGCTTGGGGCAGTGGAGCAGAGCAGGGGCTCTGTACCCTTGAAGGCTAATGTTAGTTTGCAGTTTCAGATACTGATATGCTTGTCAGGTCTATGTGAAGGGCTGGACTTGGGAGTGGGGGAAGGATGAGGGTTGGTTTCAACCCCCTGCACATCTTCATAAGGCATTTGGGGTGCTGGGCTCCAGGCCACTCTCTTCTGGCATCGCTGTCCTGGTCCCAGCTGCTCAGGGCCGGCTTGCAGTGCGTCACAGAACGCTGCGTTCCTGTGCATCCTGACCACGGGAGTTGCAGGGGGCTGAGGTGAGACAGCACACAAGGAGAAATATGGCAGTCTCTTCCCATTAACTGTCTCCATTTAATGCTTGCAACGATCCTGCAGCATACGTTCCTCCAAGGGTCTCAGCTTTTAAACTGATCGCTAGCGCGTGTGTCTGACATACAAGATTCAGCGCTGCACTCTCAGGTGCGTCTTGCTGGTTAAATCCACATCTAAAACTCTCATTCCCTTCACCAGCAGTTGGGTGTAAGCTGCCTCTCGAGGTGGAGCGAGTAGTGTAAGGACTACTGCAATCTTGCTGTGTCGCGAGAGCCCCCGCTTTGTATGCCCGTATAAATCAGACAGCGTTCTGATCCCGCCTTGCTGATTACAGCACCTTTCTGAAGTCTCTCCGTGAGGGGGAATCAGGAGTCTTACAGGCTGACAAATATCACTCATGCTGCCTTTTTCTAAACCACAGGCAGAGGAGCGACTCTCAAGCTCTGTATTTGATTGTGATTTTAAAATGTACCCGGTGAGCCTGCATACTGCACGGTAAAGTGGTAGCGGTGCCTGCCCAGAATGCAGAGCAGTCTCCCAGCAAGGGGCAGCACTGCTCCTGGAGAGCAGCTCTCGCCTGCAGAGGAAAGGGCTGCTTGCTTTTCCAAGGTGATTTAGTGTGGCTGGAAGTCCAGAGCACAATGGATGCTGTGCGAATGGCTGGGTTAATTTATGTTTGTCTCTTCTGCCATCTGAAACTGTACCACTAGTTCCAGGTGTCCACTTCATGTGAAAATGTCATATGGTTTTAGTTACAGTCCATCACGGATGGCATGCTGCTGGCCTGCGTCTTTCACTGAGCTGAAAAGCCTACGGATGGATAAATTCTTCTCTAATATAATTGTATTGACAAAAATAATACGTGGAAGGGGGAAATAAATTCTTCTGTGATGTAAAGGAGGAGCTAGATTTAAATTGGAGTATAGTTAGGAGAGCAAAGGTGCAAAATCAGGTTTGTGCTGTTAGAACAGCGTGCAGAGAGCTCCCAGAATAAAAACATCCAGTAGGGTTCGACAGTGAAATAGTTTTGTATGGATTTGTCTCTGAAGTAACTGGGTACAAAAGATGGTGAAGAAATAGAGCAGGAAAAAGTGGTGAATGCAACAAATGCCCTTTGGAATAGGCTTGGGGGACACAGTGGACAATTTCCAGGAGACTGCAATGCCGTGTCTGAAAGAGTGTTTGTGTAACTCACTTCCCATGGAAAGTGATGGGTTGGAGCGATACGAAAAAGATATGTAGCTGATTTGAATATACCCATGTCAAGATGTGCATCGTTAGGAGGGAGGAGATGAGCTCTTCACCAGGACAGCTAGGTGCCTAAAATGATACAATCCCAATGCAAACCGGCTTTTCTGTCACTCCTCCTAAATGGCCAAAAGAGTGGCAGGAAGAGGGAAACAAGGCTCTCCTCTTGCTGTTTGCCTGAGTTGAAGTATGTCAGCCCAGGATCATCTGGAAAGCACTGTTTTGGAGGGAGGTGGCCGTGGCTTGTGAAGGGTGAGGTTGCTGCTTCAGGTTGTTTCTCAGAGCTTTAGTTCTTGGAGCTACTTTCACCATCAAGGATAGCTCTTAGGATGATCTTAATTCCTGGTAACGTTCACCCTGCACTTTACTGTGGGACATAATCATTTCAGCACAGGTAACTAGAATACAAAATTAAATTAGTGGCTTCTTTCTGCTGCGGACTGAGATGAGAGCTTTCGGAGAAGTGAGAAAAGTAAAGGCTCTCTAGTTTCGTGCCTCTAAACTTACTCCTACCCTGCACACACACACCGCCCTTTATTAAATTTACAGTAGCATCTATTGGAACGAAATGCCAAAATGAGAAAGCTGGAGTTCTCATTCCTGCTTCACTGCGCTTTTTCGTAATATGAGAGACTTGGACTTCAAAAGTAAGGAGGTGTTGAAGGGAAAATAGTAAAAGCTGAGCAATCCTGTTCTTTCTGAAACGTTGACCAAGTTAAAATGCTGGCTGTTCATGTAAAATACCTTCACAGCAACGTCCTTTTGAATGACTGAACAACGTTTGCTTTGGAGAACACTGCCTCCAAAGTAGTATAAAATGTGAAACTAGCATGGAGAATCACTATGCTTTAAAAAGATACATATATATATATATTTCTTGTGCTAAGGAAGGGTGTGCCTGTCATTGAGTTGCATAATGAGAAGCTGGAACACTGTACTATTAAAATTCTTGATAAACTGCATAGTTAATCATCATCCAAATAGCCCCTGATTCTCTCCTTTTCATTCTGGAGTAGGGGGTGGTGGTTAGAGGGTTTGTCATTGGAGGGAAAGGGAATTGCATATTTAAATGTGGCTTTCTTTATGACAAGGCACTAACACGACTCCCGTCTGTATTTAAATGCTGTTCCCAGGTTACGACTATGGCTATGTCTGCGTGGAATTTTCACTCTTGGAAGAGGCCATCGGATGCATGGAAGCCAACCAGGTTGCTTTACACTTCGGTCAATGCTGCTAGAAGATTTATTTTCTTTTTGGTGGGGTGGTGGAAAGCCAATGAGTTTTTTTGAACCGTTCAAAGGAAGATGTGTTCTTGTATAATACACAACACTGCGGTTTAAATATTGTTTCCAGAAACTTGTAAAAGGCTTAGAACTGCCAGTGTGAAAGAGCTGCTGGACACTGAATGGTCTGCTTTCCTCCCTAGTGTATGTCGGCACGCTGGCTAGATCCAGAGGCTGGTAGCTGACAGACTCCTAATACAGGCTTTGGCCCTGATGAGTTTGTACTCATAGGGGAAATCCCGTTGGAAAGAACTCTGCTAGCCTCCCCCAGTTGTGCGTGCACACACACACATACACATGTGACTGTAGGTGAGGCCTCTGGTACGCAGCTCTGAGTCAAGTATGACTTGTACACCCCATCTTTCTATGCCCCTTGTGTGGGGGAGATTTTCAGTTGTGCGTCTCCCGATATATCCATCTTGTCCTTTGGCGAGCTGGAGTTGCATACAAGAGGTCAACCCTCTGTGCAGTTGCACCTGGTGAATCTGAAGGTTTCCAGCCCTTTAAATTGCAAGGTGGCTTAAATCCCCTGTGTGTAAGTACTCAAGGGGAGCCTCACTCTGACCTGTTGCTTGATGCTAGTGCTGTTGGCCACCATACAAGAGCCCGATGCGTAGAATTGGTCAGAGAAGATACGGATTACCATCTTGCACCACCTTCCTCTTTCCGTGGAACCGCAGGATGCATCATTCTCGAGAAGCCAGTTAATGATTGGTCCCTGTTCCCTGTCTCCATCCCTGCCTTCTTCCTCCTGATTTTCTTAAGTAAGAATTCATTTCAATTCTCTAAAGCATTTTTTATGTGGAATTTCCTGTCTCTTCGTCAGCAGAGGAGAGTCATGAGTCAGGTTTAGAGCTGTGCATGTCCAAAAAACTTAAGAGTTAATGAGTCTTTACAGCTGAGGGTTTGGAGGTCCCACTAAGCACTTGCATTTGCCTCTGTTTTCACTTACAGAGATACTGTAGCCTATAAAAATGTTTTACACAAATAATTTTGTTGCTGGGAAAGAGCCTGGCACATTCCCAGCAGTAGAGGAGAGGGACGCAGTGAGGGAAAGTTCTAGAATTGTCTATTATTTTTACCATCAGTGACAGCTTTTGTTTTCCCTTCAGTGCTGCCACGACTCCCAATTTATTATCTTGTCACTGAGAAATCTTTGATTATGTATGACCCTCCTTTTAATCAAATACCTTAACATATATTTTCCCCAGTTCTGCTTGCATGAAATAGTGTCTCCCTGTGCAAAAGCCATTCCCAAATACCTGGGAATTTGGGAATTCCTCCTCTTCCTGTTGTTAACACCTGCCCCTTCTCCTGTATAGAGCATCCCATGATACTTGGACAGGTGTTTTATCCAAGTCAGGTCAGATTAGGTCCATTGCTACAGCAAAGTGCCTATAAGCACCTGGCCCTAAACTGAACAGAGTGCTTAAAGAAGCCCAGTAAACCACTGTACACGCTTGCACAGGAGGAGGTTCTGGTTGGCGTTCAAGTGCCGTTTACGTTGATGCCCCCCAACAGTTAGAGCAGGCCTTCAGCTTGGATGGTTATGTAGCCTTTCTCCTTCTCGGCATTTCTTTAAACTGCTGCCAGAAGCTCTCTACAGATTCAGATGCTGCTGCTGGCTGTGCGCTCTGCCTAACTGGGACATGTTGCAAACAGCTGGGATAATAAATCTTCCAGTTTTCCGTCCTGCCCCACGTGGCTGTGCATGTGATGCGTGCAGAGCAGACCTGGAAGAGGGAGTGTTTAGAGGAGATCATCTCCAGTCTGCACATGCCAGTCTTGGCCATGTTCTAGTAGTGCTATAGGAGTTCGTAGCTAGTGAAGCAAGTAATGTGTGCTTCTTGGCCCGGGGTGATCCAAGCTACCTGAAGTCGGTCAGAAGACTTGTAACTTCAGGATTGCCTCATGTAGGTGCACTTCTATACATTGCCCTGGACTGAATTTGAAAAAATTGACTTAATTTAATAAAACAAATTGGTAAGATTTATATCTGATCGACTGCAAGGATGGAGGCTAACTTTCGGTTCTCAATAAAACACAAATTGAGATATTCAGAGAGTGATGCAGTTCAGTTCTCCTTAGACAACAGATATCCCATTTCAATCTCTGCAGAGTGGAGTTATGCAAGATTGTCTCCTTAGATTGAGAATTAATCTGGATTTGCATGAAATAGTGTCTCCCTGTGCAAAAGCCATTCCCAAATACCTGGGAATTTGGGAATTCCTCCTCTTCCTGTTGTTAACACCTGCCCCTTCTCCTGTATAGAGCATCCCATGATACTTGGACAGGTGTTTTATCCAAGTCAGGTCAGATTAGGTCCATTGCTACA
Source organism: Dromaius novaehollandiae (assembly GCF_036370855.1). Taxonomy (NCBI): domain Eukaryota; kingdom Metazoa; phylum Chordata; class Aves; order Casuariiformes; family Dromaiidae; genus Dromaius; species Dromaius novaehollandiae. The sequence goes on from NC_088109.1 coordinate 1,696,200, forward strand.
GCAAAGTGCCTATAAGCACCTGGCCCTAAACTGAACAGAGTGCAAAAAAACAAAAAAAAAAGCTGCAAAAAACCAAAACTTGTATTAGCTAAGACTTAGATTCTTTTTAATTCAGTTGTTTTCAGAAGGTTATCAACTATCCTTGTCAAGTCCTGTTCCTTATGAGAGCGTAAATAGCAAAGCAATGTCAACTCACGGTGACATCCTCACACCTCACTAGCTAGCCTGTCTCTTCCTCAATTTTCTACAGACTGGGAATGAGCACGGTTTACAGAAAGAGCGTTTTAATGCTGTACAATGCCTATTTAACTGCCCCAGCCTAAAGAACAATTGGTTACATGCCTATATTGTGTAATTCCTATATTGTAAAGTCCTTTTCTTTTATTCAGCACAGACCAACATTTGCTTAAGATCATTTCCAAATTTGCTGACTGCAGATTTACCAGGTCCAACTCTCTCCATTCAGTAAGTCTAGCATGTGTATGTGACTGCTGAGATTTGAGGGGTCTTTCTACTAAATACTCTTTGTTAAAGAAAAACAGCAATCTTCTATGATGCCCTAACTTTGTAAGGGAGTTTCCTTCCACCTGTATACACTGCCGCAGTGAAAGTAACTAAAATAACCCCCATATTAATTGCTTTCCCTGTTGATTGTTGTGGTGGCAATTTATTACAGCTCAAAGGTCCAATCTAACATATATGAAACGCGATGGATTGCCATTATTGTTAGAACAGAGGTGTTATGCTGCAGGTTTTGCTGAGCAAAGAGCCGGCTGCCAGCTGTCCTGTCTTTGGGCTGGCTCTTTGCAGGTAGGGAAGACTGGCTGTTGAGTTGTTTTGCAGAACCCAAGTGCAGCCCTTGTTTCAGCTTGATGGTTGTGATGGTCCTGTTGGTCTTTTGTCTGAAGTTGGCTGTCATGTGACTTTTATGAGAGAAGATTTCTTTTTGTGATGAGCTGCTTTTCCTTTGGGGAGGCAAAAGTATTTTGAGTGGAAAATGGGGTTTCTATCTGCTAAGCTATATGGGTTTTCCTAGATAATCTTTTCCTCTTTTATTCTTGTTTTCAAAGATTGTAGTATGTTATGTGGTTTATCTTCTTGCGTTTCATTTGCATTCATTTGGCACAGCCCCCAGTGTAGTAGCTGGCTTCTAGGGCGACAACTTTGGGAATATATCCAATGGCTTTTGTTCTCAGTATGCTGTGGGATCCATTTGAGTAGCTGAATTCTCTTTTCTCCTCCTCCTCCTCCGTCTGTAGAAGAAGCACACGTAAAAAGCTCATTCTTGGGTACAGGAAAGTCATGTGGGAAATGAAGTACCCTTCAGGTACTGTCATGTATGATAAAGACTGGTGAAGGAGGAGAAATGGAGGGATCCAGTCTCTGTTACGTGGATATTTTACTGTTTTCACTGAGGTGGAGCCGCCTGTGATGCACATGGAAGGAGAAGAATTTTTTTGAAGCCTAGGAGCTAATGATTAGTTTTGACAGACAATATAGTAGTATCTTCAATGTTTTCTCAGACCTTAAACTTAGCAACATTGGCAGCATAAATATTTCCTAGCTTTTGTTGCTATAACTAACAGCTTCCTGCTCCTTCCCTTGAAACGGTAGCGTTATAGCATGAACTTCTTAAAACGTGTGCCTCCTGAGTTAGGCAGGAGGTCTGCAGGTATGTGCTGGAGCAGTTGTTCCAAGACTTGCTCTTGTGCCTCCTGCGCGGAGACCCACACGTGTTGAAGAACTGCTCTTCTGCACTGTTGTGCAGCTGGACCTTTGGCCGGACATGGCATGGCTGTTGTAAAAATGATGGTACATGAAAGCTTTTGCTTGTGGATGTGAAATGCAGCATATGCAGCAGATGAGCCTGCTCTCTGCCCCTTCTATAGGGCTAAAGTTGTGTGCTAGAGCACTCACAGGCAGAGCAAAGCCTAAGAAACAGCCTTCTTGCAGTCATTGCCAGCACATGAAGCTCTTTCCTGGACAAGATGGTGTTTGGCATGCTGTTCCTTTGACTTAGTTTGTAGGTGATGCTTTGCCTTGAGCTTGAATGGTTTGAGATATTCCTTGGCTGCACGTGCAGGGTGCAGATGCACCACTGTGTGTAACTGGTTCTGCTTGCTGAATGCAGCGATACCCCTACGCCCTGCTTGTTACTTACTGAGAGGGATCTTTTGTAGGTGCCTGCTTTACTTGAGCATGTCCTAGCGCTGTGCAACTGGAAGGATCAGTTGTGCCTCTCTCCTGCTGTGAGCCCATCTCCTTTCATCCGTTCACTGCTGTGCTTTTCTGCATATTAGGTGAGAATAACTTCTAGGACAGAGCAGACTTAACGGGCCTTTCATTGTAGCTGCCAATGTTAAATGCTGCAAGAGGCTCTAATGAGCAGACAAAGCCTAGAACTTCCTGACCCAAAGGTATTTGCAGTAACCAGCCACAACTTTGTATGGATTTCCAGTTAAATACTGAAGAAGCTCATGGTACCCTGAGAAAGCTTCAGCTCTGGTGATCTATAGCATCTGAATATTTCTTGAAGCCTGCTCTTGTGCTAGGTGCAAGAAGCGTGTTGAGATTTGAGAGAAAATGCACGTCCAAACATTTTAAAAAAAAAATCCTTTGGGGAGGATATTTTGAGTTGTGGGGTCTGGCATTTTTGTCTAGAACCTGCAAAATGCCTGCAGTAATGGAAGATAACGCCAACCTCAAGTATATTTCTACCAGCTACATCCATCATTTACTTGACAAAGTCACTCTGTCCTATGTTAGCGTTAACCTGTGGCTGGATGTGGTGATTATGAGTGAGCATATCTACAACTGCACTGAGATCCATATGGCGGGTAGTCTAGGAGTGCTTGAGATGGCCTCGCTTTTAATATTTCCTCCTGGAAATATTGTTGTCTTCTGTTTTTCTTGTTATATATATTAGGTGTGTGGATTTTTCACAGGTTGTATCATTAGAGTGCGTCCTCTTTTTCCCCCATTAAGCCTGTCTTGCTTTTAACTATGTGGATTTCTAGAGTCACTTCTCAGAGTCTTCCACTTAGAGTGTGTGTCAGGAGAGGAAAGAGGCTTGTATACCTAGGCTGTCTTTCTCTATCAACATCCTAATGATTTAGCAAACATGCATATGAAGGAATAATTGTTTCATGGCTCAGTGACCTGTAGAAAGTTCTCCTACCTTGTAATTAGATGAGTGGATTTCCAGGCAGCACAGCTGATCTGTTTTCTCATGTCTGATTCACTATTTGACCTTGTCATGAGCTCGTCCCGATCTTACGTCGGCGAGACTGACACATTGAGTCAGTCATTTGTTCATTCCCACTTGTTGTGTCTTGCTAACCGTGGCGTTGTACAGTCATTTACAGTACATCATTTACAGTCATTGGGTCGTAAGTCACTCAGGCCAGTAAGGAAATCTGCAGAGGCACCTCATGCTGGTCGGAAGCTTGCCTGTGACCAAGCGGTCAGATCCGCCTGTGTTGACCTGTGGCAGGGTTGCATGTGTGGGTTTACATATGTATATCCTGCGGTAGTGCTGTGATAAAAGCACTGCCTGCTTCTCTGATCAGAAGGACTGACCTAATCTTTGTACATCTCAGAGGTCTGCCTTGCGCAGAGAAGGGATTCTTATGTTGTAAAATGTAACTGCCAGAAAATTCTGGTTAATTAACTGTACCGACAGTACTTCTCTTGACTTTCTTCTCTTCTATCATCTCAGCTGTTCAAGTTCTCTTGAATCCTCTGAGTCTTTCTCCCTTTGGCACAGGAGGTTTTATGAGATCTTCTGCCAAGCACTTCAGACCCTTCCTTCAGCCAATGATAGCTGCTCATCAGTGTGTTTTCTCTGCCCTTACCCAGATAAAACTACAGCTGGCTTCTTGGCAGCTCTGTTCTGCCTTGTCTCAGGAACAAACCATGCTAATGAACTTATTTTAAAATAAGTGTGCTTTTAACTGGAAGAGTTGTGAAGCTGCGTCTTCTAGCTTTACTCTTATGATCCCAGCTTGCCATCTCCCTTGACTCCTCTTCTTCCAAAATCCTGTCCTTTTCCCCTCCAGCTTCACCTTAGCAGTGTGGTGAGGATTGCTGCTGCTAAACTGCTGCTCCGTAATGGGATTCTCCCAGAGGACAGCTTCTGGGAGAACTCTTTGGATCATGGAGCAGATGCTTAAGCAGGACTTCGTTAGTATCTCTGATTTCTGGCAGAGACACATGACATAGCAGTGGATATCTCTGGACTCAAGCGTTGCTAACCATTGCAGAATTGTCTGTTCCAGGTGCTGAAGTTCACTTGGGCTGCTGTATAGAAAGGTTATTCCAGGTAAAACATCTTTCCATGCCCTTCAAATGAGACTGCTCTCTCTCTCTGGTCCTTGGACAGTTATCTTCTGATTGCTTGCTTTTTTCTTGCTAGTTGACATTAACAAATATGTGCGATGGTGTCACTCTGAAATATCCCTCCTTTCGTCATAGATCTCAAAAATCTGGTTTATCAAGTATTTCTCTGTTGATTTAGGTGTTCTATTTGAATAATGTGATTACCTGAAGTTTGTTTAAATAGCTTCATCCGTAAGTGATTGCCAAGATAAGTGTCCAGTCTTCCCCGGCTGGCTGATTTATGATGTGATATGCAAGTACTTGCAGTGCTTCATTTGCTTCCATTGGGTGCTGCCTGGTGCTGTGCAGCCTTTGAAGGTGGGCTGGGGTGGATAGTCCTCACACTGGTGGCTCAAACTGAGGAACCACTGTTGTGCAGCTGGGCCTTTTGCTGGACCTGGCATGGTGGTTGTAAAAATGATGGTACATGAAAGCTTTGCTTGTGAATGTGAAATGCAGTATACAGTGAATGTGAAATGCAGTATACACAGCAGTTAAGCCTGCTCTCTACCCCTTCTACGGGGCTGAAATTATATCCTAGAGCACTCACTGGCAAAGCAAAGCCTAAGAAACAGCCTTATTTCAGTCATTGCCAGCACATGAAGCTCTTTCCTGGACAAGATGGTGTTTGGCATGCTGTTCCTTTGACTTAGTTTGTAGGTGATATTTTGCCTTGAGCTCAAAGGGTATATTCCTTGGCTGCATGTGCAGGATGCAGATGCTGCTCACTCTGTATAACTGTCAGGTCCTCTCCTGCTAATCTGTTATTGGAATATCCTTGTGTCAGGGTGGAAAAGTTAGTCACAAATGTTTTAACGTGAATCTGCACTTATACGTATCAAAGGGCAGTGTTTTACCCAAGAGTGTGGGCTATCCCTACTCCCAGGTTATTTGGGTTTTGTCATGTTTACATTTGTGTTTGATTGACTTTATAGGAAGATCCGTAGAAAATCCGAATGTTATGTATTGTTATGTAAGCATTTGGAAGGTGCTTATCACCTTCCTATCAAAATGCTTCAGAGGAATATGGTAAATCAGCAGTGGTGCTAATAGTCACTTGGAACAGACTGATAGATTGTGTATGTAGTCAGACGGTTATTTCAGAAGAAGAAGTAAAATCCCTTGATCAAGCTCCTATTTGAGTTAGTAGAACTCATGCTGCTAATTTGTTTTGATGCTTTTGAAGTCATCCTTTAAGTAAGCTGACAATTAACAGAGCTACAATGCACTATCAGAAATTCCCTTTGTACTCTCGAAAGTGGATGGTGGTGATATGGCGGAAATTACTTAAAGGAAACATGTAGGCAGTGAGAGGGAAATGTCTGTCTGGGTTCAGCTTACATGCATAATCACATAGCACAGGACAGCTTTCATTTCCGGAGCAAGATCATTTTCTATCACAGTTTTATTGTACTGGTTTGCACAAGACCTGTCATTGCAAAAGGGATGGCGGACCTTCTCAGCCAACTCCCAGCAATGTCGGGGTAGTGCCAGATGTATTGTAAGGGCTTTTGAACCCAATTATAGCACTGAGAGGCAAGTCTTGTCCATGTGGGTTATTTTGCAGATTTGTGAGCACACCAAAATGTTGCTGCATTTTTCATTTGATGGGGGTTTTATGTTAGCTTCAGCATCAGAACTGTTCATTCATGCTTTTATGCTATCGTGGTGGTAGTGGTGGTGGTGTTTTCGTTCCTTGATGCATGAGATGTTGATGTTGGATTGCTTGGAGCAGGAAAAGAAGAGGTTGAGTGTAGAGGCTGAAGAGAAATGTCAGACTATGCGTGCTCCCTGGGATCAAGGAAGGCAGGAGCACTGTTTCCTCCTCTGAGAAGAGCGATGGTCAGACTGTTTTTCTACAGAACTATGGGTATGATAGACAGCGTGAGCTGGAATTCTCTTAAGAACGTGGGGTTTGGTCTGTTTTTTCTCAGTCAAGTTTGTGATGGACTCTTATAAGTCAAGGAAATTGGGGTTCTTTGAATTGGGGTGCATTCAAAAAGAGTACCTTGAATTTTACCACTTCTGCTCAGAGTTTGAGAATCTTTCAAGTAAAAGGCTAAATACGGAAGTTCCATGGTTTGAAGATGCAAGACCAAAGCTCTGGGAAACAGCGCGCAGTCAGCAACTTTGATTTGAGAATTTCTGTTTCCACATAGTTTGACTGTAACTGTCTTGGGGATAAGGTCCTTGACTAGTAATGAAATATGATTTAAGTGGAGAAACGGGCTGAAATGCCTGAATGGGCTATGGTGTCTGTTATCCATCAGTCACAGGACACAAGGAAACAGGTCTTAGCACAGAAAGGCACACAGCGTTGTCCACCTCATTCCCCCGCAAGCCACGGGATGTCTTCAAGGCTCTTATTACAGCTTTAATACGTACAAAAAGTCACAAAACCCCGCTGTGCACTACAGGAAGAGCTCAGAGGCAGTCAAGAGCAATGCTAATATTCTGTCTGCGCCGGATGAGAGAACATGTCAGGTGAAAGGACGCAGAGGGTGCTGTGAGAGGACTGTCCTCTGCACATCAGAGGAAAGGCACACACTTCCAGTCCTCCTTTCTCATCTGAGAGAGGGAGAATTTCTTCTTGCGTCATATCTGGTGGCCTCTTTAACCCAGTGTGTGTGAATAGGACAGCAACTGGATATCTGAGAGGTCCTCAGTACCACTGTGTGACTAGTTTGCCCTATCTTTGGCTATGATTGCTCCCAGAGGAAGACAAGCGGGGAAGATACTGACACTGTGAAGTGTGGGCTTGACCTGTTGCAATGAAATGTCTGATGGAAAGTAGCATTTTGCCTCAGGGACTGCTTTGCTGCACTGTTGCACTGCATGTGTGTATTGACAACTACCAGATATTACATCCAAATGTCCTTCTGCACCTCCACCACTTCACATCACCTGTAAGTTCAGTTAGTCATGTTTTGTGCAGGACGAGCAAGCAGCTTCCAAAAGCAGATTCCCCAAAGGACAGTGATCTAAAATCAGATGTGTCATGTAATGAATTACACTTTTAATGAAGCTCAAGGTTGTAAAGCTGTAAACATGAGATGTAAGTATTTAGATCTCTGAAAGCATCTTCTTTAGAACAAGAGCAAAGTATTTCTCTCCTGTTTTCATAAACAATGGGAAATCTTGTGACGTACAGTAGATGTCTTAGCAGAAAATTATCAATATTCAGATGGGCTTCACATACCTAATTTGAGCCAGGATGGCAGTAAAAACCCAAGGAAACTTTTGCTGTACTTTTCCATCAAGGATTTCAGGAGCAGAGTTAGTAGAGGAAGTGATTTTAAGTCCTCAGAACCTAATATCTATTTTCTTACATGGAAAACCAGGTTGTGGGGTCTCACTAAGACTGTGTTAAGCTGTACATTAATTATATGATGAGTAAAGCATTTTAGTGTTTATGGTCCTAGATGAAGACCTGCTTGGTTCTTCCTAACTTGTGATATCACTAGAGAGCAGGACTGAGGGTTTATTTTCCCCCAGCAATGCATTCTTCTGTGCTTGGACCATGCGAGATCAATATTCAGCCTGTACCACTGCCTACTTCTCTGTCCGTTGTACTAAATTAGCTTTCTGGTTTTCTTGCTTCCAGTGTGTACAGGGGCAGTCATTAAATGTAAGAAATGAATTCCAAAATGTTTAATATTCAGCACTTCATGGTAGGCATCCCTAGGTGACAGAGTCCCAGAAGAGGCTCAAGTGGTAATAACAATGCCACCAGCTTCCATGCTGTTTATGTGACAGTTTAAGAGGATGTCTGTGCACGCTGTTTCCCCCTACCCGGTCAACGAGGTTCAGCCAAGATGGGACACTTCTGACACAACAGGGAGGTATGTTCCTTTCCTTCCTTGGTGTCAAGGTTACTGCAGGAACCGCTTCCATGCACACTGATCTTCTTGCCTTCAGGCACAGCATGGAGCTGAGCTGTGTTGACAAGCCTGTATGTGGTGTGCACCAATGTACACTGCACCCAAGCCTAGCTGAAAGGAGAAACTCCCTTCCTTCCAAAGAGCTCAAGTAACTCTGTTCTCACACTGTGCCAGATGTCTTGTGCGAGTAGTGGCCAACGATGTTAAAGCAGCAGGAGTTTCCTACATCAGCTCCTGAGAAGAGAGTCCTGAAGAGCTCTCTCTGTTCAGGTGTAGAAATCTGTTCAACTGCCAACCTGAAGATGTGCCAGTTACCCTACGGTTCTGTCCAAACGTGACTGTAAGGATCCGTGCTTTGCTTTTGGATCGGCCACCTCACGGTTACGGTGATGTGGTAGGAATTATCATTCAGAAAGCAGAGGTAGCATTGTATTGCTGCTGCCTTTCCCCAAGCAGCTGACTTGGGTGTTTCTCTTACTCTTTTGGAATCAGCACCAGGCACCCTCTTTTGCCATTAACTGGGAGTTTGGGGAGGTAAAGAAATGACATCTCCAAGGGCAGAACTTCTCATCTACAAGAGCTGCTGCACCCCAGTTTTGGGTCTCTTTCCTGCTCCAGGAAGGATGTCCTGCAGGGAGCTTGCCTGAACACTGACTGCAGAGAAAACGCTGCCAGTGATGGCTCTGAGTGCATAATTAAATGCACGCAGAAGGGCGTTTTGAGGCATGTCTGGGGGAGAGGAGCCTGCGAACTGTTCTGTTGCCAGTTTATACTCTACATGCTCTTAACAAACATTTGCTGCTCTGCAGAACATCCTGCACTCTGCTCACCACGCAGGTCAAGCTGTCTTGGAACTGATGTGTAATCTCCTGGTTAAATGTCTCGGTAAAAAGGCGTGTTGTTATTTCGGTGTGGGATCTTTAAATGCATAATCAAATATGCTGAATGATCTAGGAATAAATTTGTTCCATGAAGACTTTTCCAACATGATTTTCCCATGGGATTGATCTTTAATGTGCTACAAGTTTTGATACTGTTTCACATATATAAGTAAGGAGTTGGGCCTTTCCTTGTTGTTCTTTCAGCTTCGTATGGCCCTTGCTAACTGTGAAGTCCCCCTGGGGGAAGCACACAGGAAGGGCCTGGAGTGGATTAGTGCGTGTGATTGCATTGTGCTAACGTGTTTAATCTTTATATTGTTTAACAGCACTATGGGATGAGACGACCTTTGAACAAGAAGGTGGCTATTTAGTATTGAGAAATATGTCCAGGCACCAGAGCAGCAGTTTGGAAACTCTAAGTATGTTCTTCAAATAGAGGATAAAACCTGATTCACGTTCTTTTAGGCACTAGCACAGGTTTTTGACTTGTGTGACATTCTTAGCTCACCCTGTAACAAGTCCTTAACCACCCCTACTTCTCTCAGCTGTGGAACGGGAGCCCAGCCAGTAACACCAACGCGTAAAACTTGCCCCCTTAGAGCCTTTAAATCCTGATGTCCCCATAGTAGGTGAAGGTAGGTGAATGTGGTAGGTGAAGGGTCTGCTGTGCTTCACTGGATCAAAGAAAACTTTCAGAGTTGCCGAGGCATTCATATCACATACTGCCCGAAGCTGGCCCTGTAGCATGTAAAGTCCTAGGCACTTGCGCATTGTTTGCTTTCTCAAGCTGCAACACAGAGCTTTTGTCCTTCTTGAAGCTGTAACTGGGAGCTTGCCTGTACTGACTGTTTTGGTGGTGTTCTCTGAGCAGGTCTGTGTGTGCTGACAAGCAGAGCACATGCTATGTTTAAAACATAAGCACTCTGGGTTTCCTAACTTGGAAGTGAATTGGAGTTCAAAAGCAGAGCAATAAAGTGTAGAGAGCTGGCATAGTCTGGGAGGGAGCTTGTGTGTGTATTTGCAAAAAGGGTGTCAGTTGGGGGGAGATGAGATGTAGAAAGATACTGGCTCAGAGTATGACCGGTGTCCAGGGAATTTATCAAAGGATAAATTGAAGGAAGAAATTAGGAGGTATATTGACAGGGTAGATGCAGTGTCTGTGGAAATAGGAACGTACTTAAAGGATGGTGGAGGAGACTGGTGACTTGTGCTAAAGGACAAATGACCTAGATAACCAGGAAGAAAGGGAGGCCTGAGGAAGGCCATCCGGGAGCAAGCAGAAGTGGAAGGTTGTGTGTCATAGAGATGGTCTCAGTGTAAGTGGGTAATGAGTTTTGTGTGAAAGGGGTTTCAAAAGAGGCACCAAGTGCTGTCTGGGATAAGATAATCCTTATATAGCATCTTGATTTGTTATATTTGTCTTGTACATCTTTAGCACTCTTAAGTTCTCCTAGTGCCTCAGCTCTGTGTTAGTACCAATTTTGTTTAATGTACCCATCAGTGATGTGCCTGAAGCTGTGCCCTGTTAACTCAGCATTGCTGATGACCTCTTTGGGCTCTTAGTCTCAGGCCTTCTCTGGCCTTAAAGACCCTTTGAGCTCTGAGCAGCCCCCATACTGGTTCATGCTGGGTCACTTTTGAAACTAATGCTTTGCTGCTGAATGCTTCAAAGTAATGCCATGCGCTCTTCAGCTCCGTAGCATCTCTGACACTCAGGAGGCAAACATCCTCCTTTCTAGGTGACCACTAGCACAGTGTCAATGCAAGATTTGTTTCAGTGTTGGTCTTGATAGACCTTGAGACATGTAATAATACATAGCAAGGCTGCTTGGATCCACTTGGTGATGTAACCATTCACCAGAGATCCACCACTTCTCAGACCATCCTCTTCCTCAGCATATCTTGAATCATCAGTCTTGGCTGTGAGCTACTCTGCAGTAGAGTTTTGGATACCAGTAGGTCAGGCCAGTAAAAAGAGGTCGTTGAGCTGCAAATGGTCAGGGAGCAGGAGAGGGACGCTGAGAGCCTTTGAGGAAAGTACCTCTACATCCCTGCCCTTTTTTTCCTGTCCTTCTGTAGGAATTTGCTTATAGTTAGTGTTCCTTTAGGAAACACCAGATCAATTGTAATATCACCGGGCTGGATTGCTCTCATTTCTTCAGCTCTCCCTGTCATGCTCTGTTTTCTAAATGTTTAGTTACAGATGGATTGTGGTTTGTGAGTTCACAGCTTTTCTCAGCTGCTTTTTGTCAGAGGTGAGCAGATGCACTGCCTGTTGCTCTGTAGAACTGGGTCTCTTGTACAGCAGCTGCCAAGAAGCCTGGAGATAAAAACTCCAGCATATGGAAAAATCAGGGTGAAAAGCCAGTTTCTGTGGCTGAGATGATCTTTTTTTGAAAGACATCCAGCTGGTCTCTTACCCTCCCTGGTGTCTTGCTGCTGGCCCCTTACCCCATCCCCAGAAGCTACTGCCTCATGGATTCCACTAGCAGCTGGAGATGTGCAAGGTAGAGGGACCTTTGGTGTTTGACCCTGTCTGATTGTTTTCGTGTAAAGTTGAATACCTTAAGGGAGAGAGCGCTGTGCTCGTCTTGCCAGTTTCCCTGCGTCCTTTGTACTGAGACAGTAACCATGCCGATAAAACAGGATGAGATTATGTTATTTAGATTGTACTGTGGTTGTGGTTGTTAAATTTGTTTTTGTAATCCATAACCAAAGAGGAGAAAAACCTGAAAGCAGCCTGATGTGCAGTTGTAAATAGATAGCCCAACTTCAGCTGTCAGCATGATCCAGCCAGTTGTCTCCCTGTGCTGTATGGTCCACTGGGTTTGGAGGCCAGGACTGGAAAGTATCCTGAGGATGGTGGGAGCTTGCTCTTCCAGGAAGTGCTGCTGTGACCATAGGCTCCCTCCACACTCCCAGCCTGCTTTCTGTCTCCTCTGCCTCTGGGGATACTATCTAGGCGACAGATACCCAGGCGACAGAAAAAAAGTCATTAATCAATTTTAATCATTTTTAAAATGATCGTTTTATAATGGTTATTGGCTAGCCATCCTAATTATAGTAAATACACATCAGAAGGCTGAATTAACATCATATAAGCAAGGTTAATTCTGATATTTTAATTTGACTGCTTTGCTGTGCTGCCTCTAAGTGTTCTTTGGATGTAATCTTTGTATGCAATTTTCTATCTGTTTGCAAATGATATCATAAGTTCATTTTTAACACTGGAAATGTGTCAGTCCTCTACCTTGGTTATTACTTAGCAAGATGGATACTAGAGCCTTTCAATTCGTGGCAGAGATATTTTCCATTTAATTGAAGTGTGTGAACAATATAATGGAATAATCAGCTGAAGTGGTGTTCAGTTTTGCATGTGAGCCAGCCACTCGAGGTCTGAACACAGCCTGCCTGTGCCGCAGGCATCTCCTTTGAGGAACGCAGAAATACTGCCTCCTGCATCCTCGCGATCACTGCTCGCTGGTTATAGCCAGGGAGAAAACTTTGGCTTATTCATCCTCATGGATCTGGAGGCTCCACAGCTGAGGCTTGGGTTCAGTTCTTAAGAATGACCCGCACGGCTTCTGGCATGTGATCCATGAAGCTGGGAATGACAGTTGTCTCTGCATTGAGTTAGGTACCTGTGGCCCTTCTTGGGACGAGGGACTGTAATGGGCGATTACCATCCCAGTGGGTGAACTGGAGCACATCCACCTTTGGTAGGTGTTGAAGCATGACCCATGGGGGAGAATACTTGGAGAGGTGTCAGCTCATTGTTAACAAGCTGTGAAGTGAGATTTTACATAAGTTTTAAATGTTTGGCCAAATTTGGTTAAAGCAAAAGACAGGTTTGATTTGAGGGACTGTGCCGTAGTCCAAAAGCTGTCAACATTTCAAGTTCTTCAAGCTACGCTTGGAAGCTCCATAATTTCTTCAGAGAAAGAGTTTGGGAAAACTTTGACATTGATGACTTGTATTTTTCTGTAATCTCAGTCTTTGAGAGTGTGGAGACACTTTGCTGGTGAGTTCTCCCCCTCCTTAGACCCCAGCTATCATTGTTATAAGGTTGACAACAAGCATGAGAAAACATCAGCACGGCAAAAATGCTTATCGGGAGATACGCAGTTGAAGGGGGTAATTCCTAAGACTGCTAGCCATGCCTGACCTGCAGTAAAGTCTGCCTCACGGCCCTGTCGGTAGCTGCACTGCTGCTGCAGGAAGCATGGTCTCTTCCAGTGTGGGAAGAGGGCATCTAAAGCCTTTCAAGTTGAAGTGATCTTTGCTCGTGTATCTGCAGCACTTAGTAACACACACCATTTCCCCTGCTCATTGGAGTTAGCTGTGCTCTATTCGGAGCAGGAGGCGAGTTTCTTTCATTGCTAAAATCAAACGATTGCAAAGAAGTTAGGTGAGAGATGGTTTAGAACCAAGTCTCCTGAGTGGGCATTACATCTGCTAGGAGTATGGTCTGTTTTTGTCTTACAGTTAGGGTTCCCTTACCGTTTAGATAATACAGATCTTCATTTAATGCTTTTCGTTTAACTGCCTTTAGTGACAAAGAACTTGGAAGCTGCTGTAGTAAAACTGGTGTCCCGTTTCTGAAGCCTCATGCCCAGATGATAAGCTGTCTCCAAAGAGCTTTTGGAAAAATTTTGTTGTCTGCAACTATCACGGCTAAGAGATGTTCCCTTTTTCTTTCCCTCTCTTAAAGTAACTTCATTTTCAACCGGTTCTTGTGCTTTGGGGGATCTCACTTATCAATGTGTCCCTGCTCAATGGAGAGCACAGAGATGTTCCTACTGCATGTGCTTTCTCCAGATGGGCTTTGCAGTTTTATGGCATAGCTCTTGAGAACCGTCCTACGATGGGATCGCTCAGTTGATTGGAGACTACTGTCAGTAATATTTACATACTGGGTTATTGACAATTTTTATTCCAGGTGATGCAGATTTTTTAGGAAATTTAGTTGAAATGACTTTATTTTCTGTTGTATCGCTTAGACTGGAATCCAGTATTGTATCTTCAACAGACCTCTAAGCGATAAAACATGTATAATTGTATTTGAAGGACATCTAACAATAGCATAAAACATTGATCCCAGCAGTAAAGTGTTGATGCTCTGTTTTGATTAATCTGGAAATTCGGAGTCAAAAGCTGCTGGTACCCTTGGAAAGCTTGGCGCTTCCATCACTAAGGAGCTCTGTGTTCTAGTATGGCAGAGCTGTACTGCCTTTTAGATCCTTCCTTAGTGAGTCAACTGCATGCTTACTGTTAATTTTGAGAGAGAAGCTCCTTACTGGGAATACCAGAGAGATGTTTCTTTAGCAAAGTGATTTAAAAAGAAAAGGCTGAGTTGCTTAGAAGTACAGGATATTGAAAATCCCTAGGAAGAAGATTTAACAAGCACAGCACAGGTGCGTTGCTTAGAGGTCTGTGATAAATATGTGATTAGAGAAGAGATTATTACTGTCTGGGTAATATCATGATGTGGCATATCCTTGGCTTATTTTTTTTTCCTAGCGCTCTCCCTGAAACATTCCGATAATCTTTGTAGCTTCACAAAGATCTGCCCAGTTGGAACCAGTGAACTGAAAGTTAATGAGTTTTATCCAAAACATTTTGTGGGGAAAAGGAACAAGATATAACTGAAAAAGAATAAGTAGTGACAAGGTTTAGAGGAAATAAAGGTTTTGAAAATATCTGGGATAGAATCTCTTAACAAAATGGGGGAATGAGGAATTTAAAGTCACTGAGATACTGAATCATGGCAATGTGTGTCCTAAATGAAAGACACATTTTGGTGTGTTAAATGATGATTGCAACCTTGAAAATGACTTTATTAAAAGGAAATCAGAGCTTGAAAAAATGAACAGGCAATCAGCAGGGTGTTAAGGAAATTAGTCATTATGCAAGTGACACCTTTTGCAGTCTCTAAGAACTGAATTTACAGCAGAGACCAGCACTATGTATACTTTAAAAACAAAAAAACAAAAAAAAAAACCTTCCATAAAGAGAAAAATAAGAGCTTTCTGGCAAGTTGTATCCTCCACAGCTGGCGGAAGAATGAATTTGGATGATGCACTTGCCCTAACAGCGGAAGGGTCCTCAGATCTCTTGTCCTTGTTCCCGAAGCTCGTCAGATGGGCTCTGGCCCCTGGCACTGTATGCTGAGGGAGCCTGGCCAGCTGGCTGCTGTTTCCGAGGACTTTCCTAGGCTCACAGACAGTGGGTGCAGCTCTGCTTGCAAGGATGTGCCTCCTGCCTTCTCTCCCTGCCCGTGCTCGGTCAATCTCCTGAGGCTGGCGCTGACATTTCTAGACATCTCCCTCCTGGCACTGCCTGTCTTGGAGAGGGAGCACATCCATCTCGAAGGGGCTGACTGATTCCCAGTGGGAGAGCCTTGATTTCCACTTCCCTGACTTTCTCGCTTAACATTTGCTCTCATGCCTTAAAGCCCCAGGTACAAACCTTCGCCTAGACATGTAAAAAAAGCAACACTCTATGCTGTGACTAGCCCCTGAGGAGGTTCCCTGTGTCTGAGGTCGCAGCGCTGTGCTCTAGGCAGCTCTTGGCCAGGTCTAGGAACAGCTCGGCTTTGTGTAAGGCAAAGGCAAATCCAGGCTGGAAAGCAGGGTTTGAAAAGCTGGATGGCAGAAAGGAAACCTTTAACATATAGGCCTAGGGGGAACAGGATGGCCTTGGTCCATAAAAAGCAGGCACCAGAGGAGGGGAGATGGTGAAACCCCTATGGAGTGGGCAGTGCCAGGTGGGCACCTGTGTTTCTATGGTCTCCAATGTTCTCTGCCACGTTTTTCACAGGGGCTAAAGGATTATCGTTGTGCCATTACTGAGTGATTCCTTCCCATAAACTCTTCCCTCCTACCCTCCTTATTTCATAGCATCTGCATCACATTCAGCACAACAGTGAATGCATGGGTATATCATGAGTTCTGAATATTAACTCTGGGAACTTGTTTTCTTACGTTCATGGTTTGCTCTGTGGGCCCTCGAGAGACTAGGCTCCTGGGTCAGGGTACCCAGGAAGCTATTTGCAACTCCCTGACACCCGTCTGCACCATCAAGAAAGGGACTATAGAAGAGTGACTACTCTCTTGGAGCTTGGGAGACGTGGGTCTGAGTCACGTTATTGCCTCGTGATGCTTGTGGTATTGGCAAAGGCAGACAGTGTGGTTTGACAACGCCTCCAGGGACGTGAGACATCTCATGACCTACATTTTGTTGTTATGGCAGTCTCTGGAGATTGTTGCTGCCATACTGTGGACACTATTTTCCTTATTTTTGTATGTTTGCTCTGTTGTTATTACACTGGTCTTTTTTCCTGATGTAAGTGTGTACTAGAGCAGCAGGTGTAATGTACAGAGAAGCCTGAGATGATCCCCAGCCTTGAAACATCCTACGTGGCTGAAAATAATCAGCTCCTGGGAATCAGCAGGGAGCCCCTCATGGAGCTGCATCCAAGCCAGCTGCCATGAGATGGGTATGGTTGACTGTGAGCAAAGACTTGTCTGTGGAGAGATGCGTTGGCTGTGCACGGGTGTCTGGGCACCTCCCTCTTCCATGTGCCAACTGGAGAGGAGTATAGAAGTGCTCCTGTCTGTGCACTGGCACGTACTGGAACTGGATCATAGATTTGTTAGAGGGCTTCTCTCTTTAGGTGTCATGGCCCTTTTTCAAAACTAAAACATAAGCCTCCATAATTTCCTCTCCGATATCCCATAGCACCTGGGCCATCGAGAAGAAAGCATGCCTCTCTCCCTGTGTGCTGGCAAACGTTGGGTGCGCCGAGTGCCTTCTCTGGTTTGGAGCAGGCCGGCCCGTTCAGCGTCGAACAGGCTACGTCTCAGGTGTTTGAGAGCTGAGCTCTGTCAGGAGCCACGTCTGCTCCCTGCGTTTGCAGCTCGGCCTGTGTCCCGTGTGCCTGGGCACAGGCCACGTCCACGTCTGATGAGCACCACCAGGAACTTCACTGCGCACCGCTTTTGCAGACTGCTCCAAGCAAGGGCTGGGCAACCTCTGAGCTGTTTTCTTCTTTAAAATCCCTGTGATCAGCTGCATTTCAGCAAAGCTTGGGGATTGCTGGCCTCCCACAGTGCAGTGCCCGGCACTGAAAGCAGTGTGCCTCGGGAGGCAGCGCAGCTCCTCCGCCCTGCACTCAGCCCAGCTGCTGCTGCGCAGGGGCTCGAGGCCAGCCCCACCAAGGCCTGGCTGTGGAGCCAGTGGCTTTGCCATGTGTTGGCATATTTCCTTGAAGGAAAGTCAGGGTCTCATGAGTGATATGAAGACCAACCCAGGTATCATATTTCTCTCACTTTGGTATTTTCCCTTGTATTCCTCCTTGAGTAGCTGCCTTGAGACCAGCCTGATGGTGGCTAGTGTGAAGGAAGCTGTCCAGCTGCCCCTTCCCAGCATGTGGACAAAAGCACGTTAAAGCAGTGTCCATCTTGTACTCTGGTTACTCCATCTCTGCTCTTCCTGGGAAGTGGCAAAGCCTCTTTTGCCTAGTTCCTCTGGAGCAAATACAGAGCTTTGTAGCTCAGTGCTAGAGCAGGCGCAGGCAGTTTTCCTTCCATTTCCATCACAAAGCTCCAGCTAACTGAGCCCAGTGACTTTCTCCCCTTCTCTGTTTCACTTGCGAAACAAGGCCTTTAGAAACCAGAGTTTTAACCCCTTTCTTTGCCTTTGAGTCATCTCCATGTGCTGGGCACATTTGTCATTTACCCCGTTGTCTCAACAGGGAACCCTTTCGATTGGTGGCAAAGAAGTGACCCTTGAGTACACTCCGTGCCCAGAGTTTTGGCGCTGCAAACGTGTAAGTACGCGATCAGAGAAAGCTGTGTTCTGCTTCCCCTGCTGGTTTTTTGGCAGTGGTAGCCAAGAAGAGCATTAGATATTTCCTCAGTGGCTGAAGAGCCTTAAGGGTGAAACCTGTCCTGAAGCTCTTGCATCTTCCAAGCTTCTGTGTTTCCCCTAGCTTTTTTTTGTTACTACCTATGAGTGCATGTTTCTTTGGTACAGGTAGCAAGTGCCTGTGCACAGAGCAATTTTATTCCTATGCAGCAGCTCCCTTGTAGCATGTGAGACTGCGGATGTGTATATGGATCCATTCCCCTTAAAAGCCAAAATGAGGTATTGATTCTGCCAACCGAAAGGGAGCTAGTTTTTGCCTTGGTTTGCATGTGTAACCATGAGTGTTTCTGCTGCCCAGGTAACTAGGACTTTTACCTCTATAACAGTGCAAACCTCCCTTCTGTCTCCACACAGGAACTTGTGATCTAGATATGAGTGTAATAAGTGCAGTGCCCAGGCAGTAATTAATACAGGCTGGGACTTGCCCCTTTCTGCGGAAGCTCAATTGCTCAAGTGCCAGTTTTGTTCCCACATGTCTTCCAGAACAGATGCTTTCACCTACAGTAGCCTGGGGAAGAGTGCTAGGCAAAGAGCCAGGGTTGTTGCCCCCATTCCCACTGACTGCAAACCAAGAGGTTGTAGCAGGGTGGGAAGGGATTAGTTCTGGTTATACTCCTGCCTTGTCCACTGGATCGTCCTGGTGTACAAAGACCCTCATCAAGGCTAATTGGACACACTCCAGTTGCCAGCAAAGCCACTGCTGGGACTGCTTCTGTCCTTGTCTGTGCTTGCAATGCTCCAGGAATCAGGTAGAGACAGAAGTATCACTCTGGTTTTGCAGCAGCTCTCAGTGCAATGAGAAGTATCTGGAGTATATATCCCTACAGTTTTTGTGCACAAGCATTGCCTGAAAGAGCCCTCCTATGCCCCAGAGCATTTGCAGGGCCTTAGCTAGAAGAAAAACTAGTATGAAAGAGAATCAATGCATTTATGAAGAGCTTGAACAGGAAGTTAGGGATGCCATATTCAGAGAGAGCAGTGATGATGGGGCACTTGACTCTTTCCATAGTGGCTCTGGGATAACTGTCCCAGCCTGTTCAGCTTTACCTCTCCATTGGCAGATGCCTGTTTGTTGACTGTCCCTGTGCAGAGAATTACATCAGCGTGTAGAAGTGCCTTTCAGCTCCGATAAGGACTTTGTCACTACTTCAGGAGTCAGCTGAGACAGGAGAAAACAAAGGTAGCAGGATTCTCTGAAGCAATAGGGTAGCTGGCAGTATGGTGTCTAGCATGGAGCTTTTTGGCCGAGCATCACTTGGGAGGGGGAAAGGTCCTGTCTGAGTTGCTAGTGAAGTACCTCAGTAGTGTGAACAAATCTGTGCTCAGAAGTTGTGTGAAAATCCTTCTGTTCCTGAGCCAGTCCCAGCTGTGAGCCGTGCAGGCTTTTCCCTTGCACTCCGGCCTAGGCTTTGCTTCCTTCCTGCTGCCATTGCCCGTCCCCTTTCTCAGACTCTCTCTGTAACTTTTCCATGGCTATCACTTGCTTTCCAAAAGCACTGCAGGGTTTGGCCCTCTGGAGTATGTTGCTCCCATTGCCTTCAGAACGTGACTGCCTCATGCTGTCCATCTTCCATTGCAGTGTAAGGTGTGTACTGTGGGCTACAGATCTTCCTGCTCCTATTGCAAGCTCCCAAGAGATGGTGAGTATATCTGGTCCCCCTTGCACTTCGTTTGTTAAAAGTTTCATCTGCCCTAACAAGTAAGTTTCTGTCTTCTGGTTTCTCTGTGCTTGTGGTGGATTACTTGAGCCGCTGTATAGGGGTATTATTAATTTTGCTTCACCTAGACCCTTTTCCCTGTCTACTGTAAAGATGTTGCATGTGGATGTGCTGCTACCAGGCTCTCATGTGAGGCTTAGTGGAGAGATGTCTTACCGCACAAGGCCTTTCCTTCCTGTCGTTTTGGCATCGTTCCTCACCCACGGTGTTACAGGTTGTGTGTCCTCCAGCCCTGTGAGCTGGTGCTGCTGGCCATAGGCGAGATGTCTTCCCCACAACCCCCCTTCCTTGGCAGCTGCAGCTGCATGTTTTTAGGCATGATTTGAGGCTCCCCAGATTAGAGGTGAATCCAGGACTTGACCTGCTAAACTCGCTTTGCTGACTGGAAGGCTGTCGCTCCCAACGGTGCGGAGCCTTCTGCGGGAGCTTCTCCCCACCCCCCCAGCACCTCTGCTCTTTTGGGTTGGAGGGAGCTAGGGCCAAAGCACACTCCCTGCAGGAGCTACTTTCTTTTGGATGAGCGGGTATACCAGGCGCTGCATATACTTTGACTCTGCTGCTGTTTTTCAAGCTGATTTCTGATGGTTTGCATTTCTTACCCACATATCCTAGGCAGAAGGTCATTAAAATATCTGCTGGTGCAGAGCTCCATTTACTCAAGCACTGTCCCTGTGGATATTGTGCTTGCCTTTCACTGTGGCTCCTCCAGCAGCATTATGGAGGCAGAGTTCATATAACTGCCTTTGTTGGTTAACACAATTGCAGATTGTAATCAAAACTGCCGAGGAGCAAATTAAACGGAGCCTTTAAGATGCTCTGAAGACTGGTTGTGGTACATGATGCTTCTCACTGTCCTGTTGGGTTTTGGGGGGTTTGTTTGTTTGTTTTTGATTGTGAGAATGCTTGTAATAAGGTAACCCCTGTATGACTGTCCCCTAATTGCTAGGTGAAATAAGTGAAGTCTCTAGGTATATGCAGTCATTACTGCAGCTTTGCAGGAGTTTTTGCCTACTGTGTGACTGACGGTCTTGAAATGGATTTAATATGCCTCTCTTACAGGGAGCAGAGCAGGCCCAGAGTCCAGAGGTGCTTCTGAGGGAGAGGACACACCAACTGAGCAAGAATTCAGTAAGAGAATTGGTCTCTCCAACTCTGGGGTTGTGCTTATGTTCTTTAGCGTGGAAGTTGTTTAAGGGCCGTGTTTTTGAAGGTATGGATGAAAACATGTAATTTGCATGAGTAGTTCCCACGCTGCACATGCAGACTAGCTTCATATGCAAATAGTACATGAGGTGCTACTCATGGAGTGTAGCCAAAAGTCTGCAGGCTGCAAGCTGGAGACAAATTAGTAGAGGACTATCTGACATGAGCTGTGCTGACAACCAAGCAGGTCAGTGTGCAGCTGTCTCAACGTCTGTGCGCTAAATGGTTGCACGTTCTCCTGTGGCTCATTTCCCACTGCCCAAACAGAACAAGAGCTGGGAGATGCTCTGTGGGGGCATTTAAAGGGGGCAGCTTCACTGTACCGAGTCTTGAGCTCTCATTTCTTCCTCTTAGTGGGAAGAGATTTCAAGATCTCAACAACAGGTAAAGGCTGATGACATCTGATTTTGCAACCCCATAGCTTAGGCTTCCCTTTCTAACAGCTTTAGAAACTCAGGCAAGGATCTCTTTGGAAGTGAGGCCATGTATTTGAGAGACCCTCAAGCACAGAACCTTGATGGGCTTTGATTTTCTCTGTATTGCATAGCTAGCCTGTAGTGAGAGGGGGTTTCCATATAGTGCCTGCCTCATCCGTGCTGAGTAGGTACCTAATAAAATCAGTGACTAAATTATGCTGCATTTCACTTAGTAATCACAGCTCCTAGTTTTTTTTTAACATAGAGATGGGGAGACAATTAGTAGTCTATGATACTGCTCAGCTATGGGTGTTCAAGAATAGATCAGCCATAGTAACAATATCACTGCAGGGTGGGTTGTCGTGGACCTGGATGGGCCAGATCCAAATCCATTATTGATTCATGTTTGGCCAGGCAAAAGCCAATACCAAAAGGAGGCAGAAAAGCCTCTTGGCTCTGACAGGAGAGGTCAGGTGAAGGACCCCAGTGTGAAACAAGGCTATGGAAGGATGAGCTGTGTATCTAGCTTTCCCTTTCTGCGCTTTGTGTCTACAAAGTGTTAACGCATGGGGTATGCAAAGGGCACAATAGGTTAAATAGTCTTTCCTAAAGCCAGCTGATCCAATGGCCAGAAGACAGTGGAAGAAGACATTTGCTGAAACACTGAATATGGAGCCAGTCCATATCTCTTCTCTAATAGCAGAGACAAAGCTTGAAAAACCTGAGCAAGAGTTATCAGGACAACCAGGATCTCCAAAGCAGCCTCTCCAGCCCTCAGCTCCTGCTCCACAGCAGGAGTGCCAGCCTCAAGAACAGGAGCCAAGGAAGAGAGATGAAGGGAGAGAGCGGCGGCCCTCGCAGGAGAAGAGAAGGGACATGGACCGGCACCAGGAACTGCCTTCCCAGAGAGAAGCAGAGGAAACCACACCACAGGACAGTGGAGGAAGCAGAAGTGAGTGGCGGAGGGGCCAAATTTAGACTCCCAATGATTGTGTTGCTTGAGGCCATCAGCAGAAGGGGTAACATTTCAGTAAAACCTCTGGATGCTGTTTCCATATGGTAAAAACCCATGGCATTGGGTCATGATAGGCTCTCCAGTTCCAAAGCTGTTGGCAAGTTGCCTTTAGGAAAATTAAATGAGGGCAAGCTTTCTCTAGGATGGTACAGTTAATTTAGCACAGCAGCAAGAATCTCTTTGGGCAGAGGTTGCCCTGGCCCGAACTCAAAGGAGGAGAGGCCTCCTTTCTGCTCTGTTTTCTGGGAAGGGAAGGTGAGCAATTGGAGAGGGTAGTCTGAGCATCTTGCAAACAGGAGAGAAAAAAGCGGTGGCTTTCAGACTGCAAAGGAGCCAGCAGCTCAGGGCCTGCTCCCCAGCCTATTCTCCCTCTTTCAGTCCAGATCAGTGCAGACACCCTGCTGTATCGCTCCCCTTTCCCCTTTCCTGGAACCATCCTGGACCAGAGCAGAGCTGTGTGTGTGGTCAGTGAGTCCTACTCAGGTGGGGTCACTTTATCCCAGAGGGAGCAGGGAGAAGGAGTGGGTCCCCACATGATCTTGCTGTACTGCAGGCCTCCATCAGGGTGTGAAGTGACCCAGAGAGAGCCCTTGGCCCTCTAGTGAAGTCTGAGCAGCTGCAGAGCAGAGAAGAGACAGAAACCTTTGCTTCCCATCACTCAGCCCTTGAACCACCATTGCCCTCTTTGTCGAGAGGTTTTCATAGATGGCAGTGCTGTGATACAGGCTCCATTGATATTGCCCTGCTCTGTGGCATCTCCTAGCTCCTGGGGCTTGTTGCCGCTGTAGGATGCTGAATTGCAGGGAGGAGAGTTGTGCTTTGCTGCCTTTGGGGTCTGTGGGTGACGGAGCCTTAGCCCTTGCACAGGGATTCCTTCTGCGTAATTCAGCAGTGACTGTGTTTATGCCTGGTGCCAGAACTGGGAAGGCAGAACCGCGCTGAAAGGAGACTGGCACGTTGGGCTCTGCACTCAGAGAGTGAGGATTATGCAGCATTTAACTGCAAAAAGTCATGCCATTGCAGCGGGTGGTTTTAGTTTTACCTCTGCTGTCACAATAAACCTGGATCTGAATTAATCTTTTTTAATACTTTTTGTCTCCCCGCCACCTTTCTCTTTCTGCTCCTCAGCAATTATGCTGAAGCGTATTACTCGATTCACTCCCCCAGAAGTGATCGTGGGGCTCCTGGCCCCATATGTGCGTCTTTCCACGTCCAGCGTGCGCATCATGAAGAACAAGGCTGGCCGGATGGGGCAGACCTATGGCTTCATTGAACTGGAGTCACATGCTGTAAGTAGCTTCCTGCCTTCGCACACTCCCTCTTGGCATCTGTAGCCAGTAGCAGTAGAGGAACCTTAGGCATGTAGGAAATAGCTGTATTTGTGTGGTAGCTGTCCTGAAGCTGTGGCCTCTCCTGCTTACCTGGCTAGATGTAGGGAGTATCTGTGTGCTCTCTAGCTTCAGGAGCCAAAGATTAAGTCTGTCATCACAGCTGCGATGCTGAATGAGTTTCTTGCCTTGGTACGTCTTGTTGTAGACCCTCCCAAACTTAAGCATCTCTCGCATAGATTTTTTGTTTGCGGGGGCCTCAAATTTAATGGTCTCTATTTGCAAAAGGTGTAAATCTTAATTAACAGGCAGTGCAACATTGGAAGGTTCACGTTTTCTCCTTAGTCAGGGTGATACCCAGACTCCATAGCTGTGTTTAACATTGGTCCAGAGGGTATTCACCAAAACCCTTTGGGGCAACAGCAGCCACCATACTGCATGGTCAAGGCCCTAGGAGAACGTGGTTCTTAGCTGGCTGCTGAAAATGGTCACAGGACAAGCAGAGAACCTACCGATGAATATATCCTTTTTGTGACATCCTAAATACCTTTCACTGATGCTTAGACAAGCACATTGTATTTCATATCCTGGCGTGGTCATCCAGGTGCTGCTCTTAGGCATAAAGCCTTCCCTTCAGACAGATGGGATTTGGGAAGTGGGCTTATGTTTCCTTCTCATGAATGCAAAATTCTTTTTTCCTTTCACAGGAGGCACTGAGGTTGCTAAAGATATTGCAGAATCTGGATCCCCCGATCTGCATTGATGGGCGCACAGTGGAAGTGAATCTTGCTACGGGGAGAAGAAGGTATGAACAGATGAGGCAGTAGAGTTGTCCCTTGTTGTAAGACTAGAATTGCATTGTCAGCCTGAATGCCTAAAGGTTGGCATGTGGATTAGCATAGAAGTTTCTACAACAAAACTTTCTACAACCTAAAAATAGGTTGGAGAGGCGAATTTGAAGGAATCGGAGCAGAAGCTTCAGTGATAGAGCAGTATGGGATGAACCATTTTATCAGGTGGCCAGCTCTTGTTGTCCAGCTATCAAATCCCATTCTGAGGAGGTTAATAGGTTTGGCTTTTTAAAAAGCAGTTGGAGAGAATTGCCTTTGCTGATTCAGCAGACAGTGTTGGCATAATTTTTGTGGCAACAGACATCTAGACAGCCTCCCTGTGTCTTGGGATGGGCACAATCCAACATGTGGCCAGAGAAGATGCTCTTCCTGTCTTTGTGGTCCTGCTGATCATTTGGGGTACACTGAGGTTAATGTGAAGTCAGACAGGCATTAATCTGCAGCCTTTATCTCCACAGGAATGACTACGGGGAGCACGGCGACAATTCCTACTACGGCCCGGTAGGTCCGCACAGCTTCGCAGCAGCTAGCAGAGAGGGGAGGGAGCACCAGGGGGAATAGGCCTGACTTTGTCAGAGTGACGTACTCTTCCGTACTGCTAGTATTACTGGGCTGCAGGGCTCTTCCCATACAGAATGGGCTGGAGATTTCGATCTGGATTGCCCTGAGCACCGGATGTAAAGCTTCAGTGAAGCTGGTCTTGTGCCTTGCAACACTGCTTGTCGTTCTGTTAGATGAAAAGCCATGTCTGCCTGATTTCTATTTAGAGTAGTAAAATGATTGTTTTCCTGAACTCTGAGCCTGTGGGAGGGAGGAGAAACAATACGATGTTTGTCAAAGAGTCTCTGATCTGTTTGTGTTGTTCACTTATTCCAGGGCAGAAGGGGCATGAGGGACAGGAGAGGCGGCGAATCACAGAGACGCACCAGAGCACAGTGTAAGCTAAGCTCTGCCTCACTCCTACCGTGGAGTCTTTTCTTCCTTAAAAGGGCACTGACATGTAGAAATCATCCAGAAAATATTTTTAAAGGCTAAAAGTAGGTTTGCTTGCTACACCCACTCTGAGTTCCTTTGCCAATTTTGTTTAGTCATATTTTCCTATTCAATAATGTGTTTCTCTCTCCTCTTACTGTGCAAATGCAGATAAAGGAAAATTGCTACTTGCTTTCCTTGTTGTGTCAAACTGATGGGACAAAATCAGCCCAGCAATTACCAGATGAGATGGAAGAAAATATACTCT
Organism: Dromaius novaehollandiae; assembly: GCF_036370855.1. Taxonomy (NCBI): domain Eukaryota; kingdom Metazoa; phylum Chordata; class Aves; order Casuariiformes; family Dromaiidae; genus Dromaius; species Dromaius novaehollandiae. The sequence goes on from NC_088109.1 coordinate 1,722,038, forward strand.
ATGCAGCAGTGCCAGTAGCTGAAAAACTCTTCTGATTATTTTACTAGTGTATATGCAGTACTGCTGAGCTCTGTCTAATAAGAGTTTGGAAATGAGAAACATTCCTCATATTATGGGGTGCCTACCCTGGGCCTAGCCCTGGATTTTGGCTATTCCTGTAGAAGCAGTTGGCTCTCCTTCCTTGTCAGGGGTTTTTGTGCACATGCGGGGCAGAGGGGGAACAGGGTAGAGTCATTGCTTAAGAAAGGAGATTTTGTTTGTAAGAGCGCAGATCTTTCTTGTTCACAAGGGTAGGTGGAAGCAGAGCTGAAACTCATCACCCCGTTCTTTGGGAAATTCCTGCATTTCGGGATATCTTTGTCCAGTCAAGTGGTGATCTCAGTACAAACACTGTTAGTGTCTTCTGATGGGGAAGTTTTTCCAGAGTTCTAAAACAGAGGGATTGTGAAAACCCATCTCCCTTCTTACTAACTAAAGAATGAAAGACGTAAGGAGAGTGATGTGAGGACACTCATGCCTCCCTCGCCAGGAGAGAAGATTTCTTCTTTCCCACTCTCAATCCTTTCACCAGCGCAATATTTGCAGATGCTTTTTTCTTTGTAAAAGGCAAGTTCTCTCTTCTGATGTTAACTCTTCTCTCTCCATTCAGCTCCATCAGATGTGTCCACGTACATTTATGACCCTGAAACTGGGAATTACTATGATCCCATAGCTGGGACATACTATGACCCCAGGACTCAGGTAAGCGCACAGGAAGGAAGCTTTACACATAGCACATTTCCACAAACTGCCCTTCTTTGAACAGCTTTTGCAGCTAGAGCCTGAGGAGAGCTGGGATGGGACAGCATAGAGGTGGCTTTTCCTCTGGCTATGTAAAAGGGATCCCTGTTCTGAAATACCAACTCGATGGGAGGCAAGGCTAGGAACCCATTAGCTGTGTGTTGAACCACTTATCTTGGCTGTCTCCTTGGCCCATAAAATCCTACCTTTGGAGGGCTTTTAGACTCCTCTTTGTTGAACAGACTTATAGGCAGCGCATCCTCGCTAGATTTTACTGGAGATATGAGACTTAACACTGTGTCTACTAAAAGATGGACAGCAGAACTCTGTTTTCATCTGGGGTTTCTTTGCTCCCCCAGCCCAGACAGTGATAGTTACAAGGATACCAAAAAAGGCTCCCTGGGACTGTCATTTTGTTTCCATGAGACCATCCATGCTGCTGCTGAGGGCAGAGCACTGCTCTGATGACCTGGCTAGAGTAGACAGTCTTCTGCCTTGGCAAAGTCTTAAAGCCTTGGCCCCCGGCTGTCTGAGGCTCTGCTGTACAGTCCCTTCTTACTGTGCTGGTGTCCCCAGCCTAATAAGGACTCAGCCATGTACTGAGAAGGCTGGCAGGGTTTTGTTAAGTCTGTTCCAAATGCCTCTTTCAGAGAGAAGTCACGATAGACCGAGAAGCCTGCTCATCACCTACAGAGAGCAGAAGAAGGCGGCATGGGAGCCAAGAAAGGACGAATGAAAGAAAGGAGCCACACAGCAGGGACAACAGGGACAGGAAGGAGAAAGGGAAAAATACTTCTGCTAAGGTAAATCCCTCCTGCAGTCACCATGATCAGAGATTTGAGGCCAGGAGGCTGAGGTAAGAAGTGAGGTTAGAAAAAAAGAGTCAAAGTAGTTTACAGAGGATTCAAAAAGGGAGGAACAGTGAGAAAAAGTAACGAAATACACGTAGTCCCCAGCAGGCCGGGAACATGGTTTGCTCTCTGGCCAGAGCAAAATTTTTCTCTCTTGTGACATGAAGTCAGGGCTTCTTTTCCCTTTCCTCTTGGTAAAGGATTCAGAAACACCCCTGTAACTGAAGACACACTCACACTGCTGAAAACACCCAACTGTTGTAACAGAGCCAGCGAAAAATAGCAGAGATGTTTGAACGTACCAGGTTAGATAATAACAGAGATTCAGCCCTGCCCTAACCACAGTTCCTGCTCCCACCAAACTTCACAGACAGACTGGAAGGCAAGGCAGGCAGTGCGGCTGGACTGCAAAGGTGAACTGAGAGATATAATGCAGAAATTCCCCCCCTTCCCATTTCTCCTGCCTGCCTGGTTTCCATAGATGCTCAGAAGTGGCTTCCCAGTTGCTGCATGCACTCTCTGACCCCTGTGCTGCTGATGGCCTAATGCCTTTTATTTTTTCCCCCCTCAGAATGAGCCTGGAGAGGAGAGGTTCTTTGCAGAAGATGTCTTCAAAAAGCCATTACCTCCCTCTGTGAAAAAAGACGAGAGTGCAAGCCTGGTAAGATGGCACATAGCGCTTGTTTTGCCCTGGTCAAGCATGAATAGCTGAACTACAGCATTACCAGCCTAGTACTCTGCAGAGCAAGTAGATGTGAAACTTTACCACAGCCTATTTGTGCTGCTCAATGCACAAGTGAGTATCACAGGCTTGTCCTGTTGCAGTGCTGGGTGATTATAGTCTCTGGTGTTCTCTATCCAGAAAAAGGAACACCTCGAAAACACCACAGAGCTGTGTTGACAGTGGCCATATGTCGTGCCACAGACTCAGCAGAGTTATTGTTGTTATCCTTTCTCCTCGCTGCCTTTAGTACTTGTCCTGTGGCTCATCCCTCAACGGGAAGCAGGACTGTAACTCTTCCAGGAGCGGTGGGTTTCTCTGCTCCCTTGCTTGACAGGCTACGGGGATAGCCTGGCACGCAGTCTGTGCCTGGGTGCTCTCCGTGTCCTTTGTGCAAGTGGAAGTGTATAAGTGTGACCTGCCCCAGCAACCCCACTGGTCTGTGGCACAGTTGGGGCTGCTGTCCCAGTCCAGCAGAAGGTGGGAGTGGAGCAGGCTGGGACTGCACTGAGCACTGCTTCAGCTGTCTCTGAAAGCAAGGGCGTAACCCCAAGGGAGAGACTCTCGGCCACCCCCAGAATGGAAACATCTCCCACCAAAACCACCACCTCCTTTCTGCTTGGAAGCCTGTTAAATAGGTGCATAGCTGCTGTGCGCAGACTTCCCCTAGGACCAGCTTGTGGCAGTCCTAACACCCCATTTTGACTGTTTCAGAATGAGTCTGGAGAGGAGAAGTTCTCTGCAGAAGATGTCTTTAAAAAGCCATTACCTCCCTCCGTGAAAAAGGACGAGAGTGCAGCCCCGGTAAGACACTCCTTGGAACTGACTTTTTCTCTTGATCAAGCCTGGGTAGATGACTAGGGGGGCTCTCCAAAGCCTGGCTTGGGTGCCAGACATGCCAGGTTCTCCTGCCAAAGAAGGGAGCATTGGAGAGAGAACAGCAAAGGCAGTTTGCTTTATAATGCTGGGCTCATTTGTGGGGTTCTAGCACAGGGAAAATTTGATAGTGGCAGTTAAGCAAGGTCTCCTCACTTGAGCAGTTGTCATGCAGAATACTCTTCCATCCTGCCTCTGGACTGAGGAAGGCCAAACCTCACTGATCCTTACTGCTGGAAGAAGTGACTTACAGCCACTCCATGCCAAATAGCTGCTGCTTTGGTCAGCATCTTGTGCACCTAGGTGTGTGGCAGACTGGGAAGGCCTGGCACCAAAGCATGGCCTGTGTTGGGAACAGAAGAGCTTCTACCTGTGGCGTTTAAATGCCAGTCATCCAGTTTCTTTCCATCCCTGCCCATGCTGCTGAGATGCTGCTCTCTAGCTTTTGGGCTGGAACAGAGACAGAAGAGGTGGGGAGATGGGTTGGGGAAGTGGAGCCCAACGTGGCAGAGTAGGCTTGATGCTGTGAATTGTCACACTTTTCTGCCTCTCTCCCTCAGCCCAAGGCGGTGAACCCTCTGATAGGACTTCTGGGAGAGTATGGAGGAGACAGTGACAATGAAGAGGAGGAGGAAGAGGAGGAGCAGTCACAGGCGCAGTGGATGCCGCCTCCCCACCCACCAGCACAGCGCGAGGAGCAGCCAAGGAAGGCCAAGGCCAGCGACGACAAGCTGACCGACTGGAACAAGCTGGCCTGCTTGCTGTGCAGGAGGCAGTTTCCCAACAAGGAAGTGCTCATCAAGCACCAGCAGCTCTCCAACCTACACAAGGTACAGGGAGCTGGGGGCTCGGAGGCTGTGTGTGTGCAGCTTTGTGCTCTGTGGGGAAAAATGCAACAGTTGGGTGGGAAAAGCTTTGCCGAGTTTGACATGAGCAAGCAATGTTCTTATCAAAGCTGTGTTCAAAGCCTCCCATCACAGGCTAATAACCAGCTCTGTCACTAACTAAATTGGAGCAGACTTCTGACCAGCAGGCACAAATAACACCACCCTGGTAGACACCGTGAAGAGGAGTGTGTGTTAACAGCTTCATAGTCTGTAGGCTTGCAGGCAGCTCTGTGACACAGTGGAGCGTATCATTTCACGGAGGAGAGCACCAGCCCCACCTCAGCATGCTGGAGTTGTGGGAAGGGTGCCTGAGCTGAAGAGCAGGGATCCAGCCCGTCTTGCATGGGGCTACAAGCAGGTTCCCTAGGCATCGCATGAGCTGCTTGCTTCTGCCATGCGAGTGCCAGTGGTACTCTGTGGAAATACGCCCGTAACATCAGGCTGTGACTCTTCAAGCCGTAGTGAGATGGCTCAAGCTTGGGGAGAGTGGGTTGTTTGCAGGCTCAAGTGTGATAGTAGTAAGATAATAGTGAGAGATAGTAGTAAGAACTTATTTAGCAAATGTCTCCCTGTGTCCTGCGCTACCTTCAAGCTCTCCCTGCCAGGAGGACCAAACTGCGTGCTGGTTAAAATAGGCTAGGTAGCCTGCTCTGCTGTGGGAGAAGAAAGGCTCCTGGCCCCTGTGGAGGAGCAGGCATTTTGGGCTGCATGGGAAGCCTTTGCATCTAGCATAGCGCAGGTGCAAGAGCATGCTGTTTTTATCTGTGCTCCTTATGGGCACAGCAAATGACCCTAACAGCTCGTATCCTCTGTTGACACTGGCTTCTGCTTTCCTCTTCCAGCAAAACCTGGAGATACATATGAAGATCAAACGGTCTGAGCAGGAACTGGCGTATTTGGAGAAAAGAGAGCGTGAGGTGGGTCTGTGGTGCTGGGCAGACTTCTGCTTGTGGTGCTGTGCTAGGGGAGCATTGGTCCCAGACAGACCCACTCCATATACAATTGTTTTGAGAAGTATCAAGCTGCAGCCTGGGCATCAAATGCCTCCCAAAGAGCTTTACGCTGAGCTGTGGGCCACACACTGCATTTGGACGTGTAGATAGTGCCGTGACTTCTAAGAGGAGGTTCCCTTCTCCCAGAAGAGGGTCTGAGTGTGGTTCTGTTGCCCAGCAGGGCAGTGTTGGGCTTTGTGCTAAGTGGGTCCCAGATTTCCATCCAAAACGGATGCAGTGTGTGGGTCACTGTTGCCCAGCAAGGCAGTGTTGGGCTTTGTGCTAAGTGGGTCCCAGATTTCCATCCAAAACGGATGCAGTGTGTGGGCCACTGCTGCCCAGACAGGAATGGGGAGAGCTGTAGCGGCCCCTTGTTCAGAAGCTGGCAGAGCTGCTCCCAGTGCTGTAGCTGGAAGGCTGCAACCACAGGTCCAGGTCAGCCCAACAGATGCCATCAGGACAGAAGAAATGGACTGTGGGTTCCACAAACATGCAGGGTTTGTGGGTCTCCAGGACACATTTCTGAGGATTAGTGGCTGAGATGAGACCTTGCTGCAGAGCAGTCTCCTGTGGGGTGTTGAATCCTTCATAGCTCCTACACTCACTTTGTTCTTTCTGATATGAAGGGAAGATACAAAGACAAGGGAAACGACCGGAGAGAGAAATACCAGCAGATGGACTCACCAGAGAGGAAACGATTCAGATACGATCGGGACTCGGAGAGGTAATGGCTGCTGTTGGTTAGATCTTTTGGGGGCTGCTGATGGCAGGATGGCATGTGAGCAGCTGGTATGCCAAGGCCAGGAATTGGCTGGTGGGGAAGATCTGCAAGGATAGCAGCCTGGCAGGCTGCGACTCCTGCACATAGAGGTCCCCGAAGTGTGAGCCTGCTGTGCAGTAGGACTACTCTGAGAAGCCAGGAGAGGGCTAGAGGTGCAGAGAGCATAAGGGAGAGCAGAAACAAGCTGTCAGGTGCTGGATGGGTGGGATGGGAGCTGTGAGGGTGCCTGGCCAGGCACAGGAAGCAGAGTGCGGTCTGTTTGCAGCCACCTCATTCTTAAGGCATTTGCTGTCCTCCTGCCTAGGCGTGGAGCCATCAGGAGAAAGAGCAAAGCTGTATTTTGTCTGTTCCACTGACTCAGAAAACATCAGGAGCCATTTCCATCTCATTCAGAGTAGGAGGAGGAGGAAATCGCGTGCTCTGCAGAGCTCTTGAAAGGCCCACCTGCTGTGAGCTCATGTGTTCCAGTGGGCTGAGGGACTGCGAGGCCTCTTGAAGACAAGACTGGTTATGTGCCTGTTTGCTTCTAATACACCTCGGGAAGGAGACCTTTCCTTCACGTCTTGCAGTTTAGAAATCTGTGTCTTGTCTGCCCTCTCTTTCTCTGGAAGAGCTGTGGATAACTTGAAGCAGTTTGCATGCAGTGTCATCAGAAAGTGCTGGAGTGCACTTTGCTGAGTGCAGGAAGCTATTTTTATGCTGAGCAGTTTTTAGAACTATGAGTTCTGGTAAATAGTCTTGGATGAATAATGACCAGGAGGGAGAAAGTGTGTCCTAGTCAACACTGTGTCAGTTGAGCTCAGTGACCACAGCTCTCGCAGCACTTGAAGAAACAAAAGATCTGACAGAACAGCAGGGATTACACTTCACTTTCTTGCTGTTGCTAAAATTCAGATTAAGAAATACAAAGCATTTGCGCAAAATGCTCCTGGTCTTCTCATACCATAAATATTTTAGCGCCTGAGCTCATTTCCTGTGCCCTGCTTTATTCTCCCCTGAGGTTGGACAAGGAGATACGACGTCAGAGGTGTCTGAGCCCTGCCCGCAGAATGCACTGTGTTGAATTTCTTGGGCCACATGCTTCTTGAAAGCAACTTGGGCAGTGCCATTAGTAGTGCTAAAAATCCCTGGCATGTGTGTGAAGCACCACAAAGCTGCATAACTGATTCTGTCTCTCTTGCAGTGACTACGACCCAAGGATTGACAGTAACAACAAAGGAAACCGAATGTTGCAGTCCCCAGGGTGGAAGAAAGGCCTGGGTCACAACCAGCAGGGCACAACCTCACCAGCGGAGGTAAATCTTCCCTTTCCTTCAAAACAGATCACTGTCTTTCAACTGGTAATGTCTCCTGAGACAGCTGGAGGGAGTTCTCAACTGGAACAAGAGTCAATCTGCAAGAATCAGCACCCACTCGATGGAGTATTATGCGTGCACTGGTTAAATCTGCAGGCTGGGGGGGGCTGCAGGCATATGTCAGTAAGAAAGGGTTAGCATGTGAATGGATCTGGAGGGCAGAAAATAGAGTAACAGTGAGCAGGGAGGGCGTGAGCATCTGATTAATACCTGTACAAAGTCACCAGCAGTGGGCAGGAGAAGGGCTGATGTTTGGACTAGCTCGATGCTCTGCAGCCATGTCCGGCTGGGATGAAAAGGTGAACCTCTTCCCGGGAGGCGCGAGCGTAGCCGAAGCCTGCAGGGCATGTGCTGTTATTTGTCTGCTCTGCCTAGGACTTGTGAGACCTCAGCTGCGGTTCTGGGCACTGGACTTGAAGGGTAGCAGGGTATGGAGGTCCAACTGGAGAAGGGTACCAGGGTATGCCGTCGGATGAGGAGCAGAGTCTTGTCACCGAAGAGCCTCAGGGACAGGCAGGGCTGAGCAGATCCTGCCTTCTGGGACGGAGTGGCCTCCTGTGCACCTGCCAGCTCTGCCCTCTGTGATGCTCACAGGAACCTTAATTTGCTGGAGAGGAAGTTTACCTAGGATAGTTGCACTTGACACATGTTTTTGAGCAGTCTTAAGATTGCAACCTGCAGTTTGAAATAACTTGAAATATTTTGTCCATGTTGGTGATTCCACAGACAGGCTGTTCACACCCACTGCTGCTCGTGCCTGCCCCCGGGCACACTGCGGCAGCAGTTGTGATGGTTATGGGGGGCTGATCAAGGGCAAAAGAAGGGGTTGTTTTCTTGTGGGATGTTTCCAACTGCATTTGCCTTGCTCTGCAGCCCGCACGGGCAGTGCTGAGGCCGCAGTTTGACCTCAGGCTGCAGGCTGGCCTGAACGCCACCTCCGTAGTGGCAGGGAAAGCAGTGATGCTCTGGCTGGTCAGGCAGGTAAGACGGGGTCTTTTCCAATGGATTAATTCCTGATCTCATTCACTGCGTAACCATGCAGATGGTTGCCACAGCACTGCGGAGGGGCAGCGAGGGGTGCAAGCGACTGATGGCTGCTTAGGCCGGCGTTCTGCAGAAATCCATTCAGTGAGCAGCCCAAGATGCCCGGGCCTGGCAGCAGCAAGCGGCCTGGAGGGAGCTGCTCTACCCCCTTGCCCTGGTGCCCAGGGCCACGTGGGCAGCACCAGCCCCCGGCAGCTGTGGTCGCTTGCCATGGTGGGTTTAGTTGCCTGGCTACTTCGCTGTGTGGTGTTGGCTCCTCTCCGAAGGGCGCTGCAACATGCCAGCGCTGCTCACGTTGCAACATTGAGTTTACAATCAAGTATATCATTGAAGGCAAATATTTGGGGCTTTGTGGCATGTTTGTTTGAGCCCACACGCAAAAAAACGCAAGATTCCCTCTTCATTTCAGATAGCAAGAACTGGCCCCAGCTGTTGTTTGGTCCTCGCTGAGAGTTTTCTGCAGCCATAAAATGGGCTTTGTGGAGCAGACAGCTCCAGCGACGTGCTCTGGGAGGTCTGACCTACAATCAGGCTCCCTGCCCTGGATAGGGTAGCTGATCACAAGACACAGCCCTGGTGCAATTCCTGTAAAGACCTCCCAGAAGAGCCCTAGACATGTGCTTTCTTCCCGCTTCCCAAGTCCTGCTGGGCAAAGCCATGTGTCCAGTTCAGCCCTAGATAACTTTGATCTCTCAGCCTAATTGCTCACATCTCTGGTATCCAGATACATCATACTTAAAAGGAAATAAAACTTTCAGCCTTGGGCCTGCTCTCCTGGGCTCACTCTGGGCAGGTATAGCTGAATAATTTAGACATTGGCTGCAACAGCCAGTCGTTAAAAACCAGTTGAAATTCAGAATGAGCTACCAGAGCCCATGGGGACTCCATCAGAGGAGAGAACAGCTGAGCTTGTGCAAATGCAGGCTAACTGCAAACCAGCTGCCCAGGAGCCCAGCTCTCTTGCTGACACTTTCCTTTGCTCTCTTCCGTCCTCACGCGCACACGGCTGCCTCTCCTCTGCTGCTTTTGCGTATTTTGGCTGCTCGCTCCTACGCCATCGTGCGCTAGTATTGCTCTCCCCAGCCAGTCCCCATGGTTCAGTTCTCTACTGGCATTTGCTGCTTGTGTTTTTGTTGCTTGCAGAGCTCTGGCAGTTCCTTCCAAGCAGCTTTTGGGGGAACGCAGTGTACTACCCTTGCCCCCTCTTCAGATCCGCAGGGGAGCAGTCAGCTAAATCTGTCCTGGAGCAGCCGAGGGGAAGCCTTTTCTTTGTGGGCAGCAGGCAAAGAGGAGGAATCACTAATACCGGCTGTGTCTGCTTTCAGGCAGAAAATCGGAAGAAGGGACCTGGCTTTGGAGCCCAAGGGAAGCCCGGCAAGAGGCAGTCCAACGAAACGTACCGCGATGCTGTCAGGAGGGTCATGTTTGCCCGCTATAAGGAACTTGAGTGAATGGTGGAGAATACCCCAAGCCTGTCTCTCTCCATCTCTGTCTCTTTCTCTCTGTGTCACGTTCTCTTGGGGTTTGGGGTTTTGTTTTGGGTTTTTTTTTTCTTTTTTTTTTTTTGAATTGTTAAAGGTTTTGCTGCTAGACTTTTTTTTAATAAAACTGAAAATTTGTCAGTGATGTTTCACCATCTGTTCCCTAAAATGGCATGTTTTAGAAGCGTGTATTGTTTCAGAAGATTCCCATCATCTTTTCTCCTCCGCTGATGAGGTCCCTGGGGCTTGTGACGCTGCCAGTGGGGCTGAGAAGTTCGCCCTTTGCTGCCTTGGCCGATCTGTCCCAGCTGCGCTCAGGTGGTCGCTCGGTGGCTCCTCCAGCAATGCCACTGTCCTGCAGCAAGTTCCCTGCCAGCTTAGGTGCTGCTGGAGACCTCTGAATGAGGCCTATCTTTTAGGATATGCTCTCCCACGTGCTGTACTGCTCTCCAAGATAACTGTGTTCTCCCAAAACGCGTTGCTGGCCCGACCGAGTGAAGGCCAAACCAAAGCAGTAGAGCCCAATGTGCTGCCTGGCTTGTGAAGCTGTTGTAAAACGCTGCCCCTGCAGCAGCGCAGGGGTGCAGACCCGGGGCACGACGTGTAATAAACCTGACTTGGGATGCGCAGGACTGACTGGTGTGTCCGGGCCTCAGCAAGCATCATCTCCTGCCTGTAGGCATCACCTGTGTCAGCTCATTGCCAGCCCTGCTGCTTCCCAGCCGCCACGGTGCCAGCCTTGCTGTGGCATGTCCAGGACAAATAGTTTAAGGCAAGCTATCTGCTGGGGCATGGCTGGAGTTTGAGCCTGGGCTATCTCTAGGACTGAAGTGGCCCTGGCAGCAAAGATGGGACCCCAAAGGAGTCCAGAAAAGCAATGTGAGCTGTTAGGTGCGGGCTAGGCTGGGCCCTGGGGACACAGGGACAGGTCATCCTTGCAGTGTAGCAGCACCCATGGGCCAGGTCAGGCTCCTCTGGGCATCTCCTGGGGGTCATTCACCTCTCCCGTACCTCCGTTCCAGGGGGTCATTCCCCTTCCCCCAGCCCAGGCAGGAAACATCCCTTTGAGGAGCTGGGCTCTTTCCAGGCCCTGGCATTGGGGATACTGATCGGGGTACGGGGTGGGGGGGCCAAGGTGGTGGGGCATCCACCCATTTTTCTGCCCTTCTGCTCCATGGCCACCTTTTTGGCCCAAGCAGGGCTCAGCCGCGGGTGCCCAGATGCTCCTAAGGCCATGTCCTCATTCATGTAGGGAGCAGGGGATGCGCACGAAGGCGTGGGAGGCAAGGGAGCAGGAGGGACCATGGCATGGGACTGCCCAGCTGCTAGTGAGGGCACCTGGATTCAATCAATAGTAACAGCTTGATGACTAAAGGCAGCAGGGCAAAACTCTCCCCTTCCTTTCTGGGCAGTGCAGGGAAGGGCTGGAGATGCAGAGCAGCAGTGAGCAGCTCCCAGGCAGGCGGTTGTAACAGAGGTAGCAAGGGTGGTGTGGCTGGGGCAGAGACTGCCGAAATTGTGTGTGGCCCATCCAGATAAGGAAGGGTGCTAGTCCTGGCTGGAGAAGACCTTGTACCAGATTGGCAGGAGGGTGGCCAGGGGGCTGCAGCAGCTCATGGGCACCTGCTGCTTTTTCTGCCTGTCCCACAGGAGAACAGGCCCCAACAGTGCTGCCCAATAAATATCCCAAAGGAGGGAAAACCAGACGCTTGTGGAAGTTGAAGTCAGCAAGATCTGGAGGCGAAGGGTCACCCTGCAGCAGCCGATAACCTCCTAAAGGGAGCGGAAGACCTGTCCAAGCCTAGTTTGCTTTCTCTGAGGAAGGAGACACCAGAGAGGTGCAGAGGACTTGCTTGCCAGCACCCTACTCCTCACCACTGCACCTCGGCAGCTGCCTTGGGCACGGACATACATCATGGTGCTTGTGAGTATGTGTGGGAACACGTGTACCTGGGGCAGGTCACCTTAGTTAGAACTTCTACAGGGAACTACCTCCTTCCCCTTCTGCAAGGGTGCATGCTGAGGTTTGTCTCACCGATCTGCCTACCCTTAAATGATGCAGAATGCACAAGGGGGAGTCATGTAAGGTTGGTTTTAAACAGCTGTTGCTTTAGAAATCATTACCGCTTGGGTCCTTGGGGGTTGACAGCCCGTTGTTTGAAATAGCAGTGGGGCCACAACCGAGGGCTGCTTTATCTGTGAAAACACAGCACCTAGGGTCTGCGTGATTGACTGCTGCTTAAAGTCCTGGTCCCTGCGGGATCCAGTTGGCTCGAGGGCCACTCTGGTACTGGTAGGACCTGACAGACTGGTTGTGTAGGGCTGAGGGCTGCGGGCTGAATCAGGCTGGCTAGCTCAGAAGGATTTGTTGATGAGAAATATGCTGAAGGGAAAAGAAAAGCAAGTGAAATGGGTGGGGGTTGTACCCTGATGTGGACATAGAGGATTGTCCCTCCCTCCTAGGAAAAGTAATTTAAAATTTGGGACCTAGGGCAGCTATGGGAGAGCTGCACCAGCAAGTGCCTCTGTACCTTGCCTAGGAGCTGCTTCACCAGCTCTGGTACAAACTGCAGAGAGGAAACAGCAGCTGGTCAAGAAACTTGCTTTAGAGAACTATGTGGAAGGTTAGATTGAGGAATAGTCACAGGCTGCTTGTGCATTAAAACCAAAACTCTTGGGGAACGTGTGGTGAGTCGAGGTTCAGACAGTCTCAATAGGAGGGAACAGCTTGTTTGGGTCTGTAAGCTAGGAGATTCTGGGTGATGGTGATAATGATGCTTTAAATGGGGCTATCAGTGATCACCCTGACCCACAGGAACCTGATAGCTCTTTTAGAGTAGAAGTAGCGAGGAAGGTCTCCCAAACTAGAGATCCAATGGAAATACAAAAATTTCAAAGCATAGCAACCCTTCGTGCTCCTTCTAGCGATCTCTGAATGATGGCAAAGGATTTGGGGAAAATACAATAGATGGGACATGAGTGGCTTCCTAGAGCTTCTGTAGTACAGAGTGCGGAGAGCTGGGACGTGGGAGAGCTTCTGTACAGGTTTGTCACAGCCACATCAGGAGGTATTGGCAATACCATGTCCCCAGTGGTGGGACAAGTTTTTTACAAGCTGTTGGTAGGGACTGTGGACCATGGCTGTTTGAGTCAGGTGCTCACAGATCAGCAGAAGTCAGCTGAGGGTATTGAGTGATACATACAGGCACTGCTTGCTCTGAATGTTAGCAAGTAATGGTGAATCCAGGTGCTATACTGGGGGAGGAAAAGGTGATGATATTTCTACTGTCGGCCAGGCAAGAAGAGGCCCTGATTTTTATGGCTGTCTGCAGCCTGGGCTGCCAACTAGGGCCCAGTTCTCCTGGGAACATGGATGCGTGGGAGTCCTGGACACACAGGGGAAAGATGGGCAATGAGCCATCTGGGAATGAGCTCCCTAAACAAGTGCCATCTGTTGGATCCCTTGAGGCGTGGGAGTGCAGGAGGCCATGGACGAGAGGAAGGAACGCTAGGGCGGTGGAACAGCAGTCGCAGGGATGCGAGGGCCAAAGGAGCAAGCCAGCACTCTCGAGTGTGGAAGTTATTAATGCACAAGGGGAAAGAAATACGACTGGGATGGCAAATAATTTTCAGCAGCGGTGGAGGGAATTGGTCAGGGAGCAGACCAGTAGCTGCTGCACAGGCTGTCCTGGACTTGGCTCAGGTGTAACAGGCACCCTTGGGTGAAAAGGCCTCGTCCTTGAACAAGGTGGCTGCAGGTGGGAGGGCAGGAGGCCTCCCTTTGCCATCTGTATGGGACATTAAGGCATGTACCAAAAATGAGCCCCCTACCCCCCAAGAACATAGCTCCTGACCAAAACAGGCAGGACCCTTTGCAGTCACCAACTGGATGAGCCCTCTCGCTTACCTCTGGGATTTTTATTAGTTTGAAAGTGGGCACATGTATCTCAGTGGAAACTTGTTAACTATGAATGACACTCATAAACTGGAAGATAATAAACAATAACACAGATACGTTAGAGCTGCTTCCTTTGGACAGATGGACCTCACTAAATAGCGTGTGTTCCTAGGCTTTGCCTTGCTTTAACTTGTTTGGTTGGTTGGTTTCTTTGTGATGTGCATATGTTTGACAGGAGAGGCAGTGTAATACTTTCTTTGTAGGCCAACTGCCAGGGGTCAAGTTAGGAAAAAAGAGGAAGGGAAAAAACAAAAACAATAACAAAAAAAAAAAATCCAGTTGCAAGGTGTGTCCATCGCCAATCAAGAGAAATCCCTTTTTCTCTCAGTGAAGATGATGCACCTCCCATTACTGGTATTACTCACAGAAATCCTGGATGTATCTGCTTCTGTTGTTTTGAGGATTATAAGAAATTATTATGAGAAATCATTAATTTTTGTTGTGCTTTAAGATGTTGCAATAATACTGTATTACTAACAGAAGTCTGTGATTTCAAGGGAATGTGCCGTGTGACTTGAAAGTGGCTCTCATTCAGACTGAAGAGATTATTTCAGCACCAGCTGATTGAAAAATCACGGTAATCCAGAGGAATTAAGACAAGAACAAATGTGGGGGTTATCTCAAATCCAATGTTAGTAATAATAGCTTGCGATTGTAAAAATGTAATTCTCTTGAACGAGAGCTTGTGGGGAAGTCAGCGTCCAGGCTGAGGTTCCAGTCATGGAAATAGCAAGCTATCCTGTTACTGGGAGAAGAGAAAGCCAGGCTATTGCATGTGACCTAGTAGTGAGTTTTACATTTACAGGTGCGCAGTTGGCACTAGCCTTCCCCAAGGTAATCCACCGGGTGTTTTGGTACCCTGTGCCCGAGCTCCAAACATCGGTGCCAGTGTACGAGTAGGCCTAGAAATGCACTGGGCAAAACAGCGTGGTAACAAATAGGTTTGTCTTACTTGGATCCAGCCTCACCAGTCCTGTGCCCCTAACGAGGCATTAACTACTTGTACGTGGCACCATCAGCAGTTAATGAGCCTTGAATGCATGACACTGGAAATGGGCGTTTGTAGTGTGGCCTGTAGCCAGTTTGGTGGGGATTGCACCAGAAAATCCTCCTCTGTGGAAATACAGCTGTGTAAGCTTTCCCTTGAGCAGGTATATGTTTGTGAGTGTATATACATACACACACACAGACATATACATACATATATAGAGTGAAACATGTACAGTGTTCACCTATGTTGTGCATCAACTATGGAATAACTAGGATTATAGAACCCAGATGAATCCTATGCTGCAATTAGCATGAGATGACTGGAGCAAGGTTATCAATGAAACAGAACGAGCAGAGTAAGAAGCTTAAAAGTATTAAAAAGAAGCACCAAGCCAGGAAACGTCATATTGTGTTAGACAACATCAGCATAGAAGGCAGTGCAGGAGTCTTAACTATTCACTGTTGGTATGGTATTTTTGATGTCTTTGATATATTTGATACCATTGGTATGATATTTTTAAAGATGGTCACCTGAAGCCACAGTGTATTACTACTACCTTTATATCATATAAAGATTTCCTTTGCATTTCAAAACATCATTAATAATCATGCTCATACTATTGCTGTGTACTGCATGTTGCTTTGCATGCCTTTATGCTGCTGTTGATATGACAGAAGACTAGGTTGATTTTCAGGAAAAAAGAGTATATACAGGCATGCATGCCTTGGGAGGTCCAGATGACCAACATAGTGGAACAGACCATGACATGTGAGATCATTAGTGTGGTTAATTCTCATGTAGACATTGCCCACAAAGGAGGACCATGGAGACTTACAACAAACATTAAGGTTGGTATGAATGGAAGTATGGGAAGAAACAGTAGAACAAAGGTTTTGAAAGAATAGCCTGTACTGATAATGAAGGACACTGTTCCTGGGATGCTGCTGCCGGCAGCAAACTTGAGGAATGTTGTTCCTACTGAGCCCAGAAGGGTTGCACTCTGCATGGCCGATCCCTGCTGAACCCTCTTCCTTTCCCTTCCAGGAGCAGGATGCTTCCTTGTGCAGACAGTGCTGTGGGCCATTCCTCAACCAACGCCAGTGGCTCAGAGGTCACCCCCCCACACCCACACACCTTTTCCTGCCCTGCCTGGCTGCATTCCTGGCAGTTAGAGGTTACATCCCTCCAAGGAAGGGGGCGAAGCAGGAGCTGCTGCAGTCTTTGAGGTTTTAAGTACTGGGTAACCTCAATTTCTGCAGGTTTGAGTCTAACACTCCTGTAGAGCAGGATCCAAGTCAAAGCACATCTCCACCCCAGCATCACCTGGCAGCACCATCCTGGCAAAGCCAAGGAGGTCAGTCAGCATGGCACTGTCCAGCTACGCGAAGCTGGCAGCACTCCTGACCCTCAGCCATGCTCCTCTCATGCTGCTGAGCCCATTTCTTCTGAGCCCAACGCACCTAATAAAGCTAAAGCAAGATTCACTTCCAGGGAGCAGGGCTGAGCTCTCTACTCCAGCCAGCAAAAGGCCCAGGGCATTTTTAAGAACAGGCAACTAGAACCATGTTGGGCTGTTTTGGGGCCCAAACAGGTAGCTAAGCTGGCCATTTTGGGAACAGGGAAGTATAGGCAGGGTGCTTCTATTCAACTTTGAGCTTCACTAGCTGCAGAGGTTGGTGTGCTGGAGGCTGATTTGCGCATCTGAGATAGTGTCTGGAATGAAAGCTACATTTTTCTTTCCTTTTCCCAGGAAAGGCAAGCAGATAGTCTTTGATTTCCAATATTTATTCATATTAAAACAACATTAATATTTATGACAGCGATTTATGACCTTGCAAATAGAACACTGATATAAAAAGTTAAAATTATACTTAGAGCAGCATTCTAAAAATAAAGAAAGAGCAAGGTGGGATGAGGGAAGCATTTGTAAAGGGGAGGAAGAGGGAGAAGGAAACCAAGGAGCACAATTCCTGCTGCAGCTGTAACCTGCTGGAAGGAGGGAAGAGCTGCAGCTGGAAGGATGTGGCTGCAGGCTGCCCCCCAGCTCCGGCAGCACAGCCCAGAGAGCATCTCCCTGTGAGGAGCGGGGTGGCAGGGAGGCAAGTTGTCCTGCAAGGAGGGAGCAGGGCTCTCTCGCTGCTGATTAAGTGAACCAAGTGCTGCTTTATCTCAGGTGTGGCTCTCTGAATCTCATTCCTAAGAGCAGAAATAACACAACCTGTTGCTGACACGCACGGTTCCTGCTCCGCTGTTCCTGAGGGGGTACCTCCATAGCAAGGGGTGCCCAGGCTGCAGGGTTAGAGCATTTTGGCAGAGACAAATGCTCTGCAG
This sequence comes from Dromaius novaehollandiae, assembly GCF_036370855.1. Lineage (NCBI taxonomy): Eukaryota > Metazoa > Chordata > Aves > Casuariiformes > Dromaiidae > Dromaius > Dromaius novaehollandiae. The sequence continues at coordinate 1,739,086 of NC_088109.1, forward strand.
CAAATACACTGCAGGGCTGCTTCCTTCTGCAGCATATCATTAAAGTTCGTGAACGCAAGATCTTGTTTCTGCAGTTATCTGGAAAGCAAGCACATTTACTCTCTGCAGTGCCAGCTGCAGTATGCAAAGATGGCCCCAAAAAGCTGGTTGAAAGATGGGTGCAGGATGAGATAGCCGTTCTCCCACAGCAACAGGTACTTAGGAGAGCAAAACACCTGTTTCTTGGGTACTGCAAAGACTGAGACCAGAGGCACACGCAGAGCCTGGCCTTAGCTCCCTGACCTGGCAGGTCCATTTGGGGAACCCCTCTGAAATGCTTTACACCCAGTTTTGCATAGAATAATATCATGACTCTACAGCCCAGGCACACTTACTCCATCAACAGTGGGCATTAAACCCCTGCTTTCCTCAAACAGAGGGAAAACCTGACGTGCCACACAAAAGACACTCGTATCACTCAGCTGAAAGCTAACTAGAAAACCACTCCCAGCAGAGGCCAGGGCTTTCCTGCCTAGCACAAAGACTGCAGCTATTGCTGGGCATCAGCGAGAGCATCCAGGGGTGCCACACAGTTAATACAGATATGGCTAGACTTGGTGCTTCAGCCAAGTCTTCACTAGGCAAAGCTCTTCCAGGATGCCCCCCAAAAGCACAAGAACATCAACAGCAGAACTGTTAGCATCAACAGCCCACAGTTAGTGGGCTGTGGTTCAAGTGCAGAGGTCTGCTCTCATCGGCACCTTTCACAGCAGATACAGTTTGGCCAAGCTGCTCCTGGTGTGTTTGTGTGTGAGACAAGAGATTACAACAGGCTGATGCACAGCAGCCCCCCTTGCCATAGATTAAAATAGCACTGGCCAAGGGAACTAACAGTAGGAGAAAGAGCTTTTCTCTGCAGTGATGGGCAGCCAAGAGGACACCCTGTGCACAGGCACATTTGCACACTAACCTGGCACTGCTTGAGCTCCACCACAAGGGTTCAGGGTCCTGCTGCTGCATCTCATCCCTTGGTGCATGATCTGTTGCACTGAGTGCAATGTTGTTCACTGAACCGCACTGCACGGCTTCGCTGGCCAGCCTGTTACAGGCAGCTTCATGGCTGGCACCTGCTTCTAGTTTCTCTTCTCCCTCAGGGCTGTGCTTGTCCTGCTGGAAGGAGAAGCAGCTGTGCCCATTGCTCCCAGCAGAGGAAAAAGGGGGAAGGATTTCCAAGGCATTTCCAAGGATGGGCAGGGCGGGGGGGAAATCCCCATCTTGGTGCAACCGTGGTGGCTTGCTGAGCAAAGCTATGCCAGAGCCCTTCCCTGGGGCAGAAGAAAAGGCCCCAAGTACTTGGGGGGGGGGGGTGCTTCTCGCAGCTGCTCTTTACACACTGGGACACCCCGAAGGGGAGGGCGCAAGCTGGCCCTGTCCCCAGGAAGCAGAAGTGGGTTGACAACACAAAGATCAGCCTTGCTGCACGCAGGGGCCCTGCACTGCCACAAGCAGTTCTCGGCCTCTCCAGGAGCACGTTTCTGCTCCACACACTTGTAGCTCAGCCTGTCAGCAGCCTGGAGGAAGCCAGTCTCATCTTATTTCTTACCTCCCACGCTGACAAATGTGTGCAGAACTCAGCCAGTCCCAGAGCCTCTTTCTGCTCCCCTCCAGGCAGCACATGCCAAAGGTTGCAACTTTTCCCAGTGAAAAGGCCCCGAAGAGACCATGGCACGCTCTCAGGTTGAACCTGCTAATGAAACAGAGCACGTGAGGCCAGTCCTGCTACTCTTCAACACCGCAACCCCTCCGGGCTAGCTGATAAGGAGCCATGCCCCTAGACAAGGGGCAGATGCCCCAAAGCTCACCTGAAAACCCACTGGTGTTGCCCAGAGCTAGGCCACAGCCACACCGTTTGATAGCTGGCATGGAGACAATGGCACAGCATTCGTGCGGGCCATCCCAAGCAGAGTGGGAGCCCCCCCTCAACTCCTCAGCCCTGCATAGGGGAAAGAAACAGTCCCTCTATGCTCACTGTGTGTGCATATCTCCTCCCCTCATGGCTTGACAGCAAAGGGGCTTGTCCCTGCCACATGTTTCAATGCCCTGGACAAACACTGTCCCCTTCCAGGCAAGGGCAGCTCTTGTCTGCATCACTTTCACCAGAGGTTTCCCAATTTTCCCACACAAATGCATGGAGAGAAGGGCAGGGGAGGAAGAAGCCAAATCAGGAGAATTCAAGGCTGTTTTCCACCACCTGGCCCTAACTACTGCTCAGCTTAACAAGCCACAAAAGTCAGCCCAACTTGAAGAAGGGCCAAACTCCCACAGGCAGAGGCCAGAATGAGCCTATTATTTTTTCAGGAAGAGACTAACTAAACCGCATTTCAGGAGGAGCCTAGAATGGCAACAAGCAGCACTGGAACTAGGGAGTGGGCTACTGCTCCAGCCTGGGCTTGGCACATCACAACACTAAAGCCAAGGTCACATCAGCTGCCAAGTCTGTTGGCTCTTCTCCTAACCCTGTCATCTCTCCTGAACAAGAACCACAGCACCAGTCCTGTAAACATTCGCACAAACTAGGAAGCACTTATGTTTGTGAAGCTGCTCTAACCTGCCAGTGTGCTGGCAACACCCTGCTCCCATCACATGGCCCCAGAGAGCAACCCCAACCTTGGCACAGGGTCTTGAGAGACACGTGGGGATCGCTGTGCCTCCAGCAGGCAGCAGGACATCCCTGCTGGCCCTCTCAGCTGGGCAGGCTGGGCACAGCTGTCCTGCTGGGAACCCAGGGCTTAGGTCTCCAAGCTCAGGGTGGGGATTAGATGTGTTGACTGACCACTTTGGAGCACTTCCCTGCCACTTCCTCCAGCTCCTACAGCCTCCCGTGCTCCCCACACCAGGGGGGCTGAGCTCCTCACCGAGGCTCTGCTGGGTGCTCCCGACTCTTTGTTGAGATGAAGCAGCATTGCCTGTACCAATAAAAACAAGCTTTGTGTGAGGAAACAAGAGCAACATTACCCAAGGAGAACAGAGCTTGCTCTTGAGCAAGAATTCACAGATCAGGTGCCTGGCTGTAAAAAAATCAACCTTAGAATAAACCCTGCTTGATGGCTCTGAACCTCTCTGCTGTGGGGCCCCAGGGATCACAGTGACAGGCAATTCAGGGCACGAATTAGACAGGAGGCAAGAACAGGACAGAGGAGCCCCCTTGGCTGACAATGTCTCCTTACCAGTAACACCTCCCTCTCTGAGTTAAGAAGTCTGTCAGATGAGTCATGACTTCAGCCGTGGGCTTTTCTGCCCTGCTTACAATGCAAGACATTAAAACCCCTAATTTATTACTAGTGATGTTGTCCAGCCTTGACAGCAGGTGGTGCTCAGGGTGGCACACGCTTGCTAACAGAGAAGCGGTTCTGGAGAGGGCCACACAGAGCAGCCTGCAAAGGGCTACGCTGTGAAAATGCCTCTGTCAAACTTTGCGCTGTTAACACAGGCAGAGGCCCCATTTCATGCAGGATAAAGGGCCATTTCAGTAACATGCCATGTCTGTAAAGAGGCAGCATCTTCGATGCTCTGGGAAGGGCAGAGCCTGATTCTGGGTCCCACTGTAGACCCCGTCTTCACATGCATCTACTCCTAGGGCAGGGAACTGTCCTGCAAACACACCCCAGGAAGCAAGCTTAGAAGTGGCATGCTGTGGCTCCAGAGGTGCTCAGACAGCCACCAACAGAGCCACAGCTGGCATGCTTCTCCCAAGGTGGACAACACACTTGTTCTGTATTTCAGAAACTGGGTTACAAATTAAAGCTAGGAGGCAGAATTGGGATCCCTATGCCATCACTGCCCTTACCCTCAGCCTCCAGGGACTTGTCCCATGACTCAGTGCGTTATTTGGGCTCCTCCCAACCCCTAGTGGTCATGTGTCTGCACAAGGAACATCTCACTAGCCCAGCAGCCAAGGTTTGAAGGAATTTACAGACTAGTTACGGGGGCAGCTTCTGCCCATGGCAGCACAGCAGCAAACGCCAGGACAGTGCCAGCACAAGCCTTTGCTCCAGCTAGCGCTAACTCACCCTGCATGGAGGGAGCTTTCAGGGACCCATGTCACGGGGTCACTTGGAAGACACCTGATGCACTTACTTCATAGAAACCCTGTTGTCCGAAAAGCGGATTCGTTGCCCGGTGTGCAATGAGCCAATAATTACACACTCAGGAGAGACATTTATTTATTTATTTCAGAGTTGCGCAAGCCTGGGTGCTCGGTGGTCTCCCACAAATCAAGCACACCCCCCCAACTTTTCAGGTAGCATTTATACAAACAAATTGCCAGATTTGCGACTTTCCCTTGTACACTGATTGGTTAGTGATTTCTTCATTCCCTGGGTCCCACCCCTGCTTCTCAAGGTCCTGATCAATTAACACTGCCCCAGCTAGGTCAGTAGACGTTATCTCCCAAGGTCCTGACGAAGAGGACATAATCCAGACCCCTTAATTAACACTGTTTCAACAGTGAGAGGAGGCTTTGCTTCCCAAGGTCCTGGCACCCAAACAGGCCTTATTTCTCAGCCTTGGCATCCTCCCTTCTGGAGAGTGGGGCACAGGAATGCAGACTGCTTGTAACTCCCTTATCTTTCCAGCCTGCACCAGCTCTGAGGCCTTTTCTTAACGAACTAGGAGCGCGGCCTAAGGCTTCAGCAAATTTAGCTACTTACGCTAAGCAAGTGTGCGGCTACTCATGCTAAGCAAATTCTATCTAAGATAGAAATTATCCAAATCTACCTACTTCAAACATTCTTTCTGAGCTTCTCAGGGTTGCCTTGTAACAATTCCCCCCTTTGAGACTTATATGATCATTTTCATATTAGTCTCACTCTTTTAAAATCTTTCCCATATTAGTTTCATATAACACTTAGAAATACATTGAATCACTACATAAACGCATACAAAAATTACTAGCATCAATCCTAGAATTGTTAAACATTTTTTTAACCCATGAGCTCACATCAGGGAACCAGGAAGTCAACCATTTCCATATTTCTTCAAATCCGAAAGAAGTATCTTCTTTCTGAACCTCATGTAAGATTTCAGTCTGCTTCCAGATTTCATTTAGATCGGTAGAAATTCTCCCGCTTTGATCCACATATACACAGCAACTAGTATTTATTACTGTACATACTCCTCCCTGAGATGCCAATAACATATCTAGAGCCATCCTGTTTTGGGTACTTATTTTAGCAATTTCTGAAACCTCCTCTTGTAAAGCTGCAATGGCATCAGAGGTTTTATTCCCTATTTTTTCAATAACTGCTGAAATATTTACTATTGCTTTTTCAAGTTCACTCACTCCCAATTGTGGAAACAGCCACCTTACGAATGACTGAAACCTAGTAGGTCGATCTATTAAAGGATTATTGACCCTCTTTTGTCTCCTCATGAATTTTCTTAGCCAGGATTTTTGATATTTATTACTCAATTCTTTTCTTATAGTAACATTAGGGATTATTGCCCCTAAAGTACACGTCCCTGACCAATTAGGAGGTAGCACTTTTCGTGCCTTGTACCCACACAACCAATACCATCCACTACCTTTCGGAACATGCCACCCATTTAGTTCCTTACTTGGCCACTTATAACCTATTTCAGGTATATGAGAGCAATTTTTATAACCTCCCACCTTAATGGCTCCAGTACAGTTGATCGGTTGCTTTCCATAGGGTACAGTTTTTTTCCCACCATCTATTACTATTATTACATCTTCGGACACATTGATAATAATCTCCTGTCACACTCTGGACTTCCCATTCCTGTTCGGTTGTTTCATTATATTTCGTTTGATCGCTATCATTTCTTATCTGTTTCATAAATTCCATAAAGGAAAAATTAAGAGGCACTCCAATTAGGGGGAAGCCCTTGTTAGAATGTTCAGGGAAGTGGGTACACACCCAGCAATCCTTCTGGTTAATTATCTTCATAGATTTCGTAATTACTTCCAAATGGAGATTATGGCTCCAAAATCCTTCCTGATTCCCTTTAATTGTTTGGCTCAGGTAACTTAGAAAAACTAACCACCACATTTCTCTCCTGGTTATTTGGGAGAACATCATTTTTACACAGATACCATAGATACCATAACAACAATATTAACCCTATTCCTAACAAACAGATTAAAGCAATTCTTTCCTGAATACAATCTAAATTTAAAACCGATTCGCTTTCAATACAACTCATATATCTTTATATATTTTTAACTTTAAAGGTTGAACTTGTTCAGCTTTCCACGTCTCTCGAGGTACTGCTTTCACTCGGGTGTAGTGGATCCAGGAATCAATTCCCTGCAGTTTCACAGCAGTATTTGTTGTTAGCAGTACAAGATACGGTCCCCTCCACTTTTCTACCAATGGCTCGTCCTTCCAGGTCCGAAGATACACTTGATCTCCCGGCTGGAATGAATGTACAGGTGAATCTAAAAGTACAGGAGATCTTAACTGGATGTACCTACGGAGAGAAGTAAGAACCTTTGCCATAGACAAGAGATAATCACTTAAAATTTGATCGCCCTTAACGTGCATTTGAATTTCATTTCCAGTTAAATTTACAGTGTAAGGTTTACCATACAGAATCTCAAATGGACTAACTTTCTCCCTAACCCTTGGGGTTATTCTGATTCTTAATAATGCCAGAGGTAAAACATCAGTCCATTTCATCTGAGTCTCCTGACACAATTTTCCTACCTGTCTCTTAATTGTTTGATTCATTCTTTCCACTTTTCCACTGGATTGTGGCCTCCAGGGGGTAGGTAAGTCCCATTTAATTTGTAGTATTTTTGAGATTTGCTGTACTATTTCTGCTATAAAATGAGGTCCTCTATCTGAAGAAAACCCTTCTGGTACCCCAAATCTTGGTATAATTTCTTTTAATAACATTTTTACTACCTCCCTGGCCTTATTGGTACGACACGGGAAAGCTTCAGGCCATCCTGAAAAAGGTGTCAACAATTACCAACAAATATTTATATCCATTACATTTTGGTAATTCAGAAAAATCAATTTGCCAGTAATCCCTGGGCATAAAGCCCCTTTCTACTTCCCCTGGGGGGGGCTTCTTCTGAAACACATTAGTCCATTTTCCCTCTGATAATTCCAGAGCCCGGGCTAAAGCAATCAGTTCTGCTTTCTGGGCTGATGTATTTGCTGGTAGTGATCTTGCTTCGATTTCTCCTTCCAAAGTGACGACAGCGTATCCAGCCCTTCTTTCTCCCTTTATTATAAATCTGCTCCCATTGGTAAATAATTCGCAGTCTGGATTCTGCAATGGAACATCTCTCAAATCTGGACGGCTGGAATATACTCGCTCAATAGTTTGCAGACAGTCATGAGCCAACCTCCCCCTTCATGAAATGGTAATAAAGATGCCAGATTAAGGGTATTATACACCTTCATGGTTACATCTTCTTGCTCAAGTATCACTGCCTGGTACTGCACCATCCTACTCGGGGATAACCAGTGATGCCCTTTTTGTTCTAAAACTGCTGCAACAGCATGTGGCACATAAACAGTCACTTTTTGTCCCAACGTCAATTTTCGTGCCTCTTGCATTAACAGCACAGCAGCTGCAACTGCTCTGAGGCATCCTGGCCACCCTGCACTCACTTTATCCAGCTGTCTTGAAAAGTAAGCCACAGGTATTTTCCAATTTCCTAAAGTCTGTACAAGCACTCCCAAAGCCTGGTGCCCTCTCTCATGTACATAAAGTTCTCTTTTTTTCTTTCTTTTTTTTTTTTTTTTTTTTTTTTTTTTTTTTTTTTTACAGGCAGGATTGGAGTATTGTACTCGGATTGACATTCTCGCACAGCAGTCCATACTTTAAGAAATTATTAATCATAGGCTCCAGTCCAACACGGGCCTCTAACTTCATGGGATACTGTTTTCACCTTACCGGTTTAGCTCCTTGTTTTAATTCCACCTTTACCGGTTCTGCACATCTGGCTCTTCCAGGTTTCTCCGTTGCCCACACAAAAGGGATTACTGCGTCCATTACTTCAGAGGGAATTTCACTTGGTCCATCCTCCACCTGTTCGGAATCCAGTGCTTTCTGCAACATATATGCTTGTGCCTTCCAGGCGTTACTTTGTGGAATGTGCACCTTAACTTTGTTTTGATCAAAGGTTATCTGTGCCCCCAGTTTATTCAGTAAATCCCTCCCCATTAGGGGTAATGGGCATTCTGGCATGTACAAGAATTCATGTGTTAACACTTTATTTCCTATTTCACATTTAATTGGTTGACAGAAAGGTTTAACCTCTCGCTTTCCCGTGGCCCCAATTACTGGCATAGAGAATTTACTCATTGGTCCCTTACAGCTATTTAGTACTGAGTATGCTGCTCCAGTGTCTACTAAAAATTTAACTGTTTCGTTCCCCAGCTTTACTGAAACCAGGGGTTCGGCTGGGGAATCCAATTCCTCAACCCCCGGTCCCCGTCAGTCTGAATCCTCTGTACCAATCATGAGCAAATCTGCCTCTGGAATAGATGCAGACTCAGGTTTCCAATGATCTGTTTGTCTCTTCGGGCACTCATTTTTCCAGTGCCCCTTCCCCCTGCAAATTGCACACTGATCTCTCCTTAGCGGAATTCCATCTCCCAAATTCCCTCTTACTCTATACCCTCTTCTACGTCCTTGTCCTTTCGGAAAACTCCCTCCCTGAGAGGGAGTTTGTGCTTGGGCAAATGCAGCTGCCAAGATTGCAGCATTTTGCCTCTTATCTTTCAGTTTCTCCTTTTTGTTTTTCCTTTCTCTCCACTTCTTCCCTATTATTGTACACCTTATCTGCAACTTCTATTAATTGCGATATCGACATCCCCGACATACCATCTACTTTCTGAAGCTTTCTCCTTATATCTGGTGCTGACTGTCCTACAAATAATGTAGTAAAAGTTATTTTATTTGCTTCGTCCTCGGGATCCAAGTCTGTCCATTTTCGGGCAGTTTCACATAACTGCTCGTAAAATGCAGAGGGATCCTCAGTCTTACCCTGTGCGACTTGATATAGTTTTGCAATATTTTTGGGCCTAGGCACTCCATGCTTTACCCCATATAGTATTAACTGTTGGTACTGTTTAGTCATTAACCTGCCTGCCCCTGTGTTTTGATCCCAACCCGGTTCCCGGGTCGGCATAAAACGGTCTGGTCCGTCTCTGGCATTTTGCCTTTCATTTTCCTCTTGAGCTTTATCTAATACCATTCTTTTCTCCTCAGGTGAAAGCAAAGTATTTAAAAGCACCTGTAAATCCTGCCAATCTGGATTATGATTTTCAATTATCATTTTAAAGGATTGATACATCTTTTCTGGATTTTCTCAGTACGACCCGGCAGACTCCTTCCAATTCATTAAATCTGTAGTTGAAAAAGGGACCTTCACATACACAGGCATCCCGTCTGGTCCGACTGCTTGACGCAGCGGGGCCTGAATCACGAGATTTTGTTGAGCCCGAGTAGCCCGAGTTCTGCCTGCAATCGGGCTACATGCCTCACTTCCCTTATTTCTGCTATTAACACTATCTTGATCTCTTTCAGGAGAGACCAATAATTGTACATCCTCTTCCTCATCACCCGCTTTTAAACATCTTTTCCCAATGCTACAAGCAGAGCAACACCGAGACATTTTCTCTTTGTTTCCCATCATCATTAACACATTTGAATCAGAGATCAACAGCTTACATTTTTTTTCTAGTTTCATGATCATTTCTCAGAGAGAAGAACAAATCTACATATGGGACCTCATCCCATTTGTTCTGTCTTCTGCAAAACAACATAAGTTGCAAGATTGTATTATAGTTTAGCGTTCCCATTTCTGGCCATTTTTCCTCATCCTCCAGTTTATACATTGGCCACCACTGAGTACAGTATTCCTTTAATTTTCTCCTTGTTAAAGGATTCCCACCAAACTTTCTCCAATGTTTCAGGATGCATCCTAAAGGAGAACAGGAGGATACCCCCACAGATTGTCCTGTTCCCATATTACCACCCTTAAAGAACGTTCTTACCAATTACGCTTTCGTACACTCCAGTCGTCACTGTCCAAACGTGTACAAAGCTTACCTTTGGTTACCACAACCAATTACCCTTGTATCATACCCTTTATGCAATGTCTCTTAATAATTACTGCGTTGCACCTTTGAGTCGCTTACCTGTTCCGACCAGGGAGGGTGCTCACGGAGTCCCCGAACAAAACGGTCGGTGCGCGCTGGAGTCTGATGAGCAGCGTCTCCCTGCCGGAACTGGCAAGACGATCCGGGCAAGGCTTTACAGCGAGGGTCCCACCTGGGTCGCCAGAAAACTGTTGTCCGAAAAGCGGATTCGTTGCCCGGTGTGCAATGAGCCAATAATTACACACTCAGGAGAGACATTTATTTATTTATTTCAGAGTTGCGCAAGCCTGGGTGCTCGGTGGTCTCCCACAAATCAAGCACACCCCCCCAACTTTTCAGGTAGCATTTATACAAACAAATTGCCAGATTTGCGACTTTCCCTTGTACACTGATTGGTTAGTGATTTCTTCATTCCCTGGGTCCCACCCCTGCTTCTCAAGGTCCTGATCAATTAACACTGCCCCAGCTAGGTCAGTAGACGTTATCTCCCAAGGTCCTGACGAAGAGGACATAATCCAGACCCCTTAATTAACACTGTTTCAACAGTGAGAGGAGGCTTTGCTTCCCAAGGTCCTGGCACCCAAACAGGCCTTATTTCTCAGCCTTGGCATCCTCCCTTCTGGAGAGTGGGGCACAGGAATGCAGACTGCTTGTAACTCCCTTATCTTTCCAGCCTGCACCAGCTCTGAGGCCTTTTCTTAACGAACTAGGAGCGCGGCCTAAGGCTTCAGCAAATTTAGCTACTTACGCTAAGCAAGTGTGCGGCTACTCATGCTAAGCAAATTCTATCTAAGATAGAAATTATCCAAATCTACCTACTTCAAACATTCTTTCTGAGCTTCTCAGGGTTGCCTTGTAACAACCCCGATTTAGAGACTCAGACACACAACCATGGCCAGCACGGAAAAGTGGAAATGATTGCCAACTTGCACACAAAACACTCGTTACAACCCAAAGCAAATAGCTATCCCAACACGATTTACAGAGAAGGTCTGGGAGGCAGCTCCAGTTCCTTACCCGAGTCTCTGCTGTTGGCTGGGGGAGATCCTCCAAAAGTAAAGATCCACCTTCTCCTAGGCCACAGCCAAAAGCCCTGCTCGGTGAGCTAATTTTGGGTATGCTTCCCCAGGGCTAAGACCACACAACACAAGCCCATCAAGGCTAGCTATGGTTAAACTCCTGTTATTGCACAGAGGGAAAACAAGGTACATTTGGGGGATGCTTACGTGGAACATATTCCAGTCTATGGCTCAGGTCACCTGAAAAACAAGGAGGAGGAGGAGAGCCAATACGCAACAGCTCAACACTGGTGTCCTCATCCTAATGAAGAAAAGCAGTCACACAAGTTCCAGCTCCAGAGAGGCCAATGCAAACCAAGGAAGCCAAAGCAATTGCAGCAGCTGAGAGGAGAGCATCTAGACCCACATCAGCAGTGCTGACTACAGGCAGAGCATCAAAAGCAGAAGCCCTCTCTAGGCTCCACTCCCCTGTACACTTTGGGGCCATTCAGGGATAGGAGAATCCCCAAGGAGGGAGAGAGAAAAACCCTGGCAGAGCTTTCATCTTCTTCCTCTCCAGGCAGCTCCTGCCCAAGTGGAACCACCTGCCCTGGGAGGAAGGTTTGTGCAGGGAGGACTCAAGGCTCCTGGGAGAGGCAGACAGGCAGCAAGGGAGCAGCAGGAACTGCTGCCAGCTGCCCTGCATTGCCTGCAGCTCTGCAGGGCCTCTCGCTCCTTCCTGGGGCATCCCAGTCCCTCTGCAGGGCCCAGCCTGCCCTAAACCATCTAGTGCACACACCTGGGGAAGGCAGAGGGTGATTTTCCTCTGTGCTCCCACACCAGCCCTGCACAGCCAGCCCTTTTGTACCAGCGTGTTCCAAACCACAGCTTAGCTCTGTTCGTAACTACCCCCAGCCTCGTTAACTCCTGGCAGAACGGCTCATCTCCAGCAGGTCCTGAGCGTGGACATCACGCCCTAATACAGGGGGTCTGCAGGGACCGCAGCAGCCTGCACACAGTCCCTTGCAGCCCAGCCATGAGCAGGGCCTGTGGCACAGGGCTAGTGCTGTCCCATGCAGCAGGGGCTCTGAGGACATCTCCACCATCCCTGGGGCAAGCCTCAAGACCTGTGAAGGCTTCTCTGCAACACTCCTGGGGAAGGAAATCCCTGGGGATCAAGTCTTTACCAGAGAGAGCTTTTTGGAGCTATATTTGGCTTCAGCAGGGCAGCTTAAGGCCACCCAAGCTGGTGGCCCCTCACAGGGCTTCTCCAAATGCGGTGCAGACTGACTCGCCTGCTCGGGTCAGGCTCAGTTGCTCACCAGCTTGCAAGGCTGGCCCTTAGCAAGAATGCTCTTGGGAAGGTCTTCGCACCACGCGAGGAGAACACAACCCTGCTGGCCCCACCCTGACACCAGCCCTGGGAGGAAGGCAAAGCAGAAATCTGGCAAATGAAATGTGCTGTGGATCTCCCAGCACAGCTAAGACTGCTGGTCACTCCTGGAGTTGAGCCTGGGGAGGCTCAGGGGTCTCCAAATCTCCCCTTGCAGGACAAGGCAATTCCCTGTGGCTGGAAGATGGCATGCCTCTCTGGTGAGGTAGCGCATCGGGGCTCAGCACCACAGCCCATGGGCTCCTCCCCACACAGCTGTGGGGCCTGGGGCACAAGGGAACTCTCAGTGCTTTTCACCCCATTCTTGCCCAGTGGTGCCAGGTCTGGCCTACAACGGTTTTCACCTTCTCTTCTCAGCCACCCCAGGGCACTCAGCCCAGCAGCATCCCACACACAGGCGCTGGTCATTGGGGTGGCACATGCCCAACAACAGTGCCCTGCTCATGCTGCTTGTGTCCCTCCCACAGGGAGAGGCTCTCTGCTCTGCCTTGTACTGCTTCCAGTGTCCCCAGTGCAAAGACAGGAAGTATCTGTGGCAGATGTTCACCATGGCTATCCAAATCCTAACGGGTGGGTTCCCTTCCTCCCTGCCTACACATAAGGCACAGGAAGGGCACCAAAGAGGTGCTAGGCCAGCCCAGGGGCCCTCTCACCAGGCTGTCTCCAATAAGAGCAGCAGGATACCAGCAGCAATGCTCCGGGCACTGTCCCAGCCCCAGCACTCCCATCAGCTGAGCAAGACAGATTTTACTGGCTACCAGCTCTGGAGGGATTTGCTCTTCCCAGAACTTGTCCCCAGAGCTGGTGGCCCCAGAGCTGTGTGATGGAGGCACTTGAACTAGGAGGTGCCAGAAGACCTGGGGCCTTCTACATCTGCCTTGTGCTAACGGCACTGGTGGGTAGGGGTTGGAGCAGAAGGGTATTTTGGGTTTCCCTCCATCACTGGCAGGATGTTTCTGAGGGGCAGAACACCTGGGTTCCCTGTGCAAGCTGTGGCATTTAGAGTCGCTCTCCTCCCTCCAGGTCCAACTTGCCCAGGGCACATCAAGAGCCCTAAGACTTGTTACCAGCTGGTGACCTGCAGGAAGCACGTCTGGTGAGGCAGGAGGACCCCGTGGGTAGAGCATGAACCTAGCAGCAACCAGGCTCTGAACTTGCCCACAGGGGCCCTCGGCTTTCTCTGTCCTCCCTCCCCCTCCCCTGCTTCTCACCCTTCCCCTAGAGAGCCCCCCCCATCATTTCCACCATACATGCCCTCCCTGTCATTCAACCCTTATCTTTGTCTTTCCCCTTCAATTCCCCGCAATTCTATTTCCTATCAGTTCCCCTTTCCTTCGTCATTGCCACTTTCTCATTCTTTCCAGTCATTTCCCCCTCATTTCCCTGTCACTGCGCGATCATTTCTTCGGCATTTCCCCTTTTCTCCATCCCTCCTCCCCTACACGCGCACACACACTCTCCCCGTTTTCTCCATTTATTCCCTTGAAACGCTCCCCTGGTCTCTGCCAGTGTTCCCCGGCGCTGCCGCCGCGCGCCTCTAACGGTCCGTGTGCAACGGCCACCGCCGCGCGCCTCTAACAGTCCGTGTGTAACGGCCGCCGCCGAGCGCGCAGCGGGCCGGGGGCGCCACGCGCCTCTAACGGTCGGCGTGTAACGGCCGCCGCCACGCGCCTCTAACGGTCCGTGTGTAACGGCCGCCGCCGCGCCCCCTGCGGGCCGGTGGAGCTCTGCCCAGCGGAGCAGCCGCTGTTAGGCCTCGGTACATAACTGTAAAATAGGCATCGGTGTCAGGCGAGGTGGCTGAGGCAGCGTTTGCTCAGATGAACAGCTGTGGCGAAAGAAAGCGGGAGCCCGGAACCAGGAGCTCATCTAGTACTGCTGCACGATCAGCTTGGGATGCTTCCGGGGAGGATGCAAAACTATAGTGGGGGCCTGCTGTGCTAACCGGCCCCTGATCCCAACAGGTCAGGAATAGCAGCAGGGAAAAAGTCTCAGGCTCTCCATCCTTTCTCTTGGTGATAATGCATCTGAGCTGCAGTGAGGCTCATACGAGCCCTGTGGGAGCTGCAGGCGGAGGTGGCGTTCTGCTGCCTCACGGTGACCGGTGGGCTGAACAGAACAGCCCTGGCTTTGAACAAATCCTACGTGCTGAAATCTAGTGGCTCCCCTTTTCCACTTTATACATGTATATGTTCTCTTTTTCTTCTGAATGTTGGATTTCTTTAACAGTACAGTCTCATTTTGTCTTTTTCGAGAATCTTCTGTCCAGGAAACACAAAATATCCACCCTAGCAGTGGGTGGATATTTTTGCGTCTAGCCTTATATTCTCTTGCAACCTGTAGATATGTCATCTTCCCTAAACGATTCTCTAGATCCCAAGGTCAGGAGTGATTTATATGCCATCTCCAGCGGCTCAAAAGTCTGGCCAGGATTCACCTATTTCCTATGCAGGATAGAACCGCTGAGGATTTCCAACCGTTAAAGTACATCTTGCTTTCCTGCAGAGCACTTGGGTGTGCTTTGAGGAAGCTGGAAAATGAGAGCATTACACACCCAGAGACAGAATCCCAGATGCAACACAATGGAAGGATGGGCTTGTCCAGAGACAGCAGAGAGCTGGATGAAAGCTTCAAGTTTACTCCCTGGAGCCACCTTCAATCATCACCTTACAAACGCCATTGTTATAAGGAACCCTCAGGAACAATTTGTGTACTGCAGAATGCCTGTCTACGTACATATCTCATTATTTCATATTACATCGTGCTGGGTTTGATCCAGAAGGAAGGAGAGGATCTGTCTGAGCAGCTGGAGTGCCTGGAATTGGGTGTTTTGGGTTCCCTTGGGCTGAGGAGCAAAAGAGCGGGGCTGCTCCGCAAAAGAGAGCAAGCCCAGAGCCGAGAGTCACCCCAGCACAGGCAGTGCCCTCACCAGGCAGAGTGCAGGCCCAGAGGACCCAAGTGCCAGCATCACCAGGGTGGCGTTAGTGACAGGTCCCACCAACAGCCCCAGACAAGCAGAAGACACGACTGGAGACAAAGCTGCCTACAACATTGGTCCCAGGTCCATCCGGGAGACAGGGCCAGAGATCAGGCGGCCTACAACATCAGCCTGAAGTCCAGCCAGGAAGACCAGTCAGTAAGTCAGGACCCAGAGCAGAGCACAGACATAGCTCAGGCAAGGCCCAGTGGCCCAGGCCTGAGCTTAAATGGAGCTCCTGGACCAAGAGGTAAAGAATGGGTTGGTGGGTGGCGGGCCCAAGTGAGGCTGCTCAGGGTAAGGCCCATTAGTGCCCTCAGGGCCCTGAAACCCTCCGTATGATCTTGGGCAGCTCACTTGGGTCCTTACTATCATTAGGGCTTAAGAAATGGACTGATCAGCACTCAAGGCCTTGGTCATGTAGATGATAAAGTCCTTTTACACAAAAGCCCCATTGGGATATGTCTACTTTGGCATATTAGTTTGCATCAGAGGTGCACTTTTAAAACCGTCAGCTGTCCCCGCTTTGGATTGCATCCTGGAGCAGTCTTGGAGAGCTCAGTCTTGGGAGAGCATGAGCTGGATTCCCTTCAGATTAAATTAAATCACATGTGCTCCAGGGATTCACCAAATGCTCTCCAGCCACTAAAGGGTATTCACTCTACAGGACAAGACTAGAGCTTGTCTGGAGTTAAAAAAAAAAAAAAACCCAAAACTGACAAATGTATAGTACGTACATTGGGTCCTCAGCTTTACAGGCCACTCTCATTGCACGGTGCTATTGCTGATGCAGACGCAGCTGTCATAGTCCAAAACATTCCAGATTTCAACAAGATTTTTCTTTCCATAATGTTTAGCCTATTGAGTCACTTGTGGAAAAGAGATCTCCTTCTAAACCACATATGCCAGGCAGCATGGGGGCAGTGCCTGGATACCTTTAAAATTCTGGTCCACAGCACCTGCATTTCAATTTCCCCATTTATAACAAAAAAGAGATATACAGTGCTTATCTGATGGGCTGTTTTAATATTTCACCCCCATTAGGTTTTCTCCAAGAATGAAACATTCTGGAGAGAAGCAACATACTTTTCTATAACTTAATGCAAGACTTACAGCTGTGTGTATGATATGATCGACCACCAGTTTGCACACACGAGGCCTACAGCCAACACTTACATGGCTAAATTAATACATCTACCACTAGATGGCATTTGCTGCCCACAGATAGGGGAGGGCCAAGGGGGATTAGGGCTAAGCATGACATAAAGAAGTGGAACAGATGGTTTGCCAAGAGCTTGGACTGGTTTTATGAATGAAGGCTGCCTCCAGATGACATAACTCCTCCTGACTCCACCCTGCTGCCTGCAAATTTCAGGTGCTTTTGTTTTGCTGGAGGCAATGCACTGGAAGCTGGTGAGCTTGCAACAGGGGCCGTTCACCGCTGAAGTGACAGCAGCACACCACCGGTGAGATCCAACAGGCTTCTTGGCTGGTGAGTAGCAAAGAAACATTTTAATTGTTAGTGTACTTGGCAGAATAGGCTGGAATAGTCTGTACTGTTTCTCTCCCACTGAGACCAAACTGTGCTATCATTTCCAGTGGGATCAACTCAGAGCAGCTCCAACACAGGCCAGGCAGTTAAACCAGGTTTGACCCACTGTGAGTGTGTGCGTGACCGGCTTTAAAATCTGCTTGTTGCATTTAATGTCCATGTGCAGAACAATTTATGAGTGAATTCTCTTTTGCAAAGCTCTAAGAGAACAAATTATTCTGTCACTCAGTTTGCCATAGAATGTGATGAAAAAGTTCATAGTAAGCCTCTTCTTTATGATTATTAATGCCTTAACTTGGATTCAGAAGGGTTTTATTATTATGGTAGAACTGTCTATTTTCAAAGCTGTTTTTTTCTGTGGCTTCTTGACTTTGATGCTATGATTTTCTGCTACTGAGTTTTAACAGCTTGAAATCCCGTATGGGACAGATTTTCACTAAACGGTTAGTCCATCCCAGGGACTTTTCCACTGGTCAAAGACTGCTTTGTTGGATTTCCCCCACCCCCAAATAAAAATCAATCATTTGCATTCTAGCAGTTCTGACAGCCTTGGTCTGAGGAGAAAAATTCCCTCCACAGTCCATAGAAGGAATTATTCCTTACTCTAGCTTAATGAAATTTATCAGTACAGAAAAAATCATGCTTCTTCAAGCCAGCTGTCGAACCTCCCTCTCTGCAATGCCTCAGTTCTCAGAAACTTTGGGACATACAGTATAGCAGGCAGAAAAGAAACAGAGCTTGAGAAATGCAAAGTGCTCTCTAAAGGAATCGTTTAACTAATAACCCTTCAGCTTGTGAGTATTTCAGAACCTGGTTATTGATGACTGGGAGGCTGGAGAGTCTTACGCTGCTGTAGAATTTAGAAAGAGATGGATGTTTCAGTACAACAGTTTTGTGATACTCAGTTTGAGAATGTAAGGGAGAAGAATAAATGTTTATATATAGAAATATCTATATAATATATATACATACATACATGTTTATATAGAGAAATCACAAAGCATTTTGCAAACTTAAATGAAGACGAACTGAGTTATTTCTTCTTATCCTTGAAATAAGACCACCTCTGATGTGAACTAAAGCTTCTGAAAGTGCAGCAGTCCTCACAGCAGCCTAGCAGACTGATTGAAGGATGCACTATCCAGTGCAAATTGAAGGGAGGCATTTAATAGGCAGGATATCGCTGGGCTTCATTAAGCCACAAGCCTCAGGTTGTTGCCATGGCTGTGTTTAGTTAAGCTGTTTATTGCCCGTAAGGAATCACTGCATGTATAAGGCTGGATTAATCGAGCTGCTGATTAGCTGGCATGAAATCTCTGCTAAACTAGAAACTACCATTTTCTTGATGCAGCCTCAGGCCCAAGGGAGGAAGAGAAAGTGCTCTAGGGGAAGTGGCCATAGAATTGCAGACTGTGATGTTTAAAGAGGCCCAAAGCCTGTTAACTAACTTCCCTAGACATTGCAACAGGCATGTGCCACTTGGTGGGATTTTCCTCCATCTCAGACTTACCCACACAGAGCTCCCACAGAAGACACCAGTCTCTGCGTCACCCTCTCGCTGAGCCGCACAACGCGGTGTGCTCGGCCTCAGCCCCTTTCCTAGGGATGCACGCAATCAGCTGCCTCTCAGGGGCTGTCACGCACGCATGCCTGCCACACGACCCACATGCTGTCTGCGGGGAGCTCTGCCTTTGCCAAGGGGATCGTGTCTGAGCTTTCCGCTGGACAGTCCTCGCACAGACTTCAAAGTGAGGCTAGTGTGGCAGTCCTGATGGGCCTCTGACTCAACAGATTGTCCCACAGAACAGAGACCAGAGAGTAGGCAGCGCTGACGGGGGTGTTGGGGGCTGTGCTTGTGCCTGTGTGCGTGAAAAAGAGAGGGAGCGGGAGCAAGAGCTGATAGCTTACTGTAATGTATAGATTTCTGCTGTGGGGTTAACACTGTTGAAAAGGACAGAGAAACAAACACCCTTACAGTTTATGAGCCAAGATGGGGAAGTCAGTTTGAAAGCCAGGGCAGAGATATGAGCTCTTTAAGAAATATGGGAAGAATTCATCCCTAATCTAATCTCACTGAATTCCACAAAGATGCAAGACAGGCTTCATTTGGTCCAGTTTCTTAGGCTGAGAATTAAACAGGAAACCCCCAAGGATGTAAGTTGTTCTCCCAAATCCCAAGGTGCAGTTTGTGTGTGGAGGCCGGAGAGGGGGTGCTACTGTCTGAGCCATCTCTGTTTGATAGATAAGAGGCAATGGGAGGCTGCAGGGCTGCCAAGCAGGCGGCTTTCAGCAACACTGAATTCAAACAGGAGGAGCAGGAGGCAAGCCCATTAGAACAGGATTCGCAGCAGAACTCACTGCTAATGATGTTTTTTGCAAAACCAAGCCCTTGAGCCAACAAGGCTGGCAGATGTTATCATAGGCAAGTGTTTCTGGCTTCCTCACTCTCTGCTGTGCTCCTGTGACACCCTCTCAGAGACTGTTTACAGCAAGGATGAAGATTTATTGTAAACCTTGGCTCCCGGACTCTCAGAGCTGCCTCTTCCTCCAAGTTTGGTCTATCCCCACTCTCAGTTGGGATCACAGCAAGAGGCGTCTCAGAGAGCCCAGGGTGCTTGAGATCTTTACAGATACTTGCTCTCACGGATATGAACCTGGTATTGAAAACAAGTATGGCAAAGACGTAGAGATGAATCAGCTCAGTACCTTCCTGGCCTTGCAGTGAGGCTGGGAATGGCTGTCAGCTGGGGGATGGAGCAGACTGGGAAAAGCAGACATATTGTACCCTACCTGCACATTTTGAGGAGCCTTCCACTGGGAAGAGGTCTGCTCAGGAGGGCCCACTGCACTCTCCTCCAGATGGCAAGTAGCTCCTGCAGAGGACAAGTTGCAACATGAAAGAGGGGGAAAACAGCATTATCCATTTTGGAACGGGTCTCAAACTTTAGTCCTCTTTGACTCGTTCCGTGAGTTACACATCACCTCCTCATTTACTCCCCACTTAATGTCTTGTTCACAGATGTTGGGTGTACCTTCTCCTTCTCTTTTTGCCTGGGAAAATTGAAGCAGAGTGGCAAAGTGACCAGCGTAAGGTTGCAGCGCTGGGATCAGATCTTAGGGGACCAAATCATTCTGTCTCCCTGAACACATTGTCCCTATAGACTATTCCAAATCACAGCCATCTATTGTAGTTAGATATCAAGGAATTACAGTGATTTCATGAGACCATAGAGGGAGCACTGCAAATCTGGCAATACTGAGACTGAACAGAGGCCAGCAAACCTAAGGCTCTGAGTCCTGAGACTCTGGGCTGCCACTAGTATGTATCCTGTGCAGAACAGTGCAGAGATAAATAAGCCTTTATTGTTCATGGCTGTGGGCATTATGTGAATATTGGCACATGTGGATATGACTTCTCTATGCTCAGTGACCCCATATAGTCTCAAACACACCCCGGCTATGCTGTACCTGCACGCACTCCACGCGCGTTGTTTGGGCCAACACAATTCAGCTCCGCTAGCTGTATCGCATGGCATAGAGCGTAATTGTTGCAAATGTCACAACAAGTTGAACTGGGAGCCTGCCCAGGATATGGTTTCCCTAAAACAATGCAGTTCACAAGAACATGGTCCATGTGGGGTTATTGTTCTTATCCAGCACACTGGCAAGTTGCCACTTATTGTGTGCAGAAACAACTTTGCTTCTCCCACCATCAAGTTCAGGTTAATTTCCCTGTTTTGCAGGAGGAGATCACTGATGTCAGCTAATTTGGACGGAGTACTTTGTAGCATGAAAGAAAATGGCTTTCAGTTTCAGTCTGTCCATTGTCCACTGAGAGAGCTGTTCTTCCCACGGTGCATCTTGTACACAGGCCCTGAGTGGCAGCTGTGCCACTGCATGCTGAGCCTACATGCTCACTCACACATGGGCAGTGGTAGAGTCAGGCTCAGCTCTAAGCCTTCTAAAAGCTCAGGTCTGTGCAATAGGAGGATGATCTGCTATTTAGAAGAACATGGGATACTTGTATTTACTGCCTGCTCTGCTACTGATCCTTTTTGGTCACTAGCAGGTCACTTAGCCCATCTGTGCCTCAGTTCCCCATTGGGACAATGTTAGTCACAGTGGCTTTTCACCCTGGGACACCTTGGGGATAAGTACATTAAGGTCTAAGAGACCTTCAGGTGCAGTATGGATTGGGCAGGACCTACGTGTCTTGTAAGCAATACACGAGGCATGGTACACAGTGGTCTTTACCTCTGCACTGCACTGTTCAAATCAGGCAAGTCAGCTGGGGATACTGGCATTAGGAGTCTTAGCGTAAAGAGGTTTTCCCCACTTATGACCATATGAGGCACATAGACCATCTGAGTTTTCTCTGTTTTGTTCTCTGTTTTGACTAATGTTAAATGGCTGCAACAAGGGGAGCTGTCTGCCTTAAAGCATGCTGCTGCCAGAAGAGTGCCCTGTTTCTTTTCTCTCAGAAGCTAACTCAGCTGATCAGCAACTGAACTGTCCTAATGCCTGACAAATGTGTCTTCATTTTCAGCTCACCCTAAAGTTGACCTGGGACAGGGTGTCTCTCCTGGGGAAGAATGAATGAATGGCCAAATGGGGTGAATGGCCTGGCATTCATCTGCAGTCTCTCAGCCGGTCACTAATTCCTAGGAGAAACCCTCCATGAAGGCTGCAGATGGGCCAGATCCAGCACTCATTACTCCAGAAAAGCGCCCATTGCCTTCTCTGGCAGAGTTGCTTGGGTAGGGACTGCAGGTTTGCTCAGCAATTCTGGAGCTAACCAGGACAACCGTTAGGCAAAAATGTGTCCCTTTGGTTTCTGGTCAGTTAAAAATGTCTCTCTTCTGCCTCCTGCTCTCCCATTTCCCCTCCCAGTCCAAGAGAGACACTGAGGCTAATTCGACAGCAATGCCATTCAAAAGCAGCAGGAAGACTGACGCTCTGAACAGCACGTCCTACCCATTAGTGTGGAGATGCAGGCAGCAGTGTGCCAGAGAAAAGGGCAGCTCTTGTCGGAGGCTGCAGAAGCATGGTGCTCCGCAGGGGTCCAAGTCATGCAAGTCAGAGAGCTTACCGGGGAGTCCAAGCTGTAATTACTGAGCAGTTGCAGCCAAGAGGCTCTGAGAAGAAGCAGATAGCAGTGCAGGAACCCTTCATCCTCATTAAAATACTTTCTCTGGCAAAGCCCCCCACGCCTGCTCAGC
Organism: Dromaius novaehollandiae; assembly: GCF_036370855.1. Classification (NCBI taxonomy): domain Eukaryota; kingdom Metazoa; phylum Chordata; class Aves; order Casuariiformes; family Dromaiidae; genus Dromaius; species Dromaius novaehollandiae. Next base: position 1,761,349 of record NC_088109.1, read on the forward strand.
CTGTTCCAATTAGTGCAGTGGGCCAAGTGAGGGCAAAGAGCAGGGTTCCTTTTGATTAAAAGAAAACACTGCAGAGCTTTCAAGTGTCGGGGGGGAGGCAGGTGACCTCAGCGGGGACAGGGAAAGGCCCTGGGAGTGCAACACACACTCATGTAATTCCATGGCACTGGCTAGCAATAGTGAATCCAATGAGCTGGGTCACTGAGCTGAGGAGCAGGTGCTTCACAGCCAGCTCCTGCAGGAGAATGGCCCTGGTTTTACAGGTGGGGAACTGTGGAGCCCCCCACCGCTCTCTGAGAGGTGCTGAGCACCCCTGTCCAACAGGTCTGGAGGTTCAGAGCAGTAATTTTGCTATGAATGAAGTTTGGCAAGTAAGCATGCTCTACAAATCATCTAAGTACTCTGCAAAACATCTTGGCAGCTTAAGGTAGCAATGGCAACTGGCTGGAGAAGACTGCAGCCTACCTGTGCCTGGAGCAGGGAGGTTTCTCCTGTCCCCCAGGGCTGTTTCTCTTGTGTCAGAGCTGAAATACCTCTGAGGATGCAGCTGTCTCTAGCCCGCAGCCTTTCTCCTGGGGTACTACAGAGAGGCCCATTAGGATGCAGATATGTGCCCACAAGGACCCTAACCACAGCCACCACCCCTTTTCCAGTGGCCACTGAAGGACCAGCAGTCTGTTACACTGGATGACGACTGACTCTGCCCAGGCTCGCGCCAGTGACCTAGAGGTGAAAGGCTCTATGTGAAAACCCTGGGTGTCACCCACCCACCCTCCCCAGCAGAGGCTTTTCAGTCAGGTTGGGGGAGAAGCACTAGCAGACCTGTCTGCTGGCTAGAATGCTCTCTGACTCTTGGCCTTGGGGAGCCTCTGTTGGATTTTACCACATTCATGATTCAGCTAGATCCAGCCTGAAAAGACTGAAGTTCAAAAAATGGCTTCGCGGTGGGGTAAAACTCCTTGAGCTTTTCAAATGCTGTATTGAATATCAGGCCATGTGGTGGACAGGTGACAAGTGTCAGTTTCAGCCCATGTGCTGGCATCTTAGTATAAATGGCTCTCAGGAATGTGGCTGTGCCTCCGGGGACTCCTGAGGCTTTGGGGATCTGGCCCATTAGCAGGGTGGGCAGGATAGAGGCTCTTTGATACCATATTTGGGTGCTTTAACACACCATTAGAGGATGGCAAGTCCCTTCACAAACATGAAAGAATTTTAAGCTGCTCAACTCCATTAGGAGGTAGGTTGAGAGTTTAATATGCTAAGTAAATCCACTGCTGCCTTCTAATAGATGGGCTGAGATTAGTTGTATGACAGCTCCCAGGCTATTGAAAACAGAGAGCTGGGGTAGGAAAGAGCGGCCGATACCCTCAACGTCAGTGCTGCACACGCTGTAGCTCTGGGCAGTGGTTTGACCTGTTCCGAGGCAGGGCTTTCGGAGTGGGACCAGCTGACATCATACTGTCTTTTGGGGCCAGTGGTTCACCACAGTGAGGAACTGAAGGAACAGCCAGGAAATGAGGCCACGTTGCCTGCCTAGCATGAGACACAATTGCTACGCACTTGTCTCACCTCTCTGACCCTCTGCTTTGTTTGGGGAGGAGCCCAGCCTTCTTCCTCTGAATATGTCTCTGCACAGCTGCCAGCTGGCTTCCTGTCGTGGTTTACCCCCCTCCGTGAAGTCCTGGACTGGGCAGCTTCCCACAACCGCTTACCTAAGCTGGGAGTTTGGCAAAGGGACTGTAGCACTGCTTGGTGCTGGGGATGCAGTCGCAAAAGCCACAAACCGAGGTGTAGAAATGTGGCGCTGGTATGGTGAGGGGAGAGCTGGAGAGTGCTCTGGGCCCAGCCCCAAGTCCCAGGAACCCCCTATATGAGTGATTTCCCGTGAGTTGTATTGCCTGGACTCAGCAGTTGTGAGGCACTTGAAGCACCCTGTACTCTGAAAGCTTTTTAGGAGACCAGAGACTTGCAAGGTGAACCTGCACTGTGCTTTCCTGCTTTCCTTGCTCACTGGCTATGAACGGGTTATTTGCTTTGGCATGAGAGACAGGCTGCAAGCGACTCCCATTTGGAAGTGTAGGTCAGTCAGCCAAGACCCTTCTGCTCTTGGAATGACTCCTCTCAGCTCGGTGCCAATCTGGGGGCAGGCCTGTTCCTTCTGGTACCTCCCTGTACTAGTTTGCTCTGCTGGATGGCCTTGAGGTGAATTAGAGGAAGGAATAGCTGAGATTACGCTTGACATGTACTACCTGGCTCGAGCAACACATTCAGGCAGACCAACAAAGTCCTGAGGGAACCTGAAAGCACAGGACAAACTGTTCAGCCCATCGCCATGCATTGAAACAAGCTCAGCTGCTGGGACGCCCTCCCAGCCTGACTTCTGAGAGTCGAGATAGATAGATCACACTTGAACTGTCTCACTAAACTAACTGTCTCAAGGGAAAGGCAGGAGCTGAGCAGTGCACAGGGAGGCTTCCCCAGAAAGGTATTAGCAGATTGTTAAAAGGAAGACAGCGCTTTATCCCCTCATAAACGGTTATTAATACCATGGCCATGCATGGGCCCGGTAAGAACACCTTTAGAGGAGAAGCTGTATTGTACCTTCCAGACATAGATTTTCTCCCCTAAAGGTAAGCAGCTGAGCCCAGATCCCATGTACCCTCCCCAAACAGGTGGAAAATTCCTTTCAGCACAAAAGAGCAGAGACAGCTGGGATTTGCCAAGATCACTGAATAGCTCTGATGGACAGGTTCACAGCCAGTGATGGACATGACTTTGTCAGTGCTTCAGTGGAGAAAAAAGTGAAAGCAGTTGCAGAGCTCACTCCCTGACCTGGCCAGCTATAGCATCCGAGTGCCTAAGGTCCACGTTCATGCAGAGGTGCAGCTGGGGTGCATTTTACATAATACACTAGTTCTCAGGGACTAGGAGTCTTTTTACATCAGAACAGATAAGAAAAAAGTGAACAAAGAGTTCATGCTCCCAAGTGTTGAAACAAGTGGTAAAGTCCTCCTGATACTACCAAGACCTGCCAGGTTACCCCACCAAATGCAGCGGAGTTGTCTCTGCCCTAATTGTTGTTATCACATACCTGTTAGCAAGGAGCCCTCCTGCGTAGCAGGGATGAAGTGCAGATGGGGCAAAGCTAACTCAGCCTGTCTGAAGGGGCCGGAGTGTGCCAGCAGCAGCTGGAACTCATTCCTTCATGCTCTCAGTGCTTGGCACGCTTCGGCATCAGCGGTTGGCAAGAAACAGTGATCAGGGGATAATTGTGATCGTAGCCTTTAATTTCACAAGGCAGGATTGTCGGAGGCTGTCGGGAGATCTCCGAGCTGGAACAGGGCCTGCTGGCCAGGCCTGCCGTGCAGTGGCAGAGAAATGTGAGAGAAGCTTGAGCAACCTCAGCGTGCTTCTTCTGTTTAACAATTCCTCTATTGAAACTCTGCAAATATGCACCCTTTCCTTTCTCTTCCCCTCGTCGTCTGGCCTTTAGGATTCTGTGCAGGCTGTGTGCTGTTGGGCACGTTTGACCTGTGCTGCTGAGGGTTTCAGTTAAACCCTGCCATTTCACAGTGCACACGATGGTGCCTGATGCCACCCAAGTTCTGGTTCTGGCTTTCGTGCTCCTTACTCCAATATCGTGTTACAGGCGTGGGGTGCCACCATCCCCTCTCCACACACAGCTCAGCACTGCAAGCTTCCTCGGAGTCACTGCTGCTGCAGCCCAGTGACACTGGGGGAAGGCACTGAGGGAGCCGAGGGCCCCAGCGGCTTTGTCCTCTCCTTTGGAAAAGGACAACAGCTGCCTGCCCATGACTGCCCCTGGGAAGCAGGAGCAGCAGCTGCTGGGGAATCCATCATGCTGCACGAGATGGAGGGAAGCAACCAAAACCCTGGGCTGAACAGGGAGGATTTCTGTGCCACAGGCCTGCGTGGGCAGGAAGAGGGACAGGCATCTCTTTATGAAAAAGGCCCATCCATATGCACACAGAGGTGCATGCCAAGACACGTGACTAGTAGATACCGCTGTGTACTCTCCCGGCGTGTGTGGACCAGCATTTGCACAGCGCACACCATGCCACATGCAGACACCAGCCACACCAATAGTGTGCACAAACTGGCACAGGCACACTGCGCCGGGGAGGGAGAAGGGGAGATCTCCGTGATGGAGAGGCACAGCTATCCTGTCTGCCTCACCTCCGTGCTGTCAAGTGAGGCCTGACTGCGGGAGAGCCTTGATTGCGCAGGGAATTAGGAGTCTGCTTTGCAGCTTTGAAGCACTCCTCTGGTTTTGCACCTCAATTTCTTTGCAGGAGTGAGACCCCTTTCTCATGTTTCCCCCAGAAGAGCAGTACTTAGTCCTTCCCAGCTGGAGTGGAATTTATTTGCACCTCCAACTTCATGGCAGAGTTTCTCTTGGGGAAGTCGGGACAGCCTCAAGCAGCGAGCCCCGGGAGCAAGAGGCTTGGATGTCAAGACATCATCTTGGGAGCTATGGGAGCTATGGGAGCTTATCTGTGAGTTTCATATGGTGCCAGCCCCATGTGGGGATTTCAGCTCTCTGAAACGCTCCCGTCTCACATAACTGGCTAGCGAGGTAGGTAATGAGGTCTAGCACAGGGTTTTCTTCCCCATGCAGGGAGGATTGCCGAGGTTTAATGCTCACACCACAATGCAGCCCTGCTCCTCCCCCCAGCTCTCTGATGGCTGCTCCCTTGAGGTCCCCCAGCTGTTGGGGCCCTGCACTTTAACTCCCGGCCATGGCCTGGCCGAGCCTAAAGTGTAACTCAAGAAGGCAATGTTCTGCAAATGGAGTTTGCGGATTAGCTGGGAAACAATCGGGGCCTGTGAGACTGGTAGAGCACATGCCAGGCTGTGTTGGGCAGGGAGGAAGCATGAGGTATCTGATGTTAATGCAGTAGAATTGCTAAAAAGCTCAAGTTCAGCATGCCCTTCCGTCTTGGGAGATAATCCATAGCCTGATAAATCTACTGCCAGGTCCCTTCCCCCTCTAAAATTTGGGCAGTTACACTATTCATGGCATCACAGAAAACAGGCATTGTCAGAGGGAAATTAGCCCTTTCATGAATAAGCAATTCCCCTCCATACCAGCCTATTTTAAACTTGAGAGATTTGTCTTCTCCCTGTGTTGCTCACTGTCCCCTACAAGACTTTTCTGCAAAGGGAAAGCTCCGTGCAGTGGCATGGGATGGTGAACTTAGATGACAGTGCAGAGCCTTAAATCTGTTAGACTCTTGCACATCACTGGTGGAAGAAAGGGGAAGGAAAGGCACAGCATAACTAATGGGACTAGGGCATCTCTTGGGCTGCTGGTACAAATTCAACCCAGCTCTGTAGCACCTGAACAAGGTCACCATCCATGGCTACTGAGTGCCTGTACAAATGCCCTCCTGGTTGCAGGCCAGGTTGTGGTGGGCTGGTGTCAACGCAGCAGCCGTGAGGCTGAGCAGAGGGGGCTGAAGAATGACTGCGCTGTAGGGGCTGACCGCCGTGCTCTGGGTTGGAGCACAGCCGCTGCAGGAGGAAGAAGCAGGTGTTGCTCAGAGGAGGATGTGAGTCTGTGGCGGCAGGTCTCATTTTGGGGGGCTGAGGTGTGCGGAAGCAGGGCTGGGATAGGCGAGTACTTGCTGAGTACTTTACTGATCCAAGTAAGGATGTATTCATGGAGCAACATGGGGCCACCATGGAGGGGAGTCGGAGCACCGTAGGGGTAGGAGTGCAGTGTGGGGCAGGGCTACAAGGCATGCGTGTCTTCTCCTGTGATCATGCGTGGTTGTACAGACACTGGTAGTGTGTGTGTCACAACAAGAAAGCAGGCGGAGGAATTAAAGAGCTGAATTCCATCAAAAATGTTGCTGCCACTCCCCATATAACAGAGACTGCAAAATACTTCCTCTCCCTCAGGCCCTCATGGTGCCCGGGGTATGAAATCTTCACTGCCTTAACCCGGGCTCCAAAGCCAAACCCGCAGAAATCCCCTCACCCCAGCAGTCTGCTCTCATCAGCGATTCTCTCTCCAAACTGAGATAGAAATAGTTGTAGCTCAGGACAGTTGATTATTTAAAGCTGTCGGGAGTGTTTAATTTAACCCTGGATTCATCATCCGCAGCTTGTTTCCATCCACTAGACACCCGCTCTCCCCCTCTCAGTGTAAACTCTGCCTGTGACAAGCTCTTCACCTCCAGGAATATTTGGGCTGAGGTTTATAGGAAGGGGCCGTGACCCCACTGCGTGTTTCCAGCCACTTTAGCCAGTCAAACTGGCACAGCTAAGGATGCCTCCACTCCAGGCCTTGCAGACAAAACCAGGCAAGTCCAGCCGAGAGGAAGCTGGGTTTTTAGCTGGGCACCAGGGGATGGATGTGCCAAGTTGCTGCCTGCTTTGTGGCCTGCCATGGCACTGCTGGGGGGAGCCCTGAGGGGAGCCTGGCTTGGGAAACACATGATAGAAGGGATTATAGGGGAAGCCTTTCTTACTGGAAGTTATCTTATTAACAAGTTATCTTATTAAAAAATTTCTCTTTCCTGGTTCGCTTTAATCCCCTCCAGCAACATCCCCACCTCTTCTGACCCTGCACACAGCTCTGCCGGGGCACTCCATTGATCTGTGGATTCATGCTGCATGTGGCTCCCACTCCTGTTGCAATCAAACTTTCCTTTGGCATCCACAGGGGAAGGAAACAAAGTGCTGGCACGGCCGAACAGTTTGTGCGAGCGCGCTCTCCTGCCCCACTGCTTCAGCCCATGCCGCAGGCATGCAAAACATTTCTGCTGCTCCCTAATGTTTGCTCTGTGGCCTGTGCGTGAGTATGTCCCAGAGGGAGGGAGCTGTGCCTGCCTGCCATTCGCAGAATCCTGGGCCCACCCTGGAATATCCTTGGTCTTCAGGTCATGAAAGGTTCCTCCCAGTGTCGACTGCTGTCCCCAAACCTAAGCCTAGCGCAGGCCCTGCTCCATTTATAGAAAGCTGCAATTAGAGGCTGAGTTCTCCAACAACCATATGTACATTGGCAAAAAATCTTTGTCAAATCGCAGTCATGTCCTTGGGATGACCCCTGGGATAACACTGTTCATTCAGGCCGTGGCCATGGGTTAGCAGGAGAATAGGTCTGGGAGGCCCTGCTTCAGTCGCTGCTTTATGGATGAACTTGGTGCGTTTTGGAAGGGCTAAAACTGCTAGAGTTTCCACAGCACAGGAAAATGGCTCTTTACCTCTGCGTGGCAGAAATGCGTTTGTGGGCAAAGCAAGGGCAGCCCCCAGCATTAGCTGGTCCTGAAGCTGCAGTGATGTGCCAGTCACCAGCGCCCATTCCCTCCAGTCTGTGTGGCTGCTGCTCGTTTTCAGCAAGTTCGCTTCTCACCTGGGAGTGAGCATGACAGTGGGGGGAGGAAAAGGACCAATATCAATACCAATATCTCAAAGGCACAGTTCTGAAGCAGGGAACCAAAAGATGAGAGAAACAAACATGGTCCGTAGATGGGATTAGTAGCTCAGTGCTTACAAGATGGGAAGATGGTGCATGTGCATCTCTACATGTGTTGACTAGGCCCAGCCTAACCCCAAAGGCTGAACCTTGCTCCCCTGTGTGCCACCACGCTGCTGAGCACCAGTGTGGCCTGAGAACACCTCTCTCCATGATCAGTGTATCAACCAATGAGCAATTTAAACCTAGCAAAACCCATAATCATTTTTTTAGAGACAGTGATGGGCCTGCCAAACTGGGAGCTCAGAAAGTCTGCAGAGGGGAGAGGTGGTTTGGGAGCCTTGGAAAACAACCCAAGGCTAAAGTGTGATACAGCAAATGGTGCGGCATCGACCGTGAGGTCACATCCAGGTAGTGCCAGGTCTCCTGGGATGGGGGGAGGCACCAGTACAGAGCAGCAGCATGTTGCTCTGTCTGGAGTATGAGCAAAGCAGGAAGGGGAACATGTACATGTGTGATGCTGCAGAGACTAGCATGGATGAGGAGCAAGTGGCACAAAGACTGAGCGTTGACGGCTTTGAACTTATCTTTCCCTTCAGCACCAACCCAACAAACCCACACCAGTGTTAGTAAGTCTTGATGCTAAACCACTCCTGTGCTGCCAAGCCCTCAAGCTAGCTGCAGAGCCCTGGGTGCACGGCCACTGAAATCAAGCAGACCTTTTGCAGGATTTGAGGATTAATATACTTGTCCTGCCTGGAGGATAAAGGGAACTGGGGAAAGACTGCGAGCTCTAACCTTTATCTGGCAGAGAACAACTTAGTGCAGTGGTGTTGCCTGCTCGCTCTGGTTTCAGCATGTGTCTCCTAAAAAGCCAGCTGGCTTGAGTTCAGCTAGGGGAGGGCTGTGGTGGTGGATGGCACTTAGGTCTGCACAGTTTTAGGCTGTCACTGGTTAACTACAGTAAAGGCAAGGGAAAAAGTCAGCAAAGGAGCTGTCCCAGGCGATTGCACACAAGCCTGCACCATGCATGGACTCTGTGAATGCAAAAAGGGATTGGAAAGCTGCTGAGCAGCAGATCTAGCTGTCTTCTCTCTGTCTCCCACCAGAGAGATAAAACCCCATGCTTTTGAAAGCCTGAAACTGTGTCCATAGGCCCAGCCTGGTGCTCCGTCTTGTGGAAGATAGAGAACAAGGCAGTTTTAAATGTTTGGCTTCTGTGGGCTGTGCCTGCATGTTCACTCCTACACAGACTGTAACAGAGGCTACAGAAATCCCCTCTTCCTTGGGCCAAATGCCTCTACACTCGTTTTAAGTCTTTCAGCCAGGGGGCTCATAGAACTGAATACTGTACACAGCAGAAGTGTTGGATAGTTGGAGCTGACATTTAGAGACCAGGACATTTATAAGCAGGAAAAAATGGCTAAACTGCCTGAATTAATTAATGAGAACTGTCAGTCCAGCTCTGTTCCCCTCCAGGATGTGTGGGAGTTGGTGAATAAGGCGATAATACTGTGTCTGGGGATGTGTAAACGTAAGAGAGGGTAGGAGTGCTCCCAGTCATTAGCGTCCAGGAGCTGGTAGATGCTGGTGGTGCCTTCCTTGGGCCCACAGACATCACAACACTGCTGTAATAGCCGGTCTTTTGAATGCTCTGTTATGCAAAATGTGTCAGAGTGCCTGGGTAGCAGGAGAAGACGCAGCCTGTGAGCAGGCTTCCCAGCCACAGCATGCACTGGATTTCACGGTACTCAAATTGGCCCTGTGAGCCAGCGCTCTGCAAGCAAGAGCTGCTTTGACAGCTCCTGGAGATGTGTGCGCGTGTGTGTAGGGTGTATGGCACCTACTTGGGAACTGAATTGCCCTGTGATGTGAAGGCATCCAGGCCCCACGGCGCTGGAGACATTCAGAAAGTCACCTCGTCATACTATAACCATCAATAACCATCGAGGCTGCAAAGATAGCCCAGCAAGTGAGATACTCGCCTCTCTGGGCCCCCTGCTTTTCCTCCCACCTGTCAGTTTAGGCTGATGGAGCTCTTCAAGACAGGCCTTGTCTCTCCCTGAGTCTGTGTTTCACAGACACTAATGGGGCCTGGCCCTCCTCAGAGCCTGCAGGTGCTCTGGTCAGATAAACAGTCATGACGCGCTTTGCGGCGGGCTTGATCAGGGGCCTGGAGGCGTTCAGATACTCAGCTTATGCCTCACCATCCCTGCCCAGTCTGCTGAACTCCAGTTGTGGCCAGAGACCTCCCTCAGCAACACTGTGCTCAACAATACTGACTGATTTTGCAGTGCTGTGGGGGTGTTTGGGGCCAGATGCCTGCTCTTAGGCAGAGCGGGGTAGCTCCTCTCTGCCAGGCGGTTGGCCTGATGCCTCCTCAGGTACATGCTGCCAGCAGACCTGCCGTGCTCTCACTTGGGATGTCTAGAGCAGCACACAGCTCCTCTCAGCACGGAGTCCCAGTCTGCACACAGCCCGCAGTTGTGCACACTTTCCCCTTTTCTTCTTACAGCCGGAGGTGAAAGTGGCAGCTCTGTGGGTCGACCATGGTACTGTGAGGGAGAGCTGCCCCCATCCCCAGCAGCAGAGCACCAGGATGAAAGCCTTCCGCGGTGGCAGGCTCCCCCTCTCCACTCTCCTGCTCTGGATACTCCTGCTGCACCCAGACACCAGCGGGGCCTGGAAGCAACATGCCCCTCGCCTTCGCATCTCCTACAAAGGTAAGAGGGCCCTGAAGGCTGCCGGCAGACAGGATTTCCATGGGGCCTGTGCCTCACTTCAAAGGGCTGGGAGGAGTGATCTCCCGCCAGGGTGACAGGATGGGCCAGGGCTCAAGGGAAGCAGGAGATCGTGGCTGCAGCATCTCTACGTGTGCCTGTTCTGAGCCCTCAGGATGCTTCATGGACTGTGGCTGAAACCCCAAGCACAGCCCCGAGGATGCAGCCTCAGAGAACAGCATGTGCTGCCTGGGTACAGCCCAGGTCCGGGACAGCGAGGGATGTCTCTGTTCTGCCCAGACTCACTCTGTGCACCTTAGAGTGTGTCCTGGGCTGGAGTTGACCTGGGTAGCCCTGGGGGAAGATCTTCTGTTTTCACACTCACAGTGAAATGGGGACACTAAGCCCCAGGCAGTGCTGCCTTCCCCCTCTTCTCCTTCCCATCAGCAGCATTTTGCCCCATAGCAGCCTCACAGAGGTGGCCTGCAGCGGGTGCCATCTTCCTGGGCCCGCTGCAGGCCACTCAGTCTCCAGCACAATATCCCAGCAGGGATATGGGACGCATCTCAGAAATGCAGTACAGGGCTTGTCTTTGCTTGGAGCCAGAGGAGGCTGCTCAGCCAGCAGGAACACAGAGGGACTTCTGACTTCAAAGCCCCACAGCGTGCTGGGGCCAGACATGCCAAAAGCCCTCAAGTCTTGGGCAGAGGCAGAAGAGGAAGCTCCCAGCATCAGGAGGGCTCAAGGACAATACGAACAATGACAGGGGATGTGACTCATGGACAGCACAAGGCAGGTTCAAGGACACAATGGCCTGAGAAGTTTAGGTTTAAAAATCCCTAGGAAAGGAAAAAAAAGAAGCGGCCTTTGAGATTACATCCACCCCAGCATCTACAGGATCAGCCTTGCTGTCCGATCCCAGCATGGGGGAGGCAGGTGGAGCTGTTCAGGCGGTTGGGGGGGGGGGTGAGACGTAAGCAGGCGCATGAGAAGGAAATGACAGCACCGAAGGCTGGGAGAGCAAAGGAAGGATGGGGCACAGGGCACAGGGCCAAGAACAGCAGCAGCAGCAACTCCCACCCTGCCAAGGAGGCAAGGAGGAGGTTTATAATAGCACTCCGGCAGATCGGAGGTGGCAAACACAATCACGGCTGTGCAAGAGGCAGCCTCTGGGTAAACATGGGTCGTGCTGGATCAGCCTCGATGCAGGCCTGGGTTGAGCCTCTCTGTTTTCTTACTCTGAGGCTATACAGCAGCATGAGTATGCAGTGAAAGTACAGCACCTCTCTGAGCTCCTGCTACTGTAATAATCCAGTGTTGGCAGAGCTAAAGTTGGCAAATGAGTCTTCTCGCTATCTCTGATTGAGAGCCAACCCAGCCGGGCAGGATCCAGAAGCCATCACACTGCAGCAGGGTAGGAGGTTGGTGGGTCTCTGGTTATCTGCATCAAAAGCTGCACTGACGCAGCTCTTATCGGCCAATGGCAGAGAGAGGCTGGCCTGATTTAGAGCCAAGCCTCCCCTGGGCTGCAGGGGTTGTCTCCTTGGTCTGGCTCTTTCTTATGCCTGGGGGAAGGAGGGAGAATGGGCTCCCAGCACAGCCAGGCTGTGACCCCAGGAAGCCCAGGGTCACCCTGCACTGAGGGTGTTGGTGCTAAGGGGCAGGCAGAGATGATGGATGGGACAAGGCGGTTTTGGTGATCCTGACAACAAAGGAAAACACACCATGGCCTTTGGAGATAACACAAAAGAGAGGATGTTTCTCTGGGCTCACCCATCTTTTTAGCCATCACACAGCTGCTTCAGAGACCACCTGATTCCCTGCCTTGCGGGTTGGTGCCTGAATCAGATGTCTTGTTTGTATAGACGGACTGGGGACAAGAAAGGGTGGTTTGTGCACATTTAGCTGGCAGCTTTCTGCACATAAAACATGCGAATCAATGACATTTGAATGCTCCATCCCTTTGGTAAAGGAGCAGAACCATGGCACAGCACAAGGCATGGACCGTGGTGCTCATCGTCCCATTAACTCTGCCACTGATCTCATGCTGCAAGTGCAGGGCAGTGACTCCTTCCTGAGGACCAGGTCAAATCCTCCCACCCGATACTGCAGCAGGCCTGAGAGCCCAGCAGAGAGGGCTCCTCCATCAGTCCTGCCTGAGCTCATCATTGGACAGGGCCAGGGCAGATCAGAGGGTGAAGTGGTAATAGCAGCTTTCTCATTGTTGCGGTCCAAGCAGGCATGTCCCCCACGGCCAGCCTTTCCCCACTCCGCTTCATTACACCTGTGTATTAGATAAATAACTGACCTTCCCTCCCCCACATCTGCCTTTCCAATGCCTTGCCCTACATTTCCATCTGGATTCGGCAGGTCATGGGAGCAGCCTGCACTGGGGCAGAAGCAGGAGGGTGGGCAATACACTATGGCCTGCTTGGGGATCCAGCCAGCTCGGCACCCAGCGACACCCCGAGGAGACCCTTCGGGTACACGAGGGAAAGGGCTGAGTGACCTGGGACTGTGGAAGCTTTTCTGGGAGCAGTGTGAGGGCTCTTTCTCCTGGCAAGGATCTCCCTGGGAGCAGCTGGGAGCAGCTACTGGCAGAGAGGGGGATTTCTGTGTCTCGCAGTAACTAGAGCTCTGACCCCAGCGCTGGCCAGCCCCAGAGGAAGGGGAGAAGGAAATGCCTTGTCGGAGCAGGCCGGGCCGCAGTGGCGCAGTTCCGGGCAGGGACCCCTGCTCGTTGCGTGTGCCCCAGCAGGTCCTTTCCTCACAGGGAGGAGCAGACGTCAGTGGCATTTCCAGCTCACAACGACTGGCCCCGCTTCCACTCTCCCATGGAAATGGGGTGGAAGGAAGAGAGCAATAGCCTCTGGGATCAGCGGGTGCGTTTTGAACAGAGGAGCCGAGGTCATGTATACCCCACCTGGCAGGCTCTGCTCACTGGCACCCCTGCTCACTGGCACCCATGCTCCCAGCCATGCTGGCCAGCACTTGCTTCCCCTGACAGCTTCCCTCACTTAGTCCCTAGCAAACTGCTTCCATCTGCATGGTCCGGGGTGATTTCTCAGCCTCAGTCATACCAGATCGCCCCAGGTTACCATGTACATTTCATGTCCCTCTATCTCCAAGCTCCCACTCACCAGCAACCCCTTCCCATAGCCCCTTCCCTTCACCCTACTTTTGTACCTTTCCCCCACACAGCTCCAAAGCCAGGAACAACCTTGCCAGCACATGTAGCCAGCCTTCACCTTCTCCTTAGTTGGATCTTGCCAGCTTTGAAGAGGAAAGCAATGTGTTATAATTTCTAGTAGCTCTAATGCAGTTCTCAGCTCCAATCTCTCCCGCTCAGTGTCCCTCTGTCTTGATCTCTTGGAGCAGGCACTCACCAGAGCAGCAACTGTTGCGATAGCTGTGTCCTATACAGCAGCCGCCTGTGCACGATGGTGGGGGAGTCAGCTTGCCCCGGCAGCCAGCTGGAGAACCTGATGCTGCATGTCACAGACTGATGCGGAGCCCGGGAAAACCTGTTGGCCATCGGCCAGGTGTCAGGGCACTGGTGGATGTTGTTTCAGGAGTGGCTAAGCAAGAGACAGGATCTTATTGTCCTTCTTGCACACCCACATGACTGTGACTGTGCTATAGGAGGGTTTTGAGGCGGGGGGGGAAGGGTCTGATAGCTGGTCCCTGAGCCTCCACACAAGGAACAAGCAACAGAAGATACAGCCTGAAGAGCAAACCCTTTTTCACAGCTCTGTCTCGTCTCCCCATGGAGCATGGGGGGTCCCGTGGCACACTTCCTCGCTTGGCAACATGGATGGCTTTTCCCTCCTCCAGCACCAAATGGGTGCTCTTAAAAGCCCCTTTTCTGAGCCAGTGTAATTCTGGGTTTAGGCTGTGTCTCAGAGCATGAGGTGTCAAAATGTGACAGAGGCAGGGTCAGAGCAGCACCTGAGACACAGCTGGAGACCTGCTACAAGTTCCTTGGGCCAGGGCCTGGCCATCCATCTGGCTGACTTGGTGCTTTGGGTAAAGCCCAGCAGCTCACAGGCACTTAACAATAAAAACAGGCTTGGAGAGGAGGTGGTGGAAGTGTCCTGGCTGGGGCATGGCAGCCGTTCTTTTATACAGCCTTTAATTTCAGTTATGCTTTGCCCCAGGGAATAGCCAAAAACACTCTCTTGAGCTAAAGCCCAGGGATAACATCCTGGGAAATGCAGCAAATGACTCTCCTGTGTTCTCAGTCCTCTCCCCATGGGGTTTCAGGGTGCAGAGGCTTTGGGGCTGGTGGCTCTGGAGTGATCCACCCAGGCCAAAGAGCACCAGTGAATGGCAGGCTAGAAGCTGAATGGCTTGGGATCCTCAAGCTGGACTTCTCTCCTTCCCCAGGCCCCAGCAAACCAGGCCCATGTGACCCTGTCGAGTCCATCGCAGGGTCAGGGTACTTTCCTTCTGTGTACAGGTGACTCTCTGTTTCCTCCAGGTATGCTTGTAGAAGGAGGCATGAGAAGTTCTGGGGCACCAAGGGGCATAAGTTTTGCTGCCAAGGCACCGGCAGGAAAGTTGCTTTCCCTTGGGGCAGGGGTGGGTAATGAGAGCCATTCCTGAGAGGGGGTAGGGTCTTGGGCTGTCTGCTTCATCACTGACTGATGGGCTTCCGTTTCTTCCACCTTCTGCCCCTTAGATCTGCTGAAATCCAACAGCTCTCGCCTGTTGCTGGCATCAGGGGATGGGTTGGATTTCCAGGCACTTTTGCTGGATGAAGACAGGGCCTGGCTGATGGTGGGAGCAAAAAACCACATCTTCCTGCTCCATCTAGACCATCCCAGCAGAGAGCCTGAGAAGGTCAGTGCTGGGGAGGAGGGTGTGAGCAGAGTCCTGAGCCAGACTGGCGTCTTCCTCCCTGATCCCCCCGGGAGCAGCTCTCCATCCTGGAGCCAGGGAATGGAGGGCGGTGTGGTCCTAGCTGGGATGGTGCAGTGTCGCCAAGGGACACAATTATAGTGGGGCGTCTCAGTTGGTGGGGTCAGCCAGCCCCTGGCCCATACACTGGTGTCGATCCCACTTGGGACAGGCCGTAAGAGCCGACACCAGGAAGCAACATGGCAGCTTAGCCAGGAGTGGAGATCTGGGTGGGTTCCAGCTGAGGGTGGAAAGGAAGCGCCCAGAGTCCTGAGATCATACCTAATCACTGCTATTGCAAGATCTAAAACAAATCGAGCACCAAGTCCACTAATGTCATCCCAATACATCCTGCCTGTGGGGTGCACAGTTCAAAACCAACAAAAGAAAAGACCATTAACACATTTCACCCTGGTGTTCCCACGGGCTGGGATCCAGGACGGCCTGCCTACTAACTGGGTGTGCCGTGGCCCACCCAGGCTCTGTCTCCCAGCCAGATTTGCTCTGAACCTATTTGGCAGGCTGCCTGCTGAGTTCAGCTGGGCCTTCGGGACCCAAAAATGTTGTCAGACCTTTTGCAGAGCAGCCCTGCGTCCTCACCATGTGCCTCAGCCTAGCAGAAGGGTTTGACTAGACATGGTCACATCAATCTCACTTCAGCCTTTGGGGAATTGCCCATGCCAGGCAGTGCTAGTGGGAGCCGGTCAAGTTGTGGCTGTCCTGCCCAGGCAGGTCAAAGAAAGCAGGTGGCAAAGAGTGGGGCTCAGGCTGGTGGGGTTTTGTGTTGCAGATTTTCTGGCCGGCCTCCAGGGAGCAGGTTGAACATTGTCAGCTGGCAGGGAAGAACGCAGAGGTAAGCAGGGCAAGAAGTCCCTGGCTCAGGGCCTCGTGTGGCTCATCACAGGTATTTAACACCTACGTAACCCCAGAATGGGGCCCTGGGGATCTGCATGACACAACAGTGTCCAGCCAGCTGGAGCCAGGCACAGGGCCTCACTGAGCTCAGCCTGCTGGCTCCCAGGGGAGGATCTGGCGGGGCTCCCCCGTCCTGGAAAGACATGCACTACGGTTGGCAGGGGCTGCACCTGCGTTTGTGAACCTGGGCTCTGACCATTACCAAAATTTTTCTCCTGAGCAGACAGAATGTGCCAACTTCATTCGCCTCCTGCAGCCGTTCAACAGGAGCCATGTGTTTGCCTGTGGGACTGGCTCCTACCAGCCCGTCTGTGCCTTCATCCAGCTGGGAGGCAGGGCAAAGGTGAGGGACACCCTGGTGAGCTGTGTCCCCACTGCAGAAGGTGGAAGAGACCCTCTCCCTCCCAGCAGATCCCTGTCCTCCTCTATAGTGGGGGAGGGAGGGGAAGACCGTGACCGGATAGCCAGGCTCAGAGTCTGGAGCCAGTGCAGGAAGCCTGCAGCTTCCATGGTCTTGCTGCACATGGCGAGAAGCAGCCCCGGCTCGGCAGCACTGGGGTGCCCCCAGAGAGGTAGGACCTGTTCCTGGCAGCACCCTCCACAAACATACCGCTCCCAGGCAGCACAGGCTGAGCACACCAGCCTCCTTCCTGCTCTTCACCAGGCCCATCAAATTTGGCCTTACCCTGTACTGTCAGGACAGGGCCTCTGTGTAGCTCCACGTTCATCAGCACAGCCATCAAGTTACCAAAGTGACAGGGCCATCCCATGGGAGGTAGGGCCAGGCCAAGGGAGTTCATGCCAGGTTCATTCCTAGCGTCTGTCTAGGCTGACATTTCCCCTTTGGCTCTGGCAGGATCCTGGGGCCCGACCGATGCAGCTGGTGACCCACTCCTTGGAATCGGGGCGAGGACGGTGCCCATACAGCCCCCATGAACCTTTCACAGGGCTCCTTATTGGTAAGAAGAAATGAGGAGCAGGGAGTGGAGGTGACACTGGGAGGGTGGGAGCTCTAGGAATGGTCTGTGAGTAGGTCCCTGCGCACTCCCTGCAGCTCACTGCAGGGCTGCACTCCTGTGCTGGTGCCCGAGCAGGGTGAGAGTGACAGCAGCCAGCCCTGCGGAGCCTGGTCCTGCTCAACCTCATCCTGGCCTCGTGGAGGGCTTCCTGCGGAGAAACATGCGAGTGGGGCTTTACAATTGCCACACATGCATGGGGGTGTGTGGTGTCACGGACCTGCCACCCTCGTACCAATGCTGTGGACAGGCTAGGAGCTTGGGGGCTAGAAACCATCCTGGGGCAGAGGTGGCTTTGCACAAGCTTGTTGTGACCATCGGCCAGAGTCAGCACTGGCATGGATGTGGTTGGAGGAGGCTGAGGAAGGGACCTCTCCTGACCCAGGGCTGCACTAAGGATATGGGCCCTCCCTGACCAGTGACTCAGATGCTTGTGGCCATCATGCCCTGGCTAGCTACTGCCACAGCATTCCCTGGGCCTGCAGCTCTTCACAGCATCCTACCTCTCCAGGCTTCCTAGGGAGTGAGGAAGGCCCCCATCTAACTGGACCCCTGCCAAGGGCTTCCAGCAACATAGGAGAGCCCTGCCAGGGTGACTTCCAGCAGCGGCACCCCAGCTCACCCACATCTCTTTCTCTGACCGTGCAGATGGGGAGCTCTATTCAGGCACCTCCAGTGACTTCATGGGCAGCAGTGCTGCTTTCTTTCGGACCTGGGTTCACAGGGCTGAGCAGAGCTACATCCGGACGGAGCAGAACCAGGATCACTGGCTCCATGGTACATGCGTGGGGATGAGTGAGGTGCAGGGGCGCTCCCTCTGCTGGGGAGAGGCTGGGGTCCACATCGTGTTTGCTGCATGGCCTGGAGGTCTCGCTCCCTTTGCTTCTCCTGTGGGGGAAGCACTGGCTGAAAGTCTCTGGCACATATTAAAAGCTCAGATCTAGCCAGTGGAGCTGCCAGCACAGGGCTACGTTGTGCTGCTCCTCCTTCTTGCAGAGCCTGCATTCATTGGTGCTTATGCCATCCCTGATACCTACAACCCGCACGATGACAAGGTCTACATCTTCTTCCGTGAGACCGCCCTGGAAGCTGGGCCATGGGAGAGACGGCACATCCATGCCAGGGTGGCCCGGGTCTGCAAGGTCAGTTCCTGGGGGCCGGCACACTGCAAACAGGCATCACACGACCAGCACAGGTCAGCTTGCCAGGCAGACTGGGGGTGCTCCTTCTCTCTGGCCTCAGCTGCATCAGGGCTGCGTAGATCTTTGGGAAGCTGGGATCCAGCTCCCACCTCTGCTCCTGGCTTCCTGCAGAGCTGCAGGCGTGGCATAGGTCTGCTGTCCAAACAGAGGGTTCCCCAGGCACCTTCCCTCCTCTGGCGAGGGGGCATCTCAAATGGGCAAATGACAAGGACCGTGGCGGGGGGGGGGGGGTTGTCACCACGCACGCAGCATGGAGTGGAGGGCTCAGGGTGTCCCACTGTGGGGATGGAGGGGTGTGCAGCGGTGGGAGAGGCTGGGGTGAGCCCAGCTCTTGGTGCCCGGCAGAACGACGTTGGAGGGAAGCGCAGCCTCATCAATCGCTGGAGCACATTCCTCAAGGCTCGCCTGGTGTGCTCCATCCCCGGGCCCCAAGGCACCGAGACGCACTTCGACCAGCTCGGTGAGTGCACAGTCCGCTTAGCGGCGTGGGCAGCCGGGAGGGATGTGCCCGCACCTCTGTCATGAGCTTGTCCCTAAGTGGTGAGGATGGCCATTAGACGATCCTCGTGACTCACACTACAGCTGCCAGACCCCTCATTGCCACCTCTCTCTTTGCAGAGGATGTTTTCCTTCTCCACACGCGGGACTCCCAGAACCCTCTTGTCTTCGGCCTCTTCACAGTTTCCAGGTGAGCCCTGGGCTCTGGCTAGCCCCGTGCATAGGGCAGTCGAGCCGCCTCTGTCCCCTCACCAGCACTGCCCCACGGGGAGCCCTGTGGAAAGAAGGGGAAGACCCACACCCAGCTGGGTGAGGAAGGGCCACTGGCCTTTTCACTGCTTGGTATCTGCTGCTGCCTCACTAGCCCAGCCAGGAGTTTGGCATCTGCACAGCAGATGGTCCCCTCAGGCTGAACTGGCTGTGCCAAAGAAATTCCCATCACCTGCCGGGCGCCGTGCAGGAGTCCCAGGCTGGTAGGGAACAGGGCGAGCTCGGGAGACATGGGTGCACACAGGCCTGGCCCCTGCGGAGGGGCAGCGAGACTAACAGCTCTGCACTCCCTCCCCTCCAGCGGTGTCTTCAGTGGCTCTGCAGTGTGCGTCTACTCCATGGCTGCTGTGAGAGCTGCCTTCAGCGGCCCCTTTGCACACAAGGAGGGCTTCGACTACCGCTGGGCAGAATACAAGGGCCGCGTCCCATACCCCCGTCCTGGCACGGTAAGGGCCTGGGGCGGGGGAGCAGAGGGTGGGAGAGAGCAGGACAGGCTGTCCTGGATGTAACAAAGTCCCCTCTGGTCCTTGCAGTGCCCCAGTGAGACGTATGATCCCCTCCTGCACTCCACCAAGGATTTCCCTGACGAGGTGATCAGCTTCATGCGCAGCCACCAGCTGATGTGGGAGCCCGTGTACCCGCAGGGCCGCCAGCCTGTCCTCGTGCGAGTCAACGTACCCTACCGGCTCCAGAGGCTCCTGGTGCACAGGGTGGAGATGGAGAGCAGGCACTACGACGTGCTCTTCCTCGGCACAGGTGGGGGCTTGCCCCAGCTCTGGGGACGCTGTCACCACACAGCAGCTCGTATGACCCGTGATCCTGCCAGGTCTGGTGCCTCCCAGCCCTGACAGCTCCTTCTCCCGCTGCATTCACAGATGAAGGCAAAGTCCTGAAGGTGGGCCTGGCCAGCGGGGCGAGCCAGGGCACCGAGGAGATCAGCCTGGAGGAGATCAGCGTCTCTAAGGTACAGGGGACTGGGCCAGGGCTGGACCACGGGCAGCTGGACCGTGGCGTATGCCCTTATCCAGCCCCTCCCTGCAGACCCCTGTGGTAACTCGCTGGCCTCCATCCAGGGAGATCCTTAGCCTCCCTGCTCTTGTCTCCCAGTCGCCCTGACCAGCGGTGGTGCTGTTACCATCACTGCGTGGAGGGGCCCTGGGGTCACAGGGCCTGGCACCAAGGCTTCTCCTGACTCCCCATCCAGTCTCATCCTGAGGCAGGGAGGGGCCAGGGGGAAACACATTGGTGCATGAAACTAAATCTGGAGAGGGCTGAGCGCAGGTTTGGCAGTGCTGCTGCTGGGCAGGGCTGCCTGCATTGAGCAGGGCTAGCCTAGGCTGCCTGTGTTGGGCAGGGGGAGCTCAGGAGACCAGGGACTCTGGTCATGGCCAGCCTTCTGCCATCCATGGGGTCCCAGCCCCACTGGCAGGCTGAGGTGCCCAGGAAGGACCAACCCCACTGCAGGACTAACCCTGTTCTCTTCCAGGTGCCTTCTCCCATCCTGGACATGCAGTTATCACCAAAGCGGGTGAGTTCTCCCTAATGCTTCATTCTGAAGCAGCCAAGGGAGGGGGTCCAGAGGACAGCTGACCCCAGCCTCATCCCCTGCACCTGTTTCCCTCAGTCCCAGGGCTTGCACATGTAGGGAGCAGGCTCCCACCAGGGCAGCACTGCACAGCTTGGGTTGGGGGGGGCGGGGGGTGGCAGGCTCAGCCTTGTGTCCCACTTGTCTCCCAGTGCTCCCAGCCTGGCACAGGGTGCTCAGTTCCCAAGCTGGTCCCCATCCCACATCTCCAGCCTCGTGGGGTACTGACAGCTGCTGTTCTGGTTGCCTGAGCAGCAGGAACTGTTTGTGAGCAGCGCCCATGGGCTGCTCCAGCTCTCCCTGTACCGCTGCGAGCTCTACGGCAAAGCCTGCACCGACTGCTGCCTGGCCAGGGACCCCTACTGCACCTGGGACAGCAAGACCTGCGCCCCAAACTTGCTCACAGAGAAGAGGTGAGCGTCTGCCTGGGCCAGCCCTGCTGCCCCCTGCACAGGGAGGGGTTCAGCATGGGGGAGGACAAGCCACTGGCCCTGAAGGCTTTTCTCAACCACCAAACCTCAACTGCCGCCTTCCCTGCTCCATGGTGGCCCCCCCCCCATCCCTCCCCTTGTCCTTCATTGCTCTGCCACTGAGGGGGCCCAGGGCACACAGCCCAGGTGGGTGCCACCACCCGACGCTGCCCCACAGCCGAGATCTGCTTGCTCCCGCAGGCGGGCCCGGTGCCAGGACGTGCTGAAGTCTGACCCGCTCAGCCAGTGCCAGGACACCACAGAGGGTGAGCGCCAGCTCCCGCCCCTGCAAGGAGGCTCCAGCCCAGGCAGCCAGTGTTGCCCAGAGCACCAGTGGGCAAGTGCTGCCAGGGCAGCACAGCACTGAGGAACCAGTGCCCACATATCTGCACCTGCACCATCTGCTGCAGACACGGGCCTGGCAGAGCTGGCTCTGTGCCACCCTCCGTGTCCTGGACACCTCTGCCAGGGCCTGTGCTAGCACCCAATGTGCTGTCTGCCCTGTGCCCAGCTCAGGGCAGCACCAGCCTTCTTACCTGTGCTGTCAGGGAGCGCAGGGCTGGGCAGTCACCCCTTCTCCTGTCCCATCCCCCTGCAGGAACCGCTGCAGTAGAGAAGCTGGTTTTTGGGGTGGAGAAGAACTCCACCTTCCTCGAGTGCCTGCCTCGCTCACCCCAGACGACCATCCGGTGGCTGGTGCAGCACAGCGAGGAGACGGGCCCGAGTGAGGTACGGGGCCCAGGGCCCAGGGCCGGCTCGGCTGGGTGCAGCGCCAGGGGATCAGCTCACAGTGCTCTGCCTTTGCCCAGGTCAGGAACAATGGCCACTTCTTGATGCTGGAGCAAGGGCTGCTGATCCGCCAGCTGACGAGGGAGGATGCTGGCACCTACGAGTGCCAGGCCGTGGAGCGCTCCTTCTCCCGGTCCCTCACCCACTACAGCCTTCGTGTCATCGGGCACGAGGCAATGGAGATGCCACCCTACAAACGGGGCAGGGGGGTTGAGCTAGGAGGAAGCTACCAGGGTCCCCAGCCCCGAATAGACCTGCAAATGGGCTACAAAGGGTTCCCACGGGCCCTGGGGGCACCAGGCACCAGCCTCGATGTCTACTGCAATGCCCTGCGGCACCAGGAAAGGCAGCGGCAGAAAGCCTGGCACCAGAAGTGGCAGCACCACTCCCCAGAAAGCAAGAAGGGCCGAGTGCGACGGCACCCTCACCCTCTGTAACCGCGCAGAGCAGCCCGGGGGCTGCCTCGGCTCTGGGGCCTGCACAGGGCACAGGCGCCAGCTCCCTTCACCAATTCTCCAGGCCCTTCTTACACGCAGGCGCCAGCTCCAAGGCACCTCTCAGCTTCATGTGCAGAAAATGCCTTGCATTTACTACCTCAAACCGTGCCAGTCCCCTCTGCCTCTGCGTGCAGCCCCACGGAGCACAACAAGGCAAGGGCAGACAGTCTGGACTCAACTCAAAGCTCTTTACGCCCTGCAAAGTATTTATTCTCCTCATTTTTCCCCTCTCCCTTAATGACGATTGTTATTAGCAGCAATAGCAAACACAGAGGATTGTGAATGGAAACAGCCAGTTCTCACAGATGGCTCCCCAACACCAGGCACCATCCGGATTCCACCACGGACATAAGCGGACCCAGACCCCCCGGAGGCAGCTGGGCACAGCCCTCTCGGCCTGCCCGCACTGGCACCTCACAGCAGAGCTGGTGCTCGGGGAGCTGCTTGCTGAGCGGGGCTCCGGCAGCAGAAGATCTGGGTTTGCCTGAGATGCCTTTGCCCAACCCAACCATGGTCCACTTCAAACCACTTTTTTTTTTTTTTAATTTTTGAAGTTCATTTTACCAAAAGAGAGAGAAATGACAGGCAGTTATACCAACTTACAATTTATTATTTTTTAAAAAAATGACATGAAACACAAGTAAAAATAAATACATCATATAAACAACAAATTGTTCAAAGTCTCTGTTCTGGGAGATCAGGCGAGCACATCCCGCTTGACAGAGAGAAGAGGGAAGCACATGATCATGCGTGGGGCCAACTGACCAACCCACCCTGCTAGAGATACTCCTCTTTCCAATCACAAAAAGACAGGCCACAAACTAAGGCGGTAGTAAAAAAGAAAAAAAAAATAACCCCCAAAACCCAAAATGAGACTCATCAGTGGATTCATTCAGGCTCCCCTGTACATGTGGATCTGCCAAAGAGACTCCAGATCCGAGCTGGGTGCTACCAACGTGGGAGCCACAAAGCAGTGCCACCGCGGGCAGCGCGTAGTGGTGGTGGTTTGGGAGGCGGCAGAGGTTGCTCTCCCTCCCTCACGCCGCGTCCTCCCGTTGCACAGAGCGCTGTGTTCAGCTTGCAAGGAGCCCTCATCCCCAATGCAATCTAGCTGGACTACATTCCCCTTTGAATCTCTGCCCCCCTCCCCCCCACCCTTCTGAGACTGGATTAACAAACTTCATCCTAGAGTAGAGAGAAACAGCAGTTGTGAAGATATTTGCTGTACTTGCCCCTTTTGGCCTGGAAGCCATCCATAAACCAACAGCAATTTTCTTCCATTTAGTCATTAGCTGACATCATTAAGTCAAATATATGCAATTTCTAGTGAAGCACCCATGGAAGTCCCATCCTTCGCTTACTGGAAGTATTTCTGCGAGTATCTGCAGCCCCCTCATCAATCTCCCAGGTGCTCCTGGGAGCAAACACGCAGCAGATCCTGCCCCAGCGCTCGCTGGGTGTGGGCCAGGCTAGGCTTCGCTGCCCCTACACTACTGTCTCCCTGAGACGCCCGCCACGCTGAGCCCAAGAGACTGCTGCCTGGAGAACCACACCGGTTCACGAGCGATGGCTGACAGCCCAACTGAGCCTGGGGAATGGCTGGCATTTTCTCAGGCACGTCACAGTCCCGGGTCACTGCCCACCCACCCCGTAGCATCTTGCAGTGGTACAGAGCGCAGCTTCGCCCGACTGTCCCTGCTGCATCCGGAGGGGGAGCAGAAAGCTCCTGCCTAAGGGAAGAGCTCAGAGGTGGATGCTCACTCAAGGGACAGCTCGCTGCACCTCGGGAGCATGCGACTGCTCCGGCCTCTGGGCTGTGCTCAGAAATCTTCCTTAGTGTCCAAATACCTCAGCAGAGAGTCCTGCACTGCTGTCCTCAGTGTCACCTGCAGCCCAGCCATGAACTGCCAGCTGCTTCCATCAGTTCATTGAAGACAAATTCAGCAGCAAAAGAAAAATTCGACCCGTGCAGGGAAAGCCCCTGTTCCAGGCTCAGAAAACCAAGACAGGACCCTCTAAAGCACAGCTATATGCTAAAGAGGAGGTAAGTCTGGGAGGAGGGATGAGGGAGGAGGGAACCCCATGGGAGAGGAGGGGTGTTAGGGCTCAGAGAGGTCACCCCATTCAGAAAGAGCCTGGATAACCTGCACACCCTCGTGGCGTCGATGGTGTGGAGGAAATCCTTTCCTGCTTCCCTACAGCGCCACGTGAAAGCCAGTGCCCACAGCCACGTGCCTCCCCTGGCCAGCGCGGAGCGGCCCTGGAAACCGCCGGTCCCTGGAGGAGCCCCGTGGTTGTGGTTCAGGGTGTTACGGCAATCTGCTGCCCCAGGTGATGTGACCGTCTCTCCCCCGAGGCTCTGACGAGGGGACAGGGCACCCTGCACCCGTGAAAGGGGGTTTCTCAAGGGCTAGGCAGGAAGCGGGGCGGGTATGTGGGGTGGAGAGGTGCCACGCTGCCCAGCCATGCTCAGGAAGGGTGGCTGGGGCTCAACTCAGGCACTTACTGAGCAGGGGAGCCGCTCCCGCCAGCCCCGCAGCGCAGGGACGCGGCACGCGCTACGGCCGCCCGGATGTTTGTCAGCAACAGAGGAAGCCCCTCGCGGTGGGTCACTTCCAGGGGCGGCCACACAATGGGACGGTTGTGAGGGGGTTCCTAGCCGCCGGGGCCACAGAGGAGCCTGGAGAGCCACCGCACCTCGCCCTCGCGCAGGAAGGTTAGCCGCCAGCCCCCGTGACAAAGCTGTCACCTAGCGGCACGCAGCACGTTTCCTACAGCAGCCGAGCGCCAGCCGCCTCTAGCTCCTACGGTTACGGGGCTCGGGCTACGCCAGGGGCCCACCAGGAGCACGTCACCCAGCGGAAGGGAACGCGCCAGGGCCCGCGCGGTGCAGTGCCGGACCCGGGGCCCTCTGGAAGTCTCTGGTGCTTTCCTGGAGAGGCAACGAGCAGAGAAAAACAGCGTGCAGTCACAGGCACCGCATCCAGAGCCACAGTGCCCTACTGCCCCGAGCCAAATCTTCAGGCCTCCTCTCAGCACAGACAGAGCCACAGAAAAGCCCCGTTCAAAGAGGAATCGGGAGGGTCACTCGGATGAGCCCAGCTACCCTGCCCACCGCCACCGCGGACCCAGGCTGTGGCAGGGCTCCGGTTACAGTCTGCTCAAGCTCTGAGGTGACACCGGCCTCCCACAGGTCTCACTTACACTCCTGCAGGTCTCAAAACTTGCTACCCTCGACAAGGAAATCCCTTGCCTAGGTCCATTCCCCAAATCCACGGGAAATCTGACAGCCTCACAGGGATGCAACAGACATCTGGGCAAGCTTGCAATACAATCAGTGGCACAGGATCGTGCACGAGGTGGACACACAGAGCACAGGAGGGCATGACTCACAGACGCAGCACTGTCAAGTCTTTGGAGAAACTTGCATGAACACCATCAGTTAATTTGCTTTGTTACTTTTGTGGGGGGGTTTGATTTTTATTTCCATGGTGCATCCAAAGACAAGTTGTCCAGCAGTTTGCTCAGAACCCCTCGGTTTTCAACTCCTAGGATATGTTAAAGAAGAAAGCACTATTTTAATGTTTGTTTTCTTTAAAAAAAATAATTAAAATAATTTGCATAGCTAAACTGTTGATCTAAGGCTTCTATGAATGGTGTGGTTATGTTTGACAGACAATGTCCATTAAACAGAGAAAGACACTAGGAAAGCCCCATAACATTTTTATTGGTTTTGTATCATGTGCGCACACACACCTCTTGCTCTCTTTCTCTCTCTCAAGAAGGAAGGTCCCCATCGTCCAGAGCCCCCTCGATGCAGGATGTCAGGACATCCCGTCCTCTCTTCCTAAACCTAGTTGGTCCCAGCAAGCACCAACGACTGCGGCTTCCACAGCCCGGGAAGCTGCTTTACAAGCTACCGCTGCTCCAGGAGCCTGGCCATGCTCCAGGGACATCCCACACAGCTGAGCACATCTGCCTGCTGACACCAGATGTGACACGGAGGTTCCCCGGTTTCTAGCCTCCATCCCTAACACACACACATACATGTGCGTACACGTGCACACACACACACACACACACACACACATGCAGAGCCCAGCTGCGAGTGCGTAACTCACACCACGACGCCTCTCCCTTCCCAGAGAGACACTGGAGCCCTGATGCTGGGACGAGCAGCCAATTTATTCACTTCCAGTTCTCGGGCCAGTCCCTGCACATGCGTACGCCGGTGGAGGAGCGCTAGAGCCAGCGACGCTCCCTGGGTGGGGAAAGGTGCTCCCCGGCAGGAGCTTGGCCTCCCCGGCTCGTCACACCTCGAGGCCCCGTCCTCACCGGGGAGGAGCACGGGAAGCTTTCGCAGGTGCTCCTCCACCTGCCCCAACACGACAAGAGGACTCCAGCCTCCCTCCAGCTGCTCCAAGACACGGGGAGCAGCTCCTCTGCTCTGGCACGATCCCTGGCGGGGCACATCCAGCAAACACACCGCGAGTCAGCTGGGGGGAACCTCCGCAGCTGGGCCTGCTTCTAGACTAGGCTTTGGTCTAACGGCTTCTTCTCCCCACACAGACAACCCGACAAGCAACCACTGCATGATGGAGGCCAGCATTTTATTTTTTTTTAACATGGAAATTAATTTAAAAAATAGAAAGAAAGAGTCCCCCAAACAATAAATATTATGCCTTCATGAAATAAATTAATGTAGAGATTCTGTGCGGGGGAAGTCGCTCCGATCACAGAGTCAACAGCAACGGGCACTGGGTCCACAACTGTTCCCTTTCCAACCTTCTCCACTGCCTGGGACTGTTAAGCAGCAGCGAGCCCAACTACCCCCCGGGCTGTGGGGCCATGGCAGGGCGAGACGTGCCCTTCGCAGAGAGCTGGGGAAGTCACCAGGATTCCCCTGCAACAGCCCCCGCGCGCCTTGCTCCGCCGACGTGGAAACCACAGGATCAACCTACCTGGGACGGGACTCCTCCGGGAGGGCCCCGGGAGCGCCCTGCGGCCGCCCTGCCCTGCCCTGCCCTGCCCTGCCCTCCCCGCCGCAGCAGGGCCTGGCTGGAGCCCTCAGCCCAGCTTCACTGCAATTTGAGGAGGATGACAAACTGTTTGTGGGGTTTTTTTTCCCTCTAACATCAACCCCACCCCACCCCCAAAACACACATAATGTAGAAGCCCCCCCCCCACTCCCTCCCCAGTAAAAACGCTTCCTCCCCCCCTCTGCGGGGCTCCCCCCCGCCGGCCCGCGCCTCCTGGAGCGGGACGAGTTCACAGATAAGGCAGTTCACGTGAGAGGGAGCCCGGCCCCGCCAGCGGTCAAGCCTGTGCCTCCAGGCCTGACTCGCAACGCCAAGCCTCCCCCTTCCAGACAAGACAGAGAACAGAGACAGACGGACAGACAGAGCGTGGGGGGGAGGCGCTCCTACGGCTTGCATTGCTGTTGCCCTCCCTCCCCCGGCTCTTGCTCCCCCGGCCCTCCTCACAGGTCCACTCTATCCCCCCCAGTCTCCCAGCGCCCAATACAGTTCAGATCCTTGACAGCTAAAAAACAACAAAACGAAACAAAAAAAACAAAACAAACCCCACACCACCCCCTTCACATCCTTCTCCACCCGATGCCAAGGCCCAGAGGGGAAATCCTGACTCCCAAAAAGGTCCTGCAACTTTTGCCTCCTGGCTGAGCTGAGACTGAGCAGGAGCTGGGCCCGTTATTTCCCTGTGATCTCTATAACATCGTCGTCTTTGTCCTCGTCATTGGAGCTGCATCCCACCTCCGGAACCTCCTGGGGTTCAAACTGAGGCACCTGGGAGCGAAGGAGGCCCCCGGCCGGGTAGCCCGAGTGAGGGGACATGTAGCCAGGGTAGGCAGATGCCATGCTCCTGGGAAGGCTGCTAGGCAAGACGGGGGCTGGGAAAGGAGCAAACATCCTGGGCTCGGGCAGGAGTGACTGCGTGAAGGGAAGCGAGTAATTGGGCAGCACCCCCGTCAGAGAAGGGTTTAGCATGAATGAGGGGACGCTGGCGGAGGCTGAGGTAGCAGCAGAAGAGCTGGCGGTGCTGGCTGTCAGCAGAGGGTCAGTAGTCACAGGGAACACCAGATGAGGGTCTGGGAGTAAATTGGGCAGCTGGTAGTAAGAGGAGCCAGTGCCCATGTATAAGGAGTTTCCTGGCTGGGAGGCAAATGGATGGGTTAGGTTGTGGTTTAAAGAGACAGGAGGCATGGCGAACCCACCAGAGACGGGGTACCCGTGTTCGTACGGCTGCACGGACGATGGCAACTGGCGCTTTTTCTGCTGCCTGCGGGCTTGTTCCTCCGGAGCCGACGGCGAGGTCGACTTGCGCTTGTTGCCCCGTAAGTCCAACACTGAGTGGGCATCGACGTGCTGGCTGGTGGCTGGCAGGGCTGAAGACACAGAGGGAGCCATGCAGTGAATCCCCGCGCGCTGCTCAGCTCCTCGGGCTGCTAAGCCGGTCGCGTTGTCCGTGCGGGCAGGGTGGCCTTGTGCTGCGTTGGCACTGGGAGAGCTGTGCCGGGACTCGCGGGCAGCGGCCGCCTCTGCGTACTGCTGCAGCTCGCTGATGATCTCGGGGCTGTCGGGGGATATGGGCCGAGTGAGCTCCTCCGCGCTGGGGAGCTGCGGTGATGAGGCACTGTGTCTGCCGTTGCTCGTGGACTCCAGCAAAGAGCTCTGGGAGCCTGGAATAAAGGAGGTGGAAGAGGTGAGAAAGACAAGCTCAGGAAAATCCTGGGGGCCAAAGGGAGGGGGAAGAGGCAGAAGTGACAAGAAAGGTGGGGACAACATGGGGAGACTGTGGGGTCTGCCTGGGTCTCCCGGATACAGGCCTGATGGAAGCAGGCCAGCGAACACCACCCAACACACACTCAGGTGGGAAAGCTCATGAGCAAGCCCCACGCAACGCTCCCAAGCCCCCACCT
This sequence comes from Dromaius novaehollandiae, assembly GCF_036370855.1. NCBI lineage: Eukaryota > Metazoa > Chordata > Aves > Casuariiformes > Dromaiidae > Dromaius > Dromaius novaehollandiae. The sequence continues at coordinate 1,790,591 of NC_088109.1, forward strand.
GAGGCAGCCGTCCGACGGTCTTCATTGCCCTTTGGCTTCCCAGTGGTCCGGATAGCAAAAATCCGCCCGTCGCTGGTCCGGATGTATGTCCCTAGAACAGAGGCCAAACAACTTCACGCATGATTTCTGGTCTCACCTTTGGCCTGTGGAGCGGTGAGCCAGCAAGGCTGCCCACAAAGCAACAGGACAGCAGTGTTGCATAAGGCCAGGCCCACGAACGGAGACCACTGGGGCCTCCTGCCTCCTTCCTTGCTCTCCACCTCCCCCTCTTCAGCCCTCCTGGGGTCAAAGCTCACCCCCTCTCAACATACTGCCAGAGGGAAGTGTGACACTTGGTGTTTGGGCTGAGTTTGCTCTGGGAGCACTGGGAAGCGTTTCGCTGCCCCAGTATGCGCAGTGGGCGCTGTGTGAACACAAGGCCTCGTCCTGAAGTTCAACAGCTCCTCTTAGAGGCCAGAGTAGCCACAGCAGCAACCATCCCTGAAGCATCGGCTACAGGAACACGCCAAAGCATGGCTGGCAACTGAGCCACTGCAGGGTCCAGATCTCCTCCCCTTCCTACATATTCTCCTCTCAAAGGACCGATTCATGCTTTTAGGTCCTTCCTTTGCCGATTAGCGTTGCTCAGGTCTCCATCCACAAATCTTACTGAGATAGAGGGACTTACCTTTAGTCCCTCGAATGATGTGGATGCTCTCGCCAGCACTGATTCTTGCCTGTACATCAGTGGACGTGTTTGTACCCGGAATCACAATATCTGGCAGTGGGAGGAAACAGAACAGCATCAGTGAAACTGCACACCAGCCACAGCCAGCAGCAAGAACTGCACCACCGAACCCCTTGGCTTGCAGCGCAGTTGTTTCCCCCGCGTGCTGTGCTAGAAGCAAGCGTTGGGTTTATTTCTGAGTAGCACCGAGACAGCAGAGTGGGAAAGCACAGGGCTCTGAGGAAGCAAAACCCAGGCTGCTCTGGCACAAGGTCTCTGCCTGTCCCAAAAAGGACAACTGGCAACTCTCTGCTGAAAGCAGTATTGCAGACCCTCTCGCAGTGAGTTCACTCCTAACAACGCACCAGGCCTACGTCCCTTACACACCCACACGGAAAGTCCCCCAGACACTGGGGAACCCTTCAGATACAGACAGGCAGCATCAGTGGCTCTGATGCCTCTCTGCCTGCAGCCCGTGGCTACGGGAGAAATTTGGAGGATGGACCAAAGGACAGGCTTCCACCCTCTCTGTCATGATCTCGAGTTCACTCCTCCTGGCTCAGTCGGCAGCAGCAGCTCACCTGTGGTGGTGACAATCTTCTGCACGAGGACGCCAGCTCGCTGGAGATAGTTGATGGGGAAGTTGACAGCAGGGTTGGAACTCGAGGCTGATCCTGCACCGCCCATGGGGACATGCCGGGGCATCATAGGAATGGGGGTGGATTGAACTGGGCGGACACTTGCCACCGGCTTGTCCTCACCCTTGAGGGCTGGTCGCCTAGTGAGAGAGGAGGGAGGAAAGTATCGTGCCTCCACTGGCAGGGCTGAGCTTCCTCGGCCCCCTCATTTCAATCTGCAGCATGGGAAGAAGAGGAAGAGGCAGGTACTCACCAGTTCCTCTGGCTAAAGGCAGGGATACTTGTCAGACTCTGGTCACTGGCTGGGTAATACTGTGCGTAGGACGGCCGGGTGTAGGGGACGGATGCTCGCTTCTCCTCCTCGTAGCTCTTCTTGGCTGCTTTCTTCTCTGCCTTGGTCAGTTTGTGCTCCTTCCGGTCAATCAGCAGTGACTCATGCTGAAAAGGCTCCTGCAATCCCACAGCACGGAGGTTTTGACTCCAGCACACCACAAGAGGGAACCAGCGTGCCCCACATGGCAGCCGCCCTGTCCCCGCATGCCAGCAGGGTCCCCATCCCAGACCAGAGCGGAGAAGAGGGAAGCTGGGAGGCAGAGCTGGTCATGGGGTAGCGTGTCCAGCGGCACGGTGCGGATGGGATGGAGGCACAGTTGGAGGAATGACTGTCAGCTGAGCCATCACAGCTGCCCAGCCAAGGACCTCGCTCACCACGAGTGCACAGCAAAACCCATGACCTGAAGGCCAGCTAAGAGCACAAGTGCAGCGCCTGACAAGACATCACGCAGACACCAGAGCCCCACGGTGCCTGGCCACAGGCCCAGTCTGCAGCAGCACCCTACCTGCAAAACTCTCCCAAACCCAGGCAAGCGTTGGCTGTCCCAGCATCATCCCCTTGTTCTAAAACCACCCCAGGAGGAGAGCTGGCATCAAGCCAGGAAATGAGACGGCCACCTTCCTGGCACAGCACCAAACTGGAGAAAGGGTTGCCTACAACTTGCTCCAAAACCTGGGCAGGACAGAGGCAGCTCTAAGTGTGCTGGAGATATCACAGGGAAGGGCAGGGCTCTCCAGGGCCTCTCTAGAGGCACTTGTCCCTATTCCCATCAGCACACAAAAGCGTTTGTCTTGCCACCATGTCCTCATCACACAGCCAGGGTCCTCCAGACCTCTTCCTGCCCATGCAGGACAGTGCCAGCAAGCAAGCAGGTTGGTCTTACCTTGGTGATGAGGTGAGGATACTTGAGACAGGCTAATTGTAGAACAGACTCCTTCATCTTGCTTGGATTGAGGGAGAGCTGAGCAGGGTCAGATTCCTCTTCTACAAAATGCAGCAGGTTCTCCACCTCCCGTCGGGTAAAGTTCAGCACTGGGTTCAGATCATCCACCACCCGATCTGGAAAAGGGAGGGAACAGAGTGAGCAGAGAAGGAAAGAGATGGGTACTGCTGCCTGCTGCCCTTCCTATACTCCTATCCTAAAATATTTCCCTCCTTGTAATCTGTACTTTCCTCAGAAGCCTCCTGTAAATGTCAGAGCAGGGAGAAAAATCATCTACCATGTTCAGAGATGAGCCTGTTTGACCAAATCAGGCCGACAAACGCCTTGTGCTCCAGACAGCACAGCAATGCAGCAGAGGCCACTGAGATGCTGGCACGCAGCAACATGAACCTAGTTACACAAGCCCTGGGACAGAAAAGCAGCCACATCAGTACATGTACCCCACCAAAAAGGCTCAAGTTAATTACCAGGCACTGAAATGTGCAGAACTCTACTGAAATAGTCAAAAGCTCAGAAAAGCATCCACAATCCCTCCCTCACAAGAGCCTGAAAGCTTTCCTTGGACTTTCCTTCTGGCACACAGGGCAAATGGGAGCACAGGGAGAAAAATATCTATGTCCAGAACTCCCCTGGGAGCAAGGCCAACTGCCAGGAGACTCCACCTTGGGTGCAAAGACAGGACACTGAGCCGATCACACTGGGCTGCTGCCTCTGGACTTGATTTTAGGCAGAAAGCAGGACACAAGCAAGCAGGACTCTTTTTGGGTCACCACAACCCTCACCTGCATCCACTACAAAAACAGCTCAACATCTGGCACAAGACAGCACAAAAGGTACTTTTTGTACAAGGGCAGGTCAGAACCGGAATGAATTAATTATTCTTGGCTCCTGAGTAGGCACTATCATTCAAAGATATCAATATATATTTTTATTTGGCTATTTTCTTTGCTGCTGGGGAAATGGAGGCACGGAGCAATGTAATAAGTAACGCCCAGTCTAAGACAAGCAATGGCATAGGAGCAAATGGGATGACCACCTCCCAAACCCCCAGCTTCTCGTAGTAACCACCCAGACTGTGCAGACCCAGTGCTACTTCCACTCTGATTTGTGCTGCTCCAACCTGCAGTGCAGGAGCCCAAACAAAGCTGAACCCCCAGGAGTGGCAGGCCTGGAGCTGCAGCGTGCAGCAGGGAAGGTAGACGGCACAGCTTGGGACTGGCAGCACAACCCTGCTGCAGGACGTTGGCTCTACAGCCCCTACTGCTCTGCCCTCCATTTCTTACAGGCTCTCATATCACTGTCAATTCATAAACATCAAACTTTGCCCTAAGATAATCTGTCTCTGTCACTTCTTTAGCTGCTTGGTTTTCCAATTCTTTTTTTCTTCAAAAAAAGGCATCATGAAAATCATAGAAATGGGACTAAGAGCCAAAAGCAGGGAAAGCCAAGAGCCGAGTGCTGTACTCACACTTACCTGACATGCCTTGCTTGGAGATCTGACGGTCATAGATCTTCTTCTCAAGGGTGTAATCAGAAACCAGTCTGTAAATGTGGCATGGCTTCTTCTGCCCGTAGCGGTACACTCGGCACACGGCTTGGGCATCATGGCACGGGTTCCAAGAAGCGTCAAACACCACCACTCTGTTTGCTCCAATGAGGTTGACACCCAAACACCCAGCACTGCAAATTAAGACAAATTTCCACTTGTTGTCTTGGCCAATTTTCAAAGCTTTTAGGTAGGGGAGCCATCACAGCCAAGAGTTCATGGTGTGTCTATGGAAAGTTCCCTCCAGTCATACAGGCAACTTCAAAACGATTTCTGATTTCCAAGACTGTTGTTAACTGTCTGCAGAGGACTAGGGCTAAAATCCTACAGCCACAGAGAATTCAGATGCAGATGGCACTACTGTCCCATACAGACCTGAGAGCAAGCAAGTACAAAGGAAGCTCAGAGCTGAAAACCTATGCGCATACACAGCATCAGTGTGAGCCCCTCCACGGCACTGTCCGCTCCAGGCGACTTACCGTGTGGACAGCAAGAAGAGCCAGACAGACGTGTTGCTGGGGTCATTGAACTGGTTAATCAGGCGTTCCCTTTCCGAGGCAGAGGTGCTGCCATCCAGTCCTGAGAAGGAAATTATGGACACGTTTAAAAGCTCCATATGAGGGATCCCATCAGAACTAACCCATTTCCCAAACAGTGAGCTTTGTCACTGGTTCCCAAACCGTTCTGGATCCCCTTCAAGTCCTGTACTCCAGGACCTCAGCTGGCCACTCTGTGCCCCTAGTTTGCCCAGCCAGCCAAGTTGGCTCCGTCCAACTGAAAGATCAAGCAAAACACTACTCGAGCTTGGCAAGGCCAAGAATGGGAGTGTTACAACACACCTCGCACTTTAAGGCTCCGTATGAGGCCAGACGGACAGCAAGCAAGAGCAGCAGCCCCAAAGGCTGCAGGTACACTGGAAGCTTGAAAAACCAGGTGAAAGCAAACTGTGCAAGCCTTTAGCAAAACCCCATAGATTGGATCTCAGCACAGAGAGAAACAGTCTAAAGGAGTGCGGGGGATGGCACGTCTCTGTTCCTGGGCAGCAGCTTGCTTCTGGCAGCTCTACAAAACCAGGAACACCACATGCACCGTTCCTCTCAGTCCTGGCCCATAAAGCAGCCACACCAGAACAAGCGTTAAAGCTGGGGAGGTGGGGGGAAAGGAATTCACAGCCCCCAACTAGTAAAACCATTCTACAGTGATTCTAGTTTGGGAAGCAAGATCTAGAAAATGGCAAAGCAAGAAGCAAAAAATGTCTTTTACAGCTTTAAAAAGCACCAGTGAGCAAGTGAGATGGCAAAGATGTCTAACATCTTCTAAGATGTCAAAAAGACCATTGAGAAATTATTAGTTAGTTGCAATCAAACTAACACCGTTCTCCTGAGCAATTCAAGTAAGATCAGTCTGAAAGAGACTTCATCAGAAGAATGTTTTAGAAGAAGAGCAGCTGCACATCCAGGGAAAACGATGAGAAGACAGTGAACACTTCCAGGAATTAATCCATCACAGAGGATCAAATAGCATCACACCAAAAGAGGGAGGACAGGCTGTACTCACTGTAATAGTTGATGTTTCTGACCCAGTTGTGAACCCCACCATCTGAGCCTGGAGGACTCGGCATTGGTCTCTTTGCCAAAAACTCTTCAATGACAGATAATGTGGACAAGCTCTGGCTGTAAAACCAAGATTCCTGTTTAGGAGAAAGCTCCAGCAGCAAAACTGCAATATCACAGCTCCTCCCCAACCATTCTAGCATTACAAGTTGTCAAACGCTGCCTGCTGCAGCACACCTCTTGCTATTAAACTTGATAGGGGAAAGAAGTATAAAATCCATGGAGAAAAAACATGATCTGGTACAACACAGGAGAAAAGGGGAACTGCCACACAATTCATTCTATGTAACAACCTCCTAGTATGAGTTTCCATTTCTACAGATCCAGTAGGATCAGCCATTGACACTTCTCTTACCTGAAGACCAAGATCTTGTCTCCAAGCTTCACGCTCTCCTCCACTAAGTGGAACAGTAACACCATCTTGGGCGAGTTCTCCAAGACTCCTGTCTGGTAATCACACAAGATGTCTTTGGCCTACCGAGAAACGGGAGACTATTACAGGTGGAGTTGCTCATTCCCTGTTTAGTTCAACAATCCTGTCTCAAGGTGAAAGAAATAAGTCATTGCACAGAGGTTACATACATCCAGTCAGGTCCAGCTGACAATGTTATGCTTAACTACTGCTGCTACTTGCTATTCCAGAAGCTCCAAATGACAAACTTCTTTGAGTATGGATAAATCAGCATCCTCCTAACCCCTCTCCTGACCCTGTGCTCTTATCTCAAGATCGCTTTTCCAGCCCACTAGATTTACCACCATCTTACATATATTAAACTTCAGCCAAACACTTCTTTAGATTAAGAAAGTGCACAGCCTCTTCGGTCAGATGAAAACAATTTATAAAAGAGAGCCACCTGCATTCCAGCCCCAGGAGAGTCCCAAAACACCCACCCAGAGCCATGCAGACGTGCTGATGAAGATGCTAACAAGAGACAGCTCTGTGGCAAAGAAAACAGATGAGAAATCCCCAACTCTTAGAGTTTTTTCTTTACTCTTCTTCAGAAAACTGCCCAGACAAGAAGTACAGCCTTTGAGAGAGTAAATATCTAGTCTTTGTTTATTACAACTCTCCAAATGAGGAGTTTTCCAGTAGTGATACTCACCCACTCATAAGTAACAACCTGATTCGCTCTCTCCTGGAAAGGGTTGAAGCCAACACTCTGGAGGAACTTGCTATTGGTAGCTTCTCCAACTGGTGATGCCAAAGCATTACTTTCTGTTTTGACTTTAATTCCCTGAGGCTGGCAGCGGGAATTAGTACTTGCTGTGCCAAGGTCATCCACATCCAAATCCTGCTCATTTGCCAGATTCTCCTTTTGAAGAGCTTCATACAACACATCTGGGTGGTTCCAGATCTGAAAGGGTAAGAAACAAAATGCTTAGGCCTGTGTTGGCCTGCTGCCTGCCAAGGTGTGTGGACTGAAAGCCCCCACAGCTCTCTGAAGAAAAGAATTAATATTTCGATCATCTAATCACCATCCCCACACAGAATTTTAGGGCACTGCAGAGAAAGCCAGTCTGCATTAAGGTAGTGAAAATAGAAAACGTGATTCTGCCATGACACAAGGTACAAACCATAGTAACCAAGGCTCTTCCTGATTTTAAAACTGTCAAATTTGTTCCTTGAGAAAAACACAGAACATCACTGTGGACCCCCACACATAGCAAATGCAGAGGAAGCTGCTAGTTTGCATTGTAGCAGGTGAGTGGCTAAGGTATCAGCCCAATATTCAGATCTACTGGTTCAGATGATGGCTTCACGGCAGGTTTCTTGCATGAATATGAACAAGTCATTTAACACCCCTGCACCCCAGTCCTGAATTGCTGGGAACAACAAATCTGCTGGACCATTGCAGGGAACTCTGTGGAGAGAAGTTCTCTTTTGGTTAAGATGTACCTGGCTAACCACACTTTTTTTCTGCTGTTTTGATTAATATTCCTACCTTTTGCTTACATATTACAATATTTCTTTGCATCTCTTGACAAAGCCTACCTTACAACAGACGCAGAAAGCTTTGAGTGGGTTCAATCCCAGCCAGCCACTGTTGCCTGCATCTCGGAACCGGTTCATGAACTCCGTATAAAGGGCCCGCTGGATCTTTGATAAACGTACCAAAATGACATGTTCTTCCTTAGAGGGGAGCTGAACTTTTAACACGTTGTGGCCTCGCCTGTGGAAGCAACAAAGGAAGATAAATAGAGGGCAGGGAATTTCCCAACCTGGTCTCTCTGTGGCTGCCTGCAGGGTAAGATTTCTTGCCCACCCAGCTGCAAGGAGAAACACCTCTAGTTGCATGCTCCTCTAAAGCGTGACACTCATGAGACACGGCTACCAACACTCAAAAACCAACAACAGTAAGCACAGTTAGAGGGATCTCAAGTGTTACAATCTCCTAGTATACGTCACAGTGTTAAGAGGAGTGATCAAAGACTTGTTTTCCATGACAGCTGAAAAATGGAACTAAGAACTAAGGTCTATTCTTAGCTCTACCAATGACTAAGACACTCTGACCAAAATCACTCATCCACCTTCTCTGAGAAGCAAAGCTGATGTCTCTCCACAGGGTGGCCAAGGGGCTGTCACTTTTCATAACTGAGAGTTAGTAAAATACTTTCAAATCCTTGGGTAGAAGATGTCAAAAGAATGCACATCCAAATTAGCTATTAAGACATCAAAATAAACCTGAGGGCCTTCTGGTGCAGTTAGAGGTGCTGTTCTTCATTACCTGGATGTACAGTACCAAAGGAAATTAACTTTATTTCTAGTCCTAAGGCAAAACAAAACCATAAAGATCACTCGTCAGCTGACAGATCGAACAAGACAGATCTGAGACAAATATGGAGCTGCTAACCCAAGAATCGCCTCTGTGTTTTTCTCCATATGCTTAAGATCCTTCCACAAAGAAAGGTAAGGTACCTGTACAGAACTCAAGCCCAAGAAGGCAGCATGATCAGCTGTACTGCATAAACTCAGCAACCAAGTAGGCTAAGCTGGGACAAAGGAAGTGTTTGCATGGACTGGACTAGTAAGAACGCACTGTGGACTCACCGTTGCACAAAGCCCTCCAGCAGGCTATGCAGGACATGACTGCGATACCTCATGAGACGGACATCTTGAGGGGTGCTGTCAATACACTGCCCGTTCAGGATGGGGCGCTCGAACATGTTGCTGAATTCCTGCCGTGAGCCTAGAAAGTCGGGTCGGACAAAGTCTACCATGCACCAATACTCAATAAGGTTGTTCTGGAGCGGATAGCCAGTCAGCACCACTCGGCGGCGGGAGCGGATGTTCTTCAGGGCCTGCGAAGTGCTGGCATGGCAGTTCTTTATCCGGTGCCCCTCATCACAAATAACCACATCTGGGCCAGGGCGAGACAAAGCTTTTTCAATCCCTGAGGACAAGGAACAACAAGCGTTAGTTTAAGACAAAGTTCTGCCTTTACATGGTCATCAGCTTCATAAAAGGAAGAAGAAGGGTAGTTCTAAAACGCAAAAAGCAATACCCATTGGTGGCAGAGACCACGGCTGATTCAGGGAACCAGATGTGATTAGACAGAAGCTCCCATTTAGCATAATATAGTAATGACCAGATATCTGCTCACAGCCTACATTGGAGCAAGCTGGGCGTCCTGCATCAGATGCTATTAGTAAACCTCACACAGACAAATCCCCAACTTCAGCATACTGACTTCCACTCCTCCTTGCAGCCATCACAAGAAATGAAAGACTGAACCGGAACTAAAGAGGCTTCTGTCTCCTAAGAGCCAAATCTGCTGAGCAAGGCTTGGCCGCGTCAGGGATGCTGAAAGCCAGCAAGCTATCCTAGACTTGTTCTGACACTGAGGACTTCAGTTTCTAGGCAAACATACTGAAGAGACCTGATAGCACTGAGAATACAAGCAGGAAGCAGGTGATCGCAAATCCATCCACGGTGGTAACAGCTTCCTGACAATACTGCCTGCATGCAACAAATTAACCATTCCCAGCAGCTAAGAGTGACTATTATTCACTCTATTAGCTCATAGACACAAGCAGTTAGAGGCTGTTTCCCTGTGCTGCCAGAGTTGGCAGAGCTGGAGCTTGACAACAGAATCATGTTCTCCCGGGGACTGGACTCCCACCTTTCAGAAGCTCCTGCTGCCGGTCTTCCTCATCCAAGTCAATAATGACAGGGCCAGCTTGTTTCTTTGTTTTCTTCTTCCTGCCAGTGGCAAAGGACTTCTTCAGTGAGAGGAGACGGTACATCTCATATCCCATCAGCAGCACACCACCCTCTATCACCCAGTCATTCACCACCTTTGCACGTGCGGCCGTTGTCCTGCAAAAAGAAAAGAAAAAAGAGAAAAAAGAGGACTGTAAGCTGTTTCTTCAGTTTCAGTTGCAGTCACTGCCACTGGATTGGAGCCTGCTGAAGAAAAGGACCTGTCCAATTAATTAAAGCACTTTCTGGCATCATATCAGACAGAGGAATACAATGAAGCTCTTTTTAGGAGACAATCTGGTAAAGAGGGGAAGAAAAAAGCCTTTCAGTGTGCGGTGGGCAGCAGGGCTGAGAATGGCAAATCCTTACAGGAACTGAGCTGCAGAAGTCTGTCATGTGTGAAACCATATCAAACTTGAGAGCTTCCTTTGAAGAGCACTGTTGAGAAGATAGCCTCTGCAAAACACATTTCCAGAACGAGCTGCTAATGTACATGGCTGTACTCCTCTACTCGTCATCCCTTGCTGTCTCTTCCAATGCAAGTGTCCCTCAATTATTCCTTCCCTGCTAGCTATTCTTTTCCTGCTAGCTTGCTCAGAATTGGTTCAGATAAAGACATTGTCCTCCCAGAGCCCTCCCAGAGCACAAACAGATCCCATCCAATAGTAAACACATGGCCAGAGCAGCATCAGCAGGTTCGGCGTACGTTCCACTCATCAGGTGAGGACCTCAACAAGTAAGTATACGAACATGGCTGATGAACTGCGAGTTCCCTAAGATCACTGCACAATCCTGATCTATGCAAGACAGATGAGCAGGAAAGAAGCAGAGATCCACGAGCCAAGAACACGCCACATCAGGACGTAACTGTAATCACTGATCTCTCCTTTCTGCACAAGGAAGCTTGGCATAACTTCCCAGAATCCCTCAAGGGCAACACAATTCACAGAGAGTCACAGTGTTGAGGTAGAGGAATCCCTAAGTATGTGAACCTTTTCAGGGGAAAAAAAAAAAAACATTCTAAATACAAGAGACACATGGTACAAGAGGCACATGCCTCAGGAGTCCCAGAACTCTGATGGGACTAACAACGTACCACCAGAAACAAACCATGGCACTTCTGCTGGTCTTTACAGAAGTAGCTCTTCCTCTAGTAACTAGGTTCTTGTTCTCAGCAGATATGGAAGAACAGAAAGGTGAGTCAGCAGCGTGAGAAGAAAGTACAAGATATAAATATAGAACAAAAGAGACAGTAAATCTCTCCCAGGTATCAAAATCCTCCCCAAAGGAAAGCACATGCAACAAATGCAGAGTGAAAAAGATCTGAGAGTTCAGGGCACAGAATTAGCCGAAACTAAATAATCTGCAACAGCAATTCTGGTAACAGTTCCACAAGAAACAGCCTAAGAGCTCAAATGGGCTTTTGTTGGCACCTACTTGTGTTCATCATTCAGGATGTGGACTTTGAAGGTGCGGGGCTGGACCTCTTTGGAGTTATAATCAGCAGGAAGGTTTTCAGGTGCTGGGAGCCACATGTTGAATTCTGCTAACCAGTTTTGGAGAGTATTCACCTGAAAAAGTTAGCCATTGAGGGACTGAAAACCCGGTTAATTCCATCATTCAAGATTTTAAAAGCAGAAATGAGAGCAGGGAATGTCACTGAGCTGTGCCCAGACAGAAGGAGCAGAGCAGACCACAGCATGCAAACTGGGGGACACAAGGAATGAAGTGGGGAGAAGAAGAGTGAGGGTATGACAGAGCTTGCTGGGAGTTGGGACACCGATCAACCTTCTCTACAAAAAGAAAGAAGTGGTGCAAGGAAGTTGATCAATCAGCCCTTCACGTAGGCTACTTACAGGTACGATGGCAAGAACAGTCTTTGCCTCTGTGTGCCGAAAAAGGACATCCAAGAAAGAGATGACCTGTATGGTCTTGCCCAGGCCCATGCTATGTGCTAAAATACACCCAAACCCACTGCTGGTTTTAAATCTCTCCAAGGACTCCACCAAGTTGTCATACAGGAATCTGATTCCACCAATCTAAGAGAGAAAAGTAGAACAGGTGTCAAAAAGGTGGGAGAAAACAACAAAATGGGTATGTATTTACAGAGTGACAAACACATTAGGATTCTATAAACCTTTAAAATATAAAGGGGACATTTCAAGTTCACTGCAGTATTTTAAGCTAGGCAGGACTCAGAAGGACACTATTTTTAGATACTCATAAAACTTTCTGAGAAGATGATACCAATAAATCTCACATTCATTCGGAGCCAAAGAATTTGAGTTGGGGTTGGTTAGTTTGTTTATTAATATAATCTGATTTTTAAAATGCTCATCTAAACATGCAAGGAAAGCATTCCTGTCTGTCCTTCCCAGATATCACCACACCATCCATCACCAGGCCACCCAACTGAGAAACTTCTTGGGCATCACAATGAACTCTAATCCTTCTAAAATATTTTGCCTTTGAGGGCTGAAGGAATTCAGTTACAAATACAGCCACAAATACAGCCAGAAACATTCTCATTTCTCTATCTTTTGATCAAGTATGAGTATGGGCTCTTGAAGTAAGAGTTAAGGACTCTGATTATCAAATCACAACAATAGCCAAAGATATATGTAGCCCAGCCCTTTAATTTCTCTTTATCCACAAGAGCCACCACAACCAAATTGGCCATAGAGTTCACCAGAGAAGTTCTGCTGAGATTACAAGGCAAGCTTGGCTGAACACCTTGCATTTCCAAGCCTAACGAAGCCTACCTGATGAGGTTTTACTGCATGGGCAAGCTGGGGAGCCAGGAAAATGTCCTCCTCATTTGGTGGATGGTTGATGTTGACAATGACTTGCCCCAGAGCATCTGACTGATTTAAGGCATCATTCACATGAGAGCCACTGCTCTCTTCACTGCCATCCTCCTCCCCTTCATTGCCAGAATCGCTGCTGTCTACAATCTGTAGGGCATCGTCCTCTCCTGAACTCAACTCGATCACCTCTGTAAAGTAACCAAAACAGCAGAGAACAACGGCAAAGGTCAGCTTGACCTCAGGGTTTATCATGCACAGAAAAAACTTACACAAAAGGAAAATAAGGCTACCACATTTTGCAATTCCATGTTTTGCATGTTACACTGGCCTAATGACCTGCTCTGTACAAGCCGGCAGAATACAGACACACACATCAGGCTGCTCAGGCCAGCATATAAAAGCATGAGTTTCCCAGCTTTTGGAGAACGTGAATTGGGGCTGCTCCAAACAGAACAAAAGGCAGTTTCTCCGAGTGTTTTACATTTTTACCCACGTGTCCTCCTACTTCCCAAATCCAGTCATGCATTTTATCTGCTGATACACTGCTCTAAGGACCACCAAGGGAACTAGGCACAAGTACTCTTTTGGAGTGGTATAAAGGAGTCAGGTTAGATACATTTGGGACACAAAAAATGATTTCAATTGCAAATTTCAGATCCTTTCTTTTTCTTTTTTCCCCTGCAGCAAATGATGCCACATCTCATAGAAAGGTTCCTTAGCAGAGCACTGAGCAAAATGAAGTGCATTTAAAAAACAGAAATGAACACAAGTTTGCGAGACTGCCCGCCAGGCCAGGTTAGAAATGTCAGTTTAGGAGTTAAAGGTCAGAACTGGCCATATACTTGGAAACCACTAGGCCTAACAAGTCTGAAGTTATTCACTAATGGCATGTCTGACTAGATGAAAACAGATGTTGTGAGAAGACCAGGGCTAGGCAATTGGTCACTTACCATCTTTAATGCTATTTTTCCCTTTAGCATCATCTTCACTGCCACTGCTGGTACTGTCGAGGCAGATCACTTCCTCAGCCAAGACCTGAGGGGGGAGCTGGGTAGCCTCTGCTGTTCGGAAAACGATGTCCTCTACAAACACGACAATAAGTAATTCATAATAATGGGGAAGGAGACAAAACTGTTCAGAAACCAGACAGTATTTCCTTCCACTTTTGCTCCAATAACTTAGCCCTGGAATTTTCCATAACAGACTCTCACTGTCGAAAATACTGCTATGACTCAGCTTCCTGGGTCACAATCTCCTTCTTTCTCAATATGCCTAAACAATAGCCCATTGCTCACGGCACCCTCTGTATTGTATGCCCTGGCTGGGGCACTTTCACCGGGGACATGCTAAAGCCGCTTTTCTTGTTGTTGTTGTTGCTGTCTCAGAAGTAAAAAGGTTTCCTTTTTCTTCATTCCACTTCTGTTTTTCCATCCAGTAGAGAAAGCACCAATTGCTGAAGGGATGATAACTGCCCTTTGTTAGCAGCGACACCGCAATAATTATATGCCACATATCATTAACAACTTTTGCTGTTCAAGACCATTTGCTTGTATGTTTAAGCACTGCCATGTGGGGAGAGCGGCTAGCTCAAGGGGGACAAATAAGCACAGCTGCAGTGACTCAGCAAGCAACCACGTTCTTCTGGGGCTGCAACCTACTCCTCAACAGTTAAAGTGTTTTAAATAGCTCTTACTCTATTTTTCATATGCAAAAAACTTTTAAAACATTTGCACTTAAAGGAGAATATACATTTTCTCAAGAGGCAAAGCTAACTTGAGAACACCTTGCCCCCTGACACAACTCCATACTGCACTTCTCTGCCCCCACACCAGTCTGAGAGGCTGTGCTATTAACTGGATTACTGAAATGATCCAGGTGAAAAGACAATGCAAGATGATATATTGTGGAACTATACCCTGCAACACGGCTATCTGCCAGCATCTGGGAGCACCTCCTTCATAGGAAGGGGGGGTGATGCATAACCACGTATACTGCCTGATATTTCTCTGCTTATTTAAACATGGAAAAAAGGACACAGCTACATCATGAACATTTGTGCACTCCATCTGTTGTTCCAGCATCACCAGTACCAGACTCGTGCACTAACACACCATCCAAAGTACAAACAGGATCTGGCTGAAGGGCAAAGCATTTCTGTCAAATCAGTTTGTTTAAGCTTCTACACCAGTTGTGGAAAGACAAGTGAGACCTGTTCCAGCAGTCCGCTTACACAAAATTATCTCATCAAAATATCTTCAAAAGTCATCTGACGTCTTCCACCATGCAGCTGCTGCATTTTGATTCAGAGATGGCTCTGACATGGGATTTACTACACTACTGAGCCACACGTGATGCTTACGTTTGCAACCTAAGGACAGACACTTGAGAGTGCAAGGGCAGCATGGCAGACTACTTTCTTCTCCATTCAGCTCCTAGCCTTAAAAGTCTTACTTGAGGTGGCATCTCCCACTGCTTACCAGGAAGAAACTCTATGGGTACAGTAGGAATAGTGGCTGGATAATCTTTCCGCTGCTGCTCTAGCCGTTTCCTTCTCTCCAACTCTTCCTGCTGGGCTGCTTTTGTCACGGCTTCCAGCTGGTCCTCACGCAACAGCTTTCTGAACACACGAGCAAACAGAGAAAAGGTTTGATTACACTCAAATGATCTCTTCCAAACAACTGGGATGGCTGTACAGCTAGTCTGAAAGAAGACTGACAAGCTCCAGGTAGTCTGCCAGCTACACAGATTAGGAACATCATAGCCAAAAGCTACAGACAAATTCTACAGCTATGTCAAGACTACGCTTCCCAACTACAGGCACTGCTACTCAAGAAAAAGACTGACTGGATGAAAAAGGTGACTGGGTAAGTATATACTTAAACTAGGTCACCACAGAGGAGTCCTTCTATCTAAAAGGATGTTATTTATTGCTACAGAGCTTAAAAACAGAAAAGCTTGAAGCGATGCAAGGAAGGTAAGTGAGCAGAAAAGGCATCACGTCCAACCCAAAAAGTCATCATCTGGATTTTCCTCTATCCCAGTCTTTTCGAGAGCTAGGACCTCTCACAGCTTTAAAACAATCATTTCAAATGCTGCTGTCAAGCGCGTTACTTTTACAGGTAATTTCCCTCACTTTCAGAAGTTACTTTTCACCCCTTTCAGTTTGACTCTCAGTTTCAGATTTGCAGCCCTGGAAACGAATGAACCAAAGACCACCAACACTCTACATGCGAGATAAAAGGGCCGCTAGCTGCCACAGACGTCCACGTTCCATTGTGACTCTTCTGAGCCATTTAGGTCCCCTCGAATTAAACTTCATAGTGAATTACTGCAGCCTCACACCCTGTCACAGAATATACATGGGGACCTACAAAACCGCACAATTATTACTATGTAGAATTAAGGTGAAATTGATTTTCCACACTTCAGTCACCTGTCACGGCCTAAGCATTTCTGCAAACAAGTACCCAAGATAGTAGATGGAAGGACTATATTTCAGGCTGTTTGCAATAGGATTTTCATTAGAAGACACACACACACACACACACGTAAGTATGTGTACATATGCATACATATATACACACACATATATGTGTGTATATATATATATGTATGTATTTACACAAATACATACCCCTGAAACTGGATATTTATTAGCAAGTAACAGTTGGGCTATTTTTTAATTATGTGACTTTAAAACCAGCAGCAATACACAATTTTTGCTACATATTCTGTAACTGTATATTGTACTCTTCTGAAATACCAAACAAGTTTGCACCCACATGCAGCACTCCAGACTGAGAACATACTACTCCCACTGGTAAAATCCTAAGGTTTTGGAAAGAAAAGCCATCTGGTTTGCCAACAGTGGCAAAACGTGGCTCAGAAAGTCCACAGACTCCATTTTTACCCCAAAAGGCTGTATAGGACCCTAACTTTTTCCGTCCTGCTGCTGCTTACCTTATGTTCCTCCGCATGTGAGAAGGTTTCTGAGCCCTCTTCTTTTTGGTGTCCTCAGAGGCCAGGCTCTTGTGCTGGTTCTGCAAGAGTCGCTCTGCCCGCTCACTCTGAGATGAGGTAGTTGAAGTAGAGCGCTGCCATTCTCCATCCTCTGCGTGTTCAACATGGTCACTGCTGAACACAGCTTCCTGGGGTTGGTCTGAAACGACAGGGAGACAACGACGTAAGAACAACTGTGCCAGGCCATCAGTTGGCTTTTACGCAAGCGTTCATCAGGATTCAAGCTGAACGGGAACCCTCAACCGCTCTTCTTGATCATTTGCGAGGGTGTTTCTCTGAGGGCCAAAACTGGGGTCCTCTCCAACAGTGCCACTCTAAGACTGTTAAGGAGTTCTGTGGTGAAGGGTCTGTTCCCAGCAACAGCCAAGACTAAACATAGTCCAAAAGTGTCCTGAAAGAAAACCAGGCAAAGTGATTTAAATCCATGCAGATCACTTGCTGGCCAAAAAGGCCTGCTTTCCTAGAAGGGCCTGATGAGCTCTGATTAAAACAAGCAACTCAAAACCTCTTTTCTTTGCTTCTTAGCACTCAAGCAGGGCAGAAATTTCCATTTATGTGACATGTGTATAACCATCTTCCAAGTTAACAGAATGTACCATGCAAGAGGTTATCTGGTTCAAATACCGGGTCATGGCCTAACAGGCAGCCCAGTGGTTTTATCACCAGACTCCACTCTCATGATTTAAATGCTAACTCCTGGCAAGCTTCCTAAAAAGCAAAAAGTAAGCAGCAATGGTCTTTCCACGTTAAAAACACAGCCACTCTCTTCTCTCTGCATTCTCCTATTTTCGGACTTGTATTAGTGGCTGATTTCGGCCATAAAGCACTATGCAAAATGACACCTTGCTGTACATGGCATTTTGCTCTTCAACAGGCTGACACTGACCAAGCTAACGCTTGCAGATCACAGTAAGGAAATGTTTCTGTTCGAAAGCTTCCCTTCAAGTAAACTGGTTCTGACAAGCCTTGTAATAGCTTCTTTGAAGCATCTTGTCCCCTTGTGTCAGGCACAGAGATACCCTGAACCTCATCTTGTAATCAGCTTTCTTGCACACAGACTGTATATGAGCTAATGACTGAACTGAAACGGCACTTAGGCAGAACTTTGAAGGAAAGAGAGAAAGAAGAAGACATCAGCACAGAAAAACGCAGCAAATGAAGTAAACCTGAACCAACAAGCATCACATTGTGACACCGTGGGATCTGGAGAGGCATGCTCTCTCAAAAAGCTGACAGCTCCCATGAAGGATACTTCAGTACAGCACATTGTATGTGCAGGCACCTCTAAAGCTGCCACATTTTTATGCCTGTTAAATTAACCTTGCCACCAATATCACCTCCTGAAATCGGGATGCCAACAGCTAGGTTCACTTTGGTCAAATGCACTGACCTTGCATGCTGCTTCTCCAGACATCTCAGCAGAGCTGTCCCAGCATTTGCTCAAAGCCTACGTCAGAATTCAGTTAGGACTTTTGGACTCATCCCACCATGGGCCACAACTGGTAGAGCAGCTCAAATGTTACTGTGAGCATCAGTACCAGTAAGTCCTCCACCTACTAGAAAAATAGGTATCAGCAACTGATGGGATCAAACAGAGCTCATGATCAATGCAGACAGGAGTTATGTTGCAGATGAACAGTAAAGCAAAGGAGGTTCACTGCGACAGTCACGCCGGTTCATCTACCACAGCCAAGGCCCAGGGTCCCTTCCTCCTACCATGTCTCTTTAAACTAACAAGCTCAGACACCAAGCATCACATTCACTTGCAGACAGCACACGATGCTGTGAATAAAACTCATCTTCAAGGCTTCCCAGACAGGAGCTCTGCTATTTGAGCTAAAGGAACATTTTGGTCACATCACCTGCGATTCTTTAGCATTGTTTCCTTCCCCGCCACCCTTCTCGATTCGTGGTTATATAACTAGATCAAAAGATCTGATGAAATAGGGCAACGGGAAGCAGGGAAGCAGCACACGTGACCACATTCTCCAGGATGAGTCATTAAACCAGTGACTATCCCAGAGACAAACACTGCCATGGTTACACTGCTGCCATCTCACCCTCGGCCCACTGGACCTTGACAAGGCATTAGAGAGCACAAAGTCAGGCTTGTCTGGAAGACGGAAGCTCCTCTTTCCCCACACCCCAGCAATTACCAAGGTCACCTCCTTCAGCAGCAGCCCTTTCACTCACACCATGCCAGCAAAGGGTGCCTTCAGGGCGAAGGCGATGCTAACAAAGTCCAAAGACCAGGCAGCCCAAAGGTGAGGCCGTTACATGTCTCCTATATGTGTTTTCACATTTGTCATGCAATCTCCATGCATACTCATTCCATCTCTGCATTGTACCTTTTCTTCCTTTCACATTTGCTCTTAATCATGTGTAATGCAAGCTCTGTTGAAACATACACCCAGCCGGATCAGACTGTTTTTTAAAAGGTAACTCTCCTCTGAGCAGGAGCATGAAACCTAGAATCTGCTGATAAATTCAGCCGTGCACTGAGTACAGACCCTCACTTGCCACAGCCGCGTCTGTTCAGGCTCGTGTTTGTCCTGCCAACACAAGTCCTGAGGTGAGGAATACAATCTGTGCATCAGCCCACGTTCCTGACACATATGCATCCAGATACTAAGATCCCTTCTACACTAGCAACGTTACCACATACCATGCTGATTCAGCTGCAGTGCGATTCCGAGGACAGGCAGCCAGCTTCCTGAGGACCCCTCCTTGCCACCACAATAAATAAAGCTGTTTTTCAGAAAGCTTAACTAACACAGTGGTAAAATCACTACAAGCCACTTGGATCTAACCATGCAACAGCTCCCACCAGCACCTGTGACATGAGCTGGCAGTTACCGGCAGGAATCGTGGTGGTGGTGTCTTTCATTAAGCTCCTGATTGCGTGCACAGCCTAACTCCTAGGCTGCGCGGACAGCGAGACTCCCCACTGCAGCCACAGGGCTGCGTTCCAGCCTGGCGCGTTCCAAGCTGCACAACCGGGACCCACACTGGGACCGAGATACACTAAGAAACAACAACTGCGCACACGAAAACCTATTTTGTGCAAGGAACAGGTTTGCTCTTTGGAGGGAGGGAGTGTGGCAACGATCTAGCTGAACAGGTCCCGTTAGGTAATCAATGGAATAATTCCTGCCCCAATTCCTCCAAGCCTAGATCTACAACTGAAATGCAATCATGGTTTTGTAACAAGATCTCAGCACGCTACTCTGACCTGGCCATATGAGTAACTTTTACACAACACAAAACGTTGCCAGCCATGTTTGCATGTTGACAATTGCCTGATCATGCTTAAGCTGTTAGCGCACTCTAGGAAAATCTGGGCAGTTATCTACACTGCCTCAACGAGAAAAGCGATGCCACCAGCCTGTGGGGTAACACAACCTCGCGTAGCCTTGCACAGGGAGATCAGCCACATATGCTCAAGCACAGCTGGACAAAAGAGCAAGGCCACCTAAACAACAGGGCGCAGGTCTACTCAACAGGAAGCAGCCCCATGTCAGTCATGGTTACCATCGAGGATGAACCACATGTGACACAAGCAGTAAGCTGGCAAGGTAAACCCAGGACATGCTTACACCACTGGTGCTGAGGATCAGCTGGAACACCAGCTGCCAGGTTCACAGCCATTTCTGCTGCATATTTTGAGCTGGACTCACCAGAACAGGCATCGGATCTCTAAAGAGGGTTCCTGAGGGTTAGTAGGACTAGCATCAGTGCAGACAGCTAGCTTGTCATGCATAACTGTCCTCACAGTTATAGACACCTGCATGCGCCCAGGTCCTTTGCCCTGCAGGCTACCCTTACTGCTGAGAGAGGCATGACTACCCTTTCTCATGCTCTTGAGAAGTTTAAAATACGCCTGCGCTATCAAAAACCAATAGATTTGATCTGAACACGGCTCTGGCTCATAATGCACATCGGGGGTTGCCAATTTTCCTCGCTCACGGAGCAGCAGCATCCGCCGCCCCCAGCTGTACATACAAGCAGGAGGAGGTGTTTGGCTTCTCGACCAGCACTCATTTATTACAGTTTAGATGTCTCTGCAAGGAAAAGAGTCGTGACTGCTCTGTCTAACTCTGCTTCGGATGCTCCCTGCCTGGTATGACTGTCGGAGCTGCCCCTAAACGCCGTGCATGAGTGCTACCCATAATGCGTAAAACAGCAAGAGATTCCTGTCCCAGGGAGACATTTCCAGCACCCAAACTTATAAAACTCAGCTCACCACTTCCTTCTTGCAGAATACTCTCAAACATCCCATAAAACAGCACGGGTGCAGCCTGAAGAATATTCTCTAGCATCTTTCGATGCAGCTCTCATTGCATACGGCCTGCTCTGCAAGGGAACTCAGGTCACTGTGAAGTGTCATGAAAAAGCAGGTACCTTCCTGACGTGTGAGATTTCTTTGGCTAACAGGCTTCTCCTGACACTGAGGAGTGTGAGAAACAATGTTAAAGACTCATCCAATCTCCATGCTCCGTGTCAAGCCTCAATAAGGCCAAGTATCTGCGCACACACAAGCAAACATCCACGGGTCTAGCAACAGTCAGAAATGCCTAGGAGCACAGAAACTGCCGTTCAGGCTCAGACTTGAGCTTCCCCCACCTGGAGCTGCTTCACAAGAAGGGGTGAAAGACCCCTCAGTGGACACCACCACTCCGCCAGATGATTACTTCCTTGCCCCCATGAGTTACTTGCTAGCTGAAGCAGCGAGCTAGAGGATTCACCGTCCTCCTGGGAGGCCAAGTTCTCTGCCAGCATAACTCCAATGACTTCGGGGAAGGCACACCACTGAGAAAACAGGCCCTTGTTTATTTTTAAAATCATTTCATTATGGAAACTCAGGATACCGAAGAGCACTATTTTGCCGAGTCTTTGAGCATTATTTCCTACCCTAAAGACAGGGATGTGCACGTATGGTGAGGAACACAGCTGTGCGCGAAGGAGTCAGCTCTTGCTCTGGGACCTTTCTCATCCTGCACAAAGGGGATCAGAGCAAGGAGCAGTTAAATATTAATTCAGATTTTCTGGAGTTTCCACACGGTTTGTGGGCAGAAGCCTGCCGGAGACAAGCTAGTACGAGCCAGTTCTACTACGGCCGGCACTGAGCTGTCAAAGCAAGAAGGGGAGGAGCACTGAGGGATGGCACAAGACAAACTAATTGCACAGCTCCAGCTGCAACCCTCGCAGCCACTGACACACTGAACTACAACCGCGCCACAGGCTGGAGCAGCGAATCTGCACGGCAAGCCCAACTGCAGAAGCACCGACAAGCTGGAAGACGTTCGCCGGGGTTATATGATGTTTTCCCGGCGCAATGGGAACTGGAGAGGTGCATGGGTGATGCCAGGGTTCAGCTGTACTTTGGCACCTAAAGAACAGCACTAGCTGCAGCACAGGCATCGCCTCAACGCCTGGCGACAGCGACGGTGCTCTGGTTCGTCCTGCATTGAGCTGAATTAAATGTTTTCAGCGTATTCCTTCTACATGTGCAAGTGGTGCAGCTGCTGTACAGAGAAAACTCCCCCCGAAACTCCTCAAGGGGAGCATAGGGGAGGGCAAGGGGGAAGATCTGCCTTCTTTCAGGCTCTACCTGCTAGACCACCCGAAGAAAGCCGCAGAGCCTCCTCCCTGGGCTGAGCGCCCATCGATACCCGGTACCCTCCGCCCCACACCGCGGTAAAGCTGCCCCGCGTGAGGGACGGAGGAGGACGCAGCCCCTCTCGGGAGCCAGGGCTCCGGCTACCCTCAGCAGCCGCTATCGCGCCAGCTAATCAGCGAACAGACTTTGCTCTCCTTCCGAAAGAATCACGCTGGGGCTGCCGGGCGGCTCGGCGGCGCTGTGCCCCTCCCAGCCAGCGCTGCTTAACAAAGACCTAATTATGTAAGCATTATATAACGCGGCACACCTACCCCCCCAGCCCGCCCGGCCGCGCGCCCGGCCCTGCTCGCCGGCGGCTCCCGCTGCCTCACACCCCCCCCGGGAGCCCGCCGCCACGCTGAGCAAGCCGCCGGCTTGCTTTGGGGGGGAAAACCCAAAAAAGCAGCAGCACCTAGCTCGGATTAGCCTTTCGCTGGTGGTATCACCGCGTTTCAGTCCCCCTTTTCCCTGCCCTCCTCTTTTCCCCCATGGATGCTCTTGTGCTGGTGGTGTGTTTCGCTGCCTGTCTGGGTGCTCCCTGGTTGCCCCCATCTCCTGGTCCCTCTCTTCCCCAGTCAGGGGACGCGCGAACGTTGGGTCAGGCCTCCGCGCCAGGCAACGCTGCTCGGCCGGAGGTGGTCCCTGAAAGGCCGCCCGGCCTGCCCTGCCCTGGAGGCCAGACACGGGCCACAGCCCGACAGGGCCCAGCACCCACCGCGGGGGCCGCCGCAGGCCCTGCCGGAGACGAGGCTTCAGCAGCCCCGGGCAGCCAAGCTGCAGGCAGCGGGGCAGAGCGGCCCCGGCCCCGTCGCGACACCACCCCGACGGGCCCCGTCCCCCCGCCCAGCTCCTCAGCTGCCCCGCCGCGGGAGGCTGCGCTAGCTGGCGTCCGGCTGAGTCACTCGCACGAATCTCGTGGGCCACATCTGCCCGAGGGCTCCCCGTCGCACGAGCGCAGCCTCCCTCGGCCCGTCACACAGCACGGACCTCCGCTGCGAGATCTTTGTTCCCCTCGCCGATTCATCCAGGAGTTAACCACATCGAGTCTGTCTTTCGTACTTGTCACTATAGCTAGACACAGAGACTGTCATGTTGGTGTAACAAACAGCCCTGCTCGAAGCGCTAGTAACACGTTCTTCATTTATCCAGATATTCATAGAGCCATCAGTCACCGGAGGTTCAAGACACCTACGTGAAAGCGGCAGGCAGGAGAGGCTGCTCTGAATCCCAGCCCAGGACCACAGCATGGAGGGCTGAGATGCGAAACGAGCTCTGAAGAAAATGCCAGCCCGGGCTCGGCAGGCCAAAACCCAGGTGGACGCCGGGCGAGGGAAAAACACACAAGTGAGACCCATCTCCAGGCTCCTCCTTGGGCAGGGAAGTAAAAACCAATCAATGGAAAATTTTAAAAGATAAAGAATAAGGCAGCACTGCCCTTCTTTCCTCCTCGGAGGTCTCGGGGTGTATCGGTCACCGAGGAGGCATGCCGCAGCGTGCAGCAACCTTCCTCGCCTGAAGGAATCCTTCCCAAGCGAAAGGAGACGGAGCTGAAGGACAGGAGCTAGAAGGATGCAACCCACAAACCAAAGGAAAAGCGAGCAGCCAAGAGCGCTGAGAGGCAAACGGGAACATCAAACAGCCAACTTTGGTGACAGACAATATATCTTCTAACGCCAGGATTATGCAAGCAGAACCAGGCCCCAAATACCCAAGAGCTCTCGTCCTGGCCAAGCCTCAACGCTGCATACGCTGAGGAGACCCGAGTTACATAAACACCAAAGAGCACTTATATAACCTTTTGTATGGAGCACACTCGCAAAGATCAACACCCTGAGCCGGAGGAGGAGAGCAGGTAGCTGCTCCAGCCAAGCCCCGCCGGCCGGTAATGACACCGGCGGGCTCACGCTCGGCCCCGCGCGAGCCCCCGAAACGCAGCCGGGGTGGTGGGCCCTCCCGGGAACGTGGCGGCGCGGGCAGGTCCCGAGAAGGGAAGGGTGCTGATCAGGGCAGCGCTGAGCGCCGGCAACCTCGCAACTGCTGCTGGCTCTGCTCCACGCGTACCCTGGGACTAAGCGGGGGGGAGAGCTGTGAAATTCAAAATTAAACATTTTCATAGTGCTTTGAACTGGAAAGAGCTGGAGAAATACAGAATACAAGAATACAGAAAAGCAAAATTGTTTTTCCCGAGAAATGCCCTCAAAACCAAACTATAAGCTCCCTCCTCGCAACCCTCGCTCTCCCGCACAGGCGCCGCGGGCGTCAGCAAAGCCGGGGAAGGCACCCCGGAAGGTAGCGAGGGAAGCACGGATGGGTTACATTCGTCCTTCAAGCCGAGGGTACGTGAGAGCAACCGAGTTACATAAAACTAATGCTCTGGAGTCGGGAAGCGTTTCGGGCTCTAGTGCTGGGAAGTTTTCAACAAGCTGCTACTTCAGCAACTGCACGTAGGAGGGAACCGAAACCTCCCCTTCCTGGTTATCCCGGTTAACTAGTAACCCAGGATATGTTTTTGCCTGCCAGATTTAAAAAAAAATAACCAGAGGCATCTAAACCACAAGTAACCTGATTTTACCCTAAGATCTTACTTATTTTCACAGCAGTTCAAAACTTCTTCCCCACAGATCTGGTCTTTTTTATTGAGGTGGTTAAACATTGGTTTAGGTAACAAAGATGATTTCTGAAGTTGGGAGGGGAAATTTGACACATCCAGGGGCTTGACATGTTCCCCGCACAGGGAACCCAGCCGGCTGTTACCATTATTCTTTTCAACATAATTTTCAGGGACTAAGAAAAGAGGACGAGTAGGGGAACAAGCATTTTGCATTATGCAACGATTACATAAGCATTAGTTTACACTAGGTAGCTGGGACTTGTGGCATTAGCTTTATACTAGGATACCCTCCGAGCAATGAGAAATAATAAAGAGGGGATTATTGCTGCCACGCACTTCCAAGGCCACAAAAATGGCAAACACACAACCAGCACAAGCCAAACTTCAATTTTTGCCCCAAGGCCTCGCACTACAGCTTCATTCAGGACTTGTTAAAAGGGAGGGGGGAGAAGACACTTGATGCTTGCTCATAATTTCCAAGAGTTGCCTGAGAAATAGTCCTAGCATAAAGCATCCTCCAGCATCCCAGTGCTCCTGCGGTGTTCTTCAGGATGGCAAGAGCGTAAGAGAGGAGAGATTTCAAAGTGGTAACGCTTGGCATTTGCACGCTACTTTGGTGTGAAAGGAGTTCACAAGCCACACAACGATCTGTGAAATGGGTCCATCCTCACGTCTGTTTTGCAGAGGAGGAAACTAAGACAAAGAAATTGGGCAGGCATCAGTGCTGAGTAACTCCCAAGCCGTTGCCTCCCTGTCCTACGCTCCGATCAACAGGCTATCTTTCCTCACCTTAGCTATAATTTCCTACTTCAAAAATAAAACATATTTGTCAAGCTTTTTTTGGACCGTAGCAAAGCACAGGCCTTCAACTGCATTGCCATCTTCTGCCTCGGTCCCTAAAGTAACTCCAGAGGAATTGTTAGGGACTTTGTTTAATGAGGGAGGCATCGCTCGGGAGAGAAATGCAAATTGCTGAGTTTGAGCCTGCGTGCCACCGCATTCCCCTGGCACTTCTCCCACTGAGGGCAGCCAGCGAAGTGACCGGGAGCACTGGAGAAAGCTAATGAGACCAGGGTGAAACACCAGCGCCCAAAGAACAATCTGTTTCTAGCTTGTCTTTGCGAAACACTGGTGCCGTTTTGTGCGTTGCAAAATCGATTCGACAGAGGGCTGCAAAGTTGTTTGTGGCAATCGGACTCGCACGAAGTGAAGCCACAACGTCACGAGAACACCCCTCATCCACAATACGTAACACCGCAAAAAAAAAAAAAATCTAAGTTTAACACAGCCTGGAAAAATGACAACAAGCACCAGTTCCTTCAAAGGGTTGCTAAAACTATCTCTATGGTCAGAAAGGGAGAGTATGTGTATGTGGGGAGGGGAAAGGACACTTTTTTTTAAATAAGGCACACTGCTCTTACAGGGCAATAACCTCTGCTTCGACAGGGAATAGGGAGTGTACTGCAGCAAACTTTATTTACTAGCTAGTGGGTGCTAACATAAAAATAACTATGCTTCTGGAAGTCAGAGAGCATTTTATAAAGTAATTCAATAGAACAGGCAGCACCACATGGGCTTGTTAGCCTGAATACCCCCAAAGAACCGTTCAGGCAGTCCGAATGAGAAAAAAACATTTCAACCAGAGAAAAGAAACACCGACCGGCGGTGGAGGCACCAAGGTAGGCAGGAACATGATGCCTCAGTGCTACCCCAGACTCACTGTGGGACCTTGGGCAGGTATCCTCCTCTTTGGGGACAACACGGCTATGGAGAAGCAGGAGGGAGACTCTCCCGGACCCATCAGTCAGAGAGCAACCAGTCTGGATCAGCTGCAAACACTTCCTCCACCAATTTCCCTGCCTTGTAGAGCAGACTGCGAGCAACTTGCCCCAAACTTTGTGTCTCGATCAGTGCAGTGCTGTGCAAGGATGAGTTTATTTGTAGGTTTGCTCTTGCTCTCTTATGTTTGCACAAATGACTACCCCAAAATCTTTCCATCCATAATTTTGGGAGGGCCTCTAGCCCTGCATTCTCCCTCCATGTGACCTATGATCTCACATCCAAAAGCATCTCCCCCCTCCCATCTTCTCTTTTTATACCTATTATCCTAGACTGAGTTATATAAGCCACTTGTATCACCCCGGTTCCTCATTTATCCAAACTCATTTTGTATTGTAATTCCCTTCTCCTCTCAGGTCACACTCTCCCAGAATTAGCTCCTTCATGCTGCCACCACAGCCAGAGGCCTAAGAAAGCAAGAAAAGATGTTTTTTTGCTAGAATCCACCTCTGTCAGTAATGGAAACCAAATATGGCAAAACTTATTTCTGTAAAAACTCCACATAAAACCCACACTGCGGTGGTCTCCCCTAACGCTGAGCTGGAACGCCTGGGGACCATTTTGGGACGACCTCTTACCTCCCCTGCACAAACTCCGGGTGGGTTTGCCACCTGAGCAAGGCGCAAGAAGCTCCGCTTCCCCAAGTACCTGTCCCCATCACAAGCTGCATTACAAATTGGTGAAGTACTTCAAATCTGAACCAAGTAAAAAGTTGGGGGGGGGGTTCCCCCAAAACACGAGGTCCGCCCACCAGCAATCAGCCTATGAGGCAGCCACCCCAAAAATGTAAACTGGGTTACACGAGAAACTATGAGGGTTTCACCAGCATCTTCCATTTCACAGGGACAAAACAAAAAAAAGAGCGAGCCAAGCAGCTCTTAGTCTATTAGGCACAAATTAGGGGCTCTGGAATAAGCACTGACGGCTCCGACTGATGCCCAAAGCGACTGCCATGCAGTCAGCAAGTCACCAGATACTGCACTGATGAGACAAGCTCTGCAAACTCTATCAGGTAGGATGGTGGGGAAAGCATATAGCAAACGTGGAGAGGGGGCAGGGGAGAGGACACCGGATAAAAAGTGACACTGCTATTAACAACTGCCTCCTCTCTTGCTAAAAACGACTTCTGCAATATTGCAACGCGACAGCAGCAGAAGCAGGAATGCCAGACAGAGAACGTCACATCGTCAACGTCTCCGCGACTCAAAGCACAGAGGAGGAGTGGTTCCTCCTCAAATTTCCTCCATCGAATCGACGAGCAGTGCAAGACGCTGAAAACTCAACCCTTTCCATCCCTGCCCAGCAAGCAGCAAATTAAAAACTGAGCCTCACAGACGACTCTGGGATCCTAATGTACTGTGACAGCTGTTGAAGGGGTGTGCGAACGAACGGTCTGTAGCAGGGAGGCAAGAAGAAAAGCTGGGGTGGGGGGGGAAGTGTCCTACCTGGAAACTTCTGAGACTCATCCAAAAGTAACATGCTGCTCGGTCAGGGCACCGGTAAGGTAAGGACTCTGCCCAAACGCTCGTCCAGCACGGCCACACGCTTGCAGCCCTTCGGCTAGTCTCGTCCCAGCGTCTTCAAGACAAAAGTTTCCAGGCGCTCCCAGCAACTTATTATCTCTGCCCGGAGCCCCGGGAGCGCTAAATCCACTCGCGGGGCTGTTTGCTTCGCAAGTGGGATGTGTCTCCTGATAAAGCAGTCCAGGCTGCAGGCCAGGAAACCTGCGCTGAAGGTTTCTGAAAATAACTTTGGTATCTAGCTCCTAGGGCTCGATTCGGCCAAGCCGGTGCGACTGGACTCGGCGAGCGTATATCCTCCCCGAACTCGGCCGGGACGGAGCAGGGGCGCTGTTATATAACTAGTTAAATACGCCTCGTGTTCAGCCGAAATAAAAATCGTCCCTACCTCCCTCCCCTGCTTGCAGAGTCAAACCACAGCGGCTGCTCGCGGGGGGACCGACGCGCGGACGCCGGTGCCGAGGCCGGACGGCGGGCCCGCCCCAGAAAGCGGGGCCTAAAAGCGAGCGGCGGAGCAGGTACGCTGAGCGGGGGCGAGCGGGGGGGAGGCGCCGCGAGCACCCCAGCCGCGCGCCGCCCGGCCCCGCTCCCATTCACTCGGCCGGCGGCGGCGAGGAGCCCGTTCAACTAGTGTCAGCGAGCACCGCGAGGGCGAATAAAATACGAATCCTTACATAACCGCCCGGCTGGAGCGGGGCCCCGCGCGAGGGGAATTCCTACGGGCAACGGCGAGGCGCCCCAGGCGCGTCCCCAAGCCCAGCGGCGCAAAGCGGGGAAACAGGCCGGGAAGATGAGCTCCAGCTCCAGCGCTACAGAGACTTTATTCCTTATCCCCGTGCCAGTAACAAAGAGCAAACCTGGGGTGATGCACATTTAACAAAGCGTCGGCTAGCTCCTAGCGAGCATTTGTCCACCTGACAAAGTCATCTCCTTGCTCGAAACAACTGGCACTGAGAGGTGGAGAAAGCCAGCACGAGCACAACGAGTCCAAAGCAGGCTGACCAGCTCTGGCACAAATGTGTAGGACTCCAGGACTGAACAGTATAATGTGCTGCACTCGTATAATGGTAAAGATTGAGCTAGAGGTCTGCAAAAACAGCCAGGACATTTTTATTCCAGCTGTTATTTAAGCGGGTGCTAGGACTCGGTGAATGCTTGTCGCCATGAAAGCAACCTCGCTGCTTTGCAACACACCACAGCTTCAAAATAAACCCAGGGGACAGCTCTCACGGTTACAGCTATATGGATTTTATAAAAATTACCAACTGGATGGAAAGCAAGCAGCTTGGTAACAAGACAGCCTGTCACCTATATCACAGATTCAAACGGCCTGGCTGCTACACGAGAACATACAGTGTTGATCAAGGGGCAAAAGGGGGACAAATATGTTAAGGAAAGAGCCGAGGCTCTTGCAGCAGGCCTTATAAGGACCTTGTAGGGTTGGAATAAATAACCCAAACACAACCTCAGTATCGGACCTATGAATTTTTATGAAACTAGGATTTATGAAACTAGGAAGCAAGACTTAAAGACAAGTATTTGCACAAAGACAAGTGGGTATTTTCTAAGGCTTGTTGTAAGCAATTGAGCACAAGGCGAATGCAAGTTCAGTCCGTCGGGGGAAAGAGGTGACCTACACCTGCCCGTTTCTGCAGAGGAGTAAAAAGGGCATTTCCTTCTTTACCTTACTGCACAGAAAGGAACTTTCCCCTTTATAACGGCCTCCTGGTGAGCCCATCACAAATTCACATAGCCAAGAATTACATCTGCCAGAAAGAGCCAGTTTATCAAATGATCTCCTCATGGGAGGTAATCTTGTTACAGGTAAGCCCATTTACCGTCCAGCTTTTCCGTGAGGCCAGCCTTGTCAGTAAGTCCCTTCTCTTTTCCCCTGCAGGGTCCTGATAGCTTACACAGTCATCGCATCTCAGCTGCATTACTCTGAAACACAAGTGAGGTCCTCGCAACTGCGCGGTGACCAAACTATACATTGGAAGAAGCTTCTCAGGAGACTCTTGGCAATTGAGAGCTTCCCTAGTAAACGACACAGCAGTCTCCCCTGTTGCAATCACTGGAAAATTTGCAGTTTCCATACGACATCAAAAAAAAGCCCTTCAGGGCAGACTGCTCTCCTCGCTGTCCCTCTGCGAGCTGAGATGTCCCAGGACTGCTCAGCATCTGGCTGATCCAGGCCCACCAAGCGCGGCATGGAGAAGCACTGCAGCCCTTACATGTCTCCTCACTCTCTGGATCCCGTGAGCCGGGCTGGCGGCTCCCTTCTCTCTCCTCGCTGCCGCACCACAGGACAGCAGGGACCTCTCCTTTCCATCCTCGACGGCTCCTCCACACTGCCGGGCTGCCCCTTCCCCTTCCCACCGGCATGTCCCCCATCCAGCAGCGGCTGTCTGCACGCCCCGCTGATCGCCCCCAAGCAGAGAAGCTGCCTACAACCTGATTTTTTGGTGAGTTATTAAACTCGAACTAGGCTTGACTGCTAATCAACCTAAAACCGTTCAGATGGAGTCAAACTCTAACGCCACAACATTATTTGTTGGCAACTGAGTATTGCTGGGCTTCGAGAATCATCTGCTTTTTAACAAATGCTGCGCTGTAAACGAAAATGCCAGATCTTCTGAGTAAGATCTAAACCAACCATGGAAAACCAGAGAAGTCTTTCCGTTGCTTGTAATGAGTTTTGGACTGAAACGTAAGGGATAAAATTTGATCCTTTTTTCCCTCATTTTATTTTTATTCATATAAGCTTGGTTTATTCACTTTCCCACACTCATTTGCTTTGCTACCCAAGGCCAGTGTGCATGAGGAGCCGGAAAATCCTAAATCATAACGGTGGGCGGTTGAACATAATGTAACAAAAATCTAGTCAGAAAATACACGTAGTGACGAAATGCACTGCCTTTTGCAAATGCTTATTGCAAATAACTTGCAAAACAAAATTGCAAATGACTCCCACCATGGCAAAACATGTACTGTTTCAGACTTCAGTCTCAGCTTTCCAAAGATTTTTTTAAAGGTACTGAAGGCCACAAGCTGTTATTAGACAAGATACACTGATTTTACATCAAGGGATTTATATTACAGATATTTATCATGATGTTAATCAAAGCCGAATCCTTTGAGTTACAATCCTGGCACTTGTATTTTTCAGTTATAATCTTCAAGAGATTGACTCTCAACTCTTCCTATAACTTGTGACATTTCTGCTGCTAAAGAGACCATAATATAGTTGTGCATTGTAAGAGTGATTTTGCACACCTTTAATTTAATTCCAGTTTTCATCCACGTGCAAATTTGACATACATCACAAGCCAAAAGTACCCAGCAGCACCATTTTACAATTACTTCTAATGATTCAGGTATTTTAAATGTTTTACATACACAAAGATTACCTACAGATGTTCTAATTGCAAAATTTGTTTTGACAGAGAATCAAACTAGAAGTTTCTGCTCACCTAGCCCAAAAAGATTTTATCTTATAGCCTTCTCCTCTCTCATTCCTATTTGCATATTTCCAAGTGAAAATAACATCTTCTGATCTTTAAACTCCTACTTAGAATTTTTTCATACTGAGTCAGTGAACTGCATGTTGACGAAAATGAGAACAAGACATTTTCAGCATCTGCAGAAGAAATTACAGTCATTAAAATAAAAAAAGCGGGTATTGCATCAAAAAGCTTTGGTCCAAATGATCAGCCAGATGCGTCTAAAAGTTCAGTACTGCAGGTTTCTATCAAAGCAGCAAATTAAAATAACAGCGAGAGCGAGTAATTGTGACGCAATTCTGTACATTTAAACACTTGAAGAACGCTTCTCATTTAATTAAAAGTTTCCTCTCCCACCAAACTTGCCAATTCTTCTCGGCCAAAAATATTATACACGTACAATATAGAGTTATACACACACGCACACATATTTTATTTAACCAGAGTCATTTAAAACAGCACAATGCCAGACGAATTACGGAAAAATGAGAACAAGGACCCCTTGCATAGTTTAAACTCAAATGAAAAACCAACAGAGCAGTGTTTCACCCTGCCTAGTACGTTTGAAAGCAAAAGGGGCATTGCCTAAAATGTAAAGCAAAGGATTCTGACTTTGGCTTCATCAGAGACTCATCAGATCACCCTAGCAAAGTCACGTTGCCACTCCTTACCCGTTCAATAGGGAAAATACCACATTACAGATTTGCTAATTGGTGTCTCTGAGATTTCCTCACTGCTTCAGAAGTTGCAGAGGAAAGAGCACGGTATCTATCAGCGATGACGAGGTGCAGCAGCACCCGGCTGAGTACTGAAAGTGTACGGGGAAAAAAGTACAAAAGGTAGCAGAGGAGAAAGCGTGACTACTCCTTGTTCCAGATTCGCTGGCTGCTTCGTGAAAAGAGCAGAGAAACTTTCTGGCCAATAATACACAAACCTCCAAATCCTGCAAAGCCAATAAGAAAAGCAGGAAGAAAACACAAGGTATTTCTCCTCCACCTGGAAGACTCGGAGCAATCCTTGCTTCAGCTAATACCCATTCCCTCTCTGACTCCGTGTGCTCGTGCTACTCTCACGTTCGTTGCAGCTTGAAGAAAACACAGCGTGCGGCTGCGGGTAAAGAAAAGTTTGAAAAATTAAATGTACATATATATAGAAAAAGCAGAGCCACGGACTGTTCTTTAACCATGCAGAAGGATTTCTATTTCGTGTTCATCATATGCAAAAGATCAAAGGGAAGGAGGGAAAAAACCAAACGTGTAGCTAGTTATAATACCACATCGCTTCACGAGTTCAGCCAGTCTCTGCTCCCAATCAGCGGGTCTGAAGGAAGCAGAGCCCTGGCGTCATCACCTCCCTTTAAAGAAGTAAAGCAAGTCATTGCTCCAGGTTACATAACGTTTCGACTCTGCCAGCCTCGGTGCCACCCTCTCAGAAAGGGAGCCGCTGCCCGAGAGCTTGGGAGGGGGCAGAGAAGTCGAGAAGGTTTTCACACAAACTTGCCGCCGCTTCGGGAAACCGGAGGGGACCGGGAAGGAGTTGGCGCTTGCGGACGGCCCAGGGCTCAGTGACCGCCCTGCAAAGCCGTCAGTCGGCAAGACCCTGCAAAGGGGGGGGGGGGATCGGCGCCCTCCTTCCCACAGCAGCGTTCAAGCCACACCTCACCCCACCAGGATAACCTAGTTCACAGGGTTCGTTAAGACGCTGGGAGCCTGGGACGGGACACCCCCCCCCCCAGCCCCAGGCGCCACTCCTCCCACGCTCCCCGCCGCTCCCGCTCCCTCCCCTGCACATCGAGCCCGTACGCAAGCAGCTTCCCACCTGCTCCCCGCACCCTCCCGACCGCAGAAACGGCCCAAACGCAAACAAACCAGCCCAGGTTCGCGGGGAAACCGGCCGCGCGATCCACGGCTCCGGGTTTGGCAGGCAGGGAAGGAGCAGAGCTAACCGCAGTACGCACTGTTCTCAGCAAAGCCCCGAGGAGGAGTTTTTATTTAAATGTCACCATTTAGCGAGTCCCGTAAACCCACTTCAAGGGAGCGGGATGCCTGCCACATGGTCTGCGCGGGCATCGCTGCCGTGCACCACGCCGTGCACAGACGCTGCTAGCCAGGCGGGTCCAAACCCCTCGCACTGCACACGTCCACCGCGTCTGCTCGCGAAGGCACGCTGCACCGCGGGAAGCCGCCAGCACGAAGTGATGGGTACAACATGCAGTCCTCGGCAAGCGAGAGGAGTTCTCAGCGAAGGCAGCGGAGCTCCTGCCTAGATACGAAATGCAAACCTTCTTCCCTGCAAAAACGCAAACCTTCCTCCCTGCAATTTTCGTGCAACTTCCCTGCATTGCTCAGTAACAGGGTTTGCTAAACCTGCAAATGCTAATAACCTGTCTCCTTTCACTTTTGATACTAATGATATCTTTTGCATTTTAATCCACTGGATTGTGGAAATCTAGAAGCCAGCCAGCTCCTAACTTCCACGGTTTTAAGAAACCAGCACAACTCTACAATGTAAGAGCTGAAGGGAGCATATGCTTAACAGACACAAACCAACTATGAAGATGCTTCTATCCCTCTCAAAAACAGATAAAACTTTTTTAAAAATCTTCTTAATCATATAAAGCCAGCTGAGAAATGCATCTAATACCTGCAGTTAGATATATGTTTGCTGACTTTGAGTTACCCACGACCAGCTACCTTGAGGCTGAACCCCAGAGCTTACACTATTATGATAAAACACATTTAAACATTCTGACCTGTAAGGATCATTTTTTAAGATAATGCAGTTTCCCATAACAATCTGATCAAGTTTAAACACCTACCAATATGCAGGGCATTAATTCATAGGTAAAACATTTGGCACGTAGAGAAGATTACTTTCGTTTCTCTAGGATATCACACACAACATCCTGTTTGCCTGCAACTGTTGGCTTGGAAGACGTTCTGCAAAAGGTCACCGCGAGCATTAAAATCTGATTGTTTAAGAACAGCAAAACGCACAGCAGCACGGGGAAGTGCAGGTTCGGTTACCCACGCTTGCAATACAAGATGAGGGCCACTGTGGAGGCAACAGATTTATTGCTGAGCAGAAGTGTGTTTCCCCCATGACATTAGCCTTCTAGCTTCCTTAAATGCTGGTGGACTCTAGAGGGAGCTCCATGCAGCACAAGCCATGAAAATGAAAGAATCGAGAGACAAGTCCCTCAACAAAGAAGGAAAAATGGAAGATGTCGATCAACTCTCTTCCCTTCACCAAAATCCACCTTGTGCTCTGCAGACTAAGGTAGAGGATTATCACTTATTGGCATCCATTTCCCTCCTGATCTACTTCAGTACTTTTCTAGGCTGAGGCACGTTCTATTTTTTGTTTCTTTTTGCCCCTTCCTCCCCCACACTTTCACTTGCAAGCAATGCCATAGCCTCCTTCCACTGGTCTGAGGCAGAAAGCAAAAAGCAAGCAAGTCCACCGTGGCCGTGCACCGCAGCAGATGGAAGCACCTCTTCCCAGTCGGTTCCTCCAAGAGCAACCACCGTCCCTCAGGCTGCCTCCACCTTGGCATCCTCACCTGCCCTCGATACCTCCCAAACAAAACAGCTGTGAAAAGCTGCTTTCTAAAAGGATTTGAGAGATTAAAGAAATCAGGATATATCTGCTCCTTCTCTTCTTAAAAGAATGCATTTCACTTTCTAATACAGAGAGGGAACAACTCAAAAGCAGTCAAAGACAGTGTGCCAGTGGGTCACAGAGGTGCAGGCTGTTGATCCTAATATATGTATTCACCAATACAAGAAGGTCCATCCAATCCAAGCAAAAAGTAAACGTCAATTTTTCTCCAACAACAGCTCCTTTTTTGCTTCCTCCAGCAACATGGGCCCTTATAAATTTGGATACAAAATGATATAAATTAGGATACTATTTAGCAGAGTATTATTCAGAGACTGACATCCTTTTCCTCTGCCTCTCAGTTTCATACAGGTGAGTATAGCATGACCCAATTTACAAGAATAACTTCAGATGAACAGCAAAAACTCATGTAAATGAGCAGAGGATCCTGCGAACTGAACAGATGTATACCGAAGATGCTCCTCTGTTCCCCCGTAAGGACAGAAATCTGCTCTGTTCCCAACCCCACACGCTCATCTGGAGACTCCCACACACAGTTTTGTTTTGTTCCAGCACTTTGATGGGTAGGAGAAGAGCCAGGACGAGCCTGGGGGGAAGCACGTGGAGTAACATCATCTCCCCAACGGCTGAAGCTCCCTGCACCTCCAGGATGCCTTCACAGACCCTTCACAAAAAAGGGGGAAGCCACTTTGGAGAAGACACTCATAAACTGTGCAGAGGGAGAGGTGAATATTAACCCACACTTCCACATCACGTTAGAAACAGATTCACAAAATAATTTCAGATTTAATAACTTCAGGTACTAATGAACTTTGTAGAAAGTATGGCATTAACTACTTACTTTTCCCTTCAGGTTAGGCAAGAAAATTATCCAGTCAGCTGCAAAGCAATTCCACTTTCAATTTAATTGTACCCCCATAGCATGCACCATGAGGATTTAGAGAGCCACAAATGAACACAGTCTTAAATAAAATCCCTTCTTATTGTAATTTTCTGAGGACTTTTTTTTTCTCCAATAACCAAGCGAAAATTATACGCAAACCTCATCTAGCAGGATCCCTTTAACAAAACAGGCATTTCTCCAGTAAGGATCCAAGAAAAGCAAAGATCTTTACAAACCTGAATTAAGAGCGTCAGTCATCTGAAGTAAAGTATTCCTGGTCTGATATCTTCAGAAACTAAAAGCTCAAGGTCTTAGCAGCGCACTCAAGCTCAAACAAAAGGAGCCACAGAAAAACAATCTGGAACATGCTCCAGAAGCAAGAGGTGATACTCTTTGAATCTTTCATGACGCTATTAAATCTCATGGACATGGATGAGCAGGGTTTCAAGAGGCTAGGGTGAGGACAAGGGTCTCTTTCTTTCCCCTCGCTAACCTCCTGTGCCAACCTGGTCTTTCAGAGGAGCTGAGACTTGACCTGGTGCCTTCACACTATCATGAATCTGCAGTCCAAGACTGCACCTGGATGTCCTCCATCCTCCTGAGATTTGTGATTCTGTACCACCGATACAACTATGTCCCTAATTCATCCATCTCTTAGGGTCCCTATGTCCATACTAACCCTACACAGAGCGGTTTTGTCTGGTTCTAGCACTTTTTCAGGGAGAAGAAGGAACAGCATGAGTTTGATGCAGGAAGAGGGAGCACAGACTGCCTCCATCTTCTGCTGCTCTCCTCTACTGAAGCAGAGGTGCCATGGAGCCAGCACTGCCCCAAACCTGAGGAAAGAAAGAGTGGACAGGACAGGAGAAAAGAGCCGAAGTGGGCAACACAGGGCAGAATACAAGGCTAACTGTGTGCTGATCTTGGTATCATAACAGTAGCAGTCTAACAGGCTATTATTTGGTGTTGTCCGGTACATTTGTACATTAAAAACTGCAGTGCTGCTGCGGTATTGGAAAGTCTGTTGCCTGCTATACTCCAGAAGCCCTTGCGTCCAGTCCCTGGATCCGTCTGCTGTACCACACACCTTGTCATGCAAACACAACTAGTGGCCTTCGAGGACAGTATCTGAACGTCTGTGCTCAGTAAGGCATCTTTCAGGGAGCTGAAACAGTCAGCTCTTAACACTTTTCACCCTGAGCAGCACTTTAAAAATGTGTTCAACCCATATCCTCAGAGGCAAGAAAACAGGCAACTTGCCATCACTATTGAACAGCAGAATTACAGCGACATGTACAAATAAGAGACAATGAACTCCAGCCACTTTAATCACAATAACCCAAAGACATTCAGAAATAATGCAAAAACAGAGCACTACAGAGGGGTCCGTTCAAACACTCAACATTTTTCCTTGGGAAAGCTCTGAGGTATGAGCAGTGCCTGCATTTGAAACGATCTGCAAAACCCATACTGGAGCTTTGTTTCCTCTTTGCTCAAATTAGCTTTTATTTCTATGGAGTTCTACATAGCCCTGAGCAACGACCGGGATCAGAGAAAAAAGTGCTGGAATTAAAACAGTTCTTTATCTCTCCAGTCATCAGTACATCACATTTCCAGCGAAAAGGACTTAGGGAGTTAACGAAAAAGCTGTTAGCAGGCACACGCTGATATCACAAAATCGAGCATGACAAAAAGTGCCGCTCCCCCCGAGGGATGAGAAAAGGGATGCAGCAGGGATGACAAGGCTGGAAAAGCAGCGGGAGCTTCTGCAAGGACAGAAGTGTGCTGCTCGGATGGGTGTGCAGTCTGGGGCCCCGCTGGTAAGGACTAGTGAGGGTCAGGGCACGTATTCCCTGGAGAAGTGCTTCGGAGACGAGACCAAAGCTACAGAGGCTCCTACACATGATGCCAAGATTCATTAACCAACCAGCACGGAAGAAATGTGCACAGGACCCAAACCATGCGGTTATCAACTCTCACGTGTTTAGAAACATTCGGAAAACTAATTTTCTAAGCTCTTTTTTTCCCTTTGCAGGTGGCAGGAGGGAGAGGGTTTGAGAACAGCTTTCACCAAAACTGAAAGTTTGTATCATAAAAGTCCAAACTAAAATAAACTCTAGGCCATCCAGGAGACAGTCTATACTAAATGCAAAACAAAGTTTAGGCTCTGAGAGCAGAATTGAGAGTAACCTCCCCAAAATTTAAGATCGGACTCTTCATCACCAGAGTATTAAAAGTACTTGACAAAGAAAATTCCTAAAGTGAGACCACAAAAGTATTGATTCCACACACAAAATATACCAAAAAGACAAAAACAGACTAGACGTGCAAAACCCAAGCTGCTGCAAACTCGGAGACTAGACTATCCAGTAGCACCAAGTGTGGATAATATTACATTAACTCTGAAAGATTCTTAAGCAATCTGCATCACTGTCGAAATATGGAAGATCTATACACCTAAAACACAGTCGCTATTGCAAAAGCAAGCAAGCAAAATTATTAGTCTTATAATTGTTACCATCATCTTTATTTAAAACAAGTAATAATTGTCAGTATGGGGAAGAGGCATATGCATGCTGTAGCCCTTCCAAGGAAATAACTATGAAAGAGGATTAATCTTTTAAATCTCGTAGTGCTAGAAACATGCAAGAGTCCATTCGCGGGGGGAGGAGCCCCCCCACCCAGGGTCCCTCATGAAACGTCTTCAGAATAACCAAAATAGTGGGAGGGGAGAACAGCATGGCTGGGGAGGGAGAGAACACAGTTCGCAAAGAAACGATAAAAATTAAGCTTTTAAAATGCCTCATAATAAAATCGTAAACACTTCCATTTTTTCTCATGATTAAAAGTAATTGTGTGTTCCCAAAGAGGATTTTCATGAACAGGGGTCATCTACGAAAAGATGGGACTATAAACATCAGATGGGCAAAATAAAATTACCCTCTTTCGTAATTCTGAAATTACCTATATTCCATAGGCCACCTCCACAGACAACAACTAGACAGCTAAGCGCACAGAAAGCATCCTGATCTTCTAGCAGACAGCATTAAAGCTAAAATCTGAAAGTTCAGAGATGACGTAGCTTTGCTCAGATTGTTTTTCTGTACATAAAGAATAACTATAAAAAGATTTTATGTCAATTATGTGTAAATTGCCTTTTAGTCCTCAGTATTTCCTACGTTCGTTAAAATTTATTTTTAATTAGTTACTAAAGAAATACAAAGCATAAACATGTTTCTAGTGTTTTCTACTAAGGTCTGAATTTAAGATAAAAACAAAGAGCTTTTATTAATGCTTAGCAACGTGCTGATATACACGCGCTAATTTTGTTTGCTTGCTTAGAATAATCCTGAGAAATGATATGAGTATTCAGCCACAACACCACAGATGTTGATGATAAAATACATAGGTCCATGATAAAACAGCTGTGGGGGATGATCCATTGGACATGAAAAAGAGCCATTCCTCTCTGTTAATAAAAGTTTGTCTACAACAGCATGGCTTCTATTGCTCTGCTGGGTGTAGGTTCCTGCGAACAAACTGACAAGGTCACCATCAGCGTCTTTGAGAAAGTATTCTGTGGCCGTATAACTCTCTCTCCTGGGAACTCCCTTGTTTCTTACCTGAACTAACGCTTCCATTTCTGCTATTTTCCCATTAGAGAAAAATCATCGTGTGACTAAAATCAGAAGAATAAAATTCAAGTGTGTAAACATTTTATAAGCATTTTAAATCAATCTAGCAGCTTGAAGCAGCAAGTGACAGAAAGCATTAAAAAAAAAAAACTCGAAGAAGACAAGCCACTTTGAAGCCAAAAATACTTCAGGAACAAGGAGAAGAGAGAAGTATCTGTCTTTAACACATTCTAGGCTAAGAAAAAGAAGTCTAATCTCAATAGGCTGAAGTACGTGCAACATCTTTTGAAATTATTGAAAATCACTGTTTTAAAGGAAGCAAATACAGCGACAGCCTCATAGGCTTGGTCTGTTGTTTTAAGATACACGGAGCTTGGTGGCAAAGAGAGCTCAGGGAATTCCCACCTGAGCCACATACTCCTGTCTATATCCCATAAAACATCATCCCTTCTGCTGGACCAACAAACATATTCCTGGGGTCATGCCATGAACCAGACCAGTTACCTGCTCTTGCTTAGACATAACCTGCACATCACAGCTCCACAAACAGCTGTATTGGTCCTAACTGAAGAGAAGAGGGGGCCATTATAACCAGTCGGGGATAGAAGCTGTGAACTTACTTCGTCAGCACTGCCACCAAACAGTTTATATTGTAAAACTACAGCCTCAGGTTTTCCCAATGTGAAATAAAAAACCTGTATGCTGTCAGAAAAGAGCACTTCCCAAATGTTAAAGTGGGCAATAATTGCCCATAGTATCCATTAAATTGTTTACTTGTGGGTAAACTGGTGATATAAATACGCTTAATTTCACTGGAACCTTTTAACAGCACTAATAGCTGTAAATTGATTTATTTACTACTTTATTTTGTTGTTTCTCTAGAACCTGTAGTTACTTTAACAATTCTATCCGCCTTACAGGTTGTGTTTGTGGCTTGCTTATACAACGGAAAATTTTTTGGCCAGGAGTCCAAATTAACCTACATTAAATCCCTATTTAAACTAAACACCCACATAAGCACTTCTCCCTACCAATCCCTGGACAAATCCTAACCCTTACGCTGTCTACAGAGGTGTCTCTCACCAAAATTAGTAACACCAGTTATGTATAACAAATGTATGCGCAGATTCACAACCCCATTCACTTACCATTCTCATCAAGTAAGTCTTCCTCATCATCCCCATCATTGTCCTCCTCCATCGCTTCCTCCTCATCTTCCTCCTCCTCCTCTTCCATATCCTCCTGCTCCAAGTCCGGGTCCAGGTCCGGATCACTCCCTGAGATTGACTCGTCTGACATGATTCCCAGTGGTGCTCCTTGTGCATTACCTGCTCATGTTCTACCGTGAGGCAGCCCTGCGAGAGAAAAAGAGGTCCACACATAAGGAACTAGATACGTCCCATCTTTCCCAAGGCTCAAAATCATAGCGGAATTACAAGGTACAAAACACAAATTTGCTATCAGTCTTTTAAGTAACAATCATATGAGGCTGCAGACAAAATCATGCGTAGAGAACAGATGCTCTAAGCGATGTAGCTTTATGACAGAGGTCTCGAGTTGTGGAACCAGTATCAGAACCAATACATTAACAACTAATCACTCAAAGAAGCCTCTCCCTTGGTATTCTTGACATGTACGCAGCAATGTCTGATTATATAAAGATGCAAAAATAAATACACTACGTAAACAGTTTCAGAACACTACTGTCCAAATGTGAAGCATAGTAAGAAGGATCAATCTCAGAATTCAACACTGCTTCCTGTTACCCTGGTCCCTGAGCACCTGCAGACATCATCACCCTATGCAGATCTTGGTCACAGACAGGGACCACCATCCTGACCCAGCTCTGCCTGCTCTGAAGGTCACCCAGCTGCTCACCACAGCCTGTCTGAAGTCACTGTTACCTCAATAACAGCACAGACAGAACGCAACAAAGATCCAGTTCTGAAAGGCTGTACGTGCCTTTGCAGAAGAGGGTAAGAAGAAAAGTAAACACAAAGGAGGGACAGATCAAAGGCGAGAATTTGCATTTCCTTCCTCTAAAGGACAAGACGGGAGCTGGCTGTTAAGTCCTTTGTTAAGCTATTCCAGCTCATCACAGCAGAAATTGTGGTACAAAAGCCTAAAAGAGAGGGCCAGGGCAATTACAAAGCGACAAGTCTACCAGCTCCGACCATGCGCTGCCACTTCAGGACACAGACACCTGTCTGGGAGCTCCTCTTCCACGCTCATGGAGAGTTATCCTACGGGAGCTGGGTGCAGTGGATGAAAAGAAAGAAACACACCCAAGAAAGGAAGAGAAGACAACCTGAGGAGCATAAAGCAAAGGATGCATTCAAAAATCAAGCCTCAGAAGAATCACCACCTACACACCCTCCAGGAAGCTTTAAAGAACGAACAGGGAAACGTTTCATCATCCATCTTCCCCTGCCCCCTGCTTCCACCACACTCCCAGTGGGAACTAGAAAATGTTTGAGAACTAACCAGACATCTAAAAAACCAAATTTCTAAGCAGAAGCATTCCAAGCAACCACTGAAACTGCTGTGTTTCGACTGTTACTGGACAAGCTTGGGAACCTGAAGGTTAAAACACAACCCAACGCTCCTGTAGCGGGGCTGAAAACCTAGCTGCCGAGTATGCTGAGTTATTCCGGCTGAAGTCATCGGTGCCTGCTCTGCCTCCCTCACCTTCTCGACAACATTGCAAAGCGTCTGTGAGAAAGCAAAAGAGAAAGAGAAAATAAACACCAGGGAAGAAAAGGCTTTGAAGAGCTTTACGTTGGGATACGCAGCACTTCCCCACGAGGGTCCCAGGAGCACTTTACCGCTAGGCAGAGACAACGGAAGACCCTACGCTGTTACGCGTGCCACACAAAACACGCCGGCTTAGTCAAGCAGAAGGCGGACAAGGCCAAGATCTCAATGAGCTCAGGTGGAACGGTGCCAGGTTACGCGGGCCGGGCAGATCCATTCAGCTCCTGCGGCTCTGTGAGCCAGGGGCGCAACCCCACTGCCCCCAGGACGGCGATCCCCGGCCGCTGCAGGGTCCAGCGCTGCCGAGCTGCTGAGGTCGGGGACCGCAGACGCAAAGCAGCCTATGAATAGAAGCTTTTCCTGACAAACACTGGGCTCAGTTCTATATTTATTTCAAAACAGCAGCTTATTTTTGCTTTGAAGGAGCTACAATGTTCCCTTCCAGCTGTTACGCAGTCCGAATTAAAACAAACATCATTTCACTCTTAAAAATAGCCAGGTTGTGTTCAAACCCGTAATTGCAAAGCTGCCTGTGTTTCCTTACAGCGCAGAGCGAGACGGCCAGCGCTGCTACCTCTGTGGCTTTCTGCTGGTCACCTGGGATTTCAAGGGGATTTATTTATTCACATGTTGCCCACACTGTGCTGTAAAGCACCAAGCATGCTGCCTGGCAGAAACCTTATCAGCAAAAATATATTTAAAAAATATATATATATTCTACTCTCCTATATATATTCTACTATCCAAAAAAATGAAGAAACACAAATATTACTAACATAGGAGAAATTAATTCAATGCCTTACACAAACAGGAAAAGCAGACTGCAAAGTGCTCTAACGCCGCTAAAAACTCTAGGTCGAAGAATAACACGATACGGTTTCTCCCCATCACTGTTCTCCTGGGTGCCCTCTTTCACGTTACGTTGCTTGTTGCACGACCTTAACAATTTGGTAGAAAGCTGTTTAAAGGAGCGGCTAGGGGCCCTCCTATTTCCATAAGTAAAATCAAAACCCAACGGAAAGCAGCTCTCTCTCAGATTGCAGCACAAAAGGGCTCTAATCTCAGCTTTATTTTTGTTGAGCTCTAAGTACATGGTCTGTAAAAGCTGCATCTTGACACCCGTTCAGCAGCTGCAGCCATATGCAGGAGAGTTAAACAGAAGCTAAAAGACTTAATTAAATCTTCCAGAAGATGGGTGAAACAAAGATGGTTAATTCCTCCACGCCTCGTCCTGGGGCTGGCCGTCCTCCTCCCTCCCCGCGCCGGACGCCAGCAGCTCCCCTTACCGCTCACCATTGCACAAGCTCCCCTTCCCCGAGGGCTCCCGCCCTGCCGGGGAAGACACAGCACCCGGACGCGGCCCGACGGGCAGGCAGGCGTTACGCAGCCCTGAGACTGCCCTCGTTGCTCGCGCAGACCTGACCCACTTCGGAGCCTCCCGCCAAGGGGAATTACGTAACGCGAGCAGACTGCCTTTGCCTCCGCTGCTTCGCGGCCGAGTTGCTCCAACCTGCCCCGCGCGCATGCATGCCACGCTCGACATCTAATCACCGCGCGAAGGGCACTTTGCAAGAGATAAACAGATTACCTGCAACTAAGCAAAGGTACCACTTGTCTGGACTTTCCAGCTCTCCCACGAGATGTGCCTGGGATCCTCCGACCTTGGCACAAAACGGGAAATTTCATCCCGAGCCGTGTGCCACAAGAAAGGTTACCACCACCAATAAACACAAAACAAACCTGCTGCATCAAACTAACCTCCGAGGCGGCCTCTCTCAGGTCCTACAGCCTGTATTTCAATAAACACAAAAAATAGCTTAGAAGTTTGGGGGGGGCCTTTACTTTTAAGGTAGAACATTTTCGATAGCAAATGCTGTGTGCTATCGACTGCCTCTTACTCAGTATGGGTAAACCCAGCAGAAAGGAGGTCCAGTTTCGGACTAGGAAAACTCAAGGGCTTGCAAACTGAGAGACATTTCTGTTGTTCTAATGCTTTTCTTTTTCTGCAAAGGCTTAAAATCACCATTTCTTATGTCCGAGTTTGAGAGAATAAC
This sequence comes from Dromaius novaehollandiae, assembly GCF_036370855.1. NCBI lineage: Eukaryota > Metazoa > Chordata > Aves > Casuariiformes > Dromaiidae > Dromaius > Dromaius novaehollandiae. The sequence continues at coordinate 1,835,475 of NC_088109.1, forward strand.
ATGAACTAGAAGTTTTTTCTTGTTACTTGACAGAGGCTCTTTCTCCGCATGGTCTTGCACCCCACAAGCTGGCCTACAAAGTGAAACAGCAAACGTCATGAGATCTGGTGACTTCAGTCACCTCTGTGCAACACCACTTTCATCACAGGACTCATCAGCACTGTAAAAACTCCTATTATTTTACTAAATATTACAAATACAAACAAGCAAAGAGGAAGGATGCAGAGGTTGCAGTATCAAATCCAGGGCAGAGTGGAGTCCGTTCCCACCAGAGCAAGGACGGGTAGGAGTCCTGGGTACCACCAGGGAGCCAGAACGGCTTCACAGAAGCTCTTTGCCTGCTACCGCCCAAGCGATCTGGGCGTGGGACACGCTCAGTTGTGACCACCCACATGTACCACACAAGTCCCTCCAGAAAGGGCAGGTTTAACACTAATGCTACTGCAGTGCAGAACAGCAAAGAGGATTCTGCCACCTCCCCAGCCTCCAGCCAAGCCCAATATCTGGGACTTATCAAGATTTGTCTCTTAAAGCCTGTTTTGTAACCAAGACTTTACACTGCTCTGGCCATAAACAAAGGATCAAGCACCCTGGCAAATTGCCAGAGGATTTGCAGTTTAATAAAAACAGGTATTTCAAAGTCAGTGCCGCATAAAGCTCTTCAGTTTCTGGTACACATATGTATTTTATGGTATTAATAATACTGCTCTGTCTTGGTGGCAAAATGGTCGTTCTGTTTCTCTTATGCGCTCAGATCACACACCAGCATCTCAACTCTGGGAGCATCCTGAAGATATCCACCAGCTTTTTGGGGCAGGAAATCTTAGCTTTTTTCCCAGATCGCAAGCTGGCACAGTTTTGGCACCTTATAGGTAGCATCCAGTAACTAATGGTAAACAAGCATAAAGCATACAGGTGGGTCACTAAAGAAGCCATGAGTTCAAGTTCTGTGTGAGTGAAAAAAATAGTACGTAATAACACAAGTTTGTAAGCCATAACACAGTGAACACTTTTCTGTTCAACTGAAAAATCTCTAACATGCAATAAACCTAAGACCAGTGCTTTGGACAGTTTGATTCTAGCAAACATTAGAACATCTCTAATTTACATTATGTAACATATTAACATCTCTATTTTATACTCTCATATAGAAAAACTGAAGGAGTCACTTAAAAGGATATATATTTACTCAATAGAGAGTGAAGCGTGTTATTGATCAATACCGGTCCAGCAAATCCCCTTTATTTTTTAACAAAGCCACCTTGTTAATTTGTTTACTCAAAAAGCAATGGGAGCATTTTTCCCCAAAGGAAAACTCCTCAACATTGCATTTCAAGTCATCTTTAATGGATTGCATCATGATTTAAATCACTTCTCCCTTTGCTGCCTCAGATTATTACGGTTCTAGCAAAGCAGTTTTTCAGCCGTGATTCATGGGTAGCCGGTGGCCACACAATGCTGCTGGGAAGGAAGAAAACGCTGCCTTTATTTCCTCTCGTTCAGCTCACAACAGAGCTAAACAACACTAATTCCCTCTGAAAGCGATGTGCTTGCTATGGGAATATTATACTGAGGAATGGAAAAAGCAGCAGCCTGTGAAACCACAAATCGGAGGGGCAGGCGGCATCCACCTGCCCGGGACAACCCTCCCGAGGAAGGCCAGGGCGCTCCTCACGCACGCGGCCACAGGGACAACGGATCGAGTCTCACCCACGTTTCACGCAAGCATTAAGGAGCCGCTTTGGACACGCAGTGGGACTTGTGGGGAGCAGGGATCCTGCGGAAAGGAGACCACGCGCCAGCTTTGGAGGGGCGCAGGACCTGCGCTCTTACTCTCTCCAGGCTGACAAACTCCTTCCTAAAAGGCATCACAACACCAAAACCAGCCTGAATCCGGTTGCTGCCTGAAGATGCAGTACAATAAAAGCCTCTGCAAGAAGAGGTGCAAGGAACCAAAAAAAGAAAAAGAAGAGAGAGAGAAAGGAAGAGGAGAGCTACCCCTTCACCTCTGCCGGCACGAGCGCGCTGGAAAGGAGGATGTGACAATGGCCGTCACGTAAGGCCTGGCTCCCCCTGCGAGCCCGAACAAAAAGAGCCGGAGCAAGGCAGCGGCAGCATCTGCAGAGCGTTACACAACGCAGACCGGCGGCAGCAGCACGGGCCGACCTCATCGATCACACGCTCCACGAGCCGCCCGCGACAGGATCCTCGCTCTCCTGCGCTTCGGAGAGGGAAAAGCGAATGCTCCCCCCAAGACTTCAGCACTCGCTTCCACGCCGACTCAAGGCACTGTCCATCTCCGGACAGAGCCAGCGGAAACGGGCAAACTGCTTCTGCGTTTGTATACAAAAGTATATCCACGCATTCATTATTATTCGGCTAAACAATGTTGCATTGTTTTTAAAAGCAATTTCATGTAATTACATTAAATTAGAAAGTGGCTTCCTACAAATAAACTCTTTCCTTTGAAATACGCTCAGTGTCCTCTCCAGCGAGCCGCCCCATCTAGAACAGCGGTTTGTTTTGTCCTGCGTAAAACTTCGGGCCATTTGAGGTAAAAAGCACATGAACAGTTTCGCTTCCAGTAATTACTGACATCCTCCTGGATTAATACCATCACAACAACATAAGAGTTCAGTCCCTCACTTTACAGAACCACTGGTTATATTTTTGGCTCTGGCAACTTCGGTATAAATAGCAACTTATACTCCCCATGGAAGCAAAAGTTGAGAAAAGGAAACTTGCCTTCCCCCATTACTGTCTCTCCTTTCAAAGCAAACAGCACTTCAACACGAAGGCCTGCTTGCAAGTTCACCTTTACAGGTTTTGCCCAGAGCACCTATAGTTGTAGGACAACCATCAGGACCTGTGAAAGGAGTGAAATGCAGAGCCAAGATCTCAAGAAGACTCAATAGTAGGACGCGGCATGTCAGTATTTCAAACGATATTTGATACATTTTATATCGCAAATTAATTTGGGGCAAATTTGCCTACCCTGAATTAAAGATAAGCATTTGCAAATTACAGAAGATTGATTATACCAGTCTTAAATACAGCTCATGGGAAAGGTATAGCGAGCCTTTGCTTGGTAGGTGCCCAAGCAATGGCAAGAAGTCCAAGAAATATGAAATTAATCTACGGCTCTGGTCACTGACAGGCGGGCGATACGGCTTATCTCTTTGAACGGCATCCCATGGGAACAGACTGATGCAGCTTATAAACAGTGTTTTAGTCTTCCAGGCTGAGGAAAACGGCACGTTTCCCTGATGCAGAAAGACCTAGTTGATCTGACCTGTTTTCTGAGTATCACCCCACTCGCACACTCTTCTTTCTTCGCCTCCCAGAGAAGCACATTTCATTACCGGGCAACGATTCGCCTCCTTTGCCCGTGTCTCCACTCGGGAAATAGCCTTTCCCAGCAGGAGCAGTCGAGGTGCAACCCACCACGAGACCGACGCCGCTCACTGCGCACGCCGGCATCGACAGTCCTGTGGTCCTACGTCTGCATCTGGCTATAAAGAGTTTCAGAGGATTGGGCGTTCGTTTTCCATGCCTCATCTTTCTTCCTCTTCAGCACCGGACTTAAAATATGTTTATTTGGTTTATGTAGTTTTTAGAAAAAGTCAAAATTGACTTCTTACTCTACCCCTCCTCCACAAAAGAAAACTGCATTGAGAAGAGAAAACATTACTTATGCCACCTACAGTTTACCAAAGAAACTTGAACACAAGCAAAAAAAGAAAAAAAAAAAGACTGAAGTAGGAGGGAATGGAAATAAACAGTTTTGAACTCTCATGATATAAAGATGACAATTAGCATATGGTAGACCCAAATTGCTCCAGTCTGCCAAGGCTTCAGACACCAAACTAATTTTTATTGGATTCCACTACAGACTTAAAATCCATAAAAAGATTAAAAACTATCAGAAACTTGGGTTTCTCCTAGAGTCACTACCTCCAACACAACACTCTGCTCACATAGTCTTGGAAAAATCTGCAGCTGAGTGCCACCTCTAAAGGCCACTTCTCTGCCCGTTTCCAGTTGCCAAAAGCCATGGATCTTTGCCTTTCCCAATGAGCGGATCAAAATAGTCATGGGGATCCTTATCGATCCCATAGAAATGATAGTGTAGCACTTGTTTTGATAACACTTGGGCTTGATGCTACATGCAGCTCACACGGGAAGCAACGGGATGAAGTAGCCTCCCGGGGTTTTGCCCTTGGTAACGGGAGCTGCTTTGGTTGCATTTTGCTGGCTCAAAACCTCCCAATGCTTTGGACAAGCCTGCAAGTGAAAACAGGGCAGCTTACTGCCTTGCAGCCTAGAGCACAAAAAACTCACAAAATACTGTTTAAAGAACCAATTGCGTACCACACACAAGAGTTCCAGTTGGAAATAATAAATATTATTTCACAAAAGAAACTGAGCTAGGAATCTCTCACGTACATACATTACATCGTTTAACCTTTAAAGACGGGAGCATGACTCTACACACACGAGCTCTACTTTAAAAGCAGTATAATGCAAAAGGAGACACACAAATATTAGCATAAAAATAATATATCTTGGGGGTTGCCATAGCATTTTGGTAAACATACCCAACTGCTCATCCCAATGAGCACTAAACAGTATATTTCCCTTAGGGACAGCCACAAGCATATCCAGGGCTAAGACAGGAAGGTGCAACTGAAAAAGGCCGTATTAGCAAATTATTAAAAAACACTGCAAGGTGAATAAACACTGTAATAATAATCTAGAAAAGTAGCTAAGACTCACTGCTGGCAATTGGACACAACTCGAGGATAAAAAACGTCACTGCCAAATTCCTAAATTCACTATACTTTCATAAATGCTAGAAATGTCTTTTGTAGTCCCGGTTCTTACTGGATGGACAATACTGTAGAGATACTCGTATGAACACAGAGTCCAAATTTTATGTTTCCAAGACTCAAGAGGACAAAGATGAACAGCATTCAGCTGTGATCTTCAACACAACATAACCTACCGGGTATTTCGTCTCTCAAAAATAAGTGCAAGCTCAATTGCTTGCTCAATCGCTTTCCACGTCTTTTCTCGCAAAGTTCATTTCAGGCTGGGGGAATTCGCTTGATCAGCAGCCGAATCCATGGAGCAAGGACAGAACGAACCGCAGGCACGCCAACCTCTTCCAGCGCCCCGCCGGCATGCTACCACCCCAGCCAAAGGGACCCCGCGTTGTAAGAAGGCGGCATCCTTACACTCAGCTATTTGCCAAAATATATCGGGGTGGAATTTCTTATCCCACCTCTTTCTCCCCTTCCATTGAATTATTAGTAACTGAATCAAGGTCACCAAGTTGTTTTACTCCATCTACCCATCTGTCTAACGACAGGAAATCTTGATCATTCTTCATCTGGGCTGAACTCAGAAACGTGAACAGTTAACTTTAACTTTTCTTTCAATGGGACTTCTTGCATACAATTAATAGCATTCTCTAAGAGAAAAAACTAAGTTACACGGCACTTCCAGATTTACAGGCAACGCTGTACCACCCCATTTAATTTCATCCATAGTTCTCTCTCTGCAAGGGGGTGAAAGATGCAAATGGCAAAAGTTAAAGACTTTCTAGAGGATGCTCTTTCTAATCGCAATAAAAGCACATATATTCATTAAAAGCTGCCACACTAGTGGTGGAGGCTAACAGCTCTGTATCTCATTCTGTTAAAATCAGCATTTCACTGACCAGAGGTACTGATTTAGTTGAATTATATGATCTTCTTTCTTGCCTATTTTTCAGGAGTGTTATAGCAGGTAGGAGAGGCAGGAAAAAGCCACCTCGAAACAATTTGAGATTTTTGTTATTTTTTTAAGGGAGAGTAGGAAAAAGGAATTTCTTATGGAATTGGCACGAGTAAGCAGATGAACCATTTCCTTAATGTTCTGTGTTCATTATTTGGGTCCCATTTCTTTTAAGTAGTTAACTATTGTCATTACAGAATAAACAAAATCAGAGCACATGATAAAGGCCTTAGCTACTCACATTCCTTGGAGAACAGGATGTAGACATAAGCTTAAAACTGCTGGCTAGGGCAAATTGTACTACACATCATCTCAGAAGCTCCAGAGTTGAGGGCTTCCAAAATAAAAATCAACTTCCCCAGGAAATTCTCCTCCAGAGATAACAGGGCCAGAACCCAGGATCCAGGAAAAAACAGAAGAGATTCTCCGCTGGGGTAATGATTTTCCCCCCAGTATTTCATTTCAAAAGCAGCTAACTTCTTTACCCTCAAATCATCTCTAAATCACCTCTATTGCATGCAATAATCATTTTACCATCTGGTTTTAATGCAATTGCTTTACTTTGTGTATAGCTAACACTACATTTCATACACTGAACGCGCTGAAAGGCACTGATTTTGTAGGGTCTATATTTTGGTCCTGTTCTCTCAAGTTGTTGACACCTATGGATAAAAAACTTAAAACCTATCTGACGGGGCCACTCTTACAACAACTTTTTGATATAAGAAAATATTCTCTGTATTCCCTACCCCGACATCAAGGAAAGTATTCATTCCCTGCAAAAACAATCTGACCTTTCACGTTTTGTATGAAAGGAAGTTCACGTTTGGTTGCTGATGTGCAGCCCACAACGTGGACGCTTTTTCTAAGGAAGGAATATACAACTTTTACACTGCTCCTGGAAAGGAGAAGCCACAAGCTTCTTATCACATGAGTGGTAAGCAGTTACGGTGGAAGAGTAATCTAAACCTCTGGAAAGCTACACTACACTATGAATACTGCTTCTGTTTTGACATCTGCTTTCACCAGCCACTGGTACAAATAAAAAACGCAAAGACTATTTTTTGACTAATTCGTAAAACAGCAAAAATGATAAATAGACGATGACAATCAAAACCTGATGCTAATTCCAACATTTAGAGAGACTGTGACATAGATTGACAGTGACGGAGAGTTTTCAGATTTTACAGGCGACAGAAGGGTAATAAACATTTGGCTTTGATGCAGTTGCCCGTTTTCCCCCAGGTCAACCGCAGCTTCTCAGGCCTCGGGTCCCCACTCGGCAGCAGGACCGCTCGGGCAGGCTCTGCGACCAGCCGCTCGTCCCCACGAGCACACCGCTCCCAAATTGCGCCAGCGCAGCTACTTGCAGGGCTGGGCAGCGAACCGATGCAGCTGGAAAACAACCCAGAAGCAAAATTCAGCTCCCAAATGTAATGTGCTACGGAGCTGCACACAGCGGTGCAGGCACAAGGGGAGAAGCAGGCGGAGGGTGGGAACAAGCAGCCAGGGCTTGGCTGGATCAAGTCAGCACTACAGTCCACAGGCTACGGTCTCAGCAGCCCGAATACTGCTCCCCTAGCCGAGAAGACAGACAGCATTTTGATTTGAGAAAGCAAGCTGGCTGGCTGTGTTTACCAACACTGATCAAAAGGATGGCGCATGGGTCTGAGACGGGACGTGGGTCTGAGACGGGACATGAACCTTCTCATACTTCACCCCCTCATTTTTCCCCTTTCTTTAAATAGTCCAGGCATCGCCGGGCGGTTTGCAGCTGTGTGGAGACATATCTACTTCTGAAGTTCTTTCTGGTTTTTAATTGAAAAATCAATGCGATTGCCACACAAAGGGCAAAGGTACCGTAAACTATGTCACGCGGTGCGAGACTCTTGCTGCGCCCTGGAAACACCTCTCTCCCCATAGCAAATACTTCGAAACCACCCACAGCTCAAAGTAAAAACCTGAAAGACCTCCTCCTGTAAGTCCTTAACAACATAACGTATTTAATTATAGCTTCTAGGAGCAGGTCCTTGCAATTAGGTGTGGGTACTAGCATTAAAAGGACAAAGAAGGGATAAAGCTCTGTTCTGGGAAGGAGGAAGATCAGGTGCCCTGACCTACAAAGACTGGTAACTAGCACTGACAGAAATTCTCTGGGTCAGGACATCTCCACTCCTACATGAAGACAAGTAGGTCTCAAGAAACAAGCAACCATACCTAGCGACAACAGGACATGAGGCAGCCTACACCGTCCCTGGAACCAAGAACAAATGGGTAATTTCTTTAAGCTGAGGAAGAGGAATTTGCTTTTGCTGTCATCCCCTTGCCAGAGATTGGGGACCTGAATAAAAGACACCCCAAATCCTCCAGCTCTCTTCCTTCTTTCATTTTCATGATTCACGCTATCATGCCTAGGATAAGCAGACATCCTCAACTGTCCTAGAGAGATCTTCTTTGGGGCATCAGGATTTTATTTTGTTCTAGATCTCAGACACCTTTGCTTTGCTCCCAAACCACACCGCACTCTGCTGCCTGCTTAGAAACCATGGCTCTCGGTACGCACCGCTTCCTCCACCTCAGGACTAACTTCCCCGTAAGAGCAGGGTCTCCTGCCCCATCCTATGCATCCTAAGGCCACTGTGGAGTTCTGGCCATAAATATATGTTGGGATACCCAACCTCTCGTGCAAGTTCCCTGCTTACTTTGTAGTTGTTCCACCCATTCCCTTCCCAACACTTGCACTTCACTCAAACAGCTCAAGGGGGCTTAACCATCCTTACCATAAAGTTAAGACCTAAAAACCTTCTCTCATCCCTTCCCTTTTTAGGAATGGAGCTGCCACTCCAGGAACTGTCACTCCTGGACCCCATTTTCTGACCCAGGCCACAGGTAACCCCTTCCACTTGTTACGGCATCATACTAAATAACATCATGGGTGAGGAGAGAGGAGACAGGCCCTCAGCGCCCACAAGGAATTCATCTCTCTGGTGTAGGATGTAGGAGGAGATCCTTCAACACAAGAGGATGAAAGGAAGAGGAAAAAACTGAATGTTTATTTTCTGGGTTCCACATTCCTTCTCTCTCCTTCCCCCCAAAATCTCATCCCTGACTCCTGGATAATTAATTCTGGTCTCCCTCAATCTTCCCCTCCCTAAATAATGAGAGAGTTTGAGCTAGTTGATAGTAGTCATGGGGAGCAGCAGCCTAAGATTGACGAGTTTCCTAGAGAAACAGGCAAAAACTGTTTGCTTCCCCTCCGCCACATTCTTTTCACTGTGCTCTTGAGTTTTGTAAAACAGAATACACAATCAAAAAATCACCCACAAAGAAAACAAAACCTAGAACCTGTAAAAGAGTTCAAAAAGCCCAGTACAGAGTAGACTTGAGTTTCATTTGGCTACCATATAAAATCTAGCTGACCGAGATTCAAAAATGAAGGTGAGGTATCAATATTATTTTTATTCAAGAAACAGACATCAGAGAGAACTTGCAAATCCATTTTCTTTAAAATAAAGATAAGTCTTTATTAAGATTTAAAAAAAAAGTAGCATTTAAATGGAAGATTACCAATTTCTGGAAATCTAGAAGAAATGTGTATGTTAGGAGTTATTTTTTGTACCTGTTGGGAGTTTAAGGAACTCAGAAAAAAATGTTAGCTAAACTGCAGCGTCTTCATTTTCACATCTCACTCTTCTCCAGTTCTTGTGGTGCATTTTTTCCAAACAACAATAGTTGTAGATAAAGTAGCAAGAGTTGAAAAGCTAAAGAATTCCCTTAGAAGTACATGATATAGAGTATATTTTAAAGAAGATTATATTCCATGAGATTTAAAAACTGAAAGAGCCCAGTAACCAATTTAGAAATACCAGGCTCATTCATTGTTTTCAGAACCATTCTGGTTTGCAGTGATTATCTACAGGGAAAAAAAACATCAAGAGGAAGGAGAGAAAGAAGCTAGAGCTTAAGCTTTCTTTGTGCCCTCCCAACTCTTGGCTGATGCGGAGGCCGAGAGCCATCCAGAATGCCAATCCAGAGCTCAAAAATGCTGTCTAGACTATTACTATAACTCCTCACGCTGCCTTGCTCTTGCCAATCACCAAAATCTCAGGGCTACACACAGAGTTGTATTAGGGCTCTCCAAACGCCTTGCATTGAGGCATATTCCCCAAGGCCAGCTGCAAGACTCCACCAGCCCTTCTGAGAAGCAACCGCATACAACAGCCATGGGCGAGGAGGAAAACGCAAACATGGGGAGGGACTTTCAACCTTGAAACACTTCTAGAACAGAAGCAGAGAAAAAGCAACTAAAGAGAAGCCAGAAGATCACATTTTTACATGTAACATCACGGCCTACAAGGACTCACTTAAAGATTGCAAGTAAAGAAAGACTGTTCGTTTACAACAACTTCCAGCCCTCTTTCCTTACTGTCTTCTCCTTGTCAGCAAAATGGTTCAGACAAGATAGCAGTAAGGAGCACGCATGAGAGAGAGACCCTCCTCTACAAGACAAGGAACTTCGGAGATGAAAATATAAACAGCTTCCTTCAGCAGAAGGATTTTATCTGTAGGTCTCAGTGCACAGGATATCCCAAGAGTGCAAAGAAGAGAATACAAGATCTTCCTCTTCTTGATGAAATTTAATAGAGGCAGTAGTGGGGGAAAGGTAGCTCTTGGCTGGAAAAGCCTCAAAGGAGGCAACCTCTTCCAGCAGGACAGTCTCTTCCAGTGATAAGAAAGGGTCATTCACTGCAGCACTTGCCCTTCCCCAAAACCAAAGCTGCTGAACATACAGAATATGTCTGATGCTTCCTAGAAGCAGCATCTTTTCTGCACAAACACCGCCCAGTGTACGCACCCATTTCCTACCGAAGTCTAGGAAGCACCTGGGGAAAGGGGCATCCAGCAGTAATCTGCCACAACCAGAGCATCCAGCTTCTGAAGGCTGTATTTCCCATGGCCCTTCCACCGTCACGCGACCGGGCACCGCTCGTCCTGTGATGGGGGAAAAGATCGAGATGTCTGGAAAGATGGTTACCAGGAGCAGGCTGCCATCACTACCACTCTCGTTCCCATCTCAGTCCTAGAGGAGCTTAGGAAAACAAGTCAAACTAACTGTCCCAATAGGACACTGAGCCTCCAAGCATCCATCTCCGTAATGGCTGAGGATGTTTTTTTCTCTCTACATCCTTTACAATTTTGGCAGGCAGGACACAATGGAAACCATTCTTTTTGATGAACAAGAAACATGCTAATTTCATTCTGGCACCACTTGATAAAGCAAAGAGCAGACACAAAACACCATCGCATCCGTGTGCATTGATTCACACTCCAAGATACCTCTGAAACCATAAGCGTGTGCAATTTCTTCCCCCAGTGAAAAAGTAATTTTTGCAGAATAAAATGACTTAGTCCCCCACGCTCACACTGTAAAGCTTATCTCTCACTGCTGGTGAGTAGACTTAAGAGCATATTAGCAGATGTATCAGATTTCTGAGGAGAAAGACTGGGGGAGACATTCGGTCTGTTCAAGAAATGAAACAGCCATTCCTCTCCTTCTTCTCTCTCAAAATCACAGTGCTTCCAGAAAAAAAGAGGCCACAAACATTTGATTTCATTCAAATGCGTGGTTCATATAAGTGGATTTATTCCCTTGACGGAAAATGCATTCTTAATAGATTTAAAGAAGCCCTATAAATGAACAACTATCATAATCAGATCATTTGACTAACTCCAGTTTGGGCCAAAAGAGACATCTAGCCTGAGCATGATTAGGCAAGATCTGTCTGGCATGTGCAAATACTCCTGTATCAAGACCCAGTACCTTATGTTTCACTAATGCATATATCTTGAAAGATATTTCAGCTTAACTTGATGACTTCGAGAGATGGGGACATCCTAATTTCCCTTAATAAGTACAAGCATCTTCCTAATGCCTCCAGTGATTAATCACATTCATTGTTAACAATCTGTGCCTTTTTTCTAATTTAAAATATTTTTTTTCCTTCCAGACAGTAAGTGCTATCATATCTTTCTCCACTAAATTAAAGAGCCCTTTGGTACACAGCCTATTCTGCCGAAGGAAAATTGAGAAAATTTAAACTCCTCATGATAAGCTAAATGAACTGAGCACTTTAAAAAAAAGTTTTATAACGAGTGACTTAATCACCCAAGTAATTTTTGAACCATTCAACATCTCCCTTTCTTTCGAATATCTCTTTAAAAACACTAACACCAAAGCCGGTCAAAATACTCCCAAACCAATTTCACTTCCATATCCCTATTCAGTACTTCCTGTTTAAACATCTAACCATGGATGTAAATTGCTATTAACAAAGTAATTAGTTTGTTTATAGTAGCCCCCGTTCATATGATATTACTCGGAGGGCTCACATACCATCACGTATCGGCTGTGACCCCTCCATCCTTTCCAAGGTCACTGCTGTCTGGAAGCAAACTTCCTCATTCTGGAGCTGGAGGCTCCAGTTTTCCCTGCAAGAAGCATAACTTTGTGCTGAGGCTCAATAAAGGCATTTTTGTCTACATTAGACCCAGTTAACCAAACAATTCAGGGGACGCTGTACAGCTGGCATTCCTTCTTCATGCTTCACTGCTCCATTAACGTTAACCTGAAATCAAAGCTGATCAAATTTGTGGATTATGTATTCCTCAAGGCCACTGATGAAAATACTACAAAGTGCTGGACCGACTATAAATCTCTGAAAAATCTTCCATTCCGATTCTGTTTCCCACATCCACTTTTTCAAATCTAGGCTGTTGACTCACTGGCCATAAATGAAATTATATCCATGGAACAAGATTAATTTTTCAACAGCACCCTCACTGATTAGCATTAAAGAAACAATGTATTAGCATATAAACCCTATATATATGTGTACACACACACATACATATATATTTGATGCAAGAGTTTTAATTGGAAGTTTTCTGATCATCCAGAGCACTGGCAGACCATTCACACTGATCAGCCATCTAGCAGTTACCCTTATTTTAGTAATTTTGAGTAAATCCTATCTCCAGTCCCCCCCTCAGTCAATTCCTTTTTGAGTAGCATCCCATTCTCCAAGTTGATTCAGCAGGCTATAAGAGCACCTCCACCCCACAATCCCTTTCCAGGCTTTGTCAGGCTCATGTTTAAGTGTTTCCTTGGGTTGCATGTTTTTTGTTTGTTTAAATATTGGCCTTTGAGTGTCATGCACAGCTAGACCAGTTTGCAAAACATCAATACACTTTACCAACCTATTTATTCTAGACTTGACAACTCCAAACATCATAACCCATACTCAATTGATACCGATAGGCTGGACAAGACTAAGTGTCTAAAAGACTGAAGAAAATCTTTGATGAATTATCCTCTCTCTAAAACATTTTTTCCACAGTCCTGACAGGCTAGAAGAGTCTTCTTCACAAGCCAAAATTTTAGGCAGAAATATTCATTGACAAGGGAAGAAGGTGCAAGTCAGGATTACTTTCCCTCCACCATGTTTCAATTATTTCCCATACCGTGCTTGCCCTACAAACTCTCTCTTTGTATTTGATCAGTCATATTGGGCAAGTAATGGAAGGGTTCTGCAGCTTCTGTTAATCAATTCTGTCCCTGTACAGCTCCAGCTCTTTGTTAATTAGATCAAGCTAGCTCTCCACAGAGAATGCCAGAGCAATGTTATCTGCCTGTAATCTGCCAAATCACGACAAAAACCTCTTTAATTGCTTTTATAAGTTTAGTGCCTCTCTTGTTGTGTAAAGCGTGATATGTTCTGCACGTTAGGCCTTGATCAAAGTCCTCCTCATGCTCAGTGCGAGCCTCAATGTACTTCTGACACCAGAAAGCAGATGAATATATTGAGCTTTTCCAACTTCAATCTTCTACTTATCTGCCAGCAAAAGGCCACTAGTGTAGAACTAATTACAATGGCAGAAGAGTCCTTCTGTTAATATGCCTGCTCCTCGGCTACAAATTTCAGTCACAGCAGCGTAAAGAGCTTTGGCCACTCTACTGCACCTACCAAGGCTCGGCCTGACCGCGTGCGCACGTGTGGACGAGAACCGGGTCACACCGTTCACCGACAGAGGTAGGCTGGATGAAAGTTAACTGCAAGAGGGGCACGTAGTCTTGCTAGGATAGGACTGCCTATTATCATCAAGAAGCTGGTGCATCTCATCTACTCTCCTCTTTTCCAAGTAGATATTTAAGCCGCCAATGGTAACTACACCTTGCAGGGCAAAAATTCTTCCTGGGCTTTACAACAGTAGTAGAAAGTACTCTTTATGAGTTTTGAATACAGTACCCAGTATTTATTCTACAAGTCACACTGACAGCATCTAACACATTTCTTCAGCTTCATTTTGAAGCAACTAGCTAAAAAGCTTCCTCTTAAGATTTCTGCATCCTTGAACGATATCTTGAGTCATTAAGTTATTCAGTACTTTTTCTCTCAAGCGTGGAATCAATACTTCCTCCAGGCAGATGCATACCAACCTTTAAGTCTTTTCTGATGTTTGAATAACCAATTTTCACTAATACCCAAGTAGCTTCATTCTTTCTTTCACTCTGATTCTGCATTCAAACTTGCAGATACACCTGCAGAATAGTAAGTTTGGGACAATCTGAAAGGCCACCATGCACTGTTCCAAATCACTGCTCCTACTGGCACCTTCTGGGGTACGCAGAAAAGGCTGTTATGAGATTTAAGGGATGTAACTTCTCCTTCTTCTTCCTTTTTCTTTCTTTTTTTTTTTTTTTTAAGATGAGTTCTAGTTACCTCCAAGATGCCACAGAAATTGTGGAGGTGTCAGACTGACCCAACTTCAGCATTCACACTGAGCACAAATAAGATTTAAATTGTCACAGTCGCATGGAGGTTACAATTGCACTGAATCAGTCTTACTTGCAGGATTAAAGTGACATTTTGCTATTCCACTTTAGATATAAAATTGAGTCAATATTATATCTAACCTTCAAGAATTTCTAAAAGCCCAATTTTCTATGCTTTGAAGTATTTTTCTTGATAAGTTTTCCATCTGCATGGCTGAAAACAGTATACATCTTTTCATACTTCTTCCCACAATTTATTTCAACTTTGACATTCTAAATCTGTTAGCAAATATGTACAATTAACATTTGGTAGTTAGCGCATATTAATTATTAATCAGCAGCTTTCTCAATATTACTTAGAATGAAGCTTTCGCAATATTACTTAGAATGAGAACTCATCATCTAGCTAGTTTGAAAAAAGATGACTAAAAAAAGCAGCTACTATATTCTGAGAAGTTCAACCAGCTTCTAAACTTGCCAGTTCAACCATTTTTCCCCTTTCTCACAGCCACTGGTAACTCCACCACCTTATTCTTTCTCACAGTACGCAATGAAAATTTATTTCACCAACTAATGCTATCCCTTTGTCACACAAAAAAATGGGGTTATTGTACCATCCCTCTTCATCTTTAAAACTCTGTTTCCTAATAAGCATAAAACCTTAGAAACTAAACCTAAGGTTTCTACAAGTTAAATAGGAAATGAAGTTTCCATTCATAGCTTCAAATTTCCTAAATATCAGATTCTACATATCCTATTCTACAAGTCTGAATCTTTGTATTGATTTCTGTGTGTTCTGTGTTTTTGCAAATACCTTATGAACACTGATTTGGAAAAAAGTCACAACTTTCCATAAATTCTTCTATTTTTATATAGCTAAGAATGTTGCTTAACACAACAAATTCCTGTCTTGCAATGAGCATTCTCCGAAACAAGCCCAGATATTAACTTAACATACACGCCGCTCAAAAATACCAGGCAGAAAATATTCTACATAAACAGAAAATGCAAGTCTTAAAATCATTTCTTTTCCAAGTATCTCCAGGAATATCAAAAGGTATTTTAACCCTGTGGTGACTAAATCTACCAGAATCAAGCTCAAAATAAGTAACTTTGTTAGCAGAGAATATTTCTTCTGCAGAATTTCTTCTACTTTATACATTATTACATGTTTACGTTCTGGATGTGAATGTGATCAAACAGGATTCAACTCAACCCTCATGGGAAAAGCCTCATTTCAATACCACTCCCTCTTACCCTTGTAACCTGATCACATCTCAAAGAGGTACTCGACACCATGCAATTTTGAGAAACAAAGTCAAGACATTGCAACAGACAGACCTGCCAGCCAAGAAGCGCTGCCAGCCCACGTATGGGCGAAATGACACTAGAACAGTTCAGAGAGGCCAGGCAGTCAACAGCCACCACCAGCAACAACTGGAATTTGTGGGCAAGTATGGAAGAAGTACTCTTCCGTGCTGCAGAAGGTATAACTTGATGTGTGTGTGTATGTATACACATATCTGTATATACATACACACAAGCGAGGCTCTTCTCAGAGCTGCATGGCAGGAAGATGAAAGACAATGGCTCTGTGTGTGTGCATATATATGTATATATACACACACCATATATATGTATATGTACACATAAAATGTAAGGCATGGGGGACAGCAAGCTAAACATGAGTCAGCAGTGCGCCCTGGCAGCGACGAAGGCTAACAGCACGCTGGGCTGTAGCAACAGGAGCATAGCCGGTTGATCGAGGGAAGCGATTACTTCCTTTTACCTGGCACTTTTTAGGTTACATCTGAAATATCATGTGCAGGTTTGGACACCCCGGTACACGCAGATGAACTGGAGTGAATTCAGCAGAGGGCCACCAAGAGGCTCAGGGGGCTGGAGCACTTGCCCTGGGAGGAGAAGCTGTGGGAGCTGGGCTTGTTCAGACCAACGAAGAAAAGGCTTTGGGGGTGGGCAGTACCTACATGGAGATTATTGAGAAGATGGAAACAGGCTCTGCATGAAGGCACATGGAAGGAGGACAAGAGACAGTGGTCATGAAGAGAAGCAGCAGAGGCTCTGACCTGATAAAAAGAAAAGGTCCTTCCCTGCGAGGACAGTCAAGCGCTGGAGCAGGCCCAGAGACTGAGGGATCTTTGTCCTTGGTTTAAGACCTGACTGAACAAAGCCCTGAGCAAGCTGGTCCGAACTCAGTGTCAACCCTGCTTTGAGCACCTGAGGTCCTTTCCAACCTGAAGTATTCAAAGAAATCAATTTTGATTCCGGAGAACACTAGCATAAGCTATTACAATTTTAAATGTCACACTAGACCTTTCAACTCGCCATCAAAATACATCCACTATCAAGACAAGACAGAAAACATGTTGTTGGGTTTTTTCTCCCCAAAGAACACATGATGTTCCAGTTCAAAACAAGATCTGCAATACTCTCCAATATCAAAACGAAATTTTTGAGAGATTTAAGGGATACAAAACTCACCAGTTACCCAGCTGTAGTGCAATCAAAACCCAGTGGCATGCAACCTTTTTTCTTTTTTTTTTTTGGGGGGGGGGGGAGCAGAAGCAGGTATTCAGTCTGAGGCCACGTTAACCCAGAAAAGATGACACACTACATGCAGAACAGCTCTTCCTAAAAGCAGCAACTGCATTTCTCTTGGAAATCTCACATGCAGAAGCTACCATTAATGAATAACCCCTATATGAAGATGTTGACAAGAACAAAGGCTACGAATCTTCACAAAGCAAGCTCACAAACTCACACCGCTCGCATCAGAAGCACCTGTAGTGTAGGAGTCGAAACAAGCTGTTTTGTTTTCATCCCTCCGCTGGATGCTACTGCCCCTAGAGCAGCACTACCAAAACAAAGCCTGTTTATTCCGAACTGATTGATCTTGCACTGAAGCAGACAGCGACTGCTCACAAGCTCCATTACTCTCAGTCCAGGAGGGGAGGAGAACTACCACCTTCAGCAAGGCAGGAGCAACATCTTCCTCCACTAGAGAAGTTTCTGCAGCGATTGACTTTGGGCTAAGTGATTATCCACTAAAGCGCAATACCTGAATAACCATACAAAGCATATCCAGAGTTAAAAAATTAACAGCATTAAAAAGGAAAAAAGAGCTCCATCCTTTCCTTTTAAAGATCTTCCCGGCAATAAAAATTGCAGTTCTCAGTGAACCTGCAAATAAACTAAAGCGACGTAGTGAGAAGATAACTTTTTAAAGCACCAGTTTTGTACAAATCCATGAAGGGGCCAGCAGGGAAATCAACCGAGTTTACAAGCAGCTCACAAGCCCCAGCACCTAACCATCTAGTCACCAATGTGAGCACCAGCGAAAGTAACCCTTAAATGACTCAATGGAGGAACTTAAAAAAAGGTAAAACGGTAGCAAGGGAAAAGAGGTAACAGCTCGACAAACAGCCCTTTCCCTCACAAATACCACACGGGAACTGAATTATTACATTATGCGTGTTTACCCGTCCTACCGCGCTGTTGTTTAGTCACAGCGGGAGCCAGAAAAACGCCGGAACCGCCAGGCTACAGCAGGCCCGAGCCCCCGCGGGCCGGGACCTGCTTCCAGCAGGGGCCGGCACCGGAGGAGACACGAGCGCCCCCCGGGGGGGGGGGGGGGGACCCCTGCCGCCCCCCAAGAGCGGGGCCGCGCTTCGGGCGCCCGGGACGCGGGCAGCCGCTCCCGCGGAGGCCGGGCCGCTCGCTGCAGGGCTGCGCCGGCCGCCTCCCCCCGCGCGGGGCCGGGGCGGCCTCGGCCCGGCCCTCGCCCCCCGCCGCCTCCTCGCTCCGCCGCCGCGTCCCGCCCCCCCGAGCCCGGCGGCCGTTGCCCCGCCGCCCCCCCGAGCCCGGCGGCCGTTGCCCCGCCGCCGCCGCCCCCCGCACGCCGCCGCCGCCGCCGCCGGGGCCCGCCCCTCCCCGCCCGCTCCCATTGTGGTGGCGGCCCCGCGGCGCCGCGCCGCCGGCTTCGCTCACCTCGGCCGGCGGTGGGGCGGGGTGGGGGGCTGCGGGCCGCGGCGGCGCCCCGGCGCGGTGGCGGGCCCCGGAGCTTGCGGCCGCCGGCCCGCCGCCTCCCTGCTCGCCTCGGCGCTCAGCCGCCGCTCGGGGGCCGCATCACCCAGCGTCCGGTCCCCCCACCCCCCGCCGGAGCAGCCGCAGGATCCCCCGGGCAGCAACAGGCGCCTCCGCCGCAAAGGTTCCGCAGGGCGGAGGAAAGGTTCCCCCCACCCCCGCGGGCCCGGGGCGGCGGCCGAGGCGGGCGGGCGGCAGCGCGGCGGAGCCCCCCGGGCCGCCCAGAGCCTCCCCCCACCCCACCCCCCGCCTCCACCGGCGGAGGCGGCGGCGGCGCCGCCCGGCCCCGAGGGAGCCTCGCCTGCCGGGCCCGGCCCGGCGGAGGCAGCCGCGGCGGCGGCGCCAGGCCCGAGCCGCTCGGGGGTTGGGGGCGGGGGAGGGGGCGGCCCGGCGCGGCGCCTTCCCGCGGCGCTCACTTACGGGCGTGCGGCGGGGCGGCTCGGCGGCGCCGGGGCCCGGCCGCATGCTGGAGTCCCGCAGGCCCCATGCGCCCTCCCGCCTCAGCGCGGCGCCCGCGGCCACGGCCCGGCGCCGCCCGCAGCCCCCCGAGAGCCCCGGGCCCGGGGGGCGCCGCTCCCGCCCCCGGGCCGCGCAGCCGGGCGAGCGGCGGCCGGTCACCGAGCGCGACGCTTGAATCCCATCTAGGGGCTGGACCTGGTAATGTCAGACCGCCGCTTCCCAGCGTGCGGGCGGCGGGGAGCCGGCCCTGCCGCTGCCCCGGGACCCCCGCGCCCCCCGCTTCCAGCAGCCCCCGCCGGGGCCTTCGCCGCCTGCGCGGCTGCCGTTCGTTTTGTGGCGCTGAAAGACGTTACGACACGGAACGGGAGCGTGGATGCAGCTTCCCCCCCATGAGGCTGTTTTTATCCAGAGACTCACAGTAATTGCGGCTGGAAGGGACCCCAGGGCTCTCATGCGACCTCCCGCTCACCCCGCGGTCAGCGCCGAGCTCAGACCCCGCTGCTCTGTCCAGTAGCACCTGAAACCCTGCAAGGATGGAGACTTGTTCATCTCCGGGCTCCTGTTCCAATGCCTGGCTGTTTCCACTGGGAAGAACCTTTTCCTTATATCCAGTCTGATGTAAGGACCAGTTTATGTTTAGGACCATAGTTTCTCATCCCCCCTGCCATGAGCCTCCCTGCAGACTGCTGTCTTCTTGGTAACCTCTGTAAGTACTGGAAAACTGCCCTTATGTCCCCCCAAAGCCTTCTCACTCTAGACTAAACAAGCTCAGCACCCTCAGCCTCTCAGGTCATATGCTACAACCCTTTCGTGGCCTCCGCAGGACTCACTCACATTACTTGCATCTTTCTTGTACTGGGGGGGGGGGGGGGGTCCAAAACCACGCACAGTATTTCAGATGTGATCTGATGAGTGCTTAGTAAAAGAGGAGTTAGTTAATCACTTCCCTTGATCGGCTGGCCACGTTCCTACTGATAGAGCCCAGCATGCCATTAGCCTTCATCACTGCCAGGGCGCACTGCTGACACTGCGTTACAGAACATGCTGCTGATCCTCTACAAAAGAATGAGCCTGATATGATTTCCTTTTGTTAAAGTGAAGAAAGGGTAAGAGCAGCATAGAAACTGTGTTTCATGAGCGCTATTCCCTAGGCTGGTACTCAACAAATATCCAGAGCATGGAAAAAAAGAGTGGCAGAAGTAGTTGCTGACTCTGGATATCTAGTGGCAGTTCAACCCCTAGTCCTTCAAGGGTTTCTCATATTTCAGAGAAGTCAGAGCCAGAGCAGGTCCAGAATAAAAGGATTTTAACATCACAGGGCAAAAGGCATGAGATATTGTGGAGAGCCTTTACCCTCCTCCCCAGCTAGACACACTCGAATCCTCCGTAGGACCTTTTTCCTGTTAAACCCGACATGAAGCTCCAGGTTTGCCTTCTGCCAGCCCATCTCACAGAGCACACGTCCAGAGAAAAGGGTGAAGGCAGAGTTGTCATCACAGAGACACAGAGTGGAACAACTGGAAAATGAAAGCAGGCAGAAAAGCCCCATACAGAGCAGTGAGGAGTTCTTACTGGCTTTTGTTCTATGTTACAACATTAAAAATGTCATGCTTCAGGTGTTTGCTCTATAGGAGCTTTGACAAGTGCAGACCAGTGAAGGGTGGCTGCTTCAAGGGCCATTCCTGTAAGCCCTCCAGCAGCCAGCACCTTCTCCCTGTTTCTGTGAAGCTAACTAGGGCTCCTAAAAGAGACCTAGAAAATTATTTTTGGCTTCCATCAGTGCATGATCACCACCTTTGGAAGTCAGTAAATCTTTGTGGCCAAATGTCCATATCGTATACTAGTTCCTCCCCACTGGATGGATGTGTTAGGCTGGGTTCAGCGGAGGGGAGCTGCCTGCAGAGCCCCACTGCAGGGTCTGCCCTTGTCACACGGCTCCACATCACTGGTGCTGCCACAGCAGGCAGCTCACAGTCCATCCGCAGGACACCTGTTTACCAGACAGAAGCAGATGCCACTGGGAGTTCACAAAAGCAACAACCCACAATCCAAGCAACACTGAGGCTAGAATTACACCATCCAGGCAGAGCCCTGAGCTGGGTCAGAAAGGAAACACAAGTGCCCTCAACTCCCACCACACACAGCAGCTCTAGTTCCTTAAACAGGTACAGTCTGTCCTTACCACGCCACCATACATTTTTGCAGGCCACAAAAATCTCACTTCCCTGCATCTCTTTAGACCGTTCAGCCTTGGCAATGAGGAGCAGCCCAGCTCCTGTGATCTGTCCTCGATCAGAGGGCCAAGGAAGGCTTCTCAGTCCCCTTCTTTACTGTTCTCCCAATCACGAGTCAACCAATCTGCTATTTGTTGCTGTGAAAACCAGGTTTCGTATTCAGGACCTCACTGTGGAAGATCAAGATGAAGGAGCGAGACCTCCCAAGGTACACAAATTAACAAACGGCCTGAAATCTTCTGAGAGGGAAAACAGATTGCGGTGCCTTTGCACAGAAATCCCACACAGCCATGGCCAGTTCAGTCCAGTCCCCTTCTCCGTGCAGAGGGTTCCTTGCAGAAACACGGGGTGTGAGGAGCAGGTACATGGGGCCTCCTGTTCAGTCAAGGGATCCGTCCAGAGATCAGTGGTTACCAATGAACTTGTGTGGACCACCTAACCACACAACACACCAAGTCCCACTAGCCCTCAACGCATACATCAGTGGTCACCAAAAGTGCTGTACAGACATCAAATTCATGTGGTTCCCTGGGCCAGTGGCCGATTGCTGGACACAGCCATCCCAACCACTGCTTGGGACCCATGGCCAAAGGCAGCAGTAAGTACAGGACTGTGGTGTGCCAGCTGTCCCTCCCTCACAGCCTTTGCCTCAAGCAAATACAACTGGGCAGCTGCAGCAGGCTTTGCAATGAGCTGGGCAGGCACCCAAGGAATGGGAAGTTCCCTTAGCTGAGCATTGGGAAACACCAAAGCAAAGGGATGCGGAGTGATCCTCCTTCACCAGGCTCTGGTTCTAGCCTGCAGCAGTTACTCTAGTCTCAGGGCTGGCGTAGCCTAGCTCTTGCCAACCCACACGGTGCACAGGCCTGAGGGTGAGTGGTCCACAAGATCTGTAGAGCAGTTGATTTTTCTCCTCATGCCACAGCTGCAGACTTATGTGCAGGGAACTTTGGCACATGCGGGCAAGAGCAGATCACTCCCAGTCAGGATCCCAGGATCCCAGCCTTCCTCCAGCATCCCTCACCCAGCCCAAACACACTAGCTCTCCTTTAGAGACTCCTACACATCCAAGGAACAGCAGTGCCTTGTTTCTATAGATAAATAGAGCTGACTGATGTCCCATGACTTATCCTGGGCCCCAAAGAGCAAGGAAGACAATAGAGCCACTATCTTAACACAGGAAAGGCCATCAGATTCAGAAGCAAGAGCTTTAATATTTATTTCTTTAAATGCTCACGTCATTTACAGTCTGAATCGGTTTCCTAGGCAGTATCAGTTACAAGGATTAAGAGCTGTAGAGGACATTAGTACAACTCCTCTTCTGAGGTTTTTACAGCTTAATGGGCAGGAAGTGCTGTGGATGAGACTGCAGCTTCTGACACTCTGACCAGAAACTCCTCCAAAGCTCCCCGTATTTCCTCTGTGCTTTTTTTTCTGTCCTAGAATCACCTCTCAATTAATGATACAAAAATAAAGCAGATGTCATCTGTCCCTCCTAAACAGCCTATGCATTATTCATCTATATGCCCTAATTGATTCTCTCATAACCATGAGCACTTCTGCTCTTGGTTACTTTGTTCTTGCACGCTGGAGCACAATTTATAAGGCTTTATGCTACTTTTAAAAGGCACTGTCAGAGCTTTGCCTTTCATAACTTTTCTGATCAAAGCTCCAGATTAAATCCCCCAATACCTTCAGGTCTCACAGTTTGGTATCCAGAGGAAAGTCTCCATCAAGTAACTCTGCTGCACTGATGATCAGTGTCCCAAGTGGGCCAGCCCTACAGCTGGGAGCCATCACATGACACCTCATTCAAAGCAATTAATAAATCACTGACCTCATCACTGGCAGAAGCATGTTGGGTTTGATGGGATCATAAATCACAGCAATTGTTTCTGAAGTTCTCTATCGACAGCATTACAACTGCTGGTGGACATGCCCATTTGTAGACCCTTCCCTTCCAAGCATGGAAGTTGTGCCGTGGTGGCACAACTCCAGCTTCCCGGGCCAGAGCTGTTATGCAGCACTGCGCGTGGCGTCACCATCTACCTGCTTAGCCTCATCTGTGTTGACTCACATGCAGTAAGAGTACAAAAACCTCCTTTTCCCCTCATGCCTTTCCCCATTTCTGCTTTGCTCGTTCCCACGCTGTTCCACCATGGAAGAAGGGGCTGCACCCCAGCTATTCCCTCACTCATGGCAGGGCAGGCACATCCGAGCAGCAGGAAGGGAAATCCACGGACGCTCCCATGCAGTTTCCCTCTTGAGGGGCAGACTCCAGCAGTTATGCAGAGGGAAAGTGGGAAGGAAAGTGGAAGTCAGAAATAGGAGGATGCTCCACATATAACAACAAGCTTTCCACTTACTGGCTTGGACAAGGAGTTCCCAAGGAACCTCATTTCAGAGAGAAACTAGTTAAAATTATGGTTGTCCAGCTTCAGGGACATTTAACCAGCAGCATAATGTTCAGCCTGAACTTCAGTTGCACCTCAGCACTCAGCCTGCAGCCTTTTCTTTCCCCCCCTAGAAGGGCCTAAGAACTAGACACTCCTGAGAGGACAAACTAATAACTTCTGGAATGGACAAGTTAAAGGTAACCCTCACTGCATGAAACGACCTGAACATTTCCTCTGCAAGCTGCTGGGCTCTCAATTAGAACAGTCCAGAAAAGATTTGCTGTCATTACTGACCAAGATCTCTTCGCTTTGAGAACTGGCATTTATTTACTTATCCTCGTGATGAGCTGCTTTGGGAAAGATTAGAGTATTGAAACGTTGTAATGCCATTACGTAACTCAGCAGAGCACTGCTCACCCGAAGCACTGCTCAGCCTCCACCAGCGCATTCTCAAACGCTGTGTAATAGACTTGGACGCAGCCGCCCAGGGAGGGCGGCGGGAAGGTAAAACAAGGCAGAGTCCCGCACAGCGTCTCCCGGAGGAAGGCTGAAGGACTGACAGCTCCAGGCGAGGAAAGAGAAGAGCAAAGCAGGGACAGAACGTATACAGGAGGGAGCAAGGGGGAAGATGGGGTGCTTTGCTCACAAGAGAGGAAGCAGAACACTTAAAGA
The DNA here is from genome assembly GCF_036370855.1 of Dromaius novaehollandiae. Taxonomy (NCBI): domain Eukaryota; kingdom Metazoa; phylum Chordata; class Aves; order Casuariiformes; family Dromaiidae; genus Dromaius; species Dromaius novaehollandiae. Next base: position 1,859,951 of record NC_088109.1, read on the forward strand.
AACTAAAGCAATGAGTTGAAGAATCAATACAAGGAAGCACCTTATTAGAGGGTCACACAACTGCCCCCAGCAATCCACACAGCAGGATACTCGGCTAAAGCAGGGCTTGCACTGCTGCCCCACCTACTACAACTATCAGCTCTCAGCCACTCTGACATTTGGACAAGGGCTGCAAGGCCAGTGCTCATCCCACCTACAGAGTCCTGCAATGTTCAGGCCTCCCCCAACAGGGGCAAAGCTAAGCTCAGCTCCAGCACACATAGCTGCATCACTATGCTGCCTGTAATAGACTATTAGCAAAGTCCCAACAAAGCCCAAGTAAAAATTAGGTAGCTTGCTTCTTGCTCTGCTTAACCAGGGCCACCTACAATAGAATAATTCAGCAGCAAGCAAAGCAAAGCAAAAATACAGCCTTACATTAAGGCACTACCAGGTTCTTAGATGCTTGAGCCCAGCCAGAAAAACCAAACATCTTCACACTCCCTCCTACACTCAACTCTGCTTTTAAGCGCTCCTTCCAAGCCAGCTGGTTCTAGCAGGTGCAGCAAGGTGGGCCAAATGACTCCTTCCTGGGCCCTGCAAAATGCGCTAACCCTTTGCTGGCCAGCAGGGACATTTCCACTTATCTAGGACAAGAAGAGGGCATCAGGTAAAAAGTCACCTCCCCACCTTTCTCAGCGAAAAATAAACCCAGTGGCTGGTCAGGGTTTCCCTGCTCTCCCCTGTGCTTTGGAAGTGTCACAGGGAGGGCACTAAGGGATTACATCTTTCCTGCAGACAGCTCCCAGCTTGCCCTTATTAGAGGCACAACCAACTTTTTGTCACTCTAAAGAGCGAGGCCAACCTCCTTCTGCCAAGGGAGGAGCTGGGATGCAGAGCTGGGGGAGGCTGATGCTTGCTCTGCTTTGCCTACAGCCAGCCCTACTTTTTTGGCACTAGCTGTGGAGCAGGGAAGACAACTCAATCCATGATCAGGGAGAACGCGTTTCCACCATCGCTCCTCTGCCAAGGCCTCCTTTCCAGTAAACCGTCTCCTGGGGAATTAGTTTTGGTGTTGTGCCATGCCAGGGGGTCTTTTCCTCCATGATTACACTGTCCCTGGCTTGGGCTGCAGATGACAGGGCCCTGAGGGCACTGATAGACTTTAATGGCCCTGACCAGCCCCACCTGGGCCTTCACCTGCACTCCTGCTCATTGGGGCAGGAGCCCATTTAAGCTCAGCCCCAGACCTTCAGTCTCTGCTCTGAGTTATACTGTAGGAGCTTTCATTTTCAACTTGTCTAGCTATGGCCCCTGTTAATCCAGCTCCCAACCTGTGGACTGACTTCCCAGTTTAACTTCAGGCCTGCCTGGCTGCTCTGAACCTGTCTGGCAACTGCTGTGCTGTATCTGATCCTGGCTACCATCGCTAGACCTGACCATGACCTACAGATTGACTTCCCAGCTTGACCTCAGGTTTTAGAAGTGATAGCTCTAGCTACCTTGGGGCAACAGCAGCTGGCAGGGAGCAGTGGCGGCTCCCTGCCCACCCCTCTGCAGGGGCCTGGGAAGCCAGGCTAACCTCTTCTATGAGTGCAGCAGGAGGAGGAAAAGCAAAAACCTTGCCCAAAAGCAGCAGTTGCTTGCTCAGCCCTGTCTGCCCCCAGCACACTTGGTTCCCCAGACCCTGCCACCACTGCTCTCTGTTCCAGGTCATCTCCTTCCAGTACCTGCTGCTCTACCTAGAGTTGAAGCTTTGTGGTCCCAGCCCTTGGTCTGTCTGCAGTGGTGAAGACCCCGTGGCTCCACTGTGACTGCGGGCTGCATGTGAGGGATGCTGATAGGCAGGACAGCTATGGACTGACCAGGTAAGCCAGGATTTTGTCTTGTTCAGTTGACAGCTGCACTTTAATCATATCTTGAGGCTTATTCTCACAGATGAGGATGGCAGAGGAAGGGGTTTGTTGGATGTGGGGAGGGATATGTGCAACTGAATGACTAGTAATAAAAGGCTTTTTCAATTTTTTGAGCACAGATGCAACAGGCAGAGGGACTATTTAGTGGATTATCAAGGTTTGGATAGAGATCTTAGTCCACTTGTCACATTAATGCTGATAAGACCTACATTTGCTCCTTCATCCTGTAGACTCAACAAGGGTTTACTGTTAATCTGCAGCCGTAAAATAAGAGAGCCAGCTTTTTTCTTTGCTTTTTTAGTACACTCTCCACTATCTCCTTTGTTCTCCCTGTGGGAGCTAATCTTTTGTTCATTAGATCACCTGCACTCACTACAAATTCTTTGATTTAAGGAGTCTGCATGTAGGAATTAGTGTTGATTTCACATTCGGCTTATTAGCACATAATGCTTCCTCCTTGGCATCATATTCCTAGGGTAATATACCACGTGAGACCAACTGCATTCACACACGCAACTGCTTGTTCCCGTCAGGCTGAGCATCGCTAAGGGCTGCTCCTTCCCCAACACCTCTTGTGCCCAGAGTAACATCCTCTGCAGAGTCCTGCAGCCATCGCACACATCTATCACACAGAGCCTGCTGTGTTGCTCTATGAACAGCAATTAGCACTTTATATCTGTTACGAAACTCCATACAGCGAGATGTAAGCCATGACATCTCATGATTTGCACCTATGTTTTCTGTGTTGCTACTCTGAAGTCCTTCCCTGTTTATTACCAGTAGCTATTTAGCTGTATTCCTTGTGATGCAAAAATGTCTTTCTGAAACATTGGTAGAGTCTAAGATGAAATTAATCATGCTAATGGCAAAAATCAGTGTGCCTCAAATCCACAATTTGTTATGCTCTGCCATCCCTGCGTGTCCTATCTTTGGAAAAATGTCTTCACAGCCCAGTTATTCCTGCTTCCTCACTCAGCGTGAAAATATTGCCATAACTCAATGCTCTCTGCAGTCTGTATGACCTACTGCAGTGGGTGGCATCTGAATTTTGGAATAATCTAAGATCATTGTAGTCTGCTTCTCCCCCACAGTAGGTGATCTCACTCATTTCAAAAACAACCCCAAAACAGCATCCATTTAAACCAAATTAGTGTCTCTCCCTTCCATTGACTCCTCCAGCTTCACAGTTGCTTCTGTGGTTCAGGATCTTAAGCATGTCTTAATCAGCACACAGTTTCAGTTGTGCAAGGCTCAATTCTGGGTCACCATTTAGTAAAACAGTTTTGGTGGTGGATGTATTTCAGAAGGAAGATTTTGGAAGAATATCTACGAAGGAGGTAATCTTGAGGCTGCTTGCGTCCATGGGAGCCTGCTTTGACCTGCTTATGAGTTGCAGTTGTTTGGGAACACAGTTTCTGCTATTTCAAGCACAGTGTCCTGATGCATAAAATGGGAAGTAATGCTAAAACCTTATGCAGCTTTTCACATAAAATTTGGAGTTTAACTCTGTTGCTGAACAGTGGGGGGGGGGGGGGGAGAGGATGAGTAAACACGGATCTGCTAAAGTTCCCCAGTGTAGATGAACTTTTTATACTTCACAAAGGAGCAGAAAGCTTCTGGCTCTTATTTTCAGAGGCCACAGTATCCCAGTCTTACCCCTCTGCTTTTTGATGGCCTTGCCTGGCAAATAGCCTTGGCCGTCAGTGAGAGTCTTGGCACCTCTGGACTGCTGCATCTGCAATCCCCTCTCTAAGAGGTAGCACACCTATGCACAGTCCTAGATACCAGCTTTGCCTAAACAGTGGAGCAACTTAAGAAGTTCAGGAAAACATAGCTGTGATTTGCTAAAGCTCCCTGCAAAGAATCCAGCATTGCTATAGCCTTCTCCAGCAGGACTGAAGTTTGATCCTATACCAAGAAAGACTTTGCAACAAAACTTATAACCTTCATGACTGCTACCTCCCAAAGCAGTACTGTTGCTAAGTGGGACTTAATCACTTTATTTTGGGCAGTTGGCTACCACTGAGCCCCACCTATGCCCATGATGTTTACATTTTTTTTTAATCACAGACACATACCATGTTCCAAAACACACCCCTGCCAAGGTACAAAAAGGGGAAAGCAAACTCATGACATTGCTGCCCTGCCCTCCTCCATGATGTACCTGCCCTTAGCAGCTCTGCTGAGTGCCCATGTGTCTTCATCCGCACCTGGTAGAGGTTTGGGCTAATGCGCTTTGCTGGGAGCTGCAGGGCCTGTCTTCAGTGTGGGACATAGGGGATGTGTTCAGTGTGTGGGAGAACAGGACTTGGATCCTTCCCTTTCTCCAGCTTCTGGCAGAGGAAGCTGTCTCTGAGGCTCCACCTCGTCGCCCTACGTGGTGACCCACTGCAGCGTTCCTGTGAGATGCCCAGGTGCACCCTTTCCAGCTCACGCTTGTTCTCCATGCTGCTTCGTCGCTCCCCGCTGCCTGCCTTCCTCATCCGCGTGACACTGGTGAGAAGGGGAAACGGAGAGCAAATTAAGCTCCACATTGTAATACAGCTTATATTGCTTTGCTGTCTGCACCCTGGTCTAGACCACACAGAATGATTTTGCAAAAGATTAATTTACTGAAGTTAATTGGCATGAGGAGGGGGGAGGTATTAGTAACAGTTTTATTTTCAGTTTATTTCCAAGAATCCAAAATGACTATACTAAAAAAAAAAGGCAAATTAATCAGCAAGGCGTCCATGCTGCAGCCAAGCTGCACGCACCCATCGTGGGGGACTGTTACAGATGGCTGAGCCTGGAAACACTGCATAGCAACCAGAATTATGTGAAGTATTAGGGGAAAATTAAAGAAAAAAAACATGAAAGAAGAGACAGAAGAAGCCACAGAATGACTGGAAGTGCAACCAGAGAGGGTTAGAAACCATCAGCCAAATAACGGGAGCCAAGTTTACCCAGACAAGCTTGCCCATACCTGCCAACAGCTTCCACAGCCATAGCGACCCCGATGTGCTTTGACATGGAGACACGAATGAACAAGACACGGAGCCGATAGCTGTGGGAGATGAAGGCAGCTCTGTTCACTCCTTTGCACAGCTGCCTGCTCCACAGGGGTGAGAAGCAGCAGGCAGAGAAGGTTTTTCCACTGATACGGGCTTCCACAACAGCACCAGGCAAAGAAATCGTTTCTGAACCTGGATGCCATGCTCTCAACTCCGTGAGGAGAGGAGCTGGGAGCAGGGGCTCTGCCTGGCTCCCCTCCAAGGTGCTCCAAGATTGTCAGGAGTTCTGTGCACCCCTTGGGATTTTGCAGCAGAAGTGCAAAGCTTTTTAGCCATTTCAGGCTGGAGATAGCTCCACAGCATACACAAACTTGTTTTTTCTTAGTCATCTTTCACTTTCTTAGTCATATTTAACTAGTCCACACCCTGGGCTGAAAATTGTTTGCGTGCAGTCTGGGTGCAGAGCTGAGCTCCCAGCTGGAGCACAGGAAAAGTTATCAAATTCATGAGAGGTTTAGGACACAAGTGCTCCCAGCAGTTTTCCACCACAAGATCGGCGATGGGAGCAGAGCAGCCCTGAGCACAACTTACAAACCTGGATATGGCTACTGAGGCAGAAGCGCAGGGTGAGGTCAAAGAGTCCTTCCAGAAAACACTGCCTGGGAACCACAGTGCTGCAGCAGACACCATAACATGGGGGATAGAGGAGCTGCAGCCCTTTAGCTCATCCTCCTTCTAGCAAAACCCCCTCAGCCAGCTGCAAGTCCCTCCTGGGGATTATTCCTCTCTGGGCAAACTTCCACCATCAGGCACTGTTTCCCAGGAGGGGACACATGAGAGGTAGAGTCATGATAGGGTGTCTGCAGGGTGGTGCTTTCTCCTTCACGTACAGGTGAAGAGCTGCAGCTCCACTGACTACCAAATCCACATGTTATCAAAAGCCTCAGTAAAGGTTCAGCCAGGGAGGACCTAGAGAGAAAAGCAGCATCAGAAAAAGCAGCAAAAACTTCTAGAGAAAAGTGAATCATGGTGGGTGGCTACAGCCAGCCAATTAACTGCATGAACTTACCTGGCTGCAAGAATTGCAAATTCTTCCTCTTCTTCCATTTTGCAATGCTTTTATTTTATGTGAGAAGCTAATGAAGGGCAGCAGGGAGACAGATGTTGATCAGCTCCAGGTGAGGAGGGAATTAGTTCGGAAAAGCTGGAGCTGCAAGACCCAGGCTTTCCCTTATCAGGAGAGGCTGTCTTTTGTGAAAGGGACATGCAGGGGGTTGTGTGGTTACATCTGGAGATGTTACTCTAATGCTGCTGTAACACAAACCCTCAATATTCATCTCCTGGGTGGCAGGTAACCACAGCTGGTTTGTAAAACTTTCCTTTGTCAGCAGCCACAGCAGGCAATGCCATTCTCCGCAGCAGCCCCTTGGGGATTCATCTTTGTGTGGGTTCATCCATCTGCTGCTGCTGCTTCCATCTCCCATCGCCTGTGGGCAGTTTTCTCTAGCACAAGAGAGCATAACGTTAGTTAGTAGCAATTAGCAGGGGAAGGTCAGATACCCCAAGGAAATCCTCAGGCAGGTAGTGTGGCCTGACGTATCTGTCCGCTCTGAAACTGGCTGGGCATGGTCCCAGTCAGCACACAGGGAGAGGCTGGTGTGACAGCGATTCAAAATGCCTACAGTGAAATCCTGCCTTTATTACGCCAGTTGCTAACATCCCACTTATCTCAAGGCAATCAGGATTTTACTCCCATGATCTGAAGACAAAACAAAATAACCCTCAGAATACACAGCCACGATACAAACCTGTGTTTTACGGAAAGATGGAAAACAGCCCCATCATCTCAAAAGGTGAATAAACACGACTCCCTCTTCCTTCCTGGCTCAAAGCATTGTATCATAGTATTCCTATAAAATCCTGTGAGTTCTGATGTCCATACAGCCTGTACAAGCCATAAAACATCTCTCACCACTTCATTCCATCTTTTTAACTTCTCATTGCTCTAAAGCACCATTTCCTTCCCAGACTACTGACCTTAGTACTGTGTCTTTACATGTAAACATTCAGTACTAACATCAGGATTTTTCAAGGTGTTGTTGCTTTGTGTCCAGATGTGATAAAAATGTGCCTTGCTCAGGAACCTCTTCCATTACAAAGTGAGGTGTGTGGTCAAGAGAATATGCTGGGCATTCAGCTTGAGTGAGAGTGCGGAGCTCTCCCATCACCCATTTATCATCATTTGCATTTGTGACTGGAGATCCGAGCTGCCTCCAGCTCCACCTCAGAGGCGGAGAGGATGTTTGGATATTTTTCTGGTTATCATCTACTGATGCTGGTTTTAGAACATGGACAACCCTTATCTGCATCCCAAAAGGAACAGACCACTGTATAAAATACACTTGACTCATTTAAATGCAACTAAATATCCACCTACCCAGCTCTCTGAAGAGTAAAGCCCATGAACATGTCTATGCAATTGCTAACACAGTGCCACCAGTGCAACTACGCAGTCAGGCAGTGAAATTTCTCTCCTTTGGTGTTTGGTGCCAATTGGATTCCTGAAAACTCAGTGCCCATCCGCTCTGCTTCCTTCCCTACCTGCAAGCACTTCTGTTTCGTTTGTGCAAAGAAATTGTGAAGCTTCCTTCTTGAAATATTTTCCGACCTGCTGACTAGGACTACGTAGCACCTAGAAGAAAGAAAAGGCGCTGCTGTCTGCACCATGGGGAGAGGAGAAGAGTGCTGGAAGCCCATGCTGCTGCCTTGGCCAGGCACTGCAAGGTCTTTGGCAGAGCTGGCGCTTCTTGAAGTCACCCACACTCAAGAGGATATGGGCCTCTCGCTGTCAACATCCTGTGCCAAGGCTCTCTTATATTTCCAAGATACGTGGGCTTGGTGGTGCCCAATACTTCAGTAAGAAGCTGCCCTGAAATGTCCCATGTTGAGAGTGTTTCTGGGGCCTCTGAGGCTGCTCCAGGTCCGGGCAGCGCAAAGAGGGAGACTGCCAGAGGAAGTCATTCCTTTTGGGTGAAAAACTTGAAGGGTTTCATGGGAGAGGAAAACTTAGGGCAAGTGTCTTGGGTAAACTCCAGCACAAGTCGCTGCAGCCTGCCTCTTCGCAGCTTTAAATTACCTCACTTTAACTGATGATTTTTCCCTTGATGAAAGCTGTTGAATTTTACATGCTGTTAGGGCAGCTTCAGTGCTTCTTTCTAGATGTGGTTGAATTTAAGTCTGAGCAAAGTGATCTATGCTCAGTCTTTATAATGGTGCAAGTCCAGATGTCTTGTGCACACATGGCTGATTGGTGCTGGTATCCCATTGAGCTTTAAAAGCCGGAAACACCACCGCTATAACGCTAAAGACTAGGATTAGCAAATACTGGAGAACCTACATGTGAAAAACATCACATATTTATTACTAAGACCCTTGACGGAATCCCTCAGTGGTAGAATGACTCACAAATGAAAAATTAACTTGTTTACACACATCTGCAGTACCTGTAATCACTGTAGCCCATCTTCATTAGTTTGCTTATTGTTTTCCTATGGATCAAAACTGTCACGCACAGGCACTTGACCCATTTAATTCCTGTAGAGAGAAGTCACCAAGGAAAGAGGGCAGATATATAACCTGCTCTGGATTTAAGGCCTGATAATCTCAAGAAGAGAGCAAAAAAAAAACAAAAAACAAAAAACAAAAACAAAAAAAACCCAAACCCTCCTCTTAGAAGGATAGTTCTCTTAAAACTATACTTTTTCTTGGTTTTGTTTAGACTTTGTTTTTTAAAAGCTGCTGCTGTTACAAGTAATCCCTAAGATCCTTGTGGCTGGAAAACATTAGTAGGAATCTGTTTATATTCCCAGTGTGCTTCTTGCAGGCATTTCACAGCATGCTGTATGTAATCTTTGCTTGTTTTCTCCCGTATGAAGAGTTTTCTTTGCTGTTTGGGTAGCTGTTTTATATGGTAACAGAACAGATGAAAAAAGAAAACTCTTGTTAAACCACAAAAACTCAGAAGGCATGAACTTTTAGCTCATTTCCAGTTACAGAAGCTAATTTAGCCAGAGGACCACCTGTGCGATTGCCATAATGCCACCTTCCTTGTACTTCCTATGGCCTACTTACTTTGTGTTCTCCCCTGTATATTTTTTTGCACACAAAAGGTTTGTCTTTGCACTGCTGCTCTCCCAGAGGCTCTTCCCCAGCTGCGGGATCACTGCTGCATATAATTATCCCTTGAGTACCACATGGCCTGTTCAGTACGGGATGCAGCAGTAACACTTTACAGTGATTTGGAAGAGAGAAGAGGTAGGGACGTATCTGCTTGAAGCTGCAACATGACTCTTGAGAGGTGAGGATAAAGATCTGAGCAAGACTCTGCCCAGTACTGGCTGCTCTGCAGCTTTCCTACAGCATGGCCAGGATTCGGGTGTCGTGCCACTGGAAAGCAAGAGGTTTGAGCCAGCGCGTGGACCTTTACTTCAAGCAACGGAGTGACCAAGCAGTTTGTATTATTTAACTTTCCTATTGACTTTCAGCTTGCAGACGCAGATGTGCTGTCATTCAGATGCTCAACTAGGCAGAGTTATGTGCTGTTGGCATCAGACTGAGTGTCTGAACGGAGGGTTTTGGCACTAGCGTATGTTTGGAAGAAATCTGTTTGCCTGCTCGCTGCCTCCTCATTAGTATCTGAGCCGATGAACTGCGTTCTTTTGCATTTCTATGTTCCTAGATATAGATCTGGCTTCTCTCTCCAGTCTGGGCTAAATTTGCAGCCAAACCATTGCTCAGGGGGAGCTGGCTGCTGAGCCTGTGTCTGTACCGCTGCATTCATGCAAATGCTTGGAAAGCCTGAGGTGCACTGCCTGTCTGATGACAAGTCCTGCACACCCTGTGACTGTCCAGAAGGGTTAGTGTAGCTGACCGTGATACAGTCCTTGGTGCTTTCAAGAGTGGACTGCTTCTACTGACCTACAGTAGCAGAAAAATGCACAATGGTAGCTGGGCCTCTGCCGAAAGGTAGATCTCTCCCTAGTCCCCCCACATAAATACTTTGGTTGGTTTTAGCTTGTGCTGCTGTGTCAGTCCCAACCCAGAGAAAATCCTGCCCCAGAAACCGTGCTAGCAGTTTTCGCCAAGCCCTCCTTCCTCTCGCTCCAAATAACCACCTTTGAGCTCCTTTTGCGGTAGGTAACATCTGCCTGCCACCACTGTCCCTCACTCTGCCTCTGTCTGTGAAGCAGAAAGCTTGATCCACTGCAAGAAACTTCTCTCCGTGCTTTGCTCTGCCTCCTTGTTTGGGGATCACCCAAGTGCTCTCCCTCTGCATCCAGGAGCAGGCCCAGCTCTCCGGAGAGGTGGCACCTGCTTTCCCTAGAGCAGCTTTTACCTCTGCGCACCTCTGTGCCTTGTCTCTTTGCACTCCATTCATGAGCTGGTCTTCCTCTCCCTACTTTACCTCCTGCCCCTCCTGCTTTAGCTCTGAGAAAGAGCAAAGGAGACCAGGCAGAATTTCACTGAATGATTGAATTTTGCCTGTGCTTTTACCGTGTATTTCTCCAATCAGCTGTTGGACGTTTTTGCTCACTGTGTGCACACACATGGCTCTTTTCAAGCATATCAGCCCCGGATGATCGCCTGTGATACTGCACTCCGGGCTGCTTCGCTCCCTTTCCTCCCTTCCCGAGGGAGGATGCCGCCCGCTGCGATGCTCCTGGTGTGCCATCTAGTGACTGGACAGTCCTCGTCTCCCACCATCCGTCATGGGCACTGGGTGCACATATGTTGGACCCGTTTGCCCGCGTTGCCTGGAGTGCAGGTAGCCCCTGGCAATGTCTGCTCCCCCTCCACTCCGGCCAGCTCTGTCCGGTCCCGCTGCGCTGCTCTCCCCTGCTTCCTCCGGCTTGCTGGGAAACGGCCTGCCTTTCCCGGGTGCAGCTCCCCAGACAACTGTCTGACCTGCGCAGTGCCCTGGGGCCTGGGCGTTGTGGAGAAACGCCCTGTAGGTCACACGCATCGTAGCGAGGCAGGTTCAGCCCCCCTAAGCACCCAGTTCCTGGCGTTGTGCCCTCCCTGGGTGCTGCCGGGGAAGTGAACGGGGCGCTATGTGCAGCTGCAGCAGCAGCGTGATGCACGCAAGTGCGGAGAAAGGGTTGAACTCTGTTACTGGATTTTATTACTGGATTATTACTTACTACCCACCTGCCGTGACTCATGCATCAAAATTGTGCAGCAGAGCCTGGTAGGTGCTAACTGGGTACCTGCTGTTTAAGCTACCCTGTAACAGAAACTCAATTGCAAGTAGAAACATGGTAACAAGTAAACCGGCTCCCACAAGCAGGTACAGGCAATTAATGCAGGGCGAAGTGTAGGAAGTCAATAAATTTTGTCAGCGTAGATCTGGGTTGGAGGCCAAGGTAAGCAGTTAACTCTCCTGAAAGCCTAAAGGGATTCTTCCTCTACTCATTGAGCAGCCGTTGGCGAGGGGCCTCTCTGAATGTTAGAAGCTTTTTAATCACAACAGGTTTTCTCCTTTTTCTCTTTTTCTGCCCTTGAAGCAGTCCCACTTGCAAAGGTCTGTTCAGACAGTAAGGTGAACCTGCTGCCCCGAGGCTGGGTTTGGGGCTCTCCACATTTTTCAGCATCCATGGCAGAGTGAGACATTTCAGCCACATACTTCTCCTCTTAGCTGTACTTGAGGTGTCCTCTGGAAACACAGCTCATGTCTTCCCAGCTTCTCTTACCAGGTTTGCTCTGCCCCTGATTCCACAATTAATTCTCCTTAAGTCTAGAAGCTTATTAGAGCTTGGTGAAGTGGTTTTATCTTCTCCCTGTGAATTGCTGGTCTATCACAGTATTGTGAGCTGATCTGGGATATGGCAGCGATAGGGAGAAAAGACACAGTGGTTATTTTGTTGAAGGGAGTTCACACTTTGATTCAGCTTTAAGTTATGGCTACTATCCGCTGACCGTCCTAGGGGAATATGTTGTCCTCCTGGCTGGAGAGCCCACGCAGACAAACATGCAGCAATAACTTTCACCTGCCATCTCTCAGCCATAAAAGCCCGCAGGACAGAGGTGCAACCTTGCTGCTGGCCTCTTTGCTTCCATGATCTGCAGTCCACAGCGATGTTCTCTCTCCTGTTGCACTTGGTTGTATGAAGCAAAGTGCTGGCATGAGGGTGGGGGTTCGATTACTACATCCAGTGCATGGGTGGATTTGCACTGCTTCTTGGCCCCTGGGTGACCAGGATTCTCACTGCCGCGGTCCTTCCTGTGTTTGTTACCCTGTAGCTAAGCAAGACCTCACAGTTACATATTGTAACTGTGGTAGCAGAATTTGTACCTGTCCAAAGGCTGCCTGGGCAGGAGGTTATACAGCTGCAGAGTAACGAAGGCAGGGTAGTGTGGACATGGGAGCAGGAAACATCTCAGCAGGGAGTGATTCCAGTGCATGAAGCCCATCCCCAGGGGAGGACCCTGTTTCTGGCTATTTACTAAACTCCTGGGTAAGAGAAGAGCTTCTGCCAGTAGCTGGGCAATGACCAGAGGACACTGCAGTGAGAGCTGGGGGCTTGTTATGTTTAAGGAGAAGCCAAATGAAAGGAACGCTCATGGTAGCTCAGCCCTGTGTTTGGTCATAAGCTAGCTGGTAGGTCTCTCGCATCCTGTGGGAAGAACGAGTGCTGCAGTGAGTCCCAGCCAAAGGTCTGCTGAGAGTTGGAAACTCAGGAGCTGCAAGCCTGAGCACAGCAGCCTTGCCTGCAAAACTGTAGCTTCTGTAGGAGGCAGTGGCAGAGCTGCCAAGAGGGTGGCTGCTAGCTGACCCACTCATCCAACATACCCAGCTCTTGTCATGAAGCAGCTGGCCACAAGATACCATCTCCTTATCTGCTCAGGTAAGACCGGGGACTGATCCCAACTTAGAAGTGACTCTATCTCTAGTGCAACATAGATGTTGCAGAAGCTGAAAACCTTAGCCTGTAGCCTTTTGAGCTGAAGTGACATGGAGATGGAGTGCTAACTTCTGCAGTCTCCTCTAAGAAAGCTCTGTGGCTGGTCCAGAGGCTGCCAGGTGCCTTGCAGTGGGGGGAGAGAGGCAGCTGTGGGTATGGCTGCTCTTCCCTGGGTAATCGTGCTGCAGGCATGTCTGATACCTTTGATCCTCCAACCAGCAATGGGGAGTGGGGGAGAAGTGTAGCTTTCTAGGTCTTCCTCCTCCTCAGAGATGGTAATCTTGCTGAGAGTGCATAGATCTTCTCTACAGGTAGCTTAATATGCCAGGGGCAAGGGAAAGCACAAAACAACTACTTATTACCATTGTAAAAGTACGCAGTGCTCTGCAAAGGACAGGGTTATTTCCACAAGGAAAAAGGGAATTTTTCTTTGCATGCAAAAAGCAAACAGGGAAGGGGCTATGCAACACTGAGGGGTTTCTCTGCACACAGACTCTTTCACATTGAATGCACACGTGTAGCTTCTCCTGATGGATGATTAGAGGAAAAGACTGGAAAGAGGATGAACTCTCCAAAGCTCAGAGAAAGGACTGGGATATTAGAACAGAAGCTTGCCCTAGAGGCCCAGGAGACTCCAAGAGGTGCTTTAGTACTGTCTCTGCTTCCTGATCTCTTTTAGACACAGCCCAGAACAGAAACTGAAGTGGGTATTTCAGCACCTCTTGAGGATTCAGGTGCCATTAGCAAAAATTGTTCCCATTTAACTGGGAAGAAATAGGATGATGTTTCTATCTTGCAGAGAAGAAAAGAGAAAGGTAAAACAGCTCAACCACGGCTGTTAGCAGGGGCAGTGTCATCTTTACCTCCTGCTTCAGGACCTAGCCCAGAGCAGTATTTGACAGTTTCTCTGTCAACTGTGGCTGAGGGACAGTCTGAGTGACCACCCTGTGCCTGAGCTCTGCAAGGTGACCAGCAGAGGGGCTGTGCTGGCACAGGAGCTAGCGGTAACTGAAATCTGAGGTGTGAGAGGCTGTGCTGGTGTTATCACCAGCCTCCCAGCTCTCCTGGGGCTGCCCGGTAAGGCCAGACCCTGCAGTGGAGCAGCAGGACACATGGCAGCTGTCTTCTCCAGCTTGTGAAGAGCTGTGGGAGCTCCTCCGAGCAGTGAGGCCTGTAGGACAGCCACTGTGGCTCTTGATGTGATCTCATCTAGTCACAAAGCTGTTCCCCTGTGCTGCATTGTGCTTCTTCCCTCTGGTATGTGTGACTGTGTTAAACTCTCACAAGTGGTGAGTGTGTGATCAGAATGGAGGAGAATTGCAGGCTGTTTTCCCCCTCCTCCCCTAAATTCACTGGCTCTGGGAGAAAAAGTTAAGGCAGGCATGCCTGTCATGTAAGCCCTGTCTATACTGTTCCTCTTCAAGTTGTCCTACTACAAAAGCAAGCCATTGCTGACCTGAAAGTAACCTTAAAGCAAGTGACCAAATCACAACTGAATGGCATTCAGCCTTGACATGAAAAAGGAAGAAAAAGTCATAAACAACCCGGAATCAGGGTTGTGCCCATTAGTGTCACGTTCCCAGGGTGAAGACCAGCTGGGCCTGCTGCTTCCGCTGCCCTCTTCCCAGCCAGAAGTGCCCGAGAGCACCCAAAACACAGCGGGGCCTGGGCAGCGCCGTCGATGGTCTCTGCTTGCTCCCTGCCGGCAGGTTTGGGGCTGGGAAGGCCGACGGCGGTGTGTCACCCCGCTATCTGTGCAGAGAGGCCTGGCTATCTGAGGCGAGGCCCGGGACCCCCGCCTCGCCTCCGCCTCTCTGCTCTGGCGCCGGCAGATACGCCGGTATCGTGGAGGCAGCAGCGGAGGCGGCGGGAGCTCCTCAGCGCCTGCCTGGGAAAGGCAGAACGAACCGGCTCGCGGGCCACCCGGGAAAGCGCCCCTCAGCCCGCGGGTCGCCGGGTCTGGGAGGGCGGACGGGGCCACGGCGGCGCCTCACGGCGCCCCGTGCTCGCGTACCGCCCCCTCACCCCTCCAGGAACTACAACTCCCAGGCTCCTCTGGGGCGCCGCCGCCGACACGCGCATGCGCGGCGGCCGCCGGCTTCACCCGGCGCGAACTCCGTTTCCCGGGAGGCCGAGCGCGAGGCCGGCGCCGCCTCCCCTTCCCCTCCCCCCGCGCCGCCACCGCCTCGCGCGCCGTGACGCGGCGCTTGGCGTGGTGACGCGCAAAGTGTGTGCCCGCCATAGCAATCGCGGCCGCCGCGGTGTGTGCGGGGCCGAGCGCGGGGGCTGGCGGCAGCGGCGGCGACCCGGCGGGGGCATCGGGCAGGTAGGGGGCGGCGGGCGGGGCGGGTCGCCCCGCGCTTCCCCCGGGCGGAGCCGGGCCCCGGCCCCGGCCCCGGCCTCGCAGGTCCGGCCCGGCCCGGCCG
The DNA here is from genome assembly GCF_036370855.1 of Dromaius novaehollandiae. Taxonomy (NCBI): domain Eukaryota; kingdom Metazoa; phylum Chordata; class Aves; order Casuariiformes; family Dromaiidae; genus Dromaius; species Dromaius novaehollandiae. The sequence goes on from NC_088109.1 coordinate 1,875,226, forward strand.
CCCGCTCCCCCCGCGCCGGGCGGGGGAGGGGGTCGCCTCCGGCCCTGAGGGAGCCGGCGGCGGCGGCCGCCGCGGCCTGCGTGCGCGCCGCGTCCCCGCGCTAGGGGGCGCCCTGCGGGGCGCCGGGGGCTCGGGGGCCGCGCGGGGCCCCGCGGCCTGTCAGCGCCCCGGCGGCGGGGACGCCGTGGCGAGCCGGGGGCCGGGCCGCTGCGGCCCCGCCCCGCGCCGGTCCTCGGCCGGGCCCGCCCCGCCCCCCCGGTCCCCCCCTCCCCCGCGCCCGGTGCGGAGGCGCCGCTGGGGGCTCCCCGGCGGGTCGCTGCCCGCGGCGGCTCGGGGGCCTCCCCGGCCTGGCGGCTCCCGCTTTTGGCCTTTAACCTTCGGTTGCAGCCGGGTGACCGGCCTTCCCCGAACGGTGCTTCCTGCAGCGCGGGGCCCGGCGGGACTGTCCTGAGCGGCGCGTTTTCCCGGCGGATAGTCTGTATGTTCTCGTGGGTAGGTGAGGTGCTCCCCTCCAGCCGCGTCGGGAGGGATTGGTGCCCAAGTGGAGCCTCGCTCGTTATACCTGCCTTTGCAGGCAGCAGAAGCTTGTTCCTGTTTTTTGTGCTTGCCCCGGCTAACCAACATGTAGTTTCAGGTTTATTTTGTAAAAGCGGAAATCCGGGAAACTGAATAACTGCATGTTTTCAGCTGGCCTCAGAAAATATTCTGGCTGTTAAAATACAAGATTTTTTGGGGACAGATATTTAAAGCACTATTAAGAACTTGTTCTGTAGTAACTCAGCCAATTTGGATTTGTGTTGGGGTGGAAGTGGGAAGTTGAATAAATAAGGACCTCAGAGCTGCACTCAAGTGTGACACCAAAACATGATTTTGTTCTCAGTAGATTGTGAAGATTTTTGATAGGATTGTGGCATACTTTGTTCTGCAAGTGAACTGTCAGTGTTGACAGTTATGTTGCCATCGTTACCCTTCAGCATTAACTTTGGCATAGTTGTTTCTGGCTGTCAACAGATTTAGCCAAATAGCTGCCTTGTATCTCATCTATTTAAAGACTACCTCTCTGATGAGAGGCATTTTTAAAAACTAAAGAATTTTTGTGTTAAAGCATAAATATGGAAAGAACGTACTAGTTTGCTGATCTGCTTGCCATGTATTTAATTAGATACTGGTTCCTGAGTTCATAATTTTTCATTATGGAGTTACATTATTACTGTAGGTTTCTCATCTATGTTGTCTCCTCAGCCATGCTAAAAATCGTCTTTAAGAACAATATGAAACTTGATTATTTAAGCTAGGCCAGAGTGTAGTTGTTAGAATTTGAGTTGCCCCTATATATGTGGATGCACAAATTCTCTTGTAATTTCTGTCCACATCTGAATTAAAAAAAAAACTGCATAGCTTAGTTAAAAAAAAAAATCAACTTTATTGAAGGACTGTGTATTTAATGTGGCTCTTTCATTTTCCTTTTACATTCCAAGCTGTCAGTAGGCTTTCAGATTTTACAGATAAATTTATTTTCACCTGAGAAGTTTCACACTTTAAAATGCTTATCTGTACTGAAGTCAGCGTGTTCAGAACCTCATAATCCTTTTTATGAACATAACACAAAATCAGTAAGTGAATGACCTGTGCTGTTCTTGCAGTCAGTATGACGCTCAAATATGTAGAGGAACAAAAGGTTCAAGCTGAATAGCTTGAACTAGACTATCTCTTATCAGGGCTTGCAGTTAGAGGTCAGCGAGGCTTGGGTTTCTTAGCTCTTTGGAGCCTATGTACTAAGGTGAATGACTCCGACTGAAGTGAGATTTCAAAAACATATGAGTACCTCTAAGTATCTGGGTCTGAATGCTGCTTTGGGTTTCTCATTTTTGTCACATTTTTACATTTTATGTTCAGAAAAATAAAAAGTTCACAGCAATATTACTAAGGTATTGGAATTTAAAATAGTGCTTAATGTTAAAGCTGTAGTGTGTGCACCACTAGATGCTGAAACACGTGTGGATTTTCAGTGGCCATGTTCACAGTTAGTGAATGATTAAGGTTACAAATGTCTTTCAAAGCCTTCATAGTAAGTGTGGGTTTTGTTTATATCAGTTCTGTTGAATCTGTTGAATAAACGTGATACTCTGACAGCAGTGGTGTCAGGTTAAACAATGAATTTTTTTTTCCTATTAGGTATTACAATTGACACATGTAGTAAGGCTGTATCTTTTCAAAAATTATTTTACCAAAAAACACATGGATGTAAATACAAGATGAGATAGCAGCACCCTGTTGTATTAGTTCCTGGAAAACAGCTTAAGATTGAATTTCTTCACCAGCTTGTCCAAGGGAAATAGTGGGTTTCAGAGTTGTTCTCATAGGCCTCCTCTCCAACAGGTTAGGTGCATTTCTGACAGTTAAAGTTTAGTTCATATAGTTTATGATCTTGTCTTGAGCTCTTTGCTTTGATTTTAAATCTTTTAAAAGCAAGCATGGTTGCAATTGGTTTTGATTCTTGTATTTAAAAATGTCATCTTCCTGCCCAATGTTCCATCCATATGTATTTTACAACTAGTTATGTGTTAATATGAGAACTGTGGAAGCAGACAATTCCGAGGTGGATTTTGTTGCTGCTGTTCTCTTCAGTGCCATCTAGAATGGTCAAATTTCTTTGAAAAGCTGGGTAGGAGGAAATAGGCCTTTGCATATAGGTAATAAGCTTTGCAAAGATATTTACATCCATTTCTGTGCAACTTTAGAAGGGGTGGCACTTTCATTTTTAACTTTGTTTCAAGGAAATAGCTATGTGTCAGCACCTGTTATCTAGATCTGTAATGTGCTTTAAGTGAGCTACAGATTTTAGGGAGAGCTGAGATTTTTCTTTTTCCACCTGGTTTTGGGATAGCGCTGTATGTCTGGCAGGGCAATGTGAGCAATGTATGCGTGATCTTCCTGACTGGAGTTTTGTTGACTTGTTGCAGTTATTGCTGGAGCAACCTTTCTTATTTTCTAGCTGGAATAATTAAGAGTTCTTAGGGGAAGTAAACTATTCTTCAGATTACAGAACAGCCCGTACAGACCATACAAGCTTTGGGGTCACAAAGCACATTTCTCATCTCTTGGGTATAGAATGAAGGTGGAGATGGCTGAAGTGTTTCAATGCAGTTACCATTGCAGCACTTGCATTCTGAGGCCCAAAGTAGATTTGTCTGAATGTTGTTTATCTGTAATGTTTAAAAGCTCAGAAATGCTGCTGGCAAGTGTTATTGAGTTAATGAAAAAAGGAATGAACCTTTATGAGCTTGGAATAGTTTTCTTTTCCAAAGGGGTGTGTGTGTGTGAGCAATCTTGATATTTTTTGTTGCCTGCATTCAGACTGTTTTTTTTTTTTTTTTTCTTCCAAAGCGATTTATGTTTTTGCATCAAATTTCCCAGTCTGGTTTTGTGATGAATGGATAATGAATGCTCAAAATAAATGACAAGTAATTACCATTATCCATTTTAAAAAACATCTTCTTTTTCTTTATGCTTATGCAGGTTTTTTGTTAGCATATGCTCATTTTATATAGTACTTATTAAAATGGTGTTCTTCAGACAGGGTGTCTTGTAGCTGCAGGGTTTTTTTCTGTAGTCTTTGGATTGATGATTTTTGTGCAGTCTCTGCCAGTCTCAGTCTCATCTTCAGCTGGATGATCTTCACTTGTCTTGCATTTAGCTAACCAGTTGCAATACATTAAGTTTAAAAGCACCTATGAGACAGGAGGTAGAGCCATAGTGTTGTTCATTCACTCTGTGACTGAGAAGGGGTTTTAAGCAAGCTAGAGGTATCCAATACTCAATTATTAAATAGTGGGTTTTTTTTTCTTTTAGAATGAACCTTCATTATAAATGCTTTTGTAGTGTATGTTGAACTGCGAATCCCTTTATAGTCTCTCTTTTGACTAGAAATATATATTTCAGGAGTTGATGTGAAAGTCATTGCCTTAAACATGACATTGCTGTATTTCACACTGTTTTGCAAAGTTCTTTCTCTGATTTACTTATGACAAATGGATATTTAACTTCATGGCAAGATGGATATTGGCCATGTCATGAATAATGAGATACTGGACATTTTTGTGCCTTTTTGGATGTGAATAGATTTCTTTTGCTTTGATTTCTCTACTTGCCACTTCCCTGTCTCTCAATACAAAGCCTACTTGTAAGTTAGGATTGGGTGTTGCTTCCCCCAGATTTGCTCAGTGTCTTTCAATAAAGTTACATTTCTTCACAGCAATCTCAGCCTGTCAGGCTGGAGGCTAAGGGCTTGGCAGTATTTTGAGACAGATTATGTTGTAGTTTGATCTGTTAATATTTCTAGTAGATTTTTATCGGACTGGAACAAAAAATGACATTTGGGTAATTTAGAGGCTTAAAGACAACCTAAGTGAGAGTTCCCTTTGTTAAATGGTACCTTAACAAGACACCCATTACTGTGGGGGGAGCCCACAGTTGAAGATGGGGAAATAAATCTGTCAACTGCAGGCTTGCAACTAAAAACGAATAAACCTGATGTAATTGCTTCAGTGCTCCCTCCTGCAATGACTGAGCCACTGCCTCTTCGTGGAAACCTTGAACAAGTGGTGATATGGAGACCCTCTCCCTTCCCTGACCACTGCTGTTTGGGTGCTCCGTCCAGTGCCAGGAGCTGCCTGATGCCTTCCTCTGCCTCCCTGACAATGTGAAGCTAATATGGTTCTTCTCAGTTTCACTGCTGTCTGGAGGGTGTTAAACTGGAGTAATGACAGTGATCATAATCTTGCTGCCCTGGCTTTGTTGTTTCTTGAGTAAATCCCTGAGCAGTAGCAAACGGGGCTAACTCAGGTCAGCTTGTGTTCAGGTATTCAGAATTCAGTAGCATTTTAAATGGCTTTAATTCTGAACGCACTTGTAGCTGGGGTTACTTCCTATCATGGTTAAGATTGTCATACAGCAGTTAAGACTGATGTACAAAATATGCACGTGTTCTTTTTATTTCTCAGACAAAGGACCAGAAAGAAATTTTCAGATTTTAAAGTAAAATTCAGCAGTATTTTGTTGTTTAGTTTTCTCTCTTTCTTTGTTGGTGGATATTTACTTGCCTCTTTCAAGTGGCTTTTAATCTTTGATTTAGGTTATTTGAATGAATCCATCAAAACTAGGTGGGATTTCTTGCTAATCTTCCCTCTTTTTTTTTTTTGTTTTTGTTTTTTGCCTCTGCTTCAGGCTAAGCCATGACTTCAGGATCTGGGCATGTGGACTCCAAGGCTGAGCTCACTGCTTTGCTTGAGCAATGGGAGAAAGAACATGGCAGTGGGCAAGACATGGTCCCTATCCTCACCAGGTAAGTTCCAGTAAATAAATTCTGAAATTCAAAAATCTGAAATTGCTTGAGAGTTGCTTTTACTATGCTTTTGCTTAAAGTTTTTAAATAGCAGATTAGCTGTTGGTAATTCGTATTCTTTGGTAATTCGTATTCTTTGGTCTGAAAGTTGTGCAGTGAGTGTAGTATTTAAATATGTGTAATTTTGGTAAGAACTTTATATCGCAAAGCTCTTAGACTGTCTCTGAAACATGAATTTAATATTCTGAAATAACAGAAGTCAGGGAGAATCATGAAATAGTTGAGATAAGTTTGATGTCTTCACTTGAAACTTGTAAAATCTTGTTCAAGAAGGGAAGCTATGAGAATATTGTTTCACCAGAGTGGTAGCGTGGGTTGGTTCATTCTTGTAGCAACGTTGATCAGATTGTATGAAAGGATGAGAGAGACTTGACAGGATGAATTCAAGGGATCTTATAGAGAAGACTTTACTGAAGCTTATTGGGTATGCCTAAAGGGAGGTGTTAAAACTCAAAGAAAAATTTTTTTTAACCAGTCATTGATTGACTGGCATTGTCATGTATTATATGTGTGAGGAAAATATCTCCTGGGCCAATAAATTACTTTTTAGGGGATGTGTAGGTGGTAGCAGCAGCATTATTGATAGACATCCTCTACTACAAGAAGAACATTCAGAATATCAGTTACATTTGTGGTTTTCCAAGCCAAGCCTCTCTTGGGAAAACTGATAATATTCTTGCTTTAATGGGAATTTCACCAAAAATCCACCCAATTCCTCGTCCTACCTCAAGGTAGGCCGCAGGTCTGCCAACAATATATACAGAAAGATTTAACATGCTTGCTGGTACTTTAAGAACAACCCAGGCTTCTGTACCTCACTGCTCTGCGTTGTTGGGTGAGGCGTCTCAGTGCTCGGGTCCTGAGCTGGCCCTGCATGGGAACAGGACAGGGCTAGTGGAGCTCCTTTGCACAGGTCTGTACCATGTCTCACCTAGTTGGTAAAACTTTTTTGCTGTTTTACTGCTTTAAAAAAAAAATAAGAGGGAGCACAGAAGGGGGAGATGAGCAGCAAAATGCCAATCCTAAGCCCTTAAAAATGAGCAGCTTTCCTGAAAAACCTGAGACATGTTTTAATGTATCTTTGTGTATTTGTTGTCTGATTTGTGCCTTGAAGGAATCATACGTGCTGCTTCCAGACTTTTTATTGCAGGCCTGAGTGCCAGAAAGTTACTGTGTTCTAAGAAACTTAAAGAAATTTGAATTTAAAATTAAAGATATATTTTCTTGTGTGTATAGCATTCTGGCACTTGCTGCTTCTCAGCTTATTGAGTTCCCTACTTTATTTGTGCCCAAGCAAGTTTGATAGTCGTTCTTTTGTTCTCTAAGGTTTCTGTGCAGCAGGCAGATTGATACGGATGAGGGAAGCTCCAGTATTTTGGCTTTAGTGGAGATCAGAAGGAGATAGCAGGGAGATTTACTAGCTCTGGGAGATGCTGGATTTACATTGTTTCAGGTGTCAGTGAAAGCCACACTTCTGTTTGGAGTACAGGATTTCAGAAGTAGCCTTGGTTTAAAGGAGTCTGTTGGAAGAGATCCTACGAGTGCTTACCAACTCCAGCTTTTGTTAGCTGATGTGCTGGGGCAGAGTAGTGCTCTCGCACATTGTTTTAGACGAGACAGAGGAAGCTGTGGTCGCACTTGTTGGAGAGTGACATTTTTCTACTTCCTTCTGCCCTCTGAGCTAAGTGAGAGAAATCTTCCTTGTGTGGAGGGGAGTCCATTAAACATGATGCCGAGGCAGCATATGTGAGAGCGCAGTAGTGAGTGTTTCGACAGTAATAGGACAGTAACAACCACACGGTGGCTTACAGGCCACAGGTGAATTGTCAGTTCTGAAGAAGTTAGTTTTCTGGATTAATTAACTAATAAATTAGTTTTCTGCACTGTCAGAAAGTATGAATGTAAGAAAACAGTGTCAGCAAATGACAAATACATAATATTATATGGGTTAAAAAAATTGTAGATTGAAATGATCCTTCAAAAGCATTAGTTCATAGTTTGGGTGCAACTCATGTTGAAACATACTGGCAAATCCTGGGAGCCAGATCCTTCACGGGGTCCTGAGAGCCTTTTAAATAAAGAGAATAAATCGGCACCTCAACGTCATTCTTTCTGGCTTCATCTCCACAAGTCAGACATGGCATATAGTGTGCCGATATTTGGGCTGCTTTAAATTATGCCGTCTAGATCAGTGGGGATGTAGCAAAGTTGAGAGATACTAATGTGTAGCCCGCTGCCCCTTCTTTCCCCAGCCCCAGGGTGAGCTCAGTTTGTAGCAAGTGAAGATGAGTACCTGACTGACTTTTTGAAGATGACCTGCAAAGGCAGTTGTAAAGAGATGGGCAAGAAATAAGACAAAAGCAAGAGGGGAAAGACACCTCCCCCCAGGCCACATAAAATTTGGATTTTTGTGTGCATGCAGACTCTGAATGGCTAGGGAACCAACATAATACCAAGGAAGTCTCAAAACCTGAATAAATATTAACTACTTTTGTGAATTGCTTTTTGTTAAAGCCCTTTCAGCGAAGTACTTTGTGCATGTACATGTGTTATGAAAACGGAATGAGCTTTGTTAGTTGTTTTGTTCTTCTCTCCCTTCAGTGAAGAACTGACAAACCATCTAGATAGATTCATCCAAGACACTTTTCAAACAGCAAGGGCTGAAAAGACTTAACACTTGAACTGTTGAGGAGGAAAGGACATAATTTGGGGGGGATTGAGGTTGTGGGCCAGATAATCTTTTTGAAGCCACCTTTGTATGTTTTAATAAAGAGAAGGGTAATATAAGCAAGTTTGATTCCCCCCCCTCCCCATTTGAAAGTCAGTTTTAAAGAGGCGGTAATTTTTTTTTATGTTGATCTAATGATTGTGCCTACTTGTCTCAAAAAACTGTAATCGGCAATTCGTGTGCCTGTCTCATCTAGGCTGAGATACTGTTGTTGTCCCTGGGACCAGCCAGCAGCTTCACCTGGCATGCTGTTTGGCTGCTTACCTAAACGGGATGGACTGATAAAAATGTTGCACTTGCTTTCTGTGCTGCTTGTCAGTCCTTTCTGGCAGGCTCTCAAAATGCTGATTATCACCTAAAACGACCTGATAAGTCTGGGGTTCATCTTCTCAACTCCCCATTTGTCCCAGCTGTCTGTCAGCAGGCACCCCTCAAGCTATTAGTTCCTACAGGAAAAAAAAAAAAAAAAAAAAAAGCAGGAGCTGGCAACGGAGTACTTAAGTTACTTGCTTTTTGCCAGAAATCTGTGAGAGCTCAAGCTGTGCCACCTGTTAGCAAGAGACACAATTTGCATTTCTTCAGATTCAGGCTTACTGAAAGTAAATATTAGAACCCCACAGGATAAACAGTTTACTGAAAGTTAATTGTCAGATCAGAGAGAAGCAGGGAAGTACCCTTCTTGTTCCCAATAAGGTAATTTGCTGTTGCTACAATCTAGGCAGGCTTTATAACATCATCCTTTGGCACACTGGCAAATCAGTGTAGTTCACAAAGGCAAGACTAAGTGCATTTTTGCCTCTGATCATTCCTGGCAGCACAGGATATTTTCTGGAAAGTAACAGAAATGGAGCAGAAGTCAGTGACATTCTGTAAGTGAAAGATAAATATTTTTCCAGGAATTCCTGCAGCCTTCCCACTCCGAGAATAAACTGTAGTCAGCTCACTAGCCCTGAGGTGTGAAGACCTTCTATTAAACTGCTGTGCTGACAATAGGTTCCGCACCCCACTGTAGACTTCAGTAGAGGGGAAGAAATGATGTTTTATACCAAGGGAATAAGATGAATTTGGTAGTGCTTTTTTAAAACCTCAGTCTTTATTTCACCTCAAACATTAGGTGCTTCTGCTGGACAGCTTCTTGAAGAAAGACAGCGCATGTGTATGGGGATATTTATTGTTTGACCGTGAGATACTCTTCCTGTTCTTCATTTCTTTTAAATAGAAATAATTCATTCCTGTATCGTTTATTCTAAGTGAATCAGAGCATGGGATTTCTTGTATCTGCTGAGGCTGCTTCTCAATTTGGGGGAAGGCATAACTTTAAAACAACCTCTGATATTTTGCTGATACAGAGTAGCATTTAACTTATTTGAAGGTCTATGAATGGGTAGCCAGCTGAGTTTCTCCTTGGCCTAACTGTTACAATAGCTGACATGCTTGGTAAAAAATTGAGCTTGGATGGAGCTGAAGGGATACAACTAGAACAAAATAACTTAGTTGGAGCAGGTGCCCCTGCACGGACTGAATAGGAAGAAGGACTAAGTCACCCATTCACGAATTACCCTACCGCAAAAGAGAGAGACTATATAATGGTCTTTTGGGTTTTTTTTTTCCTTTTCTTTTTAGGATAGCACAAGCCCCCTATGCCTTCTTGTCTTCTGTAAAAAGAACTCCATTAGAAAAAGCTGAGGCAGTCATACTGCTTCATTGTTAGTGCCTTCTCCAACTGTTAGGCAGTTTTCTTTAGGGAAAAAAACCCCCAAAAACCAAGAGGTGCGGTATTGGGAATTTCTTACAGAATGTGTTGTAGAACACCACTAGGACTCTAATGTGAGTAAATGAAAGGTATTGGCCCACCTGCATTTTACCTCAGTAGAGCTTTCTAAAGTAGTGAGAGATTTCTAGCAGGATAAGCTTTGTTTTCATTTTCTTTAGAATCGAATGAAGTGGGATGGAATTACCTGTCTCCTAGGAGGAAAACTTACTCTATTCACTGCTTCCCCTTTTGGAGTTCTGGCAGTCAGCCTCCTCCAGAGCAGTACGCTTGTGCACCACTGGGATGTTGGTATGGGTCGAGTGTGTTTGGGGTGGGTTGAAATGAGGTATAAGAGGCAAGTCTCTTTTTTCCTTGTTCTTCTTTGGTGGACAGTCTGAAATCCTCTGGTAGCACTAAATACAGCTCAAATGAGGGTTGATGAGTTATTTTATAGTATATCGACAAACTGTGAGTTGTTGTCTACTAGGACAAGACTGAGTGTGGATTCTGCTCATTTTCTATTATTCTTTCTGTAGAATGTCTGAGCTGATTGAGAAGGAGACTGAAGAGTACCGCAAAGGAGATCCAGACCCATTTGATGACCGACATCCAGGTAAGATTTGCTGAATGTCTTTGGCAGCCCCAGCTCTATCTCAACTGGTACCTGGTTAATTCGTATTTAAAAGTAAGCAAAATCTAGCCTGAATGTGTTCTGCTTCTCAAGGTCTGATACTGCTTTCAGACTGGGGAATTGTGTTCTGTAGTGTTGATATCTGACAATTTTGAAGTTTGTTTTCAACATTTTGAGGCCCTGGGCAGACTTTTGAAAGAGTATTCCAGAGGCTGATTTATGAAATAAGGGTATGATTATGTTGACAAGTTGCAGTTAATGTGAAATGCTGGGTCTGAGGTGGACAGAGAGGGCAGTCCATCTCAAATTATTTTGAATTGCCTTGAATTTGCTGTTGGGTAAGTGTAGTGCTTTGGGATGTTTTTTTTTTGTTTTGGGGTTTTTTGGATTTTTTTGGAGATGATTTATTTTCAAATTACTGGAAGCAGTTTGGCTGACATCCACATCTTCACTGTCTACAGAAATGACAGTTCAACACTCTTGGGCCAATAAGATCTGTTATGCTTTGAATAGTAGGGTATTATTTTATGGAGGTAACGCCTAGTAGAAGAGATATTAACTCAATTATTAATTTTTACAATTTCTCCTGTAATTTTCCTTCTGAGAAAGGTCCTGCTAAGTAGAATATTGCACAATTGATTTGAGGATAGCATTCAGTATCAATCTTGAAGTCTTGAGGTAGCTAGGTACATCTTTTCCTGTTTCTCCTGCAGGTCGAGCAGACCCAGAGTGCATGCTTGGTCACTTGCTAAGGATACTTTTCAAGAATGATGATTTCATGAATGCGGTAGGTTTGCCCTGAGAACTGCACCTGACAATCCCTGCCACCTTCTTATGGTTTCTGTCTTTTTGTGCTTATTTAATATTAATTTTGCTGGTGTTGGGACTATTTCTTTCGTAACAGTGTTTCTTTAACAGTGGCAAGCAAGTCACAGTTTAAACCCAGTTTAAGTGACTCAACGAAGGGGGGGGTTTATTAGCTGTTCAGGAGTGCTGGAATATTTATAGTAATAATTGAATTAGTTCTTCTCTAAGCTTATCATTCTGTAAAGAAATTACTGCTCCTCTAATATAAATTTAAAAGCATAATTAACTTTCATAATGGGAATTAATACCATTAATTCCAGTGATTGGAGACTCTACCTTTAAATACTTGGAAATGCTGGACTGCCTGTAAGAGCAGAGGAGTACAGTAGTTCTTGGAGGCTTAGGGAGAGGATTAGGAGGCAAAACTCTGGCTTTCCTCTTGCCTTGCTACACTTGTAACATCAGTTTATTGCTAGAACTTTTGTTACCCTCGTCTCCCTACAAATATCTGTATTGGTATACGTTGCTGTAGGGATTCTGCCAGAATGCTTATTGAATTGTATTTTTATGCATTTGGCTTTACAAATCAGTTCAAGATGGATATTCAGTCAGTGAATAGCAGATTAGAAGGAAATTCTGCTTCTCTGAGAAGTTATTTCAACTTCTGAGGCATTGGAGAGAGCAGGTTAACACACTTGTTGTCTGTAGATCCAGGGCTTATGTGTATTTTTCATTTTATTATTTTGCTGTTGCGGGAGTTGTAAGGATTTCACTGCTCTGGTTTTGGTCAGAGATGAATTTCAAACAAATGCTGTTCCTGATCTTCTCTAGCTAGTGAATGCTTATGTGATGACAAGCAGAGAACCTCCACTAAACACTGCTGCCTGTCGACTTCTTCTGGACATCATGCCGGGCCTGGAAACTGCTGTTGTCTTTCAGGAAAAGGTATCCTTTATACTAAGGCTTGATTCATAAACTTGGTGTATTATATACCCCAACAATTCCTCCAACAGGAGAAATCAGTAAAAAGGAAGATTGAAGCTCTGTCTCTGGGAGACAATCTGTTCCGTCTTATTAATGTGTTTTTTATTTTCTTTAGCGTTAGCTTGTTCGGCTCACCAAATCTTGGGTGGTCCATAGCTTCTAAGGTATAATGGAGACTGATTCATGCAACAGAGGAACTGGAATTTAATATTTTGGGAAATGGTGTACTTTGAATTGATATTTTATAGGCCTGGGTATGGAGCAGGTCATATAGAAAGTTAAGTCTCACTGTAGTAGGCTCACCCAGTAATTCAGAACTACAGCAAAGCGATAACGTTATTAGAGCTAAGCAATAAGTCGTACTTTGACTAAGTGGTCTAAAATCCACATGTTTTGTGGGGATTATCTAGAGCTGTGATGGGCAGCTGAATAAAACTTCTGTGTTTTTGAAGAATGTGTGGAGGGGTTAAAAGTGAGGAGAAAGTTGATTTCACTGCTAAGTTACCTGATCTGTAAAATTAAGATCATCTTAAGTTTGGAAATCAGATAATGCTTTTATATAAAAGTCCCAAATGAGTTTCTTTACTGTTAAAATTATGAATATGAGCTCTGAAAACATAAGAGGGAAGAATAATATGCTCCCTTTGTGAACTGAATTTGAGATCTTTAACCTGTCTAGAGGTTAAGGCTTAGAGATTTTTGATCCATACAAGTTGAACAGCGAACTGTCAATTTGCTTTTAGGGGTGATTTGAATATAACTTTTTTTCTGAGATAAAAAATCTCTGTGTGAATTGAAATTAAATTTTTAAGTCAAATTTTGAATTTAAGGATTTTTTTTTCTTTTAACTAGAGAGCCTGTGCTGAGTTCCATACTGTAACTTTGGGTGCTTGGATGTAGGAGATTTTGGGACAGTTAACCAAGTGCACTGTTTTAACAGTTTGTATTATTCCAGTCATAAAGAGGCCCTCTGGCGGCCAATATATTTCACATCTCATTGATTTTTAATGATTTAAGAGCATTTAAGTAATAATGTGAATTTAAATATATAATAGGCAACACTTTAAAAATCTGTGAGCCGAGAGTTCTCATGGAAATATATAACTGCTCATCATTACTTTTAGCTGATCTTTTATCATGTTGTAACTATAGTGGTCCAAACCATGTGCAAGATCCCTGTTAAGCTGCTAAGCTGTTATATGCTGCTTCAAGGTCCCATAAGGATTTAGAGAAAAAAAAAAATGGAATCTTCCGTTCTTACCTGTTGTATTTGGACTGTTTTAATTTTAATTTACACTTATCCAGCCTGGTGGAAAAAATGCATGTCAGGCTGTGTTCAATACTGTCTAGTTTGTTACTACTAAAAGCATTAACTGTATTTAACATGAAGATTTTCATTTGTAAAGTTGATATACTTCCACGCACTTCTCTTTTCTCAAACCATTCTAGATTTGTGGCTATGTTGACAATTGTTCTTTGGGTTCATAAGTAATCATTAATATAAATAGTTCCTCTGGCAACAGCTAGCTTGCTGATTTAAGTGGCTTCTCAGTTTGGCCCTAGTAAGCTTTGAAGCTTCTAGTGAAATGTAAGAACTTTAGCCAAACTTTATACTATTTGGTATAAATTCAGCACCAGTCCTTTGGAATCTGCTAAACTGCTGGAGAGTTACATGTGTGCAACTGGCACTTTGTTTGTTTGTTTTTCTGGTGGTGTTTGTTTGTTTGGCTAATCAATTTATACTTGTGTTTTGCTACTTTCTAGGCAATAAGTTGAATTGCCACTCTGGAAGATTTCTGCAGGTGTGCAAATCTTGATCCCAGATATCTGATGCCTGGCAATAGTTTTGTGCAGCTTGCACTGTTAAGTTTTTTTTGCTTCCCGATAGCTTACAGTTTTGATTCATAACTTAATCAGCAGGAAATCCAGCCCAATCATTACTTGAGAAAGGAAGAATTGTTACCAACAGACTCTTTCATTGGGACCAAGGAGGAAAAACTGAAGTATAACTGTTGGAATTACTTTCTTACTTTCCTCATTCTAGGAAGGCATAGTTGAAAATCTCTTTAAGTGGGCGCGAGAGGCTGATCAGCCATTGAGGACGTATGCAACAGGGCTGTTGGGAGGAGCAATGGAAAACCAAGATATTGCTGCAAATTACAGGGATGAGAACTCACAATTGGTAATGATCTACTGATGTGCTTTTCTTCTTTAGAGGACAGAGATGTATATCCCTTTTTTGTTGTTATTGGGGAGCTCACATTCATGAATTAATATATGGGTTTTGCAGTCATTCTGATAATAGCCGTAAGAGTTGGCAGCTCATGCTCTGCATCCCTTCCCAACCACGCATTTGTTAATCCTGTGACATGCAGCCTGATTATTGTTGCACAGGTTGTGTTTTTAAAAATGCCTGTGGAAACCTGAGAAAGAAAATACTATTCTTTCTTATGGATCTTATGTTCCTCACTCCCTTAAAGCTTTTGAAAATTTTGCTTTAAAACCATAATTATTGCATGTGGTGGCTTAAGTACTGGGCTGAGGCTTTAAAATTAAAGATAAATCAACAGGAGACAACTTAATATGAAGTTTCATTTACTTTTATTCTAAACCTTTTGCCAGTTTAGTATTGATTCTTTATGACTTTTATCAGCAATTGAAATGACTTAGAAGCAGGTAGGATAGGCAAGTTTGGCTTTCAGGATGCTGTACAGCGTGTCAAAACACAAGTGAATTCTTCTAATTCTCACACAGGTGAGGCCTCTAAGAGTAGAAATGAGGCCTTTAAGTTTTGTAGGACTGCAGTTTGAGAGCTACTGCTTCAAAAGGCAGCATTGCCCTTACCCAGGGTTGGACTGGGATGGTGAGATTATGGTGCAAATGGGTGTTTGGTCCTATTAGTGCCCTTATAGCTTCTCTACTCTTGCTGGCTTTCTGGCCGCTTCCTTCTCAGTCAAAAGGAGGCTGTGTGCTGGTACTTCATTTGTAGTGGAAGTAGATATAACAAAAGGGTTGGAGTAGTCTTCTTGCTATTAAACTGTTATTTCTCTGGGTCAAATATACACCACAGCATGCTTGGTATTTTATGCTAAGGAGTTGGTCGTATGTTAAAAGCAAGAATATGGCCAGTGCGAGTTGCGTGTTCAAGGCAGAAAGTGTTCTCATGCTTGCTCATTTGTACAACAGGTGGCTTTGGTGCTTCGGCGGCTGCGAGAGTTACAGGTTACCGAAATGACTACGAAACAAGAAAACAAGCGTCCCAGTCCTCGGAAAGTGCCGTCAGATCCTCTGCTGCCTCTGGATGAAGAGGCTGTGGATATGGATTATGGGGAGATGGCAGTAGATGGAGAGCAAGAGGAAGTTGCTGGGGATATGGAGATCTCCTTTCATCTTGATTCAAGTCACAAGACCAGTAGCAGAGTAAACTCTGCCACAAAACTAGATGATGGGGGACTGAGGAAAAGCAAATCAGGGAAACAACATGAAAGAGACGGCTTCCGGAAGGCCAAGCAAAAGCTGGGCTTCTCCACCTCAGAACCAGAGCGGATGTTTGTTGAACTGTCCAACAGCAGCTGGTCAGAAATGTCCCCGTGGGTGATTGGCACTAATTATACACTTTACCCTTTGACTCCTGCCATAGAGCAGAGGCTTATTCTTCAGTACCTGACTCCCTTAGGGGAGTACCAAGAGGTGAGCATATGAAGGTGGGAGGAAGCAGTCTGTGCTTGAATTATCCTGGTGAAACTACAAGTGGTATTGTGGGGAAGAATCTGGAGAACTACTACGTCATTCTGATATTTCCTGATATGACTGAGATCAGTAGGCTTTCCTAGGGTGTTGATGATTTTTCAGACTGTTTGAAGTCGTAAGGGTGTTAGGGATCTAGCAGGCATGCAGTCTAGTAGCTTGAGCATGTTGCTAGGAATTCTGTTCCTGGTTTCTGTATACTTCTAGGTATTGTTTACATGATACAGGGCAAGTCACTTTATTTGAAATACAGAAATTTTTCCTGCTTATTCTAGAGGAGTTAGATTTCAGCATTAAAATTCTGAGGGAATATGAAACTGAAATGCTAAATGAAATGGCTTGTGTAACCTTAGCAGTAGTTCTGATAAGAACTGGCAGTGCCCACGTTACATAGATTCTTTTGAGAGCCATTGTTATGAATATGGACAAAATAGTTGGGCCGTATTGGATTTACCAAAGAGTGTTTCCTTTTTCCTGTGTTACTGTAAACCTCAATTTAGCATAGCTCTGCAGACCACCTGTATCTCTGCTTAATCATTTTTCTAGCTGGATTTATTTGAATTGAGATGGAACAAAGCAACAAATACAGTGTTGCTTTGTTATATACATTTATGTGTGTGTGTGCACGCACTTGTATGCCCTGCTTCTGAGAGAGCCAAAGAAACATTATCCCCTAATACCCTGCATGCTGACTGGATCACTTCATATGCCAGCAATAATAGGATATAAAAATAGGAATTAATACTATAAAGCTGTTACACAAAGAATTATGCAAGGGTTTTGGTTTGTTGCCCTGCTCTCCTGTTTTTTCTGTTCAGTTGTTGGGTAGTTGTCTTTGCACAGATGGAATGTGGAACCTATCGCCAGGGTGGTATCTGTGTGGACTTGCCATAGCCGCACTTGAAGGAGTGTCTTAAGATTTCCGTGTGGCAGCTGTCATGCACCTTGCTGCAGTCAGCAGATGTATTACAAGAGGTCTGTTAACCTTTATTGCTTCCTATGGATGGAGCTGGTTACCACTGACCTCTCATAACAGGTATCTGCTAATAGGGGAAAACTGGGGGCTTGAGAGAGTAAAAACCAAAACACACCTTGATTTTTCCCATGAAACATTCAGCTAGCCTCCTAACTTAATTTTTCTCAGCTGCTGCCCATCTTTATGCAACTCGGATCAAGAGAGCTGATGATGTACTACATTGATTTGAAGCGAACCAATGACGTGCTGCTCACTTTTGAAGCCCTTAAGGTAAACTACTTCAATAACGCGAATAAGTTCTCTGTAAACATTGTGAAACATTGTGAGTGCATGTCTGCTGCATGGGTCAAAGGGGAATGCTCGCCTCTAGGCCTGTACATCTTGCATGCTACCCTGAGACTGGAATTGGCTTTGACTTAACTTGAATGCGCTGTGTTTTTGTGTTTCTAACTCTGAAATATTGAAAAAAAGAGG
Source organism: Dromaius novaehollandiae (assembly GCF_036370855.1). Lineage (NCBI taxonomy): Eukaryota > Metazoa > Chordata > Aves > Casuariiformes > Dromaiidae > Dromaius > Dromaius novaehollandiae. The sequence continues at coordinate 1,892,730 of NC_088109.1, forward strand.
GGGAGGATAAAAAGATCTTAGTTGTGAGGTAAGCGCCATTAATTCCCCCTGCCATCTACCTGTCTGAAGATGATAAAAATTCTTTTCTCTATCAAATGCTTGTGTTTCTGCTGCCCTTAGATGGCACTCCTGCTATTCCACTGCCTGTCATCTCAAGGGACATTTGCAAGGGGGTAAGAAGCATAAGCAGCTCGCTCCCAGGGACTCCAGCATGATGTCTCTGAGCTTGATGTTTGGAATACGGTAGTTTTGTAGGAGCAATCTGCAGGTTATCTCCCCAAGAAACGAAAACACAAAATAACGCTCCCTATCTGAACCTGTAATGCAGCAGCAGCTGCAAAATATATTTTTATGTGTTAATTTTTCTGTGAGGGTTTTTTTCCCTCTCTTGCAGTAACTTCTGTCTCTGGTCCTCCAGTGTCATGTTTCTCACTGTTTCATTAGTGCCTTGATTTGTCATTTGTCTAAGGAATTATTTCCAAGGAACAGTGTTCCCATGAAAGGTGTGGGTTACCTGAGCTGGGGGTGTGCATGTGTGCACGTGCAGTGGTTCTTATTGTTACCTTTTACTTATTGCTTACCTCTACTATAACTTGTAGTTAATACAGTGAAGTACAGTAAACTCCAGTGCAGCTGCACACCTGAGTTTTAACAGTAGCTTTTAACTTTCATTTCGTAAAACTTTTTTTGCCAGCAACACGGCATATATGAAGTGTGAATACAACCTTGAGTGTTTCATAGTGATTTAGAAAGTGAGTTAATGTAGAGAGAATAGGAAGAACACTTAGTGTTCCGTTGGATAATTTCTGAATTGTTCTGCTTTTCTTGCACTTCATTTGCAGGAAGTGTAAAACAACCTGATACAGCTGTCTTTTTTGCTTGTCATTTACCTTTGTATTCTGATTTCTTAAATAAGTTACATTTCTTGTGTGGAGCCTGAAATAGCATTCCTTATCTGCAACTGATAATGTGCCAACTTAACGCATGGAATTTTGGGTCAAACTTGTTATGGTACAAGAACCCTTTTGTGGCACTTCTGATGGGGGACACCCCCCCCCCCAAAAAAAAAAAAAAGCTACAAAGGGAAGACAAAGAATTTACAGATATCTGTAATTAGAGGGAAGTTTTCTGACCAAAGAGAGAGTGCAGCAGTTTTGATTACCAGCTCTAGTTCACTGATTAGATACAGGTGCCATTTTAGAAGACAAATAAATAACAGTTGCACCAAATCTGTATCTTTAAAAAAAAAAAAAAAAAAAAAAAAAAAGATAGTGGCTTTTTTCCAATCCTTTCATGATTTTTTTTTTTAATCAGTACATGTGTGCCATACCATTTCCTACCTTGTGCCTGCCCTAACATTCATGCAGCCATATAGTGAAGCAGATCAAGGAGCCAGTCTGGAGTAAAGCTCACTTCTTTGTTTTGTTTCCCAGATTAGTTTTCAGACAGATCAATTTGACGTTAATTTAGATACTGCTTTAATGCTAGCGTTGGCACAAGGGAAGGGGCAGAAACGGGAATGGGGAAGAAAGGCAGGACTACCTTTTTTGACAGCATAAGTTTAGCCTAGATTAGTCTCAACTAGGAAGCAAGAACTATATATTTAGTGACTGGGGTTTGTACCAGCTCATACCCAAAATCTGCAACAGGTGAAGGTGATCAGTTGAGGAGAAAACGAGGAAAGATATCACAAACTTTTTAGCAGGACTGCTGATAACCTTAACACTATGCAACTTTTAAATCCTGTTTCTGGAGTATACCAGCAAGAAATAGCTATCTAAACTTCGTTTAAATTGCACTCTGGCAGAAAACCTTAACAATCTCTTCAGGCAGTATTCAAGTAAAATAACTTATTATACTGATGGCACTTGTAATAGGGAGACATATAAAAGTAATATATTGGCTAAATATTACATTCTGCAATTCAGTATAATGGGAGGCGGGAAAAAAGGGGCAAAGCAGGGGGTGCCGTTTTTTCCTGCCATCTGCCTTCCTGCAGGGGGAGGGAGAGCGGATAACAGTTTGAAGAATTCTAGTCTAATCCACTTTCATCTTTCCTTAGCATTTGGCATCGTTGCTGCTGCACAACAAGTTTGCGACGGAGTTTGTTGCTCATGGAGGAGTGCAAAAATTGCTAGAGATCCCACGTCCTTCTATGGCAGCCACAGGGGTCTCCATGTGCTTATATTATTTGTCTTACAATCAAGATGCCATGGAGAGGGTAAGAGACATTCTTTTAATAGAACTGTAGTGATTCCCATGGTTTGAGGGGCTTACTCTTCCTACCCGAGTTCAAACAGTGAATAAACATCTCTTAAGCTGAAAAGCAAATTTATATTTAAGACCTTGGCATGTGCAGAGTCAATGGGAAGTATATAAATAGTGGTGCATTCGAGGGTGTTTTGTTTATGGGTTTCAGCTCCCAGCAAATGTAGCTGAAGAACTGTCTTGAGGGCATTGTCTCAAAGCTTCCTTCCCCCTCTTCACCCTTCTCTTGCACCTCTTTTAACTCCTCCATTCTCATTTGTCTTTCCTTTCCCATCTGATCCAGCTGACTCCTGTACTTGGAGCTGCTTTTCCATGCACAGTCTACTGATAGCTTCAGTGTTACACTGACCCTGGTCAGGTCCTGGACAGCAGTGTGACTTTGATGTTGTTAGACCTGCTTTGGTCCTCTGTTGCAGTCTGGTCTCCACTGGGCAGGAAATCAAGTTAAATGATATTAAGGATTCTCTGTGGCCTGAACTTATGTTAAAATAGCTGATGATGAAGACAAATTCCTCACCTCATGTTTTATCATGAAAAGAAATTCATAAAAGGCTCCTCCTGTCAGTTTGTTTAGCGCTCCTTCGTGAGGATCACTTCAGACGGGTTGGTTTGGCCGTCTTCCCTTAAACTTCAGTTTCCCAGATACTTTAAACAGTGAATTATATCTCCTTCCTTATAATGGCAGCAGCACTTCCCTGCTGATCCAGATTTAGGAAATGATCAAATTTATTCTGTAGCTGCTGTCATGCCAAAAAAATTGGCATGCTTTCAGCTTGTCCTTGCCTTGTGAGCATTAGCACTGGCATGTGGGAGCATCCCGCTCTAAGATGCGTTCAAGGCGACTGCTAAATTGCAGCCTTAAGCACTTTCGGAGTGATGGCTTGTGCTTCCAGGCCTGTCACTGGGAGTGTTTGGATTTTTTATTTTTTTCAGTTGAAGATAGAAGTTAAACTAGTAACTTTACATTTTTGCATATTCTTTCCTAGTTTCTGGTGCTGCCCAAATTTCTGTTTTGATTTGACATGCTTAACACTGTTAAGCACGTAGAGGCTAGAATGGTAGTGGTTATTTAAGGACGTATTGGTGTAAATTCTGATGACATTTTTATTCTGCAGGCATTCAGATGGTCCTGTCAACCATGATTACTGAAAGGTTTTTGAGCTCACTCATATATGTGCCCTTTATTGTATCTCCCTTATGAGAGCATGAAAGGTGAAATGGGCATAATGTTCCTTCCAGTTCTTTTTGCCAACTATGTCAGCAAAGTGGATCCTGGCTGTATATGACCTGCTTTGGTGTTTCTCTAAACTTTGATATTTGTCTTGAGAAAACTCTCTGCCCTCCTTCCCCCCCTCCTCTTTTTTTTTGTTCCACTTGCTGCTTTCGTGGTTCTTCAAAAGAAAAAACAAAAGCCTGCAGCGAGATGCTGCATGGGGATTCCTTCTCCATGGCATCCTCATGCCATATTGTAAAGACATGTAGCTGTTTGTAGTGACACTGTCTCATCAGTGACATGGTAGCCCTAATATTGACAGGTAGCAGGTAGAGCAGGTTTCTTTTTGCTCTGGGCAAGCACAAGTCCTCTGTGCTCCGTTCCTCTCTTGCCTTTGGAGTTCGGAGGAAGCCAGCTTCAATGGCAGTCCCTTGCCATTTAGTCTATGCCAAGCCTCAGATCTTGGGGTGGAGGCAAGACTGGAGAGGGGAATGTAGTCATCTCTGAGTACATGTCTAACACCAGCAGAGAAGAGACCAAAAAATCTTCTGACTTTGCATAAAAGCAACTGGTGCCAATGCTCCAGCTCCCTGCGCTGTTCCCACTGGCACTGACCCTGACAGAGGATTCTGAGTTCCTCATCGCTGGACGGAAAAGCTCAGCTCTGACCACATGGTCTGCACCTCTCAGAGACAGGATCTGAGAAAAGAAAGAGACCAGCTAAGTTGTCACTTTGCAGTGAAAGTTCAAGCTTTAGATTTGCATTTGATGATCTTTGTGCTTCCCCTAGACTTTGGTGCTACTGAGGTTTGCTAGAACTTCAGTGTAGTGTATGATGCTGTTACTTACATTCAGCAGAATTTTTGTTTCTTCATTGGAAACATCTCTTCCTCCTCTCGCTTTAACAGAGTGCTCTCTTTGGATAGCTCAAAATGATGCACAGAGAGGCTCTCTGGAACTGTACTGTGTTTAGGTCTGGGAATGGGCCCACAGTGCCTGGTTTTATATTGCCATATCATGACCATATTAGCCCCACTGAGGCCTGCTTTTACTGCTCTGGAAATGGGACTTCTATTTCATGTCTCAGAGAACAGTTACTCCCATCTAGACTTGGGACGTTTGTCCCCTGTCTGTTTGCATCTCAAAGAACCCTCATTCTCCTCAGACTAATTGATTTCTCTTCTGCAATCTGTTTGTAGTTGTTCTCACAAATCTTCTTTTGCTTTCTAGGTGTGCATGCATCCCCATAACGTGCTCTCGGATGTAGTGAACTACACCCTGTGGCTGATGGAGTGCTCGCATGCCTCCGGCTGCTGCCATGCTACCATGTTCTTCTCCATTTGCTTCTCCTTCCGTGCTGTCCTGGAACTCTTTGACAGGCATGATGGCCTTCGTCGTCTGGTTAACCTGGTAAGACTTGTAGCCCTCTTACATGCTGAATGTTGTTTTAGTGTCAGGTTTTGCACCTTTTACAGTTACTTACTGTGAAGAATTCTAGGGGTTTTTCCTCCTCGATTCCCAAGAGATGGGGAAACAATGGTGAGTTTTCTGTGCAATAGACATGAAGATCCCTTCATCTTTTACTGTTAATATTAATTTTTGTTCTAATCATAGTCCAGAGACTTACTACCTTTTGAGAGCTTTTTGGTGCAACTCCTGTCTTAGGCAGTGCTTACTCAAATAGCGGAGGCTTAGTGGTAGTTCACATGTTTCTTGCCATTCCACATGCATGTGTGGTGGTGTCATGCACCTTTTGGATGCGGACACCTCCAGCCTGGTTCTAGGAGAAGTGTTTGTGCTGTGCTGCGGTATGACTGTGCTAATCACAGTACCACATAAACCTAATTATACTGTTTCCGTGCAAAAGCTGGTCCATCTGCGTGGTATTGTTGTGTGGTCATAACAGCTTAGGTTGGTGCTAATTCAAGGACATCCACTGTGCTTCACTGCGGGATGTAAGCACACTTTGTGTTGTGTAATAGTGCTTAGTTGTACAACACTGCCTCCAGATCTACACTCACGTGACTTCTGGATTTCTTTTTTCATAGATGGCAAAGGAGGGGGAACAGTTCTTTTTAGGCTTACTATTAATGTAAGCAGATAGCTGTCGGAACAGAAAAAGCTTTCATCAGCTGTCTAAAGAGTGTGTTTGTGTATGACTTATCGCAATCTAAGCTGAAAATTGTAGGTGCTTTTTGCTCTGAAGAGTGAGCTGGTGAAATATCCTCTCTCTCTCTGCGCACCCCCAAACTCTTTCTGTAGATAAGCACTCTTGAGATCTTAAACCTGGAAGACCAAGGAGCCCTGCTGAGTGACGATGAGATCTTTGCCAGTCGCCAGACTGGGAAACACACCTGCATGGCCTTGCGAAGGTACTTTGAGGCTCACCTTGCCATCAAACTTGAACAAGTGAAGCAGTCGCTTCAGCGCACTGAGGGTGGCATTCTTGTCCATCCGCAGCCCCCCTACAAGGTGAGCAACATGTTGCAAGCTTTTAATGTTGTTGTGCTTTTGAGTGAATCTGAGCTGCAGGAATACATGGATCTTTTTTGAAGCCGGCAGAATCACTAGACAGTTGATAAGGGTTTTTTGTGCTTTTTTCCTCGTCCCTGTGGACTGACGCTTTCATTGATTAAAATGTAAAAAAGCCTTTGAGGTGCATCTGATCTATATCTGATCAGGGTTCCTGCTTTTCTCCCATGGTTCTACTGCCATATTTCAAAAACTTAAGTTAAAGGTATTAAAACCAAGGATTTTTTTGATACTCATGGAACTTTTTATGCTTTTAAGCTCTGAAAGGGCATATTCTGCAGTTACAGAAAAGTGAGTAATTAGAAAAACTTGAATATGAGTTTATCTTCTGATAACAATGTATCAAACGTGTCTGTAGGACACCATATATTTTAGAAATGAGATGGGAGTTTGCTTGTGTTGGCCATGATTTTTCTTCCCTTCTCCCTGCAAAGTGATTTTAAAACAAATTTTCTGGACGCTTGTTCTGAGGGAGCACATTTGTTTGTGGTTCGTTTATGATGGTTTTCCAGAAATGCTGGAATGATAAAACATAAGTTCCTTTGGCTTCTGTGAAAATACCACTTCTGTTTTCAGTAATCAAAAAAGTAACATGTATAAGCTGTTGTCATTTTGTCTGATTTAAGAATTTTTGACTTGGAGTTGAAAGGCAAGCTTGTTTGGAATTTCCTTTCTCTTCAGTATTTTTTGTAGTTGGAACTTGGGAACTCCTGTAACTCAATGTTTTTGCAGTCCCTTTTAATTCTTTAGCAGAGATTTCTTCCAAATCACGGTCTAGTAACTGCTAGATTAGTAGTTTAAAAGCAGCCTGGAATTTTAATATAACTTCTCTAAATTTATCTAACCTTTCTACAGTAGCAAAGAAACTTAAAGGGTATTATTCTTAAGCTTATTATTGTCTATTATAGTGGCAGTTGCTTCTTTTTCTTTTTTAAATAGCTGGAGGATAACTCACAAAATGAGTATTTAATCTTCAGGGAAGAGCAATAGTCTCTCAGTTTTGATGTGGATGCAGTTTTCAGTTAATTCCCAGCAGTGAAGGGCTTGATCTCTACATTTGTAACCTTTGTAATCTTTCTAGTGCTTCTCTTTTCCCTGCAGGCCTGTTCCTACACTCACGAGCAGATTGTAGAGATGATGGAGTTCCTCATTGAGTATGGTCCAGCACAGCTCTACTGGGAGCCTGCAGAGGTCTTTCTCAAGTTGTCTTGCGTGCAGCTCATGCTTCAGCTCATTTCAATAGCGTGCAACTGGAAGACGTACTATGCAAGGTGAGCTGTTTGCTGTAATGGTGCATTTCTTTAGTGCAGTAAGTTGTGACTCTTAGGCAAGGCACAAAACTTTTAGATTTCCTCCCTCTGTTAGAGAAAGCATCTGAGGCAGGCACATGCTGTTTAGGCAGGGCCTGCGGTACGGTTACATGGTGCTTATGAAAATAAACATTGTGGAAAGCAGGATCAAACTCATGAGGTAGAGGGGGGATATCACAAGGTTTCTGAAATCATCTTTGTAGAGCGTAGTCACACTTCTCTGCCATTTTTTCTGTCTCACAATTTGTTTACCTTTTTGTTGCAGAAGTACTAATTGCATTATTATCAGAGGCTAGAAAACCTTTAAAGCAGAGGGTGAAATCAAGACATGCCTTAATTCTGGAGGGGGGTGGAATGTCCCTTTGGATGTCACAAACTTGGCTGGCTCAAGGAAGGACATTATGTATCACTGAGTTGTTGGCATTTGAAGTTTACTGAGTAGATATAACTGCATAAGGGAGTTGTATGCAACAGGCCAGGGTTTGAGAGAGGAGGAGGAGACTGAAGTTTGTTTCTGTGCTTTGCTCAGGTTAGTGTCCCGGGTTGAAATACCACCAATGAGTTTGTAGAGAAGCTCAACTTGTGATGTTACTTTTAAGTTCTCTCTCCTGTCTTGGCCACAGACATGGGGCACCATGATGTCCTGTTAAGTTTCCATGGCACCTCTTTACTCCCTTCCCTCCCCGCCCCTAATCTTCAGCATCCATATTGCTACTAAAAAGAGAGGGAGCTGCACCAAGCTCTGAGAGGAAAACATTAAGATCCTGTCCCCAGTTCAAAGGGAGGATGGTTACAAGGTTTCTGCCTCTGTTTACCTAATGAACATCTACTCCCAAGGGCGATGGTGTAGTCCTCTCTAGAGATATGTTCACTGGTGAGTCAGTGTCTGCTACAGGTAGCTGTCATCAGCTGCATGCTCATCACCAAGGACTCCCCCTTCCTGATCTCTGCTGCCTACAGGGGCTGCTTGCCTAACCTGACTTGAAAGCTGTGGAAATCTGTTTTGCTCCTGCAGTCCCCTGCCGCCTGCTCTTGCTCTCAGGTTGCGCTCTCCTGGGTAGTTTCTGTTCTCCTGTCTCTTGTTCTCTGCGGCTGTTTCCTAATTGCTGCCTGGGTTAACTCCTACCTTGCCACGCTGGATTACAAACCTTCTGCCTTCCCTCAGCAGAGTGAGGGGTTTGTGCATAGTAAAAGCTGCCGTTGCTTTGCTCCCCCATATCCTTCCCTAAACCTCCTCCCCCAAAAAGGTCAGTGCCATCTCAGTCTGTGGCTGATCTGTCAGCATGTATTCCCCGTTCCTCTCCTTTATCTGGATTATTGAATTTAGAAATAGTGATTGTTACTAAAAATCCATGCTACATCTAATTTTATGATCTGATTTGGGGACTAGGAGAATGGGACTCAGCCGTTTACTCTATGGTTACTTGGTAATTTCAAAGTGACCCTCTGCTTACCACAGATATGAAGCTTTTTCAGTCCTTTTTTCAGTCCTGCTTTTAGGATAGTGGAGTTTCTCTGGTTTCCTCCAAATTTTAGAGGGTACTTATCATTCTCATCTTAAAAGTCCCTTTTTGCTTCTTTAATGTGCTGTCTCAGGCTAGATTTTCTTGCATTGTTTTTCTCTTCCACCTCTTGCTTGATGGCTCTTTTGATCTTCTACACCAGTGTTTCTCTAAACTGTTGCCCAAGTTGGTGCCTTTTGCTGTATCATAATGGTGCGTCTTATTGCTACACAATTTCCCTTCACCTCAGGAAAAACTTCCTTTCGAGTTGACTGGCTAGGAAATATTTTAAACAGCAGTAACTTTCCAACTTAGATGTTGAATTAGATTAGAATAAGAATCTTAATTTAGAATGTTTTGGCAGATACTCATCTTAACGCTCTTATTTTTGGGTATACTAAATTATAATGTTTTTAGGAGCCTATGGGCAAGGTGGGAGGCATGTTGACAGTGAACAGGTGATTGTGCCTATTTACCATATGTGAGCACTGCTGCCTTTGAGGGACGAACATAGAGCCCTTTTAGAGTGGGAAATTTTAAAATCAAAAGGCGCCGTCAGAAACTTCTGATGTGACTGACTTGCTCTTTTTGTTGGAGTAGGGTAGATTGAACACTGTTTTAGGTTGTTGAAACAACTCTATATGTACACATTTAAGAAGTTCTTCTGTTGTCATCTTCCAGGAATGACACAGTAAGATATGCTTTGGATGTACTAGCTATCCTGACTGTGGTTCCTAAAATCCAGTTGCAGCTGGCAGAACCTGTGGATGTATTAGATGAAGCCGGATCTACTGTTTCTACTGTGGGTAAGCTGAATGTGGTCTTGATGCAGACATCTATCAGTTGTCATCTTCTACGTGGTGCTTCAGCTGACTGTTTCTCGCCTACAGTGAGACACAGGCTAAAATAATTCATATATTCAGAGTTACTGTCAGGGATGCAAATGAACAGTAGAGCAGACTGGTTTAAAATGGTGTCATGACTGGTGCTGTGGTTGGATTATAAATTCGAAGGTATGGTCTTTGACTCACTTATTTTCCAAGACCTCACTGAATACAAATGTAGGCAAGTCCCCTTTTGTAATGGGACTGTTAGGTTCCCTCAGCTTCCCAGAAATTTAGGTCTCCTGAGGATATGGCATTTGGGAATATGGGAGAAGAATAATTATTGTTATGTATTTGTTTGAGTTATTCATTAATTGGCTACCTGCAGATTCAGTATGCAAATGATTGAGTTGTCTGGACCAGATCTAAAATCTACACATTAAATGGCGCCTGACTTGTTTAAGGAGGGGGGAGGAGAAGGTGGAAGTGGGAAGTGCTAGATGTGGGCAGGAGGCAATTTCTTTTGCACAAAATCTTTCTCTGGACAAGACACCTATCCTTCCTTGAAGGAAGGTTTTGATCTGAAATGGACATGAAAATAATAGGATCTCTCTGGCTGGGGAAAAAAATAATCCTGATACCAGGTTTTGGTTTTGTTTTTCCCTGACTCATTTAGGAAATGGTGGGGGTTTTTTTTGTTTGCTTGGTTTTTTTTTTGTTTTGTTTTTTTTCTGTTCCCTTCATAACAAGGTCTCCTTCCCCTTCATTTCCACCTTGTTAATATTTATACAAGAGAGTTGCTTTCTGTAATGGGAATCACAGAGGCATGCTCATGCATCTTTCTCTGTGCCAGATATCTCAAAGATGGCAAACCTGGGCCATGCCTGATCACCCTTTTGAAAGGTTACATTTGACTCCTTGCTTACTGATGATGAAGCAGAGGAGCATCAGTGGAGGAAAATGTTTTGCCAGGGAGGTAGAAGAATGTCTCTCACGCTAGTTAGAAGGAAAAAAACTTACTTCAAAAGGTCTCAGAATGAATGTGATTTGCATTTTTTCCTCAGATTTGTAGAAGACTCCCTTTCTTGTCTGATGAACTGTGTAAGGTATATTTAGAGTATTAAAGCATTTCTTTTCCTCTCACTAGGTATTAGCATCATCCTTGGAGTTGCTGAGGGTGAATTTTTCATCCATGATGCAGAGATTCAGAAATCAGCCCTTCAGATCATCATCAACTGTGTATGTGGCCCAGATAACCGCATCTCCAGTATTGGCAAATTCATCTCTGGAACTCCTCGGCGAAAGCTTCCTCAGGCCCCCAAGAGCAGTGAGCACACGCTAGCTAAGATGTGGAATGTGGTACAGTCCAACAATGGTATCAAAGTGCTGCTGTCATTGCTGTCCATAAAAATGCCAATCACGGACGCAGATCAGATCCGAGCATTAGCCTGCAAAGCCTTGGTGGGGCTCTCGCGCAGCAGTACTGTCCGGCAGATCATCAGCAAGCTCCCCCTCTTCAGCAGCTGTCAAATTCAGCAGCTGATGAAGGAGCCCGTGCTTCAGGACAAGCGCAGTGAACATGTCAAATTCTGCAAATACGCTGCTGAGCTGATAGAGCGTGTCTCAGGGAAGCCATTGCTGATTGGCACAGATGTCTCCCTGGCTCGGTTGCAGAAAGCGGATGTGGTGGCCCAGTCAAGGATCACGTTTCCTGAGAAGGAGCTGCTGCTCCTGATTCGGAACCATCTCATCTCTAAGGGCCTAGGAGAAACTGCGTCTGTCCTTACTAAAGAGGCTGACCTACCCATGACTGCAGCATCTCATTCGTCTGCCTTCACCCCTGTTGCTGCTGCTGCCTCTCCTGTGGCCCTGCCTCGCACTCCTCGTATAGCTAATGGCATTTCAGCCCGTTTGGGTAGCCACACTTCTGTAGGTTCCACTGCCACCTCTGTCCATGCTCAGGCAAGGCCAGCTGCATCCCAAGGTCCACTTGCCCTTCCAGGCCCTTCTTACGCCAGCAACTCTCCTCTGATTGGCAGGATTAGCTTTGTCCGGGAGAGGCCGTCTCCCTGCAACGGCAGAAAAATCAGAGTGTTGCGACAAAAATCGGACCATGGCGCCTACAGCCAGAGCCCAGCTATCAAAAAGCAGCTGGACAGACACCTTCCTTCCCCGCCCACGCTGGACAGTATAATCACAGAGTACCTTAGGGAGCAGCATGCCCGCTGCAAGAACCCTGTCGCCACCTGCCCCCCTTTCTCTCTCTTTACTCCCCACCAGTGTCCTGAGCCAAAACAGAGGCGCCAAGCGCCAACTAACTTTACCTCACGGCTGACCCGCAGGGCAGCCTTTCCGAAGTACGGAGGGGTGGATGGTGGCTGCTTTGATAGACACCTAATATTTAGCAGGTAAGGGAGAAAATTGTTTCTTGATTCCTCTGAGTGTCGCCTGTGCCAAAAAGCCTTACCTGGATTCAGGCTGTCGAGTCCTACAGTGGAGTCTCCTTGGACCAACAAGTATCCTAATTTGACAGTGACAACTGGGAGAGCTTTGATATAGGCAATCTTAGAAGCTGTTCCGTTTCTCTTGCTCCTTAGTACTAATTCTTAGTACCTAAAGTATCCTTCTGTATTTTCAGTGTCATGACAACTTGTTAGTGACATTAGCCAGGGAAGCTCCTGGCTCTTTGTCCCCCTTTGGAAGGTAAATATGCAATGCTAATTTTACAAGAGAGACAGAGAGCGTAGCCTTGAGGTTGCTTGGCTGGTAGACCCAGGTCTACTGACGAATGGATGACATAATATCCTTATTTTTGCTCTTGTGGATTAATTTGCACCACTGCCAGTTAGCCTTTCTATATGGCCTCTCTTTGCTGGGCTTAAACTGGAAGATGTGATAGAAAGTTTATAAAATAAAGATGACACATAGAGGAAAGAATCTTTACTCTAAAGCCAACGTCACCTTGGAAAATGATGATGACAGGAGGTTATTTAGTTGATGTGCCATGTCTTGTTGCTTTGAGCATTTCATGACTGTTAGAAGATTTTTGCTAGCTGCCTGTTTTTCCAGGTGACCACATTACAGGTTTTGCATCAATCCAACTATGAAGACAGACTCCAAGTGCTTCAGCATAGTGATGTGCTGTAACGGAAGTACTTAAATCATACAAGATAAACCCCAAAACATTGCAAGCACCATATATTCGCTTGAGCAATTTTCTTACAATTGACACTTAGTTTTCCCCAGAAGAAAGTCACAGCTTTTAGCTATGTAACTTTTAGGGACTGGACTTAAGATAATCAAAGAGCTGTTCATCTTTCCTTTTTCTTATGTCTTTTGGATCACCCTTGTATTTCTGCTTTCTTTAGGTTCCGTCCAATTTCTGTGTTCCGGGAAGCAAATGAGGATGAAAGTGGCTTTACTTGTTGTGCATTTTCTGCACGGGAACGATTTTTAATGCTGGGTACTTGCACAGGGCAGCTGAAACTCTACAATGTGTTCAGTGGACAGGAAGAGGCCAGTTACAACTGCCATAACTCTGCTATCACGCACCTTGAGCCATCCCGAGTAAGTAGTTGAAGACTGAGCTTTAGAAACTGTCAAAGCCTAAACCCTGGTGTATTTTAGGCCCATTTGGATATGTAAATCCAAAATGTTGGTTGGCCTGCAATGCCTGTCATAGAAGTACAAGAGACAGCAGTGTAGTAGTTACATGTTCCCTCTCTGTGGTTTCTTTTTTCTTCCCAAGAAGATAAAAAAGATGCATGGCAGCTGTGTGCTTTTGTAAGTAACAAATATGTGTGTCTGGATGTGCGAAAATGCTTAAAGTGGCAATGTATTTAGGAGAGAGATGAGATATCAGAGTTCTATGTAACAATTCTTTGTTGTAGAAAGAAATTTGGGGGGGGATAGCTCTAGGAGGAGATAAAAGTAATCTGATTTATAAGTAAAGTGAACTCCACTCACAAGGCATCAAATTTTAGACAGGGATTATCTTGCTTTTGTCTGCTATTAACATCATAGATCATTCCCATTGCTACTTGTATATATATAAATTTATATAATAAATGAATATATATAAAATCAGACTAGTTGCACAGAACTGGTCCCATAGGACTAGTTTAGTGAGCACAAAACCTGCTGTAGTTCTTGAATTCATCTTGTAAGTCCAACTTAAAGTGTACAGGTATAACGATAACCTGTGTTTTCTCTGCCATACTTTTCTTGTCCTTTCCACCGCTCCCATTTGGAAATACAGGATGGATCTTTATTGCTGACATCTGCTACATGGAGCCAACCTTTGTCTGCATTGTGGGGGATGAAGTCTGTCTTTGATATGAAGTAGGTATACTCTGATGCAGCTGTGGAGTATGCTGCAGTTAGAATAGGCAGAGTCCCGAAGAAGCAGCTCTGAAAGAACAGTATAGCACAGCTCTCACAATATCAGTGGTGAAAAATAAAATGTGCTTCCTATCTTACGTTACTGTCTTCCCTGTTTCACTGGATACAGACAGCTTTGCCTTCCTGAAATGCTTTTTACTTCAGGATGGATGAGTAAAATCACTCTTGTTTCTGAAGGCAGAGAAACGTGTCGTTCTCCTGCTAATAAATTATCTCAGCAATTTTTGTAGCCAGTTACAGAATTTTACTGGCACGATGATTTGCATGGTGAATTCTTTAGGCCTGGATACCATAAAGAAAGCTACATTAAATTAATTTCAGAACTTATCATTGTTTGTTCTTGTGAAAAATGGAAGGGAGAAGCTTCCTTTTTTAAAGAGGTTTGTACTGTTGTCTACCTTGGTTATAAGCAACAGTTTTGGTGTGACCTGTTTAAAGGCAGCTAGAGGGCATTCTACAGGTAAAAGGTTTAATGTGCTCCAACCTGCATGCGTTTTTCATTTTCACATTGCTGTGCATTGCTCACACCAGCAAATAAAGCATTATGTCCGTGGCAGACCCTGTTGCAGTAGTAATTTGATCACAGCTCTTGTGATCTTGCTGCTTGTATTTTTTCACTGATCTGCTGTAAAGGCTGTGTGGCTGTGATGGACGCTTTCCTGCAAATGCCAGTGGGGCATTTTAGAACTGTGGTGTGCTATGGTCACTGGAGAAGGAAAGCCTTTTCTAGACTTCGGGGTTTCTGGTGTTGTTGGAACCTCTGCTGCAGATGTTGTGGTAGTGTCTAGTTCACACAAGCAGTTTGAATCTGCAGTTTCTTGACTTTCTCACTGACTTTATCTACAGGCATTCCTTCCCTGATGACCACTACGTGGAGTTCAGCAAGCACTCTCAGGACAGGGTCATTGGCACAAAAGGAGACATTGCACATGTGAGTACCAGTAGAAGTCACGGTTGTGAAGCTATGACAAGAATATATTCTTCACAGAGCATTTGTTGACAGATCTGGGTGCTATGATGCTCCAACTGCTGAACTAAGAGGCTTTAGAGGAGAAGCTTTGAAAGAGTGTGATAGCTTCTCCATGTGTTTAAAGTAGGGGTATAAACTGACTATTCTGAACTGACTGTAGCACAAGGGATGTGCAGTGTATGCCTTATGCACGTTGCCTCTGCTTATTCTGGACAACTGTAGAATCTGCTTTGATCTGCTCATCTGAGAGAGACTATGCAGGACATTTTTTTTTTTTTTTTTCCTTCTCTAAGTTGCCTCTTTTGCCATATTTTTTAGTAATTAAAAAATAATGTTCCACCATAAGTGGTAGCTTGATCAACAGTTGAGGAAAATGAGCTATTGAAAGTGTTTTTCTTCTGCTCCCCCCATAATTTACAGCTGTCATGAATTTAAATTTACCAGTTCAGAGAATGCTATTTTAATATTTTGTCCGAATATCTGCAGATTCGACAGACTCAGGCTTCAGACATGGACTGCTTCTTAGTACTAGTTTGCATTCATTACGAGCACTGACTCTTTTGAAAAAACGTTTACATAAAAAAGTATTTTAGTGAAGTGTAATTTATTTAAATTGTTCATTACCTTATTTATTGCTCTTGATTTGCTTAAATATTTGTGTTTAAGCAAACTATCCATTCCTGCCCCGATTTTAACCTGGATTTATCTGGAAGTCAGATCAGTGTATTGTGTTTGTCTGGTAAATAGACCGTTTTCAATACTAGAGAACATTTTCCTTTGCGTAAGTTTGAAGGAAACTGAGGGATGTTACTGATCAAACTGATATGGGAAATGGTCATAAGCACTTTGTACTTGATAAAACCCTTTTTCTTCCTTGAAGTTTTTTTACAGTTTGTTGGGGCAAAGCTTAGGAAGTTGCCCTTCAGTGTAAATGCAAGGAATTTTAACTCCTCTCCCATAGTTTCCGGCTTTTTTTCTGCTATGTGTTTTAGAGTTTTGATGTTTTTAAACACCATCTGCTCTGAAAGCAGTTCTATTTCTGGAGCAGACTCTGGCTAAGTGGTACCTCTTGTCTGGAGCTTCCCAGCCCACTTTTCACAATGAAGTTGGGTTTTTTTTTTTTTTTTTGGAGCTAATCCTAGTCTTGTTGAAATATGTTGGCGAACCTGCAATAAGCTAAGTACTGCCCAAAACATTTTGTAAGACTTGGTTGCAGCTGTGAAAAACTATTAAAAGGACTGGCAGGAAGGATTTTACCTTTGTAATGCTCTCGCTCCAAATGAAAAAGCATTGGGTTGATTCTGGAAACAATCTAGAAGAGGGAACATGGGGTGTTCTTAGGTACTGATACATTACACATTGTGACTAATCTTTTTCTTTCTTTTTAATCTAAAAGATCTATGATATTCAGACTGGCAACAAGCTATTGACTCTGTTTAACCCAGATCTTGCCAACAACTACAAGAAGAATTGTGCCACCTTTAACCCCACTGATGACCTTGTCCTAAATGATGGTGTCCTCTGGGATGTCAGATCGGCACAAGCCATACACAAGTTTGACAAATTCAACATGACCATCAGTGGTGTTTTCCATCCCAATGGGCTAGAGGTCATAGTCAACACAGAAATTGTATCCTTTGGCCACAGTGGTAAACTGATGTGCTGGGACATAAAGAACTTGGTTTGATTAAACAAGTAACGATTTGCAGAGTTTGTATAAATGTTCTGCTGTGTTATAGGCCATATATAGTAACAACAACTTTTGTTTGTGAGTTGAGTAAGTAGGGACTGTCAGACAGCTAGCTAATTTAAATGCAGACTCTGCCCCTGACATGGCCTAGAGGAAATAATTGACAGAGAGAGATTCCCTTTCCCCAGATACGCACTGTGATATCTCCTTTCTCTTCCCTTTCCTTCCTTTACCAACATCTACCTTGAAGCTGCTGCAGTAACATCTGAGAACTGGGAATGACATTTGAGTGAGAACTTTCTGACTTTTAACATCTTTAAGGGATTATGATGCTAGAATGTGACTCAAGTTCTGTCATGCTTGCAAGAGGATGGCAACAAGGTTTCTTGAATGCTGTTAATCAGTTGTTTACCACTGAGTTCAAAAGGAAATAGAAACTTTCAGTTGTTTGTTGCTCCTTAGCCTGTCTTCTTCAGTGGGACCTCCGAACTTTCCATTTGCTACATACGGTACCTGCACTGGATCAGTGTCGTGTGGTCTTCAACTATACCGGCACAGTTATGTATGGAGGTAGGATTTCTTAGTCTTACATTGCCCTCCTTTGCTACCTCTGGTTAGAGATGTATCCTGGCTCTTCCTTTTACTCATATTTATTTACGGTAAAGCAGATAAGGCCCAGCTTCTCACAGGTGAGGGCTGTGCCGTGCAGTCTGCTTTGATGCAAGTGAACGTAGCCAGTGTAGCGGCAATGCGAGGGTGTCACATGCAAGGTCTGGCTATAAGTTAGATGCTTGTTCAGTGAAATTGGAAGCGTCAGAGAGTCTGTCTAACTTTAGGCCTTACTGGCATGTGTGAACTCGATTATTTTTTCAGGTAATTAATGCTACTTGGATTGCTGATAAAAGGAAATGTGTCTTGGGTAGCTTTCTCTAACATCAGTGATATCACAACTCATTTGTGAGATTAAAAATCAACCTATTGAAAAGGAAAATGTGTGTAATGGCAGATCTGATGATCCCTGAGAAAAGAATTTTGTCCTCTGTGTATTAGCTTTAATAATCTGCAGTATTAAGAAAGACAACTCTGGAAGAGTAGATATTAAATGAGTCTCCCAAAGATATTAAATAAAAATGAAATTCATATCAGAGTCTGATTTGATTTTAAGTTGATTAAAGGTAGCATTACAAATGGAAGATGGGCTTGTGGAATAATTCTTGCTTGTTTCAGCTATGTTGCAGGCAGATGATGAAGATGACCTTCTGGAGGAGAGAATGAGGAGTCCCTTTGGCTCTTCTTTCAGGACATTCAATGCAACTGATTATAAACCTATAGGTAAGAATAAAGGAGGAGCAGAGAGCTTGGTCTGTGGGTTTGAAGGCTTACTGAAAGTTCTGCTTATTAACACTCACTTCCTCCTCCCCCTGGTGCATGCAACAGAACAAACTCTGCTATGACATGTTTTGATCGAAGCATGAGTGTTGTGTTTAACACTGAAATAGGTTCATCTGTAGTAACTTTTCAGTGTGTGATTTGCTCACTTGCTGGAAAAGCTACTAGTCAGCAGTTCTGGCTTTACTTTCCTTCCTTCTTTCCAAGTAGGACGTAATCTAAGATAGTAGGTCATTTGGCCAAGATGTCATTAATCTTGTTTCAGGAAGGGCCTTTTCTATTTTCATTTTGTTTTCCTATTCCCATCAGCATTTTCCCATGCTGGTAACTCAAAATGCTGTCAGTTTGGCCTCCAGTTTGCAGAGCTCTTGGAGCTGAGCTAATTGCTGCTACAGACGTAAACAGATGTGGCTTTTCCTATTGAAAGGAGACATGGCTCATAACTCAGTCCCCCAGTTGCTACCTATCCTAGCAGATTATCTGTTGTTTACTGTGCTCGAGAGAAGCCACTAAATGTATTATCAAGGGAGGAGGCGTTGTGGAAACCAGATTAAGAAGTTATCACGTTATTTTTTATGACAGTCTCCAACATTTCTGTTCTTTGTTGTAGGATGAATTAGATTCAGATGTTAATTTCACGTTTATTTCAGCTTTTGCCTCTTCCCAGTATTTTAGTATCTGCTTTTAGACAGGTATTGTTAGATCTTTTCTTTTGTTGAGTGTTAAATAACCTGCAGTTAACCACTGAGTCTTTTTTTTTTAATGTGTTTTCTAGCTACCATAGATGTAAAACGGAATATCTTTGACTTGTGCACGGACAGCAAGGATTGCTATCTGGCCGTTATTGAGGTAAAGGAGCTAAGAATAAACACTGGTCTTTGTAGCTGTAGTGTGAGAGCAATACTTTTTGTTTCTTTTTAAAGCCTTCAGAACTGATGATTCTGGAGTTCCTACTGTTAAATTCATGTCTTATGCAGTGGTGTTACAATCATGGTGGTGAAGGTGCTATTAGTTTCTTGTTGTCCACGTGCAGCTTTTGCTTAAAAGCGCTCTTACTTTTCTGTCTCTGATTCATCAGACTTCCAAACCCATTTGCCTCTCTTCTTCAAACACTTCTCACTTTAAATTAAATTTTCTGCAGAAGAAGGTTTCTTCCTCATAAGCATAGAGAGAAATGCATTTTTTTTCTGATTTGTATGAACAATTTGCTATTGAATTTGGTACTTTGCTAATACCTGGGAAATGCAGTCTTTTTGGGGCTTCCCGTGGAGCTTTTTTCCAGCTCTCTCGCAATCCGTTCTTTTCTCCCTTGTCTTCCTAGCAGTGTTTTCCCAGAAGCTAAGGAATTGAAGCAAGAATTACTGAGTGAAATATTTGGTTTGTTAGGAGGGAAGTTAGATTCAACTAATGTATCTACTACTTTGACCGATGAAATGCTATCAGCACTCAGTTTCTTGGCACTGCTCTGTACCTGTAGTGACTAATTTAAAATCCTGTAAGCATAATATTCTGCAAACCACTGGACCCATGGTCTTTACAGACCTAAAATCGCAAGTCAAGAATTTGTAGTAAGACAAGCTGCTCTTTTAACTACTGAAGTTGGAGCTGCTAAGGTGGTAAGGCCAAGATACACAAATCTGCTCTTGTAGGAATTTGCTCTTATGGAAATGTTAACTGAGGAACATTTATATAGAACTGACTGCTGGGGAGTGAATAGTTTATGTTCGTAGCTACAGTAGCTGCAAATGCTCTGCGAGGCATGCCTAATAGTTGTACTATGTCTTATTGGTAGATTCCAGCGCTTAATGCCCAAACTTAAGGAGATGAAAACCCTCTTGTGGATGTGGCAGCAGTTGTTGATGGGTATCAGTTTACTGTTCTGAAACTCTTGCTACATGACAGCTTCTAACCTCTTGAGGAAAATGGTTCAGTGGCAGGGAGGCAAATTTGAAAGGAAGTGATGTGCAGTCAGGAGGGGGCAAACCCAAAGTGTGTTAAAGATCCAGTAATGGTTTTGTGGAGTCTATTAGTAAGAGTGTAACAGAATCAGAAAGCAAGTATTTATATCACTGCTGGGCTGGTGTTTGAAGTGGAAAAGAGTCATTTTTTAGTGCTAATTACACTGTTGTTAGTAAATGGGGAAAGAAAAATTGGGATTTTGGTAATGTTTTTGTAGTTGAGATCAGACATAGCCTTGAATACGACTGTAGAACTTTTATTTTGGGGGCTGATTGCTGTATTGTGGGCATTTTCCCTTCAGAATCAAGGGAGCATGGATGCCATGAACATGGATACGGTTTGCAGACTGTATGAAGTGGGCAGGCAGCGTTTGGCAGAAGATGAAGAGGATGAAGAAGAAGATCAGGTGAGAAGTACAGCATAGATTTGGTTATTCAAGACTAGCTATTATTCGTTTACATAGGGGAGGCATTGTGTACTGTATATTTATTAGCCATAAGCTACAAATGCCTCGTTCGGTCTCCCTTAATGTGAAGCAGATCATTTTTAGTGTGATTTAAGACTATCTGTACAGGAACTGAGTGTATAGTAATAGTGCGCTGTAAACTGACATGCTCATTTATAGTTCATTTATTAATTTCCCTAAATGTTTCTGTCCTGATCAGAAACCTTGCTGTTTGTTTTGCTTGTCTTTCAAAATATTTTGACACCCAGTACAGCCAGTAGTGTTTGGGGGGGGGTTTCTTTTTTCAGTTTCAGTATGCCCAATTCTCATAGTTTTGTATAACTTGTCACCAGTTTCTAAATGAGATGCAGCTTGTGATTAATGCAGTGAAACTGCACCATACTTCTACATAGCAGAATGTTTTAAGAATTTTTAAGAAACCTGTCAATTTGCATGGGGATGTGTTGGTTTCCTTCTCAAATCAACCATTTGAACTCTGACAACCTTCTAAAAGAGCTCCTCAGGATACAGTTGGTAGAATACACTGTATGAGAATTGAAGACAGATTTGTAGCTTTTCTGGGGTCAGGTGTTTTAGAACAGGCAAAGACTGTATGCTTCAATTCCCCAAAAGTTTTTAAATGCATTATTCTCTGCTCTTTGGTGTCTGCATTCTAGTAAAGCATATGTTTGTATTTCCTGTGGGAAAAGCTGACTTCACCTTTTTCCAGTGAATGCAAGAAGGTAATGTTTCATTTTTTTTTTTCCCAGACTGTATGGAAAGCTGGACTTCTGATACTCTTTCTGTCTCTGAATCTTCTTGTTGCTAGGTTAAAACTACTTTTACTTTCTAGCTTGGAAGACTGGACAGCAGATCCCTGGAAAGAGTAATTTTCTTTGCAATTAATTGTTATTGTTACAATTTCACTGTAATTCTGAAGATAAGGCAGTGGTTACGTTTTGTATACGCAGGTCCAGGGCTTCTCCTCTGTGTGTTACAACGTTGCAGTTGAAGGCTTGGCATTCTTATGAAGCCTTCAGACGCTGTGTCTAGCCCTAGGTTGGATGGGTTCAGTTTAGGATCTTTTAGTATGTGTGAAGAATAGAATTCCTTGTGAAGCAATGGGAAAGAATATTACTGTAGCCATCCAGTGCTTGCCTTAAATAGGCACTGGTTTCTATTTTTGTGTTCACTGCCAATGTTTTTGGACATCTTTTAGTAAGTGTATTCATTTTTTTAACATAAAATCTCAAAAAATAGTTTGTAGCAGAAACTGAGATTTGCATTGTGCAAAAATCAACTAGCAGCTATCAACACGCAGTTGCATGATATTGCTGGTAAGTGTTGACTTAAGCGGAGAACTGTATTTGCATAAGAGAACACAGTGCTAAATGCTGATGGTTCCAGGCTGTAAGACTAGGTATCAAGCAAAGATAAGGCATCGAACATCTATCAAATGGGAAGACTTTCTGTAACAGAGGTAGCCCCAGCTGTAATTTAAGTATTTTAACAGCTTTTCTGAAAAGCTTATAGAATCATCAGAGAAAGCTGCTCTGGCATCCATTTGCAAACTAAGAGAGGCTAACTGACAGTGCATAATGGCTGCCTTTTATGGCCCTCATTTCTGAGGGTTTTAGATGTTTCCTAGACTAACTTTTAATGCTTGTTACAATCAAGCTTCTTTAGTAAGAGAGATTTAATGTAAACAATATTTATGAGCCCCAATTCTATGAAATCTGTATATATTTAGCAAAATATAAACTGAAAATCTCACTCTGGCTCATAACTGTTCATTGCTGTTCCCCATGTTTGTTCCAGTCTAAAACTTAGTGATCTTATAGGCTTGCAAAATATAGCTTTTGCCTTCGTAGAGACATCCCGTGTTGAGCTAGAATGAGCAGAAAAATTCCAAAGTAGACACTGCCCACAGTATCTCTGTGGCTCCTTTGTCAAAAGGCCAACCAGCATCATTTGTTTTCTGATGAGTAGGAGTTGTATGCATATGCATGCTTAAATACATGCAGGTGTGACTTGCTCAGATGCTAATTGCTCAGTTGCTTTCTGTGATTTAGGCTTTGAAAAATTGGAAATAAACTTGCAGACTTGTTGGGACTTCTCACAGATATTCTAAAACACCTTCTGGCAAAGAGGAGATGTTTGCCAATCTTTTTCATGAAAACAGTGTGGGTAGCAATCTCTGCTAATCAATAATAATTTGGTATCCCTTTGGTCAGGATTTTTAGAGCAGATGTTAATCTGATTGACCCTTGTATCTTCACTCCTTGACTTTATGCGTGTGTATTTTTCTATATGGTCTACATATACAAAAGGTCCACAAGTGCAGGGCGTTTTGTTTTTCTTTCTGTACAGAAAGTAACAAGTACAACTAGGAGCCTGTTTGCTTGGGCAAGCCTTGCCTGGAGTCATGTGTGCAGAACAAAATCATTCTGAAGTTGTGTGCTTGAGACGAGTTAACCACATGAATTGTGGGGCAAAATATCTGCCTGACATTTTTGACATCCTATGATGTCAGTTTTGACGAATGTCTACTGATAGCTCTGTGACAGAGATTTTTGAAAAGTAAATGATTTAGAGTCTGTCAAATGAAACCAGCAGCAGTATTTGGCTTATAGATGTGTTTCAGTTTTTCTTTAGCAGAGTTAAGAAACAAAACTACTGCACCACTCCCCATTTCTCAGGCCAATCCCTGTAAAAGCAACTGATCTGTTACATAAATTACTCTAGGATTAAATGATCAGCTAACTGGGCTAGCTTGTGTGTGATGCTGCTGCAGTAAATCTTTGTGGTTTTATTTGAAATACTTGAGAACAGCATCACTGTAGATGGATGCTTCCTTGGTTGCCCTACTAGCCTTTCATATTAGGTCTCTGGAAAGCTGCCTTTTCCTGGTTTTGACCAGTAATGCAATGTTATCGAGCCTTGTTTAAAAAAACAAATGCTGAATCCTTGGATATTATACTCTATGGTCTATGCTTACTAGGATAACTGAGAGAAGGTGAAAGGGAAACATGCTTAGCAGTAGCCAGTTTGTGAGCTTTTTTCCTGTTGTTGAACATATTTCTCAGAAAATACTAGTCTTTCTACCTTGTGCTTTCATTAACCGTTTGTGTTTCACTGTTTCATTAACCGTTTGTGTTTCACTGTTGGGACGTATCTAAACAGATCCCTCAGCGGCTGGCAGTCTCACTCTCCCTTGCAAGTATTTGCACATTCAGTCTATAGTCCAACTTCCCCATTTTTAGCCTGCGGGCAAAAACCTCCTTCTCCTTCCTTTGCCGTTGTTTTGATATACTCCCTGGGGGTTAGACTTCACGAAAATAAGATGGATATCTGAGCTACTGGCAGAGATGCTGGAACAGAGATATTAATTGATCAGAAAAACCAAAACCAAAGGGACTGGCTTACGACAGAGTGGAGTCAAAACTAGAAACTTAAGTCCAGACGACATCACCTGAAGTGGGTTACAGAGTTTTCGGTCTGTGCACTTTTACCCCTTTAGTTACCATAGTTTTTTTTTCTGAATTAGTTCTTTAATAAGAACTTTTTTTTCCCTTGGTGGTACGTGATGTGAGTGAGGTGCATCTGTGAAGAATTTTGGTTGTAGTTGTGTTCAGAGAGATTTAAGGCTTCAAGAGCAGACTGCCTCACTTAGCTGTCCCTGTGCTATAAAATTCTGTTGCCAGAACTGAAGAGCTGTTCAGACTCATCCTTCAGGGCCTTGGGGTTATCTAAATGGTGATGGTTGGTGTGTGATTGTCTTTTTGGGTTGGCTTGGAAAATTCTAGGTGGTATGAAATGAAAGCTGTGGAGTTATGGCAATAAATTCTTGAAAGAGAGTCCTAACATCTGGTTTGGCCAGCATGAAGAATGTTTTTCCTCAGCTTTCTATGTGGTCTTTGTGAGCCCAGTTTATACTTTGCTTTTAGGACTCTCACCCTTTCTGTCTGCAACAGAATTTGTATTGTATTTTTATTGTTGTTGGTTTGATATAGGTTTGCTGTCATTTAGATGCTTTTTTGCTTGGGGAAAAAACCCTTAATCCATATTGACACATGTGTTTGAGAACCATCAGACCAGGCGCTACAAGCTGCTTGCACTGTTTTGTCCTCAGGGCCATAGTTTTTCAGGAGTTGTCCATGCAATCTTTTGAAGATGCAGTTTCTTTTGAACCCACGCTCAATTGGGAACAAGTATTTTCAGATAAATGTTTCAACTGATAATAATATACGTGTTTCTTGCACACCTTAACGGGAATGTTTGAACCCTGGCTTTAGCCAGTGAGGCTGAGAAAAAGGGATGGTTCTCATCAAAGACCTGTTTACATGACATACGAATCTTTTGAAAAGGCATCCTCCAAAACAGGTATTTAGAAAAAGGTTTTAGCAGTACCTGCACTTTTTGCCAGGTTCTTATATAGTAACAAATGCTGCTGCTGCTGCTTCAGTCTATTCTGTTGTTTCAGAATCTAGTTTCACTAGCTGTCAGCTAGAGCAAACAGAGGAAATTGTTGTAGGAGAAAAACTAATGGGAATTTTCAGAAGGCTAAGCCTAGTATTCTGGTGTAAAACCACTTCAGCAGAGGTAAAAGCACGTTCTGTGCGTTCAGTAACAAAAAATCAAAAGTTGACTCTCACCCAACACATCTTCCTGGAATTCCCACAGTAGCTGGGATCTAAGAAAACAGAAACTGCTGCAGTAAGAAATTTCGACCAGAAGTTTGAGGAAAACAAAGGAATAAATTTCCATCCATAGTGGGACAGTTCATTTACCTGCCAAATTCTAAAATGCCTTCGCGTGCAAAAGTTCTGTCACGCAACCAGAAGAATGGGCTTGTTTAAGTGTGTGTGTGTAATCATGAGAGGAAGGAAGAGAAGCATATTCGGAAATTACACCTAGTTCTGAGATCCTTATAATATTTCCGAGCCCTCCAGCAGAGAGAGTCGCATTAAAACACATTTATTCCTAGCATTAAGGAATGTAGCAGCTGCAGAATGATGACTTGGACACTTCCTCAAAGAGGTCGGTGACGATAAAGTTAGATTTTACTGTCATCAGATGCCTATGATCATGCTGTGGCAAAAGCTTTTCCTGGGCAAAACAGAGGATTGGTCATTAGTCAGATGAATGTGCCAATCCAGCAGAAGTCCAGTTGCTTTCAAGGTTTTGTGCCTCTGTGTCATGGATGCCTTTTCATTCACAGCAGGTAAGTAGTTACTGTTAGGCTAAAGCTACTTACACAGAACAGGAGAATAACTGCTTTTTATTTCCTCACTTCATTTTTGCCTCTGTGACATACTGTATGCTGTGTGTGCTGTTTCCTGTATTACATCTGCCCATATCTCCATCTGCATGGAAGCCTATGGTAAGATTCCTTGCTCGTTGCTTGCTGCTTGCACTAACTTCTGCACATTGCTAGACTTCTACGTTTTTAGCTCTGTGACCTCGTGGCTATGAAGAATTAGAAATTCTAACGCTAAAGCATCTGAGAAGGTACAGGTAGGTGCAGCCCTGTGGCGTGTAAGACTCTGATACCTAGAACGAATTTAATTTAATGATAGTGGGAAGTGAGCTTGGACTTGCCGGCTGAGGGGAAGGAGTAGGGACTAGGTAATTCAGGACGTAACATTCTGTATGTACTTGACTCCCTAGAAGGGTAGTTGGCTATTTTTAAGCTTTTTCCACTGCCCATTGTTCAGGGAGTGTTAAGAAGTGGGTGGGGGAGGAAATTGGATAGAAACGCTAAATGACTGAAAACCAGACATTGTCTCTCTTGAGAATTGCATAGCAAAGGATCAGAAGCTACTAATGTGCTACACAGATGCTGCTTTGGAAGCAAAGGGAACAACTGTCAGAAGATTAGAATTGTCTATGGAGATACTGGAAGAGGGAGAGACTTACTCCTCTGGAGTAAAAAAATGTTCTTTGGTAAACTGATATTTGAGGAACAACCATACATTCTTGTTATGAAAGCAAAACCCTTTCCCATGTCGGGAAAGAGGTAGCAATTAAAATAATACTCTTCCTTTGGAAGAGACCAGTTTACTGAAAATGAGTTTGCTTTTCGACTATGAGAAATTTGGGGAAAGAGGAGGCAAGAGAGGAAGAAATGTGCAAAAGTGAATACATTGACTAAAGTAATGGGACTCTGGGAAGTATGAATTTCTTTACCAAAAAAAAAAGTAATAACTAGAGAAGGAAAACAGAAGCAGAGATTCTTCAGAAGTGTTAGTTTACAGGGCAGATATTGACCAGCACTAGACTTGTAGAGCTACAAATAGCCAGAAGTGAATTAAATATGAGCGAAAAGGCTTGAGAAAGTGGGGAAAAGTTTTACCGACATTTGATTAACCATTTTGCAGATAGAGAAACAGAGGCGTTGTAGGCTAAAATAACAGTAGTTAGAGTAGAGTAGTATAATGTAGCAGGATTCAAACTGAGAGGTGCATCGCCTGAGGGGACCGTAGGGAAGGTGCTTTTGGGGAAGGGACTGTGTTGCTGGAGAGCACCTGCAGCTGAGAGGTTGGCTTAAAAGTGATGACAGAGGCCAGCATGGGGCTGGGGAAGGAGCAGCTACGAGGTGACGGCTGAACAGTACTGAGAGCAGGAACAGAGGAAGCTGGGCAGAGAACCAGTGACATAATAAATATTTGTTTTGGACTTTGAGTCATCTCTTAGCAGAGGAAGGAAAAAGTGAATGAAACATTAGATGAGAAGATGAAGCTTTTGGTAACAGCTGAAACCATGGCAAATGATTAAAAAAAATTAGTGACCCGTAAATCTGAAAACTGAGTTAAGAATTCCAAACCTAATAGCAACATCAGAAAAGACGTGTGGGATCTTCTCTTGGCAACTGACAGACAACCTAAGTGTGGATTTGAGAGATTTTGTAATACTCAGTTGAGTGGTCTCAAGTTTTGTTCATGTAGTCATAAAAAAAAAAAAAAAAAAAACCCAAAAAACTTTGGTTTCAAGAAATGAAGTGTAAGCATCAAAAGTCTAATAGTGCTTATAAAGTAAGCTAGTATATTTTTATTTCTGTTGTAGCTTTTTTCACTGTCTGTGCAGGTGAGCAGAGTCTGAAAATTGTACCAAAAGTATTCTGAGAACTTAGACTGTAAGAAGGCAGTGTACAATGGCATTTTTGTGTGTTGTTTTAGTAAAATATGTATCAAGCAGAAGGTCGCTTTTGTAGCCTTGTGTCAGTGGAGGTTTTTTTTTTTTGCAGAAACTCACTTAAGTTCAGGGACATGTGGACGGGTACTCTGTAGATTCAGTGGTCTTTAAGGTTTCATGGACCAGAGTCTGAAGTTCCCTTCGTGTCCTGTGTTCTGAGAAGTTGAGGACCTACAAACTGAGAGCCTCTTGAACCATTGTAAACGATCTTTTTGAGTATGTTTGATACTTCCAGCAATATGCTAGAAGAAAGAGAGGTTGTTTCTTAGATCAGAAATCACAGCCAGCTCTGGAAGGAGTTGAGTAGACTACAAACCCTCTTCTCCTGTCCTATTCCATGATCCAGACTGTACTGCCTGTCTTGGTTTTTAGTGCCTCATTCATTAAAGCAGGTCTTGCGACAGGGTTACGTGATGCCTCTGCAGTTTGAATAAGATAACACTCTGTATACTTGATTGTGTGGGAGCTGGTTTTTCAGACCACATCTAGAAGTAGGCATCAGTGGATTCACTGGCACCACCAACTTATGCAGATTTACGTTGTGTGAAGATTTGATCTGGCATGTGGAAATGGTCCTTTAAAGGTTACCGCTATATGCAGCTTTAAGAAGTAACTTAAGCAAACTTTGCATTTATATATCGGGCTGTTTAACATTAAAACATGGTGCAGAGATTCCTGAATTCAACCTTCTGTTTATGCTATTTTCTCCAAAGTCTATAAAAGAAAAGGACAGTTTTGCTTGGTGTCCTGTCAGTAAGTGAAAGAGATTGCACTTTGCTGAGCCTTTGAATATTTTAAGAGATGAATACCAATGAGTAACTGAGCCTTTGACTGTTTTATTAGGAGAAGAACACTGATGTAGATGTTAAGTATCAAAAGCTCATACTAGCCAAAAAGACAAATTTAATGAATTTTGTACATGCAAAATGAATGGGTAAAGGAAAACAGTAACAAAGCCTATAATGTTTAAGTGCATGTGAACTTGCATCAAAGAATGAGATGGAAGAACGAACGTAAAGCTTGAACCAGAACCAAGTGTGTTTACTGAGCTGCGAACAGGATGTAAGTACTGGCAATAAGAAGAATTGGGTCAAACATTTTTTTGTTACAATGTTGCCACCCACCCCCATATATGCTATTCCTTTAAGGGATGTTTGTATTTTTTCCTTTGTAATTATAAACAATAAACCAATTGAGCCAAATCTACTTGGCTTTTTGAGTCTTTACATAAGATAGCAAACTGGTGGTAGAGTTAAGTTAGTTCTGAGATGATCTTGACATAATCCTTTGCTATGTAATCAGCGCTTCTGATTTTGTGAGATGTCCAGCTTTTCTTGTACTGCTTCTATCCATGTAAATCTGCCTGTATGCTGACATGCTTAAAAGCTGATGTGAATCTTTTTTTGCCTTCCTAGTCATCCTCACAGTAGATCCAGGGGCATAGACAGAGACTAGACTCTGTGTTGCGAAATGATATATTTGTTACTGTGTAGGTGAACTAGTGAATTTTGAGTTAGCGCTGGGAGAACTCTGAGAGATGCATGACACTTGAGTGTCTCATTTTGCAGTCTATCCTAGAAGAACTGATGACCTGCATCTTTTATACCTGTCTAAAATGTAAAACTAATAATGCTACACTTTATGTACTTTAGGTACTATACAATATACTAACGTTGTTAAGACTTTTCTGTTGAGTTAAACTGATACAAATACCTTGTCTGTATAGTCTTAATTTCACTTTTTTTTCTTCTCCCAAATTAACTCATTAGTTCAATCAAACAATTTCTAAGTTAACCTGGGGCCTGTCCCTGTGTGGACGGTCCACTTCAGTCTGTGCATAGCTGTTCTGTAGCAAAGTGGCAGCTGGCTCCTTTACCATACCCTTATAATTATAGCTGGGGTTTTGTTCTTTTCTTTTGTTTGCTTTACATTGTCAGCCTTGTCTGTGTTTATTGCCTTATTTTGCAGTCTTTTTGTTTTAAGTGGGGTGAAGTCAGCACTGCAAGTATTCATGCTGTGAAGTGGGGCTCAAAAGCTGTTCTGTGCATGAAATGGGGTAGGCATTTCCTAGGTTAGAGATTAAAATTGCTGTGCTGTGTTTGGTGAAGAGCAGAAGAGTTGGCCATCCAGCTATATGGGTGCTCTAATGAGTTTTTCATTGCAGCTTATATGTAGCTGACATTTTTATGTGCTAGGAATGCTGAAGAGCAACAGGGGTGTATGGGGCTGTGAAGTTAACACTGGAAAACCGTAGTATTTGTAAATATAACCCTTTCTGAAATTAGTAAGTGAAGTAAGTCATAATGATTTGTTGCAGCAGCAGTGTTGGGATTGGAGTTTGTGGGCTTCTGTTCCTGTCACTGAAATGTGAGTGGACACATATACAGCATTTACCATTCTGTAAGAACAAGAACATACCGGCAAAATCGCGTAGGGCAGCATTTTCAGCAATATCAAAGACGCTTAGAAATTTAAGTCTTGTTAGGGATTAGTGAGTGCACACTTAAACTGTCCCAGGCTTAGCATCTAAGTATCAAAAGTTAAGCGCCTGTAAATGAATTCTTAGACTAGGTATCTAGAAGTGGTTTGTGCGCCTGGAGCTATGTATGACTAGCATGGGTGGCAATGCAACACCCTTAATCCCAAAGCTGGGCTCTGTTATGTCCCTCTGAGAGAGCTGCTTGTTCTTCTTAAAGGGCGCATTAGTATTTTGTTTTGCAGGGTATTTTTTTCCTCCCTCATAGCCTCCAGGTGGAATTGCTAGTAATCTTTCGTGAATTATGTAAAATTGGTGGGTTTTCAGTAGGGCTGTATTTTAATAGTAGTTCACCTGGCTGGAGGGCAGGCACAGAGGAATCTCGGGCAGCGAGTCAGTGCTGGCGGGTGAAATGTTGTACAGAGGGAAGGTTATGTGATGGTCAGTTTGTGATGCTTCAGGACTACCCTTGTACCATCTGTAGAGATAACTGACAGCTGTAAAGTGGTTGCTGTCAGAGAGGGAAGAGACAAGCGTATTCCCTAAAGAAGCAGAGAAGGAATGTGAGGACTCCACAAACAGTTCAAGCTCTGATCTCAGCAGCTTTTACAAGGAGAGCAACCCAAATAAAAGAATACCTTTAGGCATCTGAAGGAATTAAAGTGGTGGCTAAAACAAGTTCCTTGATTTTGTTTTTTTGTTGAGTAACATGGAGTATGCCAGTCCACAGGTTCTGTGGATCAGTTTGCTCCAATAATAAATGTATGCACAGGTGCATGCTTGTTTATATAGATTTGCATGCTGATTCTTTTTTTTTTTTTCCTAGCAGCACCTGTGTCATTGACTGTAATGTTTGACCAAAGCTCTTGGGGACTACTGCTGGGTTAGACGAGAGCCTGCCTCGCAGGTTTTTCCTTCAGCATCCAGATATGGTTTGGAATAATTTTTCTGCCTATCTTCCCTTGTGACTTTGCACAAGGGTTTATTTTGCTGCTTTTACCCATCATGCACACAGGAGTCCCTGGGGAAGACGTGCCATTTTTGATCTGTATGCAGATCCCTTACATGAGACAGTTGTGGTATCTGCTGAGGATACAGACTAGATATCAATTAGTGGACTGGAGATCATTTAGAGGTGATGGTGTCATACCTGAGGAGATATAAAGTGAGGTATTTCACGGCTCTTCATGCCACAGCTTTGTTCGGGAGGGTGCAGAAGCTCGATTTAGTTTCCTGAAGAACATCTTGCCACACGTACGCAAGCCTTGTGTTTCTAGACTGGCCTATTGCAGTGTGTCTGCAGCAGTTTGTGTTTGGAAAGCGTTCAGAAACTAATGCAGAATTAATTTGCCTGTTACTTAGCAGAAGTACCACAGTTTCCTGGTTCCTGTTTGTGTTCTTTAAAAACACGACAAGGTATGGGTTTCTCGATAATTGAGATCACTCCTCTTGGACTGTGGTCTGTGTCACTAAGAATCTGCCGTGTGTGCGTTGTGCAGTGCTCGCGCTCTCGCAT
Source organism: Dromaius novaehollandiae (assembly GCF_036370855.1). Taxonomy (NCBI): domain Eukaryota; kingdom Metazoa; phylum Chordata; class Aves; order Casuariiformes; family Dromaiidae; genus Dromaius; species Dromaius novaehollandiae. The sequence goes on from NC_088109.1 coordinate 1,924,419, forward strand.
GCACGCGCGACTCCTTGTAGCATGGTTTTCATGTTATTTTTCTCTTCTGCTTTACCGAGGACAGGTATCACTTAGATCTCATCTTACTGTTCTCAGGTTTTTAAATGAGTGTGAATGAGTGTGAATTGGTTTTAATCAAGTACTTCAGATCAAGTAACTTAAACCAGAAAGGAAAAAACAACATTTCGGTTCTCTGATATGTTTCTGTTTGTGGTTTCTTAAACGATTTTTGCTTGCTGGTTGATCTAATCCTTCAAAGTTAATTTCCAGCTAAATATGACCTTTCTGTGTAACTTGGTTCCTATTTTTGTTGGCTAGAAGATATCTTTATACAAATGTATTTCATTTCATCCCATATTTGAAGGATGTGGTACTGCTACGTATGGCTTGCCTTAAGCTTGAATGAAAGTCTTAGTAAAACATTATTTCAGTTTGTAATAAATACCTTAAATATGAAACATAATCAAATTTAGTAGTATTGTTCTGACATAATTTTAAGTCATTATGGGCTAGGTGTATGGAAAAATGGTTTTGGAAATCCCACAGGTGTGGAAGCAAAGTAAGTACCTGACTCATTTTGGAATTGCTTAAGTTTGAATTACCTGGATTCTTAATGATTCTCCCAGACCATATACTTTTCCTAAAGTCTGCACTTGTCTCTGCATCTACAGACACTGTAAAATTTGGCTTCCTTTTTTCCAGGTTCTTTAAATATATTGATCACTTCCTTTGCAGTTTTGAGGTTGTTTAGGGAGTCAAAAAGGAAAATGAACTCTCCTGCCTTTTCAGTTTTTAATCAGATTCTCAGTTCTGAACAGAATAGTAAAGCTTAAAACACTGGTGTCTCTGCTGATATTGCATAGGACAAAAGCAAAAGGTATTAAGACAAAAGCCTTTATGCTCAAGAACAACAAAAAAAAGTTTAAGTAGTTCATTGGAAAGGAAGAAAATTTTACACAGTATGGCACTGCTGTTTAAAATCTTGAACTGCAGGTGGAAGTTATTTCTTCTCTGTGTGTATACAGTGCAAAAAGCAGTGTCCTTTTCTTTGAGGGCTCTTTGACTTGGCATTGGAATAAAAAGTTTGTAATTGATTAAGCTTAGGCCTGAATACAGGTTGTTATAATTTTACATGTAATATAAACTTTTTCAGAAAGACATCTATGTAGCAAGCTGTTTTATTCTTTAATAATTTTTATTGTAAATAACGCAGGCACTTCTCGTCGGTAGAGGAGGTTTGGCAGCCCTTCCTGAGCGTAGTAGAACAATAGAATTTGCCCAGGCTTTTTGGCATGCCTTGCTGCTTTTGCCTATGACAGATGTTGAATGTGTGCGGTTTTTTTGGTTGTTCTTTTTAACATTGACTAAAGAAAAGTGGGCTGGGGGAATGAAAGTGTGGTTTGTTCTTCCCTCCCTATAGATCTGAAAATGTAGCAGTCTAAACCACATAGCGTAAGAGTGTAGTGAGCCTGAAGAGCATACTAAACCTTCTAGTGGAGTTGTTAGGTATCTATCGTAACTGCTTCATAATTTTGCAGAATGTGTTCCCTCCCCAGATAAAGGGGCAATTAAGGCTGAATGTCTTGAGCTGCCTTCCTGCCACATGAAGAGCATTCAGCTGGAGAGAAAGGGTGTGACTTTGAGGAGATGTGCAGGAATATTGAAAGGGGATTGTTCTTTGATTCTTGGGACTTCCTGCAGCTTGGCTTGTGATGGCACTTTTGGCCTCTCATTTGCCTGGGAGAATGATTGGTTTGTAACAGCCTCTTTGCATTCAGTCTCTTCTGCTAAACATGGCCTTCTGGATTTGATCTGTACAATAAGAAATTTAGCTGATTTACTGAACGCAAATTCTTATGGTTTGATAGTAGGAGAAACACGCACATGGGTAAATGTCAAAGATGAGATTGAGTTCTGTCATCTAAGCTTAGTTTTTTATCAATTGATAGAGGAATCACAGGATGATTGAGGTTGGAGGGACCTTTAGAGATCATCTAGTCCAAACCCCCTCCTCAAGCAGGGTCACCTAGACATATTGCCCAGGACCTTTTCCAGATGGCTTTTGAATATCTCCAAGGACAGAGAGTCCACACCTCCTCTCCGAGCAACTTGTTCCAGTGCTCGGTCACCCTCACAGTCAAAAAGCTTTTCCTTCTGTTCAGACAGAACTCCTTGTGTTTCAGTTTGTGCCCAGGGCCTCTCGTCCTGTTGCTGGGCGCCACTGAAAAGAGTCTGGCCCCATGCTCTGGACACCCTCTCTCCAGATATTTATACACAGTGATAAGATCCCCCCCTCAGTCTTCTCTTCTCCAGGCTGAACAGGCCCAGCTCTCTCAGCCTTTCCTCATACGTGAGATGCTCCAGTCATCATCTTCATCATCTTAGTGGCCCTTTGCTGGACTTGCTCCAGGAGCTCCAGATCTCTCTTGTACTGGGGAGCCCCAAACTGGACCCAGCACTCCAGATGCAGCCTCACCAAGGCTGAGTAGAGGGGAAGGGTCACCTCCCTCGACCTGCTGGCAATGCTCTTCCTAATGTACCCCAGGAGGCCATTGGCCTTCTTGGCCACAAGGGACACGTTGCTGGCTCATGGTCAGCTTGTCCTCCAGGACTCCCAGGTCCTTCGCTGCAGGGCTGCTTTCCAGCAGGTCAGCCCCCAGCCTGTACTGCTGCATGGCCTTACTCCTCCTCAGCACTTCCCTGTATTGAACTTGATGAGGTTCCCCTCTGCCCATCTCTGCAGCCTGCCGAGGTCCCTCTGAATGGCAGCACCATCTGATGCACCACCCACTCCTCCCACTTCTGTGTCATCAGCAAACTTGCTGAGGGTGCACTCGGTCCCTTCACCCAGGTCATTGATGAAGAAGTTAAGCAGGATTGTACCCAGAATTGACCCCTGGGGGACACCACTAGCTACATGCTTCCAACTAGACTTGGTGCCACTGATCACAACCCTCTGAGCTCTGCCATTCAGCCAGTTCTTAATCCACCTCATTGCTCATCTAGCCCATAATTCATCAACTTGCCTCTGAAGATGTTACAGGATACAGTGTTGAAGATAGTATCTTTCCCTGCACATCATTTTTCATCTAAGTCAGGAATGACCGAGAGACTGAACATCCATGCTGCATGCTATTTGATGCGAAATAGAGATTTTGATACAGTTGAAACAGAAGCAGTTTATACAAGGCTGGCAACAGAGCCGTGGATTACAGGGCCTTATGGCATGTCCTTCTCAAAAGCATGTTTTGATGACATTTGTTCATGGCTAGGAAGGCTAATGGTATCTGTGTTAAACCTGCCTTGTGCAGATAAGACTCTGCAGGCCTGCAAATGAATCCAGCATGCATCAAGTTCCATAGGTGTGGAGGGAAAGTGTAATAATACAAGAGTAGGTGACGTGGGTGTGGGGAGAAGCAAAAACTATCAGTCTGCTTTCTTCAGTTATCCTTTTTCCATTTTGCATTTGTTTTCATGTCCACAATGGACTATTTGTGTTGTCTCTGTAGGAGGAAGAAGAGCAAGAGGAAGAGGATGATGATGAAGATGATGATGATACAGATGACCTTGATGAACTAGATACAGACCAGCTGCTGGAAGCTGAGCTGGAGGAGGATGAGAACAATGAGAACGCTGGTGAGGATGGAGAAAATGATTTTTCTCCTTCTGATGATGAGGAGCTTGCCAACCTTCTGGAAGAGGGAGATGAGGGTGAAGATGAAGATTCTGATGCTGATGAGGAAGTCGAGCTGATTCTTGGAGACAGTAAGTGTGTGTGCCCAGCTTGGTGACTGGAGGTGACCTTGTCCTCTGTGTAATGTCCTGACAAATATGCAGCATCTAAGTCTTCCCTGGACTGACAGAGATGACATTCCCTCCTCCGTGGTATAACAGACACAAATTCTCATGCTTATTCCCCCATCGTCTCTTAGAGCAGTCTATTGGTGAAAACAGCTCTGATCTGAGAAAAAAACTTCAGTGCGTTCTAGAAAGGCAGATACCTGTTTTCATCAAGTGCTCCCAGATGCATGTGTGAGAACTTAAAGGCAAGCTGTAAAAACTCCAGGTGAAGAAGCCTTGTCTGAATGCTTGCCTGCCCTGCTCTTTAAGGGCACGCTGGTTAAGCTGTTGCTTCACCTCTCTTCTCTGTCTTATTTATACCTTTAAGGACAGAGAAGCCTATTTTTCCCCCTTGGTGCTGTTCTTTCTCCTTTTTCAGTTGCTTAAAGTGCAAAGCCAACATGGCATTTCTAACTTTGCTTTTTTTTTGCTGTACTGTTCTGATGCTAACATAAGTTTTTGGGATAAGATTGAATTTTTTTTCCTGGCATTCCATAGTCCAGAGATGCAAAGGCTTGAAGAGTTAACAAAGGGTGTGTGTGTGTGTGTGTGTGTGTGTGTGTGTGTGTGTGTGTGTGTTTAAAAGACAGAGAAAAGTCCAAACTCTTTTGTCTGGCAATTCAGTTTGGAAAAAGGCTTGACTAGAAAGAGAAGGTGAGTAAGATAGCATCGGTCTTAGGACTTTGACATGAGATTCTGTTCCCTTTTCTGCAACAACATTTTTGAGTATGTTTGGCCAAATCACTTTTTTAATTTCCCAGCTATAAAATGGGGTTAGTATCATTGCCGTATCTTAGAAGACTGAGGGTAAGCGATTACAGTTTGTGAGGTCATTGAAATCCTGTGATGATGGGGGGTGGATCATGTAACAGCTAGGGTGGGATCAAGCTTCTCTCTTGATCTGATGGAGGATTAAGCATATCAGGCTTCTGTTTTGGCACCACTGGTGCTGGCAGGCTCATCCATGTTCCTCTTCTTTATTATAGTGTGGCCCAATCCTCTGATTTTTGGGGACGTGGCCTGTCAGATTGACAGGTTTTTTTTTTTTAATAGGTCGGTCAGTCTGCTGTTCTTTTGAAGAAGGTAGATAGGCCATTCAGGACTGTACATGGCACTCTTGTGGCTCTGATTCCTTCACAGTGCATTGCACTTCAACGTTTGGGGGTTATATATTGTGAGAGGAGGAAGTAAACAGGCTTTTAGCTAGACTTTTGCCTGTCCCAGTAGCTGGTGGAGGCCTTCCTGACACAGCTCCAGTTGTGTTTCCTCAGAGGGTGCAGGGCCAGAGCTGTTAAAAGGGAGCAGCCAGAGTGTTGGAATGTGAGTTGTCCAAGGGTAGAACAAAGTGGAAGTTCAGGCCAATGATTTTAATAACCATTCCGGTAATAAAACTGGAGGCTGCATCACATTTATAGTTATTTCCAGTGTGCTCTGCAAAGCCCTGCTTATTATGAAATGGCCACATCTGTATACCCTTTATGGAGAGAACTACTTGATCATAACTTCGGATCTGATGTCCCTGGGGAGCTGCAGCCAAGCCACCCTTTGCTTGTGAGGTTGCTTGGCAGAATTTTGGGGAGCTTAAAAGCAGGGAATGCAGCTCTGCCAGGCTGATGTATGCCCAGTCCCTGCGCATGATTTGATTGGGAGGCTTCTGTGGCTTTCCTCTCTGTAACCTCAACTTCATCTGGCTTGCTTTTGCACTCGGCAAGAACGATTATATCTTCTTTCTCCTTTGCTGATGCTGCAGCCCTGAACTAGAAGCTGTAAGAGCACTGATGACTGAGAAGGACGCTGTTACAAAGTACAGGCCTGAGGCATGGCGATGAATGTAGAACTCCTCCTCTTCTTGGTGTATTTTGCTTGAACCTCCATAAGACAGAGTGGGTGTGCCTGAGAACAAAATAATTCAAAGAATAGTTGAAAAGAGGGAAGTGAGTGGCTTTGGGTCCTCATGCTTTATAAGAGGTTTTGTTTCCTCTTCAGGAATGATCCATGGAAAAAATCTTAAGTATGAATTTGCCCCCTCCTCCTTTGTCACCAAGTTGGGGAAGGTAGATCTCTGTCTGTCTTGTCCAAGGCACTTTGTGCACTGTGCAGATCTTTCACGAGCTTGTTCCTGGATCAGCGGGTGTCCCTATGAAATACACAAGGGAAGGGATGGAAGAAATGTATGGAGCACTCGCCTGTGTCCAGGAGAGAACCTGCCCTGGGACTACACTGTATTCAAGGGTCTGTGATGATGCCCCTCAGCACTTCTTGCTGATGCTTGGTGACTTGCAGCAGTGTGGCTCGCCCTTGTTTGCTGAGCTTTCGTTTTGTGATCTACAATGACAACTTCCAGGCAAGCGTATAAACTTCTGCCAAGCAGTTATAATTGCAGTCTGGAGCGTAAGAAGTTAGGAATTCCCTTTTCAAAGCTATCCTCCAGTGCTGAAGAATTTTTTTTCTGCTACTCTTTCTCTCCAGAGCTTCTGGATTGTTGATCTCCCTGTGCTTCCTTCCTTCCTGTTGTGTGAGCCTAGCTGCTGCAGTGCTGGCTGCTGTTTTCCAACTCCCCTTGCATTGCTGTAGCTGCTCTGGGAGCACTGATATCCCTCAGTTTAGGCACAATATGATGGAAGGTGAGACTGGAGCGTGAACCACTGGCCGCAGTGGAAAGGCCGCTGGCTGCACGGGGAGGAGTGTTCCCAAGCTGCTGCTGCAGCAGCTGCGGTTCCTTGCCCAGCCTCTAAAGAGCGTCGGCTCCTGGACAGTGTTGTACCTCCCCTGAAGCAGTTGGGCAGCAGTTGCTCCTCCAGTATTTGTTTTCCACGAGGAAATACCAGACTCTTGAACCAGTCTGGCTGTAGAAGTGGGTGCATCAGAGAACTGGTGCAAACCGTAGGTGGATTGGTCCCAGAGATCGCTGGCTTCCAAATGACTTCTCAGCGGAAGGACAGGCTTCGTGTAAGTGCTCCAGCAGGCCTGCAAGGGATGGGGCGTGCAGGACCCTCGCGCCCTTAGCTACCTCGGCAGACTGCTGGTGTGGGATGAGCACGTCTCAGGCTCCCTTTGGCGTTCCAGTTTTCCTCTGTGCATTAGAGGGCTCTTAAGGGAGTGGGGGTGGAAAAGGGTTTGTGCCCTCTGCTTGCCTGTGACTTTTTTTCTTTTTTAAGGAAAGCATTTGAGAAAGGGGTCAACCTTCCAGAAGGCCTTACTTACCTTGACAGGCATTTTAGAGATGCAGTATAACTGAGATGGCTGAGAGGAAGTCTTGTCTTTTTTTTTTTTTTTGTCTTAACTATTTTTAACACCTAGTTAACTGCAGCATCCAATGAGTACACTTCAGAAAAAGAGCCATCGTCACCTAAGGTAAGGCAGGAGACCTCGCTGTTGGAGCTGCTACCACCTCCCTCTTGCACAGCTGAGGGAGGAGAGATTTTCTGTTAAGTTAAAAAGCAAGTGTGTGTGTATGTGTGCACGTGTGTGTGTGTGTGTGAGACTACTTCTGGCAAATCCTCTCGTGTCTTCATTCTGTATCACAAAGGAGAAAACCAGCAAAAGCCTGGTTTTCACAAATAGGCTGCAGGTCACCTTTAATGAGTCCCACCTAATTAAATATACTACAGTAGCCTTTGGGTTGCTAGAGGAAGGTGCTGGTTGTGAGCATATGGATTGCTTCCCCCTCAGTGGGGCTGTCTCCCACCGTACTGTCCGGAGGCCAGCGAGAAACTAATACTGGGAAGGTCTGGGGCCACCTTGCTGCCTGATGAATTAGCCCCATGTGCGTTATTCAGAGGCCATAGTTCTCTGCATCAGGGTGGAGGAACTGTCAAGCTTGCCGTGAGGAGTGGCAGCCAGCGCTGTGCTGGCCCTGCAGCATGAGGAGCTGCTGCGTTTAGGTGTGCACGCTGAGTTGTGCAGGCAGCCCAGCAGTTACGTAGGTAACTTGCTGCTGGTGTCCTTCTCCCCACCTTGTCATGGGGAAACGCTGCCAGCTAACGGGAACTGCGCTTGCTAAAGCTGCTGCAGTCCCTCTGACCCTGCGCTTTAACTGGGGAGAAAGCTCTGGCGCGCGTTTGCTAACTGCTTGAGATTGACTTGAAAGGCACTAGTGGTGCTAGCGGCCTGTCCTTGCCGAGGAGCTGCTGGTCTCAGGCAGGTGGTGGGCGTCTCTTATGGCTGTGATGAGCTGCGTTGCGTCGCAGCCCTGACAGCTGCGTCCTTTCGCACCCCAAGCATAACCTACGTGTCTCCTTTTCAGCCGACAGCTCGGATAACTCTGACTTGGAGGACGACATCATCTTGTCGCTGAACGAGTGAGGAGCAGTGGCCAGGCAGGGTGTTGGCAGGAGGAGGCGCTCCCTTCCCAGCAGACGACCGGAGACCAAATCGGAAATGGATTGAGCACCCCAACCCCTTTCCTCCTGGGGAAACCTGAGGAACTCCAGCCCATCCGCTGTGTTGGTTTGAGTCAGTCTGAGGCTCGGGGCTAAGCCCGAAGCTCTCCAATAAAGAGACCTGGGGTTAGGCCTCTTTTCTCTCTGCCTTTTTTTTTTTTAATTTTTTATTTTAGGCTGAGATGACTCTCCTCTTCAAGGAAACTTCTGAAGATATTTCACAATATATTTTCTTTGTATAAAGTTCTTTCCTAAAGAACAGAAATAGTTTTATATAAAAACCAAAAAAAAAAAAAAAGGCAGGTGTTCTAGTAAAGAGGGGATGAACTTTGTATTCATGTAGTACCTTGTTACCTTGGGGGTAGGTTCGGGGGAGAAAAATTGTTTAAAATTAAAAAAGAGGCATTTTTATGCAACTACTAAATGAAATAAGAGGATCATGATTTCTAAAATTGTTGAGGAGTGAGAATATTTTTATTTTAAATATGATTTTATTTTTAAAAAAAGAAAAAAGAAAACAGGTGTTACCACCTGCTAGCAAGCCCATGGGTTTCAGATGCTTTGGCCCTCCAGGAAGGAGCCCTGGGGGTGTTAGTAACTGAACTTACAGGCTGTTTAAAGCAGAGATTCTCGCTGTGATACCAGTGGGCGGCTGAAATCCCAGCTCGGCCTAGTCGGAGCCTGGTATTCCTGGAGACGTGGGAATTGGGGATTGAAGTTTGAGCCCTCTTTCTCCCCTCCCCCCTTTGTGGTTCAAGTTTTTTAATCTTTTTTTTTTCTTCTTCTTCCTTTTGCCCTCTGTGTGGAAACTGCAAATTGAAGGCCTTTTTTTCTTTAATGTAAAGTGTATTTATTAAAAAATTAAATACAAGTCCCGTCTCTGTTTATGGCTGTGAGCTGTAGCCGTGTGCTCCGGGCCCCCCCACGCAGAAGCGGCGCTCCGCGCAGCGCAGCAGCAAGGTGCGGCGGTGCAATAAGGAAGGAAGGGCAAAGCAAACGGGCTGAGATTTCAGAGCGGCCTCGAGCTGCACGGCGTTGCACAGCACCTGCGGGCTCAGAGCCGATTCCTTGGTTGCTCCTGCCAGGCTCTGGTTTTGTTGAAAGGTGCACCAGGCTCGCTGCTCGCCTCGCTCATAGGAAGTGCGGTGAGCTGCAGGGGACACTCACCGCCTCGCTGCTGCGCGTCAGGACGCGGGAGCAGTTATTGGACCTCCTCATCCATGTGGGGTTTGGCGTTATGTACGTTGCCTGTGCCCAGCAGAAGGCAAATTGGGTGCTTGTTTGTACGTGACAAGAGGCCCTGCCCTAAAAAGGGGGGAGGGGGGAAATGCATGTAAGTGTTTGATTTAATTCTGGAGCACACAACTGCACAGCTAATTCTGTGAGTCACAGCTGAAGGGTGAGTGCACCTACTGCTTGCTTGGGCAAGGCACTAAATGCAGTCTTTATTTCCAGGGCTTCAGATTACACTTGTAACTTTTTACCCTTTCTCTGTTTTGGCCACTTTCAGAATAGCGTTTTAGGTGGAAGAGGGAGCTGGTGGCCTCTCATTCCTCCACACTACAGCGAGTTTTGCACCAAGAATCAGGTTCGTTTTCAACTAAGGCTCAAGGTTTCATTAATGCACGAGGAGAGGTTTTTTTTGTTTTGTTTCCTTTTTTAAACCAATACAAGGGATAGCTTTTCTTCCCTCCGGCATCACATCTGCTTAATGCACTTATTCAGAGCTACTTGTTAATAATTTAAAGGAAAGGCTCAACTGCACCTTTTAATGGATCATTGTACCCTACCCAGTCGATTAAGTTGAACAAGTTGCGACTACTGCAGCATTTAAGACCAGCAGCTGGAGCAACATGCTGATTAAAGGAGTGGATTGAAGATCGGATATGTCATAAGAGCTGTGGAAGCCAGCCTCTGCCTTACCAAAATATGGCTTATGCAACCTTACTTGAGCAATTGTGCTGCTCAGGAGGAAAGGAAAAATATGAAGAGCGTACTTGATTACTAATAACAGAGGGGGGATGCTGTGCCAGATGTTTATAGCTTGTTCTGGCATTATCCCACAGCTGTGATCAGCTGCATCTGTTGCTGTTTTGGGCCTGGCGCGCTTGGAGAGAATTTACTGACTAGTTTTATGAGACAGAAACAAAATGTCTATGATGGAAAACGCCTATTTATAATTTGACTTGAAACTGGGCCACTTTTATTGAACAGGGCCAAAGGGAGCGCGCTCGGGGCCTGTGTGGCTGCAGCCAAGGCGGCAGGGCCCAGCTTCTGCGGCCTTCCGGCTCGAGCAGCCCCTCTGCCCCGCTCGGGCAGACTCTCGGCCTGCTCCGCTTGCTTATCACAGAGATGCAGAAGTTAAACACGCAGCAGCTGGGGGAGTCTGCCTGCCCCAGGGAGCTGCTGCCTTTGTTCCTGCAAGGCACGATTTAAGCGGGCTGGGGAGCAGGGAGACTATGACAGGCTGGGAGCAGAAGAAGGATTCAGAGATGGAATTATTTAGGATGGGAGGGGGGTCTTTCAGTAGAAAAGCACCTCATCCCCAGCATCATGATTGAATATATTTAAGAGCACAATATTTGTCTTACGTCCCATCTTCTCCCTGAAGCGCACAATGCTTTTATGAAAGCCACAGGCTGGACCCTGCTGAGCTGATGTGGTACAATACAGTATTTCTTCTCCCCTGCAGCCATTTCAGATTGGGGGGGGGGGGGGGGGTGTAGTGGCCATCTAAACTGGAGGGTGTGCTGCCAGTTAGTAAAACGCATACCTGCTGCTCTCTCTGCAGTAGAAGGGCGCTTTGCCGGGAGGCTGCTGTGTTTGCACCCGCGAGGCTGGCCGGTGGGTTCCTCACCGCCCTGTCGTGTGCCAGTAGTTACCTGCCAAGAGTCACTGCTCAGCCCCACTGCATGCACTTCAACGCAGTTGTGTAGCCCAAACTACTGCCCAGCTCCCTGCAGCTATTGTGCCAGCACGCTGGGAAGCCGGGTGCACATCCCTGCGGTGCTTCAAAAAAAAATCCAGGCCATGGTTTGGAGAGTGGGGTAGAGACCTGGCTGTTGCTGCTGCTCAGAAGCTAAGGGCAGTAATTAAGACATGACTGGGTCATCAGGACAGATACATGCACATGCTGAGCTTCTGGGCTTGCCTACAGCCAGCCCTCCTGTCCGCCCTTCAGCTAGCAAGTGAGGATGAAGCAGCTTTGTAAACAAAAGTGAAAGCTACCATAAAACAACCTATTTACTGAATGGGTGGTTAAAAAAAAAAAAAAAAAAAAAAAAAAGTAGTAACTGAGTCTCAGACCATCAAATCCCCAACTCCATGTTAAGTTTCAGATCACCCTCAAAGGGACAGACACCAGTACCTGCTTGCATTACCTTATGCCACAGTTACCCTGGGCTGCAAGATTAACCTCCCTCCCACCCCAGTGCCCCCCTCATCGCAACACCGTAATAGCCACCATCTTCCAACAGCACCAGGTAGCTGCAAGCATGGTGTTACACTGCTGTAACTAACTTGTCTACTTTTCTTCAGGCCCGGCTCATGCTGAAGCGGCCTGGTGCCCGTGTGAGGGGACAGACCCGGGGCTGCAGAGCTGCTGCTATACATCACCCAGGCAGGCTGCCTTCAACCCTCCACCTGCCGGCTTCAGCCTGTTCGTTGGTCGTAGGTGGGAGATGTGTTGGCCCCCCCCCAGTCATGCACACACGCTCGCAGCAGTCAGCTACCTCACCGGGAACAGACATCCCACCAGTAAAGATCTCGCCCAACCCCAAGCACAACCATTTTTGCCTTCTAAAAAAGCCCCTACATTTGTATTTACTTGCCTCATAAGAGACGTGACAGACTGGAGCAGTCTAATAATTTTCCTGGCTTTCTCATCAGGTAGTTGCAGCTTTTTGCTTTTGCAACTTTGCAAAAAACTTTCTTTAAAAAAAAAAAAAAAAATCTTTTTTTTCTTCCATCTTCTGCTTTTTCCACATTCTAACACCGTAACACACACACAAGCACACACACATACACACACAAAACCACTGCCACACCACATTAGATACAACCAAAGCAGCACCAGCTACAGCTCCCTGCCAGCAAGAGGCCAGCCAGGCATCTGTCACTACAGCACCACGCACGCCGCCTCCGGCTGCCCGGCCAGCTTCACCGCGTAGGAGACTCTCTGACAAAAAAGCTCTAATCACTCTATGACTCTGGCCATAAGGGGTATTTAATAGCACTTGGTTTCAGATAACACTTAACGGTTACAATCGTTGACATTTGGCACTGGCTACATTACAACAGCATCGGGGACTCGGTCACGAGGGTCGAAGTCAGCGCCCCGTAACCGTGCTCAAACCGGGGCAGGCCAGCTACCCTACGACCTGCGGCCATGGCGTGGCGAAGGGCCCTGCTGCCCGGCGCAGCGCTAGCAGAGCCGGAGCCCGGCTGCTAGGAGCGGCCGCGGGGCACCTCCGCTCGCGCGGCGCGAGGCAGCTTCCCCGGCGCGCTGCGCTGAAACAGCCCTGCCGCTTGCAGCGGGCAAGCCGGGGCCCGAGGCACCGCACCGCGTGCACGCGCCGGGGACAAAACCCTCCGTGGCCTTGTCGCTGTGCTCGGGCCCTTACGGACAGAATTACATTTTCTGGGGTACAGAAGATGCATCATCAAGTGAAACACTAACCCCCCCCCCCCCCATGATCACACTAACGCATTAGATTTACTTTTAATATAATCACAGTATTAAATGTTTAAAAAAAAAAAAAAACAACCCATACGTGTTGATATCAATACATTATTAAATTAAGCAACCGCTCACACATCATCAGCTGATGATGTCCCTACTGTGAAAATGCAGGGTTAAAAAATAAAAAAAATAAGAACCAAAGCATCATTAGACTGAGTTACGCTCCCTGCTATGCGGGTGTTGATACCAATCATACCTGAGAGCACAGGTTTAAAAGGGCCTTTGGCAGCTTTCAGCGAGTGAGGCTGCTCGGTCATAGAAACCGGTGCAAGAGAAACTCTTGCTCTCACAGGCTGTTTTTTTTTCCACTCACTTGCCACCAAAACAAAACAAACAAAAAACCCCCCTGCAAATTTAAAGAAACTTTAAAATTTAGTGTTTTTAATCCCAAACACTTTTCTGTAAGCTTCCTAAAAATCTACAGGAATTGTTTAAAAAAGAAAATCTCCAAACTAAACAGTGTGGATTTTTAACTCAAATTTGAAATCGTTACCACATCCTTAAGTTACTGAGACCTCAGAGTGCAAATGTCCTGGCTTCCCTCTTAAACAACCGGCTCACAAAATACCACAGAGAGCAAAGGTGAAGGAACCATCCCATTTTTAAATTTCAATTTTTGATCTCCAGTAAGAGCATCAGGGTTTTCTACAGTCACAGGCAAGTTACTTGTGTTAACATACCATATTTTCAGACAGCCAGACATTTTTATCTCTTTTTATAAGCCTGCAAACAAAGTTTTAACTTTAGCAACAAGATTTTTGCAGTTCATCTTTCAGTAAAGGATTGCAGATAGTGCAACACGATCGACTATTCAAAGGGCACCTACAGTTCACAGAAAAGTTTGTGCCCTTTATTTGCCTGTCTACAACTAATACAGGCCCAAGAGGGTTCTCCCTACAATTTTTTTTTCTCCTGCTTGATTTTTTTTTTCCTTTACAAAGACCAGGAATGTCAAGCCTCTTTTTTTTTCTTTTTAACCCAGGAACAACCGTCTAAGTGAGACATGCACTGGGTGCTCTCAAACCACACAGAAATGAAAACAGTTGACTACTCAGTAGGGAACTTTTTTCTTCCAAGGATTAGCTACAATTTTTTTGTCAACGGTGTACAAAACCCACTGCTGTTCTTGATCAGGATTTGCTTCCTTGGTAGCTGGCTTCCTTGGAAGCTTCTGTCCTCAAATAGAGAACTAATAGGAATGCATAGAGACTCTTAATTTGTGAAAATAAAAAAGCAAACAGGACAAAAAATACGGGACCAACCTTTCAGTCTCTCACACATGATAAAGAAGAACCGCCCCCCCCTCGCCCTCTCACCTTGCAGGCCACAGGAGACTGAGGAGGTGTGGGAGGCCGGGGTCTGAGAAACTGAAACGGGTTGGCACCATCACCTTTCAGCTCTCGATAGCACAGGGAACCAGCCCTTACTGGGCCGTAAGAACTAGGATACCGCACAAGTTTAGAAATCCATCAGTGAACAAGGCTTTACTGACAACTTTTCATACAGTTAAAAAATAAAAATACAGAACACAGCGGACAGTGTCACATATTAAAAACGAATAAAATGGGCTCTATTTAAATGGTATTAAAATTAATTAGGAACTAAAAATCTTACCATTTTGGCCGAGGTGTTTTGAGCCTCCACCAAAATGATCGGCCTTAAAAACAACTGGGTTGAGTGACACACAAAGAAAACATGGAAATTGAAAAGACAGTGTGGGCTAGGCAGTGTCTTTGACTATAACTATCACCATATGTTCTTCTTCTAACTTCCCCAATGTCCTTAGTGCTGACTGGAGGTACTGCTGAGAGAATTCACAAGGAGGGAATGCATAAAGCATGCCTGTGCTGTCTCTGCCCTTCGCCCCTCCCACGGGCAGGCTGATAACCCCAGCAGCCTGCTTCTGTTTCAAGTAGGAGACCAGATTCCTGAGAAGCCGTCGCTGCAAGCCAGGCTCTACAACAGGGAGGGTCCCCTCAGCCCCTGCCCCTCCCGGGGCGGATTGGGTAGCCAGTAGCACAGCGTAGCCATTGGGGCTGCCTTGTTTGATACGGCGAGTCACTTCATCCAGCTTGGGCTGGTCGAGCCGAAGTCTCTGAGCAATTTTGAGCTGCGTTAGCTTCCCGCCGGATGAATGGTCTTTAAGGAGTCCGTTGATGACGCCTAGGTCTCCCTCCAGGATGTGCATAGACGTAGGGAAGCAGCTGTTTTTTAGCACAAGCAGCCCATTCCAAGCAAGCTGCAGTGTCTGGGCATATTCTGATAAATTCTTTAACTTTTTGGTCTCAGATTTTGGCTCCTCGTGAGTTTTTGATTCCGATTCGCCAGTTCGATGATTGCGTTCGCTGTCCCTTTTTTTAGGCTGGGGAGCATCGGATGCTTCGCGATGGGGTTTCTCCTCAGTCGCGTGACGATTGTTCTGAAGGGAGTTACTCTGCTCCTTCTCAGCTCCAGACTCTGTAGTGTGATTCTCTTTGCGAACCCTGTCGGGGCTGCGGTCTAAAGCTGGCCCACTGGCCTTTGTCCTGCTTCTGTCCTCGTAAGGCGAGTGAGTAGTCCTCCCACGATCGCTGGAAAGACTCCGGCGTTTCCGCCTTTCTTCCCACGGTTTGGGCACGTTGCGATCGCTGTCGCTGCCCCAGCGCTCTCCGCTCCGGCTACGCACCGACCGGCTGTAGCTTTCCAAGTTGTTTCGGCGTTCAGCGTTTTTGGCAGGGCTGGCCCAGTCTGCCTCTGCAAAGCTCCTGTCTCTGTCCGAGTACAGGAGGTGTGGAGGAGTCCTATCGCGCACCCTCAAGTCTTGCTCTAGGCTTCGGTGTCTGCTGTACCCATCAGCGAGCAGCTCGTAGTGCACGGGCAGAGGTGCGGGCTGGTACTGCTGCGGGTATCTCGTCTCTTCGGCTTTGGCAAAATCCACTCGAAGTCTCCTCTCCGGTCCACCCAAAGGAAAGCCCCTCATCTGCGCACAGGCAGCCTGGGCAGCATCCAAGCTTTCGTACTGGATATAAGCAAAGCTGTCTCCCTTCACATAGTCAATAGTCCTGATGCTGCCAAAGCGGTCAAACTCCCTAGCGAGGGCAGCCAAGGAAGTACTCGGACCAAGACCACCCACCCACAGCCTGGTAGTAGGGTTGGCTTTGCCGTAGCCAATTTTGATAGGGTTCCTGCCAACCACGCGGCCTGACATAGCGACCTTGGCCCGATGCGCCATGTCCAAGTTTTGGAACTTAAGGAAAGCGTAAGCCCCACCTTGGCCCCGGGCAGGGCGCTTGATCACCACTTCTTCGATGATGCCGTACTTCTCAAAGGCGCGTCTCAGCTCCACCTCCGAGACGTTGTGGTCCAAGTTGCCGATGAAGAGGTTCCGAGTAGCTCTCTGGTCGTCCTCCGGCATCAGGTCTTCCTCAGCCACGATGGGGTAAGTGTAGGGTCGGCCGCGCTCGTCGTACAGCCCGTAGTAATCCAGAGCCCTCTCCCGCTCCCGGGAGAGTCCAATGGCAGCGGCTTCCAAAGCAAAGGCGGCGGCCGCAGCGTGAGCATGTCTCGGCCGCGGCTCCCGCAGCAAGGGGCTGGTGACAGGAGAGAGCGACCTCTGTTTGTACTGGTAGGTGCTGTGGATAGGCGGCAGGTAGCCCAGCGGCTCCGGGGAGGGCGCGGGGGGCGGCGTGCGGCTCCTCCGGCCCCCGCGCAGATACACCGGCTCCACCTTGAGGGGCCGATCGTAGAGGAGCAGCTGCCGAGCCCGGGCATGCCGGCGGGCGTCACGGGCGTCCCCGGGGTGTCGGAAGTTGACGTAGGCGACGCGGCCGAGCTCGGGCGTGTGGGAGAGTTTGACACTGATGTCCCCGGCGCCCCCCCCCGCGAAGCGCTGGAAGAGGCGGAACAGGCCGTCCTCTAGCAGCTGGTCGGGCAGGGCCGCGCTCAGCCCGCTCACCAGCAGCGTCTTGTACTCACAGGAGCCGGGCGGCTCCCCGGCCAGGCCCGCCGAGCCCCCCAGCGGCGCCAGCAGCAGCGAGGGCGCGGCGCCCGGCGGCGGCCCGGCCAGCAGCAGCGAGGGGGCCACCACGGCGCCCGGCAGGGCCTTGGCCTTGGGCACGCCGAGCGCCCGGGACGACGACGACGACGAGGAGGACGACGAGGGGGCGGCCTGGCTGCCGCCGCGGGCGCCCGAGGCCGAGCCGCTCCCCGCCGGGCGGTGGTTGGAGTCGCCGCCGCCGCCGCCGGCGCGCTCATCGCCGCGGTGGCTGCGGGAGCTGGAGCCGCCGCCACCGCCGCCGCCGCCGCTGCCGGGCGTGGACTTGTCCCGGCTGCTGCGGGAGGCGCCCGAGCTCCGGTGCGGGCCGCGCCGGCTGCTGCTCTCGCGCTCGCGCTCCCGGGGCCGCTTGGCGGCGGCGGCGCGGCCTCCCCCGGCCCCCGACGGGCTGGAGTCCCGTTCGCTGCCCCGCTTCATGGCGCCGGGGCCCGCGGCTCAGGAGACGCCTCCGGCGGCCGCCGCCATCTTGGACAAAAGGGAACGAAGGCGGCTCCGGCCGCCGCGCCGCGCGGGCTCTACGTCATCGCCCCGCGCCCCGCCGCATGGCGGCGTCAGGAGCGCAATAGCTCCCGCACGGCGACGTGACGCAGGCGAGCCGCCAGCCGCAGGGGCCGCCGGCCGCACGTGACGCCGCGGCGCCAATCAGGAGGCGGACCCGCCCCGGCCGCGCTGGGGAGGGGGCGCGCTCGCGCGCGGGGATGGGGGCGGGGGGGAGGTGGGCGCCGCGCAGAGCGGAGCCGGCGGCGGGCGAGGGGCGGGGCGCGGCGCGACGCGAGGCGCCGCAATCACGTCACACGGCACGCGTCGGCCCGGTACAGCCGTTGCACTTTAATGAAGGTCCCGTACAGCGCGCGCCGCCCCCGCGCCCCCCTCAGAGGTCGGCGCGGGCGCCGGCGGCCCGCGGCGCGTACTTGGGCATCAGTTCGTGGATCCTGCGGATGAAGTCGGACTTCTCGGCGCAGCCCTTGCACGTCTCGCCCCAGTCGTCGAGGATCCGCCGCAGCTCCTTGACGCGCAGCTTGCGCAGGTCCGCGGTGCTCAGGTCGATCTGCTTGTCTGCGGGGAGAGCGGGGCCGCCGTCAGCGGGGCCGCCCCGGTGAGCAGCGCGGCCGCGCAGGCCCCGCGCAGCGCCACGGCGGCGGGGGAAGCGGCGCCCGGCTCCCGCAGGGGGGAAGGAAGGATGGACTCTGGCACCAGGTAGCATGTTTTGTTTTGTAATTTTTTTAAAAACCAAAATTCATCATTAGCAACCAAACTTTTTGGCTTCAGGTTAGATGCAGGAGGCCTACAAGAAACTCGAAATCCCCACTGTTAATACTACGGGAAATGCTTTAATTCCCTCTTCCACTGGAAAAAAAAGAGAAGGCAGCAGAGAGACTTCAGAGCAAAGATAAACAAGTGACAACAACAAAGAGCTGATTAGGAAGCACCAGGACATCTAATACAGTAAGAGAGAACTATAAAGACCCATGAGCCGAGGGGTGTCTCCTGGGAATACAAGGGTAGAGATACAGGGAAGCAGGCAGAAGTATTTCCAAGACTTTTCTTCAAATTATGTCTTTTAAGGAAAAGAATATATCATCCAGGAACAAAAGAGTTCAAGAAAGCTGGCAAGAAACATACTGCTGAATGTTGTGGACAGACACCAGAGGAGGCAAGAAAGAAAGGGCTTATCAACCAGCGACCTGGCAACCACGAGCGCGGCTGTGCTGGGGAGCTTCGTGAAGGGCCTGCGCCCCAGTTATAACAGACACCATCCCAAGCCGTAGCAACGCACCTGGCTGCTCTCCAGGACAAGCTGCTAAGTAAGTTATTCCAGACCGAGATTTGAGCGCAGTACTGCTGATGCCTGGGAGTTACTTACGTCAAAACAGATCTGTGGTTCTTTGTAAGCTAAAAAGGCTTAGTATCAAACAATCTTACCTGGGCATCTCATTAAAGCTCTCTAGGATGCTCATGTAAGAGAACAACTCAGCTTGTGCAACTAATTATGCCAGCGATCTCATTACAGAATTTGAAAGCAAGCAGTTCTAGCACCTTTCAAAATAAGGCAACTCAAGGCTAATTTACAATGTGTAAGCCGGAGTCCTGCACGCTGCTTTACGCCAAATGACCCACACCCCAGAAAAGCATGGGCATTTCCCTTTCTGCTGGCAACTCACCGTATTTTAGTTCACAGATCTGACTGTCTTTCTTCTTAAGTTTCTCGCAGATCTTTTCCACAGGGATGTGATGACTCATGGGTTTTGAGACCTCGTTAATGATTTTGGTAGCTGCATCACTTGTGGCCCCAACATAATAGCACTAGAGAGAAGAAAAGAGCAAGGGGGAGATGCATGGGAGAAAAATGCTTCTAAAAGGAGGGTTTTCTAGCCATCTTCTCTCCTTGCATGGTTTGTGCAGCTGGATGTTTTGTGTTACAGAACCTTTCCAAGTGACTGCTACAGACAGGCAAGAGAAAGCCTAACTCTAAACCCAAAGTAATGAGCAAAGACATTTCCTATTACACTGCTTCATGGTTGTCAAGGCTGTTAGTTTTTTTTAAATTGAATTGGAAACAAGACAGAGATTTCATTAAGGGTCTTCATTCAAGAAGAACTTTCTGAAGCATTTCCCCCTCTGCATTTCTGATGGAGTCCCTCTGCAGCTCTCTTCTTAGGAAGCATTCAGGACCTTTTCCCTGGGGCTCTTCATTGAGGATTATCATCCATTTTTAATTAGTTCAGTTAAGTTTTCCTTTATTTAGTTTTTTCACCTAAACAGCATAAATATCTTTGCAGCTAATATAGCATCCCAAATACCATCTAAGGCACAGGGAAGTCCTACAGAAAATAAAGCTTTGAAATTCCCAGAGCTTCAGTAACAGGGAAAAATAAGATCAGCTTAAAAAGACATCTGTTGACAGTCCCCCACACACACACTTTTTTTTTTTTTTTTTTTTTTTAAAGAAGTGAAGCAGTCATAATTCTCAAATCTCTTATTACAATACACTACCAGTTGTGGCTACATAGCTAGGAAGAACAGCCTCCGGGAAGCTATATCATACATACACAGAAAGACTTGTTTCCCCTCATTTGCCAAACATTTTACAACTTATTGCCTCAAGAGGCAAGTATGATTTACTGCTACTTACCAGCCGGTTCTCTTTGCCTTTTGCCTCTTTGCAGGACTTCAAGAGCTCCTTTTCAATACTGGCAGGTGTGAACTCAACATCATTGTCCTTTAGACTCTGGTAGAACCTTCCCAGAAAGGTAACACACACTAGAAGGGAAGATGGATGGAGTTATCTGCAACTGCACACCAATCTAGGGGCAGCTCATAGGGAAACAGAACAGAGGCTTTGGAGAGAAGAACTTCTAGCAGCTGTATGTGTCAAGTCACTGATTGCTAGTATTTCAGTATGTCTTTCTGAGCACACATGAATAAGCAATGCCCCCTGGTATTTTTGGTGGGCTTTTGACGATCTGATGAACCAGATCCACGTAAGCATCCAGTGGCTTCCATACATTGCACTAAGAGCACAGCAGGATTCAGCTGGGGGATACAACACAAGACTGCCAGGGCAAAAATATAAACTTAAAGTCTTATTCTTGTTGCTTTTGGAAGCATCTCAACAGACCATAGGCTTCAGAAATGGTTCTGATCCAGGAACAACTGCCTCTATGCACATAATCACATTACACACTCCATGTACATTGTTTTTAGTAATAAGACATCACTGATTATCAAGTTGATTCAGTCCATACATAAGATCTTTTTCTCTTGGAAATAAGACTTATGTGATCACATGCTCTGTCCATTTGGCATGTTTCTCCCTCTGCTCAGCCCTAAGAGCTTCTGAACTAGTTTCAAACAAATTGAAAGAGAAGGAAGAGTCTTAAAGATAGTGAAATTCCTACAAGTCACCAGCAGCTGAGGACACCTCACAGTCCCTATCTGTGGGAAGGGCACACAGAACATGGTCATTACTTTCCCTGTGGCAGCAGTCAGTCAACATATACTCCAAACTAAGCACAGCACAACTGTTGCTGGGGAGGACGGGAGATGGCGAGTTACTTCGATCCTCCAGTTACTGTGCATCTGATCTGTGCAACAGGGCAAGGATGAGACGCTGCAACTTTGCAGCGTGTCAGATTTCACTCACTCCGCTGCTCACACAACTTGCCTGTGAACAGCAGCATCAGCTGGATCAAGAAGCCCAATGGCCTGTGGCCCAATTCCTCCAAATCCTATAAGTTTTCACTACTTCCAGGTGTTCGACAAGTCCCTGCCTCTGAGAGAGGGGTACAAGTCATGTTTTTCATATGCTTGGTTTACCCCACCAGGAAGGAGTCAGCTAATGATGTTGTCATTAGCAACTTGTATCCAACTCCAAACTCAAGGCATGGCACAGGAAAAGCTGGAGAATACAGGAGATCCAGTAAGACCATCTTGAAACCTAGTAGAAACTTACTCTCATTGCATTACAACTAGAAGTAATTACAGGCTGGACCATTTAGGAAAACATTTTTTGTATGCATACAACACCATCATTTACCTCACATTAGTTTGTCCCCAGTCACAGACACACACTGATGTCCACTGTGCACTGTTTGGAAGTGAAAACCTTTGGAAAAAATAAAGATGCTGCAGGCAGTGGTACCGATGACTAGATTACAGTTGAAACAAGTCTCCAACCCAGTGCTGGGATAGCAGCTGAAAGAGTTTTAATTTACTATGTTCCCTCCCCCTCCTTTGGTTTTACTGTTTCTCTCCCCACAAAAAGGAGGAAGGGGTGAGCATTAGCACCACAAAATCCCAATCAGTGGCTATATCCCCACCTCAGGCTGTTCTTGTTTCATCTGGACAATCTGCGCCGCTCCGTGACACAAGAGCAGATTAGTTTGCCATGCTGTCCAACAGCTTCCACCCGCAAAACTTTTGCTTTTAAGTGGTACACAAAGAGCCCGGTCTGATTTAGATCAGCCCAGCGCTGTTTGGGATCTGCCTTGTAGCTTTGCGTTGTTTAAGAGAGGATGCCCAGCGCTCAGGTCACTGGGTAGAGCCAAGGAAGCAGTGTGCAGTGATGAGTGAGGGCGTGAATCCAGGTGAGTAAGTGCCCAGGCTCACTTCCTCCTGTCCGCCGCCTCCCGGGACGGCTGCGGGGGACACGGTCACCCACCTTGGAGGGAGGCCCAGGGCAGCGGCCCCCGCACACCGGGTGCCTCGAGCTGCGGGACGGCGGCCGCTCCCGTCGCCGCTCCCCGGGGAGCCGGTCTCCTTTCAGCCGCGAAGCTCGGCACCGCCGCCGAGCCATGCGAGCACCGGCTCTCGCTCTCCGGAGGCGCAGGCGGCACTAGACGCCCCGGGCCGGGACTCCGAGGAGCGGGGCGCTTCCTCCGCGCTCCGGGCCCCCCGGCTCCCGCCGCGGCCCGAGGCCTGGGCGGACTTCAGGGAGTACTGCCCCAGCAGCAACCGCCCCTGGGCGGCCGTTCCCGGCCCCGCCGCTGCCGCCCCCCGCCGCCGGCGGGGCGGGCCGGCCCCACCCCGGCCCCTCACCCGGGCGGGCCGGGCCGGGCGGCGGCACGGAGCCGAGCGCCGGAGGCCGCCAGCCCGGCCCGCACCCCCCTCCGGCCCGGCGCAGCCCCACTCACCCTCGCACTCGCCGTCGCGCAGGGCCCGGCTGCCGGCCGGCAGCAGGAGTAGGGCCAGCGCCGCCCAGAGCCCGTGGGCCGCCTGCATCCCGCCTCGCTCGGCAGCCCGCGCGCACTGCGCCCGCCGCACCGGCAGCGGCGCCCCGCCCCTCGCCGGCTTCCCCCGGGCGCTGCCGCCCCATTGGTCCGCTCCCCGCCCGGCTTCCACGCTGCCTCCTCCCATTGGCCACTCTGCGGCCTCCACGGGAGAGTTGGCGGCCGCCGATTGGGGAAGACGGCCGGACGCCGGCAGACGGAGGATTTCCCCGCCTCCTTTGGCCGCCATTTTTGTTAAGGGAAAAACGTCCTCGTGTGCCTCGGCCCACTTCTTGCGGGCGCCATTTTCTAAAGGGGCAAATTCTCACACCTGGGACTCGGCAGCCGTGAGGCGGGGGGCGGCGGCGGCCCGGCCCGGCCTCGGCTCCGCTACCGAGCGGTGCCGCCCAGAGGCAGGGCTGAGCAGTACCTGCGGGCTGCGTCCAGCCGAAGGGGACAGTCCTGGGCGTCTCTCCATCGGCTAGCTGGGCCGCTGGGGCGGCAGGATGGCTGCTGAGGTAGGGCTGCCCGGTGGCCTGCGGGTGATGCCGCGTTTGGTGCCACCGGGTGCCTCAGGCCTGTCGGGGTCCTGGTTTTCTGGCTCCTTGGGGGCTGCGGGAAGCGTGAGCCCGGGGAAGGGAGCTCAGCTGGGCGGAGGAAGAGCCACCTGGGTGGGCAGCCATTAGGCAGGGCGCTGCCTCCTGTAAGGGGCAGTGGAGCTGGTCCCTGGGGGCCAGCACTCTGCTCCAGCCTTCGTTCAAACACTCTTTGTGGGTGGTGGGTTTTGGTTGTGCCTATACACACCGCAAATTATAAAGCCTAAATCCGCAGTGGGACGCTTGACAGCTGAGCAGCCGGCTTAAAAATCAGTGGGAAACTAATACAAGCGTAATCCATTTCTGGCTTTTTTGGGGGTGTTTTTGCAGAACCATGGGGCAAATGACAATCTTCTGAATTCCTGCTTATTATCACGGTCACCATGCCCATAACTATTTTTTCTCAAAGTCCTGCAATGAGGGCCATTTGTTCAAGGCAGTTCCTAGTCTCTGACTCTACGTATATACAATTTAAATCCTTCTGAAGTTGTAGGCTAGTTGCTACCAGTTGGTAGCACAGGGTAAGGAGTAGAGACTAATCACTTGTTTCTTATCTTGCGGAGCTATGTGTGTAAGTGTACACGTCATAGGAGATCATTCTGCAAAAGAAGGTAGAGGCGAAGTCATGTCCCTGTGCTACAGCGAAGGGTTATGCCTTAGCTTGGTGTGGTTCTCTTGGCACAGGAAGGCTAATGGAGCTGCCTAGTTGTGCCTGCCCCAGACAAAACCACGGTATGAGATTTGGAAAAATATTCAGGATCTAAGTTTGAATTTTCATGCAGGTCATCAACTGAATGTTCTAAGCCTGACTAGACGAGAGAGGCAGGATGGGGAAGAGGAACAGCCTGGTTCAGCTCAGGTCACATAGCAGGTGAGTAGTAATATGGATGCTGTGTCTTACCACTGTGAATACATTGCATGTGTTTATTGACTAGAAAAGGTGGATTTTCACCTTTCTAGATCATGTTTCTACTCAAAATGTATGTGTTATGATTAGTGATGGTATCACTGTCTTGTTTTTTAAATCAGTCCACAATGTTTGTTTATTTATTTATAGTTTATTTTCCCATGCTCCAGGGGCTGTCCTTTTGGATTGTCTTCCTTTTTCGCTCTACTTCCTTTTGATCCACAATTATGTTTCTAGTAGTCTGTCACCCCCCCACCCACCAGCCACTGTCTTTCTCTGGAGTGTTAGGGATTTGTCACAGCTGCAGCCAGGGTGCTGGACAGCTTGTGCTTATCCTCAGTACTGTTGGAACATTCTGACTGTTACTAGTCTAAGTTGGATGCGTGTTGAAAAAAGCAATTGTTTTTTCAATATAATTTTGTGTTATTGGGGACTTTCCACTAGCTGTGATTTTTTACAGCTAATAGACACTGGCCTTGCAATCACTGGCAGCTGGGTTAGGGCTGGAGCCTTTGGAATAAGCCACTGGTGACTTTCAGTCAGTTTTTCTGCAAGCTTATAGAGCTAGTTATGATGATAGCTTGGAGTGCCACAATTATGGATGCACAGTGTTAGTTGTCTGCTCGGAATATAGTGTCATCTGTGACTCTGTTTTGCTCTGATGGAGCAACTAATCTTGGAAACTGTTTCCAGTCACATGAAGGACAAGAATGTGCTCCAGAGTAGCTAGCATGGATTCTTGAAGGGGAAATCACACTTAACTAACCTGATAGCCAGCCTTCTGTGATGGAATGACTACTGGGTAGATGAGGGGAGAGCAGTGGACGTTGTCTACCTTGACTTCAGGAAGGCTTTTGACACTGTCTCCCATAACATCCTCATAGGCAAGCTGAGGAAGTGCAGGCTAGATGAGTGGATGCTGAGGTAGACTGAGAACTGGCTGAACGGCAGAGCTCAGAGGGCTGTGATCAGTGGCACCAAGTCTAGTTGGAAGCATGTAGCTAGTGGTGTCCCCCAGGGGTCAATACTGGGTCCAGTCCTGTTCAACTTTTTTTATTAATGACCAGGATGAAGGGACCGAGCGCACCCTCAGCAAGTTTGCTGATGACACAGAAGTGGGAGGAGTGGGTGGTGCATCAGATGGTGCTGCCATTCAGAGGGACCTCGGCAGGCTGCAGAGATGGGCAGAGGGGAACCTCAT
Organism: Dromaius novaehollandiae; assembly: GCF_036370855.1. Taxonomy (NCBI): domain Eukaryota; kingdom Metazoa; phylum Chordata; class Aves; order Casuariiformes; family Dromaiidae; genus Dromaius; species Dromaius novaehollandiae. The sequence goes on from NC_088109.1 coordinate 1,949,827, forward strand.
CAAGTTCAATACAGGGAAGTGCTGAGGAGGAGTAAGGCCATGCAGCAGTACAGGCTGGGGGCTGACCTGCTGGAAAGCAGCCCTGCAGCGAAGGACCTGGGAGTCCTGGAGGACAAGCTGACCATGAGCCAGCAACGTGTCCCTTGTGGCCAAGAAGGCCAATGGCCTCCTGGGGTACATTAGGAAGAGCATTGCCAGCAGGTCGAGGGAGGTGACCCTTCCCCTCTACTCAGCCTTGGTGAGGCTGCATCTGGAGTGCTGGGTCCAGTTTGGGGCTCCCCAGTACAAGAGAGATCTGGAGCAAGTCCAGCAAAGGGCCACTAAGATGATGATGATGATGATGACTGGAGCATCTCATGTATGAGGAAAGGCTGAGAGAGCTGGGCCTGTTCAGCCTGGAGAAGACTAAGGGGGGAATCTTATCAGTGTGTATAAATATCTGGAGAGAGGGTGTCCAGAGCATGGGGCCAGACTCTTTTCAGTGGCGCCCAGCAACAGGACGAGAGGCCCTGGGCACAAACTGAAACACAAGGAGTTCTGTCTGAACAGAAGGAAAAGCTTTTTGACTGTGAGGGTGACTGAGCACTGGAACAAGTTGCTCGGAGAGGGTGTGGACTCTCTGTCCTTGGAGGTATTCAAAAGCCATCTGGATAAGGTCCTGGGTGGCTTGCCTGAGGAGGGGGTTTGGACTAGATGATCTCCAGAGGTCCCTTCCAACCCCAACCATTTTGGGATTCTATGTGCTGCAGGCCATATCGCAGCGGTTTTACAGTGGATGTTAGGAGTGATGTGCATCATCCCATTGTATCTGGTCAGGTATGAATGAGGGAAGGGTGCGTAGGTTGATAATATGTTAGTATAACATCCCTTTTCAGTTTTGCATGCAGAAAAGGGTGATGGTTAGAGAGAGAGAGAGCCTACTAGAGAAGAGGAAGTTGATTCCAGCATTTAAATGATCTGCTTTCCCCATCATGTGATAACTGCAAAGATTGAGACTGAAGTTGTTTCATGCAAAACCAGGCAAGTTCTATAGTTGAAAATGATCAACTTGAGGGGAAAACCGAAGGGGAACCAAGTAGCTCTAAATATGCATGTGTGATTTTGGTGGGCATTAATAGTACAAAGGGAAGTGAGCTCGGTAGGACTAATAAGGGAGCTGGAATATGATCAGCTCTTAAATACTGGTTTTAGAAGTTTTGGCTTAGGAAGCAGAAGGGGTCAATCACTATAGTCTAACAACGGTAAGTAGGAAGCTATAGGTGGTTGCCTGCTAGGGGCAAACAGGAGAGTTCCTGGGAATAGTAAAATGGTGGAGATTGGAATTTTTAGTGTTGCTAGGAGGTTTTAGTTACATAAATGGTGGAAGCTGAGTTTTTGTGGTTGAGGCTACTACCTGGGCTAGACCTTTGCTGGTTTTGTAGTCTGAGAAGGCAGATCTGTGTACGGGTATCAGAGTGGGTGAAAGGAGCTGATTTTCAGTTGGTTGGTCTGCGAGGGCAAGGAAAATAGTATGCTGCTCTCTAAGCAGAGTAGAGCAGAAAGCAGGTTAGTTTTCCGAAAATGTAATCCAGTACTGCTGCGAAAGACAGTTGAATAGAAACTGAAATATAGTGGAAGGATAAAGTCATGGGGTGTAACTATGATCTGCTGAGCAAAATCAGAGGTCTGGTATTAGTCACTTTCTTTCATTGTGCTCACTCTTGGTCCCCCTGTATTCATTCATAGAAGAGTCCAGGCGTAAATAGTAGCAGAATCATAGAAACTCAAGATAAATTTGTAAAGGAATGATGTAGTAGGATAGCACAAGGAAGGAGGAGAGTGATTTCTAAGTCAGAGGAGAAAAGGGACATTTCCTGGAAATAACTGAGTGGAAAAAGTAGAGGAGACCTGAGAAGTTCTGCTCTGAGACCAGACAGGCATGCCTAGGCAAATGATAATTTTCCTGTAGGAGAGTTTGTTTAGCCTAGTCTAAAAATCCAGTTAAGTCTGAAATAATATTAGAAGTGAGTGTAATTACAAATTTTGTCTGTTACTTTTGTCTGGATGGTTAAGAGAGTTTAGTGATGGCTTGATGTGAAGTGGAATTTTATTTGTTGTCATAGGTAGACACCTGAGATGGAGGAGGCAGTGTTTATGTTTATACCATGGAAACTTGCTGCAAAAGCTGTAGATCTAGAAATACCACTTGCCTTTATGGAAGGACCATCATAGTGTTCTGTGGCTTGTCACGTTGCCTCTTAGGTAAAGAAGTCAAAGAGATGGAAGAAGGGTTATAGGGAAAATTGTAAGGTAAAATACCTTCATTTAATTATCTATCGTTCTGGTGTACCTGTTCTTCGTATGTGTTAGTTTAGTTGTCATTGTAAATAGTCTAATACAAAAGATTCTTCTCAGTGGAATCCAGTGCTAGGACAAGAGGCAATGGCCACAAATTGAAATATAAGAAATTCTGTTTAAACATCAGCAAAGAAAAAACTTTTTTACTATGAAGGTGATAGAACACTGGAACAGGCTGCCCGGAGAGGTTGTGGCATCTCCATCCTTGCAGTTCCTCAAAACCCACTGGATGTGGTTCTGAGAAATGGGCTCTAACTGACCCTGCTTTGAGCAGGGGTGGGGGTTGGCCCAGACAATCTCTAGAGGTCCCTGTCAACATCATTGATTCTGGGACAAGGGTCCAGTTTTGGAGAACAGTTGTTAAGGTGTATTACGGTGGAGTTGTAGTTGTTCTGTATTAGGGGGTGTTGCATCTTGAAAGCCTGGCTGTGATGAGGTGATCCCTAAGGGATAACCTGTACGGAGTTTTGACAAGGCTGTGAAATGGACCTGCTGGTTTTGTAGGAAGGCAGTATCATGCAACTAGTTAAAACCCACATATGGGTGTCAGTGCTCTCCTTTCTTGGACTTGCTGGATCTTTGTAGGTTTAGGTGCAGGGTAACTGTGGAGTCATTCTATATGAGCCGAGACGGTTGTTGATAGTAGTGAGACTTTGAGTCCTTTAACTGCAGGAGCAATACTAATATTTGTTATATGAGATGCATCCTCATACAAACACAATGTGCCAGTTGAAGATGCTGTATTTCTAAAAGGCATAGGCATCTGGATCAGCTGATTAATTTTTTAGATATTCCACATAGGCTTACAAAATGTTGGGAAAAGGATGTCTCATTAATTCTTGTAAATATTATTCCAAAATTGGCTTTAATTTCTGTAGGGTAGATGATAGTAAAGCCTGTGAAAAGGTGGAATCAGTGTGTGAATCCTGTCATACCAGTACGGAGAATGCTGGTAGGTGGGACCTTGTGGAGCTGGGCTCTGGTGTAGGATGTATCAGCCAGAGCGCTGTCCAGCAAGGAGTTTGCTAGCACAGTGCCAGTTAATTCATCTATAGTAATAGATGGAAAATGAAATGAAGAGCTCATAGTATGCCTGCATTTCATTACCTACCCTTTGTGACAGTACAATGAAACTGTTTAAAAACTTTTATGCTAGTATTAAAAAAAATGATATACATAATAGCTAAGGTAAAGTAAGCTTGTGTATTTATGTCTGTACAAATGGTAAATGTGTGACTGGAGGCTCGGAATCTAGCAGAAATTATAGCTTGGACTGTTCTCATAAATTCAAAGGATTCTTTTTTTTTTTTTTTTTTCTTTTCCTAAACCTACATTGTAGGTTACAGTATGGGCGATAATGCCAAATCTGAGTAAGAATGTACTTATTTATGTCTGAAGAATTAATGTAGGTTTGATATAGAATATGAGCCCCTCCTCCAGCTAGGTCAAAGATAGTGTTTAGGTTATGATCACTTAATGGTGTTGTGGTTCTTGTGATAAGAATGAGGAATGAGAGGAGCAGGAGGACAGCAGTGATTAAACAGATCATGGATAAAGGTGTGTGTGAGACAGCAGGATGGGTTACATTAATGGATATAGTGATAAAGGTAATCTTAAAGGTTTAGATTAAATTTTAAGGTTGATAATATTCCTGTTTAAGGATAAGGGGTACATAATTTGGTCAAGTGGGGACCCTGTATGGGTTAAACTGCCAGCTAGTGGGAGACAGTTCATCAGGTGCTTGTGCCAGTTCCAGATAATGCCAGAAGGAGGAAAAAAAGGGTCAGACTCCTCAAAACGTATGTTGTTTATGCAAAGAAATGCTGTATGGGGTGTGTGTGTGTGTGTGTCAGTCAGTGTCAGTTACAGGAGATGCAAGGCAGTTGCTGAACTCACCAAAGATTACAGGTATCAGCATTAAAAAAAAAAAAAAAGAGGGTACAAAGTCGTGAGCAGCAACAGTTGCATTATAGATTAGTCATTACTTAATGCCTTAACTCACTGTGAATGAAGAAGCTGAGCTTTGTGACAACAGTTTCTGCTCAGGCACTAAAAATCAACTGTAGGGTACCTGCAAGTCTAGTTTTTTGATAAGAGTCTGTGAATAGAGGCAGTTGCAGGTAAGATGGCTGCGGCTTTATGGATTAGGGTGTAGTCCTTTTTAGAGGTTTCATTTCTCCTCATATCAGCTTTGTAATGTAATTTGTATCAAGTTGCACAACTCAGAAATACATATATTGAAACTGTGTTGAAGGTTTATATTTAGATATGAATGGGGAAGACAAGAAGTATTTGGATACGGTATTTAGATGCAGTTCTAAAGAACTGAGACCCATTTGACTAGTCTGGCCTTAGATTAAATGAAGTATTTGACTTGCACCAAAATGATACAGGTAATTGTTCTTTTGGTTTTAACAGAAGCTAAAAGATTTTTAGCTCTTGCTTGAGGCTTGGAAGGCTTCATACATCTTTTTGTTATGCTATATTTTTTTTCATCTCCTGTGCTTCGTTAATAAATGCTTTTTTTTAGCTGAATAAAAAATCATTTAACTGAGAAGGAAGACGCTCAAAATGGTCTGATTTATACAGACATTTTCCAGATGTCAGCTGAATGCTTTTTCATTAAGCTGCATTTTGCTGTTCTAGCTGAACTTTCCTAGTTTGTTAGGAAATCTTGTTACAGTTTACCTCATATTTTTATGCATTTATGGGGTATATAGTTAATGGAGAGGGTGATTGGCATTGTATGTACACACCCCAGGGCCAGCTTAAAATAGACTCTTACTCTATTTTACTGCTAAATGTCTTTTAAGATTAGTGTCCTATACCTTTTTGTTCATTTGTCAAGACAGGATGGGAGAAATGGGTTATGTTTTCTATGTCCTGCACCTTGACCTGATTTATTAGTGCTAATGGAAGAAGATGGACATCTTTTGAGATTAATCACATGTAACAGTAACTACAGCTGTTAATTCCAAAAATCCTATTTTCCTACATGTCTTAATTACTGTTCTTTCACATCTCTTCTGTTAAAATGATAGGTATTTAAATACTTAATTGAGAATGAAATGAAGCCACTACCAGTGTCTTGCTATTGCAGTACAAAAATGAAAATACCTGTCACTCATTGAGTAGCAATCAAAGCTGAGGTAGATATCGGAGCACTAATTATTTATTTAGTTCATATTTGAAAGTACTGCCTCAGAAGTGTGTATTAAAGCTTGTGAAAGACAAGCAGGTGTCTCAGGCCGTTGCATGTGTCATGAAACTCTCCCTAGCTGACCAGACTAGCTGATGAATATACCTGATGCTTGCTCTAAGAAGTTGAAATATTGAATAAAATAGTGCACTGTCAGTTTGAGACCAACTTGGAAACTGTTCCCTTGCCACACGTAACAGACTTAAGGTCTTCTCCGTTGCCCCGCTGTCTTTCTCACTCGCACAAAACTGCCAAGCGATGGCTGTTTCCCTGATGCATGCTAGGTGCTCCTTTGATGTAACCCGCAAGGATAAAAGTTGTGCTGCTTCTCTTTTTGACACCCACAGATCTTGTGAAGATCTGAAGCAGCCTGAGGACGACCCTGTCAGAAGGACTGCAATGACCATACAGCTGTACAGTTTTAATATCAGGTATTAATCTTTAATTCCACATCACAGCAGTCGAGTGAATGGGTAAGGGAAAGAAACCCAAAACAAACGGCAGATATTTACATCTAAAATTCACACCACTTATTTGTTGGTTCTGGAAACATGCTATCACAATATATACAATGAAGTACCTTTAGGACACTTGTACAAATTATTTTCTCCTTTTAAATTTGATTTCCATTATAGATAAGATAGCTTTTTTGATTTTATTTTAAACATGAATACACAAAAGAGAAGTGGTTAGAGGTTTTTGCCTTTTTTAAATAAGCACAGAATGCCAGAGGTTAAAAACACATTTACAGGGCAGAATACCAGTCAGACATCACAATCTATACATTTTTTGCTCAATTTCCTGTACAAATACACAGCATTCAAATGGGGGTATTTACAAAGAAGTATGATCAGAGAAAATTTTAAATATCGCCTAATTTGTTTCCCAAAGGCTCTTGCTCTCTCCAGCCTCCCCAGTTTTGGCTGATTCTCCCACAGAAGGGATATGCTATATCCCTTACTTACCTAAAAAGGGCAAGTAAGCTAAAGGGGAAATGAAGGAGGGGGAAAAAAAAAAAACTTAGTCTTGCATACAGCAATAAAACCAAAGCTTTCTTCCCAACCATTGAGAAAAAAATGTATAGGTTTCAGTGATATTTTTCAAATTACTTTTCTTCTATTACTGTAGCTCCTTCTCGTTTTTATTTCAGATGGGGCCAGCAGGTACATTGAGGATGGAGAGGCTTGTAGCAGAATTCCACTGATTTTCTTGGGAATACACATTAGTTATACAGAAACCCAAGGCAAGTACTTCTGATTCAAACGTAATACATGAGTATAGAATGACCACGTCCCCTTCTAAACCATCCTGTTACTATGGTTATACAATGAATCCTCACATCCTGAGGGGCAAGCGAAACAAGTGCTATTCTTTCCACCTGCCACAGGACTGAGTTTGATGTTGGAGTTTCATATGCTATAAGCCAACCCACCCTGCAGAGAAGTGTTAGTTCCACATCCATGAAATCTTAATCTTTTTAGGAGTAATCTCTCTGTCTTTTGCCCCCTTGAAGTTAAGCACTGAAAAAGGAGACAAAATGCATGGCAGGTATTGGGCTTAATTTCTATTACTGGTCCAAAGTTGCTCAAATTTTCTAAGTTCAGTAAGTGAATCTGTCCTTCTCTGTGTGGACCTGCCATAAACTGGGTATTTGTGTACATTATTTGATCTTCAAACCCTTAAAAAAGATGCAGTAACATCACACACCCCAAAATGGACACACTGCTGTTCTGCAGTCTCTCTAATCAGAGTGGGATGATATGTTTTTTTAAGAGATTGTTTAGCCCAGTTAGTAGGTTTTCCAACTGACTGGGACTTAGTCCTATGTTAACTGCATACTTGTTTTTACAAAGCTTTATTTGCAAGACCTACCGTTTTTGCTTTGAGGAAGCTCAGTAAATCACTACATTTACTCCTTTTTAATCTTCCTACCAAAAACAGGGACAGGGGACATGGAATTGAATACTTGGTTCTCTTAAAATTTCCCTTGAAGAATCTCAGTCAGATTGGAGAACAGCATATGTGAAAATAATTCATTCATTTCTAAGAAATTATCCTGACTTCACTGAAAACATAGTTTTCATACATTTGATCTATACCAGGGATCCAACTTTGTTCATTAATATTTAGGACTGTCCTAGCATTGGAAAACCCTCCTTCCTGTTAGAGATGAAATGTCCACCGTAGGCCAGGTTTTAATAGCATTGTCTCAATTGTGAAGGATATAGTAATTACAAGCAGCCTGCGTTAGTGACAAAGTAGAGGAAGCAAGAGAGACTTTGTTCCAGCCAAACAGGCCATTTAAGAAACAAAAGCAAAACTGTATTACTTTCACATGGGCTAGAATTTGAGAAACAAAAGATATGAATCCTCTTAAAATCCCTTTCATACAAGAGCTGACCGAGTCCAGACTTCATGCAGACAGACCATCTTCAGGAGAGTTCAGAAGCAATGTACTCTGCCCAGTCATGTTATTTAGAGGTAGTGCTAAAGGTGACCTGTAAAAGATTTGTAATATCCTTTTTTGCTTCTTTACGCAAAGCATAGTATATTTGTAGCATTATGGTTGTAGGATGAGAAGCTGAGTGGTTAGGGCAAAAACTGCCTCTGAGCATTGAGTGCTATACCTGTTTCTGACACTTAATTTGTATGATGGAGGAAATCTCTTATTTGAATGTGCTTCAGAGTTTTCAATGATAAGAAAGTGTGGTCTCTCTCTTACCATCCTCTGGGGTGTGCTTTGCAATCTGCAGATGAAAAGGGTTATGAGGAAGGCTAAAAGGTGTATAGGTGTGGTGAGGGGAAGGGGTATTCCTTGTTTATCTAAGAAATATTAAATATTTGATACTTTCTCCCTCCTTTTGACTAAAAGCTTCTTGAAAAAAATGAAAATGGGAATAAAAGATTTCTTAAGAGTACTTTTAAGAGAACAGGTGTTGACTCTATTACCACAGAATTTTTTCCTGGTTTGTTATGTGTTAAACTAAACAAATATTGATTAAAAGGCTTTTTTTTTTTGCATTCATAGACTAATACTGCCTCCATCTCTGCAATAGTTCTGTTTCTTGTTTTCTCTAACATCACACTTGCACTAAATTCTTCAACCCTTCATAGAATCTGGCAATAAAGAAAAAAAACTGTATTGCAACATTTTCTGTGTGTGTGTGTGTGAATCAACCTCCCAGAAGAGCGAAATAGAAGCTTTAAAGCTTCTTTATACATTCTAAAGAAGCAAAAGAGGAAACAACTATTTCTTCTTTACAGGTGGCCTTTAAAATCCCTGACTCTAGGGTGCACGTTGTACACTGGGCATTTCTTGCATTTTAGCATTTTCTGTCTACAGTGAGGGATGGAGATCCTGTACACCAGCTGCAGTGAGTGTTCAAGAAGGACTGAGAACATTATGGTAACAGGTAATGAAATCTCAGCTCCTGGGTGATGGAAGTTGGTGAGGATTGTGATGTTCAGCCCTGAGGCAAGGACTGGGGATATGATATATTTAAGCCACCTTTCCTTTACTGGCTGAGTCATCAATCAGCTGTGGCATGAGCAACTCAACTTATTTTTTTTTTCTTTTAACTGGAATAGAAATGCTGGTGTCAACAGCCTGCCTGAAGTTAGGCATAAGAAAGGCCTACAATCAAGTCGCAGCTCCAATGGCTACTAACCTCCTCTCATCCTGTAGCGTAGATGAATATCATATGATTCCAATGAGAAAGCAGGTTGGCTTAGCCAGTGAAAGCAAAATTTAGGAAATCAAACAGTACATGAAAAAACAAAGGAGGCAGAGTTTGTTGGAAATGATATCTTAGAAATCAGTGCATGTGCACTGGTTAGATCGCCTCAGCACCTGTGAACCAATGCAGGGAGATCACTGCACAGATATGTACAATCCTGCTCTCAAAAGAGCCAATTTCTTCTTAGAATTGCCATCTTCCACTGCCTGCAGCTCATGCACCTTCCAGCCTGACAGTTCATAGAATCCCTGAATTCAGCAATGAGCTTTCACTTCTGTACAGCAAAGAAGCAAGTCCCTAGTGCAACTGCTTCTACTCATGTGCGTCTCAGAACTGGGAGGAAAGCAGTTTTAAAATCAACTTGTCACATTTCCTCCCGCCCATTCCCCCCTCCCCCCCCCCCTTAAAATTGTGTTTTTCAGCTTCTGCAGGTCTCAGTGGCTCGTGTGCCATGTGGTGTGGTTAAGAAACTGCAGAAGGAATAAACCGTCCACTGCACAGAAAGTTAAAAACACAACTGAAAGGTGTAAAAAGAAATTAAAAAGGAAAGCAGCAACCTCGCATGCTGGCCCAATTGATTGTGTGGGCTCCAGACATTAACTCACGGCAGTAGAAAATTGGTTTGCTGTTCTCTGAGTCCTGATGTCGCTCCTTTCTTGTCAGACCTGGAATGATGATGCAAGCTGCTTGCCTAGGAGTTCTCCCTACTGCTCACTGATGCCATGCTCCCACGCTACCCTGGCCTGTTCTTCCTTTCCACCACTCACTGGTTGGGACACTTTGCGATGCAATGGACGGTGTTTGTCATCATCTTCGATTATCATTCCCTCTTCATTCTCCATGTTTGGGAGCCGGGAATGGTAGGGTTTGGGGGGTAGAGCTGGAGGGTCCATGGTGTCCTGAGGAATGACTCCAGATGGTGCAGAGTGGCTTCGGCATGGCTGGGATTTGAGTGACTCTAGGACATCAGGCTCAGAGAGGCTGTACCTGACAGGGAGGTAGGGTGTCTCTAGATCTTCATCAGTATTCCAGGACTGGCTTGGGACAGAATCCATGGTGTCTGTGCGAGGAGGGGGTTCAGAGGAATGTCCGAAATTACTCTCACTCAGGGAGGAGACGCCGCTGCTGGCGCTGCCGGATAAAGTGGAGTTACTTCCATCCAGACCAGACTGGGGACTGGTGGGTGATGCAGGGATAGGATGAAGAGGGGACTGTTCAGAGAAAAATAAAATCAGGTTAAAATTGACAAGGGAGGCAACTCTGCATCTGGTTGCTGCATGTTTCAGTTTTTTTTAGAGTGTGGTAACGATGGTACCAGTGGTACCAATTCCTGTTGTGTTCAAAATGTCAATGATGCCTGTTTTGTATACACATTACCCTGACTTGTGTAGAAGTACCTCTTGTGGGCAAGAAGTGCACTTGACAACACTGGAGTTGTTAGACAAACAATAGTTGTGGTGATATCCTTCCCTCCCACCATATTGAGAATGCCCGAAATCACAGCATATGATGCAAGAAAGGCAAGTAGAAGGGCCTACAACACAGGCAAGTTATTTCTATAGAATTCGACTGTGGAATAGGTTACAAGCTTTCAGAGGATTTTCTCATGTTTAAGTTATTAACACATTAAAAATAGTGTTTCTGTATTCAAGAGCTGCTCAGAGGTAGGAGTAGAGGAGAGGATTCCTTCAGGAACCTATTATTTTCCATCTATGTTACTCTGCTCTCCTGCCCACTTCCTTTTTACCTTGCGCAATGTTCGTGCAGGCAGTGCTGGAGGAGCATCACTGAGCTGGTGATGGAAGGCATCAAAGTGCAGCGAGTAGTGTCCTGGAATCAGACAAGGAACAGAAATGCAGACAGTCTCACTACAGTGAAAAAGCTGGGGTTTTAGACTCTGTATTACCAGGTAACAGCTCCAAATGCTCCGTTCCAACCTAGGGCTTTCTTTCTAATAGATACTGTGGTTTACATCTGTCACATTATCACAAAATGCTAATGAGAAGTTCAGAGCAATGATAGATTTCCCTTCACCTCTGTTATCAAGGATCTCATGGCAAGGCAACAGGCTCATAAACAATGAACACTTGAAGTTTCATTTAATAGCTTTGTAACCTTAAGCTACTGCTGAAGATAGTCATTGGCAAGAAGCCAGGCCAGGCTTCCAGCAGTCACAGACCGAATTCTAGCCCCCAAATACACTCAAGTCTGCATTACTGTAAGGACTGTAAAAGTTGGAAGATTTATTTAAAAAAAAAATTGAAAACTTTGTGCAATATTCAGCCTAGCAGACCAGGAAAGACTTTGTGTTTCTTTTTTTTTTTCCCCTGATTGTTTTTCTTTTTATAGAAGAAACAGGCTAAGGTCAGCTTTCAAGTAAGTGGTCTAGGATTTATTTGTGCATGAGAGCAGGAATTACGCAGTGGACCTAGTGGGCATTTCCTTACCATGGGGCAGGCTTCGGGGAGGTACTGGTGGGGCCAAGATGCTCCCAACGTGGGCAGACAGGAATGGCAGGGCCTCTCTGGTTCCGCTGTCTAGGCTCCAGCTGCTGGGTGCTGCTGGCACAGCTGGAGGAGTGAAACACATTTATCTTGGGTAACATAATGGGGTTGTGGGGGCCAGAAGGACTGGCTTTCTGATGCACTCTTTAGTAGTGAGGAGGAGACAGATTCTAGGGACTAGGTGAATGGTAGGATTAAAAGCATCCAAAGAGATCTTCTAGTCTACAGTGTGTTAAGTTTATAGGTTGCATTGTTAAGGAAGTGAGAGTTAGGTGATTGTAGTGTCTGTTAGTCTGCTCCCTCACGAGCCCTTGGGCAGTTTCTGTCAAATCTGAGGAGCAGTAGAACTCTCCAAGTTTTCTGGCAAACCCCTGAGTAGGTAAAAGGAAATTTCACTGATGGAACTGCAGATATAGGTGTCAGTTGTTAGCTATTCTGCTTGGCAGTGAATGATTACAGAGCAGCAAGGAACATGTGGCAGAACCCCAAAGAAACACGGGAACATAAAGGACATGAGGATAATTACACCTCAAGCCCGTACAGTAGAAATCATGACTTTAAAGGCAAAATTTACTAAGCTACAGAGTAGCACTAATTTTTAGTCACAAAATATTTAAAGACAGCAGTTTAGGCTAGAGATTGGGCGTTTGTTAATCAGCAGAGAGAGGGACAGGAAGGCTTTCCTCATATAACGGATACTGAGTATAATAATAATTCATTAAGTCTACCAAAGAAGAAGAATGAGATAAAAATAGCTTTTGCCATCTTCATTTTGAAACATGGAAAATAGAAGCACAGAGAAACAAACATGGAGTTTGACAGCTGAAGAGGATTTCTCCTAAATTAAAATGCCTGCAGCCATTGTGGTGCATCTCTTTTCTAAAATGACTTTGAAAGGTTTCTCTGGAATTCTTCCTTAGTTCACGAGTTAGCATGAACTCGGGCTCCCCAAGGACTGTATTTCCCCATTCTAAAGTGAAAAAGACCACAAAATGGCAGCCTCATAAGGCAGAAAAAAAAAGCCATTAAAAATATAAAAGTAAACATTGTTTCAAAGAGGCACACCCTCAAACTGAGCAAACACATACAAAGAAGATGATACCAAGAATCCTGACGGAGAACAGGTTCAAACCAACAGCTACTTTTGATCTGGACACTGGTAAAATGGCTCCAGATTAACTTTCTGAACACCCCTGCTCATGCTGTACACATGCCAGAGTGCTCTAATTGTGGCTGTAATGGTGTCAAAAGGCTAAAAACAGGGAGGATGATGCTATTATGCCGGCTACGTTATGTTCTCCTGTGCTATACTGGCATCACGCAAGAAGGGCAGAACAAAAGCTGATTTGTTTGACCTATAAAACTATTGATTTTACACTGATATACTCCCCTGTGAGTTGCTTAAACCTACATCAGAGCCAGGTTCCTCTGTCAGTGTTCAGTGTACCCTTCGGCCATCAAAGGCACAGGTACTCTTAATTCAAAGGATTCGGTCAAGGTCACTTGGACAGGTGTGAAGGTAGCACAGCTGATCGATATGACAATGTTCAAATGTCTTATCATGAGAAAAGCTACCCAGGCCCTTCTTCCTGTCTTAAAACTACGTGGAGAGGGAACTAAAGAAATTTAGAAATTGAGTGCCTGATCAGGCATCACTTGATGTGATGGAGGACAATAAATCCCTCTCTCAGTGCTTTCTCACCTTGCTCCGTCTCTGAGATCTCCGACTGTTGTATACTGGTGATGATCTTGTTATGATTAAGACGACAGGCAAGGGGAAGTTAGAACGCGTATATGACCCATTTCTTTTATGCTGCTTTGTAAACTGAGTACAGGTTGATACCACCCATTGAGGACATTTAACATGCAAAGCCGTGGCAGTTGTTACAGAACGAGAGAACAAGCATGTCTGGATTGCATCTGAGATATTCACTGCTATGAGGGACTGATGCGGCTCAACTGCTGCAAGTAATTCTTTGGATTCCAGCATGACAAGTGGTGTCTGGTACTGTACTGATAGCTCTAAGAAAGATTATTGAAAAAAATGTATAAAATAATAATAACCAGGCACACTGACCAATGACAGAGAATGTAAAGAAAAGAACATGGTACCCTAGTGCATAATCCCTTACACTTTCTCACTGTTTCCTCATTCACTGCCTTTTGAGTATTTAGGAGTGCTGGAAATCAAGCCAAGGTCAGATGATTTTGGAGGGTGGCTGCTGCCTGTTAAAACCAGGATTTTATCCAAAATGCTTCATGAAGAAACCTTCCTGGGGAGCTCCTAGTGCTCTGTCCTAGCCCAGCTTGCTCTCCTGAACAGTATTCACTTGGTGGGCCAAGTTCAATTAGGAGGGAAGCTGCATTTGAACAGTTATGCTCTGGACAACTGTCACCCTGCTGTCAATGAGGATTAATGAACTGAGCTTCTGACATGGAAAGGGCCTGGACAAATTCATGGGGCATGACTTAAGAGAAAACAAGGCAAATAACATCCCGACTTAAAAAGAATGATGAGGATTCAAAGGCTGCAAAAATGCCAGTAATTGCATTTATACTACCAACCTGGCTGAAGAGCTGGGATTCCCACACCACCATCCCCTAAGAACAATTACTGTACATCAGCTGCATCTTTCATGGCTCCTTGGGACTGCCTGGGAGGATACTCTGTCCTTGATCCCCTTTCCTTTGTCCTGTGTACTACACTTGTGCATAAATATCACCCGCAAATACAAATTTAAGTATTACTTATAAATAGGCAACGCACAGATATACCTTCATATTCCAGGTCTTTCTCCTGTCCAGTATAAAAATCTCACCATCTCTGTCACGTGTTCAGTTCAAACTCAACACAGCTAAGACAGAGCTCTTAATTCCTCACCCCCGTCTTGTCTCTCTGTTGTGGACAAAAATCATCATTCTGCTATTTGTGCAGAACAGTAAGTTGGCTTTTGGTTTCAATCTGGACCACTCTTTGAGGCTGTTACATAGTAAAAGTAGTGGATTCTGATTTATTAAAGTTCTAAAAATTTGCATTTTTTTAAAAAAAAATTCAGTTAAGGCACAACTACTGAAACAAGAATATTGAAAAAAGTCCAATGGAGTGCATTACACAAGTCAGACTAGAGAAGTGTGATGGTCTTTCCTGGCCTTAAAACCTTTGACTTTCAAGATCCTGTTTTTCCTAGCCATACACGACTGTTGCTTGCTTCTGGCAGAATCCTCGTCTCAGATTTTGACTCATGAATTTTGCCCACTTGTGCTTTTTTCAGAATGCTGCTGCTCAGATCATTTTTTGAGCCCATCGCTTTGTCCATGGCACCCCTTTGACAAGCTCCTCCTTTTCATTATATCGAATAAACTGCTTTTCTTCATGGTTTTTTTGTGTTAGCTATCCATCATCCTTTGCCAGCTACTGACAGACTGATTTCCCATCTATTTGTAGACCTGTCACGCCAACCTCCAGGGTCACTTGGGAAATTTTCAACATAACCTCTGATTTTTCTTTTTTTTCCCGTGCTGCATCTTACCTTATATCACTTCATTGTTCTTCTTTAAACTCTTCCTTGAATTTTTCTCCTTACTAACAACAGAGGTTCTGTTTCTTTTTTTCAAAGCAGTGATTTTAAAAAGCATGCATCCCTAATGATAAATCTAAATAAATATAAAACTACCTTAGAGAGGAATTACAAGAATATGTTAATACTTTGAAGAAAAACTATATATTAAAAAAGAGGTCCAAATCCTTCAGTCTTTAAGGTAAATTCTCATTTGCTGCTTTGTGAGTTTTACCTGATAAAAGCCACAGGATTTGGCCCAATGATAAACTCAGAAATGCTTTTTGAAAGAGAGAGGTTTGTGCAACTCCACCCTCCTGTGAATAATCTGAAATGACTATAGGTTGGCAGAAGGCCCAGTTAATTAAACTCCCAATTTAAAAATGTGAGAGAAGGCACTCTGCCAAGAAATGCAGAAGCCCATTACTCACTGCAGCATGACCAGAATACTAATATTTTACAAAGCATGTATGTCAACTAGGAGAGAGAATACCTTTCTCAGCCACAGACAGGTTGGGATCACTGCAAGGTTTGCATGGTCCAATCATTTGCTGGATCAAGGCGCGCTGGAAACTTGGAGGCTAAGAGAGAGGAAAGTTAGCACAGAAAAGTAAAAATAGCTACAGAACAGCTGGTGCAGAACTCTGCGACTTCCCGTTCACTTTCTTTAGGCAAAAAAAGGATTTTATTTAAAAATCTACGGGAACCTTAGGCTATGTCTACATTAGCAAGTACTGCAGTACAATACTAGTGCATGCCTGAGCCAAACTAAAATGCAGACATGTAGGCACATCCTAAATTTCTCCATCTGCTCAGAGCCACCGGTAGTAGATAAGGGGATAGACTGTTTGGAGACCCTGTATTATTTCAGTCTTTCATAGTTTTTTTTTAAATCATCTCTAGAAAATTGCCATGAAGCTATTCAGAATCAACTTTGAGGCCAGACTACAGGACAGACATGGTGCTAGAAAAACGAATAAATGAAATAGCATGACTCTGTACGATGGACCAGGGCTTATGTGACAAAGCTGGGAAGTAAGAAGAATCCATTTTCACAAAAAGTTTCTGCGATTTTAACGTTGTCATTACAATCTGTATCACTTAACTACCAATGTGGGTGGCTCCGATAGGCTATTAATATGGAAATGTCTGCATTACCTCTTGAACCACTCTGAAAATGATGCTACAGAAGTTGTTGTGCTTTCCAGAAAGACAAAGGGGAGCTTTGAGGTGATCAAAAATAGTAAAAATGTAAATCACAGCTTCAGGTGGCTGAACTACAAAGCAAGGAGACTTGCTACCTGTCCGTTTTCCATGATAGCTGCGGGATACATGGCGCTGCTGGGTCGGTCCCGATGGGTTGGCAGCAACATCATCAGCTCCCGAGTGTGGCGGTACTTATCTGGTAGAGAGGGAGAGCCTGTAAACAAGTGAGAATAATCACGTACACATGACAAACAACAGCCATGTCTCAGCATGCCCAGCAATCTAGTCCTCCTTTGCAAATTGTTCAGACGATGATCTTACAGGACTCAAGAAAACACGGTGCTGAGCCCACTAAGCAGCTAACTGTTGGTAGGGTGCAGAGCACAAGGATCAAATAAGAACTGGCTTGCTACACACAGTTAAGGACATACTGCGTAAGGTGCGTAAGACATCCCTAATTTTACGTTGCAAAGTTCTTCCTCTGAAAAAAATGTGTGCATCTGTGTAGAATCAGCTGTGGCTCTGCTCTGCAGCGCCTAATGCTCCCTCACCCCATAAAGTATTACAGGGTTATACAAATGCCATAAAATTGTGCATTTTGGGACTGAATGCTAAAGAAAAGGATAAAAGCCTTAGATGCACCGCTCAGTTGAAGCAGGAAGCTGCTTAATGCCTCAGTTACAGTAAAGACAGACTGAGGTGTTGCCATGTAGTTGGTGATACCACGGTTGGCTTCCTCTTTGTTAAAACAGAAAACTATAATAAAGTGAAATTGCTACAAATGTGGGTGGCACTTCACTAGTATGCCTCCGAATGACATAGAATTATTGCTCAGTGTGTTGTTACACTGAGCCGTCGCATGACATCAGGATGTTTACCAATACTTAGAAATGTAGAGCAGGGATATGCTTGATTTGGTAGATTTAACTATTAGTTATCTGAATAGTTGTCAAATTTAAGATATTGGGGTGT
The DNA here is from genome assembly GCF_036370855.1 of Dromaius novaehollandiae. Lineage (NCBI taxonomy): Eukaryota > Metazoa > Chordata > Aves > Casuariiformes > Dromaiidae > Dromaius > Dromaius novaehollandiae. Next base: position 1,967,339 of record NC_088109.1, read on the forward strand.
TTCGTGTAAACTGTTTCCTGGAGTGCAGAATTATCTGGGAATCATGTTCGTCACGATGAGTGCCACACAACAATACTCCTTCTGATATGCAACAGCTGACAACAGATTTGCCAGAGAATGATTCTTGCTAGTGGCTTCTTAAAGTCTGATACTACGGACATGCACGTCCCTGTGGGGTGCACAATATTAGGCAGAAATTGATGTTCTGAAGCTGCTAGAGTGAGCTTTAATTTGCACTGATTACTTCATTGTGTCACAAACACGCACTTAACAGATGGCAGCACACAGCGCATTACAGAGCCATGCCGGCTTTTGGGGAATACATGCCCCCTTTTGCAAACTTTCCACAACCACACACATTACCTGAACAGCACTCCAACGTATGAGCAAAGGCATTGGGGCCGGTTAATGCAGCTTTTACCCCAGCAAAAGCAAACATGCAGTTTGGGGGACTGATAGTCAGCACACAGTGGAAGGAACAATGTGTCCAGCAGAATGCAGGATAAGGTCCTACAATTGCAACAGTTGCATCAGGGGTGGCAGAGCCCAGTTAATCCACACCCCCATCCCTGCATGAACAGCTGCAAAATAGTTGCATTCTAGTTCCGAACTCATTTTCGCCCCAGACATAAAACAGAAACATGGACAACATTCTTTGTTCATATATACAACATCACCTTGGAAAACAGTGTTAACACTTTATGCTGAGTCTCTTTTACTCACACGTCACAAACAGCCCTATTTCTGCACGTAAGGATGCTGAACTTCCAGTTGTGCCCGGAACTACGTCACCGCACAACCAACACTGTAAACTTTTCCATTTTATCTATCTTGTGATGCTTGTTCTTTTTTGTCCGAGATGCAAACCACCTCTATGTGCCATCACTTTATAAGGGATTATAGTTTCCACGAGATCTTGCTCTGCATGACCTGAAAAATCCCACATGTGCTAAATACGGTGGCAGAGTCTAGTTTAAGAAACAGCCCTGCTATTTGGTACTCTAAATTTGTAAATAAGCGCAGCTACAAAGATCATAACAGACTATGCCAAGCATCCAGTTTGCAGACAAAATTAAGTACTGATACCTCCAAATTGTGGGCCACAAGAGGAGTGGCTATGTTGAAGCGTTTATTAATAATCAAGCCTGCTACTTCAGCCAGATAGCACATTCACTAGGGCTCCTTTTTGGAGACTGGCAAAGTGTAAAAAACAAAGTCAAATCTTTTAAAAGCTTTCAGAGCAACTGCAGCGGCCATATAAAATACTGCAGTATGTGCCAGGGCTTATTCCTTTCAGCTGTAGTACGCTTGGTACAGCTGATGTGTGCAGCACTGTGCTTATTATTAATGGGAAGGCAAAGCCTATCCTGAAGGGAAAGGTAGTTTTTCATTTTTTAATTATGAAAATGTTAATCCGCAAATAGCAAGTATGCATTTTAAGGAACACAACTGAAAATTAATACAGTTAATCTCCAAACTTAATGACTCTGTTCCTAATTCATTATTTTTATTGCTGTTAGGAAAACATTTTGCTCCTGTACCAAATCATGACTTTTCAGTTTTTGGAAGGATTTTTATGCAAGAATATGGTTTCTTGCAAAGTGCTGCATAAGACACCAGAACTCATTTTCTGCACCTGAAAAGGGGGCTGCGTGGAAGAAGCAGCAGGGATTTCTTAACAGGTCACTCATTAAGCATCAGATTTTCCTTTTTGGAGTGCATTCAAGGAGTTCCAGGCGTATTTTAAATGGAATTATTAAAAAAAACCCCAAACCTACTCGTAGCTCTTTCCAGGCCTTTTTGTTACAGTTTCTGCTTACGGAACACAGGCTTACATAATTTTTTAACTCCAGCAGGGCTACAGCAGTGCCTCATGAGTCATCTCAAATGAAGCCAGAACAAACTCAGAAATTCTTACTGATGCTGCATAGAACAACAGTGTTGCTTTCTTGGTAGGGAAGAACCCACACAAGGGTCGAGCCAGATGAAATCTGAGACAGGTACTTGTTAATCTGAAAAACAGAGTAACTAGTAGCATCCTTCCCTATCATTAGCACAAAATTAGAGAATTCTAACTGTATTCTGATTACAATTTTTTCTAATTCTATTTAAGACCCTTGCTCTAAGTTGTGTTCATTATAACCTCAATGCAAAGTTTGCTGCTTTAGTCTGCTGTTTATTGATATCATCTAATCATCATTAAACTACTTCCTTGATGAGTATCTTTTAAACATAATGTTGAATTAATGAATGCATTATTTTCCTTGGACAAGTCAAATAATTTATTAGTGTTGTTGGTTTAAACTTCAGTCAAAGGGTCCTGCTTAGAAAAGGAGAATTAGAAATAAGATTTAAATTCCTGCTGGATTCTTAATGCAAATGGCTGTGGCTTTTTTTGGTCACTGATGTAACTAATCTACCTTATAAAGATACCTGTCTCCTCAGAACAGTGTTAGTCGCTGAGCTCCAGAAAGGACTTTGGAGTAAAAAGAGAAGGTGGTATAAGAATGTAATGGGATACATTTTTTTTCACTTCTAGGCTAACATGTGGATCAATAAGGGAAGCATTTAAACATCTGATAAAATACTAAAAATACAGATGATCATGCTCAGCTTAGAGCCGGAGGTGACAGAGCTGCTAAGCTGATAAATTTTAAATTTATACTTCCTGTCTGAAAAGTGGTTAGCTGCAGCATCGTGACTATCGTAGCTTTGTTGGCAGTCTCAGCAGAAAGGCCAAGGCTCGGATGGGTCATGGAGACTGAACTATCCTCTCACCTCTAGAGGTGGTCCCTCCAGGACAGAGATGAGGCACATTGGTGGGGGCAGCGTGGGGAAGCTTGCACGGCTGCCGCCCATGCTGTATCTGTTCTGTGGATAAATAGAGGGCTTCAGCCTCCAGTGTTGTCAATCCAGCACCTTTCACCAGCACTAAATTAAAAAGAATATAAATAAATACAAAAAAAAGGATAGAGGTGCATTGGCAGCGCTGCACACGTAATGTTTGTGAAGTACCTTGCTCCAGCCAGTGACACTGGTCTCTCATTTTTATAAGCATCAAATTCACCCAATTCAAAAACAAAACAAAAGGAAAAATCACCAAGGAGAAAACCAAAGTTGTATTACCACAGTGGAGCTTAAGTGAGGGGCTTTTCCTTGTTATGAACAATTCCATTTCAAATAGCAGGGTCATAATAACCAGAGGAGTGACTTGCACACATGTGAAACATGGAAAAGATCTGGGACTTCACCAGAAATAGAATCTCGTAATTTTTAAGTGGGTAAACTGTGAATACTCTTCTTACCTAACTTGCAAATGAACAAAACTACCAGAGCAGAAATGTTTTATCATAAGCTGTCAAAACATGTTAGTAAGAGTGAAGAATAAAATAAAGATATATTAAAGTATTTTCCAAAACTCATTATTTCTCTTATTGCTACCTCAGTTGTGGTCATTTACATTGTCTACTTCTCATCTCTGGGAGGTGCTGTTGACTCATCCGTCAGCAGCGTACCCTTCAGCAGCATTCCCTGCTTTGGTTTCTAAGCGACAGCAAAGAATACAGTTAAGAGGGAAGTTGGTGATGCTGTGAGGTCATCAGGCTCCGAAAGACTGGCACAGCCTGTCACTGCGAATAGGAGATTTTTAAAGCCTGAAACGCTCTGAGCACCAAAACCCTTCCGTTCCCTCAAGAGAATCAGATCTCACATGCCAGCTAAGGCACATTCATTTAAGAGTGTCTTCCTGACATCATAGCCCTATTTTCGGTTCCATCTTTCCTTTCCTGTTATGCCAGTTTCATTTTGTTACTTTACTATTTGAATTGTCATTATTTTCCTTCCAGCTCTTGGCAATTAGTGAAGCTATTTGCATTTTTGGAGACTTCCACTTCTCACCTTCCTACTCCATCTCATCGCCAAATTAAATCACTTTGATACATCTGTGTCATTACAACAGCCAGTCAATTACGATTTTATTGCAAGACTGATCAAAAAAGCCCCAAACTGGCTCAAGAGAACGGATGTTTTCACTTGTTAACAAGCAGTAAAAACCTTCCCCTGCTCTGTATTCTCTGTCCATAAGGAAACAGACAGTTCCCCTGTATGGGAGAAAGGGGTAAGATTTAAATATAGCGGCCTCTATCTCTGACTGCATCTTGGAGACCTCCTTCATATGCCTGTGAAAAGAGGTGTAGAAACTGGTGAACCTGCAACTGAGATTCCGAAAGGAGAGAAAAAAGCTTGAATAGAAGTTACCAAAGCCAGGAGTTTACATGGAGTGGTTCTGCTTCAGCTCTGAGGCATGGGAAGAAAATGATTAGCTATATCAAGACCAGCTACTCTGACAGCAAAGGCAACAGAAGTATCCCTAGAGTCTGTTTTAATTTTTTCCTTTATTCAAGAATTTCCCAGTGGGGAAGTCCTTCTTTAACTCTGGTACTTGTAATTCTTATCTTTCAACATTCATTATATTTATATGCTTTCATTCATGTATTTATTTGCATACATTTATGGTAACCTGCCTCCAGTTCATTTTTGTGCCATAATTTCATTAAATGTAACGTGAAGTTAATTTTTTGCCTTTGACTTCATGATCTACCTCTCTCAACTACCATACCAAAGAATATTCTTGTTTTAAATATTCTTGTTTTCTTCTAGATTGCCTGCCACAATTTTGTGGAGGGACAGTGGAAACCATTATGGAATTCAGTTGCCTGAAACCAGTGTGTACCAGAGTTATATTCCAAATACGGCTGAAAAAAATGACTAAATCCAATTTGGAGAATGAAAATCATTTTAAAGGAATCGTTTCTGAAGACACGATTCCAACTCCAAAAGAGAAACAGTGGTGTATTTCAGTGCAGCATGGTAGTTTGACCAATAAGCCAACCAGTTGAAAGATTCAGGGGACTTCCAGTTAACCCTTCGCTTGAGTCCATCTGTTCTTACCTCGTGCACTGGAAGGGGCAGAGTTAATCATCTGGGATGGTGCAGAGTGGGTAGAGCTCAGGCTTGAGGTGGAAGGGCTGGCCTGGGACGAGGATAAAACAGACACGTTGGTGACTGAGCCTTGGTACCTGGAGTTAGGGTAAACAAGCTGCAGGAGGCAGAGAAATCATCGAAAGAGAACTGAGTGGATCAGTGCATTAGATATTTACCTGTCTCAGATCACCCAGTGTGACCTCTGTCTAGGAAATAGCTTCAGTGCAGCCCAGTACTGATCTGCACCCGGGGCTGTGGGACTCATTCCAGCCTCTCACAAACCAAGAGCAGTGTTATCAAGCATCACAAGCATCTGCATGTGCTGAACAGGTCTGATAAATAACATGCTGGCTAAATTCTCACTTTTGAAAAGCAAAGGTATGATCCCAGACCACGTTCACAACTTTCGCTGTAGAGATAAAGATTTCTTCCTAAAGTAAACCTGATTGAATTACTGTCGCCCCTCTTGAACCACGTCAGTTTCTACCTGTTCAGTTCTTCGAGAAAATCTCACAAGACAGATCCAAGTGCATGGGCAGGTAAATTACCCTGCTCCGAAGAGTAACCCCACAGCACATGTTCAAGGCTCTTTCTCCCAACAGCTCCAGGAGGCCCTGGCGCTATACCTGCATGTGGTACATATCCTCGGCAGTCTCCCCCACAGAACTGTCTGTTAGGATAACCAGGTTTCCTGTTTCGCTGGAGGTGTGGGACGACAGAGAGGATGACGAGTGTCGGACTGAACCAAGCAAGTTCAGCGGGCTGGAAGAAAAACAGAGAACGGGGGCGGTATTACTTTTTGAACCTGTGTTTCAATTTGTGAAGCTTAATTTTTCAAGGCTAATAAGTACCTGCAGCTTCCCCACTGCTTTAGGTGACCTCCAGATGTCAAACACTTTAAAAAAATCAAGCCAAAGTAGCCAAAACAAACCTTTCATAAATACACACATTTATGGAACTGGCAGTAAGACTACACTTAAAATAAGGTAGTATGTGGGATGTAAAATTTCAGAATCCAAAGCCAGGTTAACATCACACCGTCATCCTGGTGTATATCCATTTTGTTTATAACAGAACACTCTGAAACCGCTCTCATTTTTAATGCTGAAGTACTGTGTATGGAGACAGTTTATAAAAACCATTCCCATGGAAGCCAAGCAGAAGCCACCCAGGTCAAAATGCAGTTTTCCTGTCTGCATCTGTTGGGCCTCAGCAGTACAGCTGAAGGTGACTTTGTGGCTGGCAGTAAGTTAATACAGCCTAACTGGTCTGCAGGCTTCACTCTGGTCTCTATCACGAAATGCATTTTTTCTTTCTCATTCTGAATCACATACACAAATGCTCACTTTGTACACTACAGAGCCTCCCTAAGTTACCTTAAGAACTAAAAAGGGTTTTACAAATTGGTGAATTTTGAGAAAAAAATGGTATCACCCAGACCCTAACTGTCAACTGCCAAACCGTTACAGTAGTATAAGAGCTACTCAATTTCAATATTAAAAAGAATATTGCCATCCTGGATGCAGGTACTCAAGAGCTTTCCACAGCTTTTCATGCAAAGCTTTAAAAACAGCTACATGGATCCACAAAGAGAAATTAAATGGAGTAACAATTGAAATTTCCCAACCTGAGAGCCATTCCTGTCACTGTGTTTCTACTAGCATCATCATACAAATTTTCAAATAAGCAATTTTTGCTGGATACAGAAACATTGTGTTTTGTCCTGAAAATCCCAATTTTTGTCCTCAATCACTATCAATGCCAATCTTTACGGATGGGTATTCAGTTTGAATAAGCATCTACGTATTCAGATGTTTCTCTGAAGGCTGAGCAATTTTTTTATTTTCTTATCAAAACAGACAGCTGTTCTGATGGTATTTGGGTTCTGATTTGATCAGAATTGTAAAAAACAATGACGTGAATGTTTCTGGAGTCTTAAAAATAGCTGTTGAGTTCTAAACCAAGCAATAAAATTGTCCTTTTATGACAGATAAACACTAATTTATTTGCCATTTGCATAGCAGAAGTATGAGAAGTTGGAACATCCAAAGTCAGATTGAATTTGGAAATCTGAAACGAATCCGAGTGGCAGACGTGTTTCTGTCTCTGTGATGTGTAAGTAGAGTGATGGAGTAACATCTGGAGGTATTTAGGATCTGCTGCAGACTGGATTTCCCAGCTTTTTGATTCCAATCCTCAATCAACCTTCAATAATTATCACAAATGAAGATGGACACTCGCCAAAACTCACCCTGCTCCTCTCCTACAGTATTGTTCATCACTTCTTAGATGTGGTTAACATTGCTCTTAATGCAGTCCTACTCTTCCTCTTTTCTATGGAGTTCCAAGAATGCATGCTAGTACAACCTGGTACAGTGTGCAGAGATCCTGGGTATTTTAGTAGAAAAAACAGGTTACCTGTGTCGATGCACCAGCTTTATGCTCTCTGGGCTCATAGGTCCATGCGAAACCAGAACATTGCTGCGTGGTGTGCTAGTGCCAGAACAGGCTGGACTCAGCTTATCCAAACCAGGTAACTCCTGCACAGGAAACACAAAGTCACTTAATTATTTCAGATGTTTTATCTAAGTTGGTCATGAGAAAAATACAACAGTATTCTCTTCTTCTCAGAAAAATCCTGATCTCTTTCCACGTTCTCTATAGTTATTCTGCATTTCTGGTTAAACCTAAGAGCTTCAGCACTTTATATCCCTATTCTCTACTTATTTCCAACAATACTTCCTAGTCACCATGTCAGCAATTTTGGAGAAAAACATAGCCATAGGGTGTTCCAGACTACAGCCATCTACATTTTGCAAAAAAGAAATGTGGACTTGAGAATACAGATCTTGTGCAAACATTCAAAAAAGGTAGTGAGCTCAGACTGGCAGTTGTGACCCATATGGATCTCATCTGTACTGGAAGAGAAAGGCCGTATTTTAAAATTCTGATGTTGCCATTTGTGGCCATCCTTGCAGAGTGTTCACTCCTAAGGATGGAGAAAAAAGCCTTCAAGTTGGAAGTTGACTTTTAGAAAATACATACTCCAGTTAGAAAGTAAAATGCTAAACATTCATATTTCAAATTATGCTTTTGCATCATAGAAAGATATCCTTCAGTTTTACTGTGATAACGTTCATGACAATTTAAAGGTACCCATGAAAACTGCACTTTAGCAGGAAGAGAAGAATGCCCTGCAATTTCTGAGACCCACCTGGCAAAGATGTCTCAAGTACAGTTGTCACAGAATACTAATGTACAGCAGACCACAAATGGATGGAAAGATAACATTCTTACAGGACAGCATTTGTACTTCTGGTATGTAAGAGGTGGTGTGAACCACACTCTGGAGACAGTTCCGTTGACTATATAGGAAATGTAGACCCATAATACTGTGTGTCCTGATCACCAGAGTTGGATGCCTAAAATAACCAATAGGAATTTCTGTCGCCATCTATATGGAAACATTCCTGGGGGTCTAATCCACATCATTCTCCTCCAAATTATGACAATTGTTTTTAAGAGCTGAACATCTAACATTTTCTATTAATCTTTCTTCCTCTGCTTTCAGCACTTTATGCTATGCAAGAAAATAGCTGAAAATTAAGCTTTACAATTGTTCTATGTTATTAAGATATAAAGAAGAACATACAGATATTAAAAGATATAAAGAAGAACATACAGATATTAAAAATCCCAGGGAATAAAGACTGAGTTAACAGACTTACTAGGACTTCTGTCTTGCACACAGATCAAGAATTCTTTTTATAATTTGACAATCTAGTATGTTTAATTAATGCTGTACCTGCCCAGTTCTTGTGTAAACCTCACTGCAACTGATAGAAGCCTTATCATAACTCTGAATGATTCCAAATAGGAAACACGGGAATCAGCTTACATGGTACAAACTGGATCGCATCATCTGGAACTGATCTATCAGTTTCTTATGTAGGGGACGCATTTCGGGGTGTACGAATTTTTCATGGACGGCCAGACCCACTCCTAAGACATGCACCTATTAAAAAGAAATCGTGACATCACAAAACCATATAAATCCAGTCTAAGAGACATAGTAGAAGTCTATCCCTCAGTTCTGCCAGTGAGCAAGCGAGTACTGTAAAATGTCGCACTGTTCATTTGCAAGACTGCTGATAATTAAGTAAGCCTAGGAGACCTGGCAAGTTCCGATTACTTCAACAAGTACTTTAAGTGTGAGACAAGTACATTTATGTCATGTTCGATTACATTTGCTAGAGATAACTGTGAGAAATTACCAGATTGATTCACTCTCCAGAGTGAACAGCATTAAGTCCTCACACGGATAATTCATTATGACAAAGAAAATTCCTTCTACCTAGTGTCAGAAAAGGGGTCAAAGTTGCCAACAGAGATTTCTGAAAGGAGTTTCTGATAATTAAGCTGAATAGTGGCAGCGTTGCATGCATACTCATCCTTTTTTGTTGCTCATTATTTATTTAAAAAGGTCACATTTTCAAAGGTCAAAAATATAATATTAATAATTGAATGAGATTATATAAGCTCTCAGATGAAAGAAAATAGCAATGATAGCAGGCTTTAGATGTATGTAATTCCCTACATGATCCAAACTCTGTACAAACAATAGCTAATTAATCTTCAAACATCCTCTTGAGAATTGAAGGGAGATAAGCATTATCTTTATTTTACAGATGGGAAATCTGAAATGCAGTTAAGCAATTTGTTGAAGTAACAGGCCTAGTAGTGCCATTCAGAATTGGACACTTTGCTTAATAGAGTGTATTTTGCCAAATCTCCAATTAACAGGAATGTGATTTTCTGATTTCACTCCCATCAAAGCATCCAGCTAGTTTTATCTACCAAGATGTTTCTTAGAGCCACTAAGAATAATAAAACTGTAGATAATATTAATACGCATTAAGTCTTCCCATGGGGCTCTGTGTGCCAAGATGCTACTGGATAATAAACGGAGACAACGAAACTCATGTAATCTCAGCTGAGCTTCAACTCACGTCCCACAAAGTGAATGGTTGTTCATCTTGGCCATCTCTCCTCCTTTTGCTTTAAATATACTTTAAATCTCCTGTACTGAATTTCTTTGCTTCTGAATGAATCAGTTGGATCTGGTATATTTAGACTGACTGCTGAGGAATCTGGAACATTCAGACTGATTGCTGATGAATCCAGACACTGTAGCAACATTCTTTTGTGACTGAAAAACAGTACCTGTTCCTGCATGAGCTCCTTGAGCTGTGTGATTTTCTCTGCATCCCCAGGGTGCTTTGTGATGTAATCTTTATCAAAGAAGGCCTGTAGGGAAAAAAAAAAAAAGAAAAAGAAAAAAAGAAAAACCTTTCTGCTTACTGGGAGAGATTTCATCATAACTGTGTCAAAGGACGGCAGGAAAAGGTCTAAAATCCTAGGAAAACGAAATATATTAAGCTAACAGCAGAAGCTCAGTTGTATTGCTTTTAGCACTCTAGGATTCAGGTAAAGCTATGGTACAGTTTTAGCAGCCTATATGATTCTGCCGCTCTGCTAGAGGCACCAGTATTGAATAGCACAAGGCAGACCTCCTCAGCCCTGCAGGGTCATGAATCTGATCAAATCTCCCTACATGACAACAATGAACAATACCGCTAAGTCTTCCATCATCCAATTATTTGAATTTTATACAGTTTTCTTCACATAACTACCTTAAGTTAAAGGAGTTCAGTGACTACAGCTGGAATGAATGCCAAGGATGACGAGCCTTCTCTACATGGCTCTGCAGGGAAGACACGTCCCAGACCCCTGGACCACTGCTGTCATTTTTCGATATTTCACACTAGACTTACCTTTAGCAACACGGAGGTTTAAGTAACAGCTTGCCAAAGAACATACCAGATATCATGCTGCATATCAGAGCCTTTTAGGGTTACAGTGAGTCTGAAATTAGCCTAGCAAAGATAATGCCCTAATTAGAGACCCAATTGGTCTCCGTAACCATAAATCCCATTGCCACTTTTGCAAAATTGATTTACAAGGCAAGCATCATTAAAAAAAAAAAACAAATACAAAAAACCCACCACCTTCTGCTTCACGCTTGTAGCTGCCAAGTCAGGATATCCAGGTTAAGTCAAGCTCACTCTTAAGAAATCCCATTATCAACTACGCCTACTTTAATGCAATATCCCAAATCCATATTTGGGTACTTCTGCTGATACATGGCTATGCGAGCACTGATGCAGAGTAACCAAGTATGAAATTTTAACCTGCTGTTCCGATAACGTGCATGAAAATTTGTTTTCTTATTAAGCGATACTCTTTTTGAAACATGGGAAATACAACTGAGAAAAGTTGATATTGAATTCACAAGCACAACCTGGCTTACCTCCTGGTATCGCGCAATTCCCCCATTCACGGCTGCATCAATCACTCCATTCAGACACATGCTGAGAAGATTAATGTTCCCATGCATTTGTTTGTGCTGGTACTGGCTTATCAGTGTTCTCAGCTCCTGGTTTTTGTTCTCGACCACTTGAATGGCATTTTCCAAAGGACTTACTTCAACCTCAAAGGCAAGAAAATACACTTTAATTCCATGGACACTTCACTGTGATTTATTATCTTCCTTGTAACGAAATGGTTTTCTCAGATTGTTCAGTGGTCTCTCTTGTTTTTTACTGCTTTGTAGAAAACTAGCTACATTAACAAACTTCACTGCTGGTACTGCTATATTTCAGGTCACTGGTTTGCAATAACTTCTTTCTGTAAACTGAAGACATGATAACAATGCAATATTCCATCTTGTTGGCACTTTCTCCATTATATTGTCATGTTCCCTCACACTATTCCCCTAGTTATGTCCAGTAATTACATTGGCTAAGTAGTAGAAAAAGGACATACTTCACCACCAGTAAACTTGATCATTTTAAACTACAAGATTGCAGCCAAAGGGCTTTACATTGCCTATTCCATGCCCTCAGTAATTCATCATTCCAAACCTCACGTAAAGGAACTAGGATTGTTACCAGTTCTCTTCTTTCCACTTCAAACCAACGAGAAATCCCAGGCAAACTGTGAGTCAAGGTCAGAGTGGTACGTTCAATCCACAAGCTCTGCAAAGAATAATTGAGGGCAGGAGGTACACAGTGAAAATGATTCAAAACATCTGTACTTCTACTACAGGTAGGTAGTAAGGAGGTAAAAGCTTAGAGAAGAATGTATTAACCTCCTAAGCTGTAACGTATTGCAAAATGTATTGTAATTTCATGTTGAAAGTCACTTTATATTCAACACCAAGAAAGAACTCAGTATGTTTTAAAGCAAGACCTTAAACATTTCTATTAATTTTTAGAGGTTGACCACCAGTTCTGTCACAGGAACCAAGAGGACATTGTGGACACATACGTGTCAGTAAGAAAAAAAATTCCAACCAACCAAAAAACTATCATTGTTTCAAAAATGGCCCTAAAATAACCCACCTTTAAACCAGACAATGCTTTAATCAGGTCAGGTGTGTAGCCACCAGACTGAAACAGCCACTTATTCTTTGACTTTTTATAGTGTCTTCCATCATAAAACCAGATTACTTGAAAAGGCATGTCAGATGGTGTTTGCCTTGAAGAGATTAACACTTAAATACTGCTTACTGACTACCACTACCTTAAATTCATTCTCCTTGTCCTTTGGGCCTTTGTGGAAAGGCCTGTCATAGCGGAATTTCCGGATATTGTTGACTCGGTAGAAGCTCTTTATGCGATCAGGGACACGGTCCATTTGCAGCACATCAATATTGTCCGGGATGGGAGTCACTGCATAGATCTGTAAATCTGCAGATGATGTAGTCAAAGAAAGCCACAGGACATGAAACAGGAAAGCTAGCACTACTGTGCAAATAAACAGGATGGTGAGTTCAGAAAATTGCGCTCCCCTTGGTTTTCCAACATTCCTCTTTGCAAGTGAAATGACAGGACACTAGACTAGAGATACTAGGAGGGTCTACAGAGTTATAGGACCTTATGGCCAGATTAACCAACGAGGAGAACGCCTGAGGATGCATGGAGTATGTAAGTAAGACCTTCAAAATTGCCTAGAGTAGGCAAAATATCCAGTTCCCATCTATCTGAATTAGAGCTAGGTGCTTAATTTGTGCAGGCACTTCAGTACATCTTCATAGATGCCTCTCCATATTTAGGTACCTACATATCTAAATAACTTTGATAAATCCACTCTTAGATACTTCAGCTTTATCTGCAAGCGAAACTGTTCTAATTTAATCAGTTTACAATCCAGTTCAAATTGGTTTAACTTCAATGTTACAGACAAGATCTCTGCAAGCATAAACAAACCAACCAAAACCAACCAAAACCAACCAACTTCTGTCATACAAAGAATCGGTGTTATATAGCAAAGAACAGTACGAAGCACCAGTGATGAAAAACGAGTGGGAAACACCAACCAATTTCATTAGTTTTCATTTACTGACAATGGTTCAAGGCCTGCACAGTATCTTTGCTGGTGTCGCACAAGCCAAACAGCAGTATTCTCCTAACTAAAATCTCCCAGACCCTGTAAATATTACGTGGTTGAGTCCTTCAATGTACATAGCATTTTATTTGCTGCATCACTCACAGGACAGATTACCAAAGAGAGGAACAAGATTCAAAGCCTGATGTATGTGAGAGTCCAGCAGTTCAAATTGGAAACTGCAAGAGAAAGCTGAGCGGAAAAATAAACACAATGGAAAATAACACTTTTAAATGCATACCTGCTCCCAACAAAATGTTCTCCAAGAGAAGGTATCGGGATGTGCATTTGGGGAAATAAAATGTCCACTATGGAAATGCCGTTAGTAAAGGTTAAAGCATGGATGTGACCAAGAAGCACTGTGCTTTTGCCCTAACACATAGAATATGATCTGCATTACTCCCTGAATAAAAAGTGACAATTCTATCCAACAACACACTGCAGTGAACTAGTTAATGTCTGCTATAGACAGGGGTGTGGTTTTGCTCATATCCACTTCTGCTTAAGAGGAATATGAACTGAGACCATCCAAGACGATAACTTTTTCAGTACTTTCCTCCTTTGTGCCCTACCATAGTTTTAATAATCATAGTATGCCTCTTCATCAAAGGATACACTGGGCATCACACTGCAATATAGAGTCATCTGGGTGGTTTGGATGCTGCATGGCGATGGCTTGGGGGAACTCGCTCAGCATCCTCTGCTGGAAGGCTTCCAGTCTCTCGTAGTCGTGGCCCCGACACACGTACTCCTTGTTCTGCAAGAAGGACAAGCGTGGGCACACATGAACTGCTGGTTTTCTCCCAGTTGCTTATATGAAATAAGTCTCCTCAAAACTAAGTTAAATACCATTGGTCCTTATCTCACTTTAAATTTTACTGCATCAAAAAGAAAGATAAATTACAAAGTAAACATGCTAGCGTAAGACTAAAATGTACATTTAACACAGATGGTGTATTTTACAGTGTATTTCCTCAAGAAGTCACAAATAAGTAGACTGCTCCACTGAACTCTCAACAAAAAGGTGTCTCTGCTTCTGCAACAGTAGCATTCAGCCCTATGGTCTGGTCTGATTTGCTTCTTAGATAACTGAGACGCTGGAACATACTGGCCAAAACGCAAGACCAAGTCACTGGCTGACTCTTACGCTGGGAGAGCTGCTGCCAAATGCAGTTAACACAAGATGGATAAAAGGCCTGGGATTTCCATAGCACAGAACGAGACGTCAGTTTAGCACTTTACCAGTTATCTTTAGAAAAGAGGCGTAACAAAGCGTTCACAAAAATCATTGTTAAAAAAAAAAGAAAACATCCTCAGTGTCACCAAGATTGTATTTCAGTGTTTTAACTACATTACCACAAAACAGAAGTGGGATTGGTGTTCATGTTGCCTAAACGCAAACCCTATCAAAGCAGGCAAATCTCTAGTTCTGCTAGTTTTAATTCTCATGCATGTAGCCCTAACGAGAAGCACAGGGAGATTCTTCACCTTTATAAAACAAAGAAAGAAACCCAACCAACATGAACGGCTCCCCCCAGCTCTATTTCCTGCATGTAAACAACTGCTCTCTATTCAACAAACTTTTGTTAATTGGCCTGGAAGAGGGATCTGGCAGGGCAGTTCGCAACCCTGTAGGACTGCTACTTCTTTAGCTCTTTTCAACAAGCCAGCAGTTGTTGCAAACCTGACAATCCTGCATATTCGCCTGGATAAACTGAACACGGTGAGGCAGGAAAGGGCTGCCCCAAACCATGCCTGCTTGTGGCTGGGACTCGAGAAGAAGATGGACTGAATTCTGCAGTCCCAAATATTATTTCAAAATTCTTTGCTGTACCATCAGAAGACTTTGTTAAGTGCTGCAGCACTGATTTTGCTGAATTCCCTTTAAAATAATTCTACATCCCTTACAAAAAGATAACGAAAAGCACTGAGGCCAGTAAGAAAAAAAAAGCATTGTTTGGAATTTAATATGTAGTGGCATTTTTTTAATATACAGTTTAATAAGTCAGTCTTTCTTCTATGACTGCGTGAGCTGGAAGCTAAGTTAAATGCGAACAACGAGTATGTTTTCAGCTGCAAATAAACTGCACTAGATTTTTTCTCCTGCTGTTCTGACAAAATGCAGCAAGACAAGCAGAGGAATTTGAGCGATCAATCTTCATCTGCATTAGTATAATTTAACAGACTCGCTAGAAAATGAGAACCTATAAAAAACTTTAAAAATACTAAGTCATAGAAAAAAAGGCTATTCCTCATAGCCAGGCTAGATCTGCAGATAGGTAAATACAAAAGCACAGCCTAGGGATTTTTGTTTTCTCTTTGTTTTTGCACAACAAAACCCAAGGATAAAATAGGGACACGGAAATCTTTGGCTTTGCATTTCATCCTTATGGGACGGATACCACGTTCCAACAGTGACATATGTCGCTTGCTATGCATCAGCCAGAGCGACCAACGAACGGGGAGAAACACTGCGTGATGAATCTTGACAGCTCGGTGTCTAACGCCCAAACATCGCAGCTATTATTAAATTTGGAGGGAGTCCACATCTGAAGGTGAATCTCTTCACGACACTTCCTGTAGTCTCTATTTTGGCTTTTAATTGCAGCAATCCAGAAAACTATAAGCCTATAAATAAAGCTATTGCGATTCTAAAAATAATGCCCTGAAAACACCTCAAGGCTATATTTAATAGACTCTTCAGACGGATGCCAGCACAAGATTGCAGAACATGGCTCGCCAAGCCTTACTTGAACTTCTGCTAGATGGAAGACATGGAGAGTTTTAATTTACTTATACAGGAATGCTAGAAATAGATGCAGAATTCAGAGCAACATGAACAATTCCTAAACATGACATTCCTAAACAAAGGGTCTATAAAATCGAAGAGGCAGAAGAAAGAGTGGCAATTTTCTGCTTTAAACTGTACAGCAAGAGAAAAATAAATGAGGAGTGCATGGAGTTACTTGATCACTTTAAATCACTTCTATATCCATTTGAAAATTTTAAATCCATGTAAATCTTCTTCTTCTCTAGAACAGCTGCTACCAATCCCTTTACAGCACGATACATGCAGATGCAATTGCTAATGGGCTTAGTCTGTGCTTCACGATGTCTGTGCTGTATGGATCATTAGAGAGAAAAAGGAGGAGGGTGGCTTTTAATGAGATTGCTGCATTAGTAATCTGCTGTCAGAAGTACTGCTACCAAATATAATTGCGGAATTAACAAGGATCATAATTATGTACACTCTTGTTTGCTGTTAATGCCTCCAGCCAAGTATCCATACTGTTCTGCTGTTTCACAAAGTGTAAGCGTTGTGCTCTGAAAACCCGGGTGCAGTTTAAAACACATAGGCCATGCAGGATCCAAGATGAACCTGCAGGATCCGTCACACAGTAAGACAAGCTGGATTGCCCAGTCCACTTCAAACGCTGCTGTGCCATAATGGCCTTGCTGTCATTCATTTTCTGAAACATCTGTTGTTAGATATAAAAAAAAGAAATTGGTGGTTTTCTCTGAAGAGCTGCATAAAAGGGCAGCCACTGCTTCATACTGCGGCTCTTGTTGCTCCTCAGCCTCCTCTACGTGCATGCTTCGTCCATCCTTTCAGGCTCCGGCACTACGGCACTGCTCAGCTTCACCGTTGAGTAACACTTCATCCACTGGTATTGCCATTCCTGATCAATTCTAACCTGGATGTAATTAAGCACCAAAGTTTAAATCCCAGTTTAAAAAAAAAGAATGTAGTAACCAGAGGGAATGGTGAGCACAGTTTCCAAAATGTGGACACTATTAAAGAAAAACAGTAGCAGTTTGGTTTTTGTAGCTTCTCACTGTATGACTCAGAGTGGTGCCATCCCTTGTCAAACTCTTTCTTTAAAGCGAATGCACAACATGCAGCTCCCGTCCTTAAAAGCATGCTTCAAGTTAGCTTGTCCTGTCAAGCTGGATGGCATCTATGATCAATATTCTGGCAGTTTTTACAGCAGTTGTCAGATTATATTCCATCCTCGCTCTGAATCAGCAACAAGACGTGCTATGAACAAATACCCATTTTAAGATTGACTGCTCATTAGGAAAAGAAGATAATTTCACTCTTTAAATGGCTCTCAGACCCAGCTGATCCTGCGTACAGCAGCAGACAATAAGCTCAAAGTGAGGACGTGTACAGAGAAGCTGATATGCTTTTCGTTGAACAGATAGGAAATTTTAGTTTGTAGACAGCATAAAAGAGTTATCAGTCTGGTATTTGGATCATGTGAGACTTTTCTGAGCATGGTAATTTGCGATGATGAAAACTGGTAAAGCAATGATTGAGCATTGCTGCAATAGAGCATTTTGCTTAATAGAGAGCTAATTTGTGCTGAGTCTGCACGTGATTGTTAAAAATACACATAAGCATGAGTCAAATTTCTGATCTCTGTTCCCAAGAACATGCCCAACGCTTTGCATCTGTCATTTCAGCCGTAAAGCTGGTTCTCCTTGTGCAGATATAGCAAGGTCTCTTTTTTGGGGGAAGGACAGTGGTGCCAGGGAGCAAGAAAGAGGAGATGCCAAAAAAAAATCTTCCCGTACTGCACAGGGCTTAGTCAGCTCAGCACTGTGCTTTAAAGGTTTTCCATGCCTATATGTTTAGAGCATCCTTGCATGCAAGACCAGAGATGAGCGTCGGGGTCCCAGGCAGCTGGTGTGGATACAACTATAGCAGAATGTTCTTCAGTGTTACAAAACACAAAATACTGAAACCTCTAGGGCAGAAAGCAACGCTGAAGAAAAGGCACAAAAAGGCTGCAGTATTAATCACTATTCTTTACAAAGCAAAACTTTATCTCAAAAATAATTTAATTTAAATAAAGAAAAAAAAAAGCTGAACAGCAGATGTCATATCATACCTCATCCCCCGCAAAAATCCAAAGCCTTAGCTGCTAATTCAAGCCTGGTAACTTTGTCACTTTTTTATATAAGCCTGGCTTACCCGCAGAAAAAATGGGAATTTCCGACCATAAAAACCAACTCGGAAAAACTCAGGTTCCAAGCGCTGCTGTTCCATGATATTGTCGTAATAGGTAGCTTCCATTTTCTGCAGAGGAAAGAAGACAACTGCTATCAGACTCTTAAAACTCCACCTAAAACATCAGAATCTCAACCCACATTAAAATCTCACACTACTTCTTCGCACTCACAGTCTTTCTATGAAAGGGCTGAATTTTTCTAAAGATTAAAATTATTAATTAAACAGTCTACGTGCCGGAACAGACTGGGTATCAGTAAGGGGTATCATCATACCCATTTTATGCTTTGAGAGATGATGCGTGAATTTTTTTTCTCTAGTATCTTTTAAATTAATCGGGTCTTGTATGTAATTTCCTTTGCATTGCAGAATTAATGGCTGAGATTAAGATCTGTGTTGCCTGGCTGCTCCCAGTGTCCTCTTCTAACCACATTCTCTCCCGTGTAGCTCAAAATCTATACTGTTGTCTGAAAAATCCCAGCAGTTCAATTATGTTTGCTTTAATTGGGCTGAAGGGCATGAAAAAGGAGGAAACAAAATCAGATCTTCTACAGCTCTGTGTACCAATAAACTTAACATGGAATGAAAAAGGGCTCTGCAAAAAGGAAAAGGACTTTTTTTCTCCTTCCAATTATTAGCATTACGGCAGCATGCTAGCATTTATAGCAAGAGTGGGATTTCAAGACCCCTTGCCAAGCTGAATCTCCACTGAAATGCTCACAGGAATTTTACCATCGCAAAAAGATAGCTTTTTAAAGAGAGGAATCAGTTTGACGCCTTTGCTTCCACTGCAGGGGACCCTAATAGCAGCTTGGACTTGGAACGCTGCATCAAGATTTTGTTCTCCATTCCCACCCGTTAACTTTTTTTTTTCCTTTTTAATGGAAGGAGGTCTTAAAATCATTGCAGGACGAATAAAGGAATGGGCTGAATGATGTGAATGGCATAAAGAAAACTCTTTTGAGTTGGGAGAAATTCAGTCAATTCAGGTCAACACAGTGTTAGGGAACTTGAATAGAAAACAGGCCTCGTACGGGTGAGCAAAGAAAGGAGGCGAACTGGTTCTACTGATCAGCTAAGACGCTCTCCACCTTCCAGTTGATTAAATCCAAACCAGAAAGAGGCAGGAAGAATGGCTAATCTTGGACAAAAGGATGATTTAGGAACTAAGCTTTTCTAATAGGCTTGTCTGCTCATCGTTCATGATCACTTTATAAATATGGTATTTCCTGTACACCAAGATAAATTTCCACATAGCCTGATTTTAGATGTCTACAACATAGACGCGCACAAGCAAGATGGTAATCCACACTCTCCTTACAGCCCGTTTGAAGAAATAGGTTCTTCAGAAATGTAGTTTATCAGACCTAGTTACACATCCCCCTTCAGATGAGAATAAACTTGACTTCTGAAGGGAATCTCGACCACTGTGTATAAGCATGCATTTATGTAGCATGTATCTAAATGTGGATGTATGCATTTTACTGCAGGGGATGACAGCAGCTGAGCTATCTTCACATTTATAAAGCTTCTAAATACCAGTCAAAACTTTGATTTTTTTTTTTTGGTTAAAGCAATAACGCTGCAATTTTTGCCTTTATTTGATCACATCCTTGGTTTTACCAGAGGATCAGCACAATTGACAAGTATGCCATAAATATTTGTCTTCTCTGTTTTGTTTTTCTTGCTTGTTCCTCTCATTTCAACTGAGGTACAAGCTGTCCTTGACACTTTTAGAATTAAAAGGAAATATCAATACATTTTTCAAAAAAAAGGGAAGAGGAAAAAAAAGGAAAAGTCATATGATAAAATATATATAAATATGTAACTGCAATAGTTAGCCTAGCTCCTATGTGTGCGTTGTCCATATACTCACTGGAGTTTACTGCTAGCAAACCTAGGAATTACATCATCATTGAAACGAATGAAAGGAGTCAGCGTAAATGCACGGAGCTGTATTGGGAAGACATTTATTTTTTAAAATTCAGAATTTTCTGATAGCAGACCCAAATTCCCTGGAAAGTCACATGAGAGTCTGCAAGGAGAGGAACTGCTGCTACATACCCGAATCCAGCTGAGGCTCTGATAGTCATAGAGACTTTCATACTGTATGGCCAGCTCTCTGCACAGTGGGATGCCGAACTCCCAGCTCTGCAAAACCAAAGCAAATCACACTCACAGCACACAGAACGTCACAGCACGAGGGAAACGCGACTTTTGGAATTCAGCAGGTAGGTGACGCCAGGGATTAGATGTGAAAATACAACGTGAGGAAGCATTTTCCATTAAATCTCAGATTAATTCCTTATTCATGTCTCCATTAAAATTACACACTCATACTGTTGTTATTGACAGTTCACTCACGAGACTGGGAACTTCTCTGGAGAAAGGCCAAATAGCTAAGAAATTTTCATCCTGTTAACTCCCCCAATGTCTCCTTTGCTTTCTGCACTAAAACTCCCTGGAGCAGAGTATCTTGTGGAGACCAGTCGGTCAGGGCTCAGCTCCCTGGCAAACTGCTCCTCTTCCCAGGGCTGTTGCTTCCTACTGCAACGAAGCAACAGCCAAGCGATGGGAAACGCTCCATCGCTGGGACAACCGTCCTCAGAGCTGACCTGCATGACTGGATTGAGTACATATCCATGTGCAGAGCTGAAAGCAAAACTAATTTCTTCAACTTACAGCTTTGATCCAATAAATCTTTTCTAGCACACAATACTCGACACCTTTGGAGGGAAGCAAGAAAGAGCCTGAGCTGCTGCACACCCACACTGGCAGAAAGACTCCCTCCTTACCTCTCCCAGTTGCTTAGAGGTGCTCAGCTAATACCCTTAAACTGAGATCTCCTCTCTCTTCTGCTCGGATCTATACAGATTAGAAGCCTTTTTGGGGAGGGACCGTTTCTTGCCCTATTTATGTAAAGGATCTCGAACACAGAGTTCTCAGCTGGACCTTTACTGAGCTCATTTCTATGCATTACTGGGTTAACTTGCTAGATGTTTTAACTGGGACCCTGTTACAGTGAAAACAAAATTAATGCGTGAGTTAGAATGCCACCCTAAGTTTTTACAAAATGAATAGTAATATTGTAAAATATTAGGCCTTTGTACAGACACAGTTCTGTAACATCGTTTGATTCAGTGCATCGGGCACTTTACAGCGCTTCCCTCTGTGCACACACAGTATCTGTTCTCTCACCCTTAATACCAGAAATGCTCATTTTTCTCTGAATAGCCAAAACATAGTAAGTTTAAGAATTTCTTTTCTGAAAAAGACAATAAATGGAAGAACTAAAAAACCAAAAGTAATGATTCCAAACTTCTTTAACTTCTGTTAATCACAAAAACCTACATGAGAACTTCTTGAAAAGAGATGAACCTGCTCTTTCAGGATCTCTTTGGATATTCTGATAATAGCAGTAGTTTTGAAAAATGGGAAGTCTGATATTTGTTCAGATAAACCTAATATGTACAATAGGAAATAAACTCAATGACCAGTTACTTGACTACTCAAGAATGTTACTCAGGCTTTTATGATCTCAAATTAACAGGATTTTTGCTGTGAGTTGTCCAGACATACAAATTGATACTCCAACTTGTAACCAACAATATTAAGCAGTTAAATGCTTATATCTGCAGATCTAAACACTTTTTTTTCTTTTCTTTTTCTTTTTTCTTTTTTTTTTCTTTTCTTTTTTTTTTTTTTAAGTTTTCAACATATTTTACAGTATCAATACATAGCCTTTCAGTGCTTAGCTAGTTTATATTTAACTGAAAGGAGAAAGAAAAAACTATTCTAAAATAGCTGGTCAGGAATAAAGGGCTCTTCTCACACTGCAGAGAGGCATGGTCTCATTTCCAACCGGGATGCTGCAGCTAAAGCCTGCATAATTCTCTAGCATCTCTTCTGGACAGAAACAAAGAGCTGGCTGTCTTTCCTTGAGTTGATCCTAAAGACATAACCTTCCCACGCTCCTCTTCTGATGTGAATTAAATTAACAATATGGAACCGTATCTTATTTCTCTTTATTTACATCAGCACTTCCATATGGACTCTGATATTATTCCTGTCATCCTAGCTCAGGCTTTCTCTCTTTCTTTCAGTTAGATTTCAACACAAAGGAGATTTACCGTGCCAGCTGAATATGCTGGAGATGCAAGGTGAGTTACAGAGGCAGAAGAAAGGCAGCGTATTGACAACTGTTCTTACAGAGAGAAGAGAGTCTGAAAATGTTTGAAAGGAAAACAAAGAGAACGCAGGGATATCTGAATCACTGGGATCCTCCTCTCTAAAATCTGTGCTGTTAATGAGTACCACCTTCGCAGCGCAGACACAGAAGATGCAGTGCCCTGTGCTACATGTGTCACTTCTCTCTAAAGCATCATTCCCCCCTTCTATCCCCTCTTCAAATCATTTCCTAAGGTCTCTACTGTTACTTTTCCTCATTATCTGCTTCCCCTTTTGCTGATGTGTGATCTGTTTCCATGTTCTACATTATGGCCTTCACTTGAAAAGCACATTCGTGTGACATTTATTGCAGCTTTCTGCTACGGCACCAGCAGCTCTCAGCTGAGAGCCACTGACTGCACACCGGAGGCACAGACAGGCAATCAGGACGTGTAGGAATGGCAACGTGTCTTTGCTCCCATCCCAAAGTGCAGATTTCTTTTGGCAAATACGATTCAAAGAAAAGTGCACTAGAGAAATAACTTCAAATTTGGGGTACATAGCACAAGCTAAAAATGAACTGCTTTGAAAACGTCGCTTTGGGTCTCCTGCAGCACTTTGCAGACACTATAGAGAATATACACTGTGGTAGTGTGAAGGGAGCTGCCAGTTTTTAGTCAAAAAAAAAATAAAAGCAAAAAAAGAAAAGAGCAGAAAATTGGACAGAAAAGGGTTGTATGATTCTCCCATCCTCAATCTGTTGCTGTCCGGGAACAGGACTAACCAGGTTCAAATTGCTCCACTCAAATTACATCGATTAACGAATCAGCAAACTGGTGAACGAAGCAACTAGAGAAGTAACAGTTTAGGCTAGGCTACAGAGGAGGGATGAATCCCTTGTCTGCCTGTTCACTTGCTTCCTTCCGTTCCCTGGGCTCTTCCCCGTTTCGCAGCAACGGAGACGGTGCTGAAAAGCACCAGGAGCACTGGGCTTCTTAACACCTTTCACTTCTCCAGTATGAGTGACACATTGCTCGAGTGGATTATTTAGTTATTCAGCTACTGTTCAAAATAGAGGAGGATTAAAACACACAGTCAAGTAACTCCAAAAATGTCCAGCAGGAAAAAAATCTCATCATTTTTTCCTAAAATCTGTTAGGAGTTTTACAGCAAAATGACATCAGTCAAGTTCTTACCTGCAATGATTATATGGCTTGCCTATTTGTGCCACAAATACAGGCTCATTTTATTTACATAGTCTTTATACGATCTTTGTCTAGTCAGACAGTACTGCACTGCAATATTTGCACAAGTCAGTAATTTAGCTTTTTTTAAATGCAGACTGGAAACCCTGAAATTTTCTGAAACTGTAAAAAAAGAACCACATGCAGTATTATTACAGCAGAACAGTTTTTGGGCAAAAAAAATGTCTTGTTAATGAATTACTTCCTCAGAAATAGACCTCTCTTTACAAACAACAGGAAAGCGACTTCTTTTTGCAGGTTCAGTAGAGAATATTTCTGCCAAATGCAACTTTCTTTTATCAGCGCTAGGAAGAAATTATCCGGAATGTCAACCCAATACTCTGGATCAAATCACATTTGTATTTAAAGCCACTGTCATTGCCATCACAGCTAAAATCAACCCTGAGGCACAAATCCAGATGTCATCTTCCAAGAATATGAGTGGTAGGAATTTTTCTATAGAAGAGAAAAATTTAAAAATATTTTGACAGATGATCTCAATTGTAAGATTCACCTCTGAAATGTTCTCATAATACTGTGATATAAGGGAATACAATACCTACATCTCTGCAGCAACTTAAAACATTATTTACTGTAGGAAAAAATGTTGAATGTGTGAAGCTTGTTCTTTGGCAATGGATGGAATTGTACTTTAAGTGAAAGTCACTTTAAAATAACAGTGACATTGAAAGGCTTAAATCTCTTTTAATAGATAACATACTCATATAGTGCATTGACAACTGCCATTTACTTCTGGAGGTTAGAAACAAAACTAGTCTTTGAGACATAACACAACGATTTGCATAGCCCACTAAAAACACAAAAGATTTTTTAGAAATCGAGGAACTGGCATTCATAGAGCCCTCTGCCACGCCAGGTGACCCAAAGTTTGGTTTAAAAAAGTTCTGGCTTTTTCCCTGTTGGCCTATGTACACCGCTCCCAAATTTTATGTATCACTCCATTTATCCATTTTCTCATCTGTTTTTCTGTCCACAGAACTAAGAGGCAATTTGTCACATTATAAAACCTTTTGATCTAAATTCACATCCAGACTACCAAACTGAGATGACAGGCTTGCGAGCCCAAGTAAATCAGGAAAACGGAAGGAAGCTGCTGGAAGAGAGAAGAAGTTGGCATACCTTCCCTTTGTTGAAGTAATGGATAATCTTACGGCACAGACCTTCCTTACGTTGCCACTCTGACTGAGACGGATAATGCAGGAACTCTCTCAGAGGTCTGTCCTCCCACTGAAGCAACTCACAGTACAAAAGCAAAGTAAATGCGGCCTCTGTTGGAAACGCAACCATTGAACACCAAATAAATGACTACAGATAAATACTGCTAACAGGTTAAAATACACTTAGCTTTATTAAGCAAATTCCCGTTCATGGGAGGAATGGTGTCTGTGAGGTGGAAGCACATTAGTAATACTCATGCTTTTCCCCCTCCAATATCCTCTGAAATCTCAGAGGTTATACATATGTATATAATTTAAAACAGTGTCTCATATTGCAATGGTTTTATGATACATTATCCTATAATTTTCTTCAATTTTCTCTTTTTCTTATAAATACTTCTTGAATAGAGAGAATGATTAACAGTATTTGTGGCTAAAACTGGCAAGGGTCAATCTATTGATTTCTTCAGTGTGCTTCTCCCTTGAAGTACAGTATAGAAATTAAGCTCTTCACCAGGTTGGTTAATCACACAGTGAATTGTTTCTTGCACCTCACCATAATTAATTAGCAATATGAATTCACAGGGCTCAAATGGTAGGAGATTAACACAAAACTACTAACTGACAAAACACAAAGCCAAAAGTTGTGGGCTCGTCAAACTGTGCTGTGAATTCAAACACCATGGTCCATATCCTGGGAAGTCTTTTTGCAATTGTATGTTGTATTATACAGTGTTATTTTAAAAAATATTTCAGATTTTATTTTTAAGTAAATGATGCATCATAACCCCAGGGAGAACCCCAAAACTCTGCTCAGATGTTTCCAATCTCTTTTCCAAAGCGATTTTCCTTTTCCTTTGTGACATGGTTCTCACTGCTTATTAAAGAGCTTAGAATTTTTGATTTACCATTTAAGAAAAAAATTCTGAAGTGTTAGATTATCATAAAATTATTCAATAAATTAAAATAGCAGCACATAGCTGTTTCCTATAAACTACTATTTTTTTTTATAAAGTGCTTTTGTGGTGCTCTCTGCCATACAGCAGCAGAAGACTCGCAATGTGCTTCTAAGGTTGCAAAATAATTATTAAAAAATATGATGTTTTACCTAAGAAATTAAGTATGCTATAATATCAACAACATAACACAGGAGAGATGCAGAGATACACATGTGCAAGTAATCCTAACTTCAGTCTTTTGAAAAAGTTGAAGTTCTCAACACGTTTTTAGTGGAAAGCTCAGCACTAACTAACTAGTTAGCTAGGTAGGAACTACCTGGCATATGTGGCAGGGCTTGAAGACAGTAGCACGAAAGAGGAACAGAAAGAGTGTCAGTGTGGCTACAGACCTCCCAACTGCTTTTTCTTTCCCTTTTCCTGCCTATAGCCTACAAAAACTGCTCCAGCAACCAGGGATGGGCAAGAAGCAGTGCTGGCCCTGCCCTTCAAGGACATCCTCTCCTGGGCAGTGTGATGCCAGGTGTATAGGGAGTGATACGTTTTCAGCTTTATGGGGCCTGTGTTCTGTTATCTGAACACTGGTTAAATATGGACAAATATATGGATGCAAGTCTGTGCACATAACTGGTTTTTAGGTATAAATCTTTTTTTTTTTTTTTTTTAAACTAAATACTTGATTTAAACGCACAGTCAGATACTCAAACGTGTAACTTGATTTGGGGCTCTTTTTCTGTCAACAGAGAATTAGAGTCTACAGACATTATAAGTGTGTCCCAAATACTACAATGCAGGGAACTTTGGCAAATGATAATACAACAATAACTTCATGTGTTTCATGATTTTAACCTTCCTCTAATTCTGATTCCACTATTGTGATTTTTGGATCAGCCTTCATTGTAGAACAGATTAACATAAAATTTTGGGTGCAAAGGAATATATGTATGGTTGTGTGTGCACAAACACACAGTATTTTCCCCTGATGGAATGGGCTAGAGCACAGCTTTGAATCTCTCCAACTGCCATAACTGAGTCAAATAAAATTTTTCCAAAAGAATTCAACAGATGTTAGAGAGTCATGTTGGGAAAGTCAAAAGCTTTCGCTGGGATTCCAAAAGCCCCCTCATGAAGTCTTACTAACCTGTATAGTTCTCAGCCTGTAAGTGCATGTCACACAGCTTGTGAATATAGCGGATGTACATCTCTTCTTTATTAATTTCAGACTTATAGAAATTCTGTAAAAGAAAAACAGAGTTAGTCTCATTGAGACTCTGCCCCTTCATTCAAGATAATCAGCAGCATCTGTACATGCATGACAGTCTTGAAAGGAGAACACGCTATTAGTGTAAAAGAAAAGGACAAATTCTTTTCGCACTCACATTGATTTAATCTACTAATTTTATCGTGTCATGTATTCTTTCACAATGAGGACAGTCAAACTCTGAAACAGAGGGCCAGAGAGGTTGTAGGATCTCCATCCTTGAAGATACTCACAACTCAACTGGACAACGCCCTGAGCAGCCTGACCTAGCTGGCCCTGCTTTGAGCAGAGGATTGGACCAGCGACCTCCAACCAGACCAAGGACCAGAGATCCTTCAACCTGTGTTGTTCTGTCACCCCAGTGGTAGGACTCAGAAGTTATACCTGCCTGATGCAGATATCTACGCCAACCTTTCCTATTCCAGTTTCAAATACATTGCACAGTATCACAAAGAGAGAAAGAAAGAGACTTTACCATGAGGTTAACAGTGCAGCCAATCTTCTTGTTCTCCGTTTCATCTCCTTTCATACAGTCCCTAAAAATGTAGAGCAACTTTGAAATGTACATCCACAATAAAGTCCATTCAAAATAAGTCTGAAGCTATCCCATCCCTCAACAGTTTCCTTGGATCACAAAAACAGCAGTTAATGATAGATTTTATTTTATAAAAAGTTCTTCTTAGCAGAATGCATATATTATGGCCTGAATGATGAGATGAAAACTGTCAGAATTGAGTGTGTTCTTACATCTATGAACTTGAGAACAAGCACCTGAGCTGACCGCTACTTCGTTTCTCACAAGACCCTGAACAGACATCAGGTGATTGCAGCCAAAAACCGTTTGAACTAAAGATCTACCATAAAAGTGAAAAACTCTATTATTTATCCAGATGTAAATATTCAGTGATTTCCTATTCACAAGATTTATGTCTCATAAATTTAGCTATCTGAAGTGTGCACACCCTGAAAGACGCAGCCTGACTAGTTTGGACTAGAATACTGATTTTCACACAGATAAATCACATAAAACCTATCCCAAAGTCTCTGGAAGATTTTAAAAATTATTTCTATTTAAGCAGTACAAAAGTTAAAGGCTTCAGAAATTATTAAGCTTGACTTGGAAAGAAAAAAAAACAACCTTGCATTCATTTGTGAAAAGGAGAGAAAACTTTCAAAGCTGCGATACAGCAAAGTTTCCTGAGAACTACTTTGTCAGCTAACTGGTGGCTGGACTCCAGCAGATGTCAAAACTGATTAGTGGAGCTCTTATTTTCATAGCTCTCTGTGTGACTTGCAGAATTATCACAATAGCTAGGACACACTTGATCTGCGCCTTTCCAAAGTCTGATGCTGTTCCCCATTCCATTCTACTCTGTGAAAGGGAAATTCTGCTGCATATTAATTGCAAAAAACCCTGTTATCTGATCCTGAATTAAGCATGAAAATGAGTATGTGTATCATGTTTTTGTTGATAGCAAATAGAATTTTA
The DNA here is from genome assembly GCF_036370855.1 of Dromaius novaehollandiae. NCBI lineage: Eukaryota > Metazoa > Chordata > Aves > Casuariiformes > Dromaiidae > Dromaius > Dromaius novaehollandiae. The sequence continues at coordinate 1,996,139 of NC_088109.1, forward strand.
AAAAAGCTGTTCCCATGTAGTATTCCTTTTAAACTGTGTCCCAGATATCTGGTCTTGCTTAGTAGTTGTATAGCAGCTGTGATCAGGAAAGAAACAGAAGATTTGATCAAACTGGTAACAATAAATGGAAAAGAGGAAAACAAAAAGCACAGAAAAAGATCTGGCAGTGCAGAATACATGGCCTGGCCATCCATTTTCACCTAGAGTGAGGACCACAAGAATAAACAGTTATTATTTAAACTGTTGTCAGTTGGCTAGAGATAGAAATACATGGGAGAGTTCAATATAGTTTCAAATTTTCCATTGTTCCATTAAAACATCTCCATATATATTAAGTTATTTATAAGAAGTTAGAATATTTTCCTGTAATTGAATCAAAGCTCAAATTTATTGACACAATAGTCCTGCAAGCTTCAGTCTAAATCAAACAAATAAGGCCTAATTTGTAGTGGAGTCTTGCACGTTTGGGTCACCAGCTGATGTGTGAAAAGACACATCCTTGGGAGAAAAGAGCTGCAACTCTGTATGTCTAGATGAAGCATTCAGCACATGACTCAAAGGCCTTGGTCCAGCAAGGCATTTGAAATCCTTCTTATATTTAGCATGTATTTTGCTGAACTAGATGTGATCATTCCAAAGCCAGAAGGAATTAATCAACCTGCAACCTCAATAAACCACGGTACAAAACTAAGAATTAACAACTTACTTTATCTTCAATATTTATCAGGCGTAAGCATACAAGAATGAGAATTAGGGCTCTGAAGTTGCGGACCACTATAAAACCAACTGGAAGCATAATAAAGAATAAAAACATTCTCTGTAAGAAAAGAAATTTGGTACTACTGCTTTATAAACTATTACTTATACATGTACCCAGAACGTATTACTGTCATAGCCAGATACCTGTAGTCAAGCAGACGCTCCATGAGGCGAGTAACCGATGTAACGAAAGAGATTCCTGTCTCCCGCCACGTTTCCTGCTCAATCTTCTCCAGCAAGCTGTTTGGAGAGGAAGAAAGAGTATATGAGGCTTGGGGGGAAATGGCGTAGTGCATGCAGACAGCTGCAGACAACTTGGTTTCTCCCTCATAAAACAAATGCATGGAATTATTGCCTTACCTGGGATAAGGCCCAAAGAGCTGGGTTCTACTCCAGGCAGCAGGAAGCAAAGACAAGGAAATTACAGAATTGGCAGGAAAATAAAAAAATATCCTCTCACATTGCCATTTAAAATATATTTAAAAAAAGAGCAACATTTATGGCAACAGTTGTTTTCCACATAATTACCTGTAGCTTAAAAACTGCTAGCAGCAGTATGAAGCTGCAGCTGGAGCCTAAACCCTCCTAGAGCAAATTCCTCTCCTTCGCTCACCCCCAGATAAATTCTGACCTCTAATCAGCAGCTAAGCAACCTTGCATCACAGTTTATTAAAACTGCAAATAAATAAATGCAATCTCTTTCTGCTCTGCAAACTAGACAATGTAGGCAACACCTCACTAAGACAATTGCAAAGAATGTGAAAAGGCCAGAGGGAGAACACTGAAATAGAGCAGGAGAATCTTAGTTACAATCGTATTTTAAAAGGTGGGAAAAGAAAGCAGATTTACATGCTAGCTTCCTGAAATTGGATCTCTGGTCAAAGAACTATGTCGCTGCATACTGGGAAGATGAAATACTGTTGGGTGTCATACTGGTCCTACGCTAGACAGATGCGCCTAATACTGGAATGATTTCCCGTCATTCCCCAATTCACGAGGGACCCAATTCATGTTTCAGCAGTACAGATGGGACGACAGAATTTACGGTCAACTCTCTATTTCCACAGCACTCTGTGGAAAAAGAGCTGACAAGTTTTGCTTTTCGGTGGATTTGTTTCTTCAAAGCTTGCGGTGTTCTAAGAAAAGGCAGTAAGAAATATAAACTAAAAGGTTGCTGGACTTCAGTTCAAGGTCGTGTTTCTTGGCAATGCATGTAGTCACTATCCTCTAAAAATAAGTCAACAAGCTACAGTCCCGGCATTCTTAACATTTCAGGTAACAAATGTCTCCAAAATACAGAACATTCCTCTTGCCAGGTGAAAAAAAAAATACACAGATATTTTCTTTCATTTCCCCTGAAACACAGTATTTTACCTGTACACATAAAGTGCCAGACTTCCCAAGACTGAATATGCACAAATGGAAACAAGCTTTCTAAGGATAAACATACAGGATGGGCAGGCAGGCTTCTTATTCTTGAAAATGAATGGACATGCAAATGTGAATTCAGAAATACCAGTACTGGTTCTAGTGAAACAAAGGTTTATGCCTGCATATTAATACAGGCTTGACAAAACCATCCGGAATATATGATTTAAATTCTGCTACTGATCTCTATGGCTCCCTGGAATATTAAAAAATTTATGGTTTAGTTCACTGGACTCTGAGCAGCTAAAAACAAGTCCCAGGACCCTTGGAAATCAAATCTAACTAAGTAGAAGGTCAGATTTTAAGTCTTAATATTACCCTTATAAGCACTGTATTTTTGGTGTGAAACGGAGTGGAAGTACAGTGTTGTGATGGACTCTGGAGGAAGCAACTTGCAACTGTTGAGCCAACTCAAAACATGACCTTTAAAAACTGGAAGAAGCAAATAAAAAAGTTTAGGAAAAAATCTTTCGCTCCAGCAAGACCTGGCTTACTAGTGAGTATAGTTTCTCCAAACAAGCTGAAGGCAATGATTTCATATATTGCCATGTGAGAAGCAAGGCACTAGCTCCTCTAGCAAATCAGTTATTGACAGAAGGATGGCAATGACTTACCTGTGCAGCCTTGCATTAGGTTTCACAGCAGGAAAACCAAAGAATCTGGTCTTATATTCTTTTCGGAATTACAGAGAGTGATGCATTGTTGCAGACATGAGAGCCATGTCACACAAACCTGCCAGAAAGCCCTTTACTGCTTTCTCTGAAGGAGATCAGCCCTCTGGCTGTTATTTCTCCCCGGACCACTACAATGAATACTTCAAAGACCCTGCACAAGGTGGAGTGAACAGAAACCAGCATGGCTTACAGCAGGCTGAAGAGTTCCCTGTAGTTCTCATCACCTTTGCCTTCCGATACCAGGCTGTCCAGCTTATCGATCAACTCCGCTTCCACCTGGGTGAAGAAGTGATTGGTTACAGATTAGCCGTTTATGTTAGGACACACAACTTCCAAACGCTTTTGCTAATCGGGAGACTAAATGAACATCCCGAGGAAGACGCTACTTCTGCTCACAGGAACTTCTGATGGTTATTCTCTTTTTTTAAACAAATCACTCGGATTTGCTGTGAACAAATATATCAGATATACTGTATCCTGTACCACAAACAAAAAATATCCATGTAGAGAAGCTAATTCGTGGCACTACCACCACTGGTCTGCTATGACAGTTCTGGTGGTAGGTAGCTATTTCTAGTGATTCAGGCACCACTGTATCACACTGCAAGATTATCTGCTCATTAAACTCAGTTTTATCAAGCCCCTTTACGATGCGTTTTCTCTTCACGCTTGTCAGAACAGCATCATTATGTTTCTCTTCCCTTACATAGGTCATCAATACGTACTCTCTTTTTTTCAACCTAATATATCCCATTATCAAGTTTGATATCAGATATTCCCATAAGATTGGCTCAAGTGTGGAAATCAAGGTATCTAATAGTCAGAAATGTTTCCTGTAGTTTTGAAGTCTTGTAGAAAACTTACTTTCAACACTAATGACAACAGAGGTTCCTAACGGTTGAAATGGTTTGTGGAAATAGTTTGTTTTTATTTAAGAACAAGCGTAGTTTGCGTTTCTCTGTGTTCTTCAGCTGCCACATTGCACAGGAAGTAAAGATGAGAAGTAAAAGAAAGTCAGCCAGTGATACACAAATGGAAGTGAGGATAGGATCTTTTTGCTGAAACCATTAAACAGAAACCTGATTTGGTCCATGAATCAGACTGCATTGTTATCCATTATCACTGAAAAAATTACCTTGTTAAAACATGAACTACTGAAGAAAACAAAAAAACAAACAGCCTTGAAAATGAATTTCTAGGATTTTTATATGTTCTAACAACCAATTTAGTATTCAAAAAGTCAACAGAACCTCAAAATTAAAAAAAAAACAAAGCCTTTAATTCTTGCTGGACTGATTTTTTTTTTTTTTAAACATACTGCGCTCTGTTGCACAGCAAGCATTTCAGCATTCAAAGCAGAGTGTAATACTCTGAAAATAGTAATAATTGAGGGAGCAGAAGAAAAAAAAAACAACTAAGTTTCTGGTAATACTCTTCCACACAACCTTTCATAGGTTGGATTACAGAAAAGGTCTGTTAACTGTCCTGGAATAATAGACTAGATCCAGCATTTTAATGGGTTTGTGGATAATAAATAATCACAAGAATTACTGTCATTTAAATATAAGGTCCAATAATTAATTATTTTTTTAACTTCACAGTAGGATTTGCTTTTTCAGCGCTCTTGCCTGCAGATATTTACTCCCAGTACTGCCCCAAAGACGATGACAATGAAGCACCGGCACAAGGATCCACCCCAGACTTACACTTCACTGTTTATACTTTGCACTTCTGGGCTCCCTTTTACAGTGGAAAGTTTGAGCAAGTCTCCGAGCGTGACTTGACAACTAAATGATGATGGCTTCTGTGCCTGTTCTGCAATCATACCGCGTGGCAGGAGGAGGCTAGAGAATTGCCCTTGGGGGTAACCACTTCTAGGAGAGCTGCTACATGCTCTCTACGCGTATACAGCTACAAAGTCCATGTCAAAGCCTGCTATAATTATTTATTAAATATATAATGCCATTTTACCAACCAGAATTGGAAGACAGAAGCAAAGGCCAGGGTTTTCACCAGAACTGGCTAAATCTAGATCTATTTTGGGGTTCCCAGTCTGACCCATTTAATGGCTGACTAACAATCTAAGGGAAACCAACGGCCGAAGTGAGAGCCCAGCACTTATGAATTCATTTTCTCCCATAACAGATTTGTGAACAATACTTTAAATTTTTTATTGCTAATCGATCTGCATGACATCATCTCCCTTACAACCAGAACCAAACCAACAGATGCAAATTCCTTGCTTTCAGCTGGGTATTGCAGATGGACGGAATGAAAGAAAGAGAACACTGTCAGTGCACGGGGAGCTATTTCACCTGCTTGAAGTTGCCATTCTTTCTCTGTTCCCAGTCCATCATGTCATGGAAGATAGGGATCATGATGTTCCGGACTTCTGGTTGTGGGACGAGTGTGACACCAAGAAAGGGTCCAATCATTCCCGGAATAAAGTGAATCTTATGTTCACCTGTACAACACAAATGTAAGCAAATAAAACCTTAGTTATCTGTCACCATTGCTGAGAGAAAGATAAGCCTCTACAGCAATGCCATATACTGTATAAAGTAATATGTACAAGCATTACAGAAGGAAACACATACTTTTCCCAGAAGGACTGAAACAACAATATTTGCTTTACAAAATCCCTTGCAAAGCAGTTTTAATTTCACTGTCAAAGCCTTTAGCAAAAATTGAGAGTGCATTTTACTTGCAAACAAATTCTGTTAAAAATCACCAGACTAAAACAAACTAACTGGGCAGAAAAAAACACCCAGAGATACCTTCTAATTCATGAAGAAAAAAAATTTGAAAGGGCTAAGCACAACGGTGATATTTAATAGAACATATTTAGATTTTTAAAGCACTACAGAACTCTTTATCCTCATTGCTATGAAATTTGCAGTTTCATAACCGACCTTGACTTAGGACCAAATAGCAATGCTTCTCAGCAACAGAAACCCAAAGCATTTTGCTAACAATCACTTCTGTAGCATGCTTACGCTGTAGTGTTCTAGAGAATAAATCAAAATAATTTGTAAAATGACAATACCGAGATATTGTTTGAGCTAAAAATGTTAAGTTCTGAAACATTTTTGTCAAAAAAGTACTGAAAATGGCTGTATCAAGAAAAGCAGAAATTATTTTATTTCTAAAAAACTCACAACATCAATCCCCAAGAGCTCTTATATCAGTAATGACACAATACTGGAACATTTTTCCATCACTGTGATAGCACAGCAAAAACCACATACTAGATTTTATCCTCTGCATTGTGATATTTGTTTAAAACTTTGATTGCTTAAACCCTCCAAATCTAGGGTTATTTTGGCTTTGGTTGCTAGGACAGAGAAGACAGACATACCCAGGTTCTGCCACATGCTGAAGAGCTCATAGGCCATCATCACTCTCATATCACCATATCTGAAAGAAAGCAGACAGACAACTGCTTAATGGAACAAAACCCAGCAAGGTGGTAATGTTAAAAAATTTAAATTCACATTGAAGTCAACATAAGAATATCAAAGGACTCAACTAATCACTGAACGCTATATTAAGATCTCTGCTTATTCATTTCCCAGGCACTTCCACATCCCAAGTCCCATAATAAATCACAACGACTTGTGGTAGAAAAAGACATCTTATTTTTGAGGGGGCAGAAAAGGCTCAGAAGTCAACAAAACATGTTCTTACTTATCTAGAATCTTCTTTCTCTTAGCTGGTGTGGCATTTTCAAGTTGGAGACTTGGCTGGTTTATGAACAGAACGGCCAAGCTGAAATAAGAGTTCCACACCTACAACACAGGAAGGATGTCTTATAACATCACACTGCATGGGGTATGTTTTAAACAAGTGTAGGAAAACATATGTTCCTTTAAAATAGAATGAGATTGTTCCTTCTGATAATCAAGATATAAATTAATCAGCAGGTATGTTAACTCCTAAGATACTAAACTCTTAAGGAGACCAAGGGACTATTTACAACCTGGTAGGAACTAAAATTAAAAACCCCCAAGAAGGTATTATCACGAGGCTTCCCCCTTAGCACCAAAGTTCAAAAATGAATAAACTTAATGACATCTGCAAAGTTTAAATTGTTCTCTTTTCCTAGGCTAAAAGCCTCAAAAAATCAGAGCTTACCTTATGTCATGAATGATAACCTTATAATAGTCTGGTTTCCTACTGAAGAGACTTTGTGTTTGTGCACCTGCAAATACACAGGTCTGGCAGCTTTTCCTTAGTAACACGGAACTTGCTGGACACTTTCAACTAGACCAGAGCTAGGGAAAACACCCTCTAAGATACTATGCTCCTCCAGGCTTTAAGAAAACAGCCAGGAAGAAAGACCCTCTTAATGACTAAGCAAGAGCAAAGGATGTACCCAGCACTTAACCTTGCACACCAGAGAATCTGGGAGAGGGAGATCAGGAAATCCCCGACTTCAGGAAAAGCACTGCTTGACTTTACATTTTATTAGAGATGAATTTCTAGGACAGTAGGCTTCATTAGCTCCACTGCTCATGAAGACCCTCGTTTCCTTTACACGGGACTCCATTTTCTTGATTTGAGCTCACAGTGTATGTGTTCCGCTTCCCTTAATCCATAGCAGATTTGCATTCCTGTCTGTTACCAGGTGGGTCATCTTCCTCACAGATAATCAAATAATGCTGCACATATAATCAGCTAACGCAGAGAGTAGCTCCTGTTCCACTGTTAATGCTAGTTAAAAAATGTTATGACATTTTCTCAGTATCAATCCTTACCTTAAAATCAAAGTCTGTTTCTGTGAAATTCTTGTGCAGTGCAGAAGACAGGTACTGAACTGTTGTAACTATGATACTGCAGTCAAAAACGAAAAAGGGAAAAGAAAAAAAGAACATTTGAATGTGGAGTATAAATCATATGAAAGTGGTTTATGGTTCTGAACAGCAGTGCTTATTTTACTATACATACAGACATGGGTATTTTTTCTGCAGGTAATCACTGCTAAATTCATGTAAAAGTCAGCTATCTTTCACCTATCTTTTATTTATATATAAAAATACTTTGTACTAGCAATACAAGACTAAGAACTTTCACCACTACTGTAGGTTTTAGAATTTATACACAATCTTTTAAATCCTGTCTATTTTTCGCACGGCCAGGCAGTATTACCTACAGTGAAATGAAAGAACACATCCATCTTTCTCCTATTTTAAGCAAAAAGATTTTTTTCCAAAGCACAACTCAAAAACCTTGAGCTATTTTAGTTCTTGGCTAACAATGGTCTTTTATCTAGCACATCCTTCAGCGGAATGTATTTGTGAATATTGTGTCAATTCCAGATTCACTGGATTTCTTTTATAGGTGGCTAAATACACCTTAATGAAAGGAAATCTAGCTCTGTAATAAATTCAGGAATTAATAAACAGTATGTAGGTAAGGCTACAATAGTATAAAAAGAAACAGAGCACACCTCTGCTTCAGGTTGAAGCAATACTTTCAGCTACTGCCTCAGACAGTGCCAAAGGGAACTAGGTAAATTATAATGTCTGAGGTAACTACTCTTTTATATGTTTTTTTTTTCCTTACAGAACTTCATTTAAACTGAAATATGAAAATCCACTTCCTTCACTTTTCATTAGCACTGTGAACTCACAGAGCATGCAACTCAGCAGCTGACCAGCCAGCCTTTGGGAAGGGGTCCAAGGTGTCTTCTTGCAGTAGGGACTCCAACAGTTCTCAGCTAGTCAGTAGTAATCCTATAGCTAGTTTATCTAATGAAACCAGAAGCGAGCAAATAATGCCGGCCTATGGATGCTCACCATGCTGCTACCTTTCCAAACAACAGAGTACTTGACATAGCAAGAGCAAGAAAACAAAACAAAACATTAAAATTGCGAATGACAACTTAACTGAGAATTAACTCTGTATGGAATGCACTTAGTGTCGTTGCTGGGGTCCTGCTCCTCCTTTTCTAACATAACAGGGTCCTTCTTCTATCTGAGTTAAGGACTGCTGTTCATGGGAGGAGACAGAGATTTCAAGGCATAGTGTGCTGAGAAAGGGAGCCGAGAGGCCTGCCTGTTAACACCACTTGGTGTGGGTACATGTCCCTGCCATGTGTTACAACAGCTGCTGTGCCCCTCTTAGCCTCAGTGCAGCTACTTCAGCTGTGATTTTAAACGTTTAACTCTTAGATACCTGCACATACTGGCAGAGTACAAGAAATAAACAGGCAACAGAAGTCCCAGTTTGGGCCAGGGTGCTAAAATAAATGCAGAATAAATACATAAATAAAGGCAGGGAGAGTGCTCTGGAGTTCCTGTCTTGATCACCACACCTCAGTCCAGTGAAAGATACTGCGTTATGGGTTTTAAGGCCCCAGCTTTTGTGAAATGATTTCCGTAAAGGATGTCAACGGATTAGGCCTGCTTCTTTACTTACTTGCTGGTGAGCAACCTCATCACCATCCAGTCCCGAGGGAAGACACTCATCTTCATCAGGTTCCGAAACACACAGAATATCTTCAGCAGAAACTCCTATCACACAGAAGTGAAAGAAAAACCATCATCAGCAGCTGCAGATTAATGTATTTTCTTAGCTGCAAGGAAGGCAAACTAAGTGTGTTCCTCTTGACCTTTCTGTCACTAGGCCACTCAACTGAAAACATGAACACAAGATACACAGGGATATGGCTTCATTCATTCTGTCTGCATCTAATAGGTACTGAATCGGTTGCTGCTGTCTTTGAACATTTACATTTATAGTGAGATGAAAAACTTCCCTATGTGCTTAATTCCATATGATTTCCCAAATTATCATCCACAGTTCTGGTGTCAATTCCCAGCTATTTTCAAATACACTGCCCTCATCATTATTTATTTGGTTTATAAAAATAATGAGCCATCTGTCCAAATTTCTTTCACTTACATTGCAAATTTGACAAAACAAAACAAAATCACACCCAAACACAATAAAACTCCTACATATGCTTTTTAAGATGGTAACATAAAATCCCATTTATGGCAATATGCAGCAGAAAGGACCTATTAAACACATTCAATTGGATGTTTGCTTTACAAAAAATCCCCCAAACGAGAAGACATTTCTGATTTTTATCTGTGTGTACCTGTACGTCTATAAAGAAGACTAATATAGAGAGGATGAAAGGTCCCAAGTCATTGGTCCTGCAGAATATGATTTTGTTGTTTTGTTCTTCTGCACAAAATTAACGTAGCACAGAAAGTGGCAGGGCAAGCTTTCTTTAAAACTGTTCTGCTGTTGTGCCTTAATTCTGATGGTGGGGGGGGGAGATGAACAGCTAGCAGAGAATCAGAAACTCCTGCAAATGGAAACCTAGCTCCCTGAATTATTTTTTTTTTTTTGGAGTGTGAATTAGTTGCTTTTTGGCCTCATTTCGGCCTAGATGTAACAGTGGCAAGAGCAAATAATGCCTTCCTATCCAACAAGAAATACTGAAAATATTTGAAGGAAAACGTAATATATATTATTAGATCAACTGAGAGCAGGGAAAAAAAATTGGAGGCAAAACCTTGAACTTCCGTGGTATGCCTGAATATATCTTTTAGACTGTCAAGGATAAAACACTATTTGTTATTATGATTACAGGGACAAATTTCAATTAAATCATAAATGTTTTGATTTGTCTGACACAAAAACTATCGTTTAGATTTAATGTCTAATGAGTATTAATATGTTATTAATTTACCAAATTATCTTCCTATGAGCAATCCAAACGTTATCTGAAGGTAGTAATCTCAGATCATTATCAACCTGAGCATCATTCAATCTGGCAACCTAGAGGTAAGAATTCTATTATCCCAAATTTATCCTCTGATTCATTCAGCCTCTCTAGGCATATATTTTCATGTGCATATAAAATATCTAGAAGCTGAAAGCCTGTTCAGAAAGTACTTCTCACTGTTTCTCCATCTCACTTGTTAAGGTAGTGGAAGTTCCTACTATGTTACATTCTTCATATTGTCCCTGTTTTATTGAGTGTCATGCTAATCAGTAACATTCTGTATAAAATCCTGTCTTTATTTATGAAGTTAGTCTGCCTTTTAAAGGGGCTGCTATCTGAGATACTGCTCTTTTCTATTGAAGTTGAGATAAAAAGTTGGTTTCTGCTGTTTTGAGATGTGCAATTTCAAAATGTCAGTGACAGAAGAGCCACCGGAGAGGTCTGCACACCTCACCAACCATCTTCTGTTCAGGAATAGCTATGATTTAAGCTGCTGTTCACAAATTTGGGAAGGGTGCAGCCAGTGGAGTAGTAAGACTACTACTTTCCCAAGAAAGATTCATCTGCTAGAAACTTTTGCATCACCAAGAAAGGATACCAAATACATAATATTGAAATATTCTTATCTTTTGGCGTAAGATCAACCACCCTTAATGTTTAGTAATGTGCTACAGGGCAACTGACTTTACATACACTGGATTAAAAACCCTATTCCTCAGACTATGTTCTATAAGGTACGATAATATGTCTTTATGCCTAGTAACATCTCTCTTGGGACTTTAATTGCTCTTCTTTACCAAGACAATTCAGTGTGCTGTGGTCCCAGTGTCTTTATAACACAACACCTATTATTATAAAGGGAAAAGGAGGGTCTATGAGTAGGATATACCAGTGAAGAATGGGAACGATTAGCAGAGAAAGTAATGCAGAAAGGATTCCCCTCTGCTATCTCATTCTGAGTGAATCATCGTACAAACATGATGTTCTGTTCTACCTTTAGTTCATCCTTGCTTTGGAAATTGTCCAGTAAGTGCTGGAAATGAGTGTCTGACATCTGACGAAGCAATGATAAAAGACAGGACACATATTCTCCCTGTTGGCCAAATCAGAAATTCTTTAGTTCAGACAATCTGAAAATTCATACATATAAAAATCAATACCTGGGGTAAGGAATAAAGGGAGGGGTCTGAAATGGCCCCAATGCCTATGAGAGGAAAGCTGACATGCACAGAGATTAAAAATACTGCATGTTAACAGTTCTTTAATTATCTTAAGTATAGGAATACATCTCTCAGAAGCTCTTCCACAGATGCCATTTTAACAGGTCTTTTAACAAATGCTGTCTTCTAAACAAAAATCATTTAAAATGATGAATATGGACACTAACGAATCTCCCTCCAAGCATGCAGTTCTCATTAACCCCATTCTCACTTACTCGATACACAATATACTATGTCTAACAAAGGTGTGACTGCAGCTTAGGCAGACATACCTGGAATGATTTAAACTAATTGGCTCAGATACTGAAAACAGAATAGCTATGGCAGCATGGGATGAGTAAGGTGTCTGGAATCTTGTAAATATTTTACTTACTGGTGCACAGTGAGTTATGTGCTGTCATAGCTGTAATGCTAACAGTATTCCAGTACAATATTCTGAATACAGTTTGGGTAAGGCTACACAAGCTACAGTTTCATTTTTGGCCTGCAGTAACCAGTTACCACAGTATCCCAAAGTGCTTTCCAAAGGTGAGCTCCCCCATTTTACACATCTGAAAGTAAAGCACAGAGAAGTTAAGCAATCTGTCCAAGATAACGAGCAAGGCAGTGGCAAAAGGTCAGGAATACGTCTTCCGACTGCCAGTCCCTGGCGCAATGCTACTTCTTCCGTGGCAATGAGAAGTTAATTTGGAAAATATACAAACTACCTTCTAAGCAGCATCTAATAAGGTTCCACATATTACAGTGCTGTGAAATAGGAATATATCAGGAATGTTTATGAGGGGATTTTATACTTGGGACTCTCCTTTCCATTTTATTTGTGTTTTAAATTGGCTCAAGCATCTACCCAGAAGCCTTGGCATATGTTATTCCAGTGAACTTTACAGTGTTCACCTCCATTAGGAAAAAAGGCGTGCTCTTATGTGTGAGGTGGCATGAGATAAATAACACCGAGTGAAATCATAGGAGCAAAAGGAAGTTGAGATGTTACTGGTCATTTGCAAACTAACATCTTTCTTGTGTTATATCAAAGGATACATGTGAAAACTACTAACTGCCTTGTTCTTTATTAGAATTCTACCATGTGTTAGTTATTTTATTAGAGCTAACGTATGGAAAGAAATAACCTTTTCACCTGCATGAGAAGGGTACCTTAGTATACGTCTACCACAGTATCTCTGAGGTTCAGCCATCTGATAAGAAAGTAAGTCTAGCAAAAAAGATGTTCCGAACAACAGCTTAACAAAAGCCGCATTAGCGATTCAGTCAAGCAAAAACAGACTAGGCTAGAACAGAAAAGGCAAATTCAGGAAAGGAAAAAGGTTGAACAGCAATTCTATCCTGTTTCTCCTTTTCCACTGCATGCCAAGAAAAAACCTCTTCCCCCTTAGCTTATGCTGGTAGTCTATACAAAGAAGTGGCTTTTCCTTCTTCTCCCACCCAGCTCAACAGTTCACTTGACTTAGGATCAGTTAATTTATTTTCCAAAATCCACTGTGTTTCATTTGCACAAAGTAATCAGTGGAACTGGGAGAAGCTCTCCAGGCTGTTAAGCGAAGGGACTTGTCCACTGGTAATTCTTGTATGCTCAGTCTTAGGAATCAGAGCCTGCTGCTCACACAGCCACCAGTGATTCCTCTTTAGAGGGGGAGCCTTAGGAACTACCTAGTCAGCATGTGCCTCAAGTTGAAAAAGGCAAGTCAAGAAAATGACTGGAAATCCACAGTAGCTTCCCGGGCCCCACTGCTTCCTGCAGGCCTCACCACTGCACAGAGGAAGGACTGGATCGGTGGTTTGAAAGGCAAAGAAACAAAACCCTGGGGTGTCATGCAGCAGAGAGAATGATAATGAAGTGCAAGTGGCGGTGAGGGACTGAACCAAAGGTTAGAGAAGCAGGAAATAGAAACTGATTGTTAGTTACTAACAGTGATTTCTGCTGTGCACTGCGGGCAACGCTGCCCTCTTACCGCCTCCTGAGACTGCGATTTACTCATGATTGTAAGCAGAGTTTGTAAAAGCACATCCAGGAGGCTCTCCACCATCATCTCAACCTCCTCCACGACATCTCCCTCCTACAGCAAGTGGTGAGCAAACAGACAGTTAGCGACTGTGGAGAGAATGGAAGTGGCAAAGCAATTCTGCTGAGCCAGCCACACTACAAACACTCGTTTCGAAGAAACTTGCAGAGAAGAAACGGAGAACTCCATAATGAAGGTTCAGAGAAGAACGATAAAATTCTTCATGGCTATGAGACGCTGCTGGGATGCCAATGTACTTGTCCCTACCTTATCTCCTCCCTTTCTGATGCAAACACTCGGGGTCACAGCAAAAAAGGTCTGCATACACTCTAGAACACAGTAGGATCAAGTTGTGTTCAATAGCCTTTATTTTATGGCAGCATGAATTTTGCTTGTTACCATGATACCTTTCTTCTCATTCCTTTCACACAAAACTGTAACTTGTAATTGGAAACACTCCGTGGTGTGATTTATATTTAGCACCGTGAACTTCCTCCGTTAGAGTCAGTTCAGGACACTTCACCACCCTCTGTTTGTGAGCATTGCTTTAAATGATCACGTTAACATTTGATATCAGAGTATTATGATAATCAAAGCTGGGTGTTTAACTCTGCAGCAATTTCTGAAAGTACGTGTAATTTCATTGATTAGATAATTTTAGAGTATTCTCTTAACATGAATCATAAAGTGCTAGTTACTGTCTCTTGCGGAACTACAAGTCCTAAAGCTGTGTAGGGCTTTTGAACTCCAATGACATCTAAGTTCTGGGCGTCAAACCTGGTAAATGCGTATGCTTTTTCCCCCTCCTAACAGCGAGAACACTGTGTAACCAGAATGCTCTAAGTCACACACACAAAAGCAGACACTCATTTCAGATGTTCTCCTGCTGACACAAAATTAGCAGAATTTTGTTTTCAAAAGGATCTTTGAAAAACCCACATTAACCGATAAAAATCCCTCAGTCTTCAGTTGACTGATTTAGTGGTGGAATTAAAAAGTCAAGCAGCAGATTACCAAAGAGCTGGTCTTGATTATGGAGAAGATACTACTGAGGATCCCAGAGCAGATGAGTAGCTCCTTCTGCTGTCGTAGGTGAAGGTGAATGTGGTGAAGAACCACAGGTAGCAGGATGCGCCGGGACTCTGAAAGAGGGAAAAATCAGATCACGGTTTTTCCAAGAGACTTGAATTTCAACCATCCCCATCAGCAGCCTTTTGGTATTTTGGAGAAACCGGACACTCGGAATTAAAAGAAGACGCCAATTATAGTAGAATGTGTATACAGTGTACTGATAAACTGCATACTTGATTAAGTGGTGCAACTTCTATGGTACAGATTTTTGTATAACACACTTCCAAGAACTCTATATAATTAATTAATAGCACATCTAGTTCCAAAAGTTTATAAAAGCAGTACGCATGATGTTTGCAATATCGGACACTTGATAGTGTGAATTATCTATTGCGCAGACCTTTCCTCGCCTCATGATGCCTTCTGGCTCTATTATCACAGCTAACAGAGCTCCTTCAATATTTTTTCCCTCTTGGGAAATTTGTTAATTCTTCTCTTTTAGCTGGCTTATAAAACTTTAACCTTATTACAGAAGGGAGAGTTTCTAATATCTGGGAGACAGTACCGACGCAGATTTTGCTCCATGTGCTTCTGCTTTTATAGAAATTTTTCCTAATGGTAATGCCTTCATCACCCACTGCTGGGCTGCGTCTCTACTTCAAGCTGGGAACAACCATTCTAGAACAGGTAGCAGCTGCAGAAAACAGCAGCCAAAACAGGAAAAATAAGTGGCATCACATCAGCAAACTGCCTGATAGCACAGAAAACAAGTCATCACCAGATAGGAGGTAAGAAAGCAGAATGGACTTCTCTTCAATTGCAAGGCCTAAAGAGCGGGTAGGGTGGGCAGGCAAAAGATGGCTTTGAACACTGGATTCATCTTCAGAGGCAGATAGAGCTTCATGGTTGACATGCGAGTTGAGTATTGGGTCGTGCCTCCATAGGAAAGAACAAGAGAGGGGAAAATGTGGCATATACACATTCATAGCTGCTTTGCAGCTCTGAAGCTTGCTTTCTGGCGTTTGATGCTGTAGTGAAAAGTCATTGTACTAGTCAGCAGCTAAAAGCATCACTGACTGCCAGTATCATTGTGGAGGAAGCCCCTTGACCCTGTGGGTAAAGTTGCACCTGGCTTTATTAAGAAGGCAGAAGAGATAGAGGAGAGGTTATTAAAAATATGCATCAGTTTTGCTAATCTGTCCATGATTTGGAAGCCACAAGGACAAATACCTGAACCACTAGGTTCCAAACACTATAGTTAGATAAAACACCTTGCCTGTGTCACAACCACCTTTGGACAAATCTACTCATTCCCTGCACTCTCTTTCTCATATTTTAGGAAATGTAATTTCAAATTACAAAAACTAAACAGATGTTAATAAATAATTACACAGGACAGTTTAAGCGTGGTTTTGTGTTATGATCGTTCTCACCTTGAACTGAATAGAATAATCTGAGTGCGCTAGCTTGAGATCCTCATTACATGGAAGAGAAGCCCTATGGTGCTTTTCATCTTCCACTATTATCTGCACAACTTTTTCCATTCAGACCTTTATGCATGAAATAAACTCCCAAACTTCTACTCTTCTTCATTCAATCCATTCTAAAGAGTTACTTATATATTTGTATGGCTCAATTTATTAAGTTATTAATGTAAAGATTAAATACATTTTAGAAGAATGTGGTGGGTTTCACATGTAATTTTATCTCTGTTTCTCTTCTGAGACTATAAGCTTGCCAGAAAGGAGGTATTCTTCATATCCATGCCTTTGAAAATGATAGTAATAAACAGTAGAAGAATAATACTAAGTATCAAGTGAGATTTGACAGTTTTAATTGGCTTGCTGTATTCATGTACATATTTTTATCAACCTTTGGGAATGAAAATTTATCCAGGATAGATTTATTAACATTTTCTACTGTAGGAAAACTTCTAACAAAATACACACAGTGAATACATGTAACAACGATGCCATCAGGAGAAATAATTTCCAAGATTTTTAGCATTCAGCTATCAATTGTTTGCAACAAAGCAAATGCAAAAGTAGTGTAAAGTGCTCCTGCTCTTAGCTAACAGCAAGACTGAGACTCAGAAACTGCTGTCTTACCTGAGAAAGAGAACAGGCGGCTGTCAACAGTACGTGCAATAGACTGTAGCTTAACAACATCCATTGATTGCCCAATATGTACGGTACTGGGCATGCTGCCCAGGGTACCCCTCACAAACTCTGCTACTTCCTGCACAGTGAACATCTGTAGCAGCTCATCAAAGATAGCAGGGAAGGAGTTCAGCAAAGCAGCCTGCAAAGAGCAAAGGAAGAAACTGAAAATTCTGGATTCTGGAACCCCATCTAAAGGCTGTGAAGTACGAAGAAACAACAGTAAACCTGAATTAAGGGTCTGCAGAAGGCTACTAAATAGTGCATTATGGCTGGTGTTAATGTTTTGTAATAGCTAAAGCTCACAGTAAAGTAGTAATATAGCATAAAAAAAAATCAAGCTCTGTTGCAATACTAAACCACATAAGATGAGCACATAGTTGCTATAAAGCTTCAAAAGGCTGTGTGTTAGGCCATCGCTTGTAAAATGATGTCTTAAAGACAGAAAAAGCTTCAGGTAGAGAAGAAAAGAAAATAGTCCATTTTTGTTGATTTACTTTTTTAAATAAAATGCAAAATGTGCTTCTGATTAGAGAGTTCAATACAAATTCTTGTAATAAGCAACTAAATAAGAGAGTTCAAACTCTTCTCAAAACATTTTAAAGATGATGCTGACAGACCCTTAACCGTAGCAGCACTGCGATGTGCTACCAGAGCACTTCTAAAACAAAGATAGGGTGCAACTGCACGTGAAAGAGGCATCACATCATGCAAGTAAGAGTGCACGTGACTCTTGCAATAAGGGATATTTCCAAAAATCTTCAGCTATCCCCTGAGGTGTTTCTTAAAGTGCAGAAACAAACAAGATCAACACAACAAAAAATCAAGCTCTTCATCTCATATTTTACCCTTTTTCAACTAACTTCTTCATAACAATAGGAAATTCCATGCATCACCCTATTCTCAGTATCCACAGGTCTGGTGTCATACCTCACAACTGCCACTCATGTCTAATATATAGGATGTTTTAAAATTCTTTTCCTTCCTTTACATCCTATCCAAGATCCATCCTTATTTCCTTCGTTATGATTGCTGAACTGCTGTATTCCCTGGTTTTGATTCCTCTACCTTCCTCCCATCCACCCCAGTGTCTCCACCACCCACCCACACTTCCCTTCTCGCTGCTTGGACCTCACTTTTCAGAGACTCTTCATCCAAACCACATTGACTTGCGGCAATACTTCAAATCTACCAAACCTCATAGCAGATCTCTGTTTGCCCCCAATCATTACTTGCTTCAAGCTCTACCTTTCTTCACAGATTTTTTTGTTTTCTCATTCCATAAACATTTCTGTACTTTTCCCACTTACTTCGGATATCTTTCCTACTCCCATATAATATACAGCTTCCTTCCTCTTCAAGCCCTTCCTCAAATGACCTTTTCCTTCAAATAACCATGTCTATTTTATAGCCTTTTAGCAACAAAGTATAAACTACATTTATAACTAACACAGCAAACACTGTAGAGCCTGTTAAATTAGTCTGAATGTAACTTAACCTATTTCTTCTTCTTCCTTGTTATCTCTCTCAACATCTTGCCTTGTTACAATCAATTCAGATCACATAAAAACCCACCCAGTCTTGCTACGTACATACAATGTACTAACAAAATAAACAAATATGAATTGTTTGAAATAGTTCATGGTACTCTTGGAAGGCTACAACAGCTGCAAATCCATTCATCACCTTTATCTTTGGGATAATGCAAGTGAAATTACAACACTGGCTCAACAAATCCTTACTAAAGTTTTCCTAAATTTATTTCTGACTATTACTATGAAGCAGAAGAGATTCTGTAGTGATTTTGGATATCCAGTCGTAATTTAAGGATATGCAAGAAACTCTTCAAGGAGCTTTGGAGCTGTCTGCGGAAGAGTTACACTATGTCATCAGTTCCTTGCAGAGCAGGGCCCTTCTCTGTACGAGACCCTCATACATTCTGCAACATTAGTCGTGTCATACCAATTGCCTGGAAGCAAGGACAGAGCCCTTTTTAATCTCATTGCTGGAAACAACCATACTGAGAGATCTCTAATATCCAGGATAAGTGGGCAAATGTGAAGAAGATTGCTTTTGCTAGGGCCTCAAGCATTCCTGTAGATATTTAAAGGTTCTCCAGGTTTCTGGAACTAGAACACACTCGCATTGATTCTCCTGAACAAGTTGATTTATATAAGTATATAAGCTATATAAGTTTTATATAAGTATATAGGTATGCCCTTAATACCATCTTTTCAATGTGTAGATGCCCTAAGCTGTTCAATTATTTACTGAAATATTCCCCATTTCCTAGCTTAAAGAACCAGCCAGTTAAACATTAAATTCCAGTTTATGTGCAGAAAAAGATGGACTGGGGTAGGGAAAAGGGAGTCACTGGCAACATCCACTAATAAATACTTGTGCAGGTTAGGGGATCATTACTTACAGAGTTAAATGTCGGCCTTGAAGTACCACCACATTTTTGTGGGGCACATGTCCCAGCTCCGCTCACCTGCCCTCCAGGCTGAGAGGCCTATGGGGCAATTGGGATCAAGGGGCAACACAGTGGCACGGGGGAAAACAAAAAGTAAACTTTTCAAAGATTAAACAAGGACAAGCTTCACAAATTACAAAATTCTGAAGTAAAGATAGTAAGCCAGAGAGCAGTGAGAGAAAGCAAAGCAAAGCAAAGCAAAGCAAAGCAAAGCAAAGCAAAAAAAAAAAAAAAAAAAAAAAAAAAGAGAGAGAGCGCAAAAGAGAAAAGGGAAAATAACCCCATCCTCAAATCCACTCTCCCTCTACACACCTATGATCACCACAACTAAAAATAAATACAGCCTGCATTCACAAGATGCTGTTTCCACTCACTGTCCCTTTGCCTGCAAAAACGTGTGCACTGATTTCTGGCACATCTTATCACACCCACTAATGGGTGATTAAATCAAAGATTAGAGCAGCTGTTCTCAAAATCTTTTAGAGCACCTTATCTAAGAAAGAGATCATATTGCTGACTGCTTCCCTAACCACTGGAATCACTCTATTTTGTCGTGACCTTTATAGCAAATGCGTCTTTGACAAATCACACTAGGAGCATGTTCAAAACATCTGCAAATACCTTAGCACAATTTAGGATTACTAATCACTCTCTTATTGCTAGTAAGTTCTAGGCAGCTCATCATTTGAGATTTTCTAAGCTGAGGCATATACACCTAGCATTTGACATTACTATTTAAAATCTTAAAACACAAAAGTATATAATTTACAACAGTGGTCCTTAAAATAAGGAACAAAACCTAGCAACACCCTTACTCTCTTTGAGTAGTACCTTAAGCCCACATGAAATCCCACAGAAGTCATCTGGGCCACACTGAAAATAATGTATTAAATGTGAGTGTGGGTATCACATTGTGCTTGTGGTCAGGCTGCATATGATTCTACCAGTAACGTTAGAGTATACTGAAATGAAGTTTTTCTCCTTGTTAGTACGTCAATTCAACTTCTCTACTGTGATGTTGCTGTGACCCTGTGCCTTGACTTCAGCGACCACAATTAAGGATTTAACATTTCTTTATGCCAACTTCAAGGCCTGCTTATTAATGAGAGACATGACAATAAAGTTTACTTTTAAAAAGAGCAAAAATTGTATCCTGACGTGACAATTAAGTCATTTTCTCCTTGAGAATAAACAGTTCAGCTCATCTGTATCTGTGAGCTGGTGCAGAGCTACTGGCTAATAATATTAACTGGCTACGTCTCATTTTTCACTATTATTAGCTTGTTAGAGAAAATTCTATTAAGCTGCACTTAATCATCATATGCACATATACTACTTGTGCAGAAAAGAGCTGTCTTCTGGTTTGCTAATGAAACTGAAGGGTGGAAAATAACAAACCTGTGTGAAGATGAGAGTCTCAGAGCTCCTGCTGTCCAAGCTGAGCACAAATCTGATGGACTGGAAAAGCTCTTGGATGCTGGAGCGGAACTGTTCCTCCTCCATCCCGCAAGTAGCTCTGGAGTAAAGGATCCGAGATTGGACAATGAACTTGAAAAGATATTCCAAGGCCTTAAGGAGCAGGAGAGGAAGAAGATTAAGACAGAGAGAAAGAGAGAAAGAAAAACAAAGTAGCTTTAAAGAGAACCAGGAAAGATTCTAGGTGCACAACTAATAACTAAATTCTTCAGCTCTAGAAAAGAGAAAAGAAAAAACAGGTTTTGTAAGTTATATAACTCAGTTAAGGAAGAGCTACTCATAGGCAAGTATTTCTTCATAACCAATAATCTTTGTTACTGATATGTCCCACTAACAGAAAAGGTATGCATTTAACTTAAACAGACAAACTTGAGTTACGTAAATTGAGGAAAATCTTGGAGAAGGTAAGAGATTTGGCATGACGATTTAGAGACTCTGGAGAAACTATTTTCCTTGTTTTCGTTTGGGTTTCTCCTTGAATCACTTGAGCTAGCTAAGACAGATGGACAATCAGTGGAACAGGAGAAGGCTTACCTGGAAAAGGAATATCTACTCTTCAATATGAACGCAATAGTAACATCTCCCTTTATTTCTTGCAACAACATGTACAAACAGAAATAGATGCAGATGCAGAAACAGAAGACGACAAGAGCCGCATGTGAAGCCCTCTGGAAGCCCGTAACAGTAGCAAGGAGCAGTTGTACTATAGTAAATGGGTATCTTTTTACTTCCAGCTAGGTAAGTTAAAGATTCTTTCTTTTTTATCCTCAGATAGGAAACTTGGAGCGCACCCAGCAGCAGGAGAATAGCCTCCACAGAAGACGGCATTTAACACCATTATAAAATGTGTGATAGCTGCTGAAGTCCTGAAGGACTGCCAAAGTGGATCGCTTTGTAGTGGAAAGCAAATTTGCTCTATGTCTATAATGTCTAGAAGTCTGAATTTGCAATCTAAACATCTTTAACCAACATTTTGTAAACGGTGTTATTCAGACCTCCAGTCTACATGAGACATTTTAATATATCACCATCATTTGACTATTATTTGATTATTAATATATTTGGCAGCAGTGTCAGTGAAGAAATAAATATTGTCCTATGCAGCGTTTACCACGCTTGCCAGCCTATCATAATCAAAGGTCCTCAGAGACATAGAAATGGCTATTATAGCAATGTAATATCCCACATAGCACCACGGCCTTTCTGATCATTTGGAATACACAGCAGTCAATATTGAAATGTACTTCACATCAGAGCTCTTTAGACTTTACTCTTTCCCTTAATGTTTAAAGTGAGATGTCGTTAAGGCAGGATTAAGGGATGACATGATGTATAGTTTGATGGTATCATCATAATTCAGCTCAGGAAACAAACAACAGGCTGAAGTGCCAAGAACCATCATTTACACAGAAACATTAGTAATCTTCCACTGCATTGGCTGAAAAGTGTTCCTTCTCTGCTTCACTGTTTGGAAGTTGAAACTGAATTGTGATGACAACTTTTGCCCTCATGATGTATTTTTACATCCATAAACCAGCCCTCATTGAACCACCACACAATGCATGAATACGCTATGTTACAGCCCAAGTTTTAAAACTCTACAGCTTTAAGGACAAAAAATGGGAACGTGAAATTCCTTGTAAACCCATCTTAGCTTTCAAAATTCCACTGATATTTAAAGCCATTTTTTGAGAAATGATGGCAGCTTTGGTAATCTGACCATACATTATCTACACTTCTCCAGTAAAACATCTCCCAGTGAAGATTCCTTTCACCAAAAAACTTCAACAGGAAATAACAGTTTATATTCCCAGACAGTTTCCAGACAAAGGTGAACTGGTTCACAATACTCCGCTCTTTAAGGTTAGCATCTTTGCTGCTAACAGCAATACAACAAGTCAAGCACAGGTACAAGCTGTTTTATGGTTTTGATACAGACAACCATAATTCTATCATTAAAGGAAACAACTTTAAAGCAAAGATTACATTTTGCAATGAATCAGGCAATTTATGTATGAAATTCTGTAATTCTCTGTTGAAAGAGAAATGACACGCTTTCAAAGACGCACTATATCCTTAGCACAGACAACCTAAATAGTTGTCTAGAATGAACTCTTAAAAGCAGTTAACTGAAGTGAAGAGTGTTTGCAAATATATGGTTGAGATGGTAAAAACACAAACCAAGCCCTATTAGTGCAATCACTAGTTAGACTAACTTTTTGTCTTAATACTCACACAATCGCAGATACGATGCATACAGGCCCTTAAAGATGCAGAAGGGCACTGAATTAAAATTTGAGCCTTCTGTTTGGCCATGATATAAAAACACAGAGATGCAAAAGGGAATTTGGTATCTAAATGAAAAAAGTTCCTTAAAATGTAGTCTGTGCACATGTTGACATGAGAGGTGTGCCACGCACCAATCACTTGTGACCCGAAATCTAAAGGCTCATGGTGCCATCACAAGAAAAACCTGAGTCTCTAAATTTTCCCAGCGTACTCCAAGAGAGAGAGACAGGGAGTAAGGAACGTGTATATAGATAACACATCTCTAAGAATTACCAGTTACCGACGAGTGACCTTCCTTTCTTCTCTGAGTGACTGTCCATATGCATGTTCATTCTGTGAATACAGAAGAAGCACATCTGAACTTGCACAAATTCATGGTCAGCTGCAACGTCCCAGCAGAATTAAGAGATGCTCTTCAGAGACATGTCTAAAGTCACTTGAGCATTCATGGAGCATGCCCAGACAATATTTGATGGTTTTACTGCAGGATGTTCATAGCACATCCAGTGGTGCGTCTTGTGGACAGTACAACTGAACATCTGGACTCCTCTGCCACAGCAACGAAGAGTCTGTTCAATTAGAACAAAAGACAAACTGCACCTGATGTTCAGAGTATGAACTGGTGAATCTACCTTGGATAAATGTGCTTAGAAGAAACACAGATTAATTTCCTAACCCAAGAAACTCCAAGATTATGTTAGGAAAGAATCTTGGGTATGTACAGCTGGTAACCTTATTCAAGAAGAATGAGTGTAAAAAGAGGATTAGCTCTATAGATCTGAATCTCCTTCACCTTCCTAGCCTAAGTGAATAAAAGTCATCTTCAAAAGGTCACCTTCATCAAAAAATGAAGAAATGACTATGTGGACACAGTCACAAAGGAAAGCCTCAAACAAGACATCAACATCAGGTCAAAATCCCAATGAGGAACTAGAATTTCAACTGGAAAAAGAAGGTCTCATTTTATTTGTCCTTTGCAAGCTGCACCTTCACCAAACTAAAATACACACAGTAGCCTATGAGCATAAGGAGAGGGCCTCTTGCAGGGATAACAGACTTTATTCAAACACTGCATGGAAAAGCTGATCCACTTAACCATTCAAGTGCAGCTAGCAAACTTCTGCCTCCTACTGATGATGTTTCTTCCAGAAAACAGCATACATGCTTCAAGCTCAAGAAGCTTACTTCTTACTACTGCTCTAACATGCAGTCGTAAAATAAAATGTGCAAAGATTCAAGTGAAGGTACCAACCGAGTCCTGTGAAAGCAGATACAAGACCTGAGGCAAAGTCCAAAACACACACAATAAGAAAAGGTGCAAATCTGAAAAGCAGGCTGACCAAGGTGGAGCTATTATAGTTACCTCAGCAATGTTCTGGTGTTCCTGAAGGCTCTCAGAAAAGGGGAGACTATAGAAAACATAAATCGGCAAATGAGATAATTATTTCTAAATGAGATAATTAAGAACAAGTTCAGAGACAGACTGGTCTTAAAAGCAAGACAGACATTTCTTTCTGAAATCCAGAGTGAAGAGAATAATTTTGAAGAATCCCCAGGCTCAGAGCACAGGCTGAGAACATAATTCTGAATCTCTCAATAACCAGTTTCCCTGCCTGGCACGACTCAGAAAATGTGTTCAAGGTTTTCAAGATGGGGAGTAATAAAAATCCTTCCCAAATAAGGAAGGATGAGGATGAAAACAGACAGGACGAGAAAGTTGAGGTTCCAGCAGAATTTCTTGAAAAGACATCTTTGGCCCATTTTTTTTTCATCGCCTATGAATCTGTAGCTGAAAGGCATTACAAAAAAAGAAGTTTCTAAGTATGTGAATATCTACAAAAGACAAAGACAAAACGAACATGTGGAAAACTGGGAAAAAAGAGGGCAAATCCCTGCCACTACTACTAGTTCTAAAAGTCCCCAGTCTCGAATGCTTGGGCATAAACCTATGCACAGTAAGAAGGTACATATGGACAGTCACTCAAAGAAAAACAAAATTCCTGCAGGTTTGGAATCTTGTGTTTATGTATTTATGCAATACCTTTTTGTTTTACAATTATCTATAGTAAAAATAATACTCTATTCATTCTTTGAATTCACTGTAATATCACCAAAAATATCCCCTTGGTTTCACATGCCATTGAAAAGCTGTGTCTTCCCGCAAGATCATACTCTTGGCATGGAACAGTGATTCATGTCCTGTGCAATGATAGCTGGTAAAATCCCCATGCAGTTGAAGGCTCATTTATCTGCTTCTTAGAATGCTCCAGGACTTCAACCAATGATACAATGAAGCTGTGTCACAGCCAGAAATGAAAAGCATATCTTTGATAGCCAGCAGCTGTGCTTACTATATTTAAAATATTGCTTCTTGAAGTGCAAGGTATAGATGAAATATATATGGCCAGAGCATATATACTCCATGCAAGACCCAAGTAAGTCTTCAATATGGCTCCAATAGGACTTAAGAAGACATAGTTCTTCCATTTTTTTCTGCTCAAGAGTGAATCTCACCCCAGAATTAGAATTTTGGCCAAAAAAACCACTTAAAATTAATTATTTTTTAAAAAATATAATAACTTAAAAAAGTAGAAAGTGAGTGCCAGACTACACTTAATTTTATTTATAGCTTCTCCAGAGCTTTTGTAGTCACAGATGTAATAAACACACAAGCGCTTCCATTGAATACATACTCTCATTGCTTCCTGGATGTGGTCTTGTCGTACAAGCTCAGCTGAGCGGTCCATGTACCACTTCAAACATCGGATCAATTCTCTGAATATAATACACAGTGAAAAAAAGAGAAACCTTCAGCACCATTTTAAAATTAGTCAAGCAACAAATGTTTTGGTTTTAGGGAGAATTCTATAAGCTGGAGTCTTATTTCACTCCATTTCAATGATTAGCTATAACTGTATTAGCTACTGAATTTGCATAACATATACATTTATTTAAATTTCAAAACTGGAAAAGATTTCTTCTCTGTAATTGACTTTGATCATGAAAAACTCTGAGAGAACATCAAAAAGATGTTGATAAAGAGAGAGCTTTGATAAGGGCAGGCAGTATCATTCCAAAACCAAAACATACTCATTTTTTCTTTTTGCTAAGAAGTTTCAGATCTCTAAGCAAGCAGTTTTTGGAAACTGAAATCACAAAGAAAATAAATTCAGAGAAAGCCCAGATAAAATCCAAAGTCTGCTCACTCTTAGCAGCAGGTAATATTCAGCAGCTTTTCTCTGAAACTGCACTGGAAAACTTTCATCTGGATAGTTCTGCTTTTGAAAACCTCTGCTAACATAACAGTTATGACTCCGATGGTCACACCATTTGAAAGCTTGACAATACTATGTCTTGAAGTGATGGATAAAGATAACCTACTTGTAAGCCAGTGCTCCTGCAAAGTGCTTCTGAATGTAAGTGTCCATCACAGGTCGAAAATGAAAATACTTGCTGTCACGCAGCAGATTTATGATGAACACCTGCGGGAGATGAAAAAGTGAACCCCTACTAACACAAATTGCACACAGTCACTAGGGTTCTATAACCAAGCTACGCAAGCTAAGGAACAATAAGATTCACGAGTTTCTATAAACAGTCAATAGCTGTGTTAGTAGATGTTATTGTTCCCTTCTCCCAAGGGATGGCAAATATTGTTCTCCTTATATCCGCTGGTTGTAGATTATTATAAAAAACATTAGGCTGGATAGAGTGGAATATTTCATACTTCATGGAAGTAAAATACTGGTGAAACGGCACTAAGAAATTAAAAATACGATAAAGGAAAGTGACAATTCAGCAGCTTACCAAAGACTGAAAGACCAGCAGCCCATACTTTTCTGTGTTGTCATCCAAAACTACAAACAACGTGTCGAGAATATCTTGTAGGAACTAAAATGACAAGAATAAGCAAGAGTTTCAAATGCAATTATACTCCAAAGCTGGATTATTCCCCCTCCCTTGAAACCTGTCATACAGCTGGAACGTGAATGTGAAATATTTTCCAGGGACAAACCATTTCTGGTTCATCTGTATGATGTGACAGATTTTTATTTGTTTTTTAGTAAGAAGAATTTTTCTCTTTGCAAAGAATATTCTTAAAATAAAATGTCAGAAAAAGAGCAACAAAAAATCTGCACCCTATGTATGGTTTGTAAATATATAATGGACTTGAGTGTTCCTTTCCCAGTTTCTGAGCTGACCAAAAGTTTTGCCTAACAGTGACAAAACATCTTACTTCCATTCTCGTATCGTAGTAGTATGACAGATACTGTTCTTCACCAAATATAAGACATGGAAGCACATTAACATGGTGCTCCAAATTATGTTTAATGTGAAAAGCTTTTGCTACATGACAGAAAGTAGAGGGTTTGTAACAGGCATTAATTGATTCAAACTACATATTGCCAACTGTTTCTTTCATCTGCACCCCTGCAGCTTACTGAATGCTGATCATTCAGTGACTTTCTGTCCTGAAAGCACAGTCCTCAGAAAGGATCACTGTGAAGATGAACGTTGAAGATGAAGTCAACTGCTGATTCTGTCATCAAGATTTTGTAATCCATTCTAACTACATTTCTAACGTGGGAAACAAGAAATAAAACAATTTATGAAGCCCTGAAAGGACAGAACAAATCTCTTTTGTCTGAATTATTCCATTCCATTCTTCTTATCCCAATGACAAACAGCAGCCAGTCTGGGGAGAGAATCTATTATCTTTCCCCTTGGAATAATCTATGTTTTTTCCCACAAAAATCAGGTATTAGTACTGCCTTACAAACCAAGTGTACAAAATACGAAATTCGTGAAAGATTCAAATACAGGGGACAGTTTCCTCCTGTGCTACTGTTACAAAAATTATCATGAAGGTTAAAATTCATGATATGGCAGCATTCACATGAGTTGCAATGAAGTGGCTGTAATCATAAATAACCAATCAAGTGATGGAATTTTTGTTCAGTTTGTTTGCTTGCTGTTACATGTTTATCTCCTTTTATCTCCTAAAATTGTCTGAGGGATTGCTGCTGTTGCCTTTGCATCTGGAACACACTGTTTTTGCCAAGACCACAAGTATTCAAATGTATTCTGAGGTTCCTTTGAGATAAGGAAGTTTGGGTCACATAAAGGACTGGCATACAGAGCAACCGTGACTACAATATATGACGAAATTATCAGCTAGGAGACAGATTCCTAATAGGTTAGATAAGTCAGAGAGCAATTGGTGCGCTTGGCAACAGCTCCATCTCACAATGCCGGAACAGTAAAATGGGTTTGCAGGATGGTCCATTGGCCTTCTGAGCAAAAGTCAACTTTCAAAGTTTTTGCATTTGTTTTTATTCTATGCAGAAGGTTTAGAACACTTTTGCAAAATAGAAATATAGAGCAGCTCTACTACCTGGTTGAAAAAGCCAGGTTTTCTGAGTCAGGTCTATTTCCCTCTCTCTAGAAATGACCAACTTCCCCAATTTCAGAGAAAGTCCTTCAGAAAATACTGTTGAAACAGATACAGCTGCATGAAACACCACTAATAGAGGCTATGCCTGCATCAGCAAGCACGGCAGCTCAATACATGTGCATCTACAGAGTGGAACAACTGGTGCTGAGGACCCCGATGCTCATGGTACCTGTGTGTGAGGGAATTTTACTTTGGACTAGCTCTATTCTGATCCCAAAGACGGAATATCCATTACTTTATCTTCCTGCTCACTTTCATCTGAAAAAAATCCCAATTCATACACTCTGAGATTTCAGTGTGAATCAAAGCACAGTGAGAGGGAATATTCAGAAGTGCACTGCAGATGTGAATTGGCATGCTAACCATAGATACAGCCAAAGACTGTTATTTGACTTAGTACCTTAACAATTTCCTCGCCACTGACGTGTCTCAGTCTTCCTAGGATATCCATCACACGATCTGGGTAAGCTTTCCATTTCAGGAGGGCAAGCAAATCCACTACAGAACAGTGAAAGAGAAAGGTGCACTCAAGATATACTGTTAAGCCAATATCAAGAAGGTAACAGAGATGGGCAATAACACAGCCAAAATACTTGAGATTCAGTAGGACAGATGTAGAGTACAAGCTTAGCCAGTACATGAAATAATTCAGAGTTTCAATTTCCATATCGCTTTAACATATTACCTTTTGTTTGCATTTACAGAAATAGCTGTTATTTCTCCTCCATTTGTCAATATCCTTATTTCTTCCAAAAATAATTCTGCTTATTTCAATATAAGGTGTTAGTAAAGAAATGCATCCATATCACCAAAACAAAGAAGCATTTTAGTAGAATAACAGAGGGAGAGCACAAGCACACATCTTAACTCTCTTCTTCATATTCCCTGTTACCTTCGGCAATTCTGACGGATCGGCTGCTTACCATTCTGGGTCAGTTTGGTAGAAGAAAGCTGCGTGGAGACTGAGAAGGTCTCTTTGGTGCTGCGTTGGAAAATGAGACTGGAAGGGATGTTGGGGCAGCCATTGTAGTCCTCTTTGCAGCAAGGCAGCCCCAGGTACAGTGCGTGATTATTAAATGTGCTGTTCTCATCACACTGCAGACACAGGAAAGGAAGGGGAATTTTACCTAGACAACTTATTTCATTCCACATGCATGCCTTGATAGCAAGTGCCTAACAGATCTCCTGGGTGCACAAAAACACTTTTGAGAGAAAGCTGGCCTTATCACCTTCAGGGCCAGTACGTGCATAAAACAGACCCAGCTTTAGAAAACGTGGTCTCCTAGCCATTGATTCCTGAAAACTTTTGGGATCTTTCAGCTGTACAATTTAGTGTTGCTATCTGAAAGTCACACTGAAGAAAAAACTGAGCTAAATCAGCAGGAAGAAAAAACCCCACCCTGCTACAGCATTGCCGAGCTATAGCATCATAAGATGCTGGATTTGAAATTTTGGGGCAAAACATCATGATTTTATAGCATAAAGGTACACAGTACCATAGGCTGATGAAACTGCTGAATGCTCATAAACACTAGTGTGCCTGAATTCAAAACAGACAGGAATGACAGAAGATAAACCATCATAATCTGAGGGGAAATGGTGAGCTGTATCTAGAGTAAAAAAAATGTATCCATATCTAGTCATATGATTTGGAATTTACAGAATTTTTAAACTATTATTAATCCATCTCTCATTTTTCCAATGAGGAAAAAGAAAAAATAAATGGCATTACATTATCTTATTTAAACTGAAGTAGGGATGTAAGTGGATTGAAAAGGCTGCAGCGCATGTTTGAACAATTATGAGATAACTTGAGAATTGGTACCTTATAAACATAAAGCTCATGAATGTCATCTGACAAGGTAGTGCCGTCATCTCTCATTAATGGAGTGAATGCAAAACCGAAGAGCTTCTTTTCCCCCTTGTCTTTTGCTGCAGCAAGAGATAGAAATAAGGAATTATGTTTGTATATATTCTGTCTGCCCATACATGCCACAAGCTTATTCATTAACTTCTCTGCATGCTTACCAAAAAGCATACAGTCCACATAAGAAATGAGATATAACGTACTATGTCTAATTCTATGCAAGTGACCAAAAAGCCTCAAAACAAATATGCACAGGCTGACCATAATAAAATATAAAATGCATATGCTGTAAAGAAAATATGCTACAGGAAAAACACAGCAAAGAACAGCAGGGGAGAACGCCTGCAAACTGCTTCCCTCTGCACTGACTGTTCACGAAGTTTTTAATATTTCTATGCTGTTTTATAACTATAGCAGCAGGCTAATTAACACTGCAGGATCATTAACATTGCACTTTCACTGTGCTTCACAGTTGCACCCTTCTCCCCTTCCCAGTAGCAACCCCATCCAACTATTAACCGACAATGGAAAGCCGTTAGCCTTCTAACACTCCTTCTGGATGTGTTTTGCACTCACTGGAGCAATGTCTGAACTCGAACCGGAGATGAGACCCACGAAACCTGTCTATGGGGATGGGTAACTTGATGATCTCCCCCCAGCGAGGGCTGTTATTGTGGTAAAGGACAAAAGAGTGATATGCGCTCCTGCTCGGCTCTCCTGAGCCCAGGCTGATGCAGTCCTGGAACAAAAGAACACAATTTAAGACTAAAAGACATCACATCACTACATATGAGTCACTTTATTACACTGTGATAACCTTTATATAATTCATATCTTTCTGTAGACACAAAGGGAGAGTCAGAAGCAACTCAGACGCAATGAAATCTGAAATTTTTGAAGAGACTGTTTTCTGGGTCAAAGGATGAGCTATGGGACCTGTGCTACTGAGTGAATTGAACTTGAATTTGTTTGCTCTCCATTATTAGTTTTCCATCAAGCACAGGATATATTCAATAAACAGGTGAGTACTATTAAAAAAATGGACTGAATAGACTCATCATTTGTCACATTGGGCTCCTCTGAAAATACCATTTAATTAGATTTCTGCTTCTGCATCTCAGTACAGAAATGATACCCAAACTTTTCAAGCTCTTAAAAATGTTGGTCGTTAGTAACTCTAACCATCCAGCCTCACCGAGTCAAGTGCCATTGTTCCAGTATCCCAGAAAATGCCGATTGAGTTGTTTCGTTAGTGGTAAGCAAAGAATTTCTATTAAATTGTCATCATGAAAAATACTGCCAGCATCTAAAATTTCTACTGCTGGGTACAAAAAGCTCAGAGATATTGACCAATCTATGTATTCTCAAAACACAGATGAAGAAGAACATGAATTCATTTCTTTTAGAAAATAAGGAAACCCTCCGTCACAGCATGAGATGAGAAAGTTAGGAGAAATACTGAAGAAAGGGCTATTAAGTACACTAAAAGGTCCCTGGTAATGAAGGCACAGATCAGGAAGGCTATTTTCTCAAACGAGCACTAACCCGTGCTCTAGACCTAGCACCTGCAAAGTGATCTGAAAGATCTGCCATCTTTTAAAACCATACAAGAAAGAGAGAGCTTAGAGTTTCTTTGCTTCTCATACCCCTAAGCATAATGAATTCATGAAGAACTAGAATCTAAGCAGACACAAAAGGATAAATGGAATATAAATTCTGACGTGAAAGCACCTCTCCGTACCCCACGTGGAACACCGCCCCGACAAGAACCACCACAGGGCATTTCCCCGGAGTCCCTAAGGGTCTCCAGTCCCTCAAGTCTCTTCTGAGAATCTGATTTGATTTCATCCTTTTTTCAATATGCAAGCGAGTGACTATCAAGTCAAGTATACGCCATTAACCAGATCCAGTTAGTTCAAATAGTGCTAATAATCTCCAGGGCTTGACGAATGTGTGAAGAAGCCCAGAAAGAAAAGTCCACTGGGAGTCAATGCAAGAGCAGCCCCTTTGCACGCAGCTGCAGAGGCTTTAACCCAAAATAAGAGATTGCAGCATATCCTCAGAGGACTCAATCCTCTCAAATAAGTTCTTCATAACTATGTGGTAAAAAAGACCTAAAGATGATTTTTTTTTTTTTTATATAGGAACAAGAATTTAACTGTTGCAGATATTAACAGGCTGGACAGAGCAGCGGTGCAGGTATTGAAAAGCAGAGTGTCTGTAGTCTCCCAATAATATTAGTTGATAAAAGTCACCTGCTGGCCTTCAACTCAGCAACTCCAAAAATTCATTCTGCATTAGCTTTTTAAGAGATAGTAAAATAGTATTTGTATTTCTCCTAAAAATTACCTGCTGTGGCAGACAAATGCTTAGTATTTGAATTATGGTTCATGCTGCAAACTTTAAGGAAACGAATAGGTGAAGAGTCTTTTTCTGTTTCTGTTAGTGTCTTTACATTTATACTACAATCCATTGCCCGAGGAGAGAGAAGTGTTTAATCTTTAATTCTGAATTCTAGAATAAGGAGCAAAATACAAACACGCAACTCATCTCTATAGACTCAATTACCATGAGACCCAAATATGCAGGTGAATTAGAGGGTGCAGGCAAGTAAGGGAATTTAAACCAGAAAAAGGGTCAGGATAATAATTTTATCAATTACGGTATGCGCTGCAATGAATAAGATATTCTTGCTACCTGAACAAAAAGAAGAAGAAAAGAGAAATGTGTCAAGGTTTTTTTTTTTTTTCCCAGACATTATTGAAAGATGCTAATAATTGAGTAAGAACGTTTTGAAAAGGAAATACTCATTTTCACTTTGCACAGCACGGTATTCTGGGAATAATTCTGTTGCATTCAATAGGACTATTTCTGGACTGAGATATATACTCAACAGCAATGAGGATTTGAGACAGAGAGAATATTCTTATTAACACTGAGTATGGTTCCACTAAAGTCTTTCCAAAGCTACAGTTCAGATTTAGATTGTGCTGGTCAGGAAAAGTTTAGAGTTTTTATTCCAAAATCAGTTGAAATTTTGTGGCAATCTCCACACTGTATTGTGTACCTTGGCATTCCGCCTTTGGAAAGAAGAAAATAGCTACACCTGACTGTAAAAGAAACCGCAGGTAACACGAGTGATCCTTCCAGGGGCAAGGAGCCCCAGCAAACCAATTCCCTTCGGCCATAATGCACCAAGCACTATCCGATGCACTCCTTAGTCTTAACATTTATATTAAAAAGCTACCATAGTCCCCTTGCTGCAGTCATTAGTATTTTCTTTTAGACTATGCTGTATGAAAACAGTCTCTCTACAGCTGGTTCTTTTCCTCCCATTTACGAAAATAAAATCTATTTTGTCCCCGAGTGAAACCAACTCCCCTCCTAACCGAGAATGGCAGGTCGTCACAGGCACATGATTAAAAGTCCACGGCTCTAGGTGTCCACACTGAAGATTACTCTTGATAAGAGTAATCTTGATTGAGATTAATCTTGATATATCTTGATACAAAAGCTGAACCAACTATCCATGTAGTGGCACACTAAAAGTACCCAGACTAACAAAACTGCATTAAGTTTTAGGTGAATGGATACCCAGATTTCTCAAACCTCGCTGCCCAGGTGGGACTATCAGAAGTGATGGAGCTCCTCATTCTCAGAGCTTTTTACAAGTACGAGGAAGGTTTGAGCACGGACATTATTTGCCTCTATTTTGCAACTAAAATCTACATTCTAAAAGTTGACCCAAACTGAAAACCTTCAGTTTAAGG
The DNA here is from genome assembly GCF_036370855.1 of Dromaius novaehollandiae. NCBI lineage: Eukaryota > Metazoa > Chordata > Aves > Casuariiformes > Dromaiidae > Dromaius > Dromaius novaehollandiae. The sequence goes on from NC_088109.1 coordinate 2,030,539, forward strand.
AGATGAACTGTCATAATTTCCAGGGTATTTTTATAGACTTAGAGCAGCAATATACCCTTAATAAGGTCGCCTGTCTTCTACAAGGCCAAGGATATGCACATTGAATGGTAAGTTACCCCACGATGCTAAAAGTAACCCCAGACATCTGGTCTCATTTGTTTTAACTACACCAGAAAAATTTGCAGAATTTTTACATCAAGCAGAAACTACAGCAGTGATGAAAAAGGATGAGACATGATTAGCCTCCATACTCAATTCTACATACTAGTTTCTTTCTTTTATGTGCATGTGATTATTCCTCCACACTGACATTTAGCACTTCGGAAGTAGGCCTCTATATTCAGTTCAATTCGTGTTCAGTTTTATATGTTATTTTTCTAGTTCTATCCTGCAGTAAGAGAGAACACAAATGTAACTAAGCAGCAAGAAGGGGTTCACGTTAAAGGAAAGGAGAGTCAACTCTTCATGTCCTAGATAGCCCTTTTACTTATTTTTCAGTAGATATCTCCTAACTTGTATCTTTATTCCTTATACAGAAAATTTTAGCTATTAATTAGCTAATTTTTGTACTGCTGGCTGAGTGCTTGAAATACAATGGATCTTAGGCATCATTTTATGTCATGAACCAACAATCTCCTTGACATAAACCAAGTATCCTTCCTGCTTTGACTGCAGCTATACAGAGGAGCACTAGCATAAAAACCGGTGTAAAGATTTTCCTTTGAATATGTGGTTTAAATGTCAAAAACGCAAAAGATCCCTTGTGTGTAAAGCTAACAGTCTCTCTATCATGACAAATATGTTCACTTGAATTTTTCTACTTGGATCGACCACCTTTTACTATTACTTGGGTTTTTGTACCACATCTGATCCCCAAACTCACCTAAAGCTCTAAAATACTATTAAAGTAGTAATAACAGGTGAGAGTAAATAAAAGACGAGTTAATATTTCTAAATGACCTCTCCAACTGAAAACACAGAAGTTGTTAAGACTCAGTGTCTACAAATTATGTGTCTTTTAAGCTTAATTCCTGCACCACAGCTCCAGCACGATTAGACACCGCTAACGCTAGCATTTAAAGACTCTGATACTGCATTTTGAAGGGAAAAGACCTACAGGGGTCTTTGGCAGACTGTTGTGAAATAAAGTAATGATTAAAAAAAATCACCCAATTTGAAAGGTACATCTAATTCAATTAAACAAAAAAGGGTTGTGACCTTCCAGCAACAGCTCCAAGCACAAACCGCTGCCTTACAAGGGACCTACTTAAATTTCTAATCAAATCACAAGCAACATTTGTATAGGGGAAAAGTCCCTCTTGCTATTCAAAAAACAGACTCTGGCAATGAGTTTGATACACGAGCACTTTGGTGTGCAGACTTCCAGGAGAACAGCTACAAAACCCATTTTGTTGGGGAGAGAGAGAAAAGATATGAGGAAGTTATTGATTAATGCACATTTTAATACAGCCATTTCTCCACTGCTGACATTTACTTGTCTTCCCACGCCCCACACAAAACAGACCTATCTACCGCTACCTTTTTCTCTTCAGTACAGACTAAATTTAACCACAGATAAGAAAAATGTTAAATGTCATCATCCAAAGCTGGAATGCCGCCATCCCAGGGTGAAAGCCAAGCTCTTTGAAATAAGGCTACTTATTTTCCAAAACGACATTCAGTATCGTTAACTCTAACAACTCTGTTTTACAACAGTTTCTCTCTTGTAATCATAGTCAGTCATGTTGTGCAATATATTTCATTTTAGATAAGTCATATACTATACGATTTTTTCTCAGACTACAATTATTCTACATTTTCTTTTTACTACTGCGACTGCCGCTGCATTTTGAAATTTCATGAGCTTTTCCAATTCATGAATATTTTCACCTAGCCCCTATTCCCAAATAGCAAAATTGCCCCAAATTCTTTGAAACCTAAAGAAATGAAGACCACTTTCTCATAAAACAGATTAAACATCAGTGACAACCAAACAAGTGGAACAAGTGGATGCACTTGAAGCTCAAAGGGGAAATAACCATCTTACCTTCAAGATTTCTCCATCTGCGTACAGAACATACATGGTCACCTCGATGTTCTTCTGCACGCTCTTCCCACCTCTCTCAAAGTCTCCCTTTTCTAATGTCAGGTATAAATCATTGCGTATATCACCTATAGGAAAAGAGCAGGGTTGCATGCTTCAATTCGATATGGAAGATTTGGTACCTGTGTGCAGCGTATTTTGAGTCTGAAAACTGCTTTCTCTGTTCTGCAAGCCCAAACCATTCCAAGCAGCACGTTAATTGTTAATAAAGATGAACATTTTAACACCAATGCATTAAATCCGAGAGTTGTTAGTAATGCCTTTTTTAAAGTGTGAACTCAGACTCAATACTTGCTTTATTGTGTGTGAGCAGGGAAGGGGAAAAAAAAAAAACTTACATTGCTTTCACTAGTTTTCTGATTTGGAAGTATCAAGCCAAGCCCAACAAAACATCACTAATGTCCGATTTCCTATTTCCAATATACTATAAAACAAATGAGTAGTTTTGTGGTGATCAGTAGAAAACTAAGTTCAGTTAACCCTCTTTCAAGCAGCAAATATATTTTCTTGTTACCATTATAACAAAAAAAGCAACCTTTTTTGAAGACTTATCTGTGATGCAGTTCAGACGGAGTAAGAGGGAATTACCGAATTATTTTCTGCTAGATTCCCGGCTAGCCCCTGATGCCTATGTGCATGCGCATATTAAAGCGGGCAGTACGGCTACGTGCCAACTTCTCATTACCTCATTTTCAAGAGCTTTCAGAGCGCACGGCTGTCTTCAGAAATATAAATGCTAGCATCTCTTTCAGCTCCTTATTGTCTTGAATCAGCTCTTTTACTAAGGTGGTTTGGGAAACCCTGCCTTCAAAACTAAAGCAGTCAGATCTAAAGCACGCACCCAAAGGCTAACAGGTAGCAGCAACTCCTTCTCGGTAAGAGTCAGCTCCTGTTGACACTTCATGGTGGTTCAATTGCCACTTTTTTTTTTTTTTTTTTTTTTTTTTTTTTGCCACATAGGCAAACATATTGAATGGCAATATAGAAAAATACATAAAATTAAAACAAAAACTGAACCCCTTCAGGTTCAATATTCTGTTAAGTATTCTTAGTTAAGTATTCTGTTAAGTGGCCTGAAGAGACTAAACAATGAAGTAATGGAACAGTAACCCAGCAAAGCGGAGACTCTTTGCAAGTCTGATTTCTTCCACTCCAGTACTTGGAGAAGCCGATGCATTTAAATCTGTTTATTAATCAGAAGCACAAGGAAAGCGGCAGCATTTGCTTTCAAGCAGCAAGGGAAATTCTTTTGGGTTTGCCAAAGACGCACTTCAGACTTTTCTTGTAGTCTCTCTCCGCACAGGATTTGTTCCTTAGCCTACTGCAGGGACAGATCGTAGAGCCTTTCGGTCCTGTCTTCACTTCCCTTTTTTCCTTCTGGAGGTAAGTAAAACTTTTTAAGCTTGGAAAATACAGCTCTGTAGCTGACATGCAATGCTTTCGGCTGGGAACTGTTTATAAACTGGGATTCACGCGGAGGTAACCTCAGTCAGAGGTCTGGACATGCTATGTTCATTAATAGCACAAAGGGGACAGCAAAAGGCTGGCAAAAGCCCTCAAATATTTTACCTTATTGCTCATCAAGGCATAGTGATCGGATGTAACACTCCACAACAACAGAAGAAAAGTCTCTGTTCAGGTCTCTTGCTGTTCAAAACGAAAGCTAAGCCACCTATACGCTGATTATGGGAATGTGAAGGAACTGCAGAAGCCAGGGCAAAAGGAGAAGTGGGGGCTTTGGTTTCGAAACTCCTCCTGCCTAACAGACACCAACCTTTTTCTGGGCAGTTTGCACAGTGGGGGGGAAAAAAACAGGGTCTCGATTTATATGCTGTAACTTTTGTAGAAATTAATTGTACTCATTATAATTAGCATTTAGGAGCTTATTTATGACCTCTTTTCCTGAAGATGATCTGACTACACCAAGTCCAATGTCAGATTACAAATCATTTTCCAACCTAAATTAACAGCTGCATTTGGTGTATATATAGCATATTATTTTCCATTAAACTTTACAGGAGGGATATTACTTCACTAATTGAAAAAATGCCTTTGGGGTGGAGGGTAGAAGGACCAAGATAACGGCTGACATCCATCAATAGGAAGAAAAAAGAAGGGAAAAAGCATCTCAGTGAAGTGTTGTGGTTCGTCTTCTTTTGTAAAAATATTTTTTATAGAATCTTAAAAAAAAATAGGAAAGATCATTACCCGTAATAAAAAAAAAAGAAAGTAAATGTATCTAGCAAAGACAGAAACCATTTGGCTCTTACCAGACACTGAGCCCGTCATTTTCTGGAGTGAAAACTACTAACTCAAGCACTTAATTGGTGTAAAACAGCGAAAATAACGTTACTATGAAGAAGTATTTTAAGGGTAATAGAGAAAAAAATGAGTTGCAGGAAAGGCTATACACAGCATATATTGCTGTTGTGTTTATGATACAAAGAAACGCACTGGAAGGCATTCAAAAATTTCAAATACTTGTCTATCGTTTTCAAGACTTTACAGCATTAGGTAGTCCAATAGCAACTTACTGTCTAGGAACTATTAGACTGAGTAGGAGATTTATACTAACAAGATTGGAGATTTTTGACTAGAAGACTAACTAGTTCCTTGGACCACAAAGTAATAATACTTTACAGTAACAGCCTGTACTTTTGTATCACTTTCTATTAAGGGATCCTAAAAGATTTGGTACACTGAGGACAGGAACGATCCTGCTTTTATACAAGTGAATACTGTGTTTAAAAAAAGGTTGCATAATTTATTTAAGCTCATGCAGGGGAAAGAGGCAAACATCTCTGACATCTTGATTGTAAGCAAATCTGTTTTCCAAGAGGTCCGTTTTCTGCAACTTTGTGCCCCTGTAAAGGAGATGTAATCTATTTCTATAGGCTTGGGAATGATGGTGGCTCATAGCAGTCAGAATCTGCAGGTCTAGTTTCAAGAGTATTTTGAAGTAACTTGGTAAAATAGCAGTATTTGTCCAGCAATTTTTTTTTTTTAACCTGAGAGTCTAGTATTTACAACTTAAGAACCAAAGGATGTCAGGAACAATCTACCTATCTATACAAATTAACACTTGATGTAAGTTTTTGATAAACTGGTTAAATGGTCCTCTGAGGGCCTAACGCTGTGAGATACTAAGTGTTCTCAGCTCCCTCTGAAATCACTGGGTTTAGCATCTTTCAGAAAATACTGGCATTTTACAGAAGCATGCCCATTGCTCCTAGAGAGTGAAGGGGCAAGGAGGACAGCCACAGTATCTTCCACTGTGGCTTCTGAAGAAAAAACAAGGTCATACATTTCTATCACACATAAAACTGAATATTCCTCACCACAACTAGACTAAATCAGCATCCCCCCACTGACTTCAATGAAGTTACAGCAATTTAAGCCACTAAGGGTTTGACCCTGTAACAGACTCAGTCCAGCAAGTAAGTAAAATCTTTATGGCCTTTTGGCTATTATGGTCTTGCTCTTGATCACCTCTGAAGAGGTGCCAGGCCTCTCATTTACATGATCTTTCCTTGCTTTAACAGTGAAGTGGCCTTTGACATTCATGTAAAAACAATTTGTACACTATAAATAAGAAGCCTGGTACAGTCAGACAATCTCTCGTCATCATGTTAACTCCACTTTAACAGTTTATTCCTCTGCCCATCCACTACCGGCTCACTAATTTTTTTTTCAAGGTCTATATTCTTGAAATGGATATGGCATGCAACTGTTAATGTTATTGGGAATAGTATTACAGCTGTAATGAGAAATGGAGCTTTCACCTATTGCCTGTATTGCAAATGCAATTAACTTTTTCCCCCCCTTATAAAGAGAATATTATGTGAGTTTAACATTGTGTGATCCTCTAGCTTCTGGTGAAGCGAACACTAAAATTATTTCAGTTCCTTGAGAAAAGGGAACAAATAACATGAGATTACTTGCTATCCATTTCTGGGCTTTTATATATTGAAAAGAATTCATACAACGCATTTTACAAATGCAAAGATTTCCCTGAAACTTTTTAACATATTATCTACTCCAGCTTCATATTTTTACTTCCTGTTTTCTGCAAGTTTAATAATGGCCAAACATTAATATTGATTCTCCTTGTGTGTGCTTTTGGGGTAGAATTATTAAATAACAATGCCTTTTAGTTTTGTCAATTCTCTTGCCATAGCATTCTGAGAACAGCTGATAAATTTTGCTATGTTCCCCCCCCCTTTTCTTTTTTTTTATGATTTTGTGATCACTGACAGAATAGATGCTCGAATGTTACTCACCTCTGGTACTGATTCACTTGTCATATCTAGTAAACCTGTCTGCAACACTTTGGTACGGAGGCTGATGAGACACCACATCTTATCACATCTCTCTTACCAAAGTTTCCCTACAATGTCATGATTTGTTACCTTTACCAATCCCCAACATTCCATGAAAAAACGTGACGATGGGAAAAAGCAAGCAATAAGCAGACATTACACAGAAAAGCAGAAACTTACACCCAACTATCTTCATCTCTGCATCAGAAAGAAAGGGGAGAGAGTAAAAGGAAAGGCGAGAGAGAGGAACCAGGAAATTAAGACAAGGAGAGAGAAAAAAAAGAGAAAGAAACATCACTCACAAGTAGAAGATGAAGCATGCACGTTTCATCAGAGGATCAAAGTAAAAGACAGAATACTTATCAGCACATGGGGGAGGGAAGGGATGTCCTTTGGGGAACTGACAAACGCCATGCCTATGCAAGAGATTTCTGATCAGCAAGTTCTGTACATAAACAAAGTTGCAATCCAAAAGGCAAGCAGCACATGCCTCATTGCTTTTATCTCTGGGGAAAGGTAAAATTGTCAGGATCAGATGGACGTTCTGAAATCCAACAGCAATTTAGAAAAGAAAAAAAAAAGAAAAACAGAGCAAACGAAAAACCCACCACCTCTTCGTGAGGCAGGTTTGACTGAATCTCTTCCGATCTGGACACACAAGAGCATCACATTTGTTACGATGCTCTTCTCGGACCACGACACAACAGGAAACTAAGAACATTTTATGTTTAGAAATGAAGACAGGTATGGTTATTTTAAAGGATATTAAGCTTGTTCTGCATAACCATGCAAGATTTAAGTGCATGAAGACCGGCTTCATTTTATTTCTTAATGACAACTAGCTATCACTCAAATTGTTCATACCTTGAGTGCGGGAAAAGAGGGCTTGATATAGGAACTAGTGCTACTATTAGGAAGGAAAAATGGGATAGAAAAACTGTATGACAAAACATGTAGCTACAGAATTTTGATGGTTAAGAAGTCTAAGGGTGAAAGGCATTCCTATTAAAAAAAAAAAGAATTAAAACGTTAAAACTTACAACCAAGAAGATTCACTTGAGATGCTAAAGCTGTTTATTTTTTTAAAAAAAATTTCTTGGTTCAGCAGATTGATCACTGAATATTATCAACATTTGGTGACATAATCTTTATTAATTAATTCAGCAAAATCATTTTTCAATCACAGTGCCTTGAAAAATCTGCACGCACTTGCAAAACACAAGTTATCAGCTTCCTGCGCTCCTTTCAGAGAGGAGAAACCCTGTCTTTAATGAAAAAGAAACAGTTCTGAAGCAAAGCAAGGAGAAGGTAGTTTGACAAAGACAATTAAAGAAGTAGATATGGTTGAGAACTGCTAAAAGTATGACTTTCTTTTTGTAAATCTAAATCTATGACAGTACTAATAAATCTAAGAGAGAATGTCTGATTCCAGCTGTAAAAACATGGGCACAAATTGATGGGCATGCCTTATTTGTGCAGCTTTGCTAATCCAGCTGAAATGTAACTTATTCTACCCATGATGTTTTAATCCTGGACTTCTAATAAACTCAGACCACAGTTTGATCTGTTGCTTAAAAAACCCAGTGGGTGAATACCTGATGTTAACTTGAATAATGTCGAACATATTTTCATTTCCAAAAACTGCACAAGTAATTGCAATAAGCACTGTTCTGTTCATCAGTGCAGTTACATTATATCATACCACCATTCATGACTACCCCTTTATTCTGCCACTGTCCCAATTTATAATCACTCTTTGGCTGACAGTGAAATTCTGTTGACTCTTCTGTGGCTGCCTTTGCTTTACTTGGTGCTTAAAGACATTTCCAAGGCTTTCTCCACAAATCGGAGCCAAATTTTTTCCAATACAATTGGCACCTAATCTCCAGATATGCAGACCTCCAGCAGTCCCCTTCGAATTCAGCAAAGTTCTGAGTGTGCAGCACTTCTAGACAGGCAGTAATCATTTAATATCATAACGCTAGTCCTTTGACATACTTGTTTGTACCAGTCCATATTTTGAGCAGATCTACATATATGAACTTTATTCCAAATAGATCATTATCTTAAAATGTCTATTTTCTCCAACAAGAATTGTGGTTCCCACAAAAAAGAGATTAGCAAGCAACAGTGACTTAATGGCAGGTGTTTTGAGGCATATAATTCGAAAAATTGATGGCCTGACCGGAGCTATATCGACAGGTCAACATAGGGGATAACTACTGAATATGTATAGTGAGCTTTATGATGGGAATGTTGCCAACATATGCTGTGGAATCTGGCTTCAATTTAGTTAAACGTCCAAGGTCTTTGGGCTGAGTATCAGGAAGATCATAATGCTGTACCTACGATTTAACCTAGGCAGACATCTTTTGCATTGAGGCAGTCTCTAGATTTCTTAATTAGAGAGAGCAAAAGAGTTTGGAAATTTGAATTTGCTGCACTGAATACAGAATCTGCAAAGCTTAGGGTAGGAGCACCCTTGATGACTGCATATCAACACGCAATATATAATTTATGCACGGAAACTGCTAATCTGTTTGTTCAACGGCTGGACAAGGAAATTGCTAGAAATAGCAGAAGTATATGGAAAACAGGTCTACTATGCCAGCTTTCAGAAAAAAGCTGGGCCCAGAAAAGGTAAAACAAAGACAGGGAACACTGAGGCCAGGAAGCCATACTTTAAGCTTGCTAACATTTAGTGCTCTCAAGGAACTGAGGGACAACTTTACACATGCAGAAGTGGAGAAAAAGGCAATTCTTGAAGGAGAATCAGTTCAGGTGTCTAAATGTAGCTTTTGACGATGCTTTTTCAAAAAAATCTATCTGTAATCTCAATTTCAGCATATCATTGTGCAGGATCTGTATCTGCATATCAACATGCAATATTTAATCTTTTCTCTACTCGATGGCTTTGGGTTATGACTGAAACTGCTTTGCATTTACTAAGCACTAAAATTCACAACTGGCTTTAAACTGGCACTGATTTCAGGTTACTTCAATATGCTGGGCTATAAACTACAGTGGCTTAGCAGTTCTTCTGTGAACAGTTAAAACATCCCTTCAGCAGGTGACAGGAACCACCAAGAGAGATGTAGGTCAGACAGCTATAGGTGTAGAAACCACATCTGCCATCTCTAGGTAAGTCATCCTCACTCATGAGTTACAACCATCTGCTCCTGTAATACTGTTATTTTCAAGTGCATTAATAAATAAAACTCATTATTCTAAGCTTTGTACAGTATTTTTTTAAAAGTTATTCCCACCTAGTCCCTATTTGTATTATATTTTCTGAAAAACCTCCACAATGAGGCTACAACTTTTTATACTGCTATGTTATTGAATTCTTTCCAGTAATAAAATCAAATACTTCTCTCATTATGCTTTCATAAAATTTCCCATGCCTGCAAAGTCATCCTTGGTCTTGGTCATAATGCATAGCACTGAGGTAGTATTTCAAATGCTATGCATGCAAAATAATTAGCAAGCCCATTTCTTACTACACGGTAAAAGTCAGATTGTAAAATGACAGTTTTTATATCTACTGATTGCATGACTAGCTAGGTTCCAGCTTCTTCCCTAAATCAGCTCATGACTGGGGCTACTTCAATTCGTGCCAAAACGACAGCCATCTCAAGCTGCTTCAGAAGTAAGGAGCAAACAGAGTACAGCAATGCTTCAGTCAAGACAGCTGTTGCAGCGACTAGGTGCTCTGTAAGGCCAGCTGGAAAATCAGACCAGGTTTGTAGCCTTTTCTGCAGCCAATGTCAACCAATGCAAAAAGATCATACTAACTCCAAAAATGAGTGTTGCAAGGTGGAAACTCTTTTTTTCCAAGCTTTGGATTATCAGGAAGAAGAAATTTCATAATCTCATATGTTCTAAAAGAAAAATCCTCTATGCTTAGTGTACATGAAGGATACATGAAGGAAAAACAATTAAACAAATCTTTCAAGACGAGTTATTATATATGTGAATTTAACACCCTCTATTACTATAAAGTTTGGTTTCAACAAAAATATTTTTAATTATCCGCTAGCATGCCTCTCTGAATCTGGAATTGGCATTTGGTGACAAATAAGACAACTCATAAGAGTATTCACCTTCTCTATGCAAAGCATTCATCCCACTTATATTTGTCTAGGACAGCGAGTGAAAAACCCGACTGACATCTTCTGCTGGCAGCCGTCACGCTTACCTGGCATTATCACATCAGGAAACCCCAGCTTCCTGGTAACAGAAAGCCCTCGGTTAAAGATCATAGGGTTTTCTCTTCGAATCTGCTCCATGTCACCACGAAGAAGCTGGAGAGATATTATAAGCCCTGGGGAGAAAAAAAAGAGTTCATTTTCTTGGACCTGAGAATTAGACATCAGTGCATGGCAGGCATGCAGGTGAAATACTGCTTTGCCTCACAGTTAATTTAATACAAATATATACAGAGTTCTTTTCTCCCTCAGAGTAATAGTTGTTTGAATGTGAAATGGAAGAAACAAATCCACCTTAAGGGACTTTAAGGGATCACTTACGGGCCTAACGTTATGTAAAACTGCAAATTTGTATCAGAATACTCAATTTTGCAGAGATATCACAAGTTACAGTACAGTACTTAGCATTATTTCTATTCCTCATATAGAGCAGGTTACAACACAGGTAACTGTAATGCCCCCTTTAGCTGAACCACCACATCACAAAACGCTGTAGAATTTCTCCAAAGTGCCTTTAATCCCATCTAATACCATAAAATAATCTCACAGATTATCTGTTCCACTTGTTTCCTTTCAGTACCTCAAAATGTTTCAGGAGACCCAAGTGCTCATCAGCCACCTGAAGTTCTGCTATTTCCTAAGAACTATTTATTGGGTTTGTGAACAATAATTAGTCATCGTTTTGTTACACTGGTTTTTAGTGAAATTAAACTAATGATACCATGAACCTCCCACCCAGTTTCTGCTCCTCTTCCTCAAAATAATTATTGCTCAGTTTTATCCAAATTTGACAAGTAGGTGTCTAGAAAATGTGAAGCTCCTACAAGTTTTATGAACACCAGAGTTAGGGTGAAAAGACAGCCATAAAGCTTTAATATGAAGGGAAAGGTAGGCCAACCAGCCAGCTGGATGATCAGCATGTATGTACTCAAAAGCTGCCAAAACACTGTTTTGCAGCTGTCCAGCTAAGTAGGTAGGAGAGGGCTGCAGAGCGCTGCAGGGAATACAGGGGCTTTAGGAACATGGAAAAAAAAATCCAAACCCTTTGAATACTCTGTGAGTGTGTGTGCATACGTCCGGTGCGCTGCAGAAGGCTTTGAGAGAACACAGGAGACAACTTCATTAGAAAAAGGTCTTGACCGTTTTTGCTGCCTACAGGAAAAACTTATATGTGTGATACCCTCTTTTCCATTTAAAGACGAACAAATGAAAATACACCCCAAATATTTCAGCCTAAAGAACTGCAGCAAATGCTAACTTGGATCATCAAATTGGAAGTTCAGACTTTAGGCTTTGGGTGCACACCCAACACCACCAGTACTTGAACAAACAGTACTAGAATTAATCTACTGCCTATGTGAATCAATCAGTAGAGGTAAGGGAATATGCAGTCTTCCAGTATGATATATAGATATTGCTTCCATGCAATTCCCACATACTCCCCCCAAACAACAGGAACTAGAAGGAACTAGGTAGGGACTAGTCTGACTCAAGAGCAGGGAAGGTGGGGGATTTCTCTCCCTCAGGGAGAAATCACATTTGCAGGAGCATTTCTTCCCTGGACGAGCAGGTTCTGAGAGGTCCGATTTGCATCACTTACGCTAAAATCATGACAGCCTGCAATACTGTCCTTCACACCAGGACAATAAACCCTGCCAAGTTTCAAGTCCCTGTTCCAGACATGCACTAGATCTGAATGAAATGTTTGAAAAAATATTTTAAAATGCAGAGATCAAAGGTATAAAGCTATCTATTTCCCTTTCCTTCTGCTCTTCAGAAAAGGGGACACTTGAAAAAAAAATGTTAGGTATAGGAAATATAAGTGAAAATAGTCCAAATTTTCCAAGTTATAAACAATTCGGGATAATACTTTAAGGAGAAGTGGTGGATAATCATAAGTGTAATATGAGGGAAGAAAGGGAAGAAGAGACCAGCTTTGCATATAATAAAATTCCCCCCTTGAAAACTGTTTTTTTGCCTACTGTTGTTCCTTAATATCATCTATGGGAGCGTGAACTGCATATTCCACTATAGTATCTGACATGCAAACAAACGAAATTAAGAAAACACCAGTATTCAGACCTCAGTAGGCCTTTCTGAATCATATATTCACTTAGTAATCAAAGCAAAACTACCTGTAACGAAGCAGAACTGTATCTTAACGGCTAGTGCCATTTGGAATGGAATAGCAATGATAGCTCTAAAGGAGCTAACTACAGAAATCATTAACTGAGATAGTTAACAGGATAAGAAAAAAGGCAATTTACTTTCCAAATTTATCTATCATTAACTAGGAAAACAAAAATGGATCTGAAAGGTGGCAAAAAATGCTGCCAAGACATAGTAATTCTCAACTGTGTAAAGAAGCATTTGGTACTGAAACTATCACAGAGAGTCTTCTTGATAATTAATTTGTAACACTATGAAAATTAATGAACATTAATGAAAATTAAAACATTAATGAAAACATTATTTATTTTTTGGACAGTCACATACGTATTTTAAGTGTAACATCTATTTTTGCTTCTACTGGCAAGCCTTTGATATGTGTTATTCCTGGAATTTTCAAGGCAATGCAGGATAAAAAGGAAGACAATATACTCAGAGAAATTCTGAGGAATAAAATTTACATCCTTCACTTCCTGTGCAACCAAATCTGGCCACCATCAGCAGAGGCAGCATCACAAACTAGTTATGCTGACAGCTGCCCGCGTTGGATCCTCCTGAGGGCCAGCGGTCTTCCCAAGCATAGACATGCTCAGCAAATGTAGCAGCCAATAACGAAGACTCACAGAGCAACCTAACGCTGGAGCAGGCCACCAGCTCTCCCCACCACACAGCTCTCTTGAGATAAAACAGCATTACAGGCATTAACACTACTGTCAATTGCATCCGAGAAGGAAAGATATCAATTTGTTTTTTTAATCCTTGGTTAAATGTGCAGGTGTGATACAGATTTTTACCTGCAAGCTGAACATGAATGAATTCTAGCTAAAGAAATTTAAAACATCACAAGTAAATAAAGAAATTCAGCTATGTGTAACTTAGGTTAAGCTAAGTTAAGCTTATGTTCAGCTACGTGTAACATTTCGCTGAATATCTCTGTTGTAATTAATCAGCAGTTTCCTAAAAGAAGTCTTCAGTTGTTGTTATGACAAAACCATACAAGTAAATATTTACCATAGTTTGAGCTGGGCGCTGTGTATTTGGTGCTGGACTTGCGAATAATGTTTTCATGGATCTGATACCATTCATTTTCGTTGTTACACCTAAAATAAAAGAACACTAATTCAAGTTAAAAGCTTTCTCTTTTGATAAGAAAGTCAGCTTTGTGGTAGCAATAACATGAAAGGTTATAGGTTTGGGGGGAATGAGAGAAATCCCACATTGCTCCTGTTTTTAAAGGTGGAAGGAAACAAAACATTCCTTAATAATTTTCTCCATTTTATGGACACTTTGGAGCCTGCAGTGACTCTTCTGTCATTGAAGCAACTCTTTCACTCTTTGTGTTACGATGGAATGAGGCAAGATCTAGACATCTTTAGTTGAATTCTATGCACATACACAGAAAATTAATTCAAAGCTGAAATTCACTGTTGTAATATATTACCTTTTTGTACTTAGCAAAAAGCCAACTTAGATCTGAGAAATGAGAAGTGGAATTTGAAATATTAAATGAGATTAAACAGGCTAAGTAAAAAACCCTGATTTTTTGAACATATCAGGCACTTGCAACAAGATTTTTCTTACCTATGCATTTTACAGAATGCCTTGAGACACGATGCAACCCCCACAAAATTGTAGGACAACAATATATAACAGCCCAAAACTGTGCCTCTGTATGTATTTCATGCTCTCACTGCTGGGACTGAAGGAGCTCCACAGTTGTTTATTCATCTACATGTAATTTTACTAAGTATTTGCAAATGCTGTTATATTTTATTTTCAATTACATTGCTTCTGTACATCCTCAACACCTTTCTAGGACAGAAATTACAACATAATTACCTGTCAATAGACTTCTTATATTTACACTCAGTATTTTCACCCCAGAAAAAATTCAGTTGTGAAAATCAATTTCAACAATACATGATGATTTGGTATGTGGATTATAATCCTTTTTTAAACAATATTCATGCAGGATAGCTGGCTGCACTGTCCTCGATCAAACAAATTCTCACCACCTGCACGCACGTCTTACCAAGCTATGAACGAAGTCATTCTAAATATTTCCTATTAAGTTATACCTTTCCCGTTAGGTTATGCAATTAAAGGCTCGTCTCCATGAATGCAAAGGGGCAGAACAACTATGACAGAGAGAGGTACCCCAATAGGCTAATTGGAGAAGACAGAGCACCCCGACCCCACTCCTCCCAGGGCCGTCAGAAGAGCATGGTCAGCCTCTTGCCCAGGTCTGAGACTCATCAAGATGAGCTAACCAGACAGGCTTGCTGGCAGGGGTATGGGACTCATCATGGGATGCTGGGGAACAGCATTTTGGGATCGTATGAGACTCATTATGGGATATTCGGGGGAAGAACTCAAGGTGGGGAAAGGGAAGAATCAAAATGGTCTGGGGAGGAACAAGCATGGGAAAATAGGGAGATAAGGGGTTAAAAATGCCTGCACCTGCCCACTGCAGTCTACCATATCTTCTTATTAAACTCCCTTTCTAACTATTCTCCTGAGTGAGGGGGCTCTCTATGCTGTATGCATGTGTGCGTGTTAATAGAGGCCTCAGGGCCAGCAACTGGGATGGGGACCACAGATCACAGGTGCCCGTGCCTCTGCAGGGCCAGCAACTGGAGAGAGCAGAGGACACGGAGGTCTAAGTGCCAGCGCCTGGTCACAGGGAGCCATGAACCCGGGGTGCCAGCAGCAGGAGCAAGTGGAGCACACACGTTGTGTGAGTGTGTACGTCAGTGCATAAGTGTGTCTCTATGTCAGGGCAACTGGGAGACCAGGGGATGCAGGGTCAGCTGCTGCGCAGACTGAGTGTGTAAGGCCATTTCCTGGAGCGATCTGGCATGTGTGTGTGTTACTGGAAGGATCCACAGTTTATATATTATTTTCCACTAACAGGCTTTTACCCTGATCAGCCAGAGAGGGGAAAAGGAGCAGAACGCTGGGGCTGAGTGTGTTTGCGCGAGTGCAGTGTTTACGGTCTGTGCTGATCTGTGTGGCCAGTCACGTGCATGTCAGAGGATGCACTGTGTGTACATGTGCATCTACCGGGACTATATGCTCAGCCTTGCTACCGGCTGTGCCCGGGGCCACGCAGTCATGACAGCCTCACCTCTATGCTGGATTCAGCAACTCCTAACATTTCCCATTACCATCCCAGTGTCCTGAGCTGCTTCAGAGACTTGATTTCAGACGAATTACACGACATTGTATGCATTGCAAGAGAGCTCCCTTCTGTTCTTTCTTTTATGGCTAGCTCTCCAACTCCCTCCTCCACTCTTAACCTTTCTTCAGGACTGTTCCCTGAAATTTGAATATATTAATTTCAAAATACATGTTAATGAGAATTATAATGCCAACAAGAAGATACGAACATAACAAAGAACAGGCTATGTTCTCTATGGCATCACGATGCTATTCCCTTGAAGCTCAGGGAGCTGCAATATGATCAGACTGTGTAACTGTGTAGTGGAAAGTCAACACCAGTAAATCTCACTGCTCTGTTGCATGTCCTTCATCCTTTTATAAAAATCTTTTAAAGTTGAGAAACATTAAAAAAATACTCTGTAGAGTACTGTATCTATCTATCACTACACAGACATTAACATTACTCTGATGGCAAGATTTGGGAGAGACAAGTTACAGACACTGCAGTATTTGGAAACTAGATGGTGACAGAGACAACTGGAAGGACCAAAAATAGATGTTTCAGTTCCCTTTCCAGTCATGGAGAAATACGGACACCTCAATGACAATTCACAAAAAATCTTCATATAAACAAGAGAGCCAGCAAAACAGGAAACGGAAGAAAAGGGTACTTGAATGCTTGCTTACTTGCGGACCTTGGGCACCTGAGTCACAAGTGTACATTTAAAACCTCCATTCAGGACCCAAAGGCAAGAATGCAAGAATTACAGTACCAGTAGAAAAGTAACCAAGGAAACTTGATTTTCTAATTTAGCAAGTAAGGCATTCACTAAGAGGAAGGAGTCCTAAGTAGAATTGATTGATAGCTCTATTAATACATCGTATGTGAGAGAGACACTGGGGGGGTGGGGGGAGAAGGGAAAGGGAAAAAAAATAGATCTAGGGATCAGGGTCAAAAATTAAAGCCTTCCTCATCAGACTGAAATGACCTAATTATTAGGCTATTATATGAAATATGAGCCACATAATCATTTCTCTTATTAGGTGTGTTTTAACGTAAGTGACTGCTGTTGTGTTTAGCACTGGATTCAGCATCATCAGTTCTGTTAGGTCTTCTGGGTCTATCCATACAATCAGGCCCCTCAGACGACTTAGGCAGATCTTAAGTCTCATTAAGCTTTCTTGTTTCTAGACTATGACAGAGGTTAGGTATGAACTCCTACATACACAAAGATGTAAAAACTTAGGTATTAAGGCAATGGTAGGGACCGAAATACAGGCATCGTATAGATTTTGCAACCGCTGGATGTTTTTCTAACCCTTAGCCTTTTGGAAAATAAAAAAAAAACTCTTCTGTATACATAGGTAACAGTTACTGAGCTATATTACTCTATGATATTTTATATACACCTGTTACTACTTCAGGTCTTTTTTTCCTTCTTCAACTTCTACCCAAAATCTTGTTTCTATGAAAACTATCCCATGTTATGGATGCTTAGTGAATTTTCCAAACCTTTACACAAAGCAAAGAGACGAAGACTTTATTCATGAGAGAAAACTTTCTCAAGTAATAAGATGTCTTCAGAGCTACATTTTGTAAATGACTGTTTACATGATACATCTTATCAATATTTAACTAGTATTTTGTTTATATGTTCCTGCTGTCAAACAGGGAAAGACATTACTCGGCAGTTGTTAGACTGTATGTAGAATATGGAGCCCAGTTTTGAGCTCCCTAATACAAGACGAACATGGATTAATTGGAGAGAGTCCGCCAGATGGTCAGCTGGCTGGAGCACATGCTGTATGAAAAGATGTTGAGGGAACCGGGCTTCTTCAACCTGGAGAAGAGAAGCTGAAGAGGGGAACCTAAGAGCAGTCTTCCAGGACCTGCAAGCAGGTTATCAATAATGTGGAGCCAGGTGCTCCAGCAGTGCATGGCAAGATGATGAGAGGCAACAGGCATAAATGGAAACATAAGAGGTTCAGACAGGATAAAATGAAAAGCTTTTTCACCATGAGGACAGGCAAGCACTGGTATAGGTTGCCCAGAGAGGCTGTACAGTCTCCATCCTGGAGGTTTTCAGGACACAGCTAGATAAAGCCCTGAGCAACCTGGTCTGGTCTCACAGCTGGCCCTGCTTTGAGCAGGCATTTGCACTAGAGAGGTCCCTTCCGACCTGAATTATGATTCTTACCTGTCTTAACATCAACAGTGTACAGCTTTATCTGCACTGGTGTATTAAACGCTGTACAACCTGCCCAACTCGCGAAGCTTGAATGGAACCATACTAGGAATAAGGTGCCTTCAGTGCTCCAGCTTGCTCCTATATATTGCAGGGACACACTGTAACTGCTATAAAGTACTTTACGCTAGTATATGCACAGCTGCAATAGCAACTTCACCAGTATTTGACTGAAAAATGAAAATGTATGATCAATTCTATTTGCCTTTTAAATTCACTGTCCAATTTATTTAAAGCACAAATGCAAGATTTAAAGATTCCCTGTGAAGACGAGCAATTTTTAACTCAACGGCAAGAGCGAATCTTATTTCTCCTGAAGTGCAATTGCTTATGACTGAATTAAACTTCTGTCCTACTGACTTTCTTAATTCACATTCATTTCTTCACAGAGAGGAAGCATTCAGCTCCTAAAGAGATAGTCTTAAGAAAGGAGTTTCTTTGTAAAACTTCCCCCCAGCATATTCATTTATTTTTTCCTTTTTTTGGTTCTCTCCTAAGAGTACCTAGGTGGCAAAATTAGGGATTAAAAACCATCAGGGATTTTTTTGGCTGCTGTGGTTTGGAACTGGAGAATAATATGGCAAAAGGAATTACAGGCTATCTGGAAAAAGTAGTAGTTGGCCATTTTTCACAGCTTCAGTATTACAAACCCAGGTACTGTCAAGAATAATAAGATAACCCACAGAGCCCACTATGGCAAACTTACTGACAAACCCCACCAAGATGTTGATTATTATAAAAGTAAAAGCAATATGGACAACTGGAAACACATTAAGCATGATGAACAAACAGAAAAAAAGGAAAAATGGAGAGTAACATTAAAATAAAGTTGTCTCCTCCTGGTGTGCTATCCAAAAGGATTCACTTAAAGTGCTTGACCAGACTGTATTTTATTCCTAGGTTATCAGCTGTGGTCAGATGGGGACTACCCCTTCCAAATCTCAGTTCTACCTATCTCAGCACTCCTCCCTCCACTACAGTGGGTTATTAGATGTCTCGGCTGATTATAACAACATACGAACATTAAAAAAAAAGGTTCTATTCAGCCAGACCAGTGGTGTGTCTAGCCCAATATTGCATCTCCCACACTGGTAGCAGAAGGTACGGCTCTGGCAGGGTACATGAACCGGGCTGCTTTCTGCAGTCCAGTCTCCTCATGCTCCTCCAGGAGTGTATGCCTCTGTCTATTGCTATCTCTCTGTTTATGGACCTGATGTTCATAAATTAGTCCAATCCCTTTTGAACCTGCTAATACTGCCTGTGTCCACAGCAAATTCCAGAGGTTTCCCTACCTACTTGCTAAAGAAGCACTTTCTTCTGTTTTAATGTGCACTCCTACTAGTTTCACGGAGTGCCCCTAGTTCTCCTACCGGTGTATTTAGCGAACAACAGTTTATTCTCCACCATGATTTTTTTAAATCTTGGTCATATCCCCACCACCCTTCTCCTCTTCAAACTGAAGCTTCCAACATTTTTAGTCTCCTCTCATGATGCAACTACTCTACCCTCCTTGATCATTTCAGATGCTCTTCACATCTCCTGTAACTACTCCATCCTTTCTAAGAGGGGAGATGAGATGTTCACACAATACTCGAGATGTCTAAGCACTAAGGTGACCTTCAGCAACTGAACGGTATGGCAAACTGACTACATATGCACTCCTAAAGACAATCTCTGCAAAACAGGACTAAGACCTCAATGGACAGGACAAGAAAACTCACAGTAATTGTGCTGTTCTCTGCTATCCTACAACTTTAATCAACCTTCGGCCTGTTTGCGAGGAAAAAAAAGTTGTCTTCACCTTGTTTACTTCTCTTCTCATGCTAAGGCATTAAAGAGCACTTATCCTACTGCAAATAACATTCTCATTAAAATAAAAAGAGAACCCATAGGACAAATGCTGTATGTCACAGCTGAGGCTACAGATTCCTAACCTCTGCACCTTTCCTAGTTGCAGTGCCAGCCTCTGGAGGGCAGGTTAAAATAGACCTCAGCCTTCTATGACTTATACCTGCAAATTAAGCTGGAACAAAGTTGTCTCAAATCAACGGAGTGTAAAGATGGCTTAAAGCTTTTTTCTACCAAACACTGTACTTCACATTTCCTGAACACAAAGGAGAATATTCTCCCAAGTCTGAAATGCTGGCCTGAACACACTTGCCATTAATTCATTTTTATTATGTTTTCTTAACATTTTGCTTGTCTAAATACCAAATGCATTACCAGTTTAAATAAGAATTTCTTCCCAACTCATCCATCACCTTTTCAGGTTGACTGGTCCCACAGTGAATGTACAATTTGTAATGTCTGCAATACTATATCAGACGCCAATGTCAAACGGATAGGGACAGAAACGCAGTGTAGGCTCTGTCCAGCTGGGCAAATAGCAACAACTGAATTTCGACAAGGAAAGGCATTCAGACAATATACCATATTAAGAGGAAGCAATTTTAAGACTGAGTGCTAGAGAAGGAGGAAAAAATATAAAGATTCAGAGAAAATAGGAAGATAAACAAAACTGGAAAAGATAATAAGGAAAAGAAAAACATTAAGTTAGGGAAATGGTAAAAAAAACACAAGAAATAAGGTGCAATGAGTAAAAAAAAATCAAGATAAAAATTCATATACAAATATAAATTCAAATAATCTCAGAAAAAATATATGCATGAAGATTTTAGTTTCCATCTCACTTTAAAATATTTTACATCTATACTATTGAAAAGAATTATAAAAGTAAACCTTCATGATTTTACATAATGAGCTTATAACTAGAGCTGTCGTACTATATCCTCTTAGTAAGATTATAACATGACTGCAGGATTAAGAAACAGGAAAATCTGGATTGTGAGAAAAAAAAGCCTTTTTCAGACATAAGTCTTTAACAGGGCAAGC
Source organism: Dromaius novaehollandiae (assembly GCF_036370855.1). Classification (NCBI taxonomy): domain Eukaryota; kingdom Metazoa; phylum Chordata; class Aves; order Casuariiformes; family Dromaiidae; genus Dromaius; species Dromaius novaehollandiae. Next base: position 2,051,639 of record NC_088109.1, read on the forward strand.
TCTGAAAGACTGAGGAAGTAAATTGATTTTTTTTTTTTGATATAAATATTTTCTCTTGTGGATCCAGCAAATGTCTCCATAGAAATGTCATGTATTTGTTTCAGCCTCTGTTAAGTTTTCAGTCTCACACAGATTTTTTCAGTTTCTCCTCATGAAAAAGCTTTCCTGGCTGTATGTTGCCTGATTTATGGCAGCTGCATGGTTTAGCCAGACAGTGCACAAAAAGAAAGCTCGAAAATACTTTTTACTACTTCTTTAAAAATGCAGACCCTCCTTCCCTGCATTTCATCTTTATGATGTTTTTGGGTTGGCCTGAGGCATTTTACCAATGATAAAAATGAGCAGCTTGTAGAAAAATCAGGTCAGCGTTGTTTAAGCATTTATATACAATTTTGAACTTACAAAGTTACAAAGGACCCAAATTTGACATTCCTAATTTTGGTCTACAAAGCAAGAAAAAATAGCTTGGTTAAAAGAATGTGCAAAGAGAAGATGCAAGCAAAAAAAATCTGTAATAGTATTGTGTTGTGGAGGACCAACAACTACCACAGCTGCAAAAAGGATAAGCTCATGACCTTTAGATACAGCCATTTTCCCTTCTGAAGGGTTTTGTTGGAGGCTTACTGAGAACGCTCTAAACAGCAATGGCATAACAAAGCGATGTAAAAAACTTATGGTAACTTAAGGGAACAGTAACAGTGGTAAAAACTTGCATCCGTTTGACTACGGTGCTGAATCCTGCTGGAGACTTTACTTCCTCCCGAACAAGGCAGTAAGGCTGCGCGTGGATGTTGAAAGCAAAGGAGGTGGGGAAGCAGAAGCAAAGAGCGGCTGCTACAAACCCACCTACATGTGCAGGCAGTAGAGTTGGTCCTTTGGGTGGTTTGCAGGACATCTGTATTAACAGGCACCTTCAGATTAAGAGGAGGATATGGGGAACTTGTGGTCCTGTGGGTTTTTGACTACAGCACCAGGACTTGGGATTGCTTTAACTGGCTACATGACTTCAGGCGAAGTGAACCAACCTACAGTGCACACTGTTCCTAGAACTACGGGCATATAACAGAGGCAGACAAACACTTCTATACACAAGAACTGTCACAGATAAGCCAGAATTTTCCCTGTTGTTTACAGGGCAATTATCATGTAAAGGAGAGGCAGGGAGAGGTTGGGGGGAAAAAAAAGAAAAAAAAAATCAAAATTCAGAAAGAGTATATATTTTAATAAATGGTTGCCACGTAGGCATCCATGTTTTGTGGATGTGTGCAAGACAAAGGTGACATTTTATGAAACTGAAAAAGAAATTATGTTCCAGTAAGCGGAACTGCCTTCCACATAATGTATAATTAAGCTGTGGAATTCATAGAGGCCAAAAACATAACACAATTTCTTTTAATAGCTTAGATATCTAAAAGAATTTCAAAAGTATCTAGAGTCATTGTTACTAATACCAAAAGAAAAAGTAAGATAAAGTATCTGCGTTTTGCTCTAAAAAATAAATCAGGCTGACCCTTAGAATTACAATAAGTATCTCCTGAGATGTGAAAGTTTTCTTTAAAGGCAGCAAGGTACCTGCCTAAATGGTATGAATTGATGAGATAATTACATAATGGCTGAAGCTGTCAGCCCCTCAAGCAAACCTTACAGGAGTATTTTTAGGAACTAACATGTTGTCACTGACAAATGGACAAGTCCAATATTTTATGGGATTTTTCACATAATATTTTTCTTTCTCTTTTCTCACTGAATAAGACGCTAAAGATGCATTAAAAGGGAATCGAAACAGAAAGCAGTAGAAATCTGATATTCAGATATTCCAATTTCAATACCTTACTGTAAACATTCAGAATATTGCAGTTACAATATATTAAAAGACATCTCTACAAAGCTACATAAGCTGCATAACATAGCACAAGCTACATAACCAAAAATCATTGGCTTCAGATATGCTGAACCTGCATGGTGACAGAATACCAAGATTATCCATATTCTATTGACATAGATAAGAAAGAAGCCCCATTTTCTTCCTTCCAACTTGACATTTTTGCTGCAGTTTATGTAACTGTTGGCAAAAGAAGAAAGAAGGAGCTGATTCTGAGACTTTTCTTGGGATGTACAGATTTCTGATGTGTAAAGAGACATCCAAGAATATTTCAGTGAAGACTGAAAGCCATTTTTTTTCATTTACAGTTTCCCTTGAATGGCAGGTTTTCTGCTGCTGACTGTACTTCCTGCAGAATATCAAAGTTCTCTAATCCCCAAATTATCTTATTACTATGACAGTGGCCACAGACAGCAAAGTAATATATGATGAGCTGTATCTCAGCCCATCTGCAAAGCAGATCTTGCCAGTATTTATCCTCGCTGACGTGAGATTTAAATACACCCTGCACTCCTCAAACTGTTTGCCTGTAGTCTCTTTATTGTGATTATGAGACCAACATTTCATAATGAGCATTTGGTAGTTCAAAGTCACAAATAAACTGAAGACAGATTCTTGCTCAAAAACATCAAGCTTGTTTTATTTTTTTTTCTGGTCACACAATGTTGACTTCAGTTGCTGTTTTCTATTTCTTTTGTTGGCCACCATCACTCATAAGGAATTAGAGATGACTCATGACTGTATTCACTTCATCAGGTGGAAAATAGCATTTTTCTTTGCTTTTGAATTTAACAGCTTCAAAATAAATTACATTTATAAAAACTGCTACTGTGCATGTCATATAGATTTGGGCACTATTCAATAATTTCAGAAGCATTTCACATATCTGAAACAGCTATAATAATCTTCATCAGCTTCTATGAGCTTCTGGAATAATAAAGGAGCAAAACCTAATACTAACAACACTGGTTTATCTGGTGAGGAGGATAAAAAACCAAGTGCAGCTTATGGCATCTTAGAACTTAATATCATTTCAGTATCTTGGTACCCAACATTCATGTACTGTTTTTCCTAATTCCTTTCCTTCTCAGGAGTTACTCACGTGTAAACTTTGAGAACAAAATCCTTCTCTTCTTTTAGTTCAGAGATTGACTGAAGTACATCCATGATGCTCAAGACTGCACAGCCATAGGGGCGGCGATAGTGTAAATGGGGGGGCCCTTTTTTTGAATCATTTAGCAACATGCGACCTAAAATTAACAGAAATTCAAAATATTAGAGATTTAAATGCAGCGATTCCATCTGTTGTGTCATGTATCACGCTTCTCTTTGAGCATAAGAAAGGAGAATTCTGAGATATGAAGCTGCCACATGATTAATTCCCATTGCTAAAGCAGTTTTCTAATAGAGTCAAAAAGAGCAAGACTAGAAAAATCACTATGATCATCTTAGCCAATTTGTTACATTACGCATAATAGTCTGTCCAGCACATCTTGCATCAAGGTTAATAATCTGTTAATGCCTGAACTGCAGAATGTCTTTAAATAGTTCTACAAGCTTCAAACAAAACTCTCAGGTGATAAAGAGTAATTCCAACTTTCAGACTCTTTACGACACAGTGAGGTCTGATAATGAAAAACTGATCCTCCTAACACATTCGTGAATTTGAAGGCACTTATTATCATTCACAGGACAACATAACAAAGCTGCGGTTTCACTAAGCCATTTAGATCTTCTACATTTCACAAAAAATATCTGTGGCTGGCAAAGGATGTCAGTAGTGGAAGCACTGGAAATAGGGCTGAATACCATGTCATTGCAAACACAGTCAAACGCTACCAAGCCATTTTTCAGTTAACTCAAAACCTGGAAAACATGAAAGATCCTGCACTGCTAAGCTGTTTAGAGTAATACACACACAGACAACTGAAGAGACTGCCTGTTATTCCTGTTACAGGATGTTAACGTTTTAGGCCTGAACACTTGAAGTAAATTATACTTGGCATAGCAAAAATAGTTACTTGCTAATATCTCAGTGAAGAACACATTCATAATCTATAACCATTTAGCTCCCTGTTGCTAATTATCTGCTTATTAACTTGGGATTTTTTTCTATCTAGCGCTGCCTGTCCAAATGAGCTTTTAGCAACTTAATTCACATACCAGAAGTCATACAGCCACTTCAGTCAAGCACACTGCTGGGCTGATAAATTCATCTAGCTTTCCATAAACTACCTCAAGACAGCACTGTATTGTACCCTATGAGGCATATTCTAAATTAAACTTCCATCTTGAACATTTGCTATTGCTGGTTACTACCACAAATTTGAAAAAAGAGTAAATAAAGCCTTGCCTCTCCTACAAATAGTCAGGGAAACCCACTCTAGAAAAGGTGACTACTCAAATGGTTTAGCAAGGAAGGGCTTGTCTACTTAGGTAGGGTCAGCTCTAGGTCCTAGAGGTCCAGCTCTCTCCTGCAGGCTTGATAGGCTTCTCGCAGCCAGATACTGCCACGAATGCTCTTTTTTGGTGTCAGCAGGTAGCACAAACACTGGCCACAGGGGCGACTATTTCCCCACTCTTATTTTTTTTTTTACGAGCCTCTCTCTAACTCCAGCGTGGCTTCTTGAAATATATATATATATTATATATATAGTGACACCTAATTTACAAGTTGTGAATGGCCAGGTATGCTGATGCTCCATCCACTAAACCAGCTTTATGTCTTCAGTAAAAACACCTCATTTTAAATTTTGGAACAATAAGCAAAAGCCCTGTTTAGTTTGGGTGTTTTTTTGGTTTGGTTTGGTTTGAAGTCACTGTTAAACAGAGATCAGTAACTTAGCATTTAACTATAGATGATCTGAACATTAACCTCAACAGATAAGCATAGTCTATGACTGAGCCTTCTAACTGGTTAAACTCATCAGAAAGACAGTTCTGTAAGATACTCTTAAAAATACTTAAAAATCATTTTTAATTTTTGTTTATAGTTAATGTAGTGAACCATACCATACCTATTCGAATTACATGGGCAACTATGTACAAATCTCTCTTCATGTCCTTGCTGCTGAGATCCTAACAGATTGGAAAGAATACAGACATTAAAATACATAACACATTGCACTTCCAAAATAAAAATGTCTACAAAGCTCCCACAAACAATAATAAAGACTACACAGCATTACTTGCCATTCATTTAGCTCTTCTGTTTTTACATCTGAGAAGGTATTATTATTTCAAATTTACAGATGAAGAAAATAAAGCACAGAGGGATTATATTTGGTAGTAACATTCTTTGAAAGAAAAAGCAGCGAAATATTCTAATTACTCTGTATAATGACGCTGTATCAAAATTCTACCAATTAAAGTGTTCTGCTTTCCATTTTTGGCATTTGGTTTCCCAAATATTTATAGCATGCTTAACAGTAATTCTCTACTAAGACATTCTGTATTTGCACATTGGAAGTTCTCTTACCTGGGAATTTCCTGGATATGTCCTGATAACATTGTAAACAGACATCAGCTTCCAAGACATTCCCACCCCACCTTCTTTCTGCAGTATAGGAAAGATCTAAGAAATATTTCTTCCTACTCCTTTTCTTACTAAGCTCCAAGATGAGGTTTTAAGCAGGTACTCAGTACTGTGAGTACTGGGTACCATCTCCCTTCACTTTTCTTCCTCTTTTCAATTGAATAATGGTATCCATCACAGTGGCAACGGTCATTTCAAAATGTTTGTGCGTAGAAAGGAAAACAGTGGTCGATCTGGCTACAAACGAACACGGTTTGTTCTTTACTACTGCATTTCTTTTTTGGAAAAGTCAATTGGAAAAAAATCTCAGTAACACATTCAAAATCTTGTATTTGTCTTTTTTCAAAAGACAATTAAGTGGTATTAAAGCCACTGTAAAAGGCAATCACGTAATTTTTGGTAATGAGGGAAAAGTTTTAAACTATGGGCATTAAAATTCTGTCATTCTTAGTTTTAACCAATTTGGTGAATTAAAAACCATCTTTTGCGGGAAAGCAAAACTGAACGGCAGTCCACAGAGCAAACTTCTTTCCTCTCCAACCGAGACTATGAACTTCAGCGCACAGTGACGCTCGTAACTACAGCAAAATAAAACCTGGGCACAGTGACCGAGAGCTACAAGTAAAGACAGCTTATTCTAAGGAGAAGTTTAAAACCGCTTTCAAATAGCATTATGTTGCTAAAGCACAGCAGGCAAGCATTAAATTGATGGCTGTATCTTGTTACTGCTTTTAAAAGGAGCACTGTATTTCCCTGGGTGGCAGATGCAGTGAGTTGCAAATATGCTGTTTGGTATGCTTATTAGCTAGCAGATCATGTCTCTCTGCAGGGAAAGAATTAAGCTATATAAATCTTTTGCGGTGTTTTCTCTTGAAGTCTTATTCTGCTGCTGCACGAAGGAGGGAACATGCTTTCGAGGCTTTGTCACCTAGCCTACCAGCGCAGCATATGCTGGGCTTTCTCTTGCACGTCTGGGAGAAACTGAAGCTCGACAGTCAGAATGGGTTTCGTGTAGTTTCAATCTTGGCAGCGTCTCACAGTACGTTTCAAAAAGCAAAAAACTTGGTAGGTCATATGCAATCCTCTAGAGTAATAGATTTTTCAAAATATGTATGATCTGACAGGGTGATATTTATTATACCAGGAGATTACCACTTTTAATCAACATAATTTTTGAGAACTATTTTTTCAAAGGCATCACAATATCAGAAAATGGTAGCGCTGGTGGGTTCACACATTAGCCACTCTCCAATTTTGCAAAAAATATATTGTGTCACAGCCAAGAGACACAAAGTTAGGGCACAGACGGCCTTGTATTCTGTTATGCGCAGCAGTGGCTTTTTGCAAGGGGGGAAATTCTTGCTATGACACGGACCAAAACAACCCCCCAAATGCCAGCCCTGGGAGGAAGCTTTCATGCAATTCTCTTTCCCACAATCCATGCATGGGACTTGCAACCCAGAAAAGGCCGTACTGGGTTTTTATTTGCTTGGGTGCAATATAAATGAATCAATTTCTGCAACTCTGCTCTTAGCACTGCACCTACAGGGGGTTGTTTCCCACAGCCTCCTGACCTTCTTAAAGGACACTGGCTGACAAGCAAAATTTCATAGCAATTTTAATTTCATGTTTTTTTTTTTTTAATTAACCTCAAAAAGTTTTCCGTAATAGATATGGATAAAAGTTACTTTATAATAACAGTTAGTTCTCTGCAATGCTTGTTTCTACAAAGACCTGACTGCATGTTAAAAAAAAAAAAAAAAAAAGTTATCACAGATATCTGACTGCCACTAATTAAACGGTCATTTTAACCAAATTGGGAATGGGGAATTTCTTTTATTATTATATTTATTTATTTTTACCAAATTCAGTGGCCAACCTTGTAGGCTGTAGATAGTAAGGTATTTAACAAAACTGTGGACCTACGCAGTGTGGTTACGTTTTAATTCAGATATAGGAGTGCTTCTAAGGCACATATAGGCCGAAGTTTAGTTGAGTGAGCTTTTTATCTCTGGAGGAAATGGTTTCACACTTTTGGTGTGATATGACAGCTGATCCAAAACCACAACACAACTAATTTTGATATCTTATATAAGGAGATGCTTAACACTTAGAAGCATCAGAGACAGCAACAAACGACAGGGACACCTTCAAGTATCTCAGATATAGAACTTTTTACCTCTAGGAAGGAAAAGAGTTTTGGAAACACCCTGGGGGGTGGGAGGGAGAAAAAAAAATCAACAAACTGAGTCAAATGCAAGACTAACACAATCTGGGGAACAAGCCTGCACTGAAGTCACAGAACCACCTTATTTTGGAAGTGTTGCATAGGACAATTACCCAGGAGGCCTCAAGCTCCCTGTTCCTTTTATGTAATGTAAATTGACTATCTTGGGTGTAAAATGGAAAAAAAGCATAAAGAGCAAAGCTCAAGGGGATCTCACTAGGTTTTATAAAACACAATATTAACATGCCATGCTAGAAGAGGTCTCTCTCTGACCTGCAAATAGTGTGATAGTCTGTTTTATTTGCCTATTCTCAAATTGGATGCCTTTAAAAGGCAATAATTAGATGGGCAGAATAATCCAGAAACAAGGGCAAGTAGCGCGAACTCTGCAAGCAGGGAAACGGCAGCACAGGAGGAGACCGCGGGATTGCTAAGGGCAGCAGCAAGCAGACGCAGCTGGACTTCTCGGGTTCTGCAAACAGGGGTTTCCTAGGGGAGACCTGTTACCTGGAGCAACCCAAGAAGCCCCGGAACAGACTGAAACCAAGCCTGGAAGCAAAGATGCACGGTGCAAGAACGTGATGGATGGGCAAACGTTATAAATGCCTTTTATTTTTATGCTGTCTCACCTAGTCATTTTGAAACTTTTTTATTTTAGAAGATTGTCTTTTTAGGTCTGCTGAAAGGAAACTTGGTTACTGAGCTTAAATGCACTTTGGGATGCTGAAAATAACTAAAAGACTTATCTCCTTCAAAGTTCTGCCTGACTCAACAGCCCAGTGAGTCAGAAACATATGTACTGAGAAGTGTCTTAGCCAACATGGAACTATTGTTATTAGCAGTGAATGCATCTTGCCTGATCTTCCACTTCGCTACATGAATCAACGTTCTCGGTGAAAAATATACAAACAAGATCTTACAGCAAAAGATGCCTTGCAGGAATCCCAGAAATGATACTGTGCTAGCCAGCAGCACTTCAGGTAATTATTAGTCTGAATTAAGATTCTCCCAGCAGTAAAATACTGTCCCATGCTAGGGCTCTTTGGAGACCATTCTTGACTGCCTGTCTATGCCTACTTGGAAAGTCTTCTACGTCTTCTATGTCAGTGCCAACTCCTGGAAAATGAAAAGCTCCTGAAGTTACCTACTGTTGTTGACATAGTACCCATAATTTTGGGTCTTATGTGTAGGTGGAGGGATGAGTAAAGAACTTTCTTAGTATCCATGTTATTAACTGCAGATATGCTGCCAGGGAAAATCTGTACAGAGCAGACCAAAAAGCAGCATCTGAATTTCTGTAAAGCCATAACTGTCTGGTTTAAGAGGTTAGGAGAAAATTCCATCACCATCAGATTAAGACAGATCCATTGGAGATGAAGAGATCACTCAGAAAACTACTAATCATTGCTTCTTTACTACATACTTTGGAAAGTTCTTTGAAAACAGTGATCAAAAATACCGTATCAGAACTGCACATTCCTTTTGTTCATAGAGTTTAAAACATTTCTAATGGGTTCCCGAGTATTATAATTCCTGTTATGTAGAGGATAGGCTCTAACAGACAATAGGGAGAGCAATAGAGAACAGTGACAGAGATCAAGCGCAAGCACCTGACAGGGGGCACTGAGGCAACTTGGGGTATTTTTGTATAGTTAAATAAAAAGGCAGCTCGGGAGTGATCTCTGATCCTGAGAATAAGTGGTATAGCCTGGCAAGTCCATGATACACAAGGCTGGCCTCTTTTAGACTAGGCCCCATTCATAAGATGCAGCAGGTGACTTCTGGGACCATGTTGTGCCCCTGGCCATAACACATCACCATTATTCTTTCTGTACTTTTGAAATTACATTAAGACTGTTTCTCAGGTCACCAGAGCAATACTTTTATAGTGTGAAACTGAGACTATTTGTTGCATAACCCTAAGCAATGTGGCATCAGGAGAGATGGGAACGTTTGATGGTGAAAAGCCTTTTAAGAAAGTTGATCTTCAGAAGGCAGAAAGAGCCAACTTGGTACAAGCTAGTCCCTGCTGCCTTTCAGGAGTAACCATCAGAGCAACTCTTAATCATAGACTCAAGCTCTTTGCATGATCCAGAGATCAGTGCCAAAACTTGTTGCTTGGCCATCTTTCACTTAGCAGAGTAGAAAGACTCTTGGTTTCAAGTTACCAGCTGTGGAGATATCAGTGCTGGTGGCAATGTTAAAGCACTGTTATCGCCACTGACATTTAACCAGCTAGTCACCAATGCCAGTACTGCTACTGATGTCAGCATAAACACCAGGTTATTCTTTGATAGGTCTACACCTCTTTTATATCCAGATGAAGGCAGAACCAAGCCTCCTTACTCCTGCTAGACATGCTCTGTTCCTTAAAAAGAGAAATTTGGATATCTTCTTAAAAGAGAAAAGGGAGTGGTTCTGGGAACCACATCTATTCCAGTGTCCAGCTTGGCCCAACCCTAGAGGGTTTCATTGCCAGCACTACAGTGGTATAAACTGCAGTTTTGTCTTCTAACTTGTTTCTTTGCTAGAGGCAAAGATATTTTTGCCAGAGAGCTGTATGCTATCTAGCATGGGCACTTGCTAAAGGATAGTCATGATGGAAGGTATTTATCACACTTGGGATCTGAAATTCCTTTCAGTTATTCTGTGATGAGCTGTAAGTTTCAGTGTCTCTACATTTTCATATTCTTTCTGAGAAGAAATGACAGTGGAAATAGAGGTTCTGACAGTAGAAAAAATACACCATGTCTAGGGGTCATTTTTAACAGAGTACGACCAATACAGGATAAATATTAAAGCCTGAGCATTTTGAAACTACTATTGTGGTATAGCCAAAAAATAAAACAAGAAGGCAGGTGAGTGAGGGGTGATTCTGTGCGACTTAAAAGAAAGTAAACCTGTTTTGCTTGCACAGACGGTTAAAGAGTGCAGATACAGCTGGTCATACCTGCTTTGCATTGGTGGAGATGGGGAGAGGAGGTTATTTGCCCAGACTTGCTATAGCAACTTAGGTAGTCACAGCATTTCCACTAGTGAACTGACTCTCTGTAGCCTACCTTGGCTGTTTGCCAGGCTTTCTACTCCATCACACCTACTCTGCTGTCTCCACCGACTCACTGAGGACCCAGGAGGCTACTGGTGCACCAGCTACTTGGAGTCTCAAGCAGACCAAGACAGATGTCTATGTCTGGAGAATTTTCTGAGTTTAGTTGTGGGGTTCTGTGTCTTTTTTTTTTTTTTTTTTTAAACTTCAATTCTGAAAAAAATGCCTTGCTTTATACTCTTTACGCTTGGGCCAACACAGTTTTTCACTACGTCCTGTTGTCTAAGTACATATATAATACATGCAAAGGAAATATTCAGAACTTCAAATTATAAGCAAGAACAACCGTAGTTAAAAAGAAGTACTTTGGATTGTCCATTTAGCCATGAAAATAGCTTAGAAGCATTTCCATTTTCTTATGTTAACATTTAGTTATAACCATATCAAAACTTATAAACAGCTTCCATTCCATTCAATATACAGGAAGAAAAGAATTGCTCTACATCTACAACCCTACTACCGTACAGGAAGAAGGAGGAACAGGCACGTACTGTGAAAAGGGCGCACATTCGATCTATCTTCTCTGGATTCCTGGGGCCTCCATTCTTGTTTAACCTCACCATAAACCTCTCGCTAAAAAGCAAACAATATGAAAAAGTATGAGTTTCATGTACACCCTTCAACATAAAAATATAGATAGATCACTTAAAGACATGCTAGGTGTTATCATTTTATAATTTCTCAAAGCATATGAAACAGTACCCATTGATGTGGCTAAAATTACATCAAGGAGTTTGTTTAAAGGATAGAGGACTTTAACAGGAAGTACTCTGCATGTGAAAACACCATGGCGATGCATATTCATGAGGAGATAACATTAAAGTAATATGAACATATGAAGCACCGGATTTGAACACATTGCAAGTACTTCAGACAGGGTGAAGTACACTTGCTGAGGCTTACACTATGCCTTTGGTTACACTAAGCTCATCAAAATCCACTCAAAACTAAAAGTAATAAGAAAACCAAAAGAAAATCGAGCAATCTCCTTCAATGAATACTACTTTTAGAAGCAATATACTAATTAAAACATGTGAAGACTTAATTGACTGAACTGCTCAATCAAATTTAACAGTTCTTTAGCCAGCAAAAACAGTGTGTAAAGCATGACTGCAAAACAAATACCACGGTAAGTCATGGATGTCAATGTTATTCCAAGTAAAAGACACAGAATTTATATATACAAATAAATTAGATGAGTAGGATTAATTATTCAGTAGATGTTTAACAACACACTAACGACCAGGAAAGTGTTTGCTAGTCTTAAAAAATTCTGACTAGCCATTTACAGACTTACTATGTAGAGAGTGAACTTTGTAATTTATAAAATATGTAAGCATTTTATAGATGCAAATATATGCATTATATAGAATAGTTCAAGAATTAAAACTCATTGAAGTTCTTCAAGAAATAGTGCATTATAACTTTATTATTATGATCAATGGAGGTAAAAGTAGTTATGTATCCTGTTTTAAATCTCCAATACAAGTTTTATTTTTTTCAACTTCCAACATGGATTTCCCCTGAAAAATTATGTCAGTGTTAGTCATGTTTATTTTCAGAAACGGCGTTGAATACAACGCTGTACGCGGGAAAGCAGTGCAGACTGTCCCTCTGTCACGATGGCAGAGCAAAGGGCTGTCAAGTTTCTGAGCTGAGATCATCTATTTATACTTGATTCATCACCAAAAGTCATTTTACCTAACATGCTTTCACGATATCCAAAGAGAGAGATTCTATCAGCTCATTCCATGGCCTACTGCAAGATTTTACTATATTAACAACTGGGAAATCTTTTGAAATTTGTAATTCAGCCTTATTCTTGTTACCGCCACACAGAACATCCGATCACTGTCCTCATATTCCAGTCACTGCCCATAACTGAAGTTTACTTCCATTTTTTTCACATCCCTATTCATCAATCATCCCATCACCTCCAGCATTATCCCAGAAACAGCTTTAAACTCCATCTTTCATTTCCAGTCCTTCCTTGAGTCCTCTTGAGCTGGTATCACTAAGTGCTTGAGGGGACATTGAGGCAACTGCAGCCTCCGAGGATCAGACAGCAGTGCTAAGAGGCAATTTTAAAAATACTAAAGCACCTCAAGTTCTTCAACGTTTCATTGCAGGTCATTTTTCCTAAACTTCCATTTTTGATTTTTTACTCTAGATTTTCTCTAATCTTGGTACTAGTGTTTAAAAACAGTAAAGAGAAACTAGTCTAAATATCCCACTAAGGTCTCGCTAATACTGTCAATGATGTTAATATATCCTGGCATCAGATTTGACTCTCTCTACAGCATGACACTGCTGACTCGTATTTTGAGTTGATTAGTCAGATGGCCCACATTTTACAGCTGCAAATTTATTTCTCTGTCAATGAAATCCAGGAAAAATATATCCCTGTTTTCAATGTGAAAGCCCACTGCCTTCAGCTTTAAATGCATCGCCTTCGTTAGACGAAAGAGAAGTTATACACATTTAGAGTTAAGAAACATGACACAAATTCAATCAATCAGTTAATTTATCATTTTAGGATCTACATCCTTTGAATGGCTTCAGTCTTCAATGTGTCTATTCCCCAAGATTATCTTCTGCAAAAAGACAGAGTATGCATAGAATCTACATAAAAGTCCAGACTTTAATAAGACAAAAATGTCAAATCTGAGCAAACTGGATACTGAAATAATTGCCCAAGAATGTATGCATTAAACATTACTTTTATTACAATTGAACATGTTCCAACAACTTAAAGGCAACAAACAAACAAAAAATCCCTCAAATACATCATAAGAAAAAAATTTTTTTAAGTGGTTATAATTGCCTAATGAGTGATGGAAACCAAGTAGGGGGAGGTTCAGAGCATGTGACACAATCTTAATGCTTGATCAAACTGCTGTCAAAAAAACTCATTTTCAGCTAGTCTTCAGTCATTCTTGCGTGAAATCAAAACTAAGAAATGCACCAAAACAGAGAAAAGCAGTAACTTTTACCCTGTTGAGTGCAGACCTACGAAGACCTACACCAGTAGCAGTATCTTAAACAAAACCTTATTTATTCCTCTTGTTCCTACATGCTAGAAACAATCCTCAACTACTTTAAGTGCAAGAGATCCTCCTGTCCTAACTCACGTCATGGTGAAATCACTGCTTGTATAGCAGTAAGTCAGGTCTTAGGATCACTGGCATAAGCAGTAATTACTGAAGCTACTCAAATCTAAGAAACATTGTTCGAAGAAGCAAAGTCAAATAGCTTCTTGTCTTTTCCTTGAAAAGAAGAAAAATGAAAGAAGAACAGTGCCTTGATTCTTGGCTTCCTTTAGCTGTATGAAAAAGCAGGACCATACTGAACTGACTTCTGTTTCTGCAAAAAGGAAGGAAGCAATCAATGGTTTGGGACGCTACATTTTCAGCATGAAGGAAGGGGCAAACAGGGACAAGATTTACTGCTGGGTGAGCAGGGGTGGCATTATGCCTGCAAGGAGGGTTCGTTGCTTTTTTTTTTTTTTTTGCATAGCAAGCTAAGATGACAAGCAAAGAGCTTGCAATGGATTAGTAGCCTTGTATTAACTTACTAGCAGGTTTAATTAGTTGGTGGTTGTAAGACAAAGAGCCTGACTATGCATCAATTTACAAATACGGGTACAGCAGTAACAGATGCATATTGGCTAAGCAACAGAAATCTGTAGAGAGCTTGTGGGCCAATTTTCTGTTTGAATTGGATGACAAAGGACAAGATATATAAAAAAAATTGCTTAGGAATGCACAGGAGATTGGTTTTCTGAAGAAGAGACAGTAACACACTAGAGAGTCAACCCCCTTAAGCAGAAACTTCATGTCTTGCATCTTCCCCTTGTCTGAAATAATGATGCTGCAGCCATTTCTCCCAGAAACAGGTGCCACCTTCACCCCTTTCCATCCGCGTGTGTCACTGAAAGGGAAAATGTACAGATCTCTTCCCTCATTTTTCTTATTTTCCTCACTGCTTCTGTACTCCAGAGAACTGGGGGACCACCACAAAAAAACTATGATTTTTATGAACATCTCTGTTTTTTGTCAAATACATATTTAATTTGGTTTTCAGAATCTAGTATTTGAATTGTAACTTTTAAGAATAAAACATTATTTTTTAATGTATGTAAGGGTCCCTTGACAGACGTGCCAACACGATGTGAAAAGGCTTGTGTTAGAAGAGAAGGTCACATAAATAACTTGTTAAATTTCAGCCCTTGGCCCTCTTTCAGCATCCTCCTTAGGTTCTTTCTCACTCTTCCAAAATCACGTAATCCCTAGCTGCAAACAAAATAAAAACTCAACATCCCTCCAAAAAATCTGAAAATGCTGTCACAGAAGCTAGCATGAGTAAGCTGCATAAAAGGACCCGTCCGACCAGCATACTTCACCTATCGTCAAACTTAACCCTGCCATTTAAGAAATGGTTAAGAGCATGGTATACTTACTTTCTTGCTAAACCTCTCTCCCAGACTCCTAGTCTCTCCATCTAATGGATACTAATATCCCTGACAATAATTCTAGAATAAAATTTGAGTTGGCACACGAATATTATGAGCAGTTTAAGATATAACTGTTAAAGCACCATTTTTGTCCCACATATAAAGTTGAGAATAAAGTCTATGCACTGCAAGGCCAGGTAAAGGGATAGATACCAACATATTTTCCTTGGATAAACTGCTAATAGTAACTGAAATCACAGCATGAGGTTGCAGCTCGAGTTCAAAGACCTCAGGATGAGCAAGCCACCTCCCATGACAACAGAAAGCCTGCCAGCACTTGCCTTCTCAATCTTGCCGTCTTGCTGTGCCTACCGTACTTCTGCCACTTGAATGCATCAGCCGTGCTTTAGAACGGTGAACTCCGAACTCCTGAACTCACGGCGTATTGCTTTTCTAAAAGGGAGCACGGGTTACAGCATCAAAACCGAGATGCTGTTATCCAGCGCAGCTGAAGTTAGTTTGGCTAGATTAAAGCCATAAATACTCTCTCCACCCAAAATCATAGTGAAAAGTGCCAGAATAAAGTGATTTTGAGAAAAGAGGCTTTTCCTTTGTTAGTACTATAGGAATCATTTTCACCAATGATGCCTGATTTGATACAGCTTCAGGCAGAGTCAGTTTTAAGACAATTTGAATTTACATGTGGACTTTAGAATATTTAGAATAGCTGCCTTTTAGGTGCGACTGTCTTAGCAGAAGAGAGACTGTAAAGCCATCTTGGGGTAAGCTGCCCCTATCTTTCTGCTATGTAAAATTTTTCTTTTTTCATGAAGATCATCAAAAGTTTTTCCTCGAGAAAGCATCTGCAGGCATTTTATAATACAAACTTTTCAACGTTATAGGGAACCAATAACTTAGTTGCAGTTATGGTAATGAGACTTATGAAAGTCTCTCACTGCATTTTCCTGTCTACTTGATCTATTGCTACAGAAAGATACAGAGAATATTCAGCTTCAGTAAGCAGAAAGCAGCTATTCTCCATGTCCAAAGTAAAAGAAAAAAATAAACTGTAGTCGTTTTGGCAGTTAAGAGTTCTATTTATTTTATAACAAAAGTGATAAGAGCGAGTCTAGACCACAAGGAGAGTAGAAAGCAAAGTTAAGCAAAATGCAGGCAAACGCTCATTAAGTCCGTGAAGCGCACACACAGCCAGGAGTAGCTGTTAGAGACCGAAAGGCGTTCTTTACCCCAAATCCTTACTTTCTCATAGAATGGGATGTGGCTAGGACATAGGAGAGGACTGTAGTGTTCAGTTTACCTTAACTGTCTTGAAGACCAGAGTACTAACTGTAAGGTAAGGCAGGTGCAAGGTTTACATAACCAGTGATCTCTAAAAGAAAGATCAGATCATCGGCTTCACGCATTTGAAGACCGAGAAGGAAAGTACATTGTGTGGGCTATACATTTAGTGAACCCAGATTTTTCAGCATAACTTCAGAGATGATCAGTTACAGAATCAGTTCTTAATAACACGCATTTCTTCTCCCTTATACTTGCAGATTCCCAGAGAACATCAATTAGTAAGTTATTTTGATAATGAAAGGAAGTGCAGAAGCATCCTAAATAGAATTTAACAAGTGTATTCAAAACCTTCTGAAATGAAAAAGAAGTTATCTAAACATGTTTAAATACATCCACACTAAAGATATTTACACTTGCTACTCCGCAATTACGCCATAATTGATTTGCGGGCTTTGCACCAAATCTAGTCCCACTGTTAATGGAAAGTGCAAGTGAGTTATAAAGTATTTCCTTCCTTTACACTTCACGTTTGAGTCCTTTTACTCTAAAATCATTGTGGTCCTAACTACATAAAAATATCTTCATAGAGAAATCCTGCTTCGGTCATTCCACAGAGTCACAAAGTGTTGCTATATCTTTTTCTTGCGTCTTCAGGTCCCCAACTGCCATTGAACGACCTCTGACAAAGTAACCTGTTGTCACCTCTGCTCTTCACCCGAAGAGCAGCATCACTCTGCACTTGGTCTTTACATCAGCCTCTGCTGGGCAATGACTAGTGAGCTGACTCAGGATACTGCTCATACCCTCACGTGCACACATCCGACCTCAACCCTGTCTTCCATGGATCACAGTAAGTGTTTTTGTTCTTTCTCAAAGCATGAGCAGGTCCAATTGTGTAAACTGTGTAAAAACTTAAGAGAGTGGTTCTGATTACGTACTGTAGTGTGTATAGAAACTCATGAATCAGATTTCATGAAGCTAATTGCTTGTATTCTCTTCTAACATCAGGAAAAGGTTGGTTTTTTTTTTTTTAATAAAGAAAAATGCTGTATTGCACTGGCTTCCCATTTGTGCGGCATCCTTTAATAAAGGTAACACTGCATGAGAGAAAGGGGCTTCTCATATTTGCTTATACAACTTCACATAAGGTTAGGGAAAACAGAATTTTATTTTCAATCCATTTGCCGCATTCTTCAACATCTTTCTCATATTTGTCAACCACAGAAAGTTTACTACGCTCGGTGATCAAAATGGTTCACTATGTGACAGCATGCTGTAGTGATGCTTTTGAGAACACACTGCAGAAACTTTCTGAAATGGAAATAATTTTCACATCAGGACTTCTAAACTCGTATTTTAACTGGGTTGTCTCATGTGCATATCTCAACACCTCAGTTGTTTCCCATTGTCATGAATACTGGGTCGATCTTTCTTTCAAGAGGTTTCCAATGAAATACAATTGTTCATGACACCTAAAGAAATACAGGAAGAAATGGAAGAGTAGAGTTTTGATGAAACAACAAAAAAAAAAAAATCTGGCTCCTCACAAGAGCAGAAGCCCCCTGCAAATACTTCATTATGGGAAGATCATAATTAAAGTTTCCTATTTATGAAAATATTTCAAAATGCATCTATATATTGCCATCCTACTTTAAAAGGTAAAACTCTTCAGATGATTAAGCAATTTGTTCACAGTCCATTTATGCACATCCTCTATAAAAAAAGCTTTTCAAGCTTATTTTCTGTTGCTAATGTTTACCTTTAGGAGTTGCTATTTTTGGCTCATCCTCTTGGAAAAAAATCTAAGTCCTTACAGCTGCTGGGAACCTGCCCCCAAATTAAAATCTCCCCCTGCTTCCTAGAAAGGTTCTCCAGTCCTCAAATGGTGTGTAAGAACAAGTCAGTCGAAGGACACCTCCCAAATGGTACTGCACCTCCATAAAGGGCTCATTTCCCATTTATAATATTAGCCATAAGCTTGTAATAGATCCCCACAGCAGAGCAGTATTTCAGCAAGCAATCATCCGCGGGGGTCACCCTGAACCCCCGAGACAAAAAGATCACCTCTGCTGCACTTCCAGTTGGAGAAGTGTCTGAACAGCGATTCACGGACTATTGAAAATCTTCCTTTCCACGCAAGGGCTCATGTTTTCTTCTTGTCATCAGCCGCCTGATCCCCATGACCCGCAATAAACCCAGCCTCGAAAACAAGGGAAGAAAAGTGCACTGCATCGGTTTATGGAGTGTGTTTTATAAAGACATCTTGGAGAAAAGAACACCAAATCTGTGAGGGAAATGAATGTGGCTCTGAGCAAACAGCTCCAAGCAACGCAGTTTGCTTCCCAACAAATTCAGGCCTGAAGCTCATGAATTATTAAGTTGCCACGTTGGCCAGAAGCCACAGAAGAGGATTACAGGGCTTACAGTAAGACTGTTACCACAAACACCAGGTTTCCATAGGAACAGAAATTGGTTAAAATAACTACCTGTCATTTCTCACAACCACCTTCAAATTAAAAAAAAAAAAAGAAAAAAGAAAAAAAATCCCCGGAAGTGTTAAGAACATTATTAAAGCCTGCAACAGAAACGCAGCTAAGCACCAACTGCATTCTCCCGGGGTTCTCATGCGTCTGCCACACTTGAGCGTTTGATACCGTCATTAGCATTTTTGTTTGTTTGCTATTTAAATCATGAAAGGTACATATTTGTGTTCCTGAAAGGAATCCTCTCCACTAAGTAGAGAAAGTTTCCACTTATTAAAAAAAAAAAAGAGAGAGAGAGAGAGAGAGAGAGAGAAGTTAGTCATACAGTGTGATTCCTTAATCCTCGACTGTGATGCTGATGATCTCAGATTAACGAAAAGACATATTAATGAAAAAAAACAGACTAGCCCTGCCAGGCAGTAGGTGAGAAGTGTACTGAGCACGTCTGTGGTGTAAACTTCTAAATTTGGACATTAGGTATTTTATAAAATAAGTATTTTATCACTGTTTCTAACTTGGGAGCTGCTAATTTGTCAGAAATTCTCAGATCCATTACAGTGACTGTTTCATTTAATTCTGACTCTATAACCACACACCCTTGCCCTTTGGCTTTGCACATCATGATTTAAGAGTCAGAGGCAAAGAACTAGTTTTTGACAGTGAATTTTGCAATGGAAAGAGCCCAAGAATCAAGAGTAGTATTTAGTACATTGTGCCTTCTTACAGACAAAAAAGGTTACTTACAGTAATGGCTTTCTTTGAGCTGTGCTGTTCACCTAAACATTTTGGCACCACGTGCACTGGAGCCCTTCCACTTGCGACAGCAAAGTCTCCTCTGTCAGGATGTGACGGTGATATGCTTTTTTGTCCTTTCACAGCAGGGAATAGGGAAGGTAAACTTAGCCAAATACCTGCAGCTAACGCATTTCTTCCTGTTAACACCTAAAGAAAACCTAATGATCCTTGAAGAAAAATCTGTATCCCTGCCCACTGATATATGAAAGCTGAAAGAGCACCAACCTAAGAGTAGCTTTTTGGGGAGGTGTGGGGAGGGGGAAAGAGAGGAAGGTGGATATATTATTGATTTGGTAAAAATTTGATTTGATTTGAGTAAAAGCTCCTCTTTTCCAATAGTTTCATATTAGAAATTTTATAGGAAAGAATGGACATCAACAAGCCTCCTTACCTCTCTACAGCAACTCATCTACAAATCCAGACAAGAATTGTTTCTTTAAATAGGTCACATTAACAGGTAAAGGACTAAAAGGGAAAACGAAGCAAACAAACATTTGGGAGAGAGATCTAGGGAATGAAAGTCTGCTGGAGCAACTGGGAGAGAAAATGAAGAGGCGTTATTCCTCTTCTGCACCCTCCCCATCACCCCCAAACCCTTATAACAATGCTCCATAGATTATACCTGTCTCCAGTGATGATCCAACCCATATTTTCTGAGAGTTATATATTGTGCTGTAGCAGCTCTTTTTTTTCCTCTACGTTAACTACATGACTAGAGCAATGGCTATTACTGTGGATGGCAATATTCCTTAATGCTTGCTTATTAGATGATCTTTTTAAGGAAGTTCACCTTGAGCAGCATCAAGAACTGATATCCTTTCTTGCTACTATTGCTATGGACTATCTATTGCACATATCTCAGAGAAGCATCTTCCTCGGATTTCTGAAAACACAGTAAGTATAGGAAGATCTCATGGAGGATAAACTATCCCAACAGATCAGATTGCTAGAAAGAAGCAAAACTCACAAATAGGGACTTTTTCATGACTAAGCAGAAGAAAAAGCTCATTAGTCAGTAAGCCTCATTCCTAGGAAAATTCTTTGAATATTAAGGAATAATTCTGAATGATACAAAATTATTTTTCCCAGTAGACAAATTACTGCATAGAAAAGTTATCTCATGCCCTTTCAATTTTAAAATAACTAAGAAAAGACTGCTATTAAAAAAACCAAAGAAATGGAAAATTTAGCATGCAATTGCCCAATAAAAGTAAAATACGACTTTCTGCTTAACACAGCAATTTGCAACAGCAGAACACTAGAATATTTTTAGTGATATGCAGTTAACAGGGTAGGAATACACACACATTGTCACAGCACTGCCACAGCTCTTACCTAAACAGAGAATGAAGGTAGGAGGAGGAATTTTAAGGTCTGTCCCAGGCTCTGGGTGAGAACGCAGTCAGACGTTTTTGCCACAGCTTGGGCTAGCTCTCCAATGCCTCGTATGATCATTCCTCCTCCTCTTGATCTTTCCACACTACCCAACTTCATTTCTTCCAACTATTCAACTGCAGCCATATCCATCTACCCAATGATCCTGTCTTCCCTTCTTCTGACTTTATTAATGCTTATTTCCACATCTATTCTTCTCCTACCCACGTCTTTAATCCCTTTGCCACTCCCCACTCCTGACCTTCTCTCTACTCAAGCACCATTTGGTTTCTAGGGGATGCCGTCGCAGCAGCTCTACACAGCTCCTCCAGCTCCAGTTTGGGGCACACAGAGTTGCTCTGTACAGATGTTCAGATCCTGAAAGTCAGAGCTTTGAGAAGACTCAAATCCCTAATCCGAGAGAACTTTGGGAGAATGTGCTATCAAGTTTCAGAAGTCTGCTTAGTGTTTAAAATGAAAGTCTTGGAATATGATAATTTTTTGCATTAGGAAGTGTTTCAAGAAAATTATTCAAGAAATGTGTAAATGGTATGCAATTTTAGCTGCTCTCTTCTTGCCAACTTTTTTAAAGCAGCTGATTTACGTCCCTATTGACAGTTTAAGGGTCAAGAAAATAAGACTAAAAGATGTTGAGAACCACAGGGCTAACTGTCATCAGTAAGTATACAAAAAGATGAACATTCCCATCACATTTGCCAAGGTTACCTTCGAGTATATAGATTTGAATTCTGTCATCTGAATCAGAGAAAACTCCTACTGTGGGGAAAGCAAAAGCTATGAATTTCTCTGCAAATTCATCATTTCTCAATCCAGACTCTCTTGAAGTGGTGAATTTTATTCTTCTCTAAACAAAGATTTTCTTTTTACAGCCTAAAACATGGCAGACTTCTCTCATTTCGATTTCACCTATTAGAACTAATGGAAGTTTAAACATACTAGATAAAACAAGACAGCACAAGAGCAGCTTGATAAAAACTCTTCCTTCACACACACTGGCCAAATCGAAAACAGTTTGATCATGCAGTAGAAGTTAACCTGTTCACGAGGCCAAGGAGCCAATACGTCTGACACATTAAAAATAACAATAGCTTTGTTCTCTGACATTTTTCTTTACTATCTTAAACTTATGTATTTGTAAATTTTTATCAGAAAATTTTTGTGCTGACAAGGGTCTCAAGGTCATGCGATGAGTTACAAAAGGGAAGTCGTTATCTACATTATTACTGTGTTAGAGCCCATGGCTGTAGAGCAATATTGACAACCAACAAATATTGCCACTTTAATATTTTTGATATAGCCTTGAGAAGGGTCAGATGATTTTATTTCTGTTACATGACCTTGGAATAGCTAAATCCAACTATCGTGATATAGATAAAGACCACATTTTTAGTCCATAATTACAAGTTGTTTCTAAGCCATATTTCTTGCTTGAGAAGTCCTCTGTCAATGGCACTGAATTGTTAAGACAGGAGACGTGACTGTGCTACTCGAGTTCCCCCCAGTGTCGACCTGCAATTTCAGAACACTTCCACCAAAACCATCTTTCCGTAGCACCTATCTGCAGTAGCATTAGGAGCAAAGTTATGTTTTCCACCATTTTCCCTATTGTTTTTCAAGTTTAACACAGAAACAGATGTTTCAAACCAACAAACTCCTGCCACTTTATTGAAAATTGGCAACTGGATAGACAATACACTTCTACACCTCTAGTATTTTAACATCACTGTGAGACTCAGTTTCCTTGTATTTCTTCATGCTGTTTACTTGGCCATATGCTGAGACAGAATGGATAACAATTTAATCCTTCAGTGATAAGCAAAGGAATGTGAAAAGGCATCTCAACAAAACACAATGAGATGCTTTAAAGAATCAGATGTTAACTTTGTTAATACCTCCACATACTCCGAAGGATCAAAAAACAAGACAAAAGGGTGAGAGGATGAAGAATCTTCATGAACTTTTGTTCATTTGTTTAAGGAAACAAGGACCTTCTCTCATAGTTGGGAAACTGCCAGCTGATATAGTATAGTAGAAAAGATTTATATCTAACAAAGAAATTAGTTTTAAGAGCAGATGGAATCATTATAATAATTCAGTCTTGTCTACTATGTAACACACACCATTCATGTTAATGAATATCTTTGGGTTTGCTCATTTTTAAGGTTGTCAAGAAAGCCAGATGCTTGGTTTACAAAAATGTATTAATTATTACTTTTTTGTCCCATTCTTTTTGATTGTTTTTTGTATGAATATTTGCTGTGTCTTTCCTTATATTAGATTGTGACGCACATCAGGACACCAATCTATTGTGTTACAGTATGCAGCACATTCTAGTAGTATTTGGTATTTCAACAGAAATTTTAGACAAGGCTCTTACATTATAGCATACATTTCATTTCTTGGTAGCAAATCATACCATGCCCCCATATCCAAAAGTTTAAGCACATTATCTCCAGTCAAATCTACATTTATCACCTAAGTAATCAGAGAAGATAAGATAATTATATGGTATCTGCTCTTTGCATAAGGTTATACAGTTATAAGTATAATGTGATTTCAGTAAAGCACAAAGGCACAATTTATTATAGAGGGGAAAAAAATGAAGGTGAGAAATGCCTCTTGGTCTAAGTTAATAACCTGCCAAATTATGCTTACACTACTACTGCACCTTTCCTACATTCCTCTCTCAATACCGTGCTTTACCCTCCCACAAGCTGGCTCTCATGAGTATTTTTACTTCTATTTCTCTTTTTCTTTATATT
Organism: Dromaius novaehollandiae; assembly: GCF_036370855.1. Lineage (NCBI taxonomy): Eukaryota > Metazoa > Chordata > Aves > Casuariiformes > Dromaiidae > Dromaius > Dromaius novaehollandiae. Next base: position 2,075,579 of record NC_088109.1, read on the forward strand.
TCTCTTCCCCCTTCGAAAATGAGCATTTTTTTCTCCAAATCAAATTATTTTAAGTGGTAACTGGAGGAAGAAACTCTACTGACTCCGTCTGCAAACTTCTTTTATATCGAGAATGGAGAGGAAGAATCAACACATGAAGAAAAAAATAAATTTAACTTAATTCTTCACTATTGAAGGATGGGTGCCTGCAAAAGGAATTGAAAGGAATGGTTTGAGAGAAGCCAAAAAAAATGTGGAAAGGTGAAAAGCTTAGATAACTATGTGATGAGGTCCTGGAGGAACAGAATTCCAAAATCTTAAGTATGAAAAAAATGCAGGGGGTAGAATACTGTGCTCCATATTACTACACTAAAAGGCATTATGGAAATGAAACCCTTCCAGACAAAGTGCAGGAATTTGCATACATGAGAACCAGCCATAGCTTTCAAGGTCAGTAACTATACAGCATCTTTCTTCTGTAACTGGCTATGATAATTTCATTTTTATTGTACTGTAAGATAAACTGGTCATTAGTACATACATTTATATATGCCCTCTAAACTTGGTCATCATCTATGATCATTAGAAATTTCTCATGCATTTAGACTCTTGAGAGTCCAGGCTGGGAAGTACTTAATCAAAGAATGTGGTTCTGCATTTGTATAGTCACATTTGTTCCTCTACTTTACCATAACAAGTCAACTTTTTTCCCCCCATACCTCTTGCTGACAGCATGAAATTCTCTCAAAGCCATCTAGACTTAGAGTGTATTCTATATAAAACTCACTACAAGACCATAAAACAAAATCAGATTAAAACACACAGAACTGCGTGATGTACCTGGTGCATCCTCGCATGAGAAATGGAGAGCAGTCCTTAACAACACCATGAACAAACAGCTCTCCCCCCCACTCCCGTAATATATCTTTTCATCCTAGGCTGTTCCTATCTTTCAGTCATTTGGACAGGCCTCGTATAAGCTATGTCAATTATGTGCAAACTTTCTTTCTTTTTGCTATTCTTTTTCTTTTCTCTAGCTACCGTTCCTCGTATCTTGCTCAGTGCTACAGAAAAAACAAATCAAGATGGATATATGTTATATTGAAACGCCATTGGACCGACGTTTTATCAAATAAAATAGGAGGCACAGTAGCTAGAAAATAATCAGATGGATCAGTGAAAGCTGTGCCCTTTGTAATGCTAGTTGACCCTTCTTGTTTGATGGAGAATCACGCTTATTAAAAAAACTCAATTTTGCTGGAGAGGAACACAGAAAGGCTGCCAGCTCATTCAGATAGCCAACCTGCTAACCTTCAGGACTGTTCTTGTATACTGCTGTATACCTGTATACTGCTCTGTATCTGTATACTTTACAACTCTTGTAAACTGCTAACTTTCAGAACAATTCTTGTATACCAAGTCAGATAAAACCAGCAGCTTTGAAGACTTCTTGAGGCTTATTTCAGGATTCAGAACAGCATGAGGATTCTCCATAGGAAAAAAGTGCACATTCAGGATGAATGACAAACCAGAACTTGCTGCCTTAAGTGATAAAAGAGGGTGCTGGATGTGTCACAAATTCCCTAGTGACTCTTTGAGAGCAGGTATACTCACCACTAATCTACCAAATACTGTAAAACTGTCCTCATTATCAACTTTTCCTCCCAATTCCTCTCTTCGTATAGCTTCTATGGAGAAACACTTCTATTTCCCCCTGCATATCCTATAAAGTGCTGAGGAACCAATTATGGAAGTGTCACTACTCTAGTTTTAAAGACTTGCCTTGCCACGCTTTTGGGTGAGAAAAGTTCCGATTCTGATTGCTCAGAATTCGCTTTATCTATAAAAAAAATCACGGCTTAACTTAAAAACATCTGCACTAATGAAAAAAGTTACAAGAATACAAATCAGAATGCATTCTTCAGACCATTAAGTATTCACTTAATGCAATAAGACCACTAAGTATTCTCTCTGGCTTTCTTGGCATCTCATATAGCTTCCAACTCTTCCTTTGGATAAGCTTTCTTTCCTTTGGATAAATCTTTCTTAATTTGAGATAGGAATATCTTCGCTTAGGATAGCTGCTGCCTCTTCTTCCCTCTTCTCTGATATCTTCCCAAGGGAAAGGAAAAATAAAGAAATAAAGAGCAGTACCTTTTTCTATTGCAACCTGAAGTCTTTTCTTTTTCCTAAGTTTCTGGTTAAGTAAGCTTTCTCCTATGTTTCTTTAGGCACTACAAGGTACTGTGAAGACAACTGTATTACTCTATTTGCTTCTTGTCCTCCTTGGTTCTTTGAGCAATATTTCTAGAGTACATTTTCATTAGCTTTACACTTTTCTGTGTTGGTCGCATCATACAGGGAAACAGTACATCAGCACGGAGCAGAAGAGAGAAAGCAGTTCCTAAACTGAGTAACATCTAGCTCTCCATACATTTAAAATTTGTTTTCTGGGATCACTTCTGGGGAACCCTCTTACGTATAAACTGAAGACAGACAATACATTACACTGGAGAATTGACATTTAATTTCTGTTTTTCTTTGTTTCCAACAAAGAAACAAAAAGATAATGCCACCAAGACACTGCAAAAATAATTACACAGATTTTTGAATCGGACAGACAATGGAGTACTAAGTGTTAACACGTAAAGAGTCATATAAGCAGCAAGGAGAAAATAAAATGTGTGCTAGCTACAGTGCTCACTGAAGAGTATGTGATCTTGTAAGCGAATAGTAGATTATAAGGCAGATGGCACAGGAACACCAAATTACGAGCATCTAAACTTTTGAGCATTGCACAATGCAAAACAAAGAATGCAATTTCAAGGTCTTTCTTCATGCGCATATTACAAGAAAAACAACATCGATGCCAAAAATCTGAGTTTCACTACTGTGTTATTGTAAGTGTTCTTCACTGCCAACCTTCACTGTAAATTTACATCTGAATATGTACAGCCAATTGTTGCTACTACTGTAACTGTTTACGCTGAAAATATTCACCATTTAAAAGAGCCACTGCTCACAGATACCCATTCCTTGTGCTACCTCATTCATTTAAATCACTATTTCTAAAAGAAATGTATTAAGCAGAATTAAATCCTATCTAAGTTTGAAGAAGCTACAGACTAGCTCTTATTCAGTGGCCAATCTGCAGTAAGGAGAAATGAGCTAGGACAGCCAAAGACACCTCTTAATAACAGAATCAGAATAACTTCCCTCAATCTACTGACGATGCTCTTACTCATACAGTCCAGCATGTAGCCAGCCTGCTTCGCAGCAATGGCACGCTGCAGATCATCTTCAGTTTGTTCGTGGGTGTCCTGGTCCTGCTGCACAGGGTTATTCTGTCTCAGGTGCAGGACTCTGTATTTCTGCTACCCACCTTGCTTTCCTCAGGACCTTAAACTCCACCATCTCACTGCTGCTGCAGCCAAGGCTGCCTTTAGACTGTGTAGGTGTTTCTTATTTGTGAGTAGCAAGCCCAGCACAGCACCTTCCCCAGTCAGTTTGTCAGCCTCTTCTGTCAAGAAATTGTCCTCCATAGTCTGCAAGCAGTCCAGGAGATTTCTGGACCCTGCCACATTGCCCTTCCAGCAGATGTTAGAGTGGCTGAAGCCCTCCACAAAATAACATCATCTTGTGAGAGGTTGGGAGGAAGGATGCAGACTTCCCTGCTCTACGGGCCAATAATGGTGCTAGGTACTTAGGACAGGTGCAGAACCATAAAGTCGGAGATACAGCTCAGTGCCAGCTCTTGGGCGCTGCCAAGGTCAAGAGTAACAAGCTCTCTCAGAAGTGCCACAACTGAAGAAAGGAGAAAATGAGTGCCGCAAACCTGCTGCTCCTTCGAAGATCAGTTTGATACCAGCAATGCTGAGCTGGCACTGGATGAAGAGCATAGGGAGTTGGTGAAAGCCACTGTATGGTAAGCCAGGGAGCACAGAAGGTATGATCTTGCAGTGCTCTGCTTAAGACTTCATCTGTCAGAGTGGCAGAGAGGACTTCCTCCATGCCAAGACACCACCGCAATGAACAGACAAAATTCCACAGCGAACCTGCAAGCTTAGGATGTCTTTGGCTGCTGGGATGGCCCAGAGCTAGCCTTCTCTGGAGTAAACCCACAACAGGAATTATCAGAGGGACCAAGGATGTGATATGACCAAGCTAAACCTGGTGTAACTGCGGACTAAAGGATCAGAAGAAGCCTTCGATTGTCCATCCATTCTGACAAGATGTTTTAAGTTAAGAGTTGACATGTGGAATGAAGGTGGCACTTCCTGGACACATGAGAATATTACAAAGCCAGAAAGAAGAACGTAGTATCAAGATACAAGACAGCATGAAAAGGCACTATGCAGAAAGGGGAAGGGGGGTAGTGGCGCATCGGGACTCAACAGACCAGATGACAGATCATAAGGTCTTCTCATTTGCTACACACTAAATAGAGGAGGAGATCGGCAAAAGTATGCCCTCTACACACATTGCAGGGAAACTCTGGTCTTGTGAAAAAGGTCTTGAGCATACTCCGTATGAGAAATGCACACTTGGACTTCCATTGCCAGTTATGAACACTACCACTAGCACATAAATCATATCTTTCAAAGTCTCGAGTCATAAGGGAGTCTTACTATAGTGAGCATGACAAAGACGCAGTAAGTGGGCAGATGGAGTTATTAGAGTTACAAGCAGAAATATGCAGAACACTATTTCCCATCCATAATTGCTAATTATGTCCCAGTTTTTCATATTCAATTACATACAACTTCTTTATTCTCTTCACTTTCCACAATTACGGATGTTTCTGGAAGACAAGAAACTTCTAACCCTCACGGGTGTAAAAGTGTATAACTGGAAAAACTGTGCTAGAAGCAGCTATTTTTGAGATGCAGATAGAAGAAAAAACTTCACACATTTAGAGATGAACTTTGCAAAGAAAACAATCATACTGAAATTTATTCATTTTTATAACTTATTTTTCAAGCTTGTTTCAGCAAAATGTATTTCATGCTTTAGAACGTGTAATTTTTGAAGTTACGCACGATTTTATGCATCTATTAGTAAACCAGAGCTATGGCAAAGGATGGCTAAAAGTCACTGCTTCAGTTAATTTGGTTTATTTCTCCCCAGCAAAATACTACTGTACAAATGCTTAAAAAAAAAAATCTTACTTATTGCATCTTTAGTGAAGCACATGTAACACTGAAAACTTTTTCACAAGTTTGCCATCCCCTTTACAGTAGCTTCATCTAGCCCATACCTCTCTACTTTCCTATAGCAAGTCTAATATCCAAATAGTCTTTTTTTGAGGCATCAGGTGCATTCCCACATATAATAGAACAAAAATAATTTGTTCTGAAGTGACTTGTGTTTGACAAATCTGTGCTGGCTTTCACTTACCTTCCTGTTAGCTTCCAAGTGCCAATAAAAAGTTTATTTGTTCCAGAAGTTTTTGCATTCCCCGTCTGATTGCAGTCGACTTTCTTTTTCCTTTTTTTTTCTTTTTCAGTGAGATTGAAGCAAACCAGCTATTAAATACTCCAGCTATCTTAGTAACATCTGCTGATAGTTTAACGTCCCCTTTAATCAGTTCAGTTATTTCTTGATTTTAAAAAGTTTATTTTTTTGCTACTAAAATGGCATGAAATTAATCTTTTTTGTCCTTCTTGTCCTTAGCTAATTGCATTTTTTCTTCAAGTTTCTGTCTCTTCCATTTGTGCAACTTCATTGGTTTCTACTTTCTTTACACTTTCACTCCGACTTCACCAAAAGATACACGCTACAAACTTTGTTTTTTGCCACACGTTTCATCTTTCTTTCATTTTTGAGTAATTTGCTTTTGCGCTCTTCATATTGACTTCTTAAGGAACTGACAGCTCTAAAACTTCTTGTCTCCCTAGCATTTTACTACCTTTTTCATGTTTATTGAAGCCTACCTTCCTGGGGTCCACCATCTTTAGGATAACATTTTCTTTCCTTCCCTTTCTAATTATTAACTCTACAATTTCATTGTCATTCAACCCAAGCTACATCTCAGAATAAGGCTGTACTTCCCTATTGAGCCAAAACTAGCTGAAGTTTCTCTCTTTTTTTCCCCCCTCTAACTTCCATGTGGCAAGCAAACTGAAGTATTAAAGCTTAGTAACAAAGTTTTTGTTGTTAGTCTAGAATCTTTTGTATGTAAAGAGATGGGACAATTTTTGAAACAAAAAGAGCTTTTAAGACGTACAAATAGATTTTCACCCCTTTTGATACACGCCATTATTTAATGCTCAGATTGACAGGTTGTTTCTGTTATGGGCTGAAACAGGTTGTAGAGTCAGACGTTCATTGATGCAGTTCTGCTAACTTGCAAGTATTTCTTTCTATAATTTTCTTGTCAACACACACAAAAAAGTACCTAATTTTCCACTATGTCTGAGTCTTACCCTCTGGACAGCCACATCGTTTTTCTTGCTATCTGTATTTCCCCATTGTCATGATTTGCCTACTTCTCATTTTCAGACAGCACAAACCATTAAACAATATACAGCACTGCATTTGTATCTGGAACCTGGGAATATATCTCAAACTCAACTGCTGCTCCAGGCTACTGAGCGCTAATCCATAATTGAGGCGTAGTACTACTTCAGCTCTTGAAAAACAGAAGAACCTTTAACTGATTCTTTGTTTATCCTGACTGGGAAGTAACAGTTACAACCAACAAATCTGTAATCCACTATGTGTCCAAACACTAACACTGAAAGCCAGTCGGTCTCCAGCGTAACAGCGTAAACAGTTTGGATAGGAAATTTATCAACCTCAAAATCATTTCAGAAAAGTCAATTTGTCCTTTTCAACTAGAATACAGCATGCAGAGCTTTGCTTGGGTTTACCTTAGTATATGTTTCCTAAGGCATACAGAGAAGGAAAGAGACTTCATACTTTAACATAGATATAAGAACATCGTTCTAAATTTGCAGCAGCACATTTATCTGTTTTCTGCTGTAGGTTTCTGTTCTGAAAGAGAGCTCAGCCTCATTACACACTTCTTCCCCACCCCTCTTTGGGATGTAAGACAACATAAAAATAATGTTTTCACTGCAGCAGATCACTGACGCATGATAACAGGAGCTGGGTAGAAACAACTGTTGGCACATCAAAGCATTATTATATATATTTAAATATGCCTCAACTGCCCTTTGCACGTTTTTCATCATTATAACTATTACTTTCCTCATCATTGAGGAAATTCCTTCTCATGCTTTCTCACTCAATGTTTACGAGCTACACAGAACTGTAGCCCAAGACAACTCATCTTCTTTAGAAGTAATTTCTGAGGCCTTGCACAGTCATGGCTGTGGTTTCTCTCAGCCTCTACCTGCAGCTTTCCTCACCTAACTTGATATTTTATTGCTTTGTGGTATGAACTAACTGTAGGGATTTTTGCTTTGTAGGGAGCTTTGTTTTGCCATTCTCACTCTGCCCTCTTAACAGTCATTTTCTGTTCATTTTTCCGTAAGGCAGCTACAGGCATGTTCTCCTAACTATATCAAAATCAGCTTTTCTAATGCAGTGCAGGTGAAACAAATGTGATGCAATATGAAATCAAAAAATGATTTTAAGTTGTCCAGTTAAATGGTGGCAGATACATATTTATAAGTAGTACACAAGACATTACAGCTTTCTAATATATTCCACTTTTTTAGTAGGATGCATTCTGAAACGCTACGAACCTTGATCATTCTCCTCTGAACGTCCTTGGACTAACATTACTGTCAGAATACACCAAAGGGAAGAAAGGGATTCTTTTTTTTTTTTTTTTTTTTTTTTTAGGTTTTTTGTTTTATTTTTCCTTTCTTCAGTTTGGAATGCATCTGAATTTTATTTGTTGAAATACATAGGACAGTTTTGACCACAGAAGCAAAACCAGCCTGAGCCACATACTAAATATCTCTGCCAATTGCCAGGACACTCCTTAATAAAAACTCAAAAAATAATATAAACGTGCTGTATTTCAGCTCAGACCAACCTGCACCCACTTCACTACTGAGACACAATGCACATTCTCTGATATTCCTCTACAAATTCTGATGCTTTCAAACCACATGCTTTGCAAAGGAAAAACACAGCACATTTTGTGTGTGTTCAAATTAGTACTAGTTATCTCAACATACTGAGCACCACAGCTGTCCAGCCTAGAGGTAAAGATAAATACAAATACTCCAACTTATATCACTAGTGACAGAGTGATGAAAACAAGCTGTATTTTGATGGGTCTGTAAGGCAAGGAGCAGAAGAGAACTCAACAATCTCAATCCAGTATCTAAACACACAGCAGTCGTCTTTTCAAAACAGCCATGCTGTGTGACCCAGTCATTATTAGTACCTTCTTAAATAGCAGCCCTAAGATGGCAGTAACTACATGCTAAGACCTTCAGTAATGTAAGGAGACAGGGTCAAAAATCTAAACAAAATTCACCCATTCTGTCCTCATAATGCTCTGCTTACATATAAGCACTAAGTTTCATACATGATGACCAGTATTACTTATATTCTGATGTATGCACTGCAACACTGTCAACTCATAATTTATTAGCATTATCCTTTCAGTCATTTCACAGGAATAGGTTGTATGCTTTTCTCCAAAGAGTATATTTGCTTTGTTTACAGTTTTTTTCCTAGAAAGCTTTTAAGTTGTTTGATTAGTCCTACCTGATCTGCTTGCCTTCTCGAACATCATATAAAGAAAAAAAGACATCTGTGTCTTCTCCAATTGTGTTGTAGGTGAAGCTCTTTAGACTGAGGAAGAAGTGATGAGGCACTGGCATACGGCAAGCTTCCCCATGACGCTGACGAATTGTATCCACCTGATTAAAACCATAAAAATAATTTTTAGTTCTTCATAAATGAAGGACATACAACTGACTTTATAATTATAACCAAGATTCTGCTCTTTCTCCATTAATTAAAAGCTTAATCTCAAACATATGCTATGTTACAGTTACATGACAGATTAAGTTTTATTTCTCTAATTTTTCTATTTTTCAGTTAGAACAGTTTGAGAAACCATGATAACCAAGTAAATACAAGATACGTGATCTATAAATCTGAAGTCTACTTTCATCAACTAATCTGGATCAATCCTATTTCTCAAATATTGTCTCAATTCTGTTACTGAAAAGGAACTATAATAAGATGGTGCTAGAGGTCTTCTTGACTCCTATTTTAAGTAGGTGGATGTCAAAACATTTTTAAGCATAACATCTTAAGTAATTTCTTTTGAGCAGCTGCAGTTCATTTACAGCGATCATTTAGGTATAACAAAAAAATCTCAATATCAGGTTGATAACATGAGTTAAATCCAAGTGCCAGAAGGGTTTACATTTTGCAAGGCCTATTTACAACAGTGAAAGATGAAAGAAGTGCACAATTAAAAATAAAAAACTATTTCTAATTTTGATAGAGCTTTATGTTCTTCGTACACTGATCTGAATAAACAGGTTGCATCAGTAATGAAAGCTCAGTAGGCTACTCTGGTCTGAATGTGCTAAATAGATACACACTGACAAAGAAACTGTTAATATTTCTGACTTTCAGCACAGATTTGAGGTAGCTTATAAAACAGAGCATAGATAGCTTATAAAATAGAGCATAAAGTGAATTTTGTTCAAGATTTTTAATTAAATCCAAATACATCCTCATCCTTTAAAGACAGGAACCTGGGGAAGCAGAGTTCTCTAGGAAAGCTCAGACCCAAATTCCAAGTAAAACAAGAGCCTACTAAGGCACGAGCTAGCAGGTAGACAGAAGACTCATGGGCAGACTGAAGCTTCAGGTCTGACCAGAGAAGTTATTTTGAGAACAACAGTTAGAGCTGAGGAAAAGAGGGCTAAATGGAAGTTGTAGAAGGACATTAATGAGTTAATTATTCTTGAGGATCTTCTGAGGAAGCGTTCCATATCAGACTTACCCAGTCTTGTATACCTTTTATACCTTTACGTACAGATACATTATCAAAGACTTAAAGACAATAAAAAAATATGTAGACATTTTACAGCAGTTTTACCTGTGATGTGCTCTGCTGGACACTGTGTCTACTTGATAAATGCTGTGGAAATAGAGAATACTAAAATTCAGAACTTTTTTTAGAGCAAGAAATATTTACATTACATCTGTATAGCATTAAAACAGTATTTAAAAAAAGATTGTCCAAGATTATCATCAACTTTTTGTTCCTTTTTTTCCACAGTATATCAATCACAAGACCAACAGCTTTCTAATAGGCTTTTCCTAATTCCCAGTTAGGCCTTTCTTAGCCTAATTACTATAATTTAAAGGTGTCATTTACCTTAGTTTTTAAACATAAATGGCTGCAGCAAACTGGACAATTTTCAGCACTGCAATAGCATTTCTTTTCAAGAGGTCCTTCACCCTAAGTTGTATAATCTATGTGTCCTCATGCTAAATGAGGGGATACCTTACCACTAATCCTCACCTATCAGTATTCTATGAAAAGGTGCATTTGTTCAAACACATAGCAATCTGGAAAGAGGGAGAGTTTTTATACTTTGTTTAAATATTTTTTTTTGTCAGATCTGGCCTATCAGGAAGTGAAATCCTGATAAACTACAAGACATTTCTACAATTTCAGCTGGTCAACACCTGTATACAAATGTCCGTATTAAGAGCTACATTGCTGAAATGGAGCTCAGAGGATCATCCTGTATTTAAAGCCTTTCATGCTAAAAGGAAATGGTATAATCAGAAAATGGACTGCAAGTCTCTCCCTGAATCTATTTAATCTCCAAAGGGAGATTTAAACACTGATCTAAATTGAAAAGGTTTTGGAGAGGTTTAAAAAAACATATCATTAATGATTCTGCCATGCCTGTCTGACACATTCATTTTAACATTGGCATTTTAAACTGAAATATTAACACTATTACATGCTTATACATATTACCTTTATTCTTCCCTATCTCTATCCTTCTATTACATGCCTAGTATCTTTTTCTAAGAAAACATACATTCTGTCTAGCAGAATCAGCATGATCTGTTGAAAGCCTTATAGCTTCAAAATAAGTAAAAGAAATCCCACAAACATTCAGCAATACTGTTTCCAAAGCATGCCACTGTCTTCCACTTGGAAAGAAAAACAGAGGAAAGACTCGTTACCAGAAAAGGAAAGATAATCTTCATAACGAGATTAAATCAAAAAGATACTAAATTAAATGGCATATTTTGACATCTCTTTATATTCACTGTTATAAAAGTGTCCTCTTCCACACTGCCAGAAGAAGAAATTATGATCTCCAGCTGCACTGTGCATCCTACAACAGCACCCTCCTCTGAATGTTAAAGTCCCTTTAGTTTAGCTGGCTGAGCTGCCCATTTACTCAGTGAGTATCAGCGGGCACTGAAGAGACCAGCTATTTAACTGTTCAGGCTACCCTGGCTTCTTTTGACTGAAACTCAACTGTCGATCTGAGTCATAGCGTGGGAGATGAACTCCAGTAAGGGAGGTGTGAGAGGTGGTCCAAAGAGCGACAGTCTCCTCAGCCAACATAGCTGTTTGCAGAGCTCACATCTAGCTAAATCCTGAACAACTGGCTGAAAATTAGGTTGTAATTCTATTGCAGCCATGAGACTAAATTTCACTAACTCCCTGCTTTTATGCTTCTGGACTATGCTACTGCAATACAGACAACTACTAGCAAAGTTAATTTTGTGCCCTTGTCTGTGGACAGGCAAAGTGCCCAAAGCATGCGTGTTCTCTTGGAAGCCATTTCTGGGCACATGAATGAGGAGGTGGCTGGAAATAGCCAGCGAGGAGTTATCAATGGTAAATCATGCTTGGCCAAGCCAATTGCTTTCCACGATAAAACAACTAGATCTGTGGATGAGAAAAGGCTGGTGGACAACTTGACTTTAGCAAGACACTTGACAATCTCCCACAGCAGCCTTGAATGTAAGTTGGCAAGTTACACCTGGATGGGTAGATTAACTATATCGGTAAAAAAAATTATCTGGATTGTCAGGCTCAAAAAGTAGCAGTTGGTGGCTTGTATTCTACTTGGAGGCTGGTTGCAAGAGAAGTTCTTCAGGGCTCCATCCTGGGAGCTATGCTGTCTAGTAAGTTCGCAGATGCTATCAAATTCAGGGCAGCCATCAACGCATCTGAGGGCAAGGCCTCCCTCCATAGGGGAGGGGACCTAGGCAGTCCGGGCGAACTAGCTAACAGGAACCTTATGAAATTCAACAAAGACAAAAGCACTGGGAACAGATTAATGCCTTCAGTGATACAGGCTGGGGACTCCCTGGCAGTGTCATGCTGGAGAACAAGCTAAACTTAAGCTGGAAGCGCACTCTGGCAGCAAGGAAGGTTAACAGCATATTGGTTTTTATTAACAGAAATGTAGGCAGCAGCTTGAGAAAAGTCTCTATTCCCTTTTACTCAGCACTCAGTAAACTACATCAGAAATACTGCATCCTGCCTTGGGCTCCCCAGAACAGAGACACACAAACTACAGCAAGTTCAGCAGAGGATCACCAACATGGCTGGGAGCTGGAGCAATGCTGCAGGAGGAGACGGTGAGGGAATGAAGCTTGTTTACTCCAGAGAAGAGGAAGTGTAGAGGGGCCTGAATGGCAGCCTTCCAGCACCTAGGAGGAGGTTATCAGGAAGACAGAGCCAGGCTCTCTGCAGAGCTGCATGGCAGGAGGATGAAGTCTATAGTGACAAACTACAACAGGGGATGCCCCAACCTGACACAAGGAAAAAAATTTCTCTGTTAAGGGCAGTCAAGCACTGGGGCAGGGATCCAGTCTTTCTCCTTGGAGAGTTTTAAGACCCAACTGGACAAAACTGAGTAGCCTGGTCTGAATTCATTATTGACCTTGCTTTGAGCAGGAGGTTGAATTAGAGACCTCCTGAGGTCCTTTCCAACCTTAAATGCCTAATGAGATAGAAAAGTAGAGCTGTTAAGAGATCTTTCTTCTTCTAAAAGAAAGAATTGGTTTTATTTCTACACTTTGTCACTGCAACCTAGGCCCACTGCTTCTTATCCATCATTAACATGAATGGACTAATTCAGCTTGTGATCTCAATATAATACTAAAATCCTCTTCTACAACACCATCAAAGCTTTCAGTGCCCCATCTATATTTCAGAAGCAATAAGTGACTGCCAAAGTTAAGAATCTTGCATGTATCATTCACGAATTGTATCCTATACTTTTCAAATCAATTTTCCAATTGATCTAGATGATTTTGAATCCTGATCCTTCCCTCTCATGTACTCTCAATCACTTCCAACTTTGTGGTATTTACATATTTAGTATGCATACTGCATATTTCATCATCCACTCAATGAAAAAAGCATTATAAAATGGAGGATGATCACCAGAAGTTCAGCCAGTTCATCCCTCTTCCTATTTTGAAACTGACTGGTAAAGTTTTCAATATTACTGCTAACCATTCTCCACTATTTTTGAGTAAGGTTCTTCTAATTAGCCTTGTACCTACTTTACGGTATTTTCATGTAGAACCAGCAATCATCAGAAGAACTTAAATTGAAAGACCATTAAAATCTTTATGACAAACTAGATGTGACATCAGCTGCTTTTCCTCTATGCATTAGACTCATTTTTGTTCTAGAAGTAAATTAGAAAGTTTAAAATTAAAATTGGAACATTTTAAAATCTGCTTGCTCCAGTTATATTTCCCCTCATCCCCTCACTTATTCTTGGTAATCTTAATTTCCCATCCCTTCACTTCAGTGTCTGAAGTCAATGAAGAAAGCTTAGTTTATCCAACGTGGTCTTTCACCACATTTCCCATCTTTATCCCTACTGAATATCTTGTGGTTTTGTCTTACATTTCTTGAAAGAACTATTAACTCTCTTTACCTCTTTTTGCCTGTCAAACATGCTTCCCATATCTTACCTATATTATGTTTTATTACTAATAAAAACTAATTTAGTTTTAAATCATTAAATCCCTTCCTTCCTTAATGATGCTTGAAAACCAAATGTTATCATTTCCAAGTCAGCTGCAAACAAATTGCTCTCTAACTCCATATTCTCAGCCAATTTCTTACTAGGGTTTAGAACCAAATTTATACCAAACTCTCCTGTGACAACCTGCTGCTTCAAAAAAAAAGACCTAGCAGTAATGTAGTATGTACTTGTGCCTTTCATACGTCTGCTAAACTCAGCCTGAAAACGCATACCCAAAATCAATCTACAGAAAAGCAAAACACATTTAATAGCTAGGTTTGAAGGCTTCTGATATTTGCAAATGCCTCCAGAGATGTGTGTCTTGTATCCCCTTTCACTAAAAATCCACGTGTTTCTGGTGTTCTGCTGGACTTGTGTTGCTCAATGACAGCTTAAATCTAGTGGTGACTCCAACACTAAGCTCCTTGGCGGAATTCTGTCAACATTTTCCCACAATTTCAAAAGTAACGTAAGTAAAAGTAATTTCAAAAGCAAAACAAATCTGTGCTCTACAGAATTGGTTAAAACCCACAAACATCTTCATAGGGAAAGGGCAATTTGGTTTCCTTCGGGAGTAAAACTATTTCTGACAAATGCGGCTCGTCCTGAAGCCACTAGGATGTAGCTTCATGATGAGTTACGTGGAGAAACAGAGTGTACAAGGCCCTAAGGTACAACATATCTGACAAAGAGATGAAGATAATTAAACCTCACGTAGTAGCTGGAAATTAACTTAGCAAAGTAAAATAAAAACTAAAGATGACATGCAAAATTTTAAACTTGAAAATTTTACCAATAGAAGTAATAGTAAGCCTAATACCTCCAGACAAAATGCTTGAATTTCTTCCCAGTTAAAGACAGGAATGCCCAGTATGTTGCCTCATCCATTTTTCTGCTAATATGAGACCGTTTCTTTCTTATGGCACATTTAATATTCTACAGCTCTCTAAATCTGAAAAAGTAATTGGGCTCTCATGACTACATTCGATAGATTATTTTGCAATGTAAAACCTCACTGCATGATTGAGAATCCATTAAATATTTTGCCAGGAGTAAGGAGGCTTATTCCCCTGGCTGAAGGAAAAAAACCTTCAATTTCTGCAAAATTTAAGTTAAATAAATAATAGATTTTCTGCTGTTTTGATTCCTGAAATTGCCTTCTGACTGTGAACTTGATGTGATCAGACAGCACTGTCTTCCTGAATCTGCAAACTAAAGCAACAGTGAAGTGTGAACTGACTAATGGCCATGTCCTGATACCAGCACTGACCTCAGCAGCAAACTGTGCTGCTGACTTTTTCTTCAGGGCTAAGACAGGGGAGTTATTTCTTTATTGTTTTTCAAGGAAAACTCAGGTGTAATAGCCCCAAACTCTCCTCTGTCTATGGCAAATCAGGAATTAATGCCCAAAATTACTACTGTAGGGTGATATACTTCAATATTTCCCCACGTAACACTTTTTTTCTTTCCCCCCAAACCCACTGTTATATGATGAAAATAATCCAAAACAGCAATAGCACGTAGCCTGTTTTAAAAAGTGCCTTTCTTTGGGGGAGAAGTAAATCTTGCACATGAAAAAAATGCCTAGGCACAGACTTATCACTACCTAATCTTATATAACTAAAAATCAAACAACATTTTAAAGTAGGAAATTAGATATTTACAGAAGTCAGACAGACCACAGCAACATTTACTTAGTAAAATCTGTTTTCTCTGGGAGAACATTAAGCTAAGAAATTGTTTTAGAGTAACAGCTTTTTTTTCTTCTAAAAGGAAAGTATCGCCTTGGAAAAGGTCTTCACTTACTCTCCTCTGAGCATCACATGCTGTTCCTCACTTTACAGTTACATCATGACCCTGAACAAAAATAACTGCATTACATAGTCCTAATACAAGAGAATCCAAATAAACAGTGTGAATTGTATTAGTGACTCTACAGTTCATTAATGACACAATTCACATATTATCTAAAACAAATTTAACTTTGCTGTGTACCAATATGAACGTACTAGTGACGAAAAATGATAAAAGTTGGAACTCACTGCAATGAAGGAATGCTTAAAATACAATTACGTAAGCAAAGGATTGTACTCTTTTCCAGTGAAATGCAAACATTCCTATTAAAATGCCCAGCATTTAATATTGCTGTGTGATATTGCCGCACAGAGAGGGCCTTAGTATTCAAGGATTTGTTTTGCTTAAATTAACTCATTCAGTGGTCTCCCTACCTCGTTCTCCATTTTGTGAGTTCAAAAATCTTTGAACAGGGCAAAGATGCTCATTCTCTATGCAAACTCCCGGAAGTATTTTCACTGAAGTATTTTTCATCTGTATCTGCAGACTCTCACGAAAGAATAGGCTAGTAGGTCTCATGTACTTTCTGGACTCACAGAAATCATTGAGGGACTCCAGGCTCTGAAAGCTTTACTTAATGGAAGAAGTATGCTAAACAATGCTGGACCCCACAAAAGGAAGAATTCCTATTTCTCCCAGCAAATTAATAATAACTGTCTCAACGCTGTGTCTAATGAATGCCCACGTAACCCAAAAGCAAGTCAACCTATTAGACGGCTTCATTATATTTCAACATAACTTTCTAAGACATGTCTGCTGCATGGCCCTTTCAGACGAATAGAACTCTGCAGGTAAGTTTAACCGTGATGCACCACAGATTTTGCATTATTGCCCATGTGAGAGACTTCACCACCGCACTTGCAAAAGGCAGGTATTAAACGGCAAACTGCAGATTACCTTATAAAACATCTGCAGAATGCATGCAGGAGCCAGGGGTCTAGAAAACCTGACCTATGAAGAAAAACTGAAAAAGAAATGGGGTCATTTAGCCTAAGGAAGAGAAGACTGAGCGGGACAGAACAACAGTCTTCAAAAACAAGGCCAGGTGCAGAGAAGCAGGGAGTAATCTGTTTCTCTGGACAAGACAGTAAAATGCAAGCTTAAGTTGCAACAAAAAATACTCTGCGTCTAAGATGACTATTAATAAAACTTCCTAACTGTAAGAACAGTAAGCCATGCAAAAGGATTGCCTGGGTAGGCTCTGGAGCCTCCACCAGTAGGCATTTTTGGAAACAGAAGAAGTTGTCAGAAATGCCAGCGACCGTCAATCATGACATTAAGCAGGAGAACGGACTGCATGGCCTCTTGACATTTTCTTTAGTTCTATGAATAAGTGGGAAAAGGATTATTGCTACTTCATTCAATGCTAGTACACTGATTTTAGCAACAAAGATAAAAGTGTACAATCATTTCTATTAGCTGTATTTGATGGATTTGCCCTTTCAGAACTCCTCCTGCTGCTTCTGAAACAACAGATTCAAAAACAAAAGAAAACTGCAAGAAGAAACAATGTTCAATGGCACCTGCACTACTTTTTCAACCAAGTTTTAAAAGCCTTTATAAAAGAGATTTTATATATATTGCATCTATACTTTATTAGAGCTACTGAGCATTTTTCTTTTTATCTTTCCATCCATTCTATCAAAACATATACAGCATGTCATTTCCAAAAGAAAGTTTACCCTGCATTACTTTTAGTACGAATGAGCACTCAAGATACCGACTATTCTGAGGATTACGGTGCAAAAGAGAAAAACATTTAGCTTACAACACTAGTCTAACTAAGAAAACATGCAAGAGAAAAGAATAAAAATGCTTTTTCCCTTCTTCATCAACCCCCAGGAAAACTCAAAAGAATCTCCCACAGATTTCTTACCATTTTATAAAGATCTGAAACACTGATCTGATCTGAATCCACAACCTCAAAGTCCTTCCGAGGAACTAAATCTAGGCCCAAATGTCTGCAAAAGAGAAGGAAGGGACAACGGTAAGTGTAACATGTCACAGCATTCACTATTATCTACTACATGTGCTTACCTCAAGGGCAAGAACTCAGGAAATATTCAGTTGTATTTAATGATTAACAACTGCAGAAAGATTAAACACAGATAATCCTTTTAAATAAAACTAAACATAAATATCAAACCAAAAAAAACCCACTAGGAGCTTGTTACATTTGTTCACCGACTTCAGTGGAGCTACAGCAATTAATACTAGCTGATGAAATATTAAGAAATAAAAGGAAACGCTGTAGGCAAATAAAGTTACTAGTCTGGTTTCTGCTACAATATTTGAGTAGCTTCTTTATCTACAAAATTAAAAAAAGTTCCATCAATAACCCTGTTCAAATGTGCAGATACAGTGCCTTGGAAAGCTGCTTTGAAATTCCTGGTGCTCATGCAACTAAACCTCTGATTTTATCTCTGTATAAACATAGTATTTTTTCTTATTAACAACAGAAACAGGAATTTTAATTGGTATTTTTATTACACAAAGTAACTTCTAATCGGAGATTTTTAGCTCAAATTAAACACATTAATAATTCAAAAAAGGCTCCATCAGGGCAAAGAGGAGGGTCAGCTATAGTTAAAGCAGCTGTCACAGCTGCATATGAGCAGTAAACAGAAAAGGCTATTTTGTAGCCAGGAAATTAATAAGCAACTATTACTAATTAATTCATAATGGTCAACTAAACTTAAAAGGCAGCAAAAAACAACTCTGTAGTTCCTCAGGTTTTGTGGCATAGATTGTTCAGACAATTACAATAAAAAACTATCATAATCACATTCATCAGGAGTAAAATTAAAGAAACGTGAACTAACCATTTCCCAGCTCCTGACTTCTTTCATCTTATAACTTTGATACTTCATTTACAAATATTTCACATTTGAATTTTTTTTTTCTTTTAGACTATAGAGAAATTCAGAGAAGTGCTCTCATGGACTATCTTTGCAGCCTTTCTGTTGCTAACTAGGCAGCAAAAGTGAATTTATGTATGCAATCAGAGATACACACATTCTGTAAAATGATGGCAAATGCAAAATTTTATTTGAAAAACCTCTCAGGTACTACCAAATAGTTGTATGGCGCCAAAACCAGAGACCTCCAAGCAATCCAATGTCCATTTCCAAGGAGGTCACTTAAACGAGGACCAAGGTGGAGAGCCAGCGCTTCGGATGACGTCCCACTTCGCTTGCTGCACAGTGTACTTTTCTATTACTTCAAGTTTTCCAACTCCCTTCATTTTCTTTTGAAACTCATCTGCTGCTTAATCAGACTTTCCTTCTTTAATTATATCCCTGAACTATCATGTCTCAAAAACACAGTTCAGCCCTTGTCCACTTACTGGCAAACAGCTGCTGGGCAGTACTGCAATCGCTCTTAAAGTACTGTGCTGGCAAGCTGGAATTTTCACATCCTTTGTTCTTTGCCAAAAACAATTATATTTTCAATGCAAAAAGGAACAACTTTGCCTCCTCAATGTAATTTTCATGTCAAATATCAGTTTGCATGCTCCAGGACTAAGCTGTGAAAGTGATGGCTATACACTTTTTTATTATTTTTAATTGGTGACATGTATTTTTCCTTTGTTCTCAAAGCCAACCACCTTCATTGTGGGCTATCCATGGGCTAAACACAGGCTATCGCTGGACCAAGGCCAGCATCTGAAAACTGCAGCTACAAAGATGAAAATTACTATATCTAACTGCCAAATGAATAAGATTAAAATGAGAATACACTAAGCAATCCTCAGCTGTAGGTGCCGCTAAGGTCTACATATAATAGAAAGTCCAGAGCTATAGCACAAAACATAGTAACAGGTAAAAATAGTAATATGCATAGTCTAGGTAAAAGTAAAATTATTTCTATAGTACATATATAAACAATTTTTATACATTATAGCTATATCTATAAACATATATAAAAATATAAAAATATGAAAAAGATTAGTGGTCATATTCATATTCCTTTACAGAAAAACTTTTCTTGAGTCTGAAAAACTCATCCATTTTCAAAATAACATGTACATACACACACACACACTCACTCCAAGAGTATTCAGGAAAGAATTTACCCTCTACATAGGGATAACAACAGCGGATGACTTCCTAATAATGCCTCCAAAAGCACAGAATAGAGTATTGTAGTTCCCATGCAGTTACAAACTACCATTAGAGTTTTACAGAAAAACTGCTGAAGCTAATCACAGCTTGATATTGTTCTAGGCTCATGATTTCAACCCTCTAGAGAGGTAAGGTCAAACAGTGGTTGGACTCATTACTCAGTACATGACAAAGATATTATCTTCTACTTAACAATGTTCAACACAACTGCAGTAGCATCCCTTTGGAACCTACCACATATCCTATTTTTAGTCAAATCCCTTAACACCATGGGTTTCCAGCCCCAAAGATTCGCATTCTCTAATACTATGTCAATGCTGAACAATATTTGCTCCCAGCAAATAAAGGCGTCTTTTTCCTCAAGTACTAACATCCTCTCATTTATTGTGCAGGCTGAAGTTCATGTCTACATAAACATTTAATTTGTATCAGTTATTTTTGTCTGTGAAGGACTGACAAGATAAAGCTTGAAATGGCAATGATATGGTAGTAGCCCACTTTGACTGTTTATAACGAAATACTATGGGAATTCAAGAGCACCAGCTCAGGGCTGCCAAGCAGTATTTCTGCAAAATGTAGCGTATGTGAAAATTAGGTAACATGGCGTTTTGTTCATTTGACAGTTCCCCTCTCCACAGTGCTTCGTTTCACAAGCAAACTCTTGTGGTTTTTACCCTGCCTTAACTGCCTTTCAGAAACATTTCCCAAGTCTACCAAGGAAAAAAACCCCAACTCTACCAACTACATCTTTTGATAGAATAGACAGACAAGTCCGGTTAAGCTGACATTTGGATAGTTCTCCTTTTCCACACAGCCAGTCTTTAGAAGTAGAGCTGTACTTTTCCTTTATTGGGGGAATATCTAATATTTTCCACATATTTAGAGTGTGAATGCCAGACCATTCAGAACTCATAAAACACAAGTCGCAAGCACTCTTAGTGGAAGAACCATGCAGAAATGCTGTCGTTTGCCTAAAGCGTCCTTCCCAGAAGCAGGTCTACTCTTGAAGAGGAGCCTGGGAGAACTCACTGCAATTCTAGGTTGCTCAAGATCTGATCCTCTTCGCTCCAAAAATGTGCATTTTGTTTCTACTTCCAATCTTTCTCACTTTCATTTTCCAGCCACTGATTTTCCTTGTTCCTTTTCTGACTACATCAAAGCCTCATTTAATATCAGGCATATTTACCTTATGCAAATACATTTACAAAGGTGGAGAAGGGAAGGGAAACGGTCCTGACAGCTATACACAAACCATGTGCAGACTTTAAATAAGATTTTAAAGAAATAAAACACAGGTGTCTATGGAAAACAGAATATATGCACATATGTTTGTGAAAATGAGACTGTGTTAATACACTTTCTTTGGTAAAATTGAAGTATTTTGTATACAAACAAACTGCAGGGGCTCTAATCTATCAAGAAATGACTAAAACATAAGAAATTATTTCTTAAAACGAAGAAGATGGGGACTAGTAGAAGGAACGTAATCTTAGCAAGGAATTGGTTAAAGATGACAGCAAATACTTCTGAATAAGGAGGTATCAGGCTAGAAAGAGGGGTTATTAACATTTTCTTCAAAGACCGACATCCAAGAGAGTTCCTCACAATTTTAATGCCTATTCAATCATCACATTAATTTAGGGACATTCAGGAGTGGAAAAAATTATTATATATTTAGACAAAAATGACAACTAATCTTTCTGCAGCCTCCTTACTGGCATTTCGTTACGCTTGTTTAAATTGTTCACTCCTTGTCTGATCATCTTTGATGCAACAGGGGCAATTACCGTAACAGGCATCTCTTTAGCTCTCACAGGCATCTCCAAATATCAAACGCTCTTTAAATCATTTTCTCTTCAGCCATCCCACGCATCGAAATGAAACGGGATGCAAGAGCTGTAAAGCCTGGTCAAGTTTTAATCCCAGCCTAGAAACTAAGAGCCCAAAACTGCAAGTAACCTGACTTAGCACAAGATCTTTGTCAGCTGTCTCAAGAATGAAAGACAAATTATGAACCAACTCCTGCAGCTATTGTTAGAACAACTACTTACTGCTAGTGTAGTGTTGTACTAGTCAAATATTCAGTCACATCAGAGCAGCGGTGGAAAGGTCACAGTGCTGACAGCCATTTGTTCCGAGACCGGTAGCTAGGTACGCATATAATGGGAACTGTTAATATTATGAAATTTTATATAAAAAGACGGTGGCAAACATTTGGAGCGAGGGCAGGATGAGAGCGAGCCGTGCCGCAAATGCCCCCGCGTTTTCCTCCTGCACGCAGAACTTGGACGGGCTGCTCCGAGCTGCTCCCGTGCCCCTCGAATGCCGGCAGGGCCGAGCGGCAGCACGTGCTCTGCCTGGCAGCTTCCCGAGGGATCATCTGGTCCACACCTGCTAACCAGCCAGCCAGGAGGCTTGGCAAAACAGACCCCTGCTACATCCATACCCCATCCTTCCTTTCACTGGAGGAACTAATTTAGAAATCTCATTTTTATGTAGCTGCCAACTTTGAAGAAACAGAGAGGAACTCAACGTTACCATGATCACTACTACCCCATGGGACGGAGAACAGAACCGTAGATGACATAAGTGCGTTAGTCTCATTCCTTCAGGAAGCGAGGTAAAACAGCGTCCTTTTAAACCACACCTTTTTATTTCAAGGATATCATAAGCTTCAGAGCGAAACAAGAGGGAAGAGAAATAATGTGTTTTTTCGACCGTATTTTCCCCTTTTCCTTCTGTACCCGAGAACAGTGACTGAGCAACGGATAGCCTGCAGCATGAAATAGGTGACAAGTAAAGATTTATTTTGATATAGACACAGGAACCTCTTCAATTTATGAATGTCATCTTTACATGCTTTTCTGGAGCTAGGATGACTTGCAGAATAGAAAAAGCTGGCTAAACTCCATGAGACCATCCTTTCTAAGTAGCTTCAAATGCATTTTTTACAAACTTTAAGCTAATTGTTGCAACACTTCCAGGAAGTGATCATTATTCCCTTTATGGTATGGGTATACCCTTATGGTAAATATGACAAGCAAGAAGGCAACTCACTCTAGGTCCAAAAAGAAGCTCCTAAGGATGCCAGCATTGAAACTCAGGATTTACTGCTTTCTAACACCATGCTTAGTTCATCGGATCACACTATCCCCTCTACATTTTAGCAGTAAGTGCTAGCATTGCCACTGTCAGTGGCTAATCCATTACAGTTAATATAAGAGAAAGACCATGTCTTTCAAAAACAGCTTTATCTATCTTTCACATCATCATCCAAGTAGATTTCTCTCTGTTTGAAACGTTCATTTGCAACTTTTGGTCACCTATGGATCTTCCTATGCAAAATGTATAACAATTTCCCACTATATTTGGAAGACTTTTTTTTCCCCAACGCAAATGATTTTTAATACATTCTACATGAAAAGTAACAACCTTTGACTAAGCTATGTGTATGATGGCTCCTCCTTCCCTACTCTGTTTCTCTGCCCAAATACAGAGCAGACGACACTTACAGGAAAGGCATCGTCCTCCCTCAGTATAATGGGGAAACTGATTGTGCTCACAAACTTGGATGCTTTCTGCTAATCTCCTGGCAGATACTATGTTAACCCAAAAGAAGCCGGTCTGAATTTAATATGAGCTCTGCTTTTTAAGTTCAACTACTCCGAAGAAAACTTCATCTTTCTTTTTGGTAAAGATGGAACGCGTATGCTGCTGCAACTGTTTTTGTGCAGTGCAGCAGAAGCAGAGCATTCACGTTTCAAATAGCAGCTCTGTAAGGCAGATTGCTTCCTTTCTTTTTGATGCAAGAGACTCTTAAGGAAGAAAAATTGTTAGTAAAAAAAAGTTTATTTCTGGTTTATCACTGTAAGCATGAACAACAGTTGAAAAAACTTACCTATTCATCAAAAAAAAAAAGCAAAATCAACTTTCTATTTTGTTTACTTTTTTGTTTACTTGTTTTTTGTTTTCCTTGTTACTTACAGACTATCGGACACTTCCAATAGCATTTCAGACTTCAGTGGATCAATGTTCTAACAACTACAGAGTGAAACGTTTTTAAAAACCAAAAGTATTCGTTATATTCCGTGTAAAACCTAGCAAGATATGCAGAAAAGAGATCGTACACTAGATTTTTAGCTCTGTGAAAATACCTAGCAACATGCTTAAAACCAAGTCTAAAAGCACAAAGACACTTATTTCAAGGGAGTAATTTCTGCTCTTTTGAGTGACTGGGAAACAGCGTCTACATTGCAACCGGTCACTGCACGCACAGGAAAACAAGCTAACTGTGGGTAACTGGAAGAGGTAACAAAACATTGTAAAAAAAGGAATTTGTATCCAGGATCATAGTTTTGTACTGGGGGAAAAGAATGTGTAAGCAACAGAGAATTCATTAACTTTCTACCATGAGTGGAAAACAGTATTGCATTATAAGAATGACTAGGAACAGTATAAAAAGTTAGCAGCATTAATTTTAAAATGAATTATTATTTTTACATTTTTAATAAACCAAACCACAGAGCAGAATTTCTTAAGATTTTAGATTAAGCACAAAAAATAAGCAAAAGAAGTTCAGTGTATTTCTTCGGAACATGGCCCAAACAAGTTCTTTTGCCCCCCCCCCAAAAAAAAATCTCTAACTACTAACCTAAGGAGTATATTTGTCCCTGGATTTCTGCCAACTCCCACAAGAACACAAAGGACAACTGTCAGACCCTCTGCCAGTGCGTTTAAAGGAAAGTGGTACCAGTTCAACAAACAAAAAACCCTGCTGACTGGTGGTGACAGGAAGCTTACAACATTCCCTCCCAAATAATCCAATGCATTAATGGCCAACATCGGGATCAAAGTAGTCCCATACTAAATAATCATATGTACAGCATATTAAATGTATTAGATTACCTGTTTTCTGAAAATTACTTGGTCATAGAATATCTCCTATTATATTGGACTACATCTTTAGTAATTACAGATCTGCTCAAACTGTATGTATTTAAGTTTCTCTGTTAATATTAATGCACATTACATTTTTCATTTATTTCATTTGCACATTTCAAATATGATAGCAGTAGCAATGAACATTATCACATTCTTCGAGAAACGGCATTACTCTGCAAGTTCTGTGTATACGGAAATCATTTGGTCTTAACAAATTAACTCATATGGTCATGAGTTTTATAATAAAACTCAGAGAAGGGAGATAAAATACATTAAGAATTCTCCTAAAAATTCTCTGAAAAGGGTGAGATTACAGAAAGATCTTCCAAACTTCCAGTCTCTTTTTTTATTTAAATATTGTTATATCTGTACATTTATATAGGTACAGGTACAATTAGATATCTCTTTGATCATATGCCTTTTTTATCCCGTTCCTTTATTGATACCCCTCCTTGTTCTAGCATGCATCTCTGATATTATGCACCTTTTTCTCTAGGGAGGATAAATATCTGCTCTTATATAGTAAGAAACACAGAATTGCCATTTGTTTGCCAGTAACCTGAGCAGAGGAATTTAATGATGAACATATTTATACCTGCTGATTCCACTGCTGCTTCTCCATAGCTGTCAGTCATTGGACTTGCTTTTAAAAGTTTTAATGTATTCCTTATTTTATGATTTTTTTTTAATTAAAAAACCTTTCTATAGTCACCTAGTTGACCAGCCTCTTGCCTTCACTGCTGCATTGCTGTTTAGTCTCATCACCTTTTTTCTCATGACATTTTTGCAAGTTCCTGTTGCTAATTTCATGCATACACCCTTCGAGCAAAAACATCTAGGCCTAACGTTCAAACACAGTTTCTTCGTTCCCATTCACTCTAGTGGAAATGACATGGGAAAATATCTATGCGTGGCACAGCAGAACAACGACCTGATGTAGTTTATCAGTCTTCGTCCTACAGACCTTTCTTTTAACAAGAGAGAAGCTCAGTTTAGCGAGGGGGCTAGCTAAAGCTTCATGAACGTAATCAAGTACATCTCAGAGGGAGTCCTGAAGTAGGTGACTAAGGAATGGAGTCAAGACAACATATGTTAATGAAAAAATCATTTGACTTCCTTCCTTAGTTGGTGACTTAAGAGTTTTTCTCCCCTGTATGTCAATTAACACTAATGCTACTCCTAGCTGAAAAACAGTTGCTATGTGCCTGAGGAGGGTGATATTTCCTTTGAAAAGGTCATGTGCATGTCTTGCATAACTTATCTGTCTGATGCACTATAACTCAGAACTAGAAAGCCTGTTTTAAATTTGTTGTTTTCTAAGAAACAACTGTGGAGAACAGCTAGTTTTTGTTTAATAGTAATTATTTGCCATTTCAGCTTCTATCTGAATTGCTGCCTTCTTTGGCTCTTTAAAAACTGTAAAAAAAATTATATTTGATTTCCAAATATGCAAATATTTTACCTGCTTGCAAGTTTTCCTGGAAGAAAAAAACACTTTTTTAAAAAAGTAAGAGCTATTTAAAAATAATTAGAACAAACAGTACCCAGCCGGTACCTTTACTTACTCATTGCCCCAGTCCAGCCTCACTGTGAGGTGTCTCTTGACCTCTCGCACCTGATCCTGCGTCAAGTGACCTGACAGCAGCTGTCTACGTAGGTCAATGAGTTCATTCATCACATGGCGCAGTTTGTAGAAAAGATCTACCTTATGTTTCTGCAGAAGCATTTTTGGGGGAGGGAAGAGAATGAGAGCAAGAGAGAGAGAGAGAGAGAAAGGCAGAAATGCAGAGAGAGGGAAAGAAAGAAAGAAAGAGCAAAAGAAAAGAGATAAGAGATTAATAAATTACCAGCTTTTCATACAGTTACCCTAGAGGTACATTAATTCAGGTTGCACAAGCTATAAAACACTTATGTCAAAAAGCAGCATTCACTGATACTATCTGAACTGGATTGCTTTCTGCTCCTGAAGTTTAGGGCTCAATCTTGCCCAGGGGTCCATTTTCTGCTGGAACCTAATGCTATAGGTAAAGGATTCATTGTAAGTAACAGGGATCACTTACACAAAATCATGTAATAAACTCAAAGTTTTGGCCTTAAAGTAACAAATAGAGAAAAAAGTTTGTCCTTGGTTGGTAGCTAACATAACTGCTATGAACAGTTGAACAATGATTCACCAAAACTGAAAAACACTTTTAATATTGTAGGTACTCCGCTTACTAAAATTACCCTGTTTTCTGTGTTAGGTAGGGAATAAATGACTACTCATTAGCTGCATTCTGAAAGGGAATAAAGCAATTAATGATGAAATCCACCTGTACAGCTACTCTAAAAGAGGAAAATTACTGCAGATAGTAAAAACACCACCTCCCACCACCAGCAAACAAGCCCCGACAAACCCACCCAGCAGTCCGTTCCAACAAAACGATATTCTTCAAATAAGGAAAACAGCAGATAGCAGGGGAAATGGATGCTCTCCCTCCAGCAGATAACTACACGGGAGGTCTGCAAATGGGCAACTCTGAGGCTAGCAAAGGCCACCCAAAGCACCCCTGAAACAAGGATGGGTGTCCAAGCTATTCCCGTATCTGCCATTTCTCCAGTGAAAGCTGGTCGAGAAAATGAAGGCCATTTTAAAATATTTACTAGGCCACAAAAGCTGCAGTCTATGAAGGAGACCCAAGACCCTATCTTCTTTAAATACTCAAAGGCCAACGCTTTCAAAATTGATGAGAATTGTTGTTCCAGAAGGCTCCCATCTATGCAGCCCTGTGAATGTCCCAATTCAATAGCAGTTGAATGCTGTCTTTTAAAACCTCTCTCCATTCCCAAAAGCATGCAAAGCTTGAGACGCCAGAATCTCATCTGGGGAAAACACTGACCACGTGGACTGAAACTGAGACTCAGCAGGCCAACACTGGCTTGACGTAATTATATTTCTCTTCATAAATAAGTGTTATGAAAGCTCCCTAAATGAGGAGATATGCATTCATTAAGACTAGGTCTGACAGAGGAAGATCCACAAAGGAAAACATAAGTGTGTGCTATTACAGCATATTAGTAGAAAAATGTTTTTCATCTATCTTACTGAAAAAAGTAGAATTTCAATCTACCTGAATTTTTCTACAAGACCACTAGATTTGTATGATTTAGGAAAAGAGTTCTTACAACGCACTCAATTAGTCTGAAACTGATTTCACATCTCTCTTGCTGAAGCACATGAAGCACTGTCAGGATCATACAGTGTTGTTATCAAACAATTCTGAGATGAAAAGATACCCAATCTTTCAACTATGTATCAACATTAGCTATGGTCCCGTCTGAAGAATTGAAACACAGACACCAGACATAACAGCAAATCATATGCGCTTATTCTAGGATGTATGCCCTGCGGAGTTGATAAGAAGTCCAAATGACTAGAACTGTGATAGGTTTTCTCGCTAAACGTGGTCAAAAGTAAAACTTATCCAAATGAAAGAAAATGATATAGGAAACATCTGTTTTTATGTGCACAAGAGTTTTAATTTTCTGACACAAGACAAAGGCATTAGCATTTGGGACTATCAGATAAACAAATTAGCTATATAATGCAGCAATATAATGCTGATTAAACAGTTGGCACTGAAATGATCATTAGCATCAGGCTCCAAAATCATCATACTCAGACTTCCCCAACAAACCCATTGAGACGAAAAAGTCACTTCCCTCACTCTAGTAATAACAGTTCAAGGCCACCCATCAATTCAAGTGCAGAACACTATGCTGGCGATACTATATGTTCTGGACTCATTTTTACAGTAAGTATCAGAAACACTTATTTCAAGTATAACTGAAAAATGAGATTCTAGAACAATTTTGTAATAGCAAATCATGTGAGGTCCTAATCAACGAGCTGGAACAAAACAAAATACCACCCAAACTCCGCTGCCTCTCTTGTACTCCATGATCACGACAACGTGCCCTTTTCAGCTGTAGTTCTCAGGCTTACTCTTTGACAGATATTTCATCTGCTTTACATATAATGAGCAAGTACTGATAGAGTGCTAAAAATATGGTGTCCTTTTCTGAAAATACAAGTTAGTCCCCCATAAAGAGGGGACTATCAGAGAGTAGATACCAACTGTGGAAAGCCAGAGGAGCTACAGCTGTGATCTCAGGCAAACTTATGAAGCAAAGCACAGATGCAAGTTTGAGGAAAGTGAAGGAGAACACCCACGTGAGACAAAGAGTTAGAACAGAGTTGAAGGTAGTAAATTCCAGCTTCGCAGGTAGCTAAGGTTTTGAAACAGTCAAGAAACAGTTTATAATCCCCTCCCTCTGACCCCAGGAGCCTAGTAAATAGTAAGGTCCATCTGGCAGAGAGCACCACACATTTTTAATTACTTTCCTCTGTCTTTCTCTCTGGATTAAACAAACAAACCCCTCCAAAACTCATCATTAAGCTCAGATAATCAGTTTTCTTTACATGGAGGTAGGAATCCTGCTTAAATCAAAGCAGATGATCCTGGACACATTTTCAGAAAACCTGTCTTAGGCACTATAGCCATTTGAGCAATTTTAGTCAGTGGGAGTAGCCCCAGAAAGAAACCTGCAACTTTTTTCATCTTGTTAGTAACTAAATAAAAATACAAGCCAATCTCACATGCAACTGCTCATTCTGCTTTACAGTGAATTTTCATATGACCTACCACATCCTATTTTTCATCTTGCTCTAGCTTTGTCACAGGTTACCAAGCCACGAGCACCTTACCAGTCCCTCCAGAATGACCTGCTGTGTGCACATACGTGAACATATCTGGCAATTGTTTTGTATCCAAAATATTACAGTAAACTTTTTTGCAAAAATTTTTATGGTAATAATTAAGGTGTGTCAGGGACAAGGTATCTGTACAGACGTAATGAATTGAGGAATCTCTTATTATAAGCAGCACAAGCCTGTCCTCCTGCATGTCTTGTTGCCTTTTTTTATTCCCTGTAGCTAGATGCAGAATACATTTCCCGGGTTCCTATGATCTATTACTACTGACAAGTCCCACTGTGTTGCTTAGATAATCTTCACATGTACAGTTACACTTCAAAAAGTGGAACTGTGGCATTATTTTTCTCTTAATGTCTCCCTATTCTATGGAGATCAAAAGTCAAAAGATGTTTCTTGTATTCTGTTTTTTAAACAGATAATGATATAAAACAAATCTGCAAAACAAAAACAGAAGCAGAGCAGAGCATGCATTTTCTGTCGCTTCTCGGTATTCCTAGTAAAGATTCTAAAATCAGAAGATGGCTGACAAAGGTGCTTCATGCTTCAAAATAATAACTATTTCACTCTTTCATGCCTACAGTGGCTTTGAGATATTATTAAACAGTCTACCTTTGTGTTTTTCCCTAATACATACCACATGACATTAAAATATATAAGAGATCACTGTATTATGGAAGATGACCTATTTAAAATCACTCTTGTTACCATGAATACATTAAACACTACCATGAAGAAGTTATGATTTTGTGTTTCTGCAGAGAAGTCCTTTCAGACACTTCCTATACAAGTGCCCTGGGCTGTAAGGGAGGAGAGAGGCAAACAAAATTATTTTTATAAGGGCAAGTGAGTAGGCTTCTCTCAGGTTCCTTGTTATGGATCTAGGGATCTAATTTTAGATATTAAAGAGTGCAAACATCATAAGCACAGGAAAGGAAATAACGTGGCTGGAAACAACACACAATCCAGCCTCTCTCTCCAAATTTGTTTGGGCTTTTTAATTAAACAAATCATTTTATAAAATAAAGCTCTGCTAGAAATTCTAGATTTGTGCTATATCCGTAGTTTAATCTTATCCAAAATCTTTAATACTATTACCATACAAACCTTAACCACTATAAAACTACAAACTTTACAAGAAACATTTTAATACTCAAATTATTTCCCAGCGGTGCCATTCTTATGAGGCTTCCTGCCATAAACAGATAATTCATTTTCAAATCATTCAAATTAGCATTAAACAATTACAAGGATATGTTTTACTTCAAAGAGACACTGTTCTTCTGGAAGAATAAAGAAGGATAAATAACTGTCATAATCTGACAATACATAAGATGCTTTTTGTCTACAGTCTCTTTGCTCTTCTAGGTTTGTGATGAACTCAACTCCAATTAGATCTTTGGCCTTTATATACCATTATCTGAACTGCATGATGAAACTTGTCCTCACATTTCTGTAAGGACTATGAAACTGTTAATAGATTTGTATTTCCAGTAACAAGTCTTTTTTTTGGTTTTTTTTGTTTGTTTGTTTGTTTTTCTTTAACATAAACAGAGCAGGATTGCCCCGTTTCAAGAACCTACAGTACAAGGAAACAGTATATAAAAGATAGGCAAGAGTAAGACAGATCAAAACATGACATATACTTCATTTATACAAGTATCAATTATCCCAGCTACTTCTCAGTTTAGTAATTCTCAGTTGGGTCATGTCATGGGCATCACAGATGAGGGGCCTTTTGATGGATAAAAATCAGACTTTACAGGTCAGTACGAGAAGTCTTAGGGATAAGGAAAAACTGAAGAAAAACTTGTGGGAGATGTGGATAAACAGGTATCCAGACTGTCACCTGTAGAAAAGCAAAGGAATTTAAGAAAAAATGGGCAAATATGAGCAAGTATTTAAAAAACAAGAGTTGTGACTATTGCGCAGGTTGTGATACCAACACACAATGGAAAAAAAGATTAGTACAAACCTACAGGGGCCAGCCATGGTCCTAGCACATTCCAGTTGCATTTCTGAAGAGTAGGTACAAGGATGTTCCAAGTTTTTAATATAAAATAAAAATAATTAGTCAAGGCACCCTTAGCCAGAATCACTGAAAGTTTTCAGCACTGAATCCTAAAACTTAGGCAAGCATGCAAAGAGGAACCCTAATCAAATCATGTTGAGAACAGATCAACTTTAGAAGAGTCAACTGCTTTTAACACATGTACTTCTGTGAGGATGAGAACATATATCTTCCACAGACCTATTGCTTGTGGCTAGCTGTTTTTGTTACCAACAAGGTAAAAAGTCCAATACAAGTGACATAATCTTAATGCTTCTCTCTGTGCTCCTACGGGGGATTCTCTCATGCCTAGCAGTAAGCAGAATTCACGCTACATATTTTTCCTCAGTTCAGGGCACCAATAGGTTCTCTCTCTTCTACCAAGCTACCCTTTTAAACAAAACTTGTAGGTACTTCATTTAGGTTTCAAGATTTCTGACAAATTTAGCTGCAGTCAGGCAAGAAAGACCAAAATGAGGTCTCCACAAAGTTTTTCCACATTAAAAGGAAACTTGACATAGTTTTATAGAAAAAAAAGATAACCCATACTTCTAAAAAGGACGGCAGATCAGTTCAGCAGATGGCATAATCCTAAACTGAACGAACAAAATCTAAAAAGAAATGGTAAGAAACTAAGTATTACCAATGTTGGAAAACATATGGAACGATAAAAATACGGATGGTGAACAGATGGTAAAGTAAGGATCTGAAGACTCAGCAGAAATATTTACCGCCTTACCTTATTCCGCTACCTCCTCTGTAAACATAAGGTTTAACGGAAACAAGCTACTGGACTGAACAAACTTTTGTCATGTTGCAATACAACTGCTCTTATAGTCTTGCAGAGAAGGAATTACAGGGTAGAGGAGCTCTGTTCAGAGCTCTGTTCTCTGAATGAATGAAGGAGAGAGATACACATGGTCTACCTTTATTTTAGGCTGTCTTGTTCTGCTTGCAAAAAGCCTGGAATTTTCTGAAAATTAAGGGCCAAAGCTCTTAGCTGAGTATTTAAGCATGATTCCCAAACAATTCAATCTAGGCACGCATACGTGTGTGCCTAGATGTCCAGTCCTGTTTTAATATAAAACCAAAATGCGCTTTAATAACAGTTAAAAAATACAGAAAACAAATAGGGAAAAGTTACATTAAATGACAATAAGGAGGATAGGTAAATTACAACTACAAAGTACATTTAGAATGGGTTACAGGACCATCCTGCAGTTTGCACAGGAATCGGGGGTTCAGTCCCCACTCCTTAGAGAGCACCCTTGAATGTCCAACAAACAACATTATTCTCTCAAACAGGTAACAGATGGAGAAGGGAGGCACCTCACTTTTAGTTTATTTTCATTCTTCTATCCTGAAGTTCTCTATTTAATAATAAGGATGCATTAACATGAATAGTATTTATTTTCTCCTATAAATATTCACAGCCTTCAGCCTCAGACAGAAATTACTTACTCTAATATAAATCTGGTTTAAATTGATTCCCTACTGTATTCACAGTTAGAGGGCATTTCAATTTCCAGCGTGTATTAAAGCAGAGAAACTATTTTACACTGCTACTAATAAATTTTTCGCCAAAGAAAACATCAAAAAATGCTTTAAATACTAATACATGATGTAACAGGAAAACTTAAATGGAAACAAAGAATGATGGAGCATCAATAAAGAAAATAAAAGAGCAAAACAGCAAAATAAGGCTTTTAGAAGATAAGCACAAATCTTGCTATAAAAGCTTTTCCCTTTTATTAGACTAAATGACAGGTCTGAAGCTACAAGAATTCTAGCTTCCCCTGAGTTTCAAACAAACAAAAAAATCTCGGAAGAAGGAAAACTGTGATATGAAGTCTTAAACTATAAAGGTGTTTTTATAAAAGCATCATCCTCAAACTTCTAGTATACATGCAAACTCTTCTCATCATTCCTTATTCCCACCATTTCTCTGAAATGCACAGGAAATTTCGTTTCTGCAGAACTTGTGCTAACCTCCTTCTCTATTTAAGAGCATGTAGTGTGCTTTACAAGAAACTTTGTGCAGTGAAGTAGCAACTGGAGCCCCTCCAAAATTATTTCAGATCCCTGAGGTTTGCATATTTCTACAATTTTTCTAAAGCAATTAAATTAAAACCCTCTATGACAAATGGAAAACGTCAATTATTTGAACCGCTCCAAGAATTAAATGGCATATTTACATCAAAGCCATCCACGAATAAAACCTGGTAATATATTGTATTTGTTCCAAACTAAATGAATATTGCTAAAGCACAGCTTATCAAGGCTATAAATACCTTTCAAAAAGGGACCCAGGTAGTATTACAGGAATACCATATTTAAGGCAATAGCACAGACAACACAGAGGAGAACAAGTCTTCATAGTGTTATAAAAGCTATTAATTCCTGAAAAAACACTTTTTTTTTTTTAAAGAGACTTCTTATGCTGTCTAGTGGGAAACATTTAAACCTATTACCACAATGCTCTGTATTTAACAAATCAATACATCAAGTTCACAGCTTTGTACAGAGTATTATGAAAAGCATATGTAGGAGGGGTTAGTGCCATGTTACTGTCTTTCAGGGGGAAAAAAAAAAGCATCTTCTACTCGTTCTATTACCCCACAAACCTTAAATGTCCAACCTAAAGATGTAATTCAGACCTATTTTCTGTTCTAAGTGATATAGTATGGTGCAAGGAAAACCATATTTTTTAATCTTCTTTTACAAGCAACTTTCCCACTTTAAAAATCAGTTATACCAAACATTAAATAATTCCAAATACAAGTTATTACACTAGCACTCAAGACTATTATCTTAACTGTTCTATCTTTTCCTTATTTACAACTTCAGATATCTGCATTATATAATAACAACAACTCGGGACAAAAAAAAAGACAACAACATTTAAGAGTCAGAGATAATTTTAAATGAATCTGACAAGGCTTCGGTGCTTGGCTTCACGCTGTTACCTCTTGTATTCTTCGGTTACTTTTAGGCTCTATAATCCTCACAGTTATCTTTATCAACAAGAAAACATACCCAAGTTGGCCAAAATAAGACAGGTATTCTGGGTGTAATTCGGTGTTTAGTTTTTTAATTAACAGAAAAACGGGATGTAAAGAAAGGAGACTGGTATTCTCCAGGGAAGAGTAAGGAGAGGCTCCTTGGAATAAGGACACTGAAAACAGGAAAGATTTGGTTGAAGAAATATCCTAAACTGACACTTGGTCTCCAGCCCACCAAATCCTGGCTGCCAGTGATGGTGGCTGAGGGTTGGAAAAATCTGCATAATAAAGAGACTGTGGAAGAAACTGCAGCTTTACTGTTATTTTGTTGAAATTAGATTGAAGTTTTTAATTCATTAGGAGTAATGGCAACATTAACCTCTTTTCATAATGTCATAATAAACTTTTAAAAAGCTTGAGGAAATGGAATTGAAGGGTATAATTATTCTGACAAACTTGGAGATTTAATTCTTTACTCAGCATATTCAGCAACAAGTGACATTAATAACGCTCTCTCCCTTTTCAGTCCGTATTACATTTATTGAAGCCAGTTCCAAATCCTTTGCATATTAAATGTATTTAATTTTTTTTCAATTTAAATGTAAGAACTTGTAATTTTTTAAGATAAGTTTGTTTCCACTTCTAAGGAAGAAATGCATGTACAAAAGTTTTTTGCCATTTCATCAAGGATGGTTTTTAATTTCCTGTTATCTCTCCCCCCTTGTTTGATTGGCTTTATCATGTCAGGAAACTGTTAAAAGGACACAATAAACAGATAATATAGTACACTTTGCTTCATCATCTTTGTTCGATTTGGTAATATTTCTGAACCAAGTAATGCAGTGCTGAAAGAGCCCAGGAACATCCAGACAGCTGCAGGAAGGGGGCCCCAAACATCCCACTGCACAAGGTCGGCACAATTCAGGTGGAAACATGACAAGCTAGGGAGAAAGGTCTCCTTGGCCCATTAACCAATACAGAGAAAAAAAGAAAAAAATTCCCCTACATAAATTCTGCTGACTTTTACAGCAGACTATGCTGTCATACCTCAGGAAGATGTATAAAGACCTTCTGTGTTGAGTACTCACAGCTTACATTTTTAAGACGCCCTCCAAGCTTAAGAGTTTGACAATTTTTCTTTATTAAATGAGGCATCACTTACCCTGATTGCAAGACTGGAAAGTTTGGGGGGTTGAGAACAACATGAAAAAAATCATGAAACTTGCCACAGCTTCTCAGAACTGGACAACACTCTAAAAATGACCTGTCCCAGCACGTTGCCCTGCCCAACATCCTCTCTCCACAAGAGACAGGACCACCACAGCAGTGCTGCTTTTGGCAAAGACCATTACCTCTCACTGCATACTTTGCATGTACTTTCTGTTATTCTGCAGCCAGTAGATATCATATATGTCTCCAGGAAATTAAACACAGGTATCTCAGCATCCCCTAAATTCAAATAATGACAACACACAGGAATTTCAAAAGGAGACAGCTGATAGTAGACAAATCAGTAAAACTACTCCAAAAGAGGGAGCAGAGTATAAAATAATTTGAAACCAGAATGGTAGATGGTTAGTATTTTACAGAGGAGAAATAAAAAGGGCAACCAACCTTCCACAAAGGCTAAAGCATAATTAAGATTCCAAAATATCCTACGATAGACTTATGGAAGAACTTGCTAAAAACCACATTGTTTATTTTTAGCCACTTCAGCTGTTATCTTGGAAGCACCAGGAAGCAACTAGAAAGCAAGATTAACACATATCTTGGAAAGACAGAAGATATGCATCACATGAGAAAGAGGGAGCTGGAGAGAATCAGTATAGTCATAATGCTGCATTTTGTGTTTCTTGAGCGTTTTCATGTTCAGGATTTGAAACCACCATTTGAGGTGGTTCTCATTCTTCAATAGTTAAATTTCTCAAGGAAAAACATGTTTTTAATGAAGCCTAGCAGAAGCGTTCCTTCTTAAAACAAATACCATAACTACTGTCTCCATATTCAACTCTTTGACCGTTAAGACTTTTCATCTGGCACAATAAAGTCTGCCCTTTTAGTAACAGTTATCCATCTTGAAAGCATGTTACCTAAGGATGCTCTTCTACATGCCAACATTTGTATAAATCCTTAGAACACTTAGTACATCATATCATCCAAGATCACCCAGAATCAGCCATGGTCAAATCGATATTCATATTACCTAATCCCTCTTCCAATCTCAGCTTTTTACCATTTTGGAGCTGCTTTACAATTATCCAAATGCAAAATAAAATATAACATTTAAAAGAAAACTTCCTGCCCATGACCAAAGGGATGTATTCTTCTTCAAACTTAAAATAATGATTATAAACAAAAACAACAACAACAACAAACACCCACAACATTTTAAGGTCATTTTGCTTATGCTGGAGAACTTATGAGAAGTTCCATATGAACTATATGCTTATGCTGGAGAAATTAAATGAACCTTTAAAGCCATTTTTAGCAGCATTAAATGCTTTTATTTCCACTTTGAAGAAATCTGATGACGTTCTCATTAGAAGGTGGGTTAGTGAATAATTGGCACATACACAATAGTTAACACAAGTCAGGTTGTCCAAATTATGCCTTACACAATAAATATCTATTAAGAAATTGAAACAGAATACAGGGTATAACAACAAGTGCTGTCAGAAAATTATTTCTCCCCTAATAAAGCCGTGTGCCAAATTTTAACGTTGAAAAAGACCTTTCTCCCCAAAGCATTTTCATGGCGCTTAACTTCAGCATCTGCACTGTCCATGCTATTCACCTATTTAAGAGGAAAGGTCACGTCCAGTGGAGCTGAAGTGTGTAACTGATACTTTCACACTCTTTCCAGATTCTCTTATAAACTGGCACACAGCACACAAGGGTCTCATTCACACATGTGCACTGGTCTGGAAGTGCTACTATTACTTTGGACCTGACAAACACATCAGGAAAAGAAAAAAAATCTTCAAAAGAAATCACAGGGGCCGTACAACTAGGTCTAGGTATGTAACGTTAAAGGGCTCTAACAATTGCTCATCTCCATTGGGATGTTTATGCAGCTCACTCAATGCAAGTTAATAATGTCAGAGATTTTTGCCCAAAGCCGGTATTAAAGTTACGTTGGGGCACCTAAATTAAACAAAACAAAAAAACCCACACCACCAAAAGACTTGATTTTTCCAGTGAAATATAACACACAAACCAGTATTTGCAGACCAGTTTGATTACTGTTCATTGTAACTAATGATCCTGGGCATGATACCACCATTTGTCATACAACATTTCTGTGAATACCTGAAGATCATGGCTGAATGTATTCCAACAGTTTTCCAGCTATATTTTTCTTGTGCAACTTAGAAGGGGGGGGGGGGGAATGTGAAACCATTTCAATATTGCTCAACTGCAAGCTTTTCTGCCACGTTTCTCATAGACAGGTTCCAGTAGATTTTATTCCTCCAAAAGAGGAACTTGAGAGGAACAGTTCTAGGTGAAAAGGGCATATTGGTTTCTTGTACCTTAACCTGCGATGGCATCTATCATTCGTTTATGATTTTGGTCACAACAGTCTGTTTCAGAGTCAGCAAGTAACATGAAAATTCAGGTTTTGTTGAACAGTATTTATTCTGCAATCAACTACTTGGCAATAACATTAACTGTAATTTCCACATTTCTACATTTAGAAGTATTCAAAGTAGCCTCCTTAAATTATGGTAAAATACGAAACATTAAATAAATTTGTAATTGAAAATTCCCACTTGTTCCTCTCAAAAAAATTGACTTTTGATTAGGAGCACCTTGCTATTTAGGTAGAGATTAATAGAAAGCAATGGTTTAGATTCACATTTTACATGTAGCATTTACTCTTGTGAAGTTAACAGCAGCAGAGACGATAAAGAAAAAGTCTTTTTCTAGGCAGGATGGACTTCAGCCGGCCGATTTACTCAGGGCATTAAAAATAAATGATAAGCTAAGGTTCAAAGAATTACAATTTTTTCACCACAGGACAACTGAACCAAAGCTACCGGTAAAGTCACAGCTGTTTACACACACTGGAAACATTAATCCTAACCTTTCTTTAAGAAGAGGGGGGAAAAGAGCAGGACAAACCACCACAGTATCTCCTGAATTATTAGAAAGTTCTAATACTAAACCATAACTGATAGCTTTTAAAATCAGATAACACTGTCCAGTAGAGAAAAATACTCTATGGGGGAAAAAATAACCCATTTACCTAGCAACTTAAATAGAGAATCAATCCATTTCTACTACTTCACATACAGATGTTTAGCACAACTCTAATCCAGTTAAGAAGTCTTAATTTTCTCTACATAAGCAATTACTTGGCAGACAGCAGAAAATAACACTCCCTGCCCAGCACAGAAGACCAATAGGAAGTGACATTTTTTACTTTTAATTTCAGGATTTTTGGGGGTGCAGTGGGGGAAGGGGGAAGCCAGTAGAAGGTCACCTGACCAGACTCCCCAACTGAAAAACCTTCAGATTCTGTTCTGCATTATAATGGCATTACTTCTACTGGAACAGCAGAGATTAAGTATAAAACTCAGAAAATGAAAATCTGAATTCCATTACTACTGAGTAAATAACCGTCCTTTTTTTTGTCCAAGTTCAGATTTTAACATTTACACCTGAAGAGCACAATCTTTTCCTAAAGACTGAGATCGGAAGAATAACAATCGTATCAGCGACTAGTGCTACTCGACTGAAAGTGGCCTTTTTCTTGGCTGCCAGGTCAAGGACACAAAGCTAATGAAAGCTAGGAGTTGGTCGATTTTGCAGTCTTGTTGATATGGACATCCCTGAGCCATGCAGAAGGAGCTGGCTATGCTTAGGCGCAAAATATCTTTATGTTTTAGGGAAGATGCTTCCAGACAGCTAATGGCAAATGGAAATACACTGGGTGATCAATTTAGACTTTCTGCAGCAAGACTGTTGAGTTTCTGAACAGCCAGGAATACCGTTACAGAAAAAGTCTGACACAAAGATAGGCAAGTAAACATACATAAACAGGTAATTATGCAAGCTAAAGATAAGCTCCTTCACCCCATGAAAGGAGGAGTGAGGCAGCCCAGCTGTAACCTCTGGTGCTGAGCTGACAGCCTCCTCATAATACAGTGGAATTGAAATTATAAAATACAACTTAGTATTTCAACACAGAGCAAAAAAAAGCAGAATGCAGCAGGAAGTATGTAAATTACAAACAAAACCTGTTCACAGACACATGATTTTACTTAACTCTTTTTTACTTGTTCTGCAAGCTTTCATTCTTCAAATTTTTCTAATAAAAGATTAAAATAGTTGAAATGAAAGATGAGAGGTAGAGCTGCAACTAAAAAGGGAAGAGAAAACAGGTAACGCTCTCAAAGATAAATAATTAATTTAAACTACTTCAGTTTAAAAACGTTGGTACCCTGTATGCGATAACACTGCAAACATTTTTAATGGACTTGTGGCTAGCACCTATTAAAACTGCAGATTTTAAACAAAGAGCCTGATAACATCAGAACAAATATATGTTTTTTCACTTTGGAAATCTCATTATTATAAACATCAATTACCCAAGCATCAATACATTACTGTTAATGTGGGATATTTCAATTTTTTTCCCACCTGCTTTAAACTGGGTCACCTTTTGAGGTGAAAGCTAGTTGTTTTAACTACTGCTTAAAGCGAAATAGTGTGCTCCATAGACAAGAGTCAAAAAGAAGGGAAGAAAAATATCATTACATGGGCTAATATTTAGCTTGGGCATAATGGTTAAA
Organism: Dromaius novaehollandiae; assembly: GCF_036370855.1. NCBI lineage: Eukaryota > Metazoa > Chordata > Aves > Casuariiformes > Dromaiidae > Dromaius > Dromaius novaehollandiae. Next base: position 2,116,053 of record NC_088109.1, read on the forward strand.
AACTCCACTTAATAAAAACAGAAATAACATAAGTGACCGAGGGATCTGCATTATTTCTTAGCTGAACTACAGCAGGTCTTACAATGCAGTAGCCTCAAGTGCACTGCTCATTCCTCAATACTGAATCAGTACAGACTCAAAGGCAAGAGAACTGGCCCTTGGCACACCCTTACACCTTTTTGTGCTATGTAAATGATTTCTGGAGATCTCCCCCTGGAAGATATCCAAAACATCTGGTGTTCTGTACACTCTTTGAAACATAAGTCAGCCAAAAATGTGTAGGAATGTCAGACTTTTTCACAATTATATACAAACAGTTGAAAAAGGTGTCCTTGCCAAATAGATAAGAGTCAACAAAAGCCAAAAAGAGCAGGTTTAAAGGGGTACAGGAATTAGCATTTCATTGCTGAATCACATCACTAACAAAAGGCTCTAAAAAATTTGATTTTTATGTACAATTCTCCTACCTGAAAGAATATCAAAAACATCAGTTCAGTATATCCACTTCTTTTCAACTTTTTCTGTAATTTTAGTAATGCTATTTTTCAACACAGCTGGTCCTGACTAAACAGATTTAAAGATTCATCAACTTGAAGACTATAAAGGATCACTGTGATTATCTGGTCTGATCTCCTGCAGGGCGCAGGAGAGAGAAACTCACTCAGCTTGCTGCAACAGTGTTTCTGTATGATAACACTGCAACATATTTAAACAATCCAGCCTTATTTTAAAGATACCAGTGATAAGAAAATAACTGCTTTCCACAATGAATTTATTCTTATTGTTAGTTATCCTAATTATTAAAATGTACCTTTATTTCTGTCCTGAATTTACATGGCTTCAGCTTCTAAAAATTCAACTTCATTCTTTTTTTTTTTCCTTGACTAACAGTTATCTACCCAAAACATTTCTTCTTGTAACCTTTTGTAAATCAAACAGGCAGACTCCCCACTGAGCCTCTGCAGCTTCCCTGACTAAATGTGCAAAATAATTCCTTCACTCTACCGCATAGTGGTCAACCTTCCTTTGGAGCATTATTCCCGCTTTTAGATACTACACTTTGAGAAGGAGTAGGTAAACCAGTGATCCTTTAAAGCAGTAAGAATATCCAGAAAACACATTAGAATGATTGTTTTTGGATTGTTTGGCTGTTTAGTCTAGAAAATAGAAGATTCAGGGAAACAATTGAAATTGTTAGAGGAACAGAATCATCTCTTCTCCATGTCCATGGCAAATAGAACTAAAAATAACGTTTCAAGTAAGGAACGTTCAGCATAGACTTCAGAAAAAAAGAGTCTTCAACAAAATGGGTCAAAAAGTACTGAAGAGACTGTTTTGAGATGTTGCAGGTTATCCATCATTGCAGGTTTTTTTGTTTTTTTTTTTTTTAAGGCAAGACAAATATATGTTGAAAATGTCACATTTAGAAGGGCTAGATAACCTTGAGGTCCACCCTAGGTTTTCCCTCCTATCATTTGTATTGCAGAACTACTCTGAGTCTTTCTAGCTTTTCGACGTCTGTTCTGAAGAGGGCACCATAGAACCAGCAGCAGTTACTCAACCATCATTTCATTTAGTCTATACAGGCAGATTTTCATTTACTCTCCTCCTTTACCCCCCAAGATGGCCCCCTGCCTATAAACGCAAGACTTATTATCCTCTTAGCTATCAAAATCAATCAGCTAGCCATAATGTTTCATCATATTAAGTGTCATTGCACCTCAGGACACAAACACCATCTGTATATACTTTCTACATTTGGATGTATTAGAATAGATGCTGTCCAAGTGTCTGGACAGTAACTACAATTTCTAGACTAATCATTATTTAACTTTTTACTCTTGTAACATCAGCAATCTTTTTTTTTTTTTTTTTTAAAGTCCTATCCTAAGAGCAAATAAAACTGAGTCCAAACTAGATCCCTGCAAGTGCAGTTACAAGCAGCACCTCTGGATGATAATCATCTATTTTCAACTATTTTGTTACTACATGACTTAAAAACTGATGAATTGATAACTGCTATATTTAATCCTGTACTGTTAATTTCTTTAATCATAGGGACAAGGAAGGGTTAGTTTATGTCTACAGAAGTCCTACATTTATTAACTTTATCAAAGCAATTTGCAGTTACATTTAAAGATGCAAGTAGTTTCTAGCTCTGACATACGGTTGAAAATTTCTGAAGACTAGAATTGGAAAGCAGGGAGACTCAGCTATGATGTTTTAAGATTTGAGGTCATAAAAGATAACTAGGCTGGGACAGCCAGGACAGCACTTGTGGAGAACACACATGCTTATAGCCATTTTGGTGAGATACAGACTGGACAAGTAGACAATAAGGTGAGTAAACTGGCTGGACTGACAGGCTCAAACAGTGGTGATGAGTTGTACAAAGGCCATCTGGTGACCAGTTACCAGTGGCATCCCTCAGTGTGCTCTTTAACAGCTTTACTAACAACATCGATACTGGTATGGAGAGCACTCTCAGTCAGTTTGCCAATGATACCAAACTTGGGGGAAGCAGTCAATACGCTGGAGGACAGGGCTGCTATTCCAAGCAGCTTGACAGGCTGGAAAAACAGACTGACAAGAGCCTCATGAAGTTCTTCTAAGGCAAATGCAAAATCCTCCCCTATCTGTGATGGAAACACCCCATCCATCAAGCTACGCTGGAGACTGACTGGGCAGAAAGCAGCTTTACGGAAGACAACCAAGTGGTCCTGGTGATCAAGTTGAACAGAGTCAGCAATGCTTTGCTGCAAAGGCCAACCATGTACTGGGCTGTATTAGCACAGCAAGCAGGTCAAGAGAGGCAATTCTTCCCTTCTATTCAGCACTCGTGAGACACCTGGAGAACTCACTATTGTCTACAACTGCCTAATGGGAAGATTTAGAAAAGATGGACTCTTCCCAGAGATGCATGGGGATAAGAATAGAGGCAACAAACACAAGTTGGAACACAGGAAATTTCAACTAGATAGAGGAAAACATTGTTTCCTGGAGGGTGGTCAAACACTGGAACAGGTTGTCCGGAGAGGCTGTGGGACCTCCATTCTGCAGATATTCAAAACTGAACTGGAAGCCTCCTCAGCAAAGGGCTCTACTTGGATGTGCTTTGAGTAGGAGGTTGTATTAAAGACCCTCTGAAGCTCATTCCAACCTGCATGACTATGATTCTGTGCTTGTAAACTTAGGAAACACAGCAGTGAAACTCCTAGTGGGCCTTGAGAATATCCTTCCCCTGGTCTTGTCTGATTTTAAACTAAAATTTGGTCATGGAGATAAAAAGCACAGCAATAATCCAGTTCTACAATAGAAGAGCTTGCAACAACAGATGTAACACCTGTTTTTAGACTGTTACCAATAGCATAAAAACCTCTTTTTATTCATAATCTTTGATTTGTTCCATTGTAGCATACCACTGTGATAGCACAGCTAGTTTAATCCACCATAAATTCATGTTGCTATAAAAAGGAGGTAGTCTCAAAAACCTCTGACTGCCTGATCCTATTGTCTCCCTTCTGCATGCTACGACTGGCACTTGTACAGCTGTGCAGTGAGCCCCATCAAGAATCTAAGCTGCCAGAAAAATGGCAACAAAACTAAAGACGGCCAGCTTTCAGCCAGGTAATCCCCAAATGCCCCCTGCACAGCCACATAAACGCAAGAGTGTGCACAAGGGCGGTAAGCGCATATTCTGCCAGCTGCCCAGGGCTCATGCCTGTCTGCGTTATCTTGTGCCTTGCAGTATGGCTGAAATCATATTGCTCTCCTTCCCATGGCAGAAACAATAAAATTATATTTTGTGCCTCTACCCAGCCACTTATTTCCAAGAAAAATAATTTTCTGTTAGATTGAGTTAAAACTGGTAAAGAGATTCAGCATAAATGACGGGAGAGTGGGCTTAGAAGGAAGAGGGAGAGGAAGTTGTCTGGAGTATTCAAAGAACCAGGCACATTTATCAGACTTTTTATTATTATTATTATTACTAAAGGAAATATGCCTAACTTCTTTTCTCTTTTGGCAACTATTTTAATAGCATTCTGGCTTTATCTAACACAGTGATATCATTGGTTTCAATAACATCATGAAATTACAATTATATTATTTCTAGACCTCTGTGTTGGTAATACAGAATAATTCTTAAATGCAGTTTTGGACTCTTGACAGGATTACTGAAAACAAATGTTTTATGTATATTCTCTCCCCACCACCTATATTATTCTTATAGCTTTCCTTGGGAAGGGGGGAAGGGTGAGGGTGAAGAGTTCCCCTCCCCCTTGTTTCTTTTAGTCTAGAATACTTGCATTTAGGTATACTACTCACGTAGATTTACGTCATGATGGCCAACCATGTTACAGCGAGAGCTGACATACCTGCAATTATTGTCAGGCCTGAGACAGCAAACTCAATTCAGCTACTTCAGATTATGACTCTGAAATCCAACAAAAAGCCTAATGGGATCATTAGAGTCTTCCTCCAAGACTCCAAAACAAACTGCAGGAAACTCTACACTGTTCACTTTCTGTGAAAGAAATCCCAGATGAAAGCTGATGGAAAACTTATCTTTGGTTTATATCTTGTTAACACTGGATTGATTGCAATACTCTGCTCTTTTGAAAGGCAACAGGATATCCTTATTTCACGTTCTTTCTCTCTCTGAACATAATAATTAGAGCATGCATGTATACTACCTTTTATTTGTGAGCTATATGAATCTTCCTGAAAATTTAATTCCAGCAAAAGTGAAGTCATCACTTTTTTATATTGTTAATCTATTATGAAAGGGAACAAGTAAAATAAGAAGTGCAATTTAAGAAAGCAAGAGCTACCCAATAAAAACCAGGGTTTAGGGTTTCATTCAAATAAAGATTGGTTAAATGCACAGAATCACTGGGACTGGCTGGGAAAAGTAAGTGACACAGGGAAGCAGGGAAAGGGGGATAGAGAGGTAATGAGAAGCTCAGATTGGGAGCCTGAAAAAGATGGGTGGGGGAGGAGAGAAAAAGAAAGACAATAGGGGAATAGTTAGAAGTAAGAAATGGAGTGGCTGAGCTCCTCATATAAAGGTACAAATCAAAGTTTTCCAGTGTTTAGTTTTTTTTTTTTTCTTTTAATTTGAAGTGAATTAAATACTTTTCTTAGAAACTTAAAGTCTGGTCTTCAAGGCACAGCACTATGCCAATTTAGATACCGGGATCTCTGAAGAAGCATTAGGACAGTACCTTAGCTGTTAGGTCTTTTTGGCTGAGCAGGAAAGAGATGATAGGATTTGATGTCTTTAAAAAAAAGGGTATACAATGTTTAAGTAACATGCAAGTGATATGGTCTCTTTTTTTAAATTATATTTTGGAAAAATTAAAAGAAATACCATGCCTATGTAAGAATTAAGAACTTACAGGAAGCTAAACACTGAAAATCAAGAAGCTAAGTTACAGTTCTCTTTCAGAAACCTCTCCCAGTTTCTTTATTTTGTTTCTTTGTATTCCTTCTTCCAAGTATTTCTTGTGTGTAAAACACAATATCACTTCTGCTAAACAATAAAACTTGAGGAAACAGGCAGCAGAGTTTCTGAAAGGATAACATACTTCTCCGAAGACCATGAATTGCTATTAGCTCAAAACTGAGGTGTAAGCAATTTAAAGAAAAATTACGAGTGTCAATTTAGTATCCAAAGATAAGTTTTTTTGTTTTTTGGGGGTTTTTTTTGTTTGTTTCTTTTAGTTCCAACATTTACGAAAACAGATGTTATGCAAAAATTATTCAAAGTCAAGCACTCAAAAAATCAGGAAACAACAACTGAAATTAACCTGGGCTCCTGTACATATGCATGGCAATATATTTTTAATTGCCTGACCACATGCAGGACCCCTCGTTATTCTGACCAATTAATGAACAGCTATTCATATTTTCTTTTATCCTTTTTGGCTCTGTGTTATGGTTCTTAGGGCTTAGTTTATTACAAACTACTCAAACCTTACCATGAAGGCAGGAATTCCCCATTCCTAATGGCTTCTGCATAACATTTGGCATTCATGTATTTCAAACACTCATGTATTTTCACAAAACTACTGGAAGACTGGAGATATTTTTTATATATACATATATATATATATATATATTTTTTTTTTTGAGCTAAGTGTAAGAAGGAGTTAAGAATAAAAGTGTTCCTTAATTCTGTGCAATGAGCTTGTGGCATCTCCTATAAAATCAACATGAAAGATGGAAGGTCAAAACGTTTTCCTAGGGAACACTAGATTTTCTTAATTGTAAGAGTGGTTCTCCCTCTTTCTGCAAGCCTTTGTCACACTTGCTTTTCACTGGAGAATCACTGTAACATATGAGGGAGGAAGGGGGTTAAAGATAACAACCTCATTAGCATGTACCATATGGCAAGTGACCACAAATTAAGGGTCTTATCATAACTTTTACACAAAAGTAGACTAAACTGAGAACACAGGCATCTCCTTGATTCTTGAATGGTGCTTGCCTTTGCAACCCTACTTATACCTTTAAAAGCTTTTGTTATTTATTTTCTTTATATATATATATATATAAAGATAATATATAGTATACATTATATACATATATTATCTTTACAGTATATTCACAATCAAAGGACTGGAACAAAAGAGCTGATTTTTAATAATCATGTTAAACATTTTGATCACAATTTAATACTTTATTTAAAAAGAGGCATCCATCCATTTGCCAGACTTACGACCAAGTTCTTAAATTGCAATGCATGTGTCTTTCTGTTTGTTTAGGAGGTGACAAAAGAATCAGCCCTCACCTCCTGCCCAGCCAAACGCAGCAACGCGGCAAGTAATCACATTTGGCAGGCCAAGCGTTAGCTGTCCGCTGTTGCAGCCACAAGGTTTTTTAGCATGGCTGTGCTCACATTAACTCACCTAATCCTGATTTTCTACCCCCACCCAGGAAATTTTCTAACTGTTACCCACTCCCTGTAGGGAAAGGTAATCTATAAAAATGTTTTCTATCTAAATCTTAAGGATAGAAATGACAACAGAAAGTGACATAAATCAAGATAAATTGCAAGACGCTTCTTGAAGCCACATGGGCAACAGTGCCATACAGGCTGCCAAAAGGACAGATGTTCTTTGGTTTTCTTTTTTAAAAAAAGTCCAGCTTCTATAAAATGAAATCCAAGCTGTCTTTTTATTTCCAATAAATATCCACAAGGGATGATCAATCCTGTTCCTTCTAAATTCTATACGTGCACCCAAGCTTGCTTGCTCATTGCAAAAAGATAAACTATAAGTGAAATCTCCCTAACAGTCTGTTTTTCTCCCATTCTGCTTTTTAAAAGCACACAAGATCAAAATGAACTACCCTATTTCCTCAAAATACATCTCTATAAAAGTAAAATCAAGCCATACTACAACTCACCTCTATTTCAAATGCAATTTCTGTCAAAACATCATTTTTGGAACAACCCAGGTTAGGCTCCCAGATTACCAATGAAGAAACCCTCAAATTTGTGTTTGGATTAAGACCTTTTTTTCCCTGGTCTAATCTAATTGAATCTTTAGTATGCTTACAGTACAAAAGAATGGTTCAAAAGCATCTGCAGGCTAGCCACTGCTTTCCCTAGGAGTAAATTCTGTTCAGTTTTGTAGCCATGAACAGACAACCAGCAAGTATTAAAACGGCATGCAACAAAGTCAAATTGTGCATGTACTTTATATGTATACTGAAACACTTACCAGCATGTGGCAAGACAGGATATTGTTCCAAAAGGAAAGAGTTCATTCTTATCTACAAACTAGCTAGTATTTTTGCAATTTAAAATTGATCAAGGAAAAAAACCACCCCAGAACTTGCTATCAATTTCGACATCAGTAAGGCAGCTATTCTACTTGCCAAAATGGAACATATTATGATCTCCCTTATCAAGGGCCAAATAACATTTTTCCTACAAAGCAAGAAGTTATAAAAACCCTGCACATAGTTTGTTGCAGCATGAATTGTCAAGGACACCAGAAGGTGACTTACATTTAATTCAGTCTCTATTTTTAAAATCTATTAAATCTATCCATCACCATGGTAACTCAAGAAGTATATTCCCCTCATACATTCTGATGATGTATTTTCAAAAAAAATTTTTCAACAAAAAGTTGATCCTAATCATCCTACATGGTATTGTGAATCTGTATGTGGAAGTAAATGAAAGCTGAAATATACTGCCTGATGCTGCAGTATTGCTCACACTGTTCTTTGAATAATTTCTTTGCAAGTTCTGTGGTCTTCAAAGAAAAGCAACTTTTAAAACAAATACTGTAATTTTTCAATTTTTAATGACCTAAGACTTGCTTGCAAACAGATCTTATTTTACTCTCAAAATTTATACGTACTTCTAAACCCCTGAAGCTAGCTCCCAGACTTCCACAAATCACCCTGAGCGACTTACTGCATCAAATTTCTTAAAAATTAGGGAATGTGGGGCAGAATAATTACAGGAATCCTTTAGAATCTTAAAATGCGAAGGACTTATGCTCTAACTTGCTGAAGCTGAGTTTTACAACAAAGGGGAGAGGTACTGAAACTTACTGGATTTTATATGGCAGCGACCTAAAAATAGATAAATATAGATTCTACATAAGGTCAGTTCTAACAAAGAAGAAATGTAGAGTTCATGATATCCGCTAAAACCTCCAAAAAAGCATGGCTACTAAGTTTAAGTAAATGCAAATCTCAATTTAACAAAGCAAAAGGACTTTTCCCCATCTTTCCAAAGATGATGCAGATAAAGTGCATGGAAAACCCTGCAATCTTCAGTACAAAAAAAAAAAAAAATTCTACCTGCTTAAGATAGTGACCAGAAACACTGATAAAAATCACACTTTGTGAAACTCTTTACTCCCAACTTCATCTTCCATGACTGAAGGAATCACGTTATAAAAATATCCCCCTTTCACACACAGCCCTGAAGTGTTCACCATGCTCCAAGTCATTCTGCACACACCCTTCACAATCCAATCCAAAAAAATGTTAAAGTCACACAAGTATCTTCTAGTAACCAAATGACAAATCTGCTAAAAGCCTTTAATTAGGCTGCTAAGCAATCACATGTTTTCCCAGCAGGCTATTCCCTTCGAGAAACTGAAGAACTACGTTACCAAAAGGGGAAATATTTACTCTTAGCTTCCTTTATGTTCTATGCAGCGCTTAAGACTAAATCAGCCGAAGAAGTCACAGTAATTCTGTGACGTGAACTCCTATCTGAGTTCCTGGCCAATCCATGAAGATCCATCCTTCACTCTAACCATGGAAAGAGGAGAAAGTGTGCAAGTATTTTCTGTACGAAGTCTAGAACCAACACTGGAACACAGGACTAGAGATAACACTATGATGAATTTGAATCTTCCTGTTAGTACCAGCTGAGGCCAGGCAAGCTCTTAAGGTCCTTCTTTCATAATACTTCAGCAGACTAAAGTATTTTCCTATGTGCAGGTAACCTTGAAAATGAGTCAGAAAAAGGAAAGGATGGATATGTGCAAGACCATCTCTACCTACATTTTAAAACACTTCATCTTTCCAGTAGTTTGTGTGCACAAACTATGAATAATGTATAAAATATGTTCAGCCTTAACTTCCCAGCCTATTCCTTCTAGGGAGACTTTCTAAAGTAGAATTCAGATGCAATATATCTGTTTTAAAAGCATTCAGATCATATCACTTTTTTCTGTCTACACAGTTTAGAAAAAATGGTATCAGCAATTCCATGACTTCATCAGATTTGAAGTAAAAGCCAACTCATTAAATAAAGACCTCTCCTAAAACACTTCAATACAAGAATAAATTACATTAGTGATTGAGGGAATGGCATTTTTCTCCCCTATCAGTTTTGAACTAATGTTCCAATACAGTGGCCAGGGAAACCTTAAAAGATCCGAGTCAGATAGCTTCAACTGGACCCAAGTCCTTTACCTGCTCTTTTTTTACTAGATAGGAACCTTAGAAGATTTAAAAGCAGCCAAGAGGAATTTTGATTGAGACTCAGCTGACATCCACTCCATCCATGCCCCACCCAAGTAGATATTCTTCCTAAAACTAAACCAGGAGTCATTCTACCCTCTCTCTTCCCCTCCCACACCCAATGCAAAAAAGTAGCAAATAATTATCCGATTTAGAATTTGGCCAGATCAGTTATGTTTGTTCTCTCTATAGTCTTCTGCTATTTCAGTAGAAATGGTCCTCAAATCACATCTTAATCTCTGAGGAATTTTTTTTTACTGTTAAAATAGCTACTATGCTCCACCTGCAAGTTTCAGTGATCTCTTTAGCTGACTTAACTCACAAGAGTCTTGTTTGACCTAATTAACTAAAGCTCAGGGAGAACTTGGAGATCTTTTATTTAGAAGCACTATAAAAATTGCATCAATCCATACAGGATAGGAGATAAAGTTAACTACCTCATTTGTAATATTTTTCTGTCCCAACGGACAGAATGTCATGGACTGGTACGTGATAGCTATACACATGCCTTTCACCATAAAAGATGCAATTCTGCTCTCTCTGCCTACCTCTGTGCCTGCAGAAATCTGTCCTCCAGGTCTCCACTTGCTTTTCTGCTCTGCCTTCCTCATCTCTTTGGAGTGGTCATAAGAACAAGTTCATCTAGCCATAGTGGTACCAATAATATTTTTCTTTCCTCTCCCGCTCAATATTAAATATAATATTGGGGAAGGGAACCATTGGCATCTTTTCTTTATAAGTCTTTATAATGCAGAGAAATGAAAAGTAGAATCTTCCTTTCAATTTCTTACACTTCCCACAAAAGGAAATAGCTATAAAGGAAATTGCTATTTTATCTAAATTAATCTAAAGCATAATATAGAGTATTTGAGCCAGGCAAAAAACCAAAACAAGATAAAAATACAAGATCATGCACTTAGTTAAAATATATACATATGCTCTCACACTCACACAGATTTTGGATAATGACAGTGAGAAGAGAAAAATCCAAAATGAGTAGGTTAAGCAGAACAGTAACCTTTTGAGAAAAAGCAGTTACTAGAAATTACTGTTTCTGTGCTCATCACAGAAGTCTGGATATAAGCAGATCAGAAAGAAGGAACGAACTGCCTATTTATTTTCCAGTATCATGACACTATCTCTGCACAAACTATCAAATTAGAGAAAATTTGCTCTTTTGTATTCCCCAACCATAAAAACCATACCATCTTTATTCCTTTGGAAAAAGTAAACATTTAAATCTTATTACAGATTACTCAGTAATAAATGAAGGTGATGTTTAGATAGGCATACAATTTTTAATCGAGTTGAACATTACTGCTACAAAGAAATATCCAATATACAAAACAAAAACCTTGAATAACCTCTCTCATGGCTTCTCTGCCAGTAGTGTTTGTATCCCTTTCCAATTCCAATGGGGAGAAACCGGCATTTTCAAAAATCATGTTGTCCTGTTAGCATTTAAAGGAGTACACTACCACTTGCTTGGCGTACAACATGACATTACAGTACAGCAAGGAAAACGCCACACATCTTTTATTTCTAACCTATTTTAGACACAGCCCTTCCTTTAAGGAGTCATTGCACACAAATGCCTTTTTCTCCACAGTCTCAACTTCAAGTCCAATCAAGACTATCACTTTGCTTCCACTTTGATAGCAAGAATTACAAGAATATCACAGAACTGAACAGTACAGTGAACTCAGGCTCATCTTTCCAGTATGTGTTTCATAGACCTACAAACTAAAATTACTGGACAACTCTTATAACTCAAACCTTTTCCAGCTTCCCCACTCAGAGTTTCTTCCTAGCTATAGCATAGACACATTGTGGCTGGGAAGAACTGAGGAAGATTTCCAATATTCTACATGAACTGAATTCCTATTTCACTTTGCCGTTCCATCTTAGTATTATTTTCCTCCCTCCAAATTTCAAGCAAGTCATTTTGCCTTGGAAAAGCATCCCTCTCACGGCTCTGCTCTAATCCTTCCAGGCCTCCTAGACATCACATTCCAATTCTTATTGTTAGTCCAAGGGCAAATACAACCCTTACGACACATCCCAACTCTATTACTAAAGCAGCTTCTTGGAATTTTTAATTGAAACAAATTTTGCCTTTCAAACCACAATCCATGTAAGAAATTTGCCAAAATGGATGAGATGAACATGTAGGCCTGTTCAGAGATGTTAAGAGATGCTGTATATTTTGTTTGGCAGTTTTCTTACCATACAATACTTTTAAATAATGAAGGGCCTGCTGTTAGTATTTATAGGTACTGACATACTGAAAACAGCTGTAAGTAACAACTAGCATTTTAACTTTTACTACAGTATGGAACTTTTCTACAAAGCTGACTAAATGCAGTAACATGATGAATGACTAATTAGATTCCTCAGATTATTCATGTTACATTTTGGGGATAACAAAAACTTCTGCTAGTACAGAACCAGCAACAAGCGAGTATTTCCATTTACTCTCCTAAAAATATTTCAAGATGTGACCTTACAGCACAGCTCCTAGCCTGAACGCCAAGTACAAAACCCTAATTCCAGCTTTACCGCATTAATTTGTGCATCCCTCTACATTTCCTTAGTCTTCAGCGTTACAGTTTGTGGATGGGACAAAGTTCTGGTACCAGCCTAACAATGGTGTAGGCTTTTCTTTCATGTCAGAAGAGCTACCGTACTACATTACTGCTAGATGAGAATTTTTTTTTTGTATGATTTCTGAAAAAACAATTTCTTCTCCCTTCTAAAGCTTTGCCAATTTCTTGCCTCCATGAAAGGGATGCATGCATCGAAAGCTATATAAAAACAGTAAATTCTTTCTCTTGCTATTTAAGGATACAATAATGTTGTATGCAATGGTATAATAATGAGCTAGAATAGAAAGCAGTCCCAGAAAGGAAATCATTAAGTTTTAAGATAGAGCTTTTTCTCCCCCTCCCCTCAGGCAACTAGTTTTAATAGTTAACAAGAAATAAATTGGTAGAAAATAAATGTAAGTTGTGCAAGTAAAATGATTCCCCTTACTCAAAGTAAATACCACTATCAGTATGATTGTTGCCTTCTTCATCTGACTGTGGGGAAACACAAAAATTTATCTTGCAAAAAGAAAACAGAAAATGTTATATTTTTCACATACGCCAGAGAGCTAAGCATTTGGGATGGGGAAAAAAACCAAAGAGCGTTAACTATAAGAGTAGTAATAAAGAAAAAAGAGAAAAGTGACAGAAACGTGTATAAAGTCACCCTCAAAATTAGATTGGTTGCTAATTTTTAAGAAGAAAAGTTCTCAGAGGCATAAGCTTTCCCTAGAAGAAGTGGGAGCAACCAAAGGAGAACTAATTTCATAATGAACTTGATCCCTTTTTGAAGATAGTACAGAATGCAGCTTGTTGCGCTGGAAGATGACCAGACTCATTCAAATCAGGCAGCTGTCCTCCAGTCATATTTTCCAGATACCTAACTGTAGGCACTTCAGCTTTAAATAAGGTAGCTAAGCTGCTGCAGCTTTACGTAGAACAAATTCTTTAAAGTTAAAAGTAACAAATAAGTAAAAGAAATTCGTGCTTTTACCATCTACGTTTCTTGGTTCTAATTCTACAGTAATGGCTTGTAGTTACAAAGCAAAAAAAAGAAAAAGAGGAAAAAAAGTACTCTTACACATGCAAGTTTGTTACTTGCTCTTCCACGGCATTTGGCCGTTAGAAAAGAAGTATAAGCAGCAGAAAAGCAGAGCAGAAGGAGGAGACATTACGTGGCAGCATTTGAAAATGATATCATACACATGAGTATAAAACTTAATGCACTTATCCCAAGTGTTTATTTTTATTAAATGATGGAAATATAGTATGCAAAGAACTAGGTTTGACTGCTTCCTCTTTCACGTCCCAGATGCTAGAAGCAAATATTTACAGCCTGTGCTGAATAATTCTTTGAAGTCTTTGATGAGATGTTAAGAAATCTTTCTTTTTGTGTGTTATTGAACACATACTCTTTCTTAAATATGTAAGAACACTTTAAAATTTGGTTTTGTAACAACGAAACTTTCGGATCTAAGTCTGCTTAAGTTTCCATTGTAGCACATGTAAACCCTGCATGATCAGTGGTTTTGCAATTAGTCCCTGCCACCATTAGATAAAGTGAACCTAACAGTTCTTATATTAATCACGATCTTTTCCTAATGGATCAAAACACATGCAACATATCTCTTAAAGATATCTGAGAAAAAGATATGAGAAGACTACTGCTCTTACCACATACAGTTGTTTCCAGAGCACAGCCCATTCCTGCAGTGTTGCCGTGACTTCAGTCACAACAGAATCTTCAAGTGGAACGACCGTCTCATATTGCCTGTACAAGAGGGGGGAGAAGGGGGTGGAAATCAGTAAGAAAGGTGTCCTGGAGGAAGGGTGATAAGAAGGAAGTGTTGGCATAGTAATTTGTAAAATACCAAAAATTGATTTGAGTTGTTAACAGATAGGGAAATATTTTAAAAGCAACTTTGTCTGTTGCAATGCTGGAGGACACGATCCCCTGGAGTCACATCAGCTGTTCCTCCGTTATATTCCATAAGAATCAGATTGTGTGAAGCATTTCCTAGTTACACGTTCAATATTTGATTTTGTTCTAATAGAGGTCAATTAAAACACTTTTCATGATTATAGCATGCTAAATTAACTTGCCTATAAAATGGGGAGCTTGACCGTTTGAATCTCTTCTCTCTACACCACTCTAACCCTTTTTTCTGTCATTTAACACCTTGGCCAATATCATCAACTACCCAAAAGATCCACCATCTACGAGCCTTCCCTACCCAGCAGACATTTTCAGTACTGGATATGAAACCTGAGCGGGCTATCCACCAACAGTCAAACGAGTAAGACTTTTACCTTTATGGTCCAGATCTTCCACAGCCATTCAAGGAGGAATCAAGCTCCCTCTGCTTTCATCACACTTAGGTGTTATCACACTCTTAACATTTATGTATTGTAACAACATTGTATTATCTGAGCCACCAGTGCCTTGACTTGGCCTTTATGTTGAATGACGTTTCAGAACAATGCCAGATTTCAAATCTATTTCAAGCTTCTGTTTTTTCAGCATTTTTTTAAAAAAAGAGGGAACAAAAAAAAGGTAATGTTTCTGAAACAGGCCGTGTTGGAGCATTTTTCCATAGGTCCTTATGCAGTGGTACTGAACAACACTGCCTCGCAGTGTGTTTTGGGACAAGCTGTGTCAAGTGAGACAGTCTCTGCAGCACATCCAACAATACTAACGAAGGACACGGAGACCTTCCTCTCAGGCAGTACAGCTCAGCTCGTTACCATGAGCGTGCAGGCAGCTATTTTAAAATCCTGCAGAAGGCAAGCCGCAGACTCCATTCCGCAACCAGCCTAGGCTATCCGTCCTGTCCTTTGTGCAAAGGGTTAAACAAACTCTTACAAGTAAGCGAGAACACTGAGATGTATTTAAATCTGACTTTTTTTTTTTTCCTAAATAAGAGAACACTTGATCATAAAATAAAGCTTACATATCGCTACAAAAAAACACTGAACAAAAACTCACTCTTCATTTTCAGGTTACCTAGAACTTGTACTTGCATTAGTGACGTAAGTAAATCTTATGTTAGGAGAGGGGGGAAGGCGTGTGTATTTTTGATCCTTTTTTTTTTTTTTTTTTTTAATAAAAGAAACATCAATCATGTCTTAAAAATCTGGCATAGTTGTATTAGGTATGCATTCAGCCCACTGAAGTTTGGAGTGGATATCATACATTCATACATACACATCGTGGGACAGTAAGACAGATCAAAATTTTTGCTATTATTATGTCAATGACCGTACATCCCCACATTTTGTTGCAAGAAACAAACACTGACAGAGGCTTGCCTTCTGAGATCGTGCCCTTTTCTGCTCCTGCAAACGTTTGTTCAAATTTGGCCACAGTAAAAAGAAAACTGGGAAATCTCAGCTCACGTCTTAACAAGTCTCTGCTGAGCATGCTTGTAATCTAAAGCGTGACGCTCAGAACATGACCAAAAGCCTAACATCTATTTTTTTTCCACTTTGCAATCAAAGGCCATTTCGGTGGCTGAACAAGGATTCTACAGTTAGTATATATCAAAGGTTTTCTTGTTGCTAACAACATTAAAAAAGATGCCGCAACCATTTCTAGCTGAAGAGTCAACTCTCAGATCTTTGGAAAATGCCATTATAAGAAAAGGATTCAAAATACTTCAACTTTAAGAAACCATAGAAAACTAAAAGGATGAAATGAACACAATATAGTTTAGTTAATACAGGGGGAAAAAAATCAAAATTAAAGAAAAAAACCTCCTAAAGATTATTTTTGCAATTGAATCTACAAACTTTTGGCACCAGTGAAAAATTTAAAAACATTTTGGAAGATTAGCCTTTAACAGTCTGGCTGGATTTAAAGAGACTGCATAACAGGACTAGAGATAACTATAGTTAATCATTTAATTATCATGCTTTGCATTCTCACAACCCTGTATTTCCTCTATACTATTCCTGTATGTTAATACCATCACACTGGGTCTGTGACTCAAACATGAGACCATTATATATCGTGAGCATATTCTTAAATACGGAGGCAGAATTTCTTTCACCAAAACATGACAGTGACCATGATTTCCAGATGCAGAATCGTATTATGTTCTGTGCTTTATCAATTGGTATATCGGTCTTTGATACTCCTTTAAGAAAAATCACATCACCTTTCCTAGTCAGCATCCAAGTACACTGAACTGGTTGCCTTAAGAAATTCTGAACTAACATCAAGTACTAATAACAAGAAATTATAGGAAACTGGTCTTCTCCCTAAAGGGGAGACTAAGGGGACTACTTTAGGAGTAGTCTTTCTATGCCATATATATATATTCTATTACAGCCCAAAGTTACGAAGTGTCGGTGTTACAGTTGCCCTCATCATCTTTACACAGTCCCTTTGAGAATGATCATATAACTCAAGACTACCAGAATTCATGTATCATTTTTCCACAGGCACTTCACTAAATACTATTTAATATATGCTATCTTCCACATTTAATCTGTTGCCACTAGGTCACTGTCTTAAATGCTGCACTTAAGTCTCCCAGCGTAGTCTTAATCTAGAAAATGCAAATAAAAGCAGCAGTGAAGACACAGGATATTGATTTCAGGAGTCTCAGTCAATCTCACAGGAACCTTTGCAGGTTATACAACCTACAGTAAAATCTGACATTACATTGCCATCATTATCATCATTCACCTTAGATAACTTAAACCTAGCCTAAATATACCTTTCTGAACTACATATAAAGATAGCAAAGGTATAACAATTTGGGGAGATAATACTTCGGTCCTTTGGGGGGAAGAAAGGTAAGTTAGATGCTTTTGAAATTTTTCAAAGTGACATAGCTACGTTGTGAGCTATGTCTCAGTGAAAACCCGCTCATGAATAAGATCTGCTGTCCATATGCCTGTGCCTCTGTAACGTATAGAATTTTGCCAACCAGGAACAAGCAGAAGTGAAGATTACAAATAAAGCTCTTTAAAATGTCTGCATGACATGTGATATCTCTGAAGTTACATTTTTATGCACAAAAGTGAATGGAAATAAATAGAATTGGCTTTTCCTATAGTTAAAAACAACCCCTAAAAGCTAACAAATTTATAACAAAGCTGTACAGAATAACATAGAAGCATAGAATCATACACAACAAAAACTACAATGAACTAAAACCACTCTATAAATTCCCTTCTCATTTATACAAACACTGAAGTTTCTTAAGGAGAAGGAAAAGCACTCACCCTCTGTTACTCACAATTGCCTTTTTCAAGTGAATATAGTTTGCAGGAAAAATCCCCTACAAGAGGAAAAAAGCCTACAAGTTAGAAAAATACATTGTAGGTTTTAGCATTTATATTCTAAGCCAATTCAAATAATTAGCAACATAGCTATTAAAAAAAATCCTATCACTGTGTCATGAAAGAAGCTAACACAATCCAAAGTCAACATTCAAACCACAGTTGCAGTTGCTGATTTTAACCCATCTTAGAACAGGACAACACTCTGAATCAGCCTTTCAGTCTTGAAAGATCAATGTCTTCATCAGGAAGTTTTGCAAGTCTATGCAATAAAAATATCATACAAAGACTCAAGCTGAATATTTTTTATTCTCAAAAGCTCCAAAAGCATTCAGAAACACCGTTCTATGAGAAATACGCTCTGATATAAAAATCATAGATAAGCCAACCGTGACCAAATTAAGTTGTCACTAATTCTACCCAACTGTCTTGGAGGGGACAAGATTGAGATAAAAGAGAAGACTTAAGTTTAGCAAATTTCTCTCCTACTGCAAAGACTGTGTGAACCGAATAATCGGCTAACGGGACGAACACGCAGGAAAGAGGCAGAACAAGCAGGAAGGGTGAAGAGAAATGAGCAGCTAGTGAGGATAGTTAGCAGAAAGGAACAACCAACAGGAACTACCACGGACATCTCCTGAAGACATACGAACTAAGCAGGGCAGCTACAGAACTGGCCATCATGCAGTTCACAACATTGCCTCAGGTATGATTCCAACTAAGGCCTCCCATCAGCATGCTACAGTACTTGTGGTGTTTTTCAAATCTATGCCCTTATCATCTAACCCACATCCAGCCCCCAAAGCAGTCTTTCACTGAGAAAAGTAGTATTCTTTTACTTGCATACCCTGCAGCTATGCTTTTTCCTCTCTTTCCAACAAAGAGTTGTTTAAGTCTATTTGGGATAGCACCTTTGTCTTTTGCTGTTCCCCTAACAACTGGGTTCTAACCTTGCCTGTGCCATAGAGTTCTTGTGTGATGAGACAGGGGGAGAAAATAGGTAATTTAAAGCAAACTTTTCATAGCATCCTATTATCGATTTAAATAACATGGTCCTGAACCTTCAGACAGAGCAAACTCAATCAGTCTGCAAGAATGCTAAATCTGCAGTTCCATGGTAAATATACGATCAGTGTAGTTCAAATGCAGATTAAAAAAAAAAAAAGATCAGTAATTGAGTGTGACCTGTAAGTTTTCAGAGCTTTAAAATTTAGCACAATTTGGAAAGATTGATTTTCATGGTAGGAGGGAGGGGAAGAAAGAAATACTAAATATAGACTATTCAAAATGTCAAGAAAAATTCTCTCTCTTTGATAGACAAGATTGAAATTGAAGAAAAATGCTGCAACTAACAGGAATGGCTCCATTGAAAGTCAAGAGTAAACATGCACGCTTTCAGCGATACAAAAAACGTGGAAGAGGAAGAAACACTACTTCAGTTTGCTTGTTTGGCTCCCTTCCAACTAATGAAGTCTATTCCTCTGATCCTATGCCGGTTACCTAAGAAACTACAGAAGGTTTGAAAAGTTCTCACATGAAAGCCAAACATACACTCAAGCAGTAAATGTAACACATGATGAATTGAGGCTTTTCCATTAAAAGAGGAATATAGTCATACAAGTATTATTCTATCTATTCAGAGAATAAATCCGATCCTCCGACATGAAGAAGGTTAAAGAGAAGAAGTAAGGAAGAGTAAGAGTTTACAGAGCTGTAACAGCAAAGTAGAGAGAATCTCCCACTAAGTTAAGAAAATGTATTCACACTTACCTTTACATTGGGCTTCTTAACTGAAACACCTCTGTACCAACCTAAAACCAGATAAAACACATTATTAATTTGTGATATTGCTTACTTTACACAGAAGCAACCTGACTGAAAACTATGCAGTTACTGAGATCCTTCTGCAAAACCACTGTGCCTCGCACAGGTCAAACTTCCTATGAGGAATAAACACAGCTTAGCATTCTTCGTAACTTTATTTGCAATCACTAGCTACTGTGGTAAAGACACATTTAGCACTCACGCAGGAATCTGTACTGAGCATTTTTCTTGTATTGTGCTACATGAGCCAAGGAAGAAGGAGACATTATCATACATCTCTAATCTTGTTTAAACAAATATAAATCCTTTGCATATGTCTGGTCTTACGTATGCATGAGAGACTACAGAACAGACTTCAGGATCCAATTTCATGAATTCAAATAATATCCTTGCATCCCCTATCATATAACAGCCCCAGACACAATAATAATCAGGAGTAAAAGCCAAAGCTGCAAAGGCTACAAATTAAATTGAAGAGCTTAACTGCTATTTTACACAGGTGAAACAACTTGTGTCACTCCATGCAAGACAGCAATTCATCAGGGGGAAAAAAAAAAGTGTTGAAACACCCTCAATGGAAAAAGAGCACACTCCAGTTATCACAGTGGACAAGTCTGCTCTTCCACTCCATAAGAGGTGTAAAAACTACCTTGCATCCTCATTAAAAATATACTGCTCTCTTCATATTTGGGTCTAATATTTCAAATCCAGAATATAAAGCAAAAAAATTTATCTTTTATACAGATAGATATCAATCTTCTTTATGACATAAATTTCTTGTGAGAACAGGACATAACATGAACACTTGATTTCCCAGGAAATTATTGCTTATGTTCCAAAAGACAATTTTATCTTCAATTTATTTCTTGGTTGGTCAAACTTCATGGCAATCATATCAGCATAAGCATACCTTCTTTGGAGAATACAGAAACCAGGTTGTTGGCTAGCCTTCTGAAGATACGTTTACACATTTTAAAACTGGTATGTTTCCCTAAAGTCTTTCCTTTTAGGTCATACTCTCCAGTTCTTAGCTTTTCTTTCCTTTTTTCTTTTCCAGTCTGATTTAAAGTTTTTAGAATCACCTTCTTCTGGTTTAGGTTCCCTCCAGTTCCACCCAAGCAACATGCAGTAAGTAGAGAGAAGAGCTCACCAGGCCCTGAAAGCCCTGGTTTGTAACATGTAATTCCTTATTTGCTTACAGTGAACACTACCAAAAAAAGTCATTCTGTATCTCAAAGTAAAAGCTGTCAAATTGGAAAAGGTACAGTGCTCTTCAAGAGAGTGCGTGTATTACATTTTTCACTAGAATCAACTCAACCTTTATTATGGAGTTGGTTTTAAATAGATTAATACCAAACTAATTAGATGTTTTTAAGGGAAAAATATAAACATGTTTTTGAGGGAACATAATACTTATTTCTAGGGATTTAATCATGATAGTCATCAAATCCAAGCAGATACTTCTGTTGTTTAAGCTCACAATATGCACTATACAGTTTCGCCTCAATATTGACTAAGGTCTTTTGACATTACCATAATGCAAATAACTGATTGTAACACCTTAGAATTACAGCATTCAACTTTTAATGATACTTTGCCCTCAAGGACCACTGACTTCAAGGAGACAGTGATAAAAGATTTAAAATTAACAGAAAAATATGGGTATGAACTGAAGTTTGGGAACAGGTTAATATAAATTGATCAGCAGTATCCACAATCTAGACAGATTGTCTAGTAATAACTATTAACTAATAAGAATTTGAGGATGGATGAAATTAATGCATAAGACCACAGTTGGAATACCCCAAACCCTCTACAGAGAAAGACTATGCTTCATAGATGTAACGTTTTCCCCATTTCCTTTACAGACAGCTAAGAATGTTCTCAAACTGCTTGACCTCGTGGAGGATCTAGCAAAAAAGCAGACAGATAACGCTGACCACTTTCAGAAACTGAATCATTTTAATGGAATTAAAAAATAGGAATGGAGGACTACTAATAGAAAGGGTGGGAAAGAAGCCAGTATGGTCAAACAGCTTTTCAGACTTAGGGAAAATTAGTTCTCCTTTTTGTATTTAAAATGAATATTTTAAATTATACTGATGTAAAAAAAAATTATAAAACAAAAGTGAAAACAGTTGCAGAGTTAACTAATGAGCAGTTAAGAAGGGCCAAGAATTAATATCACCTCTTTACTAACTCACCCCTTCTGTACTGACTGGCTATGCTAGCGTTTCGATATCTGCAACAACTAATGCAAGGATCCCTTCCAGATTTATTCATCACATAATCCTGCCCACATGTGCCGCAACTGTGGAACAGTACCTTACAGAAAAGAGATAGTACATGATCACATAATTAAAGACTTCAGTAAAATGTATTCAGTCCTCCCAATTAACAACAGGAGCTTATATCAAAAAAGTGGTCTTCAATGCTAATTTTCTACCACAGGAGTTGAATATTGATTTGATAGACAACAGAAGAAAGCCACCAATCTGGACACTCAGAATATGCAAGTGAATACAGGAGACTTCCCCTCCAGAATCGTTTTAAAGACTCAGTCTGTTCCCTATTTGTTCTTTTTTCAGCTCTGTCTTACCTATCCTTTTCCCCTTTTCTTCCTTTTATTATTCTTCTGTATGGTTCCCTCTCCCAATTTCTTTTCTGAAGCCTTTTTTAATTGCATCGTTTGACTCTGCCCCATTTTCCTCTCCAACTTTTGCTTCTGCTGCTCCTCTTCTTCCTCTTCCCGTACAGCTCTATCAGTTACAGAGTTCTCCTCTCCAGTGCATGCCAATCAATAAGAAAGCATTAGCAACCACAGCTGGGATCATTTGACTGAATTAAGTCCTACTGCTTCATGTGGTAGCAGTCTAGTCACACAAGATGTTAGGATTGACTACAGCTTCCTGGAGAGGGGTACGTTCAAAGCAGATACAATCTGCAGGCTTCCACCACTGCAACACCACCCGCCAGCCTTTGCTGAACACACATGAGCTGGGACATTCAGCCCCAACCCTCTGCCAAGTTTTTAACTCAACCAAATTAGGTGCATCTTTTTTGCAATAAAGTAACACCTTCTGAGTGAAGATCTGGAAACTACGAATGCATTTAAGTGAGTATTGTGGTTATGATACTGATGGAAGGCTAATGCTGTATTTCAAAATATGACAGAGCAAGGAATTTACTGCAAGAACACCAAAAATTAGTTAAGCAACAGCCTAAGCAGTTCCTATTCTATATGGGATAGGAACTAGAAGAACATTAAATATATCCCTAACAAGTCAGACAAATTTCAAGTATATGTAGTGTTCAAAATAAAGCAGATAAAAGACATTTGCTTGGGGTGTCATTGGTATCATTGACAATATTTGTTTGTTCGAGGATGTTTTCATCATTTTGTGATGAGCCAGGTAAGATAGGCACAGGATGAGCGTACTGCTTACACCATAGCACGGTAACAACCGAAGAAAGTATTATTACATCTGAACATCTGTGAGAAGCTGAGGATGAGTAGAGCCATGGCTTGTCTCTTAACATTGTGTCAACATGTACTTATGGATATGTGTCATGACAAAGTCACCTACTTTAAAAAATTCTGATGGGTGTAGAACAAAAACAAAAATTGTTTTAAGTAATTAGTAATATGAGAGACAACTCGCTTAGTAAGACAGAAACTGCCAATGTGGGAGTCATGTATGTTTTTCCAATTTAACTGATTTTGAACACCTCATTTAATGCTTTACACTTTCAGTATGCAGAAGACAAAGGTTTAATCCAAGTACTACAGAAGTAAATGGAATCAACCATATCCATTCCAGCGTATTCTGGACAAGTCACCACATCTTAAAGCCCTGTTCCAGTTTTGCTTTTACACGGCCTCACTACAAGACAGCAGAATATCGTCCTCCCTGAGCCCAGGGCAGGGGGTGGCAAGCAGAGGCATTTCTCTGCCTGCCTTGAGCCGGCTCCCTCCCACCTGCAGTCCATTTTCCTGGACTGGCAAAAACTGCCGCGAGCACACGGGCAGTTGCATCGCAGAGCAGCTCACCTGGGGACTGGGGTTAGCTGGACAGAATGAAATTCTGAGTGTAGAGGCAGAGCTGGCTGGTGCCTGGTGACCGATGCCTTCCCTGCTGGTCCAGGAGCCAAGACTGTTCCCCAGCGCTATACACACACAAGAATTATCTACTGTGCTGTGCAGTAGATAAGCTAAGTAGGTTACCTGAAGCAATACAGCCACACTGAACGGTGATCTGTGCCAACTAAACTCAAAGAGCCTAAACATTACATTTCTAAAGGTGAAACAAAACCTAGGGGAAAAAAAATGCAATCCTTTACAACTGCTTTTTTTCAGTAGTATCTAATGGTATTTCACCACAAGTCAAGAAAAGCGAGAAGTAGGCTAGTCTACAGCTCTGCCTTCTTTATTATGCCCTACAGGGCAAATAATCCCTCAAAGAGCTGCAGGAAGAATTACTTCCCTGAGTAGAAAACTGAAGAAAAACAAAAGGAAAAATGCAGCACTTTGCCTGTTCTCCCTACACATTATAAAGTTGACTTGCCTGTAACTTTTTCTTCAAAATACATTCTCTGTACATATAGTTCATGCTGCAGGGTACTTGCAAGTCAGTACTAGAAGCTAAAGAAAGTTTTACTTAACAGCGTATGCAAGTGCCCTCCCTTTGTTCCTTGGGTTTGTTCGGCTATAAAAGGCACTAGGTTCGTGCTGCTCAGTCCCTCAGACGGAGCGAGTCCTACAATGCCACGAGGCTTCTGAAGGGGCAGGACAAAAAAAAAGTACATACCAACATCATATACCAAAAATTTGGTAAATAACATGTCTTTCTCCTTTAAAAACTTGCTCATAGGGAAATCCATCGTGTGGGCAACTTGAAGCCGTATTGCCGAATCCCACATACTCCTAGATAAGGACAAAGACAACCTTTCCAAAGGTGGTATCGCTCTCAGAAGTCCCAGCAATAGCACAGCGCTAGGCAAATTGCAGATGGAGCCCTGTGGCATGTCTGCACATCTCAGCATCCCAATTTGCAGAACAGCTCCCAACATTGCTTGATCTTTACCTGAATATGCCTTGAACAAAACAGGCTATTCTTTCTTAAAGCCACCTCATAACCCTTCTCAGATTCCCAGTTAACCAAGAAGAAAGCCTTCACATGGAAAAAGCCAGTCCTTTTGACAACTCAGCAGCAGAAAGACAAGGGGTCCTCAGGAAAGGTATTGACCTGTTTTTCAGAAAAAAACCCCAAACATCCAGGTTGAGTTAAAACAAACAAAAAAAACCCAAAAACAAAAAGACCCCACTCAGCTGCAGAAGAACAGAGTAGAAAAACCAAAGGACTCCACAGACCATTTAAATCCTTGACATATAATATTCTGGAAATACATTATGTAAATATTTATGGCTACTCCTAAACATAAACTTGTCCTTAAAGAAAGCACCGCTAGTAGAATCCACCACAAGAACTCAAAATGTTATAGCCCTAGCAAAAATAACGGCCACAAAAAGTCTGGTTGTAATAGTTAACAAAGTCCACCAGTTGAGTTCACCAAAAAGTTTGAAGTTGTACCCATTTAAGACAAATCTATTACATTTAAATTCCATTGAGAAAGTGACATTTCCTTAAGGGGAAGGTGAATTCTTTCACAAACAGGACAGTGTTGGGACAGAAAATTAAGATGCCTCCAGGCTGCAGATGGAGGGCAGGTATTGCCTCTAAGTTCATCAGAACTAGGAGTGTGTATCCTTCTAAATCACAGTCTAAAGTCTCAGAGAAAAAAAAAAAAAGGTGCTGAAAGGAGAGAATGTTTTAATTTCCCTCAAAACCACAAACCTTGACCATTAGCCAAGATTTTTCAACCGGCCTCTTTCCTTACTCTATGAGCAAATCTGTTCTAGTCTCAAGGCCACACAACAGTGAGGCTATCAGATCTGAAGAGCTAAAGTTTGTACTAAAATCTGACAGCAGACACAGGGTCCCAGAATTTCCATAACAGCAGAGACAAAAATCCCGAAATCAAAACTGTTTGAAACCTCATTTAGGCTAACCATGTAAGATGTGGCCTTAGCCTATTATATCCTGAAGATAACTCTGAGTAGAAGAAGTTGGGAGACTATCTTTATTTTCATGTATTAAAACTTCCCTGATCTGGGGATGAAGAAAGTATCTAGAATAGGAAGACTAGCACTTCTCTGCAGCAAAGTTTGATCTTCAGGATACACCTAAGCTCAGAACTAAAGTCATTAACACATTTATCATCTATGATCCATCCACCTGAAACAACTGAGTGATTGGAACTCCTTGGAAGGTAATAAGTTAACTCAATACCCAACATACCTGCCCCAGACATTGCACAAACAAGTGTCCAAGGGAAGAATCTCACATTGCCTCATCTGCTGAAGGAAAGCACTGCGTCATACATTACTACGCTGGAAGAAGAGGTGCCTGTAACATAAGCTACTGCTCTGAATTCCAGTACTGACGTGAGGCCTGCACTCCCATACTGACCGCAGCCTTACGTTCTCAAACTGGCAGAAAGGAGCTCTCCATCCTAGAAGGGAGGTGTCTGGTCATACTGATTTTAGCTGAATGAACCCTATACAAAAGAAGTGGGATTTGGAGTACACGTTAGAAGTATTAGCATAAATATGAAAGATATTACAGTAAACAGTAGTTCACCTATTATGTTTTGGATGCAGGTACACCAGGAGACACCTATAGACTGCACTGAAAGCAGAAGTGAACCTTAGAAGCCCACAGTAACCATATAGCATTGCGCTGCACACTTTATCATAATGCAGAATTTAAAAGACTTTTTCTTCAAGAGAAATACACTTTCTTCCAATAGTTTAGACTTTCTTTTCCTACAAGAATAGCAGCAATACGGCAGAATATGGAACAATTTTATGTATACACAAGTTGTAAATTAATGATGAGGTTCCCATTTGTGAATTCCCAAATAAACTTAAAACTTTTATTACTAAGAAAAGTTCTACTAGAAATTTGGTAATCACCTTTTGCATTATTTAATTTCTCTTAAGTCTCTGTTTGCCCAAAATTTAAATTTCATGCTTCCAGATCTATCACATACAATGAAAATGAATCTAAGTTTAGCCTGCAGGGTTGATAGGCTGTGGGGATTTTTGATTTTTAACAAGTTTTTATTCCACTAATTGGGCAACCTAAAAAGACTCATAAATAGTGGACAGCACCTTTTATCTGCTTTTATTTATCTCTACTGAGGAAAAAAGTCAAAGAATAAAGACTTCGCAAAACTACTAGAAACACCAATTTTGGAACAAAATCCCTTTAAGTTTTTAGCTCAAGTCTCCCAAAACAGAGATGCCATGATGCCAAGGGGAAAACAAAAAAAAACACATTCAAGTATAAACAAGGAAAAGGAGACTATACAATAGCAAATGATATAATAAAAATCTGCAAAAGAGTAAGTGAAATAAAACGTATGCCTCTAGCTGTTTACCAGAGGGAGCCAAGAAAGGGACACAACGAAGCAGAGCCAGACCCAGATGAGACACACCTCTACTCCCTTAAACTTGCTGAAAACTTGGATGGAAATGTGACTCTCTCTTCACTGGTTCACAGCATTCTTCAGAGCAAGATTTGATTTTCAGATTTAGAGAAATCTGATACCAAAGGCAGCAGCAATCATGTTGTAAACAACCTGATCCCCAAAGGAAGCCCGGGCCAAGCAGCAAATTTTTCTGACTCGCTATAATGGCCACGGCCAAGCTTCTTTTATCATCTTCGCAATGTCAGGAAAAGCAAACAGAACAATTGCTGTCCTAGTCTGAGACACTACTGAGAACTGTAGCAGGCAGAAGTGATTTCCATGAATAAACAAACAAAAAACTGTGAAAACAAAGCAACAGTGCCATAGACTAGTAGTTAGGTACATGCTCTAGGTAACATGCTTTATTTCCCATCCCAATGGCAATTAAATTAAATTGTGAAAAATTAATGTGAAAACAAGATTTCACATTTTGAAAAAATATTTAAACACTGAAAGGCAAGTCAAGATTTTTTTAAAAAAAAATAAGCAAAACATCCAGCCCCATTGTTTTTCCTCACCTTCCTACGTTAAGAAGTTTTCTGATTTTTAAATCCAAACACATCTGTTCTTTAAACATAGAACAATCTCTCTAGACATTAGATTTCTGCGTTTAAGAAAAAAAAGTCTTTCAAGAAACACCACTTTCAGCTATGAGACCACTATGTCAAATAAGCAAAAAATCTAACCTACTGCAACTATAAAACAACCCCCCCCCAAAGTGATCTTCCTCTCTCTATCTTTATGTACTACTTGAGAGCTTATTGAAAAGGACTGAATTTCTATTGCAAATATATGAAAATATTTTATTATTTCAAGATAACTATTTCATTGAATGACATTTAGTTATTACATTTAATGATTACAGATCTTTGCAACTGCTTCATAGCTCATACTAAAACCATCTAGTAAAAAGGTAATGGCTGTCCAAGGGATAATTTGCATGTGAACTGTATTTGTTTTTATTAAAAAACAAAACAAAAGAACACTCTTAGCCAATTATTCTTTCTTTAGATTAGTAAGATTTTCCAGTGCTATGAGCAATCTTCAAGTATGGCACAAAAAATACCTTTTATTTGTGGTACAAATGGCATAAACTGTCTTTGAACATGTAGAAAAAGAGCATTTTTTTTTGTATTTCCAATGGCTTTGCCTCCGTAAGTTCAACTTTCACTAGGAGTTCCAAGTAGCTGCATACAACTAAGAGTGCACACTGTCACTACTCCTCAGCTGATTTATTAAAAGCAGTCAAAAGTAGCTACCAGAAAGGAAAAACAAACAAAACCCCCAAAAACCCACACACTCATTCTGGCCGTTGCCAAGTACAGTCTTCTGGGGCAAAGTCTGCAAACCAGCTTCCAAAGGATAGCAATGATAACCTGGCTACTGCTTAGAGAAACATTATACATGGACCACAGTAAACTGGTTGACCACAAACTCATACAGCTCCAGATTGAATACTTGTTAAATGCTAGACACAGAAACCAAGTAAAGACTAGAAAGAGAAACAAGAAGTTTGCTCTCTGTTATCTTTCAGATAAATAAGAGCCAAGGTCGTTGCTAAAAACTGGGAAGAGAATACAAAGTATGAATTTGGAACAGATAAACCAGCATGCAGAATAAGAAGTTTGGTGATTAATTCAACAACTAAAACATTATGAAATTAAATAAGAATATTAAACTGGAGTGCGCTGACCATCAACACAAGGGTACGCTGATACTTAAAATACAAGCAAGGGAGGCTCCTGGGATTTAGCTCCCCGTCTCTTTGCAGTTGATGCATTGATGGCAATGCCAAGAATCAAACTTGGGATGCTGTAAATATATATGCAAACCTCAGAAGCATACAAAGACAAAAAAAAGGTATCAATCCTCTTTATTACATTCTGCAAGCCTTTAAGGCAAAACACCTCAGTGGCAATGACAGACTCCAAATTTACTGCTACAAATTTACTGGGGAGACAGGGAATAAAAGGGGACTGACATCTATCACATAAGCCTTGTTTCCACAAAAAAGCCACTTAAAAAAAAGTAAAAAGGAACGTGAGAGGACTACAAAAATTAAGAGTGTTACAGAAAACTTAAACACAGCCATAACATGGCAAAAATGGAGACAGAAAGCACACCAGACATGGTAACACATACTGTAGCAAAAGGAAATTAAACAGAGAAAGACAAGAAAGTGTTGGATAGACATGGTAAGAATGAGCTAGAAGGAAAGATTATCGACAAGTAAACGCTATTTTTTGAGATGTAGTCTACACGTATACTTTAATAGTACTTTGTTGTGTATGAAGCATTTTGCAAACAAGAAGGAAAGAACTCTGTTGAGATAGGCCAGGAAATGTTTTGAAGCAGAAACCTCCCTAAAACACTTAAAGCATGGTTGCTCACCAGGGAGAATAGGAGAGGGGCAAAAATAAGCCCTCTTTCCCACAGCATCTCCTTGCCTTCCGATCTCAGGAAAATGTTCTTCTGAACTACACAGAAGCAGGGCTAGCAATCAGAGACAGCATCAAGAAGGCATACCCATACACCATGTCTTTAAGCCACTGCTACCACTCTTACTTCTCAAGAGCGGAAGACCAAGAAGTTGGTGATTGCCTTGCCATAGGAACAGCTTGCAGAAAGGCCTCACTGACAGGCCTTTAGATAACTTCAGAAAGCAAAGGATATTTCTTGGCTGCAGGATATTCCTGCAGGCCAGCAGACCTTGGTGTCCTCAAAAAGAAGAATGTCCAAAGAGGTAGTCAAATCTTTGCAGAACATCTGGTAAAGGTCTCCAGTCCTCAAGGCAAATGTGGCCCCAGTTCCTTCTTAGCTCAGGCAGATGACCTGTCACGTCTGGTCCTTGGAAGAATGATACGATGACCCCTCAACCAGAGAAAGTGCACTGACTTTCTGCATTAGTATTGAGAACAGCATCATGCCCCTAACTACTGAACCAGAAGGCTCCAAGACTCAGCACCCAGTGTAAATCTCTCCCTTTCTGTAACCTTTTCTTCCTCCTCCTCGGCTGTCCATGTTCCAAGGACTACCTCCAATACAGCACAGCTGCCTAACCCTGGCTCAGACTTTGAGAACACTGCTAATCTGCTAGAAGAAGCTCAGAAAAAGTCTGTAAGAAGGAAAAAAAAAGAAAAGAAAAATTACAGCCAGCGATAGGATAGGATCGTGGAGACAGGGACCATTACTACTCAAGGAGTCAACAAAAGAAACATGTACATGGAAACATGTAAAAATCCTAACAGAAAAAAATAACAGGGAGTCTGTCAGTCACTGCTGTAAGTGCCAGCAGATTTAGTGAACACTGAGGAACTGTTCCAGGGAGCAGCGGAGGCCAACGCTTTCCCTCCTGACTGACAAGCACCTGGCCAAAGACTCCAGTCTCTTTGGATGCCTTACTGGGGGTGATGAGCATAGTAATGCTTAGCCTTGTAGCTAAAACTACAATTTTGCTTATGTTACACCATAAGCAATTCCTTTTACCTTCTAAACTTTATATAATTGGCTTACAGAGTCTCTCTGTGCACAGCTAAAGGTGCTCAAAGTGACCCAGAAAAGGGATGGTAACAGAGCTTTTTAAAGACCTGGTGCTGAGACTACTCAGTGCCAAGACCACTCTGTTCTGAGCTTGATGCCCCCAGCAGTGCCAGGACTGGATGAGCAGCAGATGAATACCCCAACCCAGACTGCCAACACTATGTCAGGGAGCAGCTTCGTGCCAGCAGAACCACAGGAAGATGCTAATAATGCAGCTAGAGATGCCATAACAGAAGCAGATGAGGTAGAATGTGATCTTAGTGTTTTGTCTTGGCCTTAGCCAAATAGAGGGAAGTGAGAAGCCATTGCTGAGCTCCAAAAGGCTAATGTGAATAGCCAGGCAAGATCTTCCACAGGAGCTGTGAGAGTCCAAGAAACGTCAGCTCCACTGGCATGCTCCACAAAAGGCAAAGAGGAAAGGGGATATCTCACCAGGGACATCTTTCTCAGGGTAAATCAACATTGCTGTGAGTGAGTCAACTTGGCCAAGCTGGCTACAGGACAGCTCCTGACTCCAGGTGACAGGAAGCCTGTGTTGTTCCCACAGTAATTAAAGTCTTGAAGTGTGATACCTCATTCATCCCTAGGTGCAAGGTAGAAGTAGAATATAACTCTTGTGGAAGACAGCAAAACTAACAGAAACATTTTATGAAGACATCAAAACCTCAAACTGGCAAGGAAAATTATTACAAAAAAAAATAACAAGCAGAAAACTAACAGCAGAATGACTAAAAGAAAATGAAATGGCAGCTGATGCTATGCACCAAAGAATAGAAGGGGAGGGTCTAGAAAGCAACCTCTACGGTTACTGCAAAGAAAAACGCTCAGTCTCTCCGTATAAGCAATATCTGCTGCTTAAAGGTATTTCTGGACTCAATCTCCCCCTCCCTCTCCCCACCCTGCCCCAAAAAGAAACCTTTGAAGGGAACAAACACTTTTACAGAAAGCTGTGGAATTTCTGTATGTCCCAAATACTGGAAAGCCACACTTTGGCCACACTTTCACTGCTGGAGATAACAGAAGGAAACTTCAAATATATTACATGCGTGACTTAGGAATGCTATTATCATCATACACACAAACCATGTGAATAAAGGTACTTGTGTAGATACCAGAATTTGCATTGGCAAGGTAATATTCTAATTGGTGCTTGAGGCTTCAGCTACTTGTTTCTCTTCTCTAAATATACAGGGCCTCAAGCTAAAGTCACTGAAGTTGTAGCATTTTTAATCTAAAGAAAATTGCTTCCTAGCAATAGAAATAAACAGACAAGACAGTCTTTCTAAGCTTACTCAGAATGCCACTACTCATAGCCACGCTTACTGAGAACTGATTATACCGATGTCTGTACTTAAGATCATGTGTCAGCAAGGAATGAAGATACTCTGTCATCTAAACGTGGGAAGAAAATTCCTCTGTGGATTTTTCTACTACCCTTTCTGCCTGTATCAGTCAGCTTACTGTGATGCCCTCCCCACTGGGTTAACGTCAGTGTGTCAGTTCAAAGAAGGATATTCATCTTGCAAATCTATCAGCGACAGGCAACAGCCATGTGACTTGAGATAGAAGGTGTTCTTTGAGATATGCAGTCTGCATATACATTTCAAACAGTAAGTATACTCAAACCCTGTATCTCGAGACCAGAAAGCTCTGCCTTTCAGCATCTATCGGTGGCATGCTACGACCATTGCCTTTCTCCTCCTCAATGCATGGCATGTAAAGCAGAGAACACCACTCACTGTTTCAATTCTCTCTCTGTGGCAGGGTCATACTGGGAAGGACTCAGAGACAGAAAGAGGAAAGCTGTGAAAGGCCAACATACATATGGCTGACATCCTGAAGAATATCTGTTACCAGTAGGAGTCCCTTTGAGTGAGATCACTGGAGTGCCAATTCATGCAAGCTAACTACAAAACTGCCCTAGTAGTGTCACATGCTTTAGAGAGAGCATAATGTTTGGTGAAACCTTAGGTGGAACTCTTGGTAGCTTCACAGCAAAGGCAGGCTTTAATCCATGGGTTTGAAATCTGTCATGCTGAATTCCTGGGACAGGGGAGAGGTGAAGGGACAGGGTTAGAAAATAGCAATTTAGAACTTTGTGGCCCAGTTTGAAAAGCACACAGAGCAACAGGACATAAGTGACTGAATCTCAAAGATTCCAGCTTCAAGCACATGCACAAAATCCATACTAATAAAAGACAACCATACTTCTTTATGCATTTAAAAAAAATGCAGACCACCACAGAGAAAAAGCTTTTCGTTAATATCTTAGCAGCTGGCATTCATACTTTTTAGCCTTAAGGAGAAGAACTCAAAAGCTCCATTCCTTTATTGTATATATATCTATAAACACACACTGACTTACTTCTACTCTGCATATATAAAACTTAGCTGCAAGGGTACTTGAGAAAGGGAACCTGATGTAGGAAAATCCCTACTCTCTAAATGAATGCGCTCTAAACATAGTAACTGCTTTTTATGCCAGTCACTCCAAAACAGCACTTTCTGTAATAGTTATTCAATAACTCATTATGATTAAAAGTACGTTCAGAAGTACAACCAGTATTTGAATTTTGTCAGCATGGATTTCTTCAGCGAGTCTCAGAAAACATTCTTTAGGTCACTAGAAGGTTTGTGTGTATATGAACCCCTTTTGCCCAGAGAGCAAAGTCCCTACTGTGGAGAATTATGCCCACTCTATTTCAAAAAGCAAAGCTGAAACAACGATGGATCTCCTGCTGACGGTCACAGCAACCCTTATTTATATGGGTTAACATTGATTTATCCAGTCTGTCCAGGCAAGAGAATCCCAAGCAAATAATGCAGAGGTCAAAGACGAAGTCACATTTCATCCTAATATTGCAAGGCGAACCAAGTACTGTGTTTAAAAAAAAAAAAAAAAAAAAAAAAAAACACTTAAACCAGAATGCTTGAACATTTTTTTTTCCTTTTAATAAGCTATTTTGCATGTTTTGTATGCATTTTGCATAATTCACACAAGCAAAAGCTGTAGCACAGACCACCTGAATATTTAGCATACTGTGTTGAGGAGTTCCAGACATTGTTATCAAAACTAATACATCTTTTCAGTCTCCTAACTCTTACTTTTAAAGACCCTGCAAACAAGATGTCAGGATAGAGAGAATTTTCACCCCCGCCCCCCACATCTGCAGAAACACCTCCCCCCAGCCAGGAAAACTCTTCCAGAGCCTCCTTTCTCAACCATTAAAAGAACGGTACAGACTTCCTTTGAGGAATCTTCCTCAAAAAGTACTGGCAAAGGAGTTACACAGTACAATTATTCTAACATTGTAAAGAGATACTGCATTATTCTTATGCTTTTTTGTAAACAAGCAGCTCTTTTGATATCATGCCTTTATTTTGCAAAGTTTTGAAAGTATCCTGGATTACCAAAAATGGTTTGAAAATAACATGACCAAAGCTTTCAACAATATACACAGTTCCTCCTGTACTAGTAATTAACTCTCTTACTAATTCACCAGACCTGGTAGCATGATTACAAGCAACACAGTGCTGGAGTAAGGCTTACCTCATTACAACACACATAA
The DNA here is from genome assembly GCF_036370855.1 of Dromaius novaehollandiae. Lineage (NCBI taxonomy): Eukaryota > Metazoa > Chordata > Aves > Casuariiformes > Dromaiidae > Dromaius > Dromaius novaehollandiae. The sequence continues at coordinate 2,150,452 of NC_088109.1, forward strand.
AAAAATATTTTTGTTGTTCTTAGGTGTAGTAATACACATATTGATTACAACATGCTTCTTTGCAGATTAAACACCATCACTGAACTGCAAAACCCTCAATCAACAGAATTTTTTTTTTTAATGTGTAGAAGAAGAAGCTATATTACTCTCCTAGAAAAAAAGCATATGAGGTCACTTTTTCACTAAAGAGTAAGCCAGCACGTAAACAAAAATCTCTGAATATAACGGAAAAGCATTAAGAACAACAAATAGTTTGGGGCATGAGAGGAGAAAAGCAGTCTCCTGAAGAAGCATGCACAAGGTTTCTGTAGCAAAGTTAACACTGCAGATGAAAAATGAACGTAAACTAGAACACAAAACCAAACCTACAACTTTGTAGAATGTCAAGTTGGAACTCTAATTTGAGAGTATGAAGTTTGAATTTATGCTTTTAACATTTCAGTTTTAAGGTTACATTATTCCATTTCAAACACTATAGTGAAATGTGTTCTCATAATGCATCTTGTCAACCTACTTCTCAAAAGTATTGCAAACATGTTTCATACCACTTGCTTATTTTGAACATTAGAATAAAAATCATTGTCCTTAAAATTTTAAATACATCAACTACAATCAGACTATTCAGATGAATAAAACAAAAGACCGGGACATTCAATCTATTCACACAGAGACATCTCCAGCCACATAAGGAAGAACTGTAGTTATAACATTTACAATAGCATTTTCCTCTAGGCAGAAAAAGAACACAGGAATATAAATGCAAAGCAATCCTCTCTAAACCAGTATTCTTTGTTTTTTCCAGTATTGGTCCCAAATCATCTGCTACTGTATTTCATAACTAATATTTTTCACATGCTCAGATGTTTCTAAAAATAAACACTGGTAAACTGAATTGAAATACATAAAGAAAACAGTGAGAAAATATGGTAAAAAATTATGATTCTACACTTAAAATAATGAAAATTCACTGTAAGACCCAATTCCAATAAAACAATCAGGTCAGGGTTCAACATTTTCTGGACAGATGGTTAACTTAAAACACACTGACCCCCTATCAGACTGGATTAGTGCCAACAGCACTCAGCCTTTCCTAAAGAAAGTGGGTCAGATTAGGTCTTATCCAAGCGCTTTGATTTGATGCATCATGACTCCAAAATAACTTATTAAAAACTGCTAGATTAAAGTATTTGTATATGTTTATATAGAAAACAGGATTCTCTTTGGGTATCACACTTACCTTCACATTTCTCTAGGATCTGGACAGTTTCACCTAGTTCCAGGACTAAACCTTGTGGTACGGCTCCTCGGAAGCTGCATATCACTGGGGGGGGGGGGGGGGGGGGGGAAGAGAGAGAGAAAGACACATGAGGGATGAATCTTTCCGTGAATTTTTCTTCTAAGCATAGCACGTTAGCTCACTCCTTGCATAAAAATAGCTATTATACAGCTGCCCAGAAAACCTGTCAGCCCACTTTTCCTTATCAGATATTTTTATTTTAGCCCATATCACAAGTCAAGCTCAGCAGCAACAAAAAAGCTGTTTGGGGGGGAAGGGAGGGGTGTTCTTTTAGAAGATTTTTGAATTAAACAAGGCTTGTAATGATTTTAATCACTAACCCCAAAAGAACTCGTAATGTAAATGAAGATTTCCTTGTCTCACAATTCTTACTCTTACATCTGAATAGAGCAGGCAGTCCTCACTTAACAAGGGTCAAGAATTTTATTCTTGAGCATTAAACAATATAACAGGAAGTCACTGGAAGGAATCACTTTCCTCCAAAATTGCAACTCATCTTTAAGTGCCATCTGTGGAGCTAGCATATTGCAAAATTCCTAAATATAATAATGTATAATATGAATATATGATACAGTACACAAGAATCTGTACTTTTCATAAACACTGAACAACCAAGATGGTATTCATCTTAAATATCATTTTCCCAGATACCTTTATTTTTCATTATCCAGTGAAAAACCAGAAAACACAAATACAAATTTTAAAAAAATTACACAACAAACCTCATTTTTACAAACAAAATTAAAATTTTTGTAATAATGTATAATATATTCTTTAGCCAAAACAATAGTTATTAAAACACAATAGGGGCACAGCTATGGATAGTTACTGGAAACATGACATGTCAAAACAAAGGATAAACTACAAATAAGGTTTCTCTGGTTTTTCTTTTTTCAAGTCTCGTATGTCTCATCATCAATGTTTAAAAACTTATTCAGACACAGATTTAATGTAATCATCCAAGTACCTTGTTCTAAATAAATACCCACACAGACAGCGAGTGCACCCTATAATTTACCTACACACACAGTGGGATCCCAAGAGTTGAAACAGTGACCTCCAGTGGGCAATGTCCTTACTTTTTTCCCATTAAAGAGACAACACTCCTCTTTAAATGTAAATACTTAAGCTATGGTTGCGACTCTGGTGTGACACAGCCGCATTTCAGGTCCTCCCTGAGTACCTTTCCTATGTCAGAGCCATTGACCCTCCTAGGGGCAGGGCCTCTCCACGCAGGGCTCAGAGGAGCTAAGGAGAGAGTTCAAAGTCCAGAGAAAGAACTCCATGGAAACCATGACCTTCTTCGCACCCTCTAACACCAAGTGTGCTTCTTGAACCTTGAATTTCCAAAAAATATACAGAATAGAAAAAAAAAGCCAACCAAAACAGAAGTTTCAGCTCCATGCACGGACCTCAAAAGGAAAGGGGCAAGAAAGAACAAGCTGCATACAGGCAGTAGGCAGACACCCACACAAGGGAGAGCAACACGAGAGGGAACGCGAATCAAAACCTGAACAGAACAGAACAGCGTCAGATGTTTGCTCTTCCACAGTGAGATGCGGTGCAGAGTGTTTTAACTAACAGGGGAAAGTAGAGATCCCATCAACAGACCTGAACTGTTCTCTCAGCTCTTAGGGCCCAGAAGCCACCACACATTAAAGCAGGTTTTAAAACTCTTGGTTATGTCAGACAGGATAAACATAAAAAAATGGCTCTGGGCTGGAGTAACACAGACAATATAATCCAAGAAAAACACTAGTGCAAGAATAAGCTTGTCACCATACTGGATTCAGTTTTTACTCATGAAGAAGTTATAATTTTTAATCTAAACACATAAATGCACACGGAAAATATGGAATAATTTAACCATTCTGGAGAAAACAGATCACAGAGAAGACTGATAACTGACTTGTGCCCTTCCCACAGATATTTTTTTTATAGCAATATGGTCATCTACAAACTCTCTGTCAATCAAGAGGCCTCAATTATTTTTTACAAGATCCATCTCCTTAGTCACCACAGAATAAGGAAGTAACATATCATCAAAATAGCCATAAGGTAAAAAGCCTAACTTCCACCCTGCAGGGAACAGATCTGAATGATCTCTCGTGGATTTCAGGCCAGACTGTTGTAACATTCAACTATTTTCAGATGCTAAAGCCCCTCTCCATCCTTCAGTTTTATGAGAACACCATAGTTTCCTCCCATGAAGCTTAACGTTGGCCAGCTCTTGAAGCCATTCTGCTGAGGAGGAACGCCTTGAAGCGGCACCATGCACCACCTACAGAAACCATCTCCAAGTCAGAGCTTCCTCAAGTGTGGTACCTGAACTGTACCAAAGTGGTCCACAGCAAAAGAAACTCCTACCTCTACACATTTGCAAATTCTTAATTAAAAAAAAGAACATTCACACAGGCGGTTAATTCTCTAACTGTAACAGACAGCAGGAAGGGATGAGGGTTATCACATACGAGAATAGATAGAGTTGGAATCATAATTTAGAAAGCCAAAGGTATTGCAGGAGAGGGCAGACTGAAAAGTGTTTTCCTTGGCTAAGCGCATGCCCTGACATAGTACAAGCAGCTGCATAATGTAAGTCACTGGCGGTAAGAGAAATGGTTTTAAAGAACAGGCTTAAAGGGCACATGGACAAACATGCTACCTTGAGAAAGAGTCACTAATGTCTTTGCATAAGCAAGTTGTTCCTCACTGAGCTTGTCTGTGATAAAGTGCGAAGGTATCTGCACAGAGAAATAACTAGCCAAAAGTTAGGAAACAAAAGTAGTAAGCGGTCAGTTTTCTTAGTAAAGACAGACTGATCAGCAAGCTCTTAAGGGATCAGCGTTGGAGTCTGTTCTGTTAAAAATATTTTTAAACGATCCAGAAAAGCAGGCCATTAGACAAGTGACAAAGTTTGCTGATGCCCCTTAAGCTATTCAGGGTAGTAAAGCTGCAGAAAGACCTAGCAACACTAGGAGTGGGAATAGCAGATGTACACCATTTAGTTTACCTACATGGTGTTTCACAGGGGAAAAACAGTCCTAACCTCACATACAAAATGATGGGCTCTCAACTAGCTACTGCCACGTCGAGTGAAACGCTGCGATTTTATTAACAGTTCTTGTTACAAGTGCAAATATCCTCTCTCCACCTCTTTCAGCTGTCAGTCTTACCGACTTATTCTTATTCTGGTTAATAATTCATCAAATAAGAGCCCCTATGCAATCTTTGGTATCTCTTGTCTCACTTCTTTCTACCTTTTCTTACGCTGCTTTACCCTTTGAGGTTGAGGTGCTGACACCTGCCAGTTGCACGGAGAAGGTGAACAAGGAACAAGCGTTAATCATTGCTTCCAGTGCAAAAAGCAGCAGCGTGTCAAACAAAATAGCCAAGTAGTTCAGAACCTTGAAAGGCGTTTTTTCCACACAGTGCGTTATTAAACTGTGAAACTCCTCACGAGATGCTGCGGCTGCTAAAAGTTCACCCGAGTTCAAAAGGAAATAGGACAAAGTGATGGAAGAAAAACCACAGAGGGCTATTGAGCATACTGCCTTAGGCTAGAAAGTCCCCGATCCATGAATTACTTACGTCTCGGGACAGCAGCACATGTGCTTATGCTGTTGTGCTACTATTCCGCAAACACCTGCTATTTGTCGCTATCAGGGATAGGATGCTGAGGGAGATGGATATTTGACTTGACTGTTAGGATCTTTCTCACATTTTATCGTGGAATCACTGTCTGAGCTTCGATTGCCCCTTGCTACCCACCAATGCGTGACCTCATCTGAACACCATTATGCCAAAAAGAGGGGAAACAATTCACAGTTAGAAATATTAAATTAGATTTCACATGTCACTCTCTGCTGCCTACCTAAATAACAGAAGCTTTGATTTTTGTTTCGCTGTGGTATAATTTCAAGGGTTTTTTTTTGTAATTCTTTCTAATCCAACTTCCTATGCCCCAGCCTCCCAACCCCGTCCCACCCGGTTCTCAACTCTTTCAAAGATCATTTTTCTTCTCAAATGGATTATTTCAAATACATGATAAACCTAATAGGAAAATCGGGTCACATTTTTTTCCATGAACATTGGGAAAAGCCAAAGACAAACAGGAAGATGCCAGACTGCTGTCCAGCACAGTACATCCATGTAAAAGGTCATGCAGAATTTAGCTGCTTAATTCCCCCACACACCAAGTTTTCTTAGTATATAAATAAAACCACTTTCCAGCTCAATGAACTGGCATAGATACGTGCCTTCTGCATATCGTTTCTAATTTGTTTTCACCCTATTTCTATACATTACAGTAAAGCTGATAAAAATATTTTAACACTGCATAATGCAGTATTTACAATATAAAATACAATTTCAGCCCACAACAAGCCAACATTTGTTTACACAAAAGATCAGAGCCATTTCACCACCCTCTCTCTCCTGCGTTCCCTGATATACCAATATAAAATCCAAGTATTTATTTAAATGAAGGGAAACAAATTTGGTTCAAGAGATTTCCATGATCTCATTATCTTCTCTTCCTTCTCCAAATCTAAATTATATTTCTCTAACCATAAAGTTGGGTTTTGTAATTATTTGGCTTTTATTCCTCATGTTTTCTCTTCCTCAATACAAAGCACTGCAGCTAGAACACCTCAAACAAGCTAAAACACATTTTGTTCTTCTTTAAATCTTGGCCTCATCAACATTTTGCAATAATGAGGTCTACAGGTTAACTTTGGAAAAAAATAACTTTTCATAGCATTAGCTGCGAATTTGCCATCCTTAAGATTCATTGGCTCTTTTTACCTGTATAATGTGACAAAATAAAAAAATCTTCAACTACGTTCTCTGCAATAATCATTATTTTGCAAACTTTCAACATATCTTGGTTTATTCATTGCTCCAAAAGAGAAATCTCCTTGGCCTTCATGACAGTTTTTTTTCCAAATTCTCTACTCATTATTATTACCTCACTAAAAGCCTGGTAATATTTTTTAGATGACACGAACAAACCATAGGCAAGTCTTTCAGGTTAAAGTATGCCATTTAATTTTCACAGTTGCTTTGTACTACAACCAGCTTGCAGTTACTCAGGCTATGTATTAATCATGTCCTAAGTATATCTTCAGCCAAATTAATTCCAGAAGCGCTGACAAGGGTAATAAAAGGCAGAAGCATAGCTGCATTTGTGTGGTTCTCTACCCAAATTAATGGGCTCTACACCTTACCAATTTTTAATCAATCTGCACAAACACCAAATTTTGTTCAAATTTCAAAGTTCTTCTGAAGTTTTCTGAGGCTGCAGGTATTTTAGGCTTTATAATACATAATTTTATCCTAAACTGACACCTCTATCACATCAGCCAAGCATTCTGCATTTATGGTTATTATTGGGTAAACACATAAATGTATTATATCTCATTATAATGGGTCTGAAATTCAAGTTTGTTTGGTTGGTTGGTTGGTTTTTTAAGGTTTGATACAAAGATGTCACATGCAACAGTCTGGCAAGTTAAGCAAACTATTTTTTTTTTAACTTTACAATTACTATATTGCAAAACAATCAAAAACACTTGAGGCAAATCAAGCAGACTGAAAGGATCTTTCTGAAAAAGACTTATTACATGAATAAAAATACAGCAGTAACAGTTAGCTGAATTCCAGACTCACTTCTGTAACTCTACAGTCTATTTCCAAACTTGTGAAAGTTGCAAAATGATACTTTGTACATGATACTTATCCCCCACTAAATATCTCTTCTTACCCCAATTCTCACCACACAAAGAATTACTGTAATTTAAGTAGTTACACTGCAAGGTTGTACTTTTTTAAATTTAAACTATTAGTTAACATGCAGTATAGGTCAATCTTTGAAACTGAATTGTTAGGATTGACTGATCTTTAAGAAAATAATGTAGATTATTCCAGACTGATAAATTAATGTTTATGATACAGGATGCATCTTTTCTTAAAATGCTCCCCCCCCCCCCCAATAATTCATCTATTAAGAAAGCCTAACATCACAAAGCATAAGCTGCTTCTAACAGCTGAGTAAGATGATCATGATTTTCCTCCCTGTGCCCAAAAGACAATAAAGGCTCCAAGTAGCATAACCTGAGTCACTCTACCAAAGATGGCTCTAAACCCAGTATCTTTTCCCTAGCAGCGGCGAAAAGGCAGTGGTGAAGGAAGGGTATTAGAACAGGCCAAGGATGTAGCTTTCTCCAGCTCCAGCAATTTGTAGATCAGGACTTTCTGATGTAGAAGGTTTTTTATTACTTTAAAATATATATATTTAATAACTCTCTAAACTTTTTCTTCTGTAGATCCACCCAAATGTTTTTGAACCCTATCAACTTTTAACATCCATATCAAGCCAAAATTCCACGTTCCACTTACGCATCATGCAGCTTTTTTATTTTTTTTCAGATCCTGCATCACCAATGCCCCTAGTGTATATTAAAAGAAAAAGAGTAATCAAGCAGTTTCTACTCTTCCACTCCACATCATTCACAGTTTTATAATCCTACAAGCTATCTTTCCTTATCAATTTATTGTCCAGGAAAGAGGAGAGATGTTAATTCTCTGTATTTACAGGCAGCAGAGAGGGAGAGGCCCTTAAGCTACAGCAATATGACAACACAGGAAAAAAAACTGAAACAAGTTACCCCACAGAAGTAAAGATACCTAAGTTTCAGGATGCAGCTTGAAGGAATAGTTCCTCACAGACAGAAAATTGCGGGCCTAACCATTTAAAAGACCACAAAGCAGTTTACAGAGAACCCTCACCCCCCCCCCCCAACATTTTCATTGCAAAATTAAAGGCTGATATGATTAGATTTTAGTGGAACTGCTTGATTAAACCTGGCAGCTTCAGAGACTGCACAGTCAGATTCTGATGATACTCAACAAGGGAGCAGAACCACAAGGAAATTAAAATGAGAGTCTCTTCACCTCCATGGTATACGTTCCAAGCACTAAATGATTAATTACGGGTGGGGACTTTCATTATTTGCCAAAAATGAATTTGAGACCTGCAAATTCATTTGCAAGTTCATGTCACACTCAGAAGCTATGGTCACAAAGAAAATAAAGAACAAAACCCAGATCCAGTACTTCTAAAACGTTATGCTGTTTAAGCAAGATGGACAATATAAGGAATTTACGTACGAAGGAGAGGAAGATATATCCAATTACACCCTAAAAATCCATCAACCCAAGTAAAGCAACACAAGCTTTTTGCAGCAAGGGCAATTTCTTATAAAGTGTACTGGTACAGCACCACACAGAACAGGGCTCTAATCCGATTGGAACTGCCAGGCACTAATGTAATACACACACAAAAAAAAGATTATCGAAAGCTGATTAAAAGCCATCCAGACATTACAATCGAAGAGCAGGGATTAAATAAAAGACATGATTTAAAAGAGGGCTAAGAAATTTCTTGACATTATTAATGGTGTCTATGAACTTTTATGCAAAATCTTGAGGGAGAAAAAAATATATACCATAGAACTGAAAGCAATCTGTTACCCTTAAGTTTTTGTATATTACCCAAATTATGCTACAATTAAGTGAAAGTATTTCAGGCTGGTCAGGGAGCACTGGCAGTTGCTAGGCAGCATCTGTTCCTGTCAAAGATGCTTCTCTCCTTTTGCAATAGAGAGCCTCAGCCAGGAATACTGCCACCAATGGATTATTACAAGGCAGCTTACTGCCATCACATGGCATCTGCAAAGTGCTCAAACTGCTGCCTAGCAACACCGCCTCTTTCTACTGAGTCATACCATCACTATGAAAATATTCATGTAAAAAAAGAAGCAGATGCCTGAGAAGAAAGGTGATCATTCACCACCAAGGTGAATTATTGCTAACATCCTTCCCCTCCCCTCCAAGATAAAAATAGAGATTAGGCACAAAAATGATGAGCTATTTAAAAGTTTTGCACAACCTGGTGACAAGAGGTAGAATTGGAAAAAACAGACCAAGAGCCCACAGCATTGTCCACTTTCTCAGCTCTATTAGGGAACGAATTTTGAGCTTCTAGTTTTGCAGGCACCAATTCTAGAGTTACTCATGCCCTTCCTGCAAACCTACTATCAATCCCATTCCCACAGCTATCAGCTCAGGCAACTTCCACTCGCAGAGGAGTACAGAAGTCCTTCGCCTATGCATCATTCTCTGGATGTGGAAAGCAGATGTGGCAGGTTTTTTTCTCCACTTTAAGTGGAGATGAAGGCTGCCTCAGGGCTTCTGAAGCCTTTGCCCCCTTCCAGTACCTAACCTGCACAGAGAAGGAACAACACTAACCACGCCACACTCTTCGGTAAGGAGCGTGCAGCTGCTCGGAGCTGTTGGGCTCTACAGACTGAAAAGGCTACACTTTTCCTGTTGAACACCTGGAGACAAATAAGACAACAGTCAGATTTTGACTCCTCCAAAGGATGCAGATTCCACCATCTCTCCAGGCAACTTATTCCAGTGCTTTACCACACGCACTGTGAAAATGCATTTCCCTGACTGTAATTTTCCATCACTGCTCCCTCTCCTTCCACTGTGCAACTCTGAGAAGTATTAGAGCTGCACAGCGACTCTCTTCTCCCTAACTCCCTATCAAATAGCTGAAGACACCAACTAGACTCCCTCTCAAGTCTTCTCTGCTCCAGGCTGCACCACTGTAGGCTGTGCAGCCCCTCCTCACCCATCACGTGCTCCAGCCTCCTCACCATTTAAGCAGCTGAACTCTACAGTTTGCCAACCCCCTCGTACTGTGAGATACAATAGTCTAGGTACGGTCTCACGGGTGCCAAAGGAGGTAATCATCACTGCCCTCAACCTCCTGGCTATATGCTAATGCCCCTCGGTGCACAGCTAGCAACGAGAGCACCGCTGACCCAGGTTCACACGTGCAAAAATACAGGTATCCCACAACGTTTTATATTCTCTCCCATTTCACACTGACTGCATTGTAAGACCTGGACTTGAAGTCCCATTGCCTATCTGCTTAATAAATTCACAATATGCTGAAGTTACCTTGGCATTTATGATCACTTCTCTCATTTCCCGTCAAAAGGGGGATGGGAAGAATATGGCAGATTTATAAGACTGTATTTGTCTGTACCTCAGCTTCTGCATCTTGGCTAAAAACTCCAGATTTGCTCATACTTCACCCTACATTGGCTGGCACAGAAGAACTTTTCGTGGAGACCCAAATATAGCTGACAAGACTTCTAAAAAACCTTTCAACTCTCACATAGCAGCTTTGACTTTTTGGGTCAACTATTTGCTACTAAAACACCACAAAATGAAATATCCACTGGATATAATTGGAGATGCTTTCCTCATGAGGTCTTAAAAGTTCCTTCTTCTAATCTCAAGCAAACATACATTATTCAATGCTATCAACATCATCTGAAACATTGGTAAAATCCTCTCCTTGACTTATTGCACCCCCACCCAGGTGGAAAAAAGAAAAATCACTACTTTTTTTAGTAATAGAAGAAAAATATTGTCTTGAGCTGGTGACCTGAACTGTTGTCACTCCAGAATTTAAAAAAAAAAAAAAAAAAAAGCAAATATCCAAGGTCAGAAGCTGCAGTTTTTGGTCTTGCTGTCACAAAGAAAGTTAAGAAAAAGAAGCCAATTCTCCACCTCTGCTTCCCCAGAGACAAAAAAGAAGCTGTTTCTGCAAGACCTCTTTCTTCAAAAGAAATGCTCCTTGGGGGAAAACCCCCGGACCATAAAAATAACCAAATACTACTAAGAAAAAGAAAAACCCTACAGCAGAGCAACTTTGTCCGTAATTCCGATCAGCTCGGCGTACTCGGAAAGGCTGAAACAAAACAGCAAGCGGTCAGAACGGATAGCTGCAACTTACAGTGCACATGACAGAGCGATGAGGCAGGACTAGTGACAGCAACAGAACGAGCCGCTCCGAGCAGAGGCTTAGCTGTGTGGTCAGCACAGAGCAGGCCCCAGCTCACAGAGCTCTAGCCCTGCTGTGTCTCAGGTCAGCTCTGCTCAATACTGAGAAATTAAGCAGTCGTCGTGAGTGCAACAGCCAAGCAATACAGTCTTTAAACCAAAACACACATAAGTAGGTGAATCGCTACTCGCTCTTTTCATGGAAGGCCAGGTACACGGGTAGCACGCGATCCCACTTCCTATAAGCATGTATACGCAAACAACAGAGCAAAACAATCTCACAGAAATGTTGATCCTGTTTTACCAAGTGCAGTGAAACCTGACTGCTGCCTGTTTGGCTTATCAAGAATTTAGTTACTGACCATTCACAGCTCAAGAGCACTTAGGAAAAAAAGAAAAACAAAGAAACAAAGTTCAACACCCAACTTTCAATAAACTTTGTTTTAAAATAATCCTTATATTTTTGGATTATCTACCCCAAGCTGGCTGACACTTTCTCACTCGTGCACACACTCTCTCTCCATATATACCAACTTACATATATGGGAACACAAGCACAGGTGAAGTGGGCAACTTTACACTGCCATTTCCATAGCCATTTTTCTCTACAAAGAACAAACATCAGCACTTCAGGAACATCTGCCCTCCCAGATCCAAACCCAGTTACTGGAGACATACCTACCAGTTCCCTGCAGGGACTACTTAACACTGTCTTTGCTATTCTCCCATATAGGATCTCTGCTATATTTACAACTTGTTAGGGTAGAACACACATTCCAGCAAGACAAAGGGCTTTATACAACCCAACACAAAAATAGGTCAGTAAAAAGTTATATATTGTCTTCAGTTGGCTCCTGTTTAATTACACATTCTTCCAGGTTTCTCTGACAATTACGCAAGGGTTCATTCACCAAGACCGGAAACCTGAAAGGGTAGATAAACTAAATTAACAGCTGGCACAAACAGCTCCTTCTAAACATATTTATAGGGAGGAGAGAGTCCCCTGCTGTTCACATATACAGAAACAAGAGATTTCTCCAATAGTAAGCCATCTGCCAAAGCACCCTTCACTGAACTTTAGCATGCCGAGTATTCAAGGACAATACTAGAAGCCTTTACGTTTAAAACAAATCAAAACAGGAAGAACACCCCCACTCACCCCAACCGCCAACACTGAAGCATGTTTAAGCCACGAGCTTCCCAAAGCTGTATTTAGACAGACCTTTGTTTCACAGAGTAACGCAGAGAGCAGTGACCCACTTTTCACCACCACTTGTCGTAGGCTTCAGGCTTAATATCCAGAAAGAGTCAAGAGAAGGGAAGAAGTGCGGAAGCTGGACAAGAGGGAAGTCTTACTTTTATAAGCAGTAACCACCTCACAACTATACTGCAAGGCACTGGGTCTGCTCAGACCCACAGGCATCAGCCTCCCTAATCCTCCAGTAAGTTTCAACTAAAGACTCTTTGTTTGGACAAACACTGAAACATGTCTATGAGGAAAGAATTATAGCCACATAAAGCTCAAAGGATGCTTTCAGGATCTCACCAGAAGTTGGTCACAGTTCGTTTTGACCTCTGAGAACTTTAATGGCTATTTCATCTCTCTACCTTGAGATTCAGTGAGCATACAGATTTTGATGCAGAACATGAAAAAATAAGATGCAGTGATATTAAGGCTGATTCATAAGTTAAAAAAAAAAAAAAGTAAGATTATCATCAGTTGCAACTGGTTTTGAACCAAGATCTTACTGGGTGCTTCCTTTAGCTTCTTCCTCATTGAATATCACAGCTGAGAAGACAATAAAAGATACTAAACTTAATCCAAGTACACAAAAATTTCTTTAAAGCATTACAGATTCTGAAACAACGTCCTCTAAGGGCTGAATATCTTTCAGTGACTTTCCAACCTAAGGTCAATGTTTTCACATCCATATCTGAACAGAGCTCCCATTTCTCAAAAGAGCAATCTATTAAATGCGCATGACCACCGGTGAGACTAACTGCTGGAGGTCATCAGGCATTTACAGCCCTTCCATAGAAGAACTATGCTCTAAATCACTGTTTAACATATTAAGTAGAAAAGCTAGTGTACTTCTATGTCACAGTGCATATGAAGAGGGAAAAAATACTCTTCCTCATTCCCACTGATCCCCTTATGGTGTGCTTTTAAATGCCACCGAGTATGTGCTAAAGAATTTTCTAGAAGAACACAGGTTCTGGCAATAGCTCTCCTATATTTCCCTAGTGTTTATCTTGGGCTCATAAGATGTCTCCGGTTTTCTAAATATAGGATTATTGAATAGAAAGGCTTTGTTTGCAAGATACTGCGACTCAAGTCCAGCTGAGCTACGCCACTGACTGTAGAAAGGGAAGAACTAACAAATGAGACATTCAGAAGGATTAATAGAAACATCACCTTTGCTCTCTTCCTCCAACACCAAACTGCAAATCACAACCCACACCACCCCCTTTCCCCCCACCAGTTTGCCATGTCTTACATCCTTCAAAAGAGAAACCCACTTCCAATTTTCCCCACTCATTTCACTCTGAAGAACCTTGCTTCCTGTCCCACAGGCTCGGCAACAAATTTAATCCCAGGCATGCAAACAAGAAACACCACACAAGCACCTAAATTTTCCAAGGACAACTAGGAGCATTTAAGGCATATTGGCATACACCCCATTTTCAACTGTAATTAATACCTGCTGCATTAAAAAAAAGCAAAAGCAATTGTTCCTTGAATAACTGTGAAAAGCCTACTTTCCTACAAATGGATGTTCGTGCTCCCACTCGCTCCTTTTCATCCCATGACAAACCCAACGCAGTTCCACCAGACCTTTAGTCCTGCTCTCCCCCGGCACGTTTCCTCGCCTTCCTGCCTACAGAGCACCCTCCGGTACACCCCCGCGCTCACATCAACGCCTTCCCCCTTCACGCCAGCCAGCAAGGAAACAGCAAAGTCGTACTAGGGAAAGTTCTGATAGATCCTTATTATCCACTCTGCTCAGCAAGTCTGCCTACCGGCATTTCTATCCACCGGAGCACTGATTCTTTCTTCTCTACCCAGGCAGCAATTTTCATGAAAATTGTAGGGAATACATGCTTTAGACTGCCAACTCACATTATAAAACATGGTTCACTACTGGTGAGAGGCATTGTTAGGTGAGGACAGAAAGCCTCAAGGACACTGAAGGATTTCCACCCCTAGGAAATCAAGCTAAAAATAAAAGCCATTTTGCATTGTGGATAGGGCTGATGGGGAAAGAAATCGCTTTCTCATCATCCCCATGGGGAACCCAGTTGAAATCATGAAGATCTTAACTCAATACATAATACGGCATAACTATGAATAAACGGAGAACAAGTTCTCTTAAAAATCTCAAAGGATCAAGAGTAAAAAGCCTTATTCCAATACTACCACTTCTTACTCTAAGATCACTCCTCATACAAACCACTTTACAAACTTCTAAACATGGATACCTAGCTTCTTGCCTTTGCACGCAATTTGAAAAGCTGTTTCTCAGCTTCACCCTTCTGTATTTAGGAACCTTTGGCTAATTTCTACTGTAAATATGTTTGTGGACAATTGATACCTGCATGACCTTGAACAAGTAATATCCTATAGATTAATTCTCATCCAGTTCCTCAGATAAGGTATTCACAAGAGTAACCACACTCTTACGGTTACTCTTTTTCTACGATAAATGAGCCCAAACGTATTAAACTCTGCTCATAAAATTATGCCTAATCTCCAAGTCATCTCAGTAACAGTGGAAATTAAATTTACACTACACAAACTAGAACTACCTACTACTCTGAGACGTCACTAAACTTTCCTATCCATACTGGAAGTCTCTAATCAGATACATCTTAGGAGATGCTCTTTTCCAGAGACATTTCAAAGCGCAATTCATTCCTCATTCAGTCAAACAACGCATATATATTCCCTCAGTTACCTCTGACTGACCAATTCCTCTGTTCATTAAGGTTAAAAATGTGCCTTTGAGGGCAAGAGAGTGAATAGCATTAAGAATTACTCCAGCGCACAGATCACCTAGCCTCCCTGACTAACGAGCACACCCCCAAGTATTACCACCACCTCCCAACACAGTGTTGCGTAGAAGTTTCATAAGTGCATCCCTCCATACGGATTTGGTCCCAAAACAGATCACTGAAGAATATCCTTAGTCACCCTCCCTCCTGCTGCCAGACAATTATAGTTCCTGGTGGTAAAGTAAGAGAGAGAAGATAAAGTATTCTAATATACATCCTGTAATGCAGAACCAAATTTATATTGCTTTCAGGATTATTGAATAGAGAGTTTTTCCTAATTTTGGGGAGGGAATTTTTTCCATCTCTCTGAAACTTTCCATTTTAAACATGTAGTTTAAAACTTCTTCAGTGATATGGAGATACAGCAATATCCATCAGCTCAAAGCATTCCTTCATTTATCAGCTGCCTTCTATATAAATGTTAGAACATTAAAAGTCTTAGGGAAGGAACATTTTGTAAGTTTTGCAGACCTGTTTTTCCCAACATAAATACGAATTGTGAAATATGCAAGCCAACATTTAGTGGGGAGGGAGGAAACGGAAACAAAAAAAGAGGCTGCAATACAGAAGAACTAGGACATTAAGAAGTTGCATCCTTTCCTAGTAGGAGCAAGGGAAGAATTAGTTATGTGCATTTGTGCTTATGGATTTACTTCTCATTGCTTTATTTAAAACGAACTTATCTTCGTTTTCACCACTTAATTGAAAGCATTTATAAACACAGATTTCAACACAAGAATTCTTTGAATAAATTAAAGACAAGTGCTGTTCGTGCAGGTTGTCCTTCTTCCTCCTTGACTTACACGTATTTAATACGGTCAGCCATGGAACACGCAGGACTGACTACACACAAAAAACAACTGTGTCTTGAGAACCACCTAAATGTGCTCCTGGCACTACAGAAACAAAGCAGCAGAAACTGACAGCCTAATGAAGTACATAATCAGCTCACACACATCTGCCAAATCTTAATTGGCAGTTATTCGCTAAAGAGTTCTTCCTTTCTTTCCCCTGCTTAGTTTTTTCTTTTTAATCTTCCTTATTATTTAATACTGGCTTTTGAAGCACATCACTTTAATAACTATTCCCTTAAAAACAGAAATTGATTTGAAAAAATATTAACACACTAGAGAGTTAGAAAGTTGGTGTTTTTTCAATAATCGGTTGGGAAATCTCACTATTTGTTTTTACAACTGGTCATCTTAAGTTGTGCCCATGGAAAAACTGCTTGCCTTTCGGCAGCAAGTCTGAAGTTTTCAAAGCATAGTTAGGAGTAGAGGCAGTGAATATAAGTACTTTCAAATAGAACAGAAAGGTCTTACTCACAACAGACAGTAGATAGTATCTAAGAAACACAATCAAGGAGGAATTTCAGTGTAGTTAGGTTTTTTTTTCCCCCTCCCCTTTTTAAATCCTGAGCAATCTTTTAATACCTAATACCTTTGCTGCAAAAGTGTACAAAGACTTGTGTGTGACTCAGGCATTACAGCAGAGTTCTACAACCATAAGCACCGAAAACTTCCTAAAATTGCAGCTGAACAGGCAAAGAGAACTTCAGAACTGCCAGAAAGTCACCGATGCTCATGTCAGTAAATTTAACACATGCCCTTCCAGCCAAGAGTCTGTGCACCTGTAAAGGGGTACCAGCAAGTGGGTGAGAACTTCTGAAAAGCCAACAGATCTTTGAAAGCCAATGAAGACTATAAGGTATTATTGTGGAAGAACGGTTTCTGTATATTCTAACCTCTCAGCCAAATTATCTAGATTAAAAGATGACACACCACAGTTTACATCAGAGAGAACAGCATCTGCATTAACTACTGCATATCACTTCCATCCTGCCTAACACATCGGAATGGGCAGGCAGGCCTGGATGCCCAGAGAGACCTTCTCATCTCACCAGAAATCTAGCTGGTTGTGCTACTGAGCTAATTGGATTTTTTTTTCCCCATCCAAATTTCATTCCATAAGGATATGAAGTCTATTGCCTTAATCCAAGAGCACATCAAAAACTTTTCCTGGGATGACAGCAGCAGCAAACAAGCTGGGTTTCTTTGGCTTGATAGTGGTTGAAATAAAAACAAACTACTAAAGCCTGAGATAGAACTTCACACCAGCAACTCATGCCAAGAAAATTCTTTTTTGCACATATAAGAGATATAGGATAACTTACATCATCAAAATATTTTTGTTGTTGTTGTCTGGCAAGTGCAACTCCTAACATTAGTAAACTTTACCAATGTTTACACCTTCCACAGCCTAGTTTCTCCAAAATGCATGAAGATAACCAGTGAAGCAAGCAAATGACACATCTATTGGAGAAAAACTGGTACTTCTCTCACCAGATGTTGTAACTAAACTCCAGACATAAGTGACACTTTTCACCCATCCTCCTTATCTGCAAGATTAACAACCAGTTTTGGTTAGGGCAAGAGTAATTAGCGCTACTCAGCAATAAAAGATCTTGCTCAAGGAGCACCAAAATTCTTAAGAGTTACCTATCACCTCAGACCTACCTACATATGCACGGTCTGAAAAAAGAAAGTTATCACCAGAGCAATATTTCCAAAACTATATTGAAATAGCACTTGTTTTCATTCACTGCTCTCCCTTCTAGCTGCCTTTTCCAGACTTGTTTACAATGGAGATTGAATGGAGATTTCCTTTCTTCTCCCTAAACAAAATCAGTGCACCTATTTTTCAATTAAGACAGTGAGTACATTTGCTTATTTGAGAACATGATCCAAATACTGTAAAAAATATCTGAATATCAAACCTGTAATATTGGTATTTCACAGCAAAGAAAAAAGTCACAGTACACAACAAAACAAGGATAACTAGAAGATTAATTTTTTTCTTTTCTTGAAAGCTTTACATATATAGCAACTACACAGTAAGTTTAATACTAGGACAACAAAGGCGGTCTTTTACCAACAGTCAACATAAGAGCAACTGTCTGATACTTGTATTCTCTGAACATCCGCATGAGATAGAACAGAACTTCTTCATTTTATGTGCTCTCAGTGACCAACAAGCAGGAACAATATTATAAGTAAAAACTTTCTTGTGCTGTTTTATGACATTTGTGTCTACTGCTGTACAACTACAGGTTCTCACTTAACAAGAACATTCAACTGCAGGGGTTTGTTTTAAACAGAACTGCATTCCTTATTTCTTATGAAGATCTGTGGAGCTCATACTAAGCAAAATATTAGCTGCACAAAGTGACAAATTAACAGAAATTATTCTGTTATGCTTTATTGCTTATTGACTACATCCCTCAAATTTGTTCCAAAAATTAGGGGCATTCTAACTGCTCACAATTCAACAGTCAAAATGTCACTTTAGCAATACCAGTTAACAGCTCTTTGTAGCAGACTTGGTTACATTTTTTAAATATTTGCAGAAATCAATCAGTTACTGAACTTAAAAACCATACGTACAATTAATAACTCTATTAAAGATTCTTGGTTAAGTAATCAGGGTAGATATCACCTACTTGTATGCATTCTATTACAAATATTAACTGTTTAATAATAAATACATCTGAGGTTAAATGAAGTCTGTGTCTTTCTTTTATTATGCACTATATTTCTACTCTTATCAGATATTACTTTGTACACTTATGGCCCTGAAAATAAAAAAAAATACTGAACCATCATTGATGGCCTTTCAAATTATAAGACACACATGACTATTTAAGATTACAGTAGAACCTGATTTACCATAAACAAAGCAAAAACAACATTATGCATTTACATAAATATGCAAATCGTTTTCAATTAATGCGACGCAGCGCCAACACTGTAACTCCGGACTATTAACACTAAGTGCTGTTACAGTCCAGAAACAGCCCTCCCTTTCCAAGCCGCTAACCCCGGCTCAGTCCAAAGCCCGGTTTTATTATGCATCTCTGTTGCATGCTGATTCTCTTTCCTGGAAGGAAGGACCATCGCTCAGAACAGGTGCATCACCGACGCCCCCTAATGACATAGCAACATAATCATCCCCTTTCTCCAAACTCCATATAAACAAGATCATCGCAAACCACAGATTAAAACAGAGAGAAAAAGGAATTGCACGCATAAGTAGATTAAGGGCTAAGCGACTCGTTTGCTGATTATTGCTGCAATCAGAACCCCTAAGTGGGCCCTGAAAGCCTACTTCTTTCTTGCCGCCCGCCGCTTCACCACGGAAAACTCGTGGAATGACCCAAACACACGCACGCAAATGGCACCAGATGCCAGGCTCCGCGGGCGGCGGCGGCCGGCATCGGAAGGCACGGGGGACCCGGCCGCGCAGCCGGGAACCGCCGCCCCCCAGCCCGCGCGCGGAGCGGGGTCCGAGGCAGCGGAGGCGCTCCGCGAGGCCCCCCCCCCCCGCCTCTACCTGCCGGGCAGCGCCGCCGGGAGCCCGCGGAGGCGACCATCGCCGCCCCCGCGCCCGCCACGCAGCGGCGGCCCCGCGCGCCCCCCGCCCAACCGTCACCTGGGGGGGGAGGGAGGGGAGGCAGGCCGCCCCCCCCCGGCCCTCCGCTGCGGAGGGGGCAGCCCGCCACCCGCTGCGGAGAGGCGCCGGGGCGGGGGGAGGGAGCCCCCCCCCGCGGGGAGGATGGCGATGAGGGTGGTGGGGGCAGCTCGCAGCACCTACCCACGCCGTATTTCTCCTCCTCGGTCGGACTCCACATGCTGCTGTTGCGGCGGCAGCCGGCCACGGCCGCGGTCTCCCCCTGGCAGAGCGAGGCGGCGAGCGCCGCGCATGGAGCGGGGGCGGCTTCTCCTCCTCCCCCTCAGCGGGGGCGCTGCTCCGCGGCCGCCGCGCCGGCCGCCCCCGCCTCACGCTCCGGCCGGGGCCGCGCCGAGAGGGTCCTCTGCGCGCTGCCCGGCGGGGGCGGGGGGAGCTCGGCCCCCCCCTCCCTCCCGCCCGCCCGCGCAGCCGGCAACGGCCGCCGGCTCCCTCAGCGCGAGGCTGCGCGCGCGGCCCAACGGCTCCCCGCACCGCGGCCCCCCCCGGCTCCGAGGGGGCTCCCGCCCTGCCGGCGCGGCGGCCCCGCACAGCTCGGCGGCTCCCGGCCTCCTCGCCGCTGCCGTCGCCGCTCCTGCCGCCGTCGCCACCGCCGAAGGACTCGCGCTGCCGCGCCCCCCCCACCCGTTAAGCCTGGCGCGCATGCGCGGGCCGCGCCTCGCACCCCCCCCCCAACCCCCCCACTCCGCGCGGCCGCACGAGGCGCGCGCGGGCGCGATGCGCGGGGGCGGCGGCGCGTGGCCCCGCGGGCGCGGCCCGCAGCGCGGCCCCCCCACCCCGCCCCGGCGCGGCGCGGCGCCAAGAGGCAGCTCCGGCATCGGGCAGCGCGGGCCGGGAGCCGCCGGCGGGCAGCGCAGCGCAGCGCAGCAGCGGCTGGGACGCGCGCGGCGGGACGCGCTCCGGCGCCGGGGTGACCGAGCGCCGCTGACGGGAGCGCTGCGCGCGGCGGGGGCTCCGTCGCCTCTGGCGTCCGCTCGCAGAGAGCTGCCCCCCCCCCCCCCCCCGGGGCAGTGAGCGGTGACGAGGGGGCACCCAGGCCGCCCAGCGAGGACACCGCCAGGGAATAAACCCGCGTTCAGACCCGGAACAGGGAAAAAAAACCCATTTATTGTTCCCTCGGTGCAAACGCCACACGTACATGTCCTGCTGCACGTACGGTGACATCTCTGCTTTGAAACCTGTTGTCCACCTCACACGGGGAGACTCGCAGCTCACGGGCTAGTTTTAGGGCAATCTTTGCAAATAATTCTGAGCAGTGGGAGTTAGGGCAAGCGTGCTGTTTAATGAGTTATTAGTGAAATCAATTATTTCTCCAGAATTGCTTTTAAAAAACACGATACAGTTGCAAGGTTTAAGGTTCGCATTTGAGTTGCGCGAGAATCGGGAAATGCTGTAAGCTTTCAAACAGGCGGCAACCACTGCTGAGATCTAAAGTGGCCCAATACCATGATTTACATGTTTTTTATTGATTTCCAAAGCTTTACATGGGCTCACCGAACTTGTACAGGCTGCAGAACGAACAACTGCCCCAAATCTGAAATGGTTTTCAAATTTCATCTCTGCGCTCATCTTTCATGTCTGCTCTTTCCTTAAAACATAAATTTGAACTCCTTACCGCATACTGCGAGTTGAAGCGTGTCACTCAAAACTTCCCCTCTAACTGCAGGTTTGATCACTGCAATATTCTGATACGCTGGCAATTTTTTTCCTAGAGGAGCTTTCCCGAAGCAGAAGGAAGCCAGCACCGCTCTTCACGCAGCTTTTCCAGAAACCTTTGTAAATGAGTTACTCTGTGTACAGTTTTATGGTTTCACTGAACTTCTTAATAATGTAACTTCAGATGTGCCCAACACTTTTTATAGAATATCTGTTCCATGATTATGTAATAAAACAGAATGAAAGTCATCAATTTGCACTACAGAGCTTAGGTTGCTGTGGAAACCTTCTTGTTTCTTTTTTTTTTTAACATGTGCAACTCCTGTTTCTACGCTCGGCAGCTTTCTGTTCGGGGCTGTTGGTTTTGGGCTGTTGGTTTTTCCTACGCAGAGTACAAACAGTGACCACTAAGTTGGCATGTGCTTGTACCTTATTGATTTAGAAAAAAAACTTATTCAATCAAATCTTACTTCACATTTAGGTGTATATATTTATAATAGTTTCATTACTTTTCTTCTTGAGGCACTCCCACAGCACGCAGAAATAGCTTTTAGAAGGGACAAAACCTGACAAAGTCATCGAGTTGCATCTGTTGGCGATAGGCTGCAGCTGGCTTTTCAGAAATTCTGATTTTTTGTTTTAATAATAACCCCCTCTTAATCTCTTACTAGTACTTCAGGAGCAGAAGAACCCGGTAGTGACAGGAGTTGGTTAATTTTTCCAGTTCTCCAGCTTCACGCCTTTATGGATTTTTCTCGCCGCCAAGTTGACTAGTAGCGATACAGATACTTTTCCTGCTTAAGAAAGAACACAGCAGGATCCTCCTCAAAATACAAGCATATCTGAGCTCACTCTTCCCACTAAAGTAAATATTGGATGAAGATGAACTTGGGCATACAAGCAGGCTTAGGTAGACTCTGAGGAGGACATGCAGGTCTACAAATCAGTTGACAGAACAGGACCTACAAGCAACTAAAAGCAGGCAACAAACACTTTGTTTAAAGAGAATTGTGTCATTTATATTTCCTGATCGTGGGCGTGAAAATGATAGCGTTAGTAGATCCAGTTATACTGATGATAGATTATGTTTAGTTGCTGCATTGCACTGGAGTTACCTGTTTTCAAACAGAGTGACTTAGAGGGGCATAGGACCCACTTAAAAAAGAAATCAG
Organism: Dromaius novaehollandiae; assembly: GCF_036370855.1. Classification (NCBI taxonomy): domain Eukaryota; kingdom Metazoa; phylum Chordata; class Aves; order Casuariiformes; family Dromaiidae; genus Dromaius; species Dromaius novaehollandiae. The sequence goes on from NC_088109.1 coordinate 2,173,075, forward strand.
TATGTTTTACTGTAGAGTCAGTGGAATGTAAGTTTACATAATTTAAAGTTACCAAATATATTTACACCTGTTCCTCTGATATATGCATTCACCAGCTTAATGAGCCTTCTATCACCTCTACACAAATACTGATTGCTTTAGTAAATATTCTTAGCCTAAGTCTAGCACTGAACAAACATCTCATTCTGTAAGGAGGCAGAAGCGCTAATCTCCCAGGCAGCAAGTAGGTGTTCAGGGTCATCCACATGCAACAGAGACAGACCAAAGCAAACAGCCACCACTGCGCAGGACTGCAAAACAGCTACTTCTTACTTCTGTCTGTTCCTTCTCCTAACAGAGCTGACTCCTACCAACCTCAATATTCATACTATTGTGTAAAGCATGTGAAAAGCATAACAACGTTGTGCAAGAGTAAACAAGAAATTTTGAGTCTGCGCATCCAAGTTTTTTTCTTCCTGGAGCTGTTTTTATTTCTTTCTTATCGTAAGGAGTCCACATCTCAAAACTGCCACCATTAAATTGGAATCTAGCACCTACTTCATTAGATTATTCAGATGGTTGGTAAGACAGTTCAGCTTTAAGGTTGAGTTTTTAAAATTAACTTCATCAATCAAACTAAAATTTCAAATTTGCTGCAAATTTCAGAGCTCCCACAAGAAGAGCCCTTGTCGGTGGGCATCATGGGTCCCAAACACTAACGCTTTTCAGAAAAAAGTAGCCTCCTCTTTCAGAAACCTGAACTGCCATTCACACACACAAAAAACGTAGTCGTCGTCACTAAACTTCTGTGTTGCACCATATGGAAGTAGTGGCAAATACACACTTCAAGGCCTTACTTAAATTGAAGAAGACAAGTCAGAAAAAGTACTAATCATTTTGTGTGACATGGTTAAAAGTTAATGACTTAATGACTACTGTGTACAGGAGGTGTTAAGTTAGAATGCTTGTGCGTTGCTTGTGGTCAAGTTGCTGCAAATACAATTGTGCCTGTCCCAACAGAATACACGTTAGCGTTTAACACCGTATTAATTTTAGACCGTTCATTTTATATCATACTATCTTGCCATAGTATAGATGTGGTCTGAAAGACAGCCGGCTGGGGAATGGAAAGATTTGACACAGTTTCTTTTTCTTAAATAGATCAAGAGAACTGCACAATCCTTTCAAATGCTCAGCAAGGGACAATGGAAGGTCAGAGTGCAGAAAGCAGAGATATTCTTATACCTCCCTGCAAGCAAGCTTTACTCGGCTATCGGTCTTCAGGTATCGTGGAAAATGCCACCTTTCTGCCCTCTCTTCCACAGAAGAGCATCCCCATACTTTACCCTTTCTGCCCATTCTCACGGCTACAGTTGCTGGTGCTTCTACTTCCATTATCACTGTAAGCTTGTGTTTTAGAAACACTGCCCAGAACCCCTGTTATCCGAAAAAGTCAGGAATGAATTTTAACCCCATGTAACAATCAATTTACTTGATTCTAGTATCTCATTGTCTACACTTGAGGTTCCAAACAGGCATGTTGCTTTCTTTCAAAGTTCATATTCTCTCCTTATCAATAAGATGGTTTAGGCTGTTAAACAACTTGGCTTTCCCATTACGTTATAAATATCTCATCTTGCAGAGAGAAACAAAAGGATCCAAGCCAAATACACTCTATTATCATCTCTCATAACCTTGCACATCCTTTTGAAGCATGAAGTGTTTCTCCTTTGTCTCTCAAAATAGGGATTCATATATCTCAAGAACTGGGCTATTCTTCCTTTGTTGAAGTAATCTTCTGAAACTTAAGCAGAAGGTCTCAGCTCTTGATGTATGGATCCAAAATATATTCTTTGTCATGTTGCACTGGGCCATCTCATGGATTTTTTTTCCTTAAGAAGAAAGAAAGAAGCAATCACACTGGCAATCTAAATGCAGCAAAATATTACAGCAAGCAATTTCTCCCTTTAAGGCACATCCATTGAAATATTCACACCCTGCAGCTTCATCCACCCACTTATTCTTTCACCAGGACAATTTCTGATTGCTGCTCAGGAGTGGGAATGATTTTGATGATTCATGATTCAAAGCAACCGAGATACAGCTAACCTCAGCATGAGTTGTAAAGTTGTTTTCAGGTATCCTAGGAACATCTCAATTATAATAGTTCTATACCGATATTCATCTAATACCAAAATTTTTACTTTTATGCAAAGTGGAAATCAGCATAAAATATTCCAGCACTTTTCATATTTTTGGAGTGATCTTCTTCAGAGAAAAGATAATCTAAAGTCACCCTGTCACAAGGGAGAAAGAAGTGCTTTCAAATGTCTCCAGAATATTAAGCATTTAGACCAAACTCTCACCTCAAGAAAAAGAAGTCAACCAAGAATAAATAATACGATTTCAAGTTACACAGATTGAAACATCTGAAAAGTTAATTTTACTCTATTTGTAATACTGCTTGAAAACGAATTATTAAAACAGAAAAGAGGAGGACTTGCATATGGACAAGTATATCTCAATATTGTTATGCCAACATAAAATACTTTGTAAGAAGTTTGCATGTTGCTTGCCTAGATGGTGTCTGGATTAAGTCAGGACAAATATTTCTTAAATTTTATTAGCAAAAAAAAGAAAAAGAATAGACTGACTAATGTTTTAATACCAATAGGATACATCAAGTACAACTACAGAAATTTCACAGTACAAGCAGTAATTTTTTAGGCTACTGGATCTTTATTTAAAATCGATCAAAGATTATGCTGAAGAAACTTTTCCATAATACTAAAGAAACAGAATTGTTTGTTGCTCAATTAGTAAAAAAATTTATTTGAATCTTCATGTTTCAAAAAGAATTAAGAAATTTGAGGAAAACATTATTGCAGCCTCATTCCCACTTATCCCTAATGTTCTCACTACAGCAAATTATCTATTGAAGGAGTGAGGAATTATAAAACATTAATTAGCACATTGGTGACAAATTGATACCTTTTCCTATTCATTTCTTTTAATGTTCTAGATATAAGAAGCCCTACCAACGTAACAATTAGCACCTTTCTTATTTTTTGAAATTGGAGTTCAGAAACATTTGTGAACTTTTCTTGTGGGTGTCATTTTTTTTCACTTCTCATCTTACATATTTCTTATCATATACCTTTATATTGCCTTGAAAAAGCTCTCTTTGATGCTAAGAAATCCGTGCTATCGAGAGAAAACATCTGAGAGCGGGTCTCACCACTCCCGGAAATGCAACAGGGTTACCGTTCCGGCGGCCGCCTCAGCTGATACCTGCTATCGCTTAGTCCATCCCGAGCCAAATCTCTACAAGGGAATGCGGAGTAATTCATTTTTCAAAAGCGCTAATGCTATTGCTCTGTTTCAGGGACGATTGAACCTCGGTTCATAGCGAAGAAAACCGTCTAACACACCTCCTGGGAACAGCAGCTGAAGAGTAATATTTTGTTCTGATTTACAGGCGCTGCGTTGGTCTGTTGAAATCAGGAAGAGATCCGTTTTGCTTTGAACCACCTGCAAGGCCAAGGCCAAACCCAGAAGACTTTCATCAGTGTGCTGCCACTTAGCACGCAGCCTTTCTGCTCCCTGCGTTAGTCACAGCAGCCTTGCTATCCAATTAAACAACCCAGGCTTGCTATTTTTAGGAGAACCTCTCCTGACACGATTTGGCGCAGTACAGGCGCAGGCACCCCCCGCTCCGTAAGGTGCGCGGTGGTGGGCAACAAGGCCGCGCTCGGCGCTGAGACGCCCCGGAGCCCCGCGCGCTTCCCCGGCCCAGGCCGAGCGGAGAGGCAAGGCCGGGGCGCTAGCTGCGGTGCTATGACCGCGTGCAGCCCCCCGACTGCACGTCCTTGCCCCATGGCTGCAGTATCATCAGCGACCCCCTGCGCTGACAGACCTGTCATGGTCAATGATGTTCATCCCATTTTCCTAGTATGCTAGTGCATGTAGTATAGCTGCTGGCATACTACTCCATTTCAACTGCTGAGGATCACGGTTACTGCAACATACCATCATGTCTAGCTGTTCCCTACTGAAGAAACACTGTTTAACCTTTCCTACTGTTGTATTTTCCATATTAATTACATATTTTAAAAACAGGACATAATAAACATCCTGTATGTTTACATGTAAAATTATTCTAATTATTTTTATCCAGTTAAATTCAGTAGTGTATATATGCCTATTCAAATTAAATCTAGAATGCATTTTTATATTTTAGAAATATCAGAAATAGAGTTTGCAATTTAAAATAAAATGATAATAGTCCAATAGACAACCAACTGAAGTTTCTAACTGCTAGTGTAATATGTAATCTTCCACTTAACAAGTAGACAGTTGGTAAATCCTTATACCAGCTTCCGATTCCAAAATGAATTCAAAGTGTAATCCCTGTAAAAGACATGACAATATTCCAGTCTTTAAGAGAAAGAGATATTTGGATGGCACTGAAGTTTGCATCCATAAATTGCAGAACTTCTAACACTGTGGTGGCACTCTTACCTGCATGCGGAAAAAAGCAACGTTTCCACTGCTGTATTATAATCATCTCAGGTGAAAAGCATATTTGCATCACAAAGCGAAAATTCAGCTAAAAAAATGCCACACTGCTTCAGTAGAAGCAGCCAATCTAACTTTTGCCCTGTCTTGTACTCGTGGTGCTCGAGATGCTGCTGTTCAGCTGTTGCAGCCATGCAAACAGCTCTGTCTGTATGAGGGGTCCTTTCCTGAAAAACAGCAAGAAACATCCTCACGTCATGATGTGCCTGACTGAGTCAATAGGAGAGAAAGCCCGATTAAGCAGGCTACCCCATGAGGAAAAAAGTACCATGCAGGATTCTGCAGGTGCTGTGTATGGGCAAAGAATCTGTTCTTTATCACCTGTAAAGCTCTGCAATAAAGTCTTAATTCTTTATGTTGCAGTCAATTACTTTCAGTTTTGGATGCTCCCCACAGGCTAGGGCAGTTTGCCTTTTACTTTAATCTGCTCAACACTGTCAATAAACCAAGAAGGTCTATGAGAATGAAGCAAGAGCAGGAGATATCAGGGGCACCTAACTGATGATTAAGAACTAAAGAAATAGTATTATACCAATCCATCAGCATAATGGGCTGTCAGAAGCACCCGGCTCTCCAAGACGGCTCGTACAGAAACGCTGCAGCTGAGGGCAGGCCACCGAAAGAGGAAGGTATGCACCCGTACTGTAAAGTGCTCATGACGGCACAAAATCTTAAACACTGAAAAAATAATGAGGGAAGAAGCTTAATAAGATCACTCAGAAACCAATCGTGACGCATGCAGTGTTGCAGCTATGAAACCTTAAGTTTTGTACAGAAAAGCAATATCCTTTATTAAACCCATTCATAAAAGCTGAAAAAAAACCCTTCCAAGGGGAGGGAAGACCTGGAGAAGAGTTTCCGAAGACTATTTTTTTCAGCTATACTTTTGCCTAGAAAACATGACACAAAGCAGAGGACTGATTCAGTAGGAAGGCTAATTTTTCATTTATGGTTTATAAATTATCCACCATAGTGTCACATTACATTAACATTTTGGATTGGCTATAGCCATTGCAACCTTCATAGACAGCACAAATAAACTTCCATATTTAACTTCAGTAGTACTAAAATCAGCAACTAATATAAAAATCCAACATACCTGTCAAGCAAACAAAAGTGCAAACACTGACACTGCAAACAGGTTCCTTGACTAATTGAACCTGTTAGGAGTATGAGGATAAGATTCAGGCAATTTTTAATAATTCTTTCTTCTCCCTATTGGTAACAGAGGAGGATCTCCAGGACTTTCGACTCAGCATGCACTGCTGCAAACATTTAGCTGCTTAGAATGAGAGGACTGCAAATTTCGATCTAATTATTATATTCTCCTGTTAATACGAGATGTTTTCTATTGGTGCCTGATTCCTCTCTCATCCCCCACAGCAAGTTCGAAATACTGTTTTGTTCTCCAAGCGCTTGACTGTATCAGTGTGAACTGAACCATGACAGCTGCTCCTTGTCACCCGAGACAGGATACATTCAGCAGAGATTTAAGATTTCAAGCCACTGTCTGGAGGAGCTAATGGCAGGATTTCTAGAGGACAGGTAATCTTCCGCTAATACTAATTCTATTGCAACCTGGTAAAATCTGTCATTCACCCAGTAAAAAATTTACTATTCCCTACTAGTTAGTTCAGAATTCAAATTAATTCTTGTGGTTTGCAAAGCACTTTTTCTATCATAAATAATGAAGGAAAGTTTTGTAGGGAGTATAAGTATCTTTCATTAGACCAACTCATGTAACTTTGAAGGAGAAAAATAGACCAATTTTGGGGCACAAAAGCCACTGAAGAAATATTGCTTTTAGAGTTACTACCAGTGCCTATAAAGAGGCAAAATGACTGCAAGGCACTGGAATTTATTACACAAATATAACATCCCTACAGTTGAAATTATGAAATACTGTTTATCTCCAAAGAATAAAATATAAAAAATATAACTAATACAAAATGAAAAGGAATATACAGCAGTATGATGGAAGAGCAATGTTTTACTGTTGTCTGTGAGATGGCTGTATTAACTAATAACTAACCCATATGTCTAATGTGTCTGATGAAACCATCTAAGTACAATGATAATGACAAGTGATAGAAATAAATTACAGAAACAAAGGGCAGAAATCCAGCAAAGGCCATACAGTAGCATTATATAACACGAAGGTGGTAGATTAACAAGAAATGCACATAGCACAGACAAAACAGAATCTGTAATTGTGTCAGTATGGGAAACTAGCTTTCCGGACAGAGAAGGGAAAATAAATATTCCTGCTAGCGATAGCATTCCCATATCCGTTACTGTGAGAGGTGTCAGATGCCTTTTCCAAGAGCTTAGTGAATTCACCTGAGGTGATACTATTGTGAATGGGATTTTGATTCCTAACAAGCACCTCATAAAAGGGCTGATCAAATAACCTTGGAGTGAACGAACATATGATGATTCAATTTAAATTAAATGGAAGGATGAACAGACACTGGGCTTAATCTCAATTATAAAAGGAGAATCTTGGGGTAACTATGGTAACTATTGAAAATGATTGGGCTGATAAACTTACAAACTTGAACATGAAGGCCTGCAATTTATTTGCAAATAATAGATTATGTAAAACTTGTATACCAAGCAAAGAGACTTTAGTAGAAATGGGCTCCAAATGAATAAACACCTCAAAGGAAGTTAATAGTGCAAATGAAAAACCTACAATGTCTTTAAAAAAAAAGGCTGAGATGTAAGGAGAGAGCTACAACTTAGGAGTAAAAAAGTGAAAGGAGAATGTGAGGGCTACCAAAAATTAATCTGACCTAAATATCAGAAGGGACAATAACAAAGATTTTTCAGACAAGTATTTTTTTAAAAGGCAACAGTTGGGGCTCCATCACAGTGAAAATGGGACAGAGATTAACGATAATCTAGAAAGAAATAGAAAAGACTCTTTTCTTCAATTCTGAGTAAGGATGAGTATCAGGTTCATGTGCTGAATGGCAAATTAACACCAGCCAGTTGGTGCAAACATGAAACGAGTATCAGATGTGTAGGAGGCAAAGGTCAAAGAGTTTAACACAATCAAATCAGGAACCTCATAGTATACATCTCCAGTTTCCAAAATATCTGGATACCTTTCTGCCGGTTCTGAAATCAGAAATTTGTAATACACCTACTCTTTTGATTCCAGTCCTAAAATGAGACTAATCCATTACCTGCATTGGAGAAGGCAGAGCAGGTGATCCGAGCAACTATTTACCTCTTAGTCAAACCTCTGCAGCATGCAAAGCTCTCAAATGCTTTTGAATGAAATGTAAAATAACATACAGCATTCCCACAACGAAAAGGAACTATATTAATATAAACTGACTGAGATACACAGTCAGAGGGGAGGATCAAAGTATCCAGGGAAGAACTGGGTAACTTCAGGAACGGTGATCAGTATGGGATAAAAGATAATGGTACAAAGTGGAAGATCATGCTCGCAGAAACTACATGTCTGCTGTAAGCTTAAGATTCATCGGTTGAAAATGAAGGGGGAGAAAGGATGGCTAAGCCTAGTATGTGACGCAGCCACGGGAAAAAAGCAAGCATGACACCAGGGCGAAGCAGGACAAATGCGAGCAGTGAAAATGGATCATTCAATGAAGCCTGGGTAAAACCTCTTAGTAAAAGCTTGGGAGCACTTTATGTAATTTTACCGCCCATCTTCCAGCAAGATTAATGCAGGTATAAAGAGAGGCTATTAGAACAATTAGGTAAGTGAAAAATCTATCACATAAGATGACCAAAAAAAAAAAGATCTTTGCTTGTTTAGCTTGGGAAAGCAGAGACAGAGAGAGGCAGTTACTGTCAGGAGATCGTTGCCAGTTCAGTGTTCATTAGAAAGACCTCATTATACAGTGTTATACATACCTATAAAAAGGTTTATCTTGTACTAGATTGCTGTTGTAATGAAAAATAAATATGTTTTTCAGAGCATTTGCCCCCATTTTTTTTTATTAAACACCTTTATCACAGTTTTCTTTTGGAGGGAGGGAGCATTACATATTATTCCTTAATAAAAAACGCACAAAAAGAAGCATCAACCTACCTGATTCTTGGCTGCTATAAATGGATATATTGTTAGGCCCAGGAGCCACAACACGTACCCTGAATGTACACCAAGCTGTTTGCATGGCAGCCTCCTTTCGTGCTTCTGAAATACAGAACGTGACCGATGCAGAGAACATCCCCTCACAGACAGTTCAGTAGAAATTTAGCACCGTATTTGAAAATATTTCTGAAGCCAATATACCAGCTACTGACCATAGCTAACAGCAGTTTGTGCACTTTTCATAAGCTGACAAATGTTATACCAGAAATGATCCTATAAAAATACAGTGAACTACAAGAAGTGTGTACATAGTAAATTAGCTTCCTTAGAGCAAAGAAAGTCAGGCAGAATCTGGATGAGCTACCTGAACGTTAAGAAGTCACGTTTCTGCATGTCTGATTCGAAACATATATTGCTGGGAATTGCAGCTTAAGAAATATCTGATTTTAAGACCAATCATGGCCATACGATTTACCCAAGCAAGCTATAAAAGAGTGATGAACCCCAAGCAGGGAACCATAATTTCAAATAAAGACACTAACACAGGAAGCAGCTAAAAGCAGTATTCTGAAGCTCTAAGATATCTGATATACTTCCAGAAATGACTTTCCCCAGCTCAGATCTTTATAATCCACAAATGCATAATTTCGCTAAGATTATTTGCCGAAATACTAAAAAAAAATTTCTATTTACAACAAACATGAATCATAGAAAGCTTCCTACTTAATGTCATATAAATGTGTTAGCTAAAATGCTTTTGGGACAGAAGTACTGTAATATTGAAAAATTTAATGGTAATTATTGTTCCTAAAATACCACTGTTGTTCACCCTGGGCGTTACAGATTTATTAAAGATTAATACAATGCTGTGAGGGTTTTATTACTGCTACTAGCAGAAGCTCAGTCCAGACACCATGAATGAAACAAACAGACCATAATCAGCTACATGACTGATCGCAGCAAACCTCATACTTTTAAAAGTCTCAGTGAGAGCAACGCGGAGCTGGATTTGGTTTCAGATGAAAAGGGCAAACAATTATTTCTAACTAAATCGCATGAACCTAATCTTACCGCATAGCTTCGCATCCCTTTGATATTGTAACACACTGTGCCGGCTTCTGACGTCCACAATTCCAAAAAGACAGTGAGAAACTGGGAAAGGTTCAGGAAAAAAATCCCAAAGAATAATTTGAGGTCTGAAAATATCTTCCTAAAATGGAAATTTAGAGATCAATCTCTTTAGCTTTATCGAAAAACGGGATAAAATATATCATCAGAGTCTATAAGCATATACCCAAGGAGATTTCTGATAGCTCTTTAAATCTAGCAGACCAAGGCTAGATACTGACAGCCCATTTAGCCTGGAATAGGTAAAGTTTTCTAATCATGCGAATAAATTAATAATTAGTATAACTTACCAAAAGATGTACAAATTTCTTCACTGCTTCAGCTCTTTACTCTAGGTTGGATATCATTGAAAATACATTAACTCAAACATATAACTCACACAAAAGTAACAGAAATAACTCAACAGAAATAACTCAATCAGAAATGATGGGCTTGATGCAAGTCTTAGGAAAAATTCTTAGGTTCATGTTTTTCAGAGTACATTATTGTTACCATTCTCTATACAACAAATTCTTATACAGGTGACCCTTACTCAAATTTATATGCATTACTGAAAATAAAAATAGATTTATATGCATAGATTTTTACAAATAGGTGTTATTTTAAAATTACATTGCTGGATGCTATATGTGTGTTTTATATGGTATATGCTTTATGCAAAAAATAAAAAAACTATTTAAAGCTTAGAACCATTTTTGTATTCTTTTCCATAAAGAAGTGTGTGAGCTGGTGGGGGAGAAGCCTCATTATGTAGAGTCTGAAACAGTCTAAATATAAAAAAGATCCAAACAAAACATGAGGTTTTTGGAAATTTCATAGCTAGGAAAAATTCTTTAGCTGTTAGGATCCCATGAATTTCCCTCTTCCTATAGTTTAAAACTTCCATTCCAGCCTTGAGAAACCAAAAGAAGCTATAGACATGACCTCTCTGACTAGCATATGGACAGGATATGCGTAGTCTGAGTTAGTGGGCAACACCATCTGCACTTGTTACTAAAGAAAGAGCTATAGGGGTATGTATCCGTTGTTTTAAGAACTGCAGCTGTCTGACTCCGCTTACACATCTGGAACGGCTGAGTAAATCCTGGGCATGATGGTTTAGTGAGCAGGGTGCCAGCGAGATGGTCAATACTGACCAGTAAAACTTACGGATACTAGCAGTTTTTACAATACACACCTCTAAAGACAGCTTCTGCTTAACCATTATATGTATATATTTTTTTCCTCCGGCTGTTCACATGCTTGCACTTGCCTCTCTGCCTGTCATCAGACATCAGCCTTGATCTCTCCACTAGCACCTCAGTCCTCTCTGGCTTTTCTGCTCTAGATTTAGTGTAGAAGTGGAAAGGAGGAACGGCTTCTACCTTAAAAGGGAGAGATATCTTTGTCCCTTCCCTTCACACCTTACTCATAAAACAGGAGGAGTAAAGTGGAGATCAGCATGGTCCTTGTACTGCTCTTTGCTAAGGAGACCAGCCTCTCATAGTCTCCTCAGGCTTCTCTTTGCTTGCCGAAAAGGAAAAGGACTTAATACTGTACAATCTGTAATGGCTTTCCTAACCATATACTGCTTTCGGATCATAGAAATCCATCGGTTATCAGGTGGTTAAAGCTCAGATGCTCAGAAGGTAGCCGCACAATGAATCTCCGGTAAAATCGAGGGACACGCTGTGACTTTGTGACGCTAAAAGCAGTCTCGGTATTTTCACACCTGCGCACTGGTTCCTGTTGCCAAAGGGACATTCAGCAGCAGACGGAGGGGGCCTCTGCGGGGCAGCTCCCATGAAACAGCGCGTGCAAAACACTCCTCTCGCAGCAGCCTTTCTTGTCTCATGCCAGTGTTGCCCGTCTGAAATATTCCAGGCATATTTCTCTTTCCTGGGCACAACATTGAGATTATGCTTTACTCCTTTGATGATTCATTGGTTCAACTAATGCAGGAAATGTTTTAGGGTTTTTCTTTTCAGATTAGACTAAATCTACCACAGTATTATCAGGTCAGCAGTCTCTACCAATTACTTACTGTAGCAAAGGCCTTGATTAAAGTGCTCGTGGAAGAGGCATCAGCTCAGTGATTTAGAGCACAAAGTTCACTTTTGTGAGACACTTCTCAATACATGACTCCATGAACGCAGCTGCCCGCGGAAGGGAATTGCTTACTTGCGTGACCTCACTAGAGATAAGTGAAAAGCTCAGCTGCAGATGATTAAATCTGGATAGATGAATCTTGCATTGTCTTTCAGCAGTTGTACGGAGTAAAGCAGCTAAGATTTGCAGGGAAGGAGCAGACTTGGAAAGCCAGGGTGTTTCCTCTTTCCCAGTGAGTCTTTCCAGGGGATTGCAAGTCTAATGTTTCCCATTAGCTGTAGCGAGACAAATACTGTTACTTAGGCACACACTAAAATTCAGACTGTAAACTGCTTTTCTGCCTCTTTTGTCAATGGTCTGTACACCATAAACTTGGGATTCAAATAACTTATCTAATGCACATTGCTAAAAGAAGCAGGATATCTGCTCAGCAGCCTTAACTGAAACACTCTCAGCAAGATTTTCAGTTCCTTGAGCATGGGGCAGGCACAGAAATGGAAGAGGAAAGTGAAGAATCGGAAGAGCTATATAGGTGCCCATTTACTGCTCTAATCCTACTCCTCTCTCTCCAGGGAACATCTCAAAACTGGGGCAGCAAGAGCCCTCTCAGACCAGAGCACCACTTTCTGTTCAAGATGCACATGCACATCTTCATTCTCAACGTTTCTGCACTGTGCAGCGAAACAGGAGAACATCTGCAGGGCAAAGCACTTGGGGCTGAGAACCCCACATCTATGATATGCGGCACTTGGGGTAAGCCCTGGGCTGCTCCCAGGGACTGAGCGCCCATCAGCACTTGGAGAGCATGGAGCATGCTCCTGGAGTGCATTTTCTAGTTAAGTTTTAACCAAAAGGAATCCAATTTGTGTGCTATGACACCACTCAGTGATGTGAACTGAAGTGCAGTAAATGGGAATGGATGAGAGATTCGCTTCAAGATTGCATCAGAGGTAGATGTACGCTGTGGTAGAAACTGCAGCTCAAGTTTTAAAATAAGTGTTTCCTCACGGTTGACCCAGAGCTTAAAAAAAACAACCAACCCCTCCCTCCCACTGCAAAAAAAACCCCAGAACACCAGAATTGAAGCAAAATTTTCAAATTTATAAAATCAGGCCTTGCTTTGAAGGCTACTTGATGGATATTAAAAACCTGACATGAGCCTTAACATCGAAAGGTACTTGCAAACCACAGTGAAGAGCATGCTAGAAAAGCCTGTGCTGGGTGGAAGAGAGGACCCATTCCCAACTTCCTGGCCCAAGATCAAGAGACAGCGAAGCATTATGAGAGAGGTTGTGTCTGTGTACTTAGGAAACAGAAAAGCCAGGGTATGGCATAGATAAACGGAGATTTAGCTGATCTCACAATAATCAAGTAGGGCATTTATCACAGAAAACAGATTGGTAAAATACAAACTTACAATTAGGTCCGAGGCAGGCTGGAGAGAAAGATAACAAGCTTATTGGCTTGCCAGGCAATATGGAGTAGGAGGACCCTACACAGGAGCCCTGGTTTCCTGCCACTCTGCTGCTCTACGGAGTAAAGCTGGTTTATATGAAAAACGGCCTTCAAAAACCTTCAAATGGCCTTCAAAAACCAGAAGGGAGAAACAGATACAAAGGAATCCATCAATCTCACCTGTACTACTACATGGAGAATCACTCACATGGTTAAAAAGAAGTGCAGTTTATTTAAGGACGGCTGTTTGTGTTTCCAGACTCAGCTAAGAACAGGAGAAACTTTAGAAAGAAGTTCCTCTGAAAAGGTAATTTGCAGAGGTTGTGGTTCTGCTCTCTCAAGTTTACCGCTGCTGTGAAAGTTGATGTAGAAAAAAAAATTCAGATACTGAACTTGCTGTAGAATTGCATTTTTAAATAGATAGAAGAGTATTTTGGTGACTAGCAAAATGACCTGATATTTAACCTTGACAGTTTTAAATAAATCAAATTTTTGCAATTAAATTTTAAAATTTGTTTCAAAGGCATTTTTAAAAATTCCCTTGTTACTCCAAGTCTATTGGCTTTTGATCCGTGTTGGCATGGATCTGAAATTTTCAGAAATATTCACTCCATTTCTGAGCTATCTAGAGCCTAGTTACATATTGGAAAGGGATTCATCATCCCCCAGCTTTGAGAGAACTTCAGAAAATAAAACCTTGCAGCCTTCGGAGACAGACTGCAGGGCTCAACACCAGCAACTGAGGCCAGATTTTCCAAAACACTTAGCTACTCTGCTGAATATCCGTTACACTCTCAGAAAAAAGTGCTTCCAGTGCTCACACAGCAAATAAGCTCTTCAGAAAACCTACACTGTGACTATGCAGAACTGATCAAAGTTAGTGAATACTTTTCAAAATTTAGGCATATCTGTTCTGTTACCTGTTGAGGCTGTTGTAAGAATTAATTTAATGGCAATGGTAGCGTATAAATGAGATGTGAATCACATTTTTGGGGGGGAACCTAAATGGGAACCTAACCCATTATGGTTTATATGGAGATGAGGAGAAAAAAATGTAAAAGACACTAATTTGGATACAATACTGATTTAGGCCTGTTTTAAAATGTTTAAGAGATTAAAAATAATTTTTAAGGTGCAACTTTGCATAATGCCAAACTTCATTTAATGTCAAGGAAACTGTGTGACCACATAGACGTTTGAATATTTTGTCATTATTCTGGCTACTGAATAAGCATAAATGTGACTATCTGAAATATCTCAGAAACACACCAAGTATATGGCATCTACCACAGCTCCCTTGGGCTCTCAATAGAAAAGAAAGTAAGTTGCTGTTGTTACCGGTGCCGCGCATGCACACACACATGGCAACAGTTCCTACCCCAAGACAGTTGCCATCTAAACACATTTTCAGGCATAAGCTAGAGATAGTGCTGTGATATGTAAAACAAAACGTAGGGGTAGAAAGCATCGCATCAGTTCCATGGTATTTTAAGCTTTCATTTAAGTAAGGATTGGCTGAATAGAGAGAAAAATGAGAAGGACCTGGGACACTGATGGATGAGGTGCACTGCATGCAGTAAGTCATTCGAGCCACAGTAGTTGCTATTGCCACCCAGGAGAAAAGGATACTGGCCCAGAGCCGTAGGTAGAAGCAGTGTGACGGCAGAGGGACACCAGGGAAGGACGAGGTGCAAGGTACGAAGAGTTGCTCCAAGGTGTCAAAAAACCTCACAGCAGCTCAGGAAACAGAGAAGGTGAGAAGGGAGCATCGTGAGCTGAAGAGAACTGAAGGAATAAAACCCGATGAGACTCCACAGAAAACTTGTGACGGGAAGCCCCATGCTGTCCCAGTCAGCTGGAGCAATCCATCTTCTGTGTGCATGTGTATTTTCATATAGGGAAAAATCTACGGCTTCATCAACCGGTATTAATGCTTCAACTTGCATAAACCCAGAGTCCAGCAACATACGGTGGTTTTCAAATTTTAGAAGAGTAAATAGAATAATGCGTTTTTGGAAGAGCTGTTTCAGCACTACAAACTGGAGGATATCATTGACATTTCACACAACTATTTAGGAAAAATGCCTGAAACAAAGCACTGTTATTCCACCACTAGAAATAGGAGTGTGAGGCAGGACTGTAGGCATCTGCTTCCCTTCTTTGTCTTCTCATTCAATGGCTGTGGTCAGGAGCTTCCCGTATTGTGCGTGTCTGGACCCTGACCAATCGCTCCATTGAACTGCCAGCTACTGCGTGGTTCGAACTCCAAATGTGAGATTAACATGCTGCTGCAATAAAAAGAGAAGCAAAACATGTCATTAGTTGCCTTTCACTGATCTAGTTTAATCAATTTGCAGCTTCAGAAGAAATGAATGTAATGCCAGGGACATTGCCAGAAAGCCCGAGCTATGTACAGCGTTTGGAAACAAAAGGTCTGTCGTCTTCCGCTGGTGATGTACTAATGCTTTGATTGCCAGGCTGAGGATTAGAAGTCCTTACATTTTTGCAGGTGACCTCACTTTGTGTGGATCAGGTTTATCTGTTAACTCTTACTAAAAAATCACTGGTAGCTTTTTCTCTACATTTAGAAACTCCTCTAAAGCGATAATCAGCTTGGCACTAAAATAACTGTTGCCTATATGAGTCAGCCTAAGTGATGAGAGATGGGTTCTCCTCACTTGCCTGAGCTCCTGTATGGGCAAGTATCGGGGACTGCAGCGCAGGAACGGCAACGTAGCTAAGAGAGCTGTTTCGGAAGGAATTTGTGGCAGGCCCTGGGGCGGCAGCTGTACCACGAGAAGCAGCAGAACAACAGGCCTGAGCATCTCTCAGTGCACGAAGTCAGAGAGACTCAAAGCTACGACACAGCCCAAAGTCAGTCTTCGGAGATGGGCATATGTACCATTAGCTTTAGACAATCTAGTTTAAACACAGGGGCTACCCAAGCTTTGGAACAGCCCACCGTTCCCAAGAGGCGAGACACAGCGCAGAACTGCATTTGATGCCTGTGCAACAAGGATTTTGAACTAAGAAGTTTCACAAAACTCTAGGTTTGAAAACAGCTGCGATATGCAATTGAGTACCAAGGGTCATCAGCCTTGGCCGGTCTCAGGGGTATAAGCATGTTGGTTCTTCTTCTACTACTACTTTTTTTTTTGAGAAAGAACAGAGACATTTCAAAACAGCCATGCTTTGGCATGTACTTGACTGGTGCACAAATATCTTGATGAACGTTTTTTAAAAAGTTCCACTCCATATAGATTTGCAGTGAAATAAGAAAACTTTCAAAGAGACATGAAGGAAATGGAAGTAAGCCCTGGATCCTCCTCCTTTTGAAAAAAAAATGCTTCTTTGCCATTAACCTAAATTTTTCCTAAAGGGCTTTTGGGGACTCCGTACACGGCATGCCGGGGGCCATCCTTGTGGGACGTTTTCCTCTAATCGCCTGTCATTCACATATGTTGATTTTATTGTGCAGCGAGATCCCTTCTATATAACGATTTTGAAAGGTTTAAAAAAATACCAGTCAGAGCATATCCAATCTCTACCAAGGTCTCACGGTCGGTACCTTTCCTGCCCATTGCTGTTTCCTTCAGACAGAAACGATACACACGTTCTTGGCGTAAATTAGTTTAGCTCCACCCAAATAATTCCCAGCAGAGGATCTGCCCTAACACATTCAGTAGATAAATTGTCTTCTATCAGACTACAGGCTCTTCAAAGCTGTAATGCATCTGCATATTCCACAGTAGAAGATAAGAGTCTTGTTACATTGAATCTGAAATTAAATTAAGCTTATTTAGTTTTAAGATAACTTTTATCAAAGTATGCCATCCCACCATAAAAAAAAAACAGACAAAAACATCGAAATTTCAGTCACCATATAAAATTGTAATGACTCACCGGAGACTTCATGTGGCATATGTGGGATAATGTTCTGTTTCATTACAAAACGGAAAGGATTAAAACTAAGAACAGAAATGGAAGTTTAGAATTTTAGAATCGCTAGAAAAACTACATAAATTGATTTACTCAACATAGTACCGGTTGGAAAAAAACTTCGGGAAACCACACATGGAAAACAATCGATCCATATTGAACAGATGAAAATTTGATCTTTCAGCAGATTTCTGAATTTTTCCTCAAAGTAATATTCCTTCTCCTTCCATTTTTGTGTAACATGAGAACAGTTTTGAACACAAATGTGCCTGTTCATTAAGGCAATTTAGACACAGATGATAATCTTATAGCTGGCACTATCCTCTGCGAAGCACAGCCACCTGCCTGTACTGAAATCTTCCTATACGCTACATTTACCATCATTCCCAATTTGTCCAGCTTCTGTTTACTCTACAAAAGGAAAAATCAAACCAAAATACAACCACCGCCACCACCCCCAGCACTCCTGGCCCCAAACCCAACTGCGTTTTCCCACGAGACCCGTTTTGACCGCGATAGTGGGCAGCCCATGGGCGCACAGGGCTGCGCGTGTTCTCGGCAGGGAAAACGCAGAGCCCACTGCAACCGCATTCACACCCGAGTCTGGTCGTGGTACCTCACGGTGATGGATGAGAAAGTTAAAAACAGGATTACCGAACTAAAATGAGAATTTGCAAAGACAGAACCATAACGCGCACTTTCCCGTGAAGGCAAAATCTGGGACTTTGATCACAAGAACAGACGGAGAAGAGGCAGTCTCCTCGCACACATGAAACAAAATGGTGCCAGCAGCATGTCTTCAGACACAAACACCGCGGACGTAGATGACGACAGCTTGGTAGCCAGAACTGTGAAAGATATTACACACAATCCTACCCTAGTAATAGAGGGGAAAAAAAAAAAACTCTTAAGGTTTCGAATCCTCTCCACCAGAAAAGTCTTGTATGCAAAATTCAAAGAGAAACCTGGAAATGATAACCAAGGAAATGCGAAGATGGCACTTTACAGTATCACAGAAACCCAGCAGGTACATGAAGACAAATTTCTGCCATTGCTAAAGGAGCTCCAATAGCTTTAAAACTCACCCAAACGTGGCACAAGGGCTACAGAGAAAATATCAGCATTTATGCCTTTCTTTCAGCATTGAGCTGCCTTTTCAGATTCGGTGTTGCCCTAGCTGCCAACTTCACAGGAAACGGCAGGACAGGCAGGTTCAAAACCGCAACAGCCCATCATCCGATCTTCCAGAAAGCTGCCACGACCTGGATTCGTAATCAAGAGAGGCAGATAAAGCTGTTTTGCCTGCTGAAATAAATAAATGAGAATCCACTGCAAACAACTGCAAGAAATACTGATAGTTCTGCGTAACAAACCCAAGACACCTGGGCCTTGACCCTAGAAAAGATGTCAGAGAATATGGTGCACAGAGACAGCTCCACCCAGGCAGCTGCTTTCGGAAATCTTTAGCAGAAAAGAACGTACGATCGTTGCGCCGCCAGTCCAAGGTTTACTCTGAAACTGCTCAAAGCACTGGCACAGATGGGCATTTTTCAAACATATACTACTGGATAGAGACGCTTGCATACCACCATATGGATAAGCAGGATACATGTATTTTGCTGTTGGTTTATAAACTACAGTAAGCTAGAGTGTGCTTAATCACCTTCAGCTACAGTTTCTGTATTCAGAGCAAGTTTTAGGTTTGTGTTTAGCTCAAAAGGGGGATTAACTTTGCTGGTGAAATTCTGCCCAAAGCTGGTGAGTGAGATCCTGAGCGTACTCTTTAGGGATGTGTTTGTTTAGTTTCACTATATTCAGTTTTCAGTAATTAATTGCTTATAGAATATACATATAGATATAGATATCTATATATTTTTCTCTACTAGACAAGAATCTTTATATATAGCTACTCTCAAGGTGACATTGCTTTGTGACACAGTCAACACGGTTGATGTGGCTGAATTTTTGTTCTTGGCGTACGAGAAGGGCAGAGAATGAAAATGCTTTCATTCTTAGAGAAAAAAAGAGAAAGAAGTTTCAGGGAGAGAGAGAGAAAGAGACAAACAGAGGGAAAGAGAGAGCGAAGGAGAGATGTATATCATTCAAAAGAATTACATTTTTAGACACTATAAGCTAGCATGGTCTTTCACTGTCAAACCTCTTTCATGCCCTGGCCTCAAGGAATACTTTGCTATTCAAAACTAACAAACCCCAAACTTCTCTTGTCCAAAGCAACCTGGCAGCAGCCCTGCAGCCTCTCCCTTTCGCGCCTCCTTCCAGCCCGAAAAAGGGAGGGCGACCGCTAAGAGGGGCGCGGAGCGGTATCCCTCCTTCAAAAGGCTGCTGAATCACGCAGTAGGCAGCCAGCTCGTCGTCATTTGTAGCTGTGTGGTCCTGTCGCATTGGAATTCAGCAAGAACATCATATGGCACTAAGATCAACATTGCGGGTATATTTTCATCTTCTGAAAAACAACATATTTTGAACAATTTTTAATGCAGATTTGACTGAATTATAGTTATTTCTGTAAGTTAAGCAGCAGACCTGGCTATGGGCTGGTGTGTGGGAGCACTATTATATAATATATATAAAATATGTATATTATATATATTATATATAAATATATAGCATATACTATTTTACTTTGTCACCGAGGAAAACCATTTAGACCTCTATGCTGTGTGGTGCAACACTAATGCACGGACACATTTAAACCATACAAGAAAAAACTTTGGTTTTCACTCTCACAGACATCCGACCTACTCCAAGCTATTTCTCCTAGGACTCATTGAGGATTGTGTGGGCAAAAGCAGAACTAATGCTATTCACTAAGCTGTCCTGACACTTGGCCTGCCAAGACTCAGTTTTCAGTTACTTATAATTTTGCCAGACTTTATCCATTTGGCCTGAAAATTTTCACATTCAGTGTCTCCTACAGAGAGATTTACACAGCTAGAGTAAGGAAAAATATATTATTTTGCTCATTTTAAAACTAAATTCCCTCCAAAGGGAAAACCTAACATTGCTCTCCTGTTGGCTTTAGGAGAATATGGAGGCTACAGAGCAAAGGTAAAGGTCTCATAGTAAAAACAGCTCCCTAAACTGGAGTTGTAATAATTTTTGATGCATAAAACATTTGCATAAACAGAGGTCAGACTGGTCACTCAAGTCATTCTCGTAATACTGTAATTAGTGTGCATTGAAATCACCTTTTTACTAATTTTTCTCCAAGAAATATTTTCATTTCTCTTGGATAGAATAAATGGATAGCACACTGCGGGGAAAAAAAACCCAACCCTTTTCTGTTTTCTCTTAAGCAAAATCAAATAAAACCATCCTGCAGGTATTCTTTAGCCTTTCTCTTTATTATTATTGTGCCTCCCTGACACCAAAATTTAAATCTAAACAAGCTCAAGCAGAGGAAGAGAGCAGAAAGCATGAATTCTTCTGGAACCTCATCGAAGGAGCAGCCCTGACCACCCACGGCCCAGAAGGGATGGTGGGACATCACTGGGACAACCCAAGCAGGGACCAAAAAGTCTTACCTGCGCAGAGCCAGCGTCAGCGAGTCGGAGAAAGCCCACGACTGGGGAGAGGCACCGCGTCCCCCTCCCGGCAGCAGAGCTGGGCTAAACCGGGGTGAGGAGGTGGAGTTCAAGCGAAATCTTTGTAGGAAGACAGACCGTTCAAGGCAAGTCGTTTGGTTAATAAATTAAAACAGTTTTCCCAGGTGAGCACAGTTCTCACATGCACTTGCAAGAAGGAAAGAACTGCCATTAAAAATGCCTCCAGGTATTTGTGTTTTTAACTCCTAGAGTCAGAATTTAAGGACAGATCTGGCATGCAGCTAGAACCCAATGTGTCATCACTGCTTAAAAGGAGCTGTGATGGCGTATCGCACCCTAGACTGGCCTTGGATACACAGCAGAAGGCTCAAAAATATCGCTGGGGGAATTTCACTATTGCGGCCTCTTGCCTGGTGCTGCACACACTGTATTCTGAAAACAGCATATAGCTAGCCGGCAGTACCTCCCCGCACAGCTGAATTAGTCCGGAAAGCTGCTCGGGAGGTGGGAATTCTCCAAGGCTTTTTGCTTGCTCCAGGGCTTGTTCCATAGCGGCACAATTACAAACACACAGCTGTAGGATCTGCTATGCTGCGGGTGCTGCCACCCTTGCCTGAAAACATTATTTCAGGGTCCATCTTCTTTACGAACTGTGCTCAGCACTCCAATTAATGCTGCAGGATCTGCACTCACAGTGAGACGAGCACAGACTTGTTTTTCTCCCAGGTAAAAGCCAAGGTAAAAGAATTTCATTCAGAGGGCCCACGCTCAAAGCTAGAGCAAGTTCTTGAAGTATGAGGGTTTCAAACTTCTTACAGCTGTCTGATTCTTTGAAGCCACTGCTCCTCTTCACTTAAATTCTTTAATGATAGTGATCAATTTATTATTGCACTTTAGGTCATTAATCTATCTTTCAAAAGCTAGACTAAATCTTAAATCTCTATCAGGATAGTCCCAGAAACGATGAGTGATTATAACCAAGAAAGCAATGTCAGGCCAATCAGTAGTACATAGGAGAAATTCAAAGATCAGGATGTGACCAAGCAATGGAAAAAGGCATTCGGCAGATGTGAAACAGAAGGCTTGATTTAAGTTGGCCCTCTGAAACCTTTAATCACATTTGCGAAGTCTTCTAATAAAATGTAAAAACAGTTTATGTTTTATTATGTTTGTTCCCGATTTTCATTTACAAAGAGGTTTCACAGAATTGCTTAAAAGAGAGCAAGTGAGAGCACACTGAAATAACTGCCATGAGAAGAACATGAGCATGGACAGAATATGCTGATTTAGATCATTAGTACTTCTAAGAAATTATAGTTACTGACTGTGGGTAGTCCACCCCTCACTTTGGTCAGAAGGCTGGTGCTGTAACGCTACCACCAAGAAACCACTCACATATTCTGCTCTTCACACTTCTGAAATAACAGCTGGCCTGATTCGCCTCTATGATTTTGCTCACTCTGACAATCTGCAACACTGGGACTCGTCTCGCAGACCTTGAAGCCATCAGCGCAGTTCCTGAGGCAGAGCAACACAAAATGACACCTGTAAGAAGCAGAGGGCTTTATAGATCATCCAGAAGAAAAAGGTGAAAGACTTGAGTTACTGCTATGGCCAGGTTGACTAGTCTAAACCTGACAAGAGATCATAGCCTTAACTACAAAAATTCAAACCCCAAGTTGCCATAAGGCAATCAAAATCAGCCTTTACCATCAGGGTTAACAGCTTCTCTTAGGGAGGGTTTAATACCAGAAAAAAATACATAAATTGAGGGGCTCATATTTTATGTCTGTTGATTGCTCAATCATTAGACTTCATTGGCTAGAGCAGTGGCTGGGGTACTTGGCTAAAAGGTGTCTGGTTCCTTACATTTTCTCCAGATAAGACAGTGTAAACCTTGTTTAACAAGACTAGAAAATTCTAGCATTAACTTTATACTTTGTCTTCATTACCTTTGTATTACTTTGTAGATACAGTCACTTGAACTGTTTTATTGTTGCAGTCTTCATTGAATCAGTTTGGTTACTACATTTTTTATCTTTGAGTAACTTAATTTTTCCTTATTCTGTTTTCAATAAAATCTATTAAAAGCATGAAAAACAGATTAACTTTGCTAGATTTTATGACATGTTATGAACACCTTGGCACAAGTAACTTCAGATGAGGAATGTCTAAGGAAGGCTTTGCTTCCAATTTAAAGCTTATTTACATCTAAGGAAAGTTATGACTTGAGTGGAGGAGAAACACAGTACAATAATCTGCATCTTTGTAAAACAGTCAATATAGAGCCATAAGAGAAATAATGGGATGATGAAAATGGAAGAGAGACCAATATAAGAAGCTGGCTTAAAAAATGGCAATAACCTGACAGCAGGCTGTACTAGATGGGCAAATACTGCGCGTGAAGATGATCGCTACTGGTGTTCCTCAGCTTTGCATCCAGGACCATTCTTATTTAATATTTTAATTAATAATGTTGGTGCAAAAAGTAGGAGAGCACTCATGGGATTTCCTGATGATAGGAGAGAGGCACTGTCAGCACATGCATTTAGTCCAAGTTTTACATAGGAGTTTTATTCCTGGGTGATCTTGTTTAAGAGAATAAGCAAAACAGATGAAGACTTAATAATACTAAGCAACTAGTTATAAAAAATTTTACTATAAGCCTTAGGCTTATATGCTGCAAGTGACAGAGATGAAAGACTTCTTTTTATTAGTAGGTCTAAAGATGACCTCAAGTCCCTTGCGTAACATGGTCATGAACAAGGCAGCGCAGTGCTAGGACTTGTCAAGCGGAGATGGAGAAGCATCAATACCACATACAACTCCAGTCATGAGTTTTCCTGATGAATAATTTCCTGCACCAATTCCAGTTTGAGGGGCCACTAGAAAAACAGGAGGCACTGAAAGCCTGTCTTTCATAAGGAGAATAGAAAGCTTGACTTGTTTAGCCTGCCTAAAGAAAGAGAACAATTATTTTCTTTAAGTACTTTAGGAGAGCAAATGCTTGGACAGGTGAAGAGGAGAGGAGAAAACGAGGGTCCAAGCTAAGCATCTGCATCAAAAATCAATGGACAGAAGCTGGCTGTGGCAAAACAAAAGCTGGAATAAGGTTCTGCTGCAGCCTTCCAATAGGAGTTATAGGGACAACCTTAGTTTCTGAGACTAAGCCTAATCCATTTGCCAAAGAAGGTTTATACTGATATGATTGCTCGTGACAGAAAGGGCCTGGACTCTTACCCAGGAGGTCCCCTCTTCTCTTTATGTCCTTGCAGAGTCAACAGGGAGCGGATTTCCTCATGAATCATCAGCGCATGTTGTCAGGCAGGAGACGATGTGCTACTTCAAATCTGATGATGCAGAGCCGCAAACTTCACTATAGATTTGGGATTTTAGATGGCTCTTAAACTCCTTTGAAAAGTCAGGCTACAGGTTTTGAAAAGGACTTGAGAGGTTTGTTGGAAGATAAAGTGATGTATTTCAAAATAACTGACTACTCAGAATCTTATAAATTTTATCCTACGATCATTTTAATACCGGTTGGTTGGTAAGTCCTGCAAAGATTCTGTGGCATTTTGGTGTTCCCTTAAGTAATAGTCTAGCCAAGTTACATTATATCTCATTAAATTCACTTACAGTTTTATCTAAATACAGTATTGGTCATGTTGTCCTTCTGTTATAAAACACTGAGCCAATAAACATGAATTCACCTTTTAGGTGTTTGCATTTGAACTAGGAATGAATATTTCACTTGGCAAACCCTCTGGACTTCTTCAGATAAAAGCTCTATCAAATATGGTATGTTGTATCATTAATCTATCTTCAGATGGTGTGCAAAAAGTAAGTTATGTGACCGTTGCATTTTTCCTCTATACCAAATCATCCTTCTGCATTTCAGGATCAAGGGACTTGCAAGGTTACACCTCCTCAATAGTTTGATTTAAAGTTGACTTTTCACAGTAACTATATAAAAAAAACCCACACACATGTCTTCTGAAATAAAGAAATTTATGAAAGGGAAAATTAAACTTGCTAAACTCCTCCAGCTGTCACGGAAGTTTGTATGCAGAGAAACTGTATAGAGTAAACAAGCCATTTCGCTGCAAAACCTTCAGCAGACTACATTAAAAACAATCAAACAAAAACCCAAATCCACTTGCTATATCTGAGGTCTAGGAACTTTTCTAATTCCTCTATATTCCTCTATATTTGCATTCATTCAGATAATAAAACAATTTCCAGAGGAGATAAAGTCATCAGATGATTGTCAATGTCATTATAAAGATAAAAACACATTTTTGAGCTTGAAAAGCAGCATTTCAAAGAGACCATTATGAAAAGAAAAGAAGAATTACTTCATTGAAAATAAACGTAGTTTCCTGCCAGGCATAGTTGAATCGTCCGAAGTTCAGAGCTTCCCGAGCATTAAAACAATGAAATTGCCTTTTTCTGTTGTTATTGAAACAAACAGGCCTGCACACAAAAACTTGGCTTAATTGGCCAACACATCCATCTTTCACGGCATGTTCTGAAAGGAAGGTTAGTGCTGATAACTTACATACACTTATTTTCAAATTAAGAATTTTCTTACTTAAAAATTGCCAGGAAGGTGTTCTGTAAATGCACCAAACGGACAAGCCAGGCTCTTGTTCCGCTCAGCCATATTTCTGACGGCTGCTCGCACGCAGCTACCTCTTGGTATTTTCGCTGAAGGCTGCACTTTAAAATAGCTGGATCTGGTTCTTGTGCTCTCTTGAGTTAGCTGCTCCCAGGCCTTCCACTTCCCAGACGTCACGTCTCCACCGCATGTCCTTCTTGAAACAGTCCCTCTGTCCTCTCCCTGCAGAGTAAGAGCTGAGACCCATCAGTGCTGGCTGCCTAGTGCTATATGGATGCACCATTTTGGGTATTTTTTTGCCTTAGAGTAAGAGAGATGGAATATGTAGTACTTATTAGCTCAAGTCCATATAGCAGGGAGATGCTATTAACATGGGATTTGGACCATGAAATGCATTAGAAAGTTTTCTCTCTCCTCGCAGATTGACGGGGAGGGAATTCGGTCTGCCAATATATAGAAGAAACACAGATAAACCAAGTTCAGCCATACTTAAATTTTTTTTCTCTTTTTATTAAGCTATTTTAGATAGCTTATACTATTTTCCAGGAACTACTTAGGAGAAGCTACATTTCAGGAGGCGCCTCTATTTTTAGATTTGTGAAATTATATTAAAACCAACATGAATAAATGAATTCTGAAAATCCCCAAACCCTACTTTCCCTCACAGGAGTCAAAAAACTCTTGGTTTCAAGAGAAAATTGCACCAGAGGGGACCTCTTTATCCATTAGCCTAATTTCTTGTGGGAAAGAAAGGATGAGCAGATACCTACACCAATTTCAATAGGTAACAGAATCACTAACTTTTAAGTAAAAATGTTACCTACTGAAGTTTGGAAAAAAAAAATCCAAAAACTGACTGTAAAACCTCGACATAGTGCAGAATAAGCACTGAAGATTTGCCACTGGACACGTGACTGAACTCTAAGTTAAACCATAGTCTCATCAGGTTTTTAGCCCTTTGGAGCCTCTCTCCAAGAGTCCTCCATGGTGTGGACAGGATAACGGGCAGTTCTGCTGGAAAGGTCCTCTTTCTGAGGGCAATGTCGTCATTATGCAAAGCTTCAGAGAAGAATCATCAGCTTGTTAGAATCGCAGCCGTGTGATTTCTGTGTTTTATGCTTTTCCAGCTCCAGCATATTTTCCATTGATTGTAACGGAGTATTGCCACCGTCACCAAGCTACCTCTTTCTGTGCTGTGTCAACATTTCCAGAGCTTGCAGTAGTGTGTGAAGCCATCTGGCAAAGGTCCTGGTCAGGGGGGCTGCTCTGTGAATAAAAAGGAATTTAAATGAGAGGAAAAAAAGAAAAGAATACAGGTCAGATCCATAAGGATGAGAAGGCAGGAGAGAAATGATGCAAGTGCCGCCCAAATCACAAAACGGAAGGTTAGGAATAGATCTCTCACCCCGGTCTGCACACCACATCTCCCCTGAAGCACACCACTTAATTCCGCTAATTTAATTTTCCCCACTGGTATACGACTTGCCTTGCAGGAGCTCTACGAACAACGTGCTGCTGTTCCTCAAAGTACTCTGAAGCCACAAAGCGCTTATCAGTAAAGATGAGACCAAGATACACCGACGGAGGAGCAAGAAAGAGCGAGAGAAGAGAAACGTGGAAGAGTAATTAGAATAACATGGAAAAGATTTTCAGATGATTGGAGCGATAGTGCAGCAATAACAGAAAAGCCAAACAAAATATATTCAGAAAAATGTAACAGCCAAATCATTTCAGCCAAAACTACCTACAAGAAGAGACCAAAAGGTAGCGAGTAGGTAGCCTAGAAACGTCCCATTTGGTCATCTTCACTCATGAGAAAGGTTTATTTTCATAAACCCAATGCATTTTCAAGAGCCGCAGATTCAAGAAGGGATCACTATCAGGCTGAATCTCCCAGATAATCATCTCTGCTAGCTCTAAATAATCACTGAACGAGGGGCAAAAAAGGAAGCATAGATCATTTCCTTATAACATTGCTGGGGGGGAGATGTAGAAAGCTAACACAGAAAGGTGCTAGACCGCTGTATTTTCAATGGAATTGTTTTTATTCTCAAATAAAACCAAACACATCAAAAACTAATCTTATTTACTTTATCCTACAGTGTTATCCACATAGAGAATTATTCAAGATAAGGGAGAGATTATTGGCTGTGTCTCTGGCAAGTTAAATCAGATTAAAATACTGTATGAATTTTAAACAGAACAACTATTCATGCACACACTTATTCCAGGGGGATTTATTTTGCTTTGAGAGAGGATTAGACTAAAAGAACGAGGCTTACTTAATTCTCAGGAAGGGGGTCCCCAAATTAAGTTATGCTGTGTTTTACAACTAATTTTCATATTCATGTAGGCCCTAAAAGTTACTTTTTTTCTCTAACACTGAACACGCAACCTGCTCACCTGCTTGCAGAACTGTCAGCTCAGTTCCTGCTAACCCCCTATGTGGGTGCTGTAAGTATTCAAGTCCCCAGATTTATATTTGTAAATATATACATGTATAGGCACACTCAGGTTCCTTAGGCACTGCACTTTATCAAGAAAAATACAACAAAATTTAAATCATATAGCAAAAAGGAGAACTTAGTATTTTTTAGGAGAACAAGTATTTTACCTTGTGACATCAGAGGAAGTTAAAATAAAACCAATGTTGAAAGAAATGGTCCTTCCCATGCTATAGAAGGAAACACTTGGGAAAAAAAACACATAAAAAAATACCAGTGGTCATTATCCACCTCTTTGCAGCTATTAGCAACAGACATTATCTCTTTCGCTGCAACACAAAGATCTCCCGCCCCACGTTTGCCCAAATCCTGCCAGCTGCCCTCATGAGTGCCTCACTGCTGTCCAAAATACCACTAGCTCAAGGATTTAGGCAATTTGGGATGTCCCCTTCCCACAGCTTGCAAGGTAGTTCTCACTCTGAAGTGTGAGTTTCCCTTCCTGCGAGGGGAGGCACAATCCACCAGACTGGAAAGCCGCTCTCCCTTGAGTCACTAGCTAAACAAGGTTGACCCAGAGGAACTGGCAGCATCTTCCCTGCTTCTAGGCGATGCTGTAAGCTCATGGTTCAGAAGTACGCAGATAAATCTCCGTCTCCGACACAGGCTCAGCCAGTTTCACATAAGCAAGAGGGAAAAGAGTGACCTGTGCAGTGGGGAACCATCCACCTTCACACGACTACACAGGAGCTCAGCAAACCTCCTCTGCTCCCTCAGATTTATTGAACATTATTTACAAGGTTTGTATGCTCTCACTGCGCGTCCTGGGATGTTTTATGCTCGGCTGGTCATCACTGCATCGTCTGTAAAACAGAACTCCAGTCTCTTTGCAGGCCAAGGAAGAAAAGCCATTTTAATGAGACATAACAACGGGTTTTTTAGGGCTGACATAAGAACTAACTTTAAAATATTTCCTTCATCAGTAAACTGAGCTCTAATACAAGTGAAACAATAGAAAAAAAAATGAAATGCAAAACACAATAAATAAAATCATAAAAAAGTAATCCTGAGCTTGAATATAACTACTCTAAAATATCAACAACCTGCATAGGAATCAGAAGCAAGGATTAATTCAAATGCCCCCCTTCTCCTGCTCCTTTTTTCCCCTCCTAACATCTGAAGACAGTACCTTGTCCTACTTCTGCAATCTCTCTCTTTTAAGATTGATTTATGGTAGCAATTTTCTTCCATTTGCATTTCTATGAAACTTTGGGACCTTGCAGCAGAGCCTAAGCTTATACTAAAAATAAAAAGGCTTAATAAAATAAATGAAGCCATGTAAGAGCACCCATGGTGGGCCATGAGTACATTATGCCACGCACAATAGGGGCCCTGTGGAGCACAGCAGCCCTGTAGCATTCTGGGAACGTTGTTTTCACTAGTAAGCAGATGAAAGATGACTCTGAATTTTTATACCACTAAAGGATGAAAAGAAATTCACCTTGGATTAGGGTAAATATCACGTATGAAGAGAGACAGACAACAGATTTCTCTATGGAAGTCATTTTTCTCAGGAATTTATTATTCTGATTGTTCTGTGGGTTCCTGTTAATGCAAATTAATGATTCATGACTGCTTTAAACATTTGCACTCTTAACTTACTGGATCAGTAGCAAGGAATTTACAACATCCCCTGGGGAATGAAGAAAAAACAAGACCCACCAGCATCCACATGGAGGCTTTATGCATTTTATATTTTGTTTTGGTTTTGGGGCATCTCCTGTGGGTAAATCATGAATAATTATCCAGACAAATCTTTATACAACACACCAGGTCTCCAGGTACTGACAATAAAAGTGAACATAAAAGAGCTAATCTAAAAGCTATAACTAACTTTTTTTATGGAACTGGACTGCAAACTCTGTACATAGGTTTGCTTATGAACAAGGGAGAAAAGTTTTTTAGAATACAAGCACATCAGCAGCCATCTGCAGTGCAAGATGAGGTGACCCCAATTCCTACAGCTGTGATTCCACCTCAAGATACAGGTCCTGTATCCCCAGTGCCACCACCACGGTTAGCACCTCGCTGTAACGTCCTACAGATGCTGAGGTCGGGTGCGGAGTTCAGAACTCCTCCTTACATCCACAAGGAGTTTCTAAGGGAATTATGAAAATCTTTTGTAGGGCTGATGCAGGCTGAGAGAAGTTGTTTCCAACAGGTCTGTTTTATAGCTAAGCAAAGGACTTCTCCATAAAGCCTTCAAATCTGCTTCTTTCACAAGTACTAAGTTCACACGGATTTTCTTTTTTTTTTTAATACAGAAAAATGTTCCTGGACTTTCACATTACAGGGGAATGATGAAACCCTTAGGATGGAAATGCATCTGGCAGCACAGCATGCATAGGCCAGTTACTAAAAAAGCTGCCAAAGAACTCCAGGAATAACCACCAGTCTGAGATTAGGTTTCAGGGTCTTTTGAAAGTTCATTAGTACAGTTTTAAGATCATGATTAAACATTTATTACATAGATGGTTCCTAGCTAATCAAGAGTACAAAATTCCACTACTTGCAGAGGAGCTGCAGCACAGAGTTCAAGAACAGTGATGACCTTGAAAAAAAAACTGTTTTGGTAGTCTATTTTAACCCTAAGGAGCAGTGATTTTACCTTTTGCCATCTCTATGCAGAACTCTCACTGAACTTTGAGGGAAGCCAAACTGCTGCAAATATCCTGTGCGTGATCCCGTCGCACCCAAATCCTTTTTTGGGAGAACCTGGTCCTCAACATGCATCTTGGTTGAGATTCACAGGGACGGAGGGGAGATAGTAAAGACAGTCTGCCTCACTATGTTTGCATACATATTAACTTCTTCAGCTGCTAGCATCTTCTGTAACTAACTTTAAAACAAAAGGAAGAAATGGTTTAAAATATTTCTGGAGAAATGGTGGAGTATTGCTGCAACCACTTTGGTAGTTTGCTTCCTCTGCAGCTGAAACAGAAGAGTTCTGTTAACTTCCTTTCCTACATAGCAGATACCTGGGACACAGCATGTGATTTCTCAGGCAAAAGGCTGGCTTCTGATTAGTGGAAAATTCTGATGAACGGGTAAGTCAAGTATCTTTTACAAATAAACAAAATATTTGTATTACATGCAAGGATGGGGACACCTATAGACCATCTTAAACCCCTGCTAATAGCTTTGTGGCAATGTTAAATCACACCATTAAATATCAGTTACTAGACACTGACTTTCACTTGGCTCAAAATATACGCTTTTCTTTATTTAGTGTCAGCTAAAGGTTTATGGTGAAGGCGTAACTTCAATCAAATGAAAAGGAGAAATGATCTGAATCAGTAATCTGAATTCACCTATCTGTACCCTGCAGTCTCAAGAGGGCACATCCTTGCATCTCCGTGTTTCTACCTGCTCTAAGTAGACTGAGATGATACTTCAAACAGTTACTTCTAAAGAACCATATTCCTTTGGCAGGAACTGAATTCTTCAGCTGTACCGATGTTGCATCACTACAGTTAGCATTTCCCACTCACTCTGGCCAGAAGGAGGACCAGTCACAAGAAAAGCAGCAGGCATTCATGTTAGTCTTGTTAGCCTAACCGCAATGATCATGTGTTATCATCTCAGACAATCCCATTGCAAAGCTCTACGAATGCAGCCTTTGGATTCCTCAAGTTCCCCTCCTCTGTTTCCTTTTATTCATTCCAAATTATCTCTCCAAACTTTTCCTTTCGATCATCTAAGAAAGCCAATGTCTTTGATCTGCTCTGCAAAGCTTCTGCAGGTTCTCATCCCTTCCCAGTCTTCTGGCCTCCAGGGAGCAACAGAGCAGCATAGGGAGGAAAATACTTCAGTACTGTCCGGAAGAGAGAAAAAGCATAGGCAGGACCTGAAAAGCCTTGGTACAGGAACAGGCTCCTTAGCAGCTCTGCGTAGGAACTGCAAGTAACCAGTTAGGGAATCAAAGAGCCTTTTCCCTCTCTGTCAACAGTAAGCGATACCAGCTGCACAAGCACTGAATGAATTTCCATTTCTGATGGTCTCCAGGGTTGCCAGCAATGTTCTTGCTCCCTGGAGAAGTAGGTGACACTCCTGCACTGCACAGAGAAACGAGAGGATTGATCTTAGACAGCCTGCTTGGATGTGAAGCTTAACTACGCAATGTGACTTTGGTTTATACACTATACATTTTGCCTTCCTGTACTGACCTAAATACTGCAATGTTTTGTTTACAAACACATCAGGGAACACTGGTTCTGCCCTTGCCCTACATTTCCCTTTCCCTCCCCTGTTCAGCATCTCTAATATATTTCCCTTTTTACTCTTATTATAGAAGTTATTATTTCATGTTAAATGTTTTAATCATTTACTGGAATCTATAGGCTTGTGAGGGGGCTTCATTTTCCACTGTTTACAGGGTCAACACTGAATCAGTTTATTTATATTAATCAAACACCCTACTATTCAAAAAAATTAAAATGTTCCTGTTTTGATTCATGTTTATAAGGCTATATATTTTTAAATAAAAGATCAGGCTGAGAGAGAAAACTTTTCTTGCTGCAGTTTATCTTTTACAAAACAAGGCAAAACTCAGACTCACCTCTTCTGACATCCATTTTCATTCCACTGCCTTTTTGCGCCATCAGTCTATTCCCTCTGCATACCTGCTCTCTATCTCCATTTGTCTGATTAATTATCCTCACTTCTTCTCTATAGGCTTTGACAAGCTTCTCTTCCTTCTCCAGCTTCATCCCCATTTTTTGCCTTGCACAGCTTCAAGCTCCACCACAGATGCGCTGGCTCCTCTCAAAATGAAACATAATCCAGAAACCACCAATAACAACAATCTTAAATAAAGTAACAATAAACAGCAGAACATCTTGGATAAATACCAATTTTTCAAGAATTTATGAATTAAGCAGTTGTAAGAGAAGGAGCTGGCTCGTGGTTTTAGGTTTTAGTGTGATATCTACTCTCATGGAGAAACAGCTATACTCAGAGAGATCTGTACAACTGCATTATACATATTATTTCCCTTTAGTTAACACAGTTAGAAGTAATTTTTGTTTCACAATTTCATGCAAATGCTCAATAGTATTTTCTGTACCTGAACACATCACGCAAGTGCTTCTGTTTTTTTCGACATCAGACTCACATGGTAGTATATGTTATAATTAATTCTTAATTCTGCTTTCAGTTTGTTGAACCTTGCCAAAAAATCCTACTGTTCAGCTCACAAGTGAGTGACGTGCTTCGTCACTCAAATAGATTATGAAAACATAGTACATTTGTATTAGTATGCGATTCAAAAGCAGATACACAATCTTCAAAAAGATGGCCCTGAGTGTTCGTTGAGAGGTGTTACTGTAGAGAGCAATGATGATCCAGCATTGAAAGTGCAACTGCGATATTCTAGTTTTGGGTTCAGTTTCCCTCTCTGCCTGAAATACCTCACGCAACCTTTCCAAGCCTTTCAGCTCCAGATTCTCAAAGGTCAATAAGCACTTGAGTATCTTTGAAATTACAGTAGTCTCGCTATTCTACCTTGACCATTTTGTAGGACTGGCAAGGGTTTGAGCGTGAGTATGGGATGGGCATTTAGAGAATTCACAGAGAATATGTTTGGAGCTGTACAGAGACACTCACCTGGGTGAGACACTCCGTTCCTCCTCTTTGTCAAGGTAAGAGAGAAAGTATGAAAATACTTCTAAGTAATTTTGCACAGAGTCATTGAGAAGCAATTGCATAGTGCTACACTCTCATCAGCTATCCTTTTCTTTCACATGGATCTAAAGCACCTTGCACTTACTAGAAGCCATTTGATCCTTCTGCCCTGGGGGTTTTGGCTGTCTTCACAGCAGATCCATCCTTTACATTTAATAAAAAGAATCAAGGCACATATGTAGGTATGGTGAGATGTGGGTGTCCTGACAAAAAGATTTGGCCTCACACATCCCACCTACAGTTTTGGTTTGATCTCCCCCCCCACAACATGTTATTACTGCCTATGAGTCATTTCATTAATCCAGAGAGAAGGCTAGAAAACAAGTGAATAAACACTCTGTTTCACAGCCTTCTGTCTGCACTATTTACTTCTCTGCTAATGAATGAACAGCTAAAAAACCAGAATTATCCTAACTGGGGACATTCAAAGGGACATTATCTCCTCTTTGTCAATAGCTGCTGCCTGGGTCTGCTTGTGAATACACTCCAGTGTCAGAGGATGGTCTCTCAATGCTCACACCAACCACCCTGCGAAGATGACAGTCCAGGAAAACAGTGGGAGGGCACATACCTGCAAGTCCAAAAAGACAGGAATCTTTTACAGGACTGCACCTTTCCTATTAAAAAAAAAATTAAAAAAAAATGAATAGGAGAAATCCCAGAGTTCTGATGCCGGACACAGGATCCGGTCCCCAGCCACGCAAGGTCAAAACTCCCTTATACGCACGGTGCTGGAACTCAGCACACGCTCAAGTTTTGGAGTCCACTGTGTCTGCACAGACTGGGCTGCTCATTTATCACAAATATGGTCTGAAATGTCCTAGGCTCCCTTTATAAATTTTACAGCTGGCAGAGTGGTCCTATATGTAGTGACAAGAATAAAAATAGACGAGGAAGGATTAAACGAGGAACAAATTGCTGTAGCCTCCGTTTGCCCTCCAATAGAGGAATTAAAAGAATTCAAGGTCTAATTTCTGCCATTATGGAAACCTGGGTTCCACTCTCCCTTGCAGTCCTATGGCTGCTAAGTCTGACGCTGGTGCACAGATACAAGTGAACCAATGCTCCATGCAGCCCGTGCTACATCCCAATTCTTCTCTGACTCACAGGGCACACCTCAATCTTTTCTTGCCTCTTCTGAAAGCATTATACAGAATTAAACCTTAGGATTCTTATGTGAAACATCCTAAGGTGCTTAATAATTCCCTGTCAACTTACAGGAAAGAATATTGCATGGTTTCTTCATAAAACCACCATGTAATGCACACAGAAAGCATTCTAAGTAACATTCAGTATACTATGAATAATTTTTAAAACAAAGTGGGATGGCAAGTCTGCTTGTGCTCCTCATATACTCTTTCTCCTTTGTTGTTATCCATGCTGAAGTTTTTGAACTTAATCTAACAATTATATTTCTGCACTTCAGCACATACTTGAACACATT
Organism: Dromaius novaehollandiae; assembly: GCF_036370855.1. Classification (NCBI taxonomy): domain Eukaryota; kingdom Metazoa; phylum Chordata; class Aves; order Casuariiformes; family Dromaiidae; genus Dromaius; species Dromaius novaehollandiae. Next base: position 2,208,125 of record NC_088109.1, read on the forward strand.
CCCCTCTGATCCACTTTCAAAGAGAATCTATGGATTTCTATACCGAAGATGGCTGATGTTCAGCTGCTGGGCTTACTGAACCTACAGTCCAGCAAAATATTTAATTCAATGTTTGGCCATTCCCTGATTTCTTCCCTTCTTTCTTCTCGGTGTGCTCCCATCATATAATGGGACAGCAGCTTGTACATGTGTCCATCCTGTGAGTGGTGCATATCCACTTATGGGACAACTGGTCACATAAGGAATTTTGTCCCTGCCAGTCACTACACAAATGGAGATGCCCACCTAGGATATGTCTAAACACCTGTCATAGAAACTGCTGTATAGATCCCTGTGGCCTTCTATATGAGGCCACATTGTCCACGCTGGCAGAAAGACCGGACATCACTGCTCTAAGACACTGCCACAACACACGGGTCTGCGTCACCCGGACTTTTCAGAACTTATGAAGACAGGAGGACAGCCTCCAAGCCTGTTCCAAGCCCTGACAACACACAAGCTGGCATCTCTGTGGCTGGCAGCATTTCAGATTAAGAGTTAATACTCTGTGAGACTCCTCGATAGCTTGTGCCACACAAATCAACACAAAGCTAGGGCTCAGCAAATCGAACAGCCTTTCCCTAGCTCTCTGTAAGGGTCTCTCTGTACAACCTTCTGTTCTTCAGGAAAAACGCAACCCTCTGCAGAGTTTGCTCCAGAATCATGGTTTTTTAACGGTCAGCCCAGTGCTAAGCACCATTCCATCAAAGATGGTCTTTCTCCCCTCTCATCTGCCTCAGGCTCCACAGGCCGTACGTGGGGAGGGCTTTCGCAGGAAGCCTGGCTGGAGGAGCATGTTCTTGCATCCAGATACCCTAAGCATGACAGGTCCAGCCTCACAGCAGACATACTGCTCACTCCTACTCACCACTAATGTCACAGGGCAGCTTTTCATTCTGTGCTAACACCTTCTCTCCTCCAACTTACACCTGCCACGATTGGGGCAGCTCTCAGGGAGAGGATGATGGGGCATGATCTGCCAGGCAGCTTCCCACTTCTACAGAACTGAAGTACACGTCCTCAGCAATACGTACAAACTGAAAACTACCTCTACGCCCTTCTAGCTGATTTGCCCTGCCTCACTTGCAGATTAAGGCAGTTCTAGTGAAATCTCTTCCCTACTGCTCCTCTCCTCCCCTTCTTTGGGCTGAACGATGTCCGGTGGCTGAGGGAAAAGAAACAACAGAAAGACATGAAACAGCGCAACATTTACAGGCAGTGAGGTTTTAGTATCGAATTTTTCACACCAGAATGTATCTCTATATATGCATCCACATGTTCGATTCGTACTTCTAAACTGAAAGCATTTGGGCCACAATCCTTGAAATACTTTCACGTACACTTAATTTTAGGATGTGTAGCCTTAAAGATGTAAGCACACAAAATCAGTCTTGACACAGAAATCTTTGACATGCAGACACAGAAGACTAGCGTGCTGTTAAAAAAAAAACCATGTTGGCAGAATGATATTTTTGATTAATAGAAATTTAAATTAAATTTCTCCTTTCATGTACGGAGTAGTTAATTCTAATCAAGCAAGCTCAAGGTTTTCAGTTGCCTGGGTAAGACTAATTAGATTCTTCTGCATTATTAGTTCAACATATTTAATCATACATGGTACACAAACATCAACTTCCTTTTTAAATCTTCATTGGAAATAGTTTTCTGATGTCGGGAACAAAATCTACTTCAAAGGGAAATACATGATTTCAGGAATACTACATAGAAAAGTTCTAAGCTTAAAAAAATGCTTTAGTTTGCTTAGTACAGAACACCACCACCACTTAGATTTCATATAGAAAATAAGCAACACTTTATGTTAAATTGAAATAACGGAAAGAAGGTTGGGGGAGGATGACCGTACGTATGCTATGAAAGCAAACAATATTAACAAACTAAAGGAATCTCTCATTATCACAGGATTCCTATCAGCCAAGTATATAATTGTGATGACATGACATGAAGGAGGTCTGAAGTGATAGTACCAGATGCCTTATGACAGTTGTGTGCTTCTAGAGTTAATGACTGTTAACTATTGTTCCTTGAGAAGCGGCTTAGAAAATGACTTTGTGCAAGAATGACAAATTCATTTAAAAAACATTTGATAGCTCTATCTAGTGCCAGCCCGGGTTACAGCTGGATGCAGACAATCTGTTACGTAATAAGGAGGTAGACCTAGCTGAGTCACTTTAAATCAGGAAATTCAATTCCTTCCTACTCCTCAGACTTTAAATATTCTATAGCAGAAAGCTTCTACAGGATTTTTTTTTATGCTTAGAGAAAAAAGTGAAATACCGCAGTCAAGTGATTCCACAAAAAGTACCCATGAATTCTAAGCAGCATAAAATACGACAGACTAACAAAATTAAGAAGGAAAAGGAAATCATAGGAGTTAAAAGGCAGACCACTAGTCCATCTCATTTTACTCTTTGTCATAAAATGAAATATTCCACACACAGACTTAAAAGCCAGAAAGAGGAAATAAAAGTATTTCTACTGTAAGTGGCTACTTGTCAATGGGAAAATGTATGAGCAACATCAAGAAATTTTGGAATAACAATTTTATGACCCAGGACACTAGAATGGTTAACTGACAGAGCTGATTGAAAAAAGTTACAATCCCATGGGAAATGGGATTTTAAAATACGAGATTTTCCTAAGAAATCAAAACGTTTATTCTGAATAAAGCTGAAAACCCCCACAGTTTAAAATATCCCACGCAGGAGCTGGAAGGGCTGATGGCACTACTTTCACCTGCACACTTGCCACAGCACCACGATGGAGGAAGCGCTCCAGCCTCTGGAGGTATTCTCCAAGGCATGGGAGTACAGCAGAGCTGCATGCCACACCATCACGAACGGGACTTCTGTGACTCTGAAGGAAGACCAGCAAACTGTTGGGTTACCTGCAAAGGAGGCACCTATAAATGTTGAAGAGCATACCCACAACCCGTTCTCGAATGGGCAGAAAACAGCTAGGTTCATTTCTTTGTAAGGTTTTTGTATTGCTTCAAATGGTGCGAGAGTCATGCTGTAGCAGGATTACAGCTTTGCATGGCACAGTGACATTTTTCCTACTATTCTCCACTGCTTCTGTCTTTCCTCCTTACCATATTACATACAATGTGGATTCTTGTTTCCTGCCAGGTAGTGGGATTCCTTGAAGATCTTCCAATACTTTAAGCTACTACAAGAGGTTCAGAAGAGAGAGAAGAGGTGGTACAACTGCAATTGAGCCAAAACAGAAGAGGAGTTTGCATCATGGAACATACATGCTAGCCTTGAGACAACTATTTAGGTTTTTATGCAAGACAAAAGTCATACACAGTGATGAACTGCAAGACAGAAATGCAAAATCTCTGAAAGCAAAACAGAAAGTTAGCTTCATCTTTTCAAGTATCACCCTTTCGCAAGCAAAAAGGGAGATCATTCAGACAACTATGAGAGAGCAGAACTTAATCAGCAAAATGTATTTGTTCAGTTATTAGCTGCTCCTGTAAAAGAGCCATTTATTTGGTTTACTAACAGCATTTATTCAAAAGTCTCATCTATAAACATCAAACCCAGCCTTACTTTAGATTACCTCAGAACAAAAAATGGAGTGTGTGTTGTATATCCATCTTTAGGGAAACTTAATTATTTCTGAATTCAGAAAATTGCTCTCGGTTGGAGCAGCAGCTAATATCCTACCCAGAATTTCTTTGATCATTACCCAAGCAGTAGCATTTTTATTTTAACAACCTGAATCCTCCTCCCCCACCAGTATTTCTCTTCTAACACATTCCATTCTAATTTTAGTCTTTTGAGAAGTTTCTTTTCCAGATCAACCCACTCTTTTTCACATTTAAATAATTTTCAGTTTTTTAAAGAGCTCGGCTTTAGCAGGTGTTTCAGTAGCTAAGCAATAAGAAATGTCTCTTGAGAACATTCTTCCAAGTTTCCCAAATGGATTAGCCTGGAAGTTTCAGAAGAATAATATTAGGCAGAATAACCATGCTATTTAATTTCAAAAATCTGAATAAAAGTCATAAGACAAAAAAAACCCAAAACCCTAAACTCCTCCCACCCTTCCTCTCAAAAAAGAAAAAGCACTTATGCTCCTTGTTAGTGAAGAAAGAGGGTGTAAAAAGAAGCAGTTGCAGCACTGGCAATACCTGTAATTAACTTGAATGCAGCAAAATTCAACAAAAATAATTTTAGAAGCTTAAAGTGGAAGAAAATGGTGCAACTCCTCCGTTTTTGAATTATTTAGCTTCAGTGCCGCCCCAGGATCAAGAATGTTAACGGGCTTGCAACCATGACCCAAGTAAGTACGTTCTAGAGGCTACGAGTGGAAAACTGCATACTGGCCAAGCAGCAGAGACTTTACAGGCAATTTGGACCCTGTAGCCCCATGCAGCTAAAGTACGGTTATTATCAGCTTTAGAAGACGAACTGAAGCAAGGTCAGGATACCTTTACACTAGCTTTAAGTACCACCCCTCCTCAGACAAAATAGTCTGGTCCTTCATGTCACCTCCAGCTGTTTGAAAGCTGCGTTTTGTCTCTTTCTGCTCCTGGAGGCTAAAAATGATGCAGTACACTTCAGCAATTGCTTCTCTTTGCACTCCCAAGTACTCTGGGGAAACCCACCGACAATGATGCCTCTGTGCCTTTACGCAGTTAGAGCAGACCTCGGCACCTGCTAGATGCACGAGGTCAGCAATTTTGAAAAAAAATTAATACGAGGCATCACTTACAGATTTACCAACATAGGTATTCACCTACAGTCACGGGGTTGATCTTTGCTGAGCTTCCACATTTCCCTAGGGTGCACGAACATCTTCCTCTTCTAGTGGTAAATAAGGCTCTAATAAAAAGCTGACTGTATCCTGCTAGGTCAGTACAGAGGTAGCACCTGCAGTAAAAAAATCAATTGGAGTGTAATACAACAGTAGATGCTTCCTATCCTATTTTTCAGTATGACATACCATTCCCATTTTCTACTCCCTTTGCCCCATTAACTTCTTCTAATCTCTCAGACTAAAAAAAAAATTGTATTTTAAAACTGCAGTTAATACTCAAAGGGTTTTCTTAGATGGCACAAAGCTTTCAGGGAAATGTTTCTTCAGCAGTTTCTCTTTTAACCCAGGATTGCTCTAACCACAGCTTTCCAGAGGTGAGACGTGCTGAAATAAATAGCTAAAGTAAATGCATCTCATATCGCTTGTCAGCTTGCAAGAACTTTTAACAATATTTTTGTCTTTTACAGTATGCGTCCACTGTCTTCTAAGTTTGCTTCTTCTTTTTCCTCCCATTTAGGCTGGCTACGCACAGTGACCTTCGCAGGCTGAGCGTGCCAGTGTATCAAAGCGCTTGAACACGGCCTAACACCTCCTCCCTATCGCTAACACAGGTTTAAAGCGTTACTTTGATCACACGCAAATATTGAAGGCTGCGGTTCTCCCCTCCTCACTACAACTCCCTTTTCTCAAAAGCGCCTTTGTCTAAACACGGACCAAACAACATCTGCGTGGAAAAGAGGACAAGAAATTAGATCAAGCCGAGTCTGCGGCGTTCTCATTATCCCTCACGTCAGGCAAGTCAGAAGCTGTTACATAATTGGGCCTCTAGACCCCAGGCAGCGAAGTGGCGAGAGAGAACAGCAATCCCGAGCCTGCACGCTGGGTTTCGCCAAACGGGAAACACTAAAGTAGGCCGACAGCGCACCGGGAGCGTTGGCTTTCAACCACGCCGTGCCACAAAAGGGTCGTCGGACGGTGCACGTAGGGCAACGCGAGGGGGGGATTTCATCCGTGTTTGTGTACGCACTCGTCCGCGCGGGACAGAAAGTGCGCGAGCGCGCGCCGCGGAGGCCTGCGTGCGAGGGGAGTGCGGTGGAGGGAAACACGAGGCAAGGCAGCAGCCCGCAAGCAACCGCTGCGAGAAGGAACGGGGGCGGCGAAGCGCGCGCAGCCCTTTTGCGGCTTCTGCTGTAAAAATAAATAGACCTTTTAATGCATGTTTTCCTCGAAGCCTGCTCTATTGACCATTCATTTTGCCTCTCCCTTCCCAGCTCTTTACAGCTGATGAATATGCAAGTGAATAATCAGTTTTATAATAGCCTATTCTTTTTAAGAACAGGCCATAAATTTGGGCCCCGAGCAGCAGGTTCTAAAGACACTATTATGCTACATGGGCGATCTGCAAGGGCGGGGGAAGAGGCGAGACCCAACTGCTGCCACCGTCCACACACCAGAGCTCTTTCTAGCTCGTGTGAACGTGGCTAGACGGCGGGCACTCCATGAGGCAGAGCCGGCAGCTAGAAAGACGCATCTTGGGCCCCACGGCATGGAGAGTCCCCGCGAGCACCCGCAGGGCGCCAGGCACCACCGGCGGTGCTCCCTACAGCTCCTCCGAGAGTCCCGAAGCGCCACAAGCCTCAAGAGCCCGGAGGCGGCTGTTTGACGCCCAACCACCGACATTTTTGAAGCTCTGGGGAAAACCCAGCGCTTCCCCCCTCCCCTGACCTTGAGGCAGTCGGCAAAGCTCCGAAGGCCGCGGCCAGCCGGGCCCCAGAGCCCCGCAGCCTCCGGCCGGCGCAACGCGACGCCGCGGCCGGTAGGTGGCGCCGCACCCGCGGAGAGCCGCCGCGGGCGGGCGCGCACCCGCCGTACAGCAACATATCATCTAGCTATAGATATATATAGATAGATATAGATATACATATATCAGGAGGCTTCCAGGTGCCTCGGCCCTGGTTACGGGAAGATCAGGGCCCTTACGCCCTGCTCCCGTCGCGTTAGGGCAGGCGGCAGCGTTGGTTTGTGCCCCAGAGGGGCAGCAGAGACGGAGGGCTCTGTGCAGCACGCCCACCGCCTCCCAGCTCCCCGGAGCTGCCGCCCGTCTTCTGCCAAGGCGGCACAACCCTTCCTCCGGACGGCACCTGCACGCTCTTCCAGCCCTCGCATTTCGCGGCCCTCCTCGGGTCCCCGCGGCGCTTTCGCCCATGTGGTTGCTGCAGGACAGAACGCAAAAACATTAGTCTGAATTTAACGCGACGGGAGCGTCCTACCATACGGGGGCTGGGACCTGGAGGTGCCGTGCCTACGTGCGTCGGCCCGTCCCTCCAGCTTCCAGCTGCAGCGCGGTAAAAGCTAGAACCCCCAGCCATGAGTGAGGCCCAGATGTGCTCTGCAGTTCTCCATGGAAAACAATCCTGGCCCGGGCACGTGCTGCAAAGCCCCACGCTGAGCTGATGAGAAGGCACCAGCTTTTGTGTCACGGGAAACACAGCCCCTGCGCAAACCCTGGCTGATGGCAGCCCAGCTGAAGACAGGAAAGAAACCCGGGGTTATAGAGACGGGAATGCAGGAATGATGTACGTAGTGCCTTCCAAAATTTGGATGAAGGGACTGGGACTTGGATCTAGGTCTAATCCCTATCACTGCAGCCTGGACAAGTCACAGCTGTTTGTTATATTTTATTTACAGCTGGTGAGTAATATTTGCATAGCTCAGAGGAATAACACGATATTAAAAAAAATCAATATATTCTGACACTATAATAATAGATATATCTAGATGAAAACATGAAATAATTTATCTTTGCAGCGACTGAGATCTATATACAAACCCTTGAGAACTTAAAAAAGAAAAAAAGTCAAAGTTGGGCAGCCTTTGAGCGTGAACATCATTAAAAACTTTCCTTCTCCTCTTCCCCATCACCTTGAACACAGATGTACCTTGCAAAGCAAGACAACTCTGCAGCATCTCAACCCCAACAGGGATGACAGGAGGAAGGAATGCTGAAACATGATTTATTAAAATCAGTTTATAAAATCCTAGGACTAGTTTATAAAGAGGAATGGAGGCCTTGTCCACTGCTTTGAAGATGAGACCAGACAAGGTCCAAAGATGGGATCAGACAAAGTCCAAAGCCTCAGGTAGATCTTTGGTGGAAGTAACAAGCTCAATGCGGCTTTCAGAGTCTCCAGGCAGCTTAGAAGATTTGGATCCTTTCTGGAGCCTTGTTTTCCTTTTTAACATTCTTCTGAGCCTCTTAACCCATCAGCACTTGGTGTGCCTACCACAAAAGTTTTTATCTGCACCACTCGGAGCACTTAATTTTCATCCCAGACTCTCGTAATACTTTCACAAATATTTGCTTCACCTCAATTTAAAAAAACAAAACAAAACACACAGCAAGAGGAAATATTTTGATCACAAAGTAAAACAAGTTAGCAAACCGTGGCCAGGATACTGTAAAACAGATGCTTGAATTAGAAGAGGAAAAAATGGATATCCTTGTAGACGATCTCCCCTTAGATGGCAGAATTCTTCGGATCCAGAAACACCGTCTAAACACAGCAAACAATATAATAACCCTCCCCTTGCCGCCCCCCAAGAAACAAATGCCCCAGCCCCCCGAAATTTGCTACGAGCAGCACACCTCAGGCACAGGATCTGGAGGTAATTACCAGGAGGGATGCTGCCAGACAGTGGGGCCTATTCACAGGACATGCACTTGCCATTTCTTCCTGAATTTCAGAAGTCTCTCTTCAAGAGTAGTCTCTGGTAAACAACTACATGTCCAGTTGCACGCCCTAAAGGTTGTGGATCCAAGAGGAACAGCAATATTCTCTGCAGGGTACTTCTGACTAATTATATCCTAATTAAAACTCTTTACCTAAAGTACTGTTTAAATTAAAAATGTTACAAGGGAGGGATCTGACAGTGGCAGAGATATAACATAATGGTTACAGTTTAGAAAATGAAGAAGTTATTAAATGAGAAACTATGACCGACCAGTTCTTCACATAAGACTACAGGAAGACTTTATGAAAATGCAAATGCATGGATTTTTTCCCTACAGCAGCAATAACAGTTGTTCACTGTTTAGGTGATATTCTGTAACTACAGGAGATAAGTTTGGAAATATTGACTATTCTTACCAATTCTAGCATGAAATGCTAACCAGATGCATCCAAAGTAGAGCTGCACCTGTGCTCTTTTTGTAAAGAGCAATGACATTTCCTTCCTCCTTACTTGGTGCTCACATCTAAGCTCCTAAGACCCTCCTAGCAGAACACTTGGCATTTTTTCCACTCCCAAGCTTAAAACAGTTGCAGAAGTCACTCTTGTAGATGCCTGTTAAAGCCTCAGTGCATTAATAAGCTGAGACTGCCTCCTGTTCTTTCCGCTCCTCCAATACAGTTAAAGCCAAAACACAGACATTTCTGGTATTGCTGTATCTTTCCTAGCAATATGCAACAGAATCATGTCATATAAATTAACCTTTAAAAGCAAAGCCCCGATTCAAGTCATAAAAATGTAATCTTTCACAATGCCCCCTTTTTGCAGGATAGCTTTCTCACTGTCTCAGTGCCACGACCTTTGTTGTATGGACTGAGTCGATCAAACTCATTTTAAATTGCTCCTTTTAACTTTTACCCTCCACCCACAGGTCCTTGGCTTCTCTTCTCATTGGTTATTGCACCCTGGGGCTGCAGAAGAGGTGCCTGCCTGCTTTTGCTTCTTCCGGCGTTTGTTCAGGAGGCGGTTGTTGGATGTTTTCAAGTCTTTAATTTTCACCTGATCATAGTCCACCCTCATGGTAGCCAAAGCACTGGTCATCTCCTCCTGAAACCAAGAAAGCAATTTATTGAACACCCCGAGGCACAGACAACACAGCCACTCCATATTACTGCCACGAGATGAATGTACAGAATGCAACCCTCTGTTACGCTACAACCAGAAATAGCTGAGCCCTTTCTGTTGCACCGGACTATGACTAAAGGCTTCGTTCTACTCACGGACTCATTCAGGAAGGGCTATTCACGCAGCACGTCACATGTGAGCACCCAGGACCACACTCAGATGGCCTAAATTCCACCCTGTCCCTGTGCCTGGCATTTCTTCCTGGCTGCTACTGAATCTGGGCCTCTTACAGCAGTCAGAGTGCTGCTTCCCTTGCTCTGTTACCAAAGTAGGTTAGCAGGAACTAGAATAAAGAGTCCACACAAAGTTATTTAAAAGTATGCACTTCAAATTCACACTCCTCCTTATTTTGAATTTACGATCAAGTGCAGGCAAATCTTAAACTTTTAGTAAGTTTAGGAGCAAAAATCTGCTTAAGTGAATGTCTAAGAATTTAGATATTCTAAAAGATTAGTCCAGGAAAGGAAACAGAGATTAAATATTACTGGAATGCCAATGCCCCAAGGGAGTATCTCTGGAATCTACACAAAGCACAAACATAAACAGTTCTCAGAAACTTTGAAATGAAGATGGCTAAGTGAAAATATCTTTATGATCCCTTTGACTTGAGAGGCAAATGTTGTCCAGGTCCTTTTGTGTTTGGTTCTTTTTTAGCCATAATGTAGTTTAATGGCTGACACTACACATCAGTAACTTAAATGAAATCAGTAATCAGTAGAATACATTACAGGAAAGTTGCAATTATCAACATGCCAAGCATTATAAGTGCAGAAAATTCAGAATTAATTATAAAAAATATGCCGACCTGATGAAGGCCAGCAGGAAAGAATTACAGCTTGCAAATGACTTGCAGTCTGCCCTAGAGTTTCACTTTGCAGGAAGAATTCAACTGTCATCAGTACAAACAGTAGGTGAGGCACCTGGCTAGATTAAGGGAAAGACAGATACATTTTTCCCCCTTTTCTTCCTCCTGCAACTGTCACAGCAAGACAGGGCTAATGTTGTTTAATGTTCTTTTATAATACAAGAACAGATTAGAAAAGCCAAACGCAGCCTAGCCCTCCCACTCTGACCCCCTACATTTTCATCATATCCTTCACTTTAGCATGATAGTCTCCAAACTCCCTCACACTGGCCCCTTCTCTTACATGGCTGCATAGAGTGGTTCATCAGGTAGTATCATTAACACCTTTAATCATGACCATTTTATTTGTCGATATTCTGCATAGCTGTAAAGCTGTCAGAAGAGGCTCAGATATCATTCTTCCTCTATATAAAGTTATCATATGCACTACTGTCCTAACCAGGACTGAAGCTTCCTTTGTTTAACATGCTTGCACTTAAAATAGCCATAATTTCCAAGGGAATAGGTATCCAAAGAGAGACAGCCCCTCTATTGTCTCATCAGACTTGACTCAAAGAAACCTGAACTGCGACTGACTCACCTTAACTTCATCCCAGTGGTCTTTATCCTCCTGCAGTACCCGGGCAGTATGAAGAGGAGTTGGTGGCACTGCCATGGATCTCTGGGGAAAAGGATAAAGCACAAAAAAAAGTGTTCTGCGAAAACACCTTTAGGAAGTGACTGCTTACTCCTCCAGGTGCACGGTGGGCATAAAACTTATCTAAAGTCTTTCATCGGCCCCCATTATTCGTGCTTTCAAGCACCCCACAAGGTAATACACAGAGCTATCCTACAGAGCCCATACAACAAAAATGTGTGTAAAGAAAAGGAGGGAGTGTTGAGTTCCTTTACTCTGTTCCCTTCCAGTCCAACCAACAGCTCCATGTTGTATATATTTTCATGTCCATTTTGTATTTTTAACCATCATTTCATTACTCATTAATCATCATTTTAAAATTGTTAATTTGACCTTTTTCTTCTAGCATTTGTACTAGGAGAGATATTCTTCTACACACACATTATCTGACATTACCATTTCATGAGATCATAAATGTGCCAAAAAGGGGAAATGACACTATTATTCAGAGTAAGGACTCAGTATCCTGGCACAGTTCAGAAGACAATGCATTGCTTGAGGTGCTCTTCCACCTAAGACATAAAATTGAGATCTATGCTCACCTATCACAAAAGACCTGTAGAGATTTTTAATTAGAATAAAGTACGATTTCTAAAGGCCAAAGCACAGCTCCTTAGCTGAATTCAGCAAGAATAATGATATTTTTTCCCAGTCCATAACCCAAACCATAATTTTATTTGGATAGTCTATCTTCCTTATGCTTTCTTTCCAAATTTGCTGTCTTGTGTGGTGGCATTCCATATCAGAGGCAGCTGCATGTGAACAAAGTCTAAGGAGATACCTGTATATGCGACTGTAAATTAAGCATTGCATTTGAAGCAGTGCTTATACTCCACTGAGCTCACAGTACCACTGTATCTAGTTCTGCAGTGGTTACAGAAGGAGCAGCAGAAACCATGGCTCCTGTATCCTCTGGAAAAGTACAGGTGGGAAGAGGAAAATGGAAAATAGCAGCATAGACCAGCTTTTGTAGTGCTCCTGAGCAAGCATTGAGGGTGCCCTCCTGCCTGCTGTCAGTTGCTTCTTGTTGAATGAATCTTACTTCCAAGCTGACTAGAGGATTATGTGCTCCACCTAAAATGAAAAATTTTGCATATGCCACAGTACTTTTGCCATCCACCCAATTAAAAAAGAAAAAGAAAAGGAGGAGAAACTCAAAGACCCTCCTCTGCTGCTCGTGACAGACATCTCCCCATTCACCTTCTCACTTACTGGTTTGGGAAAAGAAAAGGAAGAACACAAACATTTACCATATTGATCTTTCCCTCTCCTTCCCTATGCCTCATGGGAATAACAGGTTCAAAAGAAAAAATGCCAATCTACCGCTCCTAGAGCATTTTTCCAGTTATAGTATGCTAGCTTGGCTCTTCAGTGCAGCATAGTCTATAGACTTTGTCTCTAATCTCTTCTTTATTAACTGGTTGTATGTGTATTTCCAGTAACAGGCATGGCTGTAGGTGGTAGCACCCTTAGCTATTAGGCACTCGTTCTGTAAAATTCATCGCCTGCTGACTCTTGAAACACATCCTTCTTGGTCTTCAAACAGTTATGCTGTGGGTATGTATTCTGATCAGTGATTACATTTTTGTTTTAAAACACTTGGAGAAATTATCCAGGTTCTGTTCCAATTTTAGAGATTCTTTGTAAACTTAGATTTTCAGCTTCCACGATTCTAAATGGAGATATCTATCTGTTTCACCAGGATGTTATACAGCTACGTTTCAGCGCGTTTCTGAGGGTTCTGAGGTGCTCAAGCAACAGACATCATAGAAACGCTGACTATTAGTTATGTCCCTGGTTTTGCTCCTTCCTCTGAGGATCAGCACAGAAAAAGCACTACAGGAGAAAAGGGCATTCTACAGTACAAGTGATTTCGTTCTTGGCTGATGTTTATTTGGGCAGTGAGAAACAAGACTGGCCTCCTTTTAGGCACAAACGTGAGAAGTACGTGAGAAATATAAGCTATTATTCTGAGTGACATCTGCAGAGCAGAGATGATACCCTGAAACCTCCTGCACTCAACTGACCCTGAAAACACCTGGGATTCTTGTCTCCTGTTAGAAATAACGAATGTTCTATTATGAAACAGGGTCTTTTTTTCCTAAAATAGTTCGTAAGGAAAAGAAAACCAAACCAAATCATAGAATGAAACTTGAACTGGGACCATACACTCTGGACAACCTTATCTGGCCATCTCTCATAGGGCACTAAGCCGAAAGCCTTGCTGCTTCCATAGGCGCTTCTGAACTTTGCCACGGTTGAGAATACCCACTAAGCATGAGACTCTGTATTCACACAGCACAGATATGCACAGTGGTGCCTGAGACCACTAATAATAGCTCTCTCTAACTCCTACATTGATGAAGTAAGCATGGTTTATTTTTACTTTTCTAAAGGGAGTAACACGTGTGTGTGCTGCAGTCAACAGTGACTGCCTGCTCAGAGAAGGTACAGTTATATTTGGCTTTTGCTTGCAAGGATGATACTGTGGGTGTCTCTCTTTGTGTGTCCTCTGGTAACACCAGGAAGAATTTTGGTTTTGCAGACACATGTCCCTTTGTGGAGGGCATACTAACTTAATTACATTATTAACAGAAATCAGAAATTAACAGAAATCTGCTGTGCTATGTGCAGCTACACTAAGTTCTGCATGTAAGAATTCATATATTTCTCCCTTGTAAAAAACTATATGAAACTCACGTTAATCCAAGGGTGATTCATAAACTGAGAGACTGTCATCCTCTCTGTTGGGTCAGTCTTCAGTAAATGGCGAATCAGCTGCTTGGCTGAAAAACAGGACCAACATGGCATGTTGTAGTCTACTACTGTGTTCCCAAATAACCTTGAGAACACAAAGACCTGCTGAATGAAGAAAGATAATTTTGCAGAACTCAAAACACCTACCTATTGCTGTTCCCATGTTAAGAAGCCATGTACAGCGTGGGAGGTTATTATGTTTAAAGAGGCAGAACATGAAAACATCCAAAAGGAAAGAAGTAGGAAGGAAAGACAAAGGATTAGGGATTCTATCTACGCTGCTTATATCACAAGACCACTGTTCCGAGAGCAAAAGCTTGAGAAAAAGAGAAACACAGCAACAGAAAGTTGCCTGTCCAAATGATAGCAACAAGCCTGACAGTATGGGCTGAATGAATGCATGAGCTGATGTTTTGAGAAATGACAGAAGACAAAAACTGGCACAAGCCTTGAAAACAAGGACAAGAAACTTCTCTTTGACAACAGAGAGGCCACTAAAAGGATGACAGTCAAAGAAATGGATTGCATAAACAGTCTTTGCAGCAGCTTTCTGTGAACATGTATCTGCCAAAGCCAAGGAAATGAGTACTAAGTGACTGAGATATGAGATAATGAGAGCTTGGACAAGAGTTTCAGCCACATGGACGGACAGGAAACACTACATCTAAGGGATGTTATTCAGAAAGACTTAAGCATAACTTGCTGAGGGGGACCTAGAAAAACTTCTGAATAAGAGTTTTGTTTTAGCAACACTGAATGTGAGATGACTACAGGCTTGTAAGGAGCTGTCAGAGGTACAGGTTGAGACTTTAGTTTGATGAGATATGTTTTAAAGGAGGTTTATAGTAGAGATTACCCAGAATCTATGATATAAGAGGAAACAGAAGAAAACCAAGGACAGAACCTTTTAAGATGATTAGAGGAAGCTGCTGGGGAATTTAGTGGAAGTCTCCATAGATGAGGCAATGAAGAAATGATTAGGGAGAGGAAAAGAAAACCAGGACGGAACAGAACAAGGGAGGACAAAAAGAGCCTGACGACAGAAGCTGTCTGATCAGCCTAGAACAGTGCACACAGCTAGCTAACCTAAACAGATTCAAAGGTAGAGAGCACCTATCTTCACTCGGGCAAACATAAAGGGACCCTAAAAATTTTCCAAGTGAATGCTCCTCTAGCATTTTAATAACTGCTGTAATATGAACAAGACCCAAAGCAGACAGAATACTAAGCCAGAAACCCCTAAATATAACATTTTTCTTCTTAACGTGCAGTAGTCTATGTTGTACACCCAGCCATGAGATCCGATGAGGGGCTACAATGCCACAGATCATAGCATTATCCAATGATAATTTGTTGTTGCTCAACAATAGACAATAACAAGGTGTTAACACATTTCTAGCAGTATAAAGGGCTTGTTAGAAAAAAACATATGCTTGGGATTGCTGACCTTTCTCTGTAAGATAATTATCAGGTGAGACTTCCAGTTTATAACACAATCAGAGTAACAGGGAAACACAAGCATCCACCTTCAGGACACTGCTTTGAATACATCCAGGTCACAGCTGAACAGCAGCAGTTTTTGTCAATGACTTGCACAAAATAAATTGATAAATTGTTGACCTTTATTTAAGTGCTGTCTGGCAAGTTTCCACATGACAAAAACATAGCATGAACAGTTCCCACCCCCTTGCTAGCTGTGTCACCAAAGAGGGCAAAGACTGAGTGAGTTCTGAAGACAGAGTTTGCCTTTCTTCCGACTCAGCTTCCACTGTAGCTGCCCTGGCAGTCTCCTTTCTGGGGATTAAAGACTTTTGTTCGCAGAGGGTTTAATCTGGGTCTTTCACTAGCACTAGCTGCAATTTGAAAGAAAGTTTTCAGTACTCATTTACTTCCTGTAGCACTTAGGCTGCTGGCTAATATTTGAGTTCCCAGTCCATCTCTGTATCACCTTACAAAAAAATTAATTTAAATTTCAAAAAGGGAAACAAAAAATAAGACAGGTTTTTAGAAACAGTCTTATGTAAGCCTTCTCCATTGCAGCACACTGTGGAAAAACTCAACAGAGACACAGCACTCGGTACCTTCTTCTGATACTTCAGCCCATTCTGGATTGGGAAATCCATATTGCCCCATCCGAATTCTTCTCTTCATTCCTGGAGAAATGGCTTGTCCGGTGTTTGAGTAGAATGGAGGGAACCCACACAGGCTATAAGAGAAGTGTACAAAAAAAAAAAGATGTTATAAGTAGGAAAGGCCTTTCTCCTCCCAGGAAGTCCCATACAAGCTTATATTTTTCTGCACTTTGCACGATCCTAGTGACTAATTCATTATAAGTGTAAATTTAATAAAAGAGTTGCTATTACAGCAATGAAAGGGGGCATAGAGGATTTTTCCTTTTTCTGTTCATCTGGCCTCTTTTCAAATACTTACAGAATATATGTGATGACCCCCAAAGACCACATGTCACATGATTTATCATACTTCTCAGGACCAAGGACTTCTGGGGCTGAGGAAGAGAGAAAACCAGAAGTTAACAGTGTACCAGATATTTCCTTTCGTCTCCATCACATTGTAAGAAGCAGCATACTAAAACAACAGATAGTGAAGGCATCAAAAAATGCCACTGATTGCTGGAACTGGGTGGTATTTTCTTTGACAAGTTCCTAAGTACAACTTGGTAGCTTTAAAGATGAGGAATGGAGCTGGCAAAATGCCCAAGTCTTCACCTTAGCATCTCTCTGCTCAAGGGAGTACTAAGACTGCAAGAAAACAGAAGGAGCTATAGCTAAATGTGTACAGGGAGACACGGCACTAAACGTGACAGGAGCATATGTTGCAGAAATCAGAACAGAAAGGACCTACTAGAGCTGGGAAAAAATACTGAACAGTACCTAGGTGGAGTATGTTTGGCTCCAGCAACTACAGTTAGCCCCTCCAGAGCACTGTATTCTTTATTAAGTAAAAAAATTATACACAGATGCATTTAGAAAGATTGGTTTTTTCCTGGGGCAGGTGAACTGGCAGTGAGTTGACTTCGTAAGGAAAATGATTCTCTAAGCATATGAGCAATCATGCTTGTTTACAAAAAGGTGTTGAGAAGGGAAATGTCAGCCTGTTTGTATAGGAATATAAAGGCATAAAAATATATATGCATAAATTCCTTAAAATTTCATCACTAATTCCATCATTTAAAAAAAAAATACCACAGGGAAAGAAGCATCAGGAAAACAACATTGCTATCAATATAACCATCCGTTACCAAGTATCTTTCATTATAAAAAGCAATAAATCACCTACATAGCAGAAGGGAACTCACTCTTATAAAACATTAAGCCCTTTTTCTTCCAAATAAATTCCAAGTGCTGACAGCATTGGTCATACCATATGGTGAATGACTATCAACTCAAAGACCAAAAGGCATATACTCTTACAGTGCACAAAGGACAGTGTAATGTGGCTCTCATTACATAGTTCTCTGTCTTTGGACAAAATTCAGGCAAAATTTCAGCTGTGTTTAAGTCACTTTGGTCTTTTATTGCCAATTCCTCCATTTGTCAGCTTTAGTAAGCTTTACAGTTGGGGGAGTACTCTCCCTGTTCTCTTTTATTGCATTAGTCAAGCTAAGGCAAGTTTTGCAAGAAAACACCCAAATGTTATGAAGCTTAGTTCAAATTATGGGTTTTACTGCATCATCCACAGAGGATACATCAGGATTACTTCAGTGCAATCAGAAGCAACACGTCCTCTCTCATTGCTTCTCATTCTCTTCCACTGTTAAAGCAGTTTCCTCTGCAACCAAGGAAGAAAGCAAGAGCACTCAACTGTACTGGAACCGCCTAGGTCTGGGTTGGGTTGAATCCCATTTAAAATTCTGCAGAGTCCCTTTTCTGTGTTAACTCCACAGGAGAAGATCTGCGATCCATTCCTGCAGGCCCATTATAAGGGAGGGAAAACAGCCTTGGACACTGAAGAAATGCATCTTAGATAACTCACCCACGTAATAAGGAGTGTAACAGGGGGTCTGCAGTGCATTTTGTACCGTGGTTTCTTTGGCAAAGCCGAAGTCTGTGAGTTTGAGTACGGTATCCTTCTCTTTAGATGTGTAAAGCAAGTTTTCAGGCTGAAAGACCACCAAGAGAAAGCATAAACATGACAATGAAGAGAGGTCTTTCTATGGAGCTGTAAGGTCAAACCATTCCTGCTTGTGTGGACCACCACCAGCGTCTGGGTCTTCTTCTTTCCCTCACATCCCTATCACACCACGCAGAAAGTTCCCTCTCAGCAGACCAAGGATCAAGATCCTTCTCAACATGGTATTTACGGGAGTAAATCACAAGACTCCTGTCGGGTCAAATGGGTATCAAATCCGGGCTCCTGGATTCCGCCTTCCCTTAGTTCCCTGTACTTACTAGGATTATTCTGTCTGATCTACACCACCTGATCTGACAGCACTCTGTATGGCATTCAAGTAATTGAGTTGAAGGACAAGAGAAGTCATCAACCAAGTCCTCTATGAGCAACTGACACCACTCCATCAAAATTAACTAAGACAGACAACAGCCCCATCCTGTCCCCCCTCCTCTGTCTCCTGAAACCTGAGTTAATTCCACACTTACCCCACACTCCTTCATAAAGCCTCTCCAAAACCAGAAGTGGCACAGAGAGAGTACAAACTCCTGCACACACAGACAGGGATGACTGGACATCCCCGGAATCTGCAATTGTTTAGACTTGTAGTCGCATGGTACCATATCTCTAAGCTATAAATGACTTGGAGCAGCTATCTTGTCTTTGTTCATGCCATGCACTTTACAGACCACAGATAAAATTTAATACGACAAAGCCTGTCAAACCTCTCCAAAAAGACTTGGGGACAAGCATTAACTAATACTAGCACTCTGTTCCATGTGGCAACAATTGGGATCTTCCTAGTCTTCCAAACACTTACAAATACTATTAACGTGGACCGGATGCACGGAATTGGTATTACTCCTCCTATATATGGAGTTTCTCCTATTTCCCTCCCCCACCTTTTTTTTAGGCAAGTATAATTCTGAAAACTAATAACTGGCAAGGACTGTAGATAGAGGTATAGCACCTAGAATTAGTTTACTTCAGGCAAGCTTATTTGTGTGTTAATTAACTGGATTTTGAATTGGTAGTATCTCCATAATTAACCATCTGATTATCCCCTAGATTCTTCCACAATCCATACACAACTGCGCACATGAATATTTTGACCTTTGATTAGATGGGAGTGAACAGATCTCTTCTCACACTGGCAGAGGAACAGGAACACTGACTATCTGATTGTACTCCTATTTCTATTTAAAAGAGCTGCCCATTCATTTTTCCACCTTCTACTCTTTCCTCCCTGCCCACACGCCTTCAGGTCTCACCTTGACATCTCTATGGGCAATGTTCATTGAGTGAAGATACTGGATGGCTGTTCCGATGTCTCTCATTATTTCAGAGGCCTCTATAAATACAATTTTAGAGAAAGGTCACATTAACATTCCCACTGTAACTCAGGGACACGCTTGGGAATGCTCATGACTTACAAACAGCTTGCTGAATACAGGGTTAGCGTCAAGGCTGGAAAACCTAAAATTAGCCCTAACAGCTGTGTTTTGGTTTTGCAGGCAACCAAACCCCCCAATTCCCCGGCTGCTCAGCCCTCCTCCTGAGGAGGCACAGTAACAGAACAGTTCAGACTCCTGATTTTTATGAGCTTGTAAATTTGTGCTTTAATTTGCTCACCAAAAAAGCATCAAGAGCAGAGTAGCTAAGCAAGCAACACGTAAGGCTGTGGGGAAAGGACCCACAACCAGGACATGTCTTTGGTTGTCCAGGACAGAAGTTTAACTTTCAGCTTCTAGTTCAGAGGCAATAGGTCTAACAGATTTTCTAAAGACAGAGCAACATTATGAAATCTTAATTTTAGGATAGGTCCCATCTTCATTCCTCAATTCCTTTAAAAATTTTTCCTAATGAGAAACGAAATCAAAAGAACCCTTCTGTTCTGCAAAGCCCAAACTGCTGCCTTTGCAACAATGTTCCTAAAAGTTAACATATAGCCCAGAAGGAAATTGCAGCGGTTGGTGAGCTGACAGGTTGCAAGAGTGGTATTCCTAAGTTTGGAAGACTGCGGTTACATGGGGAGCTGTTTCAGAGCAGGAAGCAGTGGCATTTCCATTGTACCAAGAGAACGTTATATTACATCTTCATTGAGAAGGAAACAGAATTAGCAACTTTAACATGATTCTCTGTTTTCTGCACAGGTAGAAACTCAGGGGCAGTAGCGAGAGGGAAAGCAGAAATTATTGTACTGTAACCCGGATATTTTTTTCCACAAGGCCTGAGACTGAAGTTAGGCAACCTCACGCAGGATAACCAGAAGGCAGAAACACTCATCTCCTTCAGATAAAGCCTTGTATGATCTCTTCCTTCCTGGCCCAGGCCAAGGACTCTAGCTCCTAATGGAAAGTTGTGGACAAGGTATAAATGGTCAGTGAATCTGGGGGATTGCAGGGGAAGAGGGTTAATTGATCGCAGAAACTAAAGGAAGGTGTATTTTTTGTCTTTAAACCCCCAAATGCTTTCTGAATAAGTATTTAGAATATTTTACAATGGTATTTAATTCAGAAAAGCCATGTTTATATCAAAGTAGAACCACTAATTATCGCAGAACCAATTTTCCGTCTGGAGTCTTGTGTTTAAGAGAGGAACAAAGAATGTGGCTGAAAATGCTCATTTTCCCCCAAGCATCTCGCATGCCACTTAAAGGGTTCATCATAGGGCAGGAAACACAGAGTCAAAAAAAGCCTGGCCTCTGTACCACGCTTAAAAAACAGTCGTGGTAATTTATAAGCTCAGGTATAAATTTTTCCTCTTCTCATCATTTTGTGAGGATGTCCATTACAAACACAAACATTTTTACCCCAGACAGAAATAAGCTCTTGTCTGTTGTGAATGGACAAGGAGAACCACAGTCAAGCACATCTGTGGTACTCTAAAAATAATAAATAGCAATGAAAATAAAAATGACAAGGCTACTCTATTGCAAGCTCTGTCACTGACTCATAGTAGGCCCTTAAAAACGCACATAGTCCTTATTACAGATGAGCAGGCTTGTTTACAGTGTGGCTAATAACACTTCCTTTCAAGCAGTGCTTCAAAACCCTTGAATAAGAGATGTGCCATCAGATGTGATTTGCTTACTATATTAATCACCTCACAGTATAGCTCTGCACAGTGATGCTGCTTGAGGGACAGCCAGAACAGAAATCACAGCAGGGCTGTGCTCCTAACATTAGAGGTGGTCTGGCAGAAGACCAGGGACTAGAATAGCAGATGCTGTGATGGCTCAGAAATGAAGCAACTGAGCAGATTTGTATGAGGAACCTTCCTCTAAACCTTCCACATGATGCCTGAACTTTGCCAATTCTGGTAACTCCTCATCTTCAGGAACCTTTAGAAGTCACTGTTTAATAGAGAGTCAGAGAGAAAATTAACAAAAAAAAACAAAACTACAAAGCAAAACCCAACCAAAGAAAAAATCCTGTAAGAGAACTAAGCAAGGGCACAGAGAAAGAAAGAAGCAGTCTCGCAAACTTTAATATTCAGCTTTGATTTTTTCACCTCTCTCTGTGAAAGCATGGTCTCCTCTCTCCTGGATCCTGCTGAACAGCTCTCCTCCCTCCATGCTGAAACAAAGAACACATAGAAAATAAACCTAGATGAGCAGAAAACACCAAATTAACACTTGACTGTGCATCTGTTTAATTGCACAAAACCATTGCAAGTATGGATTAGAAAAGATTACAGCCTGCCTCCTATCCCAGTGCCTCCTAAATATCATACTCCGTTTGAATCAATGCACAAAGCCATGCTGATGTGGAACAAATACAAAACAAAACAAGATCAAGGAGTTTTAACGCTTGTGGTTTAATACACAGTGACACAAGGAACATGACACACCGGGAGGTCAGATATGCTGGCACAGGGAGGCTGACAGTAAGCTTGTTTTGTCTAAGGGTTGGAGATGAAGAAAAAGAAAGAAGGAAACAGACAACCCGAAAAGGATTATTAGTTTGTCTCCAAGGAAGAAGACACCGTAACTGTGGTATTACAGATCACAGAGAGAGTAGGAAAAGTTATGGTCAAAACAGCAGCAAAAAGATCCTGTCAGATCGTAGGACGTGCATTTGAAGCTGGAAGCCAGCCACCACCAAAGTTCATCATACCTGGGAGACACATGTCTCAAGACTGTATTAATTACAGTTGGTGCTTTCAGGAGGATAATTGTCATGGGGTACAAGGAAAAATTATTTTATGGTTAAGGTTCCTCACTCCTCCATCACGCAAGCTGGCTGGAACAGCTACGTATTTCCCTACCAGTTATGCAAAGACAACAAAAGGTTTGCTATGCAAGCAAAAATTGTGCTGCTGAGAGAAGTCACATATCTAACATCTAAGCTAACAAATCCCCCTCCTCCCTCCGTCCCGTCAAAGAGCAACACTTGGCAGGGGGCTGCTGCTGGTCCATACCATTCCATGACAATGAGGAGGCATCTCTTCCCATGATGTATGTTCTCATAAACGTCCAGGACGTGCACAATGTGGGGACACCCTGATGCCCGCCAATGATACTCTACTTCTTGACGGGCTTTTGGGTTGTCATAGAGGAGCTGTAAAGGAACAGAAAAGAGCAATGCCATCAGTCAACATCATTCTGTTTTAATTCGGTACCTATGTGCAACTGTTCTTTGAGCTTAAAGATGGTGGCAAGGGCTACTTCTGGCTCTTTTTTTTCCAGCTAAAGAATGCCAACACATCACAAGGTTTTTACCTTCCCTGGACTGCCCAGCTTCCTAGATCGAGGAATAGAGAAACAGCAACCGGACCCCTGGAGTTGGAGAGACCTTGAGCAGCATCAAGGAGACATTCTGAGGCTACAACGGACCTACCTCACTCACCCCTGAAAGGGACTCTTGAGATTTTCCCTAACTTGTTTGCAGCCCTTGCACCGCAACCAAAAACAGCAGAAGGTGCTCTGTCAAGGGAACTCTTGCAAGCGAACTAGAAATCTCATGCGGAAGCTGTGCAGGCTCTTGCCAGGCAGACATGGAGCACTGCACCTCCAACTTGCTGGATGGAGCAGGGGCTTATTCAGCAAGTAGGAAAGGTGAGAGTGGCATGATTGCAAATGAGGAAGAAAAGCTCAGAAGGAAGGCAGGGCATTGCTCCTCTGCCTTCACTTTATCGACCTCAAGGGCCACAAACATGCAACTGAATAAACTGCAAAAATCCCATATGCTTTTTGATGGAAAAAATGTGTTGAGAGCTGCAGTCTCAAGACACGACCACTCAGATCAAGGAAAAATTGCTCTAAGCTAGGGAATTTTAACGTGTCTTAAGGTTAAAAGTTAATTTCTATCTGGTGATTTCTCCTAGAGCAGTGTTTTCTTATGACCAGTTGCCCTCAGTTACCTCTCACCTTTTGCCTAAAGGTTCTCTGTCAGGTCATCTGCACTCAATGCACTACAAAAATGAAGGACCTAAGAAAAGCATCTATTAGCCTGGAAGCTCTCACTCAGTTCCCTCTGCTAGGGACAACCCCCCACCCCAGCTGCTGTAGGGACTTTAAGGTGCAGAGCAAACCTTTAAAGTTCAGTGGGATTTAAAACAATACGGACTTTCACACTGACCCCGAATATGAAGCAGACTTCTGACACCATCAGGGTTGCTATCTAGATGCTTGAACTTCTTTCTCTGTCACGTGCAAGACCAGTTTATTTTAAAGCGCTAAGCTCTTCAGAATGCAGGTTAGCAATTAACTTTCCTAACGCTGGGACTTTGTGCCCAATAAACAAGTCCCTTGCCATTTAAAGAACGGCAACTAGCTTTTGTGCAACATGGGCACATCACCGAATCCTGCTTTTTCTTCTCCCAGTCTGTCTCACATATCTAGACAGTGCTAACGCTTCGTGACAGAGACTCTCTTTACTGCACATGTATATGGGTCCCACACAGTAAGGCTGCAAGCTAAGTTTGATACTTTATACACTATTGTAATAATCATTGTAATGCTGGAGAAGCAATAAAACTGACACTATATAAAGCGTGAGCAAATGCAGCAAAAAAGAAAAATAAGAAAAGAGCAATCACCATTGTTCTCTTCCAGAGCCTTAGAAAACGACGGTGACAACTGTGGGGGAACTGTTTTCAAACAGGAAAACATAAAGTATCGCTGCTGCACTATTAGGCCTTAGCCTGAAGCTCATCTCACTCACGTTTGCTATCAGGTCCCAGTCAAAACACTACTGCATGATAATTGCTGAAAACAAGTATTAACATGTAACCTGTCATTAGGGACCTATGAATCAGCCAAGGAAAATGAGATTTCTTTTCCATCCGATTGCCAAGCTTCCTCAGGAACAGCGCACGATGGCTGGTTGCAGACACCTCTTTGAATGTAGGCAGACACAAGATTTAAAGGTCACAGTAAGTCACAAATTTTTTTTTTTTAATTGATTTCAATATAGACAACCTGTATCACTGGGGAAAAAAGTTTACGCTTTTTTTCTGCTTCAACATCCCTTTCAGCAAAGCAGGCACAGTAACATGACAGCCACTTTATGAAATGAGAGGGCATCACTGGGCAGAGGGTAAGAACCTTCTTGGGCTCCCTCAGCTCTGCTCCAAGGATGCCCCAGCATGATGCCAAATTTTCAGCGGTGCAAGGCGCTGAACATGGCAATCTTCCCTGTGGAGTTTAGTGCCCTCCCAATCGACCTAATTCTTCCCCATCAGTCGTTCTGCACCCCGAGCATACCCGTTTTAGGTAGCTAACTATCCCTCTCTTCCTTCCTGCTCCAGCCTGGATATGGCCCGATTTCCAATACAAATAACTTCCTAAAAAGAGATGGTTCCAGTTTGGACAAAAAGCCTATTAGCAAGCCCAAGTGCAGTTGCTTTACTGCTTTCAGCCATGAGTGCATTCAGCTCTTGCTCCTTCACTGCTACTCTGTTCGAGCTCAGCAGGACTGTCTAGCAGCATTTTCCCCTCTGCCCTTCCGAATTTGGGCAGCTGCCTAAAGGTCTCATTATTCATTAAACTACATGTGCAACAATAAAACCCAAACACCCTCAGGACTAACCAGGCTGCTTGGAAGAATTTTACAGGGTTTATAGCTTGGATATTACTGAATTAGTGCCATTTCTGAGCAGGACATTCGAAAACCTTTGCACCCTTCCTGCGCGACTATTCAGACACAACAATCATCTTTGCTAATGTTAACTGCACCATAAGCTGTATATCTTTATATATTTGCACAGTGTGCAGAGATGTTATTTTTGATGTCTGTACTGAGTGCTTATGAAAATTATTCACAGGACTGAACTCTGACTCGCAGCTTTTACAAGGCATTTTGATACACAAGGACGCTGCAGTCTCTTCTTTCTCCTTCCTTGCCAGCAAGTTTCATATACTCCCTAGTGCCAAACTTGACTATACTCATGTCAAGATGACACCTGGAGAGGCAGAGAAAAGGCAATGCAAAAATAAAGATCAGACATACAGAAGTGATATAAACCAAGCAACATCTGATATATCAATCAACTCTTAACTTTTGAGTTTCTCCCACTGATCCTTAAAAAGACATTAAATCTTTGGTTTAAGCCTAAAATTGGAAGCCATAACTGTAGCTTTTAAGAAGTCTTAGAGATGCAGACACTTGTGCAACGAAAGCCAAGCGGGGCTAAAGACACCAACTTTACAAAATTTAGGCTGCGATTTAGAAACACAGACTGAAATTCTACCTGCTATGGTTAAGTATAACAAACTTCTAAAAACATAAACTGACCTTCTGCCATCTCCCTGAGCCTGAAGAGAGACTACACTGGGCTCCTATTACAGGATCGCACAGATCTTACACACAGATGGAGGGGAGCCTTAACGCTCTAAATTCTGGGGTAAGAGCCTGTCTCAGGTTAGCAAGGGCCTACCAAAAAAAAAATACAGCTCTGTGAAGGTTCTTCTCATGCAGAATTTCTGATGGGAAAAAAATGGAGACTAAAAAGCTACCCAATCTCTTCTAATTGCTTTTCCATCGATTTAGTGTTGTGTAAGGCAGGAAGAATAGCAGGAACGCTCCTACCTAGTGGTCGGATCTATACAGGAGATAATCTCCTAAGGACTCCAGGGAGCAGCGAGTGATTTTGTGGACTTCTCTGAAACTGCAACAACAGAGAGAGAAGATATCCACAGGCACAGGTATGAAATACGCTGAGGAGAGGGAGCACCGACTTCTTTGCGACTTTCTCATCAATACACACTAGTAGATGCCACAGAGGAGATTTTACTACTGCACCTGATATCTGTCCACTATACAAGTGATTAACGCCTCTGCCGTCACATCTGCTTTTTTATTTATTTCTAAACTTCCCCAGTCTCTCATAATCCCAACGAGCCATGGTCCTTGCATTGGACCTGTCACAGGCTCCGTTAGCCTCAGCTGTATGTGCCGTGCAAGAGCAGCACACGACCTTGCAAGCATCTTTTACTCACACCCAGAATCTAGGCGCCTCTTCAATAGATGATATTAGTTTTATAACCTCTACAGTGTTCATTTTCTTCATGGGAAAGCTCTATTATTAATAGAAATGGGGCCAGAAGAAACTTTCAGTCCTACTGGTCCTCAGTGGGGAATATGGATATATCCATATATTTAAAAATAGCTTTATTTATTTTTCTAGTAGGGTAAAGAAAGTCTCTGCTCAGGCAGAGATGGGTAAACATCTGACTTCTCTCACTTTCTTTCCTCTTTGCATTCAACTGTTATAAAAAACGCTGAATCCTACAAATAAGCCTTGAAATCTAATTCAAGCCAATGCACACAAACACCATTTGCTGCAGAAAAGCTCTTTCAGCCATTCTTTATTCAAGAGGGCTGATGGCAAAAGGAGGTTTGTATAATGTTCCTTTCTGTCATCTTCTCCCTCCCCTACACTAAAAAAGAAAAAAAAAGCTATCACTGTGGCTTTGGACATTTTGTCTTTTATTACATCCTGATTATTTCCTCTACCTCTATTAACCTACGCTGGGCTGTCCTAATGCATAACGAATGTGAACACGCTGGCGAGAGCACTCACACAACCAGAAAAGGAAAATGAAGCAGATTCAGTCCGGCCGGCCTTGGAACGGGATAGCTATACGCAGGTTTCAGTGAAGGCCACTTTCAAAGCTGTAACAGGTCTAAGCCACTGGCCACGCAGGTTTGCTCGTGCAGAAAACCTTGCAGAAGTAGTTGCAAAGATGGGGAAAACTAGCACTAAACAGTGCAGAAGAGAAGAGATGCAAGCATATTCTTAGGCACAGAAATAGTGCCGCCATCCCCCAAGCACCGTAACTCCTCAAAGAGGACTCCCTTGACCTTGATGGTGGACAGCTCTCCTGGGATGCTCATGTATCAGCGAGATTCGGTTTTGCTTTCTGAATTACATCTCCAACGGGGGGAGAACAAGGGAGCAAAAGATGCAGAAGGAAGAAAATATCTAGTTTGCTTTTTTCCTGAAAACAGAAGACTTCATAAGTAAATGTATTTTAACAAGCACCAAACTTTCTCCTAAAAGGTGGGAAAAGCAGAGAAAGCACATTATCTCCTCATATTCTTCAAAGTGGCTGTTCTTACACTCACTGACAATTAAAATGCCAAGAGTCTCAGTACGTTTCCAGATGCCCCCATATTCCAGATTCCCTTTATTCCCCCGTAAGCAATAAAGCCATCCTCTGTGCCGTAATCCAGAGGGAATTGAGATTGTCAAGATTTTCTTCTTCACGCATCAGCGCTGCCAGTCAGCCAAGCTGCAGCAAGAAGCATGCGTCTGCCTGCAGCGGCGGCCCAGCCAGCAGGGAAGCCCGCACATGGAAATCTCAAAGAAAGCACTGGATTTTTTTTTAAATAAAGAAATAAGAAAATATTTCTGTTAGTATTATGTAGTGCTTAAGCATCAGGCTGTGGACACGGGGCAAAACCAGGGCAGGCATGGGCAGTGGGTCATCACTGAAGCCTTCACTTCTCTGCTTTTATTTCAAATCCAGCTTAGGTTATTAGAAATTAAATCTACTTGGAGGCTTCGTGGAAACAAACTGCCATCCTGGTTCCTGCAGAGCTGCCTGAACCACTACCACAGTTGGCACTAACTGGTATTTTCATCCGTGGTCAGGTAGAGGGCCAGTCCTGCAGGTGATGTTCCCCAGGTTAATCATAGAGCACAGTCAGGTAGCACCACTTGCACCGCTCCTGCCTGCAGTATCCTAATCTTCTCACTTAACCAGGGGTTTACTTTCCGCAGTGAGGGACCCTTCTCTGTTCTCCTCCTCTCTCCAGTCTACCAATCTCTGCTCAACCCATCCTTTGAAACGGCAAAAGCTACAACAGATTTTGGTATCATGCCAGCACGAGCGAGGAAGAAGAGGACTCGGAGAGAGCTGCTTGTGCGTGGTGTCAGTGTCACATCCCGAATCTGATCTCCTGCTGACACACGAGGCTTCAAGTATTTCTTAAGTGCACGTTTTAAGGGGAAAACAGAAGAAAAGAATAAACTGCACAAGGATTGAAAAGAACAGGTTAACAGAGACACACGTGAGAGTCTGCTCAGCGGACATGCAGCAAACACGTTGAAGACCTGAGCTCGCCAAGCCCTCCTGGCTCCCAGTCCCCAGAAAGCGCACACCACATAAACATTATTTTGCTCCAAGCGTCTCTCTTGCAGTGAGCCAACCAGGTCTGTCAAAAAAATGACCTTGCTGCAGTTCTGACTTTTATTTATTATATCGGTGCTCAAAGAGGCACTCAATAATATGACTCTACAAATTGAGGTAAATGAGACATACTACTATTAATTCCCTAATTACACATGCATCCAGCCATTCACTCTGCAAAGGTCAACTGTCTTTGTTCATAAATGTTAGTGGAGATGTGACAAATACCACTGAAAAGGCAAAGCAGTGGGACAGTACGTATTTCAGAGCTATCCTTTTGCACATGTGAGGTTAGCATAGAAGGAGTGCATAAAAGAAATGCATCAGTTTTGCACTGAAAATGCTGTTTCATTATGAAAATGAGCAAAAAATGCACATGGAGAAAAGCCACTGTCCTGATAAATACTTTGATAATATTAAATCAATCTACTTGAACTGCAGGGTCAAAAGTATGACTGCACCTTCAATACTGTGCTGCATATATTGATTTAAATAAAAAGCATTCTATGCATTTTTCTACAACTGTAAGATTAGTTTGCATTTTAACACTGTGCTTGTTCTGCAATGTGGCTAGAAAAATAATTCTTATCGGCATCTTAAAATACCACTTATACTCAGTTGAGACAGGCTATAAACCAGCTTCTATATTATTGAAATATAGAGAATAAATGCAGAATTCAAATGTAGACTCTACCAGGCAGCTTCTGTATTATTCTAAATATTGTACCTGTATTTAAGAAAAATAAATCACCATATGTCAGTAACGTGCTGCTACCAAACAAAAATACTCTGAAATGCTTGTTAATACAGGAAGGCCGAGGGATCAGCTCCTTTTCAACCTTCTCCTTATGACAGCTTCCACCTGTGGGAAACCACACAATTTTTGCTCATGCTGTCACGCCGGGGGCCTGATCTTCACCTTCCTAGGACCAACTTCGGTGTCCACATGTATACAGCACAGGGCGCCTGACAACGTACCACCTAAGGCACAGCATGGTCAGCCTGACAAACCGTCACTCTTCTGCCTACTACACACTTGGCTTACCAGCATATTGCCAAATTTTCCAAAGCTTTCTACTGCATAAACACCTACGGTATTTTGGGACTGTGATTAACATAAGATCACCTGTAATTCCCACCACCACTTTTACTCTTCCTAAATTAAGCAAGTTGGGAAAAAGGGAAGTTTAAAATCCCACCTTAAAATCAGGACATTTTTCACTCTACAGTTCCACTCTAGTGCGTGAAAGAAGGTTTGCCCTGGGAGAGGAAAAAAAAAATCATGAAAAAACTCCACTCCTGCCAGCTATCACTTCACAAATCCTAATAACAAGGATTCAGGTGACTTGGCCCCAGTTATTCATACAGCTCAAACCTTGGCTGGTCAAGAGTAATAACGGTCTGCTTTGCATGAAACTTTTACTGTTTAAGAAAACTCCAGCTGTCCAAAACGCATCCTCTCAGGAGGGCGAGGGACCATGAACCCATCAAGCTTTCCCCCTATTTTGATTTTAGCTCCTCATAGCAGACTAAAGACTGTAATCTTGATCTTCCAGGTGTCCAATACCTCGATTCAAAGCACATAAAAGATCACTACTTCCTTTTTAAGTGAAAGTTGTGTTTCCTCGACTTTGCCTTTCTCCCGAGCAGTGACTGTGATGCATCTGATGAATCCAGACCTCCAAAAACATACCAGCAGTTTTCATGATGGTGAAATGGGTCTGAACATGGGTCTGCCAGGATGTCGTTCCCCCAACACACTTCCCAGTATTCACAGCTATACTCACTAAGTTCAGTTTTAGCCACTCCTAAACACACACAAATCAATCATATGATGTTCTTATTCTATATGCAGTTTTACACTTAAAAAGAAAAAGGTATCTAATTACTTTGATTGTAATAGCCATTGCACTGCGCACACATGTTTTGCCTCAGGAAAAGGGGGAAAGAGCAAAATCAAAGCTGTTATTCATAGGGCTTAATGCTCACAACAAACACTGCAGCGCTAAGGGCCAGGAAGAGCCTCTCTGTACAGCTGCGTGGACGAGCAGGACAACAGCACCACGATTAGCCACCACGGCACACCTTTGATGGAGCAGGGCGAGGGAGAAGCCATGAGCCAGAAAGAAAAGTACTGAGAAGCTCTCGGTCTAATGTCTCCTCTCTTATTCTTCCTCCTAATCAATGGTAGCAAAATTAACATAGAAGTGATATGAAAATACTGAACAAGTGGAGGTGGAAGGAAAAGTTAGCAACATGTCTAATCCCATTAACTATGGATAACAGCAGCTCCAAAAGGAAGCCGTGCTGCCCCCCAGCATTGCTTTGTTTCTTGCATGTGTGACTACAGTCACGAAGATTAAATCACTCTCAAACTCCCAGGAAGGATTTGACATGCTTCCCCGACACACACAGGCTCTTCAGGGTGCATTTGGATTCAGGCTTTGGGCATGTTCCTTGCATCTGTCTTTTCACTCTGCCCTGTACACTCCAGTCCCTTTTGACTGTTAATATCTTAATAGTCTTTTCCCCTCCACTGTAGCAATATTCTCCTCTGTGGCTTCTGCTATTCGGCAGCAAAATTCTGAATGAAGACATCACCCTCTCAGACCGCTGCCTGCACACTTAAACTCCCTTTTGCCTGACTTCCCCTCTCCTTCCACATGAATTTAGGATTGCTGTCCACGCATGGAAAGCTTGGCAATGCTCGTTCCCAGGCCAGGTCTCTCCCACATATCCCAGCTCGCTCTCTTCGAGTGCTGCTGCATTGCCTTTCTCTGCACCCCCACTGCGCTTTCCGTCACATCCCCCATGAGGCCAGGCAGCATCTTTCTCTTCTTTCGCACCATCTTTCTTGAGTACTCCTAAATCACGCAAACACAAAAGCCCAGATATAAACAAAGAATTAAAAAACCTTTTTTTTCCCATTCCATAGTTTTCACCTGCTTCTTTTAGGCTTCCAGTAAGGTGAGACTTACTGACCCCAGACATCAGTGGCACGGGCAGCAACCCCATCTCACGTCCTGCACAGAGGAGAGACGGAGATTTCACAGAGTCCTCTGGAACCTAACCAGAATGACTTCATCCACATCAGTGCCAGAACACTTGCTCCTGAAAGGTGTCACCTGCATGAACTTGCCTTCGGAAACAAAACCAAACCCCGAAAACCTTGAGCAAGGACATCTGTAAGATTACTGCTTCAAATCTCTGCTGTACGTGTGCAAGCTAGGCTGTCAGTATATTCAAGCAAAAGTCTATCTATTTCTAAGTCAGTTTATAGGTCAATGGTTGTTGGTTTAATGTACAGCAGGTGAGAAGATCACTGAACTGCTTACTTTGTACAGCGGTGAGATGATGGAGAGTGGCGTGCTGCGAAAGGAATGCTGCCTGGTGGCATCCAGCAGAGACTGGAACTGCAGAGGGGAGCCGTTCAGAGAAAGAGGAGAGTAAACCCCTCCCCAGAGACTCCTTGTGCTCCTTTTGTCTAAATATATATCCTAAAGGCAAGTGAACTAATGCATAGCAAAGGAAGGAAATAAACTGGGGGAGAGGGGCATTCAACAGATGGGGTCAACATAAGCAAGTGACAGTGCAGTAAAACTGTTACTTATGCTGCAACCCATGGATTCGTTTTGTTTAGTGCACTGACTTAGCCACCCAAGGTTACGGATGTGCTTTGCCAGGACGGCAGCAGAATCTAGGAAACCAAACCACTGCATTTTCTCCTGAGCCTCAGCGCACATTGCCGGAGCGGCGGACGCCTCACAGGGCTCACCACCTGCCAAAGCGCTCTTTCATAGCCAGGACTCTGGAACACAGACACGCTTCCTAGGATGCGACCAGGGGCTGCCAGTTGATAAACCGCCTAACAGTCCTTCCCAGTTTCCTTCAGACACCTCCAAGGAACACTATGCATGCTGCCTTTGAGGAAGATCCCCATACCACATGAATGCCCCATCCTCCTAGTCTAAAACCTTCCTGCGTCACAGCTCATTCATAAGATTCCCCTCCTTCATCCAGATCCATTCAGCTATTGACCCAGCTCATCCAGGCCATCACCCTCTCCCAGGAAGACCGAAGGTCCCTGAAATGCTCCCTAGAAAGCACCTCTCCCAGAGAAGCAGCGGATTCCTCCACAGAGTTGGGTTCCCCCTTCCCAGGTCCCAGCTGGCCAAGGGCTCCCACAATGCCCAAGCAAGCACCAAACCCTTGGAGGGTCCCTCCGAGTCAGGTCTCAGGGCCAGCAGGGAACATCTTCGGATTTTGCGGCTCACTTTATTTCAGTTTTTAGCCACCTCTGGATCAAGATATGCAGTGGACTGAGGGATGGGAGCAGAAGTCTCCTTCCCCGAAATCCATGATCCAGTGGTTCAGATGTTAGAACATAACTGTTTCACACCATCTGCAACCAGACGACAGAAAAGCAGTCAGACACCGCTACAAAGGTAGAACAGAGCAGTTGAAATGGAGTTTTTTTGCCAGAATCAAGAGCATTTCCTTCACATTCCTAAATAGATTTCCTTTCCACTTCTGTGTTGTGTTGGCAGCTTCATGACTACACACGCAAAAGGAAGAGGAGGATCTCAAGAACATTTGAAAAATCCAAGGTTTTGATGCCTCAACTCAAGCGGTATCAAGCTGGGAACTGCACAGCAGTCAGAAAAATGAGATGTAGCAGAAGCACCGCTGAGCAAAGATCATTCCAGGCATTTCAACCCTTTCAGTCCTTCCAAGCTGAGCTAGGAAACATTTATCCATCTCCCTCTCCTAGGACACAGTCCTTTACCTCCTCTCCCTGCAGCAGTATCTGCTTGTGGCGCACTGCAATGCTGGCTCATTTCCACAAGCCAGTACGCCTGAAAAAGCGAAGTCTGGGCTTGAGGCAAGGGGGAGGAGGCAGGGAGAAAACGGACTCAGAAGATCTTTCTGGCCAAAAGTCACCTGTCCGATTCTAACGTTAGTAGTGGGGATGCAGCTGCTCCATGAACGTGTTAATGACTTTTGAAGTGACGATTTCACAGAAGCAATGTGCCATCCGGTATTGCTCTCCTGGATGTGACGCATAAGGGAATCAGGAAAACATACCCGCGCTAAAGCCATGCTAACACAGAAACAGATTGCGTGAGCGGTGCAGCTGCTAATCTCTCAGCAGATCTGATTCAACACTTCACAGCAGGCAGTGGCAAGGGGAGAAGGCAGTCAGCCGTGACGCTCTTCCCATCAGCCAGGGAGACACATCACCCAGCGGAGACCGGAAGGGGAAGAGACTTGGAGGTTTTGGCCATCGTACAGCACTCCGTAAGGCCTAATGCAGGACCTTGTCCAAGACCTGTTGGGTAGGGGCAATTTCAACTTTCATGTATTAATCACAAACAAAAGTTCAACTCAACAGTCAACTTCCATGTGTAAATGCTTGTATATTTATTCACATCTGGCCACACAATACTTTTCCAGATAGCTGCCGCTTTGAAAACTGTTAGAAAACATCTCTTGGTTTGTCCTCACCATTTGATAATCACGTGTCACAAGATGAAGGGGTCGGATAACTCTCCAAATTCGCAGGCACATTTGTGACACCCCCCCACTCCTAGATGCTATTGGAAATTACAAGGGCTGCTTATAACCACCAACGGACCAGCTCCAAAGAGCACCCAGCATCCCTACCACTGCCACTGCCTTAGCTCTCATTGCTCTGTCTTGAGGGAGGAGAAGCCCTGAAGATCTGGTGAGAGAACAAGACAGCGGTATGTGATTCTGTGATACAGATGGGTCATACCATTACGTGATACAAGCTCAACTAGGGCAAACGCAATCACTATCAAACACTTCTTAATAGCAAATGATATCAACTATTCCAGAGTGTGGTGGCATTTTTCAAACCTTAATGCATTAAATCTTAAAGCTCCCAGGGCCTAAGGGGGGTTCTGAAGGGAGGTGGGAGTGGGGGGAAGGCACATACGGGGTTGCTACCAGAATTCACAATTGTCCATCAGTAGCTGTATCTCTGGCTGCAAAATTAAAATTAAAACCATTTCAGTCAAAGCTAAAAGTTTCCACATGAAGATATACAACAGCTCGGTGAAAAGGTTTCTTGGGTTCTGCATAGAATTACTGTTCAAAACCAGCAAGAGACCTCACATTTGCGCATCAGATAACAGGCAGGTGATTTGCCTGTGAAGTCTGGATGCAGAAATCCACTTCCCAAACTTTGCTCTGCCTAAAGTAGACCAGAGTCTTCCACTTTACTACCTGAGCCCTCACAGCTCCTACAGAGAGAGCTCTTGGCAAGTCTGCAGTGTGCCATGCCTCTTTCCGTTTTCACTGCTGAAGGAAAAAAAAAATCAGCAAAACAGGGACACAACTGTGCATTTCTCAAATCCCAGCTCAGTGCAGGAACAACTATCTGAGATGCGTATGGCTACTCACTTGCTTTTCATGAGCAGTTTCAAAAGATCCTGGGTCTTTCCAAATGTGGAGAGAGTAGACTTTTGTAATTGATAATATTTTTAAGAAAGACTGGAAATAGCGTTGGCTGCAGAAACATAACCGAAGTTTAGGTTCTTACTCAAATGACTAAATGCATATTTTTCATGACCTCAATTCTGGCCACATCACAACAGCATCAAAAAATAAAAAACAAGCAAGCTTCCTAATTAATAGGTTCAGTACAGCTAAACAAATATGAGGGCTCACCCACAAGTCGCAAGCCCAAAGCATACACGTTCAGATTGCAATGAGGCCATCATTTAGGAAAACTAAACCAACCAAAACCAATTCCAGACTGCCATCAAGTCAAACGGGTAACAAAGCTCTGCCCACCATGTAGAGATGAGCATAGACATCTAGCCACAATTTCTAACCCTACCTCCCCGCCTGCCCCAAAACGAGCCGACTGCAACTTCTGCAGTCGGTACAGGCTGTATCTCTTAGGAAGCTTGTTGGTGTTACCTGCTTTGAGCTCTGTTCCTCCTGACAGCCCTGCAGGCCTCAGCCACCAGTTCTGTGCTGTTTTGCAGTACATGTAACAGCTTAGCTCTCTAGTAGATTCCCACCTGGTTGTCTTAGATACCTTGCGAGAAAAACATAATGCTGCAGACTAGATTCCTCCTTGAGAGGAATCCTTCTAAGTCTTTTACTTCTCTCTAGATACTTTTACAAAGTTTGTCATTTTTTCTCCTTGGCCAAGTTCACACAAGATGCACATGCCTATAGATGCCACAAAGAAACGCAGCTAGATGCATTCTGAAACAGAGGATGCAGAAATAGGAAGAATCAAAAGCAACAAAAGACTGGTAGAAACTGAAGGGAGAAAGATATTTAAATCCCAAGATCTGGCACTTCAGATGTGAACTAAGGTTCCATTCTGTACAGATACTATAATATTTATAGATCACAGATTCATAGATTATAAATACTCCATAGGATGTAGTAGATTCTTGCAGTACTCCTTGGTCCCGATTTCTAGGCCACATTTGACAGCATCATCTCCTGTGACTATGCAAGCCTTCTGGAAAATATTTGTCTGCTGCTGCTTGTCCCAAAATTCAGGATACCTAGTCGATAGCTGTAGTCTTCTTCCTATCCTTTGCCGTTCTCTATGCTACTGTTAGCCTACAAATACTGCTGCCATGGATTTCCTACTAGCTTATTATCGAAAGTGTATTGCATCCAATCCCTATTTATTATTCACTGCACCTTTAGCTCAGACCTCTTGTAAATTATTACTATTTGGTAAAAGTTAGCATGGAAGCTCATGGTGGTAGTCCTATCAACTTAACCCATGGAAGAAAGCAGACAGCGCACATACAGGCCCATGTCTTCCCTTCCTCCATCTTAGCCAGTGTCAAACCTGACACCGCAGTCAGAACCATCCCTCCCACAATACCCTAATACCAATTTTCACTTTGTTCAAACTGTCAAAGCCACGAAAACTAAAAATTAGAAGGGAAAACACAGCCTGTACAACTTATTTTTCAGCAGGACCATTTGCAGTGTTTGTTGTAATGATTACACACACCTAGAAGCATCTGCAAAAGAAGCTGCATGCAGATGCAAAACCCTGAGGTTCTGATCCAGCCTGGGCAGATGAGGCATCTCTTGCGAAACAAAGTGAAGAAAAAGGAAGCAAAGCTGACTCCCCTCCTCTGCGTATTCCCAATGCAAAAAAATTTGCAGTAAGGAAGGCAAGGCCCAGCTTGCAGTCTCTACTGAAAAGGCTTCAGTAAAAGAGAGGAAGAATAATGAAGCATTATTGGAAGTGATTACTAGCAGAAGTAAAAATAATCCTACCAGTAGCTGAATCTCTGAGAAGTGCTTATTGAGAGCAGTATAGTTTTTACATGTTGCTCAGGTTGTAAGTCACAGGCTGCGTAATGGCCCTGGGGAGTGGCTGCAAGGTTATACCATGGATCCTCCTGACAGAAGAATTCACGTACACACGTGGCTTAGATGAAGTGCTATGGCACGGGTAAGAGGTTATGCTCTTGCCATGACAAGACTGTAGTCAGGGGATCTGGAATCTTTTTCTAGTTGTGTCAAAGACTTCCTTTTTCCTTTTGGACAAATAACGGTCTCCGGATCCCACTTCCCTCATGCTTTACTGCAGTGTGGAGTGCTTTCGGCACAAGCTGTTTGAGGAACTCCAGTAGGGAGATGACAGAGGCTGTAGTCAATCTTGATAACACTAGATCTCCGCGTACAGAATAACTTGACAATTTCACCATTCTTTTTCTCTAAATTGTTTTCTCTATGAACCATTTAATGCCCCCTCAATGAATATGCAATAAGTGTTGTAAGTGAAAAAGAACCGCTAGTCTATCTCATTCTTGCTAGCAACAGAAGACACCTCTACGATGCTTAACAAAACACAAATTTCAAAATATGACTAAAATTGTCATTTTAGACATTCTACAGCTAGGGAATTCCAGAATTAAGACTGCCTGAGCAACCTGAATAGCACTCCCTTTGTATGCATGTATTAAACACAGCATTATTATACTCTCTTCCTCCCTCCTCAACCCCATCCTTACCACATCCAGGGTACAACCCGAACCTGATCTGAATACAAGTCAGGACTGCAGAGTGAAGGAAGCTGCTCTCTGTAGGCTCCCCCACCTCCTCTTCATCTGACATAGGAACTGGAAGGTGTAATGAGAGAGAGGCAAGAGATTGTAAAGAGAAAAAGGAGGGTCTTGCAGTGACCACAACTGAATCCTACTCTCAAGATTTAGATTCTGCTTTTGTCCCCTTCTGATGTCTTACGCAAAGCTCAGAAAGTCAGCTGAACCCAACAAGTCACTAATTATCTATACCTTGCAAGGTGGTATAGGTAATTTCTTGCAAAGCCTGAACTGCAGTTGCACTTGCAAAAGTCTTGGCCGCTCCCAGCTGTGAAAGAGCTTGGTGATAAAAAGCTCCCCTTGAGTTAAAGCATAGTCTGCTACTAAGTATTCTGAGGAGGAAAGAAAACCAAAAAACAAAATCAAAAACCCCACAACAAAGCAAAAAAACCCCCTCGTCTCAGATATTTCGAGTGCTTCTTGATCAAAATCAGTGGATACTTTTACTCTTTGAAGGTTATGCCTCTGCTCCCTGTATGTGAAATAGGGACAATGCAAACTTCTTAACGTAATGTTGTGAAAATTACTGTGATCCAGGTATTATAATGAAAACATCAATAAAAACGGGAGAAAATGAAGAAATCTGTTTTCAGAGTAGGTCTTGAATAATCTGAAGTAAAGCAGCCTAGCATGTGCTTAACAACGAAGATGAAATTAGCTATTGAAACCAATCATTTAATAATCTAATCATTCTGTCTGTGCCTTAAAAAAGGTGAAGTCTGGTGAAGATATAGAGTCCAAGATGGCCAGAATGTATATGGAGCATGGATCCTCACACTTACTCCATCTGAGTGCTCAGTTTCACAACCCAAAACTGCTATTTTAGCAAGGAGTTCTGTGTGTATGTGAGAGAGGTTGTCTAGGTTTGGGGCTTTTTTAGCAACAGCAAACCAATCCTGAAAATATCAAATCCCTTTATGCATCCTCATATTGATTCCCCCATGAGTTATCTGCAGGGCTGCAGCCTGCACATCTACTGCACACACCTCTGCAGTTAGCTAGCAAAGTAGCTGGTAACAGTAACACAGAATATCATATCCATGGATAAACAGGATGACTGGAGAGGAACCAGGAGACTACGAGGTTCTGGGATCCGGTCCTGCCCGGAGAGGTGAGCACTGTGCTTAGGCAGCTTTCCGTTTACCGCCTGCAAGAACAAAACCTCCTGATGGTCCCACCTCCACCTCTGGTCCCTTCTCTTAATCCCGTTTTCCCCTCCTACGAACTTCATTGTCCAGTGAGCTCTAGTCCCACCTCTTGAAACTAGTGCCAGAGTCCTTACTCAGTCTGTTCTTCCTTGGTTCCTGTGACGTGTTTCTCTGCTCCCCGTGGCCAGCATCTGGCTACTTCTTTCCATCCCCTCCACATTCCCCCACTCCTGGCTCCTTGATCCTGCCCCTCCATTCAGATACCTCCTCATTCAAACCCAGCCTCAACTCCTCCGCAGCTTTCATCTCTTTGCTCCAGCCTCTGCCACCGGCCCGTCCCGGTTGTTCCTTCAGCAATGCCTCCTCACCAAACCTCATTCTCTACCACCTACCCTTGTCCTCTCGCTTCTCCCGAGCCCCAGTTTCTCCTGTGCTGGTACCCATCAGATCTCTGTTCTCGGTGCTGCTGGGGCCCAGTGGGAGAAACAAAGGCCGGACTGGAGATTGCTCCCCTCCTCTCAGTATGAGTGTCCAGAGCCAGCATGGATTTCAGTACATGAAGAGTCAATCCCTGGAAAAGGCACGCTCCATTGTAGACTGGGGCATGCTCAGGGCAGGCAGCATCTTGGAGAAAGCCAACTGTTAGAACTGACCATCTTTGCTGATGGTTTCAGAATTTGGCTGAATTTGGAATGATTTTGACAGTGACAGTGCAAGACACAATCCTAGAGCAAAATTTACCCCTTGATAAAATTCAAATCCAAATCATAGGCAAACCATGTGAAATTTGTCTAATTTGTATTTTATGTGGACAAGACAAATTTGTCTTCTAGCCTTATTACTGGAAACGGCTGAACAATATCTACCAAAACAATTCTTGCAAAGATATTCTACCCAAGGCAGATACTCAGCAAAGGAAATATCACCACCAGCAGAGTCTTAAAATAGGAGAGGCCAGACAGATCAAGGCAAGCTTACCAGCCGGTTGAGCTATGAGCCCTGCCTACAGTTTGCAAGTGCTTTGTCCAGCCCAGTTCTGAGAGCAGGCGCAGCATTGGCCTCACAACACCATCATTTTTCCTGACATCTATTTTTTTCCTTTTGCACAAGACTTACAACATTAGTCACAGTCCTGAAGTCTTTACTGAGATAAACTCCTC
Organism: Dromaius novaehollandiae; assembly: GCF_036370855.1. Classification (NCBI taxonomy): domain Eukaryota; kingdom Metazoa; phylum Chordata; class Aves; order Casuariiformes; family Dromaiidae; genus Dromaius; species Dromaius novaehollandiae. Next base: position 2,248,352 of record NC_088109.1, read on the forward strand.
TCTTGACTTAACACATATTTTGCCTCCGCAAGGACAATGACTTTGCCCGTGGTTTATTTTTGTTTCATCCCACAATTAACTCCGATAGTGCCCGAGAAGCTGATGACATCAGAAAGCAATCAGTATTTTATCCGATATACTTTTTCCTGATGATGCCTCAAACCATATATATTTAGCTTTCATCACTGCTCAGCCTTGCAAACACCCATTATCCAGAACGATCTACCCTTGGAACAATTCAGATAGCTGATGTTTCTCTGACTTTCTCGATACGTGGTAACTCTGTCGCTTGACGCTGAAATCTGCAGGGTGCAGATGGCACCTACATCCACACGTCTCAGGAGCTCCAGGGCCACCACTATCCTGGTGAATCACCTGAACCCTGACGCGCCAAATACAACCGAGGGTCTCCAAGTGCAGCGGCACAGAAAGCTCTCTAACTCCCGGTGTGCTGCTGTGCTTTCGCTAATTAACCCCCCAAAGAAATAATCCTGTACACAAGTATCAGTCCGCTTCATTCTCAGTATTTTACTTCTGCCTAGTTCTCCTGCCTTCTGGAGAGATAGACGTTGTCTACCTTCTCCTGATTTCATAACATCATATATATTACTTTACTCTGATGTTATTCTGTACCTTTTACTCCTGCTTGAAAATCATTTACAAAAACAGAGGAATCAAGGACATAACACCAATCTCAGCAGCTTTACTGTAACTTTAGCATCTGCCCTGTTCAAATTCAGCCTTGTTTCTCTAGAAAGACTGGGTGCAGTAAAGACTCAAAAGCTTGACTAAAACAATTTTTAACTTTTTTAACGCCCATTGACTTCAATAACCAAAACTAGAAATTATCTTTATTTCACCATTATCTTATGCAAAACTGTGCCCCTATACTGCTTTTTTTAAAAGATATCATTTTCTAGTGCTCTAATTCTGGTTGAGATTAATGAAAATCATCAAATCAATAATTAGACTCATTTATCTGACAGCTCTCCTCTTTCAGCAATGGTCATTATCTCTGTTTCCTTCAATCCTTGTACACTTATTAGCTGTTTTTATTTTCCTCAGTTCCACTGGGCAATGCTAGATCATTTGCATGCCTTATTTCTTTGTCGTACAAAGTCTACGGATAAATAATTTGCTGCTTCCTACTCTCCTATTTCAAGCTAACAACAAAATGGGTGAAGTTAAATGGTGTTTATTTCATGCCTCCTTCGTTTGGGGGCAATTAACAACAAATTACATTTTCAATAAATGTAACCAAGCTCAAGAAGTCTTAGAGGATTTGGTGAATTCCACATTAAGTTTTTTAATACTTACGTGTCTTGCTACAGCAGGGAGACCCCAATTCAACAACAAAAAAAGGGGACAGCAGGTTGAGGTACAACCCTGTGCAGAGGCGGCTTTGGGAGCTGCTCTTCGAGCAGCCGAGCTTCCTGCAAGTCAGTCCTAACACCTGGATCATGTTTTCAGCCAGCTAGCTACAGATATTGTATAAATTATTACTGCTAGCAGAGAATGAGATGCTGTAACATCAGTTTATAGGAGACTGTGGTCTTTGATAGCTGTATTCAACCTCAGGTTAGAGCCCTTAAGCCAAAAGACTCCAGTCCCAGCCTTATCACCCATGGGGAGGAGGCTTGAACTTGCCTGCTCCCCCCATATACCCGGGTCACCTCACCAGAGAAGCTGCTTGGGAGGCAACAGAGACGTTACCCCAAAAGACGTACCTGACTAAAGGGAAACTCAAATTAAAGGAGAGCACGTACACTTAAAGAACCGATACGCACATCCCAGTTTATTTCTGTGTTTCCAAAGCCTGTTCCTCCGAGGGATCACTCTGGTGCAGAGATTGTGCTAGCTGTCCCGGAGCAGCTTGGCAGGTAGGCAGCCATGTAGGGCAACGCAACGTGCGTGTCTGTAATGCAGGAGGAAGCGTGCGCTCAAGACCCTTCTCCCAACCTTCTCCAAGTCTTTAAAACTACATGCATAAAGCACATGAACCAAACAGTAGAAATCCTGGGTAAACCTTCCTCACAGCTCTTCCAAATCTCCAGCAGGAGGACTTAAATCAAACAAAATACCTAGGTAAAGTTCGGTGTATACCGCTAAGTAAAATCCTTATACACCCAAAATTTCCCCTTCTCACATATTAGGCAAATTTTAAGACATAAATTAAAATCCTGTGTGCACATACATACAAGAAAAAGCAAAAGTTTGAACTGAGACATACACCTCATGGGGCTGATGTTAAATCACAGAAACTTGGGTTCCTGCAAGGTCATCAGAAGCCCAGATACAGAACAGTTACGTTGAACTGCAGAAACAGTACGCCATCTATTTTAGGACTACTTTTTCTAAATCCTTGATAATATATTATGCGTACAAGTCTGAATATTTCCAGGAAATGACAGTGCTTACTGACTTCTATTTTTCCATCATTCACAGCCAGTGAGAAAACAAATATAAGGCCAAAACTGAATTCCTAACCCAAGCCAAACTCCAACAGACTTTTCAGGAAAAAGGCAGAAAGGAATATAACATTTTTGTTTAGTTACTCATCCTACAAGTTTGAGTTAGTTGTATATTTGTGGTTACTAACTAGCCTCTAGTGGGCTACTGTTCCCAGTAACTAATGTTTATTTGTACTCTTTTTTCTAAATAGTATACATTTTGGCTCTCTTGTACTCTCACACAAATAAAGATATATACAAACAGGCAAAAAGGGTAGAATGATGTATTTTGTTTTGAGCTAACAAGCGCCATGATTTTAGAAAACAGGAGATGCACAAATCACACACCAAAGCTAAAATTCCCACATAAATAGCAAAAGAAAAATTGAGGAATCTTTAAAAACTGTAACTGGTCGGAAAGAATATAAGCTGTAAAGAAAAAGCAGAGCAGAGAGATAAGGCACGTCTACCTGGCCTCTGGAAAAGTTCAACTGCAAACACATGTTTTATTTTTAAAGCAATTTTACTCCTTTTTTTAAATTTCCTTCAAAGTATGCCTTATTATTAAATAAATACAGGATACAGAGAAGGCAGAGTTACTGAATGTCTTCTCTGCCTCAGGCTTTACTGCTGAGGCCAGCCCTCAGGAATCCCAGACCCTGGAGACCTGAGAGAAAGTCTGGAGAAAGGAAGAGTTTCCCTTGGTCGAGGAAGATCGTGTTAGAAATCATTTAGGAAAAACTGACACCCACAAATCCATGGACCCTGATGGGATGCACTCATGAGTGCTGAGGGAGCTGGCAGATGTCATTGCCAGGCCACTATCCATCATCTTTGAGAGGCCATGGAGATCAGGAGAGGTGCCTGAGGACTGGAAGAAAGCAAATGTCACCCCAGTCTTCAAAATGGGCAAGAAGGAGGACTCAGGAAACTACAGGCCAGTCAGCCTCCCCTCTAACCCTGGAAAGGTGATGGAACAGCTCATCCTGTATGTCATCTCCAAGCATGTGAAGGATGAGAAGGTGATCAGGAGTAGTCAGCATGGATTCACCAAGGGGAAATCATGCTTAACAGACTTGATAGCCTTCTATGATGGAATGACTACTGGGTAGATGAGGGGAGGGCAGTGGATGTTGTCTACCCTGACTTCAGGAAGGCTTTTGACACTGTCTCCCATAACATCCTCATAGGCAAGCTGAGGAAGTGCAGGCTAGATGAGTGGACACTGAGGTAGACTGAGAACCAGCTGAACGGCAGAGCTCAGAGGGCTGTGATCAACAGCAGTCTAGTTAGAGGCCTGTAGCTAGCAGTGTGCCCCGGGGTCAGTACTGGGTCCAGTCTCGGTCAACTTCTTCATCAATGACCTGGATGAATGGACAGAGTTTGCTGATGATACAAAACTGGGAGGAGTGGCTGATACACCAGAAGGCTGTGATGCCATTCAGGGAGACCGGGACAGGCTGGAGAGCTAGGTGGAGAGGAACCTCACGAAGTTCAACAAAGGCAAGTGCAGGGTCCTGCACTTAGGGAGGAATATTCCCATGCACCAGGACAGGCTGGGGGCTGACCTGCTGGAAAGCAGCTCTATGGAGAAGTACCCGGGGGTCCTGGTGGACAAGTTGACCATGAGCCAGCAATGTGCCCTTGTGGCCCAGACAGCCAATGGTATCGTGAGGTGCATTAGGAAGAGTGCTGCCAGCAGGTCGAGGGAGGTGATCCTCCCCCTCTACTCAGCACTGGCGAGGCCACATCTGGAGTAATGTGTCCAATTCTGGGCTCCCGAGGACAAGAGAGACATGCAGCTACTGGAGAGAGTCCAGTGTAGGGCTACAAAGATGATTAGGGGACTGGAGCATCTCTCTTATGATAAAGGCTGAGAGAGCTGGGCCTGTTCAGCCTGGAGAAGAGAAGACTGAGAGGGGATCTTATCAATGTATACAAATATCTAAAGGGACAGTGTCCAGAGGATGGGGCCAGACTCTTTTCAGTGGTGCCCAGGGAGAGGACAAGAAGCAATGGGCACAAACTGAAACACAGGAAGCTCCATCTGAACATGAGGAAAAACTTCTTTACCGTGAGGGTGACTGAGCACTGGAACAGGTTGCCCAGAGAGGTTGTGGAGTCTCCTTCTCCAGAGATACTCAAAACCCGCCTGCACGTGATCCTGTGCAACGTGCTCTAGGCGAACCTGCCTGAGAAGGGGGGTTGGACTAGATGATCTCCAGAGGTCCCTGCCAACCTCAACCATTATGTGATTAAGTGAAAAAAATTAAATACTGAAAATTCAGAATTTAATGGTTTGGAAAAAAGATTCACCACAGATAAATTTAATCATACTTCACAAGACAGTTTGTATTTATTGAATACTATCTGAGAGAAGAAAAAAAGGTGAAATTGCAAAGAGGGATGTCTCACAGATTACTTTCCCTCATATAATTTTTAATAATATAACGGAAGTCTTGGGGTGAAAGGAAAAATTGACATTTAGCAGTTAAAATGTAATCCTTCCAAAGAATGAATAATGGGAAAGGGTGGGGATGGAAGAAAAGGGAATCGAGTTCTGCCCTGATTACACTGAAGAACAAAGTTAAAAAGCATGGAATAAACTGAAAAAACGAACAAAATCATGAGTATTTGCTGATGAAGTTCTTCCAAGCATGGAGGAGGATAGCAAAGGTCTGGGGAATACCTACATGGATTTCAGGCTCCCTAGAAATACACACTGCAAAAAAAGCCGTCAGCTACAAACAGTTACTAGGTAATCCATCACACTGAAGTGGAAAAGAGATCACTGCTCCGAATGTCTCAGTAGGAGTAATTAGTGACCAATCCATCACTCAGAAATGGCAACAGATTCTTTAATTAAAAAGTTTTCTCATAAATGAATAAAACTCTTTTTAAAAAGGAAACAAAAAGGAAAACAAACGGGGGACACCAGTCATTCTACACAGCTGCATGCTGAAATACAAAACACCAGCACAGATTTCCATATGATCATGCAAGAAAATGTGCGTAGTAACCTAACAATTTACTACAGTGCAAAGGTACAAGTAATTTAGATGAGTAACTTGCAGATTCAGATTAAGTGTGGTGTGAAAAACGTAAGTGATCTTGATTAAAGTTAACTGTTATTTTTGATTAAAGTTAACTGTTATTTGAAGGTTTGAACAGACATCTTAAGACAATTAAACACAGGCTGATCTTTCAGCAGGGTCACCACACTAAAAAAAAACATGCCTCCTCTGAATTGTTTCAAGTTAGATAGTTAAATCTGAGGGAGCTCTACTATGTTGATCCCTTTTATAAAACCGAGCTATTAGAGAGCTTTGAAAGATACTGTCCTTCAGAGAAGGTGAGGAACCTCTGGGTGATAAGAAGCAACCATAAACCAGAACCTTAATTCATATTAATAATATATTAACAGGGCTAATCTCAACCAAAGAAAATAAGCGTTTAACGTTTCTGTGCATCTAAAGTAGGGAATCATGTCATGCAGTTGTCTACCAGTAATCCTCTGCAAAGCAGAAAACGGCTCTACGTGGGCTGCAGGATTGAACCGTTCTCCTTCCCCACAGCAGTCCTCCTGTAAAACATGCTCCTTTACTTGGAGGATGCAGGCAAACTCCTGCTTCAGTTTGCAAATGAATCAGTCCTGCACAATTACCAGCTCAGATTACCAAAATCAAGACTGTCACAGATACCAAGAACCTTTTTTTTTTTTTTTGATTTAACAAAAAATTATTATTGCTGTGTTGGATGTTTTATTGAACCAACACTTGTGAGAACTTTCTCCACGTTTTCGCTGTGAGACCTGGCTTTTGTGCACAAGTACATAGCGTCGCAGTCATTCACCCTCCCTCACACCTCCACAGCAATGATTCAGACAGCAGTGGGAAAGACTCGGAGTTAACTGCTCTTGTACAAAGCCTTTTTATCAATAATGTATATTGCTATTTTCTTCTCCTTCTGACTGCAGCAAGAGGTTTTGTAGCTGTCGAGCGAGATGCCCCATTTTCCCGATGGTAACAGGCACACAGCCCCAGCCCAAGCGAAGGCAGCCGCGCTCACCTGCCAGAGCAGAGGCGTGCCTGGCAATCGGGGCTTCAGAAGCGCGACTCAGCCTGAAAGTCACTCTCACTCTCCTGCCTTCACAGGGCCTTTAATCATAGCACCTCAGCAACGGGGAAAAGTTATTTCGGAGCCGAGAGACTACAGGAAAATTCTGCCTGATGACAACCCACCAAAACCAGGACTGTTTCTAAATTAACTGACCTTTCCTCATCCACTACGCTCACTTCGTCTATCCGTTTCACTGTTCTCTGGTGCTGGAAAGCCTGGGAATGTCACTTGGTCAGTCTGACGAATCTAACAGAAACCAACTCAAGTAATCCTGCAAAGGCTTACCAGGTAAACCCGATAAAACAACCAATTCCAGTAGAAGAGACACGGTATCCAGGGCTTTGGGTCTTTGCAACACTGCCTTGTGTGTCACAAACTCCAATACAGAGCAAAATACTTGTCAGAAAATGACAGAAATGAACAGTAATAATGCAACCAGCTGCCAAAAGTAGGTTGCAATTCTATTCTAAGCTGCAGCCATAAAGCTGAGTCTTTAAAAGTTATTAATAAGCATCCAAAAATTGAATTTAAACCATATCAGCACATGATTGCATGATTTCATCATGCATTTGAGCCAGTTTAAAACATTAACTTCCCATTTCTCTGAAGTTTCCGTTTCTGGTTAAAAGAAATTAACAGCCTTCAGCAGTTGCTCTGGAACTGTAATTTCTATTAAAGGTGAAAATAATTAGCAGAAAGTGCCTGAAAAAAAAAATTTCAATAGCATTATACTGTGTGCACTTCTGTGCACCAGGCCTGATAGAAACGGTTTCCTGCCCTGACCGCACACAGGAAAAAAAATAAAAAATAGATGTGAACGTGAACAGCTATTGTGAAAAGTCTATTGTGCCTGACATCTACACCCTAGTTTAGACAAGAACAACTTCTCCAGGGAGGCACACCCTCAAGTGAAACTATTACGCAAGTAAATCAGATTACCCGGAGCAGCAGCCATTGGCAAAGCGGATGGCTGAGCCCCGGCTCACTCCCCTTGCGCAGCTGAATCCTGCACACCTGCAGCACCAATGTGCTCAGCACCAGGCGAGGCACAGGATGCCTTCTGGAGCTCAAGTTTTGATCACCTATCTGACACTTCTGTAACTATGAGCTGTGACAACAAGGTCTAGAGCAGCACTTTCAAGTTTATACAGTATATTGAAACTGATTTTTTTCTTCACCTTCACAATACTCAGAAAAGTGCTGCTTTCACTCAAAACCTTCATAGCATTGCTGTCATTAACTTCTTGAAGCAAGGAATTTCACAGGTTATCTATATATTGGAAAATATTTTTAACACAGGAATTTTCCATGGGCAGTAAGAAAGACATTTAGCTCCCATCCTAAGACATGGGTGCCTCTGAAAATCCAGTGCCATTTAACTGGAGCATGTCTTTTCTGGCTTCACGTTACTAGGCAAGGTAAAAGGATGGATCATTTTTCATGTTATCATTCCTAAGCAGACATTGAGCATCAGCGAAAAAGAAGAGCGTGCTACTCACTTTAGTCACAAGCTTATTGCTGCAGGTTTTGCATGCGTGCAAGTGCTCTTTTTGTTCCCAGAAAGGCTCTGGAAAAAGCAGAAGGCAAGAGCAGCATCCTTCAGAAGAAAGGCCTTAAAAGAACAGGAAGCTTCCAAGCATCAAGCAAATGTCAAGCTCTATCACCCTCCCAAGTGTCAAATTTGGACTGTAAATTGATTGGAAAGGGAAGAGTCGAACAGACTAAAAGGCTTTCACTCTTCACAGCGACAATGGAGACGTTGTACTGCGGTGTGGTGCAGCAAGGGCTTCCACCGCCACGGGGCAGCGGAGCCAGAGAAACCCATTCCCCTCCCCTCCCTACCTTGGAGCCACCACATCTTTGGTGTGCACAACTCCGTTGCTGGGGAAACCGGGCCGCTTTCGACAAAGCCACATTGACTAAAAGCAACATGTGGGAAAAGGGAATCTTTATAGAGCCCGGAGAGAAATGAATCCTCAACGAGGAAAAAAATTAATTTTCGTTTTTGCTTACAATCAAACATACAAAAAAGGGTAATATTTCTCATCCTCAGAGCTGCAAGGGAGGAGAACATTGTGGCAGCTCTGACAGCACCACGCGCCAGGCCTTGTGGCACTGAAAATGGGATTTTAAGGACTCTGCATCCCTGAAATACAAGGTAGGTTAGATACCCAAGAGTACGCAGACCTTCACGAGTTCAGCGCAGTACACAGGTGTGCAAGGCAGCTGCTCACTATCCAGTTTTTAACCGCTCTCCTTTGAAGACAACAAACAAATCCACCCCACAGCATAACAGAAACCAATCGCGGTTACAAATCAGCACGCCGGTGCTTTCCCGAGGGCTCCTGGCTGATTCACACCTAGGCAAACCACTTGCACCAGCCAACATTTCACCACGCAAGAAAGTTCAGTGGATGCCGAGCGTGAGTCATTCCACTCTCTGCTGCTTCCAAACAGTTTATATATATTCTACATGTATTTATATATTTAGAAATACTGTCCAAAAACAAACAAAAAAGTTTTTCTAAGCTCTGCCCTTACAACGGGCATAATAAATCTGTCCTCAACCCTAGCTGACTCAGATCCCAAGAGCTGCCTTAGGGCCTGTTACTTGGAACACAAACATATGTAAGAGAGAGGATACAAGGAAAAATAATCCTGGGAAAAAGCCCATGGAGAAGAGCCAGAGTTGGAACTGGCAAGACTTAAGATCTGTGAACAGTGCAACTTTAGTAAGATTGGTTCCTTAGCTGGAACATCTGAAATTGCTCTTAAAGATGGCACATGCAGGACGGTTTGTTTATTTTTGGAAAGTTCAGTAAACAAACTTTTGGGGCAAAAATCTTCATTTTACAAATTTGGTATTTGGTTCTCTTAAAACAGGTCAAGACAGCTTCAGTGCAAAAATGCCATATTGCAAAGATTCGGGAACTAGGAGGCCAAGCCTGATCTGCATGCTGAGCAAGAATTCTCCCCCCCTTCACTTTTGAGGTATTAAAATGCTGGGGCATTATAGCTTAATCTCATTTAGGGAGCTTTGAATCATCTTAAATACTTAGGAAGTCTGTGTAAAGTATCACAATCCAGGCAATTTATACAGTCTAATCCAGACAGACTGCTCCACCAGCTTTCATCGGCTATAACAGAAAGAAGTTCTCACGGTTTTCCAATTAAATAAGCAGGTCACCTACTCTCTACTTCCATCATTGGCCACATCTCCTTTTCGAGGACCACTTTCCTTTTCGAGAACACTGCCATGTCCATAAGCTCTGGTGTACCGAAAGAAATGGCACAGCTGGGCAGACAGCTACGCTATTACCAGTCGAATGTTATACCTGATCCTAAAGGTTAACTTTCTGAAGAGATATTTAAGGTGGAAAAATTCCGTAATGAGGAAACATATGCAGATATGAGAGATGGGAACTTTTCCACGGTCAAGCAAATAGTAACCACAAAAGCATTTGGGGATGCGAAGTGTTGCATATGATTTTACATATATATATATATATATATATATATATATATATATATAAAATCATAGATTTAGTCACATTTTTTTTCAAATCATTGTATTCAGTGAAGAGATTAACATAAAACCATCTTTATATGCAAAACTTAGTATACTAAGTTGTCTCAGGCCCATATTAGCTCTTGCTCCCAATATCAGTGACACCTTTCTTCTCTATTCTTCCTATCAATTTAACACAGCATGAAGAAAGTCTTTTTTTGTCCTGTTTTGATGGGCAGCAGGCTGTCATGAGAAGTCACTTTTTATGAGACCAGGTTGCTTTTACACAGGGTGCTATCACACATTGAGAATATACTGCAGGGGAAAAAAAAAGAAAAAAAGATGCACATGAGCCTTGACATTCAGGTGTGGCCTTGATTCTTCCTAAATTATAAAAGATGGTGTCAGGTTTTTCCAGTCTGGGCATCTTTCTAGATGGTATTACCGTCAGTAAATGAAGCTGAAGTACACTTGACTAGTAAATGAACTTTAAAATTCTTGCTTATTGTTCCCTTGCACTAAAGCTGATTTGCAAAATCCAGTTATCTGCACTGAGGCTCCCAGCCAGCAGGAATTAGCGAGTTTTTACTTTAGTTAAATGGATAGGAAGGATTGATAAATGAATTGATAAATGAATAGGAGGACTCAGACTCCAAAGGGAGGAGGGAGAAATTAAGAGAAGGGTCTTCTGTTCAAAAGAGGGTGTCATCTGGTTAGTCACATCTGACCTATATGCACGTGCTCTCCCTCTGAGCACCTTCCTCTAGGCTGAAATAAGACACATACCTGTAATACTCTTCGAATCTCTCTTGAACCTTTGCATCTGTGGGGAGGCAGGGGAACACACCTCGGTCTTCCTGAGCTTTGCTGCTACACAAATCAGGGCGTACTTGTGCCAACTTGCTAGCAGACTGGAAGAGAACACCGAAGGTGCAAATAGCAGCAGCGTAGCTTGTTTTTTGGAGATGACTCACTGGTTTTATGGCATTTGCCCTTCTGTTTTCATTTTATAGGCCTAATGAACTGCCATTGAACCTAGCAGGAATTTACTACACGCAGTTTTATTATTTTGAACTGAGCCTATCAATTCTTTTTATTTGTTGTATGTATTTCGAACAAGGAGAAGACCAGTTGAGAGCATCAGAACTGTAAAGTAAATAGCTAAAATCCACCTTGTTTAACTTAACCAGTCCAGCTGACACCCTGGAGGGTGCCATTCTGGCCCAAATAGGTACAAATTACTAAAGGATTCAGGTCTTTTGATTTACTCATTGGTTTAAAAACAATTGTCGTAGCAGTAGAAACGACCCACTTTTTAATCGACTGTATGTTATGTTAGGTATTTTATGCATTTTTACGTAATCTTCACTGAGACTGTCACTGAAGGACTGACTGAAGGACCAGTCTCATGCTATCCATATTCTAGGTACTCCTCCATATACCGGGGGCTACCATTTAACTGGAACTTTTCTGAACTCATATTCATTCTACACAGCATCTGGCTTTGATCTACCAAGACATAGCTCCTGGAGCTTATTACTCATACTCAGCTGTGTTACTGACACTGAATTTACTGTAGCATGAGATAAACCAGTATAAATAGGTTGCAGGGTTCCAAAACATGGTAGGTAAGAGGGAACTACAGAATATTTCACTTGGAAGTGCTAAATTCCTCCTGAAACACATAACCACTCAAGTAAAAGTGAGAACTCCTTCATCCTGCACAAAAGCTAACTGGCAATTACACTTGGTTTCCCTCAATTCCCACCACACTTCTAGCTTAGTACAACATTCTTCCTTATTCTAAAAATGTTGAAATGTTTCATTCCTGATTTGGCATATTTTTTTTCTCTTCTAAAAATGCAATCTATAGCATCCAAAAAACTTGTTAACGTTTCCTCTTCTGCAATCAATCATCAGCCTAAAATAACTTTCGCTTTCACTGTATGCATTGCCTCCTCATCTGCTGTATTCTTTTCCTTGATCATCTCCACATTTCAGGCAAAAAGCAGGGTATTTAAAAAGTATCAGCTTTTTAGATAACTTACTAAATAGATAATTTGACTCTATAGTCTCCTGTTCGTGAGCAGTCAGAATCCAACTTCACCGTATACTAACTGAAGACAGACTATCCAGCAATTAGCTTATGCGAAGTAATATTTAACTTAATCAGAAACATGAAAATTGAGTGAGAGAAACACACACAGCTCAAGACTAAATGAAATTCAGGTGAGGCAGAATTAATATTTTTCTCTACAGTGGTTCCACTTAGGAAAGCAGAACCACATTCTCTATCTAGTCCTATGTTTCCAAGAACCATTTTGCAGAATGATTTTTTGCAAAATTTCTCTATTACATGCTTTCCCTCCTTCTCAGCACAAGGTTATGCTAATACCCTCATGAACAATAGTAGAGCCTCCTACTCTATTATTATCTTCTATATCATTCACCAAAAGATTCTTAAATCTAAAAGGCAAGAGCCTGTTCATTTTTTTGTTTGCTTTTTGCTTTATTTACATTTGGGCTTTACCTATTTGACTTCAAATCAGCAAACTATGCACGCTGTATTGCTGGCACTTAGTAGCACAAGACATTTTCCATGAGGCAGGTCATAGCTAAACTCACTATTTATTCTAGGGTATAGGACTATGAACTAGCAGGTCCATTCACACATACGCAGCCTTTGATGACCAGAAAGCAGCCACAGTATAAGGTGTATATGCACAGGTGCTTAGGGAGAAGCACTTTTATGACTGCTAGATTGTTATTCAGGAAAGTTTTCTTAACAAAAGTACCAAAACACTCAAACTTATGCATTCTGTTTTTCTGAAGTTCCAACAATCTTTGATTTGCTGCTATGTCTGAATTGTCCTTCCCTTTTCTACTCCTGGAAAAGAAGCAACATCTGTTTACGTAAGGTGAGAAGTATGTCAAGGACACTGTTTTTACATCCTCTGCCTGAAACATCCACCCAAATCTTGGAACTGCAGATGCAGGAAAGTCCCCAAAGCCCAGCGACAGGAAGCTGTCTGTTCATCTCTTCTTGCCTGATCCCACCTTTGGCTGTACCCTACCACCTTTCACAAAAATAATGTAGGCCATCAAATACATCGAAACATTATTTTGATGCCATTTAACAGAAATTTGTACAAAGTAAGAAAGAAAAAGTAACTAAGGAAGAGAAATGGAAAGAAAGAGAGCAAGGAACTGTAGGCTTTTTATGGGAAGGCAAGTTGCAGGAGCCAACATTTATCCTCACAGGTAGTCAGCTATTTCAGTTTCCTTCTCTCCCTAAAAAGAGGGTGAAGTGTGAAAAACAGCAGAGAACATTCAGGCTGCTGACAGTGTTGAAAGAGTGGAGGTTAAATTTTACCCCCAAAAGGTAAAGTGAACAGAAGGGGGCAGCCTACCGAGGAGGAGATAAAAATAGAAGTGACTACAACTTCGCTTGACAGCTATTTCTGGATCGACTATGGAAAGAGAGCTGAGGTTTTCTATTTGCAAGGGAGAGAGAGACTAAAACATAGTTGCCTTACAGAAGGCCACAGTCCTACAGACCAATTTTGTTTCCACTTCCACCCTCCTAAATTCATGCATTCTCACTATTTGGAAACAGCGCTGTTCAGCCAACATGTCATTATGCTTCTAAGTGAGTAACCAGATTAGATTTTCTGGACTAGGAAAGCAGTGCGTGTGGCATTTCAATCTAATGGAAACAAAGCTGACAGCACATTTTAAAATGTGCAGCAAACCACAATGCCAAGCAGAGCAAACTAAGCCACATAATACTTCAGGAAAAATAACCAAAGCTACTGCTAGAGCCCCTGCAGTATCTTTGAGAGGACGTCTTGTGTTTTCCCACTCTAAAATGCTTAGTGAAATTCTAACCAGTTCCAACTATGGGCATAGACTAAAGGAGACAACAGGGACCTCCCAGTTACAGTACATAGTGCTTGACTGACACATAGCTCTAAGGATGAATGTTTCTGCCTGTTCAAGCCCTTTCCTCATGAGTACCTCAGTTAAATTTCCTTCCATTGAGTAATTTCTATCCAGATCCTGGCTGTGTTGGCTTTGTTCCCATATAAAAGAAAACCTGCAGGCAGAAGGAAGTGCCATCTGCCAAGTCAGAAGCTGCTTTAATGAGTAAATTTGGTGTAAAGCAGAACAGACTATTACATCTTACCTTCAACAGGAGGACTGGGATTTTTCTTTTTCTAGGAGCAGATTACAGGGAGCATACTGCTCACACTTGAAGTACTTGTCTACACATATATGGAGATACCAGTGCATATTGCACAAGCAACCTCTAGGAAAATCCATCCAGCTTTCCTTTTTTCCCATTCCACTTACAATTCAATCTTTACGTTTCTCTTCTCTTTACTTGTCAGACCAAGGGTCTTTCTGTGACAGCTTCATCAGCCTCCACTTTCTATTCTTGTATGTTCATGATAACCCCAGCCCATCACACCTACGCAGGGTGAGCAATGGCAAGGCAGAAACACTGGGGCCTACTGTCCCTACACAGAGAACTGTGTACTGAAGCTATTTCTGAGCCAATTTTTCCAAGTTTCCTATGTTTTTTTCCATAACTGTTTTATTTAGATGGTTTGCTCTTAAGTCCCATCTGGAGATGGTTAGAGATTTGCATGGCACAGTTCAGGTTTCCCAAGAAACAATGGAAATACTTCCTCTGAACATTTTTATCCCTGCAAATATCTTAAGGGCTAGGAAAAGATCTTTCTATTCTTGACAATTAACCTAACACAATTTTTATCCTTCCTTGTTGGATAATCTTCTCATCAGACCATCTTTGGAGAGAACAGCAGATTCTCTCTGGGCTGCTGGCAATTTTACTTAATTGCATATTTAACTTTTTATTCTGCACTTGAACTCATAATGGCAAGAAATACATACATGCAAGAAACAAACTATTATCTGCCATCTAAACTCCCTGGAGAACTCAAACATCTTAATATTTCTGGCCATTCCAAAAGAAAACAGTTTCCTCAAGTGTGGATATTCTGCAGTGAGGGAGGGAGGGCAGAGAGGGGAAAACGTATGTAATGCACTTTCAGTGATATACCAGCTATCACTGACAGAACTACAGTTTTGGAGGGTTTTTTTTTCATCCCTAATGCATTTTAAAAGCTCTGAAAAAATCAGTTAACTCAATCAGTGCTAAACAGAGAAATTGTAAAGCTGATATTAGAGGATCTACTACAGGTTCCTCCTCTCCATCAGAGGCAGGACATTTTGTCAGGATACAGCAACTTTAGTTCTCTTATCCCTCCTCCTCAACTCCTTAACTCGGCACAGAGTTAAAACTCTATTTTACAGGTGCTAGTATCCATGGGAGTGTATTTTCGATTTGATTCCAGAGCTACAGAATTTGCTCTGAAACACATCCATTGCCACTGGACTGCGCTCTAGAGTGGTAACTTACATTTTAAAAAGCTTCCAGCCCTTATAACTGCAAATAAAACCTTTACAATATGAATGGTACATAAATCAACAGTGAACCTGCTGAAGTCTTCAGAAACAGTGCAAGAGCTTCAGTATTAACAGTTTCCTTCATCACAGTATGCTAAGTATGGAAATTAGTGTTGACAGCACTTCAAATTAACTCACTTGCTCCTGACTGTTTTCACAGAAGGATCCAACTAATAGACTCAGCTCAGAGTTGGAAATGACCTGGCACACCTCTACCCAGGCACAAAACCCCAGTACTCCCAATCTGCTTCCCAAAATTTCCAGTTCCCCCATGACAAACTTTTGTGAAGTACCACATATTTCCAGTCTGCTGTATCAAAGTACAAGAACCTTGCTGGAGAGCAGTTCTAGCCTGATACAGGAAAAACCACATCCAGACCTTGGCAGCTCTTCTGGTTGACCAGTAACAGATTTGTTTTTCTGTCAACACGTGTGGAGTTTAAGGTTTAAGAAACAGAAGAGTACCTGAAAGCTAATCAGATTAACTAAGCAAGGGCTCAGTAACATTCCTAAGTAACTCATGTGACTAAACTTCAGCTTGTTTTCAGACTTAGAATACCGAACCTTCCTGGTTCTCATTTGAGCTGCTTTTTTTCCTGCTGATGTGGTCTAAAATCATCAGGGAAATCTTCAAGTTCAAATACTGCAGAGCAAAAGGCAGGTAAACTTAACATTCACTAATGAATGTTTTTCCATGCTATTTAAGTGATGTTTATCACCATAAATATCTACTGGTTTCCAGTTAACAGCTGATCTTATTTGTCAATACTGACATTCTCTGTGTTTTCGCAGATAATACTCTCCTGGAAATACATGACCAAAATAGAGAATAAGACAGTAAGCAACTCAAAATGCCCATTAAAATGCCAAAAGGAACCCTCCCTCCAAAGTTAGGTATTTGCAATAAATCGCCTCTGTCAAGTTTGCATCTACAATCAATAACGCCCTTCAATAACTCTTCAAAAAGGGGAAAGCCAGATGACTAACAAACATTTCAGTACTTCCCAGTTGACGCCTGTTGCATTGCACAACATCTAAAATAGTTCCCTTCCCAAGCATTGCGCAGTATTTTCATTCAAAACCTAGCAAAATTCTTCAGAGAACAGACCTAGACACTCTTCTCCCTGCCTCCCCCCCCCCCTTTTTTTTTTAATATGAACAAGACAGTTTCACGACTGATGGATTCTCCTTGAAACTCGCACAGAACGTTCTGGAAAAGACTCAGGCCTGGACTACAATACTGCAAGACAGAGCAAATGTCGCCACATATTCAAGTTCTCCTTTGTCCAACTCTCTTTGTTAAATCTAAGTGACAGAACAAGCAGCTTTTAAGGGGATTTAAGAAGTGAACTCTGGTCTCCCAAACATAAATAAAGACAAAAGCCTACATACCTTTAAAGCACATTTCTGCCCTGTCTCCTTGTTGAAACACTCCAACACTTTGCCATTAATTCCTAACCCTAGCACCCGTTTGGAGAGTTTGTAGTCATCTGTAACTGCATGTTTTTTTATCTCTAGTTTGACATGAGCGGCTCCCCCCGGCAAGGATTTTAGGTGGCTCTTGCTCTCGGCGTGACTCTCTGGCTGGGATTCCTGGTCCCCTCCACTCTGTTCCATATCAGGGAAGAGTTCGACCTTAGGGAGGTATCCAACAGATTCCCTGGGGTTCTCCTCAGCAAGGTCTCCTCCTCTTAGATGGTCAAACCAAGTGCTTCAAACAGTCCATTGGCTCGGCATTTAGTCCTGAATAAAAATGTGAGTATTAGCAATTTATGTGACTTAACTGTGCTCCCACCTAACCACTTTTCTCTCTTCCTTTCTTAAGGAGATGACCAGGCTTGGAAGAGACCGAAAATGGAGGTTCACCTCAGGAACGTACATCATTTAACTTTATAAAACAGTTCTATCAGTCAGCAGTTATAAAACATTATTATTCTTGCTGCAGTAAGTGCCCAGGCCAAATCTTTGACCGGAGTCCTACTTAGCCAAGCGTGATACCACAGAGTAAAGAGGGGGCCTCTGCTTTGACCTTACAAATCCATGTTGACAACTTGTTCTGGGTAGAAAGCCGCGGGACGGTCCCCCCGTCCCGACACCCCAAGTTCTCCAGAGGCCCGAGAGTATCTGGGGGTTGCCCAGGAGGGCACCGGCCGGGCAGGGGGAGCGGAGCCGGGCCTGACGCCGGGACGCTGTTACCAAATGGCGGCCATCGGGGGGGCGCGCGGGGTGACGCGGCTGCCGGGGGCCAGCCAAGGCGGGGGGGGGGCGCCGCAAAGCCTCCGCGCCCCCCGCGCCTTCCCCGTCGCCACGAGGCCGCGGCGCCGCCCTCGCACCCGCCGCCGGGCGGCCCCAGCCCCGTTCGCCGCCGCTGGGAGCAGCCCCGGGAGCGGGACTAGCTCGGGGGCGGGGGGGAGGCAGCGCCGCGGCCGGGGGCTCCCGAGGCCCCGCGCTGGCGGGCGGGAAACCCTGAGGCGAGGCGGGCGGGCGGCACAGCCGCGAGGCGAGGCGGAGCGGGGGGGGGCCGCGGCGGGGGGCGCCGGCGCGGCGCCCGGGCGGAGCGAGGCGGAGCGGAGCGGGGGGCCCGGCCGCCGGCCCCGCCAGGGGCCGGTTACCTGCCTGTGGCGGCGCGGCGCGGCCCGAGCCGAGGCTTCCCGGTGCGGCGTCCCGGAGGGCGGGGCGCGGCTCGGGCCCGCCCCGGCGCCCTGGGCAGGTGCGCGCCGCCTCTCCGCGCCGCGGGGCCGCCGAGGGGAGGCCGCCGCCCGCCGCGGGGCCCGGCCGGGCTGCGGGGCCGCGGCGGTGGCGACGTTTGGGCGGGGAGCGCGCGGCGGGGAGCAGCCCGGGGGGTAGTTTTTAGGCACTGATCGTATTTTTCCCTTGACGGGGAAAAGGGACCTGCCAGAGCAGCAGGGGCGGCGGAGGCGGCGAGTCGCGGCAGCGGGCAGCGCTGCGGCAGCGGCGCGCAGCCCCGGGGCTGCCGGCAGCGGTGCCGCCCGGTGCGGGCGAGCGCGAAGAGCCGGTTCCCGAGATAGAAAGCGCCACGTTCGCGGCCGGGCGGTGCCGCGGGCGCCGGGGGCCACCTAGCGCCCGGCTCCGCGCTCCTGCCTTGATTTAAGGCCGAGCAAAGCTTGACGCACCCCCAAACCCTGTTTCAGACACCCCAGAGCAGAGCAGACGGAGGCAATACTGGACAGGCCACAGCCCTTCAGTGGCACGGCTACCGAGATATGCAGCGCTGATCCCAAACGCAGCCTTTCTTCCTGCCAAATACGCAGTCGCTATTCCTTTGCGCCGCTGAAAGCGTATTAAAAGTGGTGGTTCCCACGGCAACTGTCACTCCTCGCCCGGGGTGTAGCGATCTGGATGTGAAATGCTGAGTTTTTCGTACATGTGAAGATGAGTCACGCACTGAAATGGAGCCGCGTTTGTATCGCTGGGAAGAACTGAAAGTTCACTTGCCTTGCGAGTTAAAAATACATTTGTCATTTTACGTAATGCAATGGCATCTGGGGTTCTAGCAGTTGGGAAAATAATTAAAAGGGCTAATGAGGCCTCTCTCTGAGGGACAGAAAGTAGTTCAGCGCGGGAGGCTGCAGCGTGTCACCGGGTGAGGTGGCCCCACAGCTGCTCTGCCGCGGGTTTCCCTTCCAGGCGCTCAGCGGGGATTGACTACCGGAGGGCCCGGTCCTCTGGCTCGCTTCACTCATTTTGGGCTAATTCCAGCCTTTTTTTCCCCCCCAGGTTTGGCTTCCAGCCTTTTTAGCCTCCCGCGGTGGCAATCGCAGGGAAACCTAAGTATTACTGTAAGCTCCCAGGGTGGAAATCTTCAATAACACTCTTCTGTAGTCAGCAGCTTGCTCTTATTTTCCTTCCCAAGGCTTCTGCCTGTATTTGCTGTTTTAGTTGTCCTGGATGGTAATTTCCTTCTCTGCAACACATAACTACCGTCCTTTTCCTACCTCACAGTCACAGGGGGCTTTAGAAAGCTTCTCTCTAAATTCTTCCCTCAGCTCTTTTCTGTATTTTATAATTTGAGGGTCTCTTGCACCAGCTCGTAGCTTCCGTTCCCAGCCCGATTTCTGCTCTTTCCGTGTAACTCTCACCCGAAAGCCTACGCCTGACCGAAGCAGCCCGTCGGCACAGCAGCTAGCCCGTTAAGGCTAGCGGAAGGCAATTTATGGCTCTGTTCTTGGAAACAGTAAAGGGCTGCAAAAAATTCCAGACTTCTTGGTTCACGCCTGGATATCGTCTGGATACGTTCTTAGCTAAGTCCACTGTGCTGCCAGTGACCAGCGACAAATCTGAGCAGGGCAGAGACCTTAAAGATTCGGTGTGAGTCGTGATTAATAAGGCCTTACACCACCCTGCTGCTAATTTCACCCACCATAAACTTTAAAAAGCCTTTCCGGCATCAGCCCACATGTCAAATAGCCTCACTGTAGGCTGGCCTGACCACAGCCAGATTTAGTCCAAAGAACAAAAAAACCAAATTTCTTTTGCTTCTTGCCCCGTGTGTGGATTTTTCTTCTCAGATAGGTTTTCTGAGTATAAAGCATCTCTCTACCCCAGGCGAAACGCAAACATCACGTGCCGAAAATCTTTAAAGCCAGTGACAAAGGCAGTATTTCTCAATACCTGAAAGTCTTCTCAAGTTGTCTCCTTAACAGACTGTTTTCAGAAGTAGCAATGTGGCAATCTGATACTGTTAAGTAACAGCTTAAACTACGTGGTGCTCTTGTATTAAACCCTTAATCACTTCCCCCAGAGATTTGCTCCAGTTTTGCTCAGCTAGTGCTTATTCTATGTTATTCTAACCACGCTCGGCAGGTCCCAAAATGGTCTTTAGGTGCTCCAGCATCAAAACGATTCTGCTAGCTCTGGCCGGGGGGTGTCTGCAGCAGCAACCCATGCAAACGGCTGTGCGGGGGCACTGTTCTGACGCTTCTGCGTTCGTAAAGCCCGGCCTTTCCAGTCCAAACCCAGTCTGTCCAGAGCCAAGAATATTCATTTGTGCAATAGCCTTCTCTTAAGCTGCTTAAAGCTTACTTGTTTCTCTGATGAGCTTTGCAGGAGGAATGGGCATGCTGGGTCGGACACATCTCGGAGTTACCAGCTGGGTTGACAATTTAACCCCCCTGGCAACAAAAAGGCCCGCGAGCGTGGGGCTGTCACCCTGTCTGCAGTCGTCCCTCCATCCGCCCGTGGAAGCATCTCCCACGACGGCTGTCGCGCCTGCTTCCAAACGCCAGTTTTAGATCTCCCGGGGAATTACATTTCACATGATCAAAACCCGACACTGTGGATCCCGCGGCTCCTCTTTGTGCCTCTGGTGCCGCGTCAGACGCCTTTCGGGACGCGGACGGGCCCACGGCAGCTTCTTGTGCCGAGAGACACTCTTCATTCGAAAAGAAGGCTTTATTTATTTATTGCTATTTGCTTTTTGAAGTTTTGAGAAACCAGTACTACTACAGGCTAAGAGCCCACGATGGCAAGAGTTCTTTCATCCTCACAAAAAGCCGTAAATTGTAAATTAAATATTAAATCCTGATTTTACCAAAAAAAGCCCAACAGCAATGACACAGACCAACTTACCTTAAGACAGAATTTATCAGCTCAACTTATCCTGCCTTGCCCCACATCAGAAAAGTAGTTTAGAGGGGGAAAAACAGTAATGTCTCAATCCTGCAATAAGCTTTGGGGCAGCAGTTTCCTTTCTCTAAACTAATATATTAACCGTGTGAAGCTTAGTATTTTAGCTGGCGTGCAATTTGGACATGCCATTCGTATGCTGACTTCATCATGTCTTCAGTATCACAGATAGCTGGTTTACAAAGAGACAGCACTACTGTTTAAATAGGAAAGGTTGATCTTCGCTTCAGGCCAGGGAATTTTCGTGCCTTTTTGCTATGCTGTGGCAATTCAGTCACAGTAATAACAGGGATCAAAGCCATTTCGGACTCACAGATATCTCATTTCTTAACACAGATGAAAAGAAACATCTCAGTTTGCTCATCTGGAAAGCTAGGAAATCTGATGTCATCGAATCTTCTTCTTTATTGGAGGGCATATTTTGGAGGAATAATACTTACCCAAATCTACAGTGACTGCATGATTTGTGCAGAACTGATTTGTACAGAAGTTAGTCCTTTGATAGCAGCATCTTGTGGAGATAAATAGCAATTACAATGAAGAAAATACCACTATCAGCTGAAAATAGTGACGTGTTTTTCTGAAACATTGCCCCCTGTGACTATTTCTTTGGTCTCGTGAGAAGTCCACGTTCTGGGATGTGTTATGTAGACTTCACCAAACAGAAATGACTCTGTATTGCAAGGTTGACGTGAGGGCACAGCTTTGCTTGGGTGGTTATTGCATCTCTCAGGAAGTTCTCCAGGAACTGCTGCATCTGTGGTATTAAAAGAAGGAAAGGGCAGCTCTGCAGAACAACATGAGAACCAGGAGGAGAAAAAAAAGCTTCTTGTAGGTGCTTAAGTTTAGTCTATCATGTACACAGTAGGCCGAAACAGAGACTATATACATGGTTTTTTTCCCCTGTCTTCCAGTTCTCCTCTGGTGGTATCTGCCTCATACTTATCAGAAAGGGGGGGGGGGGGGGAGAAGAAAAAACAGGCCCTCTACTCCCCCCAAACCAACAACAAACCAGAAATTGAAATAATTGTATTACCCGCACAACCAGGAAAGCTCATCAGCAAACAGCCTGGCCCCTCTCTCTGCCTCGCTGAGGAAAGGCCGGGTTTGTATGGCTCTCTCGCAGGCAATAACGTTAAGCTGAGGCTTTCTGCTTACCAAGCTAGAGCAACTTCTCTTTTATTCTTAACATCCTCCACCTTGAACTGGGATTATAACATCGTTTCTAGGAAGAATTACATATGCTAGCTATGAACCAGCTTCTAGGGAAGGAAGGGGAAGTCCCAAGATCACCAGTCTCATACAGTTTGGACTGTGAGTCCTAATTACCCCAGGCTGCTTCCTCAAGATCACTTCCCCCCCGTCAGCACGCATTTCCTTCAGTAGGGAAACGCAAAAGAGCGCAGGACAGTTGCGTTTATCAACCTGGACTCAGACACCTTATTACAGATACACCATCTTGCTCACTCAGAAGGTTTCGGTAGGGTCCGTCCCTGCCCCTCATTGGAGAGATGCGATGAATCTGTCGGTTTTGAATAGCTGCGGACACCCATTGTAGGGCGTGCAGTGCCTCAGGAGTTGATGTTCGGGATGATGCTAAGTCTGACTCTCCCTTTAGCAGAGCAAAGAGAGGGGCTAGGTCCTGTGTGGTAATGCCGAGATAAGGTCGCACCCAGTTAATGGTGCCAAGAAGTTTCTGCAAGTCATTTAGGGTTTTAATATCAGGCACTAGCCGCAAAGGCTGCGGCAGAATAGCAGTGTCTGTAATCTTCCACCCTAAATACTTTCAAGGCGCTTGCACTTGGACCTTTTCCTCGGCTATACACAGACCATTAGCACTCAAAGATTTCCGCAGCTCCCCAACTACTGTTTGAACAACGTCCTTCGAGGATGCGGAGATCAAAATATCATCCATATAGTGATAAATTAAAGCATTAGGATATGCTCTGTGAATAGGGAGGATAGCTCGAGCCACAAACATTTGGCATATTGTCGGACTGTTTAGCATCCCCTGAGGCAATACCGTCCAGTGAAAGCGAAGTGTAGACTCCTGACTGTTGATCGCTGGAACCGTAAATGCAAATCGTGGTGCATCTGCTGGATGTAACGGTATAGTGAAAAAGCAATCCTTAAGGTCAATAACAGCAAGAGGCCATGATTCAGGTAACATTGCTGGTGACGGGATCCCAGGTTGGAGTGTCCCCATAGGTTCTATCAGTGCATTTACTGCGCAGAGGTCACGCAGTAATCGCCATTTACCACTTTTCTTTGGAATAACTAATACATGAGTATTCCACGGACTGGCGGAGGGGACTACAGGCCCTGCCTGACACCGCACAGGGGAGGCGTGGAGAATGCCCAAGTCTCCTCTTCGCAGCGGCTCGAGCGCGCCACAGCCCTGCGGCAGCGCTGCCGTCGGGCCAACAGGTCTTCCCCAGGCAGCCGGGGCGGCGGAGGGGGCTGTGGGCGGCCCGCATTCGTGGGCAGCCCCGCCTCTTGGGCGGAGGGCGGTCCCGGGGGGGGGGCGGCCCCGGGGGAGGCGGTCCCGGAGGGGCCGTGGGCGGGACACAGCAATGCCTATTAGGGAGTGGATAAAAGTCCGCCTCCTGTTCCAGATCATTCGACCCTGGGTTAAACGCGTTGTCATCCCCGGAATCCGGTCCGGGTATTACCGGGAGCCTTACGGCGCTCTCACCGGCCGTTGCTGCGTAGGGCAAAAGTTCAGCCGCGTTGACTCCGCTGCCCCAATTCGTCCCCGGTATGTTTCCACACCGCAGCGCTTAACGTTCCCTGCTGCGGGAGCCAGGAGAGCTGGGAGATGTTCCCCCATGAGTCTTTAAGACTTTCTGTAACGCTTCCATATAACTTCTCTGATCCCTTGTAAGACATTGCCCCACGCTTCCCAGCTGCTCGCCTGCCCTTCTGTGGTGCTGATGGGAGCGCTCAACTGTCAACCGTCCTGACGTTCAGCTGGGCTGTACCGCCAGATTTATTGGTTCTGTTTTTCACGCTTCATTCTTCAATGCTTCTATTCTGAAATTCCTTGACTCTGTTTTTCATGCTTCTATTTTTCATGCTTCTGTTTTTGAAGTCCCTGTTTGGGCGCAATTTGTGGCATACTGTTGTCCGAAAAGCGGATTCGTTGCCCGGTGTGCAATAAGCCAATAATTACACACTCAGGAGAGACATTGGCTTATTTATTTCAGAGCTGGGCAAACCTGGGTGCTCGGTGGTTTCCCACAAATCAAGCACCCCCCCCCCCAACTTTTCAAGTAGCATTTATACAAACAAATTGCCAGATTTGCCATTTTCCCTTTTACACTGATTGGTTAGTGACTTCTTCATTCCCTGGGTCCCACCCCTGTCTCTCAAGGTCCTGATGAGGAGAGATCAATTAACACTGCCCCAGCAGGGACAGCAGGTGTTACCTCCCAAAGTCCTGACAAGGGGGAGATAGTCCAGAGCCCTTAATTAACTTTGTTTCAGCAGTGAGAGGAGGTTTTGCTTCCCAAGGTCCTGGTGCCCAAGCAGGCCTTATTTCAAAGCCTGGACATCCTCCCTTTGGAGTGTGGGGCACAGGAATGCAGACTGCTTGTAACTCCCTCATCTTTCCAGCCTGCACCAGCTCTGGGGCCCTTTCTTGCTGAACTAGGAGTGCGGCCTAAGGCTTCAGCAAATTTAGCTACTCATGCCTAATCTACCTAGTTCAAACATTCTTTCTGAGCTTCCCAGGGTTGTCTTGTAACAATTCCCCCCTTTGAGACTTATATGATCATTTTCATATTAGTCTCACTCTTTTAAAATCTTTCCCATATTAATTTTGTACAACATCTAGAAATGCATTGAATCACTACATAAACGCATACAAAAACTAACACCATTCCCAAAATTGTTAAACATTTTTTAACCCATCAGGGAACCAGGAAGTCAACCATTTCCGTGTTTCTTCAAATCCGAAAGAAGTATCATCTTTCTGAACCCCATGTAAGATTTCAGTCTGCTTCCAGATTTCATTTAGATCGGTAGAAATTCTCCCGCTTTGATCCACATATACACAGCAACTAGTATTTATTACTGTACATACTCCTCCTCCCTGAGATGCCAATAACATATCTAGAGCCATCCTGTTTTGGGTAGTTATTTTAGCAATTTCTGAAACCTCCTCTTGTAAAGCTGCAATGGCATCAGAGGTTTTATTCCCTATTTTTTCAATAACTGCTGAAATATTTACTATTGCTTTTTCAAGTTCACTCACTCCCAATTGTGGAAACAGACACCTTACGAATGACTGAAACCTAGTAGGTCGATCTATTAAAGGATTATTGACCCTCTTTTGTCTCCTCATGAATGTTCTTAGCCAGGATTTTTGATATTTATTACTCAATTCTTTTCTTATAGTAACAGTAGGGATTATTGCCCCTAAAGTACATGTCCCTGACCAATTAGGAGGTAGCACTTTTCGTGCCTTGTTTCCACACAACCAATACCATCCACTACCCTTTGGAACACGCCACCCATTTAGTTCCTTACTTGGCCACTTATAACCTATTTCAGGTATCTGAGAGCAATCTTCATAACCTCCTACCTTAATGGCTCCAGTACAGTTGATCGGTTGCTTTCCATAATGTATGGTTTTCTCCCACCATTTATTACTATTACTACATCTTCGGATACATTGATAATAATCTCCTGTCACACTCTGGACTTCCCATTCCTGTTCGGTTGTTTCATCATATTTCGTTTGATCACTATCATTTCTTATTTGTTCCATAAATTCTGTAAAGGAAAAACTAAGAGGCACTCCAATTAGTGGGAAGCCCTTGTTGGATTGTTCAGGGAAGTGGGCGCACACCCAGCAATCCCTCTGGTTAACTATCTTCATAGATTTCGTAATTACTTCCAAATGGAGATTGTGACTCCGAAATCCTTCCTGATTCCCTTTGATTGTTTGGCTCAGGTAACCTAGAAAAACTAACCACCACATTTCTCCCCTGGTTATTAAGGAGAACATCATTTTTACACAGATACCATATTAAAGCAATTTTTCCCTGAATACAATCTAAATTTAAAACCGATTCACTTCTAATACAACTCATATATCTTTATATATTTTTAACTTTAAAGGTTGAACTTGTTCAGCTTTCCACGTCTCTCGAGGTACTGCTTTCACTCGGGTGTAGTGGATCCAGGAATCAATTCCCTGCAGCTTCACAGCAGTATTTGTTGTTAGTAGTACAAGATACGGTCCTCTCCCTTTTTCTACCAACGGCACATCCTTCCAGGTCCAAAGATGTACTTGATCTCCTGGCTGGAATGAATGTACAGGTGAATCTAAAAGTATAGGAGATCTTACCTACGGAGAGAAGTAAGAACCTTTGCCAGAGACAAGAGATAATCACTTAAAATTTGATCACCCTTAACGTGCATTTGAATTTCATTTCCAGTTAAATTTACAGGCTAAGGTTCAGCGTACAGAATCTCGAAGGGACTTTCTCCCTACCCTTTGGGGTTATTCTGAGTCTTAATAATGCCAGAGGTAAAACATCAGTCCATTTCATCTGAGTCTCCTGACACAATTTTCCTACCTGTAGTATTTTTGAGATTTGCTGTACTATTTCTGAAGAAAACCCTTCTGGTACCCCAAATCTTGGTATGATTTCTTTTAATAACATTTTCACTACCTCCCTTGCTTTATTGGTACGACACTGGAAAGTCTCAGGCCATCCTGAAAAGGTGTCAACAATTACCAACAAATATTTATATCCATTGCATCTTGGTAATTCAGAAAAATCAATTTGCCAGTAATCGCCAGGCATGAAGCCCCTTTTTACTTCCCCTGGGGGGGGGGGGGGCTTCTTCTGAATCTTGGGATTATTTCTAAGACAGATTTCACATTTTTGTGTAATACCCTTTGCAATTATTAACATACTAACTCCCACAGCAAATCTTTTAACTGTTTCAACCAATGCCTCAGCTCCCATGTGGGTGCTATCATGTATTTGCTTCATCAGCTTCTTCATTATCGGCAAAGTTACCACACATTGTCCAGTAGATGTCACCCACCATCCTTCGGGAGTTTTTATGCATTTCAGTATTTCTGCTAATTTATTTTCTTTTTCAGTGTATACTGGAATTTCCATTTTTAACATTCTCTCTGGAACTAATGCTGCCACCGACACGGATAATGCTGCCCTTTTTGCAGCCTCATCGGCCCTTTTGTTCCCTTTAACTATGTCAGTCTGTCCGGTTCCTTCCAAATTGCGCCATGGGCACGTATAACCCCAAAGGCATATTTTGAATCTGTAAACACATTAGTCCGTTTTCCCTCTGATAATTCCAGAGCCCGGGTTAAAGCAATCAGTTCTGCTTTCTGGGCGGATGTATTTGCTGGTAGTGATCCTGCTTTGATTTCTCCTTCCAAAGTGACAACAGCGTAACCAGCCCATCTTTCTCCCTTTATTATAAAACTGCTCCCATCGGTAAATAATTCCCAGTCCGGACTCTGCAATGGAATAGCTCTCAAATCTGGACGGCTGGAATATACTCACTCAATAGTTTGTAGGCAGTCATGAGCCAACCTCCCCTCTTCATGAAGTGGTAATAAAGATGCGCCTTACCGGTTTAGCTCCTTGTTTTAATTCCACCTTTACCACTTCTACACATCTGGCTCTTCCAGGTTTCTCAGTTGCCCACACAAAAGGGACTACTGCGTCCATTACTTCAGAGGGAATTTTGCTTGGTCCATTCTCCACCTGTTCGGAATCCAGTGCTTTCTGTAACATATATGCTTGTGCCTTCCAGGCATTATTTTGTGGAATGTGCGCCTGAACTTTGTTTTTATCAAAGGTTATCTGTGCCCCCAGTTTATTCAGTAAATCCCTCCCTGTTAGGGGTAATGGGCATTCTGGCATATATAAGATTTCATGTGTTAACACTCTATTTCCTATTTCACATTTAATTGGTTGAAAGAAAGGTTTGACCTCTCGCTTTCCCGTGGCCCCAATTACTGGCATAGAGAATTTACTCATTGGTCCCTTACAGCTATTTAGTACTGAATATGTTGCTCCAGTGTCTACTAAAAATTTAACTGTTTCGTTCCCCAGCTTTACTGAAACCAGGGGTTCGGCTGGGGAATCCAATTCCTCAACCCTCGGTCCCCGTCAGTCTGAATCCTCTGTACCAATCATGAGCAAATCTGCCTCTGGAACAGATGCAGACTGAGGTTTCCAATGATCTGATTGTCTCTTCGGGCACTCATTTTTCCAGTGCCCCTTCCCCCTGCAAATTGCACACTGATCTCTCCTCAGTGGAATTCTATTTCCCAAATTCCCTCCTACTCTATGCCCTCTTCCACATCCTTGCCCTTTTGGAAAACCCCTTCCCTGAGAGGGAGTTTGTGCCTGGGCAAATGCAGCTGCCAAGATTGCAGCATTTTGCCTCTTATCTTTCAGTTTCTCCTTTTGTTTTTCCTTTCTCTCTACTTCTTCCCTGTACACCCTATATGCAATTTCTATTAATTGCAATATTGACATCCCCGACATACCATCTACTTTCTGAAGCTTTCTCCTTATATCTGGTGCTGATTGTCCTACAAATAATGTAGTAAAAGTCATCTTATTTGCTTCGTCCTCGGGATCCAAGTCTGTCCATTTTCGGGCAGTTTCACATAACCACTCGTAAAATGCAGAGGGATCCTCATTCTTACCCTGTGCGACTTGATATAGTTTCGCAATATTTTTGGGCCTAGGTACTCCATGCTTTACCCCATATAATATTAACTGTTGGTACTGTTTAGTCATTGACCTGCCTGCCCCTGTATTTTGATCCCAATCCGGTTCCTGGGCTGGCATAAAACGGTCTGGTCCGTCTCTAGCATTTTGTCTTTCATTCTCCTCTTGAGCTTTGTCTAATACCATTCTTTTCTCCTCAGGTGCAAGCAAAGTATTTAAAAGCACCTGTAAATCCTGCCAATCTGGATTATGATTCTCAATTATCATTTTAAAGGATTGATACATCTTTTCTGGATTTTCTCAGTACGACCCGGCAGACTCCTTCCAATTCATTAAATCTGTGGTTGAAAAAGGGACCTTCACATATACAGGCATCCCATCTGGTCCGACTGCTTGACGCAGCGGGGCCTGAATCACGGGATTTTGTTGAGCCCGAGTAGCCTGAGTTCTGCCTGCAATCGGGCTACATGCCTCCCTTCCCTTATTTCTGCTATTGACACTATCTTGATCTCTTTCCGGAGAGACCAATAGTTGTACATCCTCTTCCTCATCACCCACTTTTAAACCTCTTTTCCCAATACTACAAGCACAGCAACACCGAGGCATTTTCTCTTTGTCTCCCATCGTCATTAACACATTTGAGTCAGAGGTCAATAGCTTACATATTTTTTCTAGTTTCATGACCATCTCTCAGAGAGAAGAACAAATCTACATATGGGACCTCATCCCATTTGTTCTGTCTTCTGCAAAACAACATAAGTTGCAAGATTGTATTATAGTTTAGCGTTCCCACTTCTGGCCATTTTTCCTCATCCTCCAGTTTATACATTGGCCACCACTGAGTACAGTATTCCTTTAATTTTCTCCTTGTTAAAGGATTCCCACCAAACTTTCTCCAATGTTTCAGGATGCATCCTAAAGGAGAACGGGAGGATACCCCCACAGATTGTCCTGTTCCCGTATTATTACCCTTAAAAGAACGTTCTTACCAATTACGCTTTTGTACACTCCAGTCGTCACTGTCCAAACCTGTACAAAGCTTACCTTTGGTTACCACAACCAATTACCCTTACATCATATCCTCTATGCAATGTCTCTTAATAATTACTGCATTGCACCTTTGAGTCGCTTACCTGTTCCGACCAGGGAGGGTGCTCACGGAGTCCCCGAACAAAACGGTCGGTGTGCGCTGGAGTCCGATGAGCAGCGTCTCCCCGCTGGGAACTGGCAAGACGATCCGGGCAAGGCTTTACAGCAACGGTCCCACCTGGGTCGCCAGAAAACTGTTGTCCGAAAAGCGGATTCGTTGCCCGGTGTGCAATAAGCCAATAATTACACACTCAGGAGAGACATTTGCTGATTTATTTCAGAGCTGGGCAAGCCTGGGTGCTCGGTGGTTTCCCACAAATCAAGCACCCCCCCCCCCCCCCCCGCAACTTTTCAAGTAGCATTTATACAAACAAATTGCCAGATTTGCCATTTTCCCTTTTACACTGATTGGTTAGTGATTTCTTCATTCCCTGGGTCCCACCCCTGTCTCTCAAGGTCCTGATGAGGAGAGATCAATTAACACTGCCCCAGCAGGGACAGCAGGTGTTATCTCCCAAAGTCCTGACAAGGAGGAGATAGTCCAGACCTCCTAATTAACACTGTTCCCACAGTGAGAGGAGGTTTTGCTTCCCAAGGTCCTGGTGCCCAAGCAGGCCTTATTTCAAAGCCTGGACATCCCCCCTTTGGAGTGTGGGGCACAGGAATGCAGACTGCTTGTAACTCCCTCATCTTTCCAGCCTGCACCAGCTCTGGGGCCCTTTCTTGCTGAACTAGGAGTGCGGCCTAAGGCTTCAGCAAATTTAGCTACTCATGCCTAATCTACCTAGTTCAAACATTCTTTCTGAGCTTCCCAGGGTTGTCTTGTAACAATAGGACGACAGGGACCTCAGGTAGGGTAGTGCAAAAGATCCTTTATTGAAAACACAATGGCTGGTTATATAGCAATCAAGCTCAGCCACTCCTCCAAGTTTCTCCTTGGCACTGTGGCATCTTGTGATAGGTAGGAAGACGTCTTCTGATGCCTGGCAGGCGGGCAGGAGAGTCCAGCAGGACAGGCCCACCGCAGCTGCTGGCACATAGGCAGGAAGGCGCATGATCACTGGCAACTCACGTGCACCGATTCTGGCCACAAATCATAGTTACCACATCATTACTTTCTGCCTTAGAGATTCTCCGCTGTCTTATGCAGCATCATTCAATCTTGGTCCCCAACACTCTGGGTCATTCCCTGTTGGGGCATTTTAGGGACTGCCTTGCTGGACAAGAGCTGAGGGGAGGGTTTTGCAGGGAGAGCTGGTGCCTTAGCTGCCTGCACGCTGCCTAAGCTCTGCCTCGCGCTCTGAGTCTTTTGCTCACCGTGTCCCAGCCCAAAACGCCGGGGTCTCTCCTCTGCGCTGGACCTGGCGAACAGTGGCCGCTCCCTGGCATGGGCTGGAGCCAGCTTCCCCCCGCGCAACGGCCCCCAAGGCTGGCCAGACCCCAGGGATGGCACCTCTGGGGCCGAGAGCCAGCAGGGAGGGCAGTAGCTCTCTCCAGTGCTGTCTGTTGCCCGTCTGTTTGGGGGGGGGCTCTCTCCTTCCCCTTCTCCTCTGCCCCTTCCCTCATGAACCTCCCTTTAATTCCTGCCTCGCCAGCCTCTCTGCTTCCTAGGCCTGATGCCTCGCTCTGCTCGCACTCCTGTTTTGAGGTGGAGCCGGGCCTTTGGCCTTCTAATACTCCTTGGAAAAAGCAAAGCCAAGCTCTCCAAGCGAGGTCTGCTGGCCTCGTGCGTAGGCAATGAGGGCGTTGTGCCCTCCTCAGGGGGCCCCAACGCTCAGTTTGTCCCTGAGTGAGCTTTCAAGAAGTAGCCTTACGCTCAGGGCAGTGAGCACAGCAAGGGACCGAGGCCGGCCATGGCGAAGGCCCTTCAACCCAGCCGTTGCTGAGATGACGCTGGGCACAGCGGCACTGCTTCCTGCTGCCCGGGGCAACCCAGGAGCAAGCCCAGGAGGGTTCCCGCGGGGAAAGCGCATGCCTGCGCTGCAGGAACTGACCCCCCGTCTGTAGCCAAAAGCAAAGCCTGTGGGGGAAGCCCTCGGCAGCCTGGCAGCTCTTCCCTGGTGCAGCTTCCTTGGCTCAAATTGAGATCATTCCCAGCTTGAACTTGGCTTGAACTCCCTGATCCTGGAAGCGGCTCTGCATGGCGAGAGCGTGAACAGCAGCTCCACCAAGACACAGAGTCTGCCCTGCTGAACTCACCTGGAGACTCGGAGCTTGTGCTAGACTTTGGGCTTTTCTCCCAGAGCCAGCAGCAGCTTGAAGAAAGCGTTCAGCTTCCGCTTCTGAAAGTACGAACTAATCGTAGCACAAAACACTATGCCTTGGCCATAATGCTGGGGTTTCAGGAGGCTGCAGAGTTATCTGTGAGCTCGCCTTGGGACATGGAGAGAGTCGTGTCTGGGTCGTCGCTTGGCTCCCCACTGGGGTCTGTGGGTACTTTTGGATTGCAGGGTCATGTGGCTGGGATATAGCAAAGGGTCTGCTTTGCGACACTGACTTCCTTGGGAGGGACGTGGCGGCACAAGGGCGCCGGGGACCTGGAGCCTCCAGGTTTGGGCTGCGGGGCTCTCAGGTGAATTCTGGATGATGCGTTGTGGCCTTTGGTGGGGAAAACACCCGTTGCAGCCCTGGAGAATGGGGCTAGGCAAAGGAGAGAAGTCACCCGTTCTCAAAGCCTCACCTCCACCATGGAAAACTCTAGGCAAACACAGCACCATTGTTTTGAAGGCAAACATCCTCTGGCTGTTCCACTTGGCTTTTAAAGCAACCTTGCTTGGAGAGCTTCCTTTGCGGAGCGGATGGTGTCTCCAGCGGCCGTGCAGAGCTCTGGGCTCTGCTGCCCTGCTGCCCGGCCGTGCAAATCCTGCGGCGTGTGGGCGCAGGCGGTTTGGGTCCTCGGTGAGCGCCTCGTGGAGCCCAGGGGCTCTCCCTCTCTGACATGGGGGGTGTGGGGGGAAATGCTGCTGGCCAGGGCAATGTGCTCAGTCTCCTCTGCCGCCTAAGGGCCATTCCCAGCATGGCAGGCAATTTTCTTGCTGCAGCCAGAGTGTCTTGGTGGCCTTGCAGCTCCTGGCCTCAGCCACTTCAGCTGAGCCCAGCGCAGGCAAGGGCACGGCCCTGCGCCATTCCTCAGGCACGGAGTGGCAGAAGCAGTCCTCAGTTTGCCAGGACTTCCTTCAGGACTGAGTTTTTGTCCTTTAGTCTCCACAGAGAAAAGACACCCACACTTGGTGAAGGAACTGGCCTGTTTCTCTGGGGAAAGCACAGACAAGGGGTGCTACAGCACAGCATTGCAGGCAGGGGGAGATGCCAGGGACGACCTAGGCTTTCCAGCATCCTCAGGTGGCCCTAGTCTGTAGAAGGCCGCAGGAGGACGACTGCTGCTCTGGCTCTGCCCAAATAGAGCCACCTCACGGAGAAGGGTGCCACCTCTTCCACGCTCTCCGGAGCCAGCAGCAGAGTCCTCTTGATGCTGACTCTTTTCCTCTCAGGATCAAGATGGTCTGAGTTGCCAGGGAACAGACTGAGGGGCTGCTGTCATTCTCCAAGCCTCCAAGGACTGTGATAGAAAGAGAGCAGAGATCAGACTCCTATCCCTGCAGAGCCCCTGGCCTCCCCTGCAGACAGGGCCAGTCCCAGCCAGCTCTTCCCAGGGTCAGGAGAGAGCAGGGGGGACAAATGGATCAGCTGGAGATTCCTGGTCTCCAAGCCTCCAGCCGACACCGTGCTGCCTCCGCTCACCCTCGCAGATGTGCTGCAGGTTCTCCTCACTCCTGGCCTTCATGTGCCGCCCAGCAAGCCCTAGGCACACACAGCCCTTCACAAATCCTGCTCCCCAACCCGCCCTGCCCCAGCACAGCTGCCCCCCTGGCCCTGCTGGCCTGGCCATGCACCCTCCTCCCCTTGGGCAGAGCTGACCTCGGGGCAGTGCCCAGGGCGCGGCATCCAGGGAGGGTGTGTGGGACTCAACACGGCTCCCCCCAGCCCCGCACGAGCAGGCAGGGATGAGAGAGGGTGATGGGGAGGCCCTGGGCGCCCAGGGCCTGCAGCAGGCTCTCGGGGCTCCAGCGGCCACAGGACCGGTTCTTGCTGCCAGCGCAGCAGCTGGAGTGGGGCCGAGCTGCCCCTGCACAGAAGGAGACCCCAGGAGGGCTTGTGGCTCACCAATGAACCTCACAGCTGCCTCTCGCAAAGACTCCCGGGAGCTCGTCAAGTATGGCAGGCTCTGGCGCAGGTAGTCCTCTGCTCCGCTCCTGTTCCTCGCCAGCTGGAGAGAGCACAAGGGCAGGGGCTTGGTGCAGACCCTCCGCACTCAGCCAGGCCAGGCCCTCCTCCCACCACCGGCCTCCCCTTCCTGCTCCTGCCAGGGCCTTCAGCACTCCCAGACAGGAGCCCTGTGGCCCCAAGCTTCGCAGGCAGTGGAGAACAGCAGGCTTCCCCAGGGATGCCGGGGTGCTCTGCTACTGCCAGGGTCCCCTTCAGCAGAACAGGGGAGAGCAAGGGCAGAGGAGCCTAGAGAAGAACCTGCCAGCGCAGTGTGCTTGAGGAAAGGGAGCGTGTGTGCAGCTCCAGGCAGTGGGCTCTGGGCTGCAGCGGTGGGGAGGCAAACAGCTTTCTGCCCCACACACCGGGCACGGGGCAGACCTTAGCCGGGCGAGATCCTGGAGGCTTTGGGGCTGTCCTTACCAGGCACTCGCCGATGGCCCATGTCTGCGCTGTCTCAATGAGGTGCTTGAGCTTCTTGCACTTCAGGAGCCCTGCAGCACTGAGGAAGGCTTCCCGAGAGGCCTGCAGAGCAGCAAAGACAGGGAGATGGCACCAGAGCCCGGGCCAGGAGACCCTGCATCCCCCTCATCCTGGCAAGGCTCGGAGCCTTTCCTGGCCCAAGATGGGAAGACACAGCTGGGGACCGAGTCTGCCACTGGGTTCCACACCGGGAGCTGGGACGTGGGGCAGCCACCGTCTCAGGAATGCCCCGGAGCAGAGAGGGACTGGAGTGCTTGAGCAGAGAGGGACTGGAGTGCTTAAGCTTTTGTGGGTGTGGGCTGCTGCTGAGCCCTGTTGGACCAGGTAGGGCAGGTGTGGGAAATGTCCCTGGCCAGCTTCTTGGCCCCTGCTAGCTCTGGGTCTGCAGGGACTGTTCTGACGGGCTGCGATGGCGGAGGGCTGTGTGGAGGAAGTGGGGCAGGGAAGGGAGCCCAGCTCTCCATCCGTCTGTGCAGGAGAAGGCATGGCGGGAGGCTGAAGGCAGTGGTGGGCCTGGTGCAGACAGGGAGGGGGGCTCTGTGCTGTGCTCAGGGACCCAGGAGGTTGGACCTCAAGGTGATGGACTTTCAAAGGGTCCAATTGCCAGCAGCCTTTGCCCTGACGCTCAGCCCCACCCAAGGAGTGTCAGCAACACCCTCCCCAGGTGACCAGTCAGGTTAGAAATCCACACCTGGGTCACGGTCGGCACCCGATCGTGCAGATGGAAGAAGAGTGGGAGCAGGCTCCTCTCCGCATGCTGCTTCATCTGCTGCTTTTCCGTGCCCACCACAATCTCCATCACATCGTGGAAGAGACGGATGGAGAACTCTCGCACAAAGCTGTACTCCTGGTGGGAAGGAAGAGGGGCAGACCTCAGCCCGGGCTGCTCCAAGCCCATGGTGAGCAAGGGGGACAGCGTAGGTGACGTGGAGACAAATGTCTCTGGCGCTCTGCACCGAGGAGCAGTGGTGCAGATCTGCAGGCAGTGCAAAATGGCCCCAGGCCACAAAGTACCATGCGGCAGGTTTCTGTAACACGCTGCGGCCAGGGAGAGCAGAGCTGTGGGAGGCAGCTGTGCCTGCAGCAGCTCCTCTGGCCCTGGCCACGCTCCCGCCAGGCATCCCCTGCCGAGTCGCAGAGGAGCTCCGCCGGGGCATGCACCGAGGAGGAGATGTGCTGGCGCTCCGCATCGGCTCCCGGGTCCTTGCCACCCGCTCAAGGCCTCACCTGCCTGCCGCAGGGAGTGGTGAGAGCATGTGGTCGTGCCTGGCAGCGGTGCCCAGCAGAGCCATGCGGGCTTGCAGAGCAAGCTTTGGCCTTCAGATGGTGAGTGCGTGGGCTGGGCAGGCAGCACCCGGCACAGGGGCTGGGATCGCACGGGGATGGGAACCGGAGAGGGAGAGGGTCTGTCTTTATTTCCATCGGTGTCCCCTGGCAAAAGACAGGGACAGAAAGGGGCAGCCACGAGGCATGGCCTCTCCCTCACTCTCAGGCCTGCTCTGGGCTTTCTGATGCCTCGGCCCCGGGCCACAGCAAGCGCTGCGGGGGTAAGCGTGACAGAGAGCAGCTGAGGGCAGAGACGGGGCTGCTTTGACACAGTCCTGCCGCTCAGCACAGGGCAATGGTCTGAGAACTGCAGAGCAAAACGTCTGCCAGCAGAGCACAGGGTTCGTGGGAAGCACAAATTCACAGGCCAGCAGGCGCACGCAGAGAGGGACACCCCACCCTGGGGCCACGCTAACAGAACCTCAGGCTCTCCCGCCGGCCTTACGTCGTCAAAGAGGAGCTGGAGCTTCTCAGCCAGCTGCAGAGCGATGGGGCTGGCCGCCTGCCTGTCCATGAGACGGAGCACATTGCTGAGGGCAGGCAGGGCCTTGGCGCTGAGGTCGCTGTCAGCAGCCTGCAGTTGCTGCAGGATGTCCGGCAGCAGGACCTGCATTCTTCTTGCCTGCATGAAACACACACACACGCAACTTCCTTTTGCAAAGCACTGCGTGATTGCATTGGCCAAGAAACACTCTGCTTCAACCCCAGCCTCCCCTCTGGCTCCCTGGCAGGAGCTCCCGATGCCCAGCCAAGTCCAAAGCACTGCGTTACCCACTGCCCCCTGCCCAACCCCAGGCTGCTGGCGCGGCCTTCCTGGCTGCCCCCCGCTCACCATCTCGGGTGTCTCGGACAGCGTGAGGAGGCCTCTGAGCACCAGGCTGCGCATCCCCAGGTACCGACTCCGCAGATATATCGGGAAGAGGTGCATGGCCCAGTCAATCTCTTGGGCAAGGTCGGTGCAGACCAGCAGCTGAAACACACGCAGCAGGGAGAGACTGGCAGAGCGGGCAGGACTCCCCGCACCGTGCAGTGCTCAGGGGCTAGCAGGCCAAGACAAAGCCTGGGCTGGAGGCAGCAGTGATTGCGCAGAGCCCTCGTGGCCCCACTCCCTGCCCTGGGCCGCATGGCACAGCGCCCTGATCGCTCGCCCGCACATCCTGGCCTCCCAACAACCCTCTGCAGCCACTGGTTCTCAAGCTGCTCCTTTGAGGAGCAACGGAACAGAGGGAACGGGCACCAAGGAGGCACGGAACACAGGTGGTGACAAGTGCTACCCCAGCAGAGGCCAAGGCCAAGGGTACCAACAGGAGCCCACCCACTGCCCCAGCTCCACTGACTGGCACCTACCCGGCAGCTGTGGGCGCAAGAGAGCAGAGGGCTCAGAGGCACCTGAGAGAGGCACCGCCTGCCGTTAGGCTCACCTCGATGAAGAAAGCCATAGCGATCGTCTCCCAGGTACAGTCCTCCCTGCTGAGCAGTGTTGCCAGCTGGTGGAAGATGGAGGAACGCAGCGGGTGCGGGGTCTTCGTCATCTCTCTGGCCGGGGGGAGAAGGCACTGTTGGGCCTGAGCTGGGCAGGCAAACCGCTTCTGGGTTTGCACTGCCCACTCTAGCCATTATCGCGCGGGTCAGGACCTCCAGGGCAAGGCCACATGCACGCTGGGCTGCAGCAGCGTTTGCTCTCGGGGCAGTGCACTCTCGCCACCACACCTTGCCATTAGAAAGCCAGTGTGCACCATCATTAGGCTCATTTTGGTGGGAGGCCAGAAAAAGACCCTTCTGACCATGGGCTCTGGCCCTCTGACACATCTCCCTGTCCTGGTGGGCTGCCCTTGGTGGCACTGCCTGCAGACAGACCCCGGTGCTCTCTGTGGCGTGAGCCCAGGCCCCACGGCAGGGGCCTCCAGGGCTTTGGGAGGTGACTGCTCCTGTGCGTCACCCTGTCTCGTGCCTGGTGACAGCAGCTCCCCCCCAGCTGCTCTCAGAGCTGGGCAGCAGCAGAGCGGGAGCTCCCATTGCTGTGCCACTCTGTGACCCCCCCGATCACAAGTGCTGAGGCTGCAGCCCCTCTCTTCGAGAACCTCCTCGGGGGCACCCTCCTGTCACCCACGAGGAAGGGGACTGTGTGGGGCACCCCGTCTCCACGGGAGAAATGCCGGGGGAGCGTGCTGAGAAGGGAGCACTCACCTGGCCAGCAAAGACACTCCCCTGAGGTGAGTCTCTTCGTCGAGGAGGGCATCCCAGCCACCCTTGCCCTCGATGGCAAGCACCTGGCTCGCAAAGCCAGCACAGCACAG
Source organism: Dromaius novaehollandiae (assembly GCF_036370855.1). Lineage (NCBI taxonomy): Eukaryota > Metazoa > Chordata > Aves > Casuariiformes > Dromaiidae > Dromaius > Dromaius novaehollandiae. The sequence goes on from NC_088109.1 coordinate 2,286,756, forward strand.
CAGTGCTTTCATGGCCTCTACTGTGCACCTGCATGCGGAGAAAAGCCAGGTCACCCAGGAACCCCAGCCCTGGCTCCAGCTCCGTGGGAGAGACAGGAGGATGGGGGTGGAGCACCTGATGGGGCTGGTGGGAATGGACCCGTCCTGTTGGCTTTTCCTCCAGAAGTTATTAACCTCCTTCAGTGTCAGCTCCGAGGAGAAGGACACTTGGGAGAGCAGTGCTAGGAAGAGCTGGGGGAAAATCTTCTTCACCTCCCGTGGGGAGATGGGCTGACGGAAGATCTCGGTAAGCGCCACGGCTGCCTGCAGAAAACACCCCGAGACCATGCTTGCGGCTGAGACGTCCCTGTCGCAGAGCCTGAGCTGGGGGGGGTTGAGGCTCAGGCGTGGCCCTGGGCCATGGGAGATGCAGATGGGGCTCCCTGCCTAGCTGCTTGGCCAGGACCAAATCACAGGGGCTTTTTGGTTCAGCTCCTGTGTGCGCCGTGGGCACCGTGAGCCTTCCTGGGGCAGCATGAACCTCAGCAGGACTCAGGTAAACTGCAGGCCCTCTTGGCTGCCCTGCGCCAGCCCTTGCAGCCTGCCTGGGCTGTGCAGTGGCCCTGCCTTGGCCCCTAACCAAGCCCTGAAGCTAATGCTGCCCCAAACCCCGGTTTCCAAGAGCGGCAGGGGGCTGTAGGGATGGGGAAGTATGGCGAGTTCTCGACAGGCTCGGGGTTTGTGCCTGTGTGCCCCAGGGGAGGTAAGGCTCGGGGTAGAGAGGGAAGGGGAGAGGGGGGCCCTGTCTCTAGCGCAGAGAGGTGCGCGCAGCCCTGGGGGGAGTGAGGCCTCATCCGGTAACTCACAGCCAGGGAAAGGATGCGTGGGTTGTTCTTGGTGGAGGTGGAAGTCTGGTGCAGTGATGGGTTCCTCAGCACGCCTAGCAGCTCCTGCAGCACCTTCTCCGTAGTCTGGCTCTTGGAGACCATTACCTTCCACATGGCCACAGCAATGCTGCAGGCCCAGAGCGCTCTGTCAGCAGGGCCACCTTGGCCGAGAGCCCTTCCAAAGCCTGCTTGCCCCTTGCCACAAGCGCCCGGCAGGCCCTGCAGACGGCCCACCTGAAGTCCCTTGTGGGGCAGGGAGGGTGCACGGCAGCTGGGCTCTGAGGCTGAAGGCAGCGACACTTGGTCACCTCTGGCTGCTGCAGGCCTGGCTGCCACACCAGGGCTGGGAAATGTGAGTGACGGAGTGCCCACCCCCCTCAGAGGAGTCCTGACAATCTCCCTCTCTGCGGCAGCCTGAGTGTCTTCAGACCCTCCCACTCAAGGCGAGACGAGCCCTACGGGCTGCTGGGCACCATACCTGTTGCGTGCTGGGGAGCAGTGCAGCAGGCTCAGGACCACTTCTCTGGGGTACTTGCGGGTGAGTGCAAGAAGGGTCCTGTCCAGGCTGTTCCGGGCCAACGCCTCCCTGATGGCCATCAGGTTTCTCCAGATGCAGCTCACGATGCGTGGCACCTGGAGGGGACACGGGTGACGGGCTTTCTCACTAGAGCAGAGCCATTTCCCCAGCTCTCACAGAGAACTGCTTCCCTTCCCACCGCTCTGCGCTGGCATGAAATGGCGTCGGGTGCCCGGGAGACGGGGATTTAGAGAGCAAGCAATCCCCCAGAGGGTTTGAGCCCGGCCACGTCACCCGCAGGCTACTCACGTGCCCCAGCTCGGAGTCAGGGTCTGCCGCAAGCACATCTAGCATGTAGGCAGCCACCTGCGCATCATAGGCACTTGGCGCTCTCATGCCCTTGATGGCAGCGAGGATAACATCTGTCTTCTCGGAGGGCTGGAGGTATCTCCCAAACAACTGTGGGAGAAAGGAGGGGAGGGAAGATAGGTCACAGCGAGTGCCGCAGCGGTGGGGCTCGGCTGAGCAGCGAGAGAGGCTCTGGAGAGAGATGTGGGGCAGGGCTGGCGCAGCAACCCCAGGAGGCCCTGCCAGCCCCACTCGTTACGGATCCCTTTGTTCCTCCAAGTCGCATGCTGACCCCATGGCCGGGTGTCCCACCAAGGGAGGCACTCCTTACCGAGGCGATTTTACCGATGTTTTTGGACCGTGAAAGCCAGAAGGTGTTCCACGCTTCCCTGTCCTTTTGGCACCGCAGATACTCTGCACTACGCTTTGGCAGCCATCTGCCTGCACAAGAGGGGAAACACAAGGCAGTCAGCAGAAAGGCTGGAGAGCTGGGGATGGCCGTCTGAAGGTGTCAGGCAGAAATGTCACTGGCAAGGAAAGAGGGCGTGCCAGAAATGCATGGAGAAGAGGATTGCCAGGGAGGGTCTGGGCCTATCGTAAGGACGGCGGAAGGAGAGACTGCTTTTCAGCAGACAGAAAGGCAGGCGAACTGGGTCAGACCTTCTGGTCTGAGGCAAGAGAGAAGCCCGAGGAGGAGCAGGTGCTGCTGAAGGCTTTCCAGTCCACTGGTAAGCAGGCCAGGGATGACAGCACTGCTCCAGGGGATGTGACAGCCCTGGAGGAAGACTGTGAGGTGCCTGCAGTTTGCTTCCTGTATGCATTTCCTCTCCCTCCTCAGGGAGGGGGATGCGTTTCCCGTCACCCGTGACCTCTTGTCTGTGGGCCCGCTACACTAAGCTTGGGCTGTGTGGGCCCCGGGCTCGACGCGGCGCAGCTGCTGCCTGGCACCTATGTCAGGGGGCTTTCTTGCTCCTTTCTTTTGCTGAGGGGAGTGGCCAGGGCAGCATGGGGCCTGGCCTGGCCTGGCCTGGCCTGTCTGTGTCTGGGAGGACGCAGCCAGCGCAGCTTCTCTTACTTCTTTGCTCCAGGGTGAACATGTAGAGGTTGTGAAGAGCTTCTGCAGCCTCACAGCTGGTGCCCTGGTCCTTGCAGGTGCAGCACAGGGTGAGATGCCCCACCAGCCGTCCCAGCATGGCAAAATGCTGCTTTGTGGAGCAGGCACGTCTGTCTCTGACTTCCGCAAAGTGGGGGCCGACCTGGGGGAGGGAGGCAGCACTGGCACCAGGCCTGAGGGGAGGCAGCCGGGCCCAAAGTCCTCAACCCAGGGTCCCTCCAAGGCTGCCTGCGAGGCGAGCCAGGGCTTTGGAGGCCCCTGCGCGCCCTGGCTCCCAAAGCAGCTAGGCAGCAGCCCAGGGCAGGGAGGGCTGCCAGACCGCAGCTCATGGCACGTGCCCAGAGCAGTCCTGCCCTGCCCAGTGCTGGAGGCAGAGCTGGCTCCTGCGACAACAGGGACTGGAGAGAGAAGCCCGCAGAGGCAGAGGCAAAGGCCAAAGACCTTAGCTTCAGGGCAGAGCCTTGCAGGAGTGCCTTAGCTTCAGGGCAGAGCCTTGCTGAGTGCCCTAACCTGTGCCCAGGCTTCCCTCGGAGGAAGCTCGGAGCTGCAGGGGCTCTGGGACATGCGCAAGGGGTGATGGGGTAGCTGGAGGTTGCCTGGACCGGAGCCTCCTTACCGCCAGGGAGGAGGAGCTGGTCAGGAAATGGCTCAGCCTGGCAATCCGCCCCACGGCCCTCTCGCGCTCAGCTGCTTGCTGGGACTCAGCGCACGACAGTAGGACCTGCAAGGAGAAAAGCTGCTGCCGTGCCCTGCAACCTGATGGCTGCTCCAAGAGAGCAGCTCTGCTGAGTGCCTGGAGGGCTTTACAGCCTGGCTTCTTGGAGCAGCAGCAAAGCCTGTAATGGGGCACTTGCCCTTAGAATCCCTTGCAGCCTTGGGGACAAATGCCCCAGACTGATCTGCTGTGGTCAGCAAGGCAGCTGGAGCCCATGCCTACTGCAGCCGCTGCTCCTTTCCACTCACGCCTTTGGGCATTTTTCTGGGGCAAGCCCCTCCCCGGGCACCTGCAGTGAGGCCTCTGGGGTACGGCTCTTACGAAGCCAGAGCAACAAAGCTTCCGGCCTGGGCTCCCTTTGCAGGACAGGCGGGTGGCTGCCCTGCTCAGAGCTGGGGAGGAGAGCACGAGCGAGGCGGAGCCGGGGGCCAGCAGTGCCAGCTGCCAGCTGTGTGGGGCCTCAGAAGGCGGGTCCAACTCCTCCCCCTGCTTTGGTGCGAGGCAAGGTTTTGGGGGAGCGTGGGCCGGGAGGGGCAGCGGGCAAGGCTTTGCTGTTGGGGTCGGGGGGAGAAGGGCATCTGCAAGCAGGAGAGGGCGGGCTCACAGGAGAGCATGGTGGGGAAGCCCTGCTCCCCTGAGGGCGGTGGTCCCCCTCCCCACAGCATGCTCCCTGTGCCTGGTGCTGTGGGAGGATGTCCCGTCCAGAGGCTCCCTTCCCTTGGGCGTGAGGCACTGACCCTATGGAGCCACTCTTTGCCAATGCCAGACCTGCAAGATGTTCTCTGTCTCCAGGAAGCCGGCGCTGGGAGAGCCGAATGCCAGCACCTGTAGCATGCTGTCCATGGCTTCCAGGGTCTGCAAGGGGCAGAGAGGTTTGGGGCACTCCTTCCCCGGGCTCTCTTACGTGCAGGAGACTGGCTCGAAAGCCTCCTGCCTGAGAGGGACACCCACGGCCCTGCAGTGCCCGAGGAGAGGCCTCAGGGCAGGGGAGCTGCTGCGTAGGGAGCAGCCTGTGCGCACTGCATGTGGCCCAGCCCAGGGCCAGAGGAAGAAGGACTGAGGGTGGGAAAGCAAAGCTGGGATCGGGCCCTGGCTTGCACCCTACGCTTGCCTATGAGCGCAGGGTAGCCAGGGCCTGGCCCAGAAAGACCGGCAGGCTCCCCATAGCTCACCCAGCCCATACCTTGGAGTAGAGGGAAGCATCGAGGTTCTCCATGTCCTCCCTTGCAGGAAGGGAGAAGACGCTGGAGAAGCAGGTGTGGAGGAGGCTGTTCTTCTTGCCATCCAGCAGCCACTTGACTCTGCTGCAAGGAGAGAGAGATGCCTTTCAGAGCGTGGGGCTGGCAGTGGTACTCTCATGGCCTGGGAAGGTGGGTGCAGACCGTGGGGCAGGACAGCCCAGGCTGATACACCTCTTAGGTGGGGAGGCCCCGCAGGGAGGCCCCTCTTCCCGCCAGGAAGCTGGCCAGGGACTGAGGACAGTCCTGGCTGGGGGGGCCCGATGCCCTCTCCATCTGCTGCCTGTGCCACAGGGGGAAACCCTGGGAGACACCGTGAAGTCCCCAGGCACCCTCTGCTCTCCTGCCTGCCCCGCTCTTGGGCCCAGTGCAGGGGAGAGCAGAGGCCCAGCAGACGGCCCCAGCAGACTCCCCCACAATGCGCGATGCCTCCCAGCCGGCACTGGTGCCATCGGGGCCATGTGGTGGGGAGGCCTTGGGCAAGCCAGGGGCTGGGGCAGGTACCTCATGGCGGCGATGGCGAGCATCGCTTGCTGCCGTACTGCAGTGCCCAGGTGGTCAGTGGGCTCCTCTCGCAGCAGCGCCTGGAGAGCACAAGCGGCATGGGACATGGCAGTTGCCAGTGCCCAGCAAGCAGTCTGCAGGGCGGCGGCCAGAGCCCACATGCCCTCGTCCCACACAGAGCGGCCTCCTCATTGCCCAGGGCCCAGCTTGCAGGGCTTCTCAGTGTCCCCTGGAGCCCCGTGGCGGGAAGGTCTGTGCCCGTGAGTGTGTTGCTCACACCTCCCCTGCCCCAACACCCCCAGCCTGTCCTCATCGGCGTGCTGGTGCCCGGCTAGCCTTCCCCCTTCCTCAGGCCCACTGGCTGTCCTCTCACCTCAATTGTCTCTGTCACATTAAGTCTGAGGAGATGCAGCTGTGTCTGCACTACGGCATTAGTGCTGGCAGCTCTGCAGAGGGTGCTGACACAGTGCAGAAACCTCAGCTTCTGGGCCTCTTCCTGACAACCAGGGGAGAGAGAGAGACAGAGAGTGTGTGAGGGGCAAAGGCATGGCCAGCACGACCAGAGCTTGGCAGCGTGCAGAAATGGGCAGGGTGCCTGGAGGGGAGCAGCTCTGCAGCACCAGCAGCCCTCCAGCAGCTGGATGGAGAGACCCGCCAGGAGATGCAGGCACAGCCCAGATGGAAATGTCTGCAGGCACCTTTCGTCTGCTTCTGAAAAAGGCTCGGAGGAATGTCAGGCCTTCCTTTTCCTCCCGTGGCAGAGCCGAAGAGCTGGAGGCAGAAGAGCTTGGATCTGATAAAGAAAGAGAAGCGGCAGGGCTGTAGCGGCTGGCAGGAGAGAGCAGAGGGGAAAGCTGGGCCCTCTGCCCAGCCGTGTGCCTGCTCCCTGGGACACGGGGAGCCCTGGGTCTGGGCCCTGGGATAGGACACGGACATCCTGTCTCGCCTGTGCTCAGCGAGAGGCAGGGAAGGTCCCCGTCCCACGGGGCAGGAGCTGGGTCCCCTCGGCTCCTCTGCCCAGGGGGCTGCTGTGCTGGGCCCTCTCGCATGCCAGAGCAGGCCCGGGCATGCAGGCAGCGCTGTGCCGCCAGCCCCCTTGGGAGCCCGGCACCAGCCTGCCAGGGAGACGGGTGCCCCGGGCAGAACGGGGAGGGCTCGCCGTCCTCAGCCCTGCGCAGCCCAGCAGTGCCCGCTCACTCACCCATGCTCCAGCTCTGTCCTCCTCCTCCTCTTCTCAAGGAGTCTCTGTGCCCCCAGGCCCCCCCGGGGTGGTGGTGGGGTCTCTCTGCCATCCTGCGGGACAGAGGAAAGGCCTGAGCCAGGGCAGGGGGGAGCCCACAGCCAGGCTGGGCCCCATCTCTGCGATGCAGCGTGGGGGCAGTGGGGCCCAGGGAGCCTGCGCAGGGGCTCGGGGGCTCTGCTCTGCTGCGCCTCAGCCCCTTGCAGCACGTTCTGCCCTGCCGGCCAAGGCCCTGGGGTGCTGCGGAGCGTCCGCGCCTCTGCCCCGTCCCCGTCCCTCTTACCTGGCCCCGCGCCGGGAGGTCTCAGGGACACACTCGACCCTGTGGGGCTGCCCAAGGCAACGGGGAACAACACGGCTGCGCTCGGGGGCCGCTCCGCCAGCCCCGCGTGCTCCCGCCCGCTCCCGTCCCCGTCCTCCCGGACACTGCGGGGCGGAGGCCGGTGCCCGGCAGCACCGCAGCGTGTCACAGGAGAGGTCACAAAGGGCCCTAGTGTCCCTCCACCCCCCACTGGGAGGAGCAGGTGTGTCCCCGTGGGGCGCAGAGCTGGCTGCCCCGGGCCCCTCGGGACGCCCTCGGGGCGCGCCCTGGACCCTGCCGACCTCCTGCGCCCTCAGCACCCCTCCGTCTGCCCACGGGGCCCCCTAGTCCCGGCTTTGCCCTCTGCCGGGCCCCACGGGCCTCCTTGTGCGTCAGCGCTCGGTGGGACTTCTTCTACCTCCTCCCGGCCCTGGCGCCGGGCTGGGCCGTAGCTGGGCCACGGCAGCACTTCAGCCAAGGCCGGCCTGACAGCAGCAGGGGCTGCCTGCGTGCACGGAGGGGAATGTGGGCATCAGGGTGCACGTGGTGGCGAAGGGCCCTGCTCCGACCCTGCTAGGACAGGGGATGCTTTGGAGCCTGTGGGGCTGGGCGAGGGCTTTGTGGGCAGCCACAGGTGGTGGTGGTGGGACGCCCCGTGGCAGGGAGCAGCGGGAGGAGAGCTTGGGGGTGTGGTGGCTGCTTTGAGGCTGTGCATGGCTCTGCCTGGCTGACTCAGGAAAAGAAGCGGATGAGTTGCAGAGCACATGGGTGAGGGGGATGTGGTGGCGCTGACGGTGAGGGCCTCCCCTTTGGGAATGATGGCTGCACAGCCACCGGGAGCTCCGTGTTGGACTTGATTACTCTTAAAATAAAACAAAACAAATCTAGACAGAAGGAAAACAAAGGATTTTTCTTCAGGCGAGCCGAGCCTTGGGCTTACTTGCGTGTCTCGAATGGGTGGGGGTGGTGATGGCCTTAAACCAACTGGACATACACAAGACCCTGGGACCCGACGGGATGCACCCACGAGTGCTGAGGGAGCTGGCCGATGTCCTTGCGAGGCTGCTCCCGATTATCTTTGAAAGGGTGTGGCAATTGAGGGAGGTTCCGCAGGCCTGGAAGAAAGCTAATGTCACCCCTCTCTTCAAGAAGGGCGAGAAGGAGGACCTACAGGCCGGTCAGCCTCCCCTCGATCCCTGGGAAGGTGATGGAGCAAATCCTCCGGGAAACCATTTCCAAGCGCGTTAAGGACAAGAAGGTCATCAGTAGTCAGCATGGATTTACAAAGGGAAATGGAGAAATCTCTCCATTTAGACAAACCCCCATTAGAAGCATGGCTCCTTTTCCTGCCAGGGGCATTGAGGGGCTGCGTGGAGGAAAGCTCTGCTAAAGAAGCTCCAGAAACAGGTCAACAGCCAGAGAAAAGTACAGCAGAGGACAGTGTCCCTCCAGAAAACAGAGAGGGAGGGAAAAGCCCTGCACAAGGAAAAAGCATTTCAGACATGCCAGTGTCCCATGAAATCCACTGAAGTTGTGTGGATCGCTGTCTTCCAGATCAGCTAGAGCAAGGGCAGCTCCCGAGTTAGCTGGACTCTTTTCAGAACAGATTTCTGTACTACTGAAGACCGGTGGAACGCTCTTGACAGCCTGTGCATCTGGTGATGTACGCAGAGAAAACGCACAGCTCCCGTGAACCATAGCTTTTTCTTGGCTTGTACTCCCTGATCCTGGAAGCATGTCCAAAGGGCCCTCTCTGCTGCGCAGCTCCCAGTGTGCCCCTCAGCCCTTCCACCAAGCTCCCAACCCAGGCAGGGTCCCTGCTCCTGCAAAGCCCTTTGTGCCACAGCCTGGGGGGGAACAGGGTCTTCTCCTGCCCCCCCACCCCCACCCCAGGGCACAGAAGTGGCTTTGGAGCTTGGCCTGGGCCTGGCCTGGGCCTGGGCCAAGCATCCCTTCCACGGAAACGGGGTGGGGGGCCGGGATGCACCATCGGATTTCCAGAAGGCACCTAAATGTCACGAGTGGCTCAGCATCTTTCTCCTGAACCCCTCAGCGCTTTGGTGATCTGCAGCCTCCAGAACAAAGTGCAGTGGGACCACAAGCTGGGCGGTTACAGCAGAAATGTGTTTTTCCCGCAGAAATAAACTGCCTTTCCGAGTTGGTGGGAGCCTTTTCTGGGTGGCGTGTGAAGCTGCAAGGGGCAGCAGGGCGCCTTTGGAGGGGCGGGAAAGGGGCAAGTGGAAGCAAGGAGAGCGGGTAGCCCCCGTCCGGGGAGGCTCTCGCTCTGGGTCATTCCCTGTTGGGGCATTTTAGGGACTGCCTTGCCGGACAAGAGCTGAGGGGAAGGTTTTGCAGGGAGAGCTGGTGACTCAGCTGCCTACACGCTGCCAAAGCTCTGCCTCGCGCTCTGAGTCTTTTGCTCACCGTGTCCCAGCCCAAAACACCGGGGTCTCTCCTCTGGGCCAGACCTGGCGAACGGTGGCCGCTCCCTGGCATGGGCTGGAGCCAGCTTCCCCCCGCGCAAAGGCTGAACGGCCCCCAAGGCTGGCCAGACCCCAGGGATGGCACCTCTGGGGCCGAGAGCCAGCAGGGAGGGCAGTAGCTCTCTCCAGTGCTGTCTGTTGCCCGTCTGTTTGGGGGGGGGGGGCTCTCTCCTTCCCCTTCTCCTCTGCCCCTTCCCTCATGCACCTCCCTTTATTCCTGCCTCGCCAGCCTCTCTGCTTCCTAGGCCTGATGCCTCGCTCTGCTCGCACTCCTGTTTTGAGGTGGAGCCGGGCCTTTGGCCTTCTAATACTCCTTGGAAAAAGCAAAGCCAAGCTCTCCAAGCGAGGTCTGCTGGCCTCGTGCATAGGCAATGAGGGCGTTGTGCCCTCCTCAGGGGGCCCCCAACGCTCAGTTTGTCCCTGAGTGAGCTTTCAAGAAGTAGCCTTACGCTCAGGGCAGTGAGCACAGCAAGGGACCGAGGCCGGCCATGGCGAAGGCCCTTCAACCCAGCCGTTGCTGAGATGACGCTGGGCACAGCGGCACTGCTTCCTGCTGCCCGGGGCAACCCTGGAGCAAGCCCAGGAGGGTTCCCGCGGGGAAAGCGCATGCCTGCGCTGCAGGAACTGACCCCCCGTCTGTAGCCAAAAGCAAAGCCTGTGGGGGAAGCCCTCGGCAGCCTGGCAGCTCTTCCCTGGTGCAGCTTCCTTGGCTCAAATTGAGATCATTCCCAGCTTGAACTTGGCTTGAACTCCCTGATCCTGGAAGCGGCTCTGCATGGCGAGAGCGTGAACAGCAGCTCCACCAAGACACAGAGTCCGCCCTGCTGAACTCACCTGGAGACTCGGAGCTTGTGCTAGACTTTGGGCTTTTCTCCCAGAGCCAGCAGCAGCTTGAAGAAAGCGTTCAGCTTCCGCTTCTGAAAGTACGAACTAATCGTAGCACAAAACACTATGCCTTGGCCATAATGCTGGGGTTTCAGGAGGCTGCAGAGTTATCTGTGAGCTCGCCTTGGGACATGGAGAGAGTCGTGTCTGGGTCGTCGCTTGGCTCCCCACTGGGGTCTGTGGGTACTTTTGGATTGCAGGGTCATGTGGCTGGGATATAGCAAAGGGTCTGCTTTGCGACACTGACTTCCTTGGGAGGGACGTGGCGGCACAAGGGCGCCGGGGACCTGGAGCCTCCAGGTTTGGGCTGCGGGGCTCTCAGGTGAATTCTGGATGATCCATTGTGGCCTTTGGTGGGGAAAACACCCGTTGCAGCCCTGGAGAATGGGGCTAGGCAAAGGAGAGAAGTCACCCGTTCTCAAAGCCTCACCTCCACCGTGCAAAACTCTAGGCAAACACAGCACCATTGTTTTGAAGGCAAACATCCTCTGGCTGTTCCACTTGGCTTTTAAAGCAACCTTGCTTGGAGAGCTTCCTTTGCGGAGCGGATGGTGTCTCCAGTGGCCGTGCAGAGCTCTGGGCTCTGCTGCCCTGCTGCCCGGCCGTGCAAATCCTGCGGCGTGTGGGCGCAGGCAGTTTGGGTCCTCGGTGAGCGCCTCGTGGAGCCCAGGGGCTCTCCCTCTCTGACATGGGGGGGTGGGGGGAAATGCTGCTGGCCAGGGCAATGTGCTCAGTCTCCCCTGCCGCATAAGGGCCATTCCCAGCATGGCAGGCAATTTTCTTGCTGCAGCCAGTGTCTTGGTGGCCTTGCAGCTCCTGGCCTCAGCCACTTCAGCTGAGCCCAGCGCAGGCAAGGGCACGGCCCTGTGCCCTTCCTCGGGCACGGAGTGGCAGAAGCAGTCCTCAGTTTGCCAGGAAGAATCTTACCTAGATTTAGACAGGTCTCTCCTGCTGTGGTGAGACCAAGGCCAGATGCAGAAAGATCCCCTGGCACCTCCAAAGGCGATGGGACATTTGGAACAGGGACCGACCCCACTTGAGGACCTTTCCACCAAACTCTGCCCTGCTTCCCCTCCGACGCCGTGCAGACGAGAGACATGAGACAAAAGCCATGCAGCTCCAGGGACTGCGTATGGTAGCCAGTGGTGCAAAACCAAGTCTAGAGCTGCGTGCCATCCGTCATCCATCCCCTTCCACAGGATCTGCCAGCCCTGCAGTCAGCAGGTGCCTGTTCTTTGCCCTAGCACGTCCCTGCAGAGGGTAGGGTGGGGTAAGCGTAAGCGTGTCTTCTCCTCTCCTCAGGGTTTTCTGGTGCAGCAGGGCAGCTGGTGCTTTGCGGCAAAGACAAAGCGCGTGGCTATGCTCCGCACTGCCACAGGCTGCTGCAAAGACTGGCTGTCCTGCCATATTCAGCATTACCCCGCTTCCTTCAGGACTGAGTTTTTGTCCTTTAGTCTCCACAGAGAAAAGACACCCACACTTGGTGAAGGAACTGGCCTGTTTCTCTGGGGAAAGCACAGACAAGGGGTGCTACAGCACAGCATTGCAGGCAGGGGGAGATGCCAGGGACGACCTAGGCTTTCCAGCATCCTCAGGTGGCCCTAGTCTGTAGAAGGCCGCAGGAGGACGACTGCTGCTCTGGCTCTGCCCAAATAGAGCCATCTCACGGAGAAGGGTGCCACCTCTTCCACGCTCTCCGGAGCCAGCAGCAGAGTCCTCTTGATGCTGACTCTTTTCCTCTCAGGATCAAGATGGTCTGAGTTGCCAGGGAACAGACTGAGGGGCTGCTGTCATTCTCCAAGCCTCCAAGGACTGTGATAGAAAGAGAGCAGAGATCAGACTCCTATCCCTGCAGAGCCCCTGGCCTCCCCTGCAGACAGGGCCAGTCCCAGCCAGCTCTTCCCAGGGTCAGGAGAGAGCAGGGGGGACAAATGGATCAGCTGGAGATTCCTGGTCTCCAAGCCTCCAGCCGACACCGTGCTGCCTCCGCTCACCCTCGCAGATGTGCTGCAGGTTCTCCTCACTCCTGGCCTTCATGTGCCGCCCAGCAAGCCCTAGGCACACACAGCCCTTCACAAATCCTGCTCCCCAACCCGCCCTGCCCCAGCACAGCTGCCCCCCTGGCCCTGCTGGCCTGGCCATGCACCCTCCTCCCCTTGGGCAGAGCTGACCTCGGGGCAGTGCCCAGGGCGCGGCATCCAGGGAGGGTGTGTGGGACTCAACAAGGCTCCCCCCAGCCCCGCACGAGCAGGCAGGGATGAGAGAGGGTGATGGGGAGGCCCTGGGCGCCCAGGGCCTGCAGCAGGCTCTCGGGGCTCCAGCGGCCACAGGACCGGTTCTTGCTGCCAGCGCAGCAGCTGGAGTGGGGCCGAGCTGCCCCTGCACAGAAGGAGACCCCAGGAGGGCTTGTGGCTCACCAATGAACCTCACAGCTGCCTCTCGCAAAGACTCCCGGGAGCTCGTCAAGTATGGCAGGCTCTGGCGCAGGTAGTCCTCTGCTCCGCTCCTGTTCCTCGCCAGCTGGAGAGAGCACAAGGGCAGGGGCTTGGTGCAGACCCTCCGCACTCAGCCAGGCCAGGCCCTCCTCCCACCACCGGCCTCCCCTTCCTGCTCCTGCCAGGGCCTTCAGCACTCCCAGACAGGGGCCCTGTGGCCCCAAGCTTCGCAGGCAGTGGAGAACAGCAGGCTTCCCCAGGGATGCCGGGGTGCTCTCCTACTGCCAGGGTCCCCTTCAGCAGAACAGGGGTGAGCAAGGGCAGAGGAGCCTAGAGAAGAACCTGCCAGCGCAGTGTGCTTGAGGAAAGGGAGCGTGTGTGCAGCTCCAGGCAGTGGGCTCTGGGCTGCAGCGGTGGGGAGGCAAACAGCTTTCTGCCCCACACACCAGGCACGGGGCAGACCTTAGCCGGGCGAGATCCTGGAGGCTTTGGGGCTGTCCTTACCAGGCACTCGCCGATGGCCCATGTCTGCGCTGTCTCAATGAGGTGCTTGAGCTTCTTGCACTTCAGGAGCCCTGCAGCACTGAGGAAGGCTTCCCGAGAGGCCTGCAGAGCAGCAAAGACAGGGAGATGGCACCAGAGCCCGGGCCAGGAGACCCTGCATCCCCCTCATCCTGGCAAGGCTCGGAGCCTTTCCTGGCCCAAGATGGGAAGACACAGCTGGGGACCGAGTCTGCCACTGGGTTCCACACCGGGAGCTGGGACGTGGGGCAGCCACCGTCTCAGGAATGCCCCGGAGCAGAGAGGGACTGGAGTGCTTAAGCTTTTGTGGGTGTGGGCTGCTGCTGAGCCCTGTTGGACCAGGTAGGGCAGGTGTGGGAAATGTCCCTGGCCAGCTTCTTGGCCCCTGCTAGCTCTGGGTCTGCAGGGACTGTTCTGACGGGCTGCGATGGCGGAGGGCTGTGTGGAGGAAGTGGGGCAGGGAAGGGAGCCCAGCTCTCCATCCGTCTGTGCAGGAGAAGGCATGGCGGGAGGCTGAAGGCAGTGGTGGGCCTGGTGCAGACAGGGAGGGGGGCTCTGTGCTGTGCTCAGGGACCCAGGAGGTTGGACCTCAAGGTGATGGACTTTCAAAGGGTCCAATTGCCAGCAGCCTTTGCCCTGACGCTCAGCCCCACCCAAGGAGTGTCAGCAACACCCTGCCCAGGTGACCAGTCAGGTTAGAAATCCACACCTGGGTCACGGTCGGCACCCGATCGTGCAGATGGAAGAAGAGTGGGAGCAGGCTCCTCTCCGCATGCTGCTTCATCTGCTGCTTTTCCGTGCCCACCACAATCTCCATCACATCGTGGAAGAGACGGATGGAGAACTCTCGCACAAAGCTGTACTCCTGGTGGGAAGGAAGAGGGGCAGACCTCAGCCCGGGCTGCTCCAAGCCCATGGTGAGCAAGGGGGACAGCGTAGGTGACGTGGAGACAAATGTCTCTGGCGCTCTGCACCGAGGAGCAGTGGTGCAGATCTGCAGGCAGTGCAAAATGGCCCCAGGCCACAAAGTACCATGCGGCAGGTTTCTGTAACACGCTGCGGCCAGGGAGAGCAGAGCTGTGGGAGGCAGCTGTGCCTGCAGCAGCTCCTCTGGCCCTGGCCACGCTCCCACCAGGCATCCCCTGCCGAGTCGCAGAGGAGCTCCCCCGGGGCATGCACCGAGGAGGAGATGTGCTGGCGCTCCGCATCGGCTCCCGGGTCCTTGCCACCCGCTCAAGGCCTCACCTGCCTGCCGCAGGGAGTGGTGAGAGCATGTGGTCGTGCCTGGCAGTGGTGCCCAGCAGAGCCATGCGGGCTTGCAGAGCAAGCTTTGGCCTTCAGATGGTGAGTGCGTGGGCTGGGCAGGCAGCACCCGGCACAGGGGCTGGGATCGCACGGGGATGGGAACCGGAGAGGGAGAGGGTCTGTCTTTATTTCCATCGGTGTCCCCTGGCAAAAGACAGGGACAGAAAGGGGCAGCCACGAGGCATGGCCTCTCCCTCACTCTCAGGCCTGCTCTGGGCTTTCTGATGCCTCGGCCCCGGGCCACAGCAAGCGCTGCGGGGGTAAGCGTGACAGAGAGCAGCTGAGGGCAGAGACGGGGCTGCTTTGACACAGTCCTGCCGCTCAGCACAGGGCAATGGTCTGAGAACTGCAGAGCAAAACGTCTGCCAGCAGAGCACAGGGTTCGTGGGAAGCACAAATTCACAGGCCAGCAGGCGCACGCAGAGAGGGACACCCCACCCTGGGGCCACGCTAACAGAACCTCAGGCTCTCCCGCCGGCCTTACGTCGTCAAAGAGGAGCTGGAGCTTCTCAGCCAGCTGCAGAGCGATGGGGCTGGCCGCCTGCCTGTCCATGAGACGGAGCACATTGCTGAGGGCAGGCAGGGCCTTGGCGCTGAGGTCGCTGTCAGCAGCCTGCAGTTGCTGCAGGATGTCCGGCAGCAGGACCTGCATTCTTCTTGCCTGCATGAAACACACACACACGCAACTTCCTTTTGCAAAGCACTGCGTGATTGCATTGGCCAAGAAACACTCTGCTTCAACCCCAGCCTCCCCTCTGGCTCCCTGGCAGGAGCTCCCGATGCCCAGCCAAGTCCAAAGCACTGCGTTACCCACTGCCCCCTGCCCAACCCCAGGCTGCTGGCGCGGCCTTCCTGGCTGCCCCCCGCTCACCATCTCGGGTGTCTCGGACAGCGTGAGGAGGCCTCTGAGCACCAGGCTGCGCATCCCCAGGTACCGACTCCGCAGATATATCGGGAAGAGGTGCATGGCCCAGTCAATCTCTTGGGCAAGGTCGGTGCAGACCAGCAGCTGAAACACACGCAGCAGGGAGAGACTGGCAGAGCGGGCAGGACTCCCCGCACCGTGCAGTGCTCAGGGGCTAGCAGGCCAAGACAAAGCCTGGGCTGGAGGCAGCAGTGATTGCGCAGAGCCCTCGTGGCCCCACTCCCTGCCCTGGGCCGCATGGCACAGCGCCCTGATCGCTCGCCCGCACATCCTGGCCTCCCAACAACCCTCTGCAGCCACTGGTTCTCAAGCTGCTCCTTTGAGGAGCAACGGAACAGAGGGAACGGGCACCAAGGAGGCACGGAACACAGGTGGTGACAAGTGCTACCCCAGCAGAGGCCAAGGCCAAGGGTACCAACAGGAGCCCACCCACTGCCCCAGCTCCACTGACTGGCACCTACCCGGCAGCTGTGGGCGCAAGAGAGCAGAGGGCTCAGAGGCACCTGAGAGAGGCACCGCCTGCCGTTAGGCTCACCTCGATGAAGAAAGCCATAGCGATCGTCTCCCAGGTACAGTCCTCCCTGCTGAGCAGTGTTGCCAGCTGGTGGAAGATGGAGGAACGCAGCGGGTGCGGGGTCTTCGTCATCTCTCTGGCCGGGGGAAGAAGGCACTGTTGGGCCTGAGCTGGGCAGGCAAACCGCTTCTGGGTTTGCACTGCCCACTCTAGCCATTATCGCGCGGGTCAGGACCTCCAGGGCAAGGCCACATGCACGCTGGGCTGCAGCAGCGTTTGCTCTCGGGGCAGTGCACTCTCGCCACCACACCTTGCCATTAGAAAGCCAGTGTGCACCATCATTAGGCTCATTTTGGTGGGAGGCCAGAAAAAGACCCTTCTGACCATGGGGTCTGGCCCTCTGGCACATCTCCCTGTCCTGGTGGGCTGCCCTTGGTGGCACTGCCTGCAGACAGACCCCAGTGCTCTCTGTGGCGTGAGCCCAGGCCCCACGGCAGGGGCCTCCAGGGCTTTGGGAGGTGACTGCTCCTGTGCGTCACCCTGTCTCGTGCCTGGTGACAGCAGCTCCCCCCCAGCTGCTCTCAGAGCTGGGCAGCAGCAGAGCGGGAGCTCCCATTGCTGTGCCACTCTGTGACCCCCCCGATCACAAGTGCTGAGGCTGCAGCCCCTCTCTTCGAGAACCTCCTCGGGGGCACCCTCCTGTCACCCACGAGGAAGGGGACTGTGTGGGGCACCCCGTCTCCACGGGAGAAATGCCGGGGGAGCGTGCTGAGAAGGGAGCACTCACCTGGCCAGCAAAGACACTCCCCTGAGGTGAGTCTCTTCGTCGAGGAGGGCATCCCAGCCACCCTTCCCCTCGATGGCAAGCACCTGGCTCGCAAAGCCAGCACAGCACAGCAGTGCTTTCATGGCCTCTACTGTGCACCTGCATGCGGAGAAAAGCCAGGTCACCCAGGAACCCCAGCCCTGGCTCCAGCCCCGTGGGAGAGACAGGAGGATGGGGGTGGAGCACCTGATGGGGCTGGTGGGAATGGACCCGTCCTGTTGGCTTTCCCTCCAGAAGTTATTAACCTCCTTCAGTGTCAGCTCCGAGGAGAAGGACACTTGGGAGAGCAGTGCTAGGAAGAGCTGGGGGAAAATCTTCTTCACCTCCCGTGGGGAGATGGGCTGACGGAAGATCTCGGTAAGCGCCACGGCTGCCTGCAGAAAACACCCCGAGACCATGCTTGCGGCTGAGACGTCCCTGTCGCAGAGCCTGAGCTGGGGGGGGTTGAGGCTCAGGCGTGGCCCTGGGCCATGGGAGATGCAGGTGGGGCTCCCTGCCTAGCTGCTTGGCCAGGACCAAATCACAGGGGCTTTTTGGTTCAGCTCCTGTGTGCGCCGTGGGCACCGTGAGCCTTCCTGGGGCAGCATGAACCTCAGCAGGACTCAGGTAAACTGCAGGCCCTCTTGGCTGCCCTGCGCCAGCCCTTGCAGCCTGCCTGGGCTGTGCAGTGGCCCTGCCTTGGCCCCTAACCAAGCCCTGAAGCTAATGCTGCCCCAAACCCCGGTTTCCAAGAGCGGCAGGGGGCTGTAGGGATGGGGAAGTATGGCGAGTTCTCGACAGGCTCGGGGTTTGTGCCTGTGTGCCCCAGGGGAGGTAAGGCTCGGGGTAGAGAGGGAAGGGGAGAGGGGGGCCCTGTCTCTAGCGCAGAGAGGTGCGCGCAGCCCTGGGGGGAGTGAGGCCTCATCCGGTAACTCACAGCCAGGGAAAGGATGCGTGGGTTGTTCTTGGTGGAGGTGGAAGTCTGGTGCAGTGATGGGTTCCTCAGCACGCCTAGCAGCTCCTGCAGCACCTTCTCCGTAGTCTGGCTCTTGGAGACCATTACCTTCCACATGGCCACAGCAATGCTGCAGGCCCAGAGCGCTCTGTCAGCAGGGCCACCTTGGCCGAGAGCCCTTCCAAAGCCTGCTTGCCCCTTGCCACAAGCGCCCGGCAGGCCCTGCAGACGGCCCACCTGAAGTCCCTTGTGGGGCAGGGAGGGTGCACGGCAGCTGGGCTCTGAGGCTGAAGGCAGCGACACTTGGTCACCTCTGGCTGCTGCAGGCCTGGCTGCCACACCAGGGCTGGGAAATGTGAGTGACGGAGTGCCCACCCCCCTCAGAGGAGTCCTGACAATCTCCCTCTCTGCGGCAGCCTGAGTGTCTTCAGACCCTCCCACTCAAGGCGAGACGAGCCCTACGGGCTGCTGGGCACCATACCTGTTGCGTGCTGGGGAGCAGTGCAGCAGGCTCAGGACCACTTCTCTGGGGTACTTGCGGGTGAGTGCAAGAAGGGTCCTGTCCAGGCTGTTCCGGGCCAACGCCTCCCTGATGGCCATCAGGTTTCTCCAGATGCAGCTCACGATGCGTGGCACCTGGAGGGGACACAGGTGACGGGCTTTCTCACTAGAGCAGAGCCATTTCCCCAGCTCTCACAGAGAACTGCTTCCCTTCCCACCGCTCTGCGCTGGCATGAAATGGCGTCGGGTGCCCGGGAGACGGGGATTTAGCGAGCAAGCAATCCCCCAGAGGGTTTGAGCCCGGCCACGTCACCCGCAGGCTACTCACGTGCCCCAGCTCGGAGTCAGGGTCTGCCGCAAGCACATCTAGCATGTAGGCAGCCACCTGCGCATCATAGGCACTTGGCGCTCTCATGCCCTTGATGGCAGCGAGGATAACATCTGTCTTCTCGGAGGGCTGGAGGTATCTCCCAAACAACTGTGGGAGAAAGGAGGGGAGGGAAGATAGGTCACAGCGAGTACCGCAGCGGTGGGGCTCGGCTGAGCAGCGAGAGAGGCTCTGGAGAGAGATGTGGGGCAGGGCTGGCGCAGCAACCCCAGGAGGCCCTGCCAGCCCCACTCGTTACGGATCCCTTTGTTCATCCAAGTCGCATGCTGACCCCATGGCCGGGTGTCCCACCAAGGGAGGCACTCCTTACCGAGGCGATTTTACTGATGTTTTTGGACCGTGAAAGCCAGAAGGTGTTCCACGCTTCCCTGTCCTTTTGGCACCGCAGATACTCTGCACTACGCTTTGGCAGGGATCTGCCTGCACAAGAGGGGAAACACAAGGCAGTCAGCAGAAAGGCTGGAGAGCTGGGGATGGCCGTCTGAAGGTGTCAGGCAGAAATGTCACTGGCAAGGAAAGAGGGCGTGCCAGAAATGCATGGAGAAGAGGATTGCCAGGGAGGGTCTGGGCCTATCGTAAGGACGGCGGAAGGAGAGACTGCTTTTCAGAAGACAGAAAGGCAGGCGAACTGGGTCAGACCTTCTGGTCTGAGGCAAGAGAGAAGCCCGAGGAGGAGCAGGTGCTGCTGAAGGCTTTCCAGTCCACTGGTAAGCAGGCCAGGGATGACAGCACTGCTCCAGGGGATGTGACAGCCCTGGAGGAAGACTGTGAGGTGCCTGCAGTTTGCTTCCTGTATGCATTTCCTCTCCCTCCTCAGGGAGGGGGATGCGTTTCCCGTCACCCGTGACCTCTTGTCTGTGGGCCCGCTACACTAAGCTTGGGCTGTGTGGGCCCCGGGCTCGACGCGGCGCAGCTGCTGCCTGGCACCTATGTCAGGGGGCTTTCTTGCTCCTTTCTTTTGCTGAGGGGAGTGGCCAGGGCAGCATGGGGCCTGGCCTGGCCTGGCCTGGCCTGTCTGTGTCTGGGAGGACGCAGCCAGCGCAGCTTCTCTTACTTCTTTGCTCCAGGGTGAACATGTAGAGGTTGTGAAGAGCTTCTGCAGCCTCACAGCTGGTGCCCTGGTCCTTGCAGGTGCAGCACAGGGTGAGATGCCCCACCAGCCGTCCCAGCATGGCAAAATGCTGCTTTGTGGAGCAGGCACGTCTGTCTCTGACTTCCGCAAAGTGGGGGCCGACCTGGGGGAGGGAGGCAGCACTGGCACCAGGCCTGAGGGGAGGCAGCCGGGCCCAAAGTCCTCAACCCAGGGTCCCTCCAAGGCTGCCTGCGAGGCGAGCCAGGGCTTTGGAGGCCCCTGCGCGCCCTGGCTCCCAAAGCAGCTAGGCAGCAGCCCAGGGCAGGGAGGGCTGCCAGACCGCAGCTCATGGCACGTGCCCAGAGCAGTCCTGCCCTGCCCAGTGCTGGAGGCAGAGCTGGCTCCTGCGACAACAGGGACTGGAGAGAGAAGCCCGCAGAGGCAGAGGCAAAGGCCAAAGACCTTAGCTTCAGGGCAGAGCCTTGCAGGAGTGCCTTAGCTTCAGGGCAGAGCCTTGCTGAGTGCCCTAACCTGTGCCCAGGCTTCCCTCGGAGGAAGCTCGGAGCTGCAGGGGCTCTGGGACATGCGCAAGGGGTGATGGGGTAGCTGGAGGTTGCCTGGACCGGAGCCTCCTTACCGCCAGGGAGGAGGAGCTGGTCAGGAAATGGCTCAGCCTGGCAATCCGCCCCACGGCCCTCTCGCGCTCAGCTGCTTGCTGGGACTCAGCGCACGACAGTAGGACCTGCAAGGAGAAAAGCTGCTGCCGTGCCCTGCAACCTGATGGCTGCTCCAAGAGAGCAGCTCTGCTGAGTGCCTGGAGGGCTTTACAGCCTGGCTTCTTGGAGCAGCAGCAAAGCCTGTAATGGGGCACTTGCCCTTAGAATCCCTTGCAGCCTTGGGGACAAATGCCCCAGACTGATCTGCTGTGGTCAGCAAGGCAGCTGGAGCCCATGCCTACTGCAGCCGCTGCTCCTTTCCACTCACGCCTTTGGGCATTTTTCTGGGGCAAGCCCCTCCCCGGGCACCTGCAGTGAGGCCTCTGGGGTACGGCTCTTACGAAGCCAGAGCAACAAAGCTTCCGGCCTGGGCTCCCTTTGCAGGACAGGCGGGTCGCTGCCCTGCTCAGAGCTGGGGAGGAGAGCACGAGCGAGGCGGAGCCGGGGGCCAGCAGTGCCAGCTGCCAGCTGTGTGGGGCCTCAGAAGGCG
This sequence comes from Dromaius novaehollandiae, assembly GCF_036370855.1. Classification (NCBI taxonomy): domain Eukaryota; kingdom Metazoa; phylum Chordata; class Aves; order Casuariiformes; family Dromaiidae; genus Dromaius; species Dromaius novaehollandiae. The sequence goes on from NC_088109.1 coordinate 2,307,595, forward strand.
GGTCCAACTCCTCCCCCTGCTTTGGTGCGAGGCAAGGTTTTGGGGGAGCGTGGGCCGGGAGGGGCAGCGGGCAAGGCTTTGCTGTTGGGGTCAGGGGGAGAAGGGCATCTGCAAGCAGGAGAGGGCGGGCTCACAGGAGAGCATGGTGGGGAAGCCCTGCTCCCCTGAGGGCGGTGGTCCCCCTCCCCACAGCATGCTCCCTGTGCCTGGTGCTGTGGGAGGATGTCCCGTCCAGAGGCTCCCTTCCCTTGGGCGTGAGGCACTGACCCTATGGAGCCACTCTTTGCCAATGCCAGACCTGCAAGATGTTCTCTGTCTCCAGGAAGCCGGCGCTGGGAGAGCCGAATGCCAGCACCTGTAGCATGCTGTCCATGGCTTCCAGGGTCTGCAAGGGGCAGAGAGGTTTGGGGCACTCCTTCCCCAGGCTCTCTTACGTGCAGGAGACTGGCTCGAAAGCTTCCTGCCTGAGAGGGACACCCACGGCCCTGCAGTGCCCGAGGAGAGGCCTCAGGGCAGGGGAGCTGCTGCGTAGGGAGCAGCCTGTGCGCACTGCATGTGGCCCAGCCCAGGGCCAGAGGAAGAAGGACTGAGGGTGGGAAAGCAAAGCTGGGATCGGGCCCTGGCTTGCACCCTACGCTTGCCTATGAGCGCAGGGTAGCCAGGGCCTGGCCCAGAAAGACCGGCAGGCTCCCCATAGCTCACCCAGCCCATACCTTGGAGTAGAGGGAAGCATCGAGGTTCTCCATGTCCTCCCTTGCAGGAAGGGAGAAGACGCTGGAGAAGCAGGTGTGGAGGAGGCTGTTCTTCTTGCCATCCAGCAGCCACTTGACTCTGCTGCAAGGAGAGAGAGATGCCTTTCAGAGCATGGGGCTGGCAGTGGTACTCTCATGGCCTGGGAAGGTGGGTGCAGACCGTGGGGCAGGACAGCCCAGGCTGATACACCTCTTAGGTGGGGAGGCCCCGCAGGGAGGCCCCTCTTCCCGCCAGGAAGCTGGCCAGGGACTGAGGACAGTCCTGGCTGGGGGGGCCCGATGCCCTCTCCATCTGCTGCCTGTGCCACAGGGGGAAACCCTGGGAGACACCGTGAAGTCCCCAGGCACCCTCTGCTCTCCTGCCTGCCCCGCTCTTGGGCCCAGTGCAGGGGAGAGCAGAGGCCCAGCAGACGGCCCCAGCATACTCCCCCACAATGCGCGATTCCTCCCAGCCGGCACTGGTGCCATCGGGGCCATGTGGTGGGGAGGCCTTGGGCAAGCCAGGGGCTGGGGCAGGTACCTCATGGCGGCGATGGCGAGCATCGCTTGCTGCCGTACTGCAGTGCCCAGGTGGTCAGTGGGCTCCTCTCGCAGCAGCGCCTGGAGAGCACAAGCGGCATGGGACATGGCAGTTGCCAGTGCCCAGCAAGCAGTCTGCAGGGCGGCGGCCAGAGCCCACATGCCCTCGTCCCACACAGAGCGGCCTCCTCATTGCCCAGGGCCCAGCTTGCAGGGCTTCTCAGTGTCCCCTGGAGCCCCGTGGCGGGAAGGTCTGTGCCTGTGAGTGTGTTGCTCACACCTCCCCTGCCCCAACACCCCCAGCCTGTCCTCATCGGCGTGCCGGTGCCCGGCTAGCCTTCCCCCTTCCTCAGGCCCACTGGCTGTCCTCTCACCTCAATTGTCTCTGTCACATTAAGTCTGAGGAGATGCAGCTGTGTCTGCACTACGGCATTAGTGCTGGCAGCTCTGCAGAGGGTGCTGACACAGTGCAGAAACCTCAGCTTCTGGGCCTCTTCCTGACAACCAGGGGAGAGAGAGAGACAGAGAGTGTGTGAGGGGCAAAGGCATGGCCAGCACGACCAGAGCTTGGCAGCGTGCAGAAATGGGCAGGGTGCCTGGAGGGGAGCAGCTCTGCAGCACCAGCAGCCCTCCAGCAGCTGGATGGAGAGACCCGCCAGGAGATGCAGGCACAGCCCAGATGGAAATGTCTGCAGGCACCTTTCGTCTGCTTCTGAAAAAGGCTCGGAGGAATGTCAGGCCTTCCTTTTCCTCCCGTGGCAGAGCCGAAGAGCTGGAGGCAGAAGAGCTTGGATCTGATAAAGAAAGAGAAGCGGCAGGGCTGTAGCGGCTGGCAGGAGAGAGCAGAGGGGAAAGCTGGGCCCTCTGCCCAGCCGTGTGCCTGCTCCCTGGGACACGGGGAGCCCTGGGTCTGGGCCCTGGGATAGGACACGGACATCCTGTCTCGCCTGTGCTCAGCAAGAGGCAGGGAAGGTCCCCGTCCCACGGGGCAGGAGCTGGGTCCCCTCGGCTCCTCTGCCCAGGGGGCTGCTGTGCTGGGCCCTCTCGCATGCCAGAGCAGGCCCGGGCATGCAGGCAGCGCTGTGCCGCCAGCCCCCTTGGGAGCCCGGCACCAGCCTGCCAGGGAGACGGGTGCCCCGGGCAGAACGGGGAGGGCTCGCCGTCCTCAGCCCTGCGCAGCCCAGCAGTGCCCGCTCACTCACCCATGCTCCAGCTCTGTCCTCCTCCTCCTCTTCTCAAGGAGTCTCTGTGCCCCCAGGCCCCCCCGGGGTGGTGGTGGGGTCTCTCTGCCATCCTGCGGGACAGAGGAAAGGCCTGAGCCAGGGCAGGGGGGAGCCCACAGCCAGGCTGGGCCCCATCTCTGCGATGCAGCGTGGGGGCAGTGGGGCCCAGGGAGCCTGCGCAGGGGCTCGGGGGCTCTGCTCTGCTGCGCCTCAGCCCCTTGCAGCACGTTCTGCCCTGCCGGCCAAGGCCCTGGGGTGCTGCGGAGCGTCCGCGCCTCTGCCCCGTCCCCGTCCCTCTTACCTGGCCCCACGCCGGGAGGTCTCAGGGACACACTCGACCCTGTGGGGCTGCCCAAGGCAACGGGGAACAACACGGCTGCGCTCGGGGGCCGCTCCGCCAGCCCCGCGTGCTCCCGCCCGCTCCCGTCCCCGTCCTCCCGGACACTGCGGGGCGGAGGCCGGTGCCCGGCAGCACCGCAGCGTGTCACAGGAGAGGTCACAAAGGGCCCTAGTGTCCCTCCACCCCCCACTGGGAGGAGCAGGTGTGTCCCCGTGGGGCGCAGGGCTGGCTGCCCCGGGCCCCTCGGGACGCCCTCGGGGCGCGCCCTGGACCCTGCCGACCTCCTGCGCCCTCAGCACCCCTCCGTCTGCCCACGGGGCCCCCTAGTCCCGGCTTTGCCCTCTGCCGGGCCCCACGGGCCTCCTTGTGCATCAGCGCTCGGTGGGACTTCTTCTACCTCCTCCCGGCCCTGGCGCCGGGCTGGGCCGTAGCTGGGCCACGGCAGCACTTCAGCCAAGGCCGGCCTGACAGCAGCAGGGGCTGCCTGCGTGCACGGAGGGGAATGTGGGCATCAGGGTGCACGTGGTGGCGAAGGGCCCTGCTCCGACCCTGCTAGGACAGGGGATGCTTTGGAGCCTGTGGGGCTGGGCGAGGGCTTTGTGGGCAGCCACAGGTGGTGGTGGTGGGACGCCCCGTGGCAGGGAGCAGCGGGAGGAGAGCTTGGGGGTGTGGTGGCTGCTTTGAGGCTGTGCATGGCTCTGCCTGGCTGACTCAGGAAAAGAAGCGGATGAGTTGCAGAGCACATGGGTGAGGGGGATGTGGTGGCGCTGACGGTGAGGGCCTCCCCTTTGGGAATGATGGCTGCACAGCCACCGGGAGCTCCGTGTTGGACTTGATTACTCTTAAAATAAAACAAAACAAATCTAGACAGAAGGAAAACAAAGGATTTTTCTTCAGGCGAGCCGAGCCTTGGGCTTACTTGCGTGTCTCGAATGGGTGGGGGTGGTGATGGCCTTAAAGCAACTGGACATACACAAGACCCTGGGACCCGACGGGATGCACCCACGAGTGCTGAGGGAGCTGGCCGATGTCCTTGCGAGGCTGCTCCCGATTATCTTTGAAAGGTTGTGGCAATTGAGGGAGGTTCCGCAGGCCTGGAAGAAAGCTAATGTCACCCCTCTCTTCAAGAAGGGCGAGAAGGAGGACCTACAGGCCGGTCAGCCTCCCCTCGATCCCTGGGAAGGTGATGGAGCAAATCCTCCGGGAAACCATTTCCAAGCGCGTTAAGGACAAGAAGGTCATCAGTAGTCAGCATGGATTTACAAAGGGAAATGGAGAAATCTCTCCATTTAGACAAACCCCCATTAGAAGCATGGCTCCTTTTCCTGCCAGGGGCATTGAGGGGCTGCGTGGAGGAAAGCTCTGCTAAAGAAGCTCCAGAAACAGGTCAACAGCCAGAGAAAAGTACAGCAGAGGACAGTGTCCCTCCAGAAAACAGAGAGGGAGGGAAAAGCCCTGCACAAGGAAAAAGCATTTCAGACATGCCAGTGTCCCATGAAATCCACTGAAGTTGTGTGGATCGCTGTCTTCCAGATCAGCTAGAGCAAGGGCAGCTCCCGAGTTAGCTGGACTCTTTTCAGAACAGATTTCTGTACTACTGAAGACCGGTGGAACGCTCTTGACAGCCTGTGCATCTGGTGATGTACGCAGAGAAAACGCACAGCTCCCGTGAACCATAGCTTTTTCTTGGCTTGTACTCCCTGATCCTGGAAGCATGTCCAAAGGGCCCTCTCTGCTGCGCAGCTCCCAGTGTGCCCCTCAGCCCTTCCACCAAGCTCCCAACCCAGGCAGGGTCCCTGCTCCTGCAAAGCCCTTTGTGCCACAGCCTGGGGGGGAACAGGGTCTTCTCCTGCCCCCCCCCCACCCCCACCCCAGGGCACAGAAGTGGCTTTGCAGCTTGGCCTGGGCCTGGGCCAAGCATCCCTTCCACGGAAACGGGGTGGGGGGCCGGGATGCACCATCGGATTTCCAGAAGGCACCTAAATGTCACGAGTGGCTCAGCATCTTTCTCCTGAACCCCTCAGCGCTTTGGTGATCTGCAGCCTCCAGAACAAAGTGCAGTGGGACCACAAGCTGGGCGGTTACAGCAGAAATGTGTTTTTCCCGCAGAAATAAACTGCCTTTCCGAGTTGGTGGGAGCCTTTTCTTGGTGGCGTGTGAAGCTGCAAGGGGCAGCAGGGCACCTTTGGAGGGGCGGGAAAGGGGCAAGTGGAAGCAAGGAGAGCGGGTAGCCCCCGTCCGGGGAGGCTCTCGCTCTGGGTCATTCCCTGTTGGGGCATTTCAGGGACTGCCTTGCCGGACAAGAGCTGAGGGGAAGGTTTTGCAGGGAGAGCTGGTGACTCAGCTGCCTGCACGCTGCCAAAGCTCTGCCTCGCGCTCTGAGTCTTTTGCTCACCGTGTCCCAGCCCAAAACACCGGGGTCTCTCCTCTGGGCCGGACCTGGCGAACGGTGGCCACTCCCTGGCATGGGCTGGAGCCAGCTTCCCCCCGCGCAAAGGCTGAACGGCCCCCAAGGCTGGCCAGACCCCAGGGATGGCACCTCTGGGGCCGAGAGCCAGCAGGGAGGGCAGTAGCTCTCTCCAGTGCTGTCTGTTGCCCGTCTGTTTGGGGGGGGGGGCTCTCTCCTTCCCCTTCTCCTCTGCCCCTTCCCTCATGCACCTCCCTTTAATTCCTGCCTCGCCAGCCTCTCTGCTTCCTAGGCCTGATGCCTCGCTCTGCTCGCACTCCTGTTTTGAGGTGGAGCCGGGCCTTTGGCCTTCTAATACTCCTTGGAAAAAGCAAAGCCAAGCTCTCCAAGCGAGGTCTGCTGGCCTCGTGCGTAGGCAATGAGGGCGTTGTGCCCTCCTCAGGGGGCCCCCAACGCTCAGTTTGTCCCTGAGTGAGCTTTCAAGAAGTAGCCTTACGCTCAGGGCAGTGAGCACAGCAAGGGACCGAGGCCGGCCATGGCGAAGGCCCTTCAACCCAGCCGTTGCTGAGATGACGCTGGGCACAGCGGCACTGCTTCCTGCTGCCCGGGGCAACCCTGGAGCAAGCCCAGGAGGGTTCCCGCGGGGAAAGCGCATGCCTGCGCTGCAGGAACTGACCCCCCGTCTGTAGCCAAAAGCAAAGCCTGTGGGGGAAGCCCTCGGCAGCCTGGCAGCTCTTCCCTGGTGCAGCTTCCTTGGCTCAAATTGAGATCATTCCCAGCTTGAACTTGGCTTGAACTCCCTGATCCTGGAAGCGGCTCTGCATGGCGAGAGCGTGAACAGCAGCTCCACCAAGACACAGAGTCTGCCCTGCTGAACTCACCTGGAGACTCGGAGCTTGTGCTAGACTTTGGGCTTTTCTCCCAGAGCCAGCAGCAGCTTGAAGAAAGCGTTCAGCTTCCGCTTCTGAAAGTACGAACTAATCGTAGCACAAAACACTATGCCTTGGCCATAATGCTGGGGTTTCAGGAGGCTGCAGAGTTATCTGTGAGCTCGCCTTGGGACATGGAGAGAGTCGTGTCTGGGTCGTCGCTTGGCTCCCCATTGGGGTCTGTGGGCACTTTTGGATTGCAGGGTCATGTGGCTGGGATATAGCAAAGGGTCTGCTTTGCGACACTGACTTCCTTGGGAGGGACGTGGCGGCACAAGGGCGCCGGGGACCTGGAGCCTCCAGGTTTGGGCTGCGGGGCTCTCAGGTGAATTCTGGATGATGCGTTGTGGCCTTTGGTGGGGAAAACACCCGTTGCAGCCCTGGAGAATGGGGCTAGGCAAAGGAGAGAAGTCACCCGTTCTCAAAGCCTCACCTCCACCATGGAAAACTCTAGGCAAACACAGCACCATTGTTTTGAAGGCAAACATCCTCTGGCTGTTCCACTTGGCTTTTAAAGCAACCTTGCTTGGAGAGCTTCCTTTGCGGAGCGGATGGTGTCTCCAGCGGCCGTGCAGAGCTCTGGGCTCTGCTGCCCTGCTGCCCGGCCGTGCAAATCCTGCGGCATGTGGGCACAGGCTGTTTGGGTCCTCGGTGAGCGCCTCGTGGAGCCCAGGGGCTCTCCCTCTCTGACATGGGGGGTGTGGGGGGAAATGCTGCTGGCCAGGGCAATGTGCTCAGTCTCCCCTGCCTGTCTTGGTGGCCTTGCAGCTCCTGGCCTCAGCCACTTCAGCTGAGCCCAGCGCAGGCAAGGGCACGGCCCTGTGCCCTTCCTCGGGCACGGAGTGGCAGAAGCAGTCCTCAGTTTGCCAGGAAGAATCTTACCTAGATTTAGACAGGTCTCTCCTGCTGTGGTGAGACCAAGGCCAGATGCAGAAAGATCCCCTGGCACCTCCAAAGGCGATGGGACATTTGGAACAGGGACCGACCCCACTTGAGGACCTTTCCACCAAACTCTGCCCTGCTTCCCCTCCGACGCCGTGCAGACGAGAGACATGAGACAAAAGCCATGCAGCTCCAGGGACTGCGTATGGTAGCCAGTGGTGCAAAACCAAGTCTAGAGCTGCGTGCCATCCGTCATCCATCCCCTTCCACAGGATCTGCCAGCCCTGCAGTCAGCAGGTGCCTGTTCTTTGCCCTAGCACGTCCCTGCAGAGGGTAGGGTGGGGTAAGCGTAAGCGTGTCTTCTCCTCTCCTCAGGGTTTTCTGGTGCAGCAGGGCAGCTGGTGCTTTGCGGCAAAGACAAAGCGCGTGGCTATGCTCCGCACTGCCACAGGCTGCTGCAAAGACTGGCTGTCCTGCCATATTCAGCATTACCCCGCTTCCTTCAGGACTGAGTTTTTGTCCTTTAGTCTCCACAGAGAAAAGACACCCACACTTGGTGAAGGAACTGGCCTGTTTCTCTGGGGAAAGCACAGACAAGGGGTGCTACAGCACAGCATTGCAGGCAGGGGGAGATGCCAGGGACGACCTAGGCTTTCCAGCATCCTCAGGTGGCCCTAGTCTGTAGAAGGCCGCAGGAGGACGACTGCTGCTCTGGCTCTGCCCAAATAGAGCCATCTCACGGAGAAGGGTGCCACCTCTTCCACGCTCTCCGGAGCCAGCAGCAGAGTCCTCTTGATGCTGACTCTTTTCCTCTCAGGATCAAGATGGTCTGAGTTGCCAGGGAACAGACTGAGGGGCTGCTGTCATTCTCCAAGCCTCCAAGGACTGTGATAGAAAGAGAGCAGAGATCAGACTCCTATCCCTGCAGAGCCCCTGGCCTCCCCTGCAGACAGGGCCAGTCCCAGCCAGCTCTTCCCAGGGTCAGGAGAGAGCAGGGGGGACAAATGGATCAGCTGGAGATTCCTGGTCTCCAAGCCTCCAGCCGACACCGTGCTGCCTCCGCTCACCCTCGCAGATGTGCTGCAGGTTCTCCTCACTCCTGGCCTTCATGTGCCGCCCAGCAAGCCCTAGGCACACACAGCCCTTCACAAATCCTGCTCCCCAACCCGCCCTGCCCCAGCACAGCTGCCCCCCTGGCCCTGCTGGCCTGGCCATGCACCCTCCTCCCCTTGGGCAGAGCTGACCTCGGGGCAGTGCCCAGGGCGCGGCATCCAGGGAGGGTGTGTGGGACTCAACAAGGCTCCCCCCAGCCCCGCACGAGCAGGCAGGGATGAGAGAGGGTGATGGGGAGGCCCTGGGCGCCCAGGGCCTGCAGCAGGCTCTCGGGGCTCCAGCGGCCACAGGACCGGTTCTTGCTGCCAGCGCAGCAGCTGGAGTGGGGCCAAGCTGCCCCTGCACAGAAGGAGACCCCAGGAGGGCTTGTGGCTCACCAATGAACCTCACAGCTGCCTCTCGCAAAGACTCCCGGGAGCTCGTCAAGTATGGCAGGCTCTGGCGCAGGTAGTCCTCTGCTCCGCTCCTGTTCCTCGCCAGCTGGAGAGAGCACAAGGGCAGGGGCTTGGTGCAGACCCTCCGCACTCAGCCAGGCCAGGCCCTCCTCCCACCACCGGCCTCCCCTTCCTGCTCCTGCCAGGGCCTTCAGCACTCCCAGACAGGGGCCCTGTGGCCCCAAGCTTCACAGGCAGTGGAGAACAGCAGGCTTCCCCAGGGATGCCGGGGTGCTCTCCTACTGCCAGGGTCCCCTTCAGCAGAACAGGGGAGAGCAAGGGCAGAGGAGCCTAGAGAAGAACCTGCCAGCGCAGTGTGCTTGAGGAAAGGGAGCGTGTGTGCAGCTCCAGGCAGTGGGCTCTGGGCTGCAGCGGTGGGGAGGCAAACAGCTTTCTGCCCCACACACCGGGCACGGGGCAGACCTTAGCCGGGCGAGATCCTGGAGGCTTTGGGGCTGTCCTTACCAGGCACTCGCCGATGGCCCATGTCTGCGCTGTCTCAATGAGGTGCTTGAGCTTCTTGCACTTCAGGAGCCCTGCAGCACTGAGGAAGGCTTCCCGAGAGGCCTGCAGAGCAGCAAAGACAAGGAGATGGCACCAGAGCCCGGGCCAGGAGACCCTGCATCCCCCTCATCCTGGCAAGGCTCGGAGCCTTTCCTGGCCCAAGATGGGAAGACACAGCTGGGGACCGAGTCTGCCACTGGGTTCCACACCGGGAGCTGGGACGTGGGGCAGCCACCGTCTCAGGAATGCCCCGGAGCAGAGAGGGACTGGAGTGCTTGAGCAGAGAGGGACTGGAGTGCTTAAGCTTTTGTGGGTGTGGGCTGCTGCTGAGCCCTGTTGGACCAGGTAGGGCAGGTGTGGGAAATGTCCCTGGCCAGCTTCTTGGCCCCTGCTAGCTCTGGGTCTGCAGGGACTGTTCTGACGGGCTGCGATGGCGGAGGGCTGTGTGGAGGAAGTGGGGCAGGGAAGGGAGCCCAGCTCTCCATCCGTCTGTGCAGGAGAAGGCATGGCGGGAGGCTGAAGGCAGTGGTGGGCCTGGTGCAGACAGGGAGGGGGGCTCTGTGCTGTGCTCAGGGACCCAGGAGGTTGGACCTCAAGGTGATGGACTTTCAAAGGGTCCAATTGCCAGCAGCCTTTGCCCTGACGCTCAGCCCCACCCAAGGAGTGTCAGCAACACCCTCCCCAGGTGACCAGTCAGGTTAGAAATCCACACCTGGGTCACGGTCGGCACCCGATCGTGCAGATGGAAGAAGAGTGGGAGCAGGCTCCTCTCCGCATGCTGCTTCATCTGCTGCTTTTCCGTGCCCACCACAATCTCCATCACATCGTGGAAGAGACGGATGGAGAACTCTCGCACAAAGCTGTACTCCTGGTGGGAAGGAAGAGGGGCAGACCTCAGCCCGGGCTGCTCCAAGCCCATGGTGAGCAAGGGGGACAGCGTAGGTGATGTGGAGACAAATGTCTCTGGCGCTCTGCACCGAGGAGCAGTGGTGCAGATCTGCAGGCAGTGCAAAATGGCCCCAGGCCACAAAGTACCATGCGGCAGGTTTCTGTAACACGCTGCGGCCAGGGAGAGCAGAGCTGTGGGAGGCAGCTGTGCCTGCAGCAGCTCCTCTGGCCCTGGCCACGCTCCCGCCAGGCATCCCCTGCCGAGTCGCAGAGGAGCTCCCCCGGGGCATGCACCGAGGAGGAGATGTGCTGGCGCTCCGCATCGGCTCCCGGGTCCTTGCCACCCGCTCAAGGCCTCACCTGCCTGCCGCAGGGAGTGGTGAGAGCATGTGGTCGTGCCTGGCAGTGGTGCCCAGCAGAGCCATGCGGGCTTGCAGAGCAAGCTTTGGCCTTCAGATGGTGAGTGCGTGGGCTGGGCAGGCAGCACCCGGCACAGGGGCTGGGATCGCACGGGGATGGGAACCGGAGAGGGAGAGGGTCTGTCTTTATTTCCATCGGTGTCCCCTGGCAAAAGACAGGGACAGAAAGGGGCAGCCACGAGGCATGGCCTCTCCCTCACTCTCAGGCCTGCTCTGGGCTTTCTGATGCCTCGGCCCCGGGCCACAGCAAGCGCTGCGGGGGTAAGCGTGACAGAGAGCAGCTGAGGGCAGAGACGGGGCTGCTTTGACACAGTCCTGCCGCTCAGCACAGGGCAATGGTCTGAGAACTGCAGAGCAAAACGTCTGCCAGCAGAGCACAGGGTTCGTGGGAAGCACAAATTCACAGGCCAGCAGGCGCACGCAGAGAGGGACACCCCACCCTGGGGCCACGCTAACAGAACCTCAGGCTCTCCCGCCGGCCTTACGTCGTCAAAGAGGAGCTGGAGCTTCTCAGCCAGCTGCAGAGCGATGGGGCTGGCCGCCTGCCTGTCCATGAGACGGAGCACATTGCTGAGGGCAGGCAGGGCCTTGGCGCTGAGGTCGCTGTCAGCAGCCTGCAGTTGCTGCAGGATGTCCGGCAGCAGGACCTGCATTCTTCTTGCCTGCATGAAACACACACACACGCAACTTCCTTTTGCAAAGCACTGCGTGATTGCATTGGCCAAGAAACACTCTGCTTCAACCCCAGCCTCCCCTCTGGCTCCCTGGCAGGAGCTCCCGATGCCCAGCCAAGTCCAAAGCACTGCGTTACCCACTGCCCCCTGCCCAACCCCAGGCTGCTGGCGCGGCCTTCCTGGCTGCCCCCCGCTCACCATCTCGGGTGTCTCGGACAGCGTGAGGAGGCCTCTGAGCACCAGGCTGCGCATCCCCAGGTACCGACTCCGCAGATATATCGGGAAGAGGTGCATGGCCCAGTCAATCTCTTGGGCAAGGTCGGTGCAGACCAGCAGCTGAAACACACGCAGCAGGGAGAGACTGGCAGAGCGGGCAGGACTCCCCGCACCGTGCAGTGCTCAGGGGCTAGCAGGCCAAGACAAAGCCTGGGCTGGAGGCAGCAGTGATTGCGCAGAGCCCTCGTGGCCCCACTCCCTGCCCTGGGCCGCATGGCACAGCGCCCTGATCGCTCGCCCGCACATCCTGGCCTCCCAACAACCCTCTGCAGCCACTGGTTCTCAAGCTGCTCCTTTGAGGAGCAACGGAACAGAGGGAACGGGCACCAAGGAGGCACGGAACACAGGTGGTGACAAGTGCTACCCCAGCAGAGGCCAAGGCCAAGGGTACCAACAGGAGCCCACCCACTGCCCCAGCTCCACTGACTGGCACCTACCCGGCAGCTGTGGGCGCAAGAGAGCAGAGGGCTCAGAGGCACCTGAGAGAGGCACCGCCTGCCGTTAGGCTCACCTCGATGAAGAAAGCCATAGCGATCGTCTCCCAGGTACAGTCCTCCCTGCTGAGCAGTGTTGCCAGCTGGTGGAAGATGGAGGAACGCAGCGGGTGCGGGGTCTTCGTCATCTCTCTGGCCGGGGGGAGAAGGCACTGTTGGGCCTGAGCTGGGCAGGCAAACCGCTTCTGGGTTTGCACTGCCCACTCTAGCCATTATCGCGCGGGTCAGGACCTCCAGGGCAAGGCCACATGCACGCTGGGCTGCAGCAGCGTTTGCTCTCGGGGCAGCGCACTCTCGCCACCACACCTTGCCATTAGAAAGCCAGTGTGCACCATCATTAGGCTCATTTTGGTGGGAGGCCAGAAAAAGACCCTTCTGACCATGGGGTCTGGCCCTCTGACACATCTCCCTGTCCTGGTGGGCTGCCCTTGGTGGCACTGCCTGCAGACAGACCCCGGTGCTCTCTGTGGCGTGAGCCCAGGCCCCACGGCAGGGGCCTCCAGGGCTTTGGGAGGTGACTGCTCCTGTGCGTCACCCTGTCTCGTGCCTGGTGACAGCAGCTCCCCCCCAGCTGCTCTCAGAGCTGGGCAGCAGCAGAGCGGGAGCTCCCATTGCTGTGCCACTCTGTGACCCCCCCGATCACAAGTGCTGAGGCTGCAGCCCCTCTCTTTGAGAACCTCCTCGGGGGCACCCTCCTGTCACCCACGAGGAAGGGGACTGTGTGGGGCACCCCGTCTCCACGGGAGAAATGCCGGGGGAGCGTGCTGAGAAGGGAGCACTCACCTGGCCAGCAAAGACACTCCCCTGAGGTGAGTCTCTGCGTCGAGGAGGGCATCCCAGCCACCCTTCCCCTCGATGGCAAGCACCTGGCTCGCAAAGCCAGCACAGCACAGCAGTGCTTTCATGGCCTCTACTGTGCACCTGCATGCGGAGAAAAGCCAGGTCACCCAGGAACCCCAGCCCTGGCTCCAGCTCCGTGGGAGAGACAGGAGGATGGGGGTGGAGCACCTGATGGGGCTGGTGGGAATGGACCCGTCCTGTTGGCTTTCCCTCCAGAAGTTATTAACCTCCTTCAGTGTCAGCTCCGAGGAGAAGGACACTTGGGAGAGCAGTGCTAGGAAGAGCTGGGGGAAAATCTTCTTCACCTCCCGTGGGGAGATGGGCTGACGGAAGATCTCGGTAAGCGCCACGGCTGCCTGCAGAAAACACCCCGAGACCATGCTTGCGGCTGAGACGTCCCTGTCGCAGAGCCTGAGCTGGGGGGGGTTGAGGCTCAGGCGTGGCCCTGGGCCATGGGAGATGCAGGTGGGGCTCCCTGCCTAGCTGCTTGGCCAGGACCAAATCACAGGGGCTTTTTGGTTCAGCTCCTGTGTGCGCCGTGGGCACCGTGAGCCTTCCTGGGGCAGCATGAACCTCAGCAGGACTCAGGTAAACTGCAGGCCCTCTTGGCTGCCCTGCGCCAGCCCTTGCAGCCTGCCTGGGCTGTGCAGTGGCCCTGCCTTGGCCCCTAACCAAGCCCTGAAGCTAATGCTGCCCCAAACCCCGGTTTCCAAGAGCGGCAGGGGGCTGTAGGGATGGGGAAGTATGGCGAGTTCTCGACAGGCTCGGGGTTTGTGCCTGTGTGCCCCAGGGGAGGTAAGGCTCGGGGTAGAGAGGGAAGGGGAGAGGGGGGCCCTGTCTCTAGCGCAGAGAGGTGCGCGCAGCCCTGGGGGGAGTGAGGCCTCATCCGGTAACTCACAGCCAGGGAAAGGATGCGTGGGTTGTTCTTGGTGGAGGTGGAAGTCTGGTGCAGTGATGGGTTCCTCAGCACGCCTAGCAGCTCCTGCAGCACCTTCTCCGTAGTCTGGCTCTTGGAGACCATTACCTTCCACATGGCCACAGCAATGCTGCAGGCCCAGAGCGCTCTGTCAGCAGGGCCACCTTGGCCGAGAGCCCTTCCAAAGCCTGCTTGCCCCTTGCCACAAGCGCCCGGCAGGCCCTGCAGACGGCCCACCTGAAGTCCCTTGTGGGGCAGGGAGGGTGCACGGCAGCTGGGCTCTGAGGCTGAAGGCAGCGACACTTGGTCACCTCTGGCTGCTGCAGGCCTGGCTGCCACACCAGGGCTGGGAAATGTGAGTGACGGAGTGCCCACCCCCCTCAGAGGAGTCCTGACAATCTCCCTCTCTGCGGCAGCCTGAGTGTCTTCAGACCCTCCCACTCAAGGCGAGACGAGCCCTACGGGCTGCTGGGCACCATACCTGTTGCGTGCTGGGGAGCAGTGCAGCAGGCTCAGGACCACTTCTCTGGGGTACTTGCGGGTGAGTGCAAGAAGGGTCCTGTCCAGGCTGTTCCGGGCCAACGCCTCCCTGATGGCCATCAGGTTTCTCCAGATGCAGCTCACGATGCGTGGCACCTGGAGGGGACACGGGCGACGGGCTTTCTCACTAGAGCAGAGCCATTTCCCCAGCTCTCACAGAGAACTGCTTCCCTTCCCACCGCTCTGCGCTGGCATGAAATGGCGTCGGGTGCCCGGGAGACGGGGATTTAGCGAGCAAGCAATCCCCCAGAGGGTTTGAGCCCGGCCACGTCACCCGCAGGCTACTCACGTGCCCCAGCTCGGAGTCAGGGTCTGCCGCAAGCACATCTAGCATGTAGGCAGCCACCTGCGCATCATAGGCACTTGGCGCTCTCATGCCCTTGATGGCAGCGAGGATAACATCTGTCTTCTCGGAGGGCTGGAGGTATCTCCCAAACAACTGTGGGAGAAAGGAGGGGAGGGAAGATAGGTCACAGCGAGTGCCGCAGCGGTGGGGCTCGGCTGAGCAGCGAGAGAGGCTCTGGAGAGAGGTGTGGGGCAGGGCTGGCGCAGCAACCCCAGGAGGCCCTGCCAGCCCCACTCGTTACGGATCCCTTTGTTCCTCCAAGTCGCATGCTGACCCCATGGCCGGGTGTCCCACCAAGGGAGGCACTCCTTACCGAGGCGATTTTACCGATGTTTTTGGACCGTGAAAGCCAGAAGGTGTTCCACGCTTCCCTGTCCTTTTGGCACCGCAGATACTCTGCACTACGCTTTGGCAGGGATCTGCCTGCACAAGAGGGGGAACACAAGGCAGTCAGCAGAAAGGCTGGAGAGCTGGGGATGGCCGTCTGAAGGTGTCAGGCAGAAATGTCACTGGCAAGGAAAGAGGGCGTGCCAGAAATGCATGGAGAAGAGGATTGCCAGGGAGGGTCTGGGCCTATCGTAAGGACGGCGGAAGGAGAGACTGCTTTTCAGCAGACAGAAAGGCAGGCGAACTGGGTCAGACCTTCTGGTCTGAGGCAAGAGAGAAGCCCGAGGAGGAGCAGGTGCTGCTGAAGGCTTTCCAGTCCACTGGTAAGCAGGCCAGGGATGACAGCACTGCTCCAGGGGATGTGACAGCCCTGGAGGAAGACTGTGAGGTGCCTGCAGTTTGCTTCCTGTATGCATTTCCTCTCCCTCCTCAGGGAGGGGGATGCGTTTCCCGTCACCCGTGACCTCTTGTCTGTGGGCCCGCTACACTAAGCTTGGGCTGTGTGGGCCCCGGGCTCGACGCGGCGCAGCTGCTGCCTGGCACCTATGTCAGGGGGCTTTCTTGCTCCTTTCTTTTGCTGAGGGGAGTGGCCAGGGCAGCATGGGGCCCGGCCTGGCCTGGCCTGGCCTGTCTGTGTCTGGGAGGACGCAGCCAACGCAGCTTCTCTTACTTCTTTGCTCCAGGGTGAACATGTAGAGGTTGTGAAGAGCTTCTGCAGCCTCACAGCTGGTGCCCTGGTCCTTGCAGGTGCAGCACAGGGTGAGATGCCCCACCAGCCGTCCCAGCATGGCAAAATGCTGCTTTGTGGAGCAGGCACGTCTGTCTCTGACTTCCGCAAAGTGGGGGCCGACCTGGGGGAGGGAGGCAGCACTGGCACCAGGCCTGAGGGGAGGCAGCCGGGCCCAAAGTCCTCAACCCAGGGTCCCTCCAAGGCTGCCTGCGAGGCGAGCCAGGGCTTTGGAGGCCCCTGCGCGCCCTGGCTCCCAAAGCAGCTAGGCAGCAGCCCAGGGCAGGGAGGGCTGCCAGACCGCAGCTCATGGCACGTGCCCAGAGCAGTCCTGCCCTGCCCAGTGCTGGAGGCAGAGCTGGCTCCTGCGACAACAGGGACTGGAGAGAGAAGCCCGCAGAGGCAGAGGCAAAGGCCAAAGACCTTAGCTTCAGGGCAGAGCCTTGCAGGAGTGCCTTAGCTTCAGGGCAGAGCCTTGCTGAGTGCCCTAACCTGTGCCCAGGCTTCCCTCGGAGGAAGCTCGGAGCTGCAGGGGCTCTGGGACATGCGCAAGGGGTGATGGGGTAGCTGGAGGTTGCCTGGACCGGAGCCTCCTTACCGCCAGGGAGGAGGAGCTGGTCAGGAAATGGCTCAGCCTGGCAATCCGCCCCACGGCCCTCTCGCGCTCAGCTGCTTGCTGGGACTCAGCGCACGACAGTAGGACCTGCAAGGAGAAAAGCTGCTGCCGTGCCCTGCAACCTGATGGCTGCTCCAAGAGAGCAGCTCTGCTGAGTGCCTGGAGGGCTTTACAGCCTGGCTTCTTGGAGCAGCAGCAAAGCCTGTAATGGGGCACTTGCCCTTAGAATCCCTTGCAGCCTTGGGGACAAATGCCCCAGACTGATCTGCTGTGGTCAGCAAGGCAGCTGGAGCCCATGCCTACTGCAGCCGCTGCTCCTTTCCACTCACGCCTTTGGGCATTTTTCTGGGGCAAGCCCCTCCCCGGGCACCTGCAGTGAGGCCTCTGGGGTACGGCTCTTACGAAGCCAGAGCAACAAAGCTTCCGGCCTGGGCTCCCTTTGCAGGACAGGCGGGTCGCTGCCCTGCTCAGAGCTGGGGAGGAGAGCACGAGCGAGGCGGAGCCGGGGGCCAGCAGTGCCAGCTGCCAGCTGTGTGGGGCCTCAGAAGGCGGGTCCAACTCCTCCCCCTGCTTTGGTGCGAGGCAAGGTTTTGGGGGAGCGTGGGCCGGGAGGGGCAGCGGGCAAGGCTTTGCTGTTGGGGTCGGGGGGAGAAGGGCATCTGCAAGCAGGAGAGGGCGGGCTCACAGGAGAGCATGGTGGGGAAGCCCTGCTCCCCTGAGGGCGGTGGTCCCCCTCCCCACAGCATGCTCCCTGTGCCTGGTGCTGTGGGAGGATGTCCCGTCCAGAGGCTCCCTTCCCTTGGGCGTGAGGCACTGACCCTATGGAGCCACTCTTTGCCAATGCCAGACCTGCAAGATGTTCTCTGTCTCCAGGAAGCCGGCGCTGGGAGAGCCGAATGCCAGCACCTGTAGCATGCTGTCCATGGCTTCCAGGGTCTGCAAGGGGCAGAGAGGTTTGGGGCACTCCTTCCCCGGGCTCTCTTACGTGCAGGAGACTGGCTCAAAAGCCTCCTGCCTGAGAGGGACACCCACGGCCCTGCAGTGCCCGAGGAGAGGCCTCAGGGCAGGGGAGCTGCTGCGTAGGGAGCAGCCTGTGCGCACTGCATGTGGCCCAGCCCAGGGCCAGAGGAAGAAGGACTGAGGGTGGGAAAGCAAAGCTGGGATCGTGCCCTGGCTTGCACCCTACGCTTGCCTATGAGCGCAGGGTAGCCAGGGCCTGGCCCAGAAAGACCGGCAGGCTCCCCATAGCTCACCCAGCCCATACCTTGGAGTAGAGGGAAGCATCGAGGTTCTCCATGTCCTCCCTTGCAGGAAGGGAGAAGACGCTGGAGAAGCAGGTGTGGAGGAGGCTGTTCTTCTTGCCATCCAGCAGCCACTTGACTCTGCTGCAAGGAGAGAGAGATGCCTTTCAGAGCGTGGGGCTGGCAGTGGTACTCTCATGGCCTGGGAAGGTGGGTGCAGACCGTGGGGCAGGACAGCCCAGGCTGATACACCTCTTAGGTGGGGAGGCCCCGCAGGGAGGCCCCTCTTCCCGCCAGGAAGCTGGCCAGGGACTGAGGACAGTCCTGGCTGGGGGGGCCCGATGCCCTCTCCATCTCCTGCCTGTGCCACAGGGGGAAACCCTGGGAGACACCGTGAAGTCCCCAGGCACCCTCTGCTCTCCTGCCTGCCCCGCTCTTGGGCCCAGTGCAGGGGAGAGCAGAGGCCCAGCAGACGGCCCCAGCAGACTCCCCCACAATGCGCGATGCCTCCCAGCCGGCACTGGTGCCATCGGGGCCATGTGGCGGGGAGGCCTTGGGCAAGCCAGGGGCTGGGGCAGGTACCTCATGGCGGCGATGGCGAGCATCGCTTGCTGCCGTACTGCAGTGCCCAGGTGGTCAGTGGGCTCCTCTCGCAGCAGCGCCTGGAGAGCACAAGCGGCATGGGACATGGCAGTTGCCAGTGCCCAGCAAGCAGTCTGCAGGGCGGCGGCCAGAGCCCACATGCCCTCGTCCCACACAGAGCGGCCTCCTCATTGCCCAGGGCCCAGCTTGCAGGGCTTCTCAGTGTCCCCTGGAGCCCCGTGGCGGGAAGGTCTGTGCCCGTGAGTGTGTTGCTCACACCTCCCCTGCCCCAACACCCCCAGCCTGTCCTCATCGGCGTGCCAGTGCCCGGCTAGCCTTCCCCCTTCCTCAGGCCCACTGGCTGTCCTCTCACCTCAATTGTCTCTGTCACATTAAGTCTGAGGAGATGCAGCTGTGTCTGCACTACGGCATTAGTGCTGGCAGCTCTGCAGAGGGTGCTGACACAGTGCAGAAACCTCAGCTTCTGGGCCTCTTCCTGACAACCAGGGGAGAGAGAGAGACAGAGAGTGTGTGAGGGGCAAAGGCATGGCCAGCACGACCAGAGCTTGGCAGCGTGCAGAAATGGGCAGGGTGCCTGGAGGGGAGCAGCTCTGCAGCACCAGCAGCCCTCCAGCAGCTGGATGGAGAGACCCGCCAGGAGATGCAGGCACAGCCCAGATGGAAATGTCTGCAGGCACCTTTCGTCTGCTTCTGAAAAAGGCTCGGAGGAATGTCAGGCCTTCCTTTTCCTCCCGTGGCAGAGCCGAAGAGCTGGAGGCAGAAGAGCTTGGATCTGATAAAGAAAGAGAAGCGGCAGGGCTGTAGCGGCTGGCAGGAGAGAGCAGAGGGGAAAGCTGGGCCCTCTGCCCAGCCGTGTGCCTGCTCCCTGGGACACGGGGAGCCCTGGGTCTGGGCCCTGGGATAGGACACGGACATCCTGTCTCGCCTGTGCTCAGCGAGAGGCAGGGAAGGTCCCCGTCCCACGGGGCAGGAGCTGGGTCCCCTCGGCTCCTCTGCCCAGGGGGCTGCTGTGCTGGGCCCTCTCGCATGCCAGAGCAGGCCCGGGCATGCAGGCAGCGCTGTGCCGCCAGCCCCCTTGGGAGCCCGGCACCAGCCTGCCAGGGAGACGGGTGCCCCGGGCAGAACGGGGAGGGCTCGCCGTCCTCAGCCCTGCGCAGCCCAGCAGTGCCCGCTCACTCACCCATGCTCCAGCTCTGTCCTCCTCCTCCTCTTCTCAAGGAGTCTCTGTGCCCCCAGGCCCCCCCGGGGTGGTGGTGGGGTCTCTCTGCCATCCTGCGGGACAGAGGAAAGGCCTGAGCCAGGGCAGGGGGGAGCCCACAGCCAGGCTGGGCCCCATCTCTGCGATGCAGCGTGGGGGCAGTGGGGCCCAGGGAGCCTGCGCAGGGGCTCGGGGGCTCTGCTCTGCTGCGCCTCAGCCCCTTGCAGCACGTTCTGCCCTGCCGGCCAAGGCCCTGGGGTGCTGCGGAGCGTCCGCGCCTCTGCCCCGTCCCCGTCCCTCTCACCTGGCCCCGCGCCCGGGAGGTCTCAGGGACACACTCGACCCTGTGGGGCTGCCCAAGGCAACGGGGAACAACTCGGCTGCGCTCGGGGGCCGCTCCGCCAGCCCCGCGTGCTCCCGCCCGCTCCCGTCCCCGTCCTCCCGGACACTGCGGGGCGGAGGCCGGTGCCCGGCAGCACCGCAGCGTGTCACAGGAGAGGTCACAAAGGGCCCTAGTGTCCCTCCACCCCCCACTGGGAGGAGCAGGTGTGTCCCCGTGGGGCGCAGGGCTGGCTGCCCCGGGCCCCTCGGGACGCCCTCGGGGCGCGCCCTGGACCCTGCCGACCTCCTGCGCCCTCAGCACCCCTCCGTCTGCCCACGGGGCCCCCTAGTCCCGGCTTTGCCCTCTGCCGGGCCCCACGGGCCTCCTTGTGCATCAGCGCTCGGTGGGACTTCTTCTACCTCCTCCCGGCCCTGGCGCCGGGCTGGGCCGTAGCTGGGCCACGGCAGCACTTCAGCCAAGGCCGGCCTGACAGCAGCAGGGGCTGCCTGCGTGCACGGAGGGGAATGTGGGCATCAGGGTGCACGTGGTGGCGAAGGGCCCTGCTCCGACCCTGCTAGGACAGGGGATGCTTTGGAGCCTGTGGGGCTGGGCGAGGGCTTTGTGGGCAGCCAAAGGTGGTGGTGGTGGGACGCCCCGTGGCAGGGAGCAGCGGGAGGAGAGCTTGGGGGTGTGGTGGCTGCTTTGAGGCTGTGCATGGCTCTGCCTGGCTGACTCAGGAAAAGAAGCGGATGAGTTGCAGAGCACATGGGTGAGGGGGATGTGGTGGCGCTGACGGTGAGGGCCTCCCCTTTGGGAATGATGGCTGCACAGCCACCGGGAGCTCCGTGTTGGACTTGATTACTCTTAAAATAAAACAAAACAAATCTAGACAGAAGGAAAACAAAGGATTTTTCTTCAGGCGAGCCGAGCCTTGGGCTTACTTGCGTGTCTCGAATGGGTGGGGGTGGTGATGGCCTTAAACCAACTGGACATACACAAGACCCTGGGACCCGACGGGATGCACCCACGAGTGCTGAGGGAGCTGGCCGATGTCCTTGCGAGGCTGCGCCCGATTATCTTTGAAAGGTTGTGGCAATTGAGGGAGGTTCCGCAGGCCTGGAAGAAAGCTAATGTCACCCCTCTCTTCAAGAAGGGCGAGAAGGAGGACCTACAGGCCGGTCAGCCTCCCCTCGATCCCTGGGAAGGTGATGGAGCAAATCCTCCGGGAAACCACTTCCAAGCGCGTTAAGGACAAGAAGGTCATCAGTAGTCAGCATGGATTTACAAAGGGAAATGGAGAAATCTCTCCATTTAGACAAACCCCCATTAGAAGCATGGCTCCTTTTCCTGCCAGGGGCATTGAGGGGCCGCGTGGAGGAAAGCTCTGCTAAAGAAGCTCCAGAAACAGGTCAACAGCCAGAGAAAAGTACAGCAGAGGACAGTGTCCCTCCAGAAAACAGAGAGGGAGGGAAAAGCCCTGCACAAGGAAAAAGCATTTCAGACATGCCAGTGTCCCATGAAATCCACTGAAGTTGTGTGGATCGCTGTCTTCCAGATCAGCTAGAGCAAGGGCAGCTCCCGAGTTAGCTGGACTCTTTTCAGAACAGATTTCTGTACTACTGAAGACCGGTGGAACGCTCTTGACAGCCTGTGCATCTGGTGATGTACGCAGAGAAAACGCACAGCTCCCGTGAACCATAGCTGGAAACCTGGAAACCAGAAGAGGACGCGGGTTTGAAGAAAGGGAGCTGTCCCCCGCCCCCCGCCGGCATCTTGCTGGCACTAATGCTCCTCCCTGCTCTCTGAGACCCTGCGGCCTGCCATCTGCTTTGCGTCCATGCACGCTTCTGGGGGGGGGTTTTGGCAGTGTCCCTCAAAAGGCAGAGAACCCGGCCTAAATTCCTCTGAGCATCGAGCCCCGGCAGTGCACGCTGCCGAGCAGGAGCTGGGAAGGCACCCTCTCCGTCGGCCAAGGGCTGCAGAGGAAGCACACTCACCTGGGGAACACGTGGACAGGGCTGGGCCGGGTGCAGGGAGTAGTGATCTTTCCACTGGGCACCACCGGATCCGCTGCCCATGGTCTCTGCAAGGCAGCACAGACATGTTGGGAGGTTTCCAAGGCAGCTTTCTGCCTGCTGCCAAAGGCAGCAGCCCTTGCTCCTGCTGCAAGAGGAGCCTGCCGCTCCAAACCCCTCTTCTAAGCCCTCTCCCATGCACATTGGCCCCTCGTTCTGGTGCAGAGATGCTGCACAGCGAAGAGCTGAGAGTGGCTAATACCCGTGCCAGGGTATTTTTTTGTAGGGACAAGGATCAAGGAACTTGGGGGAGGCTGTCCTTGCGAGTAGAGAATTTGGTGGGGCCAAGCACTGGGGAAGGTGTTCGATTAGCCCACCAAGTCCGGGATGGCCTCCGAAAGGCTCCTGACACACGTCCCAGTCCAGCTTGTGCTCCTGCTGGATGGCAAGCATGCGCCGGTTTGCGTGGGAGCCTCACGTCGCCTTAATTTTCCTCCAGTGTCATGCTGCTGTGGGGAGCTGACGGCAAATCCTTACTGCAGAAGGTCTTCTCCAGGAACGAGTCCCTTTAGATTTCAGTGAATCCCATCTTTTGGCTTGCGGCAGCAAACGCCCCCTGCCCTCATCCTACTGCAGCCCGCGGTGTCTTCTCAGGACCGTTGTCAACCCGTCCGGCCACATCACGGACACCTCGCTGGAGGAGGAGGTGGACGTTGAGCACCTCCCGCATCCTCCCGCCGGACCTCGGACTGGCCCTGCCAGCGCCGCTCCCAGGGCTGCAGCACAGGTGCGTGATGGGGCCCCGGGTCACGCTTGCATCTCAGGGACTGGCAGAAAAGCTGGGTGCTACGAGACTTGCTCTGCCAAGGGCCCTCAGCACGTGGTCATGAGAACATTCAGTGGCCTCTTTGGGATGTGTCCTGAAATGATGCAAGTTTGGCTCTGCTTTTGCAACAGCGTTTTCAGTCTGGCTCCTCAGGAAATGCCTGCAAAAACTCTTCTGGGGGGTGGGGGGGGGGGGCTTGGTTAATCCCAGAAATGGGGGCTGCTTGGCTTTGAAGGCATAGAAGACGTGCCGGTGCCTCTTGAGTCCCTGCTCAGTTAGGGCATAAGAGAGCAGTTTTCCCGCTGTGCCGGCAGGGGCCAAACAGCAGGTGAGGCTCAAGAGCAGGGGCAAAAGAGAGGGTGAAGAGCAAAAGCCAACACCACCCCCTGCCCATATGCCCCCTCCCCAAAGAGAGAAGTCTAATCCTGTTGCCTTCCTGTGCCCCCCACCCCCGGAAACAGCCTGCCCTCCCACGCAGCGGGTTCCAAGAGCCACCCGCATCTCCCTCTTCGGACAGAGGCAGGAGCAAGCAGCATTGGAGGAAGAGCAGGCTGTGCTGGAAAAAAGCAGCTGGCGTCAGGCCCAGGTACGGGATGCCTTTGACAGCCCTCTGAAAAAGGGGCATTTCCTACTTCTGGGGCGGCAGAGCCTTGCAGGCAGCCAGGGCCCAGGCGGACGGCTGCCTCCGAGGAGCTGCGCCCAAGCTGGCCCACCCCTTCCGAGGAGGGAGATGGCTGCAGCCAGGAGTCAGGCCCAGAAGGAGCCAGGGGCCGCAGGGAGGGCGGCTGGGGGGTTGCAACCTCTGCCTGCGCTGCCTGCCCTCGACCTGGAAAGCAGCTCTGCGGGGCAGCCGGCTTGAGCCACTTGGCCCAGAGCACAGGCCACAGGCCTCCAGGGGCCCAGCTACTGCAGCCCACTGTAGCAGCTCCTTGTACAGCCTGAGCATGGCTAGAGAAGAACGAGGTGCCTCCCCTGCGAGTGGGCCAATGCGGTCTCCCCTGTTCACTCCTCTGTCCTGAAACCATTTGCTCTTCTTGCCCTTGCAAAACAGATCCGAATTTTGAAGAAGCCACTCCACCTTGACCAGCGCTGTTGCCCAGACACAGGCATGCGACCCGAAAAGTGAGCGTGCGCAGGCGTGTGAGCTCCCAACGTGGGCCTGGGACGGTGGACCATGACCGCCTGGAGATGCTGGCACCCCAAATCCCTGAGCTCCGGGACATGGCATGCAACAGCCCCTGATTTCTGCTGGTGTGGGGCTGCAGGGGCTGGGGAGGGAAGAAGCCCCAAGGGTCCCAGGGGAGCGGGAGAGGGACTTTGTTACTCCTGTTGCAGGCATCTGTCGCCGCGAGCAAAGCAGACCGTGCAACTCCCGGCATCCTACCGAGTGCTTCGGGACAGCTGGAAGGAGAAGGTGGAACAAAACCGCCAGAGGCTGAAGCAGGAGGAGGAGGATTGCCAGTAAATAGCTCCCAACCCAGGCAGGGTCCCTGCTCCTGCAAAGTCCTTTGTGCCACAGCCTGGGGGGCAACAGGGTCTTCTCCTGCCCCCCACCCCCACCCCAGGGCACAGAAGTGGCTTTGGAGCTTGGCCTGGGCCTGGCCTGGGCCTGGGCCAAGCATCCCTTCCACGGAAACGGGGTGGGGGGCCGGGATGCACCATCGGATTTCCAGAAGGCACCTAAATGTCACGAGTGGCTCAGCATCTTTCTCCTGAACCCCTCAGCGCTTTGGTGATCTGCAGCCTCCAGAACAAAGTGCAGTGGGACCACAAGCTGGGCGGTTACAGCAGAAATGTGTTTTTCCCGCAGAAATAAACTGCCTTTCCGAGTTGGTGGGAGCCTTTTCTTGGTGGCGTGTGAAGCTGCAAGGGGCAGCAGGGCAGCTTTGGAGGGGCGGGAAAGGGGCAAGTGGAAGCAAGGAGAGCGGGTAGCCCCCGTCCGGGGAGGCTCTCGCTCTGGGTCATTCCCTGTTGGGGCATTTTAGGGACTGCCTTGCCGGACAAGAGCTGAGGGGAAGGTTTTGCAGGGAGAGCTGGTGCCTTAGCTGCCTGCACGCTGCCAAAGCTCTGCCTCGCGCTCTGAGTCTTTTGCTCACCGTGTCCCAGCCCAAAACGCCGGGGTCTCTCCTCTGCGCCGGACCTGGCGAACGGTGGCCGCTCCCTGGCATGGGCTGGAGCCAGCTTCCCCCCGCGCAAAGGCTGAACGGCCCCCAAGGCTGGCCAGACCCCAGGGATGGCACCTCTGGGGCCGAGAGCCAGCAGGGAGGGCAGTAGCTCTCTCCAGTGCTGTCTGTTGCCCGTCTGTTTGGGGGGGGGGCTCTCTCCTTCCCCTTCTCCTCTGCCCCTTCCCTCATGCACCTCCCTTTAATTCCTGCCTCGCCAGCCTCTCTGCTTCCTAGGCCTGATGCCTCGCTCTGCTCGCACTCCTGTTTTGAGGTGGAGCCGGGCCTTTGGCCTTCTAATACTCCTTGGAAAAAGCAAAGCCAAGCTCTCCAAGCGAGGTCTGCTGGCCTCGTGCGTAGGCAATGAGGGCGTTGTGCCCTCCTCAGGGGGCCCCAACGCTCAGTTTGTCCCTGAGTGAGCTTTCAAGAAGTAGCCTTACGCTCAGGGCAGTGAGCACAGCAAGGGACCGAGGCCGGCCATGGCGAAGGCCCTTCAACCCAGCCGTTGCTGAGATGACGCTGGGCACAGCGGCACTGCTTCCTGCTGCCCGGGGCAACCCTGGAGCAAGCCCAGGAGGGCTCCTGCGGGGAAAGCGCACGCCTGCGCTGCAGGAACTGACCCCCCGTCTGTAGCCAAAAGCAAAGCCTGTGGGGGAAGCCCTCGGCAGCCTGGCAGCTCTTCCCTGGTGCAGCTTCCTTGGCTCAAATTGAGATCATTCCCAGCTTGAACTTGGCTTGAACTCCCTGATCCTGGAAGCGGCTCTGCATGGCGAGAGCGTGAACAGAAGCTCCACCAAGACACAGAGTCTGCCCTGCTGAACTCACCTGGAGACTCGGAGCTTGTGCTAGACTTTGGGCTTTTCTCCCAGAGCCAGCAGCAGCTTGAAGAAAGCGTTCAGCTTCCGCTTCTGAAAGTACGAACTAATCGTAGCACAAAACACTATGCCTTGGCCATAATGCTGGGGTTTCAGGAGGCTGCAGAGTTATCTGTGAGCTCGCCTTGGGACATGGAGAGAGTCGTGTCTGGGTCGTCGCTTGGCTCCCCATTGGGGTCTGTGGGCACTTTTGGATTGCAGGGTCATGTGGCTGGGATATAGCAAAGGGTCTGCTTTGCGACACTGACTTCCTTGGGAGGGACGTGGCGGCACAAGGGCGCCGGGGACCTGGAGCCTCCAGGTTTGGGCTGCGGGGCTCTCAGATGAATTCTGGATGATGCGTTGTGGCCTTTGGTGGGGAAAACACCCGTTGCAGCCCTGGAGAATGGGGCTAGGCAAAGGAGAGAAGTCACCCGTTCTCAAAGCCTCACCTCCACCGTGCAAAACTCTAGGCAAACACAGCACCATTGTTTTGAAGGCAAACATCCTCTGGCTGTTCCACTTGGCTTTTAAAGCAACCTTGCTTGGAGAGCTTCCTTTGCGGAGCGGATGGTGTCTCCAGCGGCCGTGCAGAGCTCTGGGCTCTGCTGCCCTGCCGCCCGGCCGTGCAAATCCTGCGGCGTGTGGGCGCAGGCGGTTTGGGTCCTCGGTGAGCGCCTCGTGGAGCCCAGGGGCTCTCCCTCTCTGACGTGGGGGGTGTGGGGGGAAATGCTGCTGGCCAGGGCAATGTGCTCAGTCTCCCCTGCCGCCTAAGGGCCATTCCCAGCATGGCAGGCAATTTTCTTGCTGCAGCCAGAGTGTCTTGGTGGCCTTGCAGCTCCTGGCCTCAGCCACTTCAGCTGAGCCCAGCGCAGGCAAGGGCACGGCCCTGCGCCCTTCCTCGGGCACGGAGTGGCAGAAGCAGTCCTCAGTTTGCCAGGACTTCCTTCAGGACTGAGTTTTTATCCTTTAGTCTCCACAGAGAAAAGACACCCACACTTGGTGAAGGAACTGGCCTGTTTCTCTGGGGAAAGCACAGACAAGGGGTGCTACAGCACAGCATTGCAGGCAGGGGGAGATGCCAGGGACGACCTAGGCTTTCCAGCATCCTCAGGTGGCCCTAGTCTGTAGAAGGCCGCAGGAGGACGACTGCTGCTCTGGCTCTGCCCAAATAGAGCCATCTCACGGAGAAGGGTGCCACCTCTTCCACGCTCTCCGGAGCCAGCAGCAGAGTCCTCTTGATGCTGACTCTTTTCCTCTCAGGATGAAGATGGTCTGAGTTGCCAGGGAACAGACTGAGGGGCTGCTGTCATTCTGCAAGCCTCCAAGGACTGTGATAGAAAGAGAGCAGAGATCAGACTCCTATCCCTGCAGAGCCCCTGGCCTCCCCTGCAGACAGGGCCAGTCCCAGCCAGCTCTTCCCAGGGTCAGGAGAGAGCAGGGGGGACAAATGGATCAGCTGGAGATTCCTGGTCTCCAAGCCTCCAGCCGACACCGTGCTGCCTCCGCTCACCCTCGCAGATGTGCTGCAGGTTCTCCTCACTCCTGGCCTTCATGTGCCGCCCAGCAAGCCCTAGGCACACACAGCCCTTCACAAATCCTGCTCCCCAACCCGCCCTGCCCCAGCACAGCTGCCCCCCTGGCCCTGCTGGCCTGGCCATGCACCCTCCTCCCCTTGGGCAGAGCTGACCTCGGGGCAGTGCCCAGGGCGCGGCATCCAGGGAGGGTGTGTGGGACTCAACACGGCTCCCCCCAGCCCCGCACGAGCAGGCAGGGATGAGAGAGGGTGATGGGGAGGCCCTGGGCAGCAGGCTCTCGGGGCTCCAGCGGCCACAGGACCGGTTCTTGCTGCCAGCGCAGCAGCTGGAGTGGGGCCGAGCTGCCCCTGCACAGAAGGAGACCCCAGGAGGGCTTGTGGCTCACCAATGAACCTCACAGCTGCCTCTCGCAAAGACTCCCGGGAGCTCGTCAAGTATGGCAGGCTCTGGCGCAGGTAGTCCTCTGCTCCGCTCCTGTTCCTCGCCAGCTGGAGAGAGCACAAGGGCAGGGGCTTGGTGCAGACCCTCCGCACTCAGCCAGGCCAGGCCCTCCTCCCACCACCGGCCTCCCCTTCCTGCTCCTGCCAGGGCCTTCAGCACTCCCAGACAGGAGCCCTGTGGCCCCAAGCTTCGCAGGCAGTGGAGAACAGCAGGCTTCCCCAGGGATGCCGGGGTGCTCTGCTACTGCCAGGGTCCCCTTCAGCAGAACAGGGGAGAGCAAGGGCAGAGGAGCCTAGAGAAGAACCTGCCAGCGCAGTGTGCTTGAGGAAAGGGAGCGTGTGTGCAGCTCCAGGCAGTGGGCTCTGGGCTGCAGCGGTGGGGAGGCAAACAGCTTTCTGCCCCACACACCGGGCACGGGGCAGACCTTAGCCGGGCGAGATCCTGGAGGCTTTGGGGCTGTCCTTACCAGGCACTCGCCGATGGCCCATGTCTGCGCTGTCTCAATGAGGTGCTTGAGCTTCTTGCACTTCAGGAGCCCTGCAGCACTGAGGAAGGCTTCCCGAGAGGCCTGCAGAGCAGCAAAGACAGGGAGATGGCACCAGAGCCCGGGCCAGGAGACCCTGCATCCCCCTCATCCTGGCAAGGCTCGGAGCCTTTCCTGGCCCAAGATGGGAAGACACAGCTGGGGACCGAGTCTGCCACTGGGTTCCACACCGGGAGCTGGGACGTGGGGCAGCCACCGTCTCAGGAATGCCCCGGAGCAGAGAGGGACTGGAGTGCTTGAGCAGAGAGGGACTGGAGTGCTTAAGCTTTTGTGGGTGTGGGCTGCTGCTGAGCCCTGTTGGACCAGGTAGGGCAGGTGTGGGAAATGTCCCTGGCCAGCTTCTTGGCCCCTGCTAGCTCTGGGTCTGCAGGGACTGTTCTGACGGGCTGCGATGGCGGAGGGCTGTGTGGAGGAAGTGGGGCAGGGAAGGGAGCCCAGCTCTCCATCCGTCTGTGCAGGAGAAGGCATGGCGGGAGGCTGAAGGCAGTGGTGGGCCTGGTGCAGACAGGGAGGGGGGCTCTGTGCTGTGCTCAGGGACCCAGGAGGTTGGACCTCAAGGTGATGGACTTTCAAAGGGTCCAATTGCCAGCAGCCTTTGCCCTGACGCTCAGCCCCACCCAAGGAGTGTCAGCAACACCCTCCCCAGGTGACCAGTCAGGTTAGAAATCCACACCTGGGTCACGGTCGGCACCCGATCGTGCAGATGGAAGAAGAGTGGGAGCAGGCTCCTCTCCGCATGCTGCTTCATCTGCTGCTTTTCCGTGCCCACCACAATCTCCATCACATCGTGGAAGAGACGGATGGAGAACTCTCGCACAAAGCTGTACTCCTGGTGGGAAGGAAGAGGGGCAGACCTCAGCCCGGGCTGCTCCAAGCCCATGGTGAGCAAGGGGGACAGCGTAGCTGACGTGGAGACAAATGTCTCTGGCGCTCTGCACCGAGGAGCAGTGGTGCAGATCTGCAGGCAGTGCAAAATGGCCCCAGGCCACAAAGTACCATGCGGCAGGTTTCTGTAACACGCTGCGGCCAGGGAGAGCAGAGCTGTGGGAGGCAGCTGTGCCTGCAGCAGCTCCTCTGGCCCTGGCCACGCTCCCGCCAGGCATCCCCTGCCGAGTCGCAGAGGAGCTCCGCCGGGGCATGCACCGAGGAGGAGATGTGCTGGCGCTCCGCATCGGCTCCCGGGTCCTTGCCACCCGCTCAAGGCCTCACCTGCCTGCCGCAGGGAGTGGTGAGAGCATGTGGTCGTGCCTGGCAGCGGTGCCCAGCAGAGCCATGCGGGCTTGCAGAGCAAGCTTTGGCCTTCAGATGGTGAGTGCGTGGGCTGGGCAGGCAGCACCCGGCACAGGGGCTGGGATCGCACGGGGATGGGAACCGGAGAGGGAGAGGGTCTGTCTTTATTTCCATCGGTGTCCCCTGGCAAAAGACAGGGACAGAAAGGGGCAGCCACGAGGCATGGCCTCTCCCTCACTCTCAGGCCTGCTCTGGGCTTTCTGATGCCTCGGCCCCGGGCCACAGCAAGCGCTGCGGGGGTAAGCGTGACAGAGAGCAGCCGAGGGCAGAGACGGGGCTGCTTTGACACAGTCCTGCCGCTCAGCACAGGGCAATGGTCTGAGAACTGCAGAGCAAAACGTCTGCCAGCAGAGCACAGGGTTCGTGGGAAGCACAAATTCACAGGCCAGCAGGCGCACGCAGAGAGGGACACCCCACCCTGGGGCCACGCTAACAGAACCTCAGGCTCTCCCGCCGGCCTTACGTCGTCAAAGAGGAGCTGGAGCTTCTCAGCCAGCTGCAGAGCGATGGGGCTGGCCGCCTGCCTGTCCATGAGACGGAGCACATTGCTGAGGGCAGGCAGGGCCTTGGCGCTGAGGTCGCTGTCAGCAGCCTGCAGTTGCTGCAGGATGTCCGGCAGCAGGACCTGCATTCTTCTTGCCTGCATGAAACACACACACACGCAACTTCCTTTTGCAAAGCACTGCGTGATTGCATTGGCCAAGAAACACTCTGCTTCAACCCCAGCCTCCCCTCTGGCTTCCTGGCAGGAGCTCCCGATGCCCAGCCAAGTCCAAAGCACTGCGTTACCCACTGCCCCCTGCCCAACCCCAGGCTGCTGGCGCGGCCTTCCTGGCTGCCCCCCGCTCACCATCTCGGGTGTCTCGGACAGCGTGAGGAGGCCTCTGAGCACCAGGCTGCGCATCCCCAGGTACCGACTCCGCAGATATATCGGGAAGAGGTGCATGGCCCAGTCAATCTCTTGGGCAAGGTCGGTGCAGACCAGCAGCTGAAACACACGCAGCAGGGAGAGACTGGCAGAGCGGGCAGGACTCCCCGCATCGTGCAGTGCTCAGGGGCTAGCAGGCCAAGACAAAGCCTGGGCTGGAGGCAGCAGTGATTGCGCAGAGCCCTCGTGGCCTCACTCCCTGCCCTGGGCCGCATGGCACAGCGCCCTGATCGCTCGCCCGCACATCCTGGCCTCCCAACAACCCTCTGCAGCCACTGGTTCTCAAGCTGCTCCTTTGAGGAGCAACGGAACAGAGGGAACGGGCACCAAGGAGGCACGGAACACAGGTGGTGACAAGTGCTACCCCAGCAGAGGCCAAGGCCAAGGGTACCAACAGGAGCCCACCCACTGCCCCAGCTCCACTGACTGGCACCTACCCGGCAGCTGTGGGCGCAAGAGAGCAGAGGGCTCAGAGGCACCTGAGAGAGGCACCGCCTGCCGTTAGGCTCACCTCGATGAAGAAAGCCATAGCGATCGTCTCCCAGGTACAGTCCTCCCTGCTGAGCAGTGTTGCCAGCTGGTGGAAGATGGAGGAACGCAGCGGGTGCGGGGTCTTCGTCATCTCTCTGGCCGGGGGGAGAAGGCACTGTTGGGCCTGAGCTGGGCAGGCAAACTGCTTCTGGGTTTGCACTGCCCACTCTAGCCATTATCGCGCGGGTCAGGACCTCCAGGGCAAGGCCACATGCACGCTGGGCTGCAGCAGCGTTTGCTCTCGGGGCAGCGCACTCTCGCCACCACACCTTGCCATTAGAAAGCCAGTGTGCACCATCATTAGGCTCATTTTGGTGGGAGGCCAGAAAAAGACCCTTCTGACCATGGGCTCTGGCCCTCTGGCACATCTCCCTGTCCTGGTGGGCTGCCCTTGGTGGCACTGCCTGCAGACAGACCCCGGTGCTCTCTGTGGCGTGAGCCCAGGCCCCACGGCAGGGGCCTCCAGGGCTTTGGGAGGTGACTGCTCCTGTGCGTCACCCTGTCTCGTGCCTGGTGACAGCAGCTCCCCCCCAGCTGCTCTCAGAGCTGGGCAGCAGCAGAGCGGGAGCTCCCATTGCTGTGCCACTCTGTGACCCCCCCGATCACAAGTGCTGAGGCTGCAGCCCCTCTCTTCGAGAACCTCCTCGGGGGCACCCTCCTGTCACCCACGAGGAAGGGGACTGTGTGGGGCACCCCGTCTCAACGGGAGAAATGCCGGGGGAGCGTGCTGAGAAGGGAGCACTCACCTGGCCAGCAAAGACACTCCCCTGAGGTGAGTCTCTGCGTCGAGGAGGGCATCCCAGCCACCCTTGCCCTCGATGGCAAGCACCTGGCTCGCAAAGCCAGCACAGCACAGCAGTGCTTTCATGGCCTCTACTGTGCACCTGCATGCGGAGAAAAGCCAGGTCACCCAGGAACCCCAGCCCTGGCTCCAGCTCCGTGGGAGAGACAGGAGGATGGGGGTGGAGCACCTGATGGGGCTGGTGGGAATGGACCCGTCCTGTTGGCTTTCCCTCCAGAAGTTATTAACCTCCTTCAGTGTCAGCTCCGAGGAGAAGGACACTTGGGAGAGCAGTGCTAG
The DNA here is from genome assembly GCF_036370855.1 of Dromaius novaehollandiae. Taxonomy (NCBI): domain Eukaryota; kingdom Metazoa; phylum Chordata; class Aves; order Casuariiformes; family Dromaiidae; genus Dromaius; species Dromaius novaehollandiae. The sequence continues at coordinate 2,339,395 of NC_088109.1, forward strand.
GAAGAGCTGGGGGAAAATCTTCTTCACCTCCCGTGGGGAGATGGGCTGACGGAAGATCTCGGTAAGCGCCACGGCTGCCTGCAGAAAACACCCCGAGACCATGCTTGCGGCTGAGACGTCCCTGTCGCAGAGCCTGAGCTGGGGGGGGTTGAGGCTCAGGCGTGGCCCTGGGCCATGGGAGATGCAGATGGGGCTCCCTGCCTAGCTGCTTGGCCAGGACCAAATCACAGGGGCTTTTTGGTTCAGCTCCTGTGTGTGCCGTGGGCACCGTGAGCCTTCCTGGGGCAGCATGAACCTCAGCAGGACTCAGGTAAACTGCAGGCCCTCTTGGCTGCCCTGCGCCAGCCCTTGCAGCCTGCCTGGGCTGTGCAGTGGCCCTGCCTTGGCCCCTAACCAAGCCCTGAAGCTAATGCTGCCCCAAACCCCGGTTTCCAAGAGCGGCAGGGGGCTGTAGGGATGGGGAAGTATGGCGAGTTCTCGACAGGCTCGGGGTTTGTGCCTGTGTGCCCCAGGGGAGGTAAGGCTCGGGGCAGAGAGGGAAGGGGAGAGGGGGGCCCTGTCTCTAGCGCAGAGAGGTGCGCGCAGCCCTGGGGGGAGTGAGGCCTCATCCGGTAACTCACAGCCAGGGAAAGGATGCGTGGGTTGTTCTTGGTGGAGGTGGAAGTCTGGTGCAGTGATGGGTTCCTCAGCACGCCTAGCAGCTCCTGCAGCACCTTCTCCGTAGTCTGGCTCTTGGAGACCATTACCTTCCACATGGCCACAGCAATGCTGCAGGCCCAGAGCGCTCTGTCAGCAGGGCCACCTTGGCCGAGAGCCCTTCCAAAGCCTGCTTGCCCCTTGCCACAAGCGCCCGGCAGGCCCTGCAGACGGCCCACCTGAAGTCCCTTGTGGGGCAGGGAGGGTGCACGGCAGCTGGGCTCTGAGGCTGAAGGCAGCGACACTTGGTCACCTCTGGCTGCTGCAGGCCTGGCTGCCACACCAGGGCTGGGAAATGTGAGTGACGGAGTGCCCACCCCCCTCGGAGGAGTCCTGACAATCTCCCTCTCTGCGGCAGCCTGAGTGTCTTCAGACCCTCCCACTCAAGGCGAGACGAGCCCTACGGGCTGCTGGGCACCATACCTGTTGCGTGCTGGGGAGCAGTGCAGCAGGCTCAGGACCACTTCTCTGGGGTACTTGCGGGTGAGTGCAAGAAGGGTCCTGTCCAGGCTGTTCCGGGCCAACGCCTCCCTGATGGCCATCAGGTTTCTCCAGATGCAGCTCACGATGCGTGGCACCTGGAGGGGACACGGGTGACGGGCTTTCTCACTAGAGCAGAGCCATTTCCCCAGCTCTCACAGAGAACTGCTTCCCTTCCCACCGCTCTGCGCTGGCATGAAATGGCGCCGGGTGCCCGGGAGACGGGGATTTAGCGAGCAAGCAATCCCCCAGAGGGTTTGAGCCCGGCCACGTCACCCGCAGGCTACTCACGTGCCCCAGCTCGGAGTCAGGGTCTGCCGCAAGCACATCTAGCATGTAGGCAGCCACCTGCGCATCATAGGCACTTGGCGCTCTCATGCCCTTGATGGCAGCGAGGATAACATCTGTCTTCTCGGAGGGCTGGAGGTATCTCCCAAACAACTGTGGGAGAAAGGAGGGGAGGGAAGATAGGTCACAGCGAGTACCGCAGCGGTGGGGCTCGGCTGAGCAGCGAGAGAGGCTCTGGAGAGAGGTGTGGGGCAGGGCTGGCGCAGCAACCCCAGGAGGCCCTGCCAGCCCCACTCGTTACGGATCCCTTTGTTCATCCAAGTCGCATGCTGACCCCATGGCCGGGTGTCCCACCAAGGGAGGCACTCCTTACCGAGGCGATTTTACCGAAGTTTTTGGACCGTGAAAGCCAGAAGGTGTTCCACGCTTCCCTGTCCTTTTGGCACCGCAGATACTCTGCACTACGCTTTGGCAGGGATCTGCCTGCACAAGAGGGGGAACACAAGGCAGTCAGCAGAAAGGCTGGAGAGCTGGGGATGGCCGTCTGAAGGTGTCAGGCAGAAATGTCACTGGCAAGGAAAGAGGGCGTGCCAGAAATGCATGGAGAAGAGGATTGCCAGGGAGGGTCTGGGCCTATCGTAAGGACGGCGGAAGGAGAGACTGCTTTTCAGCAGACAGAAAGGCAGGCGAACTGGGTCAGACCTTCTGGTCTGAGGCAAGAGAGAAGCCCGAGGAGGAGCAGGTGCTGCTGAAGGCTTTCCAGTCCACTGGTAAGCAGGCCAGGGATGACAGCACTGCTCCAGGGGATGTGACAGCCCTGGAGGAAGACTGTGAGGTGCCTGCAGTTTGCTTCCTGTATGCATTTCCTCTCCCTCCTCAGGGAGGGGGATGCGTTTCCCGTCACCCGTGACCTCTTGTCTGTGGGCCCGCTACACTAAGCTTGGGCTGTGTGGGCCCCGGGCTCGACGCGGCGCAGCTGCTGCCTGGCACCTATGTCAGGGGGCTTTCTTGCTCCTTTCTTTTGCTGAGGGGAGTGGCCAGGGCAGCATGGGGCCTGGCCTGGCCTGGCCTGGCCTGTCTGTGTCTGGGAGGACGCAGCCAGCGCAGCTTCTCTTACTTCTTTGCTCCAGGGTGAACATGTAGAGGTTGTGAAGAGCTTCTGCAGCCTCACAGCTGGTGCCCTGGTCCTTGCAGGTGCAGCACAGGGTGAGATGCCCCACCAGCCGTCCCAGCATGGCAAAATGCTGCTTTGTGGAGCAGGCACGTCTGTCTCTGACTTCCGCAAAGTGGGGGCCGACCTGGGGGAGGGAGGCAGCACTGGCACCAGGCCTGAGGGGAGGCAGCCGGGCCCAAAGTCCTCAACCCAGGGTCCCTCCAAGGCTGCCTGCGAGGCGAGCCAGGGCTTTGGAGGCCCCTGCGCGCCCTGGCTCCCAAAGCAGCTAGGCAGCAGCCCAGGGCAGGGAGGGCTGCCAGACCGCAGCTCATGGCACGTGCCCAGAGCAGTCCTGCCCTGCCCAGTGCTGGAGGCAGAGCTGGCTCCTGCGACAACAGGGACTGGAGAGAGAAGCCCGCAGAGGCAGAGGCAAAGGCCAAAGACCTTAGCTTCAGGGCAGAGCCTTGCAGGAGTGCCTTAGCTTCAGGGCAGAGCCTTGCTGAGTGCCCTAACCTGTGCCCAGGCTTCCCTCGGAGGAAGCTCGGAGCTGCAGGGGCTCTGGGACATGCGCAAGGGGTGATGGGGTAGCTGGAGGTTGCCTGGACCGGAGCCTCCTTACCGCCAGGGAGGAGGAGCTGGTCAGGAAATGGCTCAGCCTGGCAATCCGCCCCACGGCCCTCTCGCGCTCAGCTGCTTGCTGGGACTCAGCGCACGACAGTAGGACCTGCAAGGAGAAAAGCTGCTGCCGTGCCCTGCAACCTGATGGCTGCTCCAAGAGAGCAGCTCTGCTGAGTGCCTGGAGGGCTTTACAGCCTGGCTTCTTGGAGCAGCAGCAAAGCCTGTAATGGGGCACTTGCCCTTAGAATCCCTTGCAGCCTTGGGGACAAATGCCCCAGACTGATCTGCTGTGGTCAGCAAGGCAGCTGGAGCCCATGCCTACTGCAGCCGCTGCTCCTTTCCACTCACGCCTTTGGGCATTTTTCTGGGGCAAGCCCCTCCCCGGGCACCTGCAGTGAGGCCTCTGGGGTACGGCTCTTACGAAGCCAGAGCAACAAAGCTTCCGGCCTGGGCTCCCTTTGCAGGACAGGCGGGTCGCTGCCCTGCTCAGAGCTGGGGAGGAGAGCACGAGCGAGGCGGAGCCGGGGGCCAGCAGTGCCAGCTGCCAGCTGTGTGGGGCCTCAGAAGGCGGGTCCAACTCCTCCCCCTGCTTTGGTGCGAGGCAAGGTTTTGGGGGAGCGTGGGCCGGGAGGGGCAGCGGGCAAGGCTTTGCTGTTGGGGTCGGGGGGAGAAGGGCATCTGCAAGCAGGAGAGGGCGGGCTCACAGGAGAGCATGGTGGGGAAGCCCTGCTCCCCTGAGGGCGGTGGTCCCCCTCCCCACAGCATGCTCCCTGTGCCTGGTGCTGTGGGAGGATGTCCCGTCCAGAGGCTCCCTTCCCTTGGGCGTGAGGCACTGACCCTATGGAGCCACTCTTTGCCAATGCCAGACCTGCAAGATGTTCTCTGTCTCCAGGAAGCCGGCGCTGGGAGAGCCGAATGCCAGCACCTGTAGCATGCTGTCCATGGCTTCCAGGGTCTGCAAGGGGCAGAGAGGCTTGGGGCACTCCTTCCCCGGGCTCTCTTACGTGCAGGAGACTGGCTCGAAAGCCTCCTGCCTGAGAGGGACACCCACGGCCCTGCAGTGCCCGAGGAGAGGCCTCAGGGCAGGGGAGCTGCTGCGTAGGGAGCAGCCTGTGCGCACTGCATGTGGCCCAGCCCAGGGCCAGAGGAAGAAGGACTGAGGGTGGGAAAGCAAAGCTGGGATCCTGCCCTGGCTTGCACCCTACGCTTGCCTATGAGCGCAGGGTAGCCAGGGCCTGGCCCAGAAAGACCGGCAGGCTCCCCATAGCTCACCCAGCCCATACCTTGGAGTAGAGGGAAGCATCGAGGTTCTCCATGTCCTCCCTTGCAGGAAGGGAGAAGACGCTGGAGAAGCAGGTGTGGAGGAGGCTGTTCTTCTTGCCATCCAGCAGCCACTTGACTCTGCTGCAAGGAGAGAGAGATGCCTTTCAGAGCGTGGGGCTGGCAGTGGTACTCTCATGGCCTGGGAAGGTGGGTGCAGACCGTGGGGCAGGACAGCCCAGGCTGATACACCTCTTAGGTGGGGAGGCCCCGCAGGGAGGCCCCTCTTCCCGCCAGGAAGCTGGCCAGGGACTGAGGACAGTCCTGGCTGGGGGGGCCCGATGCCCTCTCCATCTGCTGCCTGTGCCACAGGGGGAAACCCTGGGAGACACCGTGAAGTCCCCAGGCACCCTCTGCTCTCCTGCCTGCCCCGCTCTTGGGCCCAGTGCAGGGGAGAGCAGAGGCCCAGCAGACGGCCCCAGCAGACTCCCCCACAATGCGCGATGCCTCCCAGCCGGCACTGTTGCCATCGGGGCCATGTGGCGGGGAGGCCTTGGGCAAGCCAGGGGCTGGGGCAGGTACCTCATGGCGGCGATGGCAAGCATCGCTTGCTGCCGTACTGCAGTGCCCAGGTGGTCAGTGGGCTCCTCTCGCAGCAGCGCCTGGAGAGCACAAGCGGCATGGGACATGGCAGTTGCCAGTGCCCAGCAACCTCGTCCCACACAGAGCGGCCTCCTCATTGCCCAGGGCCCAGCTTGCAGGGCTTCTCAGTGTCCCCTGGAGCCCCGTGGCGGGAAGGTCTGTGCCCGTGAGTGTGTTGCTCACACCTCCCCTGCCCCAACACCCCCAGCCTGTCCTCATCGGCGTGCCGGTGCCCGGCTAGCCTTCCCCCTTCCTCAGGCCCACTGGCTGTCCTCTCACCTCAATTGTCTCTGTCACATTAAGTCTGAGGAGATGCAGCTGTGTCTGCACTACGGCATTAGTGCTGGCAGCTCTGCAGAGGGTGCTGACACAGTGCAGAAACCTCAGCTTCTGGGCCTCTTCCTGACAACCAGGGGAGAGAGAGAGACAGAGAGTGTGTGAGGGGCAAAGGCATGGCCAGCACGACCAGAGCTTGGCAGCGTGCAGAAATGGGCAGGGTGCCTGGAGGGGAGCAGCTCTGCAGCACCAGCAGCCCTCCAGCAGCTGGATGGAGAGACCCGCCAGGAGATGCAGGCACAGCCCAGATGGAAATGTCTGCAGGCACCTTTCGTCTGCTTCTGAAAAAGGCTCGGAGGAATGTCAGGCCTTCCTTTTCCTCCCGTGGCAGAGCCGAAGAGCTGGAGGCAGAAGAGCTTGGATCTGATAAAGAAAGAGAAGCGGCAGGGCTGTAGCGGCTGGCAGGAGAGAGCAGAGGGGAAAGCTGGGCCCTCTGCCCAGCCGTGTGCCTGCTCCCTGGGACACGGGGAGCCCTGGGTCTGGGCCCTGGGATAGGACACGGACATCCTGTCTCGCCTGTGCTCAGCAAGAGGCAGGGAAGGTCCCCGTCCCAGGGGGCAGGAGCTGGGTCCCCTCGGCTCCTCTGCCCAGGGGGCTGCTGTGCTGGGCCCTCTCGCATGCCAGAGCAGGCCCGGGCATGCAGGCAGCGCTGTGCCGCCAGCCCCCTTGGGAGCCCGGCACCAGCCTGCCAGGGAGACGGGTGCCCCGGGCAGAACGGGGAGGGCTCGCCGTCCTCAGCCCTGCGCAGCCCAGCAGTGCCCGCTCACTCACCCATGCTCCAGCTCTGTCCTCCTCCTCCTCTTCTCAAGGAGTCTCTGTGCCCCCAGGCCCCCCCGGGGTGGTGGTGGGGTCTCTCTGCCATCCTGCGGGACAGAGGAAAGGCCTGAGCCAGGGCAGGGGGGAGCCCACAGCCAGGCTGGGCCCCATCTCTGCGATGCAGCGTGGGGGCAGTGGGGCCCAGGGAGCCTGCGCAGGGGCTCGGGGGCTCTGCTCTGCTGCGCCTCAGCCCCTTGCAGCACGTTCTGCCCTGCCGGCCAAGGCCCTGGGGTGCTGCGGAGCGTCCGCGCCTCTGCCCCGTCCCCGTCCCTCTTACCTGGCCCCGCGCCGGGAGGTCTCAGGGACACACTCGACCCTGTGGGGCTGCCCAAGGCAACGGGGAACAACACGGCTGCGCTCGGGGGCCGCTCCGCCAGCCCCGCGTGCTCCCGCCCGCTCCCGTCCCCGTCCTCCCGGACACTGCGGGGCGGAGGCCGGTGCCCGGCAGCACCGCAGCGTGTCACAGGAGAGGTCACAAAGGGCCCTAGTGTCCCTCCACCCCCCACTGGGAGGAGCAGGTGTGTCCCCGTGGGGCGCAGGGCTGGCTGCCCCGGGCCCCTCGGGACGCCCTCGGGGCGCGCCCTGGACCCTGCCGACCTCCTGCGCCCTCAGCACCCCTCCGTCTGCCCACGGGGCCCCCTAGTCCCGGCTTTGCCCTCTGCCGGGCCCCACGGGCCTCCTTGTGCATCAGCGCTCGGTGGGACTTCTTCTACCTCCTCCCGGCCCTGGCGCCGGGCTGGGCCGTAGCTGGGCCACGGCAGCACTTCAGCCAAGGCCGGCCTGACAGCAGCAGGGGCTGCCTGCGTGCACGGAGGGGAATGTGGGCATCGGGGTGCACGTGGTGGCGAAGGGCCCTGCTCCGACCCTGCTAGGACAGGGGATGCTTTGGAGCCTGTGGGGCTGGGCGAGGGCTTTGTGGGCAGCCAAAGGTGGTGGTGGTGGGACGCCCCGTGGCAGGGAGCAGCGGGAGGAGAGCTTGGGGGTGTGGTGGCTGCTTTGAGGCTGTGCATGGCTCTGCCTGGCTGACTCAGGAAAAGAAGCGGATGAGTTGCAGAGCACATGGGTGAGGGGGATGTGGTGGCGCTGACGGTGAGGGCCTCCCCTTTGGGAATGATGGCTGCACAGCCACCGGGAGCTCCGTGTTGGACTTGATTACTCTTAAAATAAAACAAAACAAATCTAGACAGAAGGAAAACAAAGGATTTTTCTTCAGGCGAGCCGAGCCTTGGGCTTACTTGCGTGTCTCGAATGGGTGGGGGTGGTGATGGCCTTAAACCAACTGGACATACACAAGACCCTGGGACCCGACGGGATGCACCCACGAGTGCTGAGGGAGCTGGCCGATGTCCTTGCAAGGCTGCTCCCGATTATCTTTGAAAGGTTGTGGCAATTGAGGGAGGTTCCGCAGGCCTGGAAGAAAGCTAATGTCACCCCTCTCTTCAAGAAGGGCAAGAAGGAGGACCTACAGGCCGGTCAGCCTCCCCTCGATCCCTGGGAAGGTGATGGAGCAAATCCTCCGGGAAACCATTTCCAAGCGCGTTAAGGACAAGAAGGTCATCAGTAGTCAGCATGGATTTACAAAGGGAAATGGAGAAATCTCTCCATTTAGACAAACCCCCGTTAGAAGCATGGCTCCTTTTCCTGCCAGGGGCATTGAGGGGCCGCGTGGAGGAAAGCTCTGCTAAAGAAGCTCCAGAAACAGGTCAACAGCCAGAGAAAAGTACAGCAGAGGACAGTGTCCCTCCAGAAAACAGAGAGGGAGGGAAAAGCCCTGCACAAGGAAAAAGCATCTCAGACATGCCAGTGTCCCATGAAATCCACTGAAGTTGTGTGGATCGCTGTCTTCCAGATCAGCTAGAGCAAGGGCAGCTCCCGAGTTAGCTGGACTCTTTTCAGAACAGATTTCTGTACTACTGAAGACCGGTGGAACGCTCTTGACAGCCTGTGCATCTGGTGATGTACGCAGAGAAAACGCACAGCTCCCGTGAACCATAGCTTTTTCTTGGCTTGTACTCCCTGATCCTGGAAGCATGTCCAAAGGGCCCTCTCTGCTGCGCAGCTCCCAGTGTGCCCCTCAGCCCTTCCACCAAGCTCCCAACCCAGGCAGGGTCCCTGCTCCTGCAAAGCCCTTTGTGCCACAGCCTGGGGGGGAACAGGGTCTTCTCCTGCCCCCCACCCCCACCCCAGGGCACAGAAGTGGCTTTGGAGCTTGGCCTGGGCCTGGCCTGGGCCTGGGCCAAGCATCCCTTCCACGGAAACGGGGTGGGGGGCCGGGATGCACCATCGGATTTCCAGAAGGCACCTAAATGTCACGAGTGGCTCAGCATCTTTCTCCTGAACCCCTCAGCGCTTTGGTGATCTGCAGCCTCCAGAACAAAGTGCAGTGGGACCACAAGCTGGGCGGTTACAGCAGAAATGTGTTTTTCCCGCAGAAATAAACTGCCTTTCCGAGTTGGTGGGAGCCTTTTCTTGGTGGCGTGTGAAGCTGCAAGGGGCAGCAGGGCGCCTTTGGAGGGGCGGGAAAGGGGCAAGTGGAAGCAAGGAGAGCGGGTAGCCCCCGTCCAGGGAGGCTCTCGCTCTGGGTCATTCCCTGTTGGGGCATTTTAGGGACTGCCTTGCCGGACAAGAGCTGAGGGGAAGGTTTTGCAGGGAGAGCTGGTGACTCAGCTGCCTACACGCTGCCAAAGCTCTGCCTCGCGCTCTGAGTCTTTTGCTCACCGTGTCCCAGCCCAAAACGCCGGGGTCTCTCCTCTGCGCCGGACCTGGCGAACGGTGGCCGCTCCCTGGCATGGGCTGGAGCCAGCTTCCCCCCGCACAAAGGCTGAACGGCCCCCAAGGCTGGCCAGACCCCAGGGATGGCACCTCTGGGGCCGAGAGCCAGCAGGGAGGGCAGTAGCTCTCTCCAGTGCTGTCTGTTGCCCGTCTGTTTGGGGGGGGGGGGCTCTCTCCTTCCCCTTCTCCTCTGCCCCTTCCCTCATGCACCTCCCTTTAATTCCTGCCTCGCCAGCCTCTCTGCTTCCTAGGCCTGATGCCTCGCTCTGCTCGCACTCCTGTTTTGAGGTGGAGCCGGGCCTTTGGCCTTCTAATACTCCTTGGAAAAAGCAAAGCCAAGCTCTCCAAGCGAGGTCTGCTGGCCTCGTGCGTAGGCAATGAGGGCGTTGTGCCCTCCTCAGGGGGCCCCAACGCTCAGTTTGTCCCTGAGTGAGCTTTCAAGAAGTAGCCTTACGCTCAGGGCAGTGAGCACAGCAAGGGACCGAGGCCGGCCATGGCGAAGGCCCTTCAACCCAGCCGTTGCTGAGATGACGCTGGGCACAGCGGCACTGCTTCCTGCTGCCCGGGGCAACCCTGGAGCAAGCCCAGGAGGGTTCCCGCGGGGAAAGCGCATGCCTGCGCTGCAGGAACTGACCCCCCGTCTGTAGCCAAAAGCAAAGCCTGTGGGGGAAGCCCTCGGCAGCCTGGCAGCTCTTCCCTGGTGCAGCTTCCTTGGCTCAAATTGAGATCATTCCCAGCTTGAACTTGGCTTGAACTCCCTGATCCTGGAAGCGGCTCTGCATGGCGAGAGCGTGAACAGCAGCTCCACCAAGACACAGAGTCTGCCCTGCTGAACTCACCTGGAGACTCGGAGCTTGTGCTAGACTTTGGGCTTTTCTCCCAGAGCCAGCAGCAGCTTGAAGAAAGCGTTCAGCTTCCGCTTCTGAAAGTACGAACTAATCGTAGCACAAAACACTATGCCTTGGCCATAATGCTGGGGTTTCAGGAGGCTGCAGAGTTATCTGTGAGCTCGCCTTGGGACATGGAGAGAGTCGTGTCTGGGTCGTCGCTTGGCTCCCCACTGGGGTCTGTGGGTACTTTTGGATTGCAGGGTCATGTGGCTGGGATATAGCAAAGGGTCTGCTTTGCGACACTGACTTCCTTGGGAGGGACGTGGCGGCACAAGGGCGCCGGGGACCTGGAGCCTCCAGGTTTGGGCTGCGGGGCTCTCAGGTGAATTCTGGATGATGCGTTGTGGCCTTTGGTGGGGAAAACACCCGTTGCAGCCCTGGAGAATGGGGCTAGGCAAAGGAGAGAAGTCACCCGTTCTCAAAGCCTCACCTCCACCGTGCAAAACTCTAGGCAAACACAGCACCATTGTTTTGAAGGCAAACATCCTCTGGCTGTTCCACTTGGCTTTTAAAGCAACCTTGCTTGGAGAGCTTCCTTTGCGGAGCGGATGGTGTCTCCAGCGGCCGTGCAGAGCTCTGGGCTCTGCTGCCCTGCTGCCCGGCCGTGCAAATCCTGCGGCGTGTGGGCGCAGGCGGTTTGGGTCCTCGGTGAGCGCCTCGTGGAGCCCAGGGGCTCTCCCTCTCTGACGTGGGGGGTGTGGGGGGAAATGCTGCTGGCCAGGGCAATGTGCTCAGTCTCCCCTGCCGCATAAGGGCCATTCCCAGCATGGCAGGCAATTTTCTTGCTGCAGCCAGAGTGTCTTGGTGGCCTTGCAGCTCCTGGCCTCAGCCACTTCAGCTGAGCCCAGCGCAGGCAAGGGCACGGCCCTGCGCCCTTCCTCGGGCACGGAGTGGCAGAAGCAGTCCTCAGTTTGCCAGGCAGAATCTTACCTAGATTTAGACAGGTCTCTCCTGCTGTGGTGAGACCAAGGCCAGATGCAGAAAGATCCCCTGGCACCTCCAAAGGCAATGGGACATTTGGAACAGGGACCGCCCCCACTTGAGGACCTTTCCACCAAACTCTGCCCTGCTTCCCCTCCGACACTGTGCAGACGAGAGCCATGAGACAAAAGCCATGCAGCTCCAGGGACTACGTATGGTAGCCAGTGGTGCAAAACCAAGTCTAGAGCTGCGTGCCATCCGTCATCCATCCCCTTCCACAGGATCTGCCAGCCCTGCAGTCAGCAGGTGCCTGTTCTTTGCCCTAGCACGTCCCTGCAGAGGGTAGGGTAGGGTAAGCGTAAGCGTGTCTTCTCCTCTCCTCAGGGTTTTCTGGTGCAGCAGGGCAGCTGGTGCTTTGCGGCAAAGACAAAGTGCGTGGCTATGCTCCGCACTGCCACAGGCTGCTGCAAAGACTGGCTGTCCTGCCATATTCAGCATTACCCCGCTTCCTTCAGGACTGAGTTTTTGTCCTTTAGTCTCCACAGAGAAAAGACACCCACACTTGGTGAAGGAACTGGCCTATTTCTCTGGGGAAAGCACAGACAAGGGGTGCTACAGCACAGCATTGCAGGCAGGGGGAGATGCCAGGGACGACCTAGGCTTTCCAGCATCCTCAGGTGGCCCTAGTCTGTAGAAGGCCGCAGGAGGACGACTGCTGCTCTGGCTCTGCCCAAATAGAGCCACCTCACGGAGAAGGGTGCCACCTCTTCCACGCTCTCCGGAGCCAGCAGCAGAGTCCTCTTGATGCTGACTCTTTTCCCCTCAGGATGAAGATGGTCTGAGTTGCCAGGGAACAGACTGAGGGGCTGCTGTCATTCTGCAAGCCTCCAAGGACTGTGATAGAAAGAGAGCAGAGATCAGACTCCTATCCCTGCAGAGCCCCTGGCCTCCCCTGCAGACAGGGCCAGTCCCAGCCAGCTCTTCCCAGGGTCAGGAGAGAGCAGGGGGGACAAATGGATCAGCTGGAGATTCCTGGTCTCCAAGCCTCCAGCCGACACCGTGCTGCCTCCGCTCACCCTCGCAGATGTGCTGCAGGTTCTCCTCACTCCTGGCCTTCATGTGCCGCCCAGCAAGCCCTAGGCACACACAGCCCTTCACAAATCCTGCTCCCCAACCCGCCCTGCCCCAGCACAGCTGCCCCCCTGGCCCTGCTGGCCTGGCCATGCACCCTCCTCCCCTTGGGCAGAGCTGACCTCGGGGCAGTGCCCAGGGCGCGGCATCCAGGGAGGGTGTGTGGGACTCAACACGGCTCCCCCCAGCCCCGCACGAGCAGGCAGGGATGAGAGAGGGTGATGGGGAGGCCCTGGGCAGCAGGCTCTCGGGGCTCCAGCGGCCACAGGACCGGTTCTTGCTGCCAGCGCAGCAGCTGGAGTGGGGCCGAGCTGCCCCTGCACAGAAGGAGACCCCAGGAGGGCTTGTGGCTCACCAATGAACCTCACAGCTGCCTCTCGCAAAGACTCCCGGGAGCTCGTCAAGTATGGCAGGCTCTGGCGCAGGTAGTCCTCTGCTCCGCTCCTGTTCCTCGCCAGCTGGAGAGAGCACAAGGGCAGGGGCTTGGTGCAGACCCTCCGCACGCAGCCAGGCCAGGCCCTCCTCCCACCACCGGCCTCCCCTTCCTGCTCCTGCCAGGGCCTTCAGCACTCCCAGACAGGAGCCCTGTGGCCCCAAGCTTCGCAGGCAGTGGAGAACAGCAGGCTTCCCCAGGGATGCCGGGGTGCTCTCCTACTGCCAGGGTCCCCTTCAGCAGAACAGGGGTGAGCAAGGGCAGAGGAGCCTAGAGAAGAACCTGCCAGCGCAGTGTGCTTGAGGAAAGGGAGCGTGTGTGCAGCTCCAGGCAGTGGGCTCTGGGCTGCAGCGGTGGGGAGGCAAACAGCTTTCTGCCCCACACACCGGGCACGGGGCAGACCTTAGCCGGGCGAGATCCTGGAGGCTTTGGGGCTGTCCTTACCAGGCACTCGCCGATGGCCCATGTCTGCGCTGTCTCAATGAGGTGCTTGAGCTTCTTGCACTTCAGGAGCCCTGCAGCACTGAGGAAGGCTTCCCGAGAGGCCTGCAGAGCAGCAAAGTCAGGGAGATGGCACCAGAGCCCGGGCCAGGAGACCCTGCATCCCCCTCATCCTGGCAAGGCTCGGAGCCTTTCCTGGCCCAAGATGGGAAGACACAGCTGGGGACCGAGTCTGCCACTGGGTTCCACACCGGGAGCTGGGACGTGGGGCAGCCACCGTCTCAGGAATGCCCCGGAGCAGAGAGGGACTGGAGTGCTTGAGCAGAGAGGGACTGGAGTGCTTAAGCTTTTGTGGGTGTGGGCTGCTGCTGAGCCCTGTTGGACCAGGTAGGGCAGGTGTGGGAAATGTCCCTGGCCAGCTTCTTGGCCCCTGCTAGCTCTGGGTCTGCAGGGACTGTTCTGACGGGCTGCGATGGCGGAGGGCTGTGTGGAGGAAGTGGGGCAGGGAAGGGAGCCCAGCTCTCCATCCGTCTGTGCAGGAGAAGGCATGGCGGGAGGCTGAAGGCAGTGGTGGGCCTGGTGCAGACAGGGAGGGGGGCTCTGTGCTGTGCTCAGGGACCCAGGAGGTTGGACCTCAAGGTGATGGACTTTCAAAGGGTCCAATTGCCAGCAGCCTTTGCCCTGACGCTCAGCCCCACCCAAGGAGTGTCAGCAACACCCTGCCCAGGTGACCAGTCAGGTTAGAAATCCACACCTGGGTCACGGTCGGCACCCGATCGTGCAGATGGAAGAAGAGTGGGAGCAGGCTCCTCTCCGCATGCTGCTTCATCTGCTGCTTTTCCGTGCCCACCACAATCTCCATCACATCGTGGAAGAGACGGATGGAGAACTCTCGCACAAAGCTGTACTCCTGGTGGGAAGGAAGAGGGGCAGACCTCAGCCCGGGCTGCTCCAAGCCCATGGTGAGCAAGGGGGACAGCGTAGGTGACGTGGAGACAAATGTCTCTGGCGCTCTGCACCGAGGAGCAGTGGTGCAGATCTGCAGGCAGTGCAAAATGGCCCCAGGCCACAAAGTACCATGCGGCAGGTTTCTGTAACACGCTGCGGCCAGGGAGAGCAGAGCTGTGGGAGGCAGCTGTGCCTGCAGCAGCTCCTCTGGCCCTGGCCACGCTCCCGCCAGGCATCCCCTGCCGAGTCGCAGAGGAGCTCTCCTGGGGCATGCACCGAGGAGGAGATGTGCTGGCGCTCCGCATCGGCTCCCGGGTCCTTGCCACCCGCTCAAGGCCTCACCTGCCTGCCGCAGGGAGTGGTGAGAGCATGTGGTCGTGCCTGGCAGTGGTGCCCAGCAGAGCCATGCGGGCTTGCAGAGCAAGCTTTGGCCTTCAGATGGTGAGTGCGTGGGCTGGGCAGGCAGCACCCGGCACAGGGGCTGGGATCGCACGGGGATGGGAACCGGAGAGGGAGAGGGTCTGTCTTTATTTCCATCGGTGTCCCCTGGCAAAAGACAGGGACAGAAAGGGGCAGCCACGAGGCATGGCCTCTCCCTCACTCTCAGGCCTGCTCTGGGCTTTCTGATGCCTCGGCCCCGGGCCACAGCAAGCGCTGCGGGGGTAAGCGTGACAGAGAGCAGCTGAGGGCAGAGACGGGGCTGCTTTGACACAGTCCTGCCGCTCAGCACAGGGCAATGGTCTGAGAACTGCAGAGCAAAACGTCTGCCAGCAGAGCACAGGGTTCGTGGGAAGCACAAATTCACAGGCCAGCAGGCGCACGCAGAGAGGGACACCCCACCCTGGGGCCACGCTAACAGAACCTCAGGCTCTCCCGCCGGCCTTACGTCGTCAAAGAGGAGCTGGAGCTTCTCAGCCAGCTGCAGAGCGATGGGGCTGGCCGCCTGCCTGTCCATGAGACGGAGCACATTGCTGAGGGCAGGCAGGGCCTTGGCGCTGAGGTCGCTGTCAGCAGCCTGCAGTTGCTGCAGGATGTCCGGCAGCAGGACCTGCATTCTTCTTGCCTGCATGAAACACACACACACGCAACTTCCTTTTGCAAAGCACTGCGTGATTGCATTGGCCAAGAAACACTCTGCTTCAACCCCAGCCTCCCCTCTGGCTTCCTGGCAGGAGCTCCCGATGCCCAGCCAAGTCCAAAGCACTGCGTTACCCACTGCCCCCTGCCCAACCCCAGGCTGCTGGCGCGGCCTTCCTGGCTGCCCCCCGCTCACCATCTCGGGTGTCTCGGACAGCGTGAGGAGGCCTCTGAGCACCAGGCTGCGCATCCCCAGGTACCGACTCCGCAGATATATCGGGAAGAGGTGCATGGCCCAGTCAATCTCTTGGGCAAGGTCGGTGCAGACCAGCAGCTGAAACACACGCAGCAGGGAGAGACTGGCAGAGCGGGCAGGACTCCCCGCATCGTGCAGTGCTCAGGGGCTAGCAGGCCAAGACAAAGCCTGGGCTGGAGGCAGCAGTGATTGCGCAGAGCCCTCGTGGCCTCACTCCCTGCCCTGGGCCGCATGGCACAGCGCCCTGATCGCTCGCCCGCACATCCTGGCCTCCCAACAACCCTCTGCAGCCACTGGTTCTCAAGCTGCTCCTTTGAGGAGCAACGGAACAGAGGGAACGGGCACCAAGGAGGCACGGAACACAGGTGGTGACAAGTGCTACCCCAGCAGAGGCCAAGGCCAAGGGTACCAACAGGAGCCCACCCACTGCCCCAGCTCCACTGACTGGCACCTACCCGGCAGCTGTGGGCGCAAGAGAGCAGAGGGCTCAGAGGCACCTGAGAGAGGCACCGCCTGCCGTTAGGCTCACCTCGATGAAGAAAGCCATAGCGATCGTCTCCCAGGTACAGTCCTCCCTGCTGAGCAGTGTTGCCAGCTGGTGGAAGATGGAGGAACGCAGCGGGTGCGGGGTCTTCGTCATCTCTCTGGCCGGGGGGAGAAGGCACTGTTGGGCCTGAGCTGGGCAGGCAAACCGCTTCTGGGTTTGCACTGCCCACTCTAGCCATTATCGCGCGGGTCAGGACCTCCAGGGCAAGGCCACATGCACGCTGGGCTGCAGCAGCGTTTGCTCTCGGGGCAGTGCACTCTCGCCACCACACCTTGCCATTAGAAAGCCAGTGTGCACCATCATTAGGCTCATTTTGGTGGGAGGCCAGAAAAAGACCCTTCTGACCATGGGCTCTGGCCCTCTGGCACATCTCCCTGTCCTGGTGGGCTGCCCTTGGTGGCACTGCCTGCAGACAGACCCCGGTGCTCTCTGTGGCGTGAGCCCAGGCCCCACGGCAGGGGCCTCCAGGGCTTTGGGAGGTGACTGCTCCTGTGCGTCACCCTGTCTCGTGCCTGGTGACAGCAGCTCCCCCCCAGCTGCTCTCAGAGCTGGGCAGCAGCAGAGCGGGAGCTCCCATTGCTGTGCCACTCTGTGACCCCCCCGATCACAAGTGCTGAGGCTGCAGCCCCTCTCTTCGAGAACCTCCTCGGGGGCACCCTCCTGTCACCCACGAGGAAGGGGACTGTGTGGGGCACCCCGTCTCCACGGGAGAAATGCCGGGGGAGCGTGCTGAGAAGGGAGCACTCACCTGGCCAGCAAAGACACTCCCCTGAGGTGAGTCTCTGCGTCGAGGAGGGCATCCCAGCCACCCTTGCCCTCGATGGCAAGCACCTGGCTCGCAAAGCCAGCACAGCACAGCAGTGCTTTCATGGCCTCTACTGTGCACCTGCATGCGGAGAAAAGCCAGGTCACCCAGGAACCCCAGCCCTGGCTCCAGCTCCGTGGGAGAGACAGGAGGATGGGGGTGGAGCACCTGATGGGGCTGGTGGGAATGGACCCGTCCTGTTGGCTTTCCCTCCAGAAGTTATTAACCTCCTTCAGTGTCAGCTCCGAGGAGAAGGACACTTGGGAGAGCAGTGCTAGGAAGAGCTGGGGGAAAATCTTCTTCACCTCCCGTGGGGAGATGGGCTGACGGAAGATCTCGGTAAGCGCCACGGCTGCCTGCAGAAAACACCCCGAGACCACGCTTGCGGCTGAGACGTCCCTGTCGCAGAGCCTGAGCTGGGGGGGGTTGAGGCTCAGGCGTGGCCCTGGGCCATGGGAGATGCAGGTGGGGCTCCCTGCCTAGCTGCTTGGCCAGGACCAAATCACAGGGGCTTTTTGGTTCAGCTCCTGTGTGCGCCGTGGGCACCGTGAGCCTTCCTGGGGCAGCATGAACCTCAGCAGGACTCAGGTAAACTGCAGGCCCTCTTGGCTGCCCTGCGCCAGCCCTTGCAGCCTGCCTGGGCTGTGCAGTGGCCCTGCCTTGGCCCCTAACCAAGCCCTGAAGCTAATGCTGCCCCAAACCCCGGTTTCCAAGAGCGGCAGGGGGCTGTAGGGATGGGGAAGTATGGCGAGTTCTCGACAGGCTCGGGGTTTGTGCCTGTGTGCCCCAGGGGAGGTAAGGCTCGGGGCAGAGAGGGAAGGGGAGAGGGGGGCCCTGTCTCTAGCGCAGAGAGGTGCGCGCAGCCCTGGGGGGAGTGAGGCCTCATCCGGTAACTCACAGCCAGGGAAAGGATGCGTGGGTTGTTCTTGGTGGAGGTGGAAGTCTGGTGCAGTGATGGGTTCCTCAGCACGCCTAGCAGCTCCTGCAGCACCTTCTCCGTAGTCTGGCTCTTGGAGACCATTACCTTCCACATGGCCACAGCAATGCTGCAGGCCCAGAGCGCTCTGTCAGCAGGGCCACCTTGGCCGAGAGCCCTTCCAAAGCCTGCTTGCCCCTTGCCACAAGCGCCCGGCAGGCCCTGCAGACGGCCCACCTGAAGTCCCTTGTGGGGCAGGGAGGGTGCACGGCAGCTGGGCTCTGAGGCTGAAGGCAGCGACACTTGGTCACCTCTGGCTGCTGCAGGCCTGGCTGCCACACCAGGGCTGGGAAATGTGAGTGACGGAGTGCCCACCCCCCTCAGAGGAGTCCTGACAATCTCCCTCTCTGCGGCAGCCTGAGTGTCTTCAGACCCTCCCACTCAAGGCGAGACGAGCCCTACGGGCTGCTGGGCACCATACCTGTTGCGTGCTGGGGAGCAGTGCAGCAGGCTCAGGACCACTTCTCTGGGGTACTTGCGGGTGAGTGCAAGAAGGGTCCTGTCCAGGCTGTTCCGGGCCAACGCCTCCCTGATGGCCATCAGGTTTCTCCAGATGCAGCTCACGATGCGTGGCACCTGGAGGGGACACGGGCGACGGGCTTTCTCACTAGAGCAGAGCCATTTCCCCAGCTCTCACAGAGAACTGCTTCCCTTCCCACCGCTCTGCGCTGGCATGAAATGGCGCCGGGTGCCCGGGAGACGGGGATTTAGCGAGCAAGCAATCCCCCAGAGGGTTTGAGCCCGGCCACGTCACCCGCAGGCTACTCACGTGCCCCAGCTCGGAGTCAGGGTCTGCCGCAAGCACATCTAGCATGTAGGCAGCCACCTGCGCATCATAGGCACTTGGCGCTCTCATGCCCTTGATGGCAGCGAGGATAACATCTGTCTTCTCGGAGGGCTGGAGGTATCTCCCAAACAACTGTGGGAGAAAGGAGGGGAGGGAAGACAGGTCACAGCGAGTACCGCAGCGGTGGGGCTCGGCTGAGCAGCGAGAGAGGCTCTGGAGAGAGATGTGGGGCAGGGCTGGCGCAGCAACCCCAGGAGGCCCTGCCAGCCCCACTCGTTACGGATCCCTTTGTTCATCCAAGTCGCATGCTGACCCCATGGCCGGGTGTCCCACCAAGGGAGGCACTCCTTACCGAGGCGATTTTACCGATGTTCTTGGACCGTGAAAGCCAGAAGGTGTTCCACGCTTCCCTGTCCTTTTGGCACCGCAGATACTCTGCACTACGCTTTGGCAGGGATCTGCCTGCACAAGAGGGGAAACACAAGGCAGTCAGCAGAAAGGCTGGAGAGCTGGGGATGGCCGTCTGAAGGTGTCAGGCAGAAATGTCACTGGCAAGGAAAGAGGGCGTGCCAGAAATGCATGGAGAAGAGGATTGCCAGGGAGGGTCTGGGCCTATCGTAAGGACGGCGGAAGGAGAGACTGCTTTTCAGCAGACAGAAAGGCAGGCGAACTGGGTCAGACCTTCTGGTCTGAGGCAAGAGAGAAGCCCGAGGAGGAGCAGGTGCTGCTGAAGGCTTTCCAGTCCACTGGTAAGCAGGCCAGGGATGACAGCACTGCTCCAGGGGATGTGACAGCCCTGGAGGAAGACTGTGAGGTGCCTGCAGTTTGCTTCCTGTATGCATTTCCTCTCCCTCCTCAGGGAGGGGGATGCGTTTCCCGTCACCCGTGACCTCTTGTCTGTGGGCCCGCTACACTAAGCTTGGGCTGTGTGGGCCCCGGGCTCGACGCGGCGCAGCTGCTGCCTGGCACCTATGTCAGGGGGCTTTCTTGCTCCTTTCTTTTGCTGAGGGGAGTGGCCAGGGCAGCATGGGGCCTGGCCTGGCCTGGCCTGGCCTGTCTGTGTCTGGGAGGACGCAGCCAACGCAGCTTCTCTTACTTCTTTGCTCCAGGGTGAACATGTAGAGGTTGTGAAGAGCTTCTGCAGCCTCACAGCTGGTGCCCTGGTCCTTGCAGGTGCAGCACAGGGTGAGATGCCCCACCAGCCGTCCCAGCATGGCAAAATGCTGCTTTGTGGAGCAGGCACGTCTGTCTCTGACTTCCGCAAAGTGGGGGCCGACCTGGGGGAGGGAGGCAGCACTGGCACCAGGCCTGAGGGGAGGCAGCCGGGCCCAAAGTCCTCAACCCAGGGTCCCTCCAAGGCTGCCTGCGAGGCGAGCCAGGGCTTTGGAGGCCCCTGCGCGCCCTGGCTCCCAAAGCAGCTAGGCAGCAGCCCAGGGCAGGGAGGGCTGCCAGACCGCAGCTCATGGCACGTGCCCAGAGCAGTCCTGCCCTGCCCAGTGCTGGAGGCAGAGCTGGCTCCTGCGACAACAGGGACTGGAGAGAGAAGCCCGCAGAGGCAGAGGCAAAGGCCAAAGACCTTAGCTTCAGGGCAGAGCCTTGCAGGAGTGCCTTAGCTTCAGGGCAGAGCCTTGCTGAGTGCCCTAACCTGTGCCCAGGCTCGGAGCTCGGAGCTGCAGGGGCTCTGGGACATGCGCAAGGGGTGATGGGGTAGCTGGAGGTTGCCTGGACCGGAGCCTCCTTACCGCCAGGGAGGAGGAGCTGGTCAGGAAATGGCTCAGCCTGGCAATCCGCCCCACGGCCCTCTCGCGCTCAGCTGCTTGCTGGGACTCAGCGCACGACAGTAGGACCTGCAAGGAGAAAAGCTGCTGCCGTGCCCTGCAACCTGATGGCTGCTCCAAGAGAGCAGCTCTGCTGAGTGCCTGGAGGGCTTTACAGCCTGGCTTCTTGGAGCAGCAGCAAAGCCTGTAATGGGGCACTTGCCCTTAGAATCCCTTGCAGCCTTGGGGACAAATGCCCCAGACTGATCTGCTGTGGTCAGCAAGGCAGCTGGAGCCCATGCCTACTGCAGCCGCTGCTCCTTTCCACTCACGCCTTTGGGCATTTTTCTGGGGCAAGCCCCTCCCCGGGCACCTGCAGTGAGGCCTCTGGGGTACGGCTCTTACGAAGCCAGAGCAACAAAGCTTCCGGCCTGGGCTCCCTTTGCAGGACAGGCGGGTCGCTGCCCTGCTCAGAGCTGGGGAGGAGAGCACGAGCGAGGCGGAGCCGGGGGCCAGCAGTGCCAGCTGCCAGCTGTGTGGGGCCTCAGAAGGCGGGTCCAACTCCTCCCCCTGCTTTGGTGCGAGGCAAGGTTTTGGGGGAGCGTGGGCCGGGAGGGGCAGCGGGCAAGGCTTTGCTGTTGGGGTCGGGGGGAGAAGGGCATCTGCAAGCAGGAGAGGGCGGGCTCACAGGAGAGCATGGTGGGGAAGCCCTGCTCCCCTGAGGGCGGTGGTCCCCCTCCCCACAGCATGCTCCCTGTGCCTGGTGCTGTGGGAGGATGTCCCGTCCAGAGGCTCCCTTCCCTTGGGCGTGAGGCACTGACCCTATGGAGCCACTCTTTGCCAATGCCAGACCTGCAAGATGTTCTCTGTCTCCAGGAAGCCGGCGCTGGGAGAGCCGAATGCCAGCACCTGTAGCATGCTGTCCATGGCTTCCAGGGTCTGCAAGGGGCAGAGAGGTTTGGGGCACTCCTTCCCCGGGCTCTCTTACGTGCAGGAGACTGGCTCAAAAGCCTCCTGCCTGAGAGGGACACCCACGGCCCTGCAGTGCCCGAGGAGAGGCCTCAGGGCAGGGGAGCTGCTGCGTAGGGAGCAGCCTGTGCGCACTGCATGTGGCCCAGCCCAGGGCCAGAGGAAGAAGGACTGAGGGTGGGAAAGCAAAGCTGGGATCGGGCCCTGGCTTGCACCCTACACTTGCCTATGAGCGCAGGGTAGCCAGGGCCTGGCCCAGAAAGACCGGCAGGCTCCCCATAGCTCACCCAGCCCATACCTTGGAGTAGAGGGAAGCATCGAGGTTCTCCATGTCCTCCCTTGCAGGAAGGGAGAAGACGCTGGAGAAGCAGGTGTGGAGGAGGCTGTTCTTCTTGCCATCCAGCAGCCACTTGACTCTGCTGCAAGGAGAGAGAGATGCCTTTCAGAGCATGGGGCTGGCAGTGGTACTCTCATGGCCTGGGAAGGTGGGTGCAGACCGTGGGGCAGGACAGCCCAGGCTGATACACCTCTTAGGTGGGGAGGCCCCGCAGGGAGGCCCCTCTTCCCGCCAGGAAGCTGGCCAGGGACTGAGGACAGTCCTGGCTGGGGGGGCCCGATGCCCTCTCCATCTGCTGCCTGTGCCACAGGGGGAAACCCTGGGAGACACCGTGAAGTCCCCAGGCACCCTCTGCTCTCCTGCCTGCCCCGCTCTTGGGCCCAGTGCAGGGGAGAGCAGAGGCCCAGCAGACGGCCCCAGCAGACTCCCCCACAATGCGCGATGCCTCCCAGCCGGCACTGGTGCCATCGGGGCCATGTGGCGGGGAGGCCTTGGGCAAGCCAGGGGCTGGGGCAGGTACCTCATGGCGGCGATGGCGAGCATCGCTTGCTGCCGTACTGCAGTGCCCAGGTGGTCAGTGGGCTCCTCTCGCAGCAGCGCCTGGAGAGCACAAGCGGCATGGGACATGGCAGTTGCCAGTGCCCAGCAACCTCGTCCCACACAGAGCGGCCTCCTCATTGCCCAGGGCCCAGCTTGCAGGGCTTCTCAGTGTCCCCTGGAGCCCCGTGGCGGGAAGGTCTGTGCCCGTGAGTGTGTTGCTCACACCTCCCCTGCCCCAACACCCCCAGCCTGTCCTCATCGGCGTGCCGGTGCCCGGCTAGCCTTCCCCCTTCCTCAGGCCCACTGGCTGTCCTCTCACCTCAATTGTCTCTGTCACATTAAGTCTGAGGAGATGCAGCTGTGTCTGCACTACGGCATTAGTGCTGGCAGCTCTGCAGAGGGTGCTGACACAGTGCAGAAACCTCAGCTTCTGGGCCTCTTCCTGACAACCAGGGGAGAGAGAGAGCCAGAGAGTGTGTGAGGGGCAAAGGCATGGCCAGCACGACCAGAGCTTGGCAGCGTGCAGAAATGGGCAGGGTGCCTGGAGGGGAGCAGCTCTGCAGCACCAGCAGCCCTCCAGCAGCTGGATGGAGAGACCCGCCAGGAGATGCAGGCACAGCCCAGATGGAAATGTCTGCAGGCACCTTTCGTCTGCTTCTGAAAAAGGCTCGGAGGAATGTCAGGCCTTCCTTTTCCTCCCGTGGCAGAGCCGAAGAGCTGGAGGCAGAAGAGCTTGGATCTGATAAAGAAAGAGAAGCGGCAGGGCTGTAGCGGCTGGCAGGAGAGAGCAGAGGGGAAAGCTGGGCCCTCTGCCCAGCCGTGTGCCTGCTCCCTGGGACACGGGGAGCCCTGGGTCTGGGCCCTGGGATAGGACACGGACATCCTGTCTCGCCTGTGCTCAGCAAGAGGCAGGGAAGGTCCCCGTCCCAGGGGGCAGGAGCTGGGTCCCCTCGGCTCCTCTGCCCAGGGGGCTGCTGTGCTGGGCCCTCTCGCATGCCAGAGCAGGCCCGGGCATGCAGGCAGCGCTGTGCCGCCAGCCCCCTTGGGAGCCCGGCACCAGCCTGCCAGGGAGACGGGTGCCCCGGGCAGAACGGGGAGGGCTCGCCGTCCTCAGCCCTGCGCAGCCCAGCAGTGCCCGCTCACTCACCCATGCTCCAGCTCTGTCCTCCTCCTCCTCTTCTCAAGGAGTCTCTGTGCCCCCAGGCCCCCCCGGGGTGGTGGTGGGGTCTCTCTGCCATCCTGCGGGACAGAGGAAAGGCCTGAGCCAGGGCAGGGGGGAGCCCACAGCCAGGCTGGGCCCCATCTCTGCGATGCAGCGTGGGGGCAGTGGGGCCCAGGGAGCCTGCGCAGGGGCTCGGGGGCTCTGCTCTGCTGCGCCTCAGCCCCTTGCAGCACGTTCTGCCCTGCCGGCCAAGGCCCTGGGGTGCTGCGGAGCGTCCGCGCCTCTGCCCCGTCCCCGTCCCTCTCACCTGGCCCCGCGCCGGGAGGTCTCAGGGACACACTCGACCCTGTGGGGCTGCCCAAGGCAACGGGGAACAACACGGCTGCGCTCGGGGGCCGCTCCGCCAGCCCCGCGTGCTCCCGCCCGCTCCCGTCCCCGTCCTCCCGGACACTGCGGGGCGGAGGCCGGTGCCCGGCAGCACCGCAGCGTGTCACAGGAGAGGTCACAAAGGGCCCTAGTGTCCCTCCACCCCCCACTGGGAGGAGCAGGTGTGTCCCCGTGGGGCGCAGGGCTGGCTGCCCCGGGCCCCTCGGGACGCCCTCGGGGCGCGCCCTGGACCCTGCCGACCTCCTGCGCCCTCAGCACCCCTCCGTCTGCCCACGGGGCCCCCTAGTCCCGGCTTTGCCCTCTGCCGGGCCCCACGGGCCTCCTTGTGCATCAGCGCTCGGTGGGACTTCTTCTACCTCCTCCCGGCCCTGGCGCCGGGCTGGGCCGTAGCTGGGCCACGGCAGCACTTCAGCCAAGGCCGGCCTGACAGCAGCAGGGGCTGCCTGCGTGCACGGAGGGGAATGTGGGCATCGGGGTGCACGTGGTGGCGAAGGGCCCTGCTCCGACCCTGCTAGGACAGGGGATGCTTTGGAGCCTGTGGGGCTGGGCGAGGGCTTTGTGGGCAGCCAAAGGTGGTGGTGGTGGGACGCCCCGTGGCAGGGAGCAGCGGGAGGAGAGCTTGGGGGTGTGGTGGCTGCTTTGAGGCTGTGCATGGCTCTGCCTGGCTGACTCAGGAAAAGAAGCGGATGAGTTGCAGAGCACATGGGTGAGGGGGATGTGGTGGCGCTGACGGTGAGGGCCTCCCCTTTGGGAATGATGGCTGCACAGCCACCGGGAGCTCCGTGTTGGACTTGATTACTCTTAAAATAAAACAAAACAAATCTAGACAGAAGGAAAACAAAGGATTTTTCTTCAGGCGAGCCGAGCCTTGGGCTTACTTGCGTGTCTCGAATGGGTGGGGGTGGTGATGGCCTTAAACCAACTGGACATACACAAGACCCTGGGACCCGACGGGATGCACCCACGAGTGCTGAGGGAGCTGGCCGATGTCCTTGCAAGGCTGCTCCCGATTATCTTTGAAAGGTTGTGGCAATTGAGGGAGGTTCCGCAGGCCTGGAAGAAAGCTAATGTCACCCCTCTCTTCAAGAAGGGCAAGAAGGAGGACCTACAGGCCGGTCAGCCTCCCCTCGATCCCTGGGAAGGTGATGGAGCAAATCCTCCGGGAAACCATTTCCAAGCGCGTTAAGGACAAGAAGGTCATCAGTAGTCAGCATGGATTTACAAAGGGAAATGGAGAAATCTCTCCATTTAGACAAACCCCCGTTAGAAGCATGGCTCCTTTTCCTGCCAGGGGCATTGAGGGGCCGCGTGGAGGAAAGCTCTGCTAAAGAAGCTCCAGAAACAGGTCAACAGCCAGAGAAAAGTACAGCAGAGGACAGTGTCCCTCCAGAAAACAGAGAGGGAGGGAAAAGCCCTGCACAAGGAAAAAGCATCTCAGACATGCCAGTGTCCCATGAAATCCACTGAAGTTGTGTGGATCGCTGTCTTCCAGATCAGCTAGAGCAAGGGCAGCTCCCGAGTTAGCTGGACTCTTTTCAGAACAGATTTCTGTACTACTGAAGACCGGTGGAACGCTCTTGACAGCCTGTGCATCTGGTGATGTACGCAGAGAAAACGCACAGCTCCCGTGAACCATAGCTTTTTCTTGGCTTGTACTCCCTGATCCTGGAAGCATGTCCAAAGGGCCCTCTCTGCTGCGCAGCTCCCAGTGTGCCCCTCAGCCCTTCCACCAAGCTCCCAACCCAGGCAGGGTCCCTGCTCCTGCAAAGCCCTTTGTGCCACAGCCTGGGGGGGAACAGGGTCTTCTCCTGCCCCCCACCCCCACCCCAGGGCACAGAAGTGGCTTTGGAGCTTGGCCTGGGCCTGGCCTGGGCCTGGGCCAAGCATCCCTTCCACGGAAACGGGGTGGGGGGCCGGGATGCACCATCGGATTTCCAGAAGGCACCTAAATGTCACGAGTGGCTCAGCATCTTTCTCCTGAACCCCTCAGCGCTTTGGTGATCTGCAGCCTCCAGAACAAAGTGCAGTGGGACCACAAGCTGGGCGGTTACAGCAGAAATGTGTTTTTCCCGCAGAAATAAACTGCCTTTCCGAGTTGGTGGGAGCCTTTTCTTGGTGGCGTGTGAAGCTGCAAGGGGCAGCAGGGCGCCTTTGGAGGGGCGGGAAAGGGGCAAGTGGAAGCAAGGAGAGCGGGTAGCCCCCGTCCAGGGAGGCTCTCGCTCTGGGTCATTCCCTGTTGGGGCATTTTAGGGACTGCCTTGCCGGACAAGAGCTGAGGGGAAGGTTTTGCAGGGAGAGCTGGTGACTCAGCTGCCTACACGCTGCCAAAGCTCTGCCTCGCGCTCTGAGTCTTTTGCTCACCGTGTCCCAGCCCAAAACGCCGGGGTCTCTCCTCTGCGCCGGACCTGGCGAACGGTGGCCGCTCCCTGGCATGGGCTGGAGCCAGCTTCCCCCCGCACAAAGGCTGAACGGCCCCCAAGGCTGGCCAGACCCCAGGGATG
Source organism: Dromaius novaehollandiae (assembly GCF_036370855.1). Classification (NCBI taxonomy): domain Eukaryota; kingdom Metazoa; phylum Chordata; class Aves; order Casuariiformes; family Dromaiidae; genus Dromaius; species Dromaius novaehollandiae. The sequence goes on from NC_088109.1 coordinate 2,365,321, forward strand.
GCACCTCTGGGGCCGAGAGCCAGCAGGGAGGGCAGTAGCTCTCTCCAGTGCTGTCTGTTGCCCGTCTGTTTGGGGGGGGGGGCTCTCTCCTTCCCCTTCTCCTCTGCCCCTTCCCTCATGCACCTCCCTTTAATTCCTGCCTCGCCAGCCTCTCTGCTTCCTAGGCCTGATGCCTCGCTCTGCTCGCACTCCTGTTTTGAGGTGGAGCCGGGCCTTTGGCCTTCTAATACTCCTTGGAAAAAGCAAAGCCAAGCTCTCCAAGCGAGGTCTGCTGGCCTCGTGCGTAGGCAATGAGGGCGTTGTGCCCTCCTCAGGGGGCCCCAACGCTCAGTTTGTCCCTGAGTGAGCTTTCAAGAAGTAGCCTTACGCTCAGGGCAGTGAGCACAGCAAGGGACCGAGGCCGGCCATGGCGAAGGCCCTTCAACCCAGCCGTTGCTGAGATGACGCTGGGCACAGCGGCACTGCTTCCTGCTGCCCGGGGCAACCCTGGAGCAAGCCCAGGAGGGTTCCCGCGGGGAAAGCGCATGCCTGCGCTGCAGGAACTGACCCCCCGTCTGTAGCCAAAAGCAAAGCCTGTGGGGGAAGCCCTCGGCAGCCTGGCAGCTCTTCCCTGGTGCAGCTTCCTTGGCTCAAATTGAGATCATTCCCAGCTTGAACTTGGCTTGAACTCCCTGATCCTGGAAGCGGCTCTGCATGGCGAGAGCGTGAACAGCAGCTCCACCAAGACACAGAGTCTGCCCTGCTGAACTCACCTGGAGACTCGGAGCTTGTGCTAGACTTTGGGCTTTTCTCCCAGAGCCAGCAGCAGCTTGAAGAAAGCGTTCAGCTTCCGCTTCTGAAAGTACGAACTAATCGTAGCACAAAACACTATGCCTTGGCCATAATGCTGGGGTTTCAGGAGGCTGCAGAGTTATCTGTGAGCTCGCCTTGGGACATGGAGAGAGTCGTGTCTGGGTCGTCGCTTGGCTCCCCACTGGGGTCTGTGGGTACTTTTGGATTGCAGGGTCATGTGGCTGGGATATAGCAAAGGGTCTGCTTTGCGACACTGACTTCCTTGGGAGGGACGTGGCGGCACAAGGGCGCCGGGGACCTGGAGCCTCCAGGTTTGGGCTGCGGGGCTCTCAGGTGAATTCTGGATGATGCGTTGTGGCCTTTGGTGGGGAAAACACCCGTTGCAGCCCTGGAGAATGGGGCTAGGCAAAGGAGAGAAGTCACCCGTTCTCAAAGCCTCACCTCCACCGTGCAAAACTCTAGGCAAACACAGCACCATTGTTTTGAAGGCAAACATCCTCTGGCTGTTCCACTTGGCTTTTAAAGCAACCTTGCTTGGAGAGCTTCCTTTGCGGAGCGGATGGTGTCTCCAGCGGCCGTGCAGAGCTCTGGGCTCTGCTGCCCTGCTGCCCGGCCGTGCAAATCCTGCGGCGTGTGGGCGCAGGCGGTTTGGGTCCTCGGTGAGCGCCTCGTGGAGCCCAGGGGCTCTCCCTCTCTGACGTGGGGGGTGTGGGGGGAAATGCTGCTGGCCAGGGCAATGTGCTCAGTCTCCCCTGCCGCCTAAGGGCCATTCCCAGCATGGCAGGCAATTTTCTTGCTGCAGCCAGAGTGTCTTGGTGGCCTTGCAGCTCCTGGCCTCAGCCACTTCAGCTGAGCCCAGCGCAGGCAAGGGCACGGCCCTGCGCCCTTCCTCGGGCACGGAGTGGCAGAAGCAGTCCTCAGTTTGCCAGGCAGAATCTTACCTAGATTTAGACAGGTCTCTCCTGCTGTGGTGAGACCAAGGCCAGATGCAGAAAGATCCCCTGGCACCTCCAAAGGCAATGGGACATTTGGAACAGGGACCGCCCCCACTTGAGGACCTTTCCACCAAACTCTGCCCTGCTTCCCCTCCGACACTGTGCAGACGAGAGCCATGAGACAAAAGCCATGCAGCTCCAGGGACTACGTATGGTAGCCAGTGGTGCAAAACCAAGTCTAGAGCTGCGTGCCATCCGTCATCCATCCCCTTCCACAGGATCTGCCAGCCCTGCAGTCAGCAGGTGCCTGTTCTTTGCCCTAGCACGTCCCTGCAGAGGGTAGGGTAGGGTAAGCGTAAGCGTGTCTTCTCCTCTCCTCAGGGTTTTCTGGTGCAGCAGGGCAGCTGGTGCTTTGCGGCAAAGACAAAGTGCGTGGCTATGCTCCGCACTGCCACAGGCTGCTGCAAAGACTGGCTGTCCTGCCATATTCAGCATTACCCCGCTTCCTTCAGGACTGAGTTTTTGTCCTTTAGTCTCCACAGAGAAAAGACACCCACACTTGGTGAAGGAACTGGCCTATTTCTCTGGGGAAAGCACAGACAAGGGGTGCTACAGCACAGCATTGCAGGCAGGGGGAGATGCCAGGGACGACCTAGGCTTTCCAGCATCCTCAGGTGGCCCTAGTCTGTAGAAGGCCGCAGGAGGACGACTGCTGCTCTGGCTCTGCCCAAATAGAGCCACCTCACGGAGAAGGGTGCCACCTCTTCCACGCTCTCCGGAGCCAGCAGCAGAGTCCTCTTGATGCTGACTCTTTTCCCCTCAGGATCAAGATGGTCTGAGTTGCCAGGGAACAGACTGAGGGGCTGCTGTCATTCTGCAAGCCTCCAAGGACTGTGATAGAAAGAGAGCAGAGATCAGACTCCTATCCCTGCAGAGCCCCTGGCCTCCCCTGCAGACAGGGCCAGTCCCAGCCAGCTCTTCCCAGGGTCAGGAGAGAGCAGGGGGGACAAATGGATCAGCTGGAGATTCCTGGTCTCCAAGCCTCCAGCCGACACCGTGCTGCCTCCGCTCACCCTCGCAGATGTGCTGCAGGTTCTCCTCACTCCTGGCCTTCATGTGCCGCCCAGCAAGCCCTAGGCACACACAGCCCTTCACAAATCCTGCTCCCCAACCCGCCCTGCCCCAGCACAGCTGCCCCCCTGGCCCTGCTGGCCTGGCCATGCACCCTCCTCCCCTTGGGCAGAGCTGACCTCGGGGCAGTGCCCAGGGCGCGGCATCCAGGGAGGGTGTGTGGGACTCAACACGGCTCCCCCCAGCCCCGCACGAGCAGGCAGGGATGAGAGAGGGTGATGGGGAGGCCCTGGGCAGCAGGCTCTCGGGGCTCCAGCGGCCACAGGACCGGTTCTTGCTGCCAGCGCAGCAGCTGGAGTGGGGCCGAGCTGCCCCTGCACAGAAGGAGACCCCAGGAGGGCTTGTGGCTCACCAATGAACCTCACAGCTGCCTCTCGCAAAGACTCCCGGGAGCTCGTCAAGTATGGCAGGCTCTGGCGCAGGTAGTCCTCTGCTCCGCTCCTGTTCCTCGCCAGCTGGAGAGAGCACAAGGGCAGGGGCTTGGTGCAGACCCTCCGCACGCAGCCAGGCCAGGCCCTCCTCCCACCACCGGCCTCCCCTTCCTGCTCCTGCCAGGGCCTTCAGCACTCCCAGACAGGAGCCCTGTGGCCCCAAGCTTCGCAGGCAGTGGAGAACAGCAGGCTTCCCCAGGGATGCCGGGGTGCTCTCCTACTGCCAGGGTCCCCTTCAGCAGAACAGGGGTGAGCAAGGGCAGAGGAGCCTAGAGAAGAACCTGCCAGCGCAGTGTGCTTGAGGAAAGGGAGCGTGTGTGCAGCTCCAGGCAGTGGGCTCTGGGCTGCAGCGGTGGGGAGGCAAACAGCTTTCTGCCCCACACACCGGGCACGGGGCAGACCTTAGCCGGGCGAGATCCTGGAGGCTTTGGGGCTGTCCTTACCAGGCACTCGCCGATGGCCCATGTCTGCGCTGTCTCAATGAGGTGCTTGAGCTTCTTGCACTTCAGGAGCCCTGCAGCACTGAGGAAGGCTTCCCGAGAGGCCTGCAGAGCAGCAAAGTCAGGGAGATGGCACCAGAGCCCGGGCCAGGAGACCCTGCATCCCCCTCATCCTGGCAAGGCTCGGAGCCTTTCCTGGCCCAAGATGGGAAGACACAGCTGGGGACCGAGTCTGCCACTGGGTTCCACACCGGGAGCTGGGACGTGGGGCAGCCACCGTCTCAGGAATGCCCCGGAGCAGAGAGGGACTGGAGTGCTTGAGCAGAGAGGGACTGGAGTGCTTAAGCTTTTGTGGGTGTGGACTGCTGCTGAGCCCTGTTGGACCAGGTAGGGCAGGTGTGGGAAATGTCCCTGGCCAGCTTCTTGGCCCCTGCTAGCTCTGGGTCTGCAGGGACTGTTCTGACGGGCTGCGATGGCGGAGGGCTGTGTGGAGGAAGTGGGGCAGGGAAGGGAGCCCAGCTCTCCATCCGTCTGTGCAGGAGAAGGCATGGCGGGAGGCTGAAGGCAGTGGTGGGCCTGGTGCAGACAGGGAGGGGGGCTCTGTGCTGTGCTCAGGGACCCAGGAGGTTGGACCTCAAGGTGATGGACTTTCAAAGGGTCCAATTGCCAGCAGCCTTTGCCCTGACGCTCAGCCCCACCCAAGGAGTGTCAGCAACACCCTGCCCAGGTGACCAGTCAGGTTAGAAATCCACACCTGGGTCACGGTCGGCACCCGATCGTGCAGATGGAAGAAGAGTGGGAGCAGGCTCCTCTCCGCATGCTGCTTCATCTGCTGCTTTTCCGTGCCCACCACAATCTCCATCACATCGTGGAAGAGACGGATGGAGAACTCTCGCACAAAGCTGTACTCCTGGTGGGAAGGAAGAGGGGCAGACCTCAGCCCGGGCTGCTCCAAGCCCATGGTGAGCAAGGGGGACAGCGTAGGTGACGTGGAGACAAATGTCTCTGGCGCTCTGCACCGAGGAGCAGTGGTGCAGATCTGCAGGCAGTGCAAAATGGCCCCAGGCCACAAAGTACCATGCGGCAGGTTTCTGTAACACGCTGCGGCCAGGGAGAGCAGAGCTGTGGGAGGCAGCTGTGCCTGCAGCAGCTCCTCTGGCCCTGGCCACGCTCCCACCAGGCATCCCCTGCCGAGTCGCAGAGGAGCTCCCCCGGGGCATGCACCGAGGAGGAGATGTGCTGGCGCTCCGCATCGGCTCCCGGGTCCTTGCCACCCGCTCAAGGCCTCACCTGCCTGCCGCAGGGAGTGGTGAGAGCATGTGGTCGTGCCTGGCAGTGGTGCCCAGCAGAGCCATGCGGGCTTGCAGAGCAAGCTTTGGCCTTCAGATGGTGAGTGCGTGGGCTGGGCAGGCAGCACCCGGCACAGGGGCTGGGATCGCACGGGGATGGGAACCGGAGAGGGAGAGGGTCTGTCTTTATTTCCATCGGTGTCCCCTGGCAAAAGACAGGGACAGAAAGGGGCAGCCACGAGGCATGGCCTCTCCCTCACTCTCAGGCCTGCTCTGGGCTTTCTGATGCCTCGGCCCCGGGCCACAGCAAGCGCTGCGGGGGTAAGCGTGACAGAGAGCAGCTGAGGGCAGAGACGGGGCTGCTTTGACACAGTCCTGCCGCTCAGCACAGGGCAATGGTCTGAGAACTGCAGAGCAAAACGTCTGCCAGCAGAGCACAGGGTTCGTGGGAAGCACAAATTCACAGGCCAGCAGGCGCACGCAGAGAGGGACACCCCACCCTGGGGCCACGCTAACAGAACCTCAGGCTCTCCCGCCGGCCTTACGTCGTCAAAGAGGAGCTGGAGCTTCTCAGCCAGCTGCAGAGCGATGGGGCTGGCCGCCTGCCTGTCCATGAGACGGAGCACATTGCTGAGGGCAGGCAGGGCCTTGGCGCTGAGGTCGCTGTCAGCAGCCTGCAGTTGCTGCAGGATGTCCGGCAGCAGGACCTGCATTCTTCTTGCCTGCATGAAACACACACACACGCAACTTCCTTTTGCAAAGCACTGCGTGATTGCATTGGCCAAGAAACACTCTGCTTCAACCCCAGCCTCCCCTCTGGCTTCCTGGCAGGAGCTCCCGATGCCCAGCCAAGTCCAAAGCACTGCGTTACCCACTGCCCCCTGCCCAACCCCAGGCTGCTGGCGCGGCCTTCCTGGCTGCCCCCCGCTCACCATCTCGGGTGTCTCGGACAGCGTGAGGAGGCCTCTGAGCACCAGGCTGCGCATCCCCAGGTACCGACTCCGCAGATATATCGGGAAGAGGTGCATGGCCCAGTCAATCTCTTGGGCAAGGTCGGTGCAGACCAGCAGCTGAAACACACGCAGCAGGGAGAGACTGGCAGAGCGGGCAGGACTCCCCGCATCGTGCAGTGCTCAGGGGCTAGCAGGCCAAGACAAAGCCTGGGCTGGAGGCAGCAGTGATTGCGCAGAGCCCTCGTGGCCTCACTCCCTGCCCTGGGCCGCATGGCACAGCGCCCTGATCGCTCGCCCGCACATCCTGGCCTCCCAACAACCCTCTGCAGCCACTGGTTCTCAAGCTGCTCCTTTGAGGAGCAACGGAACAGAGGGAACGGGCACCAAGGAGGCACGGAACACAGGTGGTGACAAGTGCTACCCCAGCAGAGGCCAAGGCCAAGGGTACCAACAGGAGCCCACCCACTGCCCCAGCTCCACTGACTGGCACCTACCCGGCAGCTGTGGGCGCAAGAGAGCAGAGGGCTCAGAGGCACCTGAGAGAGGCACCGCCTGCCGTTAGGCTCACCTCGATGAAGAAAGCCATAGCGATCGTCTCCCAGGTACAGTCCTCCCTGCTGAGCAGTGTTGCCAGCTGGTGGAAGATGGAGGAACGCAGCGGGTGCGGGGTCTTCGTCATCTCTCTGGCCGGGGGGAGAAGGCACTGTTGGGCCTGAGCTGGGCAGGCAAACCGCTTCTGGGTTTGCACTGCCCACTCTAGCCATTATCGCGCGGGTCAGGACCTCCAGGGCAAGGCCACATGCACGCTGGGCTGCAGCAGCGTTTGCTCTCGGGGCAGTGCACTCTCGCCACCACACCTTGCCATTAGAAAGCCAGTGTGCACCATCATTAGGCTCATTTTGGTGGGAGGCCAGAAAAAGACCCTTCTGACCATGGGCTCTGGCCCTCTGGCACATCTCCCTGTCCTGGTGGGCTGCCCTTGGTGGCACTGCCTGCAGACAGACCCCGGTGCTCTCTGTGGCGTGAGCCCAGGCCCCACGGCAGGGGCCTCCAGGGCTTTGGGAGGTGACTGCTCCTGTGCGTCACCCTGTCTCGTGCCTGGTGACAGCAGCTCCCCCCCAGCTGCTCTCAGAGCTGGGCAGCAGCAGAGCGGGAGCTCCCATTGCTGTGCCACTCTGTGACCCCCCCGATCACAAGTGCTGAGGCTGCAGCCCCTCTCTTCGAGAACCTCCTCGGGGGCACCCTCCTGTCACCCACGAGGAAGGGGACTGTGTGGGGCACCCCGTCTCCACGGGAGAAATGCCGGGGGAGCGTGCTGAGAAGGGAGCACTCACCTGGCCAGCAAAGACACTCCCCTGAGGTGAGTCTCTGCGTCGAGGAGGGCATCCCAGCCACCCTTGCCCTCGATGGCAAGCACCTGGCTCGCAAAGCCAGCACAGCACAGCAGTGCTTTCATGGCCTCTACTGTGCACCTGCATGCGGAGAAAAGCCAGGTCACCCAGGAACCCCAGCCCTGGCTCCAGCTCCGTGGGAGAGACAGGAGGATGGGGGTGGAGCACCTGATGGGGCTGGTGGGAATGGACCCGTCCTGTTGGCTTTCCCTCCAGAAGTTATTAACCTCCTTCAGTGTCAGCTCCGAGGAGAAGGACACTTGGGAGAGCAGTGCTAGGAAGAGCTGGGGGAAAATCTTCTTCACCTCCCGTGGGGAGATGGGCTGACGGAAGATCTCGGTAAGCGCCACGGCTGCCTGCAGAAAACACCCCGAGACCACGCTTGCGGCTGAGACGTCCCTGTCGCAGAGCCTGAGCTGGGGGGGGTTGAGGCTCAGGCGTGGCCCTGGGCCATGGGAGATGCAGGTGGGGCTCCCTGCCTAGCTGCTTGGCCAGGACCAAATCACAGGGGCTTTTTGGTTCAGCTCCTGTGTGCGCCGTGGGCACCGTGAGCCTTCCTGGGGCAGCATGAACCTCAGCAGGACTCAGGTAAACTGCAGGCCCTCTTGGCTGCCCTGCGCCAGCCCTTGCAGCCTGCCTGGGCTGTGCAGTGGCCCTGCCTTGGCCCCTAACCAAGCCCTGAAGCTAATGCTGCCCCAAACCCCGGTTTCCAAGAGCGGCAGGGGGCTGTAGGGATGGGGAAGTATGGCGAGTTCTCGACAGGCTCGGGGTTTGTGCCTGTGTGCCCCAGGGGAGGTAAGGCTCGGGGCAGAGAGGGAAGGGGAGAGGGGGGCCCTGTCTCTAGCGCAGAGAGGTGCGCGCAGCCCTGGGGGGAGTGAGGCCTCATCCGGTAACTCACAGCCAGGGAAAGGATGCGTGGGTTGTTCTTGGTGGAGGTGGAAGTCTGGTGCAGTGATGGGTTCCTCAGCACGCCTAGCAGCTCCTGCAGCACCTTCTCCGTAGTCTGGCTCTTGGAGACCATTACCTTCCACATGGCCACAGCAATGCTGCAGGCCCAGAGCGCTCTGTCAGCAGGGCCACCTTGGCCGAGAGCCCTTCCAAAGCCTGCTTGCCCCTTGCCACAAGCGCCCGGCAGGCCCTGCAGACGGCCCACCTGAAGTCCCTTGTGGGGCAGGGAGGGTGCACGGCAGCTGGGCTCTGAGGCTGAAGGCAGCGACACTTGGTCACCTCTGGCTGCTGCAGGCCTGGCTGCCACACCAGGGCTGGGAAATGTGAGTGACGGAGTGCCCACCCCCCTCAGAGGAGTCCTGACAATCTCCCTCTCTGCGGCAGCCTGAGTGTCTTCAGACCCTCCCACTCAAGGCGAGACGAGCCCTACGGGCTGCTGGGCACCATACCTGTTGCGTGCTGGGGAGCAGTGCAGCAGGCTCAGGACCACTTCTCTGGGGTACTTGCGGGTGAGTGCAAGAAGGGTCCTGTCCAGGCTGTTCCGGGCCAACGCCTCCCTGATGGCCATCAGGTTTCTCCAGATGCAGCTCACGATGCGTGGCACCTGGAGGGGACACGGGCGACGGGCTTTCTCACTAGAGCAGAGCCATTTCCCCAGCTCTCACAGAGAACTGCTTCCCTTCCCACCGCTCTGCGCTGGCATGAAATGGCGCCGGGTGCCCGGGAGACGGGGATTTAGCGAGCAAGCAATCCCCCAGAGGGTTTGAGCCCGGCCACGTCACCCGCAGGCTACTCACGTGCCCCAGCTCGGAGTCAGGGTCTGCCGCAAGCACATCTAGCATGTAGGCAGCCACCTGCGCATCATAGGCACTTGGCGCTCTCATGCCCTTGATGGCAGCGAGGATAACATCTGTCTTCTCGGAGGGCTGGAGGTATCTCCCAAACAACTGTGGGAGAAAGGAGGGGAGGGAAGACAGGTCACAGCGAGTACCGCAGCGGTGGGGCTCGGCTGAGCAGCGAGAGAGGCTCTGGAGAGAGATGTGGGGCAGGGCTGGCGCAGCAACCCCAGGAGGCCCTGCCAGCCCCACTCGTTACGGATCCCTTTGTTCATCCAAGTCGCATGCTGACCCCATGGCCGGGTGTCCCACCAAGGGAGGCACTCCTTACCGAGGCGATTTTACCGATGTTCTTGGACCGTGAAAGCCAGAAGGTGTTCCACGCTTCCCTGTCCTTTTGGCACCGCAGATACTCTGCACTACGCTTTGGCAGGGATCTGCCTGCACAAGAGGGGAAACACAAGGCAGTCAGCAGAAAGGCTGGAGAGCTGGGGATGGCCGTCTGAAGGTGTCAGGCAGAAATGTCACTGGCAAGGAAAGAGGGCGTGCCAGAAATGCATGGAGAAGAGGATTGCCAGGGAGGGTCTGGGCCTATCGTAAGGACGGCGGAAGGAGAGACTGCTTTTCAGCAGACAGAAAGGCAGGCGAACTGGGTCAGACCTTCTGGTCTGAGGCAAGAGAGAAGCCCGAGGAGGAGCAGGTGCTGCTGAAGGCTTTCCAGTCCACTGGTAAGCAGGCCAGGGATGACAGCACTGCTCCAGGGGATGTGACAGCCCTGGAGGAAGACTGTGAGGTGCCTGCAGTTTGCTTCCTGTATGCATTTCCTCTCCCTCCTCAGGGAGGGGGATGCGTTTCCCGTCACCCGTGACCTCTTGTCTGTGGGCCCGCTACACTAAGCTTGGGCTGTGTGGGCCCCGGGCTCGACGCGGCGCAGCTGCTGCCTGGCACCTATGTCAGGGGGCTTTCTTGCTCCTTTCTTTTGCTGAGGGGAGTGGCCAGGGCAGCATGGGGCCTGGCCTGGCCTGGCCTGGCCTGTCTGTGTCTGGGAGGACGCAGCCAACGCAGCTTCTCTTACTTCTTTGCTCCAGGGTGAACATGTAGAGGTTGTGAAGAGCTTCTGCAGCCTCACAGCTGGTGCCCTGGTCCTTGCAGGTGCAGCACAGGGTGAGATGCCCCACCAGCCGTCCCAGCATGGCAAAATGCTGCTTTGTGGAGCAGGCACGTCTGTCTCTGACTTCCGCAAAGTGGGGGCCGACCTGGGGGAGGGAGGCAGCACTGGCACCAGGCCTGAGGGGAGGCAGCCGGGCCCAAAGTCCTCAACCCAGGGTCCCTCCAAGGCTGCCTGCGAGGCGAGCCAGGGCTTTGGAGGCCCCTGCGCGCCCTGGCTCCCAAAGCAGCTAGGCAGCAGCCCAGGGCAGGGAGGGCTGCCAGACCGCAGCTCATGGCACGTGCCCAGAGCAGTCCTGCCCTGCCCAGTGCTGGAGGCAGAGCTGGCTCCTGCGACAACAGGGACTGGAGAGAGAAGCCCGCAGAGGCAGAGGCAAAGGCCAAAGACCTTAGCTTCAGGGCAGAGCCTTGCAGGAGTGCCTTAGCTTCAGGGCAGAGCCTTGCTGAGTGCCCTAACCTGTGCCCAGGCTCGGAGCTCGGAGCTGCAGGGGCTCTGGGACATGCGCAAGGGGTGATGGGGTAGCTGGAGGTTGCCTGGACCGGAGCCTCCTTACCGCCAGGGAGGAGGAGCTGGTCAGGAAATGGCTCAGCCTGGCAATCCGCCCCACGGCCCTCTCGCGCTCAGCTGCTTGCTGGGACTCAGCGCACGACAGTAGGACCTGCAAGGAGAAAAGCTGCTGCCGTGCCCTGCAACCTGATGGCTGCTCCAAGAGAGCAGCTCTGCTGAGTGCCTGGAGGGCTTTACAGCCTGGCTTCTTGGAGCAGCAGCAAAGCCTGTAATGGGGCACTTGCCCTTAGAATCCCTTGCAGCCTTGGGGACAAATGCCCCAGACTGATCTGCTGTGGTCAGCAAGGCAGCTGGAGCCCATGCCTACTGCAGCCGCTGCTCCTTTCCACTCACGCCTTTGGGCATTTTTCTGGGGCAAGCCCCTCCCCGGGCACCTGCAGTGAGGCCTCTGGGGTACGGCTCTTACGAAGCCAGAGCAACAAAGCTTCCGGCCTGGGCTCCCTTTGCAGGACAGGCGGGTCGCTGCCCTGCTCAGAGCTGGGGAGGAGAGCACGAGCGAGGCGGAGCCGGGGGCCAGCAGTGCCAGCTGCCAGCTGTGTGGGGCCTCAGAAGGCGGGTCCAACTCCTCCCCCTGCTTTGGTGCGAGGCAAGGTTTTGGGGGAGCGTGGGCCGGGAGGGGCAGCGGGCAAGGCTTTGCTGTTGGGGTCGGGGGGAGAAGGGCATCTGCAAGCAGGAGAGGGCGGGCTCACAGGAGAGCATGGTGGGGAAGCCCTGCTCCCCTGAGGGCGGTGGTCCCCCTCCCCACAGCATGCTCCCTGTGCCTGGTGCTGTGGGAGGATGTCCCGTCCAGAGGCTCCCTTCCCTTGGGCGTGAGGCACTGACCCTATGGAGCCACTCTTTGCCAATGCCAGACCTGCAAGATGTTCTCTGTCTCCAGGAAGCCGGCGCTGGGAGAGCCGAATGCCAGCACCTGTAGCATGCTGTCCATGGCTTCCAGGGTCTGCAAGGGGCAGAGAGGTTTGGGGCACTCCTTCCCCGGGCTCTCTTACGTGCAGGAGACTGGCTCAAAAGCCTCCTGCCTGAGAGGGACACCCACGGCCCTGCAGTGCCCGAGGAGAGGCCTCAGGGCAGGGGAGCTGCTGCGTAGGGAGCAGCCTGTGCGCACTGCATGTGGCCCAGCCCAGGGCCAGAGGAAGAAGGACTGAGGGTGGGAAAGCAAAGCTGGGATCGGGCCCTGGCTTGCACCCTACACTTGCCTATGAGCGCAGGGTAGCCAGGGCCTGGCCCAGAAAGACCGGCAGGCTCCCCATAGCTCACCCAGCCCATACCTTGGAGTAGAGGGAAGCATCGAGGTTCTCCATGTCCTCCCTTGCAGGAAGGGAGAAGACGCTGGAGAAGCAGGTGTGGAGGAGGCTGTTCTTCTTGCCATCCAGCAGCCACTTGACTCTGCTGCAAGGAGAGAGAGATGCCTTTCAGAGCATGGGGCTGGCAGTGGTACTCTCATGGCCTGGGAAGGTGGGTGCAGACCGTGGGGCAGGACAGCCCAGGCTGATACACCTCTTAGGTGGGGAGGCCCCGCAGGGAGGCCCCTCTTCCCGCCAGGAAGCTGGCCAGGGACTGAGGACAGTCCTGGCTGGGGGGGCCCGATGCCCTCTCCATCTGCTGCCTGTGCCACAGGGGGAAACCCTGGGAGACACCGTGAAGTCCCCAGGCACCCTCTGCTCTCCTGCCTGCCCCGCTCTTGGGCCCAGTGCAGGGGAGAGCAGAGGCCCAGCAGACGGCCCCAGCAGACTCCCCCACAATGCGCGATGCCTCCCAGCCGGCACTGGTGCCATCGGGGCCATGTGGCGGGGAGGCCTTGGGCAAGCCAGGGGCTGGGGCAGGTACCTCATGGCGGCGATGGCAAGCATCGCTTGCTGCCGTACTGCAGTGCCCAGGTGGTCAGTGGGCTCCTCTCGCAGCAGCGCCTGGAGAGCACAAGCGGCATGGGACATGGCAGTTGCCAGTGCCCAGCAACCTCGTCCCACACAGAGCGGCCTCCTCATTGCCCAGGGCCCAGCTTGCAGGGCTTCTCAGTGTCCCCTGGAGCCCCGTGGCGGGAAGGTCTGTGCCCGTGAGTGTGTTGCTCACACCTCCCCTGCCCCAACACCCCCAGCCTGTCCTCATCGGCGTGCCGGTGCCCGGCTAGCCTTCCCCCTTCCTCAGGCCCACTGGCTGTCCTCTCACCTCAATTGTCTCTGTCACATTAAGTCTGAGGAGATGCAGCTGTGTCTGCACTACGGCATTAGTGCTGGCAGCTCTGCAGAGGGTGCTGACACAGTGCAGAAACCTCAGCTTCTGGGCCTCTTCCTGACAACCAGGGGAGAGAGAGAGACAGAGAGTGTGTGAGGGGCAAAGGCATGGCCAGCACGACCAGAGCTTGGCAGCGTGCAGAAATGGGCAGGGTGCCTGGAGGGGAGCAGCTCTGCAGCACCAGCAGCCCTCCAGCAGCTGGATGGAGAGACCCGCCAGGAGATGCAGGCACAGCCCAGATGGAAATGTCTGCAGGCACCTTTCGTCTGCTTCTGAAAAAGGCTCGGAGGAATGTCAGGCCTTCCTTTTCCTCCCGTGGCAGAGCCAAAGAGCTGGAGGCAGAAGAGCTTGGATCTGATAAAGAAAGAGAAGCGGCAGGGCTGTAGCGGCTGGCAGGAGAGAGCAGAGGGGAAAGCTGGGCCCTCTGCCCAGCCGTGTGCCTGCTCCCTGGGACACGGGGAGCCCTGGGTCTGGGCCCTGGGATAGGACACGGACATCCTGTCTCGCCTGTGCTCAGCAAGAGGCAGGGAAGGTCCCCGTCCCAGGGGGCAGGAGCTGGGTCCCCTCGGCTCCTCTGCCCAGGGGGCTGCTGTGCTGGGCCCTCTCGCATGCCAGAGCAGGCCCGGGCATGCAGGCAGCGCTGTGCCGCCAGCCCCCTTGGGAGCCCGGCACCAGCCTGCCAGGGAGACGGGTGCCCCGGGCAGAACGGGGAGGGCTCGCCGTCCTCAGCCCTGCGCAGCCCAGCAGTGCCCGCTCACTCACCCATGCTCCAGCTCTGTCCTCCTCCTCCTCTTCTCAAGGAGTCTCTGTGCCCCCAGGCCCCCCCGGGGTGGTGGTGGGGTCTCTCTGCCATCCTGCGGGACAGAGGAAAGGCCTGAGCCAGGGCAGGGGGGAGCCCACAGCCAGGCTGGGCCCCATCTCTGCGATGCAGCGTGGGGGCAGTGGGGCCCAGGGAGCCTGCGCAGGGGCTCGGGGGCTCTGCTCTGCTGCGCCTCAGCCCCTTGCAGCACGTTCTGCCCTGCCGGCCAAGGCCCTGGGGTGCTGCGGAGCGTCCGCGCCTCTGCCCCGTCCCCGTCCCTCTCACCTGGCCCCGCGCCGGGAGGTCTCAGGGACACACTCGACCCTGTGGGGCTGCCCAAGGCAACGGGGAACAACACGGCTGCGCTCGGGGGCCGCTCCGCCAGCCCCGCGTGCTCCCGCCCGCTCCCGTCCCCGTCCTCCCGGACACTGCGGGGCGGAGGCCGGTGCCCGGCAGCACCGCAGCGTGTCACAGGAGAGGTCACAAAGGGCCCTAGTGTCCCTCCACCCCCCACTGGGAGGAGCAGGTGTGTCCCCGTGGGGCGCAGGGCTGGCTGCCCCGGGCCCCTCGGGACGCCCTCGGGGCGCGCCCTGGACCCTGCCGACCTCCTGCGCCCTCAGCACCCCTCCGTCTGCCCACGGGGCCCCCTAGTCCCGGCTTTGCCCTCTGCCGGGCCCCACGGGCCTCCTTGTGCATCAGCGCTCGGTGGGACTTCTTCTACCTCCTCCCGGCCCTGGCGCCGGGCTGGGCCGTAGCTGGGCCACGGCAGCACTTCAGCCAAGGCCGGCCTGACAGCAGCAGGGGCTGCCTGCGTGCACGGAGGGGAATGTGGGCATCGGGGTGCACGTGGTGGCGAAGGGCCCTGCTCCGACCCTGCTAGGACAGGGGATGCTTTGGAGCCTGTGGGGCTGGGCGAGGGCTTTGTGGGCAGCCAAAGGTGGTGGTGGTGGGACGCCCCGTGGCAGGGAGCAGCGGGAGGAGAGCTTGGGGGTGTGGTGGCTGCTTTGAGGCTGTGCATGGCTCTGCCTGGCTGACTCAGGAAAAGAAGCGGATGAGTTGCAGAGCACATGGGTGAGGGGGATGTGGTGGCGCTGACGGTGAGGGCCTCCCCTTTGGGAATGATGGCTGCACAGCCACCGGGAGCTCCGTGTTGGACTTGATTACTCTTAAAATAAAACAAAACAAATCTAGACAGAAGGAAAACAAAGGATTTTTCTTCAGGCGAGCCGAGCCTTGGGCTTACTTGCGTGTCTCGAATGGGTGGGGGTGGTGATGGCCTTAAACCAACTGGACATACACAAGACCCTGGGACCCGACGGGATGCACCCACGAGTGCTGAGGGAGCTGGCCGATGTCCTTGCAAGGCTGCTCCCGATTATCTTTGAAAGGTTGTGGCAATTGAGGGAGGTTCCGCAGGCCTGGAAGAAAGCTAATGTCACCCCTCTCTTCAAGAAGGGCAAGAAGGAGGACCTACAGGCCGGTCAGCCTCCCCTCGATCCCTGGGAAGGTGATGGAGCAAATCCTCCGGGAAACCATTTCCAAGCGCGTTAAGGACAAGAAGGTCATCAGTAGTCAGCATGGATTTACAAAGGGAAATGGAGAAATCTCTCCATTTAGACAAACCCCCGTTAGAAGCATGGCTCCTTTTCCTGCCAGGGGCATTGAGGGGCCGCGTGGAGGAAAGCACTGCTAAAGAAGCTCCAGAAACAGGTCAACAGCCAGAGAAAAGTACAGCAGAGGACAGTGTCCCTCCAGAAAACAGAGAGGGAGGGAAAAGCCCTGCACAAGGAAAAAGCATCTCAGACATGCCAGTGTCCCATGAAATCCACTGAAGTTGTGTGGATCGCTGTCTTCCAGATCAGCTAGAGCAAGGGCAGCTCCCGAGTTAGCTGGACTCTTTTCAGAACAGATTTCTGTACTACTGAAGACCGGTGGAACGCTCTTGACAGCCTGTGCATCTGGTGATGTACGCAGAGAAAACGCACAGCTCCCGTGAACCATAGCTTTTTCTTGGCTTGTACTCCCTGATCCTGGAAGCATGTCCAAAGGGCCCTCTCTGCTGCGCAGCTCCCAGTGTGCCCCTCAGCCCTTCCACCAAGCTCCCAACCCAGGCAGGGTCCCTGCTCCTGCAAAGCCCTTTGTGCCACAGCCTGGGGGGGAACAGGGTCTTCTCCTGCCCCCCACCCCCACCCCAGGGCACAGAAGTGGCTTTGGAGCTTGGCCTGGGCCTGGCCTGGGCCTGGGCCAAGCATCCCTTCCACGGAAACGGGGTGGGGGGCCGGGATGCACCATCGGATTTCCAGAAGGCACCTAAATGTCACGAGTGGCTCAGCATCTTTCTCCTGAACCCCTCAGCGCTTTGGTGATCTGCAGCCTCCAGAACAAAGTGCAGTGGGACCACAAGCTGGGCGGTTACAGCAGAAATGTGTTTTTCCCGCAGAAATAAACTGCCTTTCCGAGTTGGTGGGAGCCTTTTCTTGGTGGCGTGTGAAGCTGCAAGGGGCAGCAGGGCGCCTTTGGAGGGGCGGGAAAGGGGCAAGTGGAAGCAAGGAGAGCGGGTAGCCCCCGTCCAGGGAGGCTCTCGCTCTGGGTCATTCCCTGTTGGGGCATTTTAGGGACTGCCTTGCCGGACAAGAGCTGAGGGGAAGGTTTTGCAGGGAGAGCTGGTGACTCAGCTGCCTACACGCTGCCAAAGCTCTGCCTCGCGCTCTGAGTCTTTTGCTCACCGTGTCCCAGCCCAAAACGCCGGGGTCTCTCCTCTGCGCCGGACCTGGCGAACGGTGGCCGCTCCCTGGCATGGGCTGGAGCCAGCTTCCCCCCGCACAAAGGCTGAACGGCCCCCAAGGCTGGCCAGACCCCAGGGATGGCACCTCTGGGGCCGAGAGCCAGCAGGGAGGGCAGTAGCTCTCTCCAGTGCTGTCTGTTGCCCGTCTGTTTGGGGGGGGGGGCTCTCTCCTTCCCCTTCTCCTCTGCCCCTTCCCTCATGCACCTCCCTTTAATTCCTGCCTCGCCAGCCTCTCTGCTTCCTAGGCCTGATGCCTCGCTCTGCTCGCACTCCTGTTTTGAGGTGGAGCCGGGCCTTTGGCCTTCTAATACTCCTTGGAAAAAGCAAAGCCAAGCTCTCCAAGCGAGGTCTGCTGGCCTCGTGCGTAGGCAATGAGGGCGTTGTGCCCTCCTCAGGGGGCCCCAACGCTCAGTTTGTCCCTGAGTGAGCTTTCAAGAAGTAGCCTTACGCTCAGGGCAGTGAGCACAGCAAGGGACCGAGGCCGGCCATGGCGAAGGCCCTTCAACCCAGCCGTTGCTGAGATGACGCTGGGCACAGCGGCACTGCTTCCTGCTGCCCGGGGCAACCCTGGAGCAAGCCCAGGAGGGTTCCCGCGGGGAAAGCGCATGCCTGCGCTGCAGGAACTGACCCCCCGTCTGTAGCCAAAAGCAAAGCCTGTGGGGGAAGCCCTCGGCAGCCTGGCAGCTCTTCCCTGGTGCAGCTTCCTTGGCTCAAATTGAGATCATTCCCAGCTTGAACTTGGCTTGAACTCCCTGATCCTGGAAGCGGCTCTGCATGGCGAGAGCGTGAACAGCAGCTCCACCAAGACACAGAGTCTGCCCTGCTGAACTCACCTGGAGACTCGGAGCTTGTGCTAGACTTTGGGCTTTTCTCCCAGAGCCAGCAGCAGCTTGAAGAAAGCGTTCAGCTTCCGCTTCTGAAAGTACGAACTAATCGTAGCACAAAACACTATGCCTTGGCCATAATGCTGGGGTTTCAGGAGGCTGCAGAGTTATCTGTGAGCTCGCCTTGGGACATGGAGAGAGTCGTGTCTGGGTCGTCGCTTGGCTCCCCACTGGGGTCTGTGGGTACTTTTGGATTGCAGGGTCATGTGGCTGGGATATAGCAAAGGGTCTGCTTTGCGACACTGACTTCCTTGGGAGGGACGTGGCGGCACAAGGGCGCCGGGGACCTGGAGCCTCCAGGTTTGGGCTGCGGGGCTCTCAGGTGAATTCTGGATGATGCGTTGTGGCCTTTGGTGGGGAAAACACCCGTTGCAGCCCTGGAGAATGGGGCTAGGCAAAGGAGAGAAGTCACCCGTTCTCAAAGCCTCACCTCCACCGTGCAAAACTCTAGGCAAACACAGCACCATTGTTTTGAAGGCAAACATCCTCTGGCTGTTCCACTTGGCTTTTAAAGCAACCTTGCTTGGAGAGCTTCCTTTGCGGAGCGGATGGTGTCTCCAGCGGCCGTGCAGAGCTCTGGGCTCTGCTGCCCTGCTGCCCGGCCGTGCAAATCCTGCGGCGTGTGGGCGCAGGCGGTTTGGGTCCTCGGTGAGCGCCTCGTGGAGCCCAGGGGCTCTCCCTCTCTGACGTGGGGGGTGTGGGGGGAAATGCTGCTGGCCAGGGCAATGTGCTCAGTCTCCCCTGCCGCCTAAGGGCCATTCCCAGCATGGCAGGCAATTTTCTTGCTGCAGCCAGAGTGTCTTGGTGGCCTTGCAGCTCCTGGCCTCAGCCACTTCAGCTGAGCCCAGCGCAGGCAAGGGCACGGCCCTGCGCCCTTCCTCGGGCACGGAGTGGCAGAAGCAGTCCTCAGTTTGCCAGGCAGAATCTTACCTAGATTTAGACAGGTCTCTCCTGCTGTGGTGAGACCAAGGCCAGATGCAGAAAGATCCCCTGGCACCTCCAAAGGCAATGGGACATTTGGAACAGGGACCGCCCCCACTTGAGGACCTTTCCACCAAACTCTGCCCTGCTTCCCCTCCGACACTGTGCAGACGAGAGCCATGAGACAAAAGCCATGCAGCTCCAGGGACTACGTATGGTAGCCAGTGGTGCAAAACCAAGTCTAGAGCTGCGTGCCATCCGTCATCCATCCCCTTCCACAGGATCTGCCAGCCCTGCAGTCAGCAGGTGCCTGTTCTTTGCCCTAGCACGTCCCTGCAGAGGGTAGGGTAGGGTAAGCGTAAGCGTGTCTTCTCCTCTCCTCAGGGTTTTCTGGTGCAGCAGGGCAGCTGGTGCTTTGCGGCAAAGACAAAGTGCGTGGCTATGCTCCGCACTGCCACAGGCTGCTGCAAAGACTGGCTGTCCTGCCATATTCAGCATTACCCCGCTTCCTTCAGGACTGAGTTTTTGTCCTTTAGTCTCCACAGAGAAAAGACACCCACACTTGGTGAAGGAACTGGCCTATTTCTCTGGGGAAAGCACAGACAAGGGGTGCTACAGCACAGCATTGCAGGCAGGGGGAGATGCCAGGGACGACCTAGGCTTTCCAGCATCCTCAGGTGGCCCTAGTCTGTAGAAGGCCGCAGGAGGACGACTGCTGCTCTGGCTCTGCCCAAATAGAGCCACCTCACGGAGAAGGGTGCCACCTCTTCCACGCTCTCTGGAGCCAGCAGCAGAGTCCTCTTGATGCTGACTCTTTTCCCCTCAGGATCAAGATGGTCTGAGTTGCCAGGGAACAGACTGAGGGGCTGCTGTCATTCTGCAAGCCTCCAAGGACTGTGATAGAAAGAGAGCAGAGATCAGACTCCTATCCCTGCAGAGCCCCTGGCCTCCCCTGCAGACAGGGCCAGTCCCAGCCAGCTCTTCCCAGGGTCAGGAGAGAGCAGGGGGGACAAATGGATCAGCTGGAGATTCCTGGTCTCCAAGCCTCCAGCCGACACCGTGCTGCCTCCGCTCACCCTCGCAGATGTGCTGCAGGTTCTCCTCACTCCTGGCCTTCATGTGCCGCCCAGCAAGCCCTAGGCACACACAGCCCTTCACAAATCCTGCTCCCCAACCCGCCCTGCCCCAGCACAGCTGCCCCCCTGGCCCTGCTGGCCTGGCCATGCACCCTCCTCCCCTTGGGCAGAGCTGACCTCGGGGCAGTGCCCAGGGCGCGGCATCCAGGGAGGGTGTGTGGGACTCAACACGGCTCCCCCCAGCCCCGCACGAGCAGGCAGGGATGAGAGAGGGTGATGGGGAGGCCCTGGGCAGCAGGCTCTCGGGGCTCCAGCGGCCACAGGACCGGTTCTTGCTGCCAGCGCAGCAGCTGGAGTGGGGCCGAGCTGCCCCTGCACAGAAGGAGACCCCAGGAGGGCTTGTGGCTCACCAATGAACCTCACAGCTGCCTCTCGCAAAGACTCCCGGGAGCTCGTCAAGTATGGCAGGCTCTGGCGCAGGTAGTCCTCTGCTCCGCTCCTGTTCCTCGCCAGCTGGAGAGAGCACAAGGGCAGGGGCTTGGTGCAGACCCTCCGCACGCAGCCAGGCCAGGCCCTCCTCCCACCACCGGCCTCCCCTTCCTGCTCCTGCCAGGGCCTTCAGCACTCCCAGACAGGAGCCCTGTGGCCCCAAGCTTCGCAGGCAGTGGAGAACAGCAGGCTTCCCCAGGGATGCCGGGGTGCTCTCCTACTGCCAGGGTCCCCTTCAGCAGAACAGGGGTGAGCAAGGGCAGAGGAGCCTAGAGAAGAACCTGCCAGCGCAGTGTGCTTGAGGAAAGGGAGCGTGTGTGCAGCTCCAGGCAGTGGGCTCTGGGCTGCAGCGGTGGGGAGGCAAACAGCTTTCTGCCCCACACACCGGGCACGGGGCAGACCTTAGCCGGGCGAGATCCTGGAGGCTTTGGGGCTGTCCTTACCAGGCACTCGCCGATGGCCCATGTCTGCGCTGTCTCAATGAGGTGCTTGAGCTTCTTGCACTTCAGGAGCCCTGCAGCACTGAGGAAGGCTTCCCGAGAGGCCTGCAGAGCAGCAAAGTCAGGGAGATGGCACCAGAGCCCGGGCCAGGAGACCCTGCATCCCCCTCATCCTGGCAAGGCTCGGAGCCTTTCCTGGCCCAAGATGGGAAGACACAGCTGGGGACCGAGTCTGCCACTGGGTTCCACACCGGGAGCTGGGACGTGGGGCAGCCACCGTCTCAGGAATGCCCCGGAGCAGAGAGGGACTGGAGTGCTTGAGCAGAGAGGGACTGGAGTGCTTAAGCTTTTGTGGGTGTGGACTGCTGCTGAGCCCTGTTGGACCAGGTAGGGCAGGTGTGGGAAATGTCCCTGGCCAGCTTCTTGGCCCCTGCTAGCTCTGGGTCTGCAGGGACTGTTCTGACGGGCTGCGATGGCGGAGGGCTGTGTGGAGGAAGTGGGGCAGGGAAGGGAGCCCAGCTCTCCATCCGTCTGTGCAGGAGAAGGCATGGCGGGAGGCTGAAGGCAGTGGTGGGCCTGGTGCAGACAGGGAGGGGGGCTCTGTGCTGTGCTCAGGGACCCAGGAGGTTGGACCTCAAGGTGATGGACTTTCAAAGGGTCCAATTGCCAGCAGCCTTTGCCCTGACGCTCAGCCCCACCCAAGGAGTGTCAGCAACACCCTGCCCAGGTGACCAGTCAGGTTAGAAATCCACACCTGGGTCACGGTCGGCACCCGATCGTGCAGATGGAAGAAGAGTGGGAGCAGGCTCCTCTCCGCATGCTGCTTCATCTGCTGCTTTTCCGTGCCCACCACAATCTCCATCACATCGTGGAAGAGACGGATGGAGAACTCTCGCACAAAGCTGTACTCCTGGTGGGAAGGAAGAGGGGCAGACCTCAGCCCGGGCTGCTCCAAGCCCATGGTGAGCAAGGGGGACAGCGTAGGTGACGTGGAGACAAATGTCTCTGGCGCTCTGCACCGAGGAGCAGTGGTGCAGATCTGCAGGCAGTGCAAAATGGCCCCAGGCCACAAAGTACCATGCGGCAGGTTTCTGTAACACGCTGCGGCCAGGGAGAGCAGAGCTGTGGGAGGCAGCTGTGCCTGCAGCAGCTCCTCTGGCCCTGGCCACGCTCCCGCCAGGCATCCCCTGCCGAGTCGCAGAGGAGCTCTCCTGGGGCATGCACCGAGGAGGAGATGTGCTGGCGCTCCGCATCGGCTCCCGGGTCCTTGCCACCCGCTCAAGGCCTCACCTGCCTGCCGCAGGGAGTGGTGAGAGCATGTGGTCGTGCCTGGCAGTGGTGCCCAGCAGAGCCATGCGGGCTTGCAGAGCAAGCTTTGGCCTTCAGATGGTGAGTGCGTGGGCTGGGCAGGCAGCACCCGGCACAGGGGCTGGGATCGCACGGGGATGGGAACCGGAGAGGGAGAGGGTCTGTCTTTATTTCCATCGGTGTCCCCTGGCAAAAGACAGGGACAGAAAGGGGCAGCCACGAGGCATGGCCTCTCCCTCACTCTCAGGCCTGCTCTGGGCTTTCTGATGCCTCGGCCCCGGGCCACAGCAAGCGCTGCGGGGGTAAGCGTGACAGAGAGCAGCTGAGGGCAGAGACGGGGCTGCTTTGACACAGTCCTGCCGCTCAGCACAGGGCAATGGTCTGAGAACTGCAGAGCAAAACGTCTGCCAGCAGAGCACAGGGTTCGTGGGAAGCACAAATTCACAGGCCAGCAGGCGCACGCAGAGAGGGACACCCCACCCTGGGGCCACGCTAACAGAACCTCAGGCTCTCCCGCCGGCCTTACGTCGTCAAAGAGGAGCTGGAGCTTCTCAGCCAGCTGCAGAGCGATGGGGCTGGCCGCCTGCCTGTCCATGAGACGGAGCACATTGCTGAGGGCAGGCAGGGCCTTGGCGCTGAGGTCGCTGTCAGCAGCCTGCAGTTGCTGCAGGATGTCCGGCAGCAGGACCTGCATTCTTCTTGCCTGCATGAAACACACACACACGCAACTTCCTTTTGCAAAGCACTGCGTGATTGCATTGGCCAAGAAACACTCTGCTTCAACCCCAGCCTCCCCTCTGGCTTCCTGGCAGGAGCTCCCGATGCCCAGCCAAGTCCAAAGCACTGCGTTACCCACTGCCCCCTGCCCAACCCCAGGCTGCTGGCGCGGCCTTCCTGGCTGCCCCCCGCTCACCATCTCGGGTGTCTCGGACAGCGTGAGGAGGCCTCTGAGCACCAGGCTGCGCATCCCCAGGTACCGACTCCGCAGATATATCGGGAAGAGGTGCATGGCCCAGTCAATCTCTTGGGCAAGGTCGGTGCAGACCAGCAGCTGAAACACACGCAGCAGGGAGAGACTGGCAGAGCGGGCAGGACTCCCCGCATCGTGCAGTGCTCAGGGGCTAGCAGGCCAAGACAAAGCCTGGGCTGGAGGCAGCAGTGATTGCGCAGAGCCCTCGTGGCCTCACTCCCTGCCCTGGGCCGCATGGCACAGCGCCCTGATCGCTCGCCCGCACATCCTGGCCTCCCAACAACCCTCTGCAGCCACTGGTTCTCAAGCTGCTCCTTTGAGGAGCAACGGAACAGAGGGAACGGGCACCAAGGAGGCACGGAACACAGGTGGTGACAAGTGCTACCCCAGCAGAGGCCAAGGCCAAGGGTACCAACAGGAGCCCACCCACTGCCCCAGCTCCACTGACTGGCACCTACCCGGCAGCTGTGGGCGCAAGAGAGCAGAGGGCTCAGAGGCACCTGAGAGAGGCACCGCCTGCCGTTAGGCTCACCTCGATGAAGAAAGCCATAGCGATCGTCTCCCAGGTACAGTCCTCCCTGCTGAGCAGTGTTGCCAGCTGGTGGAAGATGGAGGAACGCAGCGGGTGCGGGGTCTTCGTCATCTCTCTGGCCGGGGGGAGAAGGCACTGTTGGGCCTGAGCTGGGCAGGCAAACCGCTTCTGGGTTTGCACTGCCCACTCTAGCCATTATCGCGCGGGTCAGGACCTCCAGGGCAAGGCCACATGCACGCTGGGCTGCAGCAGCGTTTGCTCTCGGGGCAGTGCACTCTCGCCACCACACCTTGCCATTAGAAAGCCAGTGTGCACCATCATTAGGCTCATTTTGGTGGGAGGCCAGAAAAAGACCCTTCTGACCATGGGCTCTGGCCCTCTGGCACATCTCCCTGTCCTGGTGGGCTGCCCTTGGTGGCACTGCCTGCAGACAGACCCCGGTGCTCTCTGTGGCGTGAGCCCAGGCCCCACGGCAGGGGCCTCCAGGGCTTTGGGAGGTGACTGCTCCTGTGCGTCACCCTGTCTCGTGCCTGGTGACAGCAGCTCCCCCCCAGCTGCTCTCAGAGCTGGGCAGCAGCAGAGCGGGAGCTCCCATTGCTGTGCCACTCTGTGACCCCCCCGATCACAAGTGCTGAGGCTGCAGCCCCTCTCTTCGAGAACCTCCTCGGGGGCACCCTCCTGTCACCCACGAGGAAGGGGACTGTGTGGGGCACCCCGTCTCCACGGGAGAAATGCCGGGGGAGCGTGCTGAGAAGGGAGCACTCACCTGGCCAGCAAAGACACTCCCCTGAGGTGAGTCTCTGCGTCGAGGAGGGCATCCCAGCCACCCTTGCCCTCGATGGCAAGCACCTGGCTCGCAAAGCCAGCACAGCACAGCAGTGCTTTCATGGCCTCTACTGTGCACCTGCATGCGGAGAAAAGCCAGGTCACCCAGGAACCCCAGCCCTGGCTCCAGCTCCGTGGGAGAGACAGGAGGATGGGGGTGGAGCACCTGATGGGGCTGGTGGGAATGGACCCGTCCTGTTGGCTTTCCCTCCAGAAGTTATTAACCTCCTTCAGTGTCAGCTCCGAGGAGAAGGACACTTGGGAGAGCAGTGCTAGGAAGAGCTGGGGGAAAATCTTCTTCACCTCCCGTGGGGAGATGGGCTGACGGAAGATCTCGGTAAGCGCCACGGCTGCCTGCAGAAAACACCCCGAGACCACGCTTGCGGCTGAGACGTCCCTGTCGCAGAGCCTGAGCTGGGGGGGGTTGAGGCTCAGGCGTGGCCCTGGGCCATGGGAGATGCAGGTGGGGCTCCCTGCCTAGCTGCTTGGCCAGGACCAAATCACAGGGGCTTTTTGGTTCAGCTCCTGTGTGCGCCGTGGGCACCGTGAGCCTTCCTGGGGCAGCATGAACCTCAGCAGGACTCAGGTAAACTGCAGGCCCTCTTGGCTGCCCTGCGCCAGCCCTTGCAGCCTGCCTGGGCTGTGCAGTGGCCCTGCCTTGGCCCCTAACCAAGCCCTGAAGCTAATGCTGCCCCAAACCCCGGTTTCCAAGAGCGGCAGGGGGCTGTAGGGATGGGGAAGTATGGCGAGTTCTCGACAGGCTCGGGGTTTGTGCCTGTGTGCCCCAGGGGAGGTAAGGCTCGGGGCAGAGAGGGAAGGGGAGAGGGGGGCCCTGTCTCTAGCGCAGAGAGGTGCGCGCAGCCCTGGGGGGAGTGAGGCCTCATCCGGTAACTCACAGCCAGGGAAAGGATGCGTGGGTTGTTCTTGGTGGAGGTGGAAGTCTGGTGCAGTGATGGGTTCCTCAGCACGCCTAGCAGCTCCTGCAGCACCTTCTCCGTAGTCTGGCTCTTGGAGACCATTACCTTCCACATGGCCACAGCAATGCTGCAGGCCCAGAGCGCTCTGTCAGCAGGGCCACCTTGGCCGAGAGCCCTTCCAAAGCCTGCTTGCCCCTTGCCACAAGCGCCCGGCAGGCCCTGCAGACGGCCCACCTGAAGTCCCTTGTGGGGCAGGGAGGGTGCACGGCAGCTGGGCTCTGAGGCTGAAGGCAGCGACACTTGGTCACCTCTGGCTGCTGCAGGCCTGGCTGCCACACCAGGGCTGGGAAATGTGAGTGACGGAGTGCCCACCCCCCTCAGAGGAGTCCTGACAATCTCCCTCTCTGCGGCAGCCTGAGTGTCTTCAGACCCTCCCACTCAAGGCGAGACGAGCCCTACGGGCTGCTGGGCACCATACCTGTTGCGTGCTGGGGAGCAGTGCAGCAGGCTCAGGACCACTTCTCTGGGGTACTTGCGGGTGAGTGCAAGAAGGGTCCTGTCCAGGCTGTTCCGGGCCAACGCCTCCCTGATGGCCATCAGGTTTCTCCAGATGCAGCTCACGATGCGTGGCACCTGGAGGGGACACGGGCGACGGGCTTTCTCACTAGAGCAGAGCCATTTCCCCAGCTCTCACAGAGAACTGCTTCCCTTCCCACCGCTCTGCGCTGGCATGAAATGGCGTCGGGTGCCCGGGAGACGGGGATTTAGAGAGCAAGCAATTCCCCCAGAGGGTTTGAGCCCGGCCACGTCACCCGCAGGCTACTCACGTGCCCCAGCTCGGAGTCAGGGTCTGCCGCAAGCACATCTAGCATGTAGGCAGCCACCTGCGCATCATAGGCACTTGGCGCTCTCATGCCCTTGATGGCAGCGAGGATAACATCTGTCTTCTCGGAGGGCTGGAGGTATCTCCCAAACAACTGTGGGAGAAAGGAGGGGAGGGAAGACAGGTCACAGCGAGTACCGCAGCGGTGGGGCTCGGCTGAGCAGCGAGAGAGGCTCTGGAGAGAGATGTGGGGCAGGGCTGGCGCAGCAACCCCAGGAGGCCCTGCCAGCCCCACTCGTTACGGATCCCTTTGTTCATCCAAGTCGCATGCTGACCCCATGGCCGGGTGTCCCACCAAGGGAGGCACTCCTTACCGAGGCGATTTTACCGATGTTCTTGGACCGTGAAAGCCAGAAGGTGTTCCACGCTTCCCTGTCCTTTTGGCACCGCAGATACTCTGCACTACGCTTTGGCAGCCATCTGCCTGCACAAGAGGGGAAACACAAGGCAGTCAGCAGAAAGGCTGGAGAGCTGGGGATGGCCGTCTGAAGGTGTCAGGCAGAAATGTCACTGGCAAGGAAAGAGGGCGTGCCAGAAATGCATGGAGAAGAGGATTGCCAGGGAGGGTCTGGGCCTATCGTAAGGACGGCGGAAGGAGAGACTGCTTTTCAGCAGACAGAAAGGCAGGCGAACTGGGTCAGACCTTCTGGTCTGAGGCAAGAGAGAAGCCCGAGGAGGAGCAGGTGCTGCTGAAGGCTTTCCAGTCCACTGGTAAGCAGGCCAGGGATGACAGCACTGCTCCAGGGGATGTGACAGCCCTGGAGGAAGACTGTGAGGTGCCTGCAGTTTGCTTCCTGTATGCATTTCCTCTCCCTCCTCAGGGAGGGGGATGCGTTTCCCGTCACCCGTGACCTCTTGTCTGTGGGCCCGCTACACTAAGCTTGGGCTGTGTGGGCCCCGGGCTCGACGCGGCGCAGCTGCTGCCTGGCACCTATGTCAGGGGGCTTTCTTGCTCCTTTCTTTTGCTGAGGGGAGTGGCCAGGGCAGCATGGGGCCTGGCCTGGCCTGGCCTGGCCTGTCTGTGTCTGGGAGGACGCAGCCAGCGCAGCTTCTCTTACTTCTTTGCTCCAGGGTGAACATGTAGAGGTTGTGAAGAGCTTCTGCAGCCTCACAGCTGGTGCCCTGGTCCTTGCAGGTGCAGCACAGGGTGAGATGCCCCACCAGCCATCCCAGCATGGCAAAATGCTGCTTTGTGGAGCAGGCACGTCTGTCTCTGACTTCCGCAAAGTGGGGGCCGACCTGGGGGAGGGAGGCAGCACTGGCACCAGGCCTGAGGGGAGGCAGCCGGGCCCAAAGTCCTCAACCCAGGGTCCCTCCAAGGCTGCCTGCGAGGCGAGCCAGGGCTTTGGAGGCCCCTGCGCGCCCTGGCTCCCAAAGCAGCTAGGCAGCAGCCCAGGGCAGGGAGGGCTGCCAGACCGCAGCTCATGGCACGTGCCCAGAGCAGTCCTGCCCTGCCCAGTGCTGGAGGCAGAGCTGGCTCCTGCGACAACAGGGACTGGAGAGAGAAGCCCGCAGAGGCAGAGGCAAAGGCCAAAGACCTTAGCTTCAGGGCAGAGCCTTGCAGGAGTGCCTTAGCTTCAGGGCAGAGCCTTGCTGAGTGCCCTAACCTGTGCCCAGGCTTCCCTCGGAGGAAGCTCGGAGCTGCAGGGGCTCTGGGACATGCGCAAGGGGTGATGGGGTAGCTGGAGGTTGCCTGGACCGGAGCCTCCTTACCGCCAGGGAGGAGGAGCTGGTCAGGAAATGGCTCAGCCTGGCAATCCGCCCCACGGCCCTCTCGCGCTCAGCTGCTTGCTGGGACTCAGCGCACGACAGTAGGACCTGCAAGGAGAAAAGCTGCTGCCGTGCCCTGCAACCTGATGGCTGCTCCAAGAGAGCAGCTCTGCTGAGTGCCTGGAGGGCTTTACAGCCTGGCTTCTTGGAGCAGCAGCAAAGCCTGTAATGGGGCACTTGCCCTTAGAATCCCTTGCAGCCTTGGGGACAAATGCCCCAGACTGATCTGCTGTGGTCAGCAAGGCAGCTGGAGCCCATGCCTACTGCAGCCGCTGCTCCTTTCCACTCACGCCTTTGGGCATTTTTCTGGGGCAAGCCCCTCCCCGGGCACCTGCAGTGAGGCCTCTGGGGTACGGCTCTTACGAAGCCAGAGCAACAAAGCTTCCGGCCTGGGCTCCCTTTGCAGGACAGGCGGGTCGCTGCCCTGCTCAGAGCTGGGGAGGAGAGCACGAGCGAGGCGGAGCCGGGGGCCAGCAGTGCCAGCTGCCAGCTGTGTGGGGCCTCAGAAGGCGGGTCCAACTCCTCCCCCTGCTTTGGTGCGAGGCAAGGTTTTGGGGGAGCGTGGGCCGGGAGGGGCAGCGGGCAAGGCTTTGCTGTTGGGGTCGGGGGGAGAAGGGCATCTGCAAGCAGGAGAGGGCGGGCTCACAGGAGAGCATGGTGGGGAAGCCCTGCTCCCCTGAGGGCGGTGGTCCCCCTCCCCACAGCATGCTCCCTGTGCCTGGTGCTGTGGGAGGATGTCCCGTCCAGAGGCTCCCTTCCCTTGGGCGTGAGGCACTGACCCTATGGAGCCACTCTTTGCCAATGCCAGACCTGCAAGATGTTCTCTGTCTCCAGGAAGCCGGCGCTGGGAGAGCCGAATGCCAGCACCTGTAGCATGCTGTCCATGGCTTCCAGGGTCTGCAAGGGGCAGAGAGGTTTGGGGCACTCCTTCCCCGGGCTCTCTTACGTGCAGGAGACTGGCTCGAAAGCCTCCTGCCTGAGAGGGACACCCACGGCCCTGCAGTGCCCGAGGAGAGGCCTCAGGGCAGGGGAGCTGCTGCGTAGGGAGCAGCCTGTGCGCACTGCATGTGGCCCAGCCCAGGGCCAGAGGAAGAAGGACTGAGGGTGGGAAAGCAAAGCTGGGATCCTGCCCTGGCTTGCACCCTACGCTTGCCTATGAGCGCAGGGTAGCCAGGGCCTGGCCCAGAAAGACCGGCAGGCTCCCCATAGCTCACCCAGCCCATACCTTGGAGTAGAGGGAAGCATCGAGGTTCTCCATGTCCTCCCTTGCAGGAAGGGAGAAGACGCTGGAGAAGCAGGTGTGGAGGAGGCTGTTCTTCTTGCCATCCAGCAGCCACTTGACTCTGCTGCAAGGAGAGAGAGATGCCTTTCAGAGCGTGGGGCTGGCAGTGGTACTCTCATGGCCTGGGAAGGTGGGTGCAGACCGTGGGGCAGGACAGCCCAGGCTGATACACCTCTTAGGTGGGGAGGCCCCGCAGGGAGGCCCCTCTTCCCGCCAGGAAGCTGGCCAGGGACTGAGGACAGTCCTGGCTGGGGGGGCCCGATGCCCTCTCCATCTCCTGCCTGTGCCACAGGGGGAAACCCTGGGAGACACCGTGAAGTCCCCAGGCACCCTCTGCTCTCCTGCCTGCCCCGCTCTTGGGCCCAGTGCAGGGGAGAGCAGAGGCCCAGCAGACGGCCCCAGCAGACTCCCCCACAATGCGCGATGCCTCCCAGCCGGCACTGGTGCCATCGGGGCCATGTGGCGGGGAGGCCTTGGGCAAGCCAGGGGCTGGGGCAGGTACCTCATGGCGGCGATGGCGAGCATCGCTTGCTGCCGTACTGCAGTGCCCAGGTGGTCAGTGGGCTCCTCTCGCAGCAGCGCCTGGAGAGCACAAGCGGCATGGGACATGGCAGTTGCCAGTGCCCAGCAAGCAGTCTGCAGGGCGGCGGCCAGAGCCCACATGCCCTCGTCCCACACAGAGCGGCCTCCTCATTGCCCAGGGCCCAGCTTGCAGGGCTTCTCAGTGTCCCCTGGAGCCCCGTGGCGGGAAGGTCTGTGCCCGTGAGTGTGTTGCTCACACCTCCCCTGCCCCAACACCCCCAGCCTGTCCTCATCGGCGTGCCAGTGCCCGGCTAGCCTTCCCCCTTCCTCAGGCCCACTGGCTGTCCTCTCACCTCAATTGTCTCTGTCACATTAAGTCTGAGGAGATGCAGCTGTGTCTGCACTACGGCATTAGTGCTGGCAGCTCTGCAGAGGGTGCTGACACAGTGCAGAAACCCCAGCTTCTGGGCCTCTTCCTGACAACCAGGGGAGAGAGAGAGACAGAGAGTGTGTGAGGGGCAAAGGCATGGCCAGCACGACCAGAGCTTGGCAGCGTGCAGAAATGGGCAGGGTGCCTGGAGGGGAGCAGCTCTGCAGCACCAGCAGCCCTCCAGCAGCTGGATGGAGAGACCCGCCAGGAGATGCAGGCACAGCCCAGATGGAAATGTCTGCAGGCACCTTTCGTCTGCTTCTGAAAAAGGCTCGGAGGAATGTCAGGCCTTCCTTTTCCTCCCGTGGCAGAGCCGAAGAGCTGGAGGCAGAAGAGCTTGGATCTGATAAAGAAAGAGAAGCGGCAGGGCTGTAGCGGCTGGCAGGAGAGAGCAGAGGGGAAAGCTGGGCCCTCTGCCCAGCCGTGTGCCTGCTCCCTGGGACACGGGGAGCCCTGGGTCTGGGCCCTGGGATAGGACACGGACATCCTGTCTCGCCTGTGCTCAGCAAGAGGCAGGGAAGGTCCCCGTCCCACGGGGCAGGAGCTGGGTCCCCTCGGCTCCTCTGCCCAGGGGGCTGCTGTGCTGGGCCCTCTCGCATGCCAGAGCAGGCCCGGGCATGCAGGCAGCGCTGTGCCGCCAGCCCCCTTGGGAGCCCGGCACCAGCCTGCCAGGGAGACGGGTGCCCCGGGCAGAACGGGGAGGGCTCGCCGTCCTCAGCCCTGCGCAGCCCAGCAGTGCCCGCTCACTCACCCATGCTCCAGCTCTGTCCTCCTCCTCCTCTTCTCAAGGAGTCTCTGTGCCCCCAGGCCCCCCCGGGGTGGTGGTGGGGTCTCTCTGCCATCCTGCGGGACAGAGGAAAGGCCTGAGCCAGGGCAGGGGGGAGCCCACAGCCAGGCTGGGCCCCATCTCTGCGATGCAGCGTGGGGGCAGTGGGGCCCAGGGAGCCTGCGCAGGGGCTCGGGGGCTCTGCTCTGCTGCGCCTCAGCCCCTTGCAGCACGTTCTGCCCTGCCGGCCAAGGCCCTGGGGTGCTGCGGAGCGTCCGCGCCTCTGCCCCGTCCCCGTCCCTCTTACCTGGCCCCGCGCCGGGAGGTCTCAGGGACACACTCGACCCTGTGGGGCTGCCCAAGGCAACGGGGAACAACACGGCTGCGCTCGGGGGCCGCTCCGCCAGCCCCGCGTGCTCCCGCCCGCTCCCGTCCCCGTCCTCCCGGACACTGCGGGGCGGAGGCCGGTGCCCGGCAGCACCGCAGCGTGTCACAGGAGAGGTCACAAAGGGCCCTAGTGTCCCTCCACCCCCCACTGGGAGGAGCAGGTGTGTCCCCGTGGGGCGCAGGGCTGGCTGCCCCGGGCCCCTCGGGACGCCCTCGGGGCGCGCCCTGGACCCTGCCGACCTCCTGCGCCCTCAGCACCCCTCCGTCTGCCCACGGGGCCCCCTAGTCCCGGCTTTGCCCTCTGCCGGGCCCCACGGGCCTCCTTGTGCATCAGCGCTCGGTGGGACTTCTTCTACCTCCTCCCGGCCCTGGCGCCGGGCTGGGCCGTAGCTGGGCCACGGCAGCACTTCAGCCAAGGCCGGCCTGACAGCAGCAGGGGCTGCCTGCGTGCACGGAGGGGAATGTGGGCATCGGGGTGCACGTGGTGGCGAAGGGCCCTGCTCCGACCCTGCTAGGACAGGGGATGCTTTGGAGCCTGTGGGGCTGGGCGAGGGCTTTGTGGGCAGCCAAAGGTGGTGGTGGTGGGACGCCCCGTGGCAGGGAGCAGCGGGAGGAGAGCTTGGGGGTGTGGTGGCTGCTTTGAGGCTGTGCATGGCTCTGCCTGGCTGACTCAGGAAAAGAAGCGGATGAGTTGCAGAGCACATGGGTGAGGGGGATGTGGTGGCGCTGACGGTGAGGGCCTCCCCTTTGGGAATGATGGCTGCACAGCCACCGGGAGCTCCGTGTTGGACTTGATTACTCTTAAAATAAAACAAAACAAATCTAGACAGAAGGAAAACAAAGGATTTTTCTTCAGGCGAGCCGAGCCTTGGGCTTACTTGCGTGTCTCGAATGGGTGGGGGTGGTGATGGCCTTAAACCAACTGGACATACACAAGACCCTGGGACCCGACGGGATGCACCCACGAGTGCTGAGGGAGCTGGCCGATGTCCTTGCGAGGCTGCGCCCGATTATCTTTGAAAGGTTGTGGCAATTGAGGGAGGTTCCGCAGGCCTGGAAGAAAGCTAATGTCACCCCTCTCTTCAAGAAGGGCAAGAAGGAGGACCTACAGGCCGGTCAGCCTCCCCTCGATCCCTGGGAAGGTGATGGAGCAAATCCTCCGGGAAACCACTTCCAAGCGCGTTAAGGACAAGAAGGTCATCAGTAGTCAGCATGGCTTTACAAAGGGAAATGGAGAAATCTCTCCATTTAGACAAACCCCCATTAGAAGCATGGCTCCTTTTCCTGCCAGGGGCATTGAGGGGCCGCGTGGAGGAAAGCTCTGCTAAAGAAGCTCCAGAAACAGGTCAACAGCCAGAGAAAAGTACAGCAGAGGACAGTGTCCCTCCAGAAATCAGAGAGGGAGGGAAAAGCCCTGCACAAGGAAAAAGCATTTCAGACATGCCAGTGTCCCATGAAATCCACTGAGGTTGTGTGGATCGCTGTCTTCCAGATCAGCTAGAGCAAGGGCAGCTCCCGAGTTAGCTGGACTCTTTTCAGAACAGATTTCTGTACTACTGAAGACCGGTGGAACGCTCTTGACAGCCTGTGCATCTGGTGATGTACGCAGAGAAAACGCACAGCTCCCGTGAACCATAGCTGGAAACCTGGAAACCAGAAGAGGACGCGGGTTTGAAGAAAGGGAGCTGTCCCCCGCCCCCCGCCGGCATCTTGCTGGCACTAATGCTCCTCCCTGCTCTCTGAGACCCTGCGGCCTGCCATCTGCTTTGCGTCCATGCACGCTTCTGGGGGGGGGTTTTGGCAGTGTCCCTCAAAAGGCAGAGAACCCGGCCTAAATTCCTCTGAGCATCGAGCCCCGGCAGTGCACGCTGCCGAGCAGGAGCTGGGAAGGCACCCTCTCCGTCGGCCAAGGGCTGCAGAGGAAGCACACTCACCTGGGGAGCACGTGGACAGGGCTAGGCCGGGTGCAGGGAGTAGTGATCTTTCCACTGGGCACCACCGGATCCGCTGCCCATGGTCTCTGCAAGGCAGCACAGACATGTTGGGAGGTTTCCAAGGCAGCTTTCTGCCTGCTGCCAAAGGCAGCAGCCCTTGCTCCTGCTGCAAGAGGAGCCTGCCGCTCCAAACCCCTCTTCTAAGCCCTCTCCCATGCACATTGGCCCCTTGTTCTGGTGCAGAGATGCTGCACAGCGAAGAGCTGAGAGTGGCTAATACCCGTGCCAGGGTATTTTTTTGTAGGGACAAGGATCAAGGAACTTGGGGGAGGCTGTCCTTGCGAGTAGAGAATTTGGTGGGGCCAAGCACTGGGGAAGGTGTTCGATTAGCCCACCAAGTCCGGGATGGCCTCCGAAAGGCTCCTGACACACGTCCCAGTCCAGCTTGTGCTCCTGCTGGATGGCAAGCATGCGCTGGTTTGCGTGGGAGCCTCACGTCGCCTTAATTTTCCTCCAGTGTCATGCTGCTGTGGGGAGCTGACGGCAAATCCTTACTGCAGAAGGTCTTCTCCAGGAACGAGTCCCTTTAGATTTCAGTGAATCCCATCTTTTGGCTTGCGGCAGCAAACGCCCCCTGCCCTCATCCTACTGCAGCCCGCGGTGTCTTCTCAGGACCGTTGTCAACCCGTCCGGCCACATCACGGACACCTCGCTGGAGGAGGAGGTGGACGTTGAGCACCTCCCGCATCCTCCCGCCGGACCTCGGACCGGCCCTGCCAGCGCCGCTCCCAGGGCTGCAGCACAGGTGCGTGATGGGGCCCCGGGTCACGCTTGCATCTCAGGGACTGGCAGAAAAGCTGGGTGCTACGAGACTTGCTCTGCCAAGGGCCCTCAGCACGTGGTCATGAGAACATTCAGTGGCCTCTTTGGGATGTGTCCTGAAATGATGCAAGTTTGGCTCTGCTTTTGCAACAGCGTTTTCAGTCTGGCTCCTCAGGAAATGCCTGCAAAAACTCTTCTGGGGGGGGGGGGGGGCTTGGTTAATCCCAGAAATGGGGGCTGCTTGGCTTTGAAGGCATAGAAGACGTGCCGGTGCCTCTTGAGTCCCTGCTCAGTTAGGGCATAAGAGAGCAGTTTTCCCGCTGTGCCGGCAGGGGCCAAACAGCAGGTGAGGCTCAAGAGCAGGGGCAAAAGAGAGGGTGAAGAGCAAAAGCCAACACCACCCCCTGCCCATATGCCCCCTCCCCAAAGAGAGAAGTCTAATCCTGTTGCCTTCCTGTGCCCCCCACCCCCGGAAGCAGCCTGCCCTCCCACGCAGCGGGTTCCAAGAGCCACCCGCATCTCCCTCTTCGGACAGAGGCAGGAGCAAGCAGCATTGGAGGAAGAGCAGGCTGTGCTGGAAAAAAGCAGCTGGCGTCAGGCCCAGGTACGGGATGCCTTTGACAGCCCTCTGAAAAAGGGGCATTTCCTACTTCTGGGGCGGCAGAGCCTTGCAGGCAGCCAGGGCCCAGGCGGACGGCTGCCTCCGAGGAGCTGCGCCCAAGCTGGCCCACCCCTTCCGAGGAGGGAGATGGCTGCAGCCAGGAGTCAGGCCCAGAAGGAGCCAGGGGCCGCAGGGAGGGCGGCTGGGGGGTTGCAACCTCTGCCTGCGCTGCCTGCCCTCGACCTGGAAAGCAGCTCTGCGGGGCAGCCGGCTTGAGCCACTTGGCCCAGAGCACAGGCCACAGGCCTCCAGGGGCCCAGCTACTGCAGCCCACTGTAGCAGCTCCTTGTACAGCCTGAGCGTGGCTAGAGAAGAACGAGGTGCCTCCCCTGCGAGTGGGCCAATGCGGTCTCCCCTGTTCACTCCTCTGTCCTGAAACCATTTGCTCTTCTTGCCCTTGCAAAACAGATCCGAATTTTGAAGAAGCCACTCCACCTTGACCAGCGCTGTTGCCCAGACACAGGCATGCGACCCGAAAAGTGAGCGTGCGCAGGCGTGTGAGCTCCCAACGTGGGCCTGGGACGGTGGACCATGACCGCCTGGAGATGCTGGCACCCCAAATCCCTGAGCTCCGGGACATGGCATGCAACAGCCCCTGATTTCTGCTGGTGTGGGGCTGCAGGGGCTGGGGAGGGAAGAAGCCCCAAGGGTCCCAGGGGAGCGGGAGAGGGACTTTGTTACTCCTGTTGCAGGCATCTGTCGCCGCGAGCAAAGCAGACCGTGCAACTCCCGGCATCCTACCGAGTGCTTCGGGACAGCTGGAAGGAGAAGGTGGAACAAAACCGCCAGAGGCTGAAGCAGGAGGAGGAGGATTGCCAGTAAATAGCTCCCAACCCAGGCAGGGTCCCTGCTCCTGCAAAGTCCTTTGTGCCACAGCCTGGGGGGCAACAGGGTCTTCTCCTGCCCCCCACCCCCACCCCAGGGCACAGAAGTGGCTTTGGAGCTTGGCCTGGGCCTGGCCTGGGCCTGGGCCAAGCATCCCTTCCACGGAAACGGGGTGGGGGGCCGGGATGCACCATCGGATTTCCAGAAGGCACCTAAATGTCACGAGTGGCTCAGCATCTTTCTCCTGAACCCCTCAGCGCTTTGGTGATCTGCAGCCTCCAGAACAAAGTGCAGTGGGACCACAAGCTGGGCGGTTACAGCAGAAATGTGTTTTTCCCGCAGAAATAAACTGCCTTTCCGAGTTGGTGGGAGCCTTTTCTTGGTGGCGTGTGAAGCTGCAAGGGGCAGCAGGGCAGCTTTGGAGGGGCGGGAAAGGGGCAAGTGGAAGCAAGGAGAGCGGGTAGCCCCCGTCCGGGGAGGCTCTCGCTCTGGGTCATTCCCTGTTGGGGCATTTTAGGGACTGCCTTGCCGGACAAGAGCTGAGGGGAAGGTTTTGCAGGGAGAGCTGGTGCCTTAGCTGCCTGCACGCTGCCAAAGCTCTGCCTCGCGCTCTGAGTCTTTTGCTCACCGTGTCCCAGCCCAAAACGCCGGGGTCTCTCCTCTGCGCCGGACCTGGCGAACGGTGGCCGCTCCCTGGCATGGGCTGGAGCCAGCTTCCCCCCGCGCAAAGGCTGAACGGCCCCCAAGGCTGGCCAGACCCCAGGGATGGCACCTCTGGGGCCGAGAGCCAGCAGGGAGGGCAGTAGCTCTCTCCAGTGCTGTCTGTTGCCCGTCTGTTTGGGGGGGGGCTCTCTCCTTCCCCTTCTCCTCTGCCCCTTCCATCATGCACCTCCCTTTATTCCTGCCTCGCCAGCCTCTCTGCTTCCTAGGCCTGATGCCTCGCTCTGCTCGCACTCCTGTTTTGAGGTGGAGCCGGGCCTTTGGCCTTCTAATACTCCTTGGAAAAAGCAAAGCCAAGCTCTCCAAGCGAGGTCTGCTGGCCTCGTGCGTAGGCAATGAGGGCATTGTGCCCTCCTCAGGGGGCCCCCAACGCTCAGTTTGTCCCTGAGTGAGCTTTCAAGAAGTAGCCTTACGCTCAGGGCAGTGAGCACAGCAAGGGACCGAGGCCGGCCATGGCGAAGGCCCTTCAACCCAGCCGTTGCTGAGATGACGCTGGGCACAGCGGCACTGCTTCCTGCTGCCCGGGGCAACCCTGGAGCAAGCCCAGGAGGGTTCCCGCGGGGAAAGCGCATGCCTGCGCTGCAGGAACTGACCCCCCGTCTGTAGCCAAAAGCAAAGCCTGTGGGGGAAGCCCTCGGCAGCCTGGCAGCTCTTCCCTGGTGCAGCTTCCTTGGCTCAAATTGAGATCATTCCCAGCTTGAACTTGGCTTGAACTCCCTGATCCTGGAAGTGGCTCTGCATGGCGAGAGCGTGAACAGCAGCTCCACCAAGACACAGAGTCTGCCCTGCTGAACTCACCTGGAGACTCGGAGCTTGTGCTAGACTTTGGGCTTTTCTCCCAGAGCCAGCAGCAGCTTGAAGAAAGCGTTCAGCTTCCGCTTCTGAAAGTACGAACTAATCGTAGCACAAAACACTATGCCTTGGCCATAATGCTGGGGTTTCAGGAGGCTGCAGAGTTATCTGTGAGCTCGCCTTGGGACATGGAGAGAGTCGTGTCTGGGTCGTCGCTTGGCTCCCCACTGGGGTCTGTGGGCACTTTTGGATTGCAGGGTCATGTGGCTGGGATATAGCAAAGGGTCTGCTTTGCGACACTGACTTCCTTGGGAGGGACGTGGCGGCACAAGGGCGCCGGGGACCTGGAGCCTCCAGGTTTGGGCTGCGGGGCTCTCAGGTGAATTCTGGATGATGCGTTGTGGCCTTTGGTGGGGAAAACACCCGTTGCAGCCCTGGAGAATGGGGCTAGGCAAAGGAGAGAAGTCACCCGTTCTCAAAGCCTCACCTCCACCATGGAAAACTCTAGGCAAACACAGCACCATTGTTTTGAAGGCAAACATCCTCTGGCTGTTCCACTTGGCTTTTAAAGCAACCTTGCTTGGAGAGCTTCCTTTGTGGAGCGGATGGTGTCTCCAGCGGCCGTGCAGAGCTCTGGGCTCTGCTGCCCTGCTGCCCGGCCGTGCAAATCCTGCGGTGTGTGGGCGCAGGCGGTTTGGGTCCTCGGTGAGCGCCTCGTGGAGCCCAGGGGCTCTCCCTCTCTGACATGGGGGTGTGGGGGGAAATGCTGCTGGCCAGGGCAATGTGCTCAGTCTCCCCTGCCGCCTAAGGGCCATTCCCAGCATGGCAGGCAATTTTCTTGCTGCAGCCAGAGTGTCTTGGTGGCCTTGCAGCTCCTGGCCTCAGCCACTTCAGCTGAGCCCAGCGCAGGCAAGGGCACGGCCCTGCGCCCTTCCTCGGGCACGGAGTGGCAGAAGCAGTCCTCAGTTTGCCAGGACTTCCTTCAGGACTGAGTTTTTATCCTTTAGTCTCCACAGAGAAAAGACACCCACACTTGGTGAAGGAACTGGCCTGTTTCTCTGGGGAAAGCACAGACAAGGGGTGCTACAGCACAGCATTGCAGGCAGGGGGAGATGCCAGGGACGACCTAGGCTTTCCAGCATCCTCAGGTGGCCCTAGTCTGTAGAAGGCCGCAGGAGGACGACTGCTGCTCTGGCTCTGCCCAAATAGAGCCATCTCACGGAGAAGGGTGCCACCTCTTCCACGCTCTCCGGAGCCAGCAGCAGAGTCCTCTTGATGCTGACTCTTTTCCTCTCAGGATCAAGATGGTCTGAGTTGCCAGGGAACAGACTGAGGGGCTGCTGTCATTCTGCAAGCCTCCAAGGACTGTGATAGAAAGAGAGCAGAGATCAGACTCCTATCCCTGCAGAGCCCCTGGCCTCCCCTGCAGACAGGGCCAGTCCCAGCCAGCTCTTCCCAGGGTCAGGAGAGAGCAGGGGGGACAAATGGATCAGCTGGAGATTCCTGGTCTCCAAGCCTCCAGCCGACACCGTGCTGCCTCCGCTCACCCTCGCAGATGTGCTGCAGGTTCTCCTCACTCCTGGCCTTCATGTGCCGCCCAGCAAGCCCTAGGCACACACAGCCCTTCACAAATCCTGCTCCCCAACCCGCCCTGCCCCAGCACAGCTGCCCCCCTGGCCCTGCTGGCCTGGCCATGCACCCTCCTCCCCTTGGGCAGAGCTGACCTCGGGGCAGTGCCCAGGGCGCGGCATCCAGGGAGGGTGTGTGGGACTCAACAAGGCTCCCCCCAGCCCCGCACGAGCAGGCAGGGATGAGAGAGGGTGATGGGGAGGCCCTGGGCGCCCAGGGCCTGCAGCAGGCTCTCGGGGCTCCAGCGGCCACAGGACCGGTTCTTGCTGCCAGCGCAGCAGCTGGAGTGGGGCCGAGCTGCCCCTGCACAGAAGGAGACCCCAGGAGGGCTTGTGGCTCACCAATGAACCTCACAGCTGCCTCTCGCAAAGACTCCCGGGAGCTCGTCAAGTATGGCAGGCTCTGGCGCAGGTAGTCCTCTGCTCCGCTCCTGTTCCTCGCCAGCTGGGGAGAGCACAAGGGCAGGGGCTTGGTGCAGACCCTCCGCACTCAGCCAGGCCAGGCCCTCCTCCCACCACCGGCCTCCCCTTCCTGCTCCTGCCAGGGCCTTCAGCACTCCCAGACAGGAGCCCTGTGGCCCCAAGCTTCGCAGGCAGTGGAGAACAGCAGGCTTCCCCAGGGATGCCGGGGTGCTCTCCTACTGCCAGGGTCCCCTTCAGCAGAACAGGGGTGAGCAAGGGCAGAGGAGCCTAGAGAAGAACCTGCCAGCGCAGTGTGCTTGAGGAAAGGGAGCGTGTGTGCAGCTCCAGGCAGTGGGCTCTGGGCTGCAGCGGTGGGGAGGCAAACAGCTTTCTGCCCCACACACCGGGCACGGGGCAGACCTTAGCCGGGCGAGATCCTGGAGGCTTTGGGGCTGTCCTTACCAGGCACTCGCCGATGGCCCATGTCTGCGCTGTCTCAATGAGGTGCTTGAGCTTCTTGCACTTCAGGAGCCCTGCAGCACTGAGGAAGGCTTCCCGAGAGGCCTGCAGAGCAGCAAAGACAGGGAGATGGCACCAGAGCCCGGGCCAGGAGACCCTGCATCCCCCTCATCCTGGCAAGGCTCGGAGCCTTTCCTGGCCCAAGATGGGAAGACACAGCTGGGGACCGAGTCTGCCACTGGGTTCCACACCGGGAGCTGGGACGTGGGGCAGCCACCGTCTCAGGAATGCCCCGGAGCAGAGAGGGACTGGAGTGCTTGAGCAGAGAGGGACTGGAGTGCTTAAGCTTTTGTGGGTGTGGACTGCTGCTGAGCCCTGTTGGACCAGGTAGGGCAGGTGTGGGAAATGTCCCTGGCCAGCTTCTTGGCCCCTGCTAGCTCTGGGTCTGCAGGGACTGTTCTGACGGGCTGCGATGGCGGAGGGCTGTGTGGAGGAAGTGGGGCAGGGAAGGGAGCCCAGCTCTCCATCCGTCTGTGCAGGAGAAGGCATGGCGGGAGGCTGAAGGCAGTGGTGGGCCTGGTGCAGACAGGGAGGGGGGCTCTGTGCTGTGCTCAGGGACCCAGGAGGTTGGACCTCAAGGTGATGGACTTTCAAAGGGTCCAATTGCCAGCAGCCTTTGCCCTGACGCTCAGCCCCACCCAAGGAGTGTCAGCAACACCCTCCCCAGGTGACCAGTCAGGTTAGAAATCCACACCTGGGTCACGGTCGGCACCCGATCGTGCAGATGGAAGAAGAGTGGGAGCAGGCTCCTCTCCGCATGCTGCTTCATCTGCTGCTTTTCCGTGCCCACCACAATCTCCATCACATCGTGGAAGAGACGGATGGAGAACTCTCGCACAAAGCTGTACTCCTGGTGGGAAGGAAGAGGGGCAGACCTCAGCCCGGGCTGCTCCAAGCCCATGGTGAGCAAGGGGGACAGCGTAGGTGACGTGGAGACAAATGTCTCTGGCGCTCTGCACCGAGGAGCAGTGGTGCAGATCTGCAGGCAGTGCAAAATGGCCCCAGGCCACAAAGTACCATGCGGCAGGTTTCTGTAACACGCTGCGGCCAGGGAGAGCAGAGCTGTGGGAGGCAGCTGTGCCTGCAGCAGCTCCTCTGGCCCTGGCCACGCTCCCGCCAGGCATCCCCTGCCGAGTCGCAGAGGAGCTCCCCCGGGGCATGCACCGAGGAGGAGATGTGCTGGCGCTCCGCATCGGCTCCCGGGTCCTTGCCACCCGCTCAAGGCCTCACCTGCCTGCCGCAGGGAGTGGTGAGAGCATGTGGTCGTGCCTGGCAGTGGTGCCCAGCAGAGCCATGCGGGCTTGCAGAGCAAGCTTTGGCCTTCAGATGGTGAGTGCGTGGGCTGGGCAGGCAGCACCCGGCACAGGGGCTGGGATCGCACGGGGATGGGAACCGGAGAGGGAGAGGGTCTGTCTTTATTTCCATCGGTGTCCCCTGGCAAAAGACAGGGACAGAAAGGGGCAGCCACGAGGCATGGCCTCTCCCTCACTCTCAGGCCTGCTCTGGGCTTTCTGATGCCTCGGCCCCGGGCCACAGCAAGCGCTGCGGGGGAAAGCGTGACAGAGAGCAGCTGAGGGCAGAGACGGGGCTGCTTTGACACAGTCCTGCCGCTCAGCACAGGGCAATGGTCTGAGAACTGCAGAGCAAAATGTCTGCCAGCAGAGCACAGGGTTCGTGGGAAGCACAAATTCACAGGCCAGCAGGCGCACGCAGAGAGGGACACCCCACCCTGGGGCCACGCTAACAGAACCTCAGGCTCTCCCACCGGCCTTACGTCGTCAAAGAGGAGCTGGAGCTTCTCAGCCAGCTGCAGAGCGATGGGGCTGGCCGCCTGCCTGTCCATGAGATGGAGCACATTGCTGAGGGCAGGCAGGGCCTTGGCGCTGAGGTCGCTGTCAGCAGCCTGCAGTTGCTGCAGGATGTCCGGCAGCAGGACCTGCATTCTTCTTGCCTGCATGAAACACACACACACGCAACTTCCTTTTGCAAAGCACTGCGTGATTGCATTGGCCAAGAAACACTCTGCTACAACCCCAGCCTCCCCTCTGGCTTCCTGGCAGGAGCTCCCGATGCCCAGCCAAGTCCAAAGCACTGCGTTACCCACTGCCCCCTGCCCAACCCCAGGCTGCTGGCGCGGCCTTCCTGGCTGCCCCCCGCTCACCATCTCGGGTGTCTCGGACAGCGTGAGGAGGCCTCTGAGCACCAGGCTGCGCATCCCCAGGTACCGACTCCGCAGATATATCGGGAAGAGGTGCATGGCCCAGTCAATCTCTTGGGCAAGGTCGGTGCAGACCAGCAGCTGAAACACACGCAGCAGGGAGAGACTGGCAGAGCGGGCAGGACTCCCCGCATCGTGCAGTGCTCAGGGGCTAGCAGGCCAAGACAAAGCCTGGGCTGGAGGCAGCAGTGATTGCGCAGAGCCCTCGTGGCCCCACTCCCTGCCCTGGGCCGCATGGCACAGCGCCCTGATTGCTCGCCCGCACATCCTGGCCTCCCAACAACCCTCTGCAGCCACTGGTTCTCAAGCTGCTCCTTTGAGGAGCAACGGAACAGAGGGAACGGGCACCAAGGAGGCACGGAACACAGGTGGTGACAAGTGCTACCCCAGCAGAGGCCAAGGCCAAGGGTACCAACAGGAGCCCACCCACTGCCCCAGCTCCACTGACTGGCACCTACCCGGCAGCTGTGGGCGCAAGAGAGCAGAGGGCTCAGAGGCACCTGAGAGAGGCACCGCCTGCCGTTAGGCTCACCTCGATGAAGAAAGCCATAGCGATCGTCTCCCAGGTACAGTCCTCCCTGCTGAGCAGTGTTGCCAGCTGGTGGAAGATGGAGGAACGCAGCGGGTGCGGGGTCTTCGTCATCTCTCTGGCCGGGGGGAGAAGGCACTGTTGGGCCTGAGCTGGGCAGGCAAACCGCTTCTGGGTTTGCACTGCCCACTCTAGCCATTATCGCGCGGGTCAGGACCTCCAGGGCAAGGCCACATGCACGCTGGGCTGCAGCAGCGTTTGCTCTCGGGGCAGCGCACTCTCGCCACCACACCTTGCCATTAGAAAGCCAGTGTGCACCATCATTAGGCTCATTTTGGTGAGAGGCCAGAAAAAGACCCTTCTGACCATGGGCTCTGGCCCTCTGACACATCTCCCTGTCCTGGTGGGCTGCCCTTGGTGGCACTGCCTGCAGACAGACCCCGGTGCTCTCTGTGGCGTGAGCCCAGGCCCCACAGCAGGGGCCTCCAGGGCTTTGGGAGGTGACTGCTCCTGTGCGTCACCCTGTCTCGTGCCTGGTGACAGCAGCTCCCCCCCAGCTGCTCTCAGAGCTGGGCAGCAGCAGAGCGGGAGCTCCCATTGCTGTGCCACTCTGTGACCCCCCCGATCACAAGTGCTGAGGCTGCAGCCCCTTTCTTCGAGAACCTCCTCGGGGGCACCCTCCTGTCACCCACGAGGAAGGGGACTGTGTGGGGCACCCCGTCTCCACGGGAGAAATGCCGGGGGAGCGTGCTGAGAAGGGAGCACTCACCTGGCCAGCAAAGACACTCCCCTGAGGTGAGTCTCTGCGTCGAGGAGGGCATCCCAGCCACCCTTGCCCTCGATGGCAAGCACCTGGCTCGCAAAGCCAGCACAGCACAGCAGTGCTTTCATGGCCTCTACTGTGCACCTGCATGCGGAGAAAAGCCAGGTCACCCAGGAACCCCAGCCCTGGCTCCAGCTCCGTGGGAGAGACAGGAGGATGGGGGTGGAGCACCTGATGGGGCTGGTGGGAATGGACCCGTCCTGTTGGCTTTCCCTCCAGAAGTTATTAACCTCCTTCAGTGTCAGCTCCGAGGAGAAGGACACTTGGGAGAGCAGTGCTAGGAAGAGCTGGGGGAAAATCTTCTTCACCTCCCGTGGGGAGATGGGCTGACGGAAGATCTCGGTAAGCGCCACGGCTGCCTGCAGAAAACACCCCGAGACCATGCTTGCGGCTGAGACGTCCCTGTCGCAGAGCCTGAGCTGGGGGGGGTTGAGGCTCAGGCGTGGCCCTGGGCCATGGGAGATGCAGATGGGGCTCCCTGCCTAGCTGCTTGGCCAGGACCAAATCACAGGGGCTTTTTGGTTCAGCTCCTGTGTGCACCGTGGGCACCGTGAGCCTTCCTGGGGCTGCATGAACCTCAGCAGGACTCAGGTAAACTGCAGGCCCTCTTGGCTGCCCTGCGCCAGCCCTTGCAGCCTGCCTGGGCTGTGCAGTGGCCCTGCCTTGGCCCCTAACCAAGCCCTGAAGCTAATGCTGCCCCAAACCCCGGTTTCCAAGAGCGGCAGGGGGCTGTAGGGATGGGGAAGTATGGCGAGTTCTCGACAGGCTCGGGGTTTGTGCCTGTGTGCCCCAGGGGAGGTAAGGCTCGGGGTAGAGAGGGAAGGGGAGAGGGGGGCCCTGTCTCTAGCGCAGAGAGGTGCGCGCAGCCCTGGGGGGAGTGAGGCCTCATCCGGTAACTCACAGCCAGGGAAAGGATGCGTGGGTTGTTCTTGGTGGAGGTGGAAGTCTGGTGCAGTGATGGGTTCCTCAGCACGCCTAGCAGCTCCTGCAGCACCTTCTCCGTAGTCTGGCTCTTGGAGACCATTACCTTCCACATGGCCACAGCAATGCTGCAGGCCCAGAGCGCTCTGTCAGCAGGGCCACCTTGGCCGAGAGCCCTTCCAAAGCCTGCTTGCCCCTTGCCACAAGCGCCCGGCAGGCCCTGCAGACGGCCCACCTGAAGTCCCTTGTGGGGCAGGGAGGGTGCACGGCAGCTGGGCTCTGAGGCTGAAGGCAGCGACACTTGGTCACCTCTGGCTGCTGCAGGCCTGGCTGCCACACCAGGGCTGGGAAATGTGAGTGACGGAGTGCCCACCCCCCTCGGAGGAGTCCTGACAATCTCCCTCTCTGCGGCAGCCTGAGTGTCTTCAGACCCTCCCACTCAAGGCGAGACGAGCCCTACGGGCTGCTGGGCACCATACCTGTTGCGTGCTGGGGAGCAGTGCAGCAGGCTCAGGACCACTTCTCTGGGGTACTTGCGGGTGAGTGCAAGAAGGGTCCTGTCCAGGCTGTTCCGGGCCAACGCCTCCCTGATGGCCATCAGGTTTCTCCAGATGCAGCTCACGATGCGTGGCACCTGGAGGGGACACGGGCGACGGGCTTTCTCACTAGAGCAGAGCCATTTCCCCAGCTCTCACAGAGAACTGCTTCCCTTCCCACCGCTCTGCGCTGGCATGAAATGGCGCCGGGTGCCCGGGAGACGGGGATTTAGCGAGCAAGCAATCCCCCAGAGGGTTCGAGCCCGGCCACGTCACCCGCAGGCTACTCACGTGCCCCAGCTCGGAGTCAGGGTCTGCCGCAAGCACATCTAGCATGTAGGCAGCCACCTGCGCATCATAGGCACTTGGCGCTCTCATGCCCTTGATGGCAGCGAGGATAACATCTGTCTTCTCGGAGGGCTGGAGGTATCTCCCAAACAACTGTGGGAGAAAGGAGGGGAGGGAAGATAGGTCACAGCGAGTACCGCAGCGGTGGGGCTCGGC
Source organism: Dromaius novaehollandiae (assembly GCF_036370855.1). Lineage (NCBI taxonomy): Eukaryota > Metazoa > Chordata > Aves > Casuariiformes > Dromaiidae > Dromaius > Dromaius novaehollandiae. The sequence goes on from NC_088109.1 coordinate 2,410,254, forward strand.
TGAGCAGCGAGAGAGGCTCTGGAGAGAGATGTGGGGCAGGGCTGGCGCAGCAACCCCAGGAGGCCCTGCCAGCCCCACTCGTTACGGATCCCTTTGTTCATCCAAGTCGCATGCTGACCCCATGGCCGGGTGTCCCACCAAGGGAGGCACTCCTTACCGAGGCGATTTTACCGATGTTTTTGGACCGTGAAAGCCAGAAGGTGTTCCACGCTTCCCTGTCCTTTTGGCACCGCAGATACTCTGCACTACGCTTTGGCAGCCATCTGCCTGCACAAGAGGGGAAACACAAGGCAGTCAGCAGAAAGGCTGGAGAGCTGGGGATGGCCGTCTGAAGGTGTCAGGCAGAAATGTCACTGGCAAGGAAAGAGGGCGTGCCAGAAATGCATGGAGAAGAGGATTGCCAGGGAGGGTCTGGGCCTATCGTAAGGACAGCGGAAGGAGAGACTGCTTTTCAGCAGACAGAAAGGCAGGCGAACTGGGTCAGACCTTCTGGTCTGAGGCAAGAGAGAAGCCCGAGGAGGAGCAGGTGCTGCTGAAGGCTTTCCAGTCCACTGGTAAGCAGGCCAGGGATGGCAGCACTGCTCCAGGGGATGTGACAGCCCTGGAGGAAGACTGTGAGGTGCCTGCAGTTTGCTTCCTGTATGCATTTCCTCTCCCTCCTCAGGGAGGGGGATGCGTTTCCCGTCACCCGTGACCTCTTGTCTGTGGGCCCGCTACACTAAGCTTGGGCTGTGTGGGCCCCGGGCTCGACGCGGCGCAGCTGCTGCCTGGCACCTATGTCAGGGGGCTTTCTTGCTCCTTTCTTTTGCTGAGGGGAGTGGCCAGGGCAGCATGGGGCCTGGCCTGGCCTGGCCTGGCCTGGCCTGTCTGTGTCTGGGAGGACGCAGCCAACGCAGCTTCTCTTACTTCTTTGCTCCAGGGTGAACATGTAGAGGTTGTGAAGAGCTTCTGCAGCCTCACAGCTGGTGCCCTGGTCCTTGCAGGTGCAGCACAGGGTGAGATGCCCCACCAGCCGCCCCAGCATGGCAAAATGCTGCTTTGTGGAGCAGGCACGTCTGTCTCTGACTTCCGCAAAGTGGGGGCCGACCTGGGGGAGGGAGGCAGCACTGGCACCAGGCCTGAGGGGAGGCAGCCGGGCCCAAAGTCCTCAACCCAGGGTCCCTCCAAGGCTGCCTGCGAGGCGAGCCAGGGCTTTGGAGGCCCCTGCGCGCCCTGGCTCCCAAAGCAGCTAGGCAGCAGCCCAGGGCAGGGAGGGCTGCCAGACCGCAGCTCATGGCACGTGCCCAGAGCAGTCCTGCCCTGCCCAGTGCTGGAGGCAGAGCTGGCTCCTGCGACAACAGGGACTGGAGAGAGAAGCCCGCAGAGGCAGAGGCAAAGGCCAAAGACCTTAGCTTCAGGGCAGAGCCTTGCAGGAGTGCCTTAGCTTCAGGGCAGAGCCTTGCTGAGTGCCCTAACCTGTGCCCAGGCTCGGAGCTCGGAGCTGCAGGGGCTCTGGGACATGCGCAAGGGGTGATGGGGTAGCTGGAGGTTGCCTGGACCGGAGCCTCCTTACCGCCAGGGAGGAGGAGCTGGTCAGGAAATGGCTCAGCCTGGCAATCCGCCCCACGGCCCTCTCGCGCTCAGCTGCTTGCTGGGACTCAGCGCACGACAGTAGGACCTGCAAGGAGAAAAGCTGCTGCCGTGCCCTGCAACCTGATGGCTGCTCCAAGAGAGCAGCTCTGCTGAGTGCCTGGAGGGCTTTACAGCCTGGCTTCTTGGAGCAGCAGCAAAGCCTGTAATGGGGCACTTGCCCTTAGAATCCCTTGCAGCCTTGGGGACAAATGCCCCAGACTGATCTGCTGTGGTCAGCAAGGCAGCTGGAGCCCATGCCTACTGCAGCCGCTGCTCCTTTCCACTCACGCCTTTGGGCATTTTTCTGGGGCAAGCCCCTCCCCGGGCACCTGCAGTGAGGCCTCTGGGGTACGGCTCTTACGAAGCCAGAGCAACAAAGCTTCCGGCCTGGGCTCCCTTTGCAGGACAGGCGGGTCGCTGCCCTGCTCAGAGCTGGGGAGGAGAGCACGAGCGAGGCGGAGCCGGGGGCCAGCAGTGCCAGCTGCCAGCTGTGTGGGGCCTCAGAAGGCGGGTCCAACTCCTCCCCCTGCTTTGGTGCGAGGCAAGGTTTTGGGGGAGCGTGGGCCGGGAGGGGCAGCGGGCAAGGCTTTGCTGTTGGGGTCGGGGGGAGAAGGGCATCTGCAAGCAGGAGAGGGCGGGCTCACAGGAGAGCATGGTGGGGAAGCCCTGCTCCCCTGAGGGCGGTGGTCCCCCTCCCCACAGCATGCTCCCTGTGCCTGGTGCTGTGGGAGGATGTCCCGTCCAGAGGCTCCCTTCCCTTGGGCGTGAGGCACTGACCCTATGGAGCCACTCTTTGCCAATGCCAGACCTGCAAGATGTTCTCTGTCTCCAGGAAGCCGGCGCTGGGAGAGCCGAATGCCAGCACCTGTAGCATGCTGTCCATGGCTTCCAGGGTCTGCAAGGGGCAGAGAGGTTTGGGGCACTCCTTCCCCGGGCTCTCTTACGTGCAGGAGACTGGCTCAAAAGCCTCCTGCCTGAGAGGGACACCCACGGCCCTGCAGTGCCCGAGGAGAGGCCTCAGGGCAGGGGAGCTGCTGCGTAGGGAGCAGCCTGTGCGCACTGCATGTGGCCCAGCCCAGGGCCAGAGGAAGAAGGACTGAGGGTGGGAAAGCAAAGCTGGGATCGTGCCCTGGCTTGCACCCTACGCTTGCCTATGAGCGCAGGGTAGCCAGGGCCTGGCCCAGAAAGACCGGCAGGCTCCCCATAGCTCACCCAGCCCATACCTTGGAGTAGAGGGAAGCATCGAGGTTCTCCATGTCCTCCCTTGCAGGAAGGGAGAAGACGCTGGAGAAGCAGGTGTGGAGGAGGCTGTTCTTCTTGCCATCCAGCAGCCACTTGACTCTGCTGCAAGGAGAGAGAGATGCCTTTCAGAGCATGGGGCTGGCAGTGGTACTCTCATGGCCTGGGAAGGTGGGTGCAGACCGTGGGGCAGGACAGCCCAGGCTGATACACCTCTTAGGTGGGGAGGCCCCGCAGGGAGGCCCCTCTTCCCGCCAGGAAGCTGGCCAGGGACTGAGGACAGTCCTGGCTGGGGGGGCCCGATGCCCTCTCCATCTCCTGCCTGTGCCACAGGGGGAAACCCTGGGAGACACCGTGAAGTCCCCAGGCACCCTCTGCTCTCCTGCCTGCCCCGCTCTTGGGCCCAGTGCAGGGGAGAGCAGAGGCCCAGCAGACGGCCCCAGCAGACTCCCCCACAATGCGCGATGCCTCCCAGCCGGCACTGGTGCCATCGGGGCCATGTGGCGGGGAGGCCTTGGGCAAGCCAGGGGCTGGGGCAGGTACCTCATGGCGGCGATGGCGAGCATCGCTTGCTGCCGTACTGCAGTGCCCAGGTGGTCAGTGGGCTCCTCTCGCAGCAGCGCCTGGAGAGCACAAGCGGCATGGGACATGGCAGTTGCCAGTGCCCAGCAAGCAGTCTGCAGGGCGGCGGCCAGAGCCCACATGCCCTCGTCCCACACAGAGCGGCCTCCTCATTGCCCAGGGCCCAGCTTGCAGGGCTTCTCAGTGTCCCCTGGAGCCCCGTGGCGGGAAGGTCTGTGCCCGTGAGTGTGTTGCTCACACCTCCCCTGCCCCAACACCCCCAGCCTGTCCTCATCGGCGTGCCGGTGCCCGGCTAGCCTTCCCCCTTCCTCAGGCCCACTGGCTGTCCTCTCACCTCAATTGTCTCTGTCACATTAAGTCTGAGGAGATGCAGCTGTGTCTGCACTACGGCATTAGTGCTGGCAGCTCTGCAGAGGGTGCTGACACAGTGCAGAAACCTCAGCTTCTGGGCCTCTTCCTGACAACCAGGGGAGAGAGAGAGACAGAGAGTGTGTGAGGGGCAAAGGCATGGCCAGCACGACCAGAGCTTGGCAGCGTGCAGAAATGGGCAGGGTGCCTGGAGGGGAGCAGCTCTGCAGCACCAGCAGCCCTCCAGCAGCTGGATGGAGAGACCCGCCAGGAGATGCAGGCACAGCCCAGATGGAAATGTCTGCAGGCACCTTTCGTCTGCTTCTGAAAAAGGCTCGGAGGAATGTCAGGCCTTCCTTTTCCTCCCGTGGCAGAGCCGAAGAGCTGGAGGCAGAAGAGCTTGGATCTGATAAAGAAAGAGAAGCGGCAGGGCTGTAGCGGCTGGCAGGAGAGAGCAGAGGGGAAAGCTGGGCCCTCTGCCCAGCCGTGTGCCTGCTCCCTGGGACACGGGGAGCCCTGGGTCTGGGCCCTGGGATAGGACACGGACATCCTGTCTCGCCTGTGCTCAGCAAGAGGCAGGGAAGGTCCCCGTCCCACGGGGCAGGAGCTGGGTCCCCTCGGCTCCTCTGCCCAGGGGGCTGCTGTGCTGGGCCCTCTCGCGTGCCAGAGCAGGCCCGGGCATGCAGGCAGCGCTGTGCCGCCAGCCCCCTTGGGAGCCCGGCACCAGCCTGCCAGGGAGACGGGTGCCCCGGGCAGAACGGGGAGGGCTCGCCGTCCTCAGCCCTGCGCAGCCCAGCAGTGCCCGCTCACTCACCCATGCTCCAGCTCTGTCCTCCTCCTCCTCTTCTCAAGGAGTCTCTGTGCCCCCAGGCCCCCCCGGGGTGGTGGTGGGGTCTCTCTGCCATCCTGCGGGACAGAGGAAAGGCCTGAGCCAGGGCAGGGGGGAGCCCACAGCCAGGCTGGGCCCCATCTCTGTGATGCAGCGTGGGGGCAGTGGGGCCCAGGGAGCCTGCGCAGGGGCTCGGGGGCTCTGCTCTGCTGCGCCTCAGCCCCTTGCAGCACGTTCTGCCCTGCCGGCCAAGGCCCTGGGGTGCTGCGGAGCGTCCGCGCCTCTGCCCCGTCCCCGTCCCTCTCACCTGGCCCCGCGCCGGGAGGTCTCAGGGACACACTCGACCCTGTGGGGCTGCCCAAGGCAACGGGGAACAACACGGCTGCGCTCGGGGGCCGCTCCGCCAGCCCCGCGTGCTCCCGCCCGCTCCCGTCCCCGTCCTCCCGGACACTGCGGGGCGGAGGCCGGTGCCCGGCAGCACCGCAGCGTGTCACAGGAGAGGTCACAAAGGGCCCTAGTGTCCCTCCACCCCCCACTGGGAGGAGCAGGTGTGTCCCCGTGGGGCGCAGGGCTGGCTGCCCCGGGCCCCTCGGGACGCCCTCGGGGCGCGCCCTGGACCCTGCCGACCTCCTGCGCCCTCAGCACCCCTCCGTCTGCCCACGGGGCCCCCTAGTCCCGGCTTTGCCCTCTGCCGGGCCCCACGGGCCTCCTTGTGCATCAGCGCTCGGTGGGACTTCTTCTACCTCCTCCCGGCCCTGGCGCCGGGCTGGGCCGTAGCTGGGCCACGGCAGCACTTCAGCCAAGGCCGGCCTGACAGCAGCAGGGGCTGCCTGCGTGCACGGAGGGGAATGTGGGCATCAGGGTGCACGTGGTGGCGAAGGGCCCTGCTCCGACCCTGCTAGGACAGGGGATGCTTTGGAGCCTGTGGGGCTGGGCGAGGGCTTTGTGGGCAGCCAAAGGTGGTGGTGGTGGGACGCCCCGTGGCAGGGAGCAGCGGGAGGAGAGCTTGGGGGTGTGGTGGCTGCTTTGAGGCTGTGCATGGCTCTGCCTGGCTGACTCAGGAAAAGAAGCGGATGAGTTGCAGAGCACATGGGTGAGGGGGATGTGGTGGCGCTGACGGTGAGGGCCTCCCCTTTGGGAATGATGGCTGCACAGCCACCGGGAGCTCCGTGTTGGACTTGATTACTCTTAAAATAAAACAAAACAAATCTAGACAGAAGGAAAACAAAGGATTTTTCTTCAGGCGAGCCGAGCCTTGGGCTTACTTGCGTGTCTCGAATGGGTGGGGGTGGTGATGGCCTTAAACCAACTGGACATACACAAGACCCTGGGACCCGACGGGATGCACCCACGAGTGCTGAGGGAGCTGGCCGATGTCCTTGCGAGGCTGCGCCCGATTATCTTTGAAAGGTTGTGGCAATTGAGGGAGGTTCCGCAGGCCTGGAAGAAAGCTAATGTCACCCCTCTCTTCAAGAAGGGCGAGAAGGAGGACCTACAGGCCGGTCAGCCTCCCCTCGATCCCTGGGAAGGTGATGGAGCAAATCCTCCGGGAAACCACTTCCAAGCGCGTTAAGGACAAGAAGGTCATCAGTAGTCAGCATGGATTTACAAAGGGAAATGGAGAAATCTCTCCATTTAGACAAACCCCCATTAGAAGCATGGCTCCTTTTCCTGCCAGGGGCATTGAGGGGCCGCGTGGAGGAAAGCTCTGCTAAAGAAGCTCCAGAAACAGGTCAACAGCCAGAGAAAAGTACAGCAGAGGACAGTGTCCCTCCAGAAAACAGAGAGGGAGGGAAAAGCCCTGCACAAGGAAAAAGCATTTCAGACATGCCAGTGTCCCATGAAATCCACTGAAGTTGTGTGGATCGCTGTCTTCCAGATCAGCTAGAGCAAGGGCAGCTCCCGAGTTAGCTGGACTCTTTTCAGAACAGATTTCTGTACTACTGAAGACCGGTGGAACGCTCTTGACAGCCTGTGCATCTGGTGATGTACGCAGAGAAAACGCACAGCTCCCGTGAACCATAGCTGGAAACCTGGAAACCAGAAGAGGACGCGGGTTTGAAGAAAGGGAGCTGTCCCCCGCCCCCCGCCGGCATCTTGCTGGCACTAATGCTCCTCCCTGCTCTCTGAGACCCTGCGGCCTGCCATCTGCTTTGCGTCCATGCACGCTTCTGGGGGGGGGTTTTGGCAGTGTCCCTCAAAAGGCAGAGAACCCGGCCTAAATTCCTCTGAGCATCGAGCCCCGGCAGTGCACGCTGCCGAGCAGGAGCTGGGAAGGCACCCTCTCCGTCGGCCAAGGGCTGCAGAGGAAGCACACTCACCTGGGGAACACGTGGACAGGGCTGGGCCGGGTGCAGGGAGTAGTGATCTTTCCACTGGGCACCACCGGATCCGCTGCCCATGGTCTCTGCAAGGCAGCACAGACATGTTGGGAGGTTTCCAAGGCAGCTTTCTGCCTGCTGCCAAAGGCAGCAGCCCTTGCTCCTGCTGCAAGAGGAGCCTGCCGCTCCAAACCCCTCTTCTAAGCCCTCTCCCATGCACATTGGCCCCTCGTTCTGGTGCAGAGATGCTGCACAGCGAAGAGCTGAGAGTGGCTAATACCCGTGCCAGGGTATTTTTTTGTAGGGACAAGGATCAAGGAACTTGGGGGAGGCTGTCCTTGCGAGTAGAGAATTTGGTGGGGCCAAGCACTGGGGAAGGTGTTCGATTAGCCCACCAAGTCCGGGATGGCCTCCGAAAGGCTCCTGACACACGTCCCAGTCCAGCTTGTGCTCCTGCTGGATGGCAAGCATGCGCCGGTTTGCGTGGGAGCCTCACGTCGCCTTAATTTTCCTCCAGTGTCATGCTGCTGTGGGGAGCTGACGGCAAATCCTTACTGCAGAAGGTCTTCTCCAGGAACGAGTCCCTTTAGATTTCAGTGAATCCCATCTTTTGGCTTGCGGCAGCAAACGCCCCCTGCCCTCATCCTACTGCAGCCCGCGGTGTCTTCTCAGGACCGTTGTCAACCCGTCCGGCCACATCACGGACACCTCGCTGGAGGAGGAGGTGGACGTTGAGCACCTCCCGCATCCTCCCGCCGGACCTCGGACTGGCCCTGCCAGCGCCGCTCCCAGGGCTGCAGCACAGGTGCGTGATGGGGCCCCGGGTCACGCTTGCATCTCAGGGACTGGCAGAAAAGCTGGGTGCTACGAGACTTGCTCTGCCAAGGGCCCTCAGCACGTGGTCATGAGAACATTCAGTGGCCTCTTTGGGATGTGTCCTGAAATGATGCAAGTTTGGCTCTGCTTTTGCAACAGCGTTTTCAGTCTGGCTCCTCAGGAAATGCCTGCAAAAACTCTTCTGGGGGGTGGGGGGGGGGGGCTTGGTTAATCCCAGAAATGGGGGCTGCTTGGCTTTGAAGGCATAGAAGACGTGCCGGTGCCTCTTGAGTCCCTGCTCAGTTAGGGCATAAGAGAGCAGTTTTCCCGCTGTGCCGGCAGGGGCCAAACAGCAGGTGAGGCTCAAGAGCAGGGGCAAAAGAGAGGGTGAAGAGCAAAAGCCAACACCACCCCCTGCCCATATGCCCCCTCCCCAAAGAGAGAAGTCTAATCCTGTTGCCTTCCTGTGCCCCCCACCCCCGGAAACAGCCTGCCCTCCCACGCAGCGGGTTCCAAGAGCCACCCGCATCTCCCTCTTCGGACAGAGGCAGGAGCAAGCAGCATTGGAGGAAGAGCAGGCTGTGCTGGAAAAAAGCAGCTGGCGTCAGGCCCAGGTACGGGATGCCTTTGACAGCCCTCTGAAAAAGGGGCATTTCCTACTTCTGGGGCGGCAGAGCCTTGCAGGCAGCCAGGGCCCAGGCGGACGGCTGCCTCCGAGGAGCTGCGCCCAAGCTGGCCCACCCCTTCCGAGGAGGGAGATGGCTGCAGCCAGGAGTCAGGCCCAGAAGGAGCCAGGGGCCGCAGGGAGGGCGGCTGGGGGGTTGCAACCTCTGCCTGCGCTGCCTGCCCTCGACCTGGAAAGCAGCTCTGCGGGGCAGCCGGCTTGAGCCACTTGGCCCAGAGCACAGGCCACAGGCCTCCAGGGGCCCAGCTACTGCAGCCCACTGTAGCAGCTCCTTGTACAGCCTGAGCATGGCTAGAGAAGAACGAGGTGCCTCCCCTGCGAGTGGGCCAATGCGGTCTCCCCTGTTCACTCCTCTGTCCTGAAACCATTTGCTCTTCTTGCCCTTGCAAAACAGATCTGAATTTTGAAGAAGCCACTCCACCTTGACCAGCGCTGTTGCCCAGACACAGGCATGCGACCCGAAAAGTGAGCGTGCGCAGGCGTGTGAGCTCCCAACGTGGGCCTGGGACGGTGGACCATGACCGCCTGGAGATGCTGGCACCCCAAATCCCTGAGCTCCGGGACATGGCATGCAACAGCCCCTGATTTCTGCTGGTGTGGGGCTGCAGGGGCTGGGGAGGGAAGAAGCCCCAAGGGTCCCAGGGGAGCGGGAGAGGGACTTTGTTACTCCTGTTGCAGGCATCTGTCGCCGCGAGCAAAGCAGACCGTGCAACTCCCGGCATCCTACCGAGTGCTTCGGGACAGCTGGAAGGAGAAGGTGGAACAAAACCGCCAGAGGCTGAAGCAGGAGGAGGAGGATTGCCAGTAAATAGCTCCCAACCCAGGCAGGGTCCCTGCTCCTGCAAAGTCCTTTGTGCCACAGCCTGGGGGGCAACAGGGTCTTCTCCTGCCCCCCACCCCCACCCCAGGGCACAGAAGTGGCTTTGGAGCTTGGCCTGGGCCTGGCCTGGGCCTGGGCCAAGCATCCCTTCCACGGAAACGGGGTGGGGGGCCGGGATGCACCATCGGATTTCCAGAAGGCACCTAAATGTCACGAGTGGCTCAGCATCTTTCTCCTGAACCCCTCAGCGCTTTGGTGATCTGCAGCCTCCAGAACAAAGTGCAGTGGGACCACAAGCTGGGCGGTTACAGCAGAAATGTGTTTTTCCCGCAGAAATAAACTGCCTTTCCGAGTTGGTGGGAGCCTTTTCTTGGTGGCGTGTGAAGCTGCAAGGGGCAGCAGGGCAGCTTTGGAGGGGCGGGAAAGGGGCAAGTGGAAGCAAGGAGAGCGGGTAGCCCCCGTCCGGGGAGGCTCTCGCTCTGGGTCATTCCCTGTTGGGGCATTTTAGGGACTGCCTTGCCGGACAAGAGCTGAGGGGAAGGTTTTGCAGGGAGAGCTGGTGCCTTAGCTGCCTGCACGCTGCCAAAGCTCTGCCTCGCGCTCTGAGTCTTTTGCTCACCGTGTCCCAGCCCAAAACGCCGGGGTCTCTCCTCTGCGCCGGACCTGGCGAACGGTGGCCGCTCCCTGGCATGGGCTGGAGCCAGCTTCCCCCCGCGCAAAGGCTGAACGGCCCCCAAGGCTGGCCAGACCCCAGGGATGGCACCTCTGGGGCCGAGAGCCAGCAGGGAGGGCAGTAGCTCTCTCCAGTGCTGTCTGTTGCCCGTCTGTTTGGGGGGGGGGGGCTCTCTCCTTCCCCTTCTCCTCTGCCCCTTCCCTCATGCACCTCCCTTTAATTCCTGCCTCGCCAGCCTCTCTGCTTCCTAGGCCTGATGCCTCGCTCTGCTCGCACTCCTGTTTTGAGGTGGAGCCGGGCCTTTGGCCTTCTAATACTCCTTGGAAAAAGCAAAGCCAAGCTCTCCAAGCGAGGTCTGCTGGCCTCGTGCGTAGGCAATGAGGGCGTTGTGCCCTCCTCAGGGGGCCCCAACGCTCAGTTTGTCCCTGAGTGAGCTTTCAAGAAGTAGCCTTACGCTCAGGGCAGTGAGCACAGCAAGGGACCGAGGCCGGCCATGGCGAAGGCCCTTCAACCCAGCCGTTGCTGAGATGACGCTGGGCACAGCGGCACTGCTTCCTGCTGCCCGGGGCAACCCTGGAGCAAGCCCAGGAGGGTTCCCGCGGGGAAAGCGCACGCCTGCGCTGCAGGAACTGACCCCCCGTCTGTAGCCAAAAGCAAAGCCTGTGGGGGAAGCCCTCGGCAGCCTGGCAGCTCTTCCCTGGTGCAGCTTCCTTGGCTCAAATTGAGATCATTCCCAGCTTGAACTTGGCTTGAACTCCCTGATCCTGGAAGCGGCTCTGCATGGCGAGAGCGTGAACAGAAGCTCCACCAAGACACAGAGTCTGCCCTGCTGAACTCACCTGGAGACTCGGAGCTTGTGCTAGACTTTGGGCTTTTCTCCCAGAGCCAGCAGCAGCTTGAAGAAAGCATTCAGCTTCCGCTTCTGAAAGTACGAACTAATCGTAGCACAAAACACTATGCCTTGGCCATAATGCTGGGGTTTCAGGAGGCTGCAGAGTTATCTGTGAGCTCGCCTTGGGACATGGAGAGAGTCGTGTCTGGGTCGTCGCTTGGCTCCCCACTGGGGTCTGTGGGCACTTTTGGATTGCAGGGTCATGTGGCTGGGATATAGCAAAGGGTCTGCTTTGCGACACTGACTTCCTTGGGAGGGACGTGGCGGCACAAGGGCGCCGGGGACCTGGAGCCTCCAGGTTTGGGCTGCGGGGCTCTCAGGTGAATTCTGGATGATGCGTTGTGGCCTTTGGTGGGGAAAACACCCGTTGCAGCCCTGGAGAATGGGGCTAGGCAAAGGAGAGAAGTCACCCGTTCTCAAAGCCTCACCTCCACCGTGCAAAACTCTAGGCAAACACAGCACCATTGTTTTGAAGGCAAACATCCTCTGGCTGTTCCACTTGGCTTTTAAAGCAACCTTGCTTGGAGAGCTTCCTTTGTGGAGCGGATGGTGTCTCCAGCGGCCGTGCAGAGCTCTGGGCTCTGCTGCCCTGCTGCCCGGCCGTGCAAATCCTGCGGCGTGTGGGCGCAGGCGGTTTGGGTCCTCGGTGAGCGCCTCGTGGAGCCCAGGGGCTCTCCCTCTCTGACGTGGGGGGTGTGGGGGGAAATGCTGCTGGCCAGGGCAATGTGCTCAGTCTCCCCTGCCGCCTAAGGGCCATTCCCAGCATGGCAGGCAATTTTCTTGCTGCAGCCAGAGTGTCTTGGTGGCCTTGCAGCTCCTGGCCTCAGCCACTTCAGCTGAGCCCAGCACAGGCAAGGGCACGGCCCTGCGCCCTTCCTCGGGCACGGAGTGGCAGAAGCAGTCCTCAGTTTGCCAGGACTTCCTTCAGGACTGAGTTTTTATCCTTTAGTCTCCACAGAGAAAAGACACCCACACTTGGTGAAGGAACTGGCCTGTTTCTCTGGGGAAAGCACAGACAAGGGGTGCTACAGCACAGCATTGCAGGCAGGGGGAGATGCCAGGGACGACCTAGGCTTTCCAGCATCCTCAGGTGGCCCTAGTCTGTAGAAGGCCGCAGGAGGACGACTGCTGCTCTGGCTCTGCCCAAATAGAGCCATCTCACGGAGAAGGGTGCCACCTCTTCCACGCTCTCCGGAGCCAGCAGCAGAGTCCTCTTGATGCTGACTCTTTTCCTCTCAGGATGAAGATGGTCTGAGTTGCCAGGGAACAGACTGAGGGGCTGCTGTCATTCTGCAAGCCTCCAAGGACTGTGATAGAAAGAGAGCAGAGATCAGACTCCTATCCCTGCAGAGCCCCTGGCCTCCCCTGCAGACAGGGCCAGTCCCAGCCAGCTCTTCCCAGGGTCAGGAGAGAGCAGGGGGGACAAATGGATCAGCTGGAGATTCCTGGTCTCCAAGCCTCCAGCCGACACCGTGCTGCCTCCGCTCACCCTCGCAGATGTGCTGCAGGTTCTCCTCACTCCTGGCCTTCATGTGCCGCCCAGCAAGCCCTAGGCACACACAGCCCTTCACAAATCCTGCTCCCCAACCCGCCCTGCCCCAGCACAGCTGCCCCCCTGGCCCTGCTGGCCTGGCCATGCACCCTCCTCCCCTTGGGCAGAGCTGACCTCGGGGCAGTGCCCAGGGCGCGGCATCCAGGGAGGGTGTGTGGGACTCAACAAGGCTCCCCCCAGCCCCGCACGAGCAGGCAGGGATGAGAGAGGGTGATGGGGAGGCCCTGGGCGCCCAGGGCCTGCAGCAGGCTCTCGGGGCTCCAGCAGCCACAGGACCGGTTCTTGCTGCCAGCGCAGCAGCTGGAGTGGGGCCGAGCTGCCCCTGCACAGAAGGAGACCCCAGGAGGGCTTGTGGCTCACCAATGAACCTCACAGCTGCCTCTCGCAAAGACTCCCGGGAGCTCGTCAAGTATGGCAGGCTCTGGCGCAGGTAGTCCTCTGCTCCGCTCCTGTTCCTCGCCAGCTGGAGAGAGCACAAGGGCAGGGGCTTGGTGCAGACCCTCCGCACGCAGCCAGGCCAGGCCCTCCTCCCACCACCGGCCTCCCCTTCCTGCTCCTGCCAGGGCCTTCAGCACTCCCAGACAGGAGCCCTGTGGCCCCAAGCTTCGCAGGCAGTGGAGAACAGCAGGCTTCCCCAGGGATGCCGGGGTGCTCTCCTACTGCCAGGGTCCCCTTCAGCAGAACAGGGGAGAGCAAGGGCAGAGGAGCCTAGAGAAGAACCTGCCAGCGCAGTGTGCTTGAGGAAAGGGAGTGTGTGTGCAGCTCCAGGCAGTGGGCTCTGGGCTGCAGCGGTGGGGAGGCAAACAGCTTTCTGCCCCACACACCGGGCACGGGGCAGACCTTAGCCGGGCGAGATCCTGGAGGCTTTGGGGCTGTCCTTACCAGGCACTCGCCGATGGCCCATGTCTGCGCTGTCTCAATGAGGTGCTTGAGCTTCTTGCACTTCAGGAGCCCTGCAGCACTGAGGAAGGCTTCCCGAGAGGCCTGCAGAGCAGCAAAGACAGGGAGATGGCACCAGAGCCCGGGCCAGGAGACCCTGCATCCCCCTCATCCTGGCAAGGCTCGGAGCCTTTCCTGGCCCAAGATGGGAAGACACAGCTGGGGACCGAGTCTGCCACTGGGTTCCACACCGGGAGCTGGGACGTGGGGCAGCCACCGTCTCAGGAATGCCCCGGAGCAGAGAGGGACTGGAGTGCTTAAGCTTTTGTGGGTGTGGGCTGCTGCTGAGCCCTGTTGGACCAGGTAGGGCAGGTGTGGGAAATGTCCCTGGCCAGCTTCTTGGCCCCTGCTAGCTCTGGGTCTGCAGGGACTGTTCTGACGGGCTGCGATGGCGGAGGGCTGTGTGGAGGAAGTGGGGCAGGGAAGGGAGCCCAGCTCTCCATCCGTCTGTGCAGGAGAAGGCATGGCGGGAGGCTGAAGGCAGTGGTGGGCCTGGTGCAGACAGGGAGGGGGGCTCTGTGCTGTGCTCAGGGACCCAGGAGGTTGGACCTCAAGGTGATGGACTTTCAAAGGGTCCAATTGCCAGCAGCCTTTGCCCTGACGCTCAGCCCCACCCAAGGAGTGTCAGCAACACCCTCCCCAGGTGACCAGTCAGGTTAGAAATCCACACCTGGGTCACGGTCGGCACCCGATCGTGCAGATGGAAGAAGAGTGGGAGCAGGCTCCTCTCCGCATGCTGCTTCATCTGCTGCTTTTCCGTGCCCACCACAATCTCCATCACATCGTGGAAGAGACGGATGGAGAACTCTCGCACAAAGCTGTACTCCTGGTGGGAAGGAAGAGGGGCAGACCTCAGCCCGGGCTGCTCCAAGCCCATGGTGAGCAAGGGGGACAGCGTAGGTGACGTGGAGACAAATGTCTCTGGCGCTCTGCACCGAGGAGCAGTGGTGCAGATCTGCAGGCAGTGCAAAATGGCCCCAGGCCACAAAGTACCATGCGGCAGGTTTCTGTAACACGCTGCGGCCAGGGAGAGCAGAGCTGTGGGAGGCAGCTGTGCCTGCAGCAGCTCCTCTGGCCCTGGCCACGCTCCCGCCAGGCATCCCCTGCCGAGTCGCAGAGGAGCTCCGCCGGGGCATGCACCGAGGAGGAGATGTGCTGGCGCTCCGCATCGGCTCCCGGGTCCTTGCCACCCGCTCAAGGCCTCACCTGCCTGCCGCAGGGAGTGGTGAGAGCATGTGGTCGTGCCTGGCAGTGGTGCCCAGCAGAGCCATGCGGGCTTGCAGAGCAAGCTTTGGCCTTCAGATGGTGAGTGCGTGGGCTGGGCAGGCAGCACCCGGCACAGGGGCTGGGATCGCACGGGGATGGGAACCAGAGAGGGAGAGGGTCTGTCTTTATTTCCATCAGTGTCCCCTGGCAAAAGACAGGGACAGAAAGGGGCAGCCACGAGGCATGGCCTCTCCCTCACTCTCAGGCCTGCTCTGGGCTTTCTGATGCCTCGGCCCCGGGCCACAGCAAGCGCTGCGGGGGAAAGCATGACAGAGAGCAGCTGAGGGCAGAGACGGGGCTGCTTTGACACAGTCCTGCCGCTCAGCACAGGGCAATGGTCTGAGAACTGCAGAGCAAAACGTCTGCCAGCAGAGCCCAGGGTTCGTGGGAAGCACAAATTCACAGGCCAGCAGGCGCACGCAGAGAGGGACACCCCACCCTGGGGCCACGCTAACAGAACCTCAGGCTCTCCCGCCGGCCTTACGTCGTCAAAGAGGAGCTGGAGCTTCTCAGCCAGCTGCAGAGCGATGGGGCTGGCCGCCTGCCTGTCCATGAGACGGAGCACATTGCTGAGGGCAGGCAGGGCCTTGGCGCTGAGGTCGCTGTCAGCAGCCTGCAGTTGCTGCAGGATGTCCGGCAGCAGGACCTGCATTCTTCTTGCCTGCATGAAACACACACACACGCAACTTCCTTTTGCAAAGCACTGCGTGATTGCATTGGCCAAGAAACACTCTGCTTCAACCCCAGCCTCCCCTCTGGCTTCCTGGCAGGAGCTCCCGATGCCCAGCCAAGTCCAAAGCACTGCGTTACCCACTGCCCCCTGCCCAACCCCAGGCTGCTGGCGCGGCCTTCCTGGCTGCCCCCCGCTCACCATCTCGGGTGTCTCGGACAGCGTGAGGAGGCCTCTGAGCACCAGGCTGCGCATCCCCAGGTACCGACTCCGCAGATATATCGGGAAGAGGTGCATGGCCCAGTCAATCTCTTGGGCAAGGTCGGTGCAGACCAGCAGCTGAAACACACGCAGCAGGGAGAGACTGGCAGAGCGGGCAGGACTCCCCGCATCGTGCAGTGCTCAGGGGCTAGCAGGCCAAGACAAAGCCTGGGCTGGAGGCAGCAGTGATTGCGCAGAGCCCTCGTGGCCCCACTCCCTGCCCTGGGCCGCATGGCACAGCGCCCTGATTGCTCGCCCGCACATCCTGGCCTCCCAACAACCCTCTGCAGCCACTGGTTCTCAAGCTGCTCCTTTGAGGAGCAACGGAACAGAGGGAACGGGCACCAAGGAGGCACGGAACACAGGTGGTGACAAGTGCTACCCCAGCAGAGGCCAAGGCCAAGGGTACCAACAGGAGCCCACCCACTGCCCCAGCTCCACTGACTGGCACCTACCCGGCAGCTGTGGGCGCAAGAGAGCAGAGGGCTCAGAGGCACCTGAGAGAGGCACCGCCTGCCGTTAGGCTCACCTCGATGAAGAAAGCCATAGCGATCGTCTCCCAGGTACAGTCCTCCCTGCTGAGCAGTGTTGCCAGCTGGTGGAAGATGGAGGAACGCAGCGGGTGCGGGGTCTTCGTCATCTCTCTGGCCGGGGGGAGAAGGCACTGTTGGGCCTGAGCTGGGCAGGCAAACCGCTTCTGGGTTTGCACTGCCCACTCTAGCCATTATCGCGCGGGTCAGGACCTCCAGGGCAAGGCCACACGCACGCTGGGCTGCAGCAGCGTTTGCTCTCGGGGCAGCGCACTCTCGCCACCACACCTTGCCATTAGAAAGCCAGTGTGCACCATCATTAGGCTCATTTTGGTGGGAGGCCAGAAAAAGACCCTTCTGACCATGGGCTCTGGCCCTCTGGCACATCTCCCTGTCCTGGTGGGCTGCCCTTGGTGGCACTGCCTGCAGACAGACCCCGGTGCTCTCTGTGGCGTGAGCCCAGGCCCCACGGCAGGGGCCTCCAGGGCTTTGGGAGGTGACTGCTCCTGTGCGTCACCCTGTCTCGTGCCTGGTGACAGCAGCTCCCCCCCAGCTGCTCTCAGAGCTGGGCAGCAGCAGAGCGGGAGCTCCCATTGCTGTGCCACTCTGTGACCCCCCCGATCACAAGTGCTGAGGCTGCAGCCCCTCTCTTCGAGAACCTCCTCGGGGGCACCCTCCTGTCACCCACGAGGAAGGGGACTGTGTGGGGCACCCCGTCTCCACGGGAGAAATGCCGGGGGAGCGTGCTGAGAAGGGAGCACTCACCTGGCCAGCAAAGACACTCCCCTGAGGTGAGTCTCTGCGTCGAGGAGGGCATCCCAGCCACCCTTGCCCTCGATGGCAAGCACCTGGCTCGCAAAGCCAGCACAGCACAGCAGTGCTTTCATGGCCTCTACTGTGCACCTGCATGCGGAGAAAAGCCAGGTCACCCAGGAACCCCAGCCCTGGCTCCAGCTCCGTGGGAGAGACAGGAGGATGGGGGTGGAGCACCTGATGGGGCTGGTGGGAATGGACCCGTCCTGTTGGCTTTCCCTCCAGAAGTTATTAACCTCCTTCAGTGTCAGCTCCGAGGAGAAGGACACTTGGGAGAGCAGTGCTAGGAAGAGCTGGGGGAAAATCTTCTTCACCTCCCGTGGGGAGATGGGCTGACGGAAGATCTCGGTAAGCGCCACGGCTGCCTGCAGAAAACACCCCGAGACCATGCTTGCGGCTGAGACGTCCCTGTCGCAGAGCCTGAGCTGGGGGGGGTTGAGGCTCAGGCGTGGCCCTGGGCCATGGGAGATGCAGGTGGGGCTCCCTGCCTAGCTGCTTGGCCAGGACCAAATCACAGGGGCTTTTTGGTTCAGCTCCTGTGTGTGCTGTGGGCACCGTGAGCCTTCCTGGGGCAGCATGAACCTCAGCAGGACTCAGGTAAACTGCAGGCCCTCTTGGCTGCCCTGCGCCAGCCCTTGCAGCCTGCCTGGGCTGTGCAGTGGCCCTGCCTTGGCCCCTAACCAAGCCCTGAAGCTAATGCTGCCCCAAACCCCGGTTTCCAAGAGCGGCAGGGGGCTGTAGGGATGGGGAAGTATGGCGAGTTCTCGACAGGCTCGGGGTTTGTGCCTGTGTGCCCCAGGGGAGGTAAGGCTCGGGGTAGAGAGGGAAGGGGAGAGGGGGGCCCTGTCTCTAGCGCAGAGAGGTGCGCGCAGCCCTGGGGGGAGTGAGGCCTCATCCGGTAACTCACAGCCAGGGAAAGGATGCGTGGGTTGTTCTTGGTGGAGGTGGAAGTCTGGTGCAGTGATGGGTTCCTCAGCACGCCTAGCAGCTCCTGCAGCACCTTCTCCGTAGTCTGGCTCTTGGAGACCATTACCTTCCACATGGCCACAGCAATGCTGCAGGCCCAGAGCGCTCTGTCAGCAGGGCCACCTTGGCCGAGAGCCCTTCCAAAGCCTGCTTGCCCCTTGCCACAAGCGCCCGGCAGGCCCTGCAGACGGCCCACCTGAAGTCCCTTGTGGGGCAGGGAGGGTGCACGGCAGCTGGGCTCTGAGGCTGAAGGCAGCGACACTTGGTCACCTCTGGCTGCTGCAGGCCTGGCTGCCACACCAGGGCTGGGAAATGTGAGTGATGGAGTGCCCACCCCCCTCAGAGGAGTCCTGACAATCTCCCTCTCTGCGGCAGCCTGAGTGTCTTCAGACCCTCCCACTCAAGGCGAGACGAGCCCTACGGGCTGCTGGGCACCATACCTGTTGCGTGCTGGGGAGCAGTGCAGCAGGCTCAGGACCACTTCTCTGGGGTACTTGCGGGTGAGTGCAAGAAGGGTCCTGTCCAGGCTGTTCCGGGCCAACGCCTCCCTGATGGCCATCAGGTTTCTCCAGATGCAGCTCACGATGCGTGGCACCTGGAGGGGACACGGGCGACGGGCTTTCTCACTAGAGCAGAGCCATTTCCCCAGCTCTCACAGAGAACTGCTTCCCTTCCCACCGCTCTGCGCTGGCATGAAATGGCGTCGGGTGCCCGGGAGACGGGGATTTAGCGAGCAAGCAATTCCCCCAGAGGGTTTGAGCCCGGCCACGTCACCCGCAGGCTACTCACGTGCCCCAGCTCGGAGTCAGGGTCTGCCGCAAGCACATCTAGCATGTAGGCAGCCACCTGCGCATCATAGGCACTTGGCGCTCTCATGCCCTTGATGGCAGCGAGGATAACATCTGTCTTCTCGGAGGGCTGGAGGTATCTCCCAAACAACTGTGGGAGAAAGGAGGGGAGGGAAGATAGGTCACAGCGAGTACCGCAGCGGTGGGGCTCGGCTGAGCAGCGAGAGAGGCTCTGGAGAGAGATGTGGGGCAGGGCTGGCGCAGCAACCCCAGGAGGCCCTGCCAGCCCCACTCGTTACGGATCCCTTTGTTCATCCAAGTCGCATGCTGACCCCATGGCCGGGTGTCCCACCAAGGGAGGCACTCCTTACCGAGGCGATTTTACCGATGTTCTTGGACCGTGAAAGCCAGAAGGTGTTCCACGCTTCCCTGTCCTTTTGGCACCGCAGATACTCTGCACTACGCTTTGGCAGGGATCTGCCTGCACAAGAGGGGAAACACAAGGCAGTCAGCAGAAAGGCTGGAGAGCTGGGGATGGCCGTCTGAAGGTGTCAGGCAGAAATGTCACTGGCAAGGAAAGAGGGCGTGCCAGAAATGCATGGAGAAGAGGATTGCCAGGGAGGGTCTGGGCCTATCGTAAGGACGGCGGAAGGAGAGACTGCTTTTCAGCAGACAGAAAGGCAGGCGAACTGGGTCAGACCTTCTGGTCTGAGGCAAGAGAGAAGCCCGAGGAGGAGCAGGTGCTGCTGAAGGCTTTCCAGTCCACTGGTAAGCAGGCCAGGGATGACAGCACTGCTCCAGGGGATGTGACAGCCCTGGAGGAAGACTGTGAGGTGCCTGCAGTTTGCTTCCTGTATGCATTTCCTCTCCCTCCTCAGGGAGGGGGATGCGTTTCCCGTCACCCGTGACCTCTTGTCTGTGGGCCCGCTACACTAAGCTTGGGCTGTGTGGGCCCCGGGCTCGACGCGGCGCAGCTGCTGCCTGGCACCTATGTCAGGGGGCTTTCTTGCTCCTTTCTTTTGCTGAGGGGAGTGGCCAGGGCAGCATGGGGCCTGGCCTGGCCTGGCCTGGCCTGTCTGTGTCTGGGAGGACGCAGCCAACGCAGCTTCTCTTACTTCTTTGCTCCAGGGTGAACATGTAGAGGTTGTGAAGAGCTTCTGCAGCCTCACAGCTGGTGCCCTGGTCCTTGCAGGTGCAGCACAGGGTGAGATGCCCCACCAGCCGCCCCAGCATGGCAAAATGCTGCTTTGTGGAGCAGGCACGTCTGTCTCTGACTTCCGCAAAGTGGGGGCCGACCTGGGGGAGGGAGGCAGCACTGGCACCAGGCCTGAGGGGAGGCAGCCGGGCCCAAAGTCCTCAACCCAGGGTCCCTCCAAGGCTGCCTGCGAGGCGAGCCAGGGCTTTGGAGGCCCCTGCGCGCCCTGGCTCCCAAAGCAGCTAGGCAGCAGCCCAGGGCAGGGAGGGCTGCCAGACCGCAGCTCATGGCACGTGCCCAGAGCAGTCCTGCCCTGCCCAGTGCTGGAGGCAGAGCTGGCTCCTGCGACAACAGGGACTGGAGAGAGAAGCCCGCAGAGGCAGAGGCAAAGGCCAAAGACCTTAGCTTCAGGGCAGAGCCTTGCAGGAGTGCCTTAGCTTCAGGGCAGAGCCTTGCTGAGTGTCCTAACCTGTGCCCAGGCTTCCCTCGGAGGAAGCTCGGAGCTGCAGGGGCTCTGGGACATGCGCAAGGGGTGATGGGGTAGCTGGAGGTTGCCTGGACCGGAGCCTCCTTACCGCCAGGGAGGAGGAGCTGGTCAGGAAATGGCTCAGCCTGGCAATCCGCCCCACGGCCCTCTCGCGCTCAGCTGCTTGCTGGGACTCAGCGCACGACAGTAGGACCTGCAAGGAGAAAAGCTGCTGCCGTGCCCTGCAACCTGATGGCTGCTCCAAGAGAGCAGCTCTGCTGAGTGCCTGGAGGGCTTTACAGCCTGGCTTCTTGGAGCAGCAGCAAAGCCTGTAATGGGGCACTTGCCCTTAGAATCCCTTGCAGCCTTGGGGACAAATGCCCCAGACTGATCTGCTGTGGTCAGCAAGGCAGCTGGAGCCCATGCCTACTGCAGCCGCTGCTCCTTTCCACTCACGCCTTTGGGCATTTTTCTGGGGCAAGCCCCTCCCCGGGCACCTGCAGTGAGGCCTCTGGGGTACGGCTCTTACGAAGCCAGAGCAACAAAGCTTCCGGCCTGGGCTCCCTTTGCAGGACAGGCGGGTGGCTGCCCTGCTCAGAGCTGGGGAGGAGAGCACGAGCGAGGCGGAGCCGGGGGCCAGCAGTGCCAGCTGCCAGCTGTGTGGGGCCTCAGAAGGCGGGTCCAACTCCTCCCCCTGCTTTGGTGCGAGGCAAGGTTTTGGGGGAGCGTGGGCCGGGAGGGGCAGCGGGCAAGGCTTTGCTGTTGGGGTCGGGGGGAGAAGGGCATCTGCAAGCAGGAGAGGGCGGGCTCACAGGAGAGCATGGTGGGGAAGCCCTGCTCCCCTGAGGGCGGTGGTCCCCCTCCCCACAGCATGCTCCCTGTGCCTGGTGCTGTGGGAGGATGTCCCGTCCAGAGGCTCCCTTCCCTTGGGCGTGAGGCACTGACCCTATGGAGCCACTCTTTGCCAATGCCAGACCTGCAAGATGTTCTCTGTCTCCAGGAAGCCGGCGCTGGGAGAGCCGAATGCCAGCACCTGTAGCATGCTGTCCATGGCTTCCAGGGTCTGCAAGGGGCAGAGAGGTTTGGGGCACTCCTTCCCCGGGCTCTCTTACGTGCAGGAGACTGGCTCGAAAGCCTCCTGCCTGAGAGGGACACCCACGGCCCTGCAGTGCCCGAGGAGAGGCCTCAGGGCAGGGGAGCTGCTGCGTAGGGAGCAGCCTGTGCGCACTGCATGTGGCCCAGCCCAGGGCCAGAGGAAGAAGGACTGAGGGTGGGAAAGCAAAGCTGGGATCCTGCCCTGGCTTGCACCCTACGCTTGCCTATGAGCGCAGGGTAGCCAGGGCCTGGCCCAGAAAGACCGGCAGGCTCCCCATAGCTCACCCAGCCCATACCTTGGAGTAGAGGGAAGCATCGAGGTTCTCCATGTCCTCCCTTGCAGGAAGGGAGAAGACGCTGGAGAAGCAGGTGTGGAGGAGGCTGTTCTTCTTGCCATCCAGCAGCCACTTGACTCTGCTGCAAGGAGAGAGAGATGCCTTTCAGAGCGTGGGGCTGGCAGTGGTACTCTCATGGCCTGGGAAGGTGGGTGCAGACCGTGGGGCAGGACAGCCCAGGCTGATACACCTCTTAGGTGGGGAGGCCCCGCAGGGAGGCCCCTCTTCCCGCCAGGAAGCTGGCCAGGGACTGAGGACAGTCCTGGCTGGGGGGGCCCGATGCCCTCTCCATCTGCTGCCTGTGCCACAGGGGGAAACCCTGGGAGACACCGTGAAGTCCCCAGGCACCCTCTGCTCTCCTGCCTGCCCCGCTCTTGGGCCCAGTGCAGGGGAGAGCAGAGGCCCAGCAGACGGCCCCAGCAGACTCCCCCACAATGCGCGATGCCTCCCAGCCGGCACTGGTGCCATCGGGGCCATGTGGCGGGGAGGCCTTGGGCAAGCCAGGGGCTGGGGCAGGTACCTCATGGCGGCGATGGCGAGCATCGCTTGCTGCCGTACTGCAGTGCCCAGGTGGTCAGTGGGCTCCTCTCGCAGCAGCGCCTGGAGAGCACAAGCGGCATGGGACATGGCAGTTGCCAGTGCCCCGCAAGCAGTCTGCAGGGCGGCGGCCAGAGCCCACATGCCCTCGTCCCACACAGAGCGGCCTCCTCATTGCCCAGGGCCCAGCTTGCAGGGCTTCTCAGTGTCCCCTGGAGCCCCGTGGCGGGAAGGTCTGTGCCCGTGAGTGTGTTGCTCACACCTCCCCTGCCCCAACACCCCCAGCCTGTCCTCATCGGCGTGCCAGTGCCCGGCTAGCCTTCCCCCTTCCTCAGGCCCACTGGCTGTCCTCTCACCTCAATTGTCTCTGTCACATTAAGTCTGAGGAGATGCAGCTGTGTCTGCACTACGGCATTAGTGCTGGCAGCTCTGCAGAGGGTGCTGACACAGTGCAGAAACCTCAGCTTCTGGGCCTCTTCCTGACAACCAGGGGAGAGAGAGAGACAGAGAGTGTGTGAGGGGCAAAGGCATGGCCAGCACGACCAGAGCTTGGCAGCGTGCAGAAATGGGCAGGGTGCCTGGAGGGGAGCAGCTCTGCAGCACCAGCAGCCCTCCAGCAGCTGGATGGAGAGACCCGCCAGGAGATGCAGGCACAGCCCAGATGGAAATGTCTGCAGGCACCTTTCGTCTGCTTCTGAAAAAGGCTCGGAGGAATGTCAGGCCTTCCTTTTCCTCCCGTGGCAGAGCCGAAGAGCTGGAGGCAGAAGAGCTTGGATCTGATAAAGAAAGAGAAGCGGCAGGGCTGTAGCGGCTGGCAGGAGAGAGCAGAGGGGAAAGCTGGGCCCTCTGCCCAGCCGTGTGCCTGCTCCCTGGGACACGGGGAGCCCTGGGTCTGGGCCCTGGGATAGGACACGGACATCCTGTCTCGCCTGTGCTCAGCAAGAGGCAGGGAAGGTCCCCGTCCCACGGGGCAGGAGCTGGGTCCCCTCGGCTCCTCTGCCCAGGGGGCTGCTGTGCTGGGCCCTCTCGCGTGCCAGAGCAGGCCCGGGCATGCAGGCAGCGCTGTGCCGCCAGCCCCCTTGGGAGCCCGGCACCAGCCTGCCAGGGAGACGGGTGCCCCGGGCAGAACGGGGAGGGCTCGCCGTCCTCAGCCCTGCGCAGCCCAGCAGTGCCCGCTCACTCACCCATGCTCCAGCTCTGTCCTCCTCCTCCTCTTCTCAAGGAGTCTCTGTGCCCCCAGGCCCCCCCGGGGTGGTGGTGGGGTCTCTCTGCCATCCTGCGGGACAGAGGAAAGGCCTGAGCCAGGGCAGGGGGGAGCCCACAGCCAGGCTGGGCCCCATCTCTGCGATGCAGCGTGGGGGCAGTGGGGCCCAGGGAGCCTGCGCAGGGGCTCGGGGGCTCTGCTCTGCTGCGCCTCAGCCCCTTGCAGCACGTTCTGCCCTGCCGGCCAAGGCCCTGGGGTGCTGCGGAGCGTCCGCGCCTCTGCCCCGTCCCCGTCCCTCTCACCTGGCCCCGCGCCGGGAGGTCTCAGGGACACACTCGACCCTGTGGGGCTGCCCAAGGCAACGGGGAACAACACGGCTGCGCTCGGGGGCCGCTCCGCCAGCCCCGCGTGCTCCCGCCCGCTCCCGTCCCCGTCCTCCCGGACACTGCGGGGCGGAGGCCGGTGCCCGGCAGCACCGCAGCGTGTCACAGGAGAGGTCACAAAGGGCCCTAGTGTCCCTCCACCCCCCACTGGGAGGAGCAGGTGTGTCCCCGTGGGGCGCAGGGCTGGCTGCCCCGGGCCCCTCGGGACGCCCTCGGGGCGCGCCCTGGACCCTGCCGACCTCCTGCGCCCTCAGCACCCCTCCGTCTGCCCACGGGGCCCCCTAGTCCCGGCTTTGCCCTCTGCCGGGCCCCACGGGCCTCCTTGTGCATCAGCGCTCGGTGGGACTTCTTCTACCTCCTCCCGGCCCTGGCGCCGGGCTGGGCCGTAGCTGGGCCACGGCAGCACTTCAGCCAAGGCCGGCCTGACAGCAGCAGGGGCTGCCTGCGTGCACGGAGGGGAATGTGGGCATCGGGGTGCACGTGGTGGCGAAGGGCCCTGCTCCGACCCTGCTAGGACAGGGGATGCTTTGGAGCCTGTGGGGCTGGGCGAGGGCTTTGTGGGCAGCCAAAGGTGGTGGTGGTGGGACGCCCCGTGGCAGGGAGCAGCGGGAGGAGAGCTTGGGGGTGTGGTGGCTGCTTTGAGGCTGTGCATGGCTCTGCCTGGCTGACTCAGGAAAAGAAGCGGATGAGTTGCAGAGCACATGGGTGAGGGGGATGTGGTGGCGCTGACGGTGAGGGCCTCCCCTTTGGGAATGATGGCTGCACAGCCACCGGGAGCTCCATGTTGGACTTGATTACTCTTAAAATAAAACAAAACAAATCTAGACAGAAGGAAAACAAAGGATTTTTCTTCAGGCGAGCCGAGCCTTGGGCTTACTTGCATGTCTCGAATGGGTGGGGGTGGTGATGGCCTTAAACCAACTGGACATACACAAGACCCTGGGACCCGACGGGATGCACCCACGAGTGCTGAGGGAGCTGGCCGATGTCCTTGCGAGGCTGCTCCCGATTATCTTTGAAAGGTTGTGGCAATTGAGGGAGGTTCCGCAGGCCTGGAAGAAAGCTAATGTCACCCCTCTCTTCAAGAAGGGCAAGAAGGAGGACCTACAGGCCGGTCAGCCTCCCCTCGATCCCTGGGAAGGTGATGGAGCAAATCCTCCGGGAAACCATTTCCAAGCGCGTTAAGGACAAGAAGGTCATCAGTAGTCAGCATGGATTTACAAAGGGAAATGGAGAAATCTCTCCATTTAGACAAACCCCCATTAGAAGCATGGCTCCTTTTCCTGCCAGGGGCATTGAGGGGCCGCGTGGAGGAAAGCTCTGCTAAAGAAGCTCCAGAAACAGGTCACCAGCCAGAGAAAAGTACAGCAGAGGACAGTGTCCCTCCAGAAATCAGAGAGGGAGGGAAAAGCCCTGCACAAGGAAAAAGCATTTCAGACATGCCAGTGTCCCATGAAATCCACTGAGGTTGTGTGGATCGCTGTCTTCCAGATCAGCTAGAGCAAGGGCAGCTCCCGAGTTAGCTGGACTCTTTTCAGAACAGATTTCTGTACTACTGAAGACCGGTGGAACGCTCTTGACAGCCTGTGCATCTGGTGATGTACGCAGAGAAAACGCACAGCTCCCGTGAACCATAGCTTTTTCTTGGCTTGTACTCCCTGATCCTGGAAGCATGTCCAAAGGGCCCTCTCTGCTGCGCAGCTCCCAGTGTGCCCCTCAGCCCTTCCACCAAGGCTCTCACCTGGCAGCAGGCTGCTTCTCCGGGCCTTGCCGCCTCCTGCCTGCCCCCCAGCTTGGCAGCATGGGGAGACAAAGCTCCTGGCAGTGCTGCAGGAGCTTGCCGGGACGCTGCTCTGCAAGTAGGAAACGAAGACGCTCTTCAGCACGGCCTGCTGAGCAGCACATTTCAACCTGGCTGCTGTCAGCCAGCGTGGGACCGGGACCCAACCTGCTGAGGAGGCAGCTTTGGCCTCACCTTTGCTGGGCCCGGCGCTCCTGAGCTCTTCCGTCTTGTTCTTCCCCCAGAGGGAGCCAGCGGGGGCAGCCTTGGCTTCTGGGCTGCCTTCCCCCACCAGCCGAAACCTGGAAACCAGAAGAGGACGCGGGTTTGAAGAAAGGGAGCTGTCCCCCGCCCCCCGCCGGCATCTTGCACTAATGCTCCTCCCTGCTCTCTGAGACCCTGCGGCCTGCCATCTGCTTTGCGTCCATGCACGCTTCTGGGGGGGGTTTTGGCAGTGTCCCTCAAAAGGCAGAGAATCCGGCCTAAATTCCTCTGAGCATCGAGCCCCGGCAGTGCACGCTGCCGAGCAGGAGCTGGGAAGGCACCCTCTCTGTCGGCCAAGGGCTGCAGAGGAAGCACACTCACCTGGGGAACACGTGGACAGGGCTGGGCCGGGTGCAGGGAGTAGTGATCTTTCCACTGGGCACCACCGGATCCGCTGCCCATGGTCTCTGCAAGGCAGCACAGACATGTTGGGAGGTTTCCAAGGCAGCTTTCTGCCTGCTGCCAAAGGCAGCAGCCCTTGCTCCTGCTGCAAGAGGAGCCTGCCGCTCCAAACCCTTCTTCTAAGCCCTCTCCCATGCACA
Source organism: Dromaius novaehollandiae (assembly GCF_036370855.1). Taxonomy (NCBI): domain Eukaryota; kingdom Metazoa; phylum Chordata; class Aves; order Casuariiformes; family Dromaiidae; genus Dromaius; species Dromaius novaehollandiae. The sequence continues at coordinate 2,436,656 of NC_088109.1, forward strand.
TTGGCCCCTCGTTCTGGTGCAGAGATGCTGCACAGCAAAGAGCTGAGAGTGGCTAATACCCGTGCCAGGGTATTTTTTTGTAGGGACAAGGATCAAGGAACTTGGGGGAGGCTCTCCTTGCGAGTGGAGAATTTGGTGGGGCCAAGCACTGGGGAAGGTGTTCGATTAGCCCACCAAGTCCGGGATGGCCTCCGAAAGGCTCCTGACACACGTCCCAGTCCAGCTTGTGCTCCTGCTGGATGGCAAGCATGCGCCGGTTTGCGTGGGAGCCTCACGTCGCCTTAATTTTCCTCCAGTGTCATGCTGCTGTGGGGAGCTGACAGCAAATCCTTACTGCAGAAGGTCTTCTCCAGGAAGGCGTCCCTTTAGATTTCAGTGAATCCCATCTTTTGGCTTGCGGCAGCAAACGCCCCCTGCCCTCATCCTACTGCAGCCCGCGGTGTCTTCTCAGGACCGTTGTCAACCCGTCCGGCCACATCACGGACACCTCGCTGGAGGAGGAGGTGGACGTTGAGCACCTCCCGCATCCTCCCGCTGGACCTCGGCCTGGCCCCGCCGGCGCCGCTCCCAGGGCTGCAGCACAGGTGCGTGATGGGGCCCCGGGTCACGCTTGCATCTCAGGGACTGGCAGAAAAGCTGGGTGCTACGAGACTTGCTCTGCCAAGGGCCCTCAGCACGTGGTCATGAGAACATTCAGTGGCCTCTTTGGGATGTGTCCTGAAATGATGCAAGTTTGGCTCTGCTTTTGCAACAGCGTTTTCAGTCTGGCTCCTCAGGAAATGCCTGCAAAAACTCTTCTGGGGGGGGGGGGGGGGGCTTGGTTAATCCCAGAAATGGGGGCTGCTTGGCTTTGAAGGCATAGAAGACATGCCGGTGCCTCTTGAGTCCCTGCTCAGTTAGGGCATAAGAGAGCAGTTTTCCCGCTGTGCCGGCAGGGGCCAAACAGCGGGTGAGGCTCAAGAGCAGGGGCAAAAGAGAGGGTGAAGAGCAAAAGCCAACACCACCCCCTGCCCATATGCCCCCTCCCCAAAGAGAGAAGTCTAATCCTGTTGCCTTCCTGTGCCCCCCACCCCCGGAAACAGCCTGCCCTCCCACGCAGCGGGTTCCAAGAGCCACCCGCATCTCCCTCTTCGGACAGAGGCAGGAGCAAGCAGCATTGGAGGAAGAGCAGGCTGTGCTGGAAAAAAGCAGCTGGCGTCAGGCCCAGGTACGGGATGCCTTTGACAGCCCTCTGAAAAAGGGGCATTTCCTACCTCTGGGGCGGCAGAGCCTTGCAGGCAGCCAGGGCCCAGGCGGACGGCTGCCTCCGAGGAGCTGCGCCCAAGCTGGCCCACCCCTTCCGAGGAGGGAGATGGCTGCAGCCAGGAGTCAGGCCCAGAAGGAGCCAGGGGCCGCAGGGAGGGCGGCTGGGGGGTTGCAACCTCTGCCTGCGCTGCCTGCCCTCGACCTGGAAAGCAGCTCTGCGGGGCAGCCGGCTTGAGCCACTTGGCCCAGAGCACAGGCCACAGGCCTCCAGGGGCCCAGCTACTGCAGCCCACTGTAGCAGCTCCTTGTACAGCCTGAGCGTGGCTAGAGAAGAACGAGGTGCCTCCCCTGCGAGTGGGCCAATGCGGTCTCCCCTGTTCACTCCTCTGTCCTGAAACCATTTGCTCTTCTTGCCCTTGCAAAACAGATCCGAATTTTGAAGAAGCCACTCCACCTTGACCAGCGCTGTTGCCCAGACACAGGCATGCGACCCGAAAAGTGAGCGTGCGCAGGCGTGTGAGCTCCCAACCTGGGCCTGGGACGGTGGACCATGACCGCCTGGAGATGCTGGCACCCCAAATCCCTGAGCTCCGGGACATGGCATGCAACAGCCCCTGATTTCTGCTGGTGTGGGGCTGCAGGGGCTGGGGAGGGAAGAAGCCCCAAGGGTCCCAGGGGAGCGGGAGAGGGACTTTGTTACTCCTGTTGCAGGCATCTGTCGCCGCGAGCAAAGCAGACCATGCAACTCCCGGCATCCTACCGAGTGCTTCGGGACAGCTGGAAGGAGAAGGTGGAACAAAACCAACAGAGGCTGAAGCAGGAGGAGGAGGATTGCCAGTAAATAGTTCCCAACCCAGGCAGGGTCCCTGCTCCTGCAAAGCCCTTTGTGCCACAGCCTGGGGGGGAACAGGGTCTTCTCCTGCCCCCCCCCACCCCCCCACCCCAGGGCACAGAAGTGGCTTTGGAGCTTGGCCTGGGCCTGGCCTGGGCCTGGGCCAAGCATCCCTTCCACGGAAACGGGGTGGGGGGCCGGGATGCACCATCGGATTTCCAGAAGGCACCTAAATGTCACGAGTGGCTCAGCATCTTTCTCCTGAACCCCTCAGCGCTTTGGTGATCTGCAGCCTCCAGAACAAAGTGCAGTGGGACCACAAGCTGGGCGGTTACAGCAGAAATGTGTTTTTCCCGCAGAAATAAACTGCCTTTCCGAGTTGGTGGGAGCCTTTTCTTGGTGGCGTGTGAAGCTGCAAGGGGCAGCAGGGCGCCTTTGGAGGGGCGGGAAAGGGGCAAGTGGAAGCAAGGAGAGCGGGTAGCCCCTGTCCGGGGAGGCTCTCGCTCTGGGTCATTCCCTGTTGGGGCATTTTAGGGACTGCCTTGCCGGACAAGAGCTGAGGGGAAGGTTTTGCAGGGAGAGCTGGTGACTCAGCTGCCTACACGCTGCCAAAGCTCTGCCTCGCGCTCTGAGTCTTTTGCTCACCGTGTCCCAGCCCAAAACGCCGGGGTCTCTCCTCTGGGCCAGACCTGGCGAACGGTGGCCGCTCCCTGGCATGGGCTGGAGCCAGCTTCCCCCCGTGCAAAGGCTGAACGGCCCCCAAGGCTGGCCAGACCCCAGGGATGGCACCTCTGGGGCCGAGAGCCAGCAGGGAGGGCAGTAGCTCTCTCCAGTGCTGTCTGTTGCCCGTCTGTTTGGGGGGGGGCTCTCTCCTTCCCCTTCTCCTCTGCCCCTTCCCTCATGCACCTCCCTTTAATTCCTGCCTCGCCAGCCTCTCTGCTTCCTAGGCCTGATGCCTCGCTCTGCTCGCACTCCTGTTTTGAGGTGGAGCCGGGCCTTTGGCCTTCTAATACTCCTTGGAAAAAGCAAAGCCAAGCTCTCCAAGCGAGGTCTGCTGGCCTCGTGCGTAGGCAATGAGGGCGTTGTGCCCTCCTCAGGGGGCCCCCAACGCTCAGTTTGTCCCTGAGTGAGCTTTCAAGAAGTAGCCTTATGCTCAGGGCAGTGAGCACAGCAAGGGACCGAGGCCGGCCATGGCGAAGGCCCTTCAACCCAGCCGTTGCTGAGATGACGCTGGGCACAGCGGCACTGCTTCCTGCTGCCCGGGGCAACCCTGGAGCAAGCCCAGGAGGGTTCCCGCGGGGAAAGCGCATGCCTGCGCTGCAGGAACTGACCCCCCGTCTGTAGCCAAAAGCAAAGCCTGTGGGGGAAGCCCTCGGCAGCCTGGCAGCTCTTCCCTGGTGCAGCTTCCTTGGCTCAAATTGAGATCATTCCCAGCTTGAACTTGGCTTGAACTCCCTGATCCTGGAAGCGGCTCTGCATGGCGAGAGCGTGAACAGCAGCTCCACCAAGACACAGAGTCTGCCCTGCTGAACTCACCTGGAGACTCGGAGCTTGTGCTAGACTTTGGGCTTTTCTCCCAGAGCCAGCAGCAGCTTGAAGAAAGCGTTCAGCTTCCGCTTCTGAAAGTACGAACTAATCGTAGCACAAAACACTATGCCTTGGCCATAATGCTGGGGTTTCAGGAGGCTGCAGAGTTATCTGTGAGCTCGCCTTGGGACATGGAGAGAGTCGTGTCTGGGTCGTCGCTTGGCTCCCCACTGGGGTCTGTGGGCACTTTTGGATTGCAGGGTCATGTGGCTGGGATATAGCAAAGGGTCTGCTTTGCGACACTGACTTCCTTGGGAGGGACATGGCGGCACAAGGGCGCCGGGGACCTGGAGCCTCCAGGTTTGGGCTGCGGGGCTCTCAGGTGAATTCTGGATGATGCGTTGTGGCCTTTGGTGGGGAAAACACCCGTTGCAGCCCTGGAGAATGGGGCTAGGCAAAGGAGAGAAGTCACCCGTTCTCAAAGCCTCACCTCCACCGTGCAAAACTCTAGGCAAACACAGCACCATTGTTTTGAAGGCAAACATCATCTGGCTGTTCCACTTGGCTTTTAAAGCAACCTTGCTTGGAGAGCTTCCTTTGCGGAGCGGATGGTGTCTTCAGCGGCCGTGCAGAGCTCTGGGCTCTGCTGCCCTGCTGCCCGGCCGTGCAAATCCTGCGGCGTGTGGGCGCAGGCGGTTTGGGTCCTCGGTGAGCGCCTCGTGGAGCCCAGGGGCTCTCCCTCTCTGACGTGGGGGGTGTGGGGGGAAATGCTGCTGGCCAGGGCAATGTGCTCAGTCTCCCCTGCCGCCTAAGGGCCATTCCCAGCATGGCAGGCAATTTTCTTGCTGCAGCCAGAGTGTCTTGGTGGCCTTGCAGCTCCTGGCCTCAGCCACTTCAGCTGAGCCCAGCGCAGGCAAGGGCACGGCCCTGCGCCCTTCCTCGGGCACGGAGTGGCAGAAGCAGTCCTCAGTTTGCCAGGCAGAATCTTACCTAGATTTAGACAGGTCTCTCCTGCTGTGGTGAGACCAAGGCCAGATGCAGAAAGATCCCCTGGCACCTCCAAAGGCAATGGGACATTTGGAACAGGGACCGACCCCACTTGAGGACCTTTCCACCAAACTCTGCCCTGCTTCCCCTCCGACGCCGTGCAGACGAGAGCCATGAGACAAAAGCCATGCAGCTCCAGGGACTGCGTATGGTAGCCAGTGGTGCAAAACCAAGTCTAGAGCTGCGTGCCATCCGTCATCCATCCCCTTCCACAGGATCTGCCAGCCCTGCAGTCAGCAGGTGCCTGTTCTTTGCCCTAGCACGTCCCTGCAGAGGGTAGGGTAGGGTAAGCGTAAGCGTGTCTTCTCCTCTCCTCAGGGTTTTCTGGTGCAGCAGGGCAGCTGGTGCTTTGCGGCAAAGACAAAGTGCGTGGCTATGCTCCGCACTGCCACAGGCTGCTGCAAAGACTGGCTGTCCTGCCATATTCAGCATTACCCCGCTTCCTTCAGGACTGAGTTTTTGTCCTTTAGTCTCCACAGAGAAAAGACACCCACACTTGGTGAAGGAACTGGCCTGTTTCTCTGGGGAAAGCACAGACAAGGGGTGCTACAGCACAGCATTGCAGGCAGGGGGAGATGCCAGGGACGACCTAGGCTTTCCAGCATCCTCAGGTGGCCCTAGTCTGTAGAAGGCCGCAGGAGGACGACTGCTGCTCTGGCTCTGCCCAAATAGAGCCATCTCACGGAGAAGGGTGCCACCTCTTCCACGCTCTCCGGAGCCAGCAGCAGAGTCCTCTTGATGCTGACTCTTTTCCTCTCAGGATCAAGATGGTCTGAGTTGCCAGGGAACAGACTGAGGGGCTGCTGTCATTCTCCAAGCCTCCAAGGACTGTGATAGAAAGAGAGCAGAGATCAGACTCCTATCCCTGCAGAGCCCCTGGCCTCCCCTGCAGACAGGGCCAGTCCCAGCCAGCTCTTCCCAGGGTCAGGAGAGAGCAGGGGGGACAAATGGATCAGCTGGAGATTCCTGGTCTCCAAGCCTCCAGCCGACACCGTGCTGCCTCCGCTCACCCTCGCAGATGTGCTGCAGGTTCTCCTCACTCCTGGCCTTCATGTGCCGCCCAGCAAGCCCTAGGCACACACAGCCCTTCACAAATCCTGCTCCCCAACCCGCCCTGCCCCAGCACAGCTGCCCCCCTGGCCCTGCTGGCCTGGCCATGCACCCTCCTCCCCTTGGGCAGAGCTGACCTCGGGGCAGTGCCCAGGGCGCGGCATCCAGGGAGGGTGTGTGGGACTCAACAAGGCTCCCCCCAGCCCCGCACGAGCAGGCAGGGATGAGAGAGGGTGATGGGGAGGCCCTGGGCGCCCAGACCCTGCAGCAGGCTCTCGGGGCTCCAGCGGCCACAGGACTGGTTCTTGCTGCCAGCGCAGCAGCTGGAGTGGGGCCGAGCTGCCCCTGCACAGAAGGAGACCCCAGGAGGGCTTGTGGCTCACCAATGAACCTCACAGCTGCCTCTCGCAAAGACTCCCGGGAGCTCGTCAAGTATGGCAGGCTCTGGCGCAGGTAGTCCTCTGCTCCGCTCCTGTTCCTCGCCAGCTGGAGAGAGCACAAGGGCAGGGGCTTGGTGCAGACCCTCCGCACTCAGCCAGGCCAGGCCCTCCTCCCACCACCGGCCTCCCCTTCCTGCTCCTGCCAGGGCCTTCAGCACTCCCAGACAGGGGCCCTGTGGCCCCAAGCTTCGCAGGCAGTGGAGAACAGCAGGCTTCCCCAGGGATGCCGGGGTGCTCTCCTACTGCCAGGGTCCCCTTCAGCAGAACAGGGGTGAGCAAGGGCAGAGGAGCCTAGAGAAGAACCTGCCAGCGCAGTGTGCTTGAGGAAAGGGAGCGTGTGTGCAGCTCCAGGCAGTGGGCTCTGGGCTGCAGCGGTGGGGAGGCAAACAGCTTTCTGCCCCACACACCGGGCACGGGGCAGACCTTAGCCGGGCGAGATCCTGGAGGCTTTGGGGCTGTCCTTACCAGGCACTCGCCGATGGCCCATGTCTGCGCTGTCTCAATGAGGTGCTTGAGCTTCTTGCACTTCAGGAGCCCTGCAGCACTGAGGAAGGCTTCCCGAGAGGCCTGCAGAGCAGCAAAGACAGGGAGATGGCACCAGAGCCCGGGCCAGGAGACCCTGCATCCCCCTCATCCTGGCAAGGCTCGGAGCCTTTCCTGGCCCAAGATGGGAAGACACAGCTGGGGACCGAGTCTGCCACTGGGTTCCACACCGGGAGCTGGGACGTGGGGCAGCCACCGTCTCAGGAATGCCCCGGAGCAGAGAGGGACTGGAGTGCTTAAGCTTTTGTGGGTGTGGGCTGCTGCTGAGCCCTGTTGGACCAGGTAGGGCAGGTGTGGGAAATGTCCCTGGCCAGCTTCTTGGCCCCTGCTAGCTCTGGGTCTGCAGGGACTGTTCTGACGGGCTGCGATGGCGGAGGGCTGTGTGGAGGAAGTGGGGCAGGGAAGGGAGCCCAGCTCTCCATCCGTCTGTGCAGGAGAAGGCATGGCGGGAGGCTGAAGGCAGTGGTGCAGACAGGGAGGGGGGCTCTGTGCTGTGCTCAGGGACCCAGGAGGTTGGACCTCAAGGTGATGGACTTTCAAAGGGTCCAATTGCCAGCAGCCTTTGCCCTGACGCTCAGCCCCACCCAAGGAGTGTCAGCAACACCCTCCCCAGGTGACCAGTCAGGTTAGAAATCCACACCTGGGTCACGGTCGGCACCCGATCGTGCAGATGGAAGAAGAGTGGGAGCAGGCTCCTCTCTGCATGCTGCTTCATCTGCTGCTTTTCCGTGCCCACCACAATCTCCATCACATCGTGGAAGAGACGGATGGAGAACTCTCGCACAAAGCTGTACTCCTGGTGGGAAGGAAGAGGGGCAGACCTCAGCCCGGGCTGCTCCAAGCCCATGGTGAGCAAGGGGGACAGCGTAGGTGACGTGGAGACAAATGTCTCTGGCGCTCTGCACCGAGGAGCAGTGGTGCAGATCTGCAGGCAGTGCAAAATGGCCCCAGGCCACAAAGTACCATGCGGCAGGTTTCTGTAACACGCTGCGGCCAGGGAGAGCAGAGCTGTGGGAGGCAGCTGTGCCTGCAGCAGCTCCTCTGGCCCTGGCCACGCTCCCACCAGGCATCCCCTGCCGAGTCGCAGAGGAGCTCCCCCGGGGCATGCACCGAGGAGGAGATGTGCTGGCGCTCCGCATCGGCTCCCGGGTCCTTGCCACCCGCTCAAGGCCTCACCTGCCTGCCGCAGGGAGTGGTGAGAGCATGTGGTCGTGCCTGGCAGTGGTGCCCAGCAGAGCCATGCGGGCTTGCAGAGCAAGCTTTGGCCTTCAGATGGTGAGTGCGTGGGCTGGGCAGGCAGCACCCGGCACAGGGGCTGGGATCGCACGGGGATGGGAACCGGAGAGGGAGAGGGTCTGTCTTTATTTCCATCGGTGTCCCCTGGCAAAAGACAGGGACAGAAAGGGGCAGCCACGAGGTATGGCCTCTCCCTCACTCTCAGGCCTGCTCTGGGCTTTCTGATGCCTCGGCCCCGGGCCACAGCAAGCGCTGCGGGGGAAAGCGTGACAGAGAGCAGCTGAGGGCAGAGACGGGGCTGCTTTGACACAGTCCTGCCGCTCAGCACAGGGCAATGGTCTGAGAACTGCAGAGCAAAACGTCTGCCAGCAGAGCCCAGGGTTCGTGGGAAGCACAAATTCACAGGCCAGCAGGCGCACGCAGAGAGGGACACCCCACCCTGGGGCCACGCTAACAGAACCTCAGGCTCTCCCGCCGGCCTTACGTCGTCAAAGAGGAGCTGGAGCTTCTCAGCCAGCTGCAGAGCGATGGGGCTGGCCGCCTGCCTGTCCATGAGACGGAGCACATTGCTGAGGGCAGGCAGGGCCTTGGCGCTGAGGTCGCTGTCAGCAGCCTGCAGTTGCTGCAGGATGTCCGGCAGCAGGACCTGCATTCTTCTTGCCTGCATGAAACACACACACACGCAACTTCCTTTTGCAAAGCACTGCGTGATTGCATTGGCCAAGAAACACTCTGCTTCAACCCCAGCCTCCCCTCTGGCTTCCTGGCAGGAGCTCCCGATGCCCAGCCAAGTCCAAAGCACTGCGTTACCCACTGCCCCCTGCCCAACCCCAGGCTGCTGGCGCGGCCTTCCTGGCTGCCCCCCGCTCACCATCTCGGGTGTCTCGGACAGCGTGAGGAGGCCTCTGAGCACCAGGCTGCGCATCCCCAGGTACCGACTCCGCAGATATATCGGGAAGAGGTGCATGGCCCAGTCAATCTCTTGGGCAAGGTCGGTGCAGACCAGCAGCTGAAACACACGCAGCAGGGAGAGACTGGCAGAGCGGGCAGGACTCCCCGCACCGTGCAGTGCTCAGGGGCTAGCAGGCCAAGACAAAGCCTGGGCTGGAGGCAGCAGTGATTGCGCAGAGCCCTCGTGGCCCCACTCCCTGCCCTGGGCCGCATGGCACAGCGCCCTGATTGCTCGCCCGCACATCCTGGCCTCCCAACAACCCTCTGCAGCCACTGGTTCTCAAGCTGCTCCTTTGAGGAGCAACGGAACAGAGGGAACGGGCACCAAGGAGGCACGGAACACAGGTGGTGACAAGTGCTACCCCAGCAGAGGCCAAGGCCAAGGGTACCAACAGGAGCCCACCCACTGCCCCAGCTCCACTGACTGGCACCTACCCGGCAGCTGTGGGCGCAAGAGAGCAGAGGGCTCAGAGGCACCTGAGAGAGGCACCGCCTGCCGTTAGGCTCACCTCGATGAAGAAAGCCATAGCGATCGTCTCCCAGGTACAGTCCTCCCTGCTGAGCAGTGTTGCCAGCTGGTGGAAGATGGAGGAACGCAGCGGGTGCGGGGTCTTCGTCATCTCTCTGGCCGGGGGGAGAAGGCACTGTTGGGCCTGAGCTGGGCAGGCAAACCGCTTCTGGGTTTGCACTGCCCACTCTAGCCATTATCGCGCGGGTCAGGACCTCCAGGGCAAGGCCACACGCACGCTGGGCTGCAGCAGCGTTTGCTCTCGGGGCAGCGCACTCTCGCCACCACACCTTGCCATTAGAAAGCCAGTGTGCACCATCATTAGGCTCATTTTGGTGGGAGGCCAGAAAAAGACCCTTCTGACCATGGGCTCTGGCCCTCTGACACATCTCCCTGTCCTGGTGGGCTGCCCTTGGTGGCACTGCCTGCAGACAGACCCCGGTGCTCTCTGTGGCGTGAGCCCAGGCCCCACGGCAGGGGCCTCCAGGGCTTTGGGAGGTGACTGCTCCTGTGCGTCACCCTGTCTCGTGCCTGGTGACAGCAGCTCCCCCCCAGCTGCTCTCAGAGCTGGGCAGCAGCAGAGCGGGAGCTCCCATTGCTGTGCCACTCTGTGACCCCCCCGATCACAAGTGCTGAGGCTGCAGCCCCTGTCTTCGAGAACCTCCTCGGGGGCACCCTCCTGTCACCCACGAGGAAGGGGACTGTGTGGGGCACCCCGTCTCCACGGGAGAAATGCCGGGGGAGCGTGCTGAGAAGGGAGCACTCACCTGGCCAGCAAAGACACTCCCCTGAGGTGAGTCTCTGCGTCGAGGAGGGCATCCCAGCCACCCTTGCCCTCGATGGCAAGCACCTGGCTCGCAAAGCCAGCACAGCACAGCAGTGCTTTCATGGCCTCTACTGTGCACCTGCATGCGGAGAAAAGCCAGGTCACCCAGGAACCCCAGCCCTGGCTCCAGCTCCGTGGGAGAGACAGGAGGATGGGGGTGGAGCACCTGATGGGGCTGGTGGGAATGGACCCGTCCTGTTGGCTTTCCCTCCAGAAGTTATTAACCTCCTTCAGTGTCAGCTCCGAGGAGAAGGACACTTGGGAGAGCAGTGCTAGGAAGAGCTGGGGGAAAATCTTCTTCACCTCCCGTGGGGAGATGGGCTGACGGAAGATCTCGGTAAGCGCCACGGCTGCCTGCAGAAAACACCCCGAGACCATGCTTGCGGCTGAGACGTCCCTGTCGCAGAGCCTGAGCTGGGGGGGGGTTGAGGCTCAGGCGTGGCCCTGGGCCATGGGAGATGCAGATGGGGCTCCCTGCCTAGCTGCTTGGCCAGGACCAAATCACAGGGGCTTTTTGGTTCAGCTCCTGTGTGCGCCGTGGGCACCGTGAGCCTTCCTGGGGCAGCATGAACCTCAGCAGGACTCAGGTAAACTGCAGGCCCTCTTGGCTGCCCTGCGCCAGCCCTTGCAGCCTGCCTGGGCTGTGCAGTGGCCCTGCCTTGGCCCCTAACCAAGCCCTGAAGCTAATGCTGCCCCAAACCCCGGTTTCCAAGAGCGGCAGGGGGCTGTAGGGATGGGGAAGTATGGCGAGTTCTCGACAGGCTCGGGGTTTGTGCCTGTGTGCCCCAGGGGAGGTAAGGCTCGGGGTAGAGAGGGAAGGGGAGAGGGGGGCCCTGTCTCTAGCGCAGAGAGGTGCGCGCAGCCCTGGGGGGGAGTGAGGCCTCATCCGGTAACTCACAGCCAGGGAAAGGATGCGTGGGTTGTTCTTGGTGGAGGTGGAAGTCTGGTGCAGTGATGGGTTCCTCAGCACGCCTAGCAGCTCCTGCAGCACCTTCTCCGTAGTCTGGCTCTTGGAGACCATTACCTTCCACATGGCCACAGCAATGCTGCAGGCCCAGAGCGCTCTGTCAGCAGGGCCACCTTGGCCGAGAGCCCTTCCAAAGCCTGCTTGCCCCTTGCCACAAGCGCCCGGCAGGCCCTGCAGACGGCCCACCTGAAGTCCCTTGTGGGGCAGGGAGGGTGCACGGCAGCTGGGCTCTGAGGCTGAAGGCAGCGACACTTGGTCACCTCTGGCTGCTGCAGGCCTGGCTGCCACACCAGGGCTGGGAAATGTGAGTGACGGAGTGCCCACCCCCCTCAGAGGAGTCCTGACAATCTCCCTCTCTGCGGCAGCCTGAGTGTCTTCAGACCCTCCCACTCAAGGCGAGACGAGCCCTACGGGCTGCTGGGCACCATACCTGTTGCGTGCTGGGGAGCAGTGCAGCAGGCTCAGGACCACTTCTCTGGGGTACTTGCGGGTGAGTGCAAGAAGGGTCCTGTCCAGGCTGTTCCGGGCCAACGCCTCCCTGATGGCCATCAGGTTTCTCCAGATGCAGCTCACGATGCGTGGCACCTGGAGGGGACACGGGCGACGGGCTTTCTCACTAGAGCAGAGCCATTTCCCCAGCTCTCACAGAGAACTGCTTCCCTTCCCACCGCTCTGCGCTGGCATGAAATGGCGCCGGGTGCCCGGGAGACGGGGATTTAGCGAGCAAGCAATCCCCCAGAGGGTTTGAGCCCGGCCACGTCACCCGCAGGCTACTCACGTGCCCCAGCTCGGAGTCAGGGTCTGCCGCAAGCACATCTAGCATGTAGGCAGCCACCTGCGCATCATAGGCACTTGGCGCTCTCATGCCCTTGATGGCAGCGAGGATAACATCTGTCTTCTCGGAGGGCTGGAGGTATCTCCCAAACAACTGTGGGAGAAAGGAGGGGAGGGAAGATAGGTCACAGCGAGTACCGCAGCGGTGGGGCTCGGCTGAGCAGCGAGAGAGGCTCTGGAGAGAGATGTGGGGCAGGGCTGGCGCAGCAACCCCAGGAGGCCCTGCCAGCCCCACTCGTTACGGATCCCTTTGTTCATCCAAGTCGCATGCTGACCCCATGGCCGGGTGTCCCACCAAGGGAGGCACTCCTTACCGAGGCGATTTTACCGATGTTTTTGGACCGTGAAAGCCAGAAGGTGTTCCACGCTTCCCTGTCCTTTTGGCACCGCAGATACTCTGCACTACGCTTTGGCAGCCATCTGCCTGCACAAGAGGGGAAACACAAGGCAGTCAGCAGAAAGGCTGGAGAGCTGGGGATGGCCGTCTGAAGGTGTCAGGCAGAAATGTCACTGGCAAGGAAAGAGGGCGTGCCAGAAATGCATGGAGAAGAGGATTGCCAGGGAGGGTCTGGGCCTATCGTAAGGACGGCGGAAGGAGAGACTGCTTTTCAGCAGACAGAAAGGCAGGCGAACTGGGTCAGACCTTCTGGTCTGAGGCAAGAGAGAAGCCCGAGGAGGAGCAGGTGCTGCTGAAGGCTTTCCAGTCCACTGGTAAGCAGGCCAGGGATGACAGCACTGCTCCAGGGGATGTGACAGCCCTGGAGGAAGACTGTGAGGTGCCTGCAGTTTGCTTCCTGTATGCATTTCCTCTCCCTCCTCAGGGAGGGGGATGCGTTTCCCGTCACCCGTGACCTCTTGTCTGTGGGCCCGCTACACTAAGCTTGGGCTGTGTGGGCCCCGGGCTCGACGCGGCGCAGCTGCTGCCTGGCACCTATGTCAGGGGGCTTTCTTGCTCCTTTCTTTTGCTGAGGGGAGTGGCCAGGGCAGCATGGGGCCTGGCCTGGCCTGGCCTGGCCTGTCTGTGTCTGGGAGAACGCAGCCAACGCAGCTTCTCTTACTTCTTTGCTCCAGGGTGAACATGTAGAGGTTGTGAAGAGCTTCTGCAGCCTCACAGCTGGTGCCCTGGTCCTTGCAGGTGCAGCACAGGGTGAGATGCCCCACCAGCCGTCCCAGCATGGCAAAATGCTGCTTTGTGGAGCAGGCACGTCTGTCTCTGACTTCCGCAAAGTGGGGGCCGACCTGGGGGAGGGAGGCAGCACTGGCACCAGGCCTGAGGGGAGGCAGCCGGGCCCAAAGTCCTCAACCCAGGGTCCCTCCAAGGCTGCCTGCGAGGCGAGCCAGGGCTTTGGAGGCCCCTGCGCGCCCTGGCTCCCAAAGCAGCTAGGCAGCAGCCCAGGGCAGGGAGGGCTGCCAGACCGCAGCTCATGGCACGTGCCCAGAGCAGTCCTGCCCTGCCCAGTGCTGGAGGCAGAGCTGGCTCCTGCGACAACAGGGACTGGAGAGAGAAGCCCGCAGAGGCAGAGGCAAAGGCCAAAGACCTTAGCTTCAGGGCAGAGCCTTGCAGGAGTGCCTTAGCTTCAGGGCAGAGCCTTGCTGAGTGCCCTAACCTGTGCCCAGGCTTCCCTCGGAGGAAGCTCGGAGCTGCAGGGGCTCTGGGACATGCGCAAGGGGTGATGGGGTAGCTGGAGGTTGCCTGGACCGGAGCCTCCTTACCGCCAGGGAGGAGGAGCTGGTCAGGAAATGGCTCAGCCTGGCAATCCGCCCCACGGCCCTCTCGCGCTCAGCTGCTTGCTGGGACTCAGCGCACGACAGTAGGACCTGCAAGGAGAAAAGCTGCTGCCGTGCCCTGCAACCTGATGGCTGCTCCAAGAGAGCAGCTCTGCTGAGTGCCTGGAGGGCTTTACAGCCTGGCTTCTTGGAGCAGCAGCAAAGCCTGTAATGGGGCACTTGCCCTTAGAATCCCTTGCAGCCTTGGGGACAAATGCCCCAGACTGATCTGCTGTGGTCAGCAAGGCAGCTGGAGCCCATGCCTACTGCAGCCGCTGCTCCTTTCCACTCACGCCTTTGGGCATTTTTCTGGGGCAAGCCCCTCCCCGGGCACCTGCAGTGAGGCCTCTGGGGTACGGCTCTTACGAAGCCAGAGCAACAAAGCTTCCGGCCTGGGCTCCCTTTGCAGGACAGGCGGGTGGCTGCCCTGCTCAGAGCTGGGGAGGAGAGCACGAGCGAGGCGGAGCCGGGGGCCAGCAGTGCCAGCTGCCAGCTGTGTGGGGCCTCAGAAGGCGGGTCCAACTCCTCCCCCTGCTTTGGTGCGAGGCAAGGTTTTGGGGGAGCGTGGGCCGGGAGGGGCAGCGGGCAAGGCTTTGCTGTTGGGGTCGGGGGGAGAAGGGCATCTGCAAGCAGGAGAGGGCGGGCTCACAGGAGAGCATGGTGGGGAAGCCCTGCTCCCCTGAGGGCGGTGGTCCCCCTCCCCACAGCATGCTCCCTGTGCCTGGTGCTGTGGGAGGATGTCCCGTCCAGAGGCTCCCTTCCCTTGGGCGTGAGGCACTGACCCTATGGAGCCACTCTTTGCCAATGCCAGACCTGCAAGATGTTCTCTGTCTCCAGGAAGCCGGCGCTGGGAGAGCCGAATGCCAGCACCTGTAGCATGCTGTCCATGGCTTCCAGGGTCTGCAAGGGGCAGAGAGGCTTGGGGCACTCCTTCCCCGGGCTCTCTTACGTGCAGGAGACTGGCTCGAAAGCCTCCTGCCTGAGAGGGACACCCACGGCCCTGCAGTGCCCGAGGAGAGGCCTCAGGGCAGGGGAGCTGCTGCGTAGGGAGCAGCCTGTGCGCACTGCATGTGGCCCAGCCCAGGGCCAGAGGAAGAAGGACTGAGGGTGGGAAAGCAAAGCTGGGATCCTGCCCTGGCTTGCACCCTACGCTTGCCTATGAGCGCAGGGTAGCCAGGGCCTGGCCCAGAAAGACCGGCAGGCTCCCCATAGCTCACCCAGCCCATACCTTGGAGTAGAGGGAAGCATCGAGGTTCTCCATGTCCTCCCTTGCAGGAAGGGAGAAGACGCTGGAGAAGCAGGTGTGGAGGAGGCTGTTCTTCTTGCCATCCAGCAGCCACTTGACTCTGCTGCAAGGAGAGAGAGATGCCTTTCAGAGCGTGGGGCTGGCAGTGGTACTCTCATGGCCTGGGAAGGTGGGTGCAGACCGTGGGGCAGGACAGCCCAGGCTGATACACCTCTTAGGTGGGGAGGCCCCGCAGGGAGGCCCCTCTTCCCGCCAGGAAGCTGGCCAGGGACTGAGGACAGTCCTGGCTGGGGGGGCCCGATGCCCTCTCCATCTCCTGCCTGTGCCACAGGGGGAAACCCTGGGAGACACCGTGAAGTCCCCAGGCACCCTCTGCTCTCCTGCCTGCCCCGCTCTTGGGCCCAGTGCAGGGGAGAGCAGAGGCCCAGCAGACGGCCCCAGCAGACTCCCCCACAATGCGCGATGCCTCCCAGCCGGCACTGGTGCCATCGGGGCCATGTGGCGGGGAGGCCTTGGGCAAGCCAGGGGCTGGGGCAGGTACCTCATGGCGGCGATGGCGAGCATCGCTTGCTGCCGTACTGCAGTGCCCAGGTGGTCAGTGGGCTCCTCTCGCAGCAGCGCCTGGAGAGCACAAGCGGCATGGGACATGGCAGTTGCCAGTGCCCAGCAACCTCGTCCCACACAGAGCGGCCTCCTCATTGCCCAGGGCCCAGCTTGCAGGGCTTCTCAGTGTCCCCTGGAGCCCCGTGGCGGGAAGGTCTGTGCCCGTGAGTGTGTTGCTCACACCTCCCCTGCCCCAACACCCCCAGCCTGTCCTCATCGGCGTGCCGGTGCCCGGCTAGCCTTCCCCCTTCCTCAGGCCCACTGGCTGTCCTCTCACCTCAATTGTCTCTGTCACATTAAGTCTGAGGAGATGCAGCTGTGTCTGCACTACGGCATTAGTGCTGGCAGCTCTGCAGAGGGTGCTGACACAGTGCAGAAACCTCAGCTTCTGGGCCTCTTCCTGACAACCAGGGGAGAGAGAGAGACAGAGAGTGTGTGAGGGGCAAAGGCATGGCCAGCACGACCAGAGCTTGGCAGCGTGCAGAAATGGGCAGGGTGCCTGGAGGGGAGCAGCTCTGCAGCACCAGCAGCCCTCCAGCAGCTGGATGGAGAGACCCGCCAGGAGATGCAGGCACAGCCCAGATGGAAATGTCTGCAGGCACCTTTCGTCTGCTTCTGAAAAAGGCTCGGAGGAATGTCAGGCCTTCCTTTTCCTCCCGTGGCAGAGCCGAAGAGCTGGAGGCAGAAGAGCTTGGATCTGATAAAGAAAGAGAAGCGGCAGGGCTGTAGCGGCTGGCAGGAGAGAGCAGAGGGGAAAGCTGGGCCCTCTGCCCAGCCGTGTGCCTGCTCCCTGGGACACGGGGAGCCCTGGGTCTGGGCCCTGGGATAGGACACGGACATCCTGTCTCGCCTGTGCTCAGCAAGAGGCAGGGAAGGTCCCCGTCCCACGGGGCAGGAGCTGGGTCCCCTCGGCTCCTCTGCCCAGGGGGCTGCTGTGCTGGGCCCTCTCGCGTGCCAGAGCAGGCCCGGGCATGCAGGCAGCGCTGTGCCGCCAGCCCCCTTGGGAGCCCGGCACCAGCCTGCCAGGGAGACGGGTGCCCCGGGCAGAACGGGGAGGGCTCGCCGTCCTCAGCCCTGCGCAGCCCAGCAGTGCCCGCTCACTCACCCATGCTCCAGCTCTGTCCTCCTCCTCCTCTTCTCAAGGAGTCTCTGTGCCCCCAGGCCCCCCCGGGGTGGTGGTGGGGTCTCTCTGCCATCCTGCGGGACAGAGGAAAGGCCTGAGCCAGGGCAGGGGGGAGCCCACAGCCAGGCTGGGCCCCATCTCTGCGATGCAGCGTGGGGGCAGTGGGGCCCAGGGAGCCTGCGCAGGGGCTCGGGGGCTCTGCTCTGCTGCGCCTCAGCCCCTTGCAGCACGTTCTGCCCTGCCGGCCAAGGCCCTGGGGTGCTGCGGAGCGTCCGCGCCTCTGCCCCGTCCCCGTCCCTCTTACCTGGCCCCGCGCCGGGAGGTCTCAGGGACACACTCGACCCTGTGGGGCTGCCCAAGGCAACGGGGAACAACACGGCTGCGCTCGGGGGCCGCTCCGCCAGCCCCGCGTGCTCCCGCCCGCTCCCGTCCCCGTCCTCCCGGACACTGCGGGGCGGAGGCCGGTGCCCGGCAGCACCGCAGCGTGTCACAGGAGAGGTCACAAAGGGCCCTAGTGTCCCTCCACCCCCCACTGGGAGGAGCAGGTGTGTCCCCGTGGGGCGCAGGGCTGGCTGCCCCGGGCCCCTCGGGACGCCCTCGGGGCGCGCCCTGGACCCTGCCGACCTCCTGCGCCCTCAGCACCCCTCCGTCTGCCCACGGGGCCCCCTAGTCCCGGCTTTGCCCTCTGCCGGGCCCCACGGGCCTCCTTGTGCATCAGCGCTCGGTGGGACTTCTTCTACCTCCTCCCGGCCCTGGCGCCGGGCTGGGCCGTAGCTGGGCCACGGCAGCACTTCAGCCAAGGCCGGCCTGACAGCAGCAGGGGCTGCCTGTGTGCACGGAGGGGAATGTGGGCATCAGGGTGCACGTGGTGGCGAAGGGCCCTGCTCCGACCCTGCTAGGACAGGGGATGCTTTGGAGCCTGTGGGGCTGGGCGAGGGCTTTGTGGGCAGCCAAAGGTGGTGGTGGTGGGACGCCCCGTGGCAGGGAGCAGCGGGAGGAGAGCTTGGGGGTGTGGTGGCTGCTTTGAGGCTGTGCATGGCTCTGCCTGGCTGACTCAGGAAAAGAAGCGGATGAGTTGCAGAGCACATGGGTGAGGGGGATGTGGTGGCGCTGACGGTGAGGGCCTCCCCTTTGGGAATGATGGCTGCACAGCCACCGGGAGCTCCGTGTTGGACTTGATTACTCTTAAAATAAAACAAAACAAATCTAGACAGAAGGAAAAAAAAAGGATTTTTTTCTTCAGGCGAGCTGAGCCTTGGGCTTACTTGCGTGTCTCGACTGGTTGGGGGTGGTGATGGCCTTAAACCAACTGGACATACACAAGACCCTGGGACCCGACGGGATGCACCCACGAGTGCTGAGGGAGCTGGCCGATGTCCTTGCGAGGCTGCTCCCGATTATCTTTGAAAGGTTGTGGCAATTGAGGGAGGTTCCGCAGGCCTGGAAGAAAGCTAATGTCACCCCTCTCTTCAAGAAGGGCAAGAAGGAGGACCTACAGGCCGGTCAGCCTCCCCTCGATCCCTGGGAAGGTGATGGAGCAAATCCTCCGGGAAACCATTTCCAAGCGCGTTAAGGACAAGAAGGTCATCAGTAGTCAACATGGATTTACAAAGGGAAATGGAGAAATCTCTCCATTTAGACAAACCCCCATTAGAAGCATGGCTCCTTTTCCTGCCAGGGGCATTGAGGGGCCGCGTGGAGGAAAGCTCTGCTAAAGAAGCTCCAGAAACAGGTCAACAGTCAGAGAAAAGTACAGCAGAGGACGGTGTCCCTCCAGAAAACAGAGAGGGAGGGAAAAGCCCTGCACAAGGAAAAAGCATCTCAGACATGCCAGTGTCCCATGAAATCCACTGAAGTTGTGTGGATCGCTGTCTTCCAGATCAGCTAGAGCAAGGGCAGCTCCCGAGTTAGCTGGACTCTTTTCAGAACAGATTTCTGTACTACTGAAGACCGGTGGAACGCTCTTGACAGCCTGTGCATCTGGTGATGTACGCAGAGAAAATGCACAGCTCCCGTGAACCATAGCTTTTTCTTGGCTTGTACTCCCTGATCCTGGAAGCATGTCCAAAGGGCCCTCTCTGCTGCACAGCTCCCAGTGTGCCCCTCAGCCCTTCCACCAAGGCTCTCACCTGGCAGCAGGCTGCTTCTCCGGGCCTGGCCACCTCCTGCCTGCCCCCCAGCTTGGCAGCATGGGGAGACAAAGCTCCTGGCAGTGCTGCAGGAGCTTGCCGGGACGCTGCTCTGCAAGTAGGAAACGAAGACGCTCTTCAGCACGGCCTGCTGAGCAGCACATTTCAACCTGGCTGCTGTCAGCCAGCGTGGGACCGGGACCCAACCTGCTGAGGAGGCAGCTTTGGCCTCACCTTTGCTGGGCCTGGCGCTCCTGAGCTCTTCCGCCTTGTTCTTCCCCCAGAGGGAGCCAGCGGGGGCAGCCTTGGCTTCTGGGCTGCCTTCCCCCACCAGCCGAAACCTGGAAACCAGAAGAGGACGCGGGTTTGAAGAAAGGGAGCTGTCCCCCGCCCCCCGCCGGCATCTTGCTGGCACTAATGCTCCTCCCTGCTCTCTGAGACCCTGCGGCCTGCCATCTGCTTTGCGTCCATGCACGCTTCTGGGGGGGGTTTTGGCAGTGTCCCTCAAAAGGCAGAGAATCCGGCCTAAATTCCTCTGAGCATCGAGCCCCGGCAGTGCACGCTGCCGAGCAGGAGCTGGGAAGGCACCCTCTCTGTCGGCCAAGGGCTGCAGAGGAAGCACACTCACCTGGGGAACACGTGGACAGGGCTAGGCCGGGTGCAGGGAGTAGTGATCTTTCCACTGGGCACCACCGGATCCGCTGCCCATGGTCTCTGCAAGGCAGCACAGACATGTTGGGAGGTTTCCAAGGCAGCTTTCTGCCTGCTGCCAAAGGCAGCAGCCCTTGCTCCTGCTGCAAGAGGAGCCTGCCGCTCCAAACCCTTCTTCTAAGCCCTCTCCCATGCACATTGGCCCCTCGTTCTGGTGCAGAGATGCTGCACAGCAAAGAGCTGAGAGTGGCTAATACCCGTGCCAGGGTATTTTTTTGTAGGGACAAGGATCAAGGAACTTGGGGGAGGCTCTCCTTGCGAGTGGAGAATTTGGTGGGGCCAAGCACTGGGGAAGGTGTTCGATTAGCCCACCAAGTCCGGGATGGCCTCCGAAAGGCTCCTGACACACGTCCCAGTCCAGCTTGTGCTCCTGCTGGATGGCAAGCATGCGCTGGTTTGCGTGGGAGCCTCACGTCGCCTTAATTTTCCTCCAGTGTCATGCTGCTGTGGGGAGCTGACGGCAAATCCTTACTGCAGAAGGTCTTCTCCAGGAACGAGTCCCTTTAGATTTCAGTGAATCCCATCTTTTGGCTTGCGGCAGCAAACGCCCCCTGCCCTCATCCTACTGCAGCCCGCGGTGTCTTCTCAGGACCGTTGTCAACCCGTCCGGCCACATCACGGACACCTCGCTGGAGGAGGAGGTGGACGTTGAGCACCTCCCGCATCCTCCCGCCGGACCTCGGCCTGGCCCCGCCGGCGCCGCTCCCAGGGCTGCAGCACAGGTGCGTGATGGGGCCCCGGGTCACGCTTGCATCTCAGGGACTGGCAGAAAAGCTGGGTGCTACGAGACTTGCTCTGCCAAGGGCCCTCAGCACGTGGTCATGAGAACATTCAGTGGCCTCTTTGGGATGTGTCCTGAAATGATGCAAGTTTGGCTCTGCTTTTGCAACAGCGTTTTCAGTCTGGCTCCTCAGGAAATGCCTGCAAAAACTCTTCTGGGGGGGGGGGGGCTTGGTTAATCCCAGAAATGGGGGCTGCTTGGCTTTGAAGGCATAGAAGACATGCCGGTGCCTCTTGAGTCCCTGCTCAGTTAGGGCATAAGAGAGCAGTTTTCCCGCTGTGCCGGCAGGGGCCAAACAGCGGGTGAGGCTCAAGAGCAGGGGCAAAAGAGAGGGTGAAGAGCAAAAGCCAACACCACCCCCTGCCCATATGCCCCCTCCCCAAAGAGAGAAGTCTAATCCTGTTGCCTTCCTGTGCCCCCCACCCCCGGAAACAGCCTGCCCTCCCACGCAGCGGGTTCCAAGAGCCACCCGCATCTCCCTCTTCGGACAGAGGCAGGAGCAAGCAGCATTGGAGGAAGAGCAGGCTGTGCTGGAAAAAAGCAGCTGGCGTCAGGCCCAGGTACGGGATGCCTTTGACAGCCCTCTGAAAAAGGGGCATTTCCTACCTCTGGGGCGGCAGAGCCTTGCAGGCAGCCAGGGCCCAGGCGGACGGCTGCCTCCGAGGAGCTGCGCCCAAGCTGGCCCACCCCTTCCGAGGAGGGAGATGGCTGCAGCCAGGAGTCAGGCCCAGAAGGAGCCAGGGGCCGCAGGGAGGGCGGCTGGGGGGTTGCAACCTCTGCCTGCGGTGCCTGCCCTCGACCTGGAAAGCAGCTCTGCGGGGCAGCCGGCTTGAGCCACTTGGCCCAGAGCACAGGCCACAGGCCTCCAGGGGCCCAGCTACTGCAGCCCACTGTAGCAGCTCCTTGTACAGCCTGAGCATGGCTAGAGAAGAACGAGGTGCCTCCCCTGCGAGTGGGCCAATGCGGTCTCCCCTGTTCACTCCTCTGTCCTGAAACCATTTGCTCTTCTTGCCCTTGCAAAACAGATCCGAATTTTGAAGAAGCCACTCCACCTTGACCAGCGCTGTTGCCCAGACACAGGCATGCGACCCGAAAAGTGAGCGTGCGCAGGCGTGTGAGCTCCCAACCTGGGCCTGGGACGGTGGACCATGACCGCCTGGAGATGCTGGCACCCCAAATCCCTGAGCTCCGGGACATGGCATGCAACAGCCCCTGATTTCTGCTGGTGTGGGGCTGCAGGGGCTGGGGAGGGAAGAAGCCCCAAGGGTCCCAGGGGAGCGGGAGAGGGACTTTGTTACTCCTGTTGCAGGCATCTGTCGCCGCGAGCAAAGCAGACCGTGCAACTCCCGGCATCCTACCGAGTGCTTCGGGACAGCTGGAAGGAGAAGGTGGAACAAAACCACCAGAGGCTGAAGCAGGAGGAGGAGGATTGCCAGTAAATAGCTCCCAACCCAGGCAGGGTCCCTGCTCCTGCAAAGCCCTTTGTGCCACAGCCTGGGGGGGAACAGGGTCTTCTCCTGCCCCCCCCACCCCCCCACCCCAGGGCACAGAAGTGGCTTTGGAGCTTGGCCTGGGCCTGGCCTGGGCCTGGGCCAAGCATCCCTTCCACGGAAACGGGGTGGGGGGCCGGGATGCACCATCGGATTTCCAGAAGGCACCTAAATGTCACGAGTGGCTCAGCATCTTTCTCCTGAACCCCTCAGCGCTTTGGTGATCTGCAGCCTCCAGAACAAAGTGCAGTGGGACCACAAGCTGGGCGGTTACAGCAGAAATGTGTTTTTCCCGCAGAAATAAACTGCCTTTCCGAGTTGGTGGGAGCCTTTTCTTGGTGGCGTGTGAAGCTGCAAGGGGCAGCAGGGCGCCTTTGGAGGGGCGGGAAAGGGGCAAGTGGAAGCAAGGAGAGCGGGTAGCCCCCGTCCGGGGAGGCTCTCGCTCTGGGTCATTCCCTGTTGGGGCATTTTAGGGACTGCCTTGCCGGACAAGAGCTGAGGGGAAGGTTTTGCAGGGAGAGCTGGTGACTCAGCTGCCTGCACGCTGCCAAAGCTCTGCCTCGCGCTCTGAGTCTTTTGCTCACCGTGTCCCAGCCCAAAACGCCGGGGTCTCTCCTCTGCGCCGGACCTGGTGAACGGTGGCCGCTCCCTGGCATGGGCTGGAGCCAGCTTCCCCCCGCGCAAAGGCTGAACGGCCCCCAAGGCTGGCCAGACCCCAGGGATGGCACCTCTGGGGCCGAGAGCCAGCAGGGAGGGCAGTAGCTCTCTCCAGTGCTGTTTGTTGCCCGTCTGTTTGGGGGGGGGGCTCTCCTTCCCCTTCTCCTCTGCCCCTTCCCTCATGCACCTCCCTTTATTCCTGCCTCGCCAGCCTCTCTGCTTCCTAGGCCTGATGCCTCGCTCTGCTCGCACTCCTGTTTTGAGGTGGAGCCGGGCCTTTGGCCTTCTAATACTCCTTGGAAAAAGCAAAGCCAAGCTCTCCAAGCGAGGTCTGCTGGCCTCGTGCGTAGGCAATGAGGGCGTTGTGCCCTCCTCAGGGGGCCCCCAACGCTCAGTTTGTCCCTGAGTGAGCTTTCAAGAAGTAGCCTTACGCTCAGGGCAGTGAGCACAGCAAGGGACCGAGGCCGGCCATGGCGAAGGCCCTTCAACCCAGCCATTGCTGAGATGACGCTGGGCACAGCGGCACTGCTTCCTGCTGCCCGGGGCAACCCTGGAGCAAGCCCAGGAGGGTTCCCGCGGGGAAAGCGCATGCCTGCGCTGCAGGAACTGACCCCCCGTCTGTAGCCAAAAGCAAAGCCTGTGGGGGAAGCCCTCGGCAGCCTGGCAGCTCTTCCCTGGTGCAGCTTCCTTGGCTCAAATTGAGATCATTCCCAGCTTGAACTTGGCTTGAACTCCCTGATCCTGGAAGCGGCTCTGCATGGCAAGAGCGTGAACAGAAGCTCCACCAAGACACAGAGTCTGCCCTGCTGAACTCACCTGGAGACTCGGAGCTTGTGCTAGACTTTGGGCTTTTCTCCCAGAGCCAGCAGCAGCTTGAAGAAAGCGTTCAGCTTCCGCTTCTGAAAGTACGAACTAATCGTAGCACAAAACACTATGCCTTGGCCATAATGCTGGGGTTTCAGGAGGCTGCAGAGTTATCTGTGAGCTCGCCTTGGGACATGGAGAGAGTCGTGTCTGGGTCGTCGCTTGGCTCCCCACTGGGGTCTGTGGGCACTTTTGGATTGCAGGGTCATGTGGCTGGGATATAGCAAAGGGTCTGCTTTGCAACACTGACTTCCTTGGGAGGGACGTGGCGGCACAAGGGCGCCGGGGACCTGGAGCCTCCAGGTTTGGGCTGCGGGGCTCTCAGGTGAATTCTGGATGATGCGTTGTGGCCTTTGGTGGGGAAAACACCCGTTGCAGCCCTGGAGAATGGGGCTAGGCAAAGGAGAGAAGTCACCCGTTCTCAAAGCCTCACCTCCACCATGGAAAACTCTAGGCAAACACAGCACCATTGTTTTGAAGGCAAACATCCTCTGGCTGTTCCACTTGGCTTTTAAAGCAACCTTGCTTGGAGAGCTTCCTTTGCGGAGCGGATGGTGTCTCCAGCGGCCGTGCAGAGCTCTGGGCTCTGCTGCCCTGCCGCCCGGCCGTGCAAATCCTGCGGCGTGTGGGCGCAGGCGGTTTGGGTCCTCGGTGAGCGCCTCGTGGAGCCCAGGGGCTCTCCCTCTCTGACGTGGGGGGTGTGGGGGGAAATGCTGCTGGCCAGGGCAATGTGCTCAGTCTCCCCTGCCGCCTAAGGGCCATTCCCAGCATGGCAGGCAATTTTCTTGCTGCAGCCAGAGTGTCTTGGTGGCCTTGCAGCTCCTGGCCTCAGCCACTTCAGCTGAGCCCAGCGCAGGCAAGGGCACGGCCCTGTGCCCTTCCTCGGGCACGGAGTGGCAGAAGCAGTCCTCAGTTTGCCAGGACTTCCTTCAGGACTGAGTTTTTATCCTTTAGTCTCCACAGAGAAAAGACACCCACACTTGGTGAAGGAACTGGCCTGTTTCTCTGGGGAAAGCACAGACAAGGGGTGCTACAGCACAGCATTGCAGGCAGGGGGAGATGCCAGGGACGACCTAGGCTTTCCAGCATCCTCAGGTGGCCCTAGTCTGTAGAAGGCCGCAGGAGGACGACTGCTGCTCTGGCTCTGCCCAAATAGAGCCATCTCACGGAGAAGGGTGCCACCTCTTCCACGCTCTCCGGAGCCAGCAGCAGAGTCCTCTTGATGCTGACTCTTTTCCTCTCAGGATCAAGATGGTCTGAGTTGCCAGGGAACAGACTGAGGGGCTGCTGTCATTCTGCAAGCCTCCAAGGACTGTGATAGAAAGAGAGCAGAGATCAGACTCCTATCCCTGCAGAGCCCCTGGCCTCCCCTGCAGACAGGGCCAGTCCCAGCCAGCTCTTCCCAGGGTCAGGAGAGAGCAGGGGGGACAAATGGATCAGCTGGAGATTCCTGGTCTCCAAGCCTCCAGCCGACACCGTGCTGCCTCCGCTCACCCTCGCAGATGTGCTGCAGGTTCTCCTCACTCCTGGCCTTCATGTGCCGCCCAGCAAGCCCTAGGCACACACAGCCCTTCACAAATCCTGCTCCCCAACCCGCCCTGCCCCAGCACAGCTGCCCCCCTGGCCCTGCTGGCCTGGCCATGCACCCTCCTCCCCTTGGGCAGAGCTGACCTCGGGGCAGTGCCCAGGGCGCGGCATCCAGGGAG
This sequence comes from Dromaius novaehollandiae, assembly GCF_036370855.1. Classification (NCBI taxonomy): domain Eukaryota; kingdom Metazoa; phylum Chordata; class Aves; order Casuariiformes; family Dromaiidae; genus Dromaius; species Dromaius novaehollandiae. The sequence goes on from NC_088109.1 coordinate 2,461,739, forward strand.
GGTGTGTGGGACTCAACACGGCTCCCCCCAGCCCCGCATGAGCAGGCAGGGATGAGAGAGGGTGATGGGGAGGCCCTGGGCAGCAGGCTCTCGGGGCTCCAGCGGCCACAGGACCGGTTCTTGCTGCCAGCGCAGCAGCTGGAGTGGGGCCAAGCTGCCCCTGCACAGAAGGAGACCCCAGGAGGGCTTGTGGCTCACCAATGAACCTCACAGCTGCCTCTCGCAAAGACTCCCGGGAGCTCGTCAAGTATGGCAGGCTCTGGCGCAGGTAGTCCTCTGCTCCGCTCCTGTTCCTCGCCAGCTGGAGAGAGCACAAGGGCAGGGGCTTGGTGCAGACCCTCCGCACTCAGCCAGGCCAGGCCCTCCTCCCACCACCGGCCTCCCCTTCCTGCTCCTGCCAGGGCCTTCAGCACTCCCAGACAGGGGCCCTGTGGCCCCAAGCTTCGCAGGCAGTGGAGAACAGCAGGCTTCCCCAGGGATGCCGGGGTGCTCTCCTACTGCCAGGGTCCCCTTCAGCAGAACAGGGGTGAGCAAGGGCAGAGGAGCCTAGAGAAGAACCTGCCAGCGCAGTGTGCTTGAGGAAAGGGAGCGTGTGTGCAGCTCCAGGCAGTGGGCTCTGGGCTGCAGCGGTGGGGAGGCAAACAGCTTTCTGCCCCACACACCGGGCACGGGGCAGACCTTAGCCGGGCGAGATCCTGGAGGCTTTGGGGCTGTCCTTACCAGGCACTCGCCGATGGCCCATGTCTGCGCTGTCTCAATGAGGTGCTTGAGCTTCTTGCACTTCAGGAGCCCTGCAGCACTGAGGAAGGCTTCCCGAGAGGCCTGCAGAGCAGCAAAGACAGGGAGATGGCACCAGAGCCCGGGCCAGGAGACCCTGCATCCCCCTCATCCTGGCAAGGCTCGGAGCCTTTCCTGGCCCAAGATGGGAAGACACAGCTGGGGACCGAGTCTGCCACTGGGTTCCACACCGGGAGCTGGGACGTGGGGCAGCCACCGTCTCAGGAATGCCCTGGAGCAGAGAGGGACTGGAGTGCTTGAGCAGAGAGGGACTGGAGTGCTTAAGCTTTTGTGGGTGTGGGCTGCTGCTGAGCCCTGTTGGACCAGGTAGGGCAGGTGTGGGAAATGTCCCTGGCCAGCTTCTTGGCCCCTGCTAGCTCTGGGTCTGCAGGGACTGTTCTGACGGGCTGCGATGGCGGAGGGCTGTGTGGAGGAAGTGGGGCAGGGAAGGGAGCCCAGCTCTCCATCCGTCTGTGCAGGAGAAGGCATGGCGGGAGGCTGAAGGCAGTGGTGGGCCTGGTGCAGACAGGGAGGGGGGCTCTGTGCTGTGCTCAGGGACCCAGGAGGTTGGACCTCAAGGTGATGGACTTTCAAAGGGTCCAATTGCCAGCAGCCTTTGCCCTGACGCTCAGCCCCACCCAAGGAGTGTCAGCAACACCCTCCCCAGGTGACCAGTCAGGTTAGAAATCCACACCTGGGTCACGGTCGGCACCCGATCGTGCAGATGGAAGAAGAGTGGGAGCAGGCTCCTCTCCGCATGCTGCTTCATCTGCTGCTTTTCCGTGCCCACCACAATCTCCATCACATCGTGGAAGAGACGGATGGAGAACTCTCGCACAAAGCTGTACTCCTGGTGGGAAGGAAGAGGGGCAGACCTCAGCCCGGGCTGCTCCAAGCCCATGGTGAGCAAGGGGGACAGCGTAGCTGACGTGGAGACAAATGTCTCTGGCGCTCTGCACCGAGGAGCAGTGGTGCAGATCTGCAGGCAGTGCAAAATGGCCCCAGGCCACAAAGTACCATGCGGCAGGTTTCTGTAACACGCTGCGGCCAGGGAGAGCAGAGCTGTGGGAGGCAGCTGTGCCTGCAGCAGCTCCTCTGGCCCTGGCCACGCTCCCACCAGGCATCCCCTGCCGAGTCGCAGAGGAGCTCCCCCGGGGCATGCACCGAGGAGGAGATGTGCTGGCGCTCCGCATCGGCTCCCGGGTCCTTGCCACCCGCTCAAGGCCTCACCTGCCTGCCGCAGGGAGTGGTGAGAGCATGTGGTCGTGCCTGGCAGTGGTGCCCAGCAGAGCCATGCGGGCTTGCAGAGCAAGCTTTGGCCTTCAGATGGTGAGTGCGTGGGCTGGGCAGGCAGCACCCGGCACAGGGGCTGGGATCGCACGGGGATGGGAACCGGAGAGGGAGAGGGTCTGTCTTTATTTCCATCGGTGTCTCCTGGCAAAAGACAGGGACAGAAAGGGGCAGCCACGAGGCATGGCCTCTCCCTCACTCTCAGGCCTGCTCTGGGCTTTCTGATGCCTCGGCCCCGGGCCACAGCAAGCGCTGCGGGGGAAAGCGTGACAGAGAGCAGCTGAGGGCAGAGACGGGGCTGCTTTGACACAGTCCTGCCGCTCAGCACAGGGCAATGGTCTGAGAACTGCAGAGCAAAACGTCTGCCAGCAGAGCACAGGGTTCGTGGGAAGCACAAATTCACAGGCCAGCAGGCGCACGCAGAGAGGGACACCCCACCCTGGGGCCACGCTAACAGAACCTCAGGCTCTCCCGCCGGCCTTACGTCGTCAAAGAGGAGCTGGAGCTTCTCAGCCAGCTGCAGAGCGATGGGGCTGGCCGCCTGCCTGTCCATGAGACGGAGCACATTGCTGAGGGCAGGCAGGGCCTTGGCGCTGAGGTCGCTGTCAGCAGCCTGCAGTTGCTGCAGGATGTCCGGCAGCAGGACCTGCATTCTTCTTGCCTGCATGAAACACACACACACGCAACTTCCTTTTGCAAAGCACTGCGTGATTGCATTGGCCAAGAAACACCCTGCTTCAACCCCAGCCTCCCCTCTGGCTTCCTGGCAGGAGCTCCCGATGCCCAGCCAAGTCCAAAGCACTGCGTTACCCACTGCCCCCTGCCCAACCCCAGGCTGCTGGCGCAGCCTTCCTGGCTGCCCCCCGCTCACCATCTCGGGTGTCTCGGACAGCGTGAGGAGGCCTCTGAGCACCAGGCTGCGCATCCCCAGGTACCGACTCCGCAGATATATCGGGAAGAGGTGCATGGCCCAGTCAATCTCTTGGGCAAGGTCGGTGCAGACCAGCAGCTGAAACACACGCAGCAGGGAGAGACTGGCAGAGCGGGCAGGACTCCCCGCACCGTGCAGTGCTCAGGGGCTAGCAGGCCAAGACAAAGCCTGGGCTGGAGGCAGCAGTGATTGCGCAGAGCCCTCGTGGCCCCACTCCCTGCCCTGGGCCGCATGGCACAGCGCCCTGATCGCTCGCCCGCACATCCTGGCCTCCCAACAACCCTCTGCAGCCACTGGTTCTCAAGCTGCTCCTTTGAGGAGCAACGGAACAGAGGGAACGGGCACCAAGGAGGCACGGAACACAGGTGGTGACAAGTGCTACCCCAGCAGAGGCCAAGGCCAAGGGTACCAACAGGAGCCCACCCACTGCCCCAGCTCCACTGACTGGCACCTACCCGGCAGCTGTGGGCGCAAGAGAGCAGAGGGCTCAGAGGCACCTGAGAGAGGCACCGCCTGCCGTTAGGCTCACCTCGATGAAGAAAGCCATAGCGATCGTCTCCCAGGTACAGTCCTCCCTGCTGAGCAGTGTTGCCAGCTGGTGGAAGATGGAGGAACGCAGCGGGTGCGGGGTCTTCGTCATCTCTCTGGCCGGGGGGAGAAGGCACTGTTGGGCCTGAGCTGGGCAGGCAAACCGCTTCTGGGTTTGCACTGCCCACTCTAGCCATTATCGCGCGGGTCAGGACCTCCAGGGCAAGGCCACATGCACGCTGGGCTGCAGCAGCGTTTGCTCTCGGGGCAGTGCACTCTCGCCACCACACCTTGCCATTAGAAAGCCAGTGTGCACCATCATTAGGCTCATTTTGGTGGGAGGCCAGAAAAAGACCCTTCTGACCATGGGCTCTGGCCCTCTGGCACATCTCCCTGTCCTGGTGGGCTGCCCTTGGTGGCACTGCCTGCAGACAGACCCCGGTGCTCTCTGTGGCGTGAGCCCAGGCCCCACGGCAGGGGCCTCCAGGGCTTTGGGAGGTGACTGCTCCTGTGCGTCACCCTGTCTCGTGCCTGGTGACAGCAGCTCCCCCCCAGCTGCTCTCAGAGCTGGGCAGCAGCAGAGCGGGAGCTCCCATTGCTGTGCCACTCTGTGACCCCCCCGATCACAAGTGCTGAGGCTGCAGCCCCTCTCTTCGAGAACCTCCTCGGGGGCACCCTCCTGTCACCCACGAGGAAGGGGACTGTGTGGGGCACCCCGTCTCCACGGGAGAAATGCCGGGGGAGCGTGCTGAGAAGGGAGCACTCACCTGGCCAGCAAAGACACTCCCCTGAGGTGAGTCTCTTCGTCGAGGAGGGCATCCCAGCCACCCTTGCCCTCGATGGCAAGCACCTGGCTCGCAAAGCCAGCACAGCACAGCAGTGCTTTCATGGCCTCTACTGTGCACCTGCATGCGGAGAAAAGCCAGGTCACCCAGGAACCCCAGCCCTGGCTCCAGCTCCGTGGGAGAGACAGGAGGATGGGGGTGGAGCACCTGATGGGGCTGGTGGGAATGGACCCGTCCTGTTGGCTTTCCCTCCAGAAGTTATTAACCTCCTTCAGTGTCAGCTCCGAGGAGAAGGACACTTGGGAGAGCAGTGCTAGGAAGAGCTGGGGGAAAATCTTCTTCACCTCCCGTGGGGAGATGGGCTGACGGAAGATCTCGGTAAGCGCCACAGCTGCCTGCAGAAAACACCCCGAGACCACGCTTGCGGCTGAGACGTCCCTGTCGCAGAGCCTGAGCTGGGGGGGGTTGAGGCTCAGGCGTGGCCCTGGGCCATGGGAGATGCAGGTGGGGCTCCCTGCCTAGCTGCTTGGCCAGGACCAAATCACAGGGGCTTTTTGGTTCAGCTCCTGTGTGTGCCGTGGGCACCGTGAGCCTTCCTGGGGCAGCATGAACCTCAGCAGGACTCAGGTAAACTGCAGGCCCTCTTGGCTGCCCTGCGCCAGCCCTTGCAGCCTGCCTGGGCTGTGCAGTGGCCCTGCCTTGGCCCCTAACCAAGCCCTGAAGCTAATGCTGCCCCAAACCCCGGTTTCCAAGAGCGGCAGGGGGCTGTAGGGATGGGGAAGTATGGCGAGTTCTCGACAGGCTCGGGGTTTGTGCCTGTGTGCCCCAGGGGAGGTAAGGCTCGGGGTAGAGAGGGAAGGGGAGAGGGGGGCCCTGTCTCTAGCGCAGAGAGGTGCGCGCAGCCCTGGGGGGAGTGAGGCCTCATCCGGTAACTCACAGCCAGGGAAAGGATGCGTGGGTTGTTCTTGGTGGAGGTGGAAGTCTGGTGCAGTGATGGGTTCCTCAGCACGCCTAGCAGCTCCTGTAGCACCTTCTCCGTAGTCTGGCTCTTGGAGACCATTACCTTCCACATGGCCACAGCAATGCTGCAGGCCCAGAGCGCTCTGTCAGCAGGGCCACCTTGGCCGAGAGCCCTTCCAAAGCCTGCTTGCCCCTTGCCACAAGCGCCCGGCAGGCCCTGCAGACGGCCCACCTGAAGTCCCTTGTGGGGCAGGGAGGGTGCACGGCAGCTGGGCTCTGAGGCTGAAGGCAGCGACACTTGGTCACCTCTGGCTGCTGCAGGCCTGGCTGCCACACCAGGGCTGGGAAATGTGAGTGACGGAGTGCCCACCCCCCTCAGAGGAGTCCTGACAATCTCCCTCTCTGCGGCAGCCTGAGTGTCTTCAGACCCTCCCACTCAAGGCGAGACGAGCCCTACGGGCTGCTGGGCACCATACCTGTTGCGTGCTGGGGAGCAGTGCAGCAGGCTCAGGACCACTTCTCTGGGGTACTTGCGGGTGAGTGCAAGAAGGGTCCTGTCCAGGCTGTTCCGGGCCAACGCCTCCCTGATGGCCATCAGGTTTCTCCAGATGCAGCTCACGATGCGTGGCACCTGGAGGGGACACGGGCGACGGGCTTTCTCACTAGAGCAGAGCCATTTCCCCAGCTCTCACAGAGAACTGCTTCCCTTCCCACCGCTCTGCGCTGGCATGAAATGGCGCCGGGTGCCCGGGAGACGGGGATTTAGCGAGCAAGCAATCCCCCAGAGGGTTTGAGCCCGGCCACGTCACCCGCAGGCTACTCACGTGCCCCAGCTCGGAGTCAGGGTCTGCCGCAAGCACATCTAGCATGTAGGCAGCCACCTGCGCATCATAGGCACTTGGCGCTCTCATGCCCTTGATGGCAGCGAGGATAACATCTGTCTTCTCGGAGGGCTGGAGGTATCTCCCAAACAACTGTGGGAGAAAGGAGGGGAGGGAAGATAGGTCACAGCGAGTACCGCAGCGGTGGGGCTCGGCTGAGCAGCGAGAGAGGCTCTGGAGAGAGATGTGGGGCAGGGCTGGCGCAGCAACCCCAGGAGGCCCTGCCAGCCCCACTCGTTACGGATCCCTTTGTTCATCCAAGTCGCATGCTGACCCCATGGCCGGGTGTCCCACCAAGGGAGGCACTCCTTACCGAGGCGATTTTACCGATGTTTTTGGACCGTGAAAGCCAGAAGGTGTTCCACGCTTCCCTGTCCTTTTGGCACCGCAGATACTCTGCACTACGCTTTGGCAGCCATCTGCCTGCACAAGAGGGGAAACACAAGGCAGTCAGCAGAAAGGCTGGAGAGCTGGGGATGGCCGTCTGAAGGTGTCAGGCAGAAATGTCACTGGCAAGGAAAGAGGGCGTGCCAGAAATGCATGGAGAAGAGGATTGCCAGGGAGGGTCTGGGCCTATCGTAAGGACGGCGGAAGGAGAGACTGCTTTTCAGCAGACAGAAAGGCAGGCGAACTGGGTCAGACCTTCTGGTCTGAGGCAAGAGAGAAGCCCGAGGAGGAGCAGGTGCTGCTGAAGGCTTTCCAGTCCACTGGTAAGCAGGCCAGGGATGACAGCACTGCTCCAGGGGATGTGACAGCCCTGGAGGAAGACTGTGAGGTGCCTGCAGTTTGCTTCCTGTATGCATTTCCTCTCCCTCCTCAGGGAGGGGGATGCGTTTCCCGTCACCCGTGACCTCTTGTCTGTGGGCCCGCTACACTAAGCTTGGGCTGTGTGGGCCCCGGGCTCGACGCGGCGCAGCTGCTGCCTGGCACCTATGTCAGGGGGCTTTCTTGCTCCTTTCTTTTGCTGAGGGGAGTGGCCAGGGCAGCATGGGGCCTGGCCTGGCCTGGCCTGGCCTGTCTGTGTCTGGGAGAACGCAGCCAACGCAGCTTCTCTTACTTCTTTGCTCCAGGGTGAACATGTAGAGGTTGTGAAGAGCTTCTGCAGCCTCACAGCTGGTGCCCTGGTCCTTGCAGGTGCAGCACAGGGTGAGATGCCCCACCAGCCGTCCCAGCATGGCAAAATGCTGCTTTGTGGAGCAGGCACGTCTGTCTCTGACTTCCGCAAAGTGGGGGCCGACCTGGGGGAGGGAGGCAGCACTGGCACCAGGCCTGAGGGGAGGCAGCCGGGCCCAAAGTCCTCAACCCAGGGTCCCTCCAAGGCTGCCTGCGAGGCGAGCCAGGGCTTTGGAGGCCCCTGCGCGCCCTGGCTCCCAAAGCAGCTAGGCAGCAGCCCAGGGCAGGGAGGGCTGCCAGACCGCAGCTCATGGCACGTGCCCAGAGCAGTCCTGCCCTGCCCAGTGCTGGAGGCAGAGCTGGCTCCTGCGACAACAGGGACTGGAGAGAGAAGCCCGCAGAGGCAGAGGCAAAGGCCAAAGACCTTAGCTTCAGGGCAGAGCCTTGCAGGAGTGCCTTAGCTTCAGGGCAGAGCCTTGCTGAGTGCCCTAACCTGTGCCCAGGCTTCCCTCGGAGGAAGCTCGGAGCTGCAGGGGCTCTGGGACATGCGCAAGGGGTGATGGGGTAGCTGGAGGTTGCCTGGACCGGAGCCTCCTTACCGCCAGGGAGGAGGAGCTGGTCAGGAAATGGCTCAGCCTGGCAATCCGCCCCACGGCCCTCTCGCGCTCAGCTGCTTGCTGGGACTCAGCGCACGACAGTAGGACCTGCAAGGAGAAAAGCTGCTGCCGTGCCCTGCAACCTGATGGCTGCTCCAAGAGAGCAGCTCTGCTGAGTGCCTGGAGGGCTTTACAGCCTGGCTTCTTGGAGCAGCAGCAAAGCCTGTAATGGGGCACTTGCCCTTAGAATCCCTTGCAGCCTTGGGGACAAATGCCCCAGACTGATCTGCTGTGGTCAGCAAGGCAGCTGGAGCCCATGCCTACTGCAGCCGCTGCTCCTTTCCACTCACGCCTTTGGGCATTTTTCTGGGGCAAGCCCCTCCCCGGGCACCTGCAGTGAGGCCTCTGGGGTACGGCTCTTACGAAGCCAGAGCAACAAAGCTTCCGGCCTGGGCTCCCTTTGCAGGACAGGCGGGTGGCTGCCCTGCTCAGAGCTGGGGAGGAGAGCACGAGCGAGGCGGAGCCGGGGGCCAGCAGTGCCAGCTGCCAGCTGTGTGGGGCCTCAGAAGGCGGGTCCAACTCCTCCCCCTGCTTTGGTGCGAGGCAAGGTTTTGGGGGAGCGTGGGCCGGGAGGGGCAGCGGGCAAGGCTTTGCTGTTGGGGTCGGGGGGAGAAGGGCATCTGCAAGCAGGAGAGGGCGGGCTCACAGGAGAGCATGGTGGGGAAGCCCTGCTCCCCTGAGGGCGGTGGTCCCCCTCCCCACAGCATGCTCCCTGTGCCTGGTGCTGTGGGAGGATGTCCCGTCCAGAGGCTCCCTTCCCTTGGGCGTGAGGCACTGACCCTATGGAGCCACTCTTTGCCAATGCCAGACCTGCAAGATGTTCTCTGTCTCCAGGAAGCCGGCGCTGGGAGAGCCGAATGCCAGCACCTGTAGCATGCTGTCCATGGCTTCCAGGGTCTGCAAGGGGCAGAGAGGCTTGGGGCACTCCTTCCCCGGGCTCTCTTACGTGCAGGAGACTGGCTCGAAAGCCTCCTGCCTGAGAGGGACACCCACGGCCCTGCAGTGCCCGAGGAGAGGCCTCAGGGCAGGGGAGCTGCTGCGTAGGGAGCAGCCTGTGCGCACTGCATGTGGCCCAGCCCAGGGCCAGAGGAAGAAGGACTGAGGGTGGGAAAGCAAAGCTGGGATCCTGCCCTGGCTTGCACCCTACGCTTGCCTATGAGCGCAGGGTAGCCAGGGCCTGGCCCAGAAAGACCGGCAGGCTCCCCATAGCTCACCCAGCCCATACCTTGGAGTAGAGGGAAGCATCGAGGTTCTCCATGTCCTCCCTTGCAGGAAGGGAGAAGACGCTGGAGAAGCAGGTGTGGAGGAGGCTGTTCTTCTTGCCATCCAGCAGCCACTTGACTCTGCTGCAAGGAGAGAGAGATGCCTTTCAGAGCGTGGGGCTGGCAGTGGTACTCTCATGGCCTGGGAAGGTGGGTGCAGACCGTGGGGCAGGACAGCCCAGGCTGATACACCTCTTAGGTGGGGAGGCCCCGCAGGGAGGCCCCTCTTCCCGCCAGGAAGCTGGCCAGGGACTGAGGACAGTCCTGGCTGGGGGGGCCCGATGCCCTCTCCATCTGCTGCCTGTGCCACAGGGGGAAACCCTGGGAGACACCGTGAAGTCCCCAGGCACCCTCTGCTCTCCTGCCTGCCCCGCTCTTGGGCCCAGTGCAGGGGAGAGCAGAGGCCCAGCAGACGGCCCCAGCAGACTCCCCCACAATGCGCGATGCCTCCCAGCCGGCACTGGTGCCATCGGGGCCATGTGGCGGGGAGGCCTTGGGCAAGCCAGGGGCTGGGGCAGGTACCTCATGGCGGCGATGGCGAGCATCGCTTGCTGCCGTACTGCAGTGCCCAGGTGGTCAGTGGGCTCCTCTCGCAGCAGCGCCTGGAGAGCACAAGCGGCATGGGACATGGCAGTTGCCAGTGCCCAGCAACCTCGTCCCACACAGAGCGGCCTCCTCATTGCCCAGGGCCCAGCTTGCAGGGCTTCTCAGTGTCCCCTGGAGCCCCGTGGCGGGAAGGTCTGTGCCCGTGAGTGTGTTGCTCACACCTCCCCTGCCCCAACACCCCCAGCCTGTCCTCATCGGCGTGCCGGTGCCCGGCTAGCCTTCCCCCTTCCTCAGGCCCACTGGCTGTCCTCTCACCTCAATTGTCTCTGTCACATTAAGTCTGAGGAGATGCAGCTGTGTCTGCACTACGGCATTAGTGCTGGCAGCTCTGCAGAGGGTGCTGACACAGTGCAGAAACCTCAGCTTCTGGGCCTCTTCCTGACAACCAGGGGAGAGAGAGAGACAGAGAGTGTGTGAGGGGCAAAGGCATGGCCAGCACGACCAGAGCTTGGCAGCGTGCAGAAATGGGCAGGGTGCCTGGAGGGGAGCAGCTCTGCAGCACCAGCAGCCCTCCAGCAGCTGGATGGAGAGACCCGCCAGGAGATGCAGGCACAGCCCAGATGGAAATGTCTGCAGGCACCTTTCGTCTGCTTCTGAAAAAGGCTCGGAGGAATGTCAGGCCTTCCTTTTCCTCCCGTGGCAGAGCCGAAGAGCTGGAGGCAGAAGAGCTTGGATCTGATAAAGAAAGAGAAGCGGCAGGGCTGTAGCGGCTGGCAGGAGAGAGCAGAGGGGAAAGCTGGGCCCTCTGCCCAGCCGTGTGCCTGCTCCCTGGGACACGGGGAGCCCTGGGTCTGGGCCCTGGGATAGGACACGGACATCCTGTCTCGCCTGTGCTCAGCGAGAGGCAGGGAAGGTCCCCGTCCCACGGGGCAGGAGCTGGGTCCCCTCGGCTCCTCTGCCCCGGGGGCTGCTGTGCTGGGCCCTCTCGCATGCCAGAGCAGGCCCGGGCTTGCAGGCAGCGCTGTGCCGCCAGCCCCCTTGGGAGCCCGGCACCAGCCTGCCAGGGAGACGGGTGCCCCGGGCAGAACGGGGAGGGCTCGCCGTCCTCAGCCCTGCGCAGCCCAGCAGTGCCCGCTCACTCACCCATGCTCCAGCTCTGTCCTCCTCCTCCTCTTCTCAAGGAGTCTCTGTGCCCCCAGGCCCCCCCGGGGTGGTGGTGGGGTCTCTCTGCCATCCTGCGGGACAGAGGAAAGGCCTGAGCCAGGGCAGGGGGGAGCCCACAGCCAGGCTGGGCCCCATCTCTGCGATGCAGCGTGGGGGCAGTGGGGCCCAGGGAGCCTGCGCAGGGGCTCGGGGGCTCTGCTCTGCTGCGCCTCAGCCCCTTGCAGCACGTTCTGCCCTGCCGGCCAAGGCCCTGGGGTGCTGCGGAGCGTCCGCGCCTCTGCCCCGTCCCCGTCCCTCTTACCTGGCCCCGCGCCGGGAGGTCTCAGGGACACACTCGACCCTGTGGGGCTGCCCAAGGCAACGGGGAACAACACGGCTGCGCTCGGGGGCCGCTCCGCCAGCCCCGCGTGCTCCCGCCCGCTCCCGTCCCCGTCCTCCCGGACACTGCGGGGCGGAGGCCGGTGCCCGGCAGCACCGCAGCGTGTCACAGGAGAGGTCACAAAGGGCCCTAGTGTCCCTGCACCCCCCACTGGGAGGAGCAGGTGTGTCCCCGTGGGGCGCAGGGCTGGCTGCCCCGGGCCCCTCGGGACGCCCTCGGGGTGCGCCCTGGACCCTGCCGACCTCCTGCGCCCTCAGCACCCCTCCGTCTGCCCACGGGGCCCCCTAGTCCCGGCTTTGCCCTCTGCCGGGCCCCACGGGCCTCCTTGTGCATCAGCGCTCGGTGGGACTTCTTCTACCTCCTCCCGGCCCTGGCGCCGGGCTGGGCCGTAGCTGGGCCACGGCAGCACTTCAGCCAAGGCCGGCCTGACAGCAGCAGGGGCTGCCTGCGTGCACGGAGGGGAATGTGGGCATCAGGGTGCACGTGGTGGCGAAGGGCCCTGCTCCGACCCTGCTAGGACAGGGGATGCTTTGGAGCCTGTGGGGCTGGGCGAGGGCTTTGTGGGCAGCCAAAGGTGGTGGTGGTGGGACGCCCCGTGGCAGGGAGCAGCGGGAGGAGAGCTTGGGGGTGTGGTGGCTGCTTTGAGGCTGTGCATGGCTCTGCCTGGCTGACTCAGGAAAAGAAGCGGATGAGTTGCAGAGCACATGGGTGAGGGGGATGTGGTGGCGCTGACGGTGAGGGCCTCCCCTTTGGGAATGATGGCTGCACAGCCACCGGGAGCTCCGTGTTGGACTTGATTACTCTTAAAATAAAACAAAACAAATCTAGACAGAAGGAAAACAAAGGATTTTTCTTCAGGCGAGCCGAGCCTTGGGCTTACTTGCGTGTCTCGAATGGGTGGGGGTGGTGATGGCCTTAAACCAACTGGACATACACAAGACCCTGGGACCTGACGGGATGCACCCACGAGTGCTGAGGGAGCTGGCCGATGTCCTTGCGAGGCTGCTCCCGATTATCTTTGAAAGGTTGTGGCAATTGAGGGAGGTTCTGCAGGCCTGGAAGAAAGCTAATGTCACCCCTCTCTTCAAGAAGGGCGAGAAGGAGGACCTACAGGCCGGTCAGCCTCCCCTCGATCCCTGGGAAGGTGATGGAGCAAATCCTCTGGGAAACCATTTCCAAGCGCGTTAAGGACAAGAAGGTCATCAGTAGTCAGCATGGATTTACAAAGGGAAATGGAGAAATCTCTCCATTTAGACAAACCCCCATTAGAAGCATGGCTCCTTTTCCTGCCAGGGGCATTGAGGGGCCGCGTGGAGGAAAGCTCTGCTAAAGAAGCTCCAGAAACAGGTCAACAGCCAGAGAAAAGTACAGCAGAGGACAGTGTCCCTCCAGAAAACAGAGAGGGAGGGAAAAGCCCTGCACAAGGAAAAAGCATTTCAGACATGCCAGTGTCCCATGAAATCCACTGAAGTTGTGTGGATCGCTGTCTTCCAGATCAGCTAGAGCAAGGGCAGCTCCCGAGTTAGCTGGACTCTTTTCAGAACAGATTTCTGTACTACTGAAGACCGGTGGAACGCTCTTGACAGCCTGTGCATCTGGTGATGTACGCAGAGAAAACGCACAGCTCCCGTGAACCATAGCTTTTTCTTGGCTTGTACTCCCTGATCCTGGAAGCATGTCCAAAGGGCCCTCTCTGCTGCGCAGCTCCCAGTGTGCCCCTCAGCCCTTCCACCAAGCTCCCAACCCAGGCAGGGTCCCTGCTCCTGCAAAGCCCTTTGTGCCACAGCCTGGGGGGCAACAGGGTCTTCTCCTGCCCCCCCCCACCCCAGGGCACAGAAGTGGCTTTGGAGCTTGGCCTGGGCCTGGCCTGGGCCTGGGCCAAGCATCCCTTCCACGGAAACGGGGTGGGGGGCCGGGATGCACCATCGGATTTCCAGAAGGCACCTAAATGTCACGAGTGGCTCAGCATCTTTCTCCTGAACCCCTCAGCGCTTTGGTGATCTGCAGCCTCCAGAACAAAGTGCAGTGGGACCACAAGCTGGGCGGTTACAGCAGAAATGTGTTTTTCCCGCAGAAATAAACTGCCTTTCCGAGTTGGTGGGAGCCTTTTCTTGGTGGCGTGTGAAGCTGCAAGGGGCAGCAGGGCGCCTTTGGAGGGGCGGGAAAGGGGCAAGTGGAAGCAAGGAGAGCGGGTAGCCCCCGTCCGGGGAGGCTCTCGCTCTGGGTCATTCCCTGTTGGGGCATTTTAGGGACTGCCTTGCCGGACAAGAGCTGAGGGGAAGGTTTTGCAGGGAGAGCTGGTGACTCAGCTGCCTACACGCTGCCAAAGCTCTGCCTCGCGCTCTGAGTCTTTTGCTCACCGTGTCCCAGCCCAAAACGCCGGGGTCTCTCCTCTGGGCCGGACCTGGCGAACGGTGGCCGCTCCCTGGCATGGGCTGGAGCCAGCTTCCCCCCGCGCAAAGGCTGAACGGCCCCCAAGGCTGGCCAGACCCCAGGGATGGCACCTCTGGGGCCGAGAGCCAGCAGGGAGGGCAGTAGCTCTCTCCAGTGCTGTCTGTTGCCCGTCTGTTTGGGGGGGGGCTCTCTCCTTCCCCTTCTCCTCTGCCCCTTCCCTCATGCACCTCCCTTTAATTCCTGCCTCGCCAGCCTCTCTGCTTCCTAGGCCTGATGCCTCGCTCTGCTCGCACTCCTGTTTTGAGGTGGAGCCGGGCCTTTGGCCTTCTAATACTCCTTGGAAAAAGCAAAGCCAAGCTCTCCAAGCGAGGTCTGCTGGCCTCGTGCGTAGGCAATGAGGGCGTTGTGCCCTCCTCAGGGGGCCCCCAACGCTCAGTTTGTCCCTGAGTGAGCTTTCAAGAAGTAGCCTTACGCCCAGGGCAGTGAGCACAGCAAGGGACCGAGGCCGGCCATGGCGAAGGCCCTTCAACCCAGCCGTTGCTGAGATGACGCTGGGCACAGCGGCACTGCTTCCTGCTGCCCGGGGCAACCCTGGAGCAAGCCCAGGAGGGTTCCCGCGGGGAAAGCGCATGCCTGCGCTGCAGGAACTGACCCCCCGTCTGTAGCCAAAAGCAAAGCCTGTGGGGGAAGCCCTCGGCAGCCTGGCAGCTCTTCCCTGGTGCAGCTTCCTTGGCTCAAATTGAGATCATTCCCAGCTTGAACTTGGCTTGAACTCCCTGATCCTGGAAGCGGCTCTGCATGGCGAGAGCGTGAACAGCAGCTCCACCAAGACACAGAGTCTGCCCTGCTGAACTCACCTGGAGACTCGGAGCTTGTGCTAGACTTTGGGCTTTTCTCCCAGAGCCAGCAGCAGCTTGAAGAAAGCGTTCAGCTTCCGCTTCTGAAAGTACGAACTAATCGTAGCACAAAACACTATGCCTTGGCCATAATGCTGGGGTTTCAGGAGGCTGCAGAGTTATCTGTGAGCTCGCCTTGGGACATGGAGAGAGTCGTGTCTGGGTCGTCGCTTGGCTCCCCACTGGGGTCTGTGGGCACTTTTGGATTGCAGGGTCATGTGGCTGGGATATAGCAAAGGGTCTGCTTTGCGACACTGACTTCCTTGGGAGGGACGTGGCGGCACAAGGGCGCCGGGGACCTGGAGCCTCCAGGTTGGGGCTGCGGGGCTCTCAGGTGAATTCTGGATGATGCGTTGTGGCCTTTGGTGGGGAAAACACCCGTTGCAGCCCTGGAGAATGGGGCTAGGCAAAGGAGAGAAGTCACCCGTTCTCAAAGCCTCACCTCCACCGTGCAAAACTCTAGGCAAACACAGCACCATTGTTTTGAAGGCAAACATCCTCTGGCTGTTCCACTTGGCTTTTAAAGCAACCTTGCTTGGAGAGCTTCCTTTGTGGAGCGGATGGTGTCTCCAGCGGCCGTGCAGAGCTCTGGGCTCTGCTGCCCTGCTGCCCGGCCGTGCAAATCCTGCGGCGTGTGGGCACAGGCGGTTTGGGTCCTCGGTGAGCGCCTCGTGGAGCCCAGGGGCTCTCCCTCTCTGACATGGGGGGTGTGGGGGGAAATGCTGCTGGCCAGGGCAGTGTGCTCAGTCTCCCCTGCCGCCTAAGGGCCATTCCCAGCATGGCAGGCAATTTTCTTGCTGCAGCCAGAGTGTCTTGGTGGCCTTGCAGCTCCTGGCCTCAGCCACTTCAGCTGAGCCCAGCGCAGGCAAGGGCACGGCCCTGCGCCCTTCCTCGGGCACGGAGTGGCAGAAGCAGTCCTCAGTTTGCCAGGCAGAATCTTACCTAGATTTAGACAGGTCTCTCCTGCTGTGGTGAGACCAAGGCCAGATGCAGAAAGATCCCCTGGCACCTCCAAAGGCAATGGGACATTTGGAACAGGGACCGACCCCACTTGAGGACCTTTCCACCAAACTCTGCCCTGCTTCCCCTCCGACGCCGTGCAGACGAGAGCCATGAGACAAAAGCCATGCAGCTCCAGGGACTGCGTATGGTAGCCAGTGGTGCAAAACCAAGTCTAGAGCTGCGTGCCATCCGTCATCCATCCCCTTCCACAGGATCTGCCAGCCCTGCAGTCAGCAGGTGCCTGTTCTTTGCCCTAGCACGTCCCTGCAGAGGGTAGGGTAGGGTAAGCGTAAGCGTGTCTTCTCCTCTCCTCAGGGTTTTCTGGTGCAGCAGGGCAGCTGGTGCTTTGCGGCAAAGACAAAGTGCGTGGCTATGCTCCGCACTGCCACAGGCTGCTGCAAAGACTGGCTGTCCTGCCATATTCAGCATTACCCCGCTTCCTTCAGGACTGAGTTTTTGTCCTTTAGTCTCCACAGAGAAAAGACACCCACACTTGGTGAAGGAACTGGCCTGTTTCTCTGGGGAAAGCACAGACAAGGGGTGCTACAGCACAGCATTGCAGGCAGGGGGAGATGCCAGGGACGACCTAGGCTTTCCAGCATCCTCAGGTGGCCCTAGTCTGTAGAAGGCCGCAGGAGGACGACTGCTGCTCTGGCTCTGCCCAAATAGAGCCATCTCACGGAGAAGGGTGCCACCTCTTCCACGCTCTCCGGAGCCAGCAGCAGAGTCCTCTTGATGCTGACTCTTTTCCTCTCAGGATCAAGATGGTCTGAGTTGCCAGGGAACAGACTGAGGGGCTGCTGTCATTCTCCAAGCCTCCAAGGACTGTGATAGAAAGAGAGCAGAGATCAGACTCCTATCCCTGCAGAGCCCCTGGCCTCCCCTGCAGACAGGGCCAGTCCCAGCCAGCTCTTCCCAGGGTCAGGAGAGAGCAGGGGGGACAAATGGATCAGCTGGAGATTCCTGGTCTCCAAGCCTCCAGCCGACACCGTGCTGCCTCCGCTCACCCTCGCAGATGTGCTGCAGGTTCTCCTCACTCCTGGCCTTCATGTGCCGCCCAGCAAGCCCTAGGCACACACAGCCCTTCACAAATCCTGCTCCCCAACCCGCCCTGCCCCAGCACAGCTGCCCCCCTGGCCCTGCTGGCCTGGCCATGCACCCTCCTCCCCTTGGGCAGAGCTGACCTCGGGGCAGTGCCCAGGGCGCGGCATCCAGGGAGGGTGTGTGGGACTCAACAAGGCTCCCCCCAGCCCCGCACGAGCAGGCAGGGATGAGAGAGGGTGATGGGGAGGCCCTGGGCGCCCAGGGCCTGCAGCAGGCTCTCGGGGCTCCAGCGGCCACAGGACCGGTTCTTGCTGCCAGCGCAGCAGCTGGAGTGGGGCCGAGCAGGAGACCCCAGGAGGGCTTGTGGCTCACCAATGAACCTCACAGCTGCCTCTCGCAAAGACTCCCGGGAGCTCGTCAAGTATGGCAGGCTCTGGCGCAGGTAGTCCTCTGCTCCGCTCCTGTTCCTCGCCAGCTGGAGAGAGCACAAGGGCAGGGGCTTGGTGCAGACCCTCCGCACGCAGCCAGGCCAGGCCCTCCTCCCACCACCGGCCTCCCCTTCCTGCTCCTGCCAGGGCCTTCAGCACTCCCAGACAGGAGCCCTGTGGCCCCAAGCTTCGCAGGCAGTGGAGAACAGCAGGCTTCCCCAGGGATGCCGGGGTGCTCTCCTACTGCCAGGGTCCCCTTCAGCAGAACAGGGGTGAGCAAGGGCAGAGGAGCCTAGAGAAGAACCTGCCAGCGCAGTGTGCTTGAGGAAAGGGAGCGTGTGTGCAGCTCCAGGCAGTGGGCTCTGGGCTGCAGCGGTGGGGAGGCAAACAGCTTTCTGCCCCACACACCGGGCACGGGGCAGACCTTAGCCGGGCGAGATCCTGGAGGCTTTGGGGCTGTCCTTACCAGGCACTCGCCGATGGCCCATGTCTGCGCTGTCTCAATGAGGTGCTTGAGCTTCTTGCACTTCAGGAGCCCTGCAGCACTGAGGAAGGCTTCCCGAGAGGCCTGCAGAGCAGCAAAGACAGGGAGATGGCACCAGAGCCCGGGCCAGGAGACCCTGCATCCCCCTCATCCTGGCAAGGCTCGGAGCCTTTCCTGGCCCAAGATGGGAAGACACAGCTGGGGACCGAGTCTGCCACTGGGTTCCACACCGGGAGCTGGGACGTGGGGCAGCCACCGTCTCAGGAATGCCCCGGAGCAGAGAGGGACTGGAGTGCTTAAGCTTTTGTGGGTGTGGGCTGCTGCTGAGCCCTGTTGGACCAGGTAGGGCAGGTGTGGGAAATGTCCCTGGCCAGCTTCTTGGCCCCTGCTAGCTCTGGGTCTGCAGGGACTGTTCTGACGGGCTGCGATGGCGGAGGGCTGTGTGGAGGAAGTGGGGCAGGGAAGGGAGCCCAGCTCTCCATCCGTCTGTGCAGGAGAAGGCATGGCGGGAGGCTGAAGGCAGTGGTGGGCCTGGTGCAGACAGGGAGGGGGGCTCTGTGCTGTGCTCAGGGACCCAGGAGGTTGGACCTCAAGGTGATGGACTTTCAAAGGGTCCAATTGCCAGCAGCCTTTGCCCTGACGCTCAGCCCCACCCAAGGAGTGTCAGCAACACCCTCCCCAGGTGACCAGTCAGGTTAGAAATCCACACCTGGGTCACGGTCGGCACCCGATCGTGCAGATGGAAGAAGAGTGGGAGCAGGCTCCTCTCCGCATGCTGCTTCATCTGCTGCTTTTCCGTGCCCACCACAATCTCCATCACATCGTGGAAGAGACGGATGGAGAACTCTCGCACAAAGCTGTACTCCTGGTGGGAAGGAAGAGGGGCAGACCTCAGCCCGGGCTGCTCCAAGCCCATGGTGAGCAAGGGGGACAGCGTAGCTGACGTGGAGACAAATGTCTCTGGCGCTCTGCACCGAGGAGCAGTGGTGCAGATCTGCAGGCAGTGCAAAATGGCCCCAGGCCACAAAGTACCATGCGGCAGGTTTCTGTAACACGCTGCGGCCAGGGAGAGCAGAGCTGTGGGAGGCAGCTGTGCCTGCAGCAGCTCCTCTGGCCCTGGCCACGCTCCCACCAGGCATCCCCTGCCGAGTCGCAGAGGAGCTCCCCCGGGGCATGCACCGAGGAGGAGATGTGCTGGCGCTCCGCATCGGCTCCCGGGTCCTTGCCACCCGCTCAAGGCCTCACCTGCCTGCCGCAGGGAGTGGTGAGAGCATGTGGTCGTGCCTGGCAGTGGTGCCCAGCAGAGCCATGCGGGCTTGCAGAGCAAGCTTTGGCCTTCAGATGGTGAGTGCGTGGGCTGGGCAGGCAGCACCCGGCACAGGGGCTGGGATCGCACGGGGATGGGAACCGGAGAGGGAGAGGGTCTGTCTTTATTTCCATCGGTGTCCCCTGGCAAAAGACAGGGACAGAAAGGGGCAGCCACGAGGCATGGCCTCTCCCTCACTCTCAGGCCTGCTCTGGGCTTTCTGATGCCTCGGCCCCGGGCCACAGCAAGTGCTGCGGGGGAAAGCGTGACAGAGAGCAGCTGAGGGCAGAGACGGGGCTGCTTTGACACAGTCCTGCCGCTCAGCACAGGGCAATGGTCTGAGAACTGCAGAGCAAAACGTCTGCCAGCAGAGCACAGGGTTCGTGGGAAGCACAAATTCACAGGCCAGCAGGCGCACGCAGAGAGGGACACCCCACCCTGGGGCCACGCTAACAGAACCTCAGGCTCTCCCGCCGGCCTTACGTCGTCAAAGAGGAGCTGGAGCTTCTCAGCCAGCTGCAGAGCGATGGGGCTGGCCGCCTGCCTGTCCATGAGACGGAGCACATTGCTGAGGGCAGGCAGGGCCTTGGCGCTGAGGTCGCTGTCAGCAGCCTGCAGTTGCTGCAGGATGTCCGGCAGCAGGACCTGCATTCTTCTTGCCTGCATGAAACACACACACACGCAACTTCCTTTTGCAAAGCACTGCGTGATTGCATTGGCCAAGAAACACTCTGCTTCAACCCCAGCCTCCCCTCTGGCTTCCTGGCAGGAGCTCCCGATGCCCAGCCAAGTCCAAAGCACTGCGTTACCCACTGCCCCCTGCCCAACCCCAGGCTGCTGGCGCGGCCTTCCTGGCTGCCCCCCGCTCACCATCTCGGGTGTCTCGGACAGCGTGAGGAGGCCTCTGAGCACCAGGCTGCGCATCCCCAGGTACCGACTCCGCAGATATATCGGGAAGAGGTGCATGGCCCAGTCAATCTCTTGGGCAAGGTCAGTGCAGACCAGCAGCTGAAACACACGCAGCAGGGAGAGACTGGCAGAGCGGGCAGGACTCCCCGCATCGTGCAGTGCTCAGGGGCTAGCAGGCCAAGACAAAGCCTGGGCTGGAGGCAGCAGTGATTGCGCAGAGCCCTCGTGGCCCCACTCCCTGCCCTGGGCCGCATGGCACAGCGCCCTGATCGCTCGCCCGCACATCCTGGCCTCCCAACAACCCTCTGCAGCCACTGGTTCTCAAGCTGCTCCTTTGAGGAGCAACGGAACAGAGGGAACGGGCACCAAGGAGGCACGGAACACAGGTGGTGACAAGTGCTACCCCAGCAGAGGCCAAGGCCAAGGGTACCAACAGGAGCCCACCCACTGCCCCAGCTCCACTGACTGGCACCTACCCGGCAGCTGTGGGCGCAAGAGAGCAGAGGGCTCAGAGGCACCTGAGAGAGGCACCGCCTGCCGTTAGGCTCACCTCGATGAAGAAAGCCATAGCGATCGTCTCCCAGGTACAGTCCTCCCTGCTGAGCAGTGTTGCCAGCTGGTGGAAGATGGAGGAACGCAGCGGGTGCGGGGTCTTCGTCATCTCTCTGGCCGGGGGGAGAAGGCACTGTTGGGCCTGAGCTGGGCAGGCAAACCGCTTCTGGGTTTGCACTGCCCACTCTAGCCATTATCGCGCGGGTCAGGACCTCCAGGGCAAGGCCACATGCACGCTGGGCTGCAGCAGCGTTTGCTCTCGGGGCAGTGCACTCTCGCCACCACACCTTGCCATTAGAAAGCCAGTGTGCACCATCATTAGGCTCATTTTGGTGGGAGGCCAGAAAAAGACCCTTCTGACCATGGGCTCTGGCCCTCTGGCACATCTCCCTGTCCTGGTGGGCTGCCCTTGGTGGCACTGCCTGCAGACAGACCCCGGTGCTCTCTGTGGCGTGAGCCCAGGCCCCACGGCAGGGGCCTCCAGGGCTTTGGGAGGTGACTGCTCCTGTGCGTCACCCTGTCTCGTGCCTGGTGACAGCAGCTCCCCCCCAGCTGCTCTCAGAGCTGGGCAGCAGCAGAGCGGGAGCTCCCATTGCTGTGCCACTCTGTGACCCCCCCGATCACAAGTGCTGAGGCTGCAGCCCCTCTCTTCGAGAACCTCCTCGGGGGCACCCTCCTGTCACCCACGAGGAAGGGGACTGTGTGGGGCACCCCGTCTCCACGGGAGAAATGCCGGGGGAGCGTGCTGAGAAGGGAGCACTCACCTGGCCAGCAAAGACACTCCCCTGAGGTGAGTCTCTGCGTCGAGGAGGGCATCCCAGCCACCCTTGCCCTCGATGGCAAGCACCTGGCTCGCAAAGCCAGCACAGCACAGCAGTGCTTTCATGGCCTCTACTGTGCACCTGCATGCGGAGAAAAGCCAGGTCACCCAGGAACCCCAGCCCTGGCTCCAGCTCCGTGGGAGAGACAGGAGGATGGGGGTGGAGCACCTGATGGGGCTGGTGGGAATGGACCCGTCCTGTTGGCTTTCCCTCCAGAAGTTATTAACCTCCTTCAGTGTCAGCTCCGAGGAGAAGGACACTTGGGAGAGCAGTGCTAGGAAGAGCTGGGGGAAAATCTTCTTCACCTCCCGTGGGGAGATGGGCTGACGGAAGATCTCGGTAAGCGCCACAGCTGCCTGCAGAAAACACCCCGAGACCACGCTTGCGGCTGAGACGTCCCTGTCGCAGAGCCTGAGCTGGGGGGGGTTGAGGCTCAGGCGTGGCCCTGGGCCATGGGAGATGCAGGTGGGGCTCCCTGCCTAGCTGCTTGGCCAGGACCAAATCACAGGGGCTTTTTGGTTCAGCTCCTGTGTGTGCCGTGGGCACCGTGAGCCTTCCTGGGGCAGCATGAACCTCAGCAGGACTCAGGTAAACTGCAGGCCCTCTTGGCTGCCCTGCGCCAGCCCTTGCAGCCTGCCTGGGCTGTGCAGTGGCCCTGCCTTGGCCCCTAACCAAGCCCTGAAGCTAATGCTGCCCCAAACCCCGGTTTCCAAGAGCGGCAGGGGGCTGTAGGGATGGGGAAGTATGGCGAGTTCTCGACAGGCTCGGGGTTTGTGCCTGTGTGCCCCAGGGGAGGTAAGGCTCGGGGTAGAGAGGGAAGGGGAGAGGGGGGCCCTGTCTCTAGCGCAGAGAGGTGCGCGCAGCCCTGGGGGGAGTGAGGCCTCATCCGGTAACTCACAGCCAGGGAAAGGATGCGTGGGTTGTTCTTGGTGGAGGTGGAAGTCTGGTGCAGTGATGGGTTCCTCAGCACGCCTAGCAGCTCCTGCAGCACCTTCTCCGTAGTCTGGCTCTTGGAGACCATTACCTTCCACATGGCCACAGCAATGCTGCAGGCCCAGAGCGCTCTGTCAGCAGGGCCACCTTGGCCGAGAGCCCTTCCAAAGCCTGCTTGCCCCTTGCCACAAGCGCCCGGCAGGCCCTGCAGACGGCCCACCTGAAGTCCCTTGTGGGGCAGGGAGGGTGCACGGCAGCTGGGCTCTGAGGCTGAAGGCAGCGACACTTGGTCACCTCTGGCTGCTGCAGGCCTGGCTGCCACACCAGGGCTGGGAAATGTGAGTGACAGAGTGCCCACCCCCCTCAGAGGAGTCCTGACAATCTCCCTCTCTGCGGCAGCCTGAGTGTCTTCAGACCCTCCCACTCAAGGCGAGACGAGCCCTACGGGCTGCTGGGCACCATACCTGTTGCGTGCTGGGGAGCAGTGCAGCAGGCTCAGGACCACTTCTCTGGGGTACTTGCGGGTGAGTGCAAGAAGGGTCCTGTCCAGGCTGTTCCGGGCCAACGCCTCCCTGATGGCCATCAGGTTTCTCCAGATGCAGCTCACGATGCGTGGCACCTGGAGGGGACACGGGCGACGGGCTTTCTCACTAGAGCAGAGCCATTTCCCCAGCTCTCACAGAGAACTGCTTCCCTTCCCACCGCTCTGCGCTGGCATGAAATGGCGCCGGGTGCCCGGGAGACGGGGATTTAGCGAGCAAGCAATCCCCCAGAGGGTTCGAGCCCGGCCACGTCACCCGCAGGCTACTCACGTGCCCCAGCTCGGAGTCAGGGTCTGCCGCAAGCACATCTAGCATGTAGGCAGCCACCTGCGCATCATAGGCACTTGGCGCTCTCATGCCCTTGATGGCAGCGAGGATAACATCTGTCTTCTCGGAGGGCTGGAGGTATCTCCCAAACAACTGTGGGAGAAAGGAGGGGAGGGAAGATAGGTCACAGCGAGTACCGCAGCGGTGGGGCTCGGCTGAGCAGCGAGAGAGGCTCTGGAGAGAGATGTGGGGCAGGGCTGGCGCAGCAACCCCAGGAGGCCCTGCCAGCCCCACTCGTTACGGATCCCTTTGTTCATCCAAGTCGCATGCTGACCCCATGGCCGGGTGTCCCACCAAGGGAGGCACTCCTTACCGAGGCGATTTTACCGATGTTTTTGGACCGTGAAAGCCAGAAGGTGTTCCACGCTTCCCTGTCCTTTTGGCACCGCAGATACTCTGCACTACGCTTTGGCAGCCATCTGCCTGCACAAGAGGGGAAACACAAGGCAGTCAGCAGAAAGGCTGGAGAGCTGGGGATGGCCGTCTGAAGGTGTCAGGCAGAAATGTCACTGGCAAGGAAAGAGGGCGTGCCAGAAATGCATGGAGAAGAGGATTGCCAGGGAGGGTCTGGGCCTATCGTAAGGACGGCGGAAGGAGAGACTGCTTTTCAGCAGACAGAAAGGCAGGCGAACTGGGTCAGACCTTCTGGTCTGAGGCAAGAGAGAAGCCCGAGGAGGAGCAGGTGCTGCTGAAGGCTTTCCAGTCCACTGGTAAGCAGGCCAGGGATGACAGCACTGCTCCAGGGGATGTGACAGCCCTGGAGGAAGACTGTGAGGTGCCTGCAGTTTGCTTCCTGTATGCATTTCCTCTCCCTCCTCAGGGAGGGGGATGCGTTTCCCGTCACCCGTGACCTCTTGTCTGTGGGCCCGCTACACTAAGCTTGGGCTGTGTGGGCCCCGGGCTCGACGCGGCGCAGCTGCTGCCTGGCACCTATGTCAGGGGGCTTTCTTGCTCCTTTCTTTTGCTGAGGGGAGTGGCCAGGGCAGCATGGGGCCTGGCCTGGCCTGGCCTGGCCTGTCTGTGTCTGGGAGGACGCAGCCAACGCAGCTTCTCTTACTTCTTTGCTCCAGGGTGAACATGTAGAGGTTGTGAAGAGCTTCTGCAGCCTCACAGCTGGTGCCCTGGTCCTTGCAGGTGCAGCACAGGGTGAGATGCCCCACCAGCCGCCCCAGCATGGCAAAATGCTGCTTTGTGGAGCAGGCACGTCTGTCTCTGACTTCCGCAAAGTGGGGGCCGACCTGGGGGAGGGAGGCAGCACTGGCACCAGGCCTGAGGGGAGGCAGCCGGGCCCAAAGTCCTCAACCCAGGGTCCCTCCAAGGCTGCCTGCGAGGCGAGCCAGGGCTTTGGAGGCCCCTGCGCGCCCTGGCTCCCAAAGCAGCTAGGCAGCAGCCCAGGGCAGGGAGGGCTGCCAGACCGCAGCTCATGGCACGTGCCCAGAGCAGTCCTGCCCTGCCCAGTGCTGGAGGCAGAGCTGGCTCCTGCGACAACAGGGACTGGAGAGAGAAGCCCACAGAGGCAGAGGCAAAGGCCAAAGACCTTAGCTTCAGGGCAGAGCCTTGCAGGAGTGCCCTAACCTGTGCCCAGGCTTCCCTCGGAGGAAGCTCGGAGCTGCAGGGGCTCTGGGACATGCGCAAGGGGTGATGGGGTAGCTGGAGGTTGCCTGGACCGGAGCCTCCTTACCGCCAGGGAGGAGGAGCTGGTCAGGAAATGGCTCAGCCTGGCAATCCGCCCCACGGCCCTCTCGCGCTCAGCTGCTTGCTGGGACTCAGCGCACGACAGTAGGACCTGCAAGGAGAAAAGCTGCTGCCGTGCCCTGCAACCTGATGGCTGCTCCAAGAGAGCAGCTCTGCTGAGTGCCTGGAGGGCTTTACAGCCTGGCTTCTTGGAGCAGCAGCAAAGCCTGTAATGGGGCACTTGCCCTTAGAATCCCTTGCAGCCTTGGGGACAAATGCCCCAGACTGATCTGCTGTGGTCAGCAAGGCAGCTGGAGCCCATGCCTACTGCAGCCGCTGCTCCTTTCCACTCACGCCTTTGGGCATTTTTCTGGGGCAAGCCCCTCCCCGGGCACCTGCAGTGAGGCCTCTGGGGTACGGCTCTTACGAAGCCAGAGCAACAAAGCTTCCGGCCTGGGCTCCCTTTGCAGGACAGGCGGGTGGCTGCCCTGCTCAGAGCTGGGGAGGAGAGCACGAGCGAGGCGGAGCCGGGGGCCAGCAGTGCCAGCTGCCAGCTGTGTGGGGCCTCAGAAGGCGGGTCCAACTCCTCCCCCTGCTTTGGTGCGAGGCAAGGTTTTGGGGGAGCGTGGGCCGGGAGGGGCAGCGGGCAAGGCTTTGCTGTTGGGGTCGGGGGGAGAAGGGCATCTGCAAGCAGGAGAGGGCGGGCTCACAGGAGAGCATGGTGGGGAAGCCCTGCTCCCCTGAGGGCGGTGGTCCCCCTCCCCACAGCATGCTCCCTGTGCCTGGTGCTGTGGGAGGATGTCCCGTCCAGAGGCTCCCTTCCCTTGGGCGTGAGGCACTGACCCTATGGAGCCACTCTTTGCCAATGCCAGACCTGCAAGATGTTCTCTGTCTCCAGGAAGCCGGCGCTGGGAGAGCCGAATGCCAGCACCTGTAGCATGCTGTCCATGGCTTCCAGGGTCTGCAAGGGGCAGAGAGGTTTGGGGCACTCCTTCCCCGGGCTCTCTTACGTGCAGGAGACTGGCTCGAAAGCCTCCTGCCTGAGAGGGACACCCACGGCCCTGCAGTGCCCGAGGAGAGGCCTCAGGGCAGGGGAGCTGCTGCGTAGGGAGCAGCCTGTGCGCACTGCATGTGGCCCAGCCCAGGGCCAGAGGAAGAAGGACTGAGGGTGGGAAAGCAAAGCTGGGATCGGGCCCTGGCTTGCACCCTACGCTTGCCTATGAGCGCAGGGTAGCCAGGGCCTGGCCCAGAAAGACCGGCAGGCTCCCCATAGCTCACCCAGCCCATACCTTGGAGTAGAGGGAAGCATCGAGGTTCTCCATGTCCTCCCTTGCAGGAAGGGAGAAGACGCTGGAGAAGCAGGTGTGGAGGAGGCTGTTCTTCTTGCCATCCAGCAGCCACTTGACTCTGCTGCAAGGAGAGAGAGATGCCTTTCAGAGCGTGGGGCTGGCAGTGGTACTCTCATGGCCTGGGAAGGTGGGTGCAGACCGTGGGGCAGGACAGCCCAGGCTGATACACCTCTTAGGTGGGGAGGCCCCGCAGGGAGGCCCCTCTTCCCGCCAGGAAGCTGGCCAGGGACTGAGGACAGTCCTGGCTGGGGGGGCCCGATGCCCTCTCCATCTGCTGCCTGTGCCACAGGGGGAAACCCTGGGAGACACCGTGAAGTCCCCAGGCACCCTCTGCTCTCCTGCCTGCCCCGCTCTTGGGCCCAGTGCAGGGGAGAGCAGAGGCCCAGCAGACGGCCCCAGCAGACTCCCCCACAATGCGCGATGCCTCCCAGCCGGCACTGGTGCCATCGGGGCCATGTGGCGGGGAGGCCTTGGGCAAGCCAGGGGCTGGGGCAGGTACCTCATGGCGGCGATGGCGAGCATCGCTTGCTGCCGTACTGCAGTGCCCAGGTGGTCAGTGGGCTCCTCTCGCAGCAGCGCCTGGAGAGCACAAGCGGCATGGGACATGGCAGTTGCCAGTGCCCCGCAAGCAGTCTGCAGGGCGGCGGCCAGAGCCCACATGCCCTCGTCCCACACAGAGCGGCCTCCTCATTGCCCAGGGCCCAGCTTGCAGGGCTTCTCAGTGTCCCCTGGAGCCCCGTGGCGGGAAGGTCTGTGCCCGTGAGTGTGTTGCTCACACCTCCCCTGCCCCAACACCCCCAGCCTGTCCTCATCGGCGTGCCGGTGCCCGGCTAGCCTTCCCCCTTCCTCAGGCCCACTGGCTGTCCTCTCACCTCAATTGTCTCTGTCACATTAAGTCTGAGGAGATGCAGCTGTGTCTGCACTACGGCATTAGTGCTGGCAGCTCTGCAGAGGGTGCTGACACAGTGCAGAAACCTCAGCTTCTGGGCCTCTTCCTGACAACCAGGGGAGAGAGAGAGACAGAGAGTGTGTGAGGGGCAAAGGCATGGCCAGCACGACCAGAGCTTGGCAGCGTGCAGAAATGGGCAGGGTGCCTGGAGGGGAGC
Source organism: Dromaius novaehollandiae (assembly GCF_036370855.1). NCBI lineage: Eukaryota > Metazoa > Chordata > Aves > Casuariiformes > Dromaiidae > Dromaius > Dromaius novaehollandiae. The sequence continues at coordinate 2,488,778 of NC_088109.1, forward strand.
AGCTCTGCAGCACCAGCAGCCCTCCAGCAGCTGGATGGAGAGACCCGCCAGGAGATGCAGGCACAGCCCAGATGGAAATGTCTGCAGGCACCTTTCGTCTGCTTCTGAAAAAGGCTCGGAGGAATGTCAGGCCTTCCTTTTCCTCCCGTGGCAGAGCCAAAGAGCTGGAGGCAGAAGAGCTTGGATCTGATAAAGAAAGAGAAGCGGCAGGGCTGTAGCGGCTGGCAGGAGAGAGCAGAGGGGAAAGCTGGGCCCTCTGCCCAGCCGTGTGCCTGCTCCCTGGGACACGGGGAGCCCTGGGTCTGGGCCCTGGGATAGGACACGGACGTCCTGTCTCGCCTGTGCTCAGCGAGAGGCAGGGAAGGTCCCCGTCCCACGGGGCAGGAGCTGGGTCCCCTCGGCTCCTCTGCCCAGGGGGCTGCTGTGCTGGGCCCTCTCGCGTGCCAGAGCAGGCCCGGGCATGCAGGCAGCGCTGTGCCGCCAGCCCCCTTGGGAGCCCGGCACCAGCCTGCCAGGGAGACGGGTGCCCCGGGCAGAACGGGGAGGGCTCGCCGTCCTCAGCCCTGCGCAGCCCAGCAGTGCCCGCTCACTCACCCATGCTCCAGCTCTGTCCTCCTCCTCCTCTTCTCAAGGAGTCTCTGTGCCCCCAGGCCCCCCCGGGGTGGTGGTGGGGTCTCTCTGCCATCCTGCGGGACAGAGGAAAGGCCTGAGCCAGGGCAGGGGGGAGCCCACAGCCAGGCTGGGCCCCATCTCTGCGATGCAGCGTGGGGGCAGTGGGGCCCAGGGAGCCTGCGCAGGGGCTCGGGGGCTCTGCTCTGCTGCGCCTCAGCCCCTTGCAGCACGTTCTGCCCTGCCGGCCAAGGCCCTGGGGTGCTGCGGAGCGTCCGCGCCTCTGCCCCGTCCCCGTCCCTCTTACCTGGCCCCACGCCGGGAGGTCTCAGGGACACACTCGACCCTGTGGGGCTGCCCAAGGCAACGGGGAACACGGCTGCGCTCGGGGGCTGCTCCGCCAGCCCCGCGTGCTCCCGCCCACTCCCGTCCCCGTCCTCCCGGACACTGCGGGGCGGAGGCCGGTGCCCGGCAGCACCGCAGCGTGTCACAGGAGAGGTCACAAAGGGCCCTAGTGTCCCTCCACCCCCCACTGGGAGGAGCAGGTGTGTCCCCGTGGGGCGCAGGGCTGGCTGCCCCGGGCCCCTCGGGACGCCCTCGGGGCGCGCCCTGGACCCTGCCGACCTCCTGCGCCCTCAGCACCCCTCCGTCTGCCCACGGGGCCCCCTAGTCCCGGCTTTGCCCTCTGCCGGGCCCCACGGGCCTCCTTGTGCATCAGCGCTCGGTGGGACTTCTTCTACCTCCTCCCGGCCCTGGCGCCGGGCTGGGCCGTAGCTGGGCCACGGCAGCACTTCAGCCAAGGCCGGCCTGACAGCAGCAGGGGCTGCCTGCGTGCACGGAGGGGAATGTGGGCATCAGGGTGCACGTGGTGGCGAAGGGCCCTGCTCCGACCCTGCTAGGACAGGGGATGCTTTGGAGCCTGTGGGGCTGGGCGAGGGCTTTGTGGGCAGCCAAAGGTGGTGGTGGTGGGACGCCCCGTGGCAGGGAGCAGCGGGAGGAGAGCTTGGGGGTGTGGTGGCTGCTTTGAGGCTGTGCATGGCTCTGCCTGGCTGACTCAGGAAAAGAAGCGGATGAGTTGCAGAGCACATGGGTGAGGGGGATGTGGTGGCGCTGACGGTGAGGGCCTCCCCTTTGGGAATGATGGCTGCACAGCCACCGGGAGCTCCGTGTTGGACTTGATTACTCTTAAAATAAAACAAAACAAATCTAGACAGAAGGAAAAAAAAAGGATTTTTTTCTTCAGGCGAGCTGAGCCTTGGGCTTACTTGCGTGTCTCGACTGGTTGGGGGTGGTGATGGCCTTAAACCAACTGGACATACACAAGACCCTGGGACCCGACGGGATGCACCCACGAGTGCTGAGGGAGCTGGCCGATGTCCTTGCGAGGCTGCTCCCGATTATCTTTGAAAGGTTGTGGCAATTGAGGGAGGTTCCGCAGGCCTGGAAGAAAGCTAATGTCACCCCTCTCTTCAAGAAGGGCAAGAAGGAGGACCTACAGGCCGGTCAGCCTCCCCTCGATCCCTGGGAAGGTGATGGAGCAAATCCTCCGGGAAACCATTTCCAAGCGCGTTAAGGACAAGAAGGTCATCAGTAGTCAACATGGATTTACAAAGGGAAATGGAGAAATCTCTCCATTTAGACAAACCCCCATTAGAAGCATGGCTCCTTTTCCTGCCAGGGGCATTGAGGGGCCGCGTGGAGGAAAGCTCTGCTAAAGAAGCTCCAGAAACAGGTCAACAGTCAGAGAAAAGTACAGCAGAGGACGGTGTCCCTCCAGAAAACAGAGAGGGAGGGAAAAGCCCTGCACAAGGAAAAAGCATCTCAGACATGCCAGTGTCCCATGAAATCCACTGAAGTTGTGTGGATCGCTGTCTTCCAGATCAGCTAGAGCAAGGGCAGCTCCCGAGTTAGCTGGACTCTTTTCAGAACAGATTTCTGTACTACTGAAGACCGGTGGAACGCTCTTGACAGCCTGTGCATCTGGTGATGTACGCAGAGAAAACGCACAGCTCCCGTGAACCATAGCTTTTTCTTGGCTTGTACTCCCTGATCCTGGAAGCATGTCCAAAGGGCCCTCTCTGCTGCGCAGCTCCCAGTGTGCCCCTCAGCCCTTCCACCAAGGCTCTCACCTGGCAGCAGGCTGCTTCTCCGGGCCTTGCCGCCTCCTGCCTGCCCCCCAGCTTGGCAGCATGGGGAGACAAAGCTCCTGGCAGTGCTGCAGGAGCTTGCCGGGACGCTGCTCTGCAAGTAGGAAACGAAGACGCTCTTCAGCACGGCCTGCTGAGCAGCACATTTCAACCTGGCTGCTGTCAGCCAGCGTGGGACCGGGACCCAACCTGCTGAGGAGGCAGCTTTGGCCTCACCTTTGCTGGGCCCGGCGCTCCTGAGCTCTTCCGCCTTGTTCTTCCCCCAGAGGGAGCCAGCGGGGGCAGCCTTGGCTTCTGGGCTGCCTTCCCCCACCAGCCGAAACCTGGAAACCAGAAGAGGACGCGGGTTTGAAGAAAGGGAGCTGTCCCCCGCCCCCCGCCGGCATCTTGCTGGCACTAATGCTCCTCCCTGCTCTCTGAGACCCTGCGGCCTGCCATCTGCTTTGCGTCCATGCATGCTTCTGGGGGGGGTTTTGGCAGTGTCCCTCAAAAGGCAGAGAACCCGGCCTAAATTCCTCTGAGCATCGAGCCCCGGCAGTGCACGCTGCCGAGCAGGAGCTGGGAAGGCACCCTCTCCGTCGGCCAAGGGCTGCAGAGGAAGCACACTCACCTGGGGAACACGTGGACAGGGCTAGGCCGGGTGCAGGGAGTAGTGATCTTTCCACTGGGCACCACCGGATCCGCTGCCCATGGTCTCTGCAAGGCAGCACAGACATGTTGGGAGGTTTCCAAGGCAGCTTTCTGCCTGCTGCCAAAGGCAGCAGCCCTTGCTCCTGCTGCAAGAGGAGCCTGCCGCTCCAAACCCCTCTTCTAAGCCCTCTCCCATGCACATTGGCCCCTCGTTCTGGTGCAGAGATGCTGCACAGCAAAGAGCTGAGAGTGGCTAATACCCGTGCCAGGGTATTTTTTTGTAGGGACAAGGATCAAGGAACTTGGGGGAGGCTCTCCTTGCGAGTGGAGAATTTGGTGGGGCCAAGCACTGGGGAAGGTGTTCGATTAGCCCACCAAGTCCGGGATGGCCTCCGAAAGGCTCCTGACACACGTCCCAGTCCAGCTTGTGCTCCTGCTGGATGGCAAGTATGCGCCGGTTTGCGTGGGAGCCTCACGTCGCCTTAATTTTCCTCCAGTGTCATGCTGCTGTGGGGAGCTGACAGCAAATCCTTACTGCAGAAGGTCTTCTCCAGGAACGAGTCCCTTTAGATTTCAGTGAATCCCAACCAGGTGCCTCCCCTGCGAGTGGGCCAATGCGGTCTCCCCTGTTCACTCCTCTGTCCTGAAACCATTTGCTCTTCTTGCCCTTGCAAAACAGATCCGAATTTTGAAGAAGCCACTCCACCTTGACCAGCGCTGTTGCCCAGACACAGGCATGCGACCCGAAAAGTGAGCGTGCGCAGGCGTGTGAGCTCCCAACCTGGGCCTGGGACGGTGGACCATGACCGCCTGGAGATGCTGGCACCCCAAATCCCTGAGCTCCGGGACATGGCATGCAACAGCCCCTGATTTCTGCTGGTGTGGGGCTGCAGGGGCTGGGGAGGGAAGAAGCCCCAAGGGTCCCAGGGGAGCGGGAGAGGGACTTTGTTACTCCTGTTGCAGGCATCTGTCGCCGCGAGCAAAGCAGACCGTGCAACTCCCGGCATCCTACCGAGTGCTTCGGGACAGCTGGAAGGAGAAGGTGGAGCAAAACCACCAGAGGCTGAAGCAGGAGGAGGAGGATTGCCAGTAAATAGCTCCCAACCCAGGCAGGGTCCCTGCTCCTGCAAAGCCCTTTGTGCCACAGCCTGGGGGGGAACAGGGTCTTCTCCTGCCCCCCCCACCCCCCCACCCCAGTGCAGAGGAGCAGCTTTGGAGCTTGGCCTGGGCCTGGCCTGGGCCTGGGCCAAGCATCCCTTCCACGGAAACGGGGTGGGGGGCCGGGATGCACCATCGGATTTCCAGAAGGCACCTAAATGTCACGAGTGGCTCAGCATCTTTCTCCTGAACCCCTCAGCCCTTTGGTGATCTGCAGCCTCCAGAACAAAGTGCAGTGGGACCACAAGCTGGGCGGTTACAGCAGAAATGTGTTTTTCCCGCAGAAATAAACTGCCTTTCCGAGTTGGTGGGAGCCTTTTCTTGGTGGCGTGTGAAGCTGCAAGGGGCAGCAGGGCAGCTTTGGACGGGTGGGAAAGGGGCAAGTGGAAACAAGGAGAGCGGGTAGCCCCTGTCCGGGGAGGCTCTCGCTCTGGTGTGGGATATGACGACACGGACCTCAGGTAGGGTAGTGCAAAAGATCCTTTATTGAAAACACAATGGCTGGTTATATAGCAATCAAGCTCAGCCACTCCTCCAAGTTTCTCCTTGGCACTGTGGCATCTTGTGATAGGTAGGAAGATGTCTTCTGATGCCTGGCAGGCGGGCAGGACAGTCCAGCAGGACAGGCCCACCGCAGCTGCTGACACGTAGGCAGGAAGGCACATGATCACTGGCAACTCACGTGCACCGATTCTGGCCACAAATCATAGTTACCACATCATTACTTTCTGCCTTAGAGATTCTCCGCTGTCTTACACAGCATCATTCAATCTTGGTCCCCAACATATGCCCGCTTTTTATTTATTAAACTTAAAGCTTGTCAGGTAGGGGAGACAGATAACAAGGGTTAGAAATCTTACCAAGATTACCAATTCACATGTCAGTGCCCTCTTAACTTATGCCCCCAAACCTAACGTCCAGTTGTATCCCTTAAAAGGGTTCCACTCTGATTCTATCTATAACTTATCAGTGAGGTGCTACTATATTCTATCTACAACTTATCAGTGCAATCATGTAAGTGCAATAAACTTCTGTGAACTAATAGTGATCCTGCACAAGGCAGGCAAATACTGCCGAAAATACCCCAATATGGGTTCATCTTAACTGGCTCTCAGCCCTCGTTTGGTATCCCGAGGAATACATCAACAGGTCGAATCGGTCGTGCAGGTATCCAGCGAGGCCCGTTACCTGTGGAAACACAAGCGTAACCTTTCCCCCACGTTATTAGATCTACTGGTTCACTCCATTGACCTGTTTCCAGGTTCCTGTAGCGAACTCGAGGTCGTTCTCGCCCTGTAGGACATGAGAAATGCTTATTAACTGCACTCTGGTCCATATAATGGTTTAAGAAATTAAGAACATATAAAGCCTTCCAGAGTTGCTCTTGTGGGGAAGTGCCAGGGCTATTCCCCCTTTTTTGTTTTTCAAGCATTTCTTTCAGGGTACAATGGGTACGTTCCACTATTGCCTGGCCAGTTGGGGAATGGGGAATTCCGGTCACATGAGTGGCCCCCCCAAGTTTGAAGAAATGCCCATGTTCGTTGTGCCGTGTATGCGGGACCATTGTCAGTCTTAATTTGAGCAGGAACCCCCATTACGGTGAAACAGGCAAGCCAGTGACGACAAACATCACGGCTCTTCTCCTCAACATGGGCAGTAGCGACAACGTAATGGGAAAAGGTATCTACAGAGACGTGAACATACTTCAGTCTTCCAAATGAGGGATAATGGGTAATGTCTGTCTGCCAGATACTACAAGGTTGCAGGCCTCGAAGGTTGATTCCTGAGTAGGGTGGTAACGGGGATACATCTTGGCAATCAGGGCAACTTCGACTAATATTCTAAGCCTGGTCCCTAGTAATATGATAAGTTTTCTGTAGTGCCTTAGCATTTTGATGGAAAAAATCATGGGATATTTTGGCCTGTTGATAGGTGTTAGGTGTCAACACAGCTGCTGTAAAATGATCAGCAACGTGATTGCCTTGGGCAATCGGTCCAGGTAGATTGGTATGAGAGCGAACACATAAAACAAAATAGTCATGCTCTCTTTGCTCCAACAAAAACAACAGTTGCTTCAAAAGAAGAACCAACTGTTCGTTCGTCAGAGTTTTTAAAAAGGATCGTTCCAGGCGCTGGATAATGCCCGTAACGTAAAGAGAATCAGCAACAACATTCAGAGGCTGTGCCTTGAACAGTGTAAAGGCTCGAACAGCAGCTGCTAACTCGACTATCTGTGTAGAACCCTTGACATGCGTAATGTCAGACTCCCTTCCCCCTTGATCATTCTTCCATGAGACCACTGCCTTCCCAGACAGCCCTGACCCATCAAGAAAGGCAGTTAAAGCCTGAGGGAGAGGTACACGAGAAAGATGAGTCTTGAGCTGTAAAGGCAGGGTTTGCAGCGAATGAAGCAGCTTGTGCCGGGGAATGGAGAAGCTAAGCTCCCCTTCAAAACCCACAAGTGCAGCTTGGAGAGAGAGACTCTGCTGGAAGCAAAACCTGAAGTCCTGCTTGGCCAGTGGGATAGAGATACTAGCCGGATCTTGCGCCAAAAGGCTTTGCAAACGATGGCGTCCTTTCTGGATAAGCAGCGCCATCATCTCTATCCCAGTGGTCACAGTCTTCGAGAAAACATGTGCTAGAAACACCCACTCCAGGATTCTTAAGGGATCATTGTCACCCGAAACCCACTGGCATAAGAGAGCATAAGGTTGAAAGACATTATAAATCAGAATCAGGCGAACTAATGGTTGCTGTCCTCTGAGTCCTGGGCTCCCTGGTGCAGGGAGAGCACTAGGACACGGCTTATCCTCAGTGAAAGGGGAACCAGGCCACCAGCGTTCCCTAGCACATGTGCATCAGTAGATGGTGCTGTTGGGTTGGTGAGCTTTCCTAAGGGACCAACTGCGGTTCACCCTTTCGGGATTTGCTACCTCCCTGTCTTTATTGTGAGCTCTCTTTGATGACTTTGGTAACCAAATCCTATCGCTCACCAACTCCATCCCATTTATACAACATTATTTATGCCCTTTATATAACAATATTGCTTGCAACTGCCTTTGCAAAGTCCTAATTCTGCAATGCTGAACGCTGGGGAGTCATATCAGCATAAACTGTGTGTGAACACCTGATTTGTTGGCATGGCAGCAATTTATAGTGACCATGGACAGGTAAGGACACGAGGTGTGGGGCAAGGCAAACCAGGTGCCTTGTTCTGTTCCCTGTGTTGGGCATTACCATGAGCATCAGCAATGCTCATAAGAGGCAAAATTTTCAGTTAGAGTGATGGAGTAGTGCTGAATAGCCCCAGTTTAAAACTGACCACTAATATATTTTGTCTATAAAACAGTCCAGTCATCAGCTAGAACATGTTTCAATGTAGGCCCCTAAGAAGTTTCCACTGATGGAAACTTCCACTTTCCTTTAATTGATTCACGTACACATTAACTACTTTGATTTACTTGTCATCTTCCACAGATCCTTTGGACTAATCAACAGAGCTGCCCAGGTCTAATAACTGCAGGTTGAAAATCACTGCATCAGAGTGAGATAGCCAGGGGAGTAACATACTGAGTGATACTGAGTATCTGTACTGGGCTTAACACCTGCGATGTTTCCACAGAGCAGAAATACGGAGCTGTCAAATGAGGCACATTTACATGTTATGTTTCCATCATAGAGTTCTTACCATCGCTTTTGTACTCCACGGCTACATACGGCTACTTGACCAGCAGCACTGAAGCTGTTCATAAAGCCTCTTCCACAAGAAGATCACTAGATGGAGCCCAATTCTAAATCTGGAAAATACATAAAAATAGCTTCTCGGTGTCCGCACCTGCCTGCCGCGCTCCTGCCTTACGGCACATGACATCCACAGTCTCAGTGTCCTCCCCTCCCAGGCTAAAGATGAAAGGCCTTAAGAATATACAGGTTAAGTACAATTTGCAGCAGACAGCAGCCACTCGCTCTTCTCTAGTCCAGCTCGGTTCAAATCCACTGTGCGGCTACACTACCAACATAAAGTTTTAACCAATGCCAAGTGTAGGTGTGGAGGAGCACATGCAGGCACGCAGAGGCCCTGCAGCCCTGTGCCAGAACGGCTAAGGTAAGCCCTTGAGGTCATGGCGTGCTCGATGGGCACCGAGAGGCTGAGCACCGAAATTCCTCTTTTCCCCCGCTGCCCCCTTGCCTGTGAAGTTGTGGGTATCCAGGTGATGCAGGAGCTGAAGGCTGCATTAAGATCAGAAGCAAACTGGTCAAGGAGGGCGTGCATGCTGATGTCCCCATCCCTCGGCGTGCTCAGATGGCCCTCGCCGCCTCCTCCTTCGATAACCCAGCATCGCCGGCAGTGTTCGTTATTGCACTGTTCCTGGCACAGCAGAGACGAGGAATGGACACACGCAGGAGGCCAACCAGCTGTTGAAGGGACCGGCAGGCAGGTAAGGCCGAGGCAGGAGCTGAACGTGCTCTCAGCCTAGTGCCCTACTCACGGGACCATCCTCTAACCTTCGCCAGAGTGAGCTCCCTTCCCTACCCCCAGGCCCCATCCGACTTGGTCCTGAACACCACGACGGCCACTAATAGCTTCGAGTACCCGACCTACTGGAGACCAAGGGCACAGACGTCCCCTTCTCCCATTCCCTCTTCAGTCTGCTACGCGAAGAAGTGGTGTTTCGTGGCAGCTAAGGAACAATTAAGCTCATGTTACCAAGTGTTTAAAAATCAAAGGTTCAATAACTCTGAAAGTAAGTGGAAGATTTCCTCTGGGGTCATTAGTCACCTGATTCTGGCCTGAAAACGATCTATAAATGCGGGGGGAAATGGTGTTAGTGTAAAAATTTACCAGGGGACTCGGCCGAGCGGAAAGCCACCTTCCCAGGGCATCCCCAGGCGATGGAGGCACGGCACCCCTGGGGTCAGGCCCCGAGCAGGCTGCCGGAGGCGGATGGAGGGCAGGGTGGGGGGTGGGGGGGGTGGGGGAGCAGCCGCAGGGAAACACCGGGGCTTTGGGGGGGGCTGGGGGGGCGTCAAGCCGCGGCCCTTCGGCACCCTCCGCACACTGCCCGGGATGCCGAGAGCTGGGGGAGAAACACAACACGGACGGGACGTTGCAGACCACGAAATAAAAAGGAATACAAATGAATAAATTTAAAAATGAACAAAAGTAAAGCTGTAAAGGAAAACTACAAATAAAGCACAAATATAAATAAAGCACAAATATAAATAAAGCACAAATATAAATAAAGCACAAATATAAGTACAAACATAAGTAAAGTACAAATATAAATAAAGGATAAATATAAAAGTACAAATATAAATAAAGTAAAAAAAAGTGAAGCGAAAAATACGCAAAAGCAAGAACTGAATAAAAATGCGATGAAATATAGGTAAGAACCGATAAACAGAGGCGGAATTAAATACAAATGGAAAAGGCGGCGGCACGGGCAGCGCACGGAGTTCCCCTCGCGCAGACGAGCGCTGCCGCGGGGAAAGTCCGCGGGGCCGCGGCCGGCGCTGTCCTGGCCGGGGCCGGGGCCGGGGCCGGGGCCGGGGAGGGGCGCGGGCCGCCGCCGCCGCCCCCCGCGCCGCTGCCGCCCGCGCCTCCGCCCGGGCCGCGGCGCTGCGCGCATGCGGCGGCGGCGCCCATTGGCGGCGGCGGCGCCGCGTTCCTGGAAAGTTCTTGGAAATGGATCAGAGGCGTTTCCGCGCGCGCGCCGCGGCGGTGGCGGCGGCCGCAGCAGCAGCGGGGGCAGCGCCGGCCGCGCCTGCCCGCAGCCCCCGCGCGGCCCCGGGGGGCGGGAGCCCCCGCCGCGCCGGGCCGGGCCGGGCCGGGCCGGGCTGGCAGCGGGGCGGCCATTAGGGCAGCGGCTATTTATACTTCTTTTTTTTCCCCGGGTGCGTGCGCGCGTGTGTGTGGCTGATATCGGAAGAGTGATGTGACTACAATGCGATTCCAGGAATCCCTCGCTTCCTGGAACAGATTAAAAGGGGCACACAAAAGATTACTTAGTAGGTGTGTTTTTTTTTTTTCCCCTCAGAGCTTCATTACTTCTGGAGGCAGCGGAGCCGCACGGTGCTGCTCTCCCGGCTCTTCTCCCGTGCGCTTGGCGGGGATACTATTTATTGCTATTTATTATTACTTCAGACTGCTCTGAGTATTTTTTTTTTCTGAGAGATTGCTCTGCTGGAAGATTAGTTCCTCTTTTACGTACATGTAGTTTCCCTTTTCTGTTTTCTTTTTTTAAAAAAAACTTTGTTTTCTGGAAAGCAGAACAAGAGCACGTTATATTTCCAAGCACTGAGAGCGCACACGTTCGCCCGGCCGAGAGCCAGCCGGCGAAGTCCCGCTCGCGCAGCCCCAGCCGCCGCCTGCGGGCTCCCTCCGGGCCGACCCGGCACGCGGCCGCGACCCTCCGGCCCGCTTCTGCTGCGACCCCCTGAGCGGAGGCCGGGGCGAGCTAGCTCCTCCTGGGAAGCGAGGAGAAAGGAGACGAGCGGGAAGGAAAAAAGAAGAGGAGAAACCATTCCCCCACCTTCTGGAAGACTTAATGCTTTTCCCGTGGTCCAGGAGTGACATGGTCCTCTGTGTGCAGGGGTAAGGTTGCTGCGCTGCTGCTCTCAGAGCCGGGGTGCTGCCTCGGCTGCGCGCGTCGCCGTGGCCCAGCGCACCGGGACGAGGCTCGGCCGCGCTGGCGGGGCACTCGCTTCGGCCCGGCTGCTTTGGGGGTTTTGTGGCCAAAATCCTGCGGCCGTAAGGTGTCCCTCATTTCCACGCTTGCCGTAGCTGACAAATTAGACGGTGTTCAGGGTCCTTCGGGGAGCAGAAATCAGCTAAGCAAAACTCGGGACGTGCTGTCCAGCAGCGTCCGCGCACCGCACGGAGGGACCCGGATACGAGACAGGAGGGGTGCCCCGTTGTCCCAGGGGCAGCAAACTACTTGCAGGGAAAAAACTCCCCCGGAGCTCAAGTGCTTTTTATTTTTCAGTACATATTTAGGCTATATACATATTCCTGCTTCTCTGTTGCTTTTAAGTGTGGGGTGAAATGTATGCACATACATACAGACACACCCATCCGCAGCCTAAACAGAACTAAAAGCTACAGGGTGCAGACACAGAAATCAATTATTATTACAGAAGTTACATCCCAGAAATATTTCTTCGGTAAAGCAGACGTCTAGGTCCCTTCCCTGGTAGCGGCGTTCGCGCTCGGTGCCTGTGCGGTCACTCCAGCACATCTGGGTCACCGCCGTGCGTGAACACCCGGTCTGCAGGAATACATCCAGCCTTTTTACACATGCTGCACATATGGGAAGTACCAGTGTAATCCCACATTAGTTTCAGTCTGAGCCACGATGTAAGTATTAACAACCCCTCCCACCCTCAGCGGATTTTCCTTAGAAGCGCTGCGTTCGCCGTGTCTGCTTTAAATGACTCAAGCCCGGGGATTTTTACCGTTTCCCCCAGCAATGTGCTCCAGAGACATACCCATACTTTCCAGCTACTCAAGTGGGTTTTCCTTTGTTCATTTTTGCTCTTGTTTTTAGTCTACCGCTGGCGGTTCCTGTAGCCACAGCAAAGGAAAGTCAGTTTTCAACTTAAGCTGTGGGAGACTCATATGTGACATTTTACCCCAGGGCTAAGACACCAGAGCTACTACCTCTGCACCCACTGAGAACTGCTAGGCAGCCAGATGTGCAGACATTTGGCTCTAATGTCTTCTTTATGACCATTTACTGCTCAGTTTTCATTATCCTCCAGGATTTTGTATCTCCTGCACTCCACGCTGTCCCTCCTATTCAGGCCAAATTCCCACGGGAGTTTTGGCTGATGGGAGGGAGAGCAGCTCTGAACACTTTTTAGTGCGCTATCCGTGTTACAGAGCTTGGCTTATCAGCAAAGTAACTGGGTATCATTTAGTGACTGTGTATCAGTGTGTAACTGGTACCATTAAGTGTAAATGATACCAGACACATCTATTCTCTTGAACTTTCTTGGCTTTCCAAGGCTTTTTGGAGCACTAATTGCCAACGCACCGGGAAATTCTGCTGCTGTTTCTCTCGACGCCACGCAGCCTCCCAGCTAGACATGCCCAATTTTCTATGTTTGTTCATCAGAGAAGTTTTACTAATAAATTATTCCGTTCAGTTCTGACCCTCCGCAGGTCTCCTCCACTTTCTTCCTTAGCAGCTCTAATTATTTTCAAACACTTACTTCACCCCTATTAAAGGGCTCACTTTTGCATGTCAGCCTTCCTTTCCAACACATCCTTAGCCCAGCAAACTCCTCGTATCCCTCTTGCTTATGTTCTTTCATTCTGACCATCCTCATCTCCATAAAAGTTCTGGTCAGCCCCCACCTTTTCCCTTTCCTGTGCTTGGAGCTGCTCTCTGGTCACAGCGGCTGATCTTTTTTCTTCAACCTGCTTATGAAGCTGGTTCAGGCCACCGTCACCTCCTGGCCTACAGGAATTAACCCCCCTCCTGTCTCACCAGACTCCTTAAGGACTGCAGCTGCACTGGGACTTTTTGCAGGGGGAGAGAGGGGCCCAGAGCAGGTGTAAAGAAGGAAAATAACTTGAGTGTAAGGACGGTCCTCCCCTGGGTGCTGTGGAGGAACCACCACTAGAACTGCATGGGGTTTGGGCTCCCCTTGGCTTCAGGTGGCAGTGAGCAGAGCAGCAGGGAGTGAGAAAGCACGGTGGGAAACCTCGGCTCCTCAGGCACAGAGGTTCTGCTTCACAGAGACCCACAAGGGCTCCAGAAAAGAAACATATTTAAAAATTCAAATAATTGATGCATCTTCTGGAGGAACAAATTGTGAAGTGACTCAGACTTTGAAGTTAACAACATTCTGCCCTAAAGTGACAGCATATTTCCCCCTGTGGCTTTGCTCTCCCGTCCCTTCCCAGTTTCAGCCAATTCTTAAATTTCCTCTCTAAAGCAGGTAAATAAAATAAAAAAGTTCCATGCTAGGAACAAGAGGATTTCTTTATGTTCAAGATTTTTCCCAAAGGATAGACCATAAATTTTTTCCAGGAGAAAAAAGTTCAGAGAGATTTGGAATTTGGACTACGGTATTAATTATAGGGGGAGAGAATGGGCAGCAGATGGTGCAGGACTGGTTTTATGGATTTAACACCTGGCACAGTCATTTGCACCTCAGCAGACAGTCAGTGGTCTTGTGTAACACCCCCCTTGGATGGCACAAACTATTATACTAGGTTTGGTACAGTGGAGGACCTGGTTTATAGTCCTGCTTGCTCGAAATGGAGAATCGGGAATCTCCTTTCCTCAAGATGGCAGACAGCTAGAGATTTGTGCAGTCATGTGAGAAGGTAGACATCTAAATGTCTTTAAAAACACAGCCCTCAGCGCCTATAAATTTAGCTCAGGTGAGCCTTAAAAGAGAATTCAAAGCTTCCCAACAGCAGTCTCTGTGTAAAAGTGGGTATTCAGATCTACCCCTCTGTGAAAGGCAGTGATCAAGGGTGCCTGGTGAAGATAAGGGCCAGCAATCAGATTTAGTAGATTTGGCTTTCTAGCCATAAACAGAAATTAATAAACGAGGATCAAATGCCATGCTTGCCAAAGAGATATCTTCCTTCCGATAAATTATTTTGACATATGGAAAAAGAATGTTCTTTTCTAAATACCTGAGGAATGGTGGGGTTTTGCCTTGTATTATGTGGACAAGAAGTATCTTTTTGTAGATTCAAATTCACCAATGGCTTTACAGAAACCTTCCTCCAAACCTACATGGCTTTATCAGAAATGCAGATTCATGGAACTGATTGTGTCTCTTGCTCTTAAATCATTCTGAAGTCATTTTCAAGTTCTCTCTAGTCTACTCTTCTCCAAAATCCCTTCTTCTGGCTCACAGTCCTGTATCTGGGACTCAGCAGTTTGAGGGGGATAGAGCGCAGCTATGATAAGACAAAGATCACTTTGCAACACATTTACATATGCCCATGAAATGTCACTGCTTATATAAAACAGAGAAGGAGGGAGATGGGAAGAGAAATGCCTGTGACTTTAGTCTCCTGCTTTTCTCTTCAGTGATGTGAGAGGAGGTGGCTGCTGCCCCCGTAATCACCACCAGCTCCAACTGGTCCTTTGACCATCAGACAGTCCCATGTTGAGCACTGTGTTGCACTTCCCTGGAAACTCACTCCTCTTATTTTGAGTGCCTGAAAGAACATCTCAAGCAAGCAAGTGGATGTGGGGGAGACAACACAGGACACAGCCACGTATGCCACATACAGGGCATACGAAGGCAAAGAGCCTAGAAGAAACGACAGGGACTTATGTCTTGGCTCAGAAGCTTGCCTGGGAATGAAGACTTCCCTTGCCCCCAACATCCGTCCTCCCATAGGAGCCCTGCCTTGCTTTAGGAAGCTCTATGCCATGGAGAAGGGGCGCTCACAGCCCCCAAGAGCCCCAGGCTACCTGAAACTTTGCACTTAGATGCTGAATGGCTACAGTAATGCTCTCTTTAGGTCACAGAGGGAATAACCTTCACAGCAGCCCTATATGGGCAGAGCTTCTTACCACTACAAACACACGGAGTACCAGGAGATTACAGTTGCACTGAGATGTCCTTTGTGCCCTTGAATGCTAGGGTTTCAGAGGGCTGGCTGAAACAAGAATTCCCGTTATTCTACTACAAGATCAGCTAACCTTTAGTCCTAACAAACAGGCACATTTAAGATCGGGTCAACCTTCAATAGAACGGAGGTAGGACAAAACCCAAGCTATTCCTGATTCTGCTACTAATTAGATTGCTGTAAATGACCCACTGACAGAAAAAGAAATGCCCCAACTTTGTAATGACAAAAGCGAAGCTGGAATGTCATTATGAACCTCACTGCCTCTGAAACTATTTGTTAAAAAGCAACAGCTAAAAAGGTCGGGCTTACAATTGAGCTAAATTGCAAGATAGCCCATCTTTTCCAAGGTGAAAAAGGCTACTTGCCTCTCCCTGTTTCTGAAGACTTATCTTTAGCTGTGTAATTTTTTCCCCCTTGCCTATCTTTCTATTTGAAATACAATTATATCAAGCGTCTGTTTATAGAACATAACACTGTAGCACAATGGAGCATGCACTGAACTGATGTTGCAACCTCTTTCAAGGCAAGGAAAAATAGCACAGTATGCCCTTTGTTTCAGACCTCATCCTTTGCTGGCGGACGAGAAGATCAGGAGACTGTCACTCAGGGGCATTGCAGTGGATTTGTCAGAGCAGATCATGCAGCCTCTCCCAGTAACAGCCTTCCAGGAAGAGTCTGCACCTGTCTTCGCAGCGCCTGTTCCAGACAGCAACCCACCTCAGATGCGAGACCCTGAAGAAGACCTTCTCTGCATTGCAAAAACCTTCTCCTATCTGCGAGAATCTGGTAAGGCTCTACCCCTCAGCATAAAGTTGCGAGTCAGGAGGCCACAGGGAGCAATCCACTCTGCAATCCAGATCCAACAAGAATCTCCAAATCCCACTTCAGATAGGAACCCAGTTCTAGCTGACTGCTATTGATGCAATGTGGATTTTCAGTTTCTACAAACTCAGCACTTGCATCGTGAAGTAACTTGTTGCTAGCGTATATAAATGCTTTGTCTTTTATAGCTGAATCAGGAGAAAGAATTGAGAAAAGGCTCCTCTTTCTCTGTAAACTCCAATAGCTACAAAAGTAGTCTTCCCCATCCCACATCCAGCAGAGCAATGGTAAACATAGGTAGAAAACCCTTAGAATCTGACATTGCCTTCATTTTTGAAGGTCTTACAGAGCCCAGGTCCTGTACACAGTGGGCTTCAAGACTTCCCTAAATATGCTGCCAATTTTTTGATACATTCTTTCCCTAAAACGTTTTTTCTGGGATGCTTTTCCAGGTTGGTACTGGGGGTCTATCACTGCCAGTGAGGCTAAGCAGCATCTCCAAAAGATGCCTGAGGGCACCTTTCTGGTACGGGACAGCACCCACCCCAGCTACCTGTTCACACTCTCTGTCAAGACAAATCGAGGTCCCACCAATGTGCGCATTGAATACACTGACAGCAAGTTCCGGCTAGACTCAAACTACTTGTCCAAACCCCGCATCCTGGCCTTCCCAGATGTGGTCAGTCTCATCCAGCATTACGTCATGTCCTGCACAATGGAAAGCAAGAATGAGGCTCCTTACCCACCTCCATCTCCTCTACCTCCCATGCAAAAAGAGATGGCGGCAGCCGCAGTACACTTGAAACTCATCCGGCCGCTCAGCCGCAAAGACAACATCCCCAGTCTACAACACCTGTGCCGGCTACGGATTAACAAGTCAACAGCCGAAGTGGACCAGCTCCCTCTGCCCAGGCGGATGGGAGACTATTTGAAGCAATACCCTTTCCAACTCTGAGGCACGGCCATTATGTCTCAGGCACAACAGTCACAGGGACAGAAATAAGAGAACTTCGGTGTGTTTTCGTCCCGCTAAAGCGTGTCATCAGGTGGACACAGTAAAGACCTGATTATCAGCAGAGATTGCATCCATCTTTCCTCTCCCCTTCTCTCTAAATCCATTCCAGCACCAGGGAGGAGTTGGTTGTTTCGGTGAACAGTGGGACACAATCTGAGCTCTGAACCTCAGGCCGCGCCAACAGTGGCTGTGAGAAAGTGCTATAGGCATGTGCACACTACTTGAAATTCAGAGTTGCTGTGACACCAGAAATGTTAACATTGTTATTTTCGCTATTTATTTCCATGGCAGTTTCTCTCCTCATGGTATTTTAAAAGCACCTTTTACTGTTTTTTGTTTCTTTTTCTTTTGTGGAATTAGAGGTAGAATAAAGGCTCCCAGCCAAATGGCAGCCAAAAATCTGTGGGAATTTGGATTTGGTTTCACATCCAAATAGTACTTGCTTGAACCTGTCCCTGTAACAGGTCACCCAAGAGTCCACATCCAAGCTCCCCCAGACTTCTGGGGTAGTCAAGACTCAGATGACAGCGTCTGGGCCCACCTCTACAGTGTATAAGATATTTTCTTTTTTCCTAAGCTATATGGGGGCTGGGCATCGTAACCTCAAAGCACATTGGTAGCAGCTTGTACATCTCTCAGAGATGCTTGCTGTGCCATAAGTGGTGGACGGGAGACTTTTGGAAGGAGCCCTTCTTCCTTGATAGCTCTAATCAGCGATTCTGGATATCGAGCTTGGGCCAGGGAGCACTCATCCCATTTTTTTCCATCCTCCTCATCTCAAAAGGAAATTTGTAATAAAACCTTTACAACCAAGTAATCAGAAAACCAGCTTTACTTGTGGGCAGAGGGATTTGGTCTGAGAGCACTTTGGCTTGTGTTTTCAAAGTGCTGTTCTCTGACATTGCCCTTGCCTTGCGAGATGCAGGGTAGGAACGGTGTTTCCTTGACCGAGGTTCAGACAGCTCTGCTGAACTGCATCAGCGACAGACAGCTTCAGGATATTTATTTATTTATTTGTGGGAGGATAAGAAATTATAAGCACCTCAGTAGAAAGAGCTGTCCTTCCTCTCTGCTACAGTTTCAAAGTGCCAGTTGCTCTGCTTCTCCCAGTACTATTCACAAGCCATACGGCTTCAACCAGAACTAGGTTCTAGCACACACTGGGAATCACAATTTAGCTTTTTTCTCTTTGCCAAGGTCCAGACCTCTCTTCTCCCTTTCTCAGACTTACATGTTTGTTATTTTCAATTAGATTTTTGCTGTGGGTTTGCTTCTCACACCCCATTCCTTCCACACCCCTGCAAACAAGTACAGTGGAGCTCCCTTGCTCTTTTGAGGACGGAAAAGACAAAGAGCAAATGAGATCTGCCAAAAAAAGCAAGCGTAGACAGGGAGGCTGCTCCTTCCTCTTCACTCACATGATCCCATCACCTCCCCAGTCTGTGGGAGCCAGTCCGTGCCATTGAGGGATGGGAAGAGACAGGTCTAAGGAAGTCACCCTTTGGCTTCTTCTCTTGCCCCTAAGACCCCATAATTTTAGCATGCATGAACCACCTTAACTTCATCCCTCCCTGGAACACTCTCTCTAAGGCTCTGTGAATTAGAGGAAACAAATCCCAGCTATACCTGACAGCTGAGAGAGGAGGGGGAAAAAGATGGGACAGTGACCCCAGGAGACAAGCTCAAAAAATGGTGGAGTTTCCTCCACCCTAAGTTAAAGCTGCCCAAAGGGACAACATGACCTGATGTGTTTAGTCAGTGTCCTTTTTTTTTTTTTTTTCCACATTTATATAAGTTTGTGGTCTTGCAAGCTTTGTTTTTGATACTTTGATGATTGACAGCATGCATGTGTGATGTCAGGTTTGCTTTTTACCGTATCCTATCCCCTTGCTCTGTATGGCAGCAACTGTGGGAAGGTACTGAATGAAAATGAAAAATTAAAAGGCTAAACAAAAACAAAACTTTTTTTTAAAAAAAGAATATAAAACAAAACCACTGAAAAGGCTTCCTTTTATCCAAACACCTCTATCTGCCTGAGGACACTGGGAACAAGGAAACCACAGCTCTTTGAGGAGCAACAGTGATCTCAGGAAGCCCACATGGCTTAGCCACAGGCTTGGTATCTACAGCATGTGGAGACTCAGTCAGTCCGAGAAATGTGCATCAGGAAAGGGCAAGTTGTTCAGCTTTCTGAAACTTCCCTCCCACCTGATCTTTTCTCTGCTGGGCATAATGAGGAAATCAAACCTGCAGGTTTGACCTCCTTGCCCCAGGAGAGCTTGGCTAGGATGGCAGATGTGTGTAAGGAGAATGAACATGTGGGTAATCCGGCAGCAGGACGATGCAGAGGCTGGGCTGAAGGCTGTGAGCTCACATGGGCAGGGACCATCTCTGTTGTATGTTTGTACCGCATCTAGCACAATAGGGTTCTCTAGGTGCTACTGCAATACAAAGAATAAATAATACAGTTACTCTAAAAAGTCAGTTTCTTCTATCTTGAGACAGTTTGTTAAAATCATTTGACTTGGATTTTAAATAAACATTTTAAATATATTGTAAAGCCATTTGATGTAAAAATTTTTGGTAAAATCCAAACGGATTAGTTCATTTGCTATTCACAGAAATCCTCCCCAAGAAGTCTGGGCAAACTCTTAATCAACCTTTCCAAACAAGACACAAAATCATTTCAAAAAAAGAAAAGTCCTTCAGATACTGGGAGAGTTTACCCCAAAAATCATCAGTGTGAGCCTGGTTCTTACTGCACACAGAGGGGCAGCAGTGGACCCCAAGCCCCAGGTTACCAAGAGCCAAAAGAACATTCTTTAATGATGTAGAAAAACACAAGAATGATTTTTATATCGCTTCTGTGGGCCATAGAAAACCATTCGAATCTAGGGGAAAGGAGATCGAACGTAATTGGAAGTTTGGCAACTTGTTTACAGCAGGCTTGACGCTGGCCCCAAAGAAAAACTCTGCTCATGGTAATGTTGAAAGAGAAGTTCTAAAAAACGCAGACCGCGCTTGGGATGGGACACTCACAGCATCAGCTTTTTCCCCAAGTTGTGCTGCAGCTGGGCCTCTCTCTCCCCCGCATGGGGTCTAGCCCAGCACCCTTTCCCCTTCTCGTGACCTCGCGTGGAGGACACAGCAGGCTGGCAGGCCACCAGGTAGCCGTATCTGCTCCATAGTGTCAGAGGGAGACAGGGGCCACCTCATGTGTCCTGCATCTCTGAAATGCATCAACTAGCAGGGCTTTGCACGGCGGGAACCCTACTAGTGGCACGCGACTCCACTGCAACACCTTCGCAGTCATTTCCCAGGAGAGATGTTCATGCCACACTCCCCGTGGTCGTGAGCGGAGCAAGCCATGGCACGTTCTCAACCCCTGGGAACAACAAAACGAGGTCAGGGAACCCCCAACTCCCCCCTGCATCTGGATCTCAATTAGTTCCTCTCCATCATTCTCCCTTTTTGAATCCACTGGCTTCAAAGTTCAAAATATTGCTTTAATGTGCTCCTAAAACATGTGCTATCCTATGCTAGTCTTGGGGTTGGCGTGCACTGGCAGATGCCGTTTGCAGAACCTCATTAATAGGAGCCCATGGATAAATTTCCATTGCACGCAGACCAGGAAACGCTGGCAATGGAATATTCTGCTCAAGTTGAAGTTGTTAAACAAAAACAATCATGTCCCTCCTGGTTTTACTGGAAATATTGAAAGTGAGGTAGAGGGGGAGGAAAAAGTAATAATCAGAGTAAGTGGAAAAATAAAAAGGAAGGAGAAGTTGCACCCACCTTTGAAGGGGAGCTTTGAAAACCCTGGGAAATACTGAAGAGAAAGGTGTAGCATTTCTGACACATTATTAAGTAATTTCTTCGATAAGCTGGGTTTACTGATTTTATATGATCCCCTCCCCCCTTTCTGCAGACCAAAGGTAGAAACGATGGGCACGAGTCAAGCCAATATAGAAGAGCAGTCATACATGGCTTTACTGCATCAGCCATTATTTTAGCAACTCCCACTCCTGCATCTTCCGCACATTTTGTTAAAGGCAGCAGGTTGGTGCTCTCAGAAGTCCCGTGCCAAACTGCCATGCGGCGCGCACTGATTTTTCCCATTGAGTCCCACATCTCCGGCAGCGGGAGTGTTCATGGAAATGCATGCAGAGCTTTTTAATCACTGACGGGCAGCTGCAACCCCTCGCCCTGCAACACCTGTACGGTTTGCTGAGCCCGTGCAGGACAGTTTGATTGGATTCTCTCATTTTTCACAGTTTCTGCCTGCAGACAGACACGGGCACAGAGAGCCCGCACTGCGAGCTTGAAAGGAAGACCGATTAAATCAGGAATAGAAATGCCAGTCCATGACTGCAACCATGTGAACGTGGCTCACTGCCACAGCAGCAATGCCCTGCCGCTCGTCAGACACGGGGTGCTCCATGCTGGCTCATACGGTCTCCCTTTCCCTCCCCATGAATCAGCCCTCTGAAACAGCAGCATGTGCAAGGGAAGAAACCTGTCTGTGTGCACTATCTGCTCTCCCATTTACTGAAATCTCATCCTTTTCTCAGAGTTTCTGCAATATTAACCAAAGAACACATAATCCCATGCCCCAGATGCTCTCGAGAGCACAGCTTTCCCTTACCTAGGCCAGATGAATCAGCAAGAAATGAAGCGGATCAGCTTATTTAATTCTCTTACGACAGACACGGCCGGATATTTCAAGCAATCAGCCTGTTACATGGCACTTCCAGTCCAAATTCCATCGTTAATCTCACCCGTTATCTAAGAAGTTAAGATTAAAAATCAGAATTAACTGGACACAGTACATATGGCTCTTCTGCTCTGCCCAGTCATGTTCTCGCGTTCAGATCTGTCCAAAGCCCTTGTGTCACAGTCTTCTCCTGCCTCTCCCTAAGGACCGCAGAAACACCGTGTCCTCCTCAGCTCACCAGCAGCCTGGAGCATGGGGTAAAGGAATATCCTGTAAAGCTGGGCCAGAGCAACTCCAGATGCCAGATGACATCTTTCAGCTCACTCAATGCCTAGCACTATTTTAACAACATTTGTGTCTCGTTTTCAGTGAACTGCACCTATCCTTCACAGGGGAAACTGGAACAAAAAACCCCACTGGACCAGGCAGCTCCTAATGAAACAAATTAGCCAAAGGTAGGAGTGAGATATTATTTAAAAAGATCTGCCCTGTCCTTGGGCAGAAATGTTCAACCTTTTGGCTGTTTCTGCTAGCAGCAGCCTAGCATTTATTGTATAATAAGGAGCACAAGGGGACCCAGTCCGACCAGTCTTGCCTAATGGCAGGATACCAAAAAGAGGGCTACGCAGTCGCTAAGCGCCTTGATAACACGTTGAGACTCAGTTTCTTCTGAGTCACGTCTCTTTTCTGCCCACACCCTGCCCTGCCCATTTCTTTTTTAATAATCACGTGTGCCGGAGCGTGAGGGCAGAGGAACGTGTGGAGGCATGCTCTTAGCCGGAGGCTAACGCTGCCTCAGGCGAACCCCGTTTTGGTCTTCCTCTTACGCATCCTGCGAAATGCAGCAGTGCCATGGCTCGGGCTACGTGCCGCACAAGTGGAGAAAGTCATCCCTGGGAGCAGGCACAATGCTGCGAAAATCAGCCATCCATCATCATCTCTGCTCTAAATCAAAAACAACAACAACAACAACAACAACAACAACAACAAAGTTGAAAGGAAGCTGGCAAACTGGGCCTAGGAATAAAGTTAGATTAGAGTTTTTCAGTAGTGGCAGCGCACAGGTAGATGGGTGTATACGAACACACTATAGCAAAATTTTAGCCAGAGCTAGATTCTTTTTAAATTGAAAAAAGGCTGTATTATTCAGATGAAAAGGTTACTGGTAAGGAAAATGTAGCCCAGACAGAGGAAAAATCATTCTAATAGCTGCATCCATTAGCCTGGGCAATACTCCTCAAAAGGAAACTAGGAAAAAGATTCCTGTAAGGAACATACAGTCTGGGTTCTACATAATAACATCATAGTTAATCCCAACATAATCGTTCAGAAGGATTTCAGATGCGAAAAGGTGAGGGAAAGTAACAATGCTTCAGAGCTTTCACTAATATTTGTTAAAGGGGAGGATGAGAACTGAGAAAAAGGAAGTTACATTGCAAATCATTTGTGGTTTAGTCTTTGCATTTTCCTTCGAATCATTTGGTAGTGGCCGCAGCTGGGAACAGGATGGCTGGGAGTTGGGCTGGATGGCCCGAAGGTCAGCTCCACACAGGGCTGGTTTTGCATTCCTACAGCATCATTCGCATCTGAGTAATTTAAATACAGACAAGACCAACCCCAGAGAGAGCAGTCCTATCCCAGCAGAGGAAGGCATTAAGGCAGAACTGCTCCCAGCCCTTGGCAGACCTAGATTTGCAGAAGAGGGTTTTCCTTTGGGCAACTGAAACTACTCCCATCTCCTTGTTCTTCTTTCTCGGTGCTTACTGGCAAGTTTTTTTTTTTTCCTGAAATAACACTGCTTCCTAACTGCAGTATAACTGCGCTTCACAGCAGCTCAAATTCGAGGTGCAAAAAATGATATCAGTCCTTATAAACACAGGTATTTTGAGAGCATTCTACCTATGCAGGAAATACATTTACCCGATCGTACTCAATTACAGGGACAAGAAAAACCTGAAATCATACTGGCTACTGAGATACTAGATACTCTCCAACATAATCAGAGACTTGATATCTCCCCAAAACTTATGATAAAAATATGTCAGGTGGAAGCACAAAGGATGAGCTGATCAACCAAAAATCGCTGGCACAGCTCAGCCGGGACTTAAGTTTCTTGGACCCCAGCCTGGCAGTCTGCGTAACTGAATCATGTGGTTGCCTTGATCTGTAAGCTATAATGCAACTTTTCCGATCGCAGCTGTTGGAGAAGTGTTGCTATTACTGAATCAGCCCTGCCTGTGAAACCTGCAAAACAAAATGGGCTAAATCCAGGCTTGTTTCCCATTGAGCACGATGGGAATTTACTTCAGGGCTGAACTTGGCCAATTTAATATTCCAGGTTTTACAGGCAAGGATTTTATCCCTGGCATAATTTTGATTTGAATGGCATGACAGAAAGGTGTTATACAGGAAACCATAACGCTCAAGTGCAGCTTAATATAAGAAGACTTTTCCTTCGCATACTACCCCACCAGCACACACAAGTCCTGGCCTGGACATGTCTTCATTAAGAGAGAAAGGAAAGGGCATTGTGCACTGTAAAGTTCTGCCTTCTCTTGAACTTGCCTGCAAATACACCAGTTGGTACATCTGCAATGCCATTTCAGGGTGTAAACCTGAGTCCATGGAGAACTGGGCAGGCAAACCTGGGCTGGTCTCAGCAAACCCATTTCACATTGGCTAACACAGATCTTTCAGTGGTGACAGCTCTTAGAAACAACAAATCTGGGCTATATTTGTGACAAAGAGACAGCCAGACCCAAGTAAAGCTCCTGGGGCACCCACCCCACCCCACCCTACCCCACCCCACGGTGTTTGCTGCTCCCTTGCTCTATGTTCTTTACAGGCTCACTCAATGCAAACCAGCACAGAGAAGGTTTAATAGCTAATCAAAAAGGTGGCATATTTAAATGTCAGGTCTGTCTCTTCATCAGGAGCAGCAATATGATTTGAAATCTAGTTTACAGAAAGCAGAGCTGTGTTTATACTTGTCAGAAGTTACCCAACTTGGCAACAATTCTTCCCATCATGCAAGTGCCATAGCGTTCATTGCCAAACCTTGCAGAGGCAGAGTTCAAAACACTACCTCCAAGCCTATAAGTTGAAGAAGCGTTTGTTACACAGTGCACATGCTATGCATTGGCACACATCTGAAATAGTTAAACAGCGATAAAAGGTATTTTTATGATTAAAACCTAAGCCTGAAAAGCCTAAAGCATGACCTAATTACATTACTCACAGGGAATTTTTCGTAAAATCTCTGTAAGTCTTTTTGAAACTATTTCCCTGGCTTCTCTGTCATATAGTGAATGGGGAGTGCCTTTGGTTTGGGAATACTCCTTATATTTTTCTAAGGCTCGTTTCAATTCAGTCCTCTAATTTCTTTCCCTCCATGCCTGTGCTGCGAAGGCTGAGCAGGGCCGGGCGACGCTCTGCAACGAACACACACAATATAGCGCTGCGGGGTGCTGGAACGCGGTGAAACAGCTGGGGGCTAAGCAGCCCCATATGGTGCCAACATGGGGAATGTGCATTACTTTCTTCCTTCCATGAGCAGAAGAGGTTGAAGCCTTTCAGCTGCATGCAATAAACTTTGCTGGCTGATCAGATCCGTACGAGTGAAGAGCAGGGTGAGCGTGACCTGCCGGGCTGCTGACTCAGGGGTGTTCACAAACAGCGGTTCCAAGCCGGAGCGTGCAAATGTCGTAATAACCACAGTGCCTCAGGATAGCGAGAACTAGCTGGGAGGAAGAGTTTGGTCACTAAATTAGTGGGGAAACGCTTTGTTGCAGAAGCCGTTGACTCTGTCACAAAGTGAAGAGCTACACTTTTCACTTTCAGTGTAGACCATTCAGATGACACAAACCAGAGCTCGTGTGCCACTCCTCCAGCTGCCCATCTCGGTTTGTCAGCAGAGCCTGCAGTCTGCCTTCCCTGGGCGCCCCAGGCTGCACGGCACCTGCCAGCTTGGCTCCGGCGTCGGAAGGGAATTTCCCCCCGCGGTGCCAGTCCGCATTCCACGCTCGGCGGCACGGACCTCCCTCCGGTTTGGACGTGCCACCTGAAGAAGGCAACGCAAGGCTATCATTTTTAACGTGTCTCAGCTCTCTTCTGCCTGACTACATTGCATAGGCTGTCTTTAGTGAGCCTTTATAACACAAACCAGTACATATCAGCCAGGCAGCTGAAACCAAAAGATACGGAAGCTCAGAAAAGGGTAGCTCACGTCCCAGTCACAAGTCACAGCGCACGACTTGCGTGACACCGACCGGTGTGGCAAGTGAAACTGCCACATGCTGCCTTCTGTTGTTTCCAAAGGCAAAAGCATATCAGCAGATTTCTACAGAAAATACGCACGTTGGTATTATTTCTTCATATCAGTAATAATCTTCACTCGAAAGGAAGGGTTCATTGCAACTACTGGAAGGGGAAATGTTCCATGCAATCTTGGCTAGGAAGAGAGGTGAGCTTAGAAAGAGACGGTCTGCTCTATAACCCAACCAGACAACCCCTGCTCCGCATTATCAACCCAGGCCCACTTGAGTAATTAACAATACAAATAAATATATTATCTTGCTTAGGCTTCCTACTCCATTTGCAGGGGGCAACAAGCAGGCATTTGTGCATGCACTTTGCAGTTTGTTTGTACTTTCCTTTTGGCCTATTATCACCCAAATAATCATCATCATCTCTGTCTCAGATGTCCTTAGAGGAATTAGCTGACTGAAGGTCAATACTCCTGGCAAAGATCTTCTTTAACCAAGGACACTTCTTTTCCTGTGAGCCAAAAGAAATATTCTCTTAGGCTTAGGGTAAGGGAAAGGGGTACCTGCCAAAGAGGCTGTTTCTTAATTATCTTGCATCTCTTCCCCCCTTCTGTCCCTGGAAACAAAAAATCAACCCTTAGGGAGTTATACCTGCATCCTCTCAGTGCTCCTTCAAGAGTATACCCTAGCATGCAGATCCAGCAGGACTGAGCCCTTCGCACATGGGCAGCAGTCAGCATCCATCTTCAGCCTATCACTCAGGTGGAATGAAAGCCCTAAAGGCTCATACTAAATGCTGCATATATCCTACAGTTAGCCCTTTCCCAGCATCATTAATTCATGTTGCAGCAGAGACTGAAAGCTTTCAAAACTGTCTCTGAAATTATTGACAAAATAAATTAGCTAATGAAAACGGAACACGTTCTGTGATTTTTGTCAGTGACCCTCTGGGAAGGTTCCTAAGGCTTCATGAGTGAGTGAGTTACGCAGACACTACACTTTAAAGACGAGGACAGCACAATAAGCACAGCATGGGCCATCAGCACCCAGCCCACGGGTGCCCTGCTAAGGGATTCATACATCGTGTAACCGTGGTGAGTGCAAAACTAAACAGTAACTCCTCATCTGACAATAGGGTTTTCAGGCAGTGCAGAAGTGTAAATGCTGAAGGAACACATGCTGAGTTAACTAGACAGGCTCTTCTTGCTGCCGAGTTGTATTTTTATACTGCTGGTTGATTCTAGATAGCCAGCTATCCCATGTAACAGCCCAACAAATACCAGATGACATAGCTA
Source organism: Dromaius novaehollandiae (assembly GCF_036370855.1). Taxonomy (NCBI): domain Eukaryota; kingdom Metazoa; phylum Chordata; class Aves; order Casuariiformes; family Dromaiidae; genus Dromaius; species Dromaius novaehollandiae. Next base: position 2,516,042 of record NC_088109.1, read on the forward strand.
ACAGGTCAACACTCCCTGTAGGGTTTACCTTGACCAGCTACAGACATAGAAATATTTCTTGTGCCTTTCTATTCCAGTATGTTTGCTTTTTAAGATGGGCACTTCAAGAGAGCAAAGAAGAAATCTCAGGAAACCAAAGGATAAGGAAATTGTTTCTTTACTTTTGTCCTCAAACCTTCTTATGTCTGATATAATCAGTACAGCAGTTCTGCTTTGGATGCAGTTGATGATTTAAAATGCTTCCTTTTGTAGGTTTTAATTATGTCAGGAACACTGACTTTTCATGTTTTTCCCTTGTAGAGATGTTTTTTTGATGTAAATGGAGATGAAGTCAAACGAGAAGTATATGTTATGCTATAAACCAGAGGAAGAGGGAAAGAAAGCAGTCCCGTTTCCATCTCCGTAAATAAGGCATTCAAGCCAGTTGGAAGTCAGCCATTGCCAAAGAAAGAGCCCACCTCATGACCGTGGAAGACACCTCCAAAATCATATAGGAGGGATGAAATATTGTTCATATTGGCTCTCTTTAGCTTGAGTACAGCTTCCAGGCCCAGCTTCTGAATCCCGAGATCAGTACCTATGCTGAGATGAAAGCAGGGATCTCATCTAACCTGGCTCGGTTAAAACTCAACAAAACTCAACAGCAAGCATGTTGTTCTGAAGTCTTACTCAAGAGATGCAGACCTCTTAACTCGCCACCTATCCCCCAAAAACTCATGGCTTGTTACCTTCTAACAGGAGCAAAGAAAGGGATGGTGGTATAGGCATACTAGAAAACCTTTAAATAGAGCAATAAGGTCAGTATAGCAAAATGGCAACGATGCTAGCAATCTGGATAGAAAGTCTCTGGATAGAGACTGAAAAATAATTATTTACATCTATGAATCCCAGCCAAAAAAAAGCACTTTTTTTTAAAAAAAGCTCCAAAGCAGCTGTAATCTTTCCCGGTTGAACAGTGTGCACATCCAGGGAATGCTGGGAAAACTAGTAGATAAGGAAAATTTCCTCTTTTGTTCTTCTCAGGCGGAGAGATAGAGGGGCTTTGGGCCTCCTCTCCACAGTACTCCAAAGCATCTGCTGGGGAGGGAGGAACTAAAGCGCTGAGGATACAAGGACTGAATGTTCATCTCTTAGGTGGCACTTGACAGAAGTGCCTGGATGAGGTCAGTTCTCATGTCATCTCCCCTTTCTGTCCCCCATAGTGGTGATCTGCTTCCACATCATCAGAAAATGTCTCAGCAGTACAGAATTATCAGTGGTGACCAGCCTGACCTTAGACACATAAAGGCAGCTACAAAATTCAGCAGCTGAGGACAAAGTAGGAATATTAAAGGTACTTCAAACCCTACATAGCTATTAAGCAACAATCTAACATTTGCTTTAAAATGACAGCTCTCCCTGCAGAAAGTAGGTCATTTCTTCATCAAATTCAAAACAGACAGACCATAGCGGTGTTCATTTAAACCAGTTATTCCAGTTATCAGCAGTTCTTACTGGCACCTTAAGATAAAACTAAATCCTTTGTACTTTATTCAAAAGCCTTTGAACAATCCAAGAACAGAGCATTTGTTCAAAACGTTCCTCTGTCCCCATGGATGACACAGGTCTACGTCAGCACCTCGTGTCTGGTCAACGAATTTATATGACGTGGGGCTGCGGACGGATGAAATGCAGGCTACGTAAGACCCTGAGGGCTGCCAAAGCGAGGCCTGGGGATGATCCTCAGAGCCTCAGCACAAAGCCTGGCGTTCAGCTCTGGGCCGCACGTCCGGCTGGGAACCACCGCAACGGCAATGCCCTTTGCGAACTACGGGCAAAAAGCCCGTCACCAAATTTAGCGCGGCTCTGCTGAAGCCCGAAGTGTTTCATACAGCGCAATTTAAAAACAACCTCCAAAACAATTCAGGAGAAATGATTATAACCAGCCCACAAAGGGGCTGAGTCTCTGCCTTATTGCCTCCACTGAGATCAAACTGATCTAAGTAACCTTAACAGGAAGGAAAGCCAAGGCCCAAGGCTATTCTGCGCAAAGGTGACTTTCTTGCCCTCTGCCACACTGTCTCAAACCGTAGCAATCGCTATTTGCAAGCGGCGCAACCTTTCTGCCCAGTACTGCTGGAGATAAGACAAGCCCATTAGAACAGGAGGACAATAAAAGAAGGCACAAGGGACTTAACTAAATCTTTTCTCCTTAAGGGAATCAACTGCATAGCTCCATGCAGAGAAAAAACCCCACACTTCTAAGCCTGGCTTTCTAAACTCAGGGAATAAAGCTGTCTCCAGGGCTCCCAGCTACACGAGCTCTTCCCCCGGTCCTTTCCCTCTCAGACGGAGCGTACGGTGGTGACTGCCTGCACTCTGTGTTTTTATCGCTACTTCACAAACACCAGCACTCCGCTTGCCTGAGTGTCAAAGACGGTCCATCGTTTCCCTGTCTGTTTGCTAGGTAGCTAAGCGCTGAACATGATGAATCATAATTGCTGTGTGGAAACTCATTCTGAAGTGATTTAGCTGGCGTAGGATAACATTAGAATACTTGAGCAGGTCTGACTCCTTACATCAGCTAATAAGCTTTTCCTGGAAAGTTGGATTTTGTCATTAATTATGCGTAGCTGCACCCTTCTTATGACAAACACCTATTCCACCATGTGTTTGCTTAACGGTAGATGACTAAGATGATTTGCTTGGAAAGAAACCAGCTACGAAAGAATGTTTCCCTCCTGCTGTCTTTATACAACATAACTGATTAGTGTCATTTCCCTGGGCTGTTAAATGTCAAGTGCTTTTGTTAGGTATACATTTAATTTCTTGAGTCTCCAAAGCTTGTTGTTGCAGCAAACCAAAGGGCTTGGAGGGAGAATTTAACTGGGTTGGACCTTTTCCTGATTGGAAGAATATTTTTTCCCTCTTTCCTATGGCACACACATGTTTTGTAACCTATGTACAATACTTTGGACTTGATTTGGTCTCTTACATTGAAGTGAATCTGGTGCAGCTCCCAGCTTAGTCACTCAAGCCATGGAAGTGTGTGTGAAAGGGGAATCACACCCAGAACATGCAACAATGACTGCAGACAGCCCAAGAAAAGGCTTTGATGGGGGAACGGAGGAGCCTTTGGGGGAAACTCATGTTACTGGGCTGTCCATGCATCCTAGGGTGGGAAACAAAAGCATGGCTGTTCCCGATTTTTCACCAGCCAAGAAGCAGAGTTGAATTTGCTGCTGGCTCAGCAGAAGCCATCCACAGATCAAGCATAACATCGACAGCAGTGCACCTCATTTTTAGCCTTAAACTTGGAAGAACCACCTGTGCAGGCAAGGAAGCAATTTAGATTTTAGGGCCAACTGAGCCCATAGTCTTAGATGATGCTCTCTCATTTCAAACATGCAAAACAGGTGCATGCATTTTCCAGGACCGTGGTTTCAGGTTGATAGTGCAAAGCAGAAGTGCCTTCCACCCACTCGCTTGCGTCACCGGCTGCACACAAGTGTCCCACCCCAAGGAAGCTGCTCTTGCACCCACAGAGAGGTGAGCCAGCCGGGGTGGAGAGCAACTTCCAGATCTGTCCTTGGCAGTGCTGCTAAATTTCCAGATTGGACCATATGCAGATTTTTCATTTAATGTTAATTCCCTTTGGACCCCACTGAGAGGACTGAGGTGATGTTTTTCCCTTCTTCCATGAACGCCCTTATACACTACGCAAAAGGCATTTGGTTCAGATAAAAGAAGAAACACACCTGAAGCAACTCCGAAAGTCCCAGAACATCTGGGGGATGACAAGGATCCAAAAAGGATGGTAACTGGCCTTGTCAGCGGAACAGACCAGAAGTATGAGTCAAGGAAAAGACCAAACTGGAGCTATGATATTTGCATTTTGAGGTCTGTTTCTTTAAAAGCAGAGAGGGCAGTGAAGTACAGTGCAAGTAAAACAGTGAAAGGCAAAGGAAACCATACAAACAGGAATAAGATCTAGAAGTAAAACTCTATAGTGTGGATAAGACAGAACATGCAGCAGATGTGTCATCTGCAGAGGTTTTGGGTCCCCAGAAGTGATGCTGACGGCACCTGTGGGGCACCCCATTCACACACTCCTGTGGCACTCTCCTCCTCTCATTCCCTCCATTTCGCTGTCAGAAAAGAAACTAGCTGGGCAATTAAAAGCACCTCCTCTCAGCCAGCCCTCTCCCAGACGGTCGGGTTTCTGCAGAAAGCCCATTGCTCCCTGGGGTCATTTTCGTTGCACTTCAGCTCTTCCAGGAACTCAGACATGCTGACAGCAGTCCCTCCTCTGCCAAACACCCAATCAGCAGACTGAGGGAGGTTTTTCTAAGGAAGCTAATTGAACATGTTTTATTAAAACAAAACAAAAAAAAAAAGAAAAGAAAAAAACCCCTTTGCTCTACAGGCAAATTCTGTGAAACAGAAAACCCAGAGGACAAGATGCTAACCACAAGGTCTGCTGGAAACGTTGTTCAGAGAACCAGACAGAGTTGATGATGGACTTTCTCTGGTGTCTGGAAAGGATAAAGATCAACGCCTGGCCTGCACCTCACACCTTGTCACAGGGGTGTCTAAGGTTGGGGTTGAACACCTGGAGAAGTGGTAACAGGGGAGTTTTACTTGCACTTTTCTATGTGACTCATGACAGGAACCGCTGCTCACTATGAAAGCCCATTAGCCGCGATTAGCACACGAGGGTGGTGGAAGTAAGGCCAAGGACGCACTCAGCACATGCTCTTTATTTGTAGAGCTCCAGCTGCCCTCTCTCTACTGGAGTAACTCGTAAAGCAACCTATCCTCCAGCTGCACTGAAATTCCGGAATTAATCAAGTGTGTTACGAGGACACAGAGCACTAGAGTGTGGAGAGCTACACTCTGGTTACCTAAAAAGCAAGGTGGGGGGGGCATCAGGATATACCAGATGATCCCTTCAATCCCATCTATACTCTTTATAAAGAGCAAAAAGGCAGAGAAGACGACAGATGTGCTGCAGCCTCTGGCTTTGCCAGGCAGGAGGGCTCCCGAGTAGCACTGCGAAGTGTTGCTCTTGGGGCACCTTCCAAGGATCCCACTGCAAGTTTGGCCGTGGGTCACAGCAGCGCACAGACCCACAGAGATCCCCGGATGTGTCCAGGGAAATTGCAATAGCTCAGTCAGCCCCTCGTGGCTACAGCTGGGTTGTGGGAAGCCAGCCAGCTCCTGGGACTCAGAGGAGGCAGGGGTGACCGAGATCACCTCAGCTCCCACTCCCACAGGGTATAAACAGCACAGCAAAACCATCCCTCAGTGCTCTGCCTGACAAGAAAGGACATGCCTGGGAGGCTTCCCCCCCAACCTTATATTCTGACTTTATAGGGGAAAACAGACCAAGAAGAACACCAAATAGGTGCAAGCCCCTTGAGAAGGGCAAGGAGGTGGGAGTGTGATGATACCTCAAGAAGGGAGCACACACGTGGCTGAACAGCAAGGTACTGAGCAGGCAGCAGGCCTGGCCAAGTCCCCCCCAGTTTGGGAGTCCAGGGTCACATGGAGAGCTGCATGGCTTTGGGCACCCAAGCCGACCTTGCCGTGGCCACGCCACAGGAGCGCAGCCCAGCTCTAGCTGGAGCATCTCTGCAACACAACTTACTGCGGTGCGTGAACGTGTCTCTGGACTTTGACAAAAGGTCACTCACTGCAGTAGATCCCAGGTGTGTAAAGACGGAGGAGATGGGAAACAAGCTTTGAAAGCTCATATACACCATAGCTCTTACTCCAATGGCAGCATAAATAGAAATACTGCAACATACCACAGTTATTTATAGCAACTGGCCTTCTACAGAATTTTCAGCTGAGGTTTTCTGAAGAGTTTATACGAAAGCGTGCCAAATTCAGCACTGCTGTAATTTTATCATGGCTAGAATTTATCTTTATTCCACATATTGAAGAACAAGTCACTAAAGGATATGTAGGAATTACTTCATACCTCTCTACCCTACAAAACAAAAGCAGACACTCATTATTAGGCAGCACCTCTAAACTACAGTTTAGGACTAGAAGTGAGGAAGCATTCACAGGGAATTTAGGGAAGTGAAAGGGATTATCCAAAAGCATAAGCTGGGCAGGATGCAAGCACTATTCTTCACATTTTTTAAAAAACAATAAATACCTTGGGCTCTTTGATTATAAGTGCACATCTCTCCCCCATCTGAGCAGACAATCTCCAATCCTGCACAAGGAAGGGCAACTTGAAAGGGAGACAACCATTATCCAGATGTGGCTGCTCTTCCCAGGTAGATGAAGAAGCAGAGAAGCACAGCCTGGTGCAGATGTTCTCACCATAGCAGACTCCCAAGCTACAAAGGCTCCACGCAGCAGCACCATGCTGCACTGTCTGGGCTTCCCTGCTCCGGTCTGGAAGCAGCATGACCACATCTTTGGAGCAGCATGCCTGGACCAGGAGGCCCCACTGCCTGAGAAAGCTTTTGTTGCCAGGGTGCAAACCACGCAAAAATGCTCCATTTGCGTCCAGGAAGTTTTAGAGGCTCTGCATTTCTAGCTGTGGGGTTAGTAAGGACTATGCCAGCTCAGGTTGGTGCTCTCCATTGCCGTTCACTGCCACCACAGATGGTTTGTGCAGCCTTTAAGCTGCTCAAGTATCCCCTCTGGATTGAGAGGCATCAGATAAATACAACTGCTAATGCATTATTCCAGGATAATGTGCTGTTCTTAAACTTTTCTCCCATCTCCATTCCCTCCACCCTTCTCCCATGCAACAGGAGGATAAACTAAGGAGTGAGAAGGCAAACAAATGGGGAGAGATACACAGTATCTAGAGGAAATTAATACATTGCCACTAGATCATGTCACAGCCACCTGGCCCTGTAAACACCACTGGAAGCTTCCCACCCACTGCTGAGCAAGAAATCTGCACAAGCTCTCCCTAAAGCCCACTGAGAGTTGCTCTGCAGAGAAAAGCCTCTTCCAATTATCGTGCCAATTTCAGATGGGAGAGACATTTCCTACGGCTGAACCAACGGGGAGTCCTAGGAAAATGAACCTTTCTCAGGTCACCACAAAGACAGAGGCAGTTTTCAAGTGTTATGCTACAGATATTTCCATGTCTTTCCAGCTGCTCCCAATTCCCTGCTGTGCTGGCCGCTGCCATCAGTCTGCAGGTTCTGTAAAGCACAGCAAGAAAGAGTTTACACTGCAGCGCTTGGCATGCCAATGTGGCACAGAGAACACCCACAGGGAGGAAAGGCAAAAGCTGCTTTACTCCAGGAGCCAAAATAGCGTGTGGCATAATTCAGTTAGCCAAAGTCCAGCTTGCAGAGGATGCGGCCATGCTCAGTTTCTCAATCCCAGGCGTTGCTCATAGCCTGCACAGGAACTCGCTCAGGCAGGAAATGTGTACGTGTAGTGTCTGCAAGAGAGGGGCTTTCTGTGACAGAGCAAAGGAAGTATTACAGCAAATTATGTGTGTGTTTTGGGAGGGGGGGCTGGGAGAGGTAGAATCCTTCCCATTTAGGACATCCATTTCCCATAAGAAAAACAAGCAGATCTTGTTTGTCTTGATCTCTCTACTACTCTACTGCTAATCTCCAATGGCAGCAAGAAGCATTTCTCTTTAAAGAAACCTGTATCTTGGCAGTAAGTAACATCTGAAACACCTGCAGGTTCCACCCATGTAAGCAACAGCTGCTAACATTGCATATAACAGAGATTAGGGACACGTGCATCTATTTATACCAGTGACAACAATGGAAAGAGAGAGAAACAATAGATTTTTTTTTTCTTCTAATCAGTATAGAATTTCTTGGCTTCCATCAGCTGCATCCTGTCTCTTTGCTGCAGGAAAGCAACAGGTCACAACACAAAGAAGGAGTCCTGTGTTATTTTAAAACTGTGCCTGCATGCAGAAGGAGAACATATGGTAAAGGAGGGAAAAATGGAGGCAAGAATGAAAAAGCTACTTATGCTGTTCTAGCTGTATTCAGGCACAGTGAAGACACCATAAGGGGCCAGGAAATAACTCCCTTAAAATAGGGAACTTATAAACAACCCTAATATACTGCTCCCCCAGTCTGCTGAGGCTAAGCACAGAAGGATAACTAAACATGAACTGAACTTGTTAGGAGAAAGGAAGAGCCTAGATGAACACAGAATCACAGAACAGTTGAGGCTGGAAAGGACATCTGGAGATCATCTAGTCCAACACCCCTGCTCAAGCAGGGTCACCTAGAGCATGCTGCCCAGGACCCTGTCCAGACGGCTTTTGAATATCTCCAAGGATGGAGACTCCACAACCTCTCTGGGCAATCTGTTCCAGTGCTCTGTTACCCTTACAGTAAAGTTTTTCCTCATGTTCAGACAGACCATCCTGTGTTTCAGTCTGTGCCCATTGCCTCTCATCCTATCACTGGACATCACTGAAAAGAGTCTAGCCCTGTCCTCTTTACACCTTCCCTTCAGATACAGGTCCCTGAAGAGGCCAAAGTTTGATCTCCTGAAGCCCAGGATTGTGATCCTGCTTTTTGCCCTGCTCCCTCCTTGCAGGATCCTGAACTCTCTATCTCATGGTCACTGCAGCCAAGCTTGCTCTTGACCTTCAAATTTCCAACCAGCCCTTCCTTATTTGTAAGTACAAGGTCCAGCAGAACACCTATCCTCATTGGCTCCTCTATCACCAGTACCAGGAAGTTGTCATGGATGCTCTCCAGGAACCTCCTGGATTGCTTCTGCCTTGCATATGTTGTCCCTCCAGCAGATATTGGGGTGGTGAAATTCCCCAGTGAGGACCAGGGACTGTGAACATGAGACTACTTCCTCATGAGTTGTCTGTAGAAGGCCTGATCTACTTCTTCCTGATCAGATGGCCTGAAGCAAACACCCACAACAGTCACCCATGTTAGTCTGCCCCTTAATCCTTACCCACAAGCTCTTAGACAGCCCATTGTCCACCCCTAGGCAGAGCTCCATACATTCCAGTTGCTCTCTCACATAAAAGGCAACTCCTCCTCCTCCTCGCCTTCCTAGCCTGCCCTTCCTAGAGAGGCTGTAGCCATCCATTGCAGCATTCCAGTCATGTGAGCTATCCCACCACGTTTCCATAATCACAATGAGATCATTGCCCGTCAACTGCGCACAGATCTCTAATTCCTCCTGTTTATTCCCCACGCTGTGTGCATTCATGTACAGGCACTTCAGAGAGGCATCCGAACATGCTGATTTGCCAGAATGGGTGCAAGAGGTTTCCCCACAGTCTTGTCTTGCAGGCACTTCCTTGCCTGCATGCAAATGCTTGAGGTATCCCCACTTAAGCCTTATTTTGTTGAACCCCCAGCAAGCAGCAAACCTCTCTCTAGACAGCAGATCAGGCTGGCAGATGGGTGCCTCTGTCCCCTGCAGCAGGGAGTCACCCACTGCTATCACTTGCTGCTTCCTCCAGGTGCTCCTGTGGGGCAGAGGGTCCATTGACCCAAATGCTTCACTTGAAAGCACACCCAGATCCTCCTCAGCTTTGAGGGCAGTGAACCTGTTCATTAGCTGCAAGCATTCAGGAGGAGCAGGAGCCTTCTTCCTGGTAGGAGAAGTCACCTTCTTCAGAGTGACCACTTACAGTCCTGCAAGACACAGACTCTGCCTGTCTCTCCGCTGCCATTGGGGGTTGGGGCTCTTGGCGCTGTAGGGTCTCTGAGAATATCCTATCTATCTCTCACTCACCCTCTGTGATGGCAGACAGCCTGCTGCCTTCCTCCTTTAACTCCTTTACCTGGCGACAACTCATCAACAACTGCACAGTCTACAGACAATCTTTGAAAGATGTCCATTAAGCATATGCATCACATTGCTGCTGCATAGTTTGTGCATGTGCTGATGAAAATAAGAGCATCTAAGACCCAGGAGAACATTAAGAAGCTGTGGCAAGAAGTCTCTACTGAGCATTCATCCTTGTGATATATAAGCACAACAGGGAGGAAATAGCACACATGCAGAGGCAGGCTGAAGGAAACTGGACACCGGCAGGCTCAAATTCAGGATTTTAGATACCTCCAAGTGAGTAGAAACATGAAGCATCTCTTCCACTCCATTGTCAGGAAGGATCCTTTCAGTGCAGCTGCAGAACCACTCTTGCATGCAGCACCAGCAGATTCCCACGTTCTGGGTTGGCTACCAAGCACACAACCCCATGCTGCCTTCCTCCCAAGTAACCCTGCATGGCAGGGCTCTGCACCATATCTTCACAGAGCACATCAAGTTATAAGAGGGAGAAGGTACAAAAGCAGTATCAGAAAGTTTGGTCAAACACTAGAAGCAGAATCACAATAAAGGTATAGGAAGAAAGAGGTTTGGAGGGCTGAATGATTCCTAGAAGGACACTAATGTAAGAGCAAAGAAACAGTCTACTACTATGTTCAGGGAAAAATAACATTAAAGAAACAATGCCACAACACAGCTCCCTTGTGAGCTGGAGCACAGCACACCAGAGTTGTAAGTAACAGCTCAAATCAAAAGATGAGCAAAACTCAGAGTCACAGTTTGGACAAAGTACACAGAACTTTTCTTCTTTTCAAAGAGTGATTAGACTTGAAATAATGTGCAGAATGGTAATATCCCAACAAAATTCATGGCTCTGATGACGTCAAGGCCTAAGGGAGCAGTCTAGGCTGGCGTAGGAGGAGGCCATAAAGTGCGACCCAGCAATCCCCATTTCCTCTTTAAACAACTTGCAGTGGGGTTGTAACACCTCTTCTGGGAAACTGGCCTTTCCACGCTTGTAATACACAAAGTAGAAAAAGCAGGCACTATTGGAAGGTTGTAACATTGCTACAGTAACTTATAAAAGTATCTTGGAAGCCAGTATCAAATTTCAAGATTTCCTCCTCTCAAATCTCTGCTAGTATGAAGCCAACCCACAGCAACTCAGTAACTGCATGTAGAAGATGTATTAAAACAGTCCAGCACTGTGAGAAATTCACTCCTCCCACACTGCCAACAGTGTGTGAAATAATTTTATCTTGGAAATGGGCAGCAAAAATAACATTAATTTGTCAGTGTCATGCTGAGCATTTTCCTTAGTAGCTTTGTAGGTCTTGGGAGAAAAGTTCCTATCATTTCCTGCTCTGCAAGGAGGGAACATGCAGCAGATCTGAACCTGGAACAGATAAACAATTAACAGGGCCAACATCTCCAGGAAGCAGATAGTGTGGGACCGCAGCACATGCCATGCTGAACCTCAGCTTGCTTCCTCTTACTTCTTTTATTTAAGGTCATGAGGTTATGGGAGGTTTCAGGGTCTAGAGAACTCTTTGTCTGCACTTCTGGCACTCTCTCCAACTCCTACCACGGAGATTATGACTGATGACAGGAAGTTTTGACCTTTTCACTCCACATCCCTTTTTTAAATTCCTGTGGTCACTACCCTATCTCCTATGTAGCAAATTCCATCTCTCTCCCCTAAGAAGCCAAACAACTTACTGTAGTACAGTCCTGAGTGTGGCATAAATCTTCAGGCCATTCTGTCTCTGGTAATCTTCCCAGGACCTTGGCGCTCCTCCAAACTTTTACCCCTTGCCGCTGGGGAGCCCCAGGTCACTGGACGAGCTCTTTTGCCATCCTTGGAATGGCAGAGAGACTTCTCTGAAGTTTCCCCTGGGGCCCAGGGCTGTGGTTCCCGGAACCGGCGGCTGCTGACCCGGCTTGAGCTCTTCCTAGAAGAGCCGAGCCTTTGCTCACCCCAGAGCCAAGGAAACCAGGAGGAGACAAGAGGCAGAGGAGGGGCAAAGGAGGAAGGACAACAGGAAAGAGACAACATTGCACATACCCTTCAGCACTCCAGACATGTCCCTCTCCTCTTTTATGTGAATCCCAGAAGGATTATTTCTACCTTATTTTTAACTGTTGGCAAGCGCATGAACCCAGGGCTTGAGCCCAGCTGCAGCCCGTCTGGCCTGTCAGCTGGTATCAGCTGCTCCCACTTCTCCTCCCCTCCGTTTCCCCATGCTTGGCTCTGCATCCCAGCTCCTCGCATAGCTTGGGGCTTGCTTTCCGTGACTGCAGCTCATGAATTTGAAAACGACCCTGCAAGAGGCAGCAGCAATGCCTGGGTATCAAACAGAAACGTATTTCCAAGCCTCAGCAGGTATTACACCAGGAGACATCAGTGGTAACGAATCTCGCTAAGGGGGAAATCTACTACAAAACTGTGGGGTTTAAACCAAGCTGAGCCTTACACAGGTGATCCACACCAGGAATGGGCGGCATTACCAGCTCCCCATAGCGGAAGGTACACTGGCCAGATCCTCATGCTGCGTGCTTGTGCAGTCGTGTCATCGCACTTCTGACAGATGCTCATTTCATAAAACAGCTTTTCTACATCCCACCTTTCTCAAGCCTTCAAATGGAGCCACCATGGCCTCTAGCTCCACTCTGAGAAGCCGCATGTACAGCGCATCACACATCTAGCTATAAAACTTGTGTCTAGGGAATAGATGTCTACAGTGTGAGCCAGGCATGTCTGGGGCCAAACTCTTTTCTTAGCTAATCGCATGCAATCTTGCTTCAAGAAGACCATGCCAGAGTGATGGAGAAAGAATTTGGCCCACAATCCAGCTTTTCCCCACCACGGCATTTGGCTGAGGGTTTTCAGAAGCTAGCCCTTGGAGCACCTGATTGAAAAATAACAGCCAGAAAAAACACAGCAGGCAGTGAACAAAAATAAGAAGCTGAAAGAGGGTAAATAAACTAAACAGGTCTCCCTGCTTTGACAGCACACTTCTCTCCTGCAATCACGTGCACTGCTACGGAAGGTGATGATCTTCTTCCACTTATAGAGTTTTTCCTGGCCTGTCCCTGAGGTCACGATACACTGTGTTTATTTGGCTTTCATAAGGTCAAAGAAGAATATTTGGGTAGCACGGAAAGATTACTATGGACTTTCACCTTTGTGATCTTAAACCAAGTGTGGCAGTTGCAGTGAAAAATATTTACTGTTGTTTAAACACATTGAAAGGGGGCTTTTTAGGGAGAGGAAGCTTCCAGTCTCGCTCTGCCTCCCTCTCAACAGCCTCTATTTCTTCTTGATTTATTCAAAGCACGAGGAAAACCAAGAAAACATCAAGACCTAGAGCATTACAGTGTTCCCAGGACACACTGCTGGTTCTACTGAGCCACAGATCACAGACGAGTCAGGCAGATAGCGGGATTTATCCACCCTGCTCTGTGCAGAAGTATTCTACGCCTTTTACAGCCACTCTCATTACTAGGTCTATTATGGATCACATACCTGGGGCTAATGTGCTACTGTACTACTTTAAATAGGTTGGCAGAAGCAGCAGTAAGCAAATCATGTGCGGCACTGCCTTTTCCACAGGAGCCAAAAAAAAAAAAAAATGTTGGCATGGTTTATCAACTTAGTTTATCTGAAAACCTCAACATGCTGGAACTTCATGTACTTACACTCCCTGTGCAGTGGTTTGTAAAAACAGGCCATGAGCATGCACACTGTCCAAAAGGCAGTCTGTCCTTCCCACCACATCCTAGCGCCCTGTTGCCCATTTGGTGACACTTTTCTCTGTTTGCAGCAGCCACAGAAAGGGTCAGAAATCTAGAGGATTAGGAGCCTGATGCTGGCCCACATCTAATTCTCACTTTTCCAGGAGGAACAACTGCAAAGTAAACCCTCTCACCCCACCAAGTGGAGAATGACTGGCAAAAATCCACAGTCCTGAGACACCTCAGGAGGTCAGAACACGCCTGCTAGGCAGCAAGGAGCTGTCGCTGAAGTCCCACCAACGCTGTCTCCAGACAAACCTGTGCTGGCTTTGACCCAACAGCACAGTGACTACAGTGACCACACTGGAACCCAGAGTCCTGCTTCCTGCAGGTCCAAGCCCCTTCCTGACACAGAAAGGGAAGAAGTAAAAGACAGGATAAAACACACACTGATGTCACCTGTGACATCATCAAGCTGTCTTACATGAGTGATCTTCAACTCGCAGTCCTCAGAAGCTGGGGGTTTCCATGGACTACTGCTAAGGTCCATGAAAGATGACTACGTAGTAAAGAGGACTTTCTCATGGAAAGTTTTGAGTTACTCAAGTTGAAAGTGTTGACAACTACTGCCATAGGTGATGAGTTGCAAACAGTTTCCCTGAGCCTTTGAATGCCTTGGGCAGGGGCTGAAGGGTGATGCTCTCCCTCATCTCAGCTGCATACTGAATTATATTCACTCCCTCCTAATTTAGCCGTTCCTGTTAAATTCCAAGTAGCTTCCTTGACTAATCATCTCTAAAACTAAGACTACAATACAACAGATCTAAATTCTCCCAGAGTGCTGATAAGTGAACAGGTTAACACATATTCTTAACCTCCTCAGACTGGACCAAAATTATCCAAGCAGACAATCCCTTCTGGAGTAGCAGGAGAGCAGTATCAATGAGCTGGGCAAGAGCTTTAAGGATATTTTTTTGCAGAAGACAGCAGCTGGGCACCCTCAGCTCTACTATGATGAGCCTAGTATTAACCTACATATTGCATACTGATGTATGGCATATGAGATGTAAGTATAAAATTCTTATAACAAGCATGTAGCAACATATAAAATATGTTAAATCTGCTATGTAAACAGCAGAAATTTAGATTTACCGTTGTTGTCTTTGCCCTTCTGGGTTAGTAGATAGCTCTCTCTTTGGGTTCACCACCATTTCAAGGGCAGATGTAGCCCTGAGTCCGTCTCCTTTCATAACTCTGATGTCTGTGTCCAGCTTTCAGAACAATGACAAGTTACAGACACTACAGCTAAATTAGCTCTCACTTAGGCAAAGCAGGTTAGATGGTTTTACTGACATGAGAGAGGAAGGATGCAGGAAGCACTCCAGGAACTATTCTTTTTTTCTGTTTAGAAAACCAGCTATTTTTCATACTCACTCTTTGCTCCAATTTGGCTAGCCAAAACAGTGAAGTTTTGAGTCCTGGCAGCAAAATAAAAGGAATACAAAACAGATGTGGCTCCCTTCCCCCCAGGTGATGCAAAATGCACAAACCAAAAATGTTACCCTTCCTTCCGGTACTGAATTCTTAATACAGAGTGTACTATCACTGCTGCCAATTCGCACGCGCGGCCATGCTCAGGCTGGGGGATGGCTGTCCTTAATTCCTTCTCCATAATTCTGATTGCACTGTGTCTTCATCTCGCACAGGACCGGACTGCAGAGCTTCCATTCAGAGCCTGCATATTTTCTCGGAGAACAGCCGATTATCTGAACAAGACGTTCCTTCCTTTCTTCTTCGTTCTGGACGTACTGTTTCTGCAGCCATCCAGGCCTACTTGCCCAAGCTATAAATAAGACCTAATTCTCAAAATGGTGATTAAACTCATTTGCTACTGCTACAGCATCTGACACCTACCTCTCACACCAAACTCGGTGTGCTGGAGGTATAAGAGCAAGCATTTAGGGAGAGAAGAGCAGGTCTGCAAGCGGCTTTAAGAGCTACCCTCTGAATTCCTGAAAAGCTAGTGAAGAATTCCCCCAGGCGCAGGGGATGGAGCTGCTCACATCCTGACCAGCGCTCCAGACATCTGCCAAGGATGGCAAGACGCTGTTTATTCTTTGAGGTCAAAGTGACCCTAATTGCACTGCACACCCATCAGTTTCCAAAAAAGCTCCTGCACATTTACACACAATGTAAAGCACAGAAAGAAGTAACCAGTCTGACAGCAGCTGGTGCCACGGGAATACAACAAAATACGGAACTAAATGTAAAAACCATACCAATTCACACTTTTGTTGCTTTCTTTTTCCTTGGTTTATTAATTTATTCCACTCATTCTCTTCTTTTTTTACAATTGCTGTTTTCTTCCTTTTCACTTCCTATATTCACACTTTTTTCCTTTCTTTTAAGAAAGTAGCTTTTCATTCATTTCTAGACTACACAGATTCCCTCAGCTTCTCAATTCTTTTATTGCACATTCCCTTCCTACCTCATCTGTTTTCCACAGGGGACTTCCCCCATCTTTATTTCCCCAAATTCCTTTCCCCTGTTTTCTTTGGGCCCCAATATAAATGCACAAACACCTTCTAAATTAAAACGAACAGCCACTGCAAATGAAGTCAGTCATTTTCCTGACTTCCTATCTCTGCACAGTTAAAAAAATCCAAAAAACAACCAAAAAGCATCTTTCCCCTTTTTGCTTTTCTCCATTCCTTCTAGCATTTCTTCTGGGTTCTTTTCTTCAAAGTTTGACATTTGACCATGGAACAGACTAAAAGTCTACCCAACCAGATGCAGGCCATTTTTCAGTTAACTTCTTCAGCCACCACCAAGGTCACAGCTGTATTTTTCCAGCAAACCAACTGTGTCACAGGGTTCACCTCTCAGGACTTAATTCTACACATCACCAGGAAGTATTTCCGCCCAGTTAGCATAAAATGCAAAGCCATTTCTCAAAGAGTTTGCCTTGATCAACACGCCAAAATTCTCCATTTGCATGTCTCCATCTCGCAACTGTAACTACCAATGCTGGGCAGCAACGGGATTTCTCATACCAGTTCCCCTCTACTGCAACCATCTACAGTTCACCAGTGGGTTTTCTAGGACAAAGGCTTGGGCAGAGACCCTTGAAAGCCTGAGCCAAGTGAATTGCATCAATACTTAATGATGACGGTGTGCCAGGGCTAATTACTTCACTGTCCATCAGTTTATCAGAACCACCAACAGAAAGATGTGTTCATCTTTCAAGTCCTGTCTTGTGCCTCCAAGCACCCAACCTTGCCTTCCTTTGCTCCCAAAGCATCTGGACAACCCCTTCTGCCCTGACAGTGTGGTTTAGAGGGGGCAACAAAGTCTCCAAGCAACAACGTAATATATCCCATAAAGGAAATGCACTAAAAAAATGGAATCAGAAACCAAGGTATAATTTCCTGTGTTAAGGTACTGTAGATCCAGAGTGGAGCGTCTTTGTTGCTTTATGAGGGTGCTGTAAGACAACATGGAAACGTTGAGCTAGTGCCTCTCTGGAAAGGCAGAAGGCAGCTGGAACAGCGCAGTGTTGGAGAGCTGCGTTTATTCTCCTCCCTTTCTTAGGAAAGCTGGGGAAATTAAATTAAATCCAAGAACTCTTTCTCCTCAGTTAGCGCCCATCTGCCATCAGCTTTTTTGCATGACAGTCCCTCCCCTCCTCTTCCTTGTGGTCACTTCAGGCAGTAGCCAGGCTCTTCCAGGAAATCAGAGAGGAGAAGAGAGAATCACTCTTCTGCCAGCCACCCCATCATACAGCAGGCTCAGGAGATTGTAAAAGGAAACTCATTTTTAAAAAAGGAGCTTTTTACTGCTTCTGCAGATCTGGCTTCTGCGTAGCATGACACACAAAGTAGCTCTTACAACACACAGACAATGAAGATTTCAGATTAGGGGTGTACAGGGAGAAGGGGAGACAGCTCTGAACCAGTTTTGAAAACATGTGGATCCTCAAGTGCACGTCAGAAGAGCGATAGGCTTGTATTAGGAACTAGGGAAAAAAATCCAATCCCTCTTAAATCTGCCTATTTGAGGAGCTGCTGAACTCTGAGTTTAAATTTTTTTGACGTGCATAAACTCCAAGAGCTTAACACTGGAATTTCTGTGGTAGGAGGAGGAAGAAAATGCCCCCCAACACAGCAAAGCAACTCAGACCTCACCAGGGAGAATCTGGAGTAACTGACCATGAATGGAAAAAACAAATTCAAGATTTTAAGGGGTGAATCAAACTCAAAAAATATGGAAACTGAAAAGAGCTGTAAGGTCACCTCTTAAACCAGTAATATCTTGCAGCTTACACAGGTTTGGGAAGCACTGTGGCTGAAAGTCCACTAAATCGATTACAATATTACTATTTATTACTATTTTAGTACTATTTACTATTATTACTGAATATTACTGTTTTCAGTACTTCTCATTCATGTTGTATGTGCTGATAAAAAGAGCGGCAACATGCCTTTGTGATCTTAAATGTCAGAAAGATTAAACAAGAGCTGGTGAAAAAGCCCCTATCTATAGCTGTCTGAGTAGCAGTACTACTATGTGCAGTGTTGGGAATGCTTATTTACAGGTAGCTCCCCGCAGACAACCTAAAAAACAAATGATCCAGAATGACAACTCACAGGAATCAGAGACAAACTTACATTTGATTTACTCAGTAAAACTCTCCAAAGCTGGTCTCAGGTCTTTGATCATACAGAAGTTAGAGCAGCAATCTGTAATACTGAAACAAGAGAGAACTAGTTACTTCCTACAGCAAGAAAACCTCAGGAAGGAACTGTAAAAAACATTCATCACATTTCCAAAAATGTGTGGGAGAGAGACAAATTAATAACCAATGTGATTAGACTTTTAAACATACACATAGCAGAGCCCAGATCCCCTTACCTTGCCACATACAACACTCATATCAATCTAGTCTATATGTGTACTTTAAAAAGAGAGAGATGTTCATCCAATGTAATACAAGGTTTCACTCTGGACTCTGGGGATAAGGCTGAAGGGCAGGAAGACGGGACATCCCCAGAGCATAGCTAGCTTGGCACTGTCTGTTGGAGACTTTGAAAATCTACCAAAGAACGCACAAAACCTCCCTCACAAAAACATTTCTGACCAAGTCCCTGATGCAGATCAAGCAGTCTTCAATGGGGGTTTTGCAACTCTTCAAAAAAACTATCTAAATAAACTAAACATAGGTATATTTTTAGTTTGCTGAGTATTTTATGGACTCCTAAAAGGTGGCTGTTATTTCTTGTTATAGAGAGACAATAATGATTTTTTTAAGCAGACATTTTTCATGGCCCACACTGAAAATGTGACAAATCCCTGCACCAGGAGAGCCAAATTGTCTCACCTGAGCATATGCACAATAAGGGATTAATATCAGTATGCAAGGAGGGCCTGCATATTCACTCTGTCTCTCTGTGCCATGAACTACCACAGGAGATCAAAGAGGCAACAAATGAGCATCAGTTTGGGCCTTCCCTTCATCTCCTCCTGGTTCATATGCAGCCAAATACAGCTGTATATGAGCTGCCTGTGCCACCCTCTCCGAGGCTGGGATTCAGCTCCCACGTTTTCAAAGGCTGCACAGCGTTCAAAAATACTGCGTGGAGTAACTGCATGGGGAACAGATATTCCCCGTCCTGAACTGCGGAGCTAGGAAAGATGAATAAAACCAAAAACATGGAACAGTTTACTGAAGGTTTGGTCCTTGACTCAACAGTTAGTAAAGTTTGCCCAAGAAAGGCTGGCAACCTGAAACTGATATAAAAATAGTGCCTTTTTACAAAGCCAGGGCCAGCCAAATCATGTAACAAATCCACTGAACTTCAGGTTGTTGCTGTACTGCATTGCAACACTTTGAAACTGCCCAGAACAAAACTCTTGTCCATAGGCCAGAGCCTCTTGTGAAAACCAGGAATCTCCATATGCTGTTAGCAGAGGGAATTCTGTATACATACACATACACGACTGCACACACCATTCCTCCTTTCAGACAGGAATGATACATACATACCTATGTAATATACACTCTCGAACATCTACACAGATGCATGCAGGCACATACAAACATAGCAAGCTATACGTGTATTTGTTTATTACATTGTCCCAGGAAAAGCTTAAGTGAGAGAAAGTTGCAGTCACAAATTCATCAAAGCAAAGAAATGAAGAAAAAAAAAAAAAAAAATCAGGGTAGCTTTTAGTTGAAGAGGGCATGGGGAACAAGGAGTCTGTGGGTTAGATTTTGCCTGGGCGCTGATGACTTTATGGTAGGGACAGGTGAAGTGAAACCCGAGGAGAGTAACTTTAGCCAGAGAGAGTGAGATAGAAATAAACAATATTATTCCTGGAAAGAAGGGGTAGTCGCTGTCCCTTTGCCAAAGCGCACTCCAGTCCAGAGCCTATTAGCTGCGGATTCCTTCCTGCGCTCCACCTCCCGGTGTCAGGGCAACGGTCCCAGGTCTTGACGTCAAAGCTGCCTTTTGTTTGCTGCGCAGACTCTCCCCTTCTGCAGGTTGAGCAGACTGAGGTATGGAAGCAGCTGGGGCGAAGTGCTCTGCTCTGACCAGACCTGCAAACTCACCGCAAGCCTCCAAGGAAAGTCCTCTCCCCTCGTTAGTAATTTCAAGCTTTCCAGTGGAAAGAAAACGTAGTTCAAGATGTCTAAATTGTTTTACGTTGAAATTGTGCTTTTGCTAATCTTGCCTTCAATTTATGCGCTGTGTGTTACCGCCTGTGGTTTTATCTTGCATTATTTAGATGGCAAGCTCTGCCAAGCAAGCACTCTTTCTTTTTCCATAGGCATGTGACAGAGGGCAAAATTACCTCTTTAACTGTCAGAAATATCAGGAGAAAGTCCTCACAGAGACTGCTTTACCTGAGAGATAAACTTCCAGGTGCTCCAGGATAGTACTCAGGGTTATCAGAGAGGAGGAGGAAGAGTCAGGCTAGGTGGTACTACAAAATCCTTCCACCTCTCTGAACCTGAGACGGCCAGAGCCAAACTGGTTGTTTTCCAAAGTTGACAGAAGACCCTCCCCTGCTAGTCACAACGACTTGGGCCATACAAGCCATTCTCTGTCCTTCAAATCCACCTGACTGCCAGTCCCAAACAAAACTGTGCTGGGGGAGTAGGGGCAAGAGGGGCCTGTGGTGGAACCAGCTGTGTTAGTTCAGGGTTCTCTGCTGAAGAGGCCCTTTGAGAGGTAGTTAGAGCAGTCACAGTAAGGTTATTCCACTCCTAATATAAATCCAAAACTCCCTCTATTATAACCTATACCTTTTGTCTTTAAATGCCAAAGACTGCAGACAAATGAAGAGATGTCAAGAAGAAACAGAGTAACACAGTCATGTATACTCCTGAAAACCGGCACAGCAACCAGCCCTTACGTAATTCCGAGCGGAGAGGCCGGCTCTCTCACACGCTCGGTTAAGATGTACCACATCTGGCATCCCTCCTTTTGACAGCAGTACACCTGACTCCTGCTGGGGTATGCCACTACGGAGGCCCTCCTACTCCCCTGCTGCTGAGCCTCCCAAAGCCATCTCCTTCCATCCATAGAGGAGCACAACGCTCTTATTCTTGTTCTCCTAAGCAGGCTCTCCTTTTCTCCTTCTGAAAGGGCAAAGTGAGGGAACCTTCGGTATCTTTTCTTCTTGCTAGATTCTCAAATTAGTGCTGCATGATTTTTGCATGACTACTGTTGCTGAGTCCATAAATCTCTAACCGGGTGAAAAACCAGGACTATTACCTCCCAGCTAAGGCTGGGGGCCATCACTGCTGGGATGCAGCATTGCAAGGCTCTTAGTAGCTAACCAGGGGAGCAGCATATGCTTCTGCTAGTAAAATACAGACCTTCCTGCCATCTCTGCTGTCAGTGTGAGAGGAGACCGTATGCTCATCCCAGGCCAAGATGTCTCATTCCTTGTTAAGTGCAATCGGTGAGGCAGAATGCAAGTTGCCTGCATCTAAACAGAGCCTGGTCATCCTCCTGACCTGTAGAGAAAGCGGACCTCCCCAAAGAACTGCACTACATCCCAGCTACCTAGGACAAGTTACTAACTACCTAGCGTGAGTAAACCTTCATCCAGGAACATACATCCTGGGCAGGAGGAAGGAGTCCCAAGTGGAGCCACTCATACTTACCTCTCCTGTCTTTCAGCCAAACTATAAGCCCACACATAAACAGGGTGTCACATTTATCCTCTTTTAAGCTCCTTCTAGTGTTTTTCAGGAAGTCAAACTAAAGAGAATGGGAAGGCATGGCTTTTTTGCTAGTTCTCTTACAGCAGGGAGACACAAACTAACTAACTGAATTTGCACTACCAGCGCACACGGGCTGTAGCCGGGGGCAGACGTCACGGAGCCTGCCGGCTGCTACAGTCTGCTCTAGAGCCGCTGCGGTGGCAGCGCTGTACCAAACCGCGCTCCGGCGTTTCTACACGCCCTGCCAATTTAGTCAAGTCACTGCTGAGATAAACAGGACCTCTTAGGCCTCGTACAGGTCCCTTCTCTAATAGACACAATAAAATCATGCCTTGGGGAAAACGAGCAACTTGTACTTGGCTCATGTCGCAAAAGCCCTGCCTAAAACCAGGCTGCAGTGCGGAGAGAAAGAGTATTTCCAGGTATTGGAGAGACAGCTCTTCCAGTAACTCAGCACTCCCCTCCCACTGCGTCGAAGTAGGGGAGCGAGCAACACGAGGCTTTTTCCAAGCGCCCTGGACTCGGGCGGCCGGTCTTAGCAAACCAACACACTGAAACACCAGCAGTCAGGGGGTCAGGCCGGAACAGACGCACGCGGCTGGTTAGAGGCCCTTGCACTGCTGAGCCTCTAGGAAGTCATGTCTTCCAGGCTTTCCTCTGTCACTACCAGAGCTAGGAATTATCTTTTTAAAAAAAAAAAAAAAAAAAAAAAGAAAACCAGAGATTCTTACCTCATTATGAGGGACAATTATGGATCCAGAGCCAGAGGCTCTGAGAAAAACAGTATCTGGAGAGGTAACGACTCCCAGAGCATCCCCCTAACGGGGCGGCCGGTTTAGGCCAGTACCAGGTTCTTAAAGAGCCTGAAGCAAGGCAAAACCACCTCTCAAGACCATGACCGTTGCCTGACCTTCAGCAACCAGCCCGGCTCCCGGGGCAGGGATGTGGTGCCGCACCGGCTCTGGCCTCTCCTGCCTCCCACCCCTTCTCCCTCTCCCACGCTGCACTCAAACGACGGTTGCTCTAGGAACAGACTTCCTCTCACAAAAGCCTCATTACTTTCATTTGTAGCCGTATGAAGGGGTGTTTCCAGGTTGAAAAACGCAAACATAGCCGAAAGGCCCGAATATTCTCAGCGAGCCAAACAACGTCCTCATTGCCGCCCCGGCACCGAGCAGCGAGCTGGTCCTCTGGGCGCTGCCGCCGAGCAAGCGCTGCCTTTCCGCCCAAAGGCCGAGGGGGCAGGGAGGCGCGGAGGGCAGCCTGCTGCAAGCGCCGCCGCCGGGAGCCATGGCTGCCTCTACCTCCCCGGCTCTGTCGTGCCAGCTTTGGCTCGCGATGGGGGCGCAGAGACAGAAGGGAGCGCAAGTCCCGAGAGGAAGTGAGTCAGGGAACCTGCGCCCCGGCAGAGGGGGAAGCGTGACTCAGAGCTGCTGGTGCTCGCCTCACGCTCCGCCGCCCGGGAGGAGGTGATAAGATGGTGTAATCCCCGAGATAGCTTGCTGCACATCCTAATTCTGCTGATCCTCCCAGGGGAGGGGTGCCTCTGCTGAGTACTGTACATTAGCTGATTTCTTAGAATAAACTCTGACAGCTCCCTGTGAGCTCAATGCATGGGAGGAGGGATGCTGGGCTCCCTGCCGATGCTGTCAGAAGAACGAGGAGCTACAGAAGCACCGAATTTATTGAGAGCTCAGCAAAGACCTGGCAGAAACCTTTTGTTTAGTCTATTTGCTCTTCTCCCATGGAGCAAGAGCATAGGGACATAAGTGCTCGAAAGCCACAAAGGAAACAGCCATACCGCAAAGGGTAGGATCTAAGAGAGAGAATTTGAGACGGAGGAGAAGGACAAACGTGATGGCGATAGAAGGAGAAGAGACAGTCGGTGTGGTCAGGACCGGTGAGGGGACATTTGGTGAGAGAGGGAAATGATATACAGGGAAATGAGGTTCAGCGGAAGAAGACAGACATGTAGGCCAAAAAAAGGAAGCCTGACAGAGAAGCAAGGAGGGCAGAGAGAAGAGGCAGAAGAGCAGGGAGAGTGGCTTGGGAGTGATGAGGAAGGTACAGTGAAAACAAAATGCCTGTGGGCTTGAGAGAGCCAAGCAATAACAGAGGAGAAGTACTGTGCTGAGGGAGAGAGGCAGCCGTCCCTTTTGTATTCTTGGTACACGTCAGAGCCAGAGTCTGCATTTCTAGGTCTCTATTCAGCTGTGTAAATGCCATTCCTGAATAACATCTGCAGCCCAAAAGCAGGGTGACGGAACACGACACAATATTGCCCTTTTTCAACCATACAGGATTGCCCTTGTTTCCTCACCATGAATGCAAGCGCTAGCAGTACAAGGAAGCATAAGATGTCCCGTCAGGGAGCCAGCTGGTTCTCAGCACTTTGTGTGCGTTTGCACAGCAAAAGGGTCTCAGGTCATGAGCAGGGCTTCTCGAAACATCGACAGCGCAAATAATGCTCCCAGGCACCTCCATGAGCTTGATGCTCGCTCAGCTTCCAAACTGCCACCCTCTTCTCCTGGAGACAAACCCATGCCTACAAAATTTATTTTGCCAACAAACTTTGAATATATAAGACGAACTAAGGAAGAACTAAGAAGAAGGACTCACTGCCCCAATGGGTGGCATGCCTGGTGTGGATGCAAACTCAGAGCATGCTGGTGCTACTCTTACGAAGTTGGTCATTTAGATATAAAAGGCACCTTCTCTTCTCTTTCTTTTCAAATGCACCAGCGTCAAACCCTACTAAACAATCAAGCTCATAGGATGAGTTAGGAAAATCCAGGCCTGGTTATAGAGAAAATCCACTCTTAGTAAGTATCATTTTCAGAAGGGACTATTACACTCTTCCCAGGAGAGCTTTACAGTTTTAAACAGTCAGGTATATGCAACTTGTATTAGTACTTAGCTCCAGCCACAGACAGCCTGTGCATTTGAAGTAAGAGGTCTAAGATGTATTTCAAGCACTGTTACAGAGTCCTAAGTGTGCACAATATACCACTGCGCAAAAAACACGCAGCCTTTTGACTGCAGATTTGTTATGCTATTTCTGTTTGAGGCAAGAGCCAGAAATGACCAAATCATCGGTTTTGGAGACTTTTACACCCAACTGAGGGCCAGCAAAGGTGCTGGCTGAGACTCGGAACACCTAGAGTCTATCTCATTGCTGCCCTGGCTTGCTGGCTGGCCTTCGACAAACCACGCTGCATACTTGTGCTTCACGTTCCTCTTCCCCTGTTTGCCTCACTGATATCGAACACAAGCTTTCTGGGGTGAGCTGCTGGACAGCATATGCATCCCAGACTGCAAAACGCTAAATGCTTCAGTAATGGAAATAATAACGAGTACTCTTAAGTTTTGTGCCTAGTATTTCTAGGACAAATGTCACAGCTCATATGACCAGCTCAGGGCTCTGAGCCCGGGAAGAAGAGCTCTGTATGGGAACTGTGTGCTGTGGAGCAGGCAACTGACCCCAGAACTTCTCCTAACTAAAGAGGAATATTTGTATTACGAAACCCTAAAATGTCCTAATCAAAGGAAATTCTTATTCCTCATCCGTGAAAACTCAAAGCTGCTGGAATATCAATTTGCTGGAAAGCTTTGCCAGATTTTGTGATCATTATCACGGGCTCAGTGAGACCGTACGCTGCACTTCTCTGTTTTACAGAGGAGCAAGATGTGGTCACAGTCTGTTACTCAGCAATATGGGACAACTGTACCTTGTTCCTGTGGGTGGTTATCTGTGGAGTCATGGTGCAGGGGCAGAAACCACTGGTGTCATGCTTTTAGCAGGTGTTAATTATGCTTCCCCCTGCAACCATTCCTCCATCTTATGGGCACAGTGTAGGGGTGCAGCTGTGTCCAGCAGAGCCAGTACTCAGGGGTTTTTGTTTAAGTGATGTTTTGTGAGCCTGACTCAGCTCCTGACACCTCCTCAGCACAGAGGCATTGATGCCTGCACGCTTTTGCAGGCTCTGGTTTTTCCTTTGAAGCTGTGCTAATAGGAAAGCATCAGGTGGAAGGCTGTTAAATTTTCTGGTTACTGTTTTTCAAGATGCTTGTCTGGCCTAGGCCACTTCCAAGAACTGAGCAGTCTTACCAAAGAAACTTTTACAGGCTCATCGGTAGCATGAATGTCACTGC
This sequence comes from Dromaius novaehollandiae, assembly GCF_036370855.1. Classification (NCBI taxonomy): domain Eukaryota; kingdom Metazoa; phylum Chordata; class Aves; order Casuariiformes; family Dromaiidae; genus Dromaius; species Dromaius novaehollandiae. Next base: position 2,541,903 of record NC_088109.1, read on the forward strand.
TCTGGCAGCTTCCCAGCCATAGCAAGAATTTGCCCAGACCAAAATGAGCCCCCCCACAACAGATGGGCTGAGTGGCGTGTTCAGAGACCCGCCAGAGACAGCACCTTCAGCACCTTTGCATGGCTGCACGCCGAAGGTGGCAGGCAGCCTCTGGCACCGTGCATCTACGCTTCCCCAGAATACGGGCTTGAGGAGGAAAAAACTCCCCACCGCTCTTTACCCAGGCAATCAACCAAACCACAGTGCTTCCACGGTGGTGGTTGAGGGGAGGTGGAAGATAGGGTTGTCCAGACTCTCCCCTCCCAAGAGGCCACACTCTCGGACAGGATTCCCACTGCACAGCCTCTTCTCTGCCTCGCACGGGCAGCTCTACAGGTTGCTGAATTCAACCTTAAACTCGAACAGCAGAAAATTCCTTCAAGCAATGGGATGGGGCAAAGCACAAACTTATAAATCCCAGTGCCCAGAGAATCGGTCACTTCCACAAGCTCCACACAAGCACAAAAATCTGCAGTCATTTCACTACATGCAACTACCAAGGCCAACTTGGAAACAGCGGATTTGACATCCCAGGTTACCCCGTTTGGTACTTCCTTCTGCATGTGCCCACTTTGCCAAATGCCCATGCTGTCCTTCCCTTTGGGTTTACTTATTTTCCTGGATAAAAGCACCGAGGAGCTGGAACCAGGGGCCAACCCTCCTCAGAGCTGGATGGAGAAAGTAAAGCCTCCAGGCTGACACAAATCAGGCTGACAACCTGCATCAAGTGTGATATTTAAACCAATTTTAGGCACAAAGGGAAAGGAAAGGGACTGTCTTCTCCTGAATAAGGAAAGCCAGAGATGTGGAAAGAGAAAACTCTCTTTTTTGCCTAATTGCAGCCATGGAAATAGTATTAGAAATACCCACAGCTATTCTATTCTGGTCACCTTAAGCTGTTTTCTGTATCTCATCAGATTCATCATAGCCACCAGACTCAGAGAAATTTGGGACCAGGGAGGGGGTGACTGTGACAGTCACAGCTGTGGAATTACAGCTTTGAGCAGCTCAAAGAAAGAAGCAAACAAGCCAGTGTGCTTCCAGTGGCCCAGTAATAGTTTCTGTTTCCCCATATCTCTGTGCCTGGGGACCCTGCAGGCATTAGTAAGCTCTCACCGTCCCCAAGTGAAGCATAGTACCACTACATCCTATATTACAGGCTGGGGAAACTGAGGCACCAGAAAGCAGCACTTGGCCCCTAATCATGCAGCAAGAAACAGAATCCAAGTGGCAAAATTCACAGACTACAAACTCCTCCTTGTTATCCATAGCACAGATGCAGACCCCCACGTAAGCAATTTTATTTAATGGACTGGAATTTGCCCTCTGTCATGCATAGCCTTCATACAGCTCTAAAAGCAGGGAGTAACATCATCAAATGCTCTGTGCATCACCCCATAGCACCATGCTGTAATTACCCTCTCAAAGTATAACCCAACTGGGATAATTTGGGGGAATTTGGGGGAGGTTGGGAAGTTCTTACTGGCCTGATCCCTTGCTCCAGCTCTTCTGCTCCAGAAGGCACTTTCCTTACTGAAGCACAGAGCCTGGGGAAGGGCTGGCCACCAGAGAAGTCTGCCTGGCTGAACAGCTGCTTGTGCTTCAGTTTTGCCAGGCAAGATATAAAAAATAAAAGGTGGCCCTGGCATAAATCTGTTGAAGCTGAGTTACATAAGGGATACGTTTTGCCCATGATGTGATATTGCCTTTCAGATCGGCTCCCAAACACCTGACTCCGATGAATAAAGCCTTTGTCCCTTTTTAAAAGATCACAGCAAAGAGCAACACAGTGCCTTTTGGTGCAGCGAGAGTTAATCCAGGCTAGAGAAGGCGAGGGATGAAGATCAGCTCATCTTTTCCATTCAGGCAGATCCTGCTCCGGAGCATGCTGGTTTCTCAATGCTCAGTGTCTCGGTGACTTCCAGGAACAGTGAGCTAAACTCAGCTGCTCTTCCCAGCACCAGCTGAGGGGGCGGCAGGGGATGGAACACAGCCCTGTTCTTGGAAGGCAGGAAAAAATAAGGCTCTGGCAGCGCTGTGCAAACTCTCCTCTCTCCCTCCTCCCCTCCCCAAAAGCCTCTCTCAAGCATCTCTGTAATTCCTCCGGGTGAAGCGGCATTAGTTTTTCCATTTATCAAATAAACACACGAGCAATGCTAGAAAACTGCAGGCAATGCTCACGCAGAGAGAGGTTAAGTTAATCAAATAAATAAATAAGCTCATCTTGGTGAGCTTCTACATGCCCCACGGTTTTGCTCAGTTTAGTGCATGACCTACTGTACTTCTTAACATTTTCCTGTAGATAAACACAGAAAGCTGCAGAACCATCCAGTTCATGGAAACTATTTTTGGCTACCTTATCTTTATGCAATGCAAATTCCAACAGATGATTGGATATTTGGACTTCTCCCAGCCTGCCTGCCTGCAAAGGGAGCAGACAGTAACCTCATTGCTATTCTTCTGTGGAAACAAACATATTTTAGAGAGATGACAAATATCTGGCTTGTAGGTGCAGCACTCTGAATGAAATTCGGAGAACTAGTGCAGTAACCAGCTGCAAAGAATGTGAGGATAGGCCACAGGCACACAAAAAAGGAAAATATGGATTCATCTCTGTTTTATGTTTCCCCACAAACTGGGCTTGAAATAGGAGGCTGCAGCAGTGAGTTGCAACTGGAGGTAGAAATCCCGTTGTGAAGTTTGCAGCCGGCAGCTCAGATGGATGAGAATTCCCACCATCTTTTACAGAGGTTCGAGTCTGGCCCTGCTGAGAAATAAAAGCCTATATGAACCGAGTTGGTAGACCTCAATTTAGCACCCAGCAAACCAGCGCCCTTGTTAAGACAGTTTGGCCCCTCGGCCTGTGAATGAATGGGTCACGAAGCATCTCAGACTAACAACTGGTCACCCCAGGACAGGGCCGTGGCGTGCTGCCATGCGGGCGTTGCAAGGGAAGCTGTTCCCTGCGATATCCAGTAGCTGCTCAGCAGATAAGACTTCTGTCTCCAGCACAATCAGTCTCACCTATTACAAGCGTTTCACGTGCTTAAAATGCTGTGGGCTTGGGGGTTTTTTTAGCTGCTGAAAATAAAGGAGAGCATTAGTCTGCATGGTTACACAGGATGCTGCAAAGTTCCTGCAACGCCAAGGCCGCACGTGCACGTTTAGAAGACAAGATGACTTTATTGACACCTTTTGTGGACTTCAAGGCTAAAAAAAATCAGAGAATAACACAGAGAGCAAAGCAGAACCAGCAGCAAACTACGAGACTGGTTTTCAAGTTGTATAACGTTTTCCACTTGCTGATTTCAAGGTTCAAACATCAGCTAAGAGATTTAAGCGCCCTGCTGTCCCCCACAGATCTCTAAACTTCACCAGGATGACACATCATTTATCTTTGCTACCTTCATTAGAAACAAGAAGTGAACAGTTGGGCACTAGGTTTTTTTTTTAGCCGTGTAAAAGGGACTGTGATGATCCAGCTGCTTGCCTATAAATCAATGTAGATGTGCTGATTTACACCATGAGAGAAATTGATTCATTAGCTCTAATTAAACATAGGCCAAAGCTACATAATTTAAATTTGAACAGTGCTCTTGAACACCCTGTTCAGCCCAGGAACTGGGATTTGGCTGGTGCCTTCCTATATTTAGCATACAGTAACGTAACTGAAGCACCAAAATTAGATCTGCAAATAGACCGGTTTCTCAGTACTTAATCAAGGACCTTTTCCCAGAACTGCAGAGGGCTCAAATTAAAAGAAAGGAATATGTAGTAATCAGCTCCACGGAGGCAGAAGGAAACCACCATGAGTTTAAACTGCAAACACACATTCTGGTCAGCTGAATGTATGGTTGTTTAAATTTAATGTGGCTTCGCAGTGACCGAGGCCAGGGATTGCATGAAACGCTTCAGAACACGCAGCTCACGTCCAAGGACTTATTGAGTAGAGACAACTCTTAAGGTCTGTAATTCGCTGTTTAATAAGAATGTCCTTGGCCCTCAATCCTAAACAGATGAAGGTGACAGGTCTGGGGTACCACTGCAAAAACGGTAGTCTGTTACTGTCAGTGACTTGGGTGAACTGCAACAGATATGGAAAAGAGTGACTAAAGGATAAATTCAGTGTACAAATGGCAACATACATTAAATGGGCAAGGATCACGGTGCTGCAGCACTTAATACCAAAGAGAGGAAAGAAGGCAGGAATCCAAGGCATGTGGCACTGCTCTTGTTCAAAGTCCCTATTAATAAGTCTTACAAGATAAACTAGAATACTATTTTCGGTCCTTTTCTTCTCAATCTATTTTTTGTTGGGGGGGCTGAATAAAAGAATTAATTTAAAAAAGTTTTCTCTGTCACCAGTTTTCATGTTGCTATTAAGAAAATCCTCCCTCCTCATTCTAGTCTAAGAACTGCAGCAAGAATAAGACAAAGAAAGTATCATTCTGTAAGCTGAAATACACTCAGACACTTAAGAAGTGTTGAAATACTTCAGAAATCGTCAAAGCTTGCAGAGGACAGCGAATGAAAGGGAGCTTCGTTGTTACGTATTTCTGCAGTAACAGCACCGCAAGCCTCGCAGGACTCGTTAGGACACGCACAGACCGTTGATGCAGTGCTAAGTCAGAGGAAGGTCTTCTCAGTAGGCTTTGGTGCTGTATATCCTAGCTTTGGCAATACCCTTGAAGACTTTGGGTGGAGCTCCCCATCTCTCATAGCCACTTGGTACAGTGAACAGACAGGATGGCCTGTCACGCACAGGGTATGCACCTAGAAATGTCATCCAAACAGCTTCTGCCTCCAAAGTCTTAGGTCTGAGTTTACTTCCCGCACATAAGCAGCTAGTAACTCATCCTGGCAAACTCTCCCTGCCTAACGTGGGATCTCTGCAGGAGCAGGACAGACAAGGCAAAAAGATCACGAGTTCTCCTGCACTGGTTCCATAAACTGCATTCCCATCCTCTGCTGTGATGGGAGGGAGAAGGTGAGGAAGGTAAGAAATAAAGGCAAGGAATGGGATAGGGGAACCGGACAGCAGTAGCATAAATCTAAAGCAGCCACTGTGACTTCAACTTACCCCGTGCCAAGATGGCTGAGCATGAAGGGCCCAGTTAGCTCCCTCCCTGCCCTCACGGTGCAGTGGAAAAGCAAGGATGGAATCTAAAGTGGAGTCTAAAAATCATTCGCTCTTTGCTCCAGTTATTGGGAATTGATCATGTAAAATTACATCAGGAAACGTTTCTTGTGTGGTGCAGCTCTTTTTCAATGAAGTTCTCCAGAACATTATAGCAGTAATTAAACTGCCATTAATATTAATAATTTCATTTCTAATTCCATTTCTTCCATTAGCCTAATAATTAATACTGCTTTCACATCATCATTAGAGAGATCAGCTTGACAGTAGGAATAAAAGATTAGGCTGAGAGTCTAACCCGTGGTGCAGAGCATCTAATAATATCAGGTACAAACTGCACAAAGTCCTAGAGTACAAAAACTGACTGACCTAACCTCTGGGTTAACCTAACAGCACAAAAGCCTCTCTGATATTCACAAATACTAGCATTTGCTAGAAGAAAAATCCAAAGAAAGCATTTACTCTCAAATTGCACAACGCTCACTGGAGACGTACGTACATTTGAAAAATGCATGTCAAACGCAATTCAACGAACCATGCTCTTGGCTCCAGTAGTTCAAGAAAAGCCAAGTTATCCTTCTATCAAGGCAATATTAATGAGAAGCGGGATTGCCACCTCTGCTGCTGTGGTGAACCCCTTCAGGCTGAGGACAGGAGTGCTGTGATGGAGAGCCATCTCATACTTCTATGCTCCAATTTGTTATGTAGGAGCAGTTTGGGCATTTGCATCTCATCCAGGCCTTGAGCCCTCAGCAAGAAGTCCCCTGTGAGTTCCCCAACGGACACGTTGTCAGCATGTAGAAAGACTTTCCTACAGCTCAGCCTATAAACCTTCCTCTCTTGTAGGGGGTACAAAGGTGGGAAGATTCGCTCAGCTCATGGGTGTGTGGTCTACAGCGCATCCAAGTCCTGCAGCTGGACAGTGCTACAGCAAGCACGGCAGTGAGCACACCTTTCATTTCATGGAGAGGGTAGATACTACACGGACTCCACGTTCCCTTCACGGCCTGTAAAAAGAGACTGCCCCTGCCAGCATCAGCATTCAGGATGCTCGCAAAGGCAATTAATAAGTAACCAGAAGTTCGACTCACTGGAGGACAGAAAGATCCAAGAATAACCAGCACACTACTGCCTCTGACTGATGGTTAATCCAAAGCTGGTCTTCCTCTGGGAGACGATGGCTTCGAATCTCGGCCAGCTCACTTCCCTCCCAAACCAGCAGCACCTTGTCAGTGACCTTCTTTAACTCACAGCTTTTTTCCAGATTCAGCGCCTCGAACCAGCTGTTCCTAAAGAAGCAGGAATGTCCTTCTGTCCTGTAAGAGCTCAAGAGGCCTTAAATCAGGTAGGTACACAAGGGCATCATCTACCCCAGGGCTAGTCACTAAGCCCACAGAGAAAGAAGGAACTAGGGGCGGAAGTCTTTCGCTCTAAACTCTCCCCATTATGGTTTTGCTCAAATGATCCACTTCCCCTTTTGGCATATTGGAACCCTGGCCAAAAATCCAGCGCCCTGGATTTCCCCTGCATTAAAAATTGCCATCCACGGACCACCCATCCTTGTAGTAGCTCCACTGGGGCTCCTGGCTACAAGTTATCTGAACATGCACTTTCTAAAGTGCTTATTCATAGTCAGTGTTTTATAATACTTTTTTCCCCGTGGTCTAATAATTTTGAAATTATTTCATTATCCTCCTATGATTCAAGTATACTATTCTGCTATGATCCAAAGACAGACCAGAAATACTTATTAAATGTTTCTACTTATTTTCATCATCATTAACAACTACACCATTTTCATTTCAAAGAGGCCCTATACAATGCTTTTTTGTTTCAAACAGAATGTTGAAACTCCTCATCATCCTTGGAGATAGCAGCCAAGGATAATTTTACATTTCCTTATTATTTCCAGTTTTCTGCACTTCATTTCTAATTTATATTAACTGCTACCCATTCTCCCTCCCCTTGCACATCACTTTTATTTTTTTGGCTCCTAACGCAGTGGTCTTCACCACTGAGCAATGATCAGTGTTTATGAGCTAGCCTCCTTCCCAAGGGTGGGATCACAGTTCTTTGGCATATAATACACTGCTCTTAAGAATGTCCAACTTTAATACTTTTTTTTTTTCTATAAAGCATTCCTCAGTTTAACTCAAAATGTCCTTTAACTTTGGGTAAATTATATGTTACGTTACTACTCCAGAACATCTATTTTGTCCATATTATCTTTAAAGAGGTCACGGTCACGCAGCTACCACCAGCTTCCAATCCAGCTCTGAAACCCTTTGCACCCAGGTGTGTTGGACCTGTTACCTACAGAAACACCATTCGGTGACTTGAAAGCCACCCAGCACATGAATTGCTCCACTCAGAGTTTGTACCTGCTGACCTGCATAACCACCACACAGTTATCCTCTCTAGACGCAAATCCCCCCACTCCAGTTGCACAACAGCCGCTCTGAGCCAGCCTGGGGGCAGGGACTGACATATAACTATTCCCACTCCCCGCTAGTCAGTGAGAACATTTCTGCTGTCATCCTGGCTTGCAGAGGATCCTCCCTCCGCTTTGACTTGATGCTGGGCTTGGAGTTACACCCTAAAAAAAAGTGCTCCCTTTCTTCTACCACCCATTTTGGGAAGAAAAAATTTTATGCCTGGAAAATAACAGAGGGGGGCAGGGTAAGAGCATTAAGTACTGAACTCCTACCATTACAGGAAGGCTTAAGCCATTCTCAGACACCCTCCTGAGGAAGCTATAAAAAAGGCAGGACAAGTTTTACTCCTGTGACACATAAAATAGTATGCATTTTATTCTTCTGCTGTAGGAGGTTCTGGGATGTTCTCAGCAACTGTGAGCCATCTTCGTGCATTTTTGTCTACCTTCTAGCCATCTGGCACCCATGTATTAGGTCAGCCTAGGTACGTACCCTCATTTCTGCCTGTTTAGATGAAATCACGCAATCCCTCATTCCTCAGACAATGACTCTTCCTCTGTCTTCCACCTTCCCTACTTCCTCCTCCTCCATATGCCTGCCATACCACTGTGCCTTTGCCATAGGAACTGGGGAGATTTCCAGCCTTTTTCTGCCTCTCTCCTTATTCCTCTTAAGAGCACAGCACTGATCACGATGCAGCCTGGCCCCTAAGGATGAGCCCCTGCCACTCCCAAGAGAATCCGGACAAGGCAAAAGGAAGGGGGAGGGAAAAGATGATAAGGGAGAGGGGCAGAAAGATCCACTAGGTCTCCCTTTTTGGGCAGAATGCTCCAAGATGGAATCCAGAGGAGAAAAGAAAGAAGGGAAAAGGGTCAGGTGAACAACTGAATTTAATGAAAAGCTGTTTAGCTTCTAGAACCAGACGTCTCTTGCTGCCCAACAAGAAATTGTTGCTTTCAGCATTTGATTATGTATTTGGTTAAACTGCTCCCTCCTGGCACCTCCACTGAACTGTCCCGTGCAAAGCCAAAGCCAAGACAGACAAAACACCTCTCGGGGGAGACCTGACTGTGTGAGATCCCTCCAGCAGGCTGAAGTCAGGCCCCTCAACCACCCTGCCCAGGAACCAGGGTCTCGGCAAAATCTCAGAAGGAACACTTCTGGTCTCCACCCAAACTGATAGGGCCTTACACCTCTTGCCTGAGGCCAATTCTTTTCAGAGGCACAAGCTATTCCCAGAAACCTTGTTCTTCCTAGGACAGAGCACGAAATGATTATGATCAAAGAACCATATTATCTGGTCTTGGAGAAGGGTGGAAAGAGGTAGAGAGAGACTATTTTTGTAATCTCGCTGGACAAATTAGTGGCTTGATCTTAAAGAAGTCCAGGTGCTTGGTGTGTTCAGAACTAACCACGAAAATCAGGATAACTTAAAAAAATATTGCCTAATGGGATCTGTGCTCTGATCCAGCCAATTCCTTATCCACATCTGACAACATCCAAGACTTCAAAGGAAAGTAAAAACCAAAACCAATCCATTATGCAGAAATAAGGAAAAGGCTCTTTTGAAGGCCTGCCTTGTGCTAGGACTTTGACTCTTCTGCTTTCCCCAGCCTTCTCTCACCTATTTTGTTGTTCATGCATAAGAATTCCCAAAGACAGACCCCGAAGAATACAGCAAAGAGCAGAGAACACGTCCATTCCCTGACAACTACCGTGGAGAGGATTCAGACTCAAAGGTAAAGGTATACAGTTGTCAGCTGCTTGAAGAAGGCTCTCAGCCTTCTCACTACACGACCAGCCTCTAAGAAGTGGGTGCTACAACCAGCACCCGAGCAATTCAATATGTCAGTTAGATTAATACTAGAATTTAGGTTGGAAGGGATCTCTACGGTTCATTTAGTTTGTCAAGTTAGCTCCAAGCAGGGCTAACCTACAAGTCAGATTATGTTGTTCAGGACCTTGTCCACATGAGTTCTGACATGCTAGATCTACAATTAGTTAGGCTGCAAAACAAGAAGCACATGAATAGATCAAGTATCAGAGTAAACAGCTGCATTTGAAAATGGGCTTCTTCCATCTGTAAAATGAAAGTATTGCTATAGACCAGGAAACGATTTAACCAAAATTCTTTAAGGCCAAACCAGCGTATAGTCTTGGGTGTGGAGAGCAGCCTACCAGCAGTGAGAATAACTTCCCTGATGACCTTGTAGCTTCCTTAAGTGGTTTACAAATGGTAGGCTACACTCACAGGCAATTTATATTTTGATATTGTATTATTATATAGAAGTTAACTGTTAAAACCTTTTCAATGATAGATCCCTTTGAGTTACAGAAAGTCACTAAGGAATGTATTATCACAGCCCGACCTCCTACACAATCACATTTCTTTCCTAACCTTTTCAGCTCCATTCTCCATTATTCAAATGGAGGACTGTTTTAGACTGAGCCAATCTGCTAGCATTCTGAGAGGTCTGGTTTTCAAGAGTTTTCTACTAATGCAATAAATGGAAAGCCTGACTCTAAACGATCAAAACCAAGGACACTAAAAGTTAAGACTTTCCTTTAATATTTTAATTCCCTGCACTAAGTAGAGTACTAAGTACAACAGAAGATAAAGCATCCAGTCCTCTCTACATATAGTTCACCCCGATACATTCTGTGGAAGCTGTATGCATTCATTCACTTGCAGAGTATATCCCATAGCATGTATGCCCTGCAGTCGTTATCAGTTGACTTTCTAACAGTGCTCTGATTCAGATTTTCAGTTTCTCTTGGGATACCACTTAGCCTCTTATTTCATTTGAGCACTACTTTTCTTTGGCTTAGTTGACTTCATTTTCAAAGTCAACCTTAAAATAAAAGGAGAAAAAAAAAGTGGAAGAATGTTCTGTTATCCTATCTTTAAAGCTCTAACAAGCATAGTATTCCATCAGTAGTTCTATCACGATTAAATGAGATTTACTTTATCACAAAACATGTGAGACATTCACCCCATGGTATTTTGAAACTGCAGGTGTTTTTCTGGAGGAGCCTTCTTTGCAATGCATGGTTCTTCACTCTAACATTGTCCTGGAGCCTTGTCTTCTGTGCACTGCAGGCTGTTAATAGGCCAGACAGGGATTATGATATGTAAAGAAATGGTCCTGCCCTGGGACACGAGAGATGGACTGCGGGATTCTGGATATCCTTTCCTGCTCTATTTTCCATAATTCTTTCATGCTTTTCCAAAAGTAACTGCTTCACTGTGTTCTCTAAAGTTGCCTTCCCTATAATGTTCTTTAACTTGGCTGAACATGTGCAAGCTGAAAAAGCCATTATCACCTTTGTGTTAGAGCCTTTCCACTATTTTTATTTCAATTCTGTGCTGGAGTCAGCTCATCTGTGTAGTTCTACTCAAGCTGTTAACAAAATGGCCCCAGAAAATTAGAAAAGGGCTATGGGCCTTGATTCGTTTTGAAGATTTTTCACACACCACTGTCTTTTCTATATACAAATGACATATCATGTAAATCTGGAGTGTTTTGAAACTTCATCAATTCATTTGCTAACTGAATGCAGTTTATAAGGGACAATTTTTTGGCACTCAGTAGTTAGTGTCTCTCAGCAATGGAATAGCCTCCCTAAATCAAACTCACCTTAAGGGGTCTGCGTAAAACCCACAATGCTCTTCTCCAGAGTCATCTCAAAGGCTTCTTTAGAAACTTCTCTGAGCTGGATCTGTCTGGTGCAGGAAAGAAACACTTTCCCAAAGTGAAGAGATCTCAATTTGTTTATGAACACGTGTCAGCAGTTCCTAAGTTGTGGCACTGGAGTCACTGAAGGAGAAACCACCCAAGTCAGAGTGCAAACAACTCCATGAACACAGTTAAAGTTGATGGAGATGGTGTTTGGTAAATGAAACGGAGCAATGAGGGGGCTTGACTTGGGGCAGGACATCCTGCTGGGGATGGATGTGATAGGTAGGTCTAGCGTAAGGATTAGGAAAGGACATGACCAGAGGGCGCAAAGAAGAAACTAGAGGCACATCTTCTCATGTGCCATGAAACAGCACATTTCTAGTGGCCTCTACCTCGTAACATGCCCTTGCCTCCAGTACTGATAATGATGGCTGCTTCTTATACCCACAGTTGCTACTGCCACTGCCCGTGCATTAGAGCAACACAAGTCTGGAAACGCCTGGCACAGGTTACAATCGCAGGCTGAATTCCTCTATGATACCACTTAAGCCCATATGAGTTCTGAGAAACTGCTGCCACACGTTCTCTCCATGACGCACTGCTTAATAACCAGCTCTTATGTTGCGCTGGATTCAGTTTCAGACTGATTTCGGTATATGGCCCCATATACAATACTTTGCAAAAAGGTGGGTTGGGGCTGGTAATTGGGACAGTACCAGCATCCTTGAAGAAAGCTATATGCTCTTCTAGCTACATATGAACCCAAGCAATAGTTACTCAGAGTTAATCACTCAGAGTTAATCCTAGCTACCGGAAACATTCACCTACACAACAGAAACACCATGAGAAACAGTCATGTCATTTGGTTCTCACTTAATCTCTCTTGTCTGAGACAAAACAAGCAAGTCTGTCCTAAATGCTTAACAAAACCCAATAACCCTCACCTCTAAGGCTCTGGAAACAGCTTGGTTTTAGCAAGCTACCACTCCTTGGGTCAGGTTACCTGGCTGACATGTTGCCTGTGATATGAATGTGAACAATTTTGGCCTGATTTGCAGTGCAGTCTACTCCATAAGACTTGAAGGGCTGGTTTCATCCTTGCTCAGACCCAATGTGGAGCTGCAAAGCATCCTCCCTTTCCCCTCACCCATGAGGACTTAGTTATAGGCCACAGAGGTTCCCAGCAATGAAACACTGCTGATGGAAATCAGGGGATTCTGTGCTGTCATCCAGAGTTAAAAAGAGTCCTTATGGATAACTTTTCCTAGATCAGCTCCCAAACCCTTCATCCAGGAGAAAGGCAACTAACTTCAGCTCCATGGAAAGAAGCCATAAAATCGTCTGTGTAGGGTTTTCAAAGCTTGACTAAACAAGCTGTGATGCTCTGTTATGTTCCTTTCTGTACAGAGGGAATTCACGTTTTGCTGTATGCAAGTAGTCAATGAAGAGGTGGTGTAATTTATACTGTCATAATGGAAAACCTCTTTGAGGAAACTGGAGAGCTTTTGCCCTTCTTTTTGGAGCCAGTCTCTTTCTCTGAGTAACAAAATCTGATGAACTTTGAGATGTGCTGCATAGTCTCCTACTTACCCACGCTTTCAGGAAGGTGAAGTCAGGGAAGAAAACACCCTTTATGAGAAAAGGTGGGTTTAGTGGGAGCTTATTGAGCCTCCAGTACATAGCCTTTAGCTAGGAAATGTGCTTGTTTCCTTCTGCTCTAGCTGCACTTTTAGCTTTCAGCAAAGACAGCTGCAGTCCTTCATTCATTTAAAATGACTTAATATTAACTGAAATAAGTATTTTAACTTGAAACGTATAACTTCCAAGAAGAAAAAGATTCTTTAAGGAGCACTCACTAACCAATCCTGAAAAGCTAGGCTAAAGCTAAAAAACCCCATTTCCTCAGCTGGTTGCACACAGATGTGTCCTGCTCAGGTGCAGCTCTGCAGTCTTGAGAGCTACAGTTTCTTAACTTTTGCTTATGAGATTTACACCACTGTTTATCAGCTACCTAGGACTGCCTGACAATTACAGCTTAAATATATAAACTCCATCCTCAAATCAGCTTTACATTTTCATTTCACACCTGTACACACACACCTTTACACTCACACACATAAGTTGATTTTAGATTTTTTTCAGCCAAAAAAAATCCCAGCCAATCACATATATTACAAATACAATTAACATACAAATTATACAAATTAACTCTTAAAATTTTTTGGAACACAATTAGCTTTTGGTCAGATTGGGTTTTTACCACTTGTAGCTAATCCCTTGTCCCTCAGCCAATTCAATTAACCAACAACTGCTGTTCAGCTGAAATTGTACTGTGGCACCAGTATTTGTGAGGTTTGTCATGCTTGGTTCTTGTCTTGAGCTCTCTTTTGCACAGAGACAGAGCTACGGAAGGAACGGCTGCATTTTATCCATATTTCTCTACTTCGTTGTCATATTTACAGGAAAACACTCTGAGGGAAACATGTTTACTAAAGTCATTATAAACACAGACAAAGAAGAAAGCAGGAGACAAAAGTCAAAGTTGACTCCTCCGGCGCACCAGCATAAGGGAACTGGAGATCCTTGGGCAACCCCACCTCTTCCCCTACATGGCATCCCCTTATTTTTAGGGTTCTCCCAGGAGCCCCCTTCCACAAGCCCTCACTCAGAGGGCAGGCTGTGGGGTAGGAGCTGCACACCCACCACACATCACGTCAGCAACGGTCCTGGCAATTCCACTGGCCACAGCTCAGCCTTAGCATCGTGTTTTATTAGGTTAGCACCTCAAGGTCCGCGGCGCCTGTTGGGGCCATCGGAACAGAAGAGGCATAAAAGAGGGACTAGAGTCATTTTTTCCACTCCCAGCACTGCAGGCCGTACGCTGTCACCCCGGGGTGCAGCACACTACGCAGATCACACTGTGGTCTCGGGGCACGGAAGTGATCTACCTTGAGTGAAATTCACAGCTGACAGAGGACTCTGCCCAGGCCTGTGCACAACTTTGGCTTCATTTACATCATTGAAACCGGTTTAAAGAAAGCAAAAGGTAGCTAATCACTCTCTTTGGAAATGTCTTCCTTCAGGGAAGACTAATTCACTAACCAACCCAGCTGGAGTTTTTTTTTTTTATATACTAATTTGGCACAAGACCAATAAGCAGAACAGCAATTCCCGTGCAACCTTTGCTGCCCATATTCGCTACAGCCAAACGCAGACACCTAACTGAAATTCTCAGAACAGGAGCTTCTTCAAGAGTCAACAGTGAGAGAAAGATGCATCCCACCTGGATCTCCCTCACACACACTCATTTCTAAGTGCCCAGATTCCTCTGCTGAACGATCCAGCATTTCTCAGCTTCCTAGGCTTATTCTATGTCTCCACCAAACTTTTTCTGCTGTCCCTTGAAGGATTAGAGGCAAAGGGCTTGATCTACTTGCCCTGTCAGCTAAAAAAAGTATTTTTAACCCCTTTCCTGCTCTTTTCCCCTGGCAGCCGAGCCTGTTTTCAACAGCTTCTTGTTCATGGCCTGCTTCTGCATTTTGTAGAGCTCATAAACCCCCCGACTAGGGACCTGTATTGCAATTTGCTGCATAAGATGGACAAGGGCCACTGCCCCATCCTGAAAGCCAGGACGTTCTCTTCTTTGTTCTTCCTCAAAGAGGAAAAAATGAAACACTCGCTCTTGGGTAAGGCGGCAGCTCCTGAATTTGCAGGAACTCAATAGGAGCCAAGAACTGTTGCCACCCCAAAGGTGAGAAGCTGCTGATGTGCTGCGCAGAAGGAGTCATGCTAGTTTTGGAACCAGACCTCCCAGCTTTCCCTTTCCATTACCCTGAATTCAGGCTCTGCTGGGCCTGACCAAATCCTAAGAGGACAAACTGTACTTGGCAACTTCACGAGCAGAAGAACCGACTCCTGCTCAGAAGCTGTGATCGCCTGCTTACAGGAACAGCCATGCTGTTCACTGGCAGGTACAGATAGCCTCTTTAGTACTGCAGCGTCACTAAATGCTGTGTATTTATGGCCACCACAAGGACTTTCGTACATGACACAGCTTCCTGAGACAGCAGAGCATCTCCGCTGTCTGCTATTATGAAGGCTGATCAATGTCTAAAAAAGATATGAGAAGTCTTCCCATTTTTAAGAGAACCAGCTCGGGTGCTTAGCCTTTCCTTGTTGTCCTGTTCAGCCCACACCCTGCAGACATGGCTCTAACGCTCAAAGCTCCAACGTACCACCATGATGCCAAGCCAGTCCTGCAGACTGCCCGTCTCACGATGCCTCAGAGGAGACAGCAATGCTGAGAGCAGGTGCTCGTCCACAAGAAAACAAGAAAGGCAGGAGGGGTTCAGGCCCCAGCAGGATCTCTCACTGGGGAAGTTTTGCTGGTGTGCTTCCAGGCATGAAGACTAACCTGAGTATACAGCAGAGTCCACAGCACAAAGAGATGCTTTCCTGGGAAGAAATGTGATGCAACATCCTCCTTATTTTACACCTCAGAGCATCCTTTAAGCATCAGGAAGAAAACACCACCAAGCCAAGTAAGGACTATATAAATTTCGACACTAAGTGACTGCACTGCTCACTTACAGACCACAGGAACAAGCCTGCCCAGGTTTAGGGGGCCATAGTATTTATTTTGAACCAAGACGACGGGAAGTAAGAAGCTCAGAGGTTCCTCCTTTTGTCACAGATGTCTGCGATATTATTTGAAGCCTGGGATTACCCTTCTAAGCAAAACAGGCTTGCTTGTTAAAACCCAGTGACACTGTTCAAAGAAAAGAAATCATTGTTTAATTTGTCACTCCACTGCTACAAGAGTGAATTTGGTAACTTTGCCATACATCCTGCTAAGCATTTGTTTTCATGCTCCACTGTAAACTGGATCGCTGTGTACCTTGTGCAATTCTTGTTATTTAAAAAGCTGTACTTGAGCATATTAGTATATTACACAATCTCTCTCCTTTTCTGTATCTCTTATTAGATCACAAAGAATAAAGATCTCATCTCAGTTATCTATGAACGTTAATGTCTGCTGCAAGTCTGAACCAGGCTGTGCAGCACAGATATTCCATACTGATTAGCAGAGCTCTGAGTGATCCAAGCTACAACAACCGTGTTGCAGTTGTGATGCATAATGCACTGTTTGAGCCACAAATTAGTAGTAATGAGGAATCAACTCAAGTAAAAAACAAAAAAAAAAAAAAACTGAAAAAACCCCCAAACCATAGATCTTTATTCTAAAGAATGGCCTTTTTAAGCAAATCGAAAGCTTTCAATTCCTCAGTGAAGAATAATTTTCTCACCCAGTATTTTTAAGGACTGTTATTTTTCCATTTCTTATGCCTTCAAATCTACACAAAACCTTTTCTTTTTTGCATATAAGAAAAATAAGGATGCTAGTTTTCAAAGGCTATCAGCGTTGGCCTGATTCTCCTTTTGACAAAAGAAGTTAATCCAGCGAGGACTATATTTAAATCTCATCTTTCAGACACACAAGAAAGAGGCTGAATTTGTTTTCTTTTAAAACTCATGAAACAGCGACAAAACAAAAATGACCTTGTGCTGATACAGTTATCTTGGGAAGCCAGTGATTTCACATATTCTTAGTTAAAAAGAAGGTGAAACACTAGGAAAGGGAATATAATCACATTTTAAAGAGGTCTACAGTTAACTACAACAGTGAAAATGAATATTTAGCACAATTCTTCACTCCTTGGTTGCCTGCTTATACTTCATAAGAACAAACTATGCTAGAATTTTGATTAAAGCAACGCAAAGTTAATACATCCCTATTTTGTCAGCACAGTGTCGCAGCCTCCTCATTACCATCACGCTGATCAGCACCCATCAGTTTGGTTTGCCCTTATGTCACAGCACCTTTCTGCTGCTCTGGCAGTGAAATAGGTGACAAATTAACTCCTGCCCACTTCGAGACACCTTTATTCTGGCAGAGAGATGTAGGGAAGCATTAGTGCAAACAAGACCCATGCCTGAGCTGTCCTCTAGGCTCTCAGAAGACGACAAGCCCCTGACTTAAAACTCCAGCACATGCCTGGACCCTGAATGATGCCAGCACAAAGGGCAAGCGCAACATTTGGCAGCCCTCGCAGGCCAAGTGAAAGGGCCATTTGTCACAGGCCCCATGATAACTGTCTCTCCCTCCCCCAGTTACTGACCCAGTCACTTAAATACTCCACGGAGCTCATTCAGCTGCCAGCGTGGATCAGGCTCAGCACAGAAGAGCTGCAGAACCCAGCAGACAGCTACGCAGACTCAAGGAATGAAATCTTTTCAAACAACTTGGTCATTGTTTTTGTGGTTGTCATTTCAAAGAGAAGGAAAAAAATCCCAAGCTGTTTGATGCTTCCAAACCTACACCACAGTACGTTACACCATAAACACAGCTTTTGGAGACCCTCTTAAAGAGGCTGAAAAGCCCATGGGCAGGAAGTCAGCAGCACACTCCAAACCTTCAAAAAAGATGTTTGCCAGCAGAGACAGGATTTTGGATGCAAGTGCCCACAGGAGCCAGTGTGATCAAAGCAAGAGATCCTCCAAACCCTCTTTGCAGAGATCCCATCACAGCTGGCCAGGCAACAGGCAGCTCATGAGTCACTTAGACTGAGTCACACTACCCCTCCCATTAGCAGCATTAGGCTTTAAGGTGGAAAAATACGGGTGGTGTTGTAGACCCAGGGTGTGTAACAAGTCAGTCTGCATGGTTGTAGTTCAGATATTCCAAACAGCTGTCAATTTGAACAGCTCAAGCGTGACCAAGGTATAAGCACTTAGGAAAAGTGGTTAAAATGAGAAGCACTACACCTTCACGGTAACAGGCTATAAGAAAAGCACTTTAGACAAATATCAGCGTGATGATATTTGCAGTTAGACTTAACTTTTACTAGATGATGTCCTTTCTAAGACATTCCTTGAAAGAGCTTCTTATAGGCTGCAAATGTGACTGCAGCAACACTCCAGTTGGGCCTCAAGGAGGAAGGAGAAGTACTGGGCTGTGAAGAACAGGAGGCTGCAGGGAACAGTGAGGCAAGCTAGGGAAAATGCCTGAGCAACAGCCAGTCTCTGAACAACTCTGGACAGATGTATAACGTGCTATCTAGCTGGAGCCCTCACCTGGCAATCAGATACTGGGCCCTGTATTACAGACAAGACTCTAGAAGACTGTACCTAGCCATGAAAAGGGAAAGGCAAGGATAATCTCCACTGCCTGCTGCCTACCTTGCTCATTTTATTAATCTGGCCTCTAATTCCATCCTCCTTTCAATCTGTTGCATCCTCACAAATGAGACTGCAAGCACTGACTCAACACCTCTGAATGTGGCCCTCCACAACCCAAATGACCAAGATTTGTCTCCTCAGATATTTCTAGTCAGAGCGGTGCAACACATGATGCTGTGGCATTAGTTATGATTGACATAGTTCAAGAATAGGCTCATGTCACTTGAATATGAACCAAGCCACAGGGCTTGCACTCCCCCTCCGCCAGCAAGTGGAAGGGTATTTATAAATCCCTCATAGATGGCTTGTCTTTCAGGGAAGGCCGCAAGCTCCAGGCAATCAGACGTCAGAAATTTGCAAGGCAGGAGTGGCACTGGGCTCCTCATGCCTTATGGTTGATGGCAGGACTCCTTTTAGTCCTTAACCTTTCCCTCCATGGCAGCAGGAAACCATCTCAGCACAAGCGAACATGCTGCACTGGCACGAAGGAAGACCCCAGCTGCTGAGCTAACTGTGGAGACAGGAGGGCTGCTAGGAGGATAGGATAGGACAGGAGACTGGACGTCTTTTATATCAGGAGTTGTTCTGATGTCCTAAGTGAGCTGCAAGTGGGGAATGTAACTCCTAGGATAAAGACAGGAATCCAGCCTTTCATTATGTAGTGCAGGGAGTTTACCCTTTTCCTGGAAAATCGTGACGTTATGGATAGGGGCATTCAGATTCCAGGACAATTCTGTCCTGGGCTTTTCAATGCATCTTGTGCAAAAGACTCCAAATTCAACCAGTTTCTTCAACCTGAGTTTATGCGCATGCTCTTTCGGATTCACATACTCCACCCCTCATGACCTACTGCCAGACTGAAGCTAATGCAGCAGGAGCTGAACAGGTTTCATAGGATCCTCTATGCAGTGACGCTCACCAATGGCACAGTTAGGTGGAAAGGCTGAAGATCAGCTTGAGGGAGGTGCTGAGCGTGCCACTCTGTCAGGACAAGCAGGACTGCACTTGTGGGTGAGAAACCACCCCTGATGAGACAAAAAAGCCTCCAAGCTTCTTTCAGCCCAGCCATCTTCGCTAACTAGTAAATACTATTCAGCTTTGTTTTTTTATTGGAGAAGTCTGCCTGGGTTGCTTCATGGACACAGGCTACCCAATTGGGGGTGGTGTTTGGCACACACTGTTTGGTTTTACAGGCTCCCAAAGTACCAGAGCAACCTTTATGGTTGTGTAACTCAGGCTAAAGATGATTCTGCAGCCAGCTCACACAAGCAGCAGGCAGAAGATGCAGCTACAACACAGGGTAAAAGACCCAGCAAGCATTTTCCAAAGTGGGCATTATTTGAGGGCAGTGCCATTTTGGAAAATCCACATCTGAGAGATTCTGAAAACGATTTACAGAAATACACTGACTCTTGAGGACCCACTGTTCTAAGCTTAAATACATTACAAAAGTGAGCAAACTGGGGCAAAATCCACAAATTTACAACTACTTCATTTTTCAGTATCCTTTCACTCGCTATTTACATCCACCCAAATTGATCCAAATACCCACCTTCCTCATTTGAAGTAAGCGGCAGCAAAAAGGGAAAGCAAATCAGAATCGAGTCCATTGTCTTTGCTATTGCTGTTTTGCTGGAACATACATGAAAAAGAATAGCTCCTCATTGCACAGAATTTTGTTACATTAACTAATGCAGTTAGAAAGGAAATGACTTTAAACAGTATAACATCTTATCAAGCACCTTATTTGCTTTTGCTTAAGTTGTGAGGGAAAGAAGACAGAATGGAGGGACAAAGAAAGGAAGAAAAACGAATGCAAAGAAATAGAGCATTTTGTTTTGACCATCTCCTCTGCAGACCATCTCCTATGCTAAACTGACAGAGAAACTGCAAGAGAATTTATGGAAGTTCTCAGAAGAGAGAGATTCATCTTAGTTATGGTTTCTTAAGGCTTTCATCTTCTTAGTGAGCAGCATTTGTTGGATCCATTTCTTCTGTTCACCAAGAGAGAAGACTGTGAGCTATTAAGCATGTAGGCAGGCTTCTTCCAAATGCCTCTTCAGCAATCAGGCAAAAATCCGAAGACGGCCTGGAACAAAAATGTTCTTGTTACACCTGGACAGGCACTCTTTGGCCAAGTTGAGACAAAATTTTTGGCTTTAAGGAAAAGTCTCTTACTCCATTTTCCAGACACTGCACAGAAAGAAAAGGGAAAGGAAATTTCTGTTTCCTGCAGACTGCAGACCTAGGTCTAGCAGAATCCAAACACAGCTTTTAGCTTCTGGAAAACAGACAAACTCACACAGACTTATCACAACGGTATCTGGAATATTTAACACTGCAAATATGCAGAAGAGTGAGGTAGTAGTGTGAAATCATTCCATTAACAAATTCAGATCATTTACAGTTGATAATCTTCAGCTGATGAAACAGTCTTGCTTATTGTAACAATCTTTTCATAACTTTTTCTGACCATCAAAGGCTTTTTTTCTAATGCTGGAAGATGCTGCTGGGAAAGGTAAGGGTAATTGCTCTAATTTCCAGACAGGCTACATTAGAATATATTTTTGAGCGACTTTTGTCTTTGTTTATAGCAGATACGACCAGGATTTACTCCTGTCTCTCTCAACCTGCCAGGTCAAATGGGGAGGAACATTCCCCAAAGTCAATAGCAACTGCAGGTCACGCACCCCTGAGGCCTGGCTTTAATCACACCATTTCCACACACCAAAAGAAGAACATAAAAACAGCGTTCCAAATAAGCATGTGCAGAAGACAGCATGATTCAGCATAAGAAGGTGAAGTCGTCCAAAGACCCTGAAAAGAAGCTAAAGAGCTCAAGATTCTGCATAAGGACAATAGGTGTCAAGCTGGAACGTGCAGGACGGCCAGGTTTGTTCATCCTTGGCAACTGTTAGACTACACTGGTGTCAGTCTCTCCTGACTTCCCTTCTCCATCCTACCAAAATCCCCTGCTGGTCCCAATACCATTTAAAAATGCAAGGACTATGTTTTAATAAGCTGGAAGGAGGAGAGACTGGAAATTTCAGCAAGACCTATGACTTCTCACATCATCAGAAAGAGCCTCCTCTGGGGAACTGCATTTTTTATATTCACTTTATATTTCCAATGCATTGACTCCATCCAGTAATGGCAACTTTCCAACACTCTGCTTGGTTTTACTGCCAAGCCAGAATCAGGTTGGGAAACAAATAAGTAAAGTCTATTAGTAAGAGAAAAAATGATCCACAGAAATGCAAACTAAGCAGACCTACATCATGGATATTCTGGCAAAATTTCAGAGAAGTAGGGTTTCTTTTTCAGATGGGCAATAGTGCCCTCCAGCTCTCTCTCATGCACTTCTGATGCTCTCCAGATCTGCAGCCAGAAGGAATGGGGAATAAATTGTCTCTTTGCCCTGCATGCTCAAGTGTCACCAGGAGCTGAAAAATACTTGCTCTATACACTCTACTGTCCTTGTTTCATTCCTGTTTTTCTCCAGATACATCATTTATTGCTTTCTTCTTGCATTCTTTATCCCAACTCTAAACAACTGCCATTCCCAGGAACACCTTTCTGTGTACCACCATTAAGAGCTGAAGTTTTTGTTTTAGCTGAGTGGTTTTTGGCTCATTTGTTTGCACTTTCCTCCCACTTTCTAGCCTGAACAGTTCAGCCTGTCCTATAGGTGAGCATTCCTGAGCTCTGACCTGGTATAATGAAGCAAGGTTCAAAACACTTTCAACCAATGACTTCACTTTCTCTTAATCCAAGAATCTCCCCACACAGCACTTTCAAGGAAAAACCAACAAGCCAGTTTGAAAAAGGGTCCTAAGCGTCTCCTCTGACAAAGGCAGCTCTGCCAACTTTGCTAACCTTCTTTCTACAATTTCATGCCAACAGGCTCTTTTGCAAAGTTTCCAGCAAAATTGGAAGTATTCTCAAAATATGTCATTAAATATATCATCTTTCATGAACAAGAAAGTAGGGCACCTTAATCAGTTTGGTGACATCTCTGTCCTTAAACACTAGGACATGGCCAAAGCTGGATATCTGCTCAGTGCAGCTATCCTGAAACTCCTCCTCTGTCTCCTGCAGTCAGCTTGTAACTTGGCCACTGATTCTCAGCTATGGCTGCTGACTGCTGATTTTGACCCCTGCAACTTGCACTTCTGCCTAGACTATTGGGCTGGGCTGTCTATACCATTAGCAGGCATAAAACATGAGACCATGAGAGACTGAATTTACCCTCCCTTTGCTACTGCAGGCTCATCAAGCTCCTTTGGTTTCCATTTCTCCCTTTGAGAAGCTGCTCCAGAATCTCACTTCTCTACTGGTTGAAAATCTAATTTCCAGGCTAAGTTTATTAATAGCAAATTTGTACCAATTTGTCCTTGTGCCAGCATTGATCTTTATAATAAAGAACTTTTCTTCCCCTCTGGTATTTACTCTGCAATGAAGTGTTTACAGAGAGACATCACATTCCTCTCCCAGGCTTTGTTTTGCTAAGCAAAACAAACCAATCTCTTTTAGTCCTCGCCCATATGCCAAGCTTTCCAGTCCTTACTCATCCTCCTAGCCCTGTTCTGCACCTGCTCCTGCAAGAGGGCCTTTTTCTGATCGAGCCGTACACAGTGTTCCTAGCAAAGTCCTGTAGCTTGGTTTTCAACTTCCCTATTTGCATCAGGATTATCTCCTTGGAACTGTCCTACAACCCCATTGGCCCTGACACTTCTCCACTGCATGTTCATACTGCTGTCAAAGTTCTTCTGCCACCTCCAGCAACCTCCTTAGCCCTCAGCTCTTTCCCTCCTCAACTCCTACCTGCCAACACCTCGCGCAAAACCTGTGTCCTTGCTCACCGAGAGTGCACAAGGCTCGGAGCTGGAGTCAGCAGTCACTCCTGCTCCCTCGGCACTTCCTTAGGGCTCCTCCACAAAGACTGCAGGCGCCAGCAGCACTCTCTTGCTTCCTGGCTTTAAAATGATACAGCTCCCAAACTCCCACAGAAGCTCCCCAGATCCCATTCTGCCCCAGCCTCCTTCCCTTGGTGGTGGGCTTTCCTGATCAGTGACTTTGGCTTTCAACCCTGTGCCTTCTATGGCTCAGCACATGGTGACAGAAGGACAGAGCCTCTGTCAGGCCCTCAAATCTAAGACCTCTGACCTACTCAAAAGTACATAGCCTTTCAGTAGACTCCATAAGCTTTAAAACACAACCCACGAACCCCTTCAGAACGGCCAGATAAATCCACCAAGCTTTCCCTGATGCCACGAACCAGGGGACTGTCCCTTTCTTAACACGAACCAGTTCTCCCCAGACTCCCTGGCTAACTGATCACAAACTCCCTGCTCACAGGCAAAACTCCTGTTGACTTCATTACATTTGGGTTTCCCTGAAGATATCACAGGCTCTAGTGCTGTACAGTTAGCTATACTGTCTCCCAGATTAAACTTTTGCCTGAACTTTGAAACATTCACTTTCAAGATAAATCCAGATAAGGGGAAGAAATAGCATACAAAATACAGTTTAAGAAAGAGCAAAGATATTTTTATATCTTCGTAAAGACTCAGTTTGAACGCAGTTAAAGCCAGATCTTAGCCTAGGGAATAATGAACTCTTCTGTTTTCCAAACCTCAACCTACCTCTGTGAACTGGAGCAAGTGGGGACATCTGTTGACTTGTGGAAATAAAATTCAGATAAGCACACCCATGAGACCTCCCCCAGTGCTATTTCAGTGGCATGGTCCCAGCAACTGCCCTCGTATCCTATCTTCACTCATGCACTGCTCCTGGATCCTTCTTGCAGTGATAATGGCTTTAAGGCTTCATGGCATAAATCAGCTCACGCAATCCGATTGCTCTATGCTAACTCAAAAACTGCCACTCACCTTTTCTCCCTTTCTCTTCTGCTCTTGTCACGGCTTTGTCTCTGCATTTACAACAAAGCTGCTGGCACCTTTAGTTCTGACTCCTGCGGAGCTCAGTAGTCATTCTTAACTAAGAGTTTTTTCATTGATGTCAGTAAGAAAAAGGAAAATAAAGTTTTGAAATCAGTGTAGTGGGATGAACATGGCAGCTATGCTTTGCTATCAGCAGGCCAGTCTAGGCAGCACACTGCTGTCTGATGCTCCTCTGTTGGGACACTTTACATTTTAAGATTACCGATGCCTGGATTGTGCATGGACTCCACGAAAAAAACCTTACCCATAACTCCACTGCCACTGTGGTCTTTTGCCATGTCACACCCCAGATCTGCTCTTCTACTTTGTATGCTATTTGCAAACCGAACACGTTCACTTAAACCAAACAAGCAAACTGTTCCTACAGAATCAGTTCACTTTCTCTTAACTACATGGAGTAATAGCCATGGGGATTTAATTTAAGACTGATAAAGCCTTCACCTGTGATTTAAGCCACACAGGAATTTGGTCCCCCAAACTGTAGCCTCCCAGCAGTGTCTTGCAGCGATGACTGCTGAAAGCTAACCACAAACACTTTCCTCTACAACAGCAGCAACGGCCTGGCTGCTAAGTGTCAAATCACAAGGCAAGGCATGACGGGAAAGGAAACTTTGGCTCTGTTAATTCTGCAGCCTCCCGGGCACACGGGGCATCTCCTCTGCTCTGCCCCCGGATGCTCTGGAACACATTGGTGTTGCTTGTCCAGGCGGCATCTTGGAAAAGAGGACCAGGCAGGACTGTGTGCCATTTCCACATCGCGGAGGGAGCAGGGGGATGGCACCGGCCCAACAGCGAGAGCACCCTGTCCTCTCCCCGTGCAAGGAAGACTGCAGGTGTTTGAACAGCATACTCCTGCCGCAGGATAAGGAGAATTATTTCACATCTGACATGACGTGCTACAAGCAGTACGAGGGGAGGACAGGAGTCGGAGAGGGGCAGCTCACACAATGAGGATGTTCTTGTCTTTCGCTGTGGAGACTTGGGTTAAGTCGTAGTGAGGAAGGTCCAAGTCCCATGTAAAGCAGAAAGCAACGTGACAAACAGTGCCTTTGCTGGGGCAGGATGACAGCTGGTAGAAAAGCACCATGAAAACATCTTAATGGAAGACATTCTTAAACATTCTTAAAAGAGCAGCTTCCTTTAACAGCAGGTTTTTTTGTTTTGGAAAAAGCATTGATTTTCATAAAAGTTCCTGACAAAGCTATTTTTAACACCTTGTTTCCGGCAGTTCTGAATCTATTTCAGAACTTCAACACCGCATCTCTTTTAAAGGTTTTTATCCTATATGTATCATTATTAGTTTGCCCTAATATGACATGAGAAATGAAATATTTTATTATTTTTTAGATCATTAAGATGAATTGCTACTTACTACAGAACAGAGTGTCATCTGCTTTTCTAGATGAAGATGTTTTTGGGTGTTGTAATGACACTATCAGACTTTCATTACATTATAAACAAGGGACTTCTTGTTCTAGAGAAGATAAGATGTTTCAGTTCATATGAAGTAGCAGCTGTTCTTAGCGACTTTAAAAAAGATAACTACTGTATTCTCTTATATAATATACATACTGTCACCTGCTACCACTCTACTTAGAAAATCAGCAGAAAGCTTAAGTTAAAAAAAAAAATAAAGTAGATAAAATTCAAAATGAAAATTCAGAAACACCAGAGCAAAACATTTCTAAAATCAGAATCTGGGACACAGTGGCCTCATAGGAGATGTAAAAATAAATTATTTCATTCTGATTAAAAAAACAAACAAACAAGCTTTACAGCGTCAGAACTTCCCAGGAAATGGCAGTTCTGAGTTAAGCTTAATGCGTGTTAATTCTGAGAAGCGCGAGCAGGATTCTGTTCTAGGGACAAAGTCCAAGAGGATCAGGACGGAGGGAATTCTGCAGGGACCCACAGCACAAACATCACGGTTACAGGAGGTCAGGCAAAGCTGGGTGTGAAAACGCTCCAGGGCTGAAACGCTCAAGCAGAGCTTTGGTAGAGGAAGGCGGCACCATCAGATTAGAAGAGGAAGGAAAAAGGAGGTTGCCCAGAAGAAGACTTGCCAACCCCCACTTGGCTAACTAGCTGTATTGCTGAAGTAGGTTTTCTTTCATTCCCTGTCCCTCCTGCACTGTAGCTGTCTTCGCTGCTCTGCCGATGTCTCCAGAGAAGTGGCAGCTCTGATCTGGAGAGCGAGGAACGTCATGCCACTGGTGGGAGCTACGTTGGTATCTGGGAAGGATGCTTGAGGACCTAATGGCAAGCGCCCACATGCATTTCTTCAGAGCTGAGGCACCTCCCGCAGGGGTGCTCAGGAACGTGCACACCCCCAATGGTGCCTCCTGGGCAGGTCTTGCTTTTCCCCACTCTGCCTGAGCAGAGGAGGATGCGATGAAGTGCCAAGCTAGAGTCTTACCATTGCAAAGACTGGGGATTTCAAGCAGTTATTTTGCGATCAGGACACCAAGAACAGACTATTGGGCAATCATCTGGCCAAGTTCATCTTTTCATTTTTATGCTCATGACTCATCTTTTACCCTGGCCTCAGTCCTGGCCCTACTCAGTGACAAAGGGAAACACAGTTATCCAGATTTTACACTTTACAAAGGCCACCTGCTCAAAGACAGTTCTCTCAAAGTACATATGCCCCCTTTTTTCCACAGAAGTAATGATGGATGGGAAAGCCAAAACAGATGAATAACCCACTCCCTCCATACTCCTGGCTTTAATGCTGGTTAAGAGGGCATGCAATCAATCCTTGAAGCAGAACAGATGATATATTTGCTGGGCTTATGGCATGTGCTGTGGAGTTTATTGTGAAAGTCAGTATCTGCTTCAACTATGTGTGTGTTTGCATGCTGCTGAAGCAGAAGAAGAATTTGCTAGGAAAAGGGTTACTGTCTGCTGATACAAACGACACAAAAAACTCGCTGACCTGGAAGTTGAAGTACAAAAACTACTCACGGCCTGAGTGCCCCCTGCCCATATACATTAAATGAAGAGGCCTTGTTTGAGCAAAGTATGATGTTAATCAGCTATTTTTAAGCCAACAGAGCACAAGTCCTGGCAGCTGCTAGCAGCATGCATCCCACCCCAACAAGCCCCATCGGCAGCAAAATCACATCAAGGAGAACACAAGAGAAAACCACTTCACAGAGTAGTATTTCTCTGTGATGAACTTACTCCAAATTATCTAGACTAGAAAGAAACTTATCCATGCAAGCCGACAACAGTTGCAGGGGGAGGCCTGCACAAGAAGATACTGGCACAGGAAAAAAAGTCGTGAAAGTTTAGAGAGATGGAGCAGACTGTGACAAAGGCTTCTAAGCGTTATGGTAATACAAACACACCACGAAGGGCAAAGGCTCAGGACAGTGACTCAGGACAGAGGCTCAGAGGAGGAGTCCAGAGAAACAGCAAGCTCAAAGTCAAAAAGGATAGTGAGAAGGTCACTCCCAGATGAGTGGCAGAGCAGTGTGGAAAAGGAGGAAAGATTTATCAGCTTAACAGCCTCCAGTCCCTGGAAAGGCTTAAATCAATGACTTGACTCTTGTTTCACAGAATACAAATACTACGTATCACTAGATGGGCCAACTTCTACTCAGCTGGAGTGAGTGGGATGATTCCACTGAGGTCAACAGAGCTGCAATTGCTTACTCTGTATTTGGAGCTGGAACATCAAAGCACTATGCAAACCTAACTAATTAATCATAAGCCAAACACCAGGCAGGAAATTTTGTAACAACCCAAGCAGTTGTGCTGATGTTCTAGACAGTCTTGGATAGATACTTCAAACAGTGAGGATTTCAACAGAAGTCGTCACTCGTCTACCAGCACTGCTTGAAGGAGGAACTCGGCTGCCAGATGAGGACTCCACTGTAGTAGGCACTATGCCATCAACCTGAAAACAGTGTGCCCCAGAGCGTTCATGCTGCAGCTTATATACAACATACAGCAGACAAAAACAGTCAACAAAGGAAGAGGAGGCAGGTGAGGAGCAAAAACTATAGACTAGCATAACCTGGAAATCAAGATCTCCCATGTGAGAATTGCTCAAGACATCCCACTAAAAACAGTCATGCTTCCCACACACTGCTGGGTATAGCTAATACCTAACTGTGCAATTGGTGTTTACAAAAATAAAAAAAAGAAAAAAAGAATAAGGCACCTCAGAGAGCTGTGCTCTGTCTGTTGTTGCTCCCCTACTCCCTATGAAGTTGAGGCCCACCACAAGGCCATCCACATTGCCGAAGGGGCTCCATTCACTCTCTAAAATGCATAGGTTAAGCATGAGAGAGGCCTAGAGTTTGCATCCTATATATGACTTGCACTTTGTGAGACACCTCTTTTCATCATTTCTTAGAGGCAGAGAAGTAACATGGCAGCACAAGCCATCTCTTCCAAAAATCAGCTTCATTTTAACCAACTCTCTTTCTTCTATAGATTAACTGCATACAGTGGTTTCGTCGCCAGTCCCTTCCTCCTCCTAATCCACCTCCTTCACGTCTGTCCTATTTGTGTACGCCTGCATCCTGGAACATTTAGCAGTGGCTGTGCCAGTGATGCAAACTGTGAAAAGTGCCCTCATGTCATATCTCCAGACCAAGGCTCTCCAAGTCCAACCTTTCTCTGATCACATTCTCCCATTGCAAAGAGAAAAGGAATAACAATTACCTCCTGCTTTGAAGGCATTATCATCCTCCCAGGTGACAGCTGGGATAGCTATACGAGCACACTATTTAAAAGAGGACCAGAACAACTGAAGGGACAAAAAAGCAGAGCTAGGTTACCAGAACTGCTATTAAGACCATTTGTGTTTTTTCTGTGACACTGCCAAGGCTCCTTTGCTGTGCCTCCATTTCTTGTCATGCCTGTTGGCCTTGGATATTTAGATGACAAACTTTGCAGTGCTGCAAATTCAAATCTAGGAACTGAAAATCTCTGCAATGTCTCCCGACTCTCCCTGCCACAGACAGGATGATCTCAGAACATCTCAGCTGTCCCAAAAGAGAAGATAAAGCCTGAGACCACCTATGCAGCCCTTCGAAGCAAGTGGAATCCACAGTAAGTACATAATGGGCACACGGTGCTGTTTTCCCACGGCAGCAGCTCATTCACATGCAGTTGTTCTAAGACTGTTACCCTCTGTCCTGCGGTAACTTTGCTCACGTAGCTATGGTTATCATCATAACATTGACTAGGTAGCCGCAACTGAAATGCCACCTTCGCTGTTGCGTACCCACTGTGCCTGACATGCATGCAGGGCACAGACGAGTGACAATTCAGGTCTGCTGGCGAAGGGAGCAGATGATGGAGCATGGAACAGATCTTTAGAGTTAGAAGTTGCCGTTTTAACAAGGTCACAGTTCTGACTAACTGCGTAAGTCAGACAAACCATCAAGACCACAACATGTGGCAGCATTTCTCTCCACATACATCTACAATAACAACATATTTGATGTTCATGTACTGTAAAAGCACCATGGGCTTTTGTGCACAGGATGCAGACTTAACTTCCTCAGCATTCTGCAGCAGGCTGTTTGCCTACGTGTCATGCTCTCATCACACTCAGACACACCATTGCAGAAAAGCTAGTGCTAGTACTTTGGCGTGGTCCCACGTCCTTTGGTTTTGTGCTGGAATTGAGCAGAACAAGCCTGATGCATCACGCTGCAGCAGGATGGTGTGCCCTACCACCAAACAGCAGATGAGATGAATTTGTTTAATAAAATCTGGCTCATTTTTTGCTCTGTCTGGATGTGACTGAAGGACAGGGTGCCATAGGACAATCACAGTGCTTTCTGCAATAACTGAGTACTCCCTATCCTCTCCAACTCCTTGTGTGTGAAGTGATATTATCCCAACCATACAAGCAGGAAAGAGTAAGCAATAACATGATCAAGGTCATGCATACAGTTTGTCACACGGCAGGGATCTGAATCCAAGTCTGCTGAATCCCAATACAAGACCTGACCGTTGGCAAGTCTCCAACAAACACAATATTAAAATTCCTAAAGGGAGCAAAGTGGAACAACAGCCTGCTTGCCACTGATGGGGTGATGGCAGATGGAAAAAAAAATGCAAGTTGCACCTGCTTTTGGTCATACCTGGGATTACTCAGGCCTTGCTTGTGGGCAGGAACCGCTGGGAACAGGCTCCTCCTCTTTGTCATCCCTACCCAATATACCCCCCCCAAATGAAACCCACAATCCTCCTTCACACTGGAGAGAATGAAATATTATGCAGATAGATCATACTGGTTACTATCCTGCAAGACCGTTGCAGGATATCCCGTTGGTGGGCATATTTACAAAAGACTGCCCTGGAGGGAGGGCAAACCTTGGAAATGGTTCAGCCCCCAACTCTAAACCGGAGCATGTCAGCCCAAGTCCATCTAGCACAGATGAAAGCTGTGGGCAAAGTAGGAGGGAGCTGGTTACAGGTCTGATTCTGCAACTAGGGTACATTTTAGAGCATCCTTGGAGCTCCTATAACTTATGCCACCTGTACCAATCTCAGTAGCTGAACGCAGAGCATGCTTTGGCCATGATCCCAGGGCTGCAGGATGGTAGCATGTAAACAGCCTCCCATGTTCACTGGGACTGGATGGACAATGCTGAGAGGTGCAAGCAGCCGCCAAGCAAAAGAAACAGAGAAGGGCTATGACATGACCCTTCCCAGGGAGAAACATTTGAAACCTCAGACACCTACTGAAAGCCTATCAAAACATCTATGGAAGAGACAACAGCCTGGAAGCTTGATAAAGTCTCTCTTGTTATCTCATCATGTGCTTGGACTATGAGAGACACATCCTCTCTCACTGGGTATTTGCCCCTCCAGATGCAACCCTGAGCAAAAAAAATAGTTTAATAAAATAATTCTAATAAAGCTTTTGAGAACTTGCCCAGACAAACAAAATGTTAATGCAAGTTTTGGCTTAGTCTTCGCTGCTCCTCCCCTGTAATAACTTGAGCTCTAGCAGCTCTATCATTTCAGTCACCCTAGGCGCAAGCAACTCTTGCAGCATGTCTGAAGCACACTGACCTTCAGCACACCTGGTTCCCCTTTCTCTCTCTCGGGAAGGGCATACTGGGGACATACACAAGCAACGCACGTTTAAGGTGGGAGTGTTCTTTCCTCCAAAATGAAGACCGTGAGGAAACATGGTAACAGACTTCTAATACATGAAAGCTGCTCTAAGAAGAGAGCAAGCTGTATTCCACATCAGGAGAGGACAATAAGAACCTGGCTCCAAAGGCAGTAAGAAAGACCGGATACCCACAGGGAAATTACACTGGAGCAAGAATGCTGCTCTCCATCTCTGTCCTCCAACATACCGGAGCTGTCCACAAACGTGGAATAACACAGCTCTGAAGGGGCTTCAGGCTTCCCATTAACAGCATTAGGTACAACCCCAGTCCTGTACCACAACCACAAGGTCCTCTCTCAGCTTCCCTAGAGGAAGACTGTGCTGAGGCTCTGTTTTACTGCTAAAGGAATAGAGGCTAAAGTTCCATCTATGCTGAAGTCTTTCGTTGGCCCCGTTTTCTCACTGAGGGTTTGCACCTTCCCCTGCTCCTGGCAAGTGCAGCAGTGCCAGCGAAGCCTGTGGCAGGGCTGGTCGCCAGCCCCGGCACAGCTGAAGCTGGGACCACAGCACCACCCGCAGGGCTCTGCCAAAGAGCAAGCTTCTACCTTCTCCTCCTCAGGCAGAGCCAACACGGTCTAGCAGATACTTCTCAACTGGTAACTCTCTAAAACACACGCAGGAACGCATGCAATCACACTCCTCAGGGTCCTGCAGGAAAACGAAGCCCCTCTGAAGCTTCAGAAAACAAAGCACCTTTTTGGTACGGTTCCAAAGACCCAGCAAGGTCCCAGAAAACTAAGTGCATGTCAGATACTGGATTACGTAACGCATCGACAGAATTACCAGCCTTCTGCAGCTTCGGAGAGCAGCTGCACCCTCTGCAGAGGGCTCGTGTGCACAGTATTTTGCTGACACGGTCGAGTCTCCCTCTCATAGCCGACACAGATGGCCCACTAGCTAAGCACTGACGCTGGGGCTGCCCGTGGTTCCTTAAAACTACTGTATTCAAAAAGCTTTGCAGCATTTCTGCACTAAAATGAGCTTGGCCAATATGCATAAAGCACTGAAGAACAAACTGTACTACGCCAGGACATTCCCTCAGATGGGAATCTGACAAATAAATCCAGCCTCCTGGGAGAAAGAACGATTTTTCTCCACTCTTGTCTTTATGAGAAGGCCAGCAGTACCATGTGATTTCCCAAGACAAGTAACCACTACACAGCACAAACCCACAGAAATGCAAGCATTTTTATTACTGCTTTAGCGATAACTATAGGAATTTAACACTTGTCCCACTGGATGAGACCAAGAGTCTATCTCACAGAGAAAGTGTCCCACTAAGGCCTCTGACCAGTGATAGATGCTTCGAAGAATATACATGCTGCTCTCTGACAACAGCACAGCCACCGGCACTTGCAGAGGAACAGCTTATTCTAGCCTGCTGCTGGGAATCAGTCTGTCCCTTGAAGAATGTGACATGATACCATTTAACACTCTTATAAACCAGTAAATTATCCAACTCTGTAAATATCCTGCAGAAGTAAGCTGTGCTTGTTGCTCTGTGCTTCGTAAATACTGTCAATGCTGGGATGAAATCTGGGAATTCTGTTTAAAATCAAGTTTAAAGACCCAAGTCTGACAAACTGCAAGCCAGAAAAAGACTTTAAAGTATTATTAAAAAAACAAAGCAATAAATCAACAAAAAAATGAAAAATAAACAATGAAAACCCCTCTGACTACAGTTTGTACTCACCACTCTGGCAGGCAAAGCTGCAAGAAATTAGCTGTGCTGGAACTTTATTTCCAAAGCTAGGGTAAGCCTTGCTTTAAATGAGCCTCTTCAGGGGAGACCCTTCCCTAGATTTCCTTTACTGTGTTTCCCCAGGTCAGGTAGGGAAGACTCAGCTTCAGGTAGGGCACCAGACATAGCACGCTCCCTGGGGTGAGCAGAGACATGGGGAGGATAAATGCAGTGCTGAGAGGAGTGGGATCTGGTCAAAGGCCAACCTGTGAGCAGAAGGGTAAAAACCCGGGGGTGGGGAGAGGATCCAAGGGGAGACCTGAGCGCTAGTACATCAGAGGGAGCGCTGGCACCTCTGAAGAGAGCAGGGCCACGGCTCAAGAGTTAAAAGGCGAATGAAAGAATGGGGAGAGTCAGTGTGAAAGAGGCAGAGGGGAAAAGGAGTAGGTGTATAACTGCTCAAGTAAAGCCCTCTGAATTTGCTGCAGCTTTCCCAACAGCCAGATGCTCAGTTTGTTGATGCAGCTCCTAGCTAACGCTTCTGGCTACTCACTCTCAGTTCAGCCTGCGTGGACAGCCTGATAGCACCTCTCTGGCACACAGAGACTGCAAAGGTTATTATCTGGACACTTCCACTCCCCTAGTGCATGCTCACCTCCGTTGGCCCAGCAAATGCTTCCATTCAGACCAGTTCATCAAATCCTTTGGTTTGGTTTCTTTCCTTCCTTCCCTGGTTAGCTTTGGTCAGGAAAGGAACTTGCCACATGAGGAAACAACAGCAACAAGCAGCAGCAGCTTGGATTTAATCATTCCATTATTTATAACGTCATGATCTTGACTGTCCATTTGAGGAACTTCCCTCAGCTTTGCTCTCAGTGTTGACTCTGAGTCACCTTTCCCAGGCAAAGAAAGAGACTTCAGCTATTTCCATGGCTGTCAAGAGACTGGTCCCTATTCCAAACTAAGCCTGCTGCCAAATTTTGTACAAGTCATTTCACCTCCCTTTCTTTGATTTCTCCATCTGTGGAACTGAGGTAGTGATACTGACCTCCTTTGTAAAGTCTTAGGTTTAAACGCCTTACACAGAAGTCCGGTATTGCTATCAGAAGCAATGCATGGATCCCAGGTGTTTATTCAGCTCTGCTAGCACATTTGAAAACATGATTGCACAGCAGTTCTTGTAAGGAACACTGATCTGAGACCCGGTTTCACCTGCGTGAAGCATTACCTTTATTATGATGTATTGTTTGTTTCTGGCAGCATCCACAACATGTTAGGTGCCGTACATTCAGATGGTTTTAACAATACCAAGAGAGCTCCTTCCTTTCTCTTGAGTCAGTGACCTATACAGCCAGGAATCTGGAAAGAAAACACGTGATAGGAGGAGGTGCTTTTTCAGCTGTGACCCACAGCTGTGCAGATGCAAGCTTTTCCCTTCTAGCCCAAACAAGAACATTCCAAAAGAAGGGGCAAATGCATCAGTAAATTCTGGTCTGATCTCTTCCCAAGTCCACCTTGAAATGACTTTATCTGAACTGTAGAACTCTGTCTCTCCTAAGCAATCATGGTGTAACATGTGCATTGATCCTTCAGTGACATGCCACTCAGTGGGACTGGGTTGCTTTACTAGTGGAGAGCCACTCCAAAGCATCAGGATCCTGGAACAAAACTGAATCTGAAGTGTGCAGATTAGTCATGTCCCTTTATACCCACACAACTATGCACCAGGATAAGCCACAGTTCGGACCCATCATACAGTCTGGTCACATTTTCTTAAATTTCTCTTAAGGCAAAAACAGAACAAAAAAAATTGTGAAATTTCTTCTAGGTCAACATGCCATCTGCTGTGTTGAGAAGCTGTATGTTTAAGCATCTCTTTGAAATTTGTCGTCCTAGAAATATAATGAAATAACTAGAACTCTGAACTCTTCCATATTGGGTCCTGAGATTAATGAGTCACTTAGCACAGAACTAAAAAGTTGTATATGGTTCCCTGAGGAAGGTGAACCACTTCTGCATGTTTCTATCTTAGTTTGTCTCTGTTGATCCTCTGCAGCTCCAGATGAAGACTGTAACAGGAAGTGAGGAGGCCTGCCACTGTACAGAGAGGTCAAAGCACTGGGAAATGCAGTGGAGAGTCCTTCTGCCACGCAGAATTTTCAACAAGCTTTTCAGCAAGGCTCACCAGGGAGAAGCATACTGGAAGACTGTTGTTTCAGGTACAGTTATCACCTGCTTTGTTTTTGGATGTGCAGAAACCTAGGCCTGTGGAGAAAAGAATGAATAGAGCATTAGGTCTTACTAGGGAGATGATGATTCTATCTCCACCACGTAAAACAGCAATTTTCCATGGAAGAATCTCACCAGAGCTAGTCATCCCATCAGAAATGCTTGCTTGTGTCAGCATTTCTGACTCAGAAACACTTGCCCATCTATCTCGGGACATAAAAGAATGCTGAGATACTTGAAGGGAGTCCTCCTTTCAGAAATGGTTTCCCTCAGCTGCTGACTTTCTCTGGCTGAGTTTCATTCAAGATACCGGGATGTAGGGGACAGAACAAAGACCTATACTTGAAGCAAAAATCTGAAGGTAAAAGAGACTTACTTGCCACAGAAGTCCTTGTGAATGGCACAAAGGGTGAGTAGCCAGTTGGGGTGTGTCTGTAGCCAGTTCTCCACCATCTCTGGGTGTCTGGGATCAACTTCCAGAAACACACTCCTGAAAGGACAGATGCAGGAGTAGAAAGTGGGGAGATATATACATTTAGTTTGCCAAGCTGAGAAGAATTAAGGTCTTCCTTTTTCCCTGGATGACTCCTATCTGTGCAGGAAATGAGATGATCAGGAAACACACTGAAATCCAATGATCCCAAAATAGATCCCAGCTGTCCATTTAAGATAAAGATTCCTGCTGCTTCATTCACAGAGAGAAAAGGTTGATCTTAAGAGAAATTCTCACAGTGTACCTCTGTGAGAGCAGTTAATCCTGGCATTGAGATGTAGGGATCCCAGCCTGTGAACCCCATGCAGAGATATCGCCTGCTCAGCCTTACCAAGGCCCCCCCAAAATTTAAGATGAAACAGGCTGCTGAGGAAGGGCCAGAATGAAGCTTTAGGATGCAAATGCTTGGCAGTATGAAGTCACTCTTTGCATAAGCAGGGTGACATTAAGTCCCAGTAGCAAGAATCATAAAATATAACTTGGTACACAGATTTTCCCCATAGTAAATATCTCCATAAATCAGTGATGAAAGCACTACCAGGATTCAGGCCATACAGTCCTATATACAGGACTGCAGCCTCAATTATTGCACCAGTACCTGGACACTGGAGGGCTGTTTCTGCTGCAGTCAGGCTGTGTGACACTGGCTCATTTCTGAGTCTCACTCCTGCCACAAGGCAGACCCACCCTAGCTTACAGGCACATGGAGATGATGGAACTGGTTGCAGCCTTTGACAGAGTAGCAAGATACAAGTTTAATAGGCAAAGAACAGGCCAAGCCCCAGCCATATGCTCCCTTGAGAATTCCCAAAATGTCCCACACTGAACACTCCCTATAAATTCACCAAACTAATTACAAGCTGGGTGTGGATCTCATTCCTGACCTTAAAAAACTCCCACTCCTCAATGGCAGCTCAACCTGATAATACAAGCAAAAAGGGAAAGAAATATAACCCTAACAACTAAACCCATGGGACCAGTCTCCATTGCTGGTAAGCCCTGAGGCTCTTGTGCTCTTGTGGTTATGCAAAGCACAAAGAATGAGTTCTTCCCCAAGCAGTGTGCCTCTCAGTATTACGGTTCCTCTTCTGAAAACAGCAGATTTTCAATGACTTCTCTTAAGCTGGTAAAAGGTCAGGACTTTTCAACAGGGTATGTGAACGCCCTTGGCAGAACAGAGGTTTGGGTCCCTCAAGTATCCAAGCATAGGTCTCTAAGCACAAAATGCATCCCACATGACAGGGAACAGGAACAGACAATCTTGAGCATTAATCATGGAGAAATTTAACATTTAAGAAACTATCCTTGGATGAATCTTTTATTTCTCCTGGGATATTCAGCATTGTATCCTGGCACAGTTTACAAGTTTCCCCTAATTAAAGGGTGGGAGGAAAACAGAAATCTACATCCATTCTCACAGAGCTCTACATCATATATCACTTCTCCCTCAATGAGTTATTCTCCTTAGAAATTTTCCTCTTCTGTGCTCCCTCTTTCCCTGCTGCTCTCCCCTACATTCTTTCTGTTGCTGCTTTGACCTTTACAAATTCTCACTTTGCTAATGACTATGAAATAACACCACTGGGTCAAGGAAGGCCCCTACAGTGGTGCATACCCCAAAGGTAAGCCACCTTCTTGCTTATACCTGTGGCATTTTTAACCTGCTGTCTATTAGATGAAGGGGAAAATTTTTTTTTTGCAACTGTTTTCCCTCTGTACCTTCCTATATGCAAAGAAAATGGAAGTTATGAATGTGGATGGATAATAGACATGAAATTCAGAGAGAGCAGTGCTTACCCAGAATCCTTCAGAAGAGAAGGAGCCAGAGCCAGGATTGTTCTGATGACTTTCATCCCATCATCTCCCCCATCCAGTGCATTGAGGTCCTCATAGCTAATGTTTGGGCAAAAGCAGACATTAACAGTAAATGCATGTGGTATAAGCCATGTCCCTGAGGATGCACTTCACAAATGTAATAACTTGTATTGCTCCGCTCCACAGAAAAAGATGCATCTAATACACCTGAACTCTGCCACTCACAGCAGGTGAGAGCACCCTCATGGCTTTTACATAAAATACAGGGAGTAATAAGAAAGCTACCACTAGGCTGAGAAAGTCCAAGTTGAGCACAAGCAGAAAACATTCCCTGAACTCTTCATGAAAGTTATGAGCCAACTGCAGCCTGGGCCATGCAGTTACAATATATGTTCTCCCTACGCTAACTGGACAGAGAGAGAGAGAGGGTTCTACAAGGGATCACTCTCCTTATTTTGGCAGTGCCAATAGCCAAGCTGGACTGCCTTCTACCCTAGCAGACCAAATTAGGATGTGGAAAGTTTAGCCAGTTTCAAGGATGGAATCTGCTTTTCTGCATGTCTTGCACAGGGGTGGGAGCAGGACTTTGTCCTGACGTGCACAACAATCAATTCTGAGGAAGAGCAGCACGCACAGAGTACTTCCAGATCCCCCAAAAGCATATTCAAGTTTGTGTGGGTTTGTTTGTTTAAGAGAGCTCTTGTGACAAGAACAGGTCATAGCATTTCCATCCAGGTTTTTTCCATCACAGAAAAGCTGCTCAGATTAATTACACTTTCTTTCATAAACTCATATCAACTATGACGAAAATGTCTAATGGGAAAAACGTTTCGAAATAAATAAGTGTGTGCTTTTTTCATTTTTATAAATATTTAATCTTCTTTTATATTGTTTAGGGCCTGTCAGTAGTATTAAAGCAATGCTATACTATTGTATACACACATGTATACTATACCACAGGCACTGTGTGCATGTGTCTAGTATGAAGAAACAACATAAAAACTTTGCTTCAAAGAACCAGAGAAGGAAAATATTATTTGTCTGATTACCGGAAGATCTCTGGAGCAAGGAATGCCATGTCTTCATAGAAGACATACGGCGGGTTACTGACTATGAAGTCCACAGGCCCCCAAGGCAGCAGCTGCTTCGCAGAACCTAAAGAAGAAAGAGAATCACAACCAACTCTCACCCATAACAACGTCCCTCCTAAGCTCAATGTCAAAATCCTATCCAGAAAACAATGTGTCCTTCCAGACACATGCGCGTGTGTGTCTGGCTCTGCAAGAGTGATGCAAAGCTAAATACAGGCAAAGTATTGCTTTTTTTTCTTTTCTATCAACAGTGCCTCTTAGCCTAACATCTTACAGGACAGAGCTCTAGAGAGCTCTAGGCCCCCTGAATCTAAATGAACAGAAACTTGAGGAAGCCCACGTATACCTGAGTGAGAGTTTAGACCACCTGGCAGGACACATATCCTTCCCCTTACCAAAGCTGCACATGGACATCTAATGAGCGAAAGAGCCCATCTCTCAGCAGTATCAACCATCTAGAGGTATGTTCTGCAGGCAAGGTTCAGCTTGCTGTTCTCCTGCTACTGTCTCATTGAGGAATGCACCCAAACGCCACGTAACCACGCAAGTGTGGCACTGTTCCCAGGCCAGCCTCTCAGCACAGGGCTTCCCCGTGCAGCTGCAGCAACAACAAAACTACACAGCTTTCGGACTGGAGCTGTCTGTCTGCTAATTGCAGTGAGG
Source organism: Dromaius novaehollandiae (assembly GCF_036370855.1). Taxonomy (NCBI): domain Eukaryota; kingdom Metazoa; phylum Chordata; class Aves; order Casuariiformes; family Dromaiidae; genus Dromaius; species Dromaius novaehollandiae. The sequence continues at coordinate 2,581,518 of NC_088109.1, forward strand.
GCACTGCAAACCCAGATCTGTGGACAGAAGCCTGTGCAGATGCACCCCTAAAAAGTAACAGTGTCAAAAAACACACAGAGCCGGAATGGTGCACTAACAGATCTGCAATGCTGCAGCTCCTGGCCAAGCACACATTGGGCACACAACTGCCTGGCTGGAGGAGCCTCACCAAATAGCAGCCTTAAATGGTTTCAGCCAGGGCCAGGGAAGATGAGAGGTATCCTTCTCTGCATCTGACAGACACTCATTCAGCTCACCTAACTTCAGGAGACTAAGGCTGGGCATTTAATCTGAACTAAATGCCTCGGCTCCCTCTCACATCAGTGAAGAGACAAGCGCATAAATGTTTATTTATAGCATCTGTGTCAGCATGAAATGAATTACTCTGTGTATATATCTGCCTCTCCCCAGCAAAGTGATAGAGCACCAGGACTACCAGCTCAGACACAACATTTAGATACCTAAAATCATGAACAATTAATTTTTGAGGCACTTGGGGACCTCTCTCAGTTGGAAATCTCTGAAGGGAAAAGGTCAACAGTGCTTCACTTCTTATTGACCTTTTTCTTTATTACTTCAACACCCTTCTTTCCCCTGCATCCCAGAGGGTGGCCCTTGGCTGTCTCTCATGCCCACCTCCCCTCAGAAAGAGAGCGAGAGAGTGAGATATAGAGACACACACACACACACACAGATGCAATTAAAACAATGAAAAGAATTACTGGATGAAACATCATGGTGAAGGATGTGGATCCGGTCCTGGAGCTGCAGCCTGCAGAGAATATTCCAAATGCAAGAACAGAAAGAGGAAAGATTAGGACACATGTTTGTGTGGATTCATGAACATCACATTCAATAAACAGAACATTACATAGAAAACATCACACCCTATCTAATTATTTTCCATCCCACTGACTGCAGCTGGATTCCTCCCAGCCCAAGCAGCAAGGGAAGTGTAGGATCTGCTTTATGCCTAGGGAACAGCATTCAAAGCAGAGCACACCGTACATCCATGACTATTCCAGGGCACAACTCTTGTGCATCCAAAACCCACCTGTGTACATTATGCTAGGCTTGATCATCTGTTGCCATACATACAGCTTTATCCCCCACCCAGCTGCACATTAATTACATCTGCAAGGTCTCCCCCAGCTGAGCTCACCTGCAAAAACCCCACAATTACCAGCTTCAAATATGCAAATCTGTGATACTGTAAGCAAAGGCAATATACTCAAAAATTTGCCATGTTCTTTCTCTACTCTCTTTGACAATCTGGATCTTAAAAGTGTCCTGGCATCCGAATGTGTTTTTAGGCATCTATGGACAGTCATGTTTGGATCTCACATCCTACATACCAATGTCGAGGTGAGAAGATGTTACTGCACACTGTCAGGAGACCAGCACACACAGTGCAGCAGCATGCCTACGCTAGACACAGCTCAGGGAGAAGGGACTCATTTAGGGACAGCTCCTGCACAGGCTGTTCAGGATAATGCACTTCAAATGCATACAAGGGCTTCTCAGAGACTACCTTCTAACTTGGGATCCTTCTCATCCCCGACATCTTCGTTGGCATTAATTAGGAAACACGTTTCTGCCAGTGCCTTTCATCTGCAGCCAGACCTCCCCAGGCTGCTCACACCAGCAGATTCCCTGAAGTCACTAGAAGACACAAACACCTCTCCCTCACCTGTGATGAGTAAGCAAGTATGCTGCCTTTAAAAAAAAAAAAAAAAAAAAAAAAGAAATAGGTCTATAAACACCTCACTATTTCTCAGGGAGAACCAGTATAGATTTTGGCCAAATTCTGACCTCTCTGACTTGCTGCACTAATACAAGATAGAAGAACCTTGAGACTGCCAGACTGCCACAGTGCATGGCACTCACAGTGCTCCAGTCTGACCTGTCCCTAGCTCCTGGCTGGCTTCAGAATATGCTCCCTGGCAGGAGGAAGTGGTTGGATAGAGATTTCGTTAAATCAGAGGAATCCTGAGTAAAAGGCCCTTGATGCTGCTGGGACAGTAAAGAGAGGCGAGCCTGAAATTAGCTTTGGTGCTTGGTGGTAGCCTGATATCACAGAAGGGGCCACAGAAGCAGAGAGTGCGAGACATCGACGGGAGAAACAGAATCTCTAATTCTTCAATTGTGTGGTTCACTCATCAAAATACCTCTCATCAGTTTTGCCTTTGGCTTTCATGAGCAATGGCACAGGAAGCACTCTGCAAAGCCACAGAGGGACAAGGTTGGTCAAAATCTGTTTGCGGAAGAAGACGCCAAACCTCCCACAGAAGGATTCCCTGACCACCAACAGCACGCTACAGCACACACTGGGTCTTCTCTGACACCCCATCCCCTGTCCTCGGTTGCAGTCAGCATCTAGAGAAATCTCTGCCTGGTTTCAAAAGCATACTGAAATTCTAGCTTTGGTGCTCACTACATTGGTGACAATCCAGAAATCTGGGTTGAGCAGAATCAGCTCAGGAAGCAGAGCTGCTAGAAAGGACAAGGTTAATCTGATACAGAGCTGCTCTTACTCAGCTCTTCCTTACAGTGCAGGAAGTCACAGAGCAAATACTGGCATGAGGTGTTTGATTCAGAAGCTCTGAACATTCAGCCACGAGGCAGGTGGCTCCTGCAAACAGGAGTGTGGGTCCCAGCAGCACCATTCTCAAACCCCAGACCGTAAGGGGGATGCTGAGGGATACCACTGTGGCACACCAGACTGCAGGTGCTATCTGAACGTGAAAGCTTATACTGAGCGAAGCAATGACAGAAAAACATGGCAGTAATGATGTGGGGAGCCAGAGACAGAAAGGTTCAGGCCACACCCATCCTTAACCTCTTAAGTGACATATACATTCTTACTATCTGCAGGCTTGTTTCCAAGTTCATAAAAAAAGAGATAAGGGTAGTAACCATGAAACACTTTCAAAATGCTTGGAAGACAAAGAGCACTACTGTTTATTTAGGCTGCTGTCTTTGCAAAGTGTATCCACAACTCAGAGGAAAGAAATTCCTCTGGTAAATATAAGCATTTCTTTTTGAGTCAAACAATTAAACATTCGCTCATTTCCAGTGGTGATAAACATGAATTAAGTGCCCAAACCTTGAGGACTCCTGGTCTTTCTCAAAGAACAATTTACCAAAAAAAAAAAAAAAGTAATATTTGGGCTTCTACCTCTGTGCATTCTCCCTGGTGAGATCCACAGCAGCCTTCTCTTTATCCACAGCTATCACCCGGCTCTGGGACAGTAAAAAAAACAAAAAACAAAACACAAGCATTACCACATCAGGGTTCCTGAGCAGACATGTTCTGCCAAAAGGGACATGCAACATCAAGACTTCACTGTTCAGTCTCAGCTCCTAACAGGAACAGTCCATGAAGAATTCATCTCAGGGCACAGATGGGATCAAGAGTCGTTTCTAGGAAGGCCACTAACCTGACAGAAGGCACTCTGCAACGCTGTTAGCACCCTACCCAAAATAAACAGATTTCTAACCAAACCAACTGAGCTGACAATGGGGTCACACTGATTCACATCTGCTGACGTTTTCATAGAGCGTAATAGTGCGAGACTCAACAATCTGGCAAGCCAAAACCTGAAGTGGATGTCAGTTAAAGGAAGTTCACGTCCTAGGCTCCTGATCTCTAACGTGGACAGAATCCATCCCACCAGTAACACAACAGCTTGGACAGAGGTTCTGGCATTTTACAGCTGTTATGCAGACACCTTTTGTCTAGTTACTCTCCTGGAGCCCTCACAGTGCTTACACCATATTCACCACTCAAGTATTTTAGAGTCCTCCAGCATATGATTAAGCAATAGAACCTACACAGTTAGAGATTTGTTTGATCTTCTATCATCTCCTCCCTGTGAAAAGCACAGGCAAAGGCCTGACTTGTTTTTGCTTTGCTTAATAGTTTTTAAACAGATGTTGCTATGTACTTACGCAGAGAAAGCATGCTGAAAGAAACCACTCCGTATTTGGAGATAACGGCGATACGTGGCCTGAGTGGCCATCATTCCTAGGGCAGTTCGTTTCACAGCCTGAGACTAGCACACACACACGTGAAGCTGATCCTTAACATAGAGAGCACAGCTGAACCCATAAATGAGAAGCTGCCAGTGTTTTTTCTTGATATTCCACTAGGGTCAAATTCTGCCTCAAACACTAGAGAGACCACAGGGAGCGTAAACCCCACCTAGCTGTCAGTGTGGCTAACATCCACCCTATTCAGTCAAGGCTCCTTATTTCTCTGGACACAGCAGCTTCTCTGTTAGCCAGCTGGGAAAGGAGTGTTATCAGTTACAGGGAGAGACTGACACAGCTGTTTAGTCTGCCAGGCAAGGAAAACAGCATGAAGCAGAGCTTAGAAAAATCAGAGCAATTATACTTTGAAGTCATGAAGCCCAAGCATTAACCTTATCAGGTCAACGGGAAGAGGAACACAGGTATCAGCCTCCACAATTTTTACAGACTGAATCTTATACTTCTCCTCCAAGAGCAAAGGCCAGCCACAGCAATTCTCATTCACATCAAGGGACTGGCTGATCTGCAATGCTGAGGAAAAGGGAATGTTTTTTCCCTTGACTACATGTGACGAGACCTTGGCTTCATTTCTCTTCTTTCTGCTCACCAACAGTGTATCACTAAGCATGTCTCATGCCCCAGTAATCTGAGGCCAGAAAGGTTTTGGTGACCCAGATCTCAGATCCCTTCCTGTTCTTTTCACTCTATCCAGAGGGTGGGGGTTGTTATCAGGGAACAAAAGGCTTCAAAACAGTGGCTTGGCAGTTGGGGCAATGTGACAGCTGCTTGTCATATTGATCCCAATTGTTGACATTTCTGTGGGAATCCCCTTCCTGTATTTATTTAGTCTTCAGGCTCTGAGAGACAAGATCTTTCAATTCACACTAAGGTTATTTCAGAAACTGCTGCCACTTAAAGTCAACTAAACAGAGTGTGTGCCCATGCTTCAGCCACTCCTGGTCCACAGCCCAGGATATTGGATTAAACCAACCCCCATCAGTGCTTCAAGCTAAGATGATAAAATTGTGAGCTGTAACAGCTGAAGAGTGAGTACATTTGCTTCTTCCGTTCTGGCCATGTCTCTGCTACTCCTGCAGACAGCTGGGGACAGCAGTTCTTAAATCTCCTCCTTCTACCTCGTATGAACATACAGTGCCTCACTGCTAAAGTCCCAAAAGAGCAAAGTAGTTTGTCTGGGATGTCTGGATAAACACTAGCACAAAGGGGCTGTCCTGTAGTATAGGCATCTACTGCACCATGGACATTCAAAAAAGCTCACCTGCGGCAGTTTGCACAACAGGCTCAGAGCAATTGCTCCAGAGCCACAGCCAATCTCCAGGATCACAGGATGAGGGGCAGCAGCTGGGTAGAGGAGGCCTGAATTCTTCTCCTCACACTTCTGAGATCCTTCCTCCACCACTAAAGAGACAAGATCCTAAAAATAAATAAATAAATAAATGCAACATTTTTCTGAAGGAGCTCTGTTTTGTCTCGCATTAATGCCTTTGTGATCTGAAGACTAAACGGGTTTAAATTTCTGTACTCTATAGCCCAATTAAATGCATTTCTGTTGCTGGTTTTTAAAACACAGATGACAGTGATGGAGCTGACATGCCAGAAGTCACTTCATCTCCACCTCCCTACAGAGTGCTTTGATCAGTAACCAAATCCTCAGACTACCATTCCCCATAGATCCTCTGAGATCTTCTAGCACTGTTGGAAAAAAGCAGTAAGAAACAGCTAGAGCACAAATCTTCTCTAACATTATTTTATTTATCCCCAGTTTCAAACCTTCAGAGTTCTTAAGCCTCAAAATTTAAGATTTTTAAACCTTCTCAGTATGATAAGTAATCTGGAGGCAGAGGTGTCCATCCTAACAACATCTAAACCAACAATCTGACTTACAGATGAAAAGCAAAAGCAATGAATTCCTAAATGATCAAAATGAGCAGCTCCTTGCACAGGTTTCAGATTGTGAAGTCTCACTACATTTTGCTGATATAAGGTTACTTGGAAATTAAAAGATTTCCAAACATGCTTCTGTATCTGTACATGTCTCTTTGCTGCCTCCTCCCATTCATCTTTTAATTTTTAAATCTATTGGTAATTTCATATAAAATCCAACACAGGAGGAGAGGTCTCAAAGATATGCAGTTATAAGCTTTGTGAAAATGGGTGACTAGCTAGAAAAGAGAGCACACACGTGCCTGCCTCAGACTGCGACACCAACTTCCCTTGCTACTCACTGGACAAAGCTACATGTGAGAGACCTTATAAACATCCCAGGCACAGAAGCAGCTTCAGCTGGGGCTCACAACTCCTGAAACCCAGCTGGGTCACTCTCATGTCACAACTCTATGGGAAAAAAGCCTTACTGCCTAGGGCACTCACACAACAGATAGGTCACTTTAACTTGAGAGGTCTGCTCTGCAGCTTCTCCTGTAAATCCAGAAAGCACAGCATAATTCGCAAAGAAAAAAAGGCTTGATTTTGCTAACAGGTACAAATGAAAGACCTTACCAGGAAAATTACGGGCCTTCCACTTTTATTAGAAATCCTGCATGTTCTTGGCATAAGCAGGAACATCTAAACCCAACAAGTCCTAGCAGGCAGGCCAGCCACTTCTCAGTAAAGCACTGTTTACAGGAGTCTAAACTGGCTTTGCTTGTATGCCAGCAACTGCATAAGCCCTTCCTTGGATATAACACCCAAACCAGGGTACAGATACCTTAACAGCAAAGCTGTAGAGTTTTTATGAAGATATTTGTTGCTGTTGGTCACCTCCCACAGTAGGCCTATTTGCATCAGTGCAGCAATTAGGGAGGGAGGTTGCAAACAGTTGTAAAAATGAACAGCTGGGGCAGATGAGCTTCTCTGGAAATATCCACAGCAACAGAGCACCTGAGAGACATGGGCTGTTTCGGTCTTGAGGTTTCCCACAAGATGCAAATTGCTCTTCAATAGATTAAAGCACAGTGCCCCTGCCTGCAAGCACACCCCCAGGGCTCCAAAACAGAGCTGAAGCTTGCACTGTTTCACAGTCCCGCATACAGAGTTAGGTGCAGTTCAACACTGTCTTGCCTTGGCCCCTCCTGCAAAACAAGGTGGTTTTGAACTGCTCCATTCTAACAGAAACCCTTTACTTGTAGATTCCTCCTGCTGAAAGAGCTTAAAAGCACAAGTACAAAGGAAAGATTTGGTTTATCTGAATGAGTAAGCACTCTAATTTATTCTAGTAACGTTACTTCTTTTTCAGATCAACTTGCTGAGCCTTTGCACTTTCAACTCTGCTGCTTTGGGCTCTGCTGCTTTTCCAGTAGCCTGGCTCTGCCAGCATTAGCCATTTTGGGGCTTTTAGCTACTTTCTTGGTTGCAGCAGCCACTGGCTCCTTGGCTTTCTTTGGTCTCTTTCACAGCCACAGCCTTTCGGGGTCTGGTGGGGCTTTTTAGCTAGAAGCCCCTTCATATGTTTTCACTGCTTTCTCTCAAACCTTGTCCAGTTGTTGAGCTGGAAAGAGCTGGAAATGCCCACACATTTGCTCACCAGATACTCAAGCCCAACCTGACAACAGCCTTTGCTCTTCTCCAGATTGTGCCCTCTGCAGCTTTCTTGAGTGCACTCCGTGCTCCTCAGAGATGGGCATTACCTCAGTGACAAACTCTGCTGTGCTCACACCCGAGAGGGAGGGAGAAGCAACCCACAGGCTGGAGAGGGCACTATGATAGGGGACCTCTCTCGGAGGTGTATCTTCCCCTGCAACGTTAAGCTGGGTGACTGACACCAACGCTAGCCTCAGCCAGCTATGAGGAGCCCCACTGCAATGCCCTACCCTGGTTAACATGTTTTTATTGGTACTGCACTCACAAGGGAGCTTTGCTTGAAACCTTCAAAATCACATTTGCCTTGTTGCTGCTCTGGGATTCTTTTCCTAATCAATTATAGAAGACAATGTTCTTGCACACTCACAGAGAAGACTGAGAAAGCTTCGGAGGACCACCAGCACTCAAATAGCAATGGGGCAAGGTAAGTACCTTATCTACCCACGTGAAAGTGGCACTTGCATTTCAGCTAACAGCCCCAGATGAATCAGTCCGAAAACACTGTTTTCAATGAAGACAGCCAGAGCCTGGCACACCCAAGCTGGTTTGGGAAAGCGGGTGTTGATCAATCCAAGACCACAGGAGAAGAACAATCCAAAAACTCCTCTCAGCCATTCAGTCATTCCCTTAAATTCCGGTCAATTACAAATATGTTTCCAAGAAATCGCTATAGCATCTCAGAAGAACCACCCTTCTCTGGGGCTGATCGCAGAGTGGCACAAGTTACTGATTCCAAATGTTTAAAAGCAACTTCAATACAGTAGAACTATTTTCAGGATTAACTTCCTTAAGACTTATCATTAGCAATTTCAAGCTTGGGGTTTTCATGGAACTTCTGTTTCTTATACTCTGCAGTGAAGAGATTTGTAGAGTGCTTGCCAAAGTTCCTGTTTAAATAAGTTCTAGTTCAATATTTACCACATGCATATCAAAAAAGGGATGTTGATATTACTTAGGCTTTGTATGCTCCTTCCTCATGCCCTTGGCTTATTGTTTTGGTCATTTCATATACCTCTTCCTGAACCAAGAATCAACTCTCTTATAATACATGTGCTTATCATAATATTTCAAAATTAAATAACTATCATAATATCTGAAAATCAAACGATAATATTATACTGCAACAACCTAAAGAAACTACATCCTTTTCCAGACATTGTCTCACTACAAGCAACAAATTGAATAGTTACGAAAATAAGTTATTTTATGAAGTAAATTCCATTGGCAAGCAAAATGAAAGTTATGAAGATAAAGTATATTTTAACTTGCAAATTAGGAAGAAAAGAAATTACTCGTACAGATTATTCCATGCTGAATTAAAGTTTGCAACTACATACATTACAAAGAAGAAAAGACCAAACAGAATACACAGGAATAAGACATTTTGTACATATTCATTGACGGGATACAAATTCGCTCTTTCAATTACAACTTTCAAATTAAAACCATACTTCCCCAACATCTGCAAATGAATCGGGAAAACCCAGCACTCAGAGCAGGTCAAGTTAGTCTATTGCCACTAGCTTTCCTTTCCAGAAATCATGAATGATTAAGCTATCTAAAATTGCTTTGAAACAGTAATCTTCAAATGGTTTCGCATTTCTTCCATCTTTTGTGAAGTGATCCAGACAAAATCTGTACTTCTCCAATTCTCTGAAGATGTCGGCACTGGAAATTGATAAATTACAGCACTTACTAGAACCACTTTCAAATCTCATCTGGGAGAGGAATTATTTCTGGCCATACATTATGGAGTATATTTACAGAATATTCTGTACCCAGTATGACCGGCATTCCCTACCTCTGTAGAAAGTCTGTCTAGAGCCACAGCTAGGGAAGAGCAACAGAGAGGCAGAAGGTGCTAAAAAGAGATGTCAGTCCTAGACACAGAGAAACTGGGACAATAATAGATGTCCAAAGCCTGTGGTCATTATTGTGTAGGATGCCCTACATATTCTCAGACTGAATAGACTGAGGAAGAGAGGAAACAGCTGTTAATATAATGCCATTTTTGCTTAAAGCCACCTCAAGCCTCAATTTAGTCATCAAATTCATAACCTTTGGAATAGTATTAGGCAAATTCTCCACAACCTGGCACTCTAAACTGCAAATAGCAGGCCTTTCAAAAAGGCTTACGTTCACTCACACCATTTACAGGATTCAACACGAGAGAAGTTTCCTCCACTGAAGAAAATGTTATTTTGATTAAAACAAAGGCTTGACAATCAACGTGGTTTTATAGCCTCTAAAACAGGATAATGGGTTGGCTTGCTTAGGTGCCTGGACCTGCAATATGCACTTCAGTATCTTTAATACACTTATCCTCACAACTCCCAATTTTTCAGATGAACAACTATAAAACAGTGACCATTCCAAACTCACAGACTATAGCAGAGCAAAGCAATGAACCCAGCACTCCAGAATCCTCATCTGCACCTTTCTGACTGACACCACTTTATATCCTGGAAATCAGTCCCCCGAACTCTAGTTAGGAGCAGGCAGATCGAGAGTAAGCGTAGGCAGTGTGAGGGCAACTGACCTCCTGCAGAAAAGCAGAAGTCAGAAAGATCAGTATCAGATTCCCACACCATCTAAACAAACAGTGCTTGGCTGTTACTGAAGTGCTTCTTTGTTTTTACTGTGGTATATAAAAACTGTAAAAATGAAAAACTCCTATGGCTATATTAAGTAAAAATGATAAATTAAAAGTATCTCAGTGATGTGACCTGATTCCATACTTATCATGCTGTTCACTAGATAGGATAAATGCTCCACTGTGGGGTTATTGCAATTCATATTATTGCTTACAGTATATGTCATTGTTAGTAACAACACAGCCCACGTACTAGGAGTCCTGCTAACCAGGGCTACAGGTACCGGGAGAACCACTTTTATTTTGGAGCTGGGTGCACACGTATGTGGGTACATGTGATATGCAAACACACACGTGTGTGAGAGTAGGGGAAAAAAGAACATTTTGAAGATCTTTTCTCTCCTACTCCATGCCAGCAGCAGCTTCTCCCAACAAAAGCCAGCTATGGAGAGAGTGGAGGGACTGAATGACAGACAGATGCAGAGAGAAACTAAAATCTCCTTTCTCCTTGTGCTAGCAATGACATGAAGGTGGAAGGCAAGGAGGGGAACCAACAGGACACACACACGACTCAGCCATTAACATCTGCTTTTGGTGGCAGATTGCACATTTCATTCAATACATGGGAGTACAAAGGTTTTCAAAAAGCAGAGAGGAAGAGCTAGAAAGGAGGGAGAAGAGAAGAAAAAGCAGTCCTAGAGAGGAGCAGAGGAAATAGGAAGGCCAGCCCTTGTCGCACAGAAGGAAGGCCTGGAGACAGCCACATGTCTGGGAGAACAGGGAGGCCTAAGGTACATCTGGGAGGAGGTTTCATACCAGCATGAAAAGCAGAATTTTCTTTTCCCTCCATGAGGGAAGATCAGCTCCACCAAATCCATACCAGGATCAGGAACAGATAACCAGGGCTGCTTCATGAAGGGCATGGCCAGAAGCAGACCTGAGGTGGACAGATCAGCAGAAACTGATGCCTCACTCTGTCACGTGGAAGGATGAGCTCAGCAGCCACTGTTGTCCCCTGGAGCAAAACTTACGTATGGCTAAAGCTGTTCCATAGCTGTCCTCCCTCTCCAGCTTGTGAGATTACCGTGGGCCTTCCCAGGGCCCATCAGTAAAAGCCAGTGTGCTCTAGTGCCTTTTTGTCATCTGTTGAGAGTAGTCAGCACCACAGCCAAGGCAGCAGGCTGGACTCAGGAACAGGGCCAGCTCACAGCTCTGCCAGGTCACTGGTGTGACCGAGTCCCATTTTCTGCATATGCCCCAACCTCCTCTTGCACAGTGAAGTCAATGAACGCCTCCTTCTCCCCCATTTTACAGGATTTTGTGTGAACAAATACCCAGGAGGATGTCAAGAACACCAGGAACCTCATTAAGCTGGGCATTTATGGAGGTGGTAAGCTAAGTGCAAAGCAAAATATCTGGAAGGGCCCTTACACTGCACTGACCTGTAGGAGGTAAAGACATCAACTGTTTGCTCTCCAGGGACCTAAGCGCTGTTGCTTAGCACAAAATGGAGTGAGGAGAAAGTGGCAATATTCAGGCCCTGTATACTTTTGCCAGAAGAGATCTAAAAAACATACCACAGAGGAAAAAGCAGGGTGTCCATGGGAGGGAGAAGGGAGATCCAGTCCTGACTGGCAGAAGACGAGCTCCCAGAGACTGGAAGAGACCTGTTCCTGGGATTCTATGCAGGGGACGCAAATATTTGCTTCCCATGCTACCTGATTTCCAGCATTCAGAGGTCCCCAAGCTTTTGTCTCTTAGCCAAGCCACCCATGGCCTGCTCTCACCTTGCACTTCCAGGAAACCTTGCCTCACTGCCAGATTTGCCCTAAGTTCACACTGTCATTTATTTGTTTTCTCATCTTCGCTGTTGAGTGAAATAAATGTGAAACTTCGCGAACACCTCCAGCTTCCCATGAGCCTCTGCCTCACCCGTCCACCCACAACTCCCAGTACTCCCCCCCCCGCCCCCAATACACGCTCATGTTCTGACAGGTTCTTGGTATTAGCTCCCCCTCCCTGCAGCCAGGTCTTTAGTTCACTGTATTTCTTGGAACTGCAGCTGCACAAAGCAAGCGTGAGGACAGGGCCTGCCAGCACCCAAACCGCAAGCTCCGCAGCTGCACAGCCCCAGCCGGCAGACAGCGCGCGGTCAGGCAGCTCTCAGCACCCCGGCCGTCAGGAGGAAGCACAGCAGAGATTCTCACTGCAGAATGGTGGCACAGCCACAGCGCCGCGCAGAAGTCCAGAGGGGAGAGTCACGTGCCATGGTCCAGCACCAGGGAATGACCCACCTGGTATCTCTGTAAGCAAAAGTACAAGACTAACAAAAGGAAGATAAGGGGAGGTGGGGGGAAGGCAAGGACAGAGCTCACAAATTGACTCTGCATTCCCTAAAAAGACCCTTTTTTTCCCAGCCGGCGTGTTCAGGGAAAAGCAGGGAAGACGCAGTTCCTGGGACATGAGCCAAGCTGGCAAGAGGCTTTAACTTCTTAGGTTATCAGAGAGTAAAAGGAAGGCAAAAGATGCATGAAAACCTGGGTAACCTTCTCTCCACTCTTGCACACTTCCTGGGAATGTTTTACTTATCTGTGTGCTTTCCAGAAACTTCTGTTCTCAGAATCCAGGGCTGTCCGTAGCGCCTGATCTGATATTAACCAAATCACTCCTCCCCTCCTGTTTGCCCACTTGGCTGCCAATCAGTACATGACAAAATACCAGGAAGCCAAGCTGGAAACGTGAGGCCATGGCAACAGCCACGGCAGACCACCACCACACACACTCCGTCCAAGAGCAGGCTGCCAAGCCGGCCCAGGGCTCAGAGGGTGGGCAGGCAGGCAGGCAGCTACAGCATATCTCTGTGTCCTGGGCTCTTTGGCCCACCACTGCAGTAGGAAAGAGAAACATAGCCCTCGAAAGCCATCTCACAAAGGCCACTAGCCCCCTCTCCGGGCTCTGCAGGACGCTGCTGAGACAGACACGTTCCTGGAACACAAAACGCCACAGTAACTCTGGAAGCAGCCACTGATCCTGAAGGCAAAGGTGGCTTCAGGCAGAAGCTGCGACAGACAAACAGCTAAATGCAGGCCTAATACTGAGGAAGGAGGTTGGTTTCTCTGTCGCGTGACAGGAGGAGTTCCTGATGGGTCAGGGCACAGGCCAAGGGAGAGAGGTGCTGTGACAGCACGCAGAAATGACTCCACCAAAAGGCAGCAAACTTTGCAACCCATTTGTGGTAGGCCCTAGAGACATCACCACAGCTGTCGTGTCTAAACTTGGTCCAGCCCAACAGGGGCAAGAGGAGTGGATCAAAGGCATTGCAGAATGGCTGTACCCTTAGATCTCCAGCATAAGCCTCTATCTAGCCACATCTCTCCAGATGCAAGGTATTTTCTTTCTCTGCAGCTACTGTTATTGACTACCAGCAGGCAGAGCATCCATGGCAGATGCCCAGCTTGCTCATCCCTAGCTCCTAAACTCTGTTTACTTGGATGTCTGAAAAAGGCAAAGGGGAAACATGCATTTTCCCCCCACTCATGTGGGAATCCTCGCAAGTCCCATCCATCCTGTTGCAACCATTCCATAATTGTTTTTTTCCAGATCTAGTCCTGAATATTGCTCTGACTTTAACTGCTGATGACCCAACTGCTCAGCTGAGATCCAAAGAGGCCCTGTTTTAATCAGAAAAGAGAGATTAAAAAGCTGAAGACTTCACGGAGTTCTTTTAGGGCTACAAAATAAAAGCAACAACAAGATGGAGAGCAGAGATCTGTGAGAATACATTAGGGAAGTCGATTAAGTTAACCTGGGAAACAAGTTTGTGCATGACTTAAAAGAACAGCTGTTGCTTTCCCTGTCTTCAGCACAGATTTTAGCTTTAAATTTACATTTTTGAGTCTTTCGGGCAATCACCAGCTTAGAAGCAACCTTCTGCACTAGCACAGCCCTTTTTTTCCTTTTATAGAAAGTCAGGAGAAACTGCTATTATAGTCCATCTTGGCCATTTAGCCAGGAATGACCCTGTTTCTTCCTTCATTTCTTTTTGAACAAGAGTGGATCTGTCCTGATTTTAAAGTATCTAGCAACAGAGCCACCAAGACCCCTGCCATGTTGTTTCAGTAGTTAATTATACACACTGTTCAAAACATACACCTATTTCTAGCCTGCATTTAAGTTGCTTATTATACACTTGTCTATGAAACTGAAGAAACTTCTGTTACCAAATTTTTGCTCCCTGTGCCAGGTAGTTAACCCTCAAGCTTTTCTTTGATGAGCTAGACAGTCTTTCACAATAAGGCAGATTATTCTGGCTGATTAGTCACCTACTGGTTCTTTTCCAGACCTATTTTTCCTTCTCCTTCTTGGCTTGTCAGTAACAGAAGTGGGCATAGTATTTCAGCAGCTATCCCACTACTGCAGCATACAGAGATGATTTAACCCTATTATTCGTACTTGTGATCCCCTCAGCCTTCTGGGCTGCCCACCAAAATGAGAGCTGATGGTCAGCCCCATAAGAGCCCCAAATCTTTTCCCAAGTCCCTCTGCCAGAGGAAGCCCCTCAGCCACTAGTCACAGGCTGCATTATTTGCTTGCAGATATATGATCCCATTAATCACTTCTGCCCAGCTTAAAGGGCAATTCGGATTGCTCTATAGCAGCGACAGCCTCTCTTCATTAATTCCCATCCCCTAGCATCTGTGCCACAACAGAGTTTTCCAGAAAACATTGTTTTCTTCCAACATACTGTTAAAAGACTACCTATCAGAGGGCAAAATCTGATCTCTGTGAAGTTGCAACAGAAATGCTCCAACTTAAGTATGTTTTTTTACAGCTACATTTTGACAGACGGAGTCAATTTTTGATCCATTAAATAATGCTCTATTACCTTCCTGTTTGATACCTTCTATATATGTTTTAGGAAAGAACTTTAAGCCATGTACAAGATGGGGCAACATCATCCTTTTCTTTTCCCAGACTGGGAAGCCAGAGACACAGAGAGAAGCAGCTTGCCTTTGAAGAAACAATCTCCTGACTCCTGACCCATGGCTGTACTCACTAGACACCTGTGGCCTTCTGAACTTGCTGAAGAATAACCACCTGTGGCAATAAAATTAGGGAAATGAAAGTAGATCCTGAATCAAAAGCTTCCATTTAGTACTGATTAAAGCAAAAAAAACTGTGTACTGCTTCAGCATAAAAAAACTGGAGAACCACCCCAGCCTTGCAATCTGTACATTTGAATACACATGTCAGGAAGTAAAAGTCCTCCCTTCTTTGTGTGCTTGACCTTCATGAAAGATTAATGATTATGCTAAGCCAGAAGTCAGGTTAAACTTCAAGAAAGGTTTCTTTGAGCAAACCTTTGTTCAAACGGCTTTCACAGAACACCCCAGCACGATGACTGTCATTCTGCTGACTCAAAGATGCAAGTAAACAGCAGTGGCTTCAGGGTATCACTCATATTAGCTTGATAAAAACAATCTACCTTGGGAAACAAAACCTTAAAAATTATAGGTGGAAAAAGTTTTATAAACAGGCACAAGACTAAATAAAATGAGCAGGCAGCACTTCTGAAGCAAGGAAAATATTTTTCCCTCTTACAACACAAAATTAGAAAGATTCACTGCCAGATGATGTCATGGAGGCTAGACACATGTACAGATTCAAAAGAGGATTAAACAAATTAATGGAGGACAGATCCATTAGTGATTATGAAGCAAGACAGCCCCAAAGCCAGCTTTAGCTAAGAACAGCCCTTAACTGCTGACTGTCAAAACAGGGGAAGATCCTTCTATACCTATCTTTTTTTATTGAAAATTTGCCCCCACTCTCTGCTACGAGCCCTGATCAGACACATTATATTGGATTAGACAGACCAATATAGTCTGACCCAGTAAGTCTTTTTTTCATGTTTTTATACAACCCTCACAATGCCTCTCGCAGGAGACTGAAGCCACATTTGCATGATTAATACTAAAAAAGCCCTTCACTACAGAATGGACTTGCAATTTCTTTCCCTAACCCACCTCTCAAGCTAAACACACCTCTTTAACCTACAGCATGTTTTCTCCTGACTTGCTCACCACAGCAAAGCTGAGATAGAAACATTCATGCAGCATCTGAGTTTGTGCTGAGATCACAGCAGGTCAAGGGGGTGTCACCAGGGGACTCCTTGGTGGCCCAAGGGTCAGAGGAGATGGTGGGACTTGGTGGCCCAAGGGTCAGAGGAGATGGTGGGACTATGACAAGCCCTTCGAGCAAACTGGAGCTCACCGCCCAGAGTTTTTCCTCCAGCAGCAAGGAATCCTACAGGTCCAAGGACCTGACTCTACCCACACATAGGTCCAGGGGAAAAAGGGAGATCATTTTTGTTTCCACTGAACAAATACACCTTCAGTTGCTTTAAAATACAGCATCTGAGAGGGGAGGGGATCAGAACACACCAGAAATCCTGTAATAATTAACGGTGGAAAAAATAGTTTCTAGAACAGACAGGAACTCCGTGAACCTAAGCCTGGAGTGCCCTCTAGGGGTAGAAGACAGCTTAGCTGTGTACCCCAGACTACTACTTCCTTAGGAGAAATCCTAGACCAAACTAAACCTTTCTTTAGTGAAGTTTAAATAAAACTGTAGTTACTTGGATAAAAAAGGAATTATCTATCCAGGTCTGACATGAGTTCTCCTTTTCTTTGTCCTATTTTTGTCTGATCCACAATACTGCTATGATGGTAACCCAGCCTGAATTTCAGGAAGCCTCGCTTTGGGAAGAGGACTGTTTCTTCCATGTTAGTACAGTGACTCAACAGTGGTGAGACAGGGATTCCTCAATATTACAGTAACATGTACGTGACTAAGATAATTCACAAGGCAGAAAACCCCTGGACTTTGACTGAAACATCTCCCCATCATGGAAGTCTGGCTCTGGCAGCTGCAGGCATGGAAGTTAACCCGGGGATCCCCTGCAGCCTCTGCCCAGGCACCTTCCCTTGGGGACTCGGTGCAGTGCTGGCTACGCGAGGAAAAGGGACAGGGCACTGGCTTCCACAAACCCTTGCAAATCCACTCAGTGCTTGTAACAGGGAGTCCCAAAGCTCTGCTCACTGAGGACCAGGTAATCACAGGAAAATGAGACTGGGGGTTATGTAACTAAATTCTCCTGCACAGCAGTACATCTGTGCTCACAGATCAGCCCTGCATGCGGAAAGTCACAACTGAGCACAGCTTTGTTCTTCTGCTCTTAGAGCTTAGCAAGACCTGCTAACTTTCCAATTCTGGCTCCCTGCCCTCCCCCCTGCCACCCCCAACACCCAAGGAACAGAAGAACAAAGTCACATGTGCTGGGGGGGGGGGGGGGGAATCCTTGAAGGAGCAAATGGGAGCAGGCTCAGCTACCAGAAAGAACTAAATACTAGAAAAGGGGAGGAAAGTTTCACACCAGACAAAATTAAAGCAGACAGTTGAGTTTCTCCCTTTGGATGTGTCTCTGTTTGCAGGACTGAAACAATGCTGGTAGTTTATGCCATGTTGTGCTTGCCTTCACACCATTACCAACACGCTTGGGATCTCATAGCTAGAGTCAGAGTCCTTCTGTTCTAATCATAGTATAAAATGTGTATGATAAAGGTGTCTCTTTCCTTTTTAGTCTTTGAATTTACAGGCAGAAACATTTGCAGAAGTTTCATAAATATCACTAGGAAACAAATATTGCAGTTTCTTGCAGATCTGCACTAAAAAGTCAATTTAGGGAGTTACATTCATTCAGGCAGGAACAAGACATGCCACACAGCTTGTGTGTGCAGTCAGAGATAAGCAACTTGAACTTGGGATACCAATGTTGATAAAGAACTGCTTTCTAAAGACCAGGGATTATTTACAGGCATTATTTGGTGAAAATTTTCAGCACTATTAGCCTTAAAAATGCTTGAGACAGACAAACTCTGAAGATAGAGCAATGGATACAACTTACACATTTTTCTAGAGGAGGTATTTCCACTACAGTTTTAAAGCCCAAGCGAAGTCTAGAAAAATTACTCTGATGAAATAAAGAACATGAGCAAACCCCAGCCTAAACACACTACACAGCTCACAGCCCACAATGACCAGCCTAGCAGAAGGAAAGGATCTGGATGCCAACTCAGTTTTGTTTAACAGGTTATGCACAGTACATGGTTCCTGGAAGCAGCATATGCTTAAAGCAGTGTCCTGCCAGGTGCTGCTAAACAGCTGGATCTTGCCCCCTTGCCCTTCCTGTCCAAATAACCTCCCCAACATCAGATCACAAGAATACTATCTCTCATGTGTGGTGTCAAGGGCTTGGGACAGGTCCCAGGTTTACTGTGACGTGAATGTTTTTTTCCTAAAGAGGAACAGGATCAATGCAAGCTTTACAAGAGCCAACTGCAGGCACTACCTAATACTGTTGAAGAAAGAACAGAAGATATCCATGGACTCTGGAGCAGAGCAGAGAGCTCACCACTCCTCCTTCACGATGAGATGACAAAAAGTCTAGAAAAAACAATGAGGTTCAATTCTCGTGCTACTCCTTCCCTTACCATGATCATACTCAGGCTTCAACAGATGGATCCACATCTATTTTCGGATGTAATGATGCCTTAGACACTCCTGCCCTCTCTCAAACAACAGCACAGGTTTCTGCATCTCTCACCTCTGGCTCTGACAAATGCTGGTCTCATTGCTTGTGCCTTCCAGTCAAGACTGATAAATGAGATCAAAATTGCTCGGCACCAGGAAATACTACATCTCCCCAATAAGGAATCCACTGATCTGAAAAACATTCACTGGAAATGCAGCAAAAGCTTTGGAAGCTCAAGGAATTCTGTCAGTGGAGGAGCGGCCTTGGGAAAGGGTTAGGTGGCACATATTTGTGGTCAGCCTAAAAAAGAAATCTAACCACATTTGTATTGCTGAAAAGGTATGTGCCAAGGTGGCTGAGGCCTTAGCTACATGTAAGATTTCCTCGATGTAACCTAGAAGAAGGAATATAATTGGTGCAACTCTGTTGGAAATAGGGCTCTGTACAAACACTCACAGTGCTCATCAACATGGGGAACAGGGCAGGGAATCAGCCTGTCCATGGACTTGGGGCACAGTTAGTTTCCCTAACCCTGACAGAACACTGGGAACACACAGGCAGTTAGTGCAAGTCAGCTGTCATCTCTGAACTCACACCTCCTTTACTTTGCGTCATCCTCTCAGGAGAGACAAGTTCCTACCTTGGCTGAAGATTGGCTGGTTTTGGTTACCTTTATGTCCCTGCAAAGAGGGCTTGAAGTGTTCCACTTCAGCATAAGATATATATATTTTTCCTCTCCAGTGAGGGTGGTCAAATACTGAAACAGGTTGCCCAGAGAGATTGCGGAGTCTCCAGTCTTTACCCTTAGAAACATTCAGCACCTGACTGGACAAGGCCTGAGCAACCTGCTCTAGCTGACCCTGCTTTGAGCTGGGAGGTTGGACTAGACAATCTCCAGGGAGATCTCCTCCCAACCTTCCAACTTCTGTGATTGTGTTTCTGTGAAAAGCTGCTCTAACACCGGAATAAGAACCAGCAAAAGCAGCCAAAGCAAAGGTACTGCACTGCTGCAGGAAGCCAAACACATTTAGCTGTTTGCTCAAAAGCCTGCTGGACTTTAAACTATGCAAAAAAGCCTCTCTACTTTGCAGGTCTTAAGACTAGGTGATCCTTTCCTGATGTGCTACATGGTCTCAGTAGGAGCTGGCAGAAGGAGCTGGCTGGAAACTTCAGCAGAAGAGAAGCCACCAGACCCAGAATCTGCAGCCATTCTGAGAGCTCTGTGGCCTGGCCTCATGTTCCCCTCCTCCCCAAACTCCTCACATCAGATTTATTCTTTATGTGCTTCTCTTCTTTGGCCTGGTTTGCTTTTCCCATCCCTTCTTCTCTCTTGCTATTTAGGTGATTTTCTCCTAACTAAGCATCCAGCCACTCCTCCCTCTGAAAAAGCTAAGTAACACCACAACATTTGCAAGCCTCCCACTGCAGGTTAGTACCACTCTGACCCTGTTTCCAGTTTCTTGTCTATTGAGACTGTTTGCTGAGGCACAATAGCCCTGTTTGTAAAGTCAGCCGCCAGTCAGGCTCCATTCCTGACCTATCATCATAAGTTTCTGACCTTTCATAATAAATTGGATATAAATGCATCTTCATAGTAAGTTAATGAATGCATCAGTATCATGACATATCAGATAAAGTTTTTCCACATAAGCAAGGATGGATTAAGCTGCTTATGCTAGATTTTTGCCCCAGGCTATGTTAAATGGTTTCAAACACAGCATGTTACAGAGCACTGCATTTCAGTTTGTGCCAGCAGAGATGTTTTTACCAAAATCATGCATATGGGTACAATTATCAATATTCTCTGGTGTTGGCAATCCTGGCTTGCACTGAACACAATAGGCCTTTGTTTGAAGCCTGGCACTGCATGGAGAGAGTTAGAGCACAGCAGCAGAGGAAGCCTTGTCAGCAGATATTTTGACTTGCAGAACACACAAGTTTCCCCTGGTTTTAATGCTCATGTTGCATCCACAAATTAATGGGGACTTAGAGGTCGGAAATACTCTCTGGAATCAATGAGAGCAAGACCACTGCTGATGACAACTAAGCTAACCATCAGTGGGATCCAACTCGCACAGCTATTACTTAGAGCAGTATCTCCAAACTTTATCATCACAGAGTGATCAAACCCAGACAACAGAGAGCTCAAACCTTCTCTGGACACAAGTGTTATCATTATGATTCAGGGCCCAGGAGCCTGTCAGTGAGACGTTGCTAACGCCCCACACCAAATCAAGACTCTGGTTCTGAATATTCTTCTACAGGCTAAGATGGCAGAGTTTTCAAACACTGCTTGTTCTGATTTCCATTAAATTGGCATGGATTTCAATAGCACCCTCTTCCCTAAAGTGTGTAACAGAAGCGCAGCAGGTTTTACTTGACTTTTATGTAACCAAAGGTGTCAGATGAAGGACTCTGCAGACTGCATCTTCTCTTTAGTGAGCTGCTGCTTTCCTCAAAGCTTCCCAGTACTACCCCTTCCCCAGAAAAAGGAAAGGTGGCCCTTGTGCCTCTAAGGTTTGCTTAACCTTTGGCATCTCTTCTGACATTGTCAGTAAGGGACATTCCTTCTGAATGATCCCTCTTTTTTCTTCTTACAGCATGGGCCCTGGCTTATAAAGACCTGGGGAGAGGCCCACCAATACATTACACAATAGTCACCAAGCCATAGTTAAACAATAGAAGAAATTACTGTTGGATGGAGACAGCTTTAAGCCAGCAAATCCCCTTAGCCTTGCCTTCTCAAAAGTCTGGGGAGGTAAAAAGAAAAAAGGCCTGTGGGACTACTAAGTGGGCTATGGAGACTACTCTATTTCCAAAAGTTAACAGGGTCTCCAAAAGCAAACGAATTCTCAGAAGGAAAAAAAAACCCAAAAAACAAAAAAACCCTCTTGAGGGCTAGTAAACATAAAGACTTCCTTGCTAGGCTGCTCTTGAGCTGAAAGCAAGGCTACTATCAGGGGAAGCATCACTATGCAGCTCTTACATTTTTCTCTAGTGGCCAGGACACTGGGCAAAATGGAGTTTTTACCTGATCTGGTATGGTTGTCCTTTATAGTCTTAAAATTGACATATTAATTCCAGCCCAGGTCAGAACTTATCTGTGTGGAGCCTAGGAAAGGAAGCAATTGTCCAGTTTCCAGTGCCTTTGCAGAAACCACTGTGGAGTTAGATAGGTGGCAGGTGCCATTTCCTACAAACCTGTGCTGTCTTAATTACATGGACAAGCAAGCTCTCTGGAGTCCATTATCATTTTCCAGTAGTAGCTTCATACTAATACTGCCTGATTTTGTTAACAAATTTGGGGCCACTTCCAAATTTTTACCCATATATCCAAAGTACTAAATCACTGGGATGCAGCAGCAATGTTTTTGAACTTCTAGAAGAGTCATCAGTATAGCAAAGGAAAGCATGCCAAGTCCTTCCATCGATGGAGAGGGCCCTCTGTGTAATCAAGCGATATGCTACAGCTTGCAATATATCTCTTGCTCTGAGCCAGGAAGCAAAGTCCACCAGCATCAGTTCCAGACCACAAGCTTAAGATCCTCCCACTCTAAAAGAAGTGCAGAGTGATCACATCTCCTCACCACTGCAACCTCATGATGTACAGGACCCATTCAAAGCAACGAACTACACAGATTCAAGCCGCCCCTACCTCCCCACATTCATACCTCTGTCTCAGGCCGAGGAATAAATACCGGGGGTCTCATCTTCAGAGTCAGGTCCTGAAAGTCCCACTCGCCAAGAACATACTGCACTGGCATCCTGTGACAGGCAAAAGCAAGCAAGAGCACTTTAGGACTACACTGCTTAACACAGAAAAGCTCTCAATACCATACTTACCTCATTATTAACTATATAACCCTCCTGAGGGTAGGCATATAGACATGTACCTCACTCAGAGTTGCTATTGTCAGCTTCCTGCTCCTTCGAAACATCCCTTAAACCCCCTTTGTTCCCACATGGGACAAACAGGTGATTTGCCACCTGCAAATAACAGCAAATGCCCTTCACCTGACTCATCATGTGAGACTGATGCAAGCACTAGCTGTTACCCTGACATGTCAGCTGCAAATGGTCTTCTGCCTTCTCTCTGCTTCCATTCCCCTTGTTGCATTAAAACTGAAGGAAAACCCAGCAATGGAAGGACTGCATGGGAATGCTCCTACCTTTGTAGTCGCTTGGTGCTCAGCTGCCGGATCCGCTCCTGCTGCACTGCTGTAAGTGGAGCGCAAAGGATTTTGGAGTTCAAGCTCTGCAACTGAAGATGAAGACACTTTAAAAGCTGCCCAGCTGTGCAACTCCAGTGTCCTCTCCCCACTCCCCTGAGGGCATCCTCCAGGGAGACCCAGTAGGCTGATAAACACATACCACTTGGACTCTCAGAAATCCCAGATGGCTAGCAGAATCTATCTGCATATTTAAAAACAAACCTATAAAACTACTATTTTTCAGGGCTCAGAAGAAAAAGTAAAATGCAAGATTGATCAAAAAAGTCAGAGCACAGTATAGGTGTACATGTCACGGGTCACATTTCATTCTCTGCAAAGAAAGCATTTGAGAGAGCGCAGGTGCTTTAGGAGCATTAACAAACTACGCTTCACAAGCTCTCATCTGACATAGGGAAAAGTCCTTCTACCTGCTGTAAGTGGGGGGAAAAGAGGGGTAAGGGATTCAACTAAAGTTACAAAGCAAGAGGCACACACAGACCTTACCCCTTTCCTATTACTTAACTGTTTTTGCTCCCAGGACAAAGGACACAATGTATTCACTGGATTCCTGTGCTTCAGGGATCCCATTTGTCTCAAACACCTTTTGCCAGTATTTGACCACATCAACAGCAGTCACCAGCCCAGCTCTTGTGCTGAAGCTCTGCCTCAGAGACAACTGCTTGGGGCTGAGCATAAGAGTTTTAGTTTGACTCAACCCTACTGACACACATCGAGACGAGAGACCCAAGAACCTCACGAGCAGTGGGCGGGTGAGGTATCTCATTGCTGCAAAGGGCACTCTGGCTTCCACGTGTGTTCCTCCTTGCTGTCAGCTGATCTAATCAGGCATGAGCCTCTCACTGGACACCTGGTGCTGCCACAGGCCGCTGCAGTGAAAGACCAGCTGACCACAGTTGGTGGAATCTCCTCAGGGCAGCGTGAAAGCACCACTGGCACATGTGCAGCTCTGCTGGCCTAAAGAGGGGAGGAAAGAACACAGCATGAGGTCATACGTGCCCTGACAGAACACAGACTGCTTGTCCAACTCACAGCCCACAGGAACAAAACCAATTACTCACTTTCTAAGAGAATTACCCTAAACGAAGGTTTGAGCAAGAGCTGAACAGCTCTTCCACTGGAATCCATTTCTCTGCAGGCCAGAACTGCAGAGGCCGGGCTGTGCCCTTGGCAAGGAAGAAGCAAGCGTGCCTACAGGCACCTCTCTCCTGACTGACCTTGAACCCAGCACACCCCAAACACACCAACCCTCAGCTCCAGTCCTTAGCTCTCCACCCCACTGGTAGGTCACCCTGGCTCCCTGCAGGAAGACCTTCAGTCTCACCTAAGTTCTTCCTTTTCTTCCTCCCTCCTTTCAAAAGCCTTAAGCCCTAGGCTAGTGGGTGCACTCACAGAAGAGCTTCTTGACTCCTGTTCTCAGAAGCAAGGGCCTTCCACAGCCACTACCCATGCAGCAGGGGCAGTGCTGAGGTGCTAAGAGCAGGGAAAGCAGAACAGCTCATGATGAGGTATAACCGAGAGAGAAAAACACCTGAAAGAGACAAAGGCCAGTGCAGGCAAACCCTGCAAGGGGGAAGTCAGTCTCTTATAGGAGAGAACAGGCACAGCCAGACATGGAGGGGAAAAAAAACAAAGATGACTACAGAGAAACACTAGGAGACCAAACTTTCCAACACAGCTGTTGCATATCAGACTTGGAGCTGTGTTTTAATGGAGACTGGAGGCAAACAGAACCACCACCCCACTTCTCTGCTGTGATCTACCAGACGTCGAGACTCCCTGCTCCTTCTGACTCACAATCCCTGCAGCCACTGCGGGTTTCCCTTACTGTCCGTTCCTAATCCTCTATTGATGGCTGCTTTTCATCACTGTCCCGGAGAGCCTACGCCACCACCCTCCAGAAAACCACCACACAGACAATGCAATACCCCTCATGAGCAGCTGCCAGCCCCCAGGGATGGTGGCTCTCTGCTCCATACTGCTGCTGTGCAGCAGAGGGGAGCTCTGGAGAAGCCAGGCCAGCTCCCGCTCAGGAAGACGCAGTGCACGCAGGGAAGCAGCTGCCTGGGGCCTGCACTGCCCCTGCTGCATGGTGAGATGAAAGGAAGAGCCAGGCCTCCATAGCCCTTCTTGGTGAAACCAACCCAAACCAGAGAATAGCTGGGGAAGGAGCAGAGGGAACACCCCTGCAGCAAAGACCTCAGGGCTGCCTTATCTGACAGTTACTGCCACCTCCTGGTGAGGGAGCAGGTGCTCTAAGAGGCAGGGATCCCCCAGCTTCACACCTTTACTACCTCCAGCAGCGAGGTAAAAAGAGCCCCTATGAATACTTGCCTTCATGTTACGCATAAGCAGCCTGACAGTTACAGTATTCACAGAGCAGCTCCCCACTTCAAGGCCCTGTTCTCTGGATGCTGCTGCATGAGGAATAACACATTAAGCGTTAGTGTTGTCAGGGAGGCAGAGGAGACTGTGGAAGCCCCTGGCTACAATAACACTGCCACTGCTGTCACTGTTAACCAGGGAGGCTTCGGCTACGGATGCGGGGCCCTGCCAAGGAACACTCCCCGCATGCTGCTTCTCAGTACAAATACCTGCTCGCACACGGAGAGAAAATAGAGTTTTTCCCCCTGCAGCTCTGTGATCTGGTCTACCCTAGGTGCAGCCCAGCCCCAGCCGCAGCTCCCCACTCACTGCGACCCAGCACACGCAGCGGCGGCAGCGCGGAGGCCCGGCCCGGCCCGCTCGGTGCTGCCGCCTCCCCCGCACGGCCGGCCGCTCCCGGGCCGGGACCCGCACCGCAGCGAGGCTGCCTCCTCCTGCGGCCGCGGGAGCCGCCCCAAGCTAACGGCCGGCTCCGCCCGGGCCCGAGCCCAGCCCTCGCCGCTGGCCCCGCGCCCCAGGCCCGGCTACCCGGGCGGCGGCGGCGGGGCCCGGCGGAGGGGGCACGCCCGCGAGCGACGCCTCACCTCAGGGCCGGCCGCGCCCAGAAGGGCGGCGCGGCTCCCCACGCCGGCAGCTCGCGGGCCGGGCCCGCACAGCCGCCGCGCCCCCACCACTCACCGAGCGCCGGCAGCCGTCGCGCCGGCAGCGCGCCGCCGCGCCGCTGAGTGACAGGCGCGCTGGCCAACCCCGAGCCGAGCCCTGCGGGCGCCAGCCAATCGCCTGGGGCGCGGCGCGGCGCGGCGGGGCGAGGCGGGCGCTGCCGGCCGTGCGGCGGCGCGGGCGCGCGCGCGGAGCGGAGAGGCCCCCCGCCCCCCGGGCAGCGCGGGGCCCCGCGCCCCCCCCTCCCCCGGCGGCCCGGCCTGCCCCGCCCCGCCCCGCCCCGCCTCTCCCGGGCAGCGGCGCCCGGGGGGGCCGGACGCCTCGCCGGGGAGCGCTCGGTAAGTGCGGGGCGGGCCCGGGGCGCTGTGGGGCGGGAGCGGGGCCGCTCGGGGCGGCGGAGCCGGCTACAGGTGCCCGAGGAGCGAGGCGGCCCCGGCCGCGCCGCCTCGGAGGAGCCGGGGCGGCGCCCGGCGAGGGGAGGCGCGGGGCGGCCGGCGGGGCCGGGGCGAGGCCGCTGCCCGCCGGGGAGGGGCCGGGCGCAGGCCGCGCCGCGGGGCGGTTGGGCCGTGAGGGGCTGCGCGGCCCAGGGCGGCTGCGCCCGGGCAGGGAAACTGCGCGGGTGGGAAACTCGGCCACGGCGAGGAGAGAAGTGGCCCCCCGTGAGGGCAGAGCCCCAAGGCCGTCGGAGCAGCCCCGAGGTGGTGCCCCCTCCTCAGCCGGGGGGGCTGGGTGTCAGGCGATCGTTTTTACTTTGGTTTCTTACCAGCTCGTGGCTAGAGCGGCAGCGAGGTCGCTGGGGAGCGTCCCGACGGGTGTCTGACGGGTGGGACGGACGGACGGACGCGGTTCGCGTCACCCCTCAGCCTGCGGGCAGCCCTCGCGCCTGGGCGTCTGCGGTGGTGGGAGAGGAGGTGCAGGTTGACGCCCTGGGAAGCTGCGTCCCGTAGCCGGCAATAGCCAAATGCCACTTGTTACCAATATGCCCGATTCCTTAGAGACGCTTCATTTTGGGGAAGTAATACTGAAAATACTAGTTGTTATTTGCCTTCTTCACCCAGAGACCCTGTGACACATCTTCATCCCTGTGACACAAACCTCTATTCCTGTCAGACCCAGGAGGAAACTGCAGCACAGAGAGATTAAAACCAAGACTGAGAAAACCCAGCAGCTTCAAGCTAGTGCCTGACATGATGCTCTACATCCCAGAGCATTAGCCACTGCAACTCCTATCAGGGATCAGTTTGGAAGTGTTGACATAAGAGAGAAACAAACATATTCTCCTTATTCCCAGAGCCAGCAAGCCTGGCATGAGGCGGTCCTGGCAGTGTGAGGAGTTCTCGCTTGGTGCAGTCAGTGGAATTATGCCAGCTCGCAGCAGCTGAGGATCTGGTTCCTCTCCTGTTCCTTCTGTTACGTTTGTGCCTGGACTCTGCAGACACCTGCCAGCAATAGGTAGCTGTCCCTAGCCCTAGAGCAGCCGTCAGAGACATGGAGCATGCCCAGCCTGCAGATCAAACGTCTAGCACAAGGATGACAACTGGGAAAGGATGGTGGGAGGAAAGATCATCCCCCATGAGCTCTACCAATGTAAGCCGTGGGCCATACTTGCTGTTGGCCTCCCAGCTGACCACAGGGTTAGCCTGGACCAGAAGGGGCTTGGGAACAGAAATACTCTCATCTGGCCTTGGAACTAGTTGTCTAAACCATGTCAGAAACCTTCACGGCCAGGAACACTTTTAGAGCTAGGTCTCTGGGCTTGAGCATCCCTCAGCATGGATGGGGTCCTGATAGTATGAACAAGAGCCCCTGTCTCCACTTGATCAGATCTTCTTCTGGCTAATTTTGACCTACCCCTACTTATTTCAGCAGAGCGATGCTCAGCAGCGCAGTGTCTGGTTGCTACAGAACAGGTCTTACCCGAAGGCTTATGATCAGCTTGAATATCTAAGTTCAGGTGGTTCTCCAAAACTGACAATAGATTCAGGTGGAGGCCTAACCATTATGTTTCCAAAATTCAGGAGCTGTTTGAGATCCAGAGTCATACTTTGCAAAGCCCTTGGGTCTGCTTCACTGCTTAGACTCTGGGTTTTTTTCCACTTTTTGTTTGCTTGGTGATGACTTTTTTTTAATATGAATTATTGTCATGGAGAGTTTCCCTGAATAGAACAGATCAATGATTCTCTGTGTGTGGCTGCTCTGTCTACGCAACACTTGCTCATCAGTTCCCTTCCCTTTCCCTGCTGGGCAGTAGCTGCTGCTGCTGTTGTGGCACTGAGTAGACCAGATCCAGTGGCACAGAGGGTAGAAGTATGCAGATGCACTCTGATTTCAGATTTCCCATGTTTGTGCCTGATTGTCCGATACCCCTGAGCTCCACTGTGGTCAATAATGGCTGGGGAAGTCCAGGTGCTGTGTAGTCTGAACCAGGTGTATGTGGTTTTGCAGTCAGTGGAGGATACTTTCCCGCTCAGCCTGCAATGAACCCATGCCCCAGCATGTTGTTAGCTGGGATCAGACCAAAAGTACTGTTTTCACATTTCCTTGGAAACTTGTGAGAGTTTGACTTCTCCTCCCACAGTCTCCTCGGCATCTCAAAATCTCCCAGCAGCTCCTGCTTCACAGAGCTGTTTATAGGGAACTGAGAGACACATCCTGCATGTGTGGTGAGAGATTTACATGCTCGGGGAGATGCAGGACAAGTGCTTTGCGAGCCAAGATGGCTAGTCAAGCTGCTGGCTGATCACAGGGAGGCCTGGTGCTGTTTGCCTGATGCAATTTCTCTGCTCCAATTGTTAGAGACAGATGTTAATCACACTGCTTAATGCAGTTATGGACAGCAGTAGGGCATCAAAGTAATGGGAACTGCGCAATAACCTTGCCTAGAATAGAACAGAAGGAGCAGAACAGTGGCTCATTTCTCTTTGCAGGCATGTCTTTCTGTTCAGAGCCCATTAACCCCTGTGTCCCAGCTGCTGGAGATGTAACATCAACTAAACTACAGAGAAATTTTCAGAGGACTGCTATGATAGTTCTTGGGGTTTACACTGCTCTACTCCAGAGGTAGCTGCATTTTCAGTGAAGCAATTCCTGGACTAATGTTATTACAGTAATTTTATAAACAAAGTTCTGCAAGTACTTCTGAAAGGATCATCCCAGGGTATTTTGCAATGCCTGATCATTTGTACAATAGAAGCATGAAACATTCAGAGCCTTTCATGTTTTCAGCATGAATAGATCTGTCGAATTTCACAAGGCCAATCTGAAATAGGACCCATTTTAAAATTAATATTGATAATTAGCAGTGCATGACTAAGACTGAGTGGGAGCCCTGATGGGAGACTTGAGAAATACTCACTTTCTATAGTAGCAGATGGGGGACCAGTGCAACCCACTACTTTTAAGGAAGCTGCCTTACCAGAGTGCACGGGCTGAGGAACACCAATGCAGTGGATAGTGCAGTGACTTACCGGCCACCAGTGACTACCACAGCAAGGAAGTTGTACTGGGTTCAGTAAAAAGCATCCTGAGGTATGTATGCCTCAGAGCCGAGTGCCATTTTGTGGGATCTGTTTCTACTGATAAACGTAAAGGGATTTTTATACTTTTCCCTGAATTTAAAGCAAGAGAGAAAAGAGAAGCAGGAAGATGCTGTTCCTCCCTAGGTAGGAGACCATGTGGCTCCCCTGGGGCAGACCAAATTGAGAGGAGTTCTGAGACTGGCCCCAGGTAGATCTGCCAAGTGCCTGCGAGGAGGCTGAAGCAGTGAGGGGAGGGCGTATCACTAACTTCAGGTGAATCAGGCAGGGCTTTTGGGGGCTCTCGGTACCCCTGAAAAATCATTTGTTTTTATTTTGAATGGGCTTCTGTGAGCTGCTCTCAAAAATTGTACTAGTGAATCAGTGAGCTTTGGGAAAGTTGGTGCCCATCTCTAAGAGCTTTGCACTGTGCATCTATTCTCATTCTCTTCTAGGTAGAAACCAGTGTGGTTGTCATGAAGAAAACCCATCAACGATGGTGCTACAGGATAGCTCTCGTGTGAGGGTCCTTGCTGTGAGGGGCACCTTTCCACTGCTGTAGCTGGAACCAAAGTCTTGAGTGGGTAGAGACAACCGCTTGGTAAAAACTATCAGGCAGCTATCAGGATGAGTAACAGCTCGCCCTCTATACGTGACTTGTATCACAGCACTACTGCCACAGCCAAGCCAGACCCAGGGACAACAGTGGATGTGACTGTACCAGAAACAGCTACCATAAGCCCTGAAACTACCAGTTTCAACAGCACCAAAATCCCAGATGTGGTCAGCAGTGGACCTGGCATGAGCACGATGCTGCTGTCCTTTGGAATCATTACTGTGATTGGGTTGGCTGTAGCAATGGTAAGACAGATCTGCTAAATATTTCTCTCTCTTCCGAGGGTGGGGGGTGACGAAGGGGCTCTGGGACTGGTTTGGGCTGGATAACTTCATTGTTCAAGGCTTACCCAGAAATGGTGGGAACTGATAGTTTCTGAGATCCCTTTCCTTTAAGGCCTCTTTCCTGTGCTCGTGGAGAAGAGCGTCTGGCCGTAGCGTGTATATGCTCATAGGAATACTACAAGTGTCCAACGCTTCTGCGGTCTCCCTGCGGTCTACTCCAGGCAGAGTGCTCGGCAGGCCTAGAGGAAGCCATAGGTAGTATAAGCACTTTTAATAGCAATAGGAAGTGAAGTTAAAATAAATCAAAGCAGATTCTGCTCTGACTTGTTAGTTGGAATAGCTGCATTGATTTAAACCTTGTCTATGCAGGGGGCCCGCAAGAAAGTTCACCCAGATTAATTTTTAAAGCAGACTGTTGAAACCATGTTAATCTCCTCTGTGGACATCCCTTTCTGAATTAAAGCAGCCTGAATCCATTTTAGCTAGATTCATTCCAGACTGCATTTCTGGAGTTCTACTCGCTGAATATCAGCAGAGTCCTCAAGGATTTGCTGTATGTAACTAACCCTGCCATTAATGTTGTAGGCAGAAGATTTCAGAAACTGTAGTTCTGGGCCTGACATGGACAATGCAAGTGCTGCAGTTTTTCTTTTGCTATATAACCAGTCATTTACCTGCCAACAGAGAATGAAGGTAGCAGCAAGCTCCAGTTCCTCGTATGAGGAAGAGCTTCGCTAATACAGTACAACCAACAGAGGAACCTACAGAAAGGGACTACTGCGCAATTTCATTGCAGGCCCAAGGAGGAGTTTTTCCAAAAGCCCCTAAGAGAACCTGGAAACATTATCCTGGAAACGATCATAAGTTCCTGAGAGCAAC
Organism: Dromaius novaehollandiae; assembly: GCF_036370855.1. Lineage (NCBI taxonomy): Eukaryota > Metazoa > Chordata > Aves > Casuariiformes > Dromaiidae > Dromaius > Dromaius novaehollandiae. Next base: position 2,612,904 of record NC_088109.1, read on the forward strand.
ACCGAGCGTTCCTAGTTCTCAGAACAAGGCTCTGGAGGCCAAAAGCCTCGCTTTCCTCCCAGCGCAGCCACTCTTACTGGCTGACACGAGGCAAGTCACCAAGCATGCCCTCTTTGCTTCTTCCCTTTATATTGGGGAGGGGGTAACTGTTCCTATGCTGTAGAAAGTCTACAAGTGAAAACCACAAAGGGAAAGTTCTTCGTTCACTCTAAATTGCAACGTACATCCTGCAGCCAACAGAAGTAGGCTGTGCTGTACCTAATACACACCTAATAATAACATACCCGATACTGTTAATACTACTAACACACCTAATAACAGGCTACTTGAGCACTCAATGTCAGACTTGATGCACTTTCAAGCTTGCACTGATGTATCCATTTTCAGTTGTCACTTCTCCCTTCCCCCTGCTTGGTGTGCAGTGACACCAGACTTGCTACACCCCCTCTCTGTGTGCTGCGTGCCCAAAATTTCTCTTCCCAACTGTTCCCTGTGTTACTGAGACTGTTATAATGATGGTTTTCTTTCTCCTTCAGGTTCTGTATATCAGAAAGAGGAAGAGGTAAGTAACATCTGTCGTTGGCTGAGAGGAATTTAGTGCTTCAAAACCTAGGCAGAGCTGGGAAGTAGGCAGGGAAATGGGGAAAGTGTAAGGGATGGCCATCTGAGGACAAACCTACAAGGAATCAGTTGCATGTGAATGAGGCAGGGACAGAGACTCTCCACCTCCCAGTACTGGCCCACCTTCTAATGTCAGAGCTTCAAAGGCTCTGCTGTCACTTTGGAGAGGAAAACATTGTTGCCTGGGTTCTCCTGGTCCCAGTCTGGGATCCTGAAAACTCTTCATGCTTCACCTGTGAGATGGGCTAAAGAAAAAAGGAAAGGTTTATGACTGTATAAAGAAGCTGGGAGCTCAGTTGTTTGAGTTGTGGATCCCGCATTTCAGCCATGCCCCGATCCCTCTGCTTTTGAACAGCCGTGGGGTCGTGACGCTGGCGTTGCAGGGCTAAAGGCCTTTTTAGCTGCAGTCACAGCCGTGGCAGCAGCATAGTGCAGAGATACCCGGGCTAGCGCCTGACTAGCTGGTGTGGCTGGAAGCAGCCTTCTATCTGCAGCAGAATGCACACAGCATAGACTAACTTCCCCTGATTTTGGGCAGAGTTTGCAGCACCTGCCTAGCTTCACTCTCTCACTGTACAGTGATCAGGACAGTGCTACTCAGTTTGTAGGGAGATGGGGTATGTCTCTGCTGCCCGGCACAGGCCCATGTCTGGCAAGCCCCCAAGCCTCCCTGATGCCGGGGCCACTTGGCTGGCGTTCAGATTCTGTTCTTTCCTGCTGGTCTCAATACTTATGGTGTCAATGGCTGCGCTGCAGGACTGTGTCCCTTCCAGTGCAGCTTTCTTGACAACTCTTTTGCAGACACTAAGCTTTCTAGCCTGAAATGTAGTGTCTTAATTTCCCTGTTAAGCTCCCTGCTGAAAATGGAGAGGAGAGCAGCATGCAGGGAAAACGTCTTCATCGTTCTCTCTGACAGCAGAAACACTGGTGAACATCCATTAGTCGCAGTGCCTCCTCCCTGCCTGAAGCCTTGTGGCAGGCCTAGCCTGGCTGCAGACTTGCAAGAAGTGCTGCTGCCCACTGTAATATTTCCAAGCCAGTCCCTGAAGCCAAGGTCTGTGCACTTCCACAGGAGCAGCTAATGCTTGGCCTGCAAACATAGCACCGCTGGAGATAATGGTTGTGTTGGCAAAGACCACAGAGAGGCAGGGAGGGAATGTGTCATCCTAGTACTTGCCAAAGCAGATATTTGTGGTGACATTGCCAGTAACTGCTTGGGTGTTTCCCTCCTCCTACCCCCCAAAACTCAGCTGCAGCCTAAGGCAGGGGCTCAGTATTTTCATGTCCTCCATGACTGAGCTGCCCAGTGTTTTGGGAGACCCTTTGGGGTATGCAGTATAGCTCTGTCACTTGGAGCAATGATACAAGAATAAGAACAGTAAGGTCTGTCCACAGGTATCAACAACCTGTGAGAATCTCTTTTCTATCTATTGTTATATTTATAATAATTATTATTTTGTTATATTTATAATA